>NC_092135.1:34300463-37122963 GCF_043159975.1 Macaca nemestrina | reverse complement strand
AGCATTATTTTAAAGTTAACTTGAATTAATTGTAAATGTATTTTATCTACTCTAAGGCAACCATAAAGATAAAAAATTTAAAAAGTAGTATAACTGATATGCTGAGATAGAAGAAACAATGACAATAATATAAAATTCTCAATTAATATCACAAATCAGAAAAAGTGTGGAAGACAAAAATAGGAATAAAAACCAAAAACAACAAACGGAAAACAGTGGCAAATATAGTAATATTAATTCAACTATATCAATAATCACCTTAAATATCAGTGGTCTAAATATACCAATTAAAAGACAGAGATTGTCAGAGTGGATTAAAATATATAATTGAACTACAGTTGACCTTTGAACAACATGGGTTTGAATTGCACAGGCCTACTTACATGTGAATTTTCTTCTGCCTCTGCTACCCCTGTGACAGAAAGACCAACTTATCCTCTTGCTCCTCCTTCTAAGCCTACTCAACATGAAAACCATGTGGATACAAATTGTTATGATTATTGATTATCCATTTAAATGTAATGAATAGTAATGTTTTCCCCTTCCTTACAATTTTCTTCACAATATTTTCTTTTCTGTAGCTTACTGTGTTGTAAATATATAATATGTACCACATATAGCATAGAAAATATGTGCTAATTGACTGTTTTCAGTAAGGTTTCCAGTTAATAGTACGCTGTAAGTCCTTAAGTTTTGGGAGAACCAAAAGTTATGTATGGATTTTCAATTGTGCATGGTTTCAGTGACCCTAACCTCATGTTATTCAAAGGCCAACTGTGTCTTTTGTCGACAAGAAAAAAACACTTTAAATATAAAGACATGTAAATTTGAAGTAAAGGGGTGGAGAAAGATATAACATGCTAACATTACGCAAAAAAAGATGAAATTATTACATTAATTTCGGACGTACAAGACTTTAGAGAAAGAAAATTTTTCAGGGATAAAGAGAGGTATTACATAAAATCAAAAGGGACAATATTGCAAGAAGACATAACAATCTTTAATGTATAGCACTTAACAGCAAAGCATGAAAGTACTTGGGGTAAAAACTGATAGAACTACAAGAAGAAAAAGGTAAATTCACCATTATGATTTGAGTTGTAACAACACTGTATCAGACATGGGTAGATCTGGCACACAGAAAATCAGTAAGAACACAGCTGAGCTCAACACCATCAGTCAATGAGACATAATTGATATTTATTGAATATTTCATTCCACAGCAGAATACAAGCTCATAATGAATGTTCACCAAGATAGACCACATTTTATACAACACACCTTACTCAGAAAGAATATAAATCATACAGTGTATATTCTCAGATCACAATAAAATTAAACTAGAAGTCAATAACAGAAAGATAACTGAATAAACTCAAAATACTTGGATATTAAACAACAGACTTCTAAGTAACATGGATCAATGTAGAACTTTCCAGAGAAATTAAAAAATATTTTGAACTACATGAAAATGGAGCTATAATCTTTCAAAATTTGTAGGGGGCAGTGAAAGCAATTATTAGAGAAAAAATTGTGGCATTGAGTGCAAATATTCATTTCTCTCATACCTAAGCATATACATATGTATATATATATGCACACACACCCACATATATATACATGTCTATGTATACATATATATAGTCAAGCATGTTATCATTATTCTAAATAAATATTTACCTGTTAGATCAATTAAAACTAAAAAAAATAAAAGTTTTAATTTTCCCTTCACTTATTCATTTTTCTGATGCTCATTCTTTTTTTAGATATGTCTTCATGCAGATCCAAGTTTCTGACCTATATCATTTTCCTTCTCATTAAAGAACTTACTTTAATATTTCCTGCAAGGTCTCTGGAAGTGGTCAATGTTAATGAAGAATTTAACTCCCTCTGTTGTTTTTCTTAGTATCCCAGCAACTTTCTTGGTCTTATTTTTCTTATTATAAGAAAGTTGTTGTGCCTATTTTTCTGGATGGATTAATTGGCGTACATATTAAAAGTTTTCAAAATCATATGTAGAGTCTCTGGATGGATGAATTACACTGTTTTTGTGTGTCCTTTGATTTCATTCATAAATCTACTCAAAATCTACTCAATTCAAAGTCTCAAGGATTTACTACATGTCAATAATTTTGATACATGATGAAAATAACATGATTTAATAGGCAATATCTTTTAGTTCAAAGTTCTTCTGATGATCTTCAGAACAAGTGACCTAAAAAATATTAGCATCAATGTTTGCGCTTCACATCCTTTCAAAACTTATTTTGCTACCTAGAGTAATAGCCTATGACAGAAAGAACTGATAGAATTAATAAAATTTTCCAAATATTCAACTCTCATTTTCAAGATATACTTTGTTTATCATTATGCAAAATATCTCAAATTCACTTACTCACCTTTCAATAAAACTTTTGCTACTATGAATACCAGGGATAAAAATATTATCCAAACTTCTTATATATGAGATTCAATGCTCTGTTTTCCTGTTACGTATCATGTCTTAGGGATATATCATGTGTCTACAAATACTTAATGTACACATCAACAGACTATAATTTACATTTAGACTTTTGCCAGCAGCAATAACTAATATGGACTCTCTAGATTGTCCCCAAACTGTCTTTAAGAAGGCTTCTTCTTAAAAGTCAGATGCTAATTTGGCTTCCAGCAGTCATTTCTTTTATTTGCATAAATTCTGTAAAATACTCAGATTTCTATCTTTCTCAGTTCCTTTCAAATATAAATAATGTGTGCCCATATTTGCACTAAAAATGTATATTAAATACATATTCACTGAATACATATATCACCCTATAGGAGTAGTAATTCTTCACACATTTCCATATAGAAGGATGTAATATAGAAACACATTTGAAAACCATCCTATTGTCAAGACAGTGATTATTTTGTAATTATTAATATTTATATGCTCTACAGCATTTTAAGTTTTCTATACTGCTAAAGGAGCAATATATTTTGCTTTAAAAGTATTAGATTTCCTTCAAGGAAATAAAAACCACTGATATCTACCCAACAAGGGAAGATACTTTGTTTCTGAAAAATCTCAGGAGCCCTGGAGGACAAGTTTGTGTGCTGAATTTTGAAAACGAGGAATGACTATGAAGAATATCTCTAGAGATATCGAGCTAAATAAAGATGAACCATGGAGAATTATCCAGCTCCCAAGAGTAATATCATATTCCCAAGTATTCATATGTCGAGAGGTGAAGACTCCACAGTCTCATTATCCATAGAAAACAAAGAACAAGGAGTATAAAACAAACTGTACAAGCTCCCTGAAAAATCTTCTCATAGAAATAATATATTTTTATCATTTTTTGTTTTTATTTTATTTTATTTTTATCATTTTAGTCTGAAGTCTTCTAAAAATATGACCTGGGAAGGAAAGACAGTTTCCTGATCTCACCAAGTTAGATTGGTATCAGCAGAAAATAGAGAATCCCGAGAAGAAGCATTTTCTCTCTTGTGCTTTAGAGAGAGACACACATGGATTCCTACATGTATATAAAGGCAATGAATTTATAGATTAAGGGGAAGAAAAAACAACTTTCCTAGGAAAATCAGTTCGCAAAGTTTTCCAAATTGCCCTTATAAAAATGATCATAGATTTTATCTAATTGAGATTAATCTGGATTTTTATTTATTTGGTAGTTTTAGGGTCTGCACGTGGTCAACAGAAAATATTTAGGAGAGGGACAAAAATAATTTTCATATTTTTTAAATACAAGAAATGGGTCTATTTCTTTTTCAATTTACTTAAGAATATTAGACACTCTCTTGGAGCCAGATACAATACTAGGGTCCAGAGATACAGTAGTGTAACAAGCTAGACAAAGTTTTGCTCTCATGAATGTTAATTTCTACGCTTGTTTTAATAAAAATATTTTCAGATAGGAATAGATACTATGAAGAATACTAAATAGGATTATATGACAAAAAGGGTCTTCATGGTTGGGAAGATGGCTGTACATATAGGATAGTTAGAGAAAGGTATTTTAAGACAGTAGGCAAAAGAGCACCTTAGTTAGCAAGATGGGCAATGCAATGGCCTAAGGTGAAAAGATACTCTAAATGTTCAAAGAACTGAAGGAAGTCAAGTGAGGCTGAGGCATGGTCAATAAGTGGGAGACTGTCAAGAGACAAAGTCAAAGAGGCAGACAGAGGACAAACTATGTAAGACTTCAAAGTTCATAGGATGGGACTAGAGTTGTGTTATATATGCAATATATCGCAAGTCCTAGAATGAGTGCAGGCAACTGGTAGGCAGCTAAACAATTTTTAATATTAAAATAATATTGTGAATTTGCTTCCATTTGTACTTGCATTCTTAAGCCTAATTATTTTTTCATTAAAGTAGGTCCTTATGCCTGAGATCTCCTATTTTTAAAAGTAGTATACTAATAATATTCAATAAAACTACCTCTATGATCAAGACAACTTCATTAACCAAAAGGTATAAACATGTTGATCTTTAAGTAAAGATTATTTGTCATTAAACAAGAGAAAAAGTCATGAATTTTTAATCCATCTTACTTGCCATGCAGTTTTGCTACAATTTAGTCATTAATCATTGCTTATGTGTTCTGCTAGATAAAAAGACCATATCCAAACATAAATATAATGTCTACTGGTGTATACATCAATTGTGAAACATAAACTTTGTAACATTTAAAAAAAAAAATTTTCCCAGAAGGCACCTCTTTGTTCTTTTGCCTTTCTTATAGACTAGACACTGTATTCCTAAGCCTGGACTTTTTTAAAGACTGTGCCATCTTTCTAAACAGAGTACCTGTAAGAAAATAAAAAGATAGTCTTAATGTTCTTTTATATCAATATTTGTAGATGTCTTTCTCCTCCCTTTCAGCCTTTCATGTTTGAGGCTTTATTTCTTACTAACTTAACATTCACCTAGCTCTTTTTAGGTGTCAGCTATTTTTCCATACAGTTTTACAAATATGGATTCATTAAATAAAACATGGCAATAATATTGAAGTGAAACTCAAAGTACACAGCAAACTCATGACACATGAGTATGGTTTTCGTCAAATCATTCCAGGTGTTCTTATTCATTGCAACATAGCTGACATCATTAGCTTTCTTGGAGAAATTTTATTTTTGAAAACAAATGTAGCTTGTTAACAAGATTGAAAATTTTGTATCATATAAGAATGGCTCAGCGTTTATTTGTTGAGAGGTACAAATTTCTAAGGAAACATTACTTGAAGGAATAATTGATTATAGAGGAAATGATGGTGCTTTTTTTTTTTTTTTTCTGTGTCTCATTTGTCGCCGAGGCTGGAGTGTAGTGGCGCCATCTTGGCCCTCACTGCAAGCTCCACCTCCCGGGTTCACGTCTTTCTCCTGCCTCAGCCTCCTGAGTAGCTGAGACTACAAGCATCCACCACCACGCCCGTCTAATTTTTTGTATTTTTAGTAGAGATGGGGTTTCACTGTGTTAACCAGGATGGTCTCCATCTCCTGACCTCGTGATCCGCCTGCCTCAGCCTCCCAAAGTTCTGGGATTACAGGCGTGAGACACCGTGCCTTGTCAATAGTGGTGCTTTAAAAAAAAAAGGTCTTAAATTTGAGGTGACAGCAGGACATTCAGGTAAAGATGAGGTCCTGTCCCTTAATGAGATATAAAAATCACCAAGATCTCAAACAACATCATCATCCGGATATACTACTATTGTCAACTTTTTGGGTCAGCCAACACTCAGACACGAAAATGCTAGGAATGGATTGACTGACAGATCAGCACATGGCTACACATGCCAAAAAGTGGTTAATGTCAGCAGAAGAAGAGAAAAGTTCTAGATCCTTGAGGAATCGCCATACTGTTTTCCATAATGGTTGAACTAGTTTACAATCCCACCAACAGTGTAAAAGTGTTCCTATTTCTCCACATCCTCTCCAGCACCTGTTGTTTCCTGACTTTTTAATGATCGCCATTCTAACTGGTGTGAGATGGTATCTCATTGTGGTTTTGATTTGCATTTCTCTGATGGCCAGTGATGATGAGCATTTTTTCATGTGTCTGTTGGCTGTATGAATGTCTTCTTTTGAGAAATGTCTGTGCATATCCTTTGCCCACTTTTGGATGGGGTTGTTTGTTTTTTCCTTGTAAATTTGTTTGAGTTCTTTGTAGGTTCTGGATATTAGCCCTTTGTCAGATGAGTAGATTGCAAAAATTTTCTCCCATTCTGTAGGTTGCCTGTTCACTCTGATGGTAGTTTCTTTTGCTGTGCAGAAGCTCTTTAGTTTAATTAGATCCCATTTGTCAATTTTGGCTTTTGCTGCTGTTGCTTTTGGTGTTTTAGACATGAGGATCTAGAACTAGATGTACCATATGACCCAGCCATCCCATTACTGGGTATATACCCAAAGGATTATAAATTATGCTGCTATAAAGACACATGCACACGTATGTTTATTGCGGCACTATTCACAATAGCAAAGACTTGGAATCAACCCAAATGTCCATCAGTGACAGATTAGATTAAGAAAATGTGGCACATATACACCATGGAATACTATGCAGCCATACAAAAGGATGAGTTTGTGTCCTTTGTAGGGACATGGATGCAGCTGGAAACCATCATTCTTAGCAAACTATCACAAGAACAGAAAACCAAACACCGCATGTTCTCACTCATAGGTGGGAACTGAACAATGAGATCACTTGGACTCAGGAAGGGGAACATCACACACCGGGGCCTATCATGGGGAGGGGGTAGGGGGGAGGGGGGAGGGATTGCATTGGGAGTTATACCTGATGTAAATGACAAGTTGATGGGTGCAGCACACCAACAAGGCACAAGTATACATATGTAACAAACCTGCACGTTATGCACATGTACCCTACAACTTAAAGTATAATAATAATAAATAAATTTATAAAAAAAGAAAAAACCAAAAAAAAAACAAAAAAAAAAAAAGAAGAAGAGAAAAGTTTCAAGCCAAAAATTATTTCTCCTTAATGAAGGTTAAAAGTCCACATGTTAAACTGCGGGTTTCTGCCTTGACTATATCTATCAAGAAAATTAATGCATATGCAGATTTCACAGTGTTGCTGAAGTTGCATTTTACATGAGCAAAACTCAGAAAATATATTTTTGTATACAGTCAGGAAAGAATATTTGACTGAAAGCAAATAGTTATAATAATAGAAGGCTAACTAGGAAACAAATTTTTAGTTTGCTAATGATTAAATTATGATCTATTGTTTGCCATGTTTTTACTGTACCAGATAGAGCTTTGTCTCACTGTAGGCATCCTTGCTACTTTTTTTCCCCTTTCTTTAGGATATTTCAGAACTCCATGAAAATGTTTGGCCTTGAAGCAGTGTCAATCATGGTATAATATCAAAGAATGAAATCTGTCATAATTTAATTGAATATACTAGTGATAACTGGACCTATAACCACTCTAAGTTATACCTGCTGTCTGTCTGCATCCTATCAGTATTATATGAAAGGAGTTATAATACATTATTGGATTTTTAGCTCACATATACTAGAGATGCTGCTAGGAAATCCTCTTCCGACAGAATTGCTAGAAGCCATGAACAAGCACATTTGAGACATGTACATGTTGCGGAATGAGCAAGAAGCTATCTAAAACAATGAGACATAATTTCAGATAAAGATAACCCAAGAGACTGAGAAGACTGAAGCAGATGAAATGAGTGACTTTTACCTTTGACTTTTCTCTTACTGTGCTATTGTTTTTTAATACATAGTTTTTATACCTTCAGGCCTTAAATGCCTCACGGTACTTCTGAATCTATTTATTAGCTTCTCCCCAACTCCTGCCTGCCATTTCTGTTTGAAATCAAGTGAACCTTGTTGAGATACGTGTTCTTGTGTTGCATTATTATCCATGGATAATAAGTTTAGAGTGAGTATGGGTGTGTAGGGAAGGAAGAAGAGAGGAATATGGAATGTGAGACTGAACTAAATACATGGGAAAATTATTTTAAAATTAAGATTGGTATCCCTTTCAAAGAGATAATTCTAATTCCAAATAGTTATCACTCACTGTGTCACAATGCAAAATGCCCTACCTATGTATTACATAACGTAAAGTTGAAACTAAGCCAATTATCTGCTTTGGCAGAGGCCTTAAAGTTTCACTATTGGTGCTGAACCATCCATATTGTATTAGTTCATCCATGCTGCTATATAACGAAAAACCATAAACTGGGTGTCCACGTATTTTTCATAGCTCTGGAGGCCTGCAAGTACAATATCAAGTCACCGGTAGACTTGGTGTCTGGTGAGGGCCTCATTTCAGACTGATATACAGTGACTTCTTGTTCTGTTCTCAAATGATGGAAGTTGGCTATTTTATATGGGCACTAATCTCATTCCTGAGGGTTCCACCTCTTTCCCTAATCACCACATCAAATCTCCATTTGCTAATACCATAATCTTGGGGGGTTGGACTTCAGCATATGAATTTAAGAGAATATAAATATTCAGCTTATAGCCATATAGAACACATGAAAAGATGGTAAAGCTGAGAAAGACACCTTTAACATATCACCCACCACCAGATCATTAAAGAGAAGGCTGAGGATTCACAAGATAGTAAGAATTTCGTTGGAGAGAAGTCAGTGAGTATTGGACAACTCATCTATTTCAGATCAAATTTGGGGAGGAGGACTGTATCAGTAGTTCTGGGGTTCAGACAGTGCAGAAGCTAGTGCTTTACTCTGACCTGGCAAGCTTTATTGGCAAAAGTTTGGATAGAATTGCCTGATATGGCAAAGCAAGGAGAGAAGAGTGCAATTCACTTCTACTCATGGCACAAGTATAGCAATTTCTGGTAGGCAGTGAGAACCTCTCAAAAAGCCAAACTTAAAACATCTGGGAACAATCCTGGCTACAGGTTTTCTGCCCCAGAGCTGGATGACCACAACAGAAAGAGCCTGTAGAGATGTCCTGCAAGCAACTGGAGCTAAGGCAGAGGTAGTTGGCAACCGATTGAGAGAAAGATCAACCACAGAACACAGCAAAGTGGAAAGACCTCCAGGAGGACACCAGATGGTGGTCACTGATGACCCCACAAAAGCACTCCAAGAGATAAGAAAGAGTATTTCACCATTTAACATACCAAAACAACATTTTAGCACATGACACATCAGTCAACTAAGAAATTGATATTTCTTTACTTCTTTTACTTCTATACTGGCTGAGTTGGAGACAATAGGTAAGTAAAGGAGAAGGAACAGAAGAGTTCAAATAATGGTAAAGAATCTGACTATGTTGCCATTCTCCACTTTAGGTTTCTTAGCCCAAGTTAAGCCTAAAATGATCTGACTTTAAATTGAATATGAAAATAATGTTTCAATTTATATCAGACTTGTCTGACTCTTACCTCACGATGAGACTATTATTGAATAAAAGTGAGTAAGAAGATATTCTGGTTCTGCCAGGTTCAAGAAAGAGAAACTCAAAAGAGCCTGTTTGAAAACTAATGATGTGAGAAAAGTACAGCTATTTCAGAAGTTCACCTTACAAAGTTCAGGTAGTTTAAGATATTATTATAGAATTCTCAGGACCTGTTTTCTAATACAGATGTTCAGGAAGATGGCCTTCTAGAAAATATAGATATTGAATCATCCAGGGCTCCATGAAACATCTATGTGTACATTTTTGAGGTTTTGCTATAATAAATGTTAGATGGACATTTGTCTTTTTATCCTTGTCCATAAACCATGCTTATCTTCTGCTGTGTATTTCTCATTTAGCCTTTGATTATTGCTGTCCTTCACTAGAATCTTTCAATCATCTAGATTGAATGAAGATCAAACTCTCTCATGATTTCTTATCTCCTAAAATGTTTATTTTAGAAATAGAAGATTGACATTGGCAAAGAGGAGAACTGATTTCAAACTTCACACTCACCTCTGATGGCTTTCAAAAGTGGCTATTTTTAGTTACTTCATAACCAAGAGGACTGTCCTCTCACTTATGCCCTATGTCCTGGCACCATTCCTAAGGAAAACATGTTGATGAAGGAGGATCTGTCATTCCTCTTTGATGAGCAGACACTGCAATAGAATGGAGTGTGAAGTTGAGAAAATAGTTCAAACAAAGTTGACTCTAATATCTTGATACAAAGAGGAAAAGCAGACATAGTTTTTCTTCTCAGGGCTTCGTTTTTCCATCATCTGTGAGTAGAGCAATGAGTGACACATCAGAGAGCCTCTTCAAACTTCCCTTTCTCATTATTCCATAGGTTTATCCATTTGTACAGCAGACTAGCAGATACAGAGGTCCACCATTTTTATTTCTCAGACTCTACATCTGTTTTTAAAATTTCCTTTTGGAATTTAGTTAGCCAGGATTGAACAGGATCACACCTGTCAGATTAAACCCATTTACATTCATTTTTATTCATTGTCATTGCTAATGTTTATTACTATTTACATACAAAGTCTGAAACCTTAAGGCTTCTGAAAAAAAGCCATTAAAGAAAAAAAACTATGCTGAATAATGCATTTTTTCCTCTTCAGATGATATTTGATTTGCAGATATGCAACCTTTTTGAAAATAAAATAAATGGGGGTATCCAGTCTCATGTATGAAGTTGTTTGTTTCTGATTTTTAATATAGGGCTATTTATCTCTCCATATATCAACATTTACACTCTATCTCATAAAACTTGGTGTTTGAAGAATGCTTGAACTTACAATAAAAAATGATAATGGTAAGCATCCTTTTCAATTACAATTCTCTGGAATACCTTTTTCTTTACTTCCAAATTTAAATTTCAAATCCTTCATAAGTATAATTATTAGAAAACAAACTTGCCATATTTTGATTTGCTTTCAAATTAATAGAATCAGAATAGAATATATTTTTTATTTTAAGACAATTGCAATTCACATTTTGAAAATGCTTACTGCATTATAAATCATGTGACTTCATTTCCCAGGATGATAAATGTTCCTTGGTCAACTTGTCACATTTATATATGTATGTTTCACGCTTCCCTCCTTTGATGTTTTATGTCCCTGAAGGTAAATTGACTTTGTGCCTGGAAATGCACATGTAAGTAACTTTACCCTTTTCACCAGACTGACTAGCCCATTTAGTTGATACAAACATGCACACAAGCATAACAAATAAAAACAACAACAAAAATAATGAAAAGACAATTACCTGACACTTAGAGAAAATATTAAGTGTTTGAAACCTTCATCAAAGTTTTTGTTTTTTATCATTTTTGTTAGACAAAATGTCAATTGAAATTAATGCTAATATCTAGTCAAAATTTAGTAGTAATTATCTATCTCAATTTTACCTCAATTAAACCAGCAATCTCAAATAGAAATTTCTATAGAATTATAGAGATGACATGTAGTAGACTATTATGAGAATTAAACTAAATATATGGAATGAAGTAAGAAGACAGTATTAGTGTCTTATGAAAATAGAAGCCAGACAGCCTGGCCATCATACTGAAATCATGCACCTGATGGTAGAGCAAAATTAAGTTGGATTTATTTTCTTAAGAACGTCACTTCCAGATAAAAGATTAAGGAAAATAAGAGTTGTAAGTACCAAAAAGCACAAATATTTTTAACTTTTAAATGTTAATAACACATGTTTTTGCCAGACGCAAGACTTGAGAATTGCTGTTTACAAAAGGTTTCCATTGCGATCAATATTTTACATTTGTTTATTGGCAGAAGGGTGACCGAGAAGTGGATAGTTTTTGATGCCATTTTTGTAGTTGTTGTTATTACTGCTGCTGCTTCTGTTGTTTTGTTGACCCCTGAATCAAGAGTGTATAAAGACAGCACTCAGGAAAAGTGGACAATACTCATTTGGAGAATTTGACGTATACTATGGTTCCCATATTATTTAGATAGTAATGATGGTTTCTTGAAAAGCCATCCCAACATTCTGAAGCTTTGGACATCCACACATGCCGTCCTACTCCACTCTGTGAATTAAATTAACAGAAAAATTTGAAGTTTTAAGTCATAGCAGCTCATTAGCAAATTCTGTTCGGTATTGCAGTTGTTCTCAACCTGTTCTTCTCCTGTCGCTGTACTATATAAGAGGTACCCTCCACTGTACCAATGAAAGAAGACCTAACTTAAAGTCTGTAGTCTCTTGTTAATCAAGGAAAAACTATTGAATGCCCTATACATTTCCAAGATCGTGCCAATGCAGCAGGTAATATGCCAGGAATGGAATAAGTCTATACATTTCTTTTTCTGACTTGTGGTTCCATTTTGGTCTGACAAAATAAATACTTACAGAAAATAACTTAGGAGGCCTTCGAAGGAATTAGGTAATCTCTTCTGTGATTTCCTGGACACGACATTAATTAATTAATTATTAATATATTAAATCCGTTAGATCTTATTTCATACATGTTTACTATAAAAATGTATACAGAAGGTAAAATATAACCATGAAAAGTGCTCAACTGTCTGGCTTGAGACCTGACCAATCTTCAGATTGTGTGCAAAATAAATTAGCATTTGTTGAAGCCATGAATCTTGAAGTGAAGTATTTAAAAATTTGGAGCACCAACTTTCTTGTAGGATAATTATTTATCAGTAGATTTGCAAGTTATAAAGCATTAACTGGTAAAACATTAAAAATAAATATGGGAAATATAATCCTTGACCACAAATTTCTCTTTATCGGATCTTCCTTCAGACATTAACATGATAATTTTTTCAATTTCCCTTTCATTATTTGTTTTATTTTTAAATTATTATTAATATAGTATAGTATAATGACATTATAAACAATATATTATTTAATATAATTCTAGAAGTAATACTATGGTATTTTATTATTTTTGTTATTATCTATATTCATTTTGCTGTAATACTGATACGGTTATATGAAAAGATAAATCAAAACCAATGAGGTTTGTACCATGGACAGTAGAAGCAGAAAATTAAGTCTTAATTAGCCCGGGAGTGATGACTCATGCCTGTGATGGAGGCAGAGGCGGGCAGATCACCTGAGGTCGGGAGCGCAAGACCAGCCTGCCCAACATGGAGAAACACCGTCCCTACTAAAAGCACAAAAAAAATTAGCCAGGCTTGGTGACGCATGGCTGTGATCCCAGCTAATCGGGAGGCTGAGGCAGGAGAGTCTCTTGAACCTGGGAGGCATAGGTTGCCGTGAGCCGAGATGGCACCACTACACTCCAGCCTGGGCAACAAAAGGGAAACTCCGTCTCAAAAAAAAATATTGAGTCTTAATTTTGGATCCAAGATAAGAGAGTAGTCTGGTATCTTTTGTGGTCCCAATCTGTAAACGGAGGTACTGGACTAGGTGGTAACTAAAGTTTTTTCTCATCTCAAATAGTCCGCCCTTTAAAAAAAATAAATAAAAAATGATAATATAATCCATTGTTTATGTATAACGAATTATAATAATCCAGACTTTTGTATTGGAACAAAACTTGTAATTTTATGTTGGCCTAGAATGTTGTTGGGATATAAAGGCCCCAAGAGCAAGCTTCCACTTGAGCCAGGGCTGGTATCAACGACAAAACAGTGTTAACTTCCCGGATGGCTACTTTTTGGAATGTGCAGTTCTGACATAAATTAATTTCTTTCATCAAAAGCCTTTTATTCTCAGCCAAATCCTCTTTAAAATGTCATTGCCTGAGGAGTGTGGGTAATTCTGAAAGGATCATGAAGATAAACTGTTCTTGATACTTACAAAGTATGACAATGATATTCTAATATAGAATGAATACCTCCAAGCATTTCCCTTAATTTCTGTAATGTGTGTATTTTTCCTTTTAAATTGGCTTTAATAAGGCCTTAAAGATGTCTGCAAGGCATTCGACTGAATGAAAAGATAATTATTTCCTAAAGAGTTATGAAGATATTCATCCAAGGGTCAAATGTTTAGGCATGTAGTTTCCTGCTTTTGCAGTATGAACACATTTCCAAAGATATCTCAGGGTCAATATCTTTTCATATTTTTTTCTTTAGAAGTAATGAATAAAACCACACACAAAAGTACACACACACATCTATCTATCTATCTATAAATAAAGATTTTGGTGATTCTTTTCAGTGGGCTAGATTTTTCTGCTTGACTAAAATCTCCCTCTATGGATCTCTTTGATCAACGTAAAAACTGTTTCCGTTTCTAGTGTTAGCTCACTGCATTGCCAGAGCTTGATTTCAGTGATTCTATATTGTTGTTCTACTGACAATGCTAAACCTTAGATCATCAATTACAATGTATTTGAAACATAAATTATTGGATAAATAAATATTGCTAAAAAGTATGTATCCCAGATCTTCATTCTTCTCTCATATATTTGAAATTCTCACTGAGAGACACTGCTAGGATTACAAAATGGTCTTGAAATGGGACATATTAGTTATTAATGCATTAACACCTTGGTGCAAACTAAAATGTATCCCTGAGGGAATATACCCTTCTTGGACTGCATAATATATAGGAGAAGAGAAAAGACAAATTAGGACTTTAGGTACTATGAGAGGTGAATAGCGCATTTAAGTGGGAGGCTCGGGCACCTTGGGTAAAGGGAGAGGATCAGGATTATTGGTGAGAAGTAAATAGAAAGAGTTGCTCACAGGAGAGAAGAAAGGAACCATTAAAAGTGATCCACATCACAGTTATGACTGGACCACTTCTAGACCAATATTAGCTTTAGTTTAGAAGCAAATAACCATGGTATCAAACTTAGGGAATCCCATCACAATCACTTTCACTTTTAATGGTGACTGAGTAGAGGGCCAGGGTACTTCAGAGTAGAGAATTTGTGAGAAAAAAATCTATCTGTGTTTTACACTTTCCTTTTCACTCCATTCTTTCAGGAAAACAGGAAAGGGTCTTTGATTGCCAAGACACCTTGAATGTAAGGCCCCAAAACTTACCTTGTAGGCCATCTGTCTAACCATATAATTAAAGACTGCTTTGAAATTAAGAAAAAATGGAAGCCATAGAATAAAGACATGGGTGGGAGAGTAGGAAGTGGATCTTATCTTCGCTTTTAAATGAAATAAACTTGTGCAAATAATTTTAGATAATTTTTAATGTTTGTATTGTAGTGGTAGGAGTGATTGAAAAATAGAAGATACAATACAATAAAATATAAAGTGATGAACATTTTATGTTAATGTTATGATTTTGCCAAGTTCCTGCCCTATTTATTTTTAGCAATGTTGGGACAAAAAAAGACACAAGGCAACAAAACCATTTTATATCATGCACACAATAATACTAAAAAAAAAAAAATCCCACATTATCAGAATAATCATAATAGAAGGAATTAAAATAACCCTTTCAATGGATACAAATAAAGTGTTATGCACCTAAAATTTTTTTATTTAATCCTTATAGCATCTATGTGGCCACAGAAATTGAGATTAAAAAAAGATGAAACCACTTGTCCAAGTTTCCATTTTTAATAAGTAGAGGTGCTTTCAGCGTGAAGGTTATTAGATTCCAATGACTTTGTACTTAACTCCTTCAGTACGCTGTTCCCTTCACAAAAGTTTATGGCTACACGAAGGTTTTAAAGGAAGTCTTTGTGTTTTTCAACATGGACGAGTTAAGTTAAACTAGTTGGAGAGCATCTACCCTTACTTTTAGTACATTACCTTCTTGGGGTCACATAGGATTACCGAATAAAATTAACATCTAAACAAATTTGATAAATTCCCACAAGTCATGTATGTAGAATTAAGTGTATGAGTCTTAATTAAACCATCAGTTCATAACTACCTGTTGAAAAGCACTGCTTATACCTGTTTTATCATTGTGTACCCCATTGCTTTGGTAAGCCTCTCAGCAATGAAGATTTAAGTAGCATTTCCAAGACACTGCATCCCTTCCAGATTTTCTCTGCCCCTGGAAAAATCTTAGTGAAGGAGAGGAGAATAGGATTCTCAAGCTTGATAATTAGACTTTCTTCTTTGGACCTGCAACTTGGAAAGTTTCATCCTTTTTCACTGTAAGAAAGTACAAAAACTTATTTTAAAATGAATCGTGCAATGGAAGTGCATTTTAAAGAACTGGCATGCAATAATAAAGCCATCGGTGACTTTCTCAACATAAACTTTTTTGATAATTACAATGTAAGTATGCATGAAGCAATAATGAAATAAATTATGACAGCACTAAGGACATATTATTATGTAGAGCACATGCAAAGAAGCCTTTCTCCGGGGGTAGAAACCGGCTCATTCTGGTTACACATGTATTTAAACATTGCTGTTACTGGCAGAGATCTAACATCATTTCCCTGATGCCTTATAAACAGTGCTGCTACAAAAAAAAAAAAAAAAAAAAAAAAAAAAAAAAAGTACTGTGAACTAATTGGAACCCAGTAGGGAGGAGGGCAAAGCAGATACTGTGAGGTTTCAACTTGAATATTTTCCCTGCCATTCGAACAAGTTGCTTTCTAAGCCAAGTTTTCTTTCTTTTTACCTCCATAACAATGTTAGTGGCCCCAGATCTCTCCTATTCACCATTGTCCCCACCAAACTAAAAGAAAGTTAACAGCAAGGGAGAAGTAAGTAAAAAGCTCTGGAAAAGAGGGAAACTGTTTAAAAACTTATCTGAAAAAAAAAATCAAATAAAAAAATACCCACCCAGAGGAGAACCTTAAGGTTATTGAAAAATAAGAAATTAAAAGAAAATCCTTAAAGAACTAAATGCTGGTGCTTAAAAAAGAGAGAAAAACCAAGATAAATGCAGGTGCATTTCAGGAGACAAGTGCCCAGAAATCATCCAGGGACCAGCAAATTCACCATCAGAAATTATACAAAACTTGAGAATCTGATGGTGAAATTGACCAAGTGGTGTTAGCAGGTCATAATCAATTAATCTTGAGCAAATGCCTTCTTTTCCATTGAATACCAAGTTTTTGTCCAGCAGCTAAAATCTAATCAAAACTGAATTTAGTTTTTATTCAGTCCAATTTGGTTTTATTTAGTCCACTAGATTTTGGCATATCCTGTAATTTTTCAGTGTGGGTTTCATACACATATTTTTTTGAGACATGGTCTCACTTTGGTGCCCAGGCTGGAGTTCAGTAGTGCAATCATAGTTCACTGAATTTAGTTATTACATTTCAAAGTAAATGTATTCTTCTTTGTCTCTCTTCTGTTTCTACTATGTTTGAGATGCAACTTAAATAATGGCAACAACTGAATGAGCTGCACCAGAGCATGAGAACCCAGAAAATATTAAGTGCAGGCCAATCAGGCTTCAGTCTTCTTGTCTCTCACCTGAGCCCTATTCTTCATCCGCCTGCTAACCTGGCTGCTCAAAAAGCTGTGGTTAGAGAAGAACCTTCTACAGCAGAAGAGATTAGAATAGATCAAAACAAGGCTTGAGATAAAAGGACAGGAAACAAGAGAAAAAAAACAGTGTTTTATGGTCACTGTTTTATTAGTAAGTAATTGTGACTAAGGTAATATTTAAGAGACTACTTGAATATATTCTCATATATTAAGGTAATTTATGGAATTCAATTCAAGAAAAGTGTTACAATTATAATTGCAAAGTATCAAAGCCACCTACACTGAGTTTCAGTCACTCCTGCGTTAATTTACCTTTCAAATCTTTATTTTTTGTCCACAAGATTTTGGCATATCCCGCAATTTTTCAAGCAACAGCTTGAGATGAAAGGGCAGGCAAAGAAAAAGAAGAGTGTTTTATGGTCACTTTTTTATTAGTAAGTAATTGTGACTAAGGAGAAATATTGAAAACAATACTTGAACATATTCTCATATATTAAGTTAGTTTATGGAATTCAAGAAAACTGTTACAATTATAATTGTAAAGTATCGAAGCTGCTTGCACTGAGTATCAGTCACTCCTGCGTTAATTTACCTTTCTAATCATTGTGTTTTGTCCACTAGATTTTGGCGTATCCTGTAATTTTTCAGTGTGGGTTCTATATACATATTCTTTTGAGACATGGTCTCACTTTATTGCCCAGGCTGGAGTTCAGCAGTGCAATCATAGTTCACTGCAACCTCAAACTCCTGAGCTCAAGTGATCCCCCTGACTCACCCTCCCATGAGTAGCTGGGAACACGGGTGCGTGCTATTACACTCTACTAATTAAAAAAAATATTTCTTTTCATAAAGTCAGAGTATCATGATATGGCCCAGGCTGGTCTTGAGCTCCTGGCCTCAAGCAGTCTTACATCTTGGCCTCACAAAGTGCTCAGATTAAAGGCATGAGCCACTCGGCCCGGCCTATAAAGTTTTATAGTGATATAAAACATGATTCTAGAAAAATTCTGACATTTCTTTTTCTTTTCTTTCTTTCTTTTTTTTTTTTTTGTTGAGATAGTTTCACTCTGTCATCCAGGCTGGAGTATAGTGGCACCATCTCAGCTCACTGCAACCTCTGCCTCCTGGGTTCAAGTGATTCTCCTGCCTCAGCCTCCTGAGTAGCTGGGATTACAGGTGTGTGCCACCATGCCTGGCTAATTTTTGTATTTTTAGTAGAGACAGGGTTTCACCATGTTGGCCTGGCTGGTCTCAAACTCCTGGCCTCAAGTGATCCACCTGCCTTGGTCTTCCAAAGTGCTGGGATTACAGGTATGAGCCACCATAACTGGCCAAACTCGGATATTTCTTAAATATTACTGTTTAGAAGTTGTTGTGTGAATTCTAGTTATCTCCAGAAAGATGGTTACTCCACTCTCAAGTTAAGAGTAAACAAATTTATGACCAAATAGTTTAAGGAGACAATAGGTAAATATGTGATTTAGTGCAGGTTAGTCTGGACATTTAGAGGAATGTGGCATCAGAGCCCTGCTTCTCCAATTATTTGACCTGGCCCTTGTTTTGTCCACATTGATGTAGCAGTTCTCATGTATCCTTCTGCTGCCTCCTATCTACCCCAGGCTTCTATGCTGATGCTCCTCTATTTATTTCCCTTCAGGCACTGCCTCATGTTCTGAACCTACTTGGACATCTGGGATCTACTGATAATCTCAACTCCTATTTCACTCTTTACTCGAAAGTCCGTAAGGAATTTTTGCTGTTGTTATTGCGTTATTCAAGTTGAAGAAGTGGTGAAGGTCTTGCTCTTAGACATGTGGTTTTTTTCCAAATCTTTTATTTATAACTTGTGCGGCCTCTTAGCTTTTGAGACTCAAAAGCAAGGAAGAGTCTTCCCTTTTTTCTGCATTATTTTGTTACATACATATGCAGAGTCAGTAAAAACACAAATTTCCTATGTATCCAAATGTGGACAAAGGATATAGGAAAAATATTGGTTAATCTTTCACAAATATTATTCTGTCTTTTTGTGTATTTAGCTAGGGAATGCTTTAATTCCTCTAAACTTAATTTCATGTCCCCAAGTGCTCTACAGCTCCCCTGGTAACCCTCACTCAGCTCAATACCATTCTTAAGAACCGCGCACAGTGTTTGCCCTTGTAGTAATAGAAGATAAACACAGAAAATACACAGAAATTACGTGTACACATTTACATCTTACCTCTTCTGGATCCTGACTTTCATCTCCCTTCAAGTCTGGAACTCTCTTGTCAGGTAAAACAAAACAAAACAAAACAAAACACACACAATAAAACAGGCATTTTGATTAACATAACCGGGTTCACGGGTGCAGACTTAGTTATAATGGAGTGGTCTTTGTCATCTGGGAAAATATAAGCACATTGTCTGGCATTGTGTTCAGCCGTAACATGGTAACAATTTAAAGCCATTTCTATAGAGTTTGAGGCATTCCAGGAGCCCATTAGTACAGAAATCCTGTCAGCCACCAGTACTCTCTGTGTAATGTTGGATTGGGTCCTGAGCCAAATTGCTGTTCTCCTGAGAGTCCACTCTAAAGTTCACACTTTTTCTACTTCAGTAGGCTAATAAGTACTATGTCTAGAAAAGATCCAATGTGGAATTGGCCATGAATATTAAATTAAAAATAAATAAATAAACATACCACACAGAACAACCTGTTTATCGTGCTATTTGCTTGAATGCAATTTCCATTATCTGTAATAATTCGTTACTGTCTTAAAAGCTAGGGCTTCAGCTATTTCCTAGTAAATGTATGTTATCCAGCATAGCAGTAATGATGAATTAATCAAATACATATCTGTAAGAACATAGAAACTATATATATATTTCACTATATATATATAGTGGGGGAAAGAAAGGAGGAACTATTGATTGCTTTTGGAAAGAACACTGTTGTGGAAACTGTTAAAGGCTCATTAATCTGCTTTTAAATTCAGAGTTTGCATTTGGAATTTGGAGGGAGGTGAGCAGTGCAGTGATACTTTCAGAGTGTCCCGTCTCTACCTCTGTTGTCTCTTCGTGAGTCTTGAATGAGCTGCTATGTTTGTCCAATGATAGCATAAGTCTAATATGGTATGATGATGACTCCTAATATTGAAGGAATTTTTCTGTTAACGAATTAGTTTTCACTTCCACTTCCATGGTAGAATTAGTGGAACTAGTTAGGGAAAGAACACTAAGACTTAAAGCATTTGTTCCAAATTTAGTATTTTTAAAAAATATGTACTTAAAAGGAACCAAAGCATCCCATAAACTGAGTAAGAGAAAAGGACTTTCAATGATATGCAGGCTGATATTCTGAATCCCAAGGAAGAATGTACTGGAGCAAATATTTTAGCTTAATGATTTCATTTAACTATTTAAATGAAACATGTACCAAATGTGCTTCCAAATACACTGCATTTCAAAAGTCAACACTTTCAATAAATGACATATACGTGCCACAATTTTTTCCTGTTAAATTTTTAGAGAAAACTGGAAAGACTACATTATGTTCCCAAACAACTTTAAGTTTACTTCTTTGGAAAGGGGTTTAAAAAAAGGATGAAAAGTGAGAAAATTCACCTTTTAAACTTGAAGAGGAATTTGGCAAGAAGAACATTAATGCCATCTATCAATTCTGTGTGGAAGACCCACAAGACTACTTGCTATTAATGACTCATGTCATGGCATTACACATTCCACCCAATTGCTTCCATATTAAAAAGGGTCTTATTTAATAAGAAAAAAGCACATACTTTATGGTGTTTTTTGTGTATTTGTTACTGTTACTATTATTTATTATTCAGAGAAGGAGAGGAATTTGGCATTGAATTCACACAGGCTGTGTTGAATTCTGTATTAGAACTGACCTTTATATTTGTGGAATATAGGTTCTGCTTGTCATTGTACAGTTACTGTGAAAGAAAAGGTGATTTCTGCCATGGAGATAAAATGTAGAGCACTGCTCTTATTTGAGAGGTAACTTTCAAATATATCAGCAACAACAACAACAAAATCTTACAGAAGTTTCTTTATCTATCTGGTACTCAATTTTCACTTCTGCAAAATGTGAAGGTGTCTAAAGATCCCTCCGTTCCTAATGTTCTTTGATTCAGTATGCATATGGAACATAAATATGTCTCTACTCAATGTTGCAAAATAATAATCTATTATACTTTTGGTAGAAGGAACACCATTCTCATATTCTTATTTGCTATAGTAAGACTAGATTGCAGTCTTTGACATGATCGTAAACATTGCAGTAGAAGGGAATGGAAATATTTCAAATGCTCCTATCCTGACTCTTACATCAGGCAAACTAAGTGGGGTATGTCTAGAGAACATATATAAAAATGATTGTTAAGTCATAACTTGGTAACTGCTCAAATTTAAATTGCCTCATTTTGTAAAGGTAATTTGGTGGCCTGTTCTTCCATTACCCTCTGTCCAAAAATAAGAACTTGAAATAAAGCCTAAGTAACAGGGCAACTTTAGGAAAGAAAAACAAATTGAAATGGTCTCCGGTGAGTATTTAGAAAATCAAAGAACATGTAACAAATCACTCAGAAAATTACTATACAATCCAGGATGAAATTCCTCTGGCTTTTAAGTTATCAAGACACAAAGGAAAGGGAGATAAATCCAAACCAGCTAGTTCCACTTTCTTAGCCCTCTGGCTGTCCACTTAAAGACTCTAGATGCCCATGTGAAATGGAAGGTGTTTACATCTTTTGGTGAGGAAAAAATGTGGTAAAAGAGCATACATACTAACTCTTTATCTCTCTTTAAAAAAAAAATAATACAAGGCATTATGCAAAGACCTTTACTACTATAGAACTAGGTTTTTAATATATGCATTATTTAGAGTTTTGTTTTTTGTATATTATCTCTTGACATTTCTTGTGTGTGTGTGTGCGCACACACGTGCATGAGTGTGTGTGTAAGAGAGAAACAAAGGAGACAGAGAGATGGTGACACAGAGACAGAGACAGACAGAGAAAAAAAGAAGAAGAAAAGAGGGAGAGAGGAAACCAGTCCTTTTTAAAAGACATTAAAACAATTTGATATTTTTAATCCCTGGGTTTTCCATTAACTTAATGATCATGTTTGAATAAAATGCAGCAACTATATTTGTACATCGAATTACAATACCAGGGGTAGGCAAGTAGTTACCTCTTTTACTCAGATTAAAAATTCACCTGGTTGACTCCCTCAGAGTTAATGAGAGGGTAATTCTACTTGTCTTCCAAGAACTCACTGAAGAGATTGTAATGTCTGGTGCCAATTACAATGTGAATATCTGACTACAGGGACTGGTATGACACCACCAACTCATCTCGTCCGCACTAACAAGAAACTGTCTGTCAGACAAAAAGGGTTCTCTGCTTCTCCCACCTCAGGCTATATCTAAACCAGTTGCCTAGGGGTGAACGACTCAGTATATCTCATTACTGAACTCATGCTACACTGCAGAGTTGGAAATAACCTCAATGCCATCTCAAAAGAACATAACAATGGTCAAATTTGTAAAGAATAATCCAAATCTCCTAGGAAACTTTTTAATGTCTTCTGACCTTTATAGGATTTTATCTTAAAACGTTAATGTCAATGGCAAAGGAAATCTACATGCTACTGTATATAGCGAGACAATGATTTCACTACAAAATACACAAATTTAAAATAGAAATTAAAATTAGTTATAGCCTAGTAATATCCTTCATGTTAATAAAATGGGATAATAGGCAAAGGTATGTATTCAGAGTAGATTTACTCGGAAATGGAGAAACAAGTGGGAACCACTTCTGCTATATACCTATCGTGTTAAGTGTAAAAATTCTAGAATCATTCTAGTGGACTTAAATCCCAGCTTCACCACTTAACTACTTAGCAAATCATGGATAAATGACTTAAATTATCTGTGCCATAGTTTCCTTATCTGTATAAATGAGTGTAGTGGTATCAAACTAATAAGGTTGCATAAAAATTGCAAATAAAATTCTTAAAACAGTGTTTGGCACATTGTGAATGCACACACACACAAATGGATAGTATAATTAATAAAACACAAAGGATTACTTTTAAAGAAAAAAAATGTGTTTATACATTTACACATTTTTTAACTTTGTCAAAATAGGGTTTTATAAGAGTCTAGTCATGCTGCTCTCTTTTTCTGCTACCACCACCAAATGATTAGCTCTAGGATAATCTAAGATTCTCCTGACAAAGTGAGAAAATTCCAGGAGACTTTACCTGTTGGTAAGTATAAGTTTCGTGCACTCTGGGGCTTTGAAGTCATGGTGAATGACAATTGTCCTCTACTTCATGTTGAATCCTTGCCTTTGAATTCTAGTGTATGTCAATTAAAATGAACTATCATTTCTTTCACCTACAATTAATTCTCATCAGGCAATTGCATGTGATAGGTGTCCAGTGTACACAAGCCAGAATAGAGTTGTAACAAAGGAGGGAGTCTCCTTCCCGGTAACTTGGTGTAGTCTGATAGCTAAACCAGGAAGACTTCAATTCTAGCTTATTACACATTATTTATTTTCTGTGATCTAATAGTGTATACATTATTTTTCAGGATTAGCGTTAGAAGTATTTATGCTTTCCTTGAGCATATTTATATTGTGCCACAAAAATGTTTCTGGGAGTCAACATTTATTAATTACTTGTGTAAATTATAATTCCCAGCTCCCAAAGAGCTATTTTCAGATGAAAGGCATTATTATAATCTTTGTAATAATGTGTTAAAAGAGCTGCTAAAATACCAATCAATTAAATAAAAATCAATTAAACAAAAAGGACAGAATAAGATGTTGCTATTTTGTTTTAATTTTAATAAATGCTTACCTGTCTGAGCATCTTTATAAACATATTCTCAATTGTGGATATTTCTTCTGTTTCATTCTATAACTTAAGGAGGTGACAAACAAGAATACTACTGAAGGACATAGGAATGCATCTCAATGTTTTAATAATCATAGAGAAGTTTTGTGTACACTGAGCAAGGAGATGACTAAAATATTCATGATGTTACTTTAGGGCAGGTTCAGTAATGTATCAGTGAAATCTCACGGACGGCTCTGTGCTTATGTCTCAATCCTCTAGAAATCCACCTGCAACCTACTGCAATTTGTTGTAAATAGATTCCAAATACTTGGAACTTAAGAAGAATAAGCATGAACTCCTTAGAGAGTCTATTGTAAGAAGCACTCACCTTTTAGGTTATTTGCCTCTTTCATGAGAACATTCTTTGTATATTCTCTAAGAACTTTCTCTGCCCCGTTCACATAGTCACAAGATGAATTACCATTCTGTGATTCAACCTGCCATGTAACTTCCTCTCTTCTCCCTGTTGTTGTTTCTCTTACTTTTATCTTTTTCCCATGGTTTTCTTCTTTTTTTTTCCCTGAGTACCTCTCCTCTTTACTCTCTGTCATATGACATTGTTTATTTATTTCATAGCATATATTGCAATCTAACATCTCTTTTTTATTTACTTCATACATACCTGTTGTCTCTTTATGATCCTCTATTGCCAAGAGTTCATGAACAGAATCCATTACAAATACACTGTCCATAATATCAATTTTTAATGAATGAGTAAAATGAAAGTACTGATTAATTCTCAAGATAGACATAAAAAGCAAGAGCCTTTTTTTCTTCCAGTGTGACATAAATATTTATTAATGAAGATGAAGTCTTCAATAAAATACAGTGAAAAGGTGGAAGAAAAGTGCTTTGTTTATGAGCAATACAACTTTTATAAATTCCTGAACAATTACATATTGAATTTAAAAACCATCAGCTACTTAAGGAGCTAAGATATATGCACCATGAAATTACACAAGAGCAACATGGTACCAAAAGACTGTTTAAGCCTAAGAAACTAGGATAAAAATTACAATCAAAGTTCTAGTCTCAGGAATACCTCGTGTTCTTACTTTTCAAGTATAAGTGAATGTAGATTAGGTACAAGTTATATGAAGGACAAGAAAGGACCATTTATTCTTAACTTAGATGTTTCTGGTTATATAATATTATAGTCATTTATTCGAATCATTGCTTTATTATTCTAAATTTTTAACTTACTAAATTTGAAGACTTTTTTAAGACCATCAATCTCCTCTTCTCATGTGAAATTTTAAATGTTTGACCTGCATCTGACAGATAATGAGAGACACCAGCCTAGGCTTTGAAGGCAGGTTACGCTTATTCCTAGACTCAGTAAATGTGTGTTAAGTGAATGTTTAACTCACTTTGGAGTCCCTTGCCCCTCTGCTTGACTTCCTAGTTCTCAGACTTCTTTCCTGCTGCTAACAGAGGTATGAAACTCCCAAGACATTCAGTCTTGATCTATTGGTTTTCAGGGCATTCATTGAGCCTTGCGTTCTTCCTTCAGGCCATATCTGTGTCTTTTGTTCTGATACAGATCCTGAAATTTGCCCATGAACTTTTTGCCCACCTACACCTTAACTGTGCTGAGCTCCTGTGATTTCCATCTACGTCTTTTAGCATAAAGGAGGTACATGGGGCATAGATCCAGTCTAAAGAAATAGCCTAATTGAAACTAGATGAAGCATTTGGCAAAGATCTCTTGAGTCAACCTTCTATTTCTTTTTTATTTCAAATATAGAAGTGTCATTAGCAAGTAGGCAATAAAGAGAGATGCTCTTAGTATTTGAAGTATTTCAATATTTAATTCTGTACTACAGTATTTAAAGGGTTCTAGAACCCAAACAAGCAGTCCTTTCCAAATTGAGCTTAATAATGAGGCATCAATAATGTACTGAATCCTTCTTTAATTGTTATAAAATGCTATCTTGTCAGTAATTGAGGTTTGCTCATGTGACAAGCTGAAAGGTGTCACATAGACACATTTCAGTGCTGAATCTGGGGATCCTATGAATGAAAGTTGGAGTAAGTTGCTAATATAAACTGTGTCTCTTAGATATGATAGGCTTATTTGTTTCAATTCCCTTATAATTTGATTGAGTACACATTTGGGTGGCTTCATTTGCTTATTCATTTACTTTTTTACTTTTATTTTCATGTCATTGCAGCATAACTGGCAAAAATTATACAAAAATTTATAAAGTTTTAAAAAGCCCCTTACAAACTCTGAACAAGATTACCTATATCTTGTCACTTTTTTTTTAACCAATATTTGTTTGTTGTTTTGAAAAAATATTGGACAGAAAACTGCCCAGAAAATGTACTTAAATCAGTGACAAGATCAAGTTTATTACATAAGTATGATGATTTTATTGGAAATGTTTAAAGAAAAGTGACACGGTGCTAAATTAGAAAGGAAATGCCTCTCTCTTTCGTTTCCATCTTGCGAGGTGTCCCTGAGCTGCATCTTTATGTAAGTCAATTATGTTTTTCCTCCACATATTCTAGCATGATTGCTATAACTGATTCTAATGCAGTCATTCCTAAGACTTCACGAGGGATTTGTTTTTAGAAAGTAAAAGTATCAATGCTACTCTCTACTCCCTGTACTTTTAGGACAGCTCCTTATTGGCTGGTGTTTTGCACCAAAATATTCTAGGACTGCCCTCTTCTAGGTCCCTACTTCCCGTATACTCGTAAGCAGTTGCTCTGGCTGCTCCAATCATTATTTCCTGAGCCAGAATTTTCTTCTCCCATAGTTAACCATTGTTTTTTGTAAGCATTATTTATTCAGTCAATTGAAATGACAATTTAATTAGAACTAAAGTGGTAATGGCTAAAAGCGTATTAAAACCAATTCTTGATAGTACAAATAATTATTAATGTGAATCAATAATTTAATACTGATTCAGTCCTGAAAAATGCAAGCCATATGTTGGGCTTGTATGTCATTCTTCGGGATCTCTAGACATATTATTTGAATGATTGCCTTCGCTACCCATTATGGACCCAAGGCTCACAAGACCAACATGCAGTTACACAGGTTTTTCACTGCAAGAAAGCATAAGCTGAAAGAGCAGGTAGGCATTGGAACCCAGACTACATTCTGTTTGCCAAGCACACTCCCTAGGATAGGGCTTCGTCGATCTACAATATGGGGGTCCTTTTCTTAATTGATATAAATAAGAACTAGCTATTTCCTAAGCACTGTATTCCTGGAGGCAAGTCCACCTAGAGAAGATACTGATTTTTCTGTTTGTTGTAATTTGTATAAAGGTACCAGTGTTAGCCCTGATAGGACCAGCTTTGCTTCCTTTGTATAACTATTATTTCTTCTACTGGACACTTATACATTTATCACAATCAAGTCCAGTTTTCTTAATTGTCTCTTGCTGTATACTGAACTTTGGGGTAGGGGATCTTTTCAAAGGTGTTCTTTTAGTAGTTTATTTGAAGCATTTGTGGTTTTTAATATTTAGTTCATAATTATGCATATTTTGTGTTATTTTATCACAAAAGCTTTCAACTGTTCATGGATCTGGAGTCATTTTAAAGTTATACTTAGACTACATGTGCAAATTGAGAATATTGATTAGACTCCACGTGAGCAAGAACCCCACATAAAAAGCCATTGTCAATTAAATTACAAGGTATAAGGTATGAAAATTCTATGATTAACCAAAGAAATGAGCTTATACTATAGATCGCATAATGACATAAATGTTACCCAGAAAATGATGTGGAAATTCCAGTATTTTTCAAATCCTTTGACTAATCTTACCTGACATGATTGATATCAGATATGTAGTCTATTAAATTATTAAATCACTCATTTCATTTAGCTAAGAAAACTCAGGTGCAATAAAGTCATTGACATCATGTTTCTTTCACCACCCATGTAGGAAGTACTTCTGGCAAAAGCAATGGATTGACACCTCCAGTGGCCAGGAGGGTTAGTTGCCAGTTACACAGAGCTAAGCCCCTTGCCAGGAATTGCTCTGTCCTCCTCCCAGAGTGCAGCCCCCACACAATGACTGGTGGAGGACAAATGCCTTAACAATTCAGGACAACTCTGAAAAACCATCCCAATTCCAGAGCTTCCCTTTGGATCAATGGAGGCTTCTGTTATAGCTGCATTACAGATGAACTCCACCCTCTGCTCAATCCTGCTTTCCTCACCCTTCACAAGTGTTATTCCTGGAATTTCTCAGCAATAAACTTCCTGCACACTTATCCCAGAAACTGTTCCCTGAAGAACCTCACTTAGTAGGGTTGGTACTAGAAGTGATTCTAGCAGAGGAGTGGCTCACTAACCAACTGGCCATGGAGTGCCTATCTCTGGTGGTAGATGGTGGATGGATAGCACTTGGGGTAGTCTGAGGGCAATTGCAAACCTTTTACAAGTGGTGAAACTAATACTGGAATCCTGGAGAAGGGACTGTACCAGGAGGTGCAACATTGTAGGCATTTGGGAGATCCAAGGACAACTTGAGTATTATAGAATCGGATGGATGGGACCGTCAATGTACTAGTTAATCAACAATATAAGGTAAATTTTTTAAGCCAGAAGATCTTCTTAGCAGCATATAAAGAGTTTCTTCCAGAATAGTCAGAGGACAAAACAACCCGATGTTCTTGTTCTAGGACTTAATCATAAGATTAGTAGAACTCTAGAGATAGATGCATTACCAACCTTAGCAGATATGCTGTGCTGGGTCAAGTCCTTGATTATGAAGGAATAAGACTCAGACACCTGAAATGGTTACATCTGGGACAAGGAAGCTGGAATTCTTGAATACTCAGATCATTCTGAACACTTTAGGCATGTAATAGCCTAAACTGCCTCTCCAATAGAATCAAAGTGCAAGCTTTCTCCCCTTGCTTAAATATAACAAAAAGAGTCTTCTTTGTTAGATAACATGTGCTCTCCTCATAATCTGCCCTCATCTATCTTCCTATTGGGCCAATAAAAGGGTCATTTCACAGCATAACCCTGCCCTGCCAAGAAGTGCTGGGCTGGCTAAGGAAGAAAATAAGGCAGTGCACAAAAGGAGCTGCTGGACCCAGCCAACGTGCTGGTCATGGAGCCCCTATCTCTGGTGTTAGTTGGTGGATGGATAGCACTTGGGGTAGTCTGAGGGCAACTGCAAACCTTTTACAAGTGGTGAAACTAATACTGGAATCCTGGAGAAGGGACTGCACCAGGAGGTGCAACATTGTAGGGGTAAGAACATGGAGAGTATTTGTGGGCCCAGCTGCTGAGAATGATGAATCAAGGAGGGAGAGGGACAGAATGTAAAGTAAAACAAGAGAAAGTGCCAATATGGAAGCATTCACATATAGTTCAAGATTTCAAATCCTAGAACTAGAACCTATTAGAAAGGACCTTGGGATACAGTGCTTATACACACTGGTTGGGTTGTAGAAAAAGAGATTGTCCACTCTAAGAGAAGTAGAGACACCAAATCTACCTTGAAAAGGGGGAAGAAGAATCAAATACCTCAAATGAATAAGCATTATAAAGTGGATATATTATCTAAAGCCAAACAACTAACTAGTTAACTATCATGGGGGAGCCAGAGTAAGTATGTTAAGTTCTCTCCTATTGAATAGACCACTTTGAGTGTACCATCTGTTATTTGTACTTGTTTTAAAAATCAAAATGTGTGTCTACAGTACAAAGCAATGACAATTTGAGTTACCAAAGTGCTAAGGGATGTGCTACTAGGTTGGGTACCCACATTGTTAGTAAAGTCAGTGGAGCTATCCTCTGTAAGCCGGTCTTGCCCTCCATAGACAAAAGATACTGCTGAAAGACTGGCTTCCCTGAGAGCAATGTGGTGGTATGCTCCCCAAATCACAGAGACTGTTTGGTAGCACCTGATCATCAGAAACCAGCAAAATGCAATGCTTATTATGAATGTCATGGTTGGAGATAAAAGACAATCCTGTACTTTCCACACTTAAAAACTATAAACTATAAACTTTGTTTTTTTATCATCCCATTCAACAGCTGTGAATATCTGGAACTGCACTAGGTACTGCATATGAACATTTTTGCTTAGTCACTTCTGAGAAGGAATAAAAAGATAATTCAGGGTAGCTGGATTTTAGACCCATGTCTTTTTCCTTGATCTATAAAATGTAATTCAATAAAATCTAATCAACATGTAGAAAGTGATACTCCAGGGAGAACTTTTCTGAAAGGCAACTTTCTACTTATGAGAAGACGACAAGAAGGTTCTTCTGATTCTTCTAACAGATATCATTTTCCTTTGAAAGATTGCCAGGGACAAACACACTTACAATTTGATACAAGTCTCAGAAAGGGGAAAAAAGTGGTCACGACCATCATAAGAGGTAAGTTTGGAAAAGCTTGGAAAGATTTAGAGCAGCATTTTAACAGTGCATATTTCCAAATGATTGACCCATAGCTGTGCGTGTGATTCTCTGCTCCTCTAGATCCATTCTCCTGACCTCTCTGCCGTGAATGGCCCTGGGGAGGTGGACTGCTATGGACTCCATCATCAGGCTCTCTGGCCTTCTCTTGTTCGCTGGGTTCAGACAATGAATTCTGAGCCATCCCAGAGATGAGTAATAGAGGAGAGAAAGGGTGGGATATTTTTTCTCTTGTCCTCTCCCAGTCTGGCTGTAGTTTTTGGTTCACATATGAGTTCATGTCCTGTTGGGTGGCCATTCTCCCATGGTTAAAATCCTAGTTAAGTTTCAGTAGCCCTCTTTTTTTTTTCTTCTGTCCATCTAATCAGAGGGATGGTAATGATTTCTCACTGATACCTGGCTCTGAGTTCTTTTTAGTTCTCTTTGCCCTCCTCACACTCCTGTAAGTATTCGCATTGTTAAGTTCTCTTCTATGGAGTAAACACTCTGAGTGAACCATCTGTTTCTTGTTAGGACACTGATAAAACCTGGTAAATTTTTCTTCTTTATTTGTGCTTGTTTTAAAAATCAAAATGTGTGTCTACAATGAAAAAGCAATGACAGCTTGAGTTTCATATTATTATGTTAGTTTTGCACCTCTGGGAAATAATGAGAAATTTGTAACTTCATACCATTTTCCTTGACAATGTCAATAAAAATTACACAAGCTGACCCTTTGGCTGTTTTTGGTTTGGCTATGATGGTTTATTCCAAGTGAAAACATTTTGGGGAAGTGGGTGGAGACAAATGATGGAGTCACATACGTTGGGTTCTGCTTTGCCTTGCCTCTGATCTCAGAAAAGTCCAAAATTATTTCTCTCATTCCATATTTCTGTTCATAGAAAAGGCCTATACTGATGAGTTAAGGGCTTGTGTCACTGAAAGTCATAGTTGAACTGAACAAAGGTTAGCAAAGCAGATATCCAAGACTAATCTGTTAAGTTGTTTAATCCTAAAAATTACAAAAAGTTAAAGGAAGCATCTGCAGATATTCCCAGAGCATACCACCATATATATACATCTATGTCATGCTATTGCTCATTTGAGGTAGTGCATAAAAATACCCCATTGTCACATAATAATATATGCACACACAATCTCTTCACTTTGATTTCAAGCATTTTATAGAAAAATAAAGTTGTAACTCTATTTAAAGTTGGCTAAATTAGGAAATGCTTGTCTTATTTGAAACTGTGACTTGAATTTCAATACCTAGGGACACTCTTCCTCCCACATGTATTATGAAAAGAGAAGTAATTAAGTTCCTATATATAGAAAGAATTGGTTTGCTGTTCAGACACATCATTTACTTTTTGCTCAACTGCTCCATGGGAAGGCAGACAGATATAGCTTCAGATGTGTGCCTGTGCATCTGTGCAGCTTGTTCAAAACAAACACCTAAACTCTTGGGACCACTCAGTTAGAGAGTAAAATAATGAAAACATTTTATCAAGAGAGAAATATCACCTTGTGACAGACTCATCTCAGTTGTACCCCTTCAACTGAAGCATTTTTGAAGAAAATATTTGGGCATATATCTTGCACAGGATTCTTAATGCCATGTTGCTACCATCCCAAGGACTGTCTGTAATGAGGTCCATCCACCCTATAGGTTAAGACAGCACTATTTAGTGTTAGAAGAGACAACAGGGATCATGTTGTCCAACGCTTTTATATTGTGGATGAAGAAAGTGAAACTCAGATTAAGAACCTTCTCTAAGACTATGCAACTACTTAGTGCCAGCCCTCATGTCGCTGACCATTTCACCCAGTACATTAAGCTGACATTATTACTCTCCTTTCATGTGGCTTGGCATCTTCTTATATTCTGCTATGTATTCTTTTCAGTTCCATTAAACACACAATTATTGAGAACATACTATGTGACCAGTGCTAAGTGTGGTGACAGAGACTGCCTGCCAGGCATTGGAAACCTTGGGTTAAATGGCAGGCAATATTATTGGCAAGGCAAATGTCAAAAGGGAACCAATCTTCTTAATTCAGATTAGTAAGAAGGGTATATTCAGGACTGAGAAGGCATAATAAGACCTTTGGAATGAGTGAATTGAATGTTGAGTGTCACCCACTGGTTAGTTATCTCTGAAACATTCACATTGTATGAATTAGCCATACGTAACTATTGGCAACTTGGCAAAATGTTCACATTTGTGGAAATTGAGGTCATGGTAATTAGCAAATTAACCATGTAGTTTACTGAAGGAGAAAAAGGAAGGGATAAACATGAAACTCTGGAAAACATCAACACTCAAGATGCTGTGTCAGGAAGAAATGTCTCAAAAAACAGCAAGAAGCCATAGCCAGGAGAAGGTAGTTAGAAACTCAGTTGGGAGTAATACATCCTAAGTCTGGGTTGGAAAAGGGTTTCTATATTTTGTTTTGTTTTTATTTTAACAGAGTGGGTAAAATACATTGCAAAGTAATGCAAGAGATCAAATAGTAAAGGACTTACTAGTTTCATTACATTAAGCCCATAGAAGGATATTGTTTGTTTTATTTTATTTTATTTTATTTTATTTTATTTCATTTCATTTCATTTCATTTCATTTCATTTCATTTTTTTGAGATGGAACCTAGCTCTGTCGCCCAGACTGGAGTGCACTGGCAGGATCTTGGCTCACTGCAAGCCCCGCCTCCTGGGTTCACGCCATTCTCCTGCCTCAGCCTCCCAAGTAGCTGGGACTAAAGGCGCCCACCACCATGCTCGGCTAATTTTTTGTATTTTTAGTAGAGATGGGGTTTCACCGTGTTAGCCAGGATGGTGTCCATCTCCTGACATCATTATCTGCCCGCCTTGGCCTCCTAAAGTGCTGGAATTACAGGTGTGAGCCACCCGCCCAGGCAGAAGGACATTGTTTATAATTGACAAGAGTAAATTCAGTGAAGTTGTGAAAGTGAAAGTAGATCACAGTGGAATCAAGTGTTGAGAGGAGGTGAGACAGTGGTGGCAGCTATAAGCCCCCTTTTTAAAGAAATTTGGCTATAAAGGAAAGAAGTAGTCAGAGAAAAATGTGGTTGAGGGGAGGACTCTTCTGTGAGAAGAAAGAGGCCTGCGTACAAAAGTCCTGGGTTTAGAAGCAAAAGTGTGTGTGTGTGTGTGTGTGTGTGTATACATATTTTTTTTCTGTCTACCTCTCCCTACCATCCCTAGTGAAATAGAGACTGAGGAAATACAGATTTCTTCTAAATAACATACAGACAGGGTGTGTGTGGGGGAGTGTGTGAGGGTAGAGTGGAGAAGGGAAAAGTAGTTCTTAAATCAGTCAGCCATGTCATAGCATTTTAAGTGAGGGGTGCATTAGGCTTGATTTTGTGAGTCAACTGAATTCCTACATTCCAGGTACCACAGATGTATTACCAAATATAACCATGGTGATTAGCACTGACAACTCAGTTCTGACAGACTTGTTTAGATTTGCTTTTGCAAGAGGACTCAGAGCTGAAGAAAGATATTTACCAACAGGGAACTGCCAAAATGACACTGAGTGATTGAGGTTAAAAAATAAATTACAGCTCCTTCACCTGAATCGCTCATCTTAGACCAATTCCTGCCAAATTAAATGGTCATTCTGAATTGCCTCAAGACAGTATGTGAGTCGGATAGGATCCCTGATATTCCTCCAGTTAATCTATGGCATCCTCCTTCCTGGAAGAAAGTTTCAGCTATTCCATAATAGAAAAAAAAAAAAAATGCCAGGTCCCTTCTAGTCAAATATAAAGGTTAAATTAAATCATAATCACTTGTTTCCAAAATTAGTTGCATGCTCAGGAGTAGTAAATTTTTCAGTCCACAGTGAAACTATTCTCAGCATAGACATATTCCATGAAAAGGCAGACCGCCAGACTGTTTAAAATTAACTCTCATTATTATTCAATGATGTGTCAAATGAAATGAGCAAAAATAGATGGATGCTGCTACCTGGTCACTGGTATGCGGTGTGTTTCACCACAGTAGAATCAAATGGTGATGTTAAAAATAGTAACAGCCTGGCATTCCCAGTCATCGCGTGATGTCAGTGGCAATGCAATATCTCCAGAGATTATGGACACTACTAGGCTTCTCTACCCAGTAACAACATATCCATAAACCCCCAAAGTTTGGAATCTTTGGAGTTACCTAGGGTTTCATCTGAGATCTTGAAGGTGTTATTCTGAATCTAGTTGCAGAAAAGAGAAAGAATGTTTCAGAATTTCCTTCTGTTCCCCATTCTTCAGGTATTGGGATGAGTACTAGTTTAGACTACACTTCCTAGAAAAGAAAACAAATCATATATTTCTTGAGATCTTTGAGAATTTCTTCCTGCCTCCCACCATCCCAGACACTCTCCAGACTTCTGACTATCCCAAGCCTAATACAAGCCACAATTAGCAGGAAGATATGGGCTGAAATGGCCATGGGTCAAGGTTACTCACAAGTGCCAAGGGCCGTTCTGGTTGTCCATAAAATCACTCTCAGCATTAAGAGCCATCCCTATTCAGTGAAGAGATATTGATAGAGGAATAGAAGACAGCTGCTCATTCCTTAGCCTTACCTTATACCTGGGCATCTACAAGGCAGACTCTCTGATTGAATTCTGGCATTGGGAGAGCCAGGCAGTTTCAATGGTTGTCAAGTTAGCTAGCAACAGACAAGACCCAAGTCTAGAGAACAATAAAGTTAAATTTGAAGTTAAGGAGAGAACTAATGTGGTTCTTAATTTCTTACTAAATATGTCGTTCTGAGCTGATACTAGCACTGTAGTGTGTATGTTTGGTGCTCTGCACTGCACTGGACCACACACCCAGACCCTACCTTCTATGAGTGCAGGTTATTAAGAGTTCACTACTTCTTCTCTTGTTCATTACTAGCTTCCCTTACCACAGTTAACATGCCATAATAGTCCCTGAGCAATACTAATTACAAAATATTTACCATCTATCAATTAAGTGCTGATATTGCATTAGGAAGATTGAACAGTTAGATTTTACAAATCAAGGAACAAATATATCAGTCTTACTTTATTCTGTGTTAAAATTTGTCTATTATAACTATACACCAACGAGCAGTAACTATAAGTCCTACCATAAAAGTAATTGTACGTTGGATACAGATTTGTTGTAGTTAAATGAATTAGCTACAATTTTCTACTAATCCTATTTCAAAAGAGATTAAGCTTCAGGCTACAGAAAAGAGTGCTAAATTTTAAAACTTTTGTTTGAAAATGATCCTAAGTTAAAATCTGACTTCAGATTTATTACTCTCAATGTAATAATTGTAATTCTAGGTCCTGAAAACCCTGATCAGAGGTCACTCTGATTAACTTTCTTCCACTGCTTTAGTACAGCAGACACTAGCTGCTTTTTAAAAATAAGTCAGTGAATAAATAAGAATTAATTGGCACAGAATTTCAATTTGGACACCTTTTCATCTTAGCGAAAATCCCAGGCATTTAAAAGAGTTTCACATTATTGAATTATGTAGACATCCCATGTTATGTTTAACCTAACTTGCAATGATGTAAACATGATATGGGATGTAATTATGTATAACATCCCACATTATGTTTAATGTAATTTCCAATGATAAGCATTTGGTTTTTTCCCCCTAGGTTTTACAAAAAAATATTGTACTGAACAATTTTTTAAAAGTATTTGTAAAGCTTAGGTTTCCTACAGGATAGATTCCTAGTAAATACATCTCTAGGTAAAATAATATGATTTTATTGATTTATATAGATTTGAACAGAGTTTCGAGTGCCTTTTTAGTATTCTGTTTCATTGTTCATTTCCACAAAAACCTGATGAGACCTTTCTCCATCTTTCCTTCCACTCTTTATAACTCTGAATTTCAACTGCAGCAGTCCTCAAAAAGGTCCTCTTATGATTCCTGTTATCCTTCTCTATGTATCCCACCTCTCCCATTAAAAGAGGAGTCTCTTTCCCCTCTTTTTGAATCTTTACTGATTTTGACTTGCTCTCACCAATAGAATACAGCAGATGTAAACCTCCCTATGCCAGTTGGAGGCCAAGCCCCCTAAGAGGACTGGAAGCTTTCACTTTTGTTTGGGAATGTCAGCCAACAGGAGTAAATACGTTCAAGATTAGCAAATAAATGCCAAGATGACATGAAGAGAAAGAGATAGGCCACATGGAAAAGTACGATGAATCAGATGTGTGAGTGGAGCCTTCTAGATCTTCAATTCAGCCCAGCTACCCAGTTGAACTGAGCTGTGTGAGTGGCCCCAGCCAGGACCACCAGTGGCACATGGCGTGAAAAATTGATTGCACAAATCTCTGAAGTACAGACATGAGAAAAAAATAAGTAGTTGTTGTTTTAAACCACCATGTTTTGGGATGGTTTGCTAGGCAGAAATATATCTGATAGTTTAACATTTCCATATTGACCCATATGGTAGTCAAAAAAACTCTTCATGTTATTTCATTTCAATAGAAATTAGTGAGGCTGACTACCTTCTCATACATTTTTCAGCTATTTCTTTTTCTATTTGTGTACTCTGCTAGCTTTAGTGTTTTGACTATTGTTTTGTCAAATTTATCGTATTATTCTTCTTGTCCTTATGAATCACAGTACCTCTCTATAACATTGTATATTAAGAATTAAATTTTGTCACTGATTTTGAAAGCAAACACTTTTGGTTCATTTTTTCCTCCAGTGCCATGTGAGGTGTGTGTGGTGTGTATATATGTATGTGTGTGTGTCCCTAGATTCCAGGTATCTGTTTCAAAATCCTACATGAGTCAATAACCTCATGATAGTAAGTCTAAAGAAATGAGGTAGGAGAGAGAGAAAGTAGGATAGAAACCTGTATATATAGCTCGTGGAAGCCCAGGTAGTAGTTGACTGAAAGGCCTGATGGCTGAGCAAGAGATTATGGATGTGATCTGCTTTGGCAGGCTAACCCACCTGGGGGCTTTCACAGAAGTAAGGTAAGATGGTTGGGTTATTATAGAGACCCTGAATATGAGCAAACAGAGTGGAATTTTTTGTCTACTAAATTTATTAAAATTATTTTTTCAAAAAGAAATGAATTAAAATATTAATATTCCTCAAAAAGTTTGCAAATGATGAAGTACTTGAGAAAACCATTATAAGGAATCAAATAAGCCAAAACTAAGGGGACCTGCACCAAGGTCATGAACAGAAGGCCTCAAATTCCATTCGTTTGGGATAATGCTTCAGCATGACTCCCAAACACATCCAAGAAGAGAGATTTGCAAATTCCTCTAGGTGTCATCAACCCCTCTAAACAGAAAATTGATTTCAGCTATTTACCTGCATTTAGAGATCACAAAACCAAAGCTAGCAATAAGTCGGGAAAAATGACAATATGTTGCTAAGTAGAGCTCCTAAATCAGGTGGTGAATGTGAAGTCTCAGAATGAGATGAACACAGAAAGTAATCAGGAAGTGCCAAAACAAATTAACCTTTTGGGGCTCTTGTTACTAATGGAAAGTTGAAGCCTATAGCACTGTGTACACTTGTCAGGTTGGACAGGTGCCCTTTCATAAGTCATAATCAACAACAGCCTGGGAGGAATTCTTTGACTCTGAGCCTCTGAGCTGAGCAATATTCTTAAGAAATAGGCAGCTGTGTGCCCTCATTCTCATTTTCTCTCCCTCTCTATAAAAAATAATTTAAAATACTCACTTTCTACTTTTCATGACAACTCTGGCTCAGAGCAAATAAAACAAGTGGGGCCAATTCCCCTAAAGCTAATCTACCAAGTCAAACTTCTAAGCGCAGGTGGGCATTGATACTCCCTCTCTCTCTAATGAGCTTGTTTTCCCAATCAGTGGCCCCCAGGATTGTCCAGCCATGGCCCAAGCAACTCCAATCTCAGTTCATCAGAAGCATGTTAAAAATTTGCAGCAACTAGAAACTGCACTCGATAAAAAAGAAATCCTTGATCTATATTTCATTGGTGCATCAGAATGAAAATGTCCAGTAATATTAATTCCATTATCTATAAATCTAGCATAATAGTATTTTCTACAGTTTGCATATTTCAACATCTCTACCTTCCTACAAAGAGGCTCTAAGTGAAAATTTTTTTCAGTTAAAAATATTAGGATCGAAACATTAGGATTTACTAGAATAAATTAAATCACATATTGATTAATTCATTAATTCATTCAATGTCATAAAGGATACATTGTGTCAGGAAATATGGCCTCCTCGGTACAACTAGAGTAATTTTTTTAAGTACAAATCATATACATTCATGGATTGTCCATAAGATGAAGAACCCTCTTAATGTGGTCTATAGCTTGCTGCTAAAAATAGGTATATGAGAACCTGGCAGAATTGTAGAACCTGAGGCTCAACGCAACGCTGTGTCCCCTAAATCAGGCTCTGCATTTCTACTTAGCTTCCACAACAAGCTGAAAATGACAGTCTTCAGCCTATGCTTTGAAAAGCTCTGGTTTACAAAGCCCTGTGTGACAGAGCCTGCTTCCTTCGCCACCCTCATCTGTGCCACTCTGCGCCCTTCCCAGGTATGCTTCAAGTCCCAGCCACAGTAGTTTACAGAGTGCATCCAAAGCAGGGACTCTGGTCTTTGTATTTCTTGCTTTCTATGAAGGGATAATCCTGCTTCTTCCTAGCACACCTGCCCTGTATGAACTACCCTTCAAATTCATCCCCTCTCCTTTTCAACTAATCTTCATTTTTTTCAGGTCTCAGGTTAGAAGCCACTTCTTTCAAGCTTTCCTTGATATTCTGATATCAGATTATGCTTCTCTCCTTCGTATTCCCATGACATCCCTTTCTTACCACCACTGGAAAAGTAGCACTATCTCACTCTCTCTATCTGCTCATTTACTTTTTTATATTCACCACTAAGTAGTCTTTAGGTGCTTTCTGACCTCTTGGTATTGATATCTCTGTCACTAGGACTGGGCAGAGTACCTGGCGGACAGCAAATAGAGTAGGTGCTTGATATGTGATTGTTGAATGAATGCTTAAAAGATAGACCATACATCTTACTAAGGTCTATTTGCATATTAAACACATTTAAGTCTTAAAATTAAAAGATTGTACTTCTATAAAAGAATTTAAAACATTAAGAAGCAGGAGAGGAAAGTGCATGGTGAAGGATGGGTTCAGGGGGATCTGTTCTCAGGAAAATTTGAGGCAAACCTGGGTTAGAGTGTTACTTGGTTTGAAGAATTGCTACCCCAAGTCTCTGGAACTGAGAGGCGCTTCATGGAGGAAAGCCACAGCTCTTTTGGAATATACTGTCTTTTATTTTCTATACCAAAAAGCAGGTTTTAAACTCACAGACTTATTTTCTTTTGCCGCTTTATGACTGCTTGACTGAGGACTACTTTAAACTGGCGGTTTGCTTTGGATAGAAAAGTCCCAGAAAGGGGGATATTTCCACAGAAACATATTTTTCAGTCAGTGGTATAAATGCATTGAGCTCACAATTCCAGAGGTATTTAGATAGATGTGTACGGTTTTCTTATTTCTCATGGAGAAGGTTAATGTGGTGTGTCTTATCTTTTGCAGACCACATGAACCTCTATTATATGCTTGTGTATCTTTATTGACTCATTTATCTAGATTTCAGTGGCAACCCGGGTGCCCTCATACAGCTCTACAGAAATATCTATCAAGGTAATAAGAAAGTAGTTTCCATTATTGTTTAGAATCTTGAAAAAAAAAAAAACTGTACCTAGGGTAGAAGGGGAGTCATCTCTTTTGAGATCAGAGTTGGATTGTGGGCCTGCTTTGCTAATTTCTTTCAGAGTGGCAGAGGTACTTTAGCAACATGGAACAAAAGTCTTGGGTAGGTAGGAGAGAATAGGAAAAAAAAAAACCCATAAACTTCCACATAAAATAAAGTCTCCATGTGAATGATGACCAATGAACATCATCTAGTTTAATTTCTTTCTTTTCCTTTACTCTAAACTATTGCCCAATCAAATTTAGAAAGGTCCTATTCCTATTTATTAAGTCCCTGTGAAAGTATTGACCTGTCATGGTAATGGTTTCTGATTTGCTGTTTTCATCTAATCTATTTTCCTTTTAACTCTAATTTTCTTTTCTTCTTAAAACTTCATGTCTTGTAATAGTCACTAATGAAAGATTAAAGGTAATTTAGTGTATTTTCTTACAATATTGTAGGATTGCTCATCTCCACCCAAACCAACTATTTAAAGTGTCCTGTAGGCCAGATGTTGTGGCTCACACTTGTAATCCCAGCACTTTGGGAGGACGAGGTGGGTGAATCACTTGAGGTCAGGAGTTCGAGACCAGCCTGATCGACATGGTGAAACCCCATCTCTACTAAAAATACAAAATTAGCTGTACATGGTAGTGCACACGTGTAATCCCAGCTACTTGAGAGGCTGAGGCAGGAGAATCGCTTGAACCTGGGAGGCGGAAGTTGCAGTCAGCCAAGATAGTGCCACTGCACTCCAGCCGGGGCAACAAGAGCAAAACTCCTTCTCAAAATAATAGTAATAATAAATAAACAAATAAAATAAAATGTCCTAAAAATAATATATAGTGATGGTTTTGAATGTCAATGACAACTTTAAGACCACTACTATTTACTGAGGTTTTATAATGTTTTAGGCAATTGGTCTCATTCTTTACAGGTATACTTTGACTTGTAGTTGACATAAATACTGACATTTTTTACCTGAGAAAATTGAGGCTGAGATAGTGATTTTTTTCTATTTAAAAACTAAATGTATAAGAGCTGTGAGTTGAACTCAGGTTTTCTGATATCAAACTTAGTTCCTAAGATTGCATTATTTTGATTAAGTATTTTAGTGTACAAAGAGACCCTGGATGTGGACTCTGTGTTTTATTTTTCATATCAAATTTAATTCCCACAAGGAAAGAATGTGAGCTTATATTTTACATTTTACATTCAGAGAAAATATTGTTTAAAAACAAAGCTTTGTTTAATTGTAGAAAGAGAAGAATTATCAATAATTTTTTCTAAGACTCATAAAACAGCAGGTGATGCAGAGATTTTCCATTTAGTGTAAATCTCATTAGTTCTGTAATTTGTTCAATAGCATAATAAAAAGAAAATTCCAAGTCATTAAAGCCTTCTCAATCTTCACTGCTACAACTGCCTGATGAAATAAGTAAACAATCCATCCTGCTTGGAAAGCAATTTTTTAATTCAAAACTGCAACTAATTTAATACCATCCAACATCAGTGCTAATAATTATGTGCCCTTACTTTGGAGAAAAAAAATAAATTGATCAAATATAATCAGTAATAGCTGAAGCACCAAGCATAAAGTTGCACCCCACGTGAAAGGACAAGGCTTATTGCCAAGCTATGTAGCCAATTATCACTATATAATGTATAATATACCCTGATGGAGATGTACACTATATATTCCAATGACTAATTTTTCATTTTATTATGGCAGGTCCATAGGGAGGAATTCTAATATAATAGAAGGAATACAGTCTATATCTATATTGTAATATGACTTAGAACAAGTTATCATCTTTACAGGGCCAGTTTTCATACCTACCAAATCATCTTAGAGAACACCCTTAGCAGCATGTCATTATGAGTCAGTGATAGCATATTCTCAACCTTATAGTTACTATTGAGATGGGTTGGGGAGAGTAAAATATACCTGGTGAGAATGAAAGAAGACAAAATAAGACTTTAAGTCATTTAGATATAGCTTGATGGTATTGTCTATTACATATCCCATTACTCTGTGACAAGATTGTTTTCCAAGTAACTATTTTCCAAGTAGGAATGAATGTTGACATGACCACAATGCACAAAACTGGCATACTGGGATAAGTTATTGTGATTTATTTTTTGCATATGCAGTGCATTCTGAAGTTATTGGTGCAATAACTTTCCTTGATTCTCATACTGACATCTCAGTACTCCTCATGCCCAGGACTCATTCAGGGGTCACAAACGGTGAAATTCTAATAGGTGATTGAGTTCTAAGGACTGAACTGGAGTAACATACTAACCTACAGAAGTGAGTATAGAGCCAGCAAAAATGTGAGTCATGAATGGTGTCAAAGAAGGAAGCCAGAATTTATTATCAAAGCAGAAGAATCAAATACCGGGTCCGTGTGGTAAGGGTAAGTCCTTCTTTCTTCAAACTATGTTCCAGGTGCTTTGTTCAATATTAAATACAGACTGGTGAAAAGAGATGTAGCTCCTGCCCTAATGTAGCTTAAAAGTCTAGTAGATATGGTCAAGAAAGTAAAATATATATCAATCCCAAAAGTATAATCTACTGAATAAAATCCATAAAAAGAAAAACAGTTCAGTTTTCAAAAGCCAGAGAGGTGAGCCGGGCTTAGGAATTGTATAACAGCACAGAATGGGAGTTGTTGAAACAAACTGTTCACCCAGGAATGGGAATTAATGAGAAGAGAAATGTCTGTTCTGACCAATTACTAATCACATTAGAGCAGAGGCATCTGGCCCATTTAAAAGCATCAGTCCAGGCTCCACACTCTGCTGCAGCTTTGCTCCTTTTCTGCCTCTGGGAAGAATAATAAGAATAAGAATGGCTTACAAACAATGCTTACATCTTATATACAAAGTGCCAGACACACTTTCAAGAATCTTGTATCTGTTATTACATTTGATTCTAAAACCATTTCTTTGAATTAGGTGCTGTTATATTTGTTTTACAAATGGGGAAACTGGGACAAATATAGGTTTAAAATTAATAATATGTCTAAGATCACACAGATGATAAGTCACACAGCCTAGAATTTGCATCAGACTCTGGCACCAGAATTTGACTCTTAATTCCTATACTGTTTTGCTTCTTTTTTTTTTTTTTTTTTTTTCTGTTTATTTTCAGTAGATTTTTGGGGAACAGGTGGTGTTTGGTTACCTGAATAAGGGCTCTAGTGTTGATTTCTGAACTTTTGGTGCACCCATCACATGAACAGTGTACACTGTACCCAATGTGTAGTTTTTTATTCCTCATCACCCTCCTACTCTTTCTCCTGAGTCCCCAAAGTCTATTTTATCGTTCTTATGCCTTTGTAACCTCATAGCTTAGCTCCCACTTATGAGTGAGAACATACAGTGTTTGGTTTTCCATTCCTGAGTTACTTCACTTAGAATAATGGTCTCTAATTCCATCCAGGTTGCTGTGAATGCCATTATTTCATTTCTTTTTAGGGCTGAGTAGTATTCCATGGTATGCGTGCGTGTGTGTGTGTGTGTGTATGTGTGTGTATCACAATTAATTTATCCACTTGTTGATTGACGGGCATTTGGGCTGCTTCCATATTTTTGCAATTGCAAATTGTGCTGCTGTAAACATGTGTGTGCAAATATACTTTTTGTATTATGACTTCCTTTCCTCTGTGTAAAGAATAATAGTGTTCTCTTTTCACCGCATCTATTATTCTTTGCTTTTTGATTATGGCTATTGTTGCAGGAATAAGGTGGTATTACATTGTGGTTTTGATTTGCAGTTCCGTGATCATTAGCGATGTTGAGCATTTTTTCATATGTTCGTTGGCCATTTTTTAATTTTTTTTATTTTTTTTTAAGACGGAATCTTGCTCTGTCATCCAGGCTGGAGTGCAGTGGCATGATCTCGGCTCCCTGGAAGCTCCATCTCCCGGTTTCATGCCATTCTCTTGCCTCAGCCTCCCAAGTAGCTGGGACTACAGGCGCCACCACTATGCCCAGCTAATTTTTCGTATTTTTAGTAGAGACAGGGCTTCACCGTGTTAACCAAGATGGTCTCGGTCTCCTGATCTCCCAATCAGCCAGTCTTGGCCTCCCAAAGTGCTGGGATTACAGGGGTGAACCACCACGCCTGACCCCATTGGCCATTTTTATATCTTCTTTTGAGTATTGTCTATTCATGTCCATCATGTCTTGCTGATTTGTTTAAGTTCCTTGTAGATTTTGGACATTAGTTCATTGCTGGATATATAGATAGTGAAGATTTTCTCCAACTCAATGGGTTGTCTGTTTACTGTAGTGATTGTTTCTTTTGCTGTGTAGAAGCTTTTTAGTTTAATTAAGTTCCATCTGTTTATCTTTGTTTTTGTTGCATTTGCTTTTGGGTTGTTGGTCATGAAGTCTTTACCCAAGCCAATGTTTAGAAAGGTTTTCCTGATGTTATTTTCTAGAATTTTAATGGTTTCATGTCTTGGATGTAAGTCCTTGGTCCATCTTGAGTTGATTTTTTATAAGGTGAGAGATGAGGATTCAGTTCCATTTTTCTACATGTGGCTTGCCAATTATCCCAGCATCATTTGTCGAATATGGTGTCCTTTCCCGACTTTATGTTTTTGTTTGCTTTGCCAAAGATCAGTTGGCTGTAATTGTTTTATTTCTGGGTTCTCTACTGTGTTCCATTGGTCTATGTGCCTATTTTCATACCAGTACCATGCTATTTTGGGGACTATGGTTTTATAGTATAGTTTAAATCAGGTAACATAATGCATCCAGATTTGTTCTTTTTGCTTATTCTTGCTTTGGCTATGTGGGGTCTTTTCTGGTTCCATATAAATTTTAGGACTGTTTTCTTCTAGTTCTGTTAAGAATGATGGTGGTATTTTGATGGGAATTACATTGAATTTGCAGATTGCTTTTGGCAGTATGGTCATTTTCACAATATTGATGTTACACATCCATGAATATGGGATGTGTTTCCAATTGTTTGTGTTGTCTATGACTTCTTTCAGCAATGTTTTGTAGTTTTTCTTGTAGGGGTCTTTCACATACTTAGTTAGGTATGTTCTTAAGGGTTTTTTGTTTTTTTGTTTTTTTTTTTTTCAGCCATTGTAAAAGTGGTTGAGTTCTTAGCTTGATTCTCAGTTTGGTTGCTGGTGGCATATAGCAGAGCTACTGATTTGTGTATGTTAATTTTGTATCCCGAAACTTTGCTGAATTCATTTATCAGTTCTAGGAGCTTTTTTGAGGAGTCTTTAGGGTTTTCTAGGTATATGGATGATTATATCATCAGCAAACAGTGAAAGTTACACTTCTTTATTGATTTGGATGCCCTTTACTTCTTTCTCTTGTCTGATTGCTCTGGCTAGAAATTCCAGTCCTGTGTTAAATAGAAGTGATGAGAGTAGGCATCCCTTCCTTGTTCTATTTCTCAGGGGGATATGCTTTCAACTTTTCCCTGTTGAGTGTTATATTGGCTGTGGGTTAGTCATGAATGGCTTTTATTACATTAAGATATGTTCTTCCTATGCTGATTTTGTTGAGGGTTTTAATCATAAAGGGATGCTAGATTTTGTCAAATGCTTTTTCTGCATCTATTGAGATGACCATGTGATTTTTGTTTTTAATTATGTTTATGTGGTGTATTGCATTTATTAACTTGAGTGTATTAAGCCACCCCTGCATACCTGGCATGAAACCCACTTGATGATGGTTGGGTATCTTTTTGATATGTTGTTGGATTCAGTTAGCTAGTATTTTGTTAAGGATTTTTGCATCAATTTCATTAGGGATAATGGCCTGTAGTTTTCTTTTTGTGTTATATCCTTTCCTGGCTTTGGTATTAGGGTGATACTGACTTCATAGAATGATTTAGGGAGGATTCCCTTTTTCTCTACCTTGTAGGATAGTGTCAATAGGATTGTAGGATTGGTATCAATTTTTCCTTGACTGCTTGATAGAATTCTATTCACAGAGATAGCTGTGAATTTGTCTGGTCCTGGACTTCTTTTGTTGGCAATTTTTTGTTACCATTTCAATCTTACTGCTTGTTACTGGTCTGTTCAGAGTTTCTATTTCTTCCTGGTTTAATCTAGGATGGTTGTATAATTCCAGGAATTTATCCATCTCCTCTAGGTTTTCTAGCTTATGTGCATAAAGGTGTTCACAGTAGTCTTGAATGATCTTTTCTATTTATCTTGTATTGATTGTAGTATCTCCCATTTCTTTTCTAATTGGATCTTCTCTCTTCTTTTCTTGGTTAATCTCATTAATGGTTTATCAATTTTATTTATCTTTTCAAAGAATCAGCTTTTTGTTTCATTTACCTTTTGTATTTTTTTGTTTCAATTTTATTTTGTTCTGCTCTAATCTTTGTTATTTCTTTTATTCTTCTGAGTTTTGGTTTGTTCTTGTTTCTTTAGTTCCTTGAGATGTGACCTCAAACTGTCTATTTGTGCTCTTTTAGACTTTTTCATGTAGGCATTTAATGCTATGAACTTTTCATGTAGGCATTTAATGCTATGAACTTTCCTCTTAGCACTGCCTTTGCTGTATTCCAGAGGTTTTGATACGTTGTGTCACTATTATCATTCAGTTCAAAGAATTTTTAAATTTCCATCTTGATTTCATTGTTGACCCAGTGATAATTCAGGAGTAGGTTATTTAATTTAATGGATTTGTATGGTTTTGAATGTTCCTTCTGGAGTTGAATTCCAATTTTATTCCACTGTGGTCTAAGAGAGTACTTGATATAATTTTAATTTTCTTAAATTTATTGAGAATTATTTTGTGGCCTATCATATGGCCTATGTTAGAGAATGTCCCTTGTGCTGATTAACAGAATATGTATTCTGCAGTCATTGGGTAGAGTGTTCTATAGATGTCTGTTAAGATTTTTTTTTCTGGGGTATATTTTATATCCATTGTTTTTTTGTTGACTTTCTGTCTTCATGACCTCTATAGTGCTCAGTGTAGTATTGAAGTACCCCACTATTATTGTATTGCTGTCTATCTCAAGTTTTATGTCTGGTAGTAATTGTTTTATAAATTTGGGAGCACCAGTGTTAGATGCATATGTATTTAATACTGTGATATTTTCCTGTTGGACAAGTCCTTTTATCATTATGTAATGTCCCTCTTTGTCTTTTTTAATGGCTGTTGCTTAAAGTTTGTTTTGTCTTATATAATAATAGTTACCCTTGCTTGCTTTTGGTGTACATTTGCATGGAATATGTTTTTCTACCCCTTTACCTTAAGTTTATGTTAGTGCTTATGTGTTAGGTGAGTCTCTCAAAGATAGCAGATGCTTAGTTTGTGAATTCTTCCCCATTCTGCCATTCTGTATCTTTTAAGTGAAACATTTAGGCCGTTAACATTCAATGTTAGTATTGGGATGTGGGTACTATTCTATTCATCAACCTATTTGTGGCCCGAATACCTTTATTATTTATATTTATTTATTTATTTATTTATTTATTTATTTATTGTGTTTTTGTTTTATAGATCCTGTGAGATTTATGCTTTAAGGAGGTTCTATTTTGGTGTATTTCAAGGATTTGTTTCAAGATTTAGAGCACCTTTTAGCAGTTCTTGTAGTGCTAGTTTGGCAATGGTGAATTATCTCAGCATTTGTTTTTCTGAAAAAGACTGTATTTCCTTCATTTGTGAAGCTTAGTTTTTCTGGATACAAAATTCTTGGTTGATAATAGTTTTGTTTAAGGAGGCTGAATATAGGTCCCCAACACCTTCTAGCTTGTAGGGTTTCTGCTGATAAATCTGCTGTTAATCTGATAGGTTTTCCTTTATAGTTTACCTGGTGCTTTTGCCTCAGAGCTCTTAAGATTCTTTCCTCTATCTTGACTTTAGATAACGAGATGACTATGTGCCTAAGCAATTGTCTTTTTGTGGCAAATTTCTCAGGTGTTCTTTGAGCTTCTTGTATTTTGATATCTAGATCTCCAGCAAGGCCGTGGAAGCTTACCTTGATTATTCCCTCAAATATGCTTTTCAAACTTAGATTTCTTTTCTTCTTCAAGAACACCAATTATTCTTAGGTTTGGTTATTCAAGATAATCCCAAACTTCTTGAAAGCTTTATTTTGTTTTTTTTTTATTCCTTTTCCTTTGTCTTTGTTGGATTGGGTTAATTCAAAAACCTTGTCTTCAAGCTCTGGAGTTCTTTCTTCTGGTTGTTCAATTCTATTGCTGAGACTTTCCAGTGCACTTCACATTTCTCTAAGTGTGTCCTTCATTTCCAGAAGTTGTGATTTTTTATATATGCTATATGTTTCCCTGAGGATCTTTCCCTTCATATCTTGTATAATTTTTTGATTTCATTAAATTCATCTTTACCTTTCTCTGGTGCCTCATTAATTAGCTTAATAATCAACCTTCTGAATTATTTTTCTGGCAATTCAGGGCTTTTTTTCTTGGTTTGGCTCCATTGCCGGTAAGCTAGTGTGATCTTTCGGGTGTGTTAAAGAACCTTGTTTTTTTTTTTTTTTTTCATATTATTGGAATTGTTTTTCTGGTTCCTTCTCATTTGGGTAGATTATGTCAGAAGGAAGGTCTGGGATTTGAGGGCTGCTGTTCAGATCCTTTTGTCCCATGGGGTGCTCCCTTCATGTAGCATTCTTCCCCATCCCGAAAGGATGTGACTTCTTGAGGGCCAAACTGCAGTAATTGTTATTTTTATTCTGGATCTAGTCACCCAGTGGAACTACCAGGCTCCAGGCTCATACTGGGTGTGTTTCTGCAAAGGGTTCTGTGATGTGAAATGTCTTCAGGTCTCCTAGCCATGCATACCGGCACCTGCTTTGGTGGAAGTGGCAGGGGAGTAAAATGGTCTCTGTGAGGGTCCTTAGTTTAGTTTATTACTCTAGTTTTGTGTTGGTTGGCCTCCTGCCAGGAGGTGGCACTTTCAAGATAGCATCGCTGTGGTAGTGTAGGGAGGATCCGGAGGTGGACAGGACTGTAGAGCTCCCAAGAAATTATGTCCTTTGTCCTTGGCTACCAGGGTGTGTAGAAAAAGACCATCAAGTGGGTAAGGGTTAGGCGTGTCTGAGTTCAGACTGTCCTTGGGCGGGGCTTACTGTGGCTGCTGTAGGGTATAGGGTATGGTTCCCAGGCCAATGCAGTTATATTCCCAGGGAGATTATGGCTGCTTCTGCTGTGTTATGCAGGTTGCCAGAGAAGTGGGGGAAGGCCAGCAGTCAAAGGCCTCATCTAGCTCCCAGGCAGCTCAAAAGGGCAGTTTCACTCCCACCACGCCCCCAAGTAGCACTGAGTTTATTTCCAGGCAGCGGTTGAGCAGGACTGAGAATTTTTCCCAGGCTACAAGCCTCCTGGCTTAGAAAGCAAGCAGGGTTTTCGGGTTTCACACCTCCCTGCCTGCTGTGGCTTCTGTGCTGTGTCTCCACTCCAGATTCACCCCCTCCCACAATGTCTCTCCAGGAAACTTTACATTCAGTTGAAATTATTACAAAGTTCAGTTGGAAGTTTTCTTCTCTTTGTGATTTTTTTCTCATTTCCTCTGGCAGCCCTCCCCAAGGATAACTTTAAGACAAAGTCAGAAATGGCTTCCCTGGGGACGGAGAGAGCCCACAGGGCTTTTCCTGCTGCTTCTTCTACCTCTGTATTTTGCCGTGCCCTGTAAATTCATGTCAGTTCCAGGTGAGGTCAAATCTTTCTCCTGTGATCTGGACCTTCAGGTTCCCCAGTGCAGGTGTGTGTTCAGGGGCAGATGATCCCCCTTTTACACTTTCACACTTTGGGTACTCACAGTATATGAGCTGTCTCCTGGGGCCTGCGGGAGCATTCTGCTTCCTTCAAAGGATCTGTGGATTCTTTCAGCTTTCCTGGTATGTACCTGTAGTAGTTTCTGGAGCAACAGTTCACGATCTGAGTCCCCACACACTGCTCTGTCCATCCAAGTGAGAGCGGCAGTTTAGTCCTGCCTCCTATCTACCATTTTCCTTCCAGCACATGTCCTCATTTCTGTTTTGCTTCTTAATACTGTTTTAATTAGGCTGGATTTTAAAAAGAAAATCCTAAGTGAGTCAAATTACCATTTTACTCTTTAAGTTTACGTTTACTTTTCCTTTGCTTACCTTGTGTCCCATCTTATAATTTCTTCGCATGTGACTCTTGGATGCGATCAAATACTCACTTGAAACTCCAGTTCTGGTATTGTGAGTTCTGCCTCTTCCACCTTGGAAATGCTGCCTTGAACCTCCTTGCCTCATACAAAACGTTACAAAACCAAGGTCTAGCCCCATCTCACAAACCTTCCTGAATCATGTGTCCTGCATCTGTACATGGCATGGTTGCTGGAACTTGATATAATCATTTGCTTACACTTATTATTAAGTATTATGTAATTTTTTTTTTTTAACCATTTGGACATCATCTGTTTACCTTGTTCTTCAAACACTAATAATCTTATATTCACCCTTATTGAGCTCCACTTTACTAACAGAAGTGCTGTATTAGCTTTCTCAGGCTACTATAACAAATAACACAGACTAGGTGGCTTAAACAATAGAAAGCCATTTCCTCAGAGTTCTGGAGGCTAGAAGTCCAAGATCAAACCTGAGCAGGGTTGGTTTCTTCCAAGGCCTTTCTCCTTAGCTTATAGCCATCTTCTCACTATCTTCACAGGGTCTTCCCTCTGTGTATTTCTGTGTCTTACTCCTTCTTGTAAGGGCACCAGTTATGTTGAATTAGGGCCCACCCTAGAGGCCTCATTTTAACTTAATTACCTCTCTAAAGGCCCTATCTCTAAATATAGTTGCATTTTGAGGTACTGAGAGTGAGATTTCAACATGTAAATTTTGAGGGGGACACAGTACAGCCCATAGCACTGGGGTAGTTTGAACCCCTTTGGTATCAACTGCATTCAGGAGTAGGTGTCACCATAATCTCAATTTAAGAAGCACGTCTGCTAGACTGAGCCTCTGGTCATTGTCCAAAACTGGATCTGTCCCCTAGTGCAGACTGTATGGCTCTGGGGCTATGGTCCCAGAGGAGGAAAGCTTTATCTCTTCCTTCAGATTATTGGCTCATCAAGCACTAGATATACTAGAATAGTGCCTTTTTCAAATTCCCATGAAAAGGCTGAGCAAGGATAGTTTAACTTGCAGCTGGCTTAGGTTGTCCCATTCTTATCTCCAACAATGCCTGGAGCCATGGTACTGACAGCCCTTGGCCAAGATAGAAACGAAAGTTACTCCTATCCTACAGTTATTAATAATACTATACTGTGATTATTTAAAGACCAAAACTCATTGGAAGGCAACTTGTACCAGCTTGTTTATATTGTTTATGAAAATATGTCAGATTTATATGGTTGCTAGCCAAGTCTGAGCTACATTTACCAGTGTTTTGGCTCTCCTGAGACTAAGGTAACTTGCATGTTTCTTGTGGGTTCATGATATGAAAATAAAGTATTTCCTGTGTTACTGTGCAAGGTGCCTGGGAGCTGGGCCTGGACTTCTTGAACTTCTCTGATATTTGCCTGTACCTTTTTTCCCCTGTTGTACTGTATCCTTCACCTTTAAACAAGCCTTCTATGGAGTTTCATGGGTCCTTTTAATTATGTGACCTCATGTAATTGCCTTAAGGTGCCATACATGCAAGCTATAGAGCTGAACATCTCTTCTTGTAATTACATGTTGTTATTTTAGTTCTGTTTCTTGATATGCATTAATAGTAATACTTTCTTCCTTTTTTAACCAAATATTACTTGGTATATATTAAACTATTTGCTATAGAAATAAAATTATTCAAATATATATTGAACATATTTTATATGCCACAGAGCATGGTAGCTATCTGGGAAATAATAGTTAACAATAAAGTTTCCCTGGCACCTGCAGAGCTTCCAGTCTACCAATCAACACAGAAGATATTACTTTTAGATTCATTTTTAATACACAAAATCACCCACATATATCTTACTTTTACAAAAACTAGATTATGGTTAATTTCACAGATTGTCTTGCAGCAAATGCTTTTTCTTCCACTACATACATTGAGTGTCACTAAATTTACTTCAAAAATATTTTTAGTAATGTTACTGTACTCCTTATATGGGTGTAATTCTAATTGCCTATTTGAAATACATATTATTGGACATTTATTGGCTTCTTACATTTTTGTACTATCTTTTGATATGAATGAGTATATTACCACAATTTTAGTGTAGGGAGCATTGTTTCTAATAGTGGTGAGGAAACCTCTGCTATATTTAGCTACTCAATCACTGCTAATGCCACAACACTCCTAGGCATAGAACATTATATATATCTTAATAAAACCAGCAGAAATATTACATGGTCCTATTATAGAGGTCACACAATGATGGTAATTATTGCTTGTATATTGTCATCATTAACTCTGGAAATTTTTCCACAGTTTTTCTCCAAAAATTACCATATTTTAGGCATTCAATTGCTTGGGGGGTGGGGGAGAGAAGGAGATGCCTAGACACCACTTATACCACTTATTAGATGATAAAAATTCCTAGAGGATTTTTACTGACATGTTCCATTTTTCCTAATTTAAATCTTGAACAATCCATGTAAACTGAGGCATCAGAGGCAAACTGCAAAAATATCATGAATTAAAGAGAAGAGTGCAGAGAATCATCCCCCATCTTGAAGACAAGATAAAAATTCTGAAAATATTCTTCTGTTTGTGATATCCTTTTCTCTTTCCATGTTCTTTATCCATTTGCATACAAACATACAAGCGTGTACCCACATACACACACACACACACACACACACAATAACCTCTCCAGTAACAAAATCTCATAATTACACATTTCTGTTGGGGTTTGTAATCCAGATATAACACCTAAAGTTGCCATGATGGGCAGGATTTGTTTAGGTGACTCAAAAATGAATAATTCCTTTTTGCAACAAATCTAGGTTTGCACCTAAGCAATCAGTCTAGGATTTGCTAAATTGCTAAATACTCCAAATTCTAATGATATACTTAGCTAATGATGTAGTTCAACAATAAAGCCCAAGCTGTAAAACCGCCAGCAAAAAGACTCTCGGCTATGTGCCATAAATACTATTCAGGTTCAGTCAGAACCTCAGGTTTATGTTACATATCCCTAACTAAGGTAGTGATTTTTTTCTCTTCATCAATCATGAATACCTCCTGACTTTTATAAGGCAATAATAAACCTATTTCCAAACAATTCTGCAGGCAAAACAGCATTTAGGTTTTACAGTTACATGACTGGATTATTTTCCATTTTTATCATGTGCCTTATAAACTTGATTGATTTCAACTAATATACAATAAAATTCCCATTACCTAAACTTATTGGCAGAATAAACTGTTCAGATTATGTAACATTTGTAAAGCTAAAAAAAATGCACATGATTGACATATTTTAACACATAGCATTTTAAAGGAAAGAAGCTAAAAACAATTCAATGTTTTCTTTTAAACTTACACTTACCAGAAAAAATTATATTTCCCCCAAATGCAAATAACATGGACCATAAGGCAAAATGACAACTTGCCATCATATTTAATTCAACATAGAGAAAACCCTGGAAATGCACTGACATGTACCAGTTCGTCAAACTTCAATCAGGCGCATTGATACTTTGGAATCTGCTAAAGCACAGGCATCCAGTTAATGACAAATAACGTGTGGGAAAGAATATAAATGACTAAAACCTAATATCTTTAAGGCTTTTAACTATTTTTAATAAAGGACAGTTCAACTGGTCTTGAAAAGAACCTTCCTAAATTCATATCACGGCCATTCAACTTACTGGTTTAATAGCTACCCTAATAATTCAATTCACTTAATTGTAATATGGGGTAAACATCTATTCAGCCTGGTGTGGTTGTTTTTAATTTCACATATAGGACACATTAATATTTCCTTTCTGAAAAATATTGAAATATATATTTCGAGAAAAACATGAACATTACTCCTTATCCTTTTCCTTATTGCTTTCCACCACCTGCCCCAGTAATTCCTAAAGAGTTTGACATCAACAGATATCTAGTAATTTTTCTAGTGTTTACATGCTACTGTATGTAATTCTTTGTGAATATACTGTAGTTTTATTCAACCGGTTTCCTAATTGATAGATGTTTAGAATAGTTACAATTTTTCATTCATATAAACAATGTTACGGTAGCATTCTTAAACAAACACACAAATATTTGATTACGATAGAGTCATAGCATTGAAATTGCTGGATCAAAGATTAGGTGTTTTTTTTTTTTAGGTTTTTAATTTTGAATCGTGCTGGCAAATTGCTTCCAGGCTAAACCAATCGTGATCTCACTCTATGAGATCACTTCTTTCTGTATCCATGCCAACACTGGATATTACCACTCTCTAAAGTTTTTTGTTTTTCTGGGTTTTTTTGTTTTTGTTTTTGTTTTTGTTTTTTTGAGACGGAGTCTCACTCTGTCGCCCAGGCTGGAGTGCAGTGGCGCGATCTCGGCTCACTGCAAGCTCCGCCTCCCAGGTTCACACCATTCTCCTGCCTCAGCCTCCCGAGTAGCTGGGACTACAGGCGCCTGCCACCACGCCCGGCTAGTTTTTTGTATTTTTGGTAGAGATGGGGTTTCACTGTGTTAACCAGGATGGTCTCGATCTGCTGACCTCGTGATCCGCCCACCTTGGCCTCCCAAAGTGCTGGGATTACAGGCGTGAGCTACTGCGCCCGGCCACACTCTTTAAAGTTTGATAGAGTTAAAAAAGTGTTTACACATGCATTTCCCTAGCTATTAATGCTTTTGTACATCTATTTAAATGCTTACTGTTTAACTTGTATTCTTTTATGAACTGTTTCTATCCTTCCTACATTGAGCTGTGGTTTAGAAATTTTCACTCTATGAAGGAAATTTTTTATCATATCAGACTTTATTCCTATTAGTCAACCTTCAGTATAGTTTGTAGATCTTAAAATTGCTGAGAAAAATTTGTTGAAATCTGCCACAATGATTGCGATATGTCAAATATTTTCACGTTTCCCTAGGTGTTTTAAATTCAAAGCTATTGGCCAGGTGCAGGGACTCACGCCTGTAATCCTAGCACTTTGGGAGGCTTAGGCAGGCAGATCACGGGGTGGGGAGTTCCAGACCAACCTGACCAACATGGTGAAACCCCATCTTTACTAAAAATACAAAAAGTAGCCAGGTGTAGTGTTGCACTCCTGTAATCCCAGTTACTCAGGATGCTGAGGTGGGAGAATCGCTTAAACCCAGGAGGTGGAGGTTGCAGTGAGCCAAGATCACGCCACTGCACTCCAGCCTGGGTGACAAAGCAAGACACAGTCTTAAAAAAAAAAAAAAAAAATCAAAGCTATTAACATATTTCAATACTATTTTTATTAGGTACGTAAATATTTGTGACTAATGTGTTTTGAGTGGATAACATTTATTATTAACTACCTCTTTTTATCCTTCTTTAAAATTCCATTTGAATATATACATAATGAGAAATGTTCAATCTAATGTTAGTATTGCTACATCTCTGTAATTTTATTTAACATCTGCCTTCTAACGTGTTAACATTGCATTATATTCAAATTTTGTGTTATTGTCAACCTTTGTCTCTTTCATGCGGTGTTTATTTTTTAATCAAAATTCAAATGAGAATTTACTTCTTAATGAAAGATGTAATTCATCCTACTTTAGTGTGATTATTGATCCTCTTTGCATTATTCCTGATATTTTACATATTTCTGATATCTTATATTTTTCGCTCCATTTTCTTATTCCTTTTCTTACCTTTCTGCCTTTTTCTTTGATTGTGTTTTCTTAATTCTAACATTTTCTTCTAATGATTTGATATGTAGAAATAGTATTGTAATCCAGTGACTACTTTCACATTTCTAACACATTTATTAAACAAGACCTAATAAATATTGATACACTGTATTATTTCCCAACCAGAAAATAAAAATACAAGCATTCATTCACTACAGCTTCTTCTTATTTTGATTATGTCTTAGGTTTTTAGTAGAAAATAGACAACAATATTTTTAAATGTAAAGCAAAAAAAAGTTCAGAGTTGAATATAAGATTTACTAAATGATTCACTCACACTTTTTTCCCCGATGGATTTACTTTTTCCTCTTTCTGTGGTGTATACCTGTTTGGAACAATCTCATTTATCCCTTTTGTTAGAATGTTACTAGAGCCAATTATAGAATTCTAGGTTCAAATCATTTTCTTTCACTGTTTCGTGCCAATGTCAAGTGACTTCTGATTATATGGCATAATTATGAACTAAGGATTCGTTTAACTGTACACAAGCAGGCATTGGATCCCCTGCCATTGTTTACCTACTGAGTGACAGGCCTGATCCAAGCCAATGGGACAGAATGATTGCAAAAATGTTGTTTCGTATCAGTCTATTTATGTCTGAGCTGAACTCTTGATTGCTGTAAATACTTATGTTACTTTTCAAAACCACTCACGGAGAGGATTCCAGTCTTAACTGGTATAAAGAATTGTTTCCATCAAGAACACTCCAAGGTATGTCCTCAAATTTCCAAATTTCAACCTCCAGAACTGTGAGAAAATAAAAATGTTGGTTGTTTTAAGCCCCCGGTCTATGACGTTTTGCTATGGCAGCATTGGCTGACCAAGACATTTTGGCTCCACTCATGATTTGTACTGGTCTAGACAAAAGCTGGCACCCATCAGCATTCATCTGGGTGATATGTGGGAAGCCATGGCAGCCTTCATAGCTGCAGAGTTCCAAGTTCCACGTTAGCGTGCCCATGGTAAAAGCTGTGGAAGATGTGTCTGCTTAGAGGTTAGTCCCCTGGTATCATCACTGAACCAGATCTGTGGTAGGGTTTGGGACTTTATCACAAACACCTGAGCCTGGATTTCTGGCATTTTTTCAGACCTGCCTTTGCATAACCCCAACATTTTCTAAAATCAGCCACAGTCAATGTCTACTGCTTTCAGCTAAAGGTCCTGACATATGTCGGCTGCTAATTTTAATATATTATTACTTGCAGTGAGTATACAACTATTATAGATAGGTTATTTTTGTGCTACCCACAGGAAAATAGTTGAATGCTTTGGTTGACTCTTATTCTAGTTTAATATAACGCAGCGACAAACCACCTCTACTGTTCTGGGGAAAAGGCTGATATTGACATCTAAATTATAATTAAACCTGCTTGTGTATCCCTAGCTCTGAGGTGACTGGTCAGTTTTTCCAAATTGGTCAATTCAGTCCAACCACTCAGACGCACTGTAACATACAAATTCTGAACCTGCAGAGAACAAGGTTAATAAATAGCATCTCCTGTGCTTTCTCTGCTAAAACAAGTTAACATGTAAGTTACTCGTTTCTCAGATAGGTTCACCTAAGGCCATACTGTGGTTTGGCTCATAATTTACCTGTAGTGGCTAGAAAATCACTCAATTTAAATTACAATATACTGCAGCACAGTGAAAGCTATTTTCTAAGCTTTATTATGTTAGGGAACCAAGATGGCCTAATCAATTTCAAGCAGTTTTTAAAATCTTCTAGAATTGAATAAAGGAAGGTACTATGTAAAAGACATTTAGATGGGCTTATGTGATACTTAAGACATCCCTTATGATTATTCAACAAAGCATAGTGCATATCATTTTCATTTCATATGCAAAAGAGCTTTCAGTCCTATATATTTACAGATCAAAATATCATAATTATACTTTCATTCTGGTTAGTGCTTGAATTAAACTAAACTAAGCCCTGTTAAATCTTTTCTTTTTGTCCTCAGGGTAAAACAGAAATTTCTCTCAAAATTCATTTTTCACTTCTCCCCTCCATGCATTTAAATCACCCAATGTTTGTATGTTTCCTTCTACTGTTACCTCACTGATTCTATTCACCAACTACTCCAATCCTTAGCCACAAATTATTTACATATGTCTTCAATCATTCTACGATTTCTTTCACCTTTTTCCCATGGTGATCTAGTGATTAGAATTCAGTTCACTCTTTCTCTTTAACCTTCCAAGTACATATACTTTGATTCACTCAGAGCTTCGTTGGGAGACAGCTGGCCAATCTGGTAAATTTACATTGTGATGATGTTGAAACATTCTAGGTTTTCTAGGTATAGGTTAATGAAAACTTTCTGAAGAAAATGCATAATCTAAATGGAGGAGAGGGAACTCTTTTAGAAATCTAGGTTCCATCTGAATTTTGCCATCAAACAACTATTAGTTTTTTCTTCCTTCTCATTATTAAAATGAGGGAATTATACTAAGACAAATTTCAGCTCTCAAAATAAGTAACTAGACTGTAGGGACCTCAGGAAGCTGTTGGGAAAATTAATTTGAATGCAGAAAAATAACAGTATTGTTGGTCACCTACTGTGTCTTCATCTACGGGCAGAAGCATTTAACATTCTGAGACACCAAGGTGAGAAATATATGTGTGGTAGATTAAGGGAGGTCAAAAATATTTTATACCTTTCCCAAACAGTGGTAGCATCAATGTTCCTACCTCTTGAATCTGGGTGGGTGCAGAACTGCTTGGTCAATAGGAATATGCCAAAAGTTGGTGTGTGCCAATTGCTAGGTCCATAAGAGACTGTCAACTTCTACTTTCTGTCTCTTGAACACTTACTTTTGCATCCATGTGTTGAGGTAGTAAAGGCAGTACCATGGAGAAGCCCATACGGACAAGATGTGGGCCCCCAGCAATAGCCCCGACTGATTGCCCAGCTGACAGCCACTGCCAACTTGATAGGCTTGTGTGTAAGCCATCGTAAGAATGAGTCCTCCAGCTGTGGCTGAGAAATCCCAGCTGAGGTCTCACAAAGCTGAGATAAACATCTCCTCAGAAACCTCTCCAAATTGCAGATTTGCAACAAGATAAATGATTGTTATTACTGTTCTAGCAACTGAGTGTTGGGTTGTTTGTAACCCAGCAGTACACAATTGGGATAATATACAAGCACCCTCCATAGCTCTCACTTCCTTCAATTCTCTATTTTGTCTCATGTATGTCTTTATATGTAGTTAAGCAGAGGGAATTAGCTTTGAATATGGGCAGTCCAGAGAAGTATCTGAAAGTATGGGGCAAACAAACTTAAATGACAAAGAGATCCACTGGTGTTTGCAAAAATGGTAAAAGTATAAACTCAGAAAAAGTGACAGGAGTCGCATTGCTAATTTTAACACTGTTGTTCATTCTCTATATCAGCAGTCCCCAACCATTTTGGCAATAGGGACCGGTTTTGTGGAAGACAATTTTTCCATGAATCTTATGGCGGGGATGGGGGATGGTTTCAGGATGAAACTGTTCCACCTCAGATCATCAGGCATTAGATTCTCATAAGGAGCATGCAACCTAGATCCCTCACATGCACAGTTCACAATAGGGTTTGCGCACCTATGAGAGTCTAATGCCGCTGCTGATGATCTAACAGGAGGCAGAGCTAAGGCAGTCATGTTTGCTTGCCAGCTGCTCATCTGCTGTGCAGCCAGTTTCCTAAGAGGCCATGGACCAGGCACACAGCGGGAGGACTGGTACTGGTCTGTGGCTGGGGGTTGGGGACCCCTGCTCTATATCATGTCTCTTACTTCTCTAAAGTTGATAATGATAGTTGTATTTTCAAGCTGTTGTGTAATGTATAAAGTTCACAAACAAAACACTAAGAAAGTTAATAGTTCAATTTTAAAAACATAAAATTAATGTTGAGGACAAATGGATATTTCTATCTATCATTTAACAACAACAACACAACAAAAATCTGTTGTCTTAAACTTCCTACGCACGTCACTGTGTACCAACCTTACAGCAAAGCACAATGCGTTAGATTCTGTTATTTCCCCCAAGCTGGTTAATGGCTGGAACTTTCAATATACTTTTGGAGGTCAAATGCTTAGACCAAAATAAACATCTGCTTGATGTCAAATGCTTTACTGGTTATTCATGTTTACATATTTACTGAACTCAGACAAACAGTTGTGAGTCTGTAGGGTAAAATTAAGCAAGAACCCTCCAAACGTGTTGTTTGTTTACCAGAAATCCCAGTTCAGAGACAAAACCACAAGCCAATGGCACCCATCAGGCGAGGAACCAGACAGCAAGCTCTTCATCACTCTCTTGCTCTTCTCTTCAGGCTCCTCTCTCAGAGAGTCTAGAATTCCTAAACTGGGGCTTCCAGGAAAACACAGCCCAGTGTCCATCATCACAAAAAGTTCAGCAGTCCAATAGCTTGTGCTCTTTGCAAATAAAGTTGCCATGACTGTTTCACTGGACATTTTGAGGACAGAATTCAAAAACATTTTGGAAGTTCCTCAAAAAATTAAAAATTGAGCTACTGTATGATCCAGCAATCCCAATGCTGGGAGTATACCTCCAACAAAGGACATCAGTGTTATCAGAGAGATGTCTGCACTCCTCCATTTGTTGCAGCACTGTTTACAATAGCTAAGATTTAGAAGCAACCTAAGTGTCCATCGACAGATGAATGGACAAAGAAAATGTGGTACTTATATACACTGGAGTACTATTTAGCCATAAGAGAGAATGTGAGCCAGTCACTTTAAACATGGATGAAACTAGAGATCATTATTTTAAGTGAAATAAGCCAGGCACAGAAGAACAATCTAGCTTCTTTATTGGTTATTGGGACAGATTTACATCCATATACAACTATGAACATTTGATCTCAAATGCAAACTAATAGAATAATAGTGTTTAGTTCAATTTATGTAGTTCAATTTCTTTTTCAATGAGAAGGTCAAAATTCAGGATTTGGGGATTTTGTTTTAAAATGTATTTTTAACCTTGCTCTTTTACTTTTCAGCATGTAATGTATTTTGCTCAGGATGTTAGAGTAACCCCAAAAAAGCTGTTGATAGACACTTGTAAGATAATATAATCACTGTTGATTTAGTGTCTGCTCACAGAACTATTTCCCTCTAAAAGAACTTATTTAGTGTGCTGTTACAATTTTATTTACATGTATTGTTATTATTTGACAGTAGCCTTCACTTGCTAATGAGCAGGATTTAAACTGTTCAATCTGGTCACTCCAAGGTGGGGTTATACTTATTGTCTCCTCTAGTCAGCACAAACCCAAAGATATTTCTAGAAAAAAAGCTTCCAAGATGATAGAAGCTCAAATCTTCTCTTTCAGATATTCAGATTTTTGATCTCTAAAAAAGTTTCAAATTTTATAAAAATCATCATTTTTTCTATTTCATAGTTAGGAACTGTGTCTTTATCTTTCTAACAATTATCTACAACTGATAATAGATTTAAAATATAGTATTTAGAAACTGTAAGAATGCTAGAACCATTATCCATAGTCATTTTTAACTCACATAATTTTTTTTCAAAAATGTCCTCTCTTAAACAACTACAAATGTTATTTGCAAAACAACCAAATCCGTCTCATTCTCTGTAATTATTTTTATTTTCTCCTTGAGAAAATTAATTTAAGTTACTATTGCGCTATTCTGAATACAAAGATTACCTCTTTGATGTATTTCTGGAAAAAAAAAGTAACATTTGTAGTGATATATAAGTCTCTTACCTGCAATTAGTATAATTTTTTGATTGTAAAATAATATGATTGAAGCATTATTTCCTTTGACATGCATAAAAATTCACTGATATGTTTACTTTTCAATTCTAATGGCTTTGATGACCTCCAATACAACTTTTCTGGAAAAGTAGATAGATTTTCACATAGGGCATCCTTTCTCAAGAGGAAGTAAAGCTGTCTGTTATCATACCCTTGTAAAATAATGTCGGAAGATGCTATTCTTACATATATGGGTTCTCATATACTAAGATCACCAGCTAATAGATTTTGCTTTTTTATTTTTTTAAAAAGAGAATCCACCAAGAATGAAGAAATTAGGAGACTATTATCTATTCTAATTTTAGCCATTATTATAGAATTTGATTTTTGCAGAGTACTAAGGTCCACTGACCGAATACAAAGCCATGTGTATGAACTACATGATTCATCTTTTGTGGAACTATCAACCTAAGGGCATATTACCTTTACAATAATTATTGAGGGCTTAAATTGTGATGGTATTCAGTGTCTCCCATATGAATTAATTTAGAATTCAAGGAGAAAATATTTTATCTGAAAAATTGGTGTGCTTTCTCACTTCTGATGATAATTATACAATCAATAATATTTTCTTTTCCCCTGATTACCAAGAAACTTAAGGTCCAATTACCTTTTCATATTATTATTTTATGATTATCAGGCAGACAAAATTTCTTTGTACTATGCTGTTTGTGACTATTGTTAAATTATTGTAAATGAAAGATTGCATTCTAACCCAACCCTTGTCATGATTATTACACAAATTAAATTAGTAGGATCCAAATTAAAGGACAGAGGAAAGCTGTGGAAAATAAAGTATGTTCTTGGAATTTATGGTGTAAAATAACCTGTCTTAATATCTCAAGGTATTTTTTTGATTGGCTTTTGATCTGAGATTCTCAAGGCTGGCAGTTATAAATAGCATATTCCTCTTAATTCTGTGATATCAAATCTCCTATTCTTTTTCATGAAGCAATTTGGTTTGGGGAAGCAGCTCACATACAAAACCAGTAAGAGACAGTACTGTTTTTCTCTAAATCCTTATGCTGGATCATATTGCAAGATGAGTGTCAGGGTGAGAAATTATTTGGACAAATCAAATAAGAAAATGAATATACATTCGTAATAAAGCTATTCATTCAGCATTTGTTTCTGTGGATACAAATCAGCTCTATTTCCTTTTCCTTATAATTCATTATATGAAGTAATTCTCATTATAACAAAGAGTCAAATTGCTTCTTGAAATAGTATCTTTATCCTAACATATTATATCAGTTTTTTTATGCAGTTGTAACAGGCATTTCTTTGAGAAAAAGGAAAACTGGTTGTCCTCCCATCATGTTCACGAACCCCTATGGTACTCTTAAGATGTCATGAATCATTGATCCTTCATTTTTCTGCCTGAGATAAGAGGGATCACTTCCTCATCCTGAGGGGACTGGGTAGTAGAGAAAGTAATAACCCTTCTTGTTTTATAAGTGACTCTCAGATAAAATAACAAAAGCTCATAGACATTCCAAGGGTTTGCCCCTGTGAGTATAAGGCTAATAAATTAATTGAAGATCCCTAACAGAGAATGTTATGTTAGTGTTATTTCAGGAAGCTGTGCAGCTATTTTTTGATATTGTATTTGAAAAAGGAACCTCAAATATTAAACCACAAGGAAAACCTTTCATCAGAAAGTGGTTTCCAACTCACGGACATAAGAATTAAAGAGGTATCCTCAGTGTATGTCAGAAAGTTCACACCATGACACTGATATTGCAGTATAGGAAGTCATCACTCTAGTTAAGATAATTTGAGTTTCCCCTTTACATGGATTTTATCTCTGTATTTCAGAGATTTTAGTTATCCACACAGCTCTTCTCTGTTAACAGATCCTTTGCTCTTAACACTGCACGAATGTAGCACGCAATTAGTCCCTGGGCTCCTGATATTTGCCCTGAATTGGCATTCAGTCTCATCTGTAACTTTTCTTATCTCTGTATGCCTTTGCCCAAGAGACTTTAGCTCTCTACATTCTCTGGTTTTGGCATCTTGACTGATCTACTTCTTGATTTTTTTTTTTTTTTACCTGTTAAGTTTCTGGTTAATGGCTCATCTACTCTTCTCTAAAATGCCTCTTTTTCAGCTGCCTACACAAAACCATTAACCTGAATCCTGATCTCAGTCATCCTCCTGGAGTTTCCCCATCCATACAGCCTTCTCAACAGGCCCAGAGAACCATGCCCCAAATAAAACCCTGCTGAAAACACAGTTCCCTTTGTGTGTGTGTGTGTCTGTGTGTGTGTGTGTGTGTGTGTGTGTGTGTGTGTGTGTTTGTTTTAACCATAGTCCTACCCCAGGTGTCTTCAACACAGCATCACATTCTGGTCTCACCTTATTGATCTTAGACCGTATATTCAGAGACTATCTTCTCTTCTTCTGAAAAATAATTACTCATAGTCTCAGTGGAAAGCAGAAGCCAAATCTCATTGGCTCACAAGGGATGATTGTTAGATATTCCAATATTTTATGAGCAGGTTTTCAATCCATTAATGGCTTAACGTCAGCCATGATAGGAATATATACACCACAGGAATTGGCAAATGCTTTAAATCAAAATTTTCTCCATCCTCCCATTCAATTCCCCAATGCCTGTCTCTCCTTCCAGCAAGTTTACCATGCACCACTATTCTTTTTCCTGAGCACCATCCTATGAGGCAGAAATAAATCAGAAAAGGTATTAAATCTAGCATGTGATAATGTGCTATGATATATCCAAAAACATTTGTGTTTAACAGAATTTCCCTGAAGAATTACATGAACTCAATATTTCCCAAATGTGGTATCCATCAGAATCGTATAAGAAGTGTATAAAATTGAAAAGTCAAGACTGTATCCCAGGCTCTTCTGCATTTGAGCGCTGGGCATCCTTATTAACAAGCCTCCTAAGCAAATTAGAGTCCAGCAAAGTTTGAGAACCATTCAGACAATAAATCTCAAGTGGTAACTTGTATAGTATCAGAATAAGAAAATGGAGAGTCATTCAGCAGAGCCTTTCCCATGATACTTTGGAGATGATTATCCATCATATTCCAAAATATACCCAGATGTATATAAAGCAAGCAATTATACAGTGCCTGTACTAAGCCACATGATATTGATGTTCTTTTATAATTTATTCCATAACAAATCCCTAAACAGTAGTAAAAGATATAAACACTCAATTTTCAAACTCAGAAAAAACCTCTGCAGACTTTAACAGTTTTATTGGGTCTTCCTATACAAATAAAAATAATTCAATTGTTTTTTCAGCTTTATCTATCCAAAGATAATTTTATTAGTTTGCAATGCTATGAATCTGCAAAAAAAAAAAAAAAATGCTTCTAAGGATCTAGAAAATTTCTAGGTTGCCTTGTTTATGCATGAACAAATCATTTTGATATTTTTCCCTCAAATATTTGGTTTGAATACTATGTTTTAAAAGATACTTACCCATCCTCTCTGTCTCCTTACTGGTTCTGATTTGAAAATGAATGAACAGAGAGAAAAGTAGGGGAAAAAACGGTTAACAGAGAAAAAGGAAAATGGATGCAGTGATCCCTGAAGTTTAAGTAACAAGGCTCTTTATGTCAGTGCAATTTTTTGCCCTCTTTTGACACTTTAAATAAGATGTATATGCTGGTGGATGTCTCAAGTTTTAAATGATGAACCAAGGAGTGTAATATATCAGAAGAGCGTTCCTCTGTAGACATTTTTCTGAATGAGAAATGTGCCACCCAGAATGTGCTACAAAATGTTAATGGCTTTGAGTCTATACAAATTTGAACTTTATTGAAATGTGCTAATAATGAGATAGATTTAAAAATTATATACTGGGTTGTAGAACAGTAGGATTATGGCAAGGAAAGCACAGGGAACTATGTATCACCCTGCCACGTAAAAGGACCCCAGGCATTCAGCAGTCAAGAGATGGGTTCCACTAACCTTTCCCTCACCGTGTTTTCTCACAAACCTTAGCAGCTAGGGTAATTTTGCTTGACTTTGCTAATGAGATCAATAGTTAAACCAAGAGGCAGGAATGGCCAAAGGGAGTAGGCAGTTTAAAAACTCGTATTTTGTTGTGCTTTAAAGTCAGTGGGTTGGTCACATTTAACCACCCTGCTCCACCTTCAGCACAAGTCAGGAGAATCACTACTGAGTATCTGCAGGCAGAGATCACATTCTTTCCATCAAAGTTTTGAAAGTCATTTCTTGCCATTTACAAAATGACCATTTTCTACAAGGAAACTAGAAAGAGCTGTATTCTCTCTTGATAGCACATGCATCTGAGTTGGTTATTGTGATGCTCACCAGTGGCTTCTTACAAAGAAACTATGCTTGTTCTTTCTATGTTGAAGCCTAGCCATATTATCATCACATCATATTTTTGTGGACTTCAGTTTGATCTGGAAAGCACTCCTTTTAAGCTTCCATTCATAACAATATTCTTAAAAGATTTATTTTTAAATTTCACTCTCAAAGTAGATGTTACCTTCTGACAAAATATATTAAGGATGTATATGATATGGTCCACACTCCACAAATGAAATACTTAATGACCTCTTCTTTGATTCTGACATTTTTTGTTTTTGCCAAAAAATAAGCTCACAGAATAGGGTACAACTGAGAGGTCAATAACAGGTAAAAATAGGGAATATTATTTTAGACAGATAAAGCAGGCTAAATCCAAGTTCCCATTCTTTTTTGTTAAGATATCACCAATGCTTTTAGCTGTCCATTATTCACCTTCACAAAAGTGTTAAGTTGGAAAATAAACCCTGCCATTTATCTCCAATGCTCACTTAATAGAAATAAATGCAGCTACTACCTTCCAACTCTAAATGATACGAGATGAGTGTTTGAGTTACTGACTGTAACCTTGACAAGGTGTCTCATCACTTGTCTGAGAAACTCAATCAGCCAGCATCTAATCATACACTGGGATGAAAAATAGGGTTAGAATCTCTGAATCCAGCATGGAGAATGGGGTTTATATTTGAGGGGCAATTTTATTGGTTAGCAACAGCTTGCAGATTAGCAAGATAGAACTCTTCAGGATTGGAGGAAATTGCAAATTCGGATCCTTGGTTACCTATTTCTGTAATGCTCTGTTATTACAGAAATAAGATGTGTGCGTTTGTGTGCGTGTGTGTGTGTGTGTGTGTGTGTGTCTAATAATCACAATCCTCAACACCAAGGTAACTGCACTTTTATACAGGCTTTCTCCTTCCTGTATGAACACAAATTCTTATGTGGATGATATATAATGTCAGACATCTTTGAGAACATATAACAAATTCAAAATTTTACTTGTATTATGTCTGTTTAAATACACAATGGACACCACATTTCAAAAACAGTAAATCAATCAAGACTTGTCAGCAGCATGAAGGTGAACTATTCAGCTCTGTAAATAATATTTGCAGAATATCTGAAAGCTTGCACTTCTGCTTATCTCTACAAGGTATGATAATAATTTTCTATTTGAGCCGTAAACCAAAAAATGCCAGAAATGTATGTGACTAAATAAACCATACAGTCTAATACCATTATTAGAATTTAAGTGAGCAAGACATTGTGAAGGTAGTTATTAACAAGCACCTATGTAGTAGTAATTGTGTGTAAATCACTACTTGCAAAATCTATAAATATTAACTTATCTTCATAACAACTAACGAGAGTACTATTATTACACACATTAAATAAGTGAGTAAACAGAAATACAAAGACATTAAGCAACTTGCCCAGAATCACCAGCTAGTAAATGGCAGATACAGGATATAAATCCAGGCAATCTGACCAAAGAGGGTATACTTTTCTGCAATTCATGAAAGTCATGACAAGAACTTTTCAGGCCCAAAAGACACCCGATTTGCTGACCTCAGTGATTTGGTGACAAAACATTTTTCTAGGTACCATTATAATGTTCTTGCCCAAATAGGGATAGTAGCTAATATTAGTTGAGAAGGTACCACCATTTTTCAGGATGGATTTGTATTTTATCTCATTTATCTTCACAGAGACCTATATAGACATTTAAAAAAAAAAAAAAAAAACACCAGGGTCTCACTCTGTTGCCCAGGCTGGTGTGCAGTGGTACCATCATGGCCCACTGCAGCTTCAAGCTCCCAGACTCAAGCAATTCTCCCACCTCAGTCTCTTGAGTAGCTTGGACCACAGGTGCATGCCTCCATGCCTGCATAATTTTTTTGTAGAGACGAAGTCTCCCTATGTTGCTCAGACTGGTCTCGAACTCCTGGACTCAAGCAATCCACCTTCCTCAGCCTCCCATAGTGCTGGGATATGGATGAGAGCCAACTCATCTGACTCACATTTTTATTTGTATTTTACAATTAGGAAATTGAGGGTTAGAAAAGTTAAGTAACTTTCCCAATGTCACACTGCAACCAAACACATTCTAGTCTACTGACTCATAATTTCACTCCCTACCACACACCACACTTTCTAAAATTATATATGATTGGAAGATTTGATCTGTGGATTTCTTTATGAAAGTCAATTAAACTTACATTTTTGGTTTTGCCTAAAGACCCCAATTAATGTCTTGCACTTCATATTTCCATATGATACTTTGGAAATTATCACAAACTCAAATTGTCCATAACTAGTCACTAAGAAGGGAGAAAATCTTTAGACAAAGTCATAAAGAAATATTCAGCAACTGTATATACATATATAATACATCCTCATATGTCAAGGCTTCAATCAAGTGAACAAATTAATATTTTCATTAGTACAAATAAGTAAACATAAATTTATTTAAAATCTCTAATAATTTGACTCAACACCACAACTATTACCTTTGACTATTCTTAAATGTAAATGCCACTTTGAAGCCCTAGTGTCTCTGAACTCATGTTAATTACAAGGTCCAAGGAAACTGGAGTATCTGGGGTGTGGAAGGAAGAAGGTAAGTTCATAGACTATAGCAGTCTGCCAGGTTGTAAACCCTGGCTCATCCACTGACTGGGACAAGCTATGCAACCTCTCAGTGCCTCAGCTTCCTTATTTGTAAATGAAGATAATTATAGTCTATTACTCACTAAAGATTAAATGAGTTACATGTTGAATAAAACTTGACACATAATAATTGTTTGATACTATTATAGAGGATATTAAAATATTTTTTGCCCTGTATCTTACCAGTTTTGCTCTTTCTTAGATGCGGTAGGAAACCTTGAGTTTCCTATAGAGATTGAGTTGTTTCCCTAACACTAACTTGTATACCTAAAGGAGTTATAAACAAGTAAACCTAACTACTTTATACAACTACTATTGGGTATTTAGCATTAATTGTTGCCATATGCACAAGTTTTGACTGAACTAAATGGAAATACCTTGTGACATACAGCTATTTGTTTTTAATTTTAATAAATACTATATTAAATATTAGTTGTCTTGTGGTTACTAGAAAGACCACCTAAAAATAAAAATTAGATATAAATGAAGCCTCTATGTGCTTTTGATCTACATTTGTTTCATGCTCCATAGCCTTTGGTCAAGTATTGATCGAGTTTATTTAACATTATTATTAATAACAAAATCATGTGTCTCTCACATTTTAAAATTTCTGACCACCTGGATCAGTGCTAAGTAGCATTTCAATGGCCATACTATAGACAGTTCTAGAAGATAAGCATTTACTGGGTTGTGAGGACACCATGGCGGTCACTACAAGATCTTAAATAATGGGTTAAAATGGATGTAATTTCTTCTCAGCTTTATCCAGTAGCGTGCTACTACAGCCTTCAAGGTAATTCATAACTCGGTATTCTTGAATGTCATCATCACGATGAGCTGGAAGTCTAACTTATATGGCAGAGTCATTATCTATCCATCTGTCTCTCTACCTGCCTATCTATTTTTTCTATCTATCTATCTATCTATCTATCTATCTATCTATCTATCTATCTATCTATCTACCTACCTACCTACCTACCTGCCTACCTGCTGGTCTATCTCCTGATCTATCTATTTATCTATCTTCCTATCTATCATCTATCTATCTATCTGCCAATCTATCTGCTGATCTATCTGCTGATCTCTCTCTCCCTCTCTCTCTCTCTCTCTCTTTCTCTGATTCTTCTGTAAGTTCTCCTTTTGCTCCTCTACTCACCCATTTTCCCCATATTAAAACGTTTAGGTTTTTCTTTGCTCTTTGTTCCAGGAGAAAGATTCAACCAATTAGAAGACAGGGAAAAAGAGTTGTAGTTTGAGATTTTTATCTCCACAAACCTTGGTCTTTAGTGTAAACTAAGAAGACACCAGGTATATACACTAGGACATTTCCAGCTATTGTTGGCTAGACTTGTGTTACCTCTGGTACTAAGGTTCCCGCCAAAATATGCAGTTTAATCTATTTCCATTTCCTGAAGTGGTCCAGATAGTAAAAACAGCCCCAGTTTGAAGGAGAAAGGAGAGAAGAAACTAAATTGAGAAACTTTAGATACTAATGGGTCTTCTGCAGAGAGAACCTGCAATGGGGATTCTGGGAAGAGCCGTGGGGATGAGGAAGTCCTCCAGGATTAATTCAAGACCCACTACCATCCAAGTGGCAGGTCTAGGCTAGCAAGTTTCCGGCATCCTCATTGAGGCTTCTGCCCTCCCAGGAAAGCAGAACATGGCAAACTAATCCCTGTGACCCCAAGTATATCACTAATGTGTCACTGAGAGCTCTGGGGCACAAAAGAGCTGGTTAAAGAGCAATAAATTATGACCTGGCATTTCACAAGAGTGAAGAAATAACTAGAAATGACCCTTTGGCAGTTCATTAGGCTCCTGCCACTTGAACACAGATGCATGGATCAAGAAAGACCCTGAGAAATTATTATTTCAGTTTCTTCCATTCCAGCTGAATAAGGATGTAAAATATAAAATTGAGTAATAGAACAACTTATCATTCTCAATATACCTGGATTATGTGACTTGAGATTTTTACCACCTATGTGTATAATCAGATATGTTTATGGTCATCTTTGCTATTACCAATACCTCTGTCATGGTAGATTTTTCAAGTGCTGATGTTATACTATTTTTATTTTTTTCTTCACGTTTAAAACCAGTTCTTTCTAAAGGATGTTGCACTACACAACATTGTTGCACTGCTGATCACTGGCTCACAGTGATGTAGCTCTTTGCCATGTGTCATGGTCCTCCCTTTCCCAAATCTACATACTCAGGATTGGGAATGGTAGGTGTGTGTGTGTGTGTGTCCTTTAATGGCCAGACACAGCCTTACACTTAGCCATAACCCCTGCTCTCTCTGCCTCTAGGTTCTAATATGCGGATAGGTCCTGTCTCCCAGACTTCCACCTGACCTTTGGCTATTTTGTTTCAGAGGAGTCACAGTTTTTCCTTCCAGTTCCACCTCTTGAATGAAACCTTGTCCATTTCCCCAATTTATGTATTTCTGATTCACAAATGTTAATTTGTGAATCTGTCCTACTTGCATCTTTACACACGCACCTGGGGCAGGGCACCCAGTTCAGAGTGACTGGTCAGTTTGGTACGGGTCAGTTAAATAACTTTCAGAGCATTCTAAAGCAGTAAGGCAGTTGGTTTGCCAATGGAACAAAGAGGATCTCTTGGGGTTTACAGGACCTAAGTCCAAAACCCAGCTTAACTGACTCATGGCCAAATTTTTTGTTTCCTGACTTATTTAATCCCACTATCAAAGTGGTTTGTGTTTTTGAGAGCCACAAACAATAAGTAGATGAGGGAGTAACTTGACATGTTTCCCTTACTGGTATTTTTCATCTTTAGGTATGAAAAGCTACTTCTTTTCTCAAGTGAATCATTCAAAAACAAACTCACTTTAAATAGCTATTTTGTAAGAGAGGGAAAAAGTGTCCTGTGTCGAGGTCATGGTCCAGGTCTGGAGATAAATTGTCCTTAAAGCACCTCATGTCCGTAACTTGCCTGTTAGTATTTTGATCAGTGAGCTGACCTTGCTTGTGTGGTTATCCAGGGTTATTTTTTACATGCGGGACAAAAGATTATCATTTATTAACCTAGAGAAAGTTCCTCGATGAAACAAAGTCTTTCTGAATGTACAGTTTAAATGGATTGTAATCCATTAACTTTCATTATTAAGTTTTTATTCTCTTGTGTTTAAGTCCTTCAAGATATGAATTTATTAGCATAACCATGATTTAGTTAAGAAGGCTTTACAATGTTGTAAAAAATTTGAGTCTTTATCACTAGGGAAGGGATGGATATTAATTCTCTAGCTGGTTGCTAAACATAGGCACACATGGATTAAGTTAATGCACAGTCATACAGATTTCAATATTACATTTTCCTCAAAATGGTAGTATAAATGCTTACTTTGGAAGAACTCTACAAAGATCAGCTTAAAATGAAGCCAAGATACTTATATTTTCCCATTTTTGTCAAATCTCTACAGGATTAGTCTGTAAAAAAATAATACTTTATAAATCCAAATTATTTTACTCTGAATATATAACAGTCTCATACTCAACAAGCTGTTCTATTTCTTGACCTCATGAGAGACCAGATCAACTGAATAAATGACAAGATTATATGAGAACTGAATTTCATTCTTGTGTAAGTTTATAATATGCTATTGATTATTCCTATAACCTGCTCAAAAAAATTGTAGAGTTAAGATGTTTAAAAAGTTGGCTCATATTTTTCTTCCCATGAAAGCACATAATAACTTAGTAATAGTTTTAAAATTACGAAAACCATATTAATCATATTATAAAACCTTTCCCAGTGGTTGAGTAAGCACAGGATTCTTTAGGCTTTAAGGAATTTTCTTTTTTAAGATGAAATGGAATATTTAACATAGTGTTTAGGTATTTCTTGACCACTTAAAATGTGTAAAACTGCTACTATTTTAATTAGGTTCCTATCTTTATTATGTGTTACTAAGTTTTGGAGTGTTGTCTCAACCCATTTATCTTATAAGTCATGCGTTGTGTTCTTTTTAATTAAGCTTTCAATTAATTTACTTAATTTAATTAAGATAATTGTAAATTTACTTGCAATCATTAAGAAACAATGCAGACAGATTTCTTGTACCCTAATCCAGTTTCCCTAATGGTAACATATTGAAAAATACAATATCACAAACAGGATAATGACATGAATACAGTTAAAACACACAATATTTTCATCAACACACAAAATTTCATGTAGCTCTTTTGTAGCCAAACCTACTCTGCTTTCGCCTTGACCACTTCCTTAGCACCTGTTAACCCCTAATCTCTTCTCCATTTTTATAATTTTGCCACTTCAAAAATTCTTTATAAAGGGAATTACACTATGCAACCTTTTGAGAAGGACTCTTCTTCACTTAGGATAATTATCTGGACATTCATCCATGTTGCTCTGTGCATCATGAGTTTATTCATTTTTATTGCTGAGTATTCCAGAGTATGGAAATACCATATTTATTTAACCCTTTACCTGTTAAAGAATATCTGGGTATTTTCTGGTTTGGAGCTATTATAAATAAAGCTGCTATAAACATTCAAGTCCAGGTTTTTGTGTGAAAATAAGTCTTCATTTCTTGGAGATAAAGCAGAGTAGTGCAGCTTCTGGTTGCATGTTCAGTTTTCTTTAAAAAACTGCTAAACTATTTTCCAGAGTGACAGCAATATGTGAGTGATCTAGTTTTTTGGTATCCTTGCCATGATTGGGTTATCACTATTTTCTTATTTTAGAATAAGAAAATATACCTTGACATGCATATAGAGATATCTCACTGTGGTTTTAGTTTACATTTCTCTAACAGCTTATACAGTTGAACATTTTTTCATGTGCTTAATTATATCTGTGTGTTTTCATCAATGAAATTTATCTTCATATCTTTGGCCCATTTTCTAATCAGATTGTTATTTTCCCCTTGACTTTTAAGGGCTATTAATATATTCTACACACCACCTTTTGTCAGATATGTACTTTTCAAGAATTTTTACCCACTCTGTGTTTTCACCCTGTTAATGGGGCTTTAACAGAGCAAAAGTTTTTAATTTTCATCAAGTTCAATTTTTCAACTTTTTCTCATGAATTGTGCTTTTAGTACCAAGGCTAAGAATTCTGTCAACCTGTAGATCCTGAGTATTTTCTTCCAGGGTTTGTTTTTTTTTTTTTTTCCTTTTTTTTTTTTTTTTGTTAACAAAACTATTTTAGTTTTATTTTTTACATTGAAGTCTGTGAATTCATTTGGAGGTTTTGCTTTGTTTCGTTTTGTTTGTTGTTGTTTTGTTTTTTTAAATAAAGCATGAGACTTCTCCCAAGGTCTTTTTGTTTGATTGTTTTGCCTATGGATGTCCAATTACTGCAGCATCATTTGCTGAAAAGGTTGTCTTTTCTCCATTGAAGTGCTTCCGCATCTCTGTCAAAAATTAATTGGCTGTATATACATATGGGGATATACTGTATTTCTGCATTCTCTGTTTCACTCCATTTGTGCTTTCACTCCACTAATACTACTTAGTCTTGATTAGTGTAGCTATAAAATGCATCTTAGGTCAATGGGTTCCTCCCACTTGATTTTTTTTCTTTTTTTTTTCAAAATTGTTTTAGCTATTAAGACTTTTTTGTCTTTTAACATAAATTTTGGAATTATATTTTCTATATCAACAGAAATCTTGGTGAGATTTTGATAAGAATTATCTATATTTATATAGATATTGTATATATATTTGGGGAAACTGTCATCCTTACCATGTTGAGTCTTGTTTTGTTTATTTGATTGTTTTTTGAGACAGAGTTTTACTCTGTCATTCAGCCTGGAGTGCAGTGGTGTGGTCGGGCTCACTGCAGCCTCAGCCTCCCAAGCTCAAGTGATCCTCCCACATTAGCATCCTGAGGAGCTGGGACTATAGACAGGTGCATGCCACCATGCCTAGTTAATTTTTGTATTTTTTGTGGATAGAGGGTTTCACAGTGTTGCACAGACTGGATGTTGAGTCTTCTAATCTATGAAATCCCTCTATGTTTATTTACATTTCCTTTGATTTCCTTCATCAACATTCTGCAGTTTGCAGCATACACTCCTGCACGTGTTTTGTTAGATTTGCTCCTAAGTATTTTCTTTTCTTGAGTGATTGGAAAAGACATTTTAATTTCAATGTCAACATGTCTGTTACTGGTATGTAGACATTCAATCCAACTTTGTATGTTTATGTTGCATTCTGTAACACTGCTGAAATCACCTGTTAGTTCTAGGAGTGTTTTTCACAATTTCTTGAGATTTTCTTTGTAAGCAAATATGTCATCTGCAAATGGACACTATTTATTTTGTCTTTCCCAATGAGCATGCTTTTTATTCCTTTCTTTTCCCTATTGTACTGGCTAGAACTTCCTGTCCTAAGTTAAATAAGGGTGACTGAATAAAAGCAGAGACGCTAGCCTTGCTGTTCATCTTAGGAGAGAACATTCAGTCTTTTTCCTTTGGTAGATGTTAGCTGTATGTTTTTTTATAGATGTTCTCTATAAAGTTCAGGAAGTTCTCCTCTATTTCCATTTTTCTGAGAGTTTATATCATGATTAATGTTGAATTTGGAAAAACATTCAAACATATACACACACATATATATGTGTATATTTGGAATCAACCGATATGATCATGAGAGCTTTCTGCTTTAGCTTGTTAATATGGTGGACTACATTATTTTATTTTCAAAATTAAGCCAGCCTTGTATCTCTAGATTAAAACCCACTTCATCATGATATTTTTTAATATATTACTGATTTATATTTGCTAATATTTTACTAAGGATTTTTGTGTCTATATTCAAGACAGATATTGGTCTGCAGTTTATATTTTGTCTTTGTATTTTCTATGTCTTTGTATGATTTTGGCTTCAGGACAATTCTAGCTTAATAAATGAATTTGGAGTATTCTTTACTCTTTTATTTTCAGGAAGGGATTGTATAGAATTGATAATAATTTTTTAAACATTTGAAATAATTCTTCAGTGAAACCATCCGAACCTAGATTTTTTGGTGTATTTTTTCAATTAAAATTTTAATTTTCTTAACAGTTATAGGATTATTTAACTTACTGATTTTATATTGCATGAATTGCAGTAGTTTGTGTTTTTCTAGGAACTAGCTCATTTCACCAAAATTGCTAAATTCACATGTATACAGTTCTTTATTGTATTTCTTGGTTATCCTTTTGGTGTCTGTAAAGTATATAGTGATGTCCCTGTTTCATTTGTGATATAGGTAATTTTTTCTTTTATTTTTTCTCCATCTGTCTTGCTAGTAGTTTGTGAATTTTATTAGTCTTTTTAAGAACAAGCTAGCTGTTTCATTGTTTCTCTCTGTTATTTACTTTTTGTTCCAATTTCATTAATTTCTGCTATTTCCCCTCCTTATTATTTCTTTCTTCCTTCTGATTGGCCCTGGTTTATTTTACTTATTTATTTATTTAGTTAGTTAGTTAGTTCTTGAGGCGGGAGTTTAGACTATTGATTTAAGACATTTTCTCTTTACTAATGTATGCATTCAGTGGTGTAAATTTTTGTCCCAATACTCGCTAACTTTGCCTTACAAATTTAAATATTTTTTATTTTTATTTTCATTCAGGCAATGTATGTTTTTATTTCCACTGAGACTTCCTTATTTATCCATGGATCATTTAGATGTATATTGTTTAGTTTCTGGAATTTGAAGATTTTTCCTTTATCTTTGTTATTGGTTTCTAGTTTGATTCCACGGTATTTAAAGAACGCATTCAGTATACTTTGAATTCTTTAAATTTGTTGAGGTTTGTTTCATGCCCCAGGATGTGATTTATCTTGGCATATCTTTCCTGAACACTTGAAAGAAATGTGCATTCTGATGCTGTTGGGTGGAGTGTTCTAAAAATGTTCATTAACTACTTTTTATTTGATGGTGTTATTGAGTTATTCTACATCCTTTTCTATTTTTGGTCTACCAGCTGTTAACTTCCCCAATCATAGTTTTGTGCATTTGTTTATTCTTTCAGTCCTCTCAGTTTTTCTTCATCTATTTTGTGGTTGTGTTGCTTTGAGTATACACATTTAGCATTGCTTCCTAAATGGTCTCCACTACTCCACTTCCATCTAGGAAGTGGAAAGCCAATCCTATTAGGTAATGGTGAATGTCCTGGCATTCAATGAAGCGTCCTCTGACCCAAATAAGTGAAGGAAGGAAAAAGAGTAGAAAGAACAATAAATTTCCTTACCCTCAAACTAAAATTAGTGGGGAAACAAAGTCTTCTCAAATAAAATAAAAATAAATTTTAGAAAACTGCCACACTTTACACAACAAATATAATACTGGGGAATTTCATGGGCATGAGCGAGTTGATAAGAAATGGCATGACATTCTGCAAGAGTACCAAATAAAGATCAAAACTTAACACGAGAAGCAAAAACATCACTCAGAAGTTCACTAAGTGATAGGAAATTTTAATAATAACAAGAATCTAACTAAAATAAGGACAAAAAACTATACGATAACATAAAGATAATAGAAGAGATTGCTAATTGAAAATATGAGTATTATTTTTAAAACCTAATAGTTTTAAAATGACAAAGAGACAAGGCTGAAAGTCATAATTCTAACATGAAGAAATGCTTACGCAGTTTCTGTTCATAGACTGTTAATAAGGGTTTGGTTTTGTTTTGTTTTGAGAGGAAGTCTCACTTGGTTGCCATGCTGGAGTGCAGTGCTGTGATCTTGGCTCACTGCAACCTCCGCCTCCCGGGTTCAAGCGGTTCTCCTGCCTCAGCCTCCTGAGAAGCTGGGATTACAGGTTCCCATCACCATGCCCTGCTAAATTTTTCGTTTTCCAGATAGAGACAGGGTTTCACCATGTTATCCAGACTCGTCTCAAACTCCTGAGCTCAGGTAATCCGCCTGCCTCGGCCTGCCAAAGTGCTGAGACTACAGGCATGAGCCACTGTGCCCGGCCTAAGATTTTGACAGAGAAAATGTAGTTACGAAGAAGAGGCAAAAAGGACCCAACACAAAGACAGCTGGTGTTTCGGAGGCTCACGCCCAACAAATGGGCAGATATGAACTGAAAAATTTATTTCCAGAAACGTTTTATGACATAAAAAAGCCAATGTTCAGAATAAAAGATAATCTATGTTTCATTTAAAAAAATTGATATAGGCTGGGCGTGGTGGCTTACGCCTCGAAATCCGGCACTTTGGGAGGCCAGGGAGGGCAGATCATTTGAGGTCGGGAGTTCAAGACCAGCCTGGCCAACATGGTGAAACCCCGTCTCTACTAAAAATACAAAAATTAGCCGGGTGCTGTGGAGCGCGACTGTAATTCCAGCTACTCGGGTAGCTGAGGCAGGAGAATCGCTTAAACTCAGGAGGCAGAGGTTGCAGCAAGCCGAGATTGTGCCACTGCACTCCAGCCTGGGCGAGGGAGCAAGCAAGACTCTGTCAAAAAAAAAAAAGAAGAAGAAATAAGTGATACAGATTGCTCACCAATGAGGTGCATAATAGTTAAATTAGGAAACTTCTAACATTAAAAAAATAATTCTTCAAACATTTAGGCTGAAAAACCCAAACTATCTGCAAGAGAAAAAAAAATCTGGCTTGACTCAAACTACCACATACTAAAATTCAATGACATAAATGTCTACAAACTTCTCAAGGAAATAAAGTTCGAGCTGCAAATATCATATCCAATTAAGATGTAAGTCAAATAAAAAGGCAAAACATAAAATATCTACTCCATGAAGCAATACAGGTAATATCCAGCTCTAATTTATTCAACAAATATTTACCAAGCTCCTATTATATACAAGGTAATGTGATAACTGCCATTATGAGTATTCGTTGGGTAAATTTCTTAAAGTTGAAATTCAACCAATTAAGACATGAATCAAATTAAACATATTTAAAAGTAAAAGTTTTGGGGTACAAGAGCTACTAGTAAGAATCAGTTTGTCTGCACACTATAATGAAAATATAGAATAGTATTTGACCACTTATTATGATGGAAAAACTATGTACACACACACACACATATATATATGTATGTATATCAGTACACACAGTTATCAATTATATCTAAAACTATATATATGCATGCATCATTCTCTGTGTGTGTGTGCGTATGTGTGTGTGTATGCCCAAATATAAATAGTTAAGAATAAGTGGAAGAGGGATTCTGCTCCTAAGTATTCCGACTTCAGGGCCTGGGCTCTTTATTTCTATACTAAACTTTCTGAAAGAATTACTAAGTAAAATTACAAACTTTGAGAACATAATTTAGAGAACATTAATGCTATACATAATTGTGTAATAATGGTCATATAACTAGTAAGAAGCAGGAAGTAAAGAAAAGTGGTGGAAGAATTGGAAGAGGATCACTTCCCCAACCTTCAAAGCAGTGATCAAGGGATATTTTCTTAAATCACACCACTGCACTCTGTCGCCTGGGTGACAGAGTGAGACTCCATCTCAAAAAAAAAAAAGAAAAAAAAAAGAAAACATAGTCTATAGGAGGTGGAGGTGGGTGGCTCACTCAAGGCCAGAAATTTGAGACCAGCCTGGGCAACATGGTGAAACCCTGTCTCTACTAAAAATACAAAAATTAGCTGGCCATGGTGGCAAACACCTATAGTCTCAGCTACTTGGGAGGCTGAAGTGGAAGGACGGCTTGAGTCTGGGAGGCAGAGATCGCAGTGAGCTGGTATCGTGCACTGCACTCTAGCCTAAGTGACAGAGCAAGACCCTGTCTCAATAATAAAAGAAGAAGAAGAAGAAGGAGAAGGAGAAGGAGGAGGAGGAAGAGGAGGAGGAAGAGAAGGAGGAGGAGGAGGAGGAGGAGAAGGATGCCACCTTTTAATATTTTCAATTAAAAAATACACAGATGGAAAACTCCATCTGTCCTACACCAAGATATGCTGAGACCCTCCGCTGATGGTGTGCAGACAGATGGCCTTTTCTAAAGAGATGAGACAATGATGAGATATCCTCTTTGGTAACCCAGATGGTTGACAGCAGCTTGTTTTAACTCCTTTTTAAAGGAAACTAAAAAAATAAAAATAAAATAAAAAAGATTTTTTTTAAGTGGCAAAGATGCATAGTTTATTATCTTACTTTAAAAGTTGAATTAGAATGTGCATGTACTATTTATTGAAAAGGAGGTAGATTGTATCACCAATTGTCCCACCAATCAATCCCACTCTCAATATTCTTGCCCTTATGTAGTCCCTTTCGCAGTATCTTGGGCTTGGCCGTGGGACTTGCTTGACCAATGAGACATGGGCCAACACGACACAAGCAGAAGCTTGGTAAGTGTTTGCACGTTGAGGACTGCACTCTTGTACTACAGATGCCACCAGCTGAGAAATTCCAGTCTTGTCTAGTGGCCTTAAGGAACAATGACCACATGAGGAGAGAGGTTCAGGGGATTCTCCAGCTGAAGGATGCCACATGTGTGAGTCCAGGGGAAACTAGTAGAAGAATGCCCATCCCACTGAGAGAATTGTGAAAAATAATAAACTGGTTTTAAATTTATTTTTATTTTAAGTTTCTGGGGTACAGCATGTGCAGGTTTGTTATACAGGTAAACATGTGCCATGGAGGTTTACTGCACCTATCAACACATCACCTAGGTACTAAGCCCAGCTTGGATTAGCTACTTTTCCTAATGCTTTCCCTTCCCCCAGCAGACCCCCTGACAGGCCCCAGTGTGTGTTGTTCCCCTCTTTGTGTCTATGTGATCTCACTGTTCAGATCCCACTTATAAGTGAGAACATGGAGTGTTTGGTTTTCTGCTCCTGCGTTAGTTTGCTGAGGATAATGGCTTTTGGCTCCATCCATGTCCCTGCAAAGGACATGATCTCATTCCTTTTTATGGCTGCATAGTATTCTATGGTGTATATGTAACGCATTTTCTTTATCCAGTCTATCAGTCATGGGCATTTGGGTTGCTTCCATGTCTTTGCTATTGTTAGTAGCTCTGATATGAACATACACCTGCAGGTATCTTTGTAATAGAATGATTTATATTTTGGAGGGGTATATAATCAGTAATGGGATTGCTGCATCAAATGGTATTTCTGGGACTATAGGCATGTGTCACCACACCTGGCTAATTTTTGTATTTTTAGTGGAGATTGAGTTTTACCATGTTACCAAGTCTGGTCTCAAACTCCTGGCATCAAGTGATCCACCTGCCTCAGCCTCCTATAAACTATGTTTTATGTGGGCATTTAGCAATTCATAGCAAATTCTTCAGCATGTTGTTCACTACCCAAGTGCTCTTGAATAAAGACATAAAATTAAACATCTGTGGAATATAATGTTATACCGAGAGCATGCCCATTGAAAGGCAGTAGGAAATAAACATATAAACTTTACTCTGATATGTAGCATTAATTGAATGTGCATAATGCACACCCTATTTTAAGCATTTCACATAAATTATCTCTTCAATCATCCCGACAACTCAATTAAGTAGTACTGTTATTCTTTATTTTACATATGAAGAAATGTAGGTTTAGAAACATGAAGTGACTTTCCCAAAGCAACATAATAAGTAATTTGTGAATCTGGAAAGTGTAGGCAACTGGATCTGATTCAAAAGACTCTGATTTTTTAATTTTTAATTTAATTTTTATTTTTAAAATGTTATTTTTAAAGAGTATTCAGATAGGAAGAGAGGAAGTCAAATTGTGTTTGTTTGCAGATGACATGATCCTATGTCTAGAAAACTCCATCATCTCAGCCCCAAAGCTTCTTAAGCTGATAAGCAAATTCAGCAGTCTCAGGATACAAAATCAATATGCAAAAGTCACAAACATTCCTATACACCAACAACAGGTAAGCAGGGAGCCAAATCATAAACGAACTCCCATTCACAATTGCTACAAAGAGAATAAAACACCTAGGAATACAGCTAATAAGGGAAGTGAAGAACATCTTCCAGGAGAACGACAAACCACTACTCAAGGAAATAAGAGAGGACACAAGCAAATAGAAAAACATTCCATGCTCATGCATAGGAAGAATCAATATCGTGAAAATGGCCATGTGGCCCAAAGTAATCTATATATTCAATGCTATTCCCATTAAACTACCATTGACATTCTTCACAGAATTAGAAGAAACTATTCAACAATTCATATGGAACCCCCCAAAAAAGTTCTCATAGTCAAGGCAAACCTAATCAAAAAGAATAAAGCTAGGGGCATCACGCTACTGGACTTCAAACTGTACTACAAGGCTGGAGAGACCAAAATAGTATGGTACTGGTACAAAAAATAGACAGACTAATGGAACAGACAAAAGAACTCAAAAAGGAGACCACACATCTACAACCATCTGATCTTTGACAAAGTTGACAAAAATAAACAATAAGGAAAGAATTCCCTATTTAATAAATGGTGCTGGGAAAACTGGCTAGCCATATGCAGAAAACTGAAACTGGACCCCTTCCTTACACCATATACAATAATTAACTGAAAATGGATTAACGACTTAAATGTAAAACCCAAAACTATAAAAACCCTAGAAGAAAACCTAGGCAATACCATTCAGAACATAGGCATGGGCAAAGATTTCATGACGAAATCACCAAAAGCAATTGAAACAAAAACAAAAATTGACAAATGGGATCTAATTAAATGAAAGAGCTTCTGCACAGCAAAAGAATCTATCATCAGAGAGAACAGGCAACCTACAGAATGGGAGAAAACTTTTGCAATGTATGAATCTGACAAAAGTCTAATGTCCAGAATCTATAAGGAACTTAAACAAATTTACAAGAGAAAAATGAAAAACCCCATTAAAAAGTGGGCAAAGGACATGAACAGACACTTCTCTAAAGAAGATATTCATGTGGCCAACAAACATATGAAAAAAAGGTCAATATCCCTGATCATTAGAGAAATGCAAATCAAAACCACAACGAGATACCATCTCACTTCATTCAGAATGGCAATTATTAAAAAGTCAAAAAACAACAGACGCTGCTAAGATTGTGGAGAAAAAGGAACACTTTTACACTGTCAGTGGGAATTTAAATAGTTCAACCATTGTGGAAAACTATTGGGTTTTGCTTTAAGGTGTTTTTATTGGGGGTGGGGGGTTTCAAACAATTCTCCTTTCTCAGCCTCCAGAGAAGCTGGGACTACATGTTTGTGCCACTATGACAGGCTAATTTTTGTATTTTTAGTAGAGATGGGATTTTACCATTTTGGTCAGGCTGGTCTCAAACTCTTGGGCTCAGGTGATCCACCCACATCGGCCTCACAAAGTGCTGACACCATGCCCAACAAGGTGTTTTTATTAACGAATAAATAGATAGGTGATGCACTTATCTTAACAAAGCACTTAACAACTTGAGATGCCATGCCGAAAGAACACAAGGAATTATCAAGCACATCTGTTTCTAGATGAAGAAATAATTGTCAAATGATAAAGTTTCTGGAATTTGTAGCCTGAATTTTCCAAAGATCTGACAGTGTTTGTTTTGCTTTGTTTCATTTCTTGGATGAAGAATTGATTATTAAAAGCTCAGCAATGTTTTTAATTTCACTTCAATTTCTCTTTTTCTTGGTAACTTTGTGAAGACTTTAAATTAATAATTTTATTTAGTATGATATGATTCAATGTTGAGTGTCAGTAAAACTTTCTTTTTCTCTTACTCTCTTTTATTCTCTCTCCATCAATATAAACATACCTGAAGTAAATTTTATTAAGAGATAAATTATTTTTAATACTATCCTTGAACTTTGGTCTATTGTTTAAAATATATATAATTAGTATGTGTACTTTTCTTTGATAGTCATAATGAAATTTTAACATATACTAAACTTTTCTTTTTTAGAAATAGATTTTTAAATTTAGGATTTTAGCTGTCCAAGATATAAATATATTTTTTCCCACAAATAAACTTTTTTTTTAGGGATTTTGTTTTGTTTTGTTTTGTTTTTGTTTTTGTTTTTTGACAGAGCTTCGTTCTTGTCACCTAGGCTGGACTGCCGTGACTCTGTCTCTGCTTCCTGCAACCTCCGCCTCCCAGCTTCAAGCGATTCTCCTGCCTCAGTCTATCGAATAGCTGGGATTACAGGTGCCTACCTCCATGCCCAGCTAATTTTTGTACTTTTAGTAGAGATAGGGTTTTGCCATATTGGGCAGGCTGGTCTCGAACTCCTGATCTCAGGTGATCTGCCTACCTCAGCCTCCCAAAGTGCTAGGATTACAGGAGTGAGCCCTCACGCTCGGCCTTTTTAGGGTTTTAACTGTCCAAGATAAAAATTTATTTAACAAAATTTTCCAACGTAGGTGGCCCAAAAGAAAAGAAACAGCTCTAGTCACTCACAGCCATCTCGCCTCAAAGAGCCCATCTAGAGGTTGGAGAAACTCTAGAAGATTTATAGTTTTTGAACTTACTTGTGATTATCATTTATTATGAGACTTCTCAGTAAGTATTCATATTATATTTCCTATTTAATAATAAACATTTCTGTGCATAATATAGCATAGTTTCCTAATAAATACTAGAATCTCAGAGCTTGAATTCTGCTTATTTATGATTATATTATCTAATTAAGAATAGAATCCCTTGAATCCAATTAGCTGAGATTTAGTGAATACATTACCAAAGCTATCTCAGTGTATGTCTCTCCAGCTTAAGTATCGCCGTGGTATGAAACATATTATTACCATTGGTCCCTGTGCTATTGTAGTAACCTCTCAACTGGTCAGCAGTTCTTATTTGCATTTGCACTTCAAGATGGAGATGTCATTTACTTCACTCTACCTTACAGATTTTTTCAGTCTACTTCACTACACGCTAGACTGAATTTGAGGCCTTTTCCTCTGGATTTGTACACGTTCTTCCAGGAAGATCCCCTACATATTTTCTTTGTAAGCACTGTGGTAGTGTGGTTTCATAATTTTCATAAATGTTTTTCTCTCAAAGACTGCAAGCTCATGGAGGGCTGAATGCATGTGTTTTTCACCCTTTCCTCTGCAGCATCTAAAACAATAACTAGACAAAATGTTTCAATCATGAGTTAGCGAATACATGTATATCTGAAATAAAGCAATGAACTAATTATGCCATAAAAGATTATTTTTCGAATATTAAGTTCCAAGTTTGAGATAATTAAAAGACTTTCCTAAAATTTTAAAATGGAACATTGAACCTTTTATACATTCACTTGGGGTGGAGGGAATATGACTAAGAAAATAAACTGTTCTCTTAATTCTTGATGATTTTAGAAATGATTAGATAATATAAGGACAAGACAGTGTGTTAAATAAAGACAATCTGTGATGATATTTGCAGGTTTTAGCCAGACGGACAGAAAGTTAAATTAAAAAAAAATTATATCTGTAATATCAAAAATTACCCGCCAAACTATTTAATCTCATAAGGATGCTGTTTAGCGTAAAATAAAATTTGATATTTTGTACATATTAAAATATGTATACAGATTTTATTTTTACTTTTAAGTGACTGACAAAAACTCAAGCTTTAAACCATTTCTTTTTGAGAATTTCCTTTACTTTTCTCACATTTACCATGTCACAGTGATCTTCAGAAAGCAGTCAAGTTGATCCTGACAAGTAAACAATTGAGACAAGGTAATATTGTTGAAAAAATATTCCAGTACTGATGCTTACAATGACCTCAAATAGAAAGAGAATCTTCCCACTACTCAACTCCTAGCATTCATATAGTGGGTCAGGCTGTCCCAGATGGCACACTGCCCTATGTTTAATAGTCTGAATATTTAAAACATTTTAGTTAGAAAATAAATTAACTCTTAAAAGCAGGTAGCGGCTTATCTGTGGCATCACTCTTGAGGATTCAAGTAGAGTGAAAATACGCCAGGTCAGCTTTGAGAGAGGGTCTTCATTAGGGTGGCCTTCGTATCAATGTGGAATAGGAAAAGAAGCAAGTCAGTGCCTTCAGGATTGTTTCTCTGTATTCTTTCTCCTTCAGCAATACACTCCACCCTTTTGACCACATTTTTTCTCTTTATTCTTTGTTTGAAAATAAACATTCAAAAAAGGATCTAAAACTACCTATTTATTTTCACACAAATTAAAATCAATATATACCATATACCCTCTTCCAAAGTATTTACATTTGAAACCTTACCTATGATAGAGAAATAAGTGATTATATGTCATTAATGCAATTTCAGGCATTGGTATATGGGATCTGCAGCAGTGAGGTTAACCAAATAATCACATTCCTGCTGTACTACAATATTACCTAGATTTATCTCAGATGTTCACAGTGTAAAGAAGTAATATAAAGGTAAGAAAAATGATGAATTACTTTGAAAAACTAGCACAGGTTTGGTTTTCACTTTTGTATTTTTCTTACTGTAGAGCATTCAAATAAGTTAGCAAAGATCACTTAAAAATTTTATTGGCACCAAATTCAGGGAAAAACACACTCTAGATTTCTACATCATGTAAATCAGTAAGTTTTCACTTCTCTGCTATTTTTGGGAAGGGTGGAACAGGGAAGGGAATTGTTTTCCTATAAATCAATTTAATTCTGGAATTGATCTTCCATTTTTCTGTATTCACTGAGTTGATTCAAACTCAATTCAAAATTATACTAACCCATTTCTTGAAAGCACCCGAGTATTATAATCAAAATCAAAGATTTTTCTTGGCATTCTTACATATTCTTAGAAAAGGGAAATGAAAAAAGAAATTCCTATTCTAAGAGTTCTTAAAATCTCTGGTGTAGAAAGTCAACTATGGAAATGCCAACACTAAGTAAATTAACATTAACAACATTGATTTTGTCAAAAACACATTATTTTTAATCTTTTGCTTATTGTTGTTAAACTGGTATTGGGTGCCGTGGCTCATGACTGTAATCCCATCACTTTGGGAGGCCGAGGTGGGTGAATCATCTGAGGTCAGGAGTTTGAGACTAGCCTGGCCAACATGGTGAAATCCCATCTCTACTAAAAACACAACAATTAGCTGGGCATGGTGGCAAGTGCCTGTTGTCTCAGCTGCTTGGGAGGCTGAGGCACGAGAATAGCTTGAACCCAGGAGGTGGAGATTGCAGTGAGAGGATATCAAGCCACTGTACTGTGGTCTGGGTGACAGAGTGGGAATCCACCTCAAACAAACAAACACATAAAAAAGATGGCAGAAACAACAAACACCTCAACCTCAGAGAGCAACACCTTATAAGTCCATTATTGAACATGATACAGAAGGAATAAATAATGAGTAGAGGTTATATGTTTGTGCATATGTGTGTGTATGTGACACTTTTCCATCGTGGGTAGTTCAATCTTAAGTAAGCTTCCTAGAAAGACTCAACTTGAGGCAAAATACTTGGGTGGCTTCAAAATCTATTTAGTCTCCCAGAAAAATCTCGGTAAAGCTTGGTTTTATGGTTATCTTGTATTTATCTAAACTAAAGTCTTAAAAAAAGACAGGTCACCCATACTCCTGTTCATATCTACATCAAGCCTATTAGATCTGGTGCAATGAGCTCTGTACCAACAAGGTAAGAAACTTTTTATTTTTTAACTCAGGCATCAAACTTACTGTACTGTGCACTAAAGCTTAGTAGTAATGTTTCAGAAAGAAGCACCTGGCTTAGCCATGCTGTCCCACAGCACAAGATCAACTGCTGGTTTGGATATCAGGTTTATTTCTTTTTTGTACCCCTTTCTTGCTAATGGGCAAATAAGACAAATGAGGTAGATGGAAGAAACTATAAATATATATTTGCCCTTTTATTTCTACTTGCCCTTTTGATTTTCGTCATGGGTTTTCTTCAGAGGAAAACAGATGGGATGCTTTGAAGCAAGCTACAAGATGGTAGAAAATTTACAAAATAAGATCTGTGTGGGAAAGTTAAGAGAACTGTATGTGCTCAGTCTGGGGAATATAGGAAGACAAAGTGGAAACATCAAAGCTGTCAACACATATATAAAAGGATATCAAAGCGATGTGTTGTTGCCATTGACCACAATCAGGAGAAATTGAGTTAAATGACAGCAGAAAACACATTCTGAGGAAAGGCAAGCCTCACCCCCACCCCACCCTCAACCCATCTTAAATCGATGTTGCCACATTCTCATATAAAGAAATAAGGGAAATCTAGCCATTATTCACATTCAGTAAATTCTGAAATAGTTCAAGTCCTTCCATGACAACCAAATGAAGACAGATTAGCCAATCCAAGCACTTACTCTAAATGCCTGGCATCTATCTCTATGTATGGGTAACTACCTAGTTGAAAGTCACATTTGAAGGACAATCTGGACATATGAGGTTTAGGGGGCAGGACTATCTCTACTCTGTCATCGCACTGCCATAACATCCCCATTTGCGGGCACTGGGAACACAGCCTCCTGCAGAGAGACTTCGGGGAAAGATGGGGTTCAGGTTCTAGTGTGCAATTAAACAGAGTCACATGAAGAAGGTGCTGGGGAGTCTCTAGGTTCTTTCCAGCTGCATTGTCCATGGGGGAGGGAGTTGTTTAGAGACTATTCTCTGCCTTAGTTTATTCTTTTATTAGAAAAGTTGTGAGCTGTGGTTTAAATATAAAAACTGTACATTACAGCTTGCTTTCTTCCTGTATCTTATTTTACGGAATCCTCGCAACTTTCTGAGGAAGATATTAACCAATTATACAGACTCTGAGAGTTTCATAATGGCATATTATCACTAAGAGCAGATTCAAGAAGAATCTTAGAGTAGAAGTCATGAATAGCCATGCTTAGCATATGGGCATAGAAATCCAGGGGAAGTGAAAAAAAGAAGCAATAAATTTATGAGCAAAGAGATGGTGGCCATGTCGTTGAAGAAATATATGCATTATGTAATGAAATATAATTTGGTATTCAATTACAATATTATATCAGCTAATTAATCAAGACGTCAGCAGTGTCATCCTTTCCTTTGTGACCTCAGGAGAATCATCTCAAGCTCCACCCTATTTACATGGAAAGCCCAGTGTCTTTTACAACATTTCTTCTAATTCTAGCACTTTCGAATGTTATTTCATGTTCCTCATGAATTCTCAATTTTATGTTACGCATTTTATTCTGTTAATTTATTGAATTCCTCCTGGAATACAGTTTTTACTTCTTGATTCCATTCCTACAACCTCTGAAAAACTGCCATGCATGGGATATCTAGAGTTTGCAATAGGCTTTTGCAGAAAGGAGATTCATGGGGGTAATGGAGACAAGCACTTCATTGCAAGATTATACGGAATATTATTTAAAACAAAACACTATATTTTCCTGTTACACAAATAAAATCCTTTGGCAATTTTCATCAACTTACCAGAGAAGATGAGCTGTCAGTTTCCTCCCTCGTCTCCTGCAATATCATGTTTTTAAAGCTTCACCATTTCTACCCCAATCGGTGTCTGTTTCTAAGTAAAGGCATTTCTTCTTTAAGAGAAATACATGTGTCGTGTCCAGCAGGGAAATAATTTGAACTAACCTTATTTCACAGGTGAAGAATTTCATAATGATGTGTTTAATTAATGTGTCTGAGGTGTTCGCTTACAAAGTACCAAATTCAACACATGAACCCTAGTCATTCCAAGCTTGAATTCTTCCAAAGACAACATGTCTTACCTTATGTGTAGCTTACCCTAAACAGGCCTGACTCACTGGAGAAACATATTGTTACAGATTCTCTGTTATAGTTCAGCTTTATGGAATATACTAGGCATATGGAAATCTTCCAATCTGTCAGCTATCAGGATTGAATCCCAATGATTCACTAATTACACAAGGCTGACATAATGATCTCCCCTCAGTGGTCATATATTTTCCATTCCTTCCTCTATGTTCTGAATACTCTGGAGATATTTTCTCTTGGACTAACTCTGGTCTCACTGCAACTATGCAGATTTACAGGCAGGATAGAAGCCTGACTTCCTGAAAACACCCTGGCACTCATAACTGGACAACAGCAGCTGAGCTCAAGCCTATCGTTCTTCCGAGATCTTATCTAGATCTTCAAGAGACCCTTCCCATTACTCCTTTTAGCATTGGTGAGCAATCTGTGTGTTCAATTGGCAGAAAGGATGTTGGACCATCCCAGCTAATATCCCAGAGTTCTGACAAGAGTGCCCTGTAGAAACCAGTCCTTGACTATGCCCAAAAGTCCTTTCTCTTTGGGATCTTTTTTTTTTTTTTTTTTTTTTTTTTTTTTTTTCTGACTCGTGAGTGACACTCATGCAATGTGAGGGGAAAATAAGACACTAAGTCAAATCTACCTCGGTAATCACCAGCATGCTTTCATATATATTAGTGCCCCTTTAACTCTAACCTTCTGGATCAGCAAGTGAATGGTCTTTAAGAATCTTGACCTCATTTTCTTTTCTCATGACTTAACAAACAACTCCAATTAGGTTACCCAATCAGAAGGACCATGTACTAAATATCCTTTTAAAAAGCAAGGGCAGAGACAGGGCTCAGTGGAGAAGGACTTATTATCAGAAATGAGAGTGAATTAAGTAGACTTTAAATTATTTCTCTTTTCTAATTTCTCTTTAAATTATAATGAAAATTATTCATTAGCTTTCTGATTTAAAAAATGCCTATTTTAAGACATTTACTAGGTAACTTCTACATCATTATACGGTGGAGAGAACCCTGAAATATGCTGTGCACAGTTGCTAAAATCTTTCTTGGAATATATTAATAGCATTTCTCTAGAGTGTTTCAGAATGATGACATTCTGTACAATGATTATGAACTTGGATAACAATCCTGAAAAACAGCTCTGATAATAAAATATATTTGAGTCTAATTTTCTGTCCAATACTCATGTCTACTTTGTTAAGGTCAAATAGAATTTTGTAAATGATATGAGTAGAATAAAGTTGTTTTTTCTCTTGTGCCATACTTTTCCTTTTATAGAAATATCAGCCTCTATCCTCCTCCATCCTATATCTCAACAGATAATGGGAACCCAAAGAAGCTACAAATATCCAAAAAATAAATAAATAAAAACATTGTACTAACATTAAGAATTATCCAAAATTCCCAGACTCCTGTGAAGGACACCAATGTGGGAGACACTCAGCAGTAGGCATACACCTCTTCCCTACTCATGGATATACAAGATTATTCAATGGATCTCATGAGAGATAAAAAGGTGACCCTTTCATTGATGCATAATTTATGTTCTACTTTCATGAATTGAGGATTTAAAATAGAATCTTAAAGTATACCACGCACATCACTATAGACTGTCTTTGAATATTTTAATAATCTCTCTAAAATCTTTCTATTATGACAGTCTTCTATAGAATGATTAGAAACTGAAATATCGGTTTGTAAAGCCAGTTTGATTGTAAGGTATTTTTGAGTCTCCTTTCTACTGTAACAGTGAGTTCTGCTGAGTTAACATGAGTTAGAACCCTTAGGGCATATTTTCATCGGCTGATGGGCCAACTTAACTGGGGTTGAAAGAGCAAAGTCATGTTGGAAGGGAAGATAATGTATATCAAGATAGAAAAATGTCAGATAAGGTCTGACAAAGTCTTTTACCTCAGGAAGTTATGATCCCTCTGGCACAGTTGAAAGTATAAGCCAAATGGGTTCATGCCTGTATTAGTCAGGGTTCTATAGAGGGGCAGAACTAATAGGATATATATATGTATATATGTAATATATGTGTATATATTTATATATGTAATATATGGGTATATATTTTATATATATTTATATATGTAATGTATGCATATATTTATATATGTAATATCCTATATATGGCACATATGTATATCATATATGTCATATCTTATATATGATATATAAATGAGAGCTATATGTCTCATATATTATATATATGTACACACACACACACACACACACACACATATATATATGGGAGTTTATTAAAGAGTATTAACTTACATGATCACATGGTCCCATAATAGGCTGGCTGCAAGCTGGGGAGCAAGGAAGCCAGTCCTAGTCCCAAAGAACTTGGAGTCCAATGTTCAAGGACAGGAAGCATCCAACACTGAAGAAAGATGTAGTCTGGGAGGCTAAGCCAGTCTAGTCTTTTCATGTTTTTCTGCCTGCTTTATATTCTGGCCATGCTGGCAGTTGATTCGATGGTGGGCACCCAGATTAAGGGTGGGTCTGCCTCCCCCAGCCCACTGACTCACATGTTAATCTCCCTTGGCAACACCCTCACAGATACATCCAGGATCAATACTTTGTATCCTTCAATCCAATTAAGTTGACACTTAGTATTAATCCTCACAGTGCCTAAAAGTTTTACCTGTGCAACTGAAACATCAAGGATTTTCCAAATTATTTGTTATACACTCCTTCCTCAGTTTTCCTACCCCTTACGTTTTTGTATCCCTTTTTAAATATTCTGAAATTATAAGGGAGTCTGGCCAGTTTTATGCTGATATCTGTCTCATTAAGCTCTCATTAGGAAATAAAAATTTTTCTAAGAGTTTAATTAGCTGATATACATACACCCCCTCCCCAAACTATCCATAATGTAAAAGTTTCCAAAATCAAAACAACAGCATCAGAAATTCTAGTACAGTTTATCACTGATAATCAAATACTACATACAGTTGACCAGGAGTTAAATAACATTTAACTTAAAATGAGAATTCCTTAACTTTTCCTAACACAAATGCTAGAAATAGAAATCCCACCCAGTAACCTGTTGGAAATTGTCAATTATAAAAATATACTGCTGAGCTGACAGCCCTGAAGAAAATGCATAGGGCAAGGTATGGAGAATAAGGTTGCAGAAGCTCCTAACACTGAGATATTCCTCAGTAAGAAACAGGAGAGGCACTGGTGAGCCCCAGCTCCTCTCTGAATCATGAGTGTGTGATCTCCTGCTTACCCTTCACATTCTGTGATAAATCCACCATCACTGAAAGTAATCTTGGTCAAGGAGGTCAGCTCATTATTCTCATTTCTCACACCTTGACCAGGCTTTATAGTCTGGCCTAACTCAAAGCTCTTTTTTTCCTTTTTTACTACGATTTGAATCTTTTAAACTAAGTTTATGATTTGTTACATTTAGAGGCCTTCTTTCAACTTATGAGTTTTTGGAAGCCTTTGTGTTTTTTTTGTTTTGTTTTTGTACAAGGAGCATGAGTACAAAAACATCACTTGCTGCATGTACATAGAATCTCTGTCTATCTATACATCTAGTTAGCCCACTAGCTAAAGGTACAATAACAGTTATCCTTAATTCTTGTTCCTTAGGAAAAAATGCTAGCAATTAAATGAACTTGGATACTTTTCACAGTTCAATCATTAAATCAAATATTTAGTTGAAGAGATACAATCCTTCTGCCTTGACTGAAATCGTTTCTGAACTGTTTGAATTTCAGAGCAAATATCCTGTCTACACAAGGTGCAAAGTCTTACTGCAGCTGAAAAGCAGTTATCCTTCATCTTAGACGTGTAAGCTAATACACAATTCAGGGAATTGATGATGGTTCTGCCTTCAGACATTCGTGACAGGCCTTTAGCTGTAATGTAAATTGCTATTATGTCTCTAATGTTGGTTCTTTCCTTCCTTCACTGACAGTCATTGCTCTGTGCAGACCCTCATAATTTCTCACCTTGATCCTTGTAATCCCACTTAATACTGTCCCGTCTCCTGACTCACTAGTGGTATACATTTATTATTTTTCTCTTGCCAGAGTCATCTTTCCTTTTCTCAAATCTGATCCTTCAATACTTTCTCCTAAAATTTTTTAATGGTTCTCTAACATCTATGCAGTGAAATTTCTTATTCCTCTACTGGGCGTTTCCTATTTCCCTTTGATTCACAGTCTACCCTTCATCACCCTGCTCTGTGTGCCCTGGGAGCCTGATTTACACTGGCATCATCAGTTGCCTTCCTTCCCATCTGGCTTCTGGTTGGGTTTAGCAATGAGAGGTAATGGCAGGAGATTGGAAGTAACAGAAGAATGAGTTTAGGGTGTTAATTCTCCCAGGTAGCAAGTTGGTGATATTTCTCTACTGAATAGGAACCCTTTCCTAGGGCTACAATTAACTCTCTGTAATTACTCTTTTGTAATCACTTTCTGTCTTTCCATTTTAGGCCTATGTGTGACACCAGCTGAGGAGTACTTCACCATCCCTTATTAGTTTCCCTTAACCTGTTCATACATTTATAAGGAGCCCCTTCATTAATGTGTGCTCTAGGACCTGGTGAGTATATCATCTACAAGTGTGTCATCTCCACAGGGTCTCTTGCTAAGACATTGGTTGATATACATGGCATCCAGGGTACTTCATCATCTTGCTCCCTTCTAGTATTTGAGTTTTTTCCTTTAAGCCTCATGTTTATTCAATATGAAATTGTCCTGCTTGTAGTTCCCCAAACAAATTATGCCCTTCCAATTCTCTCTATACATTTGCTTATGCTTTTCATTCTGCCTTCAGATCACTTTTCTTCCTTATTCACTAAGTGGGTTAGGCTGGTCCTGTATTACTATAAAGAAATACATAAGACTGTGTAATTTATAAATAAAACAAATTCCATTGGCTAATGGTTTTGCAGCCTTTGTAGGAAGCATGGTACTAGCATCTATTCAGCTTTTGGGGAAGCCTCAGGAAACTTACAATCATGGTGGAAGGGCAAAGTGGGATCAGGCATTCACATAGCCAGAGCAGGAGCAAGAGAGAGAAGGAAGAAAGGGCCCTGCATTTTTAAATGACCAGATCTTGTGTGAACTCGGAGCAAAAGCTCACTTATCACCAAGGGGATGGCCCAAGTCATTCATGAGGGATCAACCTTCATGAACAAATAGCTCCCATCTTGCCCCACCTCCAACACTGGGAACTACAACTCAACATGAGATTTGTGTAAGGACAAACATCTAAAACATATCACTTGGATAACCACAACTCATTCTTCAGGTCCCTGTTTGAAGTGTCTTTTCTGTCAAGCCTTGCCTAGCCTTCATGATCAGACTTGGAGAGCCCTTAGCTTTTTGTGCATACCCTAATTTCATCACTGTTTGTATTTGTTTATTCACATATTCATTCATTATTACTTGTTCATCCATTTATCTTCATCCAACACATACTAAATACATGCTTTCTGTCTGCCAAGCATTCCTCTAGGATTGGAGTTATCATAGTGAAAAAAGAAGATAAAAACCCATACATTTCATGGGATTGAGTATATAGAGAAGAAGAAAAATTGGTCAGGAAGAACCCTCTGGCAAAAGACCAGGCAGTGCAAGTCCAGAGGCAAAAGCCTGGTTGTGTGTTTAAAGCACACCAAGGTAGACAGTGTAACTGCAGCAGTAATAACAGAAAGGAGAGTAAGACAGGAGATCAGAAAAATGAGAAGATCTGCAGGATCAGGTAGGTCATTCAAGGACATTGTGTTTTACATAAGTGGGAATGGACTTCCACTGGACAGTCTGAGTAGAAGTGTCGCATGATCTGGGTTATATTTTTAACAATATCACCTAGCTGCTGTTAAAAATGGAGTGATACAAGAGAAGAGACAAAAATTCAGCAAAGGCAGACCGTAATATTGTTTTGTTCCACATATTTTCAATCATTTGTCGCTGAGATGCCTGAACAAAGGGTGGAAATATATTTACAGTTATGAACAAAAATTATATGTTTAAAAAACACAAACTTTGGAATCAGATAGTCTTGGTTTTGAATATCAGATCTGCTTCCTACTGTGGTATGACCTTGAATATTTTTTCAACTTTCTCATTTCTTGAAAAGAAAGATTAATAATTCCAACCTTATAGTGTTATTATAGAGTTATTTTAGGATTATTGAAAAAGTATGTAAATATTTTGACAGAGAATAAATGCCCAGTTGGTTGTAGTTATTGATATAAAATCTTCTGCACCAAGTGAAGCATGCAATAAAGATAAATTGGTCAATAAATGTTTGTTAAATATGCTGATGTTTATATCATGCAGAATTTTTTTTTTTAAGTCAGATTTCCAAGTCCACAGAATAAATAAAATGGCTGAAGAGAAACTAGGTAAGTGCACAGCTTTTATGTGGTGATTTTTTTCTGATCTCTGCGTATATTTAATTTTGCTTCCCAAATCCTGCTGATTGATTAATGAAATTAGTACACATTAACTTTGACAGTACCCAACAATGCCCATATCTATATATCTCCATTGTCCTTTCAGGCTTTTTCTCTCTCTCACTCTCCAAACACACATGTGCACACACATACTTTCAAATATAAAGCCCAAAATTCCAATAAAAGCTATAATAAAGAGTAATTTTAAAATAAATATGCTTACATTTCAATGTCAACTGATTGCCAATGCTGTCCCTTTTTGGTTACTGAAGTATTTTGTAATTCTATTTGTATTCTAAGAAGCACACTATCTATATAAGGGTTTGGATATTCAATTCCGAGGTGTTTTGGACGAAGATATTTTGCCTCTCTGACCAGGTCTCCACATACAAATGAGGCCTGGGCCGCTGCATCTTCTGGCTCTCGTTTGGTGGCTCTGTTCCAGAAGATGAAGCTCTGTGCAGAGCGAGGAGGGTCAGAGGAACATAATTTATAATAATCACATGAAAAATTTCCAACTAGTTACATTCTGATTCATTCTCTTGTTTATAAAATTGTGGTAAAATTTGAATTGATGCTTCTGCATGACTGAAACTGCTACAGAAATGCCCATCAACATGAGGGAAAGCACGGGCATCACAGGCAGTGTCTTCCCTTTGTAGAGTTGCAACATCAAAAGGATTTTATTCAGTAGCAATTGTCTACTATTTGTCATGCTTAAACCACTTCCTCAATCCCCTGAGGTTACTTCTGATTGATCAACATGCTATTTGTAATTCAATACAAAGCAGATTCCCCCAACCCAGCTGATACGCAGTGGGACCACCTTTGTTATTGGAGAGCAATTTGGCAAGATACATTAAACCTAAATGTGAGCTTACTCTTCCACCAGCAACTCTATTTTCAGGTGCAAAATTCTCATGCAAGAGATAGGAAGCCATTTGTGATTAACTCTTTGCAACCTTTGTTGTAAAAATATAAAATGAAAACAACCAAATGTCCCTTGGTACAAAACACTGTGTGATAACCACAACCACAACTGTATACAATTGATACAAAAGTTAGAGAGCAGAAACTAGGTCTGCAAATATCAACAGGAATACATTTTGAAAAATGTCATATCAAGTGAGAAAAGAAAATTGCAAAATGATACCTACAATATGCTGTTATTAAAGGAGAATTTAAAACCACTTCTGTAAACTACTAACACTGTGGCATAGAAATGCAAATAGCAAGGATACAAACCACCTTGAACATGGCGCTTTCCTCTAAAAAAGGAAAATGGAAGCAGAGTACAAAGAAAACTTCAAATCATTCTGTTATACTTTATTCCTTCCAACAGGTGTTCATAATATTATTACCTGTACTTTTCTTTATATTTGGAATAGTTGTAATAAGTCAATCCATGAAGAAAACCTAGAACTGATTTTAAAAATTCATAATTGCATACCCACATGAATGAACAGAAATGCTGTGAGATTGGTCATAAAAGACTATTTCATTAACTCAGGGGAACCCCTGGAATTGACTTTTGAGGGCTTCTGATTGAACTCTGTCTGTGTTTGCTGATTAGTATTTTGTAATTGACTAATCATAACTTCAATGCCACCAAGAGAGAAAAATATTCCCTGATTTCAGTTGATGTATAGAGATACATTTCTTATATTTGACTCCCCAGATCAGCTGGTGGATTCATAGACAGAATGGTCACATGTCTCATGCTTCTCAGAGCATTTAGGAATGACCACAGGAATACATATAATTACTCCTACACACACACACACACACACACACACACACCCCACCCCCAGGAGGTGTGATTCTTTAGTGGATTAGCACTCCAGCACTCCATGTAGACTGTAGGTCACTTTCGTGGGATTTGAAGACTGGTAGTTTAGCTGATCCAAATGGTAAGGGTGACCAAGTGTCATACTCTCAGGAGCCATCTGTGGGTATTTATGTGTTTTACATCTTTTATTCATATTTGCATTATTTTGTCTGTCACTGTCCCTTTTGTAATAGCTGCACAAATGTAAAAGCTCATCAATACAATATTCACAAATTAAATCTAACATTATTAGACATTAAATGCATTTTTAAGAAAAATACCATGATCACATGGGTTTAACATCATGAAGTCTTTTGATTTTTCTCACTACATGAAAGTTTAAGTATGAAGAAAAGCATATTCATCTCAATGGATGTACCATAAGAGCATTTAATACATTTTATTACCTATTACTGTTAAAAATCTTGATAAGGTAGAAATGGAAAAAAAAATTATAAAATACACTAAACATATTTCTTATTGTCCACTATTGGCTGAGCATGAAATTGGGGGCCAGATAAATGGTTAATTTTGGTCCATTAAGTGGACTAATAGTAATTTGTTCAAAATACAGCAAACATTGGTATTTCTCCTCATATCAAAAAAGGAAATGCAAATGCCTCAGATGTGTGAGTATAGCTACATCTGTGTAGAAAATAAGCACACGAATATATGGAAGCTGTGTGTATAGGAAAGAATATCACCTGAAAAGTCTGGAGACTAAGTCAGAACTCTTCAGGATGCCTGGTTCACTACTTCATACTGTGCATCTTTGTGTGAGATACACTTGAGCCTTACTTTTCTAACACATAAAGTGAGGGATATGAGTAGCACTCTCATGGATTAAATGTAAAGGTTAAGTGAGAAACCAAATGTAAGTCACTTAGCCTCATGTGACATGTAGCAGGTGTCCAATAAATGGAGTTTCAATTCTGTAAATTCCACATATATGCAGATAAATGTACTTAATGGAGCAAATGGACTCAGTTCATTCAAAGTCCATTTTTGTCTCTTCTCTAGAATTTATAATTAATGAAGTTTTACAATATCCTTTTACTGCTCACCAAATCCATGTACAATTTGCATACATTTACCCAAATAGCTCCTGTAAAAGGAAATGTCCTAGAAAAGTGGCTCTAAATGTGATGGTTTAATTAACCCTTTTCTTTCTGTGCATGTAAAATATCTCTTGCTTAATTTTGCCTGAGGGATTATTTTATTTTAGCTACAATTTCTATTCAGCAAATATTCAAATGAAATTTTAAAGTAAGGAGTGACAGGCCCTAGGCAATACAGAACTAGTGTATAATAATATACTTCATTTCACTCTTTAACATTAATATTCTTCTGATTACTTGAACAATGAGCACCAGAGAATAGATATAATTTCTTGAGAGTACTGTAAGCATGAAAATATTAACCTTAAAACTTTATTATGCCTATGGTGACCATGCATTTCTCATATAGATTCATAGGAATGGAAACCCATATGAGTTTCTTTTATTTGAAAAGATGCTGTAATCCATAATGCATCTTTGGGAAAGCAACATAGCTCAATAAACTAAAGGAATAGAAGAATGAAAAATTTTAATTTACAGTTCTGTCATTAATCCTCGTGCAATCTCAGGCCAGTTGCTTAATCAGGGTGCATGTCAAGAAACATTACAAAACACATCAGAAGTGTATTAGAGAAATATGTACCGGAAATCAAGCTAAGCGGACCAAGGGGAATCAGAGCAGCATGATTAGAAACTTGAGTGTTTTAAAAGATCTGTCCTGGCACTTGCCCTTGCCCTTAAAAAAGAATAAAGACAGAAAGAAGTCGAAGCTAATGATGTAGTTTGGAGAAATGTCAAGATGATTCTTCAAAGATAATCACACATAACCTTGGACTGGTTATGTAACTTCTTTGAAATTCAGTTGCTTCGTTTACGAAATGTTGACAATAATGCTTCCTGCAGTACAATTCCTGCACGATTAAGAAAATAAATTTATATACATAGAATAGCACAGGGACTGTCTCTGGGCCAATCTTTTCATTTTAATCATTAGTAACAATTAACCATATGGTTGTAGTTCAACAAACAATTTTACCAGGACTTATGACTGTCATTCCGCCTTCCAGGAGAAAATAGCCAGAATTCCAATATCATGTATCCTTGGTTAATTACCTATCTATGTTTGGTTACATACACACACACACACACACACACACACACGTATATATGCATAATATATGCTATATACAAATATGTGTGTGTGTAGTATATATTATATATATATACACATATTTATAGATATAGACACAGATTTGTAAATATATCCTATATTTTGCTATAAGGGGTTTTAGCCCCAAATCCTTTTCTGGTCTGCTGCCCTGGAAAGCATGGCAAGGTCACAAGCAACCTATGTAGACTCATTTTGTCACTTTTTATTTACAGTCTAGGCTGGAGGCAAGCTGGGAATTTTGCTTCCTCGCTTCTTCCTTACGTCTCAACCTTGTTACAGGTCCCTCACAGCTTATATTTTATCTACCTGAGTGAAATAAGCCAGTCACAGAAGGCCAAATACTGTATGGTTCCACTTACATGAAGAATCCAAAGTAACAAAATTCATATGCTTCTACAGTGGAATGGTGATTGCTAGGGGCTGGAGGAGGAGGAAATGAGGAGTCGCTAATCAATAGCTATAAAGTTTCAGTTAAATGAGATGAATAGGCTCTGGAGAGCTGCTATACAACAGGGTACCTATAGTTGACAATAATGCATTATACACTTAAAAATTGTTAAGAGAGCAGATCTCAGATTAAGAGTTTTTACCAAAATAAAATAAAGTTTAAAAAAGAAGGCCAGGTGCGGTGGCTCAAGCCTGTAATCCCAGCACTTTGGGAGGCCAAGACGGGAGGATCACGAGGTCAGGAGATCGAGACCATATTGGCTAACATGGTGAAAGCCCGTCTCCACTAAAAAATACAAAAAAAAAAAAAACTAGCCGAGCGAGGTGGCGGGCGCCTGTAGTCCCAGCTACTCGGGAGGCTGAGGCAGGAGAATGGCGTAAACCCAGGAGGCGGAGCTTGCAGTGAGCTGAGATCCGGCCACTGCACTCCAGCCTGGGCGACAGAGCAAGACTCCATCTCAAAAAAAAAAAAAAAGAAAAGAAAAAAAGAATTATTTTTCTCAAAGCCTAAAGCCGAACTGTACTAATGCTCTTCTTACGTGGTATAGATTCCTATTAGGGGGTCCAGAGGCAGAACCAATAGAATAAGTGTGTGTGTATATATAGATACATCTGTACTATATCTATATCACAGCTATACTCTAGTTATATCATATCTATCTATATCTGATATGATAGATATGATATAACTAGAGTATAGCTGTGATATAGATATCTATACTATATAGATATCTATATAGATATATAGTGTAAATATAGATATCTATAGATATAGATTTGTGTCTATAGAGATGATATAGATATAGTATAGATATATCTATCTATACACACATATACCCTATTGGATCTGTCTCTAAAAAATCCTGACTCATACACAAATTATTCATATGTAGTAAAAGATTATAGAATACTTGCATTGGTGTGCACATATTCCTTTTCTAGTACACTTTCCTGTGTGTAGTATATCTATAGTATAGGCACACTAATGTATATAGATATAGCATAGATACCTACATCTATCACAATATAGATAGTATATAGATATAGATACTATAGAGAGTATATCTATATTATATATGATATAGATATGATATGTAGTATAGATAACTAAATTTATCATAATATAGATAGCATAGATATGGATATAGATACAAGATCTAGTTACACTATACATATATAGTATAGATATACATATAGTATAGATATCTATATACTATATATTATATAGATTTACTACCTTATATATGGATAATATAGATATAGTGATACATACACACATCTATAGATATAACTATGTCTAAATATTTATAGATATATAGAGAGACAAAGAGGAGAGAGACAGATTTTAAGAAATTGGTCCACATAATTTTCGAGGCTGGCAGGTCCAAAATCCACATGACAGGCCTGCAGGCTGAAGAATCCACAGAAGAGTTACAGTTCAAGTCCAAAGGCACTCTTCTAGAAGAAATCTCTCTCGCTTGGGGGAGGTCAACCTTCTTCCTATGGCCTTCAACTGATAGGATGTCGTGTTACAAATGGCAGTCTTCTTTATTCAAGATGTCAAGGTCTACTGATTAATATGTTTAGATCATCCAAAAAAAAAATACATACATAGAAGCATCTAGAACAGTGCTTGACTAAATATTTGGGTACTATGACCAAGCCAAGTTGACACATAAAATTAGCCACCACAATTTGTTTAATTAAGATATGCAGATAAAACGCTAAAACCCAAACTAATCCCAAGTGCTACAATACAGGAAAAATATTAGTGTCCTTTGAATATTGCCTTCTTCAAATACAATATCATATTATATTACAGCAGAAAACATACAACCTGTTTCAACCTGTTTCTAATGAAAAATTCCATATTTCATTAAAATGCAAAAGGAAGGGCAAATCCTTACTTTAATTCCATTGTCCATATTAAAGAACATAGTATATGATTAACCAGTTAATAATGACTGACCAGTTAATAATGACCGGAGGAACCAATTTTCAAGGCTATATCTATGTGACTTCTGTGCAGTTTAAAAATTAAGGAAAGTGGCAGTACTGATGGCACATTTGTGACTCTCTCCTAATCCCACATAAGAACAGAGCAATGATATTGCAAGAAACAAACAAACAAACAAAAAAAAATGAATAAAACCTGTAGATAGTATTTACTAGAAAACAAGGCCACAAAGTTTCTCCACAAACCATAATATTGAAGCAGGCGAGGTGAATTCACCAACAGCCAGGAGACTTGCATGGTAATAGTATCTGTGTGGAAGCAACAGAGCAAGGGATGCCCGTGAGAACAGAAAAATCTTAAAATATCCTGCAGGTGCTTATTGGAAATCACATTGGTCCAATTTGATAACAGCTGTTAAAACGGGAGAAGTGTTGCCCAATCCAGGAATCAATCAGTGCTAAGGGCCTGAGGTAAGGCTGCAAAGAGAAGAAGTCTGGATCCTACAACTCCTTGAAACTGGCCAGCTTGACTGTCTTCCAGAACAAGGATTTACACTGGGAAGAAACTGATAGTGTAAAATTAAAGTGGAGCAGGAAAGGGGCCAATTAGAGGAGATTAAGAAAATGTGTTGATAGGTCAGGTGCAGTGGCTCAAGCCTGTAATCCTAGCACTTTGGGAGGCTGAGGTACGCGGATCACCTGAGGTCAGGAGTTGGAGACTAGCCTTGCCAACAGGGCAAAACCCCATCTCTACTAAAAGTCCAAAAATTAGCCAGATGCAGTGGCGCACGCCTGTAGTTCCAGCTACGGAGGCTGAGGCCCAAGAATCTCTTGAACCTGGGAGGTGGAGATTGCAGTGATCCAAGATTGCGCCATTGCACTCCAATCCAGTCTGGGTGACAGAGTGAGATTCTGAAAAAAAAAAAAAAAAAGAATATGCTGATAAAAGTGACTGGGCAGGTGATGATAGGGACGGGATGAGGAAAAGAACTGGAAATGTAAGCAAGCCATCATAATTTTGAACACTTTACAAAAACAACAGAAGAAGATGTCTATGAAGTGAGAGAAGCTATCTTAAACCATGCTTTCTTCTAAAATTTTAGGAAACTGATTTCACATAAAAATGAGCAACAGAAAAATATGAAAATCAAATCTGAACAGTGTTACCACAGAAAAGAGGGAGAGAATGAAGAGCAAAATGAAATACCTACAAACAATTACAAAATACAATTACAAAATACCAGAAAGACATGTCCACCGATCAGAGTTCTACAACATTCCATTTGAAAATGAGTTGAAAGACATTAATGAAATGATTCAACACATTAAAGAATAACAAAACTCAAAATTAGAAAAACTCAGAAACAAGATGATAGAACTATTAGAAAAAAAAAGTAGAAAAAAAAGAAAAAAAATAACTTTTGAAATAAAGACTAAATTAGAGGGAACACAAGAAGGAATACAAAGAATATGGTGCCTTAAGAGAAATACAAGATGATTTTTTTAATCAAAAAGAAATAAAGCAAAAGATATGAAAGATTTGAAAAAAAGGGCAAATGTTAACAATAGACGAAGATCTAACATATGGAAACAGGGGTCTTTAAAGAAAACTTAAGCAAGAGAACAGAATAAAAACTAAAATCATAAAAGCATTTTTGAAATTATAAAAAAGAAACTCCATATTAAAAAAGTAAATCACATACCTGAAACTAATAAAAAGATATTTTACTAAAATTACTAAATGTCCTTTAGAAAGAAAGAAAGGTTCTTTCCTCTAGCAAAAACATTTAGTGATTTACAAAGTAAGGAAAAATTAGATTATCATTAGGCACTGCAATAGTGACATTTTATGTTAGAATAAAACAGTTACAAACTAAAGTAATCCCCCCAAATTAAAATATGCATAAATGATTTTTTTTTTTTTTTTTTTTTTTTTGAGACGGAGTCTCGCTCTGTAGCCCAGGCTGGAGTGCAGTGGCCGGATCTCAGCTCACTGCAAGCTCCGCCTCCCGGGTTCACGCCATTCTCTGGCCTCAGCCTCCCGAGTAGCTGGGACTACAGGCGCTGCCACCTCGCCCGGCTATTTTTTGTATTTCTTAGTAGAGACGGGGTTTCACCGTGTTAGCCAGGATGGTCTCCATCTCCTGACCTCGTGATCCGCCCATCTCGGCCTCCCAAAGTGCTGGGATTACAGGCTTGAGCCACCGCGCCTGGCCGCATAAATGATTTTATATCCAAGAAAACTGACTTTCAAAATATGGACCCAAATGTATATCAACACGTAAGAACCCACCGAATATTTTTTTCTGTCAATCTTTCTTACATATCTTACAGAGATTGAATTGCATACAAGCTTGACATAAGGCTGGGTGGTGATAAGGCTATTTGTAGAAGGAAGACTAGCTGAGGTCTAAGAGGCAAAGAATATTGTAAAAGTAAACTGAGGCTGGAGCCGAACCAGGAACGAAGACACAAAGCAAATGGCAGTGAGAATAGCCTTTATTAGGACTTGCGGGTGAGGTTCTGTGGTCCAAAGGTGCGGACTGAGGAAGTTGCACTGAGGGAGGAGGGTAGGAGCTTTTTATAGCCCGAGAGGTAGGGAAGCTGGTTGTACAAACAGGGCGTGGAGGGTCTTGAAACTACTAGGGCAGGAGTTGAGTAAGGGTCATGAGGAAGGGGTCTTTGGAAACTGTTAACTGCAACTGCTGTTTACGAACTTGTGGAATGCAGGTGAGCTGCAGGTCATGGGGGAGTGTGGTTGCCCAGCTGGAACTCTGATGCATGTAAGTCTGTGGGTGTGTACAAGGGTGAAGGGAGTCTTTAACAAAAGGCCTGCTATGCCAGGTAACGCTGCCATGTTGGGTCTAGATTCCTGCCTAACATTCTGACCTCTTTCTAGTAAGAAAATGGGGCGATGTGTTCATCTGGCTGCTTCCTGCTGGTATGGGTCATTGTGGGGTTCTTCGGAGGTCGGAACTTGGGTATAGGGATGGAGCAGCATCTGATTGAAAGTGACCTGGGAGACTTCTTTCATGTGGTCCTGGATGAAGCGGAGACACAGGGAGCTATAAGTAGCAAGAAGCCAATGATTAGTAAGGGGCTTAAAAAGGGTAGGACTTAACCAGCCACAGACGACTGCCACCACCTGAATGAGGGCCTTGATCCGAGGTTTTTCTGGTGGAGTCTTTCCCGAATCTTTTCTAGAGTGAGGAGATTGGTTTCTACTAGTCCTGACTCATTGATGTAGTGTTCGGCTGGGAAGGGGAAAGGAGGGGGTTAGGTTAGAGGAGTTAAAAGGGCTGGGTAAGGGTACCACAACCAGTGGGGGCTTATTCAAGGCTGCACACAAGAAACAACAAGAGATGTTGTGTACCTTGGCCATGTGTACCACTTGAGCCCCTTCCCTGACTAAGGTTAGCCAGGAAAAAGGGTTGCTGCTGTCCTGGGGCTTGCTGCCTGGGCTAGAGCTGAGATGGCTTCCTTCTGTTGTCTGATGTCAGAGGCCAGGCTGACGAGGCTGCTTACGACCTTGATGTAGGCCTTAAAGATCCTGAGTTGGGCCACGGGATAAGACTCACTGTGCCCACCAGTCCTAGGAAGGACAAGATCTCTTCCGCATCCTGAGGAGGCTGGAGAGTTTCAATGAGGCTTATTCTATCTGCTGTGAGGTTTTTTGTAGTGGGTGTGAGGAGTATGCCTAGGTAGGTGACAGAAGGGCTGCAAAGTTAAGCCTTAGCCAGGGTAACCTGATAACCTCCGTCACCTAGAAAATTTAAAAGTGTAGCACTCCCAGGAAGGACTACATAGCAGTAGATCATCTACGTATTGTAGAAGGGTGCTATGGGTTAGGGGGCAGAGGAGGATGTCTCGTGCCAGTGCCTGTCCAAAAAAATGGGGTCTATCTCGGAACACTTGAGGCAAAACAGTCCAAGTCAGCTGGGAAGAAATATGAGTGTCTGGATCTTCCAATGTAAAAGCAAACAGAAAGTGGCAGTCTGGGTGTAGAGGGATGGTAAAGAAGGCATCCTTCAGATCAAGGACAGTGAAATGGGTGGTGTCAGGGGGAACACGCGAGAGGAGTGTATATGGATTAGGAACAACTGGAAAGGTAGGGACTACTGCCTCATTGATGAGGCGTAGGTCCTGCACGAGATGATAGGCCCCAGAACTTTTCCATACAGGCAGGATAGGAGTATAGCATGGTGAGTTGGCTGGAACTAGAATGTGCTGTTGGAGCAGTCGTGTAATGATGGGTTTTAGTCCTTGTCAGTGTTCAAGGGAGATAGGGAACTAGGGTCTAGAGGGGAACTTGGAAGGGTCTTTTAGCCAGATGCAGACTGGAGTGTGGTGCTGGGCAATGATTGGGGTGGAGGTGTCCCACACCTTAGGGTTAATGGGGACTGGAAACGGGAGTTGGGGGTCAACGTGGTGGGGTTTGTCAGGTGAGAGACGGGGGAAGAGGAATGCGAGGTGTGGGGAGGGGTTGGGTGGAAGTGAACTGAGGCCCCTAGCTTGGAGAGGAGATCTTGTCCTAACAAGGGGACTGGGCACGAAGGAATGATGAGAAATGAGTGCAAGAACAGGGAGCCATCCAGGCGGCAAGAGAGAGGAGGAGTCTAGTGGTAGGTGGAGGGAGTGCCGTCAATTCCCATGACTGTGACAGTGGAGGGGTGGCTGGGGCCACTGAAGGAAGGCAAAACAGAGTAGGTAGCCTCCGTGTCCATAAGGAAGGATATGGATTTACCCGCTACCTGGAGCACAACCCTGGGCTCAGGGAGAGTGAGAGGGGCCCCCGAGTTTGGGCCTCTTCACTTTTCTTTGGTGTCGAGGAGCTGGAAGGCTCTTCCAATACCTGGAGGAGGGTCGTCATGTGGAGGCGCAGCAACCATCCTTAGGCCAGGGCAGTCTGACTTCCAGTGGCCCATCTGCCGACAGTTCAGACAGGAGCAGGTTGGCTTCTTTGGGTTGGGGCACTGCTTGGCCCAGTGGCCATCGTTGCCGCACTTGAAGCAGGCATCAGGTGGCGCTCGGGTAGTACCTCCTTTCTGGGAGCTCCTGGAGCTGGCTGGTCTCAGGGCTGCTACCAAGGCCTGGGTTTGGAGTTGTACCTTCTGTTTTAGCCTGGCCTGTTGTTGGGCCTCAGCTGCATCCTCTCTGGAGTTGTAGACCTTGAAGGCCAGTTTGACTAAATCCTGGATGGGAGTTTGAGGGCCTTCCTCTGCCTTTTTTAATTTTTTTGGACATCAGGGGCCGACTGAGAAATGAAAGTGCCTCAGTCAGCCAGTTAAGAAAATCGGCCGGATTTTCATCTGCACCTTGGACTACCTCCTTTAACTTATTAAAATTGACTGACTTATTGGAGGCTGCCTGCATGCCAGCAAGAAGGCACTGGACCATCATATCTTGGCAGCGGCGGCCTGCCTGACCAACCTGCTAGTCCTAGCTGGGCTCGACTGAGGGCACTGCCTCAGTGCCAACTGGCATGGCGTGGTCAGTTAAATGAACCTGGTCAGCATGCTGCCTGGCTGCCACTAGGATATGCTCTCGTTCCTCAGGGGACACGGTTGAGGTCATAACGACATGGGGATCATGCCAGGTGAGGTCATACGCCTGGCACAGGTATCTGAACTCTTTGAAATACCGAGTGGGGTTGGCTGAAAAGGAGCCTACATGCTCTTCAATCTTAGACAGGTCTGCCAGCGAAAACAGCACATGGACCCGGACTACTCCTTCAGTGCCTGCCACCTCTCACAAGTGACACAGGAGGTCGGTCCTGGACTGAGTATGGGCTGAGACAGGCGAGGAAGGGGAGGAGGTGGAGGTAGGGGAGACAGAATCTGTTGCGTTTGGTGAGGGCACAGGAGGGGTGGAAGGGAGGGGAGGGGCTGACAAGGACAGGGATCATAGCAGGTCAGGCTAAGGAGGAGGTTGGGCGGGAGACCGGAGGGGTGGCCGGGATAGGGTGTCAGGAGGCTCAGAAAAAGAGGAGGAATCATCCCTCTCCTTGCTCGAGGGAAGAGACTTTGCGAGTAGGACCTGAGCTAACGAGCATTGAGCGCAGAGATCTGGGTGAGAACACAAGTCCTAAAAGGCTTGAACATAGGGTATCTCATGCCATTTGCCTAGTCTCTTGCAGCAGTTGGTCAGATCCGTGAGGATGTTAAAATATAGAGTGCCTTCTGCAGGCCACTGAGACTGATTATCCAATTTATATTGTGGCCATGCTATTGTGCAGAAGAAAATGAACCGCTTTCATTTTATGTCTTGGCTGAGACTTAAAGTCTGGAGATTTGCCAAGAGGCACCCCAGAGGGGATTTTTGGTTTGGTTTGGACTGGGTAGTTCCCATGGTCTCAAGGCAGGCAGTCCGGAGGCAATGGGAGCATCCTCTCACTGCCACACGGAGTGCGGGGTATGGTGGCTTCCGGGGAGGTTGGACGTCTCCTAGTCCCCAGTGCCAAGGTCACAGTTGACCGGAGAGAGCCCCTGACGTGCCTGCGCATTTCAGACAGGGACTCCTGGAGGTAGCCTTCAGGACGGGGGGGAAACTTAACCAGCAGTGATTGAATTGAGACTTATATTTGGTGAGACGGCTCCAGGCTTGCAGAGGGGATCCCGGCTCAGGGAGAGGAGAGTCTGCCCGACCTAGCAGGGGTCCAGGGAGGGATATCCTCCCGGGTTTCAGCACCAAATGTAAAGGTAAACTGAGGCTGGAGCCAAACCGGGAATGAAGACACAAGGTAAATGGCAGTGAGAATAGCCTTTATTAGGACTCACAGGTGAGGTTCCCCAGTCCTAAGGTGCGGGCTGAGGAAGTCGCACTGAGGGAGGAGGGTAGAGGCTTTCTATAGCCCAAGAGGTAGAGAACTGGTTGTACAAACAGGGCCTGGGGGGTCTTAAAACTACTAGGGCAGGAGCTGAGTAAGGGTCACGAGGAAGGGGTCTTTGGAAAGTGTTAACCGAAACTGCTGTTTACGAACTTGTGGAATGCAGGTGAGCTGCAGGTCATGGGGGATTGTGGTTGCCCAGCTGGAACTCTGACGCATGTAAGTCTGCGGGTGTGTACAAGGGTGAAGGGAGTCTTTAACAAAAGGCCTGCTATGCTGAGTAACGCCACCATGTTGGGTCTAGATTCCTGCCTAACAAATATAATATGAAATGGCTATATGTTCAGGTAATGTGGGTATGGTAAAACTATTACAATGGGGAAAGAATCAGGAATTCATATTTAAGGAGATGTTATTTTGACAGGGATAATATTAGTACAGTTATTCTCAGATGAGTGTGTGTGTAATGATGGATAAAGTAAACGAATAATTATGGGATAGTCTGATTCAGCCATCTCCTGTGTCCTTAAAAAGCAGATTTCTTAGTGTGAAAGAAAGGAATAAAGAAGTAATATAGACTAGATTAAGAAAAAAAACTTCATACTTCTAAATTTGACTTAGAATTATCAGTATGAACTTGAGTTTATCATATATACATATATATGTATGATAACCGTATATGTGTATGTTTATGTATGAATTAACAGTTATGTTTTCTAGCCTGGCCACTCAAAAGGCCTAGAAGCAACAACCAACACAATATAATGAGACTCTCTAGCATCCAAATACCTTGTGGTCTTAAAATGCTTTTTTTCCAAGTTATTTCCCAATGCTATTTCCTTCTTGAGGAAATGGTTAAATCCATTTACAAAGCAGAAAATGTGCAAGATGAGCCTGAACCTTCTTACAACTGCTAAAGAGATAACTGTTAATGACAGTAGAGTACATGAGACTAACTGAGGCAACATGAGCTTCAAAACAGGGAACTGCAATGCATTGGATCCCACCAAATATGGTAAAATCTATTGTAAATAATAATTTAAAAGACAGAAAATGAATTGGTCCCCTTTAGAAAAGTCAGCAAGCTAAAAATTGAAGAATCACGCATTTATTTTATTTTTCCTATGTGAATTTTACCACTGGGTTACTGAGTAATAGATGAGGAAAGCATAGTTTTCTAAAAATCCATATAATACATGTAATTAGTCCAATTAACACATGAGAAAGGAATTATAGAGCTGGAAAATTACCATTTTGCAACTCTCAGTGAATAAATGAATCATAGAGCATCAGCAGCTGCTAATTATACAATAAGTGGGACAACTAGGCATTACGAGCCCCCACTGGGAAAACACATTGCCCCACAGTCTTGAGAGTAGTATTAAACCTGAGCCTGATGAGGACTTTTAATCCCGCAGCCAAATCTCGGGATATACAGGGCACTGAGAAACTTGTCAAATAGTCTCATGGCATCAACAACATTGAAACTAACCATCTAAATGGGCAAGACTAAAGAAGATTGTCTAGAAATGCATATTTGGATGATAAAAACATGAGGAAGTATCGGGAGAACCCGCTCCTGATGTCTAACATGGGTTCTTTTCTATTTCCTAACTGTCTTGGCTGCTTTGAGAAATAAAGGGAAAGAGCACAAGAGAGAGAAATTTAAAGCTGGGTGTCCGGGGGGGGGGGGGGACATCACATGTCAGCAGGATCCTTGATGTTTCCTGAACCGTAAAACCAGCAAGTTTTTACTAGCGATTTTCAAAAGGGGAGGGAGTGCCCGAATAGGGTGTGGTCACAGAGATCACATACTCCACAAAGTAATAAGATATCACAAAGCAAGTGGAGGCAGGGCGAGATCACAGGACCACAGGATGGGGTGAAATTAAAATTGCTAATGAAGTTTCAGGCATGCATTTTCATTGATAACATCTTATCAGGAAATAGGGTTTGAGAGCAGACAACCTGTCTGACCAAAATTTATTGGGTGGGAATTTCCTTGTCCTAATAAGCCTGGGAACACTGTCAAGTCTTTGAGCCCAAGCCAAGCCATCACATCCCCTGTGACTTGCACATACACTCTCAGATCGCCTGAAGTAACTGAAGAATCACAAAAGAAGTGCAAATGCCCTGCCTCGTCTTAACTGATGACATTCCACCACAAAATAAGTGAAAATGGCCGGTCCTTACCTTAAGTGATGATATTATCTTGTGAAATTCCTTTTCCTGGCTCATCCTGGCTCAAAAATCTCCCCCACTGACCACCTTGTGACCCCCACTCCTGCCCGCCAGAGTACAAACCCCTTTGACTGTAATTTTCCTTTACCTACCCAAATCCTATAATACGGCCCCACCCTTATCTCACTTCGCTGACCCTCATTTCAGACTCAGCCCACCTGCCCCCAGGTGAAATAAACAGCCATGGTGCTCACACAAAACCTGTTTGGTGGTCTCTTCACATGGACGCACATGACAAGCACCACAGGAGGCAGGGCTTTTTTCATCCCTTTGGCATCCACCATAAAAGACCACAGGGCTTAAAGGGGCCGTCTATAAGCCTACCTTCAGGGCGCATTCTCTTTCTCAGGGATGTTCCTTGCTGAGAAAAAGAATTCAGCGATATTTCTCCTATTTGCTTATGAAAGAGGAGAAATATAGCTGTGTTCTGTCCGGATCACTGGCCACCAATTCAGTTACCTCTCTTGTTCCCTGAACATCGCTGTTATCCTGTTCTTTTTTAAGACACCCAGATTTCACAAGGTGGCCGGTGCCTGTAGTCCCAGCTACTTGGGAGGCTGAGGCAGGAGAATGGCGTAAACCCAGGAGGCGGAGCTTGCAGTGAGCTGAGATCCTGCCACCGTACTGCACTCCAGCCTGGGCGACAGAGCGAGACTCCGTCTCAAAAAAAAAAAAAAAAAAAATGCCTGGATTTCATATTGTTCAAACACACATGCTCTACAAACAATTTGTGCAGTTGACACAATCACAGGGTCCTGAGGCTACATTCATCCTCCTCAGTTTACGAAGAAGATGACGAGATTAAGAGATTAAAGACAGGCATAAGAAATTATAAAAGTATTAATTTGGGGAACTAATAAATGTCCATGAAATCTTCACAATTTATTTTCTTCTGCCATGGCTTCAGCCAGTCCCTCCATTCAGGGTCCCTGACTTCCAACAAGGAAGAAATACAAGAAACTGATTACTGTAAATCAAGTTAATGGTTACTTATATAAGGAGAAGACAAGGATTGTGATTGGAACAGAGGGTACAAGAGGCTTCTGAAGTGACTAACAAAGTTGTTGGTTGCAAGGGTGTTTGCCACATAAGAGCTGTTTAAGGTGCGTATATCTTCTGTGTGATTTTTCTTTATCCATGTTTTATTTTACAATAAGAGGGTGAAAGTTTTCACAATAAAATATGTACTCTATTTTACCATAAGGTTTTGAAAACTCAAAATCAACAAAGCCTAATTGTTCTACTAAATGAATCCATAGTTTCAGATTATGGCTATAAATTCTTACACAATTCACTTGTAATAAGATTTTAAAACTGTGCTTGTTAAGTATCTATAGAAAAATTAGAAAACACATACAAACAAAATAAAGAAAATAGAAATCACTCTTAGCATATCTTCTGACAGAAGTTTTCCTGTGTATATATAGTTTATACTTTTTTCATAAATATTAATAGAATCAGTGTTTGCTATTTTACAATCTACTCCCATTACTGAAAATATCACAAGTATACTTGAATTTTGTTACATATAATTTTGCAATATTATTAAAAGACTGTATTTCTATTGATTTTATTGAAATAAAAACGTATGTTCAGTAAGTCATCCACACCCCATACTTGAGCATTGATGTTGGTCTTTCCAATATTTATTATTGTATATAAGCCTGAAATAATCATGCTTATAGCTAAATATTGGTACATATCCTTAATTTTTTACGGAAGCTAAATTTATCAAAGTGGAATTATATGTCAAGGTATTTTTCTGGTATGAATTGTAAAATTGTAAAATTATTCCTCAGTAAGATTGGGCTAATTTATAGGAGTATTACGTTATTCAGTGAGGTTGATTTTAATGTCAGGGCATTAGGCAAAAATCATGTGCAGCCAAAACCACTCTGGGAAATTATTTTAATATCTCATAAAGTACAGTATGCATGGTTTTATGTAAATAAATTGGAAATAGCATAAAACGCCAATGTAATTTTATTGGAGACACATTCAAGGTGTTCTCTTCATGGCACTTCAGAAGCAATTAAGAACAACATTCAGATTCTAGTTTCCAATAACTTGCTCTTTCCAAAGCTCCTAGAAAATAAGATATTTCTAGACCCTGCTTACTTTATTTATTTTTTTTTTACCATATTTGCCACATTTGGATTGTGATGGTTTTTAAAATTATGAGCTTCCCCACTAAATTAACAGATCTTTGAAATCAGAAAAAAGTTCTAATTCTTTTTATAATTACCTCAGCATCTAGCCTGAAGTGAAGCCACCTGGAAGAATTTACATAGTAAATAAATATTCACTCGAGTCATTTCTATATAAATATTATTGCAAACATTTTGAACACTTACTTTGTACCAGGAACTGCGCTAAGTTTTCTCCTTCCATTATTTCATTTAATACATTATGATATTTGTATCATTATTATGCCAATTTTACAGAAGTAAAATCTGTCTTAGTAAGTAACAGAACTAGAATTTATACCTGGGCTGTTTGACCCAAGTTATAACCAATTCTTCTGTTATGGAGAACGTAAGTGCTCATTTAGTCTTTTGAAAAAGAATAATAATGTTTCTGCTTACAGCTTATTTTCACATAATTCTGTGGGATTTTGCCTTATCTTTTTAAGATTTACTAAATTTAAAGCTGCCTAAAATCAAAGTGTGGTAACTGGTTGAATTCAGGAAAGCTATTTATTTTCGGGATATTTAATATTAGTTTGGATCAGTTTTTCATTTTGCATAGTTATATACTTGGATTAAAGCTAATTGTGGTTGAACTAGCCTTAAATATTTGCCTCTTGTACTGTCAGCTCAGAGGTAGGCAGAACAAATATCACCAGATGAGGTGAAAAACTAAGGACACATCACAAGTGAAGTAATTACTATCTAGTACCTTCTTCAGAATTCTGACTACAAGTTGATATTTAGGAAAATTTATAATCTACTCATAGACCACAGTAATTAATATTTCTTCCTGGAAGAGAAATTTAACAGAAGATAAAACAACATTTTTTGTGAAATATTTCTGGTACCTTTACTTTTACATCCTATAGAGTCACATCCTAAACAGAAATTCAAGTCTAAAATCGGTATAGATGGTTAAAAATAAAAATCTACCATAGTCAAAATTAACTCTAAGACCCTGTTGTGTGTCGAATTTTGTCCCTCTACCCCAAAATATGTTGAAGTCCTAATTCCCAGAACCTGTGAATGGAAGCGTATTTGGTAACTAAGGTCTTTGTAGATTTAATTAAGTTAAGATGAAATCATTAGGGTGGGTTCTAATCAAATATGACTAGTGTCTTTATCAGTGGAGAGAGACAGCTTGGCACAGGGAGCAGAGCACATGACAGTGGAGGCAGAGATTGGAGTGGTGCATGTACACATCAAGAAACACCCAAGATTGCCAGCAACACCAGAAACCAAGAGAAAGGCATGCGGACAGATTCCCCATAGAGAGCACGGCCCTGCTGACACCTTGATTTCAGACTTCTACTCTCCAGAACCGTGAGAGAATATATTTCTGCTGCTTAAAGACACCCAGTTTGTGGTCCTTTATTTTGACAGCCCGAGAAAACTCATATAGATGCATACAGAAGCCCTGCTTTAGAGAATAAAGTACCAGCCCCAAATTACAAACATTCAACACATGCATTTGTTTTCCAGTTAGATTTGGAGTGTGTCACTGTTCCTCCATTGAGCATCACATCTAGTGGTTAGCTTGTGTTTTGGAACCAAGTTGGATGAAAAGTAGGTAAGTATTTCCTAGCACTAAATTACCTTTAATATGGTGAGCTATATACACTCCGAGGGGAATCAAGTAACATGTCTCTTCCCAAGTTCATCCCTGTTGACTGGTGAAAAGATAAGCTGAGTCTCCCATACTAAAAACATTATATCTCCTTTTCTCTCTTCCTCATCTGGGCAGTACAGTGGAATCTGCATAGGTGAGATCCACTATTGTGACATTTCCACAGTATCTTGTGCTTTATACTTCATTTATTTTAGTTGTCTCATAAGAATATGATTTATTATAATTGTTTCAGTTTTTTGAGAGTTTCAAATATATGCTTTTCACTACCCTTTAAATTGCCTAAAATTTAAATTTAAATTTAGGAGGATATTACATATAAAACAAGTTTTTTTGCTCATAAAACTATCTTTCTTGGTTTATTGAGTATAGACATATGGTTCATTCGGGCAGATAATACATACTAATTTAATTTACTTTTAAATCTGTGTAAATGTAGTTATAAATGGAGCTGTGAACTGCTTAACTTTAAGGAATTTGCATCACATTTTTATCTCATTTCAGAAAAGGCAAAACTGGGAACAAAAATTACCCTCAATATAAAAAGAAATTTAAAAAGTGCCTGTTGGAGTAAATGCCTTCATTTTGACACTCATTTATAGAAATTGTTCAATTTATAAGGAAGTGGACGGGCACAGTGATTCACGCCTGTAATCCCAGCACTTTGGGAGGCCGAGGCGAGTGGGTCACGAGCTCAGGAGTTCAAGACCAGCCTGGCCAACGTGGTGAAACCCCGTCTCTACTAAAGATACAAAAATTTAGCTGGGTATGGTGGTGCGTGCGTGTGGTCCCAACTACTTGGGAGGCTGAGGCAGGAGAACTGCTTGAACCCACTTGATCATGCCATTGCACCCCAGCCTGCGTGAAAGGGCAAGACCCCATTTGAAAAAAAAAAAAAAGAAAAGTGAGGGTCAAGAACGTGTTTTTAAAAGAAACATCCTTTGACTGCTACAGAGATAAATACATGCTACTTGTAGACTGCATTTCAACATCAGACCTTTGAGATCTGGTTTGGAGGACAGAAATGCTTTCACCAAATTGTACAGCAAAAGTCAACATACAAAAGCCTACAAGAAGTCACTTGATTCTTCACTTCCTGGTGAAGAAGCCAGGGTCCCACAGAAGCAAAAATGTGTCCTGTTTAATTTATAAGCTACAGTGCGTAACTTATCTTCATTGCACATGGCCTTAAGATTCCAACAAAGCTTTTACATCAAAACTTCATATCCATGCCCTTATAAATATTTTTATTTAAAATGGAAGCAGTAAAGGAATGCATTGTTGAATATTTTATTCATCTTTCCAAATACAAGTTTAAAATATAAATACTCCTAGTTTTGAAGCAAAAAAAAAAAGTAAAGTAGTTAATTTGTTTCATTTCCTTATTTTTAAACACTACTACTGAAAGGACACAAAGATAGATGTGTACCCGCCACCCCCGCTACACCCTTTGTTCTGCTCTCTAATCTTTGCACATACCAGAGATTTCATAAGTTCTGTGAGTACCTGTTTTTCTGCATGTACCAGAGATTTTGTTTTGCACATACTAGAGATTTCGTAAGTTCTGTGAGTACCTGTTTTTCTGCACGTACCAGAGATTTTGTAAGTTCTGAGGCAAGGTCACAAGACATGTTTAAGTAAGATAAACTCTTGCTGCCATAAACCTGCTCTCCCACCTCAAAGGTTGAACCGAAATATCAGAAAAGGCGGGAACCAATCATAGTTAGCCAAATCGCCTTGTTCAAACACTAGCCAATCATATATCTGATTTGTATAATAACTCTATGCCCACTTTTCTTAGACTATATAACACTGCTCGGAGCTCAGTGGGGGAGCTCTCCTGCCCGTCTGGTTTCGCGAGCGAGTGAGAGTTCCAGGTTCGAACCTGTAATAAAGATCCTTGCTGCTTAGCTTTGACTCTGGACTCTGGTGGTCTTCTTCGGGGAATAAACGGTCTGGGCATAACACTACAGATTGATATTTTACTGTCAATGCTCAAACCGGGGGCACCACAAGGATTATTTTCCAGTCCTTTTCTGCATGGCTTTCTTTTTCCATTTTCTGATAAGGTATACAGAAAAGCTAAATGAAAATATGTGATTTTATGATTCGTTTTCTACATCCACATTTTTTACTTGCAAATTAAGTCAGCAGAATTCAACTTTCCAACAGGTGGAATTTAACTTACCATTTCATTTTGTTCTAAAGATTTTCTTTAAGAATCCGATACAGCTAATAATTAACGGATTAATTTCAGTTGTCCCCACTTTCCTAGTCTCTGAATTACACCTAATTTGTTTAATAATCTGCCCTCCCATGCATGGGAAGTTAATATTCAACTGTGTTAGGAAAATTTGTATGTTTTCTCTATAATATAGCTTATTTACAGAGGATACCTTTTCAGAGTTTATAAACATTGAATGCCTGTACTTTACCATATGATCAGATTTTTAACCATATAGATATTACTTATATTTTCCTCATTTTACCAAGTGACTCTTAGATGCATATAACCAAAGAGATTTATCAGAGAATGATTACATAAGGTACATATATGACCACTTAATCCCTTCAAGCTTTTATGAAATTTTGCAGAAATTAATTTTTATGTACTATTGCTGGGTGGAGTATTCTCACCTTTTCTTAGCACTCCAGGATATCCACAAAATATAAAACAAACTATCCTTCTGCACTGTTATACTAAAAAGTTTAATTAACAGAAAATACTACATAACATATACACCTAGTATTAAGAGTCGAAGTCCTTATTCTCTTCTGGAAGAATGTCAAAGGCTCCTCATGTTCCCTCTATTTCTGGTGACTCTTTTCTGCAAGCCCTGACACAGCAATCGCATTGATCTCTTTAAAGTAAAACACCTTCAATGCCTCCCTATTGTTTAAGTGATGAAATAAAATTCTAAATAAGTATTCAGATGCTGACCTAACCTGTGAAAATTTACTCTACAAAACTCGTTCCTCTCAGCACCTGAAGGTTTTTGTTGTTGTTGTTTCTTTTCCTTTTTCTTTTCTTTCTTTAAAAAATATAATCCCGCTATTATAGAACTCAACTGAAAGAGTCAAGTTCATTTCTCGCCAATGCCCAAACTGCATATATTTTCATCTAAACCAGATCTTTTACTCTTGACTTCATACACCAATGTCACTGAGCCCTGGAGCGAAGCAGAAAACCCAGCCTACATCCTGCCACCTGCCTTAAGAATGCAAGTTGTAGTCAGTTACAATGACTGCAGTCTCCAAGCATATTGAATCAGGCCACCATGCAGACTCTCAGTTACAAATTTTCTATGTTTCACTGGAAATCATGAACACATATCACTTCTACAAGGATTCCAGGGTAGAAATTTTCCTGCAGGTTACTCCATTACTCCATTTTTTCAGTTATGTTCTTTTGTTATTCAAGAATGTGTTTCCAGCCCCCATTGCTTACTTTCTTTCTTGAAAAAACATTTTTGTCCATCCTGTTCTCCAGCCTCTCTCCTCTCTCTCTCTCTGTGTGTGTGTGTGTGTGTATATATATATATATATATATATATATATATATATATATATATATATTTTTTTTTTTTTGCATAATTGTGTGTGTGTAGAAAAAGATACGGAAGTAGAAAGCACAAAGATATATAGAAACATACAGTGGCAAGCAGCAAATCTTGTTTTAACATCAGAATTTAATTCATTAGCAGATTGAACCAAAAAGTGTAAAGTAGGCAGAGAGTTCTAGTTACATGGTGGCAGGCAAGAGAGCATGTGCAGGGTAACTGCCCTTTCTAAAACCATTATGTCTCATGGGACTTAATCACTATCACAAGAACAGCACAGGAAAAATCCAAACCCCATGATTCAATTACTTGCCCTCAGGTCCCTCCCATGACATGTGGGGATTATGGGAGCTATAATTCAAGATGAGATTTGGGTGGAGACAGAGCCAAACCATATCATTCTGCTCCTGGCCCTCCTAAATCTCATGCCCTCACATTTCAAAACCAGTAATTCCTTCCCTCCAGTCCCCCAAAGTCTTAACTCGTTTCAGGCTTACCTCAAAAATCCACAGCCCAGAGTGGCATCTAAGACAATGCAAGTCCCTTTCACCTATGAACCTGTAAAATCAAAAGCAAGTTAGTTACTTCCTAGATACAATGGAGATACAGGCATTGGATAAATACAGTCGTTCCAAATGGGACAAATTGGCCAAAACAAAGGGCCTACAGGCCCCATGCTACATATTTTTATAAGCTCCTCCCTCCATTCACTCTGATAAAATACATTGAGTTCTCTGGTCACAGTCACAAGCCTTCATCAAGAAATTTTCTAGCACTACAGTCTTGTAGCTTCTTCATTTTCTCAACTTTATCCTTTTTTATTGTTTCAAGTCACCTGCCTATAACCTTGGCTTTACACCTTGAATCTCACCACCTCTGAGCAATGATCCACTGACAAAATCTTCAATTTTGAAATGATATTCCTTGATGACAACTTCTACATTTATACTAAAACCAAAGGAAGTCAGTCTTCTTTGCAAGTTCTGCCACCTTTATGATTCATTTGAAAGCCTTATTTTTAGCACTGTCTGCAATCTAGTCGTAAGAGATAAAGATAGCTCTAAATACTACCATGCAACTTTCACAGCATTCTCTGAGTAGATATTTTGCTGAACTGAAATTGTCATCATCTTTTGACAAGATACCAGGGTAGTTAATAAAAGTCAGGCAACTACACAATTTTTATAATTAACTGTGTGCCCATGAATATCAACGGGTAAAGATTTGGCTTGGCTAATGCTTTTCTTTTCATCTGTAACTCCTTCCAATCCACCACAGTTTCATGTTAGTCAGTGCATGCCAAGAGCTAAAACCACTCCACTTGCCATGAGCAATGAAGTCCTACTTGTCATCTGACTGTGGGATAAATTCATTCCATGAATTCATCATGAAGATCTGATTTTGAAAGCCACTTCTGGTATCAACTGTCTTAACTTAGGGTTTTGTCCTGGAAACAAACACTTAGATAAGGACTTGGATGCAGGTAATACATTTGGGTGTCCTGCAACAGAATTGAGAAAGTGGGACCATTGATTCCTGGGAGACAGAAAGGGAAAAGTGTGCTAATATGCTGATTATTTATGTGAAAAAACTGGGGTTCATTCCTGCTAGATATCCTCTGAGAAGTCATGTACAACAGGCCTCAGCATTTTCCCACAGAGGACTATAGCGCTGGGGTATTTATCCTTTGTATTAGTCCATTCTTGCATTACTATAAAGAACTACCTGAGACTGAGTAATTTATAAAGAAAAGAGGTTTCATTGCCCCCCATTTCCACAGGTTATACAGGAAAAATGGTTGTGGAGGCTTCAGGAAACTTACAGTCCTGGTAGAAGGCCAAGAGGAAGGAAGCACTCCTTACATGGCCAGAGCAGAAAAAAGAGAGTGAAGCGGAAGATGCCACACACTTTTAAACAACCAGATGTCATGAGAACTCACTCACTGTCATGAGAACAGCAAGGGAAAAATCCACCCTATCATCCAATCCCTTCCCAGTCAGTCCCTCCTCCAACATGGGGGATTACAATTCAGCATAAGATTTGGACAGGGACACGTATCCAAACCATATCATCCTGAAACTACATTCCCCTTGATTGCAGGTTTTCTTTCAGAAATTCACTCCTCCACACTCCTGGGTTTGCCTTCAGGTTGTTGAATGATCTGTAGTCTAGGAGGAAGCGAAGAAGAGAGAAGTATCTTGGCCTGACTTTGATGTGTGTCACTGTTAATGATGCCCGGAACTGTCCATCCAGGGATGCTAAAACCAAAAGGGCTGAGATGTTATGTGATCCATGGCAAGGTCTCTTCATTATAATTTAATGACATTTTCTTAGGTTTCATTATATGTGAACCTCCTCGCAGCAGTTGATATTTTGCCTAATTCTATCTTAAAACACTGCTCTTTAGTTTCCATAGAACTATGGCCTTTTAGATTCCCTTCTATCCCTTACTTCTGTAACTTTACTTTTTCCTTCATCCTGCTAGATATATTTTTTATGTGTAACTTCAGTCTTATTGTTTTATGTCTCTCACCTCTCTTCCTTGTTATTTTCCAATTTCAACTAGCACCTATTAATCTATATTTCAGTTCTCTAGCCCTAGCTCTTCATTTTCACCTCGTAGGCATCTCCAGTGAAAAGTTCCAAAAGCAACACAAGCTCAACATGTCCAAAATACATCCATCTCAGATCTGTGTATTTCCTCAATCTCTTATTTCTGTCTAAGGCATCATCTCTCAATGCTCAGACTGAATATCTCAATATTGACATCTACCACTCATTTATTTCTTTTCTCATATCCATTTAGTTTCCAAGTACTCTCTATTTGAAGGTTTATTTATTTTGTAAATCCTTCTCTCAATTCTAATTTTTCACGATTTCTATCTTAATTCATGCCCTCACTCCCTTCAATTAGGAGGACTGCAGATGCTTTCTAATGTGTTTCTCTTTTCAATTTATTATACACATGGCCACGTCATTGTTTTAATATCAAGTACATCTCTGATTCAGACACATTCTTCTAAAATGCTTTTGATGACTAAGCAATAGTAATAGATAACATTATCTATCTATCTATCTATCTATCTATCTATCTATCTATCTATCTATCTATCTATACTACTTCCTACATACCAGCTTCTATTCTATAGACTTTGCATTATAAAAAATTATTTGATCTTCATAATAATCATCTTATTTCATAAATGAGAAAAAAATACCTAAAGTTGTATACCTACAAACAAGCAAATCAGAACTCAAACAGGTGGCCTGTTTTAAAAATCTGTGCTACTAATCACTATACTAAAATGACTTCTAAGGCCACAGAGAACAAAAGCCTGCAGAATAAAATGGCAAACACTTAAGACCCTTTATAAAACTATGTCCCAAACTTCTTTTTAAAATTAACTCGCAGTTTTAATGATTTATTTGGGATATTCTGTCCTAAACTATTAATACACATTATTTTATTTTGTTCTCCCAATGATCTCATGAAATTGATATTATTCTTACTCTCATTTTTCTCATGTGGATCAACTGAGGCTTAGAGAGGAGGTATTATTTGCATAAGGTCCCATGTACAATAAGTTGCAGAGCTAGAGATTGAAATCATTATCTTGCCTTCCAAGTCTACATTCTAGACAACTGTACCATTCCACATTCATTTGCCCTTCCTGCTAAAAAGATGGTGAAATAATCATCATCCGTATATGTCCCTCAATGTCTGGCCTCCATGCCACCACTTATATGTCTTCCTTCAAAGAAAATGCATTTCTGCCTTACACACTCTGCAAGCCCAAATTCTGCCTATTTTGAAATTTTCCTTGAATATTACCTTAATTGAAGATAGTCTCCCCAGGCTCTGTGCTGAAAAGCACCTCTCTATGAACAATATCACTTTCTAACCAAAATTTATATTACATACCTGCATTCTCTATATCTCTCTGCTCAGGAAGAAAAAGAGGTCAATCTGTAGCCTCCATAACACCTAGCATGTAATATTTTTGGAGATTTGATTAATTTATTTTTGTAAGAGTCACTGATCAAGAGGAGAAAAGTATTTTATTACTCTTCAAAATATATAACCCTAAGTGCAGAAATAAAATAATATTTGAAAAAAGGAATATAACAATACAAAGACTTGATAATTTATATCAATTGAATTCCTAATTGCCTAAACAAAATATATCACCTAAAAGTAGCCACTAGGTAAGAAACCTAAGAAAGACTTCAGGTACTTTATTTTAAATCTCGTAAACATAGACGCTCTACTTTTTTGGCAAATATTTACTGAGTCCCCATTATGTGCCAGACACCAATGTGGTATGCTGTGGGTACAACACTGAGCATCACAAAGACCTCAGTTCTGACCTTAGGATCAGTCTATTGGAAGAGACGAACATTCATAAAAATACCACACAGATGCAGGAAACATTGCAATTATAATACATTCCACAAATAAAGTTTTGAGTATGGGAATTTGACAAGAAAGTAGAATAAGGCTACTTCTATTGAGTTCTGAAGAATTAGTTGTAGTTAAGGAAGACTGGGGACAGCAAAAGTATTCTATGCAGAGAATATGAAGAGGGTCAGTGAAGTGATTAATGCAAAAGGTACAAAGAGGTTGCTATTTCAACTTACTCAATTAGACTGCTAGATAATTGTATTAGTCAGGCTTCTCTAGAGAAGGTGTAAGTATTAACTTACACCATCACAAGTTCCCACAATAGGCTGCCTGCAAGTTTGAGGAGCAAGTTTGAGGAGCAAGGAGAGCCAATCCAAGCCTCAAAACTGAAGAACTTTGTACCCCAATGCTCGAAGGCAGGAAGCATCCAGCAGGGGAGAAAGATGTAGGCTGGAAGGCTAGGCCAGTCTTGCCTTTTCACATTTTTCTGCCTGCTTTATATTCACAGGCAGCTGATTAGATGGTGCCCACCAGATTAAGGGTTGGTGGGTCTTCCCCAGTCCACTGACTCAAATGTTAATCTCTTTTGGCAACATCCTCACAGACACATCCAGGATCCATACTTTGTATCCTTCAATCCAATCAAGTTGACACTCAGTATTAACCATCACAAGTCCACTTCTTGTCAACTTGAACCCATACCCATCTCCTGAGATCATACATAATTTTCAAATAAAGACAATAATAATTGTCATAATTACACGTAACAATACAAGTATCCTTTGTACAACTGGAAACACACCAATACCCAGCCCAAATACTATTACATAAAGTTAACAATACTTAAATGCTGATATGAAGTCCATAAATCTATGTCACATAATAAAAGAAAAGAAAAGAAAAGAAAAGAAAATGAAGATATTTTCTTAGTACAAGTGTATACATGCACAAACATGTTTTTAACAAAAGAAAGAGGAAATACTCGTAACAGTTACAATCCTCCTTTCTGCAACTGGTCACATGATAATACCTGGTATTGATGACTACCTTCTTCTACTACCCATTCTGTATTCCCTTTGCCTTCAGCAAACCCCTCAGCAGGTCATGGTTTTTTCCTGGTGGAGTGACCCAAACCTTCATTCCTGAGAGGTCTGGAGACTTGTAGTCCTGCCTGGATTGGGCTGTTGTAGTTTCCCATTGACCTTCATCACACAGCATGGTAATACTAAGAGACGCTTTAATAGATCTCCTGTATTTCATGCATACTCTTCCTTACCTCCGATATGGAATAGTAGATTGATTTCATCTTGATAGTCCAGGTCAATCATCCCAGCCAACAGTGTAACTCCCTTCTTAGTCTGCTGACTTAAAGGTAGGAGGAACCCAAAGTGTCTAGGTGGCAATCTTAACTCCCAGTTTAACAGAATCACTGCTGTGTCTCCTGGTGGCAGCATTCCTCCTTCTGAATGTTTCAAGAATAGGAAGCAAAAATTTTGCTAGTGAATCACTAGGTGTGATGATGGGTGGTTCCACTTCCACTTCTACCCCTTGATTCCTGGACCCCCGAATCCTGGCTATGGGAAAAACAGTACCATATATTGCACACTGATTCAGAGCATACATGGCCTTCTGGAGGACTTTGCTCCAGCCCTGCAAAATATTGTCACCTCGTTGGCATTGCAATTGTGACTTCAAAAGGCCGTTTCACTATTCTATGAATCCAGCTACTTCAGGATGATGGGAAACATAGTAAGACCAGTGAATTCCATTAGCATGAGTCCACTGCTGCACGTTTTTAGCCGTAAAGTGAGTGCCTTGGTCAGAGGCAATGCTATGTGGAATACCATGATGGTGGATAAGGTATTCTGGTGAGTCCACAGATGGTAGTCTTGACATAAGCATTACATGCACAATAGACAAACCCATATCCAAAGTGAGTGTTAATTTCAGTGAGGACAAACCTTTGCCCTTTCTATGATGGAAGAGGTCCAATATAATCAGCTTGCCACCAGATAGCTGGCTGTTCACCCCGAGGCATGGTGCCATATTGAGGGCTCAGTATAGGTCTCTGCTGCTGGCAAACTGGTACTCAGCTGTGACCGTAGCCATGTCAGCCTTGGTGAGTGAAGTTCATGCTGCTGAGGCCATGCATAAACGCCATCCCTGCCACCACGGCCACTTTGTTCATAGGCCCATTGGGTAATGACAGGGGTAGCTGGGGAAAGAGGATGAGTGGGGTCCACAGAACAGATCATCCTATCCACTTGGTTATTAAAATGCTTCTCTGCTGAGGTCACCCATTGGTGAGCATTCACATGGAACAAATATCTTCATGGTTTTTGAACATTCTGAGAGGTCCATCCACATACCTCTTTCCCAAATTTCTTGGTCACCAATTTCCCAATCATGCTTTTTCCAAGTCCGTGACCATCCAGCCAAATCATTGGCTACAGTCCATGAATCAGTATATACTGGCACATCTGACTATTTCTCCTTCCATGCAAAGTGCACAACCAGGTGCACTACTCGAAGTTCTGCCTACTGGGAAGATTTTCCTTCACCACTGTCCTTCAGGGATGATCTAAAAAAGGGCTATAGTGCTGTAGCTGTCCACTTTCTGGTGGTGCCTGTATATCGTGCAGAACCATCTGTGAACCAGGCCCTGATCTTCTCTTTCTCTGTCAACTGATCATAAGGAACTCCCCATGAGGCCATTAGTGCAGGCTGTGGAAGAGAAGGCAGGGTGGCAGGAGTGGAGACCATGGGCATTTGAACTGCTTCCTCGTGTAACTTACTTGTGCCTTCAGGACCTGCTTGAGCCTGATCTCGGATATACCACTTCCATTTGATGATGGCATGATGGTTTGCACAACCCACTTTATGGCTAGATGGTTCAGAAAGCACCTAGTTCATGATAGGCAGTTCAGGTCGCATGGTGACTTGATGACCCACAGTCAAACGTTCGGTTACCACCAAAGCCCGATAACAGGCCAAGAGCTGTCTCTCAAAAGGAGAGTAGTTATCTGTAGAAGATGGCAGGACCTTGCTCTAAAATCCTAGAGGCCGCCCCTGTGATTCACCTATGGGGGCCTGCCAAAGGCTCCAAACAGCATCCCTATCTGCCACTGACATCCCAAGCACCATTGTATCTGCTGGGTCATATGGCCCAAGTGGAAGAGCAGCTTACACAGCAGCCTGAACCTATTGCAGAGCCTTCTTTTCTGACCCCACTCGAAACTGGCAACCTTTCAGGTCACTCGATGGGATGGAGTACCATACCCAAGTGAGGAAAGTGTTACCTCCAAAATCCAAATAGGTTCACTGGGCAATGTGCCTCTTTCTGGGTTGTAGGAGGGGCCTACAAACCCTTGTAGAACCTTAGAAGGAATTCCTCACCTTAGAAGGAATATATCGACAGGCCTCACATCACCGGACCCCTAGAAAATCTACTGAGGTAGAAGTTCCCTGAATTTTAGTAGGATTTATTTCCCATCCTCTGGCAAGCAAATGTCTCACCAATAAGGCCAGTGTATTTGCTACTTCTTGCTCACTGGATCCAATCAGCATAATGCCATCAGTATAACAGACCAGTGTGATATCTTGCAGAAGCAAAAAGAGGTCAAGGTCTCTCTGAATAAGATTATGACACAAAGCTGGAGAGGTGACACACTCTTGAGGTAGGACAATGAAGGTATATTGCTGGCCTTGCCAGCTGAAGGCAAATTGCTTCTGGTGGGCCTTATGGACAGGAATGGAGAAAAAGACATTTGCCAAGTCAGTGGCTGCATACCAGGGACAGAGAGATGTGTTACTTTGCTCAAGCAATGAAACCATATCTGGTATAACAGCTGCAATTGGAATCACCACTTGGTTAAGCTTACAGTAATCCATTGTCATTCTCCAAGATGTATCTGTCTTCTGCACAGGCCAGCTGGGAGAGTTGAATGAAGATGTGGTGGGAATCACCATCCCTGTGTCTTTCAAGTCCTTGACGGTGGCACTAATCTCTGCAATCACTGAAGGGATGCAATATCGTTATTTAGTTTTGTTCTTTTTTCCTTTTTTTTTTTTTTTTTTTTTTTTTTTTTTTTTTTTTTTTTTTTTTTTGAGACAGAGTCTTACTCTGTTGCCCAGGCTGGAGTGCAGTGGTGTGATCTCGGCTCACTGCAAGCTCTCCCTCCTGGGTTCATGTCATTTTCCTGATTCAGCCTCCTGAGTAGCTGGGACTACAAGTGCCTGCCACCATGCCCGGTTAATTTTTTAGATGGAGTTTCACCATGTTAGCCAGGATGGTCTCCATCTCCTGACCTCGTGATCCACCCACCTCGGCCTCCCAAAGTGCTGGGATTACAGGCATGAGCCACTGCACCTGACCTGTTATTTACTATTTTTCTTGGTAGAGACAGCTCTAATGGCTTCCATCTGGCGTTTCTGACCATAAAGACCATCACCCTACCAGTCAGAGAGACAATGTGGGGGTTCTGCCAGCTGCAAGGTACGTCTATGCCAATTATGCACCCTTGCACTGGGAAAATGAATGCAGGATGAGTCCAGGGACCCACTGTAAGTGGGACCTGGGCTAAAACTCCATTAATTACCTGAACTCCATAAGCCACTACTTCAACTGGAGGACCACAATGACATTTTGGGTTTCCTGGAATCAACGTCAGCTCAGAGCCAATGTCCAATAATTCTTGAAATGTCTGATCATTTCCCTTTCCCCACTGCACAATTACCCTGGTAAAAGGCCAGAGGTCTCCTTGGAGAAGGATAGGGAAAAGATTCACTGCATAAATTGTCAGTAATGTAGTGGGGTCCTTCCTCTAGGAGACTCAGCCTCCTCTTCATTCAAGGGGTTTTGGGTCTGTAAACTGGCTCAAGTCTGGAAATGGATGGAGGGGCTATGATTCTGTTTTTAGAATTCAAATTAGTCTTTTGTCCATTTGACCTAGAAGTTTTTTCCTTATATAAATTAAGTAGGAATGCAGTAGGCTTCCTATCAATTTCACTTCTAGGAACATTGTGATTTATTAGCCACTGCCAGAGTTCTACACTAGTAAGACTATTCTGATTGCTGCTTTGTCTCTGCTATCCATTACAGTAGTCACGCCAACCTTGCTGTTCACAGTTGAGTGGCACCACTTGGCCCCTGCCACCTCAGGATCCTAGTTTTTCTATTGTGTTTAAATTTTGTGGTTGAGTGACTGTGGTTCCCACTGTTAGCTCTGACATACAGAGAAGAGCAATTACAGGGCTTTTCAAAGATGCAGGTGCTGCCCTCACAAATCTATTTCACAAGTCATTGGTCAAGGGTATATCTTCTGGACCCTCCCAGCTGGGATGAGTAGGTCTAAAGTGCCTAATCCACTCCACCATCCCGTTCTCCCTAAGCCTTTGGATCCCTTCCTCTACATTAAACCAAGGAAGATCAGGCCTTGCTCACAGTGGGCCATCTTTTAATCCATATTTCTACTCACCAAGCAAATAAACTATTAGAACCTTTTTTAACTCCCAGAGCTGCAACAATAAAAGCACAGTCCTTACTTAGCAGGCCCAAATCAATACATTCAGCCTGATCTAACTCTATGTTCCTTCCCTCATTATCCCACACCCTTAATATCCATTCCCATGACTGTTCTCCAGATTTCTGTTTATATACTCCAGAAAACTCAAGCAATTCTTTTCAAGTGCAGCATACCTCCTCATGGGTCACACTCTCAGCCTTACCTCTAGAGGCCCACCAGGACTTTAGTCTAGCTATAGGTCTAGAAGCAAACAGCGGTGTTGTGGGTGGCACCTGAAAAGAATCAACATTATTTTGCAAGGCAACTGTGTGTGAGGGGAGGCCATCAATGTTTCCTCAGGAAGCACAGGGTTTATCTCCTCAGACTAAGGTAGAAAGACTGATGGCAGCATGGGTTGGGGAAGGGATGCTGCTACTACTGGGGATGGGGAAACTGTTCCTTTTGGCAAAAAAAAAATTTCATCAGACTTTACACACTCAATGTCCCCAGTTTCAGCAGGGTCCTCCTATATGTCCCCATTCCAAGTTGCAGGGTTCCATTCTTTTCCAATCAATGCCCTCACTTTAACAGTAGACATCTGTTGAGGATGCACCTTTCATTACAGATTAGCCACTCTCATGATAAGAGTTTGTGTCTGTCTTTCCGCAATTTCAGCTTTTTCTCTACAGAAGACAAGACTCTCTCTCAAGGCAATCTTAGAGATTTGAGGTTCAGTATTTGCTGGTGAAGACAGGAGACAGAATCCCCGAGTTCATCATTTTCGTTCATCACTTTGTCCACTGAATTTAGGAGCAACCAACCACCTTCGTTATGTTCCTTGGTTCTCCACATATGATCAAAGGTATTATGTATAGAGCCACTTAACACCTTGCCTCTCACAAGCAGAGTGGTGAATCAGGAATGTCAGATGCACTTATTTTGCATAACTCTGAACAGTTCATGCCAAGGACTATCGGTGTTTTTCAAACTATTAGAAGTAGAGTCCTTAGCATTTTGGGGTCTAATCATATTAAGCAGCCAACTCCAGAAACCCCAAAACCAGTGAAAGAACCCCATCCTTAATATTCTGTTCCTCTAGAACCACTCCCAATACCAAAATCTGTATTAGTCAAAGTTCTCTAGAGGGACAGAACTAATAGGATACACACGCACGCATACATATATATGGAAGTTTGTTAAGTATTAACTTGCATGATCTCAAGTTCCCACAGTAGGCTGTCTGAAAACTTGAAGAGCAAGGAGAGCCAGTCCAAGTCTCAAAGCTGAAGAACTTTGGAGTCTGATGTTCAAGGGCAGGAAGCATCCAAAGAGGAGAAAGATGTAGGCTGGAAGGCTAGGCCAGTCTTGCCTTTTCACATTTTTCTGCCTGCTTTACATTCGCTGGCAGCTTATTAAATGGTGCCCACCAGATTAAGGGTTGGTGGGTCTTCCCCAGCCCACTGATTCAAATGTTAATCTCTTTTGGCAACATCCTCACAGACATACTCATTATCAATACTTTGTATCCTTCAATCCAATCAAGTTGACACTCAGTATTAACCATCACAATGATTCAGTGGGTAGGAGGTAGCATTCAGGGTTGGTTACTTGAGTGTAGAAACTTCAATAGAGTGGAATGAAATGGTGAGTCATAGCAAATTAAGCTATGAATAGTTATTAGATTACCTAATCCCCAGCTTAGTATTAATGTTCACTGTAATGAAACAATATTTTATGTTTATTATTTTATCAATTGAAAGAACTCAGGTGATCTTCTGGGGAAAATAATTTAAATTCATTCACTGGACCCTTTGAGGTGATAGCTGTCAACAAATCTTAAATATTTTCAGTGTTCAATTGATTTTTATTAGCAGTGAGTTGCTCTAAATTCATTTGCTTCCTTTTAAACATATTTTTTCTCGACTGAACAACCCCAAATTATTATTATTTTAAGATTACTTTTAACATTTTCCTAGGTTAAATCATTTTAATGAAAAGCTATCATAAATATTTGTTATCACTGTATTTTAGATTTTCATGGCATAGGGGAAACAAATCAAGTTATTAACACTAATAAATTTGATTTTATTTCTATAAATGAGAAATAAAATACATTCTTGCAGGACAAAAATATACTCAGTAGGATTATAAATCTATTAATCTAAAAACATTTTCTAACTCCTGTCGTATTTATGGAAGTTTTCAATATCAGAAGAGAAGCTTCAAGACACTTCTCAGCCTGTACTTTCTATGTCAGCCAGAAGCATAAATTACCTTTGAATTTTGAAATTTTCTAGTAGCCCCATTAAAAGTAAAAAAGAAATAGGTGAAATTAGTTTTAAATGTCATACTTAATATAATGTAAATATAAGTCATAAATGAGATATTGCATATTTTGTTACTAACTTCATATTTTTGTATATATTTTAAAGTTACAGCATGTCTCAGTTTGACTGACTTTATTCCATGTGCTAAATAGCCACATGTGGACAATGACTGCTGCATTAAACATCATCAGTCTTAGGCCAAACTAGTCCTTAGAAGAGTTTTCTCAAATTGTCGCCTTTTAATAAAAAACCTGAATTGTTCATCAGGTTAATAATCCACTTCTTCCTATTTCACTGTTATACTTTCATTACTTAGTCACCTCTAGGAATTTACTCTCATCTTCATACTTCCCTTGATTTCACCTATGATCTCAAAGTCACATTCAATGCCTTTAATTTTAAATACTGTAGTACAATGTACATATGGATATAGATACATGATATGTTGTATAATATATGTGTTTGATATATATGATATACATAAATTGTGTAATGTGTGTGTGTTTGCCTGCCTGTGTGTGTCTCCTTCAATCATTACACAAATATTTACATATACTCTGTATGCATTAGGCTCAGAGTGAAAAAATGGTGAAATGTACATGGTCACTACTCTCCAGGAACTGAAAATCTATCTGTGCCTCTCAGTCCTTTTGACTGAAGGTGCATCCATCTTATGTATCTCAGTAGCTAGGAGACTAAACACAAATATCCTTCACTGACTCCCTCCATTTGCTATTAATCACGTATCCCTAATTACTCCAACAGCAGAGACACTTGGCCGATTGCCCACGTTCAAAGTCTTCAATTCATCTTTAATTCCTTTCTCATTTTCTCACCACATTCACAAATACTTTCTATCTCACAATACCCAATTTAAAAGCACACTCAGGCCTGTTTCTTTTCACTCATTGTAGTACTGTGACTTTATCTCTGGTTTACTTGCCCTCTTATAAGTACTCATATATAATATTTCTATCTTCCTTTTTTTCCTCAAAAATGAAAGTAATTTAATGTAAATTGTAAAATCACACACGTTTACTGTGAAAATGATCCTTTAAATGTGAATGTAGAGCAGCAACATGCCTCTTGATTTCCTTGAAAACCAATTTGTTGGGAAAAGCTGCCAAAATTCTACACATCTATTACTGATAATTTTTACGAGTGTTTCTTTTGTGAACCACCAAAATTATGACGTTAAATTATAATAAGGTAACATGGTTTGGTAACTTATAGCATAATCTCAAGAACACTACAGTTTAATAATTTTTTTGTTGATGTTGCTAAAAGTATGATATTTAAAAAATGGATAAATCATTTATAGAGAAACCTTATATAGAACTTGCCTGTAACAGCTAAGCTTGTATATTGTTATAAGCATTCCTTATAAAAGAATATATTCTAAAATTCATTACATTAAATGATATATTCACTTTATACTTATTCATTTTATTAATAAAGAAAAAAGCACTTAATATTGAGATCTTAGTTTAATATCTTTGGTAATATGTCATTAATAGCAAATCAGTGGTAGGAAACTGCAGCTCTTAAGACAAATATTCAATTTCTCTGAATATAAAAGTAAGTATTATATAAGTATTGATTATTTTATTCCACTTTCCTATTATATAATAACATGAAAATGATAAGAAACTGGTAGAATTCAATTTCTGAAAATTTACAAAATGGAAGGAAGTCATTCAATGAGCTATTTGTCACAATAAGTAGCATTTATAACTGAGCAAGACAACCACTTTTTATGTGACTGGCAAAGAAACACAGCAACAAATACAATAAACATAATAAAAATTCACAAATCCACTTCTTGAACTAAAAGTAAGAGAGCATTTTCTTATTAAAAATGTGATTATCTATGCATGCCACCAAAACACACTGCTGGAAAGTAGAATGACAGAAGTTAATGTTGTTTGCTGAATGATTATTTCTGATTCCTCAGACTAGCTTCTCCATCATCAGATGAAATTAGGTTAGTCTGGTATGACTTACACTTATGGTGATCACCGATTTCATTCCTAAGTGTACATAAATCATTCCTTTAATAATATTTGTTAGAATCTTTCCCAAAACTAATATTGAGAGTGGCAAACTCAAATGTCTAGAGACCAAGAGATGACAGAAACAAAAGGACTGGAGAACATGTACCTTTTTGAAGGTAATGGCTGTCACTAGGTTCTAGCCAACTGTGGGGGTGAAATCTGATTTCAGATGTTCACAACTAATTCTCTACTTTTGTTTGTTTAGTTTTTGTTTTGTTTTAGACATTGGGAAATCCTAATTGCTTCTGTAAGTCACATTCACGTGTCATTTTGCAGTCTCTGTTACACAGTTTAATCAAGAGTCCCTCATCCTTTTAAATTCAGAAGACCTCCTGATAAACACCCATGTTCCCCAGTTTCTGCACACACACAGTACCAAGACTACTGACAGAGTCCATGAAAATCACATAAACATGTTGTGAACCACTGAAACAATCTGCATTCGGAACTGCTTTTGAAGATACAAGCTCTTGAGGAGTAGTCATTCACTCAGAAAATGAAAAATTATCTGCATTTAAAATAGAATTTATACATAATTTTTAAAGAAATCCTTATATGTGGGACCTGTTTTTACAAGCTCAAGACCATCAATTAATGGATATTTTTTGAAGAATTGATTCTTTTTCAGCAAGGGCACAATTATTTCATACTTAATTTACATAGTTTGTTATGTTAGTGTTTCTCAGTGAAAAGATGAATCAAATCACTTATATGATTGAAATCACTGACCAGCTGATTCAACTGTTTAGTGAAGACACAATTAGTATATTAAACAAAGCTAATATTGTACCACAAATAAGCAACTTTTATTAATTCCATTGCTATGAACATTCTTCCTCTGAACATTAAGTTAATGCCAACTCTAATTATTCAGAAGTCTTTAACTCTTGCACACCATGAGATGGAAAAACTTTCACTCTCTCATTAAGTCACATTTTCTACCTCATGTGCTTACCCTCCTGAATGTGAGTGAGCTTATTTTATCAGAAGTTTTTCCTCGTAACCTTACAGATTCTAACTGAAACAGAAAGATAGAATGGTGCTTATGTAAGATAGTTTTGTTGCTTGACTGTAAGGTATAATTTGGACAGAGAAAATGAAGCATCTTTATCTTTGCGTTCTACCTGTGATCACCTTGGTTTCCGCCATTCAGTGGTGCCATCCTTCTCCTCACACAGGGACAGATATCTGAGTGTCAGCTATGGTGCCTGTAGATCATGCTCTGAAATAAAAATGTTCTGACTGCTAAAGCCGTCCTTCAAACACAATCTCAGCTCCATTGATTCCCTGACTCCCCTCTCATCCAACCACCCACAGGAGCACAGGTTTATTAGATTTGGGGCTTAGGTGTTTGATGCTTAACTTCAATTCTTTGACTCAAGGCTATCTCGCATACATTTCGACTCCTGCTATGCCATTTATTTAAATCACCTCAATTTTCTCCCTGATTATCAACTTCAACCTTTTGCAATTATTTTAATGACTGCAAATCTCATAATGTTCTTTGTCTAGAGACAGAGGCTATGCACTCTAACGTAGTTTTTTTGTAAACATCATAGAATTTTGTTGAACCATTCATAATATTTTCCCTATTTCTTTATCCTTGATTTCTTTAACATTTTTCAAGCCAATATTTGTGAGAATGATAGCTAAGATTAAAGGACTAGAAAGATCAAGGTTAACTGATCCATAAAAACAATGGGACAATAATCATGACATTGTAGTGCCAATTTTCTAAACAATTTTACTAGCCGACCACCTGTGGTAGCCAAAACTGTCAAAGAATACTCATCTAGGAAATCAAGGATGGGCTCTTAATTTAGTTGTAAAGGTACTCAGTAAGTGTTTCTTGAACAAATGAGTAAATACTAATGTTTATACATTTTCTGTTAGCAAACGTTTTCATTTGCAATGCATGGTAATAATAAAATTAAAATAAAATACATGTTTTCACTTCATGATTTACTAAATATTGTGATTAAAGAGAATTGGAAAATCAAAGTTCAACACACTTAAGATTAAAAATTGACTAATCTATTTTACAAGGTATTTTCCTTTTGATTGCATATTTGTATTATGCAAAAATATGCACATTCTGTAACAACATTTTTAATGTAAGAGTTCCCATGGTGAAAATGTTATTATTTATAATAATGTTGGTGAGATTCAAAATATATGGGTGAGTGTAACAATGTTAACCTGGAGACTGCAAACATAACCCACTGCCAAATCATTAATATTCATATTTGAATACAATGTAAAGCATTCTAAATATATTTAGAATACTATATATATTATTTGATTTATAAAATGTGACTTACAGTTTCATTACTGCAATGCTTTCCACTAATTTAAATATCAAATTGGGCATGACAGGGGCAAAATATTAATTCAGATCTGAAAATGAGCATTTGAATATTCTAAAGGTTTTTTTTGGAAAATAATGTCAAAAACTTGATAGACTAAGAACCCTTTATAAACTGCAGTAACCAAAACAGCATGGTACTGGTACCAAAACAGAAACACAGACCAATGGAACAGAGCAGAGCCCTCAGAAATAACACCACACATCTACAGCCATCTGATCTTTGACAAACCTGATAAAAACAAGAAATGGGGAAAGGATTCCCTATTTAATAAATGATGCTGGGAAAACTGGCTAGCCATAAGTAGAAAGCTGAAACTGGATCCCTTCCTTACACCTTACACAAAAATTAATTCAAGATGGATTAAAGACTTAAATGTTAGACCTAAAACCATAAAAACCCTAGAAGAAAACCTAGGCAGTACCATTCAGGACATAGGCATGGGCAAGGACTTCATGTCTAAAACACCAAAAGCAATGTTGACAAATGGGATCTAATTAAACTAAAGAGCTTCTACAAAGCAAAAGAAACTACCACCAGAGTGAACAGGCCATCTACAGAATAGAAGAAAATTTTTGCAATCTACTGATCTGACAAAGGACTGATATCCAGAACCTACAAAGAACTCAAACATTTTACAAGAAAAAAAACAAAAAACCCCATCAAAAAGTGTGCAAAGGATATGAACAGACATTTCTCAAAAGAAGACATGCATACAGCCAACAGACACATGAGAAAATGCTCATCATCACTAGCCATCAGAGAAATGCAAATCAAAACCACAATGAGATACCATCTCACACCAGTTACAATGATGATCATTAAAAAGTCAGGAAACAACAGGTGCTGGAGAGGATGTGGAGAAATAGGAACACTTTTACACTGTTGGTGGCACTGCAAACCAGTTCAATCATTGTGGAAGACAGTGTGGCGATTCCTCAAGGATCTAGAACTAGAAATACCATTTGACCCAGCCATCCCATTACTGGGGATATACCAAAAGGATTATAAATCATGCTGCTATAAAGAGACAATGCACATGTATGTTTATTGCGGCACTATTCACAATAGCAAAGACTTGAAACAAACCCAAATGTCCATCAATGACAGACCGGATTAAGAAAATGTGGCACATATGGAATGTGGCACCATGGAATACTATGCAGCCATAAAAAAGGATGAGTTCGTGTCCTTTGTAGGGACATGGACTCAGCTGGAAACCATCATTCTCAGCAAACTATTGCAAGAACAGAAAACCAAACACTGCATGTTCTCATTCATAGGTGGGAATTGAACAATAACACTTGGACACAGGAAGGGGAACATCACACACTGGGGCCTGTTGTAGGGTGCGGGGAGTGTGGAGGGGTAGCACTAGGAGATATACCCAATGTAAATGATGAGTTAATGGGTGCAGCACACCAACATGGCAAATGTACACATATGTAACAAACCTGCACATTGTGCACATGTACCCTAGAACTTAAAGTATAATAAAAAAGAAAGAAAGAAAAAAGACTTCAATAACCTTTTCATATTTCAAGTAGGAATTTCAAGGCAGTGAATTTCTACTTTAGTGTTTATAGTGGTCAGAAGTATGACAATCACAACATTAGGAACAGGATAAAAAGAGCAAGTAGGATGTGATCTTTTCTAAGAAGCAAATATTAAAGCTGATTTTTATGTTTCTTGTTGATCTCTCCATTTTGTGATGACATACAGTAATTACTTCACATAGCCTATATTTTGATGTCAATAATGCTTAGCACTTCAGTGTTTACTCCAAGACTTTTTCTGTTATTAATGTAAAATTGCCTTTCCGTACACATGACAGTACCACCAAACAATGACAACTTCTCTGAGTTCAAAGAATACTTCACATAAATCATTTATGTTCTCTTGCAAGAATCTAACACAACTCCAGTCAAACAGTAGATATTTAATAAGTATTTGTTGAACTAATTTGTTGAAAACTTGAATAATTCATTCACTTATTTACTAAATAAATAGTGTGATTACGATGTATTAGGCTGGTGCAAAAGTAATTGCAATTTTTGCCATTAAAACTAATGACAAAAACTGCAATTACTTTTGCATCAACCTAATATAAAGCACTATCATAACAATTTTTTCTTCTTAAAAATATAAAAATATATTTTTACAATAAATCTCACAATATTCCCCTGAAATAAAAAAAAATTCTATAATAGATGAAGGAGATTTTCAACTGATGATTATTCATAATATAAATTTTTTGAATACTTTTTTTTTACCTCAGATATATGTTTTATAGGTATAATATTTTTAACATATACATGATCTATTTTCAGGACATGCACGATCTACATGATATTTATTTAAAGCTGTAGTCAACCAATTATTTGTAATAACTAATGTTAACCTTAAAAATAAAAATACATCGGCCAAAAATTGTTCAAAAAAGCATGAATTTAATTGACTGTCTTTCACAATATGCTGTCTTTTTGCATCTCAAAGTTCAGAAGTCTTCTTAAGTTCAAAGATATGTACATTGTAGATCAATTATTCTGTTTTCCAGATCTTTTCCAATCTCTAAATCATATGAGCCATGTAATGCCTCACATGTTTATGATGTCAGTGAATCGTGTGCTGATACATTAACAAGTTATTTTTCACCAGCTGCAGCTTCGTCCAGTGAACATAAGCTACACCGAACCCTTCCTAGATTCCCACTAGATTCCCAATTTGGATTACACATTAGTTGCTAACTTCTTTCCCATTAGGTAGTTGTCTCACAGAATACAATTATTTAAATGTGTGTGTGTGCAAGTGTTTGTAGATGGCTCTTCTTTAGCTTCTCAAGTTTTTCCCCACTTCCTGTTAACCCACATGTGAGGTGAAGCTGGTCTGTCTGGCAGGCCTGTCACAAACATACTTGGGATTTACATCAACAGAGTATGGTCAAACCTCAGGAAAAGCAATGTTACAGTCAAGAAGAAATTGATTTAAAAAATTGATTGCTCAGAATTTGTTGTCAGGGATTAGATACGAAAAGTATGAGTATGTTTTCCAAAGTAAGCATCTGAAAGCCCCATAGTCTTTGAAAGGATTGTGGTAGAAGAAAGAGAGGCTATAAGAACGATGAAAAGGTAGACTCGGGAAATAACAAATAGATGCCAATGCATCAGTTCATTTCACAGAGAATTCTGTGAAGCACCGAGCAACAAGTAATATACTCTAGTCCTCACTTGGAAAACCTGTTTCCTAAAAGATAGAACAGCACGTCATACTATTTCTTGTTTCCCTCTTCTTTGGATAGTTCACTTATAATGGAGTAGAGGGCCTGGTGTGGCCCAGTGCAAAACTCAGCATGAGCCAGCACCTATTTTTCCTGGGAATTTGGACAGGAACATGTAAAGAAATTTAACACAGATTATATGTGCACATGAAATGCAGAGAAGAACATACCTTTAGGTTCACAATTACATGCAACTTCTATGTTTTTTTTAACATTTTGGTCAAAGTCTGTGCACTTACATTCTGAGTTCAAAGCTTCTTCTGAGTTACTCTTGGTCATACGTATTCATAAATAATGACATGGTGACATTGATGGTCACAGTGCAAGTTCATGGTTTTTATCTACTTACCATTCCTAGGATGACAGTATAGATTAAGGAATTTATTATTTTATTAAATTTATAGATTTATTTTTCTCCTTAAATTGAAAAATCTTCTTTTGAAAACTACTTGGAGCTTTTAAGAGATAGACCAAGCTACCAAGTGTCAGGACATCCTGACACACAGATTTCTTTAAACTCTCCCCTAGATTTGAACATTCTCGCTTTACTCTTGATTCTTGGAATTTCTACCTGTGATGTTACTGCTTGACTTATAAGAGAAGTTACCTTCTGGAAATACAGTAACTTTTGCTTATTTTATATTTGAGGATAATCTTTTTCAAAGCATATTAAGAAAGAATTAGGGACCCAAATGCAAACATAATATAAACATTAGGTCTTTACCAAAGCAAATAATATAACTTAGATAAAAATAAAGAAACAGCTTTCCTCTCTGTACAGCTGAGATTATATCTGCTCAGCTGGCCAGAAAGCTGTTCCCTTTTTTTGCTTTGTTTAGAAAATGCAATCTGATTTCAGAAACATGAAAACATGGGTGAGCGAAAGCACTTTTTTAGAATTAACAGTGTATATGATATTGATTCATCTTTATTTTTATTTTTCCACATGAGAAAACTGAGACCCAAAAATTTAAACAATGTACCCAATGTTATATAATCATTAAGTAGTAAAATCAGAACTTAAACTTAGATGTGTCATTATTAAAAATCTAAATGATCTAGTTCTATGCTCTCTAATATGGTAGCCACTAGCAGTGTGTGACTATTTTAACCTAATTAAAACTAAATAAAATTAAAAATTATTTTCCTTAGATGCATTAACCACACTTCAAGGGTTCAATAACCACAGGGCTTTGTCGCTGTCATTGTGAACAGGACAGATTATAAAACATTTACTTCATCACAGAAAATTTTCTTGCTCAATGTTGATGTATAGAAGCCCATCTATTTCATGACTAGGGAAACAGTCTCAGGAAGGTTAAATGATTTTTCCAAGGTATTCAGCTGGTTGGCAGAGAATCCCATGTAAATGCCAAGTCTCCTGCAGCCTAAAACAGGGTTATTTCTACTGTACCCTGGTCCAAACCATTCTCAAAAGCAACTCTCTCTCTCTCTCTCTCTCTCAATCTCTCTCTCTCTCAATCTCTCTCTCTCTTTTTCTCAATCTCTCTCTCAATCTCTTTCTCTCTGTGTGTCTCTTTCTCACACCCACACACACACACCCCTCTAAAAGCACCAGCTTCTTCTTCTCTGGTTTACATCCAGTATGAAGTTCACATTCTCTATAAAAACTACACATAGCAGAATAGAGAGGAATTTTCTGTCCATATTTATGACAGTCTCAGGAATATCAAGGGAGCCAGTGAAAGTGCAACTTTTTTTCTAGAACACACTAGTGAAATGAGCCACTGTTGATCAGTAGTAGCCACATAGAACAAAGGAAACCAAAGAATGTGCATGATTGATATTCTTAATAGGTGTAAGCTTTTGCTACTCTGTTTTTTCACAGAAAATTATTTTGTAATATATTCACATAGAAGAAGTCATGTTTTATAAAGACTTTAAATTTTGAATCAATTTTAAACATAGAGAAAGGTTGCAAGAATAGAACAAAGAATTCTTGTAAACCCTTCACCCATATGTGCTTTATGAGTTTCTACTTCTTCCTCTTTTTGCTTCCCCCTGCACCTAATACCCTCTTCCCTACACTCCTTCTTTGTATATATTTTATTTAAAAATAAGTTGCATGAGCCATGCTTTTAAAACACTACATGCTTCAGTGTGTGACATTATATAATCACAGAACAACTATCAAAATCAGAAAAAAATTAACCTTGCATCTAATAATTTTGACTATATTCTAGCACTTATTTTTATACAATAGACTCCATAAACTCCTCATATGAGCAAAAGAAAAACATCTTGTTAGTCTTAACCTAAATCAGCTTTTCCTGTATAGACTGTTTATGTAAAGTATAATATTTGCTAAAGTTTCCCAGGAAGGCCTTGTCATCATATTTGTTTTATTTCAGGAGCACACCTTGGGCTAAGCAAATGTTTAACCGTTAGCATATTCAATAATCTTCTCCAAGGTCAATCACCATGTATTTCAGTCTTCTAATTCTGTCAAAACAAGACCATGGTCTTTTAGAAATGAAATTAACTGTTTTCATCCTCTAATTAAAATAGTTGTAAAACTCCAAATCTCCTTTTTTCTTAGTCCTTTCTTTTTCATTTGTGTAGTTTTCATCTTGTTACATTGGTATTAAGGAAGTGGAAAACTAAAGATTAATACAGGATATCTAACAACGAAAGTGTCCTCTCACAGGGGCATTATCATGCAAAGGGTCTCCATTTCTCTACTATATTTCTTATTTTTTTAAACTAGACACTAGTTTTATTTCTCTCACATACATATTAAGTAAAGCATTTAGATTAGTTTTGGCTCTAATATTCTGGTTTCATAATGTTGCATATTAGCCAGCCACCTCCATGCAAAGGACAGGGACTCCCATTTCTGAACCTGCATTTACACTTGCTACCAGTAGGTTAGTAGAAATACTCCTTTGCTAAGTATATGCTCAGGGAAAATAATTAGTTGACTCTAGCCTATGTGCTTAACTGGATTTAGACTGACTAGTGTGTCCATAGTTAGAAATTATTGTTAATTATACTCATACAAATTCATCGTGGAGAAAATATAATTAAATACGTGTCCTAGGATAATGATCCTAATATTTAAAAACATTAAGTGGCCGTCCTTTCCCTTCAAAAGAAAATGCATAGGTACTCACTAGCTATGCCTCTTGCCTTTTGGAATTACTAGACTCATCTTCACAAGAAAGTCTTGTGATCTTGGCATTGGCAAAGCCTGAGCGTGCATTTCAATGTTAGATGTTCTGTGATCTGTGAAGTCCGCTTTGTACCCAGGGGAAAATTAGTTAGCTAGCGCAAATCTATCAAGGGAAGTCTGCCTTTAGCAGGGAACAGCTACATATTCTCACAGTGCTTTGTTTCTGAACACCCTCTGGCAAGTATTTTTGTTTTCATGGCAGAAACACACAACTACACACATGCGTGATATGTAGATAAATAGGTATTACGTTTCTTCCCTTAACTTTATGAAAAATAGCCCTCCCAGACTTGAAATCCTGCTTCTTTCTTGCAGTAGAAGTGTTACATTCTGTGTGGCCTATGTGACTCTGAAGGCTTTCTGGTAGAATCTTTCTGGCTAGAGGGAAATAAACAACTGCTTGGTGTTTGGAGATTGGGGGTAAGTCTTGTTCTTAACCCCGAACCCTTCTACATTGAAAGAAAAACCATGGCAGAGCAATTAACAATGAAAACAAGCCTGGAGGGTCTTGAGTCTCTTGCTTCCGCCTTTCCATTTCTTTCCATGTATTCCAATTCCATTGCATAGCTTGTTTTTAACAGTTTTACAGCCTGCTTTCTTGTATCAACTGTTTTGGTCAAGTAGCTATGATTTGCTCAGGAGAAATTTTTCTGATACCAGGCAGCCATTTGTGTCTATGGGGTCTTTCTGTTGGTGGAAATGCCTCTGGTCAAACTTTCTCTAAATTTTCAAAAGCCTGTCAGGATTGCCAGTGGTCAACAGCTTGCATTGTGGTCTTTTGTACTGTTAGACCCTAGAATGTAAAGCCTGAAGGGACTTCAGGATTCATCTAATCTAATTTCTCCAACAATATTTTAAGCACTTTGGGGCATGGTACCTTGTTTCTCTCTTGAATCTCAGCACCTAGTGTAGTGCCTAATTTATGATAGGTATTCAAAAACTGTTAGCATGTAATGGGATAAACCAGCACCTTAATGATTTAATAAAATTGTGAACCAATATCCAGAGTAGCTGAGTAATTTTTCTATTATCACACAGCCTGTTAATTAAAGAGCAAGAAGTTGGAAACAGGTCAGTATTAAATTCACCGCACATCCATTCCTCTGTGCAACATTGTCTTAAACTCAGTTGATGCCAAGCAACTGCTATAATTACCTTCCTGATACTTAGCAAAGTACTGAATTACCTTCCTAATACTGACAAAGTATTGCTAAATATCATTGGTCAGATAAGAAGTTCGTTTTTCACTTAAACTGTACATGTGCCTGGTGCAAATAGCACAGAGTTTGGAGTAAAAAATGTGGGTTATGAGTTTGCTCCTTAGTAGCCATGTGAACTTAAATTTCTCTACAAAATAAAGATAACAATTCCGGCAATAACTAAAAATATTCTAAATTTTTTTGTACATATGGCCTTAGATTTCCTTTTATTTGAGTCAGAGTGCTCAGAAATACTCTACTAAGAAAGGAATTATTTTCTATTATATAAGTGGTCCCTCTACTAATAAAGGAATTATTATTTTAGTTAGCTATAATATTGCATATTATACATAACGTGCAATATATATTTACATATACCATAAACTAGTAAGTTACTAATTTATTTTGTAGGATCTGAGTCAAAAAGGGCCTGTTAGGTTTATAAACATGAGAAAATCCTTGCTACAAGTTCAAAATGTCGGTTAATATATAGGTATATATTGGCTCAAAGGCAATGTCAAATAAAAATAATTAATACTAAATGAGAACCTCCCTAAGGCTTTCTTTTTGCTCCTCCTCTTGCATATTATGCCCTAAGCAGCTTAATTCACCATGCTTCATTACTTCCCCAGGCCCAGGCCTCATAAGCCAGGAGAATAGTATACGCTACATTCTGAGAGCAAAAATTAACACAGCACTGGGAGCCATTTAACAAATTACCTTTTCCAGTGCCCCTACTGGCACCACAGTACCCACTATGGACCCACATTCACATCAATTAGATTAGCTACTCAGTCCCAGAGGTCGTTTTCTTCATGCCGACCCAAGCTGTGAACTCCCCATTACAACTAGAAAATGAACAGTCCTAAGATGGACAGATGAATTTTTGAGACAATTTCTTTAGGAGAGTAAAATAATCTACCTTAGAAATTGTCTAGCTTTTTCACTTTGGCTGTTTCCAGCTGTGTGTGCCATATTTTGCTTTCTAAGTATATATACCAAGACCTCGAGTATTTATTTCTAACTCTTCTAATGTTTTGTCCCGGTATGAATAATAAATAATTTCACAATAGAGTGTTATTTCAAGGATTCATCTATTTTTGCTCCACTTTTCTCTACTTTAGGTGACCTCCGATTTCTTTCCTAACCTTAGAGAGTGTCTGATTGACTTAGATATCAAACTGCAATCTAGGAAGAAATTTCTTGTAATGAGAATTCCAAAGGATGGAACTAAAACAGACTAAGAAGAAAGAAAATGGTGTGGGAGAAAAGAGAAAAATAAAAGGGGTGAAATAGCTAAAAATATTCCCAGAGAGGTGTATAGAAATAACTAACAGTTTTACTGAAGTCTTGGGCTATTTTATGGCAGTGCAGAGCGTTTTGCGGGGAAAAAAAATCGTAACACGGCACTTTCTATAAATGCAGCACTTTTCCTTAGCATCTCACAGAGTCTTTTCTTATTTATTATTTAGTTGATCTTTTCACAGTTTTTTTAGTGAGAACCTGGAATACTAAAAGATTTCACATCATTGTTCCATCATTTTTTTGGGAGGGTGAAAGGAGGATGAATATAGATAAGAGATTGGGAAGGCAAGTGATCAACACGTCTCTGCCCTGTAACTTCTGCCATACGACATGCAGGTGGGTGTCCAGTACCCTTACAATGGTTGCTTCCTGAGGTTTCCTTCTTTTTCATTGTACTTCCAAGCAATTCTCCTGGTACCAAGAGAAATAAAAAAAAAGAATGTGAACCTTAGAAGAATTAAATTAAGTATCAAAAACGAAAAGAAAAGAAAAGCCTTCCCCAATCCCTCATAGCAAAGGAGAAGAATTTTCAAAGCAAGTATATACTCCCAAAAGAGCAACAGGTCTGAATATGAAAGCTGCAATGTACAATTCCTGGAATTTTACAGTGTTTGTGTGGGGAAAACATGGAAGAGACAAAAGAGACGTAAGGCTAGAAGAGAGAGCCACTTGAAGAGTGGTGTTCTTCTAGAATCCCAGCACATTATCTGCCTCACAGACTTTGTCAGAGCCAGTGTCATGAAACACATCAATCCTGGTAATACATTTTCCTTTCAGTGCCTTATTTGTGACTAAGGTGACAATGGGCTCAATTATAAGTCTGATACTCAGATCAAGTTTTATTTTCCAGTTTTAAGTGGGCAGATTTACACCTTAGGAAGGTAGATTACTTCTTATCAATTCTATAACGAACATTTTTGTATGTCATTCTCTGGCAAGGTTATACTCTTGAACATGGGAGCTGAGAAAGGGACAGGGAAAAAAACAAAAATAACCTATCTTACAATACTTCACGTAAGTTGCTTTGCACTGTTTTCTGATCCTAAATTTAAGTCAATAATTTCTCCTAGGCAATTGGATGTGGGGTCGAATGTACGAAGTCTACTGAACTCTAAGGGGGATTTTAATTACTTTTGTGATTTATTACTTACTGGGATAATTCTCGAGAGTCAGCAGACTTGCTTACTAGAGCTATGAGAAATTGCTGGTTGTGAGTTACAGGTGAGCCACATTAATCATTTCTGGAGTTTTGTCAGCATGGACTTTCACCCCATGAAGCTTCTACCCAAACAGTAAGCCATAATATGCTAATCCTGCATCACTACTCCTTTAAATCTGAAATTAACAAATTAACGTATCTTTATATCTTCCACCCTGATTAAACTTGAAAATAAAAAATATTGTCCTATGAGACTAATATGACTCAAAAGCAATGAGACTAATAATGTCTGCTCTAAGTTTGAGTGTACTTTTATTAATTCACAGATTTAGAAAATAAGTTATGTGTTGTTTTTAGTGCCCACTTTTTTTTTAGTGCACTAGTTAAGGTGCTTGAGCCACAATAGTAAATAAAATCGAAGTCCTCACTCTCTTGGAGGTTACCTTCTAGTGGTGGGAGACAGAAATAAATATATTTATAAAACCAACCATGTGGTAATAACTGGATAGAAAGTAAGAGTGAGGAATGCTATTTTGTATGGGTGGTCAGGGAAGATTTCTTTGTTAAGGGAATATTTGTGCAGAGATCTACAGAAACTGAGGAAAAGGCAATGCATAAACATAAGGAAAAGCTTATTAGCCAGAGCACTTAGCACTCAAGGGGCCTAAGGCAAGTGTGTTTAAGGGAAGAAAAGGAGGATGGTGTGGTTGAATTAAGAGTGATGAAGGTAGCAAGTGATCAAAGAGGTAGTCAGAAAACCAGCTAGAACTGAAACATACAGGACCAAGACCACAGCGAGTTGAAGGTTTGAGAAGAACGTAATAGGATCACATATCTGTTGCATTATCATCACTCTGGCTGATGCAGGCAGGAAAGAAAATAGCAGACAAGAGAGGATTTGGGGAAACTATTTGAGGCACTACTGCAAATAGCCAGGTGAAAAATGAAAGTGGTTGAAAGTGATCAGAGGTGGTCACATTTATGTATCATTTAAAGGCATATATGATGACGTATTCGTAAGTGAGAGAGACAGACAGTAGCCTTTGTTTATACTGCCATCAAATGATGGAATGTAGATCCACATAATGACCTATTTAACCAGGGAAAGAGTGGGTTAAGTACATTTTGAATTAAAAGTTTATTTTTGAACTTGTTAAATCTGAAATGAGATGTCTGGATTTCATTAAAAAGGTCCAGATGGAAGAAAAAAAAATGGAAAATATCAGGTAGAGGTCATATTTAAAGCTGTGGGACTATATGAATTCAGTTAAAGAGTAAGTCTGTAGAGAAAGGACAGAAAAAGATCAAGCTTCTTGGTGTTTCTACATCTAGAGTCCAGGATGAAGAGAATAAAAATAAACAAAAAAGCAAGCAAACAAACAAAAAATAGAGACAGAGGAGGAAGTAAACTCGGAGTGTTGTGCAAAAAAAATTGTGGCAGTCACAAATGTGCCTTTGACAATTAGAATAAGACAAGGGCTCAGAAATTGCCTTTGGATTTGACAATGATTGTCATTGGCATTGTTAGTAAAACTCAGGTATCCTCTCCACCATTTCTCTCAAGGAGCAATTAGCCACAGATACCTCTTTTCCAATCAGGAGCCAAAATAATTTTTTTTTTTTTTTTTTTTTTTAAAGAAAAAGTACTATCTGAAGTAGCTAACACCAATGGGGTGGGTTGTGGAGATGGCTAATGGGTGCAAAAATATAGTTAGATAGAATGAATATGATCTAGTATTTGATGGCACAGCAGGGTGAACTACAGTCAGCAAAAAATTATTGTATATTTTAAAATAATAAAAGAATATAATTGTAATATTTCTAACACAAAGAAATGATAAATGCTTGAGATGATGGATACCCCATTTACCCTGATGGATACCCCATTTACCCTGATATCACTATTATACATTGTATGCCTGCATCAAAACATCATGTGGATTCCATGAGTATATATACCTAGCATGTCCAGATAAAAATTAAAAATAAAATAACAAATGAGCAAACAAAAAAAATTAAAATTGACACTAGGAGAGGAAATAATAAATTAACATCTTTTCCTCTTTTGCAGACAAGATCATGTTAATTTCACAGTCATATAAATAAAATAGTATTTTTTCCTTTTGGGAAAAACACACATTAATGAATAAACTTATTTTTAATTTGGCTGAGTTTTTGTCAAATCTAAGTAAGTGAGTCAAGCATGTAAGAAAATAATTTCAATGGCTGACCATTCAAAAGACTTATTTTTCAATCACTTGAGTCTGGAGTCAACCATTAAAGGAATGTGTTTTTCTCCCTCGTAATGACTCTGATTGCATAAGTTTGAATACACTCTATTTTCTCATTCTTCCCTTAATAAATGACAATTTATCAATTTGATCAATACAAAGTACAGCCAAAATTTTACTGATTCCAATCCAGATTTTGTATTTAATTATTGCAAATATAACATCTTTTATCTTATTTATATGTTTAACTTATACATTTGGTTTTATGTATGCCAACAGAAATTAGACACAACACCTAGTGGTGCTCAATAAATATCTAAAGAATGAATAAATAAATTATTGAATAAGTAGATTTTTCCATAGCCTATTTTCTAACGTGTTGATAGACATGACAGAATTATCTGCCTACTCAGTATTGATGCAAGAAAAAACTGTCTGGGTAAAACAAATATTTTTACTCTAAGTTTAAAATATTAAACTTCTTTGATGCCAAAATTGTATTAAAAATAGTTATGTGGAATAACATTCACAGAGTATTGCCTAAATCATCTGAAATTCCATATGTTCCACCAAATTTTGTTATTGCTATTATTGAACATTTCCTATAAATTTCTTAAGGCTAAACCAGTCTTCAGAAATCTTTTCCTAACATACCATTAAATCACAATCTACCATTTGTTCTGTTTCCTTATTTCCCAGGACCCATTATACCCTATAGTTATTTGTATAATTACATTTAAGTCACCTTGGTGACATGGTTTGCTGTAGTTTGCCACCTTGATTAGACTCTGTATTCTTTGAAATTAGGACCTTGACTTAACCAGCATCATATTCCCAGTCCTAAACACTGTGTCTGGCATGTATTAGTTACTCATTAAATACTTATGGAGAATAAATGAATTAAAAGAAACAGCCCTACAAATTCATTATTTTTTGTATTGTACATGTTCTTAGGAGCATTGTTCTATGCATTATACCATGTTTATTTTACGCTTATTAATGGTAGGAATTAAGTTCAATTCATACAATTAGAAAAAGTAAGCAAAAAGAACAATGAACTCTCCTTCCAACAACCTGCTTTGTCTGGTTTTTCTTTATGAACACTTTGTATCCTCTTGGTGATTTTGTTGCAATCTTTGCATTCAACCTGCTGGACTACAAAACTGAATACTTAGTTTACCTCTAGCATGTCTTAAAATAATTGTGACGTACATTAGCGTCATATTTGCATCCAGGTCAGTATAATGCCAAAACCCCTTGCCTGTCCACTAAATCACAAAATTTAAATGTTGGGCCAGAGAATATTAATCAATGAAAAAATGATAGAATAAAAGCAGCAATGTGTTTAGTTGGCCATCCAACGTGGGAAGAAAATAAAGTTGGAGGATTAGGTATTTGTTAGTTTCTTTCAGCAACTTTTCTAAGGGGATCCAGGGAAACTTCAGATCTGCCTCCAAGATCAGGAACAAGACAAGGATGCCCATTCTCATCACTTACAGTTAATACATTTCTCGAAGTCCCAACCAGAGCAATTAGGAAAAAGAAATAAGTAGAAGTCATCTGAAAAAGAAAGAAAGAATTTAAACTGTCTGTTTGCAGATGACATAATTTTAACCCACCAAAAAACTCTTAGAACTAATAAATAAATTCAGTTAAATTGCAGTATACAAAATCAGCGCACACACAAAAGTAGCATTTCTATATACTAAGAGCAAACTTTTCAAAAATGAAATTAATAAAATAATCTAATCTATAATAGATTCCATCAAACAGAATAAATTTAACCAATAGTGTAAGAGATCTGTACACTTAACACTATAAAACATAGATGAAAGAAACTGAGGAAGACACAAATAAATGAAAAGATATCTAGCATCCATAGATTGGAAGAATTAATATTGTAAAAATGCCAATACCACCCAAAGTGATCTACAGATTCAATGCAATCCTTACCAAATTTCCAGTAACATTTTTCACAGAAATAGGAAAAAAAAAACAAACAATTATTTTTGTATGAAACCACAAAATTCCCCAAATAGCCAAAGTAATCTTGAGCAAAAAGAAGAAAGCTGGAAGCACCACACTTCCTGATTTCAAAACATATTATAAAACAATTGTAATCGAAATAGCAAGGTACTAGCATAAAAATAGATGCATAGACCAATGAATGGAATAGAGATCCCAAGAATAAATCTATGCATTTATCATCAATTGATTTTTGACAAAAGTACCAAGACTACACAATGGGAAAATGACAGTCTCTTCAGTAAATGTTGTTGAGATAGCTGGATATCCTCATGTAGAAGGAAGAAATTAGACAGGCATCTCATGCTGTATACAAAAATCAACAGCAAATGGATTGAAGACTTAATTGTAAAACTGTAAACTATAAAATATTAAAAGAAAGCATAGGAGAAATACTCAATGACATTGGTGTGGACAATGATTTTTTTGGGGGGTATGACCACAAAATTGCGGACAACAAAAGCAAAACTGGACAAATGGGAGTGCATTAAAGCAAAAGGCTTCTGCACAGCAAAGGAAACAACAGAGATAAGATACAACCTACAGAATGGATAAATGTACTTGCAAAACATACATCTGGCAAAGGATTCATATCCAAAATATATAAGGAACCACACCTCAATAGTAAGAAAGTAATAATAATCCCATTTAAAAATGGACAGAGGACCTGAGTAGTCATTTCTCAAAAGAAGACATACACATGGCAAACAGGTGTAGGAAAAAATGTTTAACATCACTAATCATCAGGGAAATACAAATTAACATCACAAGATACCACCTCACACTTGCTACAATGGCTGCTATCAAAAAAACAAAGAGAAGTGTTGGCAAGGATGTGGAGAAAAGGGAACTCACGTACACTGTTCGTAGTTATGTAAATTAGTACAGCAGTTTTGGAAAACAGTATGGAGGTTCCTCAAAAAATTAAAAATAGAACTTCCATGTGATCCAGAAATCCTACTTCTGGGTATAACTCCACCAGATATGAAATGAGTATGTCAAAGAGACATCTGCACTCTCATGTCTATTGTGGTACTATCACAACAGCTGAGAATCAACCTCAGTCCATTGTCTTAGTCCATTCATGCTACTCTAAAGCAGTACCTGAGCCTGAGTAATTTATTTAAAAAAATTATTTGGCTCACAGTTCTGTAGCCTGTGCAAGAAGTGTGGGACCAGCATCTGCTTCTGGTACATACCCCAGGAAGCTTCCAATTATGTTAGAAGACAAAGGGGAATAGGCATGTCATATGGAGAGAGAGGAAGCAAGAAAGAGGAGGTAGCAGGTTGTTGTTAACAATCAGTTTTCAAGGGAAATGATAGAGCAAGAAGTCACTCATTACCTCTAGAATGGCACCAAGCCATTCATGAGGGGTTCACCTCCGTGACCAAAGCACTTCCCACCTGGCTCCACCTCCAACTTGGGAAGCAAATTTCGACGCGGAATTTGGAGGATACTAATATTCCAATTATATTAACCATCAACTATGAACGGGTAAAGAAAATGTGGCATAAATACACAATGAAATATTATTCTGCCTTTAGATTGGGGAGAATCCTGTCATTTGCAACAACATGTATGAATCTGCAGGACATTATGATAAGTAAAATAAGACAGCAACAAAAGACAAATATTTCATGCTTTCACTTATAAGTGGAATCTAAAAATGTTGATCTCAGAGAAGCAGAGGGTAGAATGGTGTTTACCAGAGGCTGGGGGTGGGGGGATGGGAGAGGTTGTCAAAGGATACAAAATTTCAACTAGACAAGCAGTGTAAGGTCAAGAGATCTAATGTATGTAACTACAGTTAATAACACTATATTGCACCCTTAAAAATTGCTAAGAGAGTGGATTTTAAGGCTTTTCACCACAAAAAAAAAAAAAAAGTGAGGAAATGCACATGCTAATTAGTTTAATTTGGCCATTCCATGGTTGACACATATATCAAAATATGTTGTCCACCATAAGGATATACAATTGATATTTGTCAATAAAAAAGAAAAAAAGTGATTTCATTCATTTTCCAATACTGCACATATACGTGCATGCACGTATGTGTACACACATACACACACAGAAGCACAGCAAATATAATAATTTGTAAAAGTGAGTTAATATGCTTTATGACTGGAATACAATTATAATTTTCCCCAAATTGCAGCTGAGTGAATTGAGCACGTTTAATGCGTGCACTATCTTAGGTTTTTACTGTGTTTCTCCTTGGAGACAGAACAGGGCGATGCTTATCCCCAAAGCTTGAGGCAACCCAATTTGTGAATGTGAGCATCAGTGTTTCATAGAAAGCAGAGTAATACGATGAGAATAATTTCTGTCACAGTGCTTGCCTTTCCTAGATTATTATTATGCAATGGAATTTGCTGGTTTCTTATTTTCTATGTGTACACCCATTGCCAGGTAGCCTCCAGGTTCATGAACAATAACAACAAAGATGAGGAAGATGAGGTGAAGAGCAGTACTAAGAAAACTATTTGTTGTAGTGCTACAATAAACATAATAAGTGAACAGTGGCTTGCAACCTTCACAATACTGCCCCTTTGAGACACACAAATTTAAAATCATGGTCTGAAACCACATCAAGGACATTCATTGAGAAGAGCTCTGTTAGATTCACAAATAAGTTTTCAAAGAAAATAGTCATTCCTTAATTTCACTCGGGATAAATCTCGGAGCCATTATCAGAACTGTAAGAAGTAATGTCAATTGCAAAGTGATGTCACCGAGACAGACACTGTCCCAAAGCTGGCCAGAAGGCAAACTTTGAAAAACTTGTGAGAGGAATGTTAAACTGAACCCTGGAATCAGGCAAAAAAAAAAAAAAAAAAAAAGCTCCAGGCCAGCCATGGTGGCTCATGCCTGTAATCCCAGCACTTTGAGAGGCCGAAGCAGGCAGATCACAAGATCAGGTGTTTGAGACCATCCTGGCCAACATGGTGAAACCCCGTCTCTAATAAAAATACAAAAATCAGCTGGGCGTGGTGGAGCATGCTTGTAGTCCCAGCTACTCAGGAGGCTGAGGCAGGAGAATTGCTTGAACCAGGGAGTTGGAGGTTGCAGTGAGTCGAGATCACGTCACTGCACTCCAGCCTGGTGATAGAGCGATACCCCATCTCAAAAACAAAACAAAACAAAACAAACAAGCAAACAGAAAAAACAGCTCCAGCACAGGGACTACATGTAGTTGGCACTTTGAAAATTTTGGCTTTTGCAGTCAACCTATTTTGTCAGCAATATTTACTGAGACCCCACTGTATGTTGAATGTTATAAAGCATATAACAGAATAAAATAAAAGCTATCGTGAAGTCTGTTGACAGTTAAAGAAACACTGACACCTAAAGATAAACATTAGTTAGGATCCCCCACATCTAGAATTTGTAGCCAGAGGCAAGGGAAGGTCATTTATAGACCTACAGCAAATATGTCCACTAGAAAGAAGAGATAAAAAGGCATCCTGATAATGCCCGTCTCAAAAAAGACAAAATTCTTAAAATTTAGTGCAAAGAAATTGCTCAGTATATATTCCCAATTGTATGTTCATTTTGTCTGTATAAACTGCAATTTTCAAACTGCAAATTACATGTAGGCGTATACTGGGTAATTGATGTTTAACTTCAGAGTCCTGTATTAATTTTTTTCTCATGAAACCTCCACAGTTTTTATTATTATTATTAAAGCATGAAAAAGAGGCAAGACAGTCCTCTCTGATTATTTGGATCTTCTTTAGCTCCTTAAAAAAAAAAAAAAAGTGTCATGCTACAATGTTCTTATTATTTCTTATGCTAATGGAAAGAAATCTTGAAGACATAGTCCACTTAAGAGAAATTAAGGTTCTGGGAAAGTCCCTTAGCTACAGTGAGAGATACAGATACTTTTCCTCTTTTATTTCTTCAATTAAATTTGCAAAAGGGTTAGGAGAATGTATATAATGGGGCTGGATGAGAAGGCTGTGTGCTGTTCTTGACAACTCTAAATCCAGTCACTAAAACAGATGGAAATAAAAGAAACAATTGAAACAACAATCCCACTTCCTGATCTTTAACTCTACTTTCCATTCACACGGGGACTTACACATGCAAATGAATGAAGTAAATTCTCATAAAATTAAAAAGCCAAATATCAAACAGTAAACATTCCAAAGGCATACCGAGGACTGAGAGACATTTTGCATGTGAAGTCCAAAGCTGGAAGGATCTTCAGTTAATTAACAGATCTGTAAATACACTTCAACTGTCCCGAAGCAGCCTTGAATATCTCAGTTTATCTTTAAGTTTATTTTAAACTATTTGGGTAAGCTCTATATTACAGACAAAACACATCACAATTTCTATATCACAGAGATCAGAGGAAGGTAGAAAATTCATTAGAAGGAAGCCTGTGTATTCAAAACTCCTAAGTACTCTACTTGTACACCTCCAGAGATAAAGAGTGAGCATCCAGTTGCTTCTAGAATTGCAAGTTTCGTGATAAGAAAGCAGATGTAACAGGCTTGTAATCATTACTGCCTACCAGAAAATGTGTTAGTTGCTCTAGCTGCTAAATTTCACCATGACAAGAATTACATCAATGTGAAATAAAACGTTGCTTCAATGCAACTGTTTTAGAGGAAGTAAAGTAACAAGAAGCTGACTCTAGTCTCTGGGGAAGTGATCCAAATGGAACTCTTGACCGGACTAAAACTAGGTCACGGCTGAGGCTAATGCTGTATATGTCTTTGTTGTTTCAAATGATGCCTTGAGACTCAGTTTAACTTCTCATCTTTCCCACAAAAGACACCCTATTGGCCTGGGGCAGTGGCTCACGCCTGTAATTCCAGCACTTTGGGAGGCCGAGGCGGGCGGTTCACAAGGTCAAGAGGGTGAGATCATCCTGACCAACATGGTGAAGCCCCGTCTAAATACAAAAATTAGCTGGGTGTGGTGTCGTGCCCCTGTAATCCCAGCTATTCCGGAGGCTGAGGCAGGAGAATTGCTTGAACCGGGGAGGCGGAGGTTGCAGCGAGTCCGCCATTGCACTCAAGCCTGGCGACAGACTGAGACTCCGTCTAAAAAGAGAGTGGGGGGAGTCGGGGTAGAAGAGAGAGAGAGAGAGAGAGAAGCACCCTACTTGCCATAGGTCTTACTATTAGTCAACCAGCTGAATTCATGATTGTGACAGTATATTGCCTTATATCCAATGGTCGCAAAAATGGAAGCATTGCAAATTGGTGCCAGAATTAGACATCTGTTGTGTTTTTCTGCCCAATTTATTTTTATCTGCGGAGGAATTACCTTCCCTCCTCCTATCAGTTCTTGCAAAACAAAATTTTTGTTCATTGAGTACACTGCAAAATTCTAAGGCTTACCTTGACTGACTGACTATTCTCAGATCTTGCCAAAACAGACTCTTAGTACATGAATGTTTAAGGTATAAAGAACATTCTGTTGCACGTCATCTGACTTATGCAATTCTTTCTTCCATTGCATCTAAGTTTTATTTTTGGAGTCACGCCTTTCATAATATCTGATTTAGTTCTTTCATTTAGGATGCTGGTTTTCAATTCTTAATCTGTTATTTGACCTCAATCACAAATTCTTGAGAGTTATCTATTTAAAATACATTTTTTAATTTTAATAAGAGGGACTAATTTCTGATATGGTTTTATAATCATCACATTATGTAGTATAATTCAAGCATATATACCTTTATGTACTCCTTTAGATCAACATAGATAAATACCTTAAATGCATTATTAAGTAGAATGCAAGGATTCCTGGTTGTTGCTGGAATAAAATTGTTCATAATTATTATTTTCCATGTAAAGATAATAATGTCTGGCCTGTGAATTAGCTTCTTTATTAATCCTATAAGAAAATCATTGGCATAGTCAACATACATATTATGATTGGATCCAACATATTAATGGTAGCAATCATCTTCCTAACATTAATCTCTGATTGAACACCATATAGTCATCATGCTCCATTACTAGTCATAACCCATTTGATTGAACAAAATTTAAAATGTGTATCCTTATTAGAAGATACTGAAGTCATTGGCAATTAACATATACCTATGCTGTGGATGCTAGAACGACAGTCTTTCTGCAAATTATTTGTCACCCACTGTCAACAGTTGATAACAGTTCTTCAGAATCACTGAACTGTTCCTTTATTATTTCTCCAATAGCTGTTAGCCTCTCTCTATCCAATTACAGTCATCATTACGGATTTCAGTGCACTGTGTTATGTACCCTTAACCCCTCACTTGGTCATTCACCCTTTAAGGGCAGGGACTAAATTTATAAACAAAGCCTAGCACAGTGTCTTTGCCCTTACAGGTACTGAAACATTATTGTTAAAATGGGGAATCCTTCTCCAAAATACAGCAAAATGAGTGTGCTGAAGCTTAGTGTTATAGAGAAAGGAAGAATCTCATCATCAATTATACTGAGAAAATGTTAGATTTATTACAAGTATGTAATAAACTTTGTAACTTCAGCACTTACCATGCTATAATTGATAAATGTATGGCACGTTTGTCAATCACAAAATGTGGTGGATCACCAAGGGATAAGATAACTGATTATAGCTTACAGTATTTCTCTAATTTATTTTGCCATCATATTTCTTCAGACTGCTTCCAAGGACCGAGTTTTAAAGAATTCATCTGGGAAAATATAGTGTAGTGGTCAAGAATACGGAATTTGGAACATGGGCTGTGTTCAATCTATCTCTGCCACTTACTAGTTGTGGAACCTTATGTAAATTACTGAACTGAACCTTAATATAGCCCTAATGAGATTCATAATATTTAAAATAAGAATCAAAATAGCTACAAATGATTATACTGTAAGGACCACATATCATAATATTTGTGAGGTATTTATCATAATGTCAAATATTCAAAGCATACTAATTTTTTGAAAATTTTTAGTTGAATTGATTTGTTCATATGAGTTATCTTAGTATTATTTATTCCTGGTTCTTAGCTTTTCTTTCTATTCTGCCAGTCTTCATTTGGCAATTCTTTTTTTTTCCCCAGAAATTGAGTCCTGTGTTAAAGGACCTTGCAGTTAATATCTAAGCTCCAAGGGCATACATGAATCAAACCCAAGCAAAAAGGCTTTACTATGGGAAATTTAAAATATCCTTTAAAAAATGTGACTCTGTGGAACTTCTGATGATATTTCAGTTCTTTAGGTTGCTAACCAAATCAACCTCCTTCCCTTTATAGAACAGTGTTTTGTTTTCCTTATGGACCATTATTTCCATTGTTTGACCAAAGTTCACCTCATTAATTTATCCTTGGTCAAAGAACAAGCCTACTGTCAAATACACATTCCAATGACTAAGCAAGCTCTTTTTAGACTGACTCTTTCTTTTGCAAAAGGTGTTGAGGAAAATGTGCTTTTCTCTGGTTATTTTCAGGAACCCTCCTTTTGTTTCACAGACAATTCTTTTTAATTTTGGTCTTTTGTGCATGTGCAATAGCAGGCTTAATCCAATCAAGGGACAGCTTTCCTTCACTACGTTATCAACTACAGCCAGAGTGAAGGGCTATTGTCTGGCCATGGGCCGGACTTATACAATTTGCATGCTGCCTAATTCCAGTTCTGTTCTATTGTACTGCTGTGCCTTACCTGCTTCTCAGCTGGAAGAAAAGTCAACCAAATGCAGCAGTGGCTTGATCAATGCAGAACCGCAAAAATATGTCTAAACAAAAGGTCATAGTGTGAGCTCAAAGGCTTTGAAAGTAATCCGTAGAGGAAAAAGAAAACATACATAAACATACATCGAAAACATTTTTCCTTCTTTGTGCTTCATTCTCTTTGCGCTATCCTCCTCACACAGCAACCCTCTTCTTGAGCGAAGTAATACCCACCTATCAGCATGATGACTTCCCATTTGTGGTGATTTGAAAACAAGCAACTACAAAAAGAGAACAGTCACAGAAGAACGTAATTCAGCAGGTGAAAAAAAGTCTTTCCCAAAATGAACAGGAGGTGCCAGGAAAAAGATAGATACTGTATTAAGAAAATAAGCATGTCTCAAGTTCTGTTTCTTATTCCCAGGATCTTTTGACATTGAAGTTTTTTTGCTATAATCAACATGTAAAGCAGACAAAATTAGATAAACAGCAATACCATGGGAAAGCAGAATTTGTTTGCAAAGAAATAGATTTTAACACCAGCTGCAGTAGCAGAGGGATCACTTAATAGAGGGAAATAGAGAAATTGTCCATTTAACACTTAGTCTAGGAAATAGCAACAACCAATATTTTCCTCTGCAACTGCATCAGTCATTTACAGGTGTCCATAAACAGTAGGCTTTTTACACATCATTATCACATTCGAGGAAAGCAAAATAGCAGACATGTTCTGTGTTGTCCAGAATCTGACACAGCAAGAAAGGAATGGAAATACCTAGATAGGGCACTAAAAACAATTCAGAAATACAGTTTGGGGTTGTAAAACTTCTGTACTTTGAGGTCTGAATGTTGAACACATCTAGGCAATGGTGACAGAAATGCTTTGTCATTGATAGATCCATTCTAATGTAAAGGAATAAAATGATGAATCTGATATGTATAAATGTAGACAAAGGTAAGATGCTGATTAATTCATTCTGGAAATATATATTGAGTGCCTACCTCCATAGTAAGTGCTGGAAAGTCAATGTATGGTCAGCTGGGTTTAAATCGTTACTTGGAGAGTTAAGTGGTTTGCTTTACCAACCTCACTTGGCTATAAATTCTAGTCAATATTAGTGAATGATATAATTTTCAGAGTACACAAGAGAACCTGAATAAGAATAAAGATAAGGCTTTACTAATACCCTAGTGTGGCAAGCCTGCTTTCTAACATCACACATAATAAAGTTATATCCGTATTTTACAGGGAGAGAGAGAGAGGCAAAGAGCAAAGAGACAAAGAAAAGAGTTAACAACTGATAATTATGTTTAGGCATTTAATCCACAAAATATTGAATTTTGTGGTATAAATTATTCTATGATTGTTATTTCGGCAAGTTAAAAATAATCTTTCTTATCAATACTCCTTGTGATACACCTCCAAGGATGATAATTTCTACTTATTCCATCCCTGTATGAGCATTTCAGTCCCAACATACCTTTAAAGAAGCTGAGCTATGTAACCATTGATATATAGAATATGAGGGATCAGAGTTTGGCTGTGATTTCTGAAGAATGTTGCACATGTCCTATTGACGTATACATAGTGTCTCAAGATGACTGTCACTTGGATTGAACCTGGTCCTAATTCTAGCATGAAAGCACTTGATTTGATTCCTGTAAGAATCCAGTGTGCGCTGACGAAAGGTTCTTTCTTCCCTTCTATCTTTTCCAATATATTTCTACGATAGTCATCATCTCATTTTCAGGTAGCTTAATTGACTGCATTCTAGTTTCAGGTTTTATTGTATCTCAAGTGAACAATAAAACTATTGCATACAACTCTTCAAAAAGACAAAATGAAGTCTGATCGAGTTGTATATTCATTTCAAGTTTCAAGCATGTCAATACTTCAGACAGTAATTAATTTGGCTCAGAAGTTCATTTTACTTTGACGACACTGCGTATCTTCCATTCTTCTGAAAATATGCTGATCTTGAGAAGCAAGTAATTTGTAGTTTCACCAGTCTCTTCTTGTGGAAGAAATGTATCATGAGGCCATTCACCTATAGAAATCCTTTCTATATCAGGACCACCAAAGGCTCCCTAGGGTTCCAAAGCTTCACAGCACAGCCCTTTAGCATTCCATGAACTCATTATAATATGTACCATATCAGTTCAATTGGAAAACAAAGTCATATCCAAATTAGGCAAAGCCTCAAATGCAGAAACAGACAGGCACATGATGAGGTAACAACCCTATATATGCCCCTCTATTTTTTGTCCCCATATCTCAACCTAAGTGTTAGTATAATTTTATTTACTTATTCTCCCTACAGACACAGATCCAACACTATTCTCAATAAATTTCATTTCCTTGCAACACATTGCAAATCCCTTTTACAAACCGATTACCATTCAGTACGATAAGCATGCCTCTTATCTATGCTCTTGTCCAAAGCAGCTGTTGTCTTAATTGAGAGGCTAGATTTCCACTAAATCTTGAACAAAGTCCTGGAATGGTATAAGAGGGACCTGAAGAAGGGATTTAACATTTCTGGAGGGCCAAAACTCCATTCCAGAACAAATGAGTAAGTGAATGAATAAACACACACACATATCTTAAGTGAATAAATAAATGATCAAACACACATATTTACTCTTAGTTAGTTTTATTAAAATGATTTCACAACCATGTACAGTAACAACATACCTTAACCTTTTATTTTGGACAGAAGGCAAACATATCCAAATGACAAAACAGAACAGTACAACATGTGTGACTCCCCTGTCCTCCAGGCGCTTTCTGTTTACCAATGAGTCAGGTTTTGCATCTCTACTATTATCATGCATGCCTTGCACAGCATTTTACAGATCAAAATATGATTTTACTTATAGTATCTCATTTATACTTGACAGCCCACTCAGAAACAGAGAGGCAAAAGATATACTTCATGTTTTACAAATGAAGAAACAAAAAAATTTTGTCTTTCTTTGTTTTTATTTTGTTTTCTGAATTCACCCTACAAAGCATATACTCAAATAAAGTCTTCTGATTCTTGAGTTAATACCTTTCACTTAACTCCTATTTTGGAAGAGAACTGAAAGATAAGTCCAGTGGAGCTTGGACAGGCATGGGTACTCCTAGAATATCTTTTGTTTGCTATAGCAATATCTTTATTAAAGTTAATGTACCCATATTATAATACACCAAAAATTGGAGGTTGAGTTGAGTCATGAAAATGGCCAAATATATCCAAGGAGTGAGATAAGACACTCCAGGAAACCATTCATACTCCCCAACAACTGGGCTGGCAATTGATAGGAGACCTAGGATGGCAGAAAGGTCTCAAAGTTTAAAGTAAAAGTAATCATTACATCAAAAAGGCAGCTATCAGCAGGAATTAACAAATCAAATAACTCAATTTATAAGATTTATACTTTTTCAAAAAATACCGAGTGCATCTAAAAATAGAAATATCTCTGATTTTTAGTCTTGGTAGTGCAGTCAAACTTGTCTGACGCTTCTTTTGCTTTTTGACCCTGGAGCAGAGGTGCAGTTGCTTGGGGCCACATAACTGCTTTACCTACAGTGGAGGACTGAGTCAGTGGGCTTATCTTCCCACACGACACAGTCAGGATGAGCAAGCCCCAGGCATGTCCCCATTTTTTTTATCTCCCAGGCAGCACTGCACTGTCAGGCGTGCAGCTCCCTTGTCTCCAGCCAGTGCCTGGAAGCACGGTGACAGGTAATTATAAGCGCTAAATAGACTTGGCATTGTCATTTTCAGAAATTGCTTGCAAAGCACACAAACTCCGCTTGCTGCACTCCCCCTACTCGAACATCCAAGACAAATTAAAAGGATTTTTATTTGGAATTTTATATTCCACAACCATTTTGTGATTATTTTTCTCCCTACAGAGAACTTACATCTGCTCTGAGTAGGAGTTTATTTATTTTTTCCTTTTAAACCAAGCTGTTTAGTATGGCTGACCAACAGTTCAGGTTATTACATCCAATTAAAAATTAAAAATAGAGAGGCTTCAGCTCCAGTGATGCAAGAGATAATGGAGAAGTTTCCATTCATCATGCTTCCAAAGTTTTCCCAGGAAGGAATTTGTTTCTTAAGCTGCCATGTTAGATTTGAACAGCTTTTCCATTTCCTGAGGTCTGTTCATTTAGATAGCAATTCACTCAGATTTCTCTACTGCTGTGTTGAAGTGTGGGAAATATTATTATTATAAAGTACTTGGAAACATATAGTTCAACCTAAAAGAGCAGAAATGCCTCATATTGGCTTTAGTCAGTTTATTTTTATTAAGGGAAAGGATGTTTTTGACTTCTATACAATTGTCCTTTCAGGATTCATCTTTTATATTTGCTGGCTTCTATAGTTTTAACTTAAACAATCATGAAAGAGCTATTTTCTTATGCCCTCCATGTCTTAACCTTCGAAATGTACATATCTCACAGTTGTCAAACACAGATTTCTGTTTGTTTGTGTTCAAAGAGAGAGTAATATTCTTCTTTATTGCCTTTTATTCCAACTCAACTGCTTTCATCGCTCTACCTGCTCAATAATTTCATCATATAGCTCAGTACTCCAAAGTGGTAAACCCAAGTACAGCAATGAAGACATTGTCAATTCTAATTTGGGGAAAGTTTCTGATCTTAAATCCTGAGGGTGTCTGCATAGCACTTAAACTTGTAATGGAGTGATAAACACTGCTTTTATTTTCAGTTTTTTTTTTCTGGTAATCCAAGCTGGGACTTCCAGTTATAATAATACATATACTGGTTCAGTGTGAAAAGACTTATAAATTGGAATTGGTGTCCAGAGGTCAGTTCAATAGGAGAGTCAGAGAAGTAGGAAGATTGTCAAAGTCAAACATATGCCTGAGAAGATTCTGGTAACTTAGTTTGCCGCCTGAGCATCTGATCATTTATTTAGCTCTCCTGAGAGATTTCATAATGTTTTCATTTGCTATTTTGCAATTGGAGTTTTTCCAGTTGCAGGGGCGGGAAAGATCAGAACTAGTTAGTATCAACAAATGTTGAAACATCTCTTTTGGGTACTTAGAAAATAAATTGCATTCAAAAACAGGAAACAGATGAGGAGGAAAGACATGGGATGCTGAGTGGGAAAATGGAAAGATAATGCTGCATGCATTTGCATAAAGCCACCCACTTCTCGTTGTGAACAGTATATCAAATAGGGCAGGGTGAAACAATTAATGTAATAGCATTTCAGAGACTAACAAAGGCAAGAGTCCAAGTCTCCACAGTTTAAATAGACTAGAGTGTGTATTCCCCAGCAGACTAAATAATAACTTGTTGATGCCAGATCTACTAGGATAATGCTATTGGGGTCAGATAGAAGAACTTTCATTGAAAACATGACTTGCCCTGATGCAAACCAGAGAAGAGAGTTCAGAGGGTGACCACTACCACCTACCTTCAGGGTTACTGGATAAGAATCTCTGGGTTGTGTCTACTCTACACAAAAATGCTTGATTAAAAGGAAATCTCCAAATCAACACTGGCTGGGCCATTCCTCTCTGACAAATGTTAGAAAGTTTCTTGGGAAGTTGGGAAATTCAAACTGCAGGGCTTCCACTGTGAGATAGATGGGGTCTGGCTAGTTCGATTCCCATCAGGTGGGCAGCACTATTGTGAGCAGAGATGGCATCACAGTTTAGAGGATGTAAAGCATCTCCTTCTTTTGAAAACCCCTTCTTGTGATAGTGTCAGAACCTATCATGCCATCACTCCCTGTCCCAGACTAGTTTTCCTTTCCTCTGGACGCATGGGAAGCACTGGGATCCTAACTCATTCTGAAGTGGCTTACATCACCTCTAGGCTGCTGGACCAACCCTCTTCACCTGCCTACAATTCCAAATATGTGTACCAAGTGCTTTCTGGCCACCTTTTCTGATGGTCAGCAAAACCTCCATGCCTCCAAATCCAAGGCATCACATCCTACACAAAACCATGTGTTCTCTGACTCTCATCCTGTTATTACTGGCACCCATGCTTCCAATGATAGATGCAGGGAAATTTGGGTTATCTTTTGACCCTTCTCTCTCCTCTAAAAATCACACCTGATAAGTTTTAGTGTCTTTCCATTTTACCTTTCAAAGAGATTTGTCTATTCATTCTTATCTGTACTATTCTTTTTGTTGCACGATTTACCTTTTTAAAGCAGAATGTGATGATGTGCCTTGTTCTAAATCCTGAATGGGACCTACAGAGAAAGTTCAGCCTACTTCAATTTTATTGAATCCCTATTAGGTCCATTTCCAGCCTCATCTCTCACAATAGCCCCCACACACTGTTATGGGCTGAATTGTGTCCCCCCAAAATTTACATGTTGAAGTCCAGCCCCCAGTACTTCAGAATAACTGTATTTGGAGCATAAACCTTTAAAGACGTGATTCCATTAAAGTGAGGCTGTTAGGATGAGCCCTAATCCAACCTAAGTCAATATGACTTGTATTTTTTTGTGTGTATGTGTGACAGAGTCTTGCTCTGTTGCCCAGGCTGGAGTGTAGTGGTGCAATCTTGACTCACTGCAACCTTTGCCTCCTGGGCATTTTAGTAGAGGCAGAGTTTCACCATATTGGCCAGGCTGGTCTCAAATTCTTGACCTCAGGTGATCCACCCACCTCAACCTTCCAAAGTGCTGGGATTACGGGCATAAGCTACTGGTTTTTTTTTTTGTTTTTTTGTTTTTGTTTTTTTTTGAGACAGAGTCTCTGTCATCCAGGCTGGAATGCAGTGGGGTGATCTCGGCTCACTGCAACCTCTGCCTTCCAGATTCAGGTGATTCTCCTGCCTCAGCCTCCAGAGTAGCTGGGAATACAGGCACCCACCACTATTTCTGGCAAATTTTTGTATTTTTAGTAGAGATGGGGTTTTGCTATGTTGGCCAGGCTGATCTTGAACTCCTGACCTCAAGTTATCTACCTGCTCTGCCTCCCAAAGTGCTGGGATTACAGGCATGAGCCACTGTGCCTGACCTTGACTAATCTCTTCATAGGAAAAGAAGACCAAGGCCCGGATATGCTCGTGCACCAGAGGAAAAGTCATATGCAGGAATAGGGAGAAGACAGACATTAGAAAATCAAGAAAAGAAAGCTCAGAAGAAACTAACCCTGCCAGCACCTTGATCTTGGACTGCCAGTCTCCAGTCTGAGAAAATAAATTGTTGTTTAAGCCACCCAGTCTGTCATATTTTGTTATAACAACTCTAACAAACAAAGACATACACTTTGAAACTTAGTAACACTGTAGTATTTTCCAATTACAGAAACACTATTCCAATATTTTCAGCTCACCATTTTGTACATTCTTGCTGATATTTAATGTTTCTCTCTGTCTCTGAATTTGTTGTACTCTTAAATAATTAGCTCAAATGTTCCCTTCTTTCTGAAAGTTATCTCAGTTTCCTGAACTTGGAGATAATCCTTCTTCTGGTCACCAATAGCACTTTATTTTTAACTCTAATAAAGTAACTACCACAGCCCAACACATACTACAGTCATAGGTATATTTATCATTTTTCTTAGTGCACTTCCAGTCCTTAAAAGCAAGTGCCTTCTGTGACATCATTGGAGCCTCCATAGTGCCTTCAACCATGCTCTGCACACAGGAGGTGGGACTGTAATTTCCATTGTGGAAAAGATCATGTTTACCTTATTCATCGTCAAGTTTCCACCATCAGCACAGTGCCTATATAAAAACAGTGTTTAGGTCGGGCACAGTGGCTCATGCCTGTAATCCCAGCATTTTGGGAGGTTGAGGCGGGCAGATCACCTGAGGTTGGGAGTTTGAGACCAGCCTGACCAACATGGAAAAACCCCATCTCTACTAAAAATACAAATTAGCCGGGCGTGGTGGTGCATGCCTGTAATCCCAGCTACGCTGGAGGCTGAGGCGGGCTAATTGCTTGAACCCAGGAGGCAGAGGTTGCAGTGAGCAGAGATCACACCATTGCACTCCAGTCTGGGGAACAAGAGCAAAACTCCATCTCAAATTAAAAAAACAAAAAACAGTGTTTAGTAAGTATTTGTGGCATGAATATGAATGTGCTAAAGTAAATTTATTAAAATGAAGCTTAAAAATCATGCAGTTAAATTTCTTCCCACTCAAGCAACAAAACTGATTTATAGAGAACATAGTGCCTACCTTTTACTCTGCTAGTTAATCAATAGTTATCTAGCTAGTGCTACAGACTGCATATCCTCAGTCCATGGCTCTTTTCATAACATGGTATTGTCCTCCTGAAATAATAGGATCCTATGTAAAACTTAGTGTATTCTTATGGAAGGAAAGCCACATGAAATCATTAATACGTGGTTTTTAAAATTGTATTAGATACTTATAAGAGTGCAAAGTCTTCAGAGAATGGGACCTGGATAATCAAATGTATAAAAAGTGACATATAGAATGATAGAAAATGTAGATTGATACCTGACCATTTACGCAATTATGGTTCTTCAGTGAGATAGCACAGTTTGTCAGGAGTAAGCAAAAAGACGTTAGGATAGCAAGGGATGTTTTACCGTGGTGTGTGCATTTCTGTATATGTGTGTATACATGCATGCATGCATGCTACAGCAAAGAAGCACTGAAAATTGAGTTCAGGAAGACAATGGGGAGGATAAGAAGTGCTCTAATAACAAATTCAAATTACTTCAAGTTTTATCCAGCAATTGTTGTTGTATATTGTTGACTCAGAACATAAAGAATATCCTGAAATTTCAAATTCCATTAGGCCAAGGTCATTAATTGCTAACATATTTGCAATAGAACTCACTTTAAGATAAAGATGTGTTTTTCAACAGCTAATAATTAATAAGAGTGACACTTTATCTAGTACTAGCTCTCATTATGCAAGGTTTTTCATGCTCTGCACCACTGATTTGTGGGGTCAGATCATTCTTTGCTGTGGGGTGTGTCCCGTGCATTGTAAAGTGTTCAGCAGCCTCCTTGGCATCTACCCACTACATGCCAACAGGACTTTCTCCCAGTTGTTTCCAGGCATTGACAAGTCTTCCGTGGGGAATAAAAAAATTTCCCTGAATGGACAGCCACTGTTCATAACAGATAAGCTTTTTTGAGGTTCTGTTGTTTAAGGCAAGCTGACTACTGTTACCAACACAGACACAGACACAGACACACACACACACACACACACACACACACACACACATACACACACACACACTTCCAGTGGCTGAACATAATAGTTCATTTCTTGCTCTAAAAAGAATCTATTATGGGTCTGGATTGTGAGGCTTGTCTCATGCCATGAGGAAGGTTACTGGGGACCTGCCACCTTCGTGTTTGCCCTGATCATTGGCACACAGTCAGCAGGTGGGAAAAGAACTGGGAAGAACATGGCTGGTAGATTTCCACTAGCCAGGCCTGGACCTGGAGCACAAGCTATCCATCCACACGCCTAGTGAAATGGGGACTGGTGACTTTGTTGAAACTCAGTCACAAAGCCTCATTTAATTGCAAGGAAATCAAAAATAGAGTGCAGCTCTGTGGAACCAAATGGAAATATTTTGGTGCAAAAGTAATTGCAGTTTTGCCATTACTTTCAATGGCAAAAACCACAATTAACTTTTGCACCAACCTAATAATTTTAGTATTATGGTTTCTTTTGTATATTGAATAACAATTTTAAAAAAGTTGTGTTACATTGCATTTCTGCTGAATATATTACAGATGAGGGTGCTGCAGGCTTGCACTGGGCTCCGGAAGTCATTTACTATGAGTAAAAGACGCTCCACAGTATGCTTCAGTTAGTTTTCTTAGTCTCTGAATCATGGATGACCTGGGAGAAAGAGTATGTCTTTAATTACATTTTGATCCATTTATGTAGTAGACCAAATGTGAATTAAAATATACTTTAAAAAATAAATGTATATTTCATAAAAGTTCTTACATGGCTTCTCTGAGATGATACGTACTTTTAAAAATCATCCAACTTTGGAAGATTTAAACTTGAAAACAAAACATGGATTATAACAATGAACAGCCCTTCTTATGTGCAATAGACTTTCATGTTCTAAAGAGGGCAAGAGATTGAATCTTTTTTGTAATTTTTGTTTTTTTATTACTGGGAATACTGGGAAATGATTTGTGCTGTTCATGGAACACAAATACATGAAAAGGTTGGCTGGAATGGAAAGAGTTCTCTTTATCACCGTGGGGCAGCATAAAACTAGCACATCACACAAGGGTCAGATCTGTCATTCTAGGCCTATGATGTCTGTACTTTGCATGCTCTAAGAATGAGCTGACCATAGATAAACTATCTTTCTTCCACTTTATTTTTGGACACTGTCTACCCTTAGGATTACATCTTACCCCAGAGCTATTTTTCAAACTGTTTCCTCTCAATTCAACACATACTATCAAGAAAAATCTATTCAAAAATATCTACCTATGCCATGGAGTGATGCAAAAACACCAACTCTGCTCTCTGGGAAAGACAGTCATGCAAACAGTGAGCCACAGTTATTGTGACAGAACAGAACAGCCCAACTGTAGCAGCTTTCAGATACTATAGAGTGCAGGTGATGGAATAATTACGTTTAATTGGGAGGCTATTATCAAATGACTCAGAGAAGAGTTTGAGTGGAACCTTGAAGGGTATATGACTTTTAATAAGCTGGAGATAGAGAAAAGATAATTGTAGGCTACAGGAATAGTTTGATCAAAGGTGCAGAGGTGTTTTTGTGTATCTGGTGTGTTCGGGGAAGGCTGACAAGGTGGCAACACAATATTTAAGACAGGGCAAAACCAAATGTCGTGAACCAAAGACAATCGTGCTCACCCTAGCTCCACTGTACTTGTTTAGTCTCACATCGTCTACTTTAGATATGCCCTAAATGAACTGTGCACACTCTCATATTCATAGTTTTCTTCATATATTTTAACACAAACAAAAAGTGTCCTGTCTTCTAAATCTACATTTAGACAACTTCAGTGTCACTTCTCACAGTTTTTCCCTTTGAGGCCAACTTCTTTGTATCCACCCCTTGCCCAAGATTCACATACATTCAGTACTTTCTTCCCAGATTGTTTTCTAACATTTAGAGGCCAAATACAGTCATGCCATATATTCTCTCATTTCTGCAGGTGTGGTGTGGTTCATCCATTTACTGAAGTATACATGGACAAAAACCATGACTTACGCTTACTGACAGTATCTTTCATACCTATTAATAAACATATAATTGCTTCACTACAAACTTAATTAAATAGGTCAGTATCTCAGGATGACAATATCAACTTTGTGATTTAATTGCACCTTAAAGACGGCAGCCAAAAAAAATACATAACTTTGGCAAATATTCACCTTTCCATTTAGCATTTAGTATGGTTTAAATGCATCATTGAATGTCCCTTTACCCATTGTATATCTTTATCGACATACAAGAAGGGTCTGCATATATAATTTATTTTCTTGTTCTAGAAAACTCCATTACCACCCAGATGAAATACTGAGAGAGATATTTCACAAGGGGAAGGGGATTCCATTTCCTTCAATTCATGGAATGCATCTAAAACTTCTGAAATTATAACAAGTAAATAATTGTTTTAAAGTAGATCCAGAGTAAGAAAGAATTAAAGGACAAATAGAGTTTTGCTGGTTCTCTCTGCACAGTAAGTCAAGTTTCACTTGCGGAAAAATATTTATGGCAGAAAGTTTAGGTAATGATTAAATATGTAAACCTTGGAGGTAGTCTGCTAGAATTTAAATTCTGATTCTGCCTCAGTTTCCTCACCTGTAAGATGAGTTACAACACATAAAAGTAACACCAATAAATTTTAATTTGTAGAACTGTGAACTGAGTCAATACAGTCAAAATGCTTAGACCAGTGTCCAGCACAAAGCAAACCCTTCTTAAGTATTACAGGCGTCTCTAGGCCAATGTAATTCATTTGTGAGGAGTTTAAACAATTCTAAAACTTAGGATTTCTCCTTATGTTTTTTTGACTATTTGGTCCAAGTGAGCTCCTTGTTCATAGTAAATGAACCATGCCTATGATTCATGTGAATAAAGGGTTGAATAAATGGTTGATATGAAAAATAATTTTGGGCAAATATCACAACATTTCACAATTCTGGAATGGTGAAAAAACTAATGAAGCATGTAAGGTGTTCACTAAGGACAAAAATAAACTCCAAATTAAAATTGCAGAGAGCCAGCCAGAATGTAGGTTTGACCTACTTTGTGTAATACTTCTACTTTATTTTCGAAACCACAAATTATAGACTTCCTCATCTTGGGGAATATTTGATTGATAAAATTAAATAATTTTTTCTAAAATTTCTGGTCAATATTAATATTCAAGGAGCACTTTGCATATCAGTCACATGTGCAGAGATGTCTTTTCCAACCAGGAAAATAAAGGCCTTAACAAGAATTTGGCAGTTATGGTAACAAATGGGATCGGTCTACTCTGAGCTACTCTTAGTCTACTAAGAGCTGAAGACTTCTTACTTGCATTTGTGACAGTAATTGCAAATAATGTCTCCTTTAGTCCTCCAGTAAAAAAGAAAAGAAAAGAAAAAAAAAAAAACCTCTTCGTGAAGATTCCTTGAAAGGTACCTGACAGACTGAGCTCAGCATATTCTCAAGGACTTTATAGACATCTTCAAAATTCAGGGATGTAAGGATGAGATGACCCAGTTACTTTCCTTCTCTTAATGTCATGTAATAAAATACTAGATAGGAGTCAAATTTCTTTAGTGCTTACGGTTCTTTAATTTATAACTAAAGGAAACAAAAAATAACTTCCCATTTTCAAGTTGCTGTAGAAAACAACACTGAATTGGGTTCACTGAAAACTTACTTTTTAAAGAAAATAGCAGACATCAATACACCAATTAATACAATTTAAAAACTACCAGTTGTGTGTGTGAATTTAGTTGTCTACGAACATTTCTCTGAACATATACATGAATGTCCACTTGCTAGGGTCAGGCCCTAGAACCAGTAGCTTTCTTAACATGGGAAAGGAAAGAATTTTAATTAATTTATCTACTTATAACTATTAAAAGATGACTGTTTTAATAGGACTGTCCAAAGTGTTGTCATACCTTTCAAAATTAGAAAAGAGTAATAAAAATATGCATTGCTGCCTCAGCAGCTTAAGGGGGGGGGGAACTTCATGTATAAAAAAATCCTCAGAGTGATATAAGCATTTTGTATTCCAACAAAAAAACTGCTTTTCTATCTTTAGCATCCATGTCTGTTACTCATATTTATGAAAATTCATTTTTATAGCATTAAACTTGAAACATTGATTTTAAGTTTTTAATAGGCACACATATTTTGTTATATTTTGCATGGAAACATAATGTATTTAAAAATATAGACCTATTTAAGAGCAGCACTAAACCCTTCCAAAGAGATATACTTTCAAGGTCATCAGATGCATCTCGATGCATAATTTGGAGATGAATATGCTCTCTGACTGCAATTCAACTATATTTGGGCTGTGGTTTACATAAAAATACAATTTTTAGAGAAAAATCATCATCTTATCTGAGAATGTTTCTGGGGATAGCTTTTTGCCCAGTGATCCATTCCCACAGATGATGGCAGATAAACTGAATATATTTAAAGGCAAAGAATGCCACCTTCTGCTACAAGATGAATTAATTTATCAGGCTTTCACCTTAGGTGGTCTGCTGGTGACGAGGGCTTCAGCTCTGGATATCTTCATTGCAGTTATGTTCCAGGAGAGCAATCTTCATCATTTCTCTGCTACTGCCTTCAAATTACATAGAGCTCTGTGCGGGGATAAACTGTAATATATGGCCATGGCCCTAAACATGTGTATATAGCTTTACTTAGTTCCATAAAATGAGAATCCCGCACAAGCAATCATTATTTAAACTGCTTTACTATTGAACTAGGCCACATGCTACAGCTCTATCTTTTGCTCTTTTTCACAGAGATACACAGAAACACTATTGAGAGTTAGTGTGTTTCTGTATGGGGGATGGAGACAGCTATTGATTGGCGTTTGCTTATTGAGAATACACTATACAGGCTACAAGTTAGCATGCTTTTGTATTTAAGTACTAGACAAACTGGCCTACAATACAAATATATTTATTATCTCACGTAACAAGAAGCCCAGAGCAAAGGTGTGCACTAGTGCTGATTGAGTCAGTGGCTCAATGGTGTTACCAAGGTCCATGTTTCTTTCTAGCTCTCTTTCCTTACCCATCATTCCTGGAGTGTTGGCATCATCCTTACCCTAGTTTTGCTTGTTGTCACAAGATAGCTGCTCCAGAGCAATAGAGGCAGAATCTTCCTGTTCATAATCATTGGGGGAAAAACCTCAGCATTGAATATTAATAATTTTCTTTGATCTGGTTGAGTCTACCTTAATCAGGTATAAATTCCCTATCTAGCACAAGTAGCCAGAGGAAAGTTGTGTCCTGGATGCTTTAAAGTTACTGGACTGTATTTCTGCAGTGGGGGAAAGAAAAAGAATACCCGAATAATATCAAGGTACCTGCTAATGAGGAAGAAGAGAAAAATGATTGTTCTTGTATAAGGTCCACAGGGTCCACCAGAAATAACCTCAAGACAGACCTGACTACATAATTCAACCAATTTAACATATTACAAATTATCTACTCCTGATGCTCTCTTTATCATTTTTAAAATAAGAATTACAAATCACAGGATAGTTATGATGGTTGGAAATAATATACAGGTACAATTTAGCACGGAGTATGACATGTATAAAGGGACAAAGTCACCTGTTCCAAAAAGTTAGTGAGAAGAAAAAGGAGAAATTATTGTTATCGTTTTGTTGTGAGTATAGTGGACTATAATGTGGAGGACTTAAGTGCAGACATGCAGCTAAGAGAGTAGATTTATTTCAAGGAAAAGCGAATGGCAATCTCTAAAATATGTCTAATCATCCTGTAAAGATGTTCATCAGAATCTACTGAGACTTAACCATTTAGAAAATAACTGTATAGATCCAGTGCCAGCAGGCATCACTTCAGGAACTCCAGGGCCCAGGCTGTCACAATGCCAGTCAACATGCTGGCTCTCCATCCTGCCTGGGATGGGAAGGAACACAGAGGCTCCACCATCTGCTGTGACCCAAAAGCCGAATGAATGGGATAACATGACAATTTCCAAAGGGAATTCTTCTGAGCTACTATGTAGATAGATAGATAGATAGATAGATAGATAGATAGATAGATAGATAGAGAGATAGATAGACAGATAGATACATAGATACATAGATAGATACATAGATAGATACATAGATATATAGGCACATAGATAGACAGACAGATATTCCAATTAATTGACTCAGCTTTCTTACTATTTTAGGGCAGTTATTCTTGACTGACTCTTAATTGATACATTCATTACTGGTTTTTAATGCAGTTTTAAACTTGTGAAATTTGTTCTAATGGTATCCATTTTGTTATTCTTTCCTTCTGCAGAGCACTCTCTACCTTTCCTTTAGGATATAAGTGCACTCCAAATAAATGTTTTGTCCTGATTGCTATAGAATGCATTATACCAGTAATTTCTATGCCAACAAAGTCAAGTTGATACTTTACTATAAATTATTCTCCCAGACAATGACTCATTTATGATTTAATTCAATAGATCTAAAATATAGTTAGGGCCTGTCTGGCTAGCTTCCTGCAAAATGCTGTAATCATCTACCTCATTTTTTTTCTCTTTTCTATTTTTATCTCTTTATTCATATTTCAAGGTGCAACAGTGATGTGCCTTCCCCTCACTCCGTGTGTGATATATGATATACACATTAAAAGGTAGCAATCAACTGCAGGTGCATTGATTAAATTAGGCCCTCGTGAAGAAGGATTGATTAAATTTTACATTTATGTAAGTTTCTTCTTCCACTAATCCTACCTGCCACTGTCTTTCATAGGATGTTTACTTTGGTTTCAGCATGTGAAGCATAAGTTTTAACATATAAATTAAATATTTGGGAGAAAATAAAGTAATATATAATTCTTTATTAAATAATGGAATTTTTCACATGTATTTGGCATATGGTGTAGATCATATGTTTGAATTTAAGAGTTATTTGGGAGTATTAATACAGCAAGCAAAAATTAGAATATATTAAAAAATTTATAATTTACTTTTGAAAAGATGTAAAATTTCAGGTACAAATAAAATATAATTGATGAAAGTGAGTGAATTGGTCCTCCACAGAAAAATTAAAAGATAAGTATGTCAAAAATCTACATAAAATGTATACTTACCATATGTCTTAGTAAGCTCAGGCTGCTATAACAAAATGCCAGACTGAGTGGCTTAAACAACAGACATTTATTTCTCACAGTGCTGGAAGATGGAAAGTCTAAGACCAAGGTGCTGGCAGATGCAGTTCTTGATGAGGGCCCACTTTCTGGCTTGCAGATGTTCTTCTTGCTGTGTGCTCCCATGGAAGAGAGAGGAAGTTCTGATGTCACTTTGTATTCTCCTAAGTACGTTAATGCCATCATGGGAGTTCCACACTTATGACCTTATCTAAACCTAATTACACCCCCAACTCAAAGACCCACCTTCTAATACCTTCACAGTGAAGGTTATGGCTTTAACACATGATTGTTTCTGAGGAGACACAAACATTCAGTCCATAATACCGTAACCTAGAAATCTAATGCTTACATGTTTACTCTCCCCAAATTGAAAACTTGTCTATACAAAGATCTGTATATAGACGTTTATAGATGGAAGCCTTGTTCATAATCACAAAAAAATGGAAGCAATAGAAATGTCTTAATTGGGGGATGAACAAACACATTGTAGTACATCCATAAAATGAAACACTGCTCCATAATGAAAACAGCAAATTGTTGATCCATGTCACAATGTGGGTGATGTGGTTGTCACACAAAAGCATTGTGCTAAGTGAAAGAAGGCAGGCACTGATAGCTACTACCATATGGTTCTGCATACGTGACATTCCACAATAGGCAAAACTATAGGGACAGAAATCAATCAGTGTTTTCCAGGGGCTGTACTTGTGGTTAGATGACTATATACATTTATTAAAATGCATGAAATTGTGCACCTATATAGAAACTGTACCTCAAAAAAACTAACATTAAAAAATACCTAGACAACTAACATGACCGCAGGATGCCCTTAGAAAACTCCTTTAAATAGACATCAACTACAACTCCAGTAAAATTGTTATGTGTTAAAAAGGAAACAGAACATTAATTTCTGAGTATTGGAATGACCTATATGCCATACTAGTTTCCACTTATGAAAAATGTCACTATTGTTACCTGGTTGTCTCAAAGCTTCAGAGCTACCTTAGTGAATATTAGGGGCTGCCTTGGGTAAAGGCAGAAAAGTTCTACCCATACAACCATGTATTCAAGAACCTCAATCTCAGCCTGTTCCAAAGTCTTCCTCCATGTTTCACCATTGGGCATGAAACTTTCATCAGTATCTCTCTTCTGGATTAAGTAAATAAAACAAGAGACTGAGATGGGAACTATGCTTCTTAAAAAATGGAATTAGTCACAGGTATTTGGCATATTAAGCCTTATATGATTCATTAACAAGTCACAGAAATTAGTGAGAACATCCAAGAGAAGCACATTAAAGGAGCATCTTAACACATGTTGACATTAGTTCTGATCTGCTCTTTTTACTAAAAGGCAATACAAGATACAAGACAGATGTTACAAAGACAGGAAATAAGAAGGTTGCTTTAAATGCTGACTTTGCTCTTTTAGAGCTTTTCGTGTTAGTTCAGATTACTTAACTACTTTTGGTCTGAGTTTCCTCATCTATAAAGAGGAGAAGAATAATGTATCACCATTCAGGGTGGTTTTCAGGGGACACTCACACCCACAGTATCATTCAATACATATACAAACAATAATTCACATACAGTAAATGCTCAGTAAATGCAAGCTATTACTAATAATTATTATTATATCATTTCTTCCCACTTTAAGCCCTTTAAACTACTAATCAAATATATAAGTTAATGTTTGGTGTTTGCTGACTAACAAACCACTCCATATTTAGTGACCTAAATCAAAAATTATTAATTATTGTTAACAAGTTTATGGAGCAACTGAGCAATTTTGTGGATGTGTGACAGGCTTTGCAGATGCAAGACATGCTTGCTCTTGTGTCTTTGATCATCTGGTAGGGGGTCTGGCCAGTGTCTGTCATCAGGACGACAGTGGTTCTGGGTCTTCTGTTTCATTATCCAGCAGGCTAGCTTGGGCCTGTTCGCATGATACAGGCAGATTCCAAGAGGGTTTGTGGAAATGGGATAAGCCTCTTGAATTCTAAGCTTACAAATAGCACATCACTCCTATATATACTAGTTTATTCTCCCCTGATGCTTTAAAAAACATATATCCTCTTCAGTTGTCTCTGTTTCTTTCTGGGTTTCACTTGATTTATAACATATTCCTAGGCATATCTAACAAAGGGTAATCCATAATTTCCACACACAGTACACCTCAAAAAAGCATGTGTAATAGATACGTAGCATAACAAAGTCATACACCTTGCATGTTAATTGATTATAGATTGCACTTCTCCACTAAATGTAACTCCTTATATGTCATCTCTTTTTATTATATTTGTTTATTTATACTCATGGCATGATGCATTTCTGGAAGAGAGAGATTAGGTGAGTTTTCTTCTTACATCCCCACCGCCTAGTGTGTCTTATATGGACAACACATATTTATTGGAAAAATCCTATTAGAGGTATCATGTAGCAAGAGAGAGGCCTTCGTTAGGGATTATCAAGGGAGGCTGAGAATAAGGGTAGATCTTGAAGTCTGGGAAGGAATTACATTTGGGGAAGAGTCTTAGTGAGCAGTCCATCCAACATGAAGAAAGTTTAGAGTGGGAAACAGGTACGGTGAATGAACAAAGACTTTGGCTTGAGCAAAGTGTGGTTTTGAGCATTAATGGGAATTGGAGATAGAAAGAAAGTCAGGAAAAAAACTCCAGACGGCCTCAAGTTAAAGAACTTAGCTTAAATCCATTTATTATTTAATTAATGAGAAATACTTAACACATTAATTAAATAATGAGAGAAAATTAAGCCATTAACTCTCATTGCCCATATAGCTTATCAGACTAGTTAGTCTTTTCCTAGCTACCTTTACTAGTTAGTCTTTAACAAGCAATGACATAAGCAAATTTAACCAGGGTAATTATACTCTGAAGAAGGGTGACACTGATGGAAGGGGTCATAGAATAGTGTATTGTGTGGAAAAGTCAAGTTTCTGTGTATTATGAGAACAATTAGGAATACCTAAGAACCTCAAAGACCTGAAGAGAAAGTGAGTTTTGACAGACAGACAAGTCACAAGTCATGACTCCATAGTACAGTCCCTCATTGACTGGCTCTGACACACATAGACAGAGTTAAAAAATAGTTTATAAATCAATCTTGGACATTCTACATATAAATTCTCCCTCTATTTCATTGGTCAGAACCTAACTGCAAGTTCTCAGTCTCCTACAAGGAAACCTGGGAAATGTCCTCTCCATTTGGCTTACCTACTTTTTATCACTTAAAATATGACATGAAAAGTTGTACCAAACAGATGAACCTTTTATGCAGAGCACAAAGTAACAGTTGGTGAGGGATTTTCTATAGACTTAACATGTGCCTACGTGCACAAAAGCACAGACATACATATAATTTGGCATTTACAAATTTGAATACTTCAGATGGAGCTAGTGAGTAAAAAACATAGCGAGTCCTAAGAGGAAAAGAAGGATATATGTCAGGAAAAGATACACTAGTAATTTTCAGATTTTAGCATGATTCAATTCACTTGAGGATCTGATTAAATGTACAGATGCTAGGCCCCAACCCCAGAGAGCCTAATGATTTTAAGAAGATCTCTGACATCATCATGGGATTCACTTTGACAAATATTGCTCCAGCCCTGTCTATTCTTGAATGACTTATTGGATGTGACCCTGTTTTTTTTTTTTTTGGACCTTCTGTGACCTGTTTATTTTGGTTAACATAACATTCTTCAGCTTCATCCATGTTGTTGCATTTCACAGATTTTCCTTTTGTTAATGGCTGAATAATATCTCACTTCATGTATATACCAAAATTAAAAATAGAATTAAAATATGATTTGGCAATCTCATTTCTGGGCATTTATACAAAAGAATTAAAATCAGGATCTTGAAGAGATATTTGTACCCCCATATTCATTGCAACATTATCCATAGTAGTCAAGATATATAGGAAAAAACGCAAATGTCCATTGATGGATGAATTGGCATACATTTTCTTTTTAAAAAAATTTTACTTTAAGTTCAGAATATGCAGGTTTGTTACATAGGTATACGCGTGCCACGGTGGTTTGCTGTACCTATCAACTGGTATGTGATCCTGTTTCTTCCATGTCTGCTGCAAAGTACAACATACTGATAATGGCTATAGCCAATCTAAAACATGCCCAGGTGCCTGATTGGAAACTCGTCACTGAGTTTGTAAGTCCATCACTTGTTTCCCAATTTTTTTTCCTGTTTTGGAGGTCAAGAACGCATTTCCCTCAAAAGAACAGTTGAGAGAGAACCTGACACTCTAAGAGATGTAAAATGTAGACTCGCTCTTTAGCTAATGCATAGCGCCTTCTTATATATTTTGTCTTTTCTGCCAAAAGTAAAAATTGATCAACATTTTGAAATTGTCAAGATTACTTTGAAAAATATTTTAAAAAGAGAAATATATATCTTCGAGTGTTCGGAAGAAAGGGGATAGGTCAGTTACAGAAATCAAGATTACTTTAGTTGCCAGACCATAGTTAAGGATAGATAGTCACACCATTGAGTAACCCATCATCTGTAGCTTACCAACAAATTCAGTAGCTGGATTGCTTTGTCCATCAGATAAAGTAACTATTACTTCACAGCATATTATAGTAATGTAATATATCTTATCTTTCTTCTTTTCTCTTTACTGCTGTTGCGCGTTTTATCATTTTACGAAGTTTTCAATGTGTGTGCTTTCTTATTTATTTTACCTTTAAGGGTTATCTGTAAGCTTAACCAGACCCAAAAGAACAGGATTTATTTACTTCTCAGGGACTTCATGATTTTTATTTTGTTTCTAATTGACATAACAATTGTACATATTCATGGGGTACAGTGTGATGTTTTAATACAAGCATATGCTATATAACCATGAAATCAAGGTATTTAGCTGTATTTATGATCATATATATTTATTTTTTTTGTAGTGAGAACATTAAAAATCCTGTCTTCTAGCTATTTTGAAATATACAATACAATGTTTTTAACCATAGTCACATTGCAGTGTAATAGAATACCAAAACTTTTTTCTCTCAAAGGTTAAGTAAGTTTTTAAACGGTATACACACATAATGAAATACTATTTGGCCATTAAAAAATTGTATTTTGCCATTTTCAGCAACATGCGTGAAACTAGAGAACATTTTGTTAGGTGAAATAAGCCAAGCACAGAAAGACTAATATTGCATCACTCATATGCGGGAGCCAAAGGAGTTGATCTCATGGAAGTAGAGAGTAGACTAGTGGTTACCAGAGGCTAGGCAGTGTGGTGAGAATGGAGAGTTCGTGAGATTTGGTCAACGGGTACAAAGTTACAATTAGACAGAAACTTCCTTATCAGAAAACCTAATAGAGGTGCATTTTGGTTATGTTTTTGTATTAGCACATCCTGAATATCAGCTAAAATCCAAACGTATCTTCAAGACTTTTGATTTAGACTTTGACAATGCAAGACAGGCTTTTGCCTGAAACCTGGACTATTGACAGAATTATTTAATTGATACTACCGTCCTTACACCTTTAATATATACTGTGTACACAATCAGAGAAGCTTTCTAGAGCACTGCATGCATTATTCCACCTGTCTTTAAAATTTTAATGGCTCCCTACTTCCTAAAAGAGAAATATTGAGCTCTTAGCCTTACACTTAATGCTTTCCAAATTTAGACACTAAATATAGCATTGCCTAAGCCAGATATGTTGATCCATCTCCAGACATGCCTTACTTAACTTTTTTCTTTTGGTTTTACAGTTGACATAGTTCTTTTCTCTTCTGTATTATTCCTACCACATCTAGATGCCTACATACATAGTGGATTTCTCATTAAATCAAGGCAACCTCATGAATCACCTTCCAACAAATGGGAATTCATCCTACTTGTTTTTGTCTGTTGCTAGTTCTGAAAAGTGAGCTGCTCTCTTTCTACAACTGAATTCCACATTGTATCCTAGTTCCCATTAATCTTTCCAAAAGAAGAAAGAAGTTTATTCCTGTGGATTCCCAATAGGCAGGGAGTGGAGTCCTCATGCTCAGTCTTAGTGCATTACCTGAGGCCATTTTGCCTACTGTTTTCAGGTTCTCCTGCCATTGACTTCCAGGCAGCTAGCCTAGGATGATGGATGCCCCTGGACTGTCGCAACTGCACCCCACCTAACTGTTGGGTCATCCATTACTGCAGGTAGAAATCTCTGATGCCAGAACCTTCTCTGATTAATAACTCATTATTATAGCTTGCCATTTGGGTGGAAACAGAACTATGTTGTGTTCTTCTTTATTGGATGAAAGGGAGGTTTCCTGACAAAATTGTAAGCGAGACATAATGTCTAGGAGCTCAGACTTGAATAGTTCTCCTTGGGAAGATGCAGGAACTTGGATAGAGCAAGCATGATATTAAAATGTGTGTGTATGTGTGTGTGTGTGTATCAGTACTGGATTCTAAAAGTAAAACTGTAGAAGGAAGCAGTACAAAGATAACAAGAGCTAATATTTATTGAGGGCTTACTCAGTAAGTGTTTCAGAACAGACACAAGCTCTTTATCACATTAGTTTGCTTAATAACAACAAACATTTAAAGAGATGGGTTCCATTATTATGCACATTCTATAGACGGGAAAGTGGACAAAAAAGTTGCCTAAAGGACTTATGGCTAGTAAGTGGCGGAGTTAGTAGTCATCCCTCGTATCCATGGGAGAATGCTGCTAGGACTCCACATGGACACCAAAATCTACAGATGCTTAAGTCTCTGATATAAAATAGATTTGTATATAACCTACCCACATCCTCTTGTATAGTTTAAATCATCTCTAGATTACTTTTAATACCTAATATAGCATAAACGCTATGCATATATTTGTTGTACTGTATTGTTTACATAATAATGACAAAAAAAACTCTGTGCATGTTCAGTACCAAAACAACCATCTATTTATTTTTCTATTTTTGTTCTATGGTTGTGGATTCATGAATGTGATTCCACAAATGTGGAACCTATGGATGCAGAAAGCTGATTGTATTTCAAACAAAGGTAGTTTGATTCCAGAAATTAATTGGGGCCAATTTAAATTGCTATGTTACTGATACAAGAACTTTACATAACATATCTCACTTATTTCAATAAATCTGCAATGCAGGCCGGGCGCGGAGGCTCAAGCCTGTAATCTCAGCACGTTGGGAGGCCGAGACAGGCGGATCACGAGGTCAGGAGATCGAGACCATCTTGGCTAACACGGTGAAACCCATCTCTACTAAAAAATACAAAAAACTAGCCGGGCGAGGTGGCGGGCACCTGTAGTCCCAGCTACTCAGGAGGCTGAGGCAGGAGAATGGCGTAAACCCGGGAGGCGGAGCTTGCAGTGAGCTGAGATCTGGCCACTGCACTCCAGCCTGGGCGACAGAGGGAGACTCCGTCTCAAAACAAAACAAAACAAAACAAAACAAAACAAAAAAAACAAAAAACTCTGAACTCCAGGCTGTCCAAATCTTGTGCTCTTTCTGCCAGACCATGCTACTTTTTACTTTGAGAGAGAAGGTATCATTGTTTTCTGTATGCAAATGAAGCAGTTGAATTGCTTCAGGGGAAAAAGGTAAACAGAAAGTGTGCTCCTCTGATTGGGGTGAAAAAGTTGGAGGGGGAAGTTATGTTCTCCACAAAAAGATCTAGTAGTCAGTTTCTACTGCCTTGGGGTGAGAAACAAAGGTAATGATAACCTATCCAGGAAGGCTTTCCTTCTCACAAATGCAAATGGTTTTAGTAGTATTCATGAATAATGAGGGTAGGAAGTATGTGCTGCTAAGAGAGAGGAATGGAGAAAAAGACACACATACAGAGAGAAAAGAAGAAAAGAAGAGAGAGTGAAGGTTCTGAAGCATCTGCATCCTATACTAACTCTCCTTAATTATTCTTAGATGCAGGGTTAATTTCAGAGCTCTCAGTGGTAATTTGGTAAAGGTCAAATGACCTGTGCTACAGAAAGGGCTGGAATTTATGGGTCACATGAAAGGAACATAACTGAAATTTATTGAGCATCTATTCTGTTTTGTATTATTAGACATCCTAAAAGGTAGGAGTTTTATGCTCATTTACAGATGAAAAAACTAAAGTTCAAAAATATTAAATTATTTTCCCAAGCCAGACTGCCAGAAAGCAGCAGAGCCAGGATTTAACACCATGTCTATCTTTCTCCAAAGTTCATACTCTTTCCTCTAAAGATACTTTAAGTTAGGTCCTTATATAGGTATCATTTTAGCAGACCAAGCTATTGAATCAGCTCATGCTAAATACTGAAGCAATCTATTTGCTGACTCTGCCTCTAATAATTCTTTTTTGCTTCAATCCACCCGTTATATTTTTCGAAATTTAAATGCTGGCAGTTTTTCTAAAAGATAAAATCCAAAATTTCCAATCTGGTCCCACTGCCGTTGTCTAGTTGTGTCTGCTCTTTCTTACTACCACCAACCAACTATCCTAGCTGATCCCCTGAACTATCTGTTGAGTACATGCCACACATTCTTTCCTCTTAACATTTGTTCTTGCAGTACCCACTGTCTGAGTTATTTTCTTTTCTCACTTTCACATCCAGGTAATTATTCTCTTGGCACTAACTGCCTCCACCTTTTCTCAGCACTTACCTTGTTTGCTTCTTCTTACATATAGTTATGTTTTGTTCTGCTATCTGGCTACCTGTTCATACAGACAGTAACTCTGCTTTACATTTTAAGTGAATTTAACAGACAGCTTTTGAGAATGAATTATGAGGCCTGGCATATGCTGGATGCTTTAGACAAAGAGATACAAAGATACGGTTTCTGCCTACAAGATTTACCCATATGTGTGTTTCCACATAGTACTCAAGGGCAAACTTGCCACACGGCAAGTGCTCTGTAAGCACACATGCTAAGGCATAGCTGACATGATATGGAGAATGGCCTTCTATTCTGAATTGTCTCCACGTTTCTTCAAGTTTTCATGTTTAAAGTGCTTGGATTATATATGCCCTCAATGCTGCCCATCTACTTGCAGCTTCGGATCATTAGTTCCTCTGTGTAGTGCTCCATTTTGTGGCACAGGTTTTCATAAAGTTTAATGGGTTAACATTATTAAATGTCTCCATGGTATGTTTCTGCTCAGATGGTTTGAATAGCAGATTACTTTCTAAATGTAAGTTTGACTCCAGTGAGTTCCTCTCCTTCCTTTTCCGTCCTTCTTTGCTTTTCTCTTGTTAGTATTACTAATAAGAGATATTTGCCTAAAGAGAGTCATCAACACAAAAAAACAAGATGACTAATAACAAAAGTCAGGTTGGTTCCGAGAACTCTCAATTTGTGATATTCATGAGAGTTATTCATTACTATAGTGGCCTCTGGGGCCCAGATATTCAAGTCTCATTTTCTCACCATGTTCTTTCACTTCAACTACCGAACACGTTTCATTCCAGAATTCCTCTGCCATCTGACTACCTTCTCATACAGATAGTAACTCTACAGTTAGATGCCACCACCACCACCACCACCACCACCAAAAGTTTCCAAAAAAGATATTTTTCCTTGTTTTACATTTCAGGAAAATAATATTTCTTTGGAAACATATTTTTGAGAGTCATTTCAAAGAATTTCAGCTTGATAAATACACATGTTAATGCATTATACCACCACCTAACTTCCATAGTTTCAGTAGATTGGGCCTTTTTTAGTGGGGAAAAACATGTGTAGGTTTGTGTATACATATATGTATGTACATGCACATATATGTATGAGTATATATGCTCATGTATATACTGCACATGCATGTGTGTACATGTATATATACATGCACATATGTGTGGACAAGCATACCACTAATACATTTTAATGGGGGATGTAGTATTCATGGTATATTATATAGGTTGTAGAATATTCTTAAATTGTGTAGTAAGTAAAGCTTACTCGGTTATATTTGTTTATCCACTTTTTAAGCATCCACAAAAATGCACATTGTGTTTTGAATATCAAGGTTGCAAAATAAATGGAAAATAGCAATGAGAAAACTTACGTGATAATTTTGGAGAGAGCTGTAACATGAGAAAATAAAGTTATAAAATTGCCTAAGTCTCAGTACTTCCCGAGATGAATAAAGAAGATACCTTTTAGTCACAAGCAAACAACTCGTTAGAAAACATTCTCTCCTATGTTAAGTCTGAACCTGTAGATGAGAAAAGCTAGTGCTAAAATATCAAGTGGCATACAATTAATATTCATATCGTGAAAAATTAGCACATTTATCATTCATCTTCTTGCTTATTATAAAATCCTCTAAGATAATGCTAATATGTACAGATTAACTAACTGCAATTTCCATAATTTTTTTCATTTCTGAATACATTAAAATTCCATTTTTTTTTAATTTTCTCAGCTTAAATTCTTTAGATAACCCCAGAGAAATTCATGCTTGCTCTATTGTATAAAATTGTGGCTTTCTTTCAGACTACTTACTTCATTATTAGACACACGCTCCAAGTTTTCTCATTATGATAACTATATATGTTTATGTAACTACATATGCTTATATCTTGTGCATGTTCATAGTGACTTTTTACTCACTTTAAACTTTACTTGAGGGCAAATTTTAAATTTTACTTGAGGGCAAATTAGCCTGTGTCCAAGCCTTTAACAAATGACACTTTGAAAATACTTCTTAAATGTTGCTTGTGCTCTATCAACTCTGGTATAACAGTTATCCACCTGTCTCAATCACTGCTAAGAAGAGGAGAAATATTTTGGCAATATGTTATTCAGGGAACTCAGCTCATGAGGACTAATTAAAATAATAACCTGACATGCATGTTTCTCTTAGATTACTGTCTTACGAACTGGTTGTTCACAACTTTCCAATGCCAAATCAACGTTGTCAGAGCACAACTGCTAATTAAAATGAGAAACTGGCTAATTCACAGTCAGAAAACTGTTGACTTACAGACATAAATGTCAAGTATCAAGGGTAGTGATTCATTAAAACATAGAGTAATGTTATCTCCTCAAATATTTGAAAGAATATTTTAAGGCCATATAATAAGAATAAAAATAAAAATAATATGGCAAAGAACAAGAACAAGAAAAGGAAGACCATATTACAAACGCACAAAAATGATACTCAAAATCAATATATCTTCGGAAGAAGACCATATTACAAACGCACAAAAATGATACTCAAAATCAATATATCTTCATGTGCCTTTGAAAGTGTTCACAACACTACATGAGAGATGAGCTTTAGAAAGGCAAAAGGACTTGCTGGATGACACACAGTCAGCATTTTCTGTCTCACAGAATAATACATTTTCTGGGTTGAATTGTTGCAGCTGGCTTTCATTTCCACAGTCAGTTTTTCAACAACACACATTAATATACAATCTGTGTAAAAGACAATATATCAGAATTTACAGAGGAAAAAAGAGTTCTGATTTGTCTTTGGTGAAACTGCAAAAGCAACACACATATGCACAATTACACGCACAGAGAGACATGCACATCAATTACTAAATGAATAAAAGCAAACTAAATTATAGTATAATTCAGTGCCTAAGGAGGCCAGTTAAAATGGATATATATTTTTTAATGTATGAAGACTTTTTGCTTTAATTTTTTTTTTTTAAGGGTACATGTGCAGTTTTTCTATTTAGGTAAACTTGTGTTGTGAGGGTTTGTTGTACCAATGATTTCATCACCCAGGTATTAAACCTGGTACCTACTAGTTACTTTTCCTGACCTTTTCCTCCACCCACCACCCACCATCCGACAGGTCCCAGTGTGTGTTGTTCTCCTCTATGTGTCCATGTGTTCTTATCATTTAGTTCCCACTTATAAGTGAAATCATGCAGGTTTTGGTTTTCTTAGTAATAGTTTGCTAAGGATAATAGTCTCCAGCTCCAACCATGTCCATGCAAAGAAAATGAAATCATTCTTTTTTATGGCTGCATAATGTTCCATGGTGTATACATACCACATTTTCTTTATCCACTCTACCATTGATGGACATTTAGGTTGTTTCCATTTCTTTGCTATTGTGAATAGTGCTGAAATGAACATATGTTTGCATATGGTCTTTATAACAGAACAGTTTATATTCCTTTGAGCATATACACTGTAATGGTATTTCTGGCTTGAATGGTATTTCTATCTTCAGTTCTTTGAGAAATCACCACACTGTCTTTCACAATGGCTGAACTAATTTACACTCCAACCAACAGTGTATAAGCATTCCTTTTTCTCCACAACCTTGCCAGCATCCATTATTTTTTGACTTTTGACTAACAGCCATTCTGACTGGTGTGAGATGATATCTAGTTGTAGTTTTTATTTGCAGTTCTGCAATGATCAGTGATACTGAGGTTTTTTTTTTCATTTGATTGTTCTTTAAATAACATTTACAGTTTCCTAATACCAATAACATCTAGGATTTTCAAAAATTACTAATCATACCAAAAACTCAGAAAAACCTCAACTTGAATGAGAAAACACAATCAACAAATGTCAATAATGAGAATACATTAATATTGGAATTATCTGGCAAGAATTTTAAAGCCACATTATAAAATTCATAAATAAGCAATTATAAATATGCTTGAAATACATTTTAAAATGGAAGATTTCAGCAAAGAAATCAAAAATATTTTAAAAACCAAATGGAAATGTAAGAATTGAAAAAGGCAATAAATGTAATAGAAAACCCCAGTGACTGAGAACCAACAATAGAATGGAGAGGACAGAAGAAAGAATCGTTGGATTAGAAAGAGAACAAGAGAGATTACCCAATAGCATTCACAAAAAGACAAAAAAAAAAAAAAGAGCAGAAATTCAAGGGTTTGTGAAACTATAACAAAAGTTCTAACATTTTTGTCATTTGAGTCACTGGAAGAGGAAAGACAGAAAATGGGACTGATAAATTACTTTTTAAAAAAAGTCTGAAAAAGTTCCAGTTTATTAAAAAAAAAAAAAAAGGCATAAACCAAGAAGATTCAAGAAGCTGAGAGAATTCCATACATGATAACCCAAAGAAATTTATTCCAAGATAGGTCATAATTAAACTTCTGAACTAAAAGCAAAGAGAAAAACTTGAAAGTGATGAGAAAGAAAAGAATGACAATTTAACGATAGGAGAAAAACAATTTAAATGACAATGGATTCTCATCACTACAATGGAGGCCAGAAGAAAATGGTACATTTTTCAAGTACTAAAAGAAAATGAATGTCAAACAATAGTTCTAATCTGGAAAATTCATCTTCAGAAATGAAGGAGAAATGAAGACCTTCTCAGATGAAGAAAAGCTAGGAGAATTTGTAACTTCCAAAACAATAACAAAAAATAAGTTTGAAACCAAAAGGAAATGATAAAAAAAATCTCGGAATATCTGAAAAATAGAAAGAACAATTAAAAGAACAAAGACATAGTTAAATACATAGGTTTTTCTTCTCTCGGATTTTCTAAAATGTGTTTGAGAATTGACGCAGAAAATACATTGTAAGATGTGACCCTCAATGTCCATACAGGAAATATGTAAGTATATTATACTTGAGGGAAGGTAAAGGAATTTAGATAAAGTGAGGTGAGATTATTATACTTAAACTGATAAAGTGTCAACACCAGTAGATTGTAATACAGTGCATATATATATGATTATTAATTTTGTATGTGAACTTGACCGGGCTAAGGAATGCTCAGATATCTAGTAAATTTAAATAAGCATTTCGATCAGTAGATTGAGTAAAGAAGATCCACCCTGACCAATGTTGTTGGGTATCATCCAATCTGCTGGCCCAAATAGAACAAAAAGATGAATGAAGGGTGAATTCTCTCTCAATCTCTCTCTCTCTCTCTCTCTCTCTCTCTCTCTCTCCCTCTCTCTCTCTCTCCCCCTCTCTTCCCCAACCCCAACCCCCTAACCCTGAGCAGGGACATCCATCTTCCCCGTTTCTTAAACCTTGGAGCTCCTGGTTCTCCAGCCTAGTTATTCTGGGACATACACCAGTGAAATCCCAGTCTCAGGTCTTTGACCTTGGAAGTTATATCCTTGACTCCCCTAGTTTTCATGTCTTTGAACTCAAACTGATTTACACGACTGGCTTTCCTGTTTCTACATCTTGTAGAGGGGATAATGTGAGATTTCTCTTCCTCCATAATCGCAGGAGCCAATTCCACAATAAATTTTCTCATATATCTGTATATATCCTATTGGATCTGTTTCTCTAGAGAACCTTAACAAAACAATATATAATGTAATAACTAGTGCAAACACTAAACCATATATTAAGAGTTACACTCAAAAACATTATAGATAAATCAAAATGGATTTTTTAAAATGTTCAAATAACCTACAGAAAGGAGTGAAATAAAAAAGAAAGGGAACAGAGAACAGAAACGAAATGACAGAAATATGTCCTAATATATCAGTAATTACATTAAATGTAAATGGTGTAAATATCTCAATTAAAAATCAGAGATTGGCAGAGTAGATTTTCAAAGTGACAACAACCACCTTATGCAGGGACAAGAGTAGAAAAAAAAGCCAATATGTTCGGACAAGATTCTCTTTGATTACATTTATGTATCATTCTTGAAATAGCAAAATTATAGAGATAGAGAGCAATGTAGTGATTGCTGATGTTAGTAGGGACAATGCAGGAAAGGGAGAGTGAGTTTCACAATAAAGGGATAAAATAAATTTTTTTTTTGTAATAAAATAATTCTGTATCTTGATTGCAGTGGTAGTTTCATGAATCTACACAGATAATAAAATGGCATAGTGCTATTGTATTCACATATTGTAGCAATGTAAATTTATTGGTATGAATATCGCCTTATAGTTATGTCATGTATAATCATTGAGGAAATCTGGGTAAATGTTACATAAGACCTTTCTATACTATCTTTGCAAATCTCTGTATATGTATGATTATTTCAAAATAAATGATTTTCAAAAGAGAAAATAATACAAATTTAAAAAGGAAAACGCATCCATATTTTTACTTCAGAGAAACTGGGGAAAGAATTGAAGTTCAGTAATGCTAGGCAAAGCAATGAAATTTGAAGATAATTAATGAGAATGATTATTGGTTTGAAAAAGCTATGCTATAATTGTGGAGGAAAATAATGACAATGGAAAAGCATTTAATTTAAAATATCTGTAAAGAGGTGTGTGTGTGTGTGTGTGTGTGTGTGTGTGTGTGTATTTATCAGCCTATGCAGAAAAAAGGGAAAATAGAAACAATGTAGTAATTAATTCTTAAAGAAAGATAAAAATTAACTTGTTCTTTTGAAGTTACATTTTAATATAAGGGAATATATTGAAATTTATCAACTGAATGACCTGTTCACCTACTGAGAAGAAACATTTTCTACTTGAAGGGTTTTATAACATTTTATGATCCATGTCAAAGAGCTCAGAAAAATTAAACAAAGTTTTTTTTTTTACTATTTCTTAGGTTATCCCTTGTGATAACTAAATCTTTAATACAACCTACTTCTAAGCAATAGACTTTGAATTTTATTTTATGTATCTTCACTTTGTTTTGCCATTAATTATCCTTATAATACTGAACTCACTTTGTTAGTGGTGAAAAATAGTGGAACTACAGAAAAAGGCCAAGGGTCATGGTCATTTTCAGCTTGCATAAAGATCTATTAAAACAAGTGAACTGAATTTAAAAAATAACTGCAACATTTTTTCAAAATATATCAAAGCTTAATTTGACTTCATAAACAGAATATATTTGTTGCAAATCTATTGAGATAATCTTCAAAGAACCACTTTTGGAGTAAATAAAATCTTTTTTCAAAAGAAAATATTCCTCACTTATTTTTTTCTTCATTGTTATAAAAAATAAGTACCCATTTGAGTACAGCTCTGGCTATATCAGGTAAAGAAAACTATTAAAATATAGTGTCTATCATACAGAAGTTGAGCATATTCAATACATCTAGGCCAAACTCACTTTAAAAAGGACAGACAGGCAACTAAGTGAAGTTGATGGGTTATACATGTCACTTAATTTATTGATAGAAAATATAAGCCTAAAGATAGATGAGGGGGTAGATAATAAGAACACCCATTAGAATTCTACGTAATGAAACCATCGCTATTTTGAAGAATAACATGATTGCTTGAACACTCAATTAACAATTGTAGAACTGTTTGTCCACATTTCTGGTTTTATACCAAATAACATTTTCACACCGATACATGGGTATTGTGTATATATCTCACACCTAAAAATTTACCGCTTTTGAATTTCACTGAGCATTTTTCTATTATTAAGAATTTTTAAGCATTTTTCAAAATACTTTTATGAATCCTTTTTATTTCCCTCTTAATCTACAACAATGGAGAGCTCCTTTCTAGTATGTAAAATATATCCACATTTTCTATTCTCTGGCAATGAGACAATTTTTCTTAGCCTTAACCCTAACTACAGCAATAGTCATTAAAACATATTAATTAGCTAAGTGACTACTGGCTCTTCCATACCAAATGAAAATTTTAAATTGCCATATGTTGAGACAGATAAAAGCATTTTGTTATGTTTGGATCAGAATTATCTAGAAGCACTTTTTATTAAAAAGCAGAGGGAAAAATATATCATATTTCTGATGTTTTCAAACTAACAAGATAAACCACACAGTATAGACAGTATGTATGGCAATGAATTAAGTAACAAAAGTCTTGTTTATTCATTTACAGCTAAAGTAACTAAATACAATTTCCTTTAAGTATTTTTTCACTTAAATAAATAATAATTCACTGTTATAAAAACATGTACAATTTTTTGGTTAATTTTTCTGGATTAAGATTACATTCTTGGGATAGTAAATAAAAACATATTTGAAAATGACAATCAATACAATGAGTGACACCAAAATAATGGTAACCAGAAACCAAGTACTGTGCATATGCTTTATTCTCAAATTAGCGCCTTTGTTGCACATTGATAGTCTCCAAAAGACATGTTTGATCATTGTTACTCTGTGATTACCAGAAAGTATCTTTTTTCTTTAGCCTTCTCTTCCTCATCTTACAGGGAGGAACAATTAAAGTATAAATTGCTTATGTTGTCAGATTTCCTCTTTAATGCTGTCTCTCAACAAATAGATTTGTAATTTTTTATTCCTTTTTCTTTTTAACCAAGCTGATCCAAAATTTGAAGCTAGCAAATTTGACTTTATAATATTATGCACCTTTATAATTATTTTACAAACAGATGAAAATATGAATGTAAAATTCTTCAAAAGACAATAATTCAGTATAGCATTAGAAAGAAGATTAGTGATAACACAAAGATGTATTCTCAAGTACAGTGTTTCACAAACTCAGGAAATCATTTATTTGGTTCAATTTGTGACTAATTTATCTTAACAAAATTAACAAATTATTGTGAATGCAGGCTGGTGGTTTTGGGGTCCCATTGACTTATTTATACTGTAAACTATTTGAAAGTAGGAAATACATGTATCTTACATCTTTACATAGCTAATCCAGAACTTTGCACCTAGAGCAGTCAACAATTCTGTTCAATCTGCTTTCACAGACAGTTAAACCCATTCATGTAGGTATGACTTAAGTTATATTTTCTGTTGTTTATTTCTTTGTAAAAGAACTAGGCTGCTTAAGTTTACTTTTACTGTGCAAAATTCATAAACAGTGAAAACTGATGACCATTTTTAAAAATTCAGAATGTCACCAAGCTTAATATAGGTCAACAGCAAATTACTTGTATGTGTCTATATGACTTACATTAATAAGTATGATCATTAAAATATGACTTATATTAAGTATATATAATCCATATATACTTATATATAATCTATATATAATTTGCTCTTGACTTAATAAGTACATATAATCTATATATACACATATATCTCTAAATGCAGATTTTATTTAGTTATTAAGCTTTTTGATTAAAAAATAAAGTTTCTAGGCAACATTTTTTTAAGCCTGGCTTAAATGACCTTAAATACATGATCTGTCCTTAATTCAGCCTCATTGCAACTAGTTTTAATTAGTAATTGTTTTTAACTTTAACCACAGATTGTCTGCTTATCTTCTAGAAATTTTATGTTTCATTTTTTGGCATTTGGATTTTTGATACATTTGGAGTTTATTATTCTGGACGGTATAAGGTATAGATCATTTTTTTTTTTCTAAATTCTAATTGTCCCAGCACTATTAACTAAAAAGTCCATCTTTGCCACAGTGCTTTGAGAAGCCAACTTTATCCTACATTTCATTTCCATATATACTTAAGTTCATATCTAGATTTGTTCTATGCCACTGTTCTACCCCTCTATGAATGTGCCTGTATCTCATCTTTTTAATTATAGAGACTTTATGGTATGTTTGAGTGCCTCGTTGGGCTAATTCCCCCTCAAAGTTTTTGCTTTCGGATGTTTTTCTGGCTTTGCTTGCATGCTGGTTTTTTCTGTAGAAACTTTAGAATCAAATTGTCTAAATATATAATAAAATTTGTTAGCAGTATCTCTGGAATTAAATGTATACATTAAATTTGGCAGAAATGGCATTTTTATAGTGTTGAATCATATAGTTCTAGTAGACGTCTTTCCATTTGTTCAAATCTAGCTTTGGACCTTTCTAGAATGTTTTAAAGATCCCTATCTTTAAATTTTAGTCTATTCTTCTTAAATTTATTTCTAAGTTTTTTATGTTTGTATTGCTATTGGAAGTGAGGTTTTCCTTTACCATTATTTTCACTAAGTGGTTATTGACTGTGTATATGAAGTCATGGGACTTCTGTATGTTAATTTTATACATTGCTACTTCACTGCATTTTCTTTTATTGTTTGAGTTTGTTTTATCATTAATTATCTGGAGTTTTCCAGAATTCTGGTTTTCACATTATCTGAAAATATAAAGTTCAACTTCTGCTTTACCTATTCTTATACTCTTATTGATTTCTCTCACCTAATTGTTTTGATTAATACCCACAGCATAATATTGAACATTAGAAAAGACAGTGGATATTCTTGCCTTGTTCCCAGACTGAAATGGTTCTCAACTGGCAAAGGATACCTCATCTCTCTCTTTTTGTCCATTTTTCTCCTAGAGAAGCTATGCATTTCAAAATTTCCCTTTAAATCAATATGTCAAGTTCCTTTCTGTAGACCGTGCTCTAATTTACTAAGACATTCTTTTCATATTTTCAGCCTCAAGATAGCCTTGCTTCTTTTGAGAGTGATTTTAGATCAAACTTTACATTAGTTCCCTTCCTCTCTCTTCTCAGCTGTTTTTTTGTTTTGTTTTGTTATGTTTTTGTTTTTTAAAATTTTTATTTGTCTGTCTGCCTTCTCATGTTAGTAGGGGCTTGTGGTAAGACAGGTAGTTAAGAGATCACTTGAAGTTATTTGGTGCTTTCTACTGTTTTACTTGCAGTTGTATTGAACTTTGTGTATTCTGCTTTGGTATGTTGCTCTGGGTATAGTTTTGTGTGTTTTTTCTTCTTGTTGTTTTTTTTTTCATCATTTTTTAAGGAAATATTGTAATTTATCTTAATTTATTTGTGCTGCTATAAAAATACCTAAGACTGGGGAATTTATAAAGAGCAAAACTTTATTTTTCACAGCTCTAGAGGCTGGAAAGCCTGAGATCAAGGCACCAACATTTGCTGAGAGCTTTCTTGCCATATTATCACGTGGCGGAAGGTGGAAGGACAAGCAAGCCAAATGATTCATGAAGCCTCTTTTATAACAGTCTTCATTCTATTAAGGAGTGAGTAACCCTCATTGGCTAATCACCTTGTAATGGCCCCACTTCTTAATACTATCACATCGGAAGTGCTTCAGTTTTGGAGAGGACACGTTCAACCCACAGCAACCCTGATTTCAGCAGCTGTCATTGTTTTTAGCTACATGAATATACAGAAAAGAGCTTTCTTTTAATACTTTGCTAGATATGGTTAAATTGACCTTCAAAACACTACTATCTATTTACCATTCCATCAACCATATAAACTATTATTCTCACTAGAAATTTTTATTCTAGAACATGAAAATTTTTAGCTTATTTTTCTTATAATTTTTTCATGATGGTCATTAATATAATCAGATTTTATATGCACCTCTAGAAATTTTGCATTTCTTCTATGAAGTATCTGTTCATAGACTTCACCCATTATCCTCTTATATTCTTTATTTTATTTTATTATTATTTTTTTAGACAGGGTCTTGTTCTGACACCCAAGTTGTAGTACAGTGGCACAAACACAGCTCACTGTAGCCTTGACCTCCTGGGCTTAGGCAATCCTCCCACCTTAGTCTCCCCTGCAGCTGACAGCACAGGCATGTGCCACCATGTCTGGTAACTTTTTTTTTTTTTTTTACTTTTTGAAGAGAGGAGGTCTCACTTTGTTTCCCAGTCTGGTCTTGAACTCGTAGGCTCAAGTGATCCTTCTGCCATGGCCTCCGAAAGTACTGAGATTATAAGCATGAGCCACCGTGCACAGCCTCTTGGATCTTTATTTATTTTTTGTAGAAGCACACTGAATGACAAGGTTATTGATGCTTTTCATATATGTTGCAAATACATTACATTTTTATTTATAATATATTTTACCCTTAAAATGAAAAATAATTTTAGTGTTTAATATCTCAGTCTTCTGTCTTCTAATATTTTATTGTATATTTTGCTTAGAAGGTCCCCTTTCAACTGAAGCTAATCAAAGTAGTATCCCTATTATTTTCTTCTATTACTTTAAGTAACATTTTATTTATTTATTATTATGCTTTAAATCATCTGGAGTTTATTTTTTATTGTGTGGTTTGTTAGGGTACATAAAATTTAATATTTTTATTGTATCCAGAGATTAGAGAAATATCTGACAATTATTTTACATATATATATCCTACAATCATAAATGGGTAATGATTATTTGAGGAAAATAACACAGAATAAACACTCTATGGACAAGATGTGTGTTCATCAAAACTATTCAGTCAACTTTGTATAATTTAATCTATGATCTAGATTAAATTATATAATTTAATCTAATAATAATTAATAACTGCATAAAAGTCTTCACAGATCATATCTATGGCACCATAATAATCTAATAATATATAAAATATTGCAATAACTAAAATGCCATTTTAGTTATTTTAGTTATTGAATAAGTTTTGTAATTGAATTCTTTTTATAATATTACACATCTTTGAAAATAATAATATATTTTAAATACCAATAAACACTTACTAAATTTATTCAATAACACATTCTGTTTATTCAAGACCGTAATGAATAAAGAGCTTTAGAAGGTCATAATTCAATCAAATGAAGTAAATCAGTCTCTCATCCTGGAAGCCAGTGTTTATGTGACCCACTGCAAATAATCTCCCGTGTGATCTACTTCCTTTGGCATTGCCACTCTGTCTTTTTTTTTTTTTTTTTTTTTTGACGGAATCTTGCTTTTTTGCCAGGCTGGAGTGCAGGGAGCGATCTCAGCTCACTGCAACCTCTGCCTCCCGAGTTCAAGCGATTCTCCTGCCTCAGCCTCTTGAGTAGCTGGGACTACAGGCACATGCCACCACTCTCAGCTAAATTTTTTATGTTTAGGAGAGACAGGGTTTCACCATGTTGGCCATTTTGGTCTCGATCTCATGACTTTGTGATCTGCCGGCCTCGGCCTCCCAAAGTGCTGGGATTATAGGCGTGAGCCACCCCACCCGGTCGCCACTCTGTCTTTTATAGAACCATACTTCATAAATTTTCCCTCACCACAGGCAAATTAAGAACCAGGTTGAAGCCTTGATTTACATAAGTTATCAGAATTCAATTTGAAAAGAGAAATATGAATTAGCATTATAAAAACAATCAACTAGGACATGGCATTTTTTTTTGACAAATTTGACAAAACTATCTTAATGATACTTAAAATTATGATTGTTAGAGTGCCATAGATATGTTCCATGATGACTTCTTTAAGTCACCATGGAACATATCTATGGCACTCTAACAATCATAAATAAAGCAGATAATAAAATCACATTTCAACAATCGCAAAATCTAGAACCATAACTTTTAGTTTTCCCGAACTTCTTCCAATATTAGACCCTCTAGTAATTTGACAATGTAAAACCTGAACTTCCTAAAGAAAGTTCCAGAAAACAAATGTTACAGGTAATCTTCCTTTTCTCACTAAATGGAATCTCAGAGTTTTGCTTGTTTTTTCCATTCTAAATTTAGCAAAGTCTTTGTTACTTCTTTTCCAGAAAACAGGTTAAACGACTGTGTGACTTTATTTAAAACTAATTACCAATCTCCTTGCCTTTCTCTCTCATTGAAAATGTTCCCTGAAAATCACATCCAATTATGCATTCTAAGTATCTCTTGTTTTCTGCCAGAACTTAAGCAATAAACCAGTTTGAACGAAGAGGAAAGTAAAGCATGCTACAAATTAATGTATTTATAGTTGCAGAAAAATGTGCAGAATCTATGTAATTTTTGTCAAAGCAAATATCCCACAGTTAAATTTGATGAGAATATCTTCATAAGAATGTCATATAGTATTTTTTGCAGCTGAATGTTGTCCTGATTTTGTTATGAATACATTTCCATTGTATACTTATGATACATTTTATGTGTTCATAAATATCACCACAAAATAACAAACCAATTTCTATGGTTTAAGTAGTGTATGTCTATATAGTTGAGTATTGTCCATCAATTTTCCAAAGGAACAGATTTCCTGGGCTATTTCTGCATTCATGTTAGATTTTCTTTTATTAAAACTTACTGCGACTTTTCATATCTTCTGTCTCCTATCACGTTAGAAAAATTATGCAATATATATAACAGGGTCAGACAGTGACCTTCTAAGTTCAGAAGCAAGGTCCTGAGAGATAAATGAGACCTATCATTAAAAGTCACCTGTAGTAGGTGTTTGTCACTATTTCCCACTGGTGCTAACAAGCTATTTTCTACAACTTCAACCTAAGCTAAGACAATAGGTAGAAGTTATTGTCCCAAATAAAGACAGTCTTGAAACAATAGTTGAGGCCAGGTGCGGTGGCTCACGCTTGTAATCCCAGCACTTTGGGAGGCCAAGGCAGGAGGGTCATGAGGTCAGGAGATGGAGAACTCGTGGCTAACACGGCAAAACCCCGTCTCTACTAAAAATAATTTAAAAAAAAATAGCCGGGCTTGGTAGAGGGCGCCTGTAGTTCCAGCTACTCGGGAGGCTGAGGCAGGAGAATGGCATGAACCCGGGAGGTGGAGCTTGCAGTGAGCCAAGATCACGTCACTGCTCTCCAGACTGGGCGACTGAGGGAGACTCCATCTCAAAAAACAAACAAACAAAAAAAGATAGTTGAATCACCTTATCTCCATTCTGAGTGAGTCCTCAATGACGGACTTCCTTTGAGGGTCTGTTCTTTAAAAACGAGAAGTTTCATTGTGAATAACAACATCACATGAGTAAACCTATTCCATGAAGATAATCAGCTAATTCAAACAACTTTTCTATTCCAAGAGGGAGAGAGGGCTATTTGGTTGGCAGAGTTTCAACTTAGTTTTTGAACTTTTCTATATTCTCCCAAGTTTAGACTCTTAAAAGTTTTCATTAATACAATGCTAAATCACACAGGAATGCAGGAAATTAAAATTTTCAACACGTTAGTATGGTTAGCATATCATACCATTAAATATTTATTGAGTAGTAAGAAGTGCTAATTCTACAAAACATAAGGTTAGATTCTGTAGCTTCTCAGGATGGTGTTAAAGGCAAGGTAAAACAATAACACCTGTGATAGCACATTTAGCTCTAGCTCACAAGACCCACAAATTTAAAATAAAATGCATTATTCGGATGAGAGCTTCCCTATGCAATTAATTTAGTTTCTCAGGAGGTTTACATTTCTACAGTGTCTTTCTCTCGATAATCAGCACCTACGATTGCACACTCTACATTTCTTAAAACAATGAAATTCTTAAAAACTGCATTTTCTAATTCTGAAATGATTTTCAATCACTCTTAAAAGCTAAAATATTTGTATTGTTATCTGACTGTAAGAAATCTGCTCAGAAACACTCTCTTCTGGAATAACAAAAGTATTTAATGATTATTATGCTAGGAATCTTTGCATTAATTCTGAAATATTGATGGGATAAAGATAACTTTGTAAGTCTCTACTTTAAAACAAACAAGTATCTTCTGAAAGGCTGATTAAGAACAAATAATACAAAATAAGCAGGTATTTGTAACAAGTCTCATACTTCTAACAATATTTTCAGGGTTTGAAAATATCAGGTTCAATAATTCTGATGGGATAAAGATAGCTTTGTAAGTCTCTAATTTAAAACAAACAAATATCTTCTGGAAGGCCGATTAAGAACAAATAATACAAAGTAAGTAGGTATTTGTAACAGGTCTCACACTTCAAAGGATATTTTCATGGTTTGAAAATATCAACTTCAACAATAACAACAATGAAAGTTGTACTGAAATAAAACATTTTTGTTTTCTTCAAACAAACATTGAAAGATTTCCCTTCTGGGCTAACTGGTCCATCTGTACCTTCTTTGTAGAATCCCATCTGTCTGCCAGACTTGGCGTTTGCCAATACTCATTCAAAATATGATGCATCAATTGATTTTATTTGCTTTGACTCAACGTGGTGGTGTTCCATTTTGGAACATGGCTAGGGCTTGAGAACTGAGTGTGTTCCAAGAGAGGTGGAACAGGTGTGAGAAAATCAGAATGAAGCTTGCAAGGTTTGTAAAGTGATGAGTGGGGGATACACCCCTACGTTCTACCATCTGCTGAAATGCATACATGATTAAATAAACCAGATTGCCATTCATTCATCATTCATTTAGTAATCCATTCAGCAAAATTATGGTCACTGTCCTTGGTGCTGAAAATCCGAAATCAAGACGCAGCTATTCATTTCAGGAATTTAAGCTCTAGAGAGGACCATAGAAAATATTGAACTTAAATTCTATTTTCAATGACTACAACTTCCAATATTTTCTAATCTTCTGGGATACATTCATTCACTAAAATGAATCTATTATACTTATGCATGTATATTCAGTACAATGGCTTTCTAATAGAACTTAGTGTTTGTGAATTAAATACGATGCTCGCTGTTTGCTTTCCAGGATAGAAGACTAGTAAGAGAATGACAAGAGGAAGATTAGAGAATCCGACATTTTAATTTCACATCATTTCTACCACAAAAGGAAATTAAGAGCAATAGCAACTGGAGGAAAGTTCTCTGTGTGAACTTGGACATAGCCAGTTCTCCTCTCTTTCTCACTTATAGTTCTCAAGAATAATTCTAGAATGTGTTAGAAATTCCACATCCTCAGATGAGGAAGGACTGGAAAGAATGTGCCAGGCTATCTTCCATTCCCCATCTAGAAACAAGATGTTCTCCAATGCTTTCACCTACCTTGTCATGTGGCCCACAAATTTTACAAAGTGGAGTTTGGTGCTTTGTGGGGTTTGTCAGCTTCAGTGCAAATGTGGCACATGCACGTAAGACTTCATCTACCCCCATGTAGATTTCTTGAATCTTGGGTGACTGGCTCACAATGAATCCTAGGCTTCTATCATACCTTGCTGTCTATCTGTAAGTAGTAAGTCTGCTTCATGTAACTTGTTACTTACATGAGTGTTCTATTTCACCAGATTCATACAAGCTGTTAAGCAGTGCTTAGTGAAATTGCTTTACCCCAACATCTTTCTGTGCCCATACATTCATCCCTAAATCTAAAGCTGTTATCAGAATACTGAGTTTCCTCATTTACAGTGCAACCATTTTCCATAATGTTCTTAAATCTTCTTTATTTAGTCTGATTATGCCATTCCCTTCACAGCACAACTCAAACTATACATTTTCCATGGAGGTTTGCTTGAATTTTGCAATTTGCATTGTTTTTCACTTGTGTTGTTCCATAGCTTGTGTTGTTTTACAACTTGCAGCCATACCACATAAGAAGATATATATTTTTTGCATGTGGTCTCATAAATAATTCCTCTACATGTTTTCTTTATCCAATTGAGTTAAAGCTCTTAAGAAGAGCTGATGCCATTAAATCTATGGTGTTCCTTGTTTGTGAAAGTGAGTGCTTACTGCACACACAGCAAAGGCTCCCTAATTACTTATTGATTAATAAATGGATTGATTGACTAGTTGCTAAGTAGCTCCTCTCCAGGTCACACTTCCTTTAAATATTAATTATATAAAGAAACGAACAGTATCTTCTGCTATTGCAACCCTCCACCTTCATCCCTTAATGGCATTTATTTCTGCCTATCTCTAGATCCTTGAATTTTATCTTTTCTGTGTACCTTTTTTATAAGATTTCTGCAATTTGAAATACTGTCTTTGCAAATGATTATTTTTTTCTGAGAAGTGAATAATTTTTTTCTTAGCTCAAATACTATCTCATATTTTATCATGAAAAAGTTTATTCTTTTTCTAAATTCATACCAATAAAATCAAGCATTTTGAAACTTACTTCAACACCTGATTCCAATAATCAAAACCTGTCATGGCTACATGTTCACTCTTCTTCATCTCTTGGCCCACATCTCACCTTTGCAAAGAAGCCTTCACGGACCCAATTCCATTATTAGTGCTCTATTGACACACAACAAATTATAATAAACTCAGGGGCATAAAACAATGCACGTTTATAATCTCACCATTTCCATGGGTTGGAGTTTAGGGCCTTCTTAACTGGGCACACTGTTCAGATCTTACAAGGCTGCAATCTAGATTCCAGCTAGTGAAAAGTTCTCATCTGGGGCTCAGAGTTCTCTTCCAAACACATTGTTATAGGCAAATATCTGTTTGTGGTTGGAGGGTTAAGATTTCTTTCTTTTTGTCTGACAGTCAGAGGCTACTATCAACTCCTGGGAACAGCCTTGATTCCTTGCTACATGGCCTCCTTGTCTCACTACATGATAGCTTGCTTTATTTCCTAAGCCAGCAGGAGAATGACTGATGCTTCATTATATTTTAAACGACTCACATGATTAGATCAGGCACACCCAGGATCATCCTTCCTTTCACTACCTTCAATTAGTACTTTCATTACCACTGATTAGGAGCCTTAATGACATTTGTTGAATCCCTTTTGTCATACAATGAAAGTGATATCTCATCATACTCAAGGTTCTTTCCCACACTCAAGAAGGAGGTTTTATACAAGCACAGGGGTCTCTGAGGGATCATTTTACAATTTTGCCTACCACACTCCCTTACCTTGTTGCATTTTCTTCTTTTTCTCTGTAATATTTTTCTCACATTCTACATGGTACATAATATGTATTTATTTGTTATACTTATTGTCTATCTCCCTCCACTGGAATGTAAGTCTTTCGATATAGGGTTTTTTTTTTTTTTTTTTTTTTTTTTTGAGACACAGCTTCACTCTGTTGCCCAGGCTGGAATGTAGTGGCATGATCTTGGCTCACTGCAACCTTGGCCTCTGGGTTCAAGCGATTCTCCTGCCTCAGTCTCCCAAGCAGCTGGGATTACACGTGCCCGCCATCACACCCGGCTACTTTTTGTATTATTATTAGAGACAGGGTTTTGTCATTTGGGCGAGGCTGGGCTTGAACTTCTGATCTCAAGTGATCCACTTGCTGTGGCCTCCCAAAGTCCTGGGATTACAGGTGTAAGCCACCATGCCCAGCCAACAACAGGGATCTTAGTGTCTTTTGCATACTAATGTATCCCAAACACGTGGGATAGAGATTGTTTCATTCCATATGCTCAACAAATAAATGATACATGAATAAGTGAAGGCTCATTGAAGTGCTTCACCATCTATATGAAATATATTTAGAGAAACATTTTACTGAGATAATGATGGAAGTTTCTTTTTTTGTTTCCCAGGAAATAATTATTTAATCATTGTATGCAGAATATTAAGGAAAAAAATTAATAAACAAAGATAAAACACACAAAATCTCAGACACACACAAACAAAAATTTGTGCTTTCTCTGGAAGTTTTAAAGCTTTAGTCTTTTTAGTTGTCATTTTTAATCTAATTTTCTACGATGAGCTTGCACCACTTTTATAGTTGAGAAAATAACAGAAATCCTGTAATAAATCTCTTAGGTACTTGCTTTGAAACAGAAATTTTTCCACAAATGTCCCTTTAGTTATTTTATAGGTGGCTACGTAAACAGAGTAAAACTGTTCTCCAATGCCATTTTCTTATTTAAGGATGAAATTGATTCGTTGTGGTTCCTCAAAGGGAACTTATCTTTAGTTACAGGTTCTGTATAAGAAAAATGGGAAAAGTTCTCCCAAATGGTGAAAATTAAAGAACCCAAACATTTTATGCCCTGTAGAAGTTGCCAGGTGCTTTTGTTTAATTGCTATTCAATGTTATACTGCAACTTAGCATTATGTAACATTAACAGTGAGCTCATTAATTAAAGCTGGAAAATGTCTCTACCATTATTACCTAAAGGCACCTTAGGACATATGATCAAACCAAAGAAATCATCCAGCCCATGAAAACAGTGGACGTTAACACACTTCGGTATTGACTCTTATATTGACTTAGCTATGAGAATTAAAGCAATTTTCTTAGCTTTAAATAACTGCTTTAATACTTACTAGCAGTGAACTCTTATAAGTCAGTAAACTGTGCCTTATTTTTATCACCTGTAAAGCAAACATAGGAATAGTACATATTCTGTGTACTGAGGATAGAATTAAATGTCACAATTTTGAAGTGCTTTATAGTACCAGATACAATGTAAGTACTCATATCTATTTTACTGTTTCATATATTATACTAAATATTACCAGTACTATACCTCGACTAACTTGTAAAGTGTGAAGAGGAACTAAGATTTTATATAGGAAATACTCTAAAAATTAAAACAATACTGTTTTTTAAATTATAACAAACTACAATGTGCTTGCTTAAAGAATATTTGAAAGCAGTGTTTCTTATTTCCAGAAAGAGTTAAACATTAGTTTTCTTCTGCTGTCACTATCTAAAGGATAACATGGGATTCATGTAGTTTTCTTGCAGAGGAGTATGTTTCTTTCTACTCAGGTTTGGGCAGGATGTGATTAGAAGAGTCAACTGATTGTGCTTTACTCCAATCATGGGAGAGAAGGATGATTCTGGAGCTTGCAGCAAATTTTACAAATAATTTAGGTATAACTCTTCACAGGAACTCACTTGATTCTTCTTATGGTATAAGCAAATTATAATTTAATGTGTGAGTTTTTGTGATTAAAATACAGTTGAAGAGAAAATAACTCTTAGGAAAAGGCCTATTTCCTTCTGCTTTTAGTGGGAATTTGGAAAACCCCAAGCAATGCCATCCTCTCTCTCTCCCTTTTTAAATACAGGAACCAGGGTATAGGGTTATCTTTCAATTTAATCAGTAGCTGTAACAGAAGGCTGTTACAACAGTTTCTACTTATATAACTCTGTCAATTTTCAGTATATGATATTATATGCATATTATTATATATTATATGTTATTTGTACATAATACATTAACAATATATTACATTCTATATAATAACCTAACATTAATATTATATGTTAATTAGATATTATAGCTTTCAAAACGTTATTGCATCTATATTATACATTATATATAATTTATGTATATTACATAACTATACATGTTATTTTAGATGCTATGTGACTGAGATAGTTGAACACATACTTCATAAAATTTCAAATATATTTCCAAGTGAAAAAGCTCCAAATTACTGTTTCTGGTCCTAACATGAATCTATGCATATCCAGGAATATTGAAACTATAAGATTCATAATAATATTTTTGTTGTTATTTTGATAATGTTACCATATAGTTTGGTGACTTTTGGAAAGTCAAAGAATTGTTACAAATGCCAACTAAAGTTTTACTGCAGTTATTAGCTAACTTTTAGTGCTTCTATAGTTTTACTTTTACTGTCCTTTAAAAATAGAAAATATCAAAGAATTTCCCAAACTCACAAACTAAGCCAGGGATAATATTGAGTGGTCTTATTTGTAAAGTTTTCCATGAAACTACATTAATGTATAATAACATTTACTTACAAAAGCTAAAAATCATACAAGTCACAGAGATTATGTAATGTCTATGTAGAAAGAAGTGGGGTGATGTGTCCATGGTTCATTCAGCCATTATTAATGGCATTCTCCTGTTTGACACATTTTCCTAAAAACGTTATGCAATTCTGAACAAACAGACAATGATCTGAAAATAAAAGAAAGGACAAGATACATGAAGAACAGAGTCAGGTTTAATGTATATTTATCTAGATTTTCAAAAAGAAAGGCCAAAAAATATGGCAAAGAGAAAATACGCAAAGTGATAATGGTGCGAAAACAGAAATGCAAAAATAGCAAGTGGTTTTGAAATAAAACTCACATCCAGGCCAACTGTAACAAAGCTGAAGAACTACAAACATAAAGAACAATTTACAGCAAGGGAAAACCAACAAGGGACTAGAAGCTGACCTGACCACAGCAACAACATAAGTCGCAGATAGGGAGAGATAGTGTGCATTGCTGAAGGTCACTAACTGTCAACCCAGAATTGCACACACAATAAAATTATTCCACTGAGTGTGCAATAAAGTTAGCTTAAACAAAATATCTTATGAATGTGCATCAGGGGGAAAAAAAAAAATGATCCCAGAAGAAAATTCTGAGATGTTCGAAAAAAATGGTGACAAAAAATGATAAATATGTTCTTGAATCTACAAATAAACAAACGAATGAGTAAGTAAATGAAACGATATACAAAAATAACAATGATGAATCTGAATCATTAAAATGATAATATTGCAATTTATAGGTTACATAAAAACATTAGAAATTGAATGTATAACTTTCAAACTATTAAAGAGATGAAATAAGGTGAAAAAATGGGAAAAATCATCTGAAAGAAATATAGATAAAGCAAGACAGAGCATAAACTCAGCAGCAGAATTGAATCTAAATATATGACTAATCAAAATATGGTACTTATTTCACTTATCAAAGAAATAAAAGATAGCTCTATACTATTTACAAGAGACATCCCGACAATGCAAAGCCACAGTGATTTATTGAACTGGAAAAGATTTATTGAACTGGAAAAATCACAATAGGCAAATCCTACCTAAAGTTTGCTATTGTGGCAGACATATAGACTTGAAAGCCAAAAACATGATTGAATTAGAAAGGATCACTAAATATTGACAAAGAATTTAATGTACCAGGAAGACATAAAAATTTTAAAGTTGTATTATCTAATAGTTTGTCCAAAAACTATGTAAAGAAAAATTAACAGAAGCATAAGAAGTTGGACACAAATCTCCCATCAAAATCAAAGACATGAAGACACCGCTTTCAGGAAGAAATCAAATATATTAAGAATTGAGCAAAATTAATCAACTTGTTCTTACACAGAACACTGCACCCAACAAAATAAAATTTTTTGTTTTTTAAAGTCAGATAAAACTTTTTTTAAAGTGTCTTTGTATAAGGTACTAATGCGAGTCTAACAAATTTCAAATTATAGATTTGTATATGTGTATATGTACATGTACAATATATGTATACAATGTATACAATGTATGTATATATAACACATATGTACACAGATACAAATGTATATTATATATAATACACATATACAAATACATATAATATATAATACTTAAAATACAAATGATACACAAATACACACACACACACACACACATGCACACATTCTCACACATCAGATATTTTTAACCACAACTGGTAAATTCGTAAATCATTATCCATAGATAACTAATTAATACAGCCATCCCCTTATTTACTGGAATTAGTATTTATTAAGCTTATCAGATGTAAAATCAGTATATCTATACAAGTTGCATTTTTATATATCAATTTCAAAAAGTCAGAAAATTCAGTTGTAAGAAGAATATAATTTTAATACCCAAAAGTAAGATTCATAGAAATATATCTAATATGAAATTATGAGACCTTTCTGAAGAAAATAATGGGTTAATTGAAAGACATTGAAGAAGACTTAAATAACTGGAAGAAGTAACATTTCTATGGATGGTAATACTCAATATAATTTAAAAAATGCCAATTTCCTTTAACGTCTAGAAACATTGCAATTTTATTTCTTATACCAACAAGGTATTTTATGGAGCTTGATAAGCTGATTCTAAAATTTGTATGAGACAACAAAGAGCTAAGAATATTCTTGAAGCAGAATTTGGAGACTTGTCAAATCAGAAAACAATACTTACTACAAAGCTGTAGTAATTAAGACACTGTGATACCAGTTTAATACTGGACAAATAAAACACTAGAAGAAAGTAAACAGTCCAACAACAGACCTGTGCTTATTTGGAAACACAAAAATACTGCCATTGCCAATCATTGATGGAAGAGAGGGTTATTTTTCTTTTTTTTTTTTTTTTTTTTTTTTTTTTTTTTTTTTTTTTTTTTTTGAGACGGAGTCTCACGCTGTTGCCCAGGCTGGAGTGCAGTGGCGCGATCTCGGCTCACTGCAAGCTCCGCCTCCCGGGTTCCCGCCATTCTCCTGCCTCAGCCTCCTGAGTAGCTGGGACTACAGGCGCCCGCCACCGCGCCCGGCTAATTTTTTGTATTTTTAGTAGAGACGAGGTTTCACTGTGGTCTCGATCTCCTGACCTTGTGATCCGCCCGCCTCGGCCTCCCAAAGTGCTGGGATTACAGGCTTGAGCCACGGCGCCCGGCAAGGGTTATTTTTCTTAATGATACTACAACAATGTGTTATCCATATGCTGTATTACTCAGGGTTCTCCAGGGAAACCATAACCTGTGTGGAGCGGAGGTTGGGGGGGGGGGAGAGAGAGAGACAGAGAGAGACAGAGAGAGAGAGAGAGAGAGAGAGAATGTATTATTGGAATTGACTCACAAGGTTATGGAGGATGAGAAGTTCTAACATCCGTCCTGTCCTATGCAAGCTGGAGACCCAGGAAAACTGGTGGTGTAATTCAGGGTGAGTTAAAAGGCTTCAGAACTGCAAGGAGGGTGGGAGGTCATGGCATAAGTTGCAGTGCAAGTCCAAAGACCTTAGACCTAAGAGTGTGATGTCCAAGGGCAGGAGAAGTTGTATGTACCAGCTCAGACAGGGAGCAAGTTCACTCTTCCACTTTTTTGTTTTACTTAGGCCTTTAACTGATTGGATGATGCCCACTCACAATGGTAAGGGCTATTTCCTTTATTCTGTCTAGTGATTCAAATGCTAACGTCTTCCAGATACACCCTCGCAGAAACACCGAGAAGTGATGTTTTGCATTCCTTAGCCCAATGAGGTTGACACATAAAATTAATAATCACCCAATATGAGAAAAAAATTTAGATCACAAATTTATATCATATAAAGGCATATTACTTTGAATCTATAAATTTATTTGGGAAGCACATCCATTTAAAAAATATTGATTCTTCTAATCCGTAAGCATGGAATGTTTTTCCCTTTATTTGTGTTGTCTCTAATTTCTTTCAGCAAGGTTTTGTAGTTCTCCCCATAAAGATTTATCAGCTCCTTGTTTAGCTGTATTCCTAGGTATTTCATTTTCTTTGTGGCTATTGTAAATGGGATTCTGTTCTTGACTTGACTCTCAGCCTGGACATGATTGATGTATAGAAATGCTACTGATTTTTGTACATTGATTTTGTATCTAAAACTTTACTAAATTTTTTTGTCAGTTCTAGTAGCTTTTTGGCCGATTCTTTAGGGCTTTCTAGGTATAGAACTATATCACCAATGAAGAGAGATAGTTTGCCTTCTTTTCCTATTTGGATTCCTTTTACTTCTTTCCCTTGCCTGACTGCTCTGACTAAGATTTCCAGTACTATGTAGAATAACAGTGGTGATAGTTGGAATCCTTGTCTTACTCCAGTTCTCAAGGGGGAATACTTCCAGCTTTTGCCTATTCAGTATGATGTTGGCTGTGGGTTTGTCATAGACTCTTATCAAACTACCAATATTATTCTTCACAGGATTAGAAAAAAACTATTATAAAATTTGTATGCAACCAAAAAAGAGCCTGAACAGTAAAGGCTATCTTAAGCAAAAAGAACAAAACCAGGGACATCACACTACCCCAGTTCAAACTATGCTATAAGGCCACAGTCACCGAAATAGCATGGTGCTGGTACAAAAACAGAAATATAGACCAATGGAAAAGAATAGAAAACTCAGGAAGAAAGGTTACATACTTACACCCATATTATTTTTGACAAGGCCAACAAAAATAAGCGATATGGAAAGTACTTCCTATTCAATAAACGGTGTTGGGATAGCTGGCTAGCCATGTGCAGAAGAATGAAACTGGACCCTACAATTTACCATATATGGAAATTAACCCAATATTGATCAAATATTTAAGTTTAAGACCTCAAATTATTAAAATTCTATAAGAAAATCTCAGAAATACCCTTCTCAACATTGGCCTTGGCAAAAATTTTTTGGCTATGTCACACAAGCAATTGCAACAAAACCAAAAATTGACAAGTGGGGCTTAATTAAACTAAAGAGTTCTTGCACAGCAAAAGAAATTATCAATAGAGCAAACAGCCTACAAGTTGGGAGAAAACGTTCTAAAACTGTACATCCAATAAATGTCTAGTATTCAGAATCTATAAAGAACTTAAACAAACCAACAAGGAAGAAACAAACCCATTAAAAAACTGGCAAAGGACTGGGCACAGTGACTCACACCTGTAATCCCAGCGCTTTGGGAGGCCAAGGCAGGCAGATCACCTGAGGTCAGCAATTTGAGACCCGCCTGGTCAACATGGAAAAATCCAATCTCTAATAAAAATACAAAAATTAGCTAGGCTTGGTGGTGTAGGCCTGTAATTCCAGCTACTCAGGAGGCTAAGGCAGGAGAATCCTGGAAGGCAGAGGTTGCATTGAGCCGAGATCATGCCATTGCACTCTAGCCCGGGCAACATGAGTGAAACTGGCAAAGGGCATGAACAGACACTTCTCAAAATAAGATATACAAACAGCCAACAAACATGAAAAAAATGCTTATAATCACTGATCATCAGAGAAATGCAAATCAAAACCACACTGAGATACCATCACACACCAGTCAGAACGGCTATTAAAATGTCAAAACCATTGGCCGGGCGCGGTGGCTCAAGCCTGTAATCCCAGCACTTTGGGAGGCCAAGACGGGCGGATCACGAGGTCAGGAGATCAAGACCATCCTGGCTAACACGGTGAAACCCCGTCTCTACTAAAAAATACAAAAATCTAGCCGGGCGAGGTGGCGGGCGCCTGTAGTCCCAGCTACTCGGGAGGCTGAGGCAGGACAATGGCGTAAACCTGGGAGGTGGAGCTTGCAGTGAGCTGAGCTCCGGCCACTGCACTCCAGCCTGGGCGACAGAGCGAGACTCCGTCTCAAAAAAAAAAAAAAAAAAAAAATGTCAAAACCAACCAAACAAACAAACAAACAAAAAAAAAACAGATACTGTCAAGACTGTAAAGGAAAGGGAACACTTATACACTATCAGTGAGAATGTAAATTAGGTTAGCCACTGTGGAAAGCAGTTTGGGGATTTCTCAAAGAACTTAAAATGGAGGTACCATTTGACCCAGCAATCCCATGACTGGCTATATACCCAAAGAAAAATAGATCATTATACCAAAAACATATATGCACTCTTATGTTCATCATTGTGCTATTCACAATAGCAAAGATATGGAATCAAACAATCAATGGTGAATTGGATAAACAAAATAGACTACATGCACACCATGGAATACCATGCAGCCATAAAAAAGAATGAAATCATATCCTTTGCAGCAACATGGATAGAGCTGGAGACCAGACATAATCCTACGTGAACTGATGCAGAAACAAAAAACCAAATACTTCATGTTCTCACTTATAAGTAGGAACTAAACACCGAGCATATATGGACATAAAAATGGGAACAACAGAAATGTGAACTACTAGGCAGGGAGGGAAGGAGGATACTGGTTTAAAAACTACCTATTCGGTACTATGCTCACTACCTGGGTCCAAGATACCCATGTAGCACACCTGCACATGTACCCCCTGTATCTAAAATAAAATCTAAACAATTTTAAAGCATATCAGAGAGCTTCAGAACCAAGCAAGACTCTTCAAAAGAAATTAAACTTTTTCAAGGCAAAATCTTAAAACTTTTCAAGGAGATATACAAGAATATAGTCATACCTTTTGGGCAACAGAGAACTTTTTAAACAAGACACCAAAAAGATCTAGGGAAAGGTTAGTAAGTTCAATTAACTAAAATGAAAATTGACTCATCAGAAAGTATCATCAGTGAGTAAAAAGGCAAACCACAGGCTGAGAAAAATACGTTTATTCATACAAACAATAACAATTAGTATTTCAGATATATAAAAACTCTTCTGAATTGCAAACAGTTCAACAATTCAACTGAAATATGTCCAAAATACATGAAGAATAATTTACAGAAAAAGAAATATAAATTGCCAATATATACGATAGTCATCTACTTTTTAGTAAACTTGAGAAACAAAACCAAAATTTAATATTGTTTTGAAACCACAAAGTAGATAGAAATTTAAAAGTCTGTGATATCACATATTGTCCAAAGGCATGGAGAATTGGGACCACATTGATTACAGAAGTGTAAATTGCTTAATGAGTTTGGAGAACAATTTGGCAGTATCTAGTAATGGTGGACATGCTCTATAATCCAGTAACATCATCCTGAAGCAGTGCTTCTTCACATTATTCAAGTTCATAGAAGGACATAATATTTGTACAACATACTAGTGTAATAAATGAGACTACTTGAAGACTGAGACTGACGGGATCAATAAAACCACAAATGTTTAATCTAATTACAGAAGCTAGTAGGGAGAACTGCCCTAGAAAACGTCTTGTAATATGTATCTGGAGACGAGTAAGAATGGTTGTGGCAGCATTGTTTTTAACAGAAATTTAAAATTTAAGCTAACACATACATCCACCAATAGTAGAGTCCATAAATACATTAGCATGTATTTATGTAATAATACATACGCTACATGTTAACAAAGATGAATCTCAAGAACATAATATTGAATAAAGAATCAAGTCACCAAAAATGAATGCACTGTGATTATAAAACTCAAAAACAAGCAAAATTAAACCATAGTTTTAGGATTGCATACATTTGTATTACTGTGTGTTGAATTGAGCCCCTCGCAAAGGTCTTGTGCTGAAATCCTAATCCTTAGTACCTCAGGATGTGACTTTATTTGGAAATGAGGTCGGTCATTGCCTATGTAATTAGTTAAGATGAGGTCATGCTAGAGTAGGATGGGCCTCCAATCAAGTATGACTGGCATCATTATAAAAAGAGGAAGTTTGAATACAGATACACACACACACAAACACAGAGAATGCCATGTGAACACGAAGGCAGAAATCATATCGGAGTGATGTGTCTATAAGCCAAGGAATGCCAAAGACTCCAGCAAACCACTAGAAGCTAGCAGGGACCGGATATTCCCTCACATTCCTCAGAAGGCACCAACACTGATGATACCTTGGTCTCAGACTTTTAGTCTCCGGAACTGTGGGAAAATAAATTTTTGATGTTCAAACCCCTAGTTTGTTACAACATCCCCAGCAAACTAATACTTGTATGAAGGCTATTTTTTAAGTAAAGAGATTATTATACATACCAAGGAGGTAGTGCTATTGGAAAGTTCACATGAGAAACTCCAAATGTCCTGGTCAATGTCTATTTCCTAGACTGAGTGAAAATTATACATAATATGTGAATTTATATACAGAATGTATAAATTTATATAAATAAAATGGTAAATTTCAGATATATTTGGTACTGTTTTTTAGTTCAAAGTACTTCAGAACTTCATTATGAGTAAAAAATTACTCATAATTTATTTTGATTTTGAAGCACTAGGGGTATTATAGAAAACATGCGTTCTATGCCAGAAAAGATTGAAAAGTACTGGAGATGTCTGTGTAATTGTGATAGTAATTTTATCTATGCCAAATGATTGTTTTAATGATTAAATTAATTAATGTAAAAAAATGCTCAGTGCCTGAAAAATAGTAAGCACTTAATAAATATTAGGTAAAGAGCAGCTATAATGATTACAATAAAAGAATAAACAAAGACACAAAATGTATTTTTATTAGACCTAAGAAATTCAATATTGATTCAATAACATTATATAATGTAAATATTCAGACTTAACCAATTGTGAAAGGATGTCCTTTGAGACCTTTTTTTCAGAAAAGAACTATTTTGAGAGGATCCTTTGTCATTCTGGGTGCCTCAATGGTCTTTAAGTATTTCTTTGCTTTTGGCAAAAATCAGTGTTCTAGATTCATCCACTTTCCATGAACTGTACTTAAAATCAGTTTTCCCTCCATGGAACTCTTCAGTTTTTGTTTTTTCTGGGAAAAGTATTTAGACACCACGATAAGGGGAACAAATTTGTCCATTGCTATAAAATATAATTACTTTAGGACCCTTTCTGTGGACAGAACTAGACTTTTTTTTAATGTATTTTTAAGTCCGGAATTGAGTTCTGTTTCCTGCCATAATGAAGTAGTCAGTGTTGAACTTACCTGCCTCCTTAAACAGCTATAAAACTGGACAAAATGAAAGAGGTAACTGCTTTTATGCTTTGAACATCAAGCAGCATCCAGTTGTAAATCCACAAGACCAGGGAAAAGCCTGAGGTAAGTTTTCTGCCTGAGGACACTTTCTAATCCCCAGCACAGGGATGGGAAGCCCAAACAGAAAGCAGAACTTTTCTGGCCAGAGGATCAAAGCCTGAAACCAAAGTTCTACTGGGTAAAGCTTATCTAATTAAATTGATTTCATGCCATAACAGAACTTAATAATCTTTTTAAAAATATAATAATAATGAGAATTGTAACATTGTACCCAAATACATAATATAAACAGAAAAATCACTACAGATGTGAAGAAGCTGGAAAAATGTTTCTCATAATCAAAAATGAAAACATACATCCACAAAAAGATTTTTATAAGAACGTTCATTGCAGCTTTATTCATAGAAGTCCAAAATGGAAATATCTCCAGTGCCTCCCAAAAGATGGTAGATATATTTGGATATTAATATAGTGAAACTCTACTAAAAATGAATGAATAACTAATACACAAAATACAAAATATCTCAGAGGCGTCATACTAAGTGTAAGAAACAAAATGCAAAGGGGACATACACATAATTCTGTTAGATTCGGTAGTTAGGCATACATGAACAGGGCAGGAGAATCCCCCTCTGTCCTCCAGGAATGCCAGGCAACCATCAGGTGATGGTCAGGCAGCTGTCAAACTGTCACTCTAAAATAATAATTGTTTGCAGCTGGCTCCAGGGAATGGCAGTCTCCCACCTTGAAGCTGGTATTAGTAGCTTCCCAATAAGGTCTCAGGAGTTGGGCAAGTGAGCTCAAGCATGCATACTAAGAGGCAAAATGGTATAGTTTTACTGGTATATGACCTTCCTCTAGAAACACTTGACTGGTAAGGAAAAAATACCTAAAGTCAGCATGCATACAACTTCAGTAAACACACAGCACATGTGGACATCCCACCCCAAGGAAAGAATCAGGGAATAAGAGACGCAAGACCTCAGAAGCATGCCAACATATAAAACTCCAAGTCAAAGGTCAAACCACGCACTTGAATCTCTCAAATCACCTGCTTGCCCTCTTCCAAGTGTACTTTAACTTCGTTTCATTCTTGCTCTAGAACTTTTTAATAAACTTTCACTCTTGCTCTAAAACTTAAATAGGTTTCCTCCTCTGCTGTATGCCCTTCAGTTAAATTCTTTCTTCTGAATGTAACTGCCCAATAGGCTCACTTTGCCCACTGCCTAGACAGAGCCAATTTATTAAGACAGGAGAATTGCAATAGAGAAAGAGTAATTCATGCCAAGCCATCTGTGCAGGAGACTGGAGTTTTATTACTACTCAAATCAGTCTCCCCAAGCATTTGGGGATCAGAGTTGTTAAGGATAACTTGATGGGTCAGAGGAAGCCAGTGAGCCAGGAGTGCTGATTGCTCAGGTCAGACTCTTGGGTGACCTGGAGCACTGTTAATGAATAGTATAATTTGAGAGGACTTTTTTTTTTTTTTTTTTTTTTTTTTTCCTGAGCAGTGAAACTCCACAATACACTTAAAATACTCTAAAGCATGGTGTAAACAGATATGACATTACCCAGGCTTTGTCATTTAATTTATGGAGCAGAGGTAGAGTAAATTTATCATAATTCTTAAAGGTCCTAGAATTTTCAAAATGGTAAATTAGCACCGCCTTCAACTTAAAGTCACCAGCTGCATTAGCCCCTAATAAGAGAGTCAGCCTGTCCTTTGAAGCTTTGAGCTCAGGCATTTATTTTTTCTCTATAGCTACGAAGTCCTAGATGGTAACTTCTTCTAATAAAAAAGTGTTTTATCTACACTGAAAATCTTCAGTTTAGGGTATCCACCTTCATCAATTATCTTGTCTATATCTTCTGGATAACTTCCTGCAGCTTCTACACCAGCACCTGCAGCTTTGCCTTGTATTTTTACATTATAGAGACAGCTTCTCTCCTTCAAACCTAGTGAATCAGCCTCTGCTATCCTCAGACTTTTTTTCTGCAGCTTCCTCACCCCAATCAGCCTTTATAGAATTGGAGAGAGTTAGGATCTTACTGTGGATTAGGTTTTGGCTTAAGAGAATGTTGTGGTCAGTTTGATCTTCTGTACAAACCACTACAACTTTCTCCATACCAGCAACAAGGCTGTTGTGCTTTCTTATTATTCATGTGTTCACTGGAGTAGGATTTTAATTTCCTTCAAGAACTTTTCCTTTGCAAGTACGACATGGCTAACTTATTGGTGCAAAAAGCTGAGCTTTCAACTTCTCTTGGCTCTTGATATGTCTTCCTCAATAAGTTTAATTACTTCTAGCTTTTGATTTAAAGTGAGAGATATGCAACTTTTCCTTTGCTTCAACATTTAGAGGCCATTGTAGGGTTACTAATTGGCTTAATGTTAATATTGTTGTGTCTCTAATAGGCAGACCCCAGGAGAAGGAGAAAGATGGTGACCGGTTGGTGAAGCAGTCAGAACACACACAGCATTTATCGAAGTTCACCATCTTACATGTGTATTGTTTTTGACATCCCAAAACAATTACAATAGTAACATCAAGGACTACTGATCACAGATCACCATGGCAGATGTAAAAATCATGAAATGATTGAAATACGATAAAGATTACCAAAATGTGATACAGAGACATGAAGTGAGCACATGCAGTTAGAAAAATGACAATAGGCTTGCTCCATGCAAGGTTGCCACAAACCTTCAATTTTTGTCAAAAAATGCAATGTATGTGAAGCACAATAAAGCAAGGCACAATAAAATGAGGTACATCTGTATTCCATTGGATTTTGTGCCAATAACAGTATTTCACTTGAAATTACTGTATAAAATATTTTAATCTCTCGTAGAGCTATTTATTCCCCACTCCACCATTTCTCCTGTGTTTAAGGATTTTTCTAGCTCTTCTAGATATTTGCATTCCAATCTAAACTTTAGAATCAACTCATCCAATTGCATTAAAAAGTTATTGGCAGTTTCTTAATATCTTCTTATATTTATATACTAACCTGGAGGAATTGACTTCTATGAGATATGAAGTGGAACTTGTTCAAGGAAAAGACACATATTTACATTAGTTCAAATTCATTTGCATGCTTTCGGAAAGTGTTTAAAATTGTTTGCATACAGATTTTGCATATTTATGCTTAAGCATTTTATTTTCTCTGTTGCTATTATATTTTTTTCTGCTATATCTTCTAAATAGAAGTCATTTGTATGTCAGATGACTATAGAGTTTGTATTTTAATTTTAACTTCCTATAATTTGTTTTAAATTTTTTATCATAAATTATCTTAGAATTTCTGATTTATCGTCTGTAAACGTCTGTAAATGATAAATCAGAAATTCTAAGATAATTTATGTTATTAACATTTTTATCCTTTGGATTTCATTGATGAATGTCATCAATATATTAGTTCTCAACTGGGGAATGATTTTGTCCTCAAAGAATATTTGGGAATATCTGGAGACATTTGGGTTTTCATCCTTGTGGGAGCTGTGGGTGCTACTGTTGTCTTCTAGAGAGTAGCCAAGAATGCTACTAACATCCTATAGGACATCCAGGTCCCACAACAAGGAATTATCCAGCCCAAAATACCACCAGTGCCAAAGCTGGAAGTTCTGCTCTGATATAAAAATTTAATAGTGAAAATGGTGAACGTTCTTGTCCTGTTCCAACTCCATGGGAATGCCTCTAGTACTTCTCCATTAAGTAGAAATTCTGACTTCACTGTTGTTGTTACTGTTATTGAAAGTTTTTAAAATTCATTTTCAATTCCCTAGAGCAAGATAAGTATCATTGGGGTTATCTGGGAGTTAAACAGTTAATAGAATTGTCCTGTGAAACCCTCTGTACCCATATTAACCAAATGTTATTTAGAAGCATTGCAGAAAAGAATTCTAGAAAAGCAATTGGGAATGATTTACAATTTTCAATATTTAAAAACTAGTTTTAATTTTTAAAAGGTCTCCTAGAGTTTTTATTGGCTCATTAATCAAAGGGTGTGTGTATGTATTTGTGTATCCATGTATACATTTACAAACGTATTTATGTAGTTCAACTCTACTACAGAACTAGTATGGCCAATGTATGCATAGGTAGATAGATATGTGTCTTCTGTGATTCATGGATGCCAGGAGAATTCCCTTGGACCAGATAATGCCTATCTCCCCTATTCATTTATGCCTATAATGTAACCTAGGAAACCCCAGGGTCTCTAGTGTTGATTTTTGTATTATTTATTTATTTATTTTTGAAGCAAGATTTTTCTCTGTCACCCATGCTGGAGTGCAGTGTCGTGAACACAGCTCACTGCAGCCTTGGCCTCCTGGGCTCAAGTGATCCTCTGACATCAGCCTCTCAAGTAGCTGACGCCACAGGCATGTGCCACCATGCCCTGTTCATTTTTTTGCTTTTCTTGTAGAGACAAGGTCTCACTATGCTGCCCAGGCTGGTCTCCTGGGCTCAAGCAGTCCTCCTGCCTTGGCCTCCCAAAGTGCTGGGATTACAAGTGTGAGCCACCGCACCTGGCAAGGATTGTTCTTTTACAACCACAAACACAGCTGGGGTCACTATCCAGCTTGTCTAGAGGAAGCTCCATCTTTTTGCCAAGCATTTCTGAGAATCCTCAGGCTGTCTACTTACATCAATGTGTTGTTCTGAAGATTACACATTTTTCGAAGACAAAATTTTAAAAATGACATGAGTTTATGCCATATATTATTAATGCACACTAAACTGCAGTAATTTATAGCTACAAAAACATTTAAAAACCTGGAATTAATTTTACCTAAATTTCATGTATTACAATAAATATTGGTAGAATGAAGACAAATGAAGTATCCAAAATGTTTTCTAAAGCTCAAGAAAGATTTAATTGAGCTCAAAATACTTTGTCTTAAAACATCTTTTGATATTATTTTAATTGTTAAACATGGTAAGTAATATGTGAGAACTTTCTACATAATGGATGAACATCCTATTGCCAAATCTGGCTGAATAGTTATGGATTTTGCTCCATTTTTCAAAGCGTGGCATACATTTTACAATGAATATTTTCAATGATTTTCAGTAGTCCTGTACTGCAAAAGTTAGTGGAAAAATTGATGTGCAGCAATAATATGAATGCACAATACATACTATCCAGTTTTATTTTGAACTTCTTTTTTTGGCAGTTATTTGCTATCTCTTATAATGATGCAATAGAATGAGACTGAAAAAATTTCCATCTACATTTCATGTATTATTCATATTAATTTAAAACGCAACTAGCTTTCAAAGGGTTAGCTCCAGGGAACAAAATTTTATGGTCATCTTTAAATTATATTAACATAACCAGGAGCTAAGAAATTTAGTTGTATTAAACACAACCTAAAGCAAATTCATCCTTGTTTGATAAATGCTCCCATTTTCTCAGTAAAAGCCTTTCTAAATCTCTTATGATATTTTAGAATGCAGAGTGGGTTACTATGATTGCCTGACTTCAAAATGGATAAAGGGATGCCAAAATCCTCCTGTAATTTTGCTCTAAACACCCAAAGAAAGGATCAAATCCTAACTCAAGAGCAGTTTTAAGTGACCATAAAATATGTAACAAATTCCTAAACTGCAACTGTTTAACTTACTTTGGGAAAGACTACATTGAAAAAATGTGCTGTATAAAACCACGTTTTGAGGAACTACCCTCACCTTGAATGGCAAGTAAACACTGAGTGGGTAATATTTCATTTGACTGAGTCCCGACTTCCTGGAGCAAGTAATGGTTTATCCACCTGGAGGTTGAAACATATGTTTTGCATAGTATCATCATTGAGTATTTATCAATTGATTGACTAATGATGACATGTTTGGGTGTGCTGTTTGGTTTTTGGGCTGTTTTGGTTTATAGATTGGTGGTTTCCATAAAGGAGAAAGGAGAGAAAAAGATGCTGGGTAACAAAAACTAAAAGAAATCTGCAATGCAGAACAACTAAATAAAAAAGAGAGAGAGCAGAGAGATGAAGTAAAACTGCCTTGTTCTAAAACAAATGGTAACTAAACTAAAGATCAATAGAATGTCAAAAGAAGATTCAAGGATGATGCTAGCCAATACAGTCATAAATTCACTGTGGGCACAAACAGCCAAATTATGGATATATGATTCCTTCACTTCACCTTCTAAAGATTCTTATTCTCTTCCAAGCAAACCCCTACTCCAGTTAGGAATACAGGATAATTGAGTATAAAAAGAAAAAAAAAAAACTTTAATACAATGTTTAATTGTCAGTTAAAAAGATAGATAACAATTAAACTCTTTGTGATGCCAGCCAGCATTATGGATTATAATTGGTATCAGGGATGAAGAGACATGGAACTGGGAATAATTGACTGAATGTAAGAATAACCTATTGCTGCATACGAAATTACCACAAAATATAGTAATTTAAAACAACAACCATTTATCTCACAGTGTTGGTGCATCAGGAACGCACGTGCAGCATAGCTGCAACTTCTGGCTCAGAATCTCTCACAAAAATTGCAATCATTTTTGACCAGAAACGACATCATGTCAAGGGTTGTCTGGAGGAAGTTTCACTTTCAAGCTCACTTATATGAATGTTAGTAAAACTTGAACCCCAGCAGACTTTTGTCCAGGCCCAGAGAGCTTGGTTGCTGGCCATATAGGTCTCCTAATGAACAGCTCACAACGTGATGAATAGCAGAGAAAAGAGAGGAGCCAGGCTGAAGTCACAGTTATTTTGTCACCTCCTCAGAAGTGGCATTCCTTCACTTTTCTAGTTGTATTCCTCAGAAATGAGTCGCTAGTTCCAGCCCACACAGTGAAAGACGGAAAAACACAAAAGCATTAGTAACAACAGGGGACCTTTGGAGTGACTTTGGGGTTAAGCCACCTCTAAACCACAAAAACCTAGAATGAGCAGGGGAAGGTAGCACGTTCTCCAAGTTGATATGTGAATTGCAAGAATATGAGTGGTATGTGTTACGCCATAGTCTTCCCCTTCACATGTAAGGTTGGGGGAGAAGTGCAGCGGGGTGCATGGAGAGATTTTGAATTTTTAAAATGAAGAAAATCCTCTTTAAATTCCGGACTGCATATTATTCTGGCAACTCCAGTAGTTGCTCCTGGGGGCTTGGAGAAGAAGGTGGAATATTGGTGATTAGTTTTTTTATGTATTGTACTTTCCAAATGGTGTATAGTATGTATTATACATCTTATGTTTGTCTATCTTCAGAAAAAAACTGTATAAAACCCTGAAAACAATATTGAAAGACTATGAAACTTTTACTTTGTGTCTCACACTCACACTACTGTATCTTTAGTAATTGTTATTTTCTATTATACAGACATATATTCTTGTTGTTGTCAGATAGTTTGATAGCATTATACCAGCTGTGGGGGAGAGGGCTTATTTCCCCCAATCTCTTCAACATTGGAAATTACCAATTTAAAACACACACACACGTTTAGCTTTATGCTAAGGGATTTAGAAATCATGCTATGTTGGTTTTTAGAAGAGCAAGGAGTAATGGCTGTAATACCTTTGCTAGGAGTGGAAATGGAGGAGTAGGTTAAGTAGGAAGTGCCCTCATATAGTACAATTATAACTTACCTCACCTCTGTACTTAATAAGAACTTTTGAAATTCTTTATTTGTTTTGATGTTTTTCTCCAGTAGTGCTTAAAAACATTTCCTGTGTCCATGACCTCAGCACTCAACAGCACTCTGCAGGAATAACACAGACATGGAAGCCTCAGATTAGAAATGGAGCATCATTGAGCAACAGTGGCTACATTTGGGGCTACATATGTTTTCTGTACAAAAATTTGGTTGTAATAAGAAGCTGTTGAATCAGTGTAGATAGTTGAGACCAGCACACTGACTGAACCAATTCTGTTGTCAGTTGAGACTGACAGAACCAATTCTGTTGGATGACATCCATTCTCCTACTTATTCTGGTTAAAGCTAAGTAATCACCTTCAGCAAAGACCAATTAATAATTAAGACATTCATAATTGATTATGATATAATTAAGTTACTTATGTGCGTATGTAAGCCATACGCTATACTTCTCCAAGTGTTAATACATTTAATGCCCACAACAAACTTGTGTACCCCTGTGTAAGGAAACTAAAACTCAGAGTACTTAAAATTGCTTAAGGTCACACAGGCAGTAAATTGGAATTTGAGGTAATGACTTTGTGTCCTTACTTTCTCTCTTTGCCATCACTGTAGATAATAAAGTATAATATTAAGAGCATGAGTTATGAGCTCACAATGTAGGGGTTTACGTCTTTGTTTCACGATTAGCTTTACAATTCTGGGCAACTTATTTTGTTTTGGTTTCCTCATCTATAATATTCAGGTAATAACAATACCATCTTAATGGATCATGCTAAAGACAAAACAAGACAATAGATATAAAGCATCTGGAACACTATCTAGTACATACTAACTACATAATAAAATACAGGCTTATTTTAGGACACTATGCTAAAGACATGTATCTTCTCATTTAATAATCATGAAAACACTTCAAAGCAGGTGCAATTATTATTACAATTTTAGAGATTAAAAAAAATACAGAGAGTTAGAGAGATCATGTATCTAGCCCAAGATTATGCCACTGGCAAGTGGTTTAGCCAGTATTTGAACTCAAGCAGTCTGATTCACAAGCCTCTATGCTAAACCATTGAGCTGTTATCTGTTTGATTGTAAAATCCTTATTTTTGTCATATTATATTGTTATACTGGTGTTCTGCTTTTATTTGTCCAAATATTCCATTGTTTACTTCGTTTAGTGTTCATGAAGTTATATTATTACTTTTTTCTCCTCATCTTGTAGATAAAGAAACTGAGATTCGGTTAAATTAAATGATTCCCTGGCTAGCCCAGTTCAAAACTTGCAGAACCCAGGTTTCTGACACCTTACATTCTTGGTCTCACAGCTTCAGGTTCAAATTTCTGCTGAGGTTTCATTTGGCTCCAACATGAAAAAATTCTACCTTCTTCAAGAGAAATTAGCCTGACTTGGAAACAGCTTGAAAGAGATGAAGACACGCTGACATACAAAACTAAGTAGATGTGTGACTAAACTCAGGATCTATAATTTGCTCTGTCTTTCCAATGTCCCCTGGAATTTATACATTATACTTTAATTGATTTCTCGCCAAATGACTGAGTTTTATGACTGACCAGTTATACAACATAGAGGAAGAGGGTTAGGGAGGCTAAGAAATAACACATAATGAAAGATCATGTTTAAAAGGAAGAAAAACCCTCCATCACTTAGGAAGTGACAGTAAAATTATTTGATCTCACCATTTTATAGTAGATTAAAAATGGAGATGGCTTCCATTTAGGGAAACACTAGCATAAGTGAATATTTTCCAGACCTTCCTCTAGATCCCACAGAATGCAAGGATAAGGACCTTGCCTGTATCATTTACCTCTATAATGCTGGCAACACATAATAGGCACTTAAACAATTCTTAAAAATTAATCACTCGATTTAATTAAGCACTTAATTTAATTAAGTGCTGAATTTTCTTAATCAGGAAATTACGCAAATTTTCACTGATTGTTCTATGGCTGGTAAAGATGTCTAAATATCAATGTATCTCTGTTGTTGTTGAATTGAGAAACTATGGTTTGCTTCAATTTCTAGAGTACATATTCTGATAAAGCATAACCATGAAGAACAATTACTTAGATGTCTATATTCATTACTTTTATTACTTTCTAATTATGAGATGTTGGTTAAATTATTACTTAAATTCTCTGTGCTTCAGTTTCTATTTTATAAAATATAAAATATTTTATATTTATATTAATTACAAAACTAAAGATAGGGCCAGGTGCAGTGGCTCACGCCTGTAATTCCAGCACTTTGGGAGGCTGAGGCAGGAGGATCATCTGAGGTTAGGAGTTTGAGATGAGCCTGACCAGCATGGAGAAATTCCACCTCTACGAAAAATACAAAATTAGCTGGGTGTGGTGGCGGGCGCCTGTAATCCCAGCTACTCTGGAGGTTGAGACAGGAGAATCACTTGAACCTGGGAGGTGGAGGTTGTGGTAGGCTGAAATTGTGCCATTGCACTCCAGCCTGGGAGACAAAAGTGAGACCCCATCTCAGAAAACAAGAAAAACAAACAGACAAACAAAACCTAAAGATAGTACAAAATGAAGATAACGAGAGTCTCTACCTCTCAGAGTGGTTCTGAAGATTAAACAGATGAATGCAAGTAAAAGCATTTAGAATAACTTGGCAGATAGTATGCGCTCAATCCAGGTTGATTTTAACACAAAAATCAGTATGAATTAAAAATAAATTATTATATCACTTAAAAATAACTTTTAATATGTCAAAATTAAAAACAAAGAGTCATTTATCTAAAAACATTAGGGTACAGATATGGATTTGGTCATTATGGATATTATTTTATGTTATTCTCCATCCCACTTGGGTCCAGACTGTATTTTTATGAGTATTTGAACATAACCTATGCACCTCCTCCCACATACTTTAAATTATCTCTAGGTTACTTATAAGACCTAATACTATGTAAGTGCTGTGTAAAATGGTTTTATTTGTTTTGTTTTATTGTTATTTTTCATTTTTCCAATATTTTAAAATCTATGGTTATTTGAATTTGCAGAAGCAGATATGGAGCACCAACCATTCAACTTTTGCTCTATTTTCTACACCATTTGCCATGGTGCCTTGTAACTTGATATTCAGTACATATTTACTATCAAGTCCCTAAACCAGAACATGAATCTAAAAGTAAGTGATCAAAGAGGCAATTTTTTAATATCCTAACACGTGGCTAGCACCATGCTAGGCACATAGTAGCTCTCAGTATATTCTGGTTGACTACCTTTCTTTAACAGCTACCTCTTTGGGATCAAGAAAGAATTAATTTAGTTATATCAGGAGATGAAAGGGATCTAAAAACATGTTTACATTAAATAATTAGAAGAATTCATTTAATAATAAAGCTCAGTGTTAGTGAAACTAAATGCCAGTTGCCATATTAATGGAAGTGTAAGAGGAAGGAATGAATACTCAATGACTTGGAACCATAATTGGTTACTGCCTATTCTAAATTTAGTGTTTAGAAGGTAAAGAAAAAACATTAAATCTAAGAATGAAGATGGACACCATACACACTCCAAGTGATTAAATGTACTGTGGCAATTGTGTTTTCCTTCAATCTGACTTAGAGTTGGTAATGGAAGACTTCCCATTACTCTATGCCATGATGTTAAGGAAAGCCAATGCTAATGAACCAAAAGCCCATGAAAATCCAGACTTTGAAACATAAAAATAACTGGCAACTCACAGTTCAATGAAGTGCATTCAGAAGAAAAGGTAGTGAAGAATACTTAGGCTATGTTGTAAGAGTCTTTTACCAAAGAAAAAACTGTATTTTTCTAAAGCAGTAGACACATACATATTTAATTCCAGAAAGTGCTGAACCTCATAGCTTGCGAGAATCTGCACATTTTGGGGTCCGTTAATGTGATGCATCTCAAACTATCTGTGATGAAGGAACTTTTCTCTGTGTGTGTGTGTGTGTATGTGTGTGTGTGCACATGTGCATATTTTCCCGATGTATCCTGGACCTATATGTTGTTGAAGTGCCCATGACTTGTTCATAGCTTTTGCCCATGTACTGATTATGTAATACTCAAACTAATCTATACCCAGTTAAATGAGACAAGTCTGAAAATCACACATTTGAATTTCAAGGCAATGTCAAATAGTTGTAAAGTTTTTAAGTGCTTAATCTCCATTTCTGTATTCATCTCATCTTGGAGCAGCAAGGAGCAGACTTTGAGGGTGAACATTGGTTCATGGAGCAACTTTCTGTAGCATTGTAGAGGAAGACCTCTAAGATATAACCTGAATAAGGAGAATTGTGAGATAGAAAATGAAACAGAGGAAGATATAACCTGAATAAGGAGAATTGTGAGATAGAAAATGAAACAGAGGAAGTCAGAAATGTTTGTAAGATAGATAACTATGAATGAATCTGTGGAAAACATACTGTCAAAGAAAACCTGGAGAGAAAAGAAAAAAATTTAATTTCATTCACTGGGTAAAGAGAAACTTCAAAACAACAATGAAAGAGCTAATGTTCAAGACTTGTGTGAAGAAAATTGTGCCATAAGGAAGCACACTAGTAAATTTAAGTAGTCCAGATATTTTTGTACAAGCATATTTTAGGGGTTTATTCTGTGGATAACATTCTTTGTTCAATTATTAAGAGAACTATACAGAAGCATAATATTCAAAGGTGGTGTACAACGAGTTTAAAATACAGATGGGACATTATATATATATATGAAAGTTTAAATGAAAATAAAATACCTAAACACTAATATTAAATAAATAAAAATATAAGAAATTCTGACAATCCATATGATATTCAAGATTACACCCTGGTTGGAGCAGCTAAATAGTTCAGGTAGAGATTGAAAGAGGGAGCATGACCAAAGAAGAATTGTATGTAAAACGATTGGCAGAATTGGCAGGTTATGGCAATAATCACAATAACCATTATTTGTTGAGAGCACATAATGTGTGTCAGGTGTTGTTTTAAATGCTTTAGAAGTGTGGCACTATTTAACTGTTACAATAATCTTGAGAAATAAGTGTGATTAACCTCATTTTAAAATTAATGCTTAAAGAATTTAAGTAACTTGTTCAAGGTCATGCAACTTATAAATAGCACAGAAATTAAACTAAGGTCTACTTAAGTCTACCTAAAACACTCCTGCTAAATAATGGCTGATATACTGTACCATTTAGAAAGGTTAGCTCTAAGCTGTTATTATTAGCTATTAGCTATCATCTCCTAGTCTGCCTCATAAAATATGGGTGTTACATAAATTTTAGCGATTATTATTTTTATTAGACTTATTATTATGTCTATTAAAAAACTGCACAGGAACCAAAATAAATATTCTTACTGAGAATAGAAAGAACCAAATTGATACTTTCAAAAGCAGTTTCAATTAGCAGTTGAAAGTGTAGATTTAAAACAGAGTAATATCAATTATAAATTCATGTTATAAAAATTAATTCAAAAGAAAATGGAAAGTCAAGGAACTTAAGCATATTTTCCTTTTCACCATCTATCAGTTATGATGAGTTTTGAATAATATTTAAATATTTGTCTCTCAAGTAAAAGAAGTCTGGAAGTAGATAGTGCAGGGTGATATTGTGACTCCATGGCTATTGTGAATCTACCACACCTCAAGGCCACTTCATGATCTAAGACAGCTGCTATCATGGGGCTCAATATGGGTCTCTACAGATTCACCTTATTTGATGTTCTTTGGACCTCCTGGATCTAGATGTCTATTTATTTTCCCAGGTTCGGGAAGTTTTTAGTCATTATTTCTTTGAATAAACATTCTTCCCCTTTTTCTCTTTGTTCTATAAATTTCACAATGCATATATTGGTGTGATTGATGACGTCCCATAACTCCTTTAAACTTTATTCTTTTCATTCTCTCTGCTTTTTTCATCTCTGACTGGATGATTTTCAATAACCTGTCTTTGAGTTAACTGATCTTTTATTCTGCTTGATCATCACTGCTGTTGAAACCTTCTATTGAATTTTTCAGTTCATTTACTGTATTCTTCATATTTATAATTTCTCTTTGGTACTTTTCCATTCTTTCTATCTTTTTGATGACATTCTCACTTTGTTCATGCATTCTTCTGTTGGCCTCAGTTAACATCATTATGGTCATTATGTTGGATTCTATGTTCAATAAATAACATATCTATATGCCCTTAGGGCCAGTTTCTAAAGTTTTACTTTATTCTTTTATTTGGAATATATTTCTCTATTTATTCATTTTCTTTGACTCTCTGTGTTGGTTTCTACAGATCAGACACTATCCAGTCTTCACAGAGACTGGCTTCAGATAGAATGTGACCCCCACCAAATAGCACAGTGAGAGATTCTAAGTGCCTCTCAAAACTGATGTTTTGCTCTTAGCAGTCCTCTGGAGACCTGAGTATACCAAGTTCCCTCAAAGCTCCAGGATAGGCAAGATAGAAAACATTAAGTTACAGCCAGAAACACAGGGGTGCTATATGTGTAATCCAATTCCCTCTCTCCTCCAGGAAAAGCTGGGAGCTGTAGTTTATTGCCCACTTGCTCTGCTCTGAGCTGAGAAGGGGAGCTGTGGGAAATGCCTGCCTGATCATTTAAACCACATATTCTTTTGAACCATAGCTTTGCTTTCTGTTACCCCTAAGGGCCTAGCAAATCATGGGTCCTACTGGCTCACAGAGACAGGTGGAATACAAGTTAGTCTCTCAGGTAGCAGCTAGAAAAGGTAGGATGCTAAATGTAGAGTTCAGCTCCTACTATGGAGAAGCTGAAGGCTTGATTTTATTGCTGGAGCAAACCATGGAGAAAAGTCATGGGAAGTGGCCATATACTCACTAAAACACCTAAAGGACTAGTTGCTAGAACTGCAGTCTCATGATTGAATTTCAAGAAACACAAAGGAGCATAAACAGTCCCTTTGAGATATTTTCCCCAGGGTCCTACATATTATATCTACTTTTCTTTCATTTGATTGAGCTAGGAATACAGACCCACATAGCTAAAAAGAGACGTATTTTAGGTGAGCATATTAAAGTTTTGAATAAAACCAAGAAAAGAAAAGGACATTTAATAGGGTTAAAAAAACTACTAAGAGCATTTTCTGCTACATACTTTGTGCTTGTGCTCTATTTGACAGAGAAAAGTATCACAGCATTATAAAGTATCCAGGCTCACATGAACACCAATGTATTTATAATCTACAAATTCAACAGGATCTAGACAGTAATTTTTTTTTCTCGTTTAAATTTTGATATTAACCAAATTTGATATTAAATATTGATATTAACCAAAGAAGTTAAATTACCAAAAGATGGTTTTAGAGGGATGTGATTTGCTACTCTAATTATATGTATACAAAAGTAAAAAGTAAGACAATCACAGATTTATTATTTCTAAATAATTGAAGGTTATTCTCGGTGACTTTAATACCATAAATAAATAAACAAGATAATCTTACACACTGAATTGCATGGTATCTTAAAATGAATAAATATTAAAACTCCACAACAATTGAGACATATTATATAGAAAGATTTCAAGAAAAGGAGAACAATTTATTTGTAATTTTAAGATCAAATAAGAGGTGACAAAGTTACCTGTCAAAGGCATAGAGGAACAAGATGATGTACTGTCATGGATGTTGACATGATAGAAAAAGGATCTGAGGCTTTGAAACTGTGCCTATGAGTTAGTAAAAGGTATTTATGATTAAAAATGGATAGAGAAATAGAAAGCCCAAGATCTAGAGCAAAGCCTTTATCTAAACTTGTGTGACTAACACCATAAAGAAACAGGCCATAGTGTGCAAATAAAAACAGTTCTGTAGGGAAAATTTCCCACAAACAACAGCAGGGTGACCCAGCCATCCCATTACTGGGTATATACCCAAAAGATAATAAATCATGCTGCTATAAAGACACATGCACACGTATGTTTATTGTGGCACTATTCACAATAGCAAAGACTTGGAATCAACCCAAATGTCCATCAGTGACAGACTGGATTAAGAAAATGTGGCACATATACACCATGGAATACTATGCAGCCATAAAAAAGGATGAGTTTGTGTCCTTTGTAGGGACATGGATGCAGATGGAAACCATCATTCTCAGCAAACTATCGCAAGAACAGAAAACCAAACACCGCATGTTCTCACTCATAGGTGGGAACTGAACAATGAGATCACTTGGACTCGGGAAGGGGAACATCATACTCCGGGGCCTATCATGGGAAGGGGGTAGAGGGGAGGGATTGCATTGGGAGTTATACCTGATGTAAATGATGAGTTGATGGATGCTGATGAATTGATAGATGCAGCACACCAACATGGCACAAGTTTACATATGTAACAAACCTGCACGTTATGCACATGTACCCTAGAACTTAAAGTATAAAAGCAAACAAACAAAAAAAAAAAAAACAAAAAAAAAAACAAAAAAAAAAAACAAAAAAAAACAGCAGGGGAATTAAATTGCTGCATATCAAAGGAAAAATAATTTTTTAGTCAAGATTAAGTGTAATAGTAACCGAGAGAACAAATGACATAAAAGGAACATGTAATTTGAATATTTATTATTTATAATTATTCTCTTGAAATGTCTTAGGAAATATAACTATATTTGCTATTGCCATAAAAAAATAAAAATTTACCTGTAATTTTGAAAACAAATGAAAGAGGAATAAGCCAGGCACGGTGGCTCACGCCTGTAATCCCAGCACTTTGGGAGGCCGAGGTGGGCGGATCACAAGGTCAGGAGATCAAGACCATCCTGACGAACATGGTGAAACCCAGTCTCTACTAAAACTGCAAAAAATTTAGCCGGGCGTGGTGGCAGGCGCCTGTAGTCCCAGCTACTGGGGAGGCTGAGGCAGGAGAATGGTGTGAACCTGGGAGGCGACTGAGCTTTCAGTGAGCGGAGATCATGCCATTGTACTCCAGCCTGAGAGACAGAGTGAGACTCTGTCTCAAAAAAAAAAAAAAAAGAAAGAGGAATAAAACAATATATAAAAAGAAGGAAAATCTATTTAAGTATAAAATTAGCATATTTATCACAGAAAGTAATAGATGAGAAAGAAAGTGAAGAGTAGTTTAAAAGAACAGTAAGATAAAATACTTATCTACTTTCTAGGGGAAATTGCGTTAATCAAAAAGAATTTTTAATTTTAAGATACATATGTATATACATGTACATATATATATATGTTAACATAGTATTTATGAAGAGCTTTTGGCTAAATATTAAATGAACATAAAAGATAAGATTAAACCATTATTGAGTACTTTATGTGTAATACAATACAAAATTATTTAGAATTTCCTTCTTCCAGGTAAAACACAAAAGAGAAAGAGACTTAACACATTGGATTGTTAATGAGAAAGTTGTCTAATTGAGTTTATAAATGTAATTGCTACAATTCTGTGCAGATAATAGCTTATTAAAAATATTTACATGCTACCAATGTGGTAGAAGACGAAGGCCTAGGCCCTCTTTCTCTCTACAGTCACAATGATTCAACAACAGTACACAGAAAATACGCTCTGAAGTTGTGAGACTCCTTCCTTTCATGTGAGCATGAAACCAGCCACATCAAAGCTGGTATTATTATTTGAGATATTCTTTCACCATCAACTCTATCCTCAGTACAATGTCATATGATTAGGATAAAACTTTTTGCTTCCAGCTCTTTCCTTGTGAGATATGAAAAGGACTGGACCGTATGTCTAAGATCCTAATTATTCTGAGTGATGTCCAAGGCAGTGGCTTTTGTTGTGTCTGTCTCAGAGTGTTGACAGTACCCAGCATACTCTAGATGTCAGGGGGCCACTTAAGATAGACTGTGTTTTGATCTATCATGCTAGCACATCCCACAGCCCTACCCCTCAGCTCAAAGCAGGTGAAAAGATACCCACTTTCTATTTTTTTTCCTGGGAAGGGAAGAAAAGGACTGGACCATATATCCAATACTCTGATTATTATGAAGGCTGTCCAAGTCACTGGTTTTAGTCTTGCCTGTCTTGTGGAGCTAACAGAAACCAGTGTGCTCCAAATAGCTGGGGGCCACTGATATCAAAGACAGTAATTCCAAAAAGCACAAAGGTTAAAGAGGTCACCAAAATCTCTGGCTGGGTTAATTAGTGAGGTTGTTCTTTTATAAAAGTTCAGTTTGTGCAGATGAGGAGAAGTGGCTGTTTTATCCAATGCATAAGCATCAACACAAAAATCAAGAAAAATGAAGAAACAGTGAAATATATTCTAAAGAAAGGAACAAGATAAATCTCCAGAAATGGATGCTAATGAAGTAAAGATATATGACTTACCAAACAGAGAATTCAAAATGACCATCATTAAGATGGTCCAGAGGTCAGGAGAACAAAGCATGAACAAAGTGAGAAATTCAACAAAGAAATAGTAAATATAGAAAAGTACCAAACAGATATCATAGAGCTGAAGAATATAATAACTGAACTAAACATTTAATACAAAGGAATTCACCAGTGGATAAAATCAAGCAAAATAAAGTATCAGTCAAATCTGGATCAGGTTATTAGAATTTATTTAGTCAGAAGAACAAAAAAATGAATAAAAAAGAGTGAAAAAAGCCTAAGGGACTTACAGGACACCATTAAGTGAACCAATATACACATTATGGAATTTACAAAAGGAGAATAGAGAAAGAGGCAGAAACCATATTTAAATAAATAACGGCAAAACTTGTCAAATTTTGCCTGTCTGGGAAAGAAAATAGACATCCAAATTCAGAAAGTTCAAAGGACAATGAACAAGATGAACCCAAAGAGATTCACACTGAGATACATTATAATCAAATTGTTGAAAGTCAAAGACAAAGAGAGAATTTTAAAAGTTGAAAGAGGGAAGTGGCATGACATAGTCCTTAAGACAATCTGATTTTTTAACAGAAATATTTCAGGCCGCAGTGGAATGTGATGACATATTCAAAGTGCTGAAAGAAAACACATTGCCGACCAAAAATATGATACCAACAAAACGGTCTTTCAAATATAAAGGCAAGAGAAAGACTTTTCCAGAAGAACAAAAGTGAGAAACTTCATCACCACTGGACCTGTCTTACAAATGATAAACAAGTTCTTTAAGTTGAAAAGAAAGGATGCTAAATGGCAATACACAAACATATAAAAAATTTGTTGATAAAGGAAATTATATAAAAAATAGTGAATACTATAATACTGTAATGGCTGTGGGCAAATAACTTCTAATTTTTGTAAAAAAGTAACATACAAAAGTATTTTAAAATAGATATAAACATTAAAATGTGTTACAGAACACACACTATAAAAATATGTTAAATGTGATATTAATTACATGAAGTAGTGTGGAGAAAAGAGTAGGTTTTTTTTTTTTTTGCAATTGATTTAAGATTTTGTGCAAATGCATTACTTTATGTAAGACCCATAGTAATAACAAAGAAAATACCTATGGAAGTAACAGAAAAGGAAAAGAGAAAGGATTCATGGCATAATAATATAATAAATAAACAAAACTCAAAGAAAAAAACAGAGAGCAAAGGAGAGACAAAGCAATCACGAGACAAAACAACTAATAAAATGGGAAAACTGAGTTCTTTCCTATTGATAATTAAATGTAAATAGACTAACCTCCCTATTCAAAAGACATAATGTAGCTGAATGGATTTTAAAAATCCAAACATATGCTGTCTTCACTCACTTTAGATTTAAGGACACAGGCTAAAAGTTTAGGAATAGAAAAATATATTCTATGTAAATAGCAATCAAAAGAGCAGGAGTGGCTCTGCTTGTAGCAGGTAAAATAGACTTTAAGTGAAAAACTTTCAAACAAGACAAAGAAAGACATTACATTATTATATTATATTATATTATATTTATTATATTATATTATAATGATCAGTTCACCATGGAGATATAAGAATTACAAATATATATATACACCCAGTATCAGAGCACCTAAATATATAAACAAATATTAACAGAACTGAGAGAAAATAAATAGTCCCACAATAATAGTAAGAGACTTCAATACCCCACTTTTAATAATAGATAAATAGAGAATAAATAAGAAAACGTTAGATTTGAACACCACTATGGACATAATAAACCTAATGGACTTGTATAGAACATTCAAGCCAACAACAGCAGAACATACATTCTTATTGAGCACACAGAAAATGTACTCCAGGATAGATCACACTTTAGATTACAAAATCTTTACAAATATGAGAAGATTGAATCATACCAAGTATATTTTCATATTACAATAGAAGGAAACTTGAAATCGCTAAGAAGGAAAATGGGAAAATTTACAAATATGTAAAAATTAAACAACTAACTTTTGAATAACCAATGAATCAAAAATGAGGTTAAAAGGAAAATCAGAAAATATCTTGATACAAATAAAAATAAAAGCACAACAAACCAAAGCTTACAATATGCAGCAAAATCAGTAATAAGAGGGAGGTTTATAGCAACTAAGGACCATATTTTAAAAGGAAGAAATATTCAAGTAAACAGCTTCATTACACTTCAGAGAAATGGAATCAAAGGAAAAAAAGCACACAGCATTAGCAAAAGGGTAGAAATAACAATTATCAGAGGAGAAATACATAGAAAACAGAAAAACAGACATATACAATGAAAGAGTTGGTTATTTGTAAAGATAAGCAAAATTGACAAATTATTAGGTAAACAAAACAAGAAAATATTAATATAAATAAAAAATGAGACTTAAAAACACATAAATAAAAAGGATCATGACAGACCACTATAAACAATTATATTCTAAAAAATAGAATAACCTAGAAGAAAAGAATACATGTCTGGAAACATACAGCTAATCATGACTGGAATCTAAAGAAACAGAAAATTGGGACATACTAACAATAGATAAGGAGATTGAATCGGTAATGAAAAACTTCTTAACAGCGGGAAAAAAAAAACAAGACCAGATAGTTTCACTGATAAATTCTAACAAATATTTAAAGAAGAATTAATGCCAATGCTTCTCAATTTCTTCCAGAATTTATTCTTGGGATATAAGAAGAATTCAAAAAATAAAAATTAATAAATGTGATATGCTGCATTAACATAATGAAGGATGAAAACCACATTATCATCTTAATGGGTGCAAAAGAAAGCATTTGAAAAACAAACCAATAATTTTTCACAGCAGGACCTCTCAACAAACTATGAATAGAGTGAAATTATGTTAATGAAATTAAGGCCATGTATGAAAAGGCCCCAGTTAACAGCATACTCAGCGATGAAAAGTTGAAAGAAGCAGGAAAAAGAAAAGGATGACAACTCTCACCACTTGTATTCAGGATAGTACTGAAACTTCTAATCACAGCAATTAGGCAAAAAAAATAAAAATAAATGAAAAGCTTCAAAATTTGAAAAAAAAAAGTACAACAATCCCTGCTTGTAGGTGATATGATCTTATTTGTAAAGCCCTAAAGATCCAATAAAATCTGTCAGAAATAAAAAATGAATTCAATGAAATTGCAAGATATGAAATTAACATAAAAAATCAGTTGCCTTTCTATACACCAACAACAAATTATCCACAAAGCAAAATAAGAAAGCAACCTCATTTACAATAACATCACAAAGCATACTTAGAATATTGGCCTGAAGTTTTCTTTTCTTGTTGCACCTCTTCCTAGTTTCGGTATCAGGATAATGCTGACTTCATAAAATGAGTTAGGGAGGAGTTCCTCCTTTTGGAATAGTTTCAGAGGGAATGGAACCAGCTCATCTTTGTATTTCTGGTAAAATTCAGCTGTGAATCTGTCTGGTTCTGGGCTTTTTTTTGGTTGGTAGGCTATTAATTCCTGCCTCAATTCCAGAACTTGTTATTGGTCTATTCATGGATTCAACTTCTTCCTACTTTAGTATTGGTAGGGTGTATGCATCCAGGAGTTTATCCATTTCTTCTAGATTTTCTAGTTTATTTGTGTAGAGGTGTTTATGGTATTCTATTATTGCAGTCTGTATTTCTGTGGGGTTGGTGGTGATATCCCCTTTATCATTTTTTATTGTGCTTATTTGAGTCTTCTATCTCTTCTTCCTTATTGGTCTATCTAGTGGTCTATCTATTTTGTTCATTTTTTTTCAAAAAAGCCATCTGGGTTTGTTGATTTTTTGGAGGGTTTTTCATGTCTCTTTCTCCTTCAATTCTACTCTGATCTTAGTTATTTCTTGTCTTCTGCTAGCTTTTGGATTAGCGTGCTCTTGCCTCTCTAGCTCTTTAAATTGTGATATAAGGGTGTTGATTTGAGATCTTTCTAGCTTTCTAATGTCGGCATTTGGTGCTATGAATTTCCCTCTTAACATTGCTTTAGCTGTGTCCCAGAGATTCTGGTGCATTGTCTCTTTGTTCTCATTGGTTTCAAAGAACTTCTTGATCTTTGCCTTAATTTCATTATTTACCCAGGAGTCATTCAGGAGCAGGTTGTTCAATTTCCATGTAATTCCGTTATTTTTAGTGATTTAATCCTTAGTTCTAATTTGATTGCCCTGTGGTCTGTGAAACTGTTTGTTATGATTTCAGTTCTTTTGCATTTGCTGAGGAGTGTTTTACTTCCTATTATGTGTTCAATTTTAGAATAAGTGCCATATGGCACTGATAAAAATGTATATTCTCTTGATTTGGGGTAGAGAGTTCTATAGGCATTTACTAGGACCACTTGATCCAGAGCTGAGTTCAAGTCCTGAATATCCTCGTTAATTTTCAGTCTCATTGGTCTGTCCAATACTGACAGTGGGGTGTTAAAGTCTCCCACTATGATTGTGTGGGAGTCCAAATCTCTTTGTGGGTCTTAAGAACTTGTTTTATGAATCTGAATGCTCCTGTGTTGGGTGCATATGCATTTAGAGTAGTTAGCTCCTCTTGTTGAATTGTTCCCTTTACCATTATGTAATACCCTTCTTTGTCTTTTTTTATCTTTGTTGGTTTAAAGTCTGTTTTGCTAGAGATGAGGACTGCAATACCTGCTGTTTTTTGCTTTCCGTGTGCTTGGTATATTTTCCTCCATCCCTTTATGTTGAGCCTGTGTGTGTCTTTGCACATAAGATGCATCTCCTGAATACAGCACACTCATGGGTCTTGACTCCTTATCCAATTTGCCAGTCTCTGTCTTTTAATTGGGGCATTTAGCTCATTTACATTTAAAGTGAATGTTGTTATGTGTAAATTTAATCCTGTCATCGTGATGCTATTTGGTTATTTTGCACACTAGTCGATGCAGTTTCTTCAGTGTCATTGATCTTTATATATTGGTGTGTTTTTGCAGTGGCTGATACCGGTTTTACCTCTCCAAGTTTAGTGCTTCCTCAAGCCAATATCCCTGATGAACATTGATGTGAAAATCCTCAATAAACTACTGGCCAACCGAATCCAGCAGCATATCCAAAAGCTTATCCACTGTGATCAACTTGGCTTCATCCCTGGGATGCAAGGCTGGTTCAACATATGCAAATCAATAAATGTAATCCATCACATAAACAGAACCATAGACAAAAATCTCAGGATTATCTCAATAGATGCAGAAAAGACCTTTGATAAAATTCAACATCCCTTCATGTTAAAAACTCTCAATAAACTAGGTATTGATAGAACATATCTCAAAATAATAAAAGCTGTTTATGACAAACCCACAGTAAATATCATATCAAATGGGCAAAAGCTGGAAGCATTCCCTTTGAAAACTGGCACAAGACAAGGATGCCCTCTCTCACTACTCCTATTCAACATAGTATTGAAAGTTCTGGCCAGGGTAATCAACAAAATAAAGAAATACAGAGTATTCAAACAGAAAGAGAGGAAGTCAGGTTGTCTCTGTTTGCAGATTATATATTTAGAAAACCCCATCATCTCAGCCCCAAAACTTCCTTAACTGATAAGCAACTTCAACAAAGTCTCAGAATACAAAATCAATGTGTAAAAATCACAAGCATTTATTTACACCAACAATAGGTAAGCAGAGAGCCACACCATAAATTAACTCCCATTCACAATTACTACCAAGAGAATAAAATACCTGGGAATACAGCTAACAAGGAATGCAAAGGTCCTCGTTAAGGGGAATTACAAACCACTGCTTAAGGAAATTAGAGAGGACACAAACAAATGGAAATATATTCCATCTTCATGGACAGGAATAATCAATATCATGAAAATGATCATACTGCCCATTGTAATTTTTAGATTCAATGCTATTCCCAAGAAACTGCCATTGATATCCCTCACAGAATTAGAAAAAAAAAATTAAATTTCATATGGAATCAAAAAAGTTCCTGTATAGTCAAGACAGTCCTAAGCAATAAGAGCAAAGCTGGAGGCATCACCTTACCTGACTTCAAACTATACTACAAGGCTACAATAACCAAAACAGCATGGTACTGGTACCAAAACAGACATATAGACCAATGGAACAGAACAGAGACCTCAGAAATAACACCACACATCTATGACTATCTGATCTTTGACAAAGCTGACAAAAACAAGCAATGGGGAAATGATCTCCTATTCAGTAGGAGATCATGGTGCTGGGAAAACCAGTTAGCCATCTGCAGAAAACTGAAACTGGATCCCTTCCTTACATGGTATACAAAATAAACTCAAGATGGATTAAACACTTAAATGTAAAACCCCAAACCATAAAACCCTAGAAGAAAACTAGGCAATACCATTCAGGACATAGGCATGAGCAAAGACTTTGTGACTAAAACACCAAAAGCAATTGCAACAAAAGCCAAAATTGACAAATTAGATCTAATCAAACTAAAGAGCTTCTGCACAGCAAAAGAAACTATCATCAGAATGAACAGGCAATCTACAGAATGGGAGAAAATTTTGGCAGTCTATCCATCTGACAGATATCTAATATCCATAATTTACAAGGAACTTAAACATATTTACAGAAAAAAAACAAATAATATCATCAAAAAGTGGGCCAATGATATGAAAGACACTTCTCAAAAAAAGACATTTATGAGGCCAACAAACATATGAAAAATAGCTCAATATCACTGATTATCAGAGAAATGCAAATCAAAACCACAATGAGATACTATCTTATGCCAGACTGAATAGTAATTATTAAAAAGTCATGAAATAATAGATGCTGTCAAGGCTGTGAAAAAATAGGAATCCATTTACACTGTTGGTTAGAATGTAAATTAGTTCAATCATTGTGGAAGACAGTATGGTGATTCCTCAAGGATCTAGAACCAGAAACACCATTTGACCCAGCAATCCCATTACTGAGTATATACCCAAAGGAATATAAATTATTATACTATAGAGACACATGTACACATATGTTTATTGTAGCACTATTTACAATAACAAAGACATGGAACCAACCCAAATGCCCATCAATGGTAGACTGGATAAATAAAATGTGGTACATATACACCATGGAATACCCTGCCAGCCATAAAAAGGAATGAGATCATGTCCTTTGCAGTGACATGGATGAAGCTGAAAACCATCATTCTCAGCAAACTAACAGAGGAACAGAAAACCAAACACTGCATGTTCTCACTCATAAATGGGAGTTGAACATTGAGAACACATGAACACAGAGAGGGGAACAACACACACCAGGGCCTGTTGTGACATTGCGGGGTGAGTGGAGGAACTTAGAGGATGGTAAATAGATGCAGCAAACCACCATGGCACACGTATACCTATGTAAGAAACATGCACATTCCACACATGTATCCCACTGTTTGTTTGTTTGTTTGTTTTATTAAGAGAAAAGAAAAGAATATTCAGAAGTAAACTTTACCAAAGAGGTAAAATACTCATATATTAAAAGCTATCAAACATTGACGAATGAAATTAAAGAAGGCACAAAGAACTGGAAAGACATTCTGTGACCATGGATTAGAAGACTCAATATTGTTAAAATATCCATGACACACAAAGGAATTTATACATTCAGTGCAATTCTTATCAGAATTCTGATAGTATTTTTTTCCAAAAATAGCAAAATAAAAAAAAAAAAATTCTAAAATTCATGTGGAACCACAAAGAACCCCAAATAGCTAAAACAATCTTAAGAACAATACAGCTGGAGGCATCATACTTCCAGATCTCAAAATATAAATAAAGATAAATATAAATAAATAAAAAGTATAAGTAAAGCTACAGTAATTAAAACAGTGTAGTATTGGCATAATGACAGACATATAGGCCTTTGGAACAGAATAGAGAGCCACAAAATAAACCCATGCATATACAATTAACTGAACTTCTACAAAGTTGCTACGAATACACAATGGGAAAAGGATAGTATCTTCAACAAATTGTTTTGGAAAAAATGTATATCCAACATGCAAAATAATGAAATTGGACTCTTACCTTACATCATACACAAAAGTAAACTTGAAATTGACTAAAGACTTAAACATAAATACTTGAAACAGTAAAACTCCTCAAAGAAAATATTAGAAAAAAGCTTTACAACATTGGTCTTGGCAATGATTTTTTGCATATGACACCAACAGCACAGGAAACAAGCAATAATAGACAAGCAAGAAAACGTCAAACTAAAAATCTTCTGCATAACAAAAGAAACAATTAACAGAGTGAAAAGGCAACTTACTGAATGAGAGAAAATATTTACAAATGGCATATCTGATGAAATGTTAATATCCAAAGTATATAAAGAACTTCTTCAGTAGCAAAGAAAAAACAACCTGATTAAAAATTGCTTAAGGACTTGAATAGACCTTATGATCCAGCAATCCTACCTCTGAGTATTTATCCAAAATATTTGAAATGTAGATCTCAAAGAAATATTTACACTGCTATGTCCATTGTAACATTATTCATGGTAGCCAAACTGTAGAAACAACTTAACTGTCCATTGATAGACAGATGGCTAAATAAAATATTGTATATACATACAATGAAATATTACTCAGTCATTTAAAAAAGGAGATTCTGTCATTTGTGACAACATGGATGAACCTTGAGAACACTATGTTAAAAGAAAGGACAAGTACTTCATGATGCCACTTAGACGAGGGATATAAAGTGGTCAAATAAATGTAAGCAGAGGGTAGAAAAGTGGATGCCAGGGACTAGAGGGAGGGGAATGGGTCGCTGCCATTCAAGAGGTGCAAAGTTTCAGCTGTGCAAAATGATTATGTTCCAGAGGTCTGTTTTACAACATTATGCCTACATTTAACAATACTGTATTAAACACATAAACATTGAATAGGGAAAAATCTCATGTTAAGAGTTCTTACAATAATAATTTTTAAAAGAATAAAGGAAATAGCCAAAGCATATATATATATATATATATATATATATATATATATATGAAATTGTCATAAAAAATCAGTTGTCTTTCTGTATGCCAACAACAAATTATCCACAAAGGAAAGTAAGAAAAGTGTGTGTGTGTGTACACACATATATACATATATACACATATATATATACATGTCAGAATTCAACATGAAATGTAATTCATTTTTTAAAATAAGCTGCTAACTTTGAGAAGAAAACTATATTTTATGGAATAGGGATAACAACCATAAGTCCAACAAGTCATAAATCCATGTCATTTTAAAAGACGTACCCCATAAGATGTATGATGACTTAAAAATAGCTCAGAGGGCCGGGCGCGGTGGCTCAAGCCTGTAATCCCAGCACTTTGGGAGGCCGAGACGGGCGGATCATGAGGTCAGGAGATCGAGACCATCCTGGCTAATACGGTGAAACCCCGTCTCTACTAAAAAATACAAAAAACTAGCCGGGTGAAGTGGAGGGTGCCTGTAGTCCCAGCTACTCGGGAGGCTGAGGCAGGAGAATGGCGTGAACCCGAGAGGAGGAGCTTGCAGTGAGCTGAGATCCGGCCACTGCACTCCAGCCTGGGTGACAGAGCAAGACTCCGTCTCAAAAAAAAAAAAAAAAAAAAAAAATAGCTCAGAGGCTTAAAAAAGAAAACTAAGAAATGAAGATAAATGAGAAAAGAAGAGGAGAAATATCAAAATAAGCATTAAAGTTAAAACAATTATGAAACAGCAGAATATTTTATTAGATAGTGAAAGCAGGACATTGTTCAATGAAATCTGAAAGGTACTTGGAAATTAATGAAAGGTATTATGAGCTGAGGTATCCCACCATAGATTTTGCTACAAAGCATAGCAACTGTTGAGTTTAAATTCAACAATAAATTAAATCATATGGTAAAAGTTCAATTACCTATGAATGTGATTGTATCAGGTTCGTGGGTAATATGTAAAAATCACCTGGACTAAAATACCCAGGGTCAGAAGAATAAAGAGTGACAGGTTTATTCCTCTTGTTGAGGAGAGGAAGACCCTTTTGTTTGTTAGTGTGTCTTATCCAGTAAATTTGAGATTTAAATATTTAAGTGAGTTGTCTCAATACAATAGTTCAAACACACTCAACTAAAAATATTTTCTTTTTATTTTCAGTAAATGACAGCAGTTATGATGAATAGCAAGTCCATTTTGCTTTTTAGAAAACAACATCATCCAGTTGCAATTAACAAATATAAAAATTACTTTTAAGATAGCATCAGAAAGCATGACATTATCTCAGGAGAACTGTGAAAGTTACTGATGAAATCTAGTTAGGTTACAGATAAGTGCTATAGGGTACTCGTTATTTAGAATATCCAGTTCCAACCTAAATGGAAACAGATGAGGAAAATAGGGAAGAATATACCAATATTTATGCTGCCAAAGTAAAAAATTAAATGATACAGATGTTTAAACTACATGCAAATATGTTAATACTTGCTGACAATTTACCTGATGTTTTACTTTTCATCTATATTTATGAAATCAAGTATTTATAGTTTATTCATTTTAGATACAGCATTGTCAAGGGAAATATTTTACATTTGTTATACTTTCTTTTTTAATTCCTCTATTCTGTTCTCTTAATTTCTCTTTTCTTTTTGACTCCACTTTATTTTCTCTTCTTCTATCCATATTCTCCTTACAATTTTTCTTCTTCAGAGGAGCAACTTCCCAGTTTCCACTACTTATAGCCATTCATTGACTCACTAATCTATCACAATGCTCCTTCAATCATCTCGTCTTTTGTTCTGCAATTCACTTGAATTTTATAAAAATGGGTTTCAGAATGTATTAAATACAGAGGAAAGTCTATGGAACTCCAGCCCATTTTCAATTATCTGCATGTATTTACATTTCTCATTTTATTTTTTCCCTCACAATACTACACTAACTCAATTAGTGATGATTGCTTAATAGAGCAATTTATTAAAGTATCTTAGTACAAGATAATTTGAATGTAGACGCTTGTTTTCTTCATTGGAAACATTTGGCAGTAAGAACACTTTTCTGTAAAATGATGAACATTTTTGGAAGATACTAAGAGAGGCTATGGCAAGAAAAGAATATCAAGAACATCCCCTCTCACTAAAAATAATGAATATTTTATCCTTTTAGATGATTCCATTGAATTTTTATCACTCTAACAGGCTACCAGTATTAAATTAATTATGAGAAACATGGATAGTGTCTGGACTCAAATCTACTAACCCTCTCCAAGATAAAGCAGGCCTAACACACTAGGTACGTTGTTCTAACAACTGAGATGCTTTGTCGCGAATATATAATCTTGGCTTTAGAACTTTTCAGATACTGTTCACATCAAGCATGTATTACTTCATATATAGCATGTCTAATATCACCTAACATATAATAATATTATAAATGTGTTACTTCATATATAGCATGTATATTACTTCATAAATGATAATATACTAAAACAAAATAAAACAAAAATGTTATGATACTTTCAAGGATAACTAGGAGGAAAACTTCCCAAGAAGCTCAAGCCATGCATAAGTGAATAGCTGCTCATAAAGCATGTCTTCTATTTAAAAGTCTTACAACTTTAGCAAATTGCTCTCATGTCATTCTAGTTATACTATAGTTATACTAAAGAGACAACTCAGGAATTGTTAAAAAAAAATCGTCCAGTATGACAGTGGTTTCAGTACTTGATTTACAGGATGCAAGGAATCTAAAAACTGTCGTAAGGAAGCTATAAAAATTAGGTCCAGGGACTTTTAAAAGCCCAATGGAAATTGAACAATTGCTATTTGATACTTCATTGCATACTTAGTTACATGTAGCCCTAAAAATTATACCTAGGAAAATAGCTTATTATATGAGGTCAGAGGGAAAAATAATAAAACTGGAAACAGTTCATGTATAGAGCAATAGCTTTACATTTAAAAAGAAGTAACTGTTTTTACTTTCATATGCATGTGTTCTTTGCATATGAATAAAACTGGAAACAATTGGGAACAATTGGACTAGACACTTTTTCTAATAGCTAAAAATTCAAGCTGATGATTAAAATATTACAAAGGAGTAAAGCTCGTATTACACTACTTAGCAGAAGCTGATAAAGGATTCTGGATCCCTTGAGAAGTGAGGAAGAAATCTCAGTAGAAAATTTTGTTATACAATCCAGAAAACGCTCTTTGTATTTAGGTTACATATCTCAAGGGAGCTCAAAATTCTAGTTTGCTCATCCAGCCACAGCTCTGCTACTTGGTAGTTCTGTGCCGGTTATTTGGAATACAGATTGTCATTCGAGGAAGGGGTTGCATTGTCTTCAACTGAGCTTCAGGAATTTGCAGGCAGGAAATTTTCTGGACATCAATGATTTGTCTCCTTATCTTCAAGGACTTGGTCTCTCCAAGGGATGGAGCAGATTGCCAAGGATGCTCTGAAGCAGATGCTGAGCGGAACCTGACCTATTAAGACTTTCCAGGTTTCTCATCACTCCTGTAGCTCCATATTCAAATACACTCAGTATAATGCAATTATTTCAGTAAGATTTAAATTAGTAAACTATGAGTCAGATATGCAAAAAAATTAACATTACTTTAAAAAAATGCACTCAAGTTTTCTCTCAAGCTCCTTATTCACATAAACTGATTGACTTAAACTATTTTACTCCTGTCTATCTAGTCCAACCCAGTTATGTTTAACCATATTCAGGTAGCATTATTTCAGACAATGTCCAAGTTAATGTTTACTTACTTCCTGGAAAACAGTCTTTCAGAGTTTCCCTCACTTTCCCTCTAGTCTGTCCCTTGGTTCTGGCAATGATTGAAGTTTAGGAAAGGGTGGGGAGAGAGGTTTTGCCCAAGTTCCAGGGAAAGAGTACGCATTAGTTCTTCTTGGTCTCAATGAAGTGTCTCTTCCTGCTTGATCTGAGCTGCTCACCCTCCCGCACTGGTGTCTGCTGAGGCAGAGACTGATCCTTTGCGGACTTTGATTATTGTGCCCATAGTGACTGCTGATGTCAAAGTCTACAGCCTTCAGAGGTTCCTACGTTCTACAGCCTTCTTTTTTTCTTATTTGTGGAAACAGTTTATTAGCAATCATTATTAATCTTTCATACTATATTTATTTGAAATTGTACAGAAATAATTGAAGATTCACATACAATTAGAAAATAATTCTGAAAGATCATTTTACATTCTTCAATTTCCCATAGTCATACCATTTTGCAAAACTACTGTATAACATCACAACCTAATATCCTTATGGACACGAACCAGCAATCTTATTCAGATCTGTCCAGTTTTACTTATACTCGTGTGTATGTATTTAGTTCTAAAAAAAAATGTGTGAGTTCATTATCCACCACAGTCAAGATACTGAATAGTTCCAAAATCCCAAGGATCCTTTATGAGGTCCGAGCATCCATATCCCTGGTGGGGATATGAATATATATGACTATCCATACTATGGTGGATATGGTCCAAAAATATTCACTTCCCTGCCTTCCCCATCTCCCTGTCCCCAACACTGGACAACCACTAATCTACTTGCAGTTTCTAAAACTTTGTTATTTCATAAATCTTATTAAAATGATGTCATAAATGTTGTAACATAACATTCAGGGATTTAAGAGTTTTTTAATGCAGTATTATTCCCTGCAGATTTGTTCAAATTGTTGCATGTATCAATAGTTCATTCCTTTTTATTGCTGAGTAGTATTCCATTGTATGTGTACACCATCTTTTGTTTAAACATTGATGTGCTGAATGACAGCTCAGCTGATTTCAGTTTTTTACTACTACAAAAAATGTTGCTATCAACATATATATAAATATAAGGTTTTTGTGTAAACATATGTTTTCATTTCTCTGGGTAAATGCCAAGGAGTACAATTTGTGGGTCTTATAGTACTTGATGTTTAGTTTTTTTAAAAAACTGCCAAAGTGGTTTTGAAAGTGGCTCTACTATTTTATATTCCTACCAGAAATCTAAGAGTGACTCCGTTTCACTGTATCATCACCAATTTGGGGAATTGTGATTATTTTATATTTGGGGAATTTTAACTGCTGTATAGAGATAGCTGATGTTGGTTTTAATTTCTATTTGCCTAATGTTGGACATCTTTTCGTGTGTTTATTTTTTATGTGTGTGTCTTTGGTAAAGTATCTGTTCATGTATTTCGCCCATTTGATGACTAGATTATTTGTTCTTTTATGGTTGAGCTCAAATAATTTTTTATATTCTAGATACCAGCCCTTTATCAGATGTGCTTTTCTTACTCTATAGCTTGTCATTCATTCTCTTCACATGAACTTCCACATAGCAAATTTTTAAAAATTTGCCTAGGTCCAATTTATTAACTTCTATTTCATGGATCATGTTTATAGTGTTACGTCTATGAAACTAGCCATAGATCTCCCAAATTTCCTCCTATTTCATTTCTAAATTTTTGTGTTTTACATCTTAAATTTGTGTATACTTCGTTTTGGGTTAATTTATGAGGATTATGAGGTTTAAGTTTTTTGATTTTGGTTGTCCAGTTGCTTTAGGACATTCGCCGTAATTAAGTGCATCTTCCTTGTACTTGCTTTTGCCTCGTTACCAAAAATTGGTTAGAGTCAACTCATCTTTGGCAAAGTAGCGAAGGCAATACAATGGTGAAAAGGCAAACTTTCCAGCAAATGGTGCTGAAAAATCTGGACATTCACATGCAAAGAAAGTAGATCTAGACACAGATCTTACATGCTTCACAAAAATTAATTCAAAATGACCTAAATGTACAAAGCAAAACTACAAATGTCCTAGAAGATAATAGAGGAGAAAATCTAGATGACTATGAACTTGGCATTGGCATTTTCCAACACCAAAGGCACAATCTATGAAAGAAAAAATTGAAAAGCTGGACTTCATTAAAACTAAAAATTTCTGGTCTTGCCCGGACTCGGTGGCTCATGCCTCTAATCCCAGAACTTTGGGAGGTCGGATGCAAGTAGATCACCTGAGGTCGGGTGTTTGAGACCAGCCTGAACAGCATGCAGAAACCTCATCTCTACTAAAAATACAAAATTATTTGGTAATCCCAGCCATTCGAGAAGCTAAGTCAGGAGACTCTCTTGAACCCGGGAGGCAGAGGTTGCAGTGAGCCGCGATCACGCCATTGCACTCCAGCCTGGGTAACAAGAGTGAAACTCCATCTCAGAAAAAAAATAATTTCTGGTCTATGAGAGACATCATCAAGAGAAACAAAATGTATGCCCAGACTTGGAGAGAATTATTTGCAAAAGACATATCCAATAAAGGACTGTTTTCTAATATACATAAAGAACTCTTAAAACTCAACAATAAGAAAACAAACAATCTGTTTTAGGCCAAAGACCTTAAGAGACACTTTACCAAGTTATACAAATGACAAATAAGCATATGAAAAAATGTTCCATGGAATTTGTCATCAGAGAAACGCAAATTAAAACAACAATGAACTAGCACTCCATACCTATTAGAATGATAAAAGTCAAAACACTAAAAACCCCAAATGCTGATGAAGCTGTGGAGCCACAGGGACTTCCATTCATTGCTGGTGGGAATGCAAAATCATACGGCTACTTTGGAAGAGTTTGGCCATTTATTACAAACCTAAACATAGCTTACCATACAATCCAACAATTGTGCCTCTTGATATTTACCAGTAGGAGTTAAAGAGCTAAAAATATCTCTACACAAAAACCTGCACGTGATGTTTATAGCAGTTTACTTCATAATTGCCAAAACTTGAAAACATCCAAGATGTCCTTCACTAGGTGAGTGGATAAATAAATTGTGGTACATATCCAGACAATGGAATATTACTCAGTGCTTAAAATATCAGCTATCAAGCCATGAAAAAAAAAAAAAAAAAATGAAAGAAAACTTAAATGCATATTGCTAAGTGAAAGAAGCCGATCTGAAAGGCTACACACTGGGATTCCAAACTAGATGACATCCTGAAAAAGGAAGAACTATGGAGACAATAAAAAGATCAGTTGTTTCCAGGGAAAGAGGGAGAGATGAATAGTCAGAACTCAGGGGATTTCCATGGCAGTGAGTGTACTGTGCATGATATTATAGTGGTGTATATGTCACCACACACACCCACACACACAAATCCAAATCTGTAGACTATTCAATATCGAGTGAATCCTAACATAAACAATGAAGTTGGGTGATAACTGGTAGAGAATGCTGATAATAAAAAGGCTATGCATGTGTGGGAGTAGGAGATATATAAAAAATCTCTGTGTCTTCCACTCAATTGTGCTCTGAACTCAAAACTGCTCTTAAAAAATAAAGGTTTTTTTTGTTTCTTTTTTTTGTTTTGTTTTGTTTTTTTTAGTATCGAGCATTATGTTCTGGTCTATTTCTAGGTACTATGTTGTGTTCCATTCATCTATTTGCCCATCCTTCTGACAATACTATATTGTTGTGATTGCTGCAGCTATATACAAAGTCTTAAAATCAGTGGAGTGATTGTTCCTACTTTATTCTTCCTTGCCAATATTGTTGTAACTATTTTAAGGCCTTTGCCTTTACATATGCACTGTAGAATAATCTTTTTGATGTCTGTGAATAAAAAATCTTGCTAGAATTTTGATAGAAATTGCATTTAACCTATAGGCTAATTTGGTAAGAATTGGCATCTTTACTATGATGAGTGGTTCAACCCATAAACATTTATTAAAGTCTTCTTTGATTTATTTTATGAGCATTTTGTAATTTTCAAAAAACAGATCCTATGTTTGTATTGTTAACTGTATACCTAAGTATTTAATTTTCTTCAGAGCAATCGTAAATGGCATTATGTCTTAAATATTGATTTCTATTTGTTCATTGTTAGTATACAAGAACATGTTTGATTTTTTTGGTATTAATCTTGTACTTTGTGACTCTATTTATTAATTAGGAGAGATTTTTGTAGGCTCTTTTGCATTTTCCACATAGACAATAATGTCATAAACAAATAGAAATCCTTGACTTTCTTCTTTTCCAACCTGTGTGTATTTTCTTTCTTTCTTTCTTTAGCCTTACTGCAATGACTAGAAATTCCAGTAATATTTTGAATTAAGAAGGGTGATTGTAGATACCTGTGCCTTGTTTTTATAAGAGTCATTTCGTCTTTTACTAAGTATAATGTCAATTTTAGCTTGTTTTTGTTTTTGTAGAGGTAATTTGCCTCTTTTTCAACTGGCTGGATATTTTTACCATGAATGAATATTGGATTTTTGTCAAATGCATTTTCTACAGCAATTAATTTGATTGTATTATTTTTAATTCTTGACTTATTTATATGGGAGGATGTATCGATTACCAGCTTTCCAAATCTACAACAAATTCCACTCAGCCATGATGTACAAGTTTTATGTATTATAATAATTTTATATGCTATTTGATTCAGTTTGTTACTGTTTCATTGAGGATTTTTGCATCTAAGCTCATGTAAGTCATTGGTCTGTAGTTTTTGGGTTTGGAGGGTTTTTGCTGTCTGTTTTTTTGGTACTCTATTCATCTTATTTTGGTATCAGGCTAAAACCAGCCTCATTCAGAATCGAGAAATGTTTCCTCCTCTTACACTCTCTGGAAAGCATTGTATAAATTATTCATTTTTAAAAAACGTTTGGCAGAATTCTCCAGTGAAATATTCTGGCCTGAAGGTTTCTTTTGGGGGGAGATTTTAAATTATGAATTCAATTTCTTCTATAATGATGGGACTATTCAGGTAGTCTATTTCATCTTGGTTGAGTTTCCAAAGAATCTAATCATTTCTTCTAAGTTGACAAATTTATGAGTATAAAGTTTTTTATATTATGCTTTATTATTATTATTATTATTATTATTATTATTATTTTTGACATAGAGTCTTGCCCTGTCGCCCAGGTGGAGTGCAATGGCACAATCTCAGCTCACTGCAACATCCACCTCCCGGGTTCAAACGATTCTCCTGCCTCAGCCTCCTGAGTCACTGGGATTACAGGTGCCTACCACCATGCCCAGCTATTTTTTGTAATTTTAGTAGAGACGGGGTTTCACCATGTTGACCAGGCTGGTCTCGAGCTCCTGACCTCAAGTGATCCACCTGCCTCAGCCTCCCAAAGTGCTGGGATTGCAGGCATGAGCCACCACACCCAGCCTATTATCTCTTAAAGGCTACAGGATCTGTAATGACATTCTTATTTAATTCCTCTCATTGGTGATTTGTGTCTTCTGTTTCATTTATAATCAATCTTGCTATATATTTAGCAATTTTATTGATTTTTTTTTAATATTCAACCTCTATTTTTTCTTTCAAACTGTTATTGTAGGTTCAAGGGGTCCATGTGCAGGTTCATTATATGGGTAAATTGCATGTTAAGGGCATTTGATGTACAGACAATTTTGTCACTCAGGGAATCATTATAATACCCGATAGGTAGCTTTTCAATCCTCACCTTCCTCTCATCCTATAACCTTAATTAGGATCCAAAGTTTACTGTTCTTTTCTTTGTACTCAATCTTTAGCTCCCATTTTTCAGTGAGAATATGCAGTATTTGGTTTTCTGTTCCTGCGTTTCTTCACTTAGGATAATGACCTCCAGCTCCATCCATGTTGCTGCAAAGGACATGATTTCATTCTTTTTATGGCTGCATGGTATTCTACAGTCATATGTAGATTTTCTTCATCTAGTCCACCATTCACGGGCATCTATGTTGATTCCATGTCTTTGTTATTGTGAATAGTACTGTGATGAACATAAACGTGCATGTGCCTTTAAGGGAGAACAATTTATATTCCTTTGGGTATAAACCCAGTAATGGGATTACTGGGTAGAATGGTAGTTCTATTTTAAGTGCTTTGAGAAATCTCCAGACTGCTTTCCACGGTGACTGAACTAATTTACGTTTCCAACATCAGTGTACAAGCATTCCCTTTTCTCTGCAAACTTGCCAGCATCTGTTAATTTTTGACTTTTTAATAGTATCCATTCTGACTGGTGTGAGGTGATGGTACATTGTGGTTTTGATTTGCATTTCTCTAATGATCAGTGATATTGAGCCTTTTTGTAATCTGCCTGTTGGCCACATGTATGTCTTTTTTTGAAAAGTGTTTGCTCATGACCTCTGTTCACTTTTTAATTGTGTTGTTCGTTTTTCTCTCATAAATTTGTTGAGATACCTTATAGTTTCTTGTTATTAGACCTTTGTCGGATGCATAGTATGTTGAGTATTTTCTCCCATTGTGTAGGTGGTCTGTTTACTCTGCTGAGTTTCTTTTGCTGTATGGAAGCTCTTTAATTAGGTTTCGCTTGTCATTTTTTGGTTTTATTGCCATTGCTTTTGGAGTCTTTGTCATGAAGTCTTTGCCAGGATCAATGTCCAGAATGGTATTTACTAGGTTTTCTTCCAGGGTGTTTATAGTTTTAGGTTTTACGTTTCAATCTTTAATCCATCTTGAGCTGATGTTTGTATATGGTGAAAGTTAGGGGTTCAGTTTCAATCCTCTGCATATGGTTAGCCAATTATCCCAGCAAAATTTATTGAATAGAGAGTCCTTTCCCCGTTGCTTGTTATTGTTGGCTTTGTCAGAGATCAGATGGTTGTAGGTGTGAGCTTTATTTCTGGGTTCTCAAACCTGTTCCATTGGTCTAGTATCTGTTTTCACTATATACTAGCACCATGCTGTTTTAGTTACTGTAGCCCTGTAGTATACTTTGAAGTTAGGGAGTGGTTTTTGTTTTATTCTCTCTTTCTCTTCAGTTCAGTTTCTTTGATTTCCACTTTTATGTTTATTATTTCCTTCCTTTTCCTTGCTTTCAGTTTATTTTTCTCTTCTTTTTCTAATTTCTTGAGATCGAAACTTATGTTTTTTATTTCAAAACTTTTAATTATTTATAATATAAGCATTTAGTGCTACAAATTCCTCAGTACTACTTTAGTTGTGTTCAGTAAAATTTGATAGGGTTTTCATTTTTATTCATTTTTATGTATTTTTGTTTATTTTGAGACTTATTTGACATCTACATTATTTAGAAGTATGCTGTTTAATTTCCACACATTTAGAAATTTTCCAACAGTCTTTTTGTTATTGATTGTTACTTTGATTCCATTATGCCCAGAGAACATAGAAAAAGACAATTTAAATGTCTTGAGGTCTGTTTTATAGCTCAGGATATTGTCTATCTTGGTAAATATTCTATGAGCACTTGGAAAAAAAAAGTATATTCACTTTTTCAATATATGTCAATTAGATATGAAATATGTTTGTTTCATATCACGTATATCCTTGCTAAATTTCTGTCTGGTAGTTCTATTGGCTGCTGAGAGGAGAATGTTAAAATCTCCAACTACAATTGTATATTTTCTTTCTCCTTTCAGTTATATCATTTTCTTTTGTTTTATTGCTTGATGTGTTGATGGCTGAAAGTGTTTCATGGCTGCTTTGAAATCCTTGTCAGATAATTCCAACATTGAAATTATCTCAGTGTTGATATCATTTGATTGTCTTTTCTTATTCAAGTTTATATTTTCTTGGTTCTTGTTATGACAGGTGATTTTTTAATCTTATCCTGGATATTTTGTCTATTATGTTAGGGAACTCTGAGTCCTACTTAAATATTTTATTTTAACACAAATTCATTCTGTTTAGGTTTAGCATGTAGATCTTGGCTTACTTTGTAGATTGTCATTCCAATGGCAGTTTAGTTTCCAGAGCCTTTGAGGTATTGTTTTGGTCTGCTTGTTTTATCTGGCCAGTGATAGCACTTTCATTGGTTCTTATTTATGCTGCATATGAGGGAAGAAATTGTTTCTAGAACTGGGCAGTCAGTTGTCTGCTCACAGGTGTGATGCTGTGATGGGATGCTGGGGTGTCTGGGTTTTGTCATATTTACATGGTACCATGACACCACAGGCATTCCAAGCTTTGCTGGAGGATTGAAGGAGAACACTCCTGCTGTCTGTTTCTCATGTATTTAATACAACTACCACTTAACCATAGGTTACAGCCTTACTCTTCCTATTATGCTCTGCCATCCAGAAAAAACAAAGGCTTTCTAGTTCTTCTTCCCTTCTATTAAGAATTGTGGTTATATTGTACCCTTCTTGGAATAGCCTATAACAAAAGAGACAGAAATACCAAAAAGTAAGGCTTGACTCCTTGTTTTTACCTTGTTAAGGTTGAGATTTGAAATTATTTTGTAAAGCTTTTTTTTTTTTTTTTTTTTTTTCCAGCAAAACCTCATTTTTGAAAGCCAAAAGCTTCAGACTTAAGAATAGAGGCTTAGACCTTGGAAGACTGTTCTGAAAGGCAAAGCCAAATAATAAGTTTCTAATTCTAATCTCTATTTGTCTTTTTCCTGGAGCAATAAAAATTTTACTTTAATGGGTGCAGAGCAGGTTGACAACTAGGAATAATTAGTGAGTTACTGGATATAATAATTTAGTTTAATACATTCCTATTGTATTTGTGACATCTAGTAGGTCTTTTTTTTTTCACTGCTCCTTGTGGAGCAGGGCTACCCCATAGGCAGTGTGCCCAGAGTAGCCAAGGTCTAAAAGTAACATTTTCCATATGTCTTTAATTATTGAAATATGCAAGACAATCAAAAATAGATTATACTTAAATTTTGATTATTTTTATGACACAAGCTAGACATTTGCAATTTTTGAATTGAATCAGATTAGTTTGTGATATGACCATGTAAGAGTCTGAGTACAGATAGGTCAGTGTAGCATGAAGGTATTGATTTATCTTGCATTCCTCCAAGAATAAATTGACGACAAAATAAGCACTAGAAGCATATCCTCTAGAGGAGGGATTGGGCCAGATAGTAAATATTTTAGGGTTGTGGGCCACACTGTCTCTGTGGCAACTACTCAGTTCTGCCATCATAGCACAACAGCAGCCATAGACAATATGTAAATGAAGGACCATGGCCATGTTCCAATAAAATGATGGTTAGGAACACTGAAGTTTAAAATGTCTATAATCCCACATGTCATGAAGCATGTTAATTTTTTCTAATCATTTAAAATTGCAAAAAAAAATTCTTTGTTCATAGGATGTACAAAAACAGGTGATAAACTGGATTTGGCCTATAAGCCCTAGTTTGCCAGGCCTTGGCTTACAGCCATGCCACATTGGGTCTTTACTATATCTCATAGAACCATTAAATCTGTATTTGAAAGGAAGTAGTATATCTTCCATGATTGCTCTAACCAACATTTTTCATCTTGTTAGTATAGAAAGATACATATGCAGAAAAAAATACACCTTTATTTTTGCTGGTCAAAACTATTATTCTAATTGAGTGGATAAGAATATTGCACATGAATCCTAAAAGATGAATTTATAGTGACAAACATCTATATTAAAAAAGAAGCAAGATTTGAAATAAACCATCTAGTGTTACACCTTAAGGAACTAGAAGAAAAAAAGAACAAACTAAGTTCAAAGTTAACAGAAGGAGAAGAATAATGAAGATTGGAAGAAAAATAAATAAAATAAAGACTGGAAAAAATAGAGAAAATTAACAGAAGTGTTAGGTTTTTAAAATGATAAAATCAACAAATTTTTAGCAAGACTAGATAGAAAAAAAAGGAAAACTCAAATAAGATCAGAAATTTAAAAAGAAGACATTAAAACTAATAACCCAGAAATACAAAAGATCATAACAAACTACTATGAACAGTTATAAGTAAAAAAATTCGATAATATAGAATTGGTTAAATTTCTAGACACATACAACTTGGCAAGACTGAGTCATGAAGAAACAGAAAATGTTAAATGAGCAAGTAGATTGAATCAGTAATAAAAAGTCTCCCATCAGAGAAAAGTCGAGGACCAGACGACTTCCCTGCTAAATTCTACCAAACATTTACTTAAAAATTAATGCCAATTCTTCTTAAACTTCAAAAAAGAAGTGGAGAGAATATCTCCAAACTCATTTTATGAGGTCAGCATTATCTTGATTCCAAAGCCTGACAAGAACACTATAAGAAAAGAGAATTGCAGGCCAATGTCCCTGATGAGGATACATGCAAAAATCCCCAAAAGCATATTAGCGAAACCAAATTCAACAACACATTAAAATAATCATTCACCATAATTAAGTGGGATTTATCCCTGGGGTGCAAGAATGATTCAACGTAAACAAATCAATAAATGAGACATACCACATCAACAGAATGAAGGATAAAAACCATTTCATCATTGCAACAGATGAAGAAAAAGCATTTGAAAAAATTCAACACCTTGTCATAGTAAAAACTTTCAAGAGATTAAGTACAGAGGAAGGTACCTCCACACAATAAAGGGCGTATGTGACAAACCTGTAGCACATTATTCTCAATGGTAAAAAGTTGCAAGCTTTTCCACTAAGATCACAGACAAGGCAAGGATGGTTACTCTCGCCACTTATTTTCTACATAGTCCTGGAAGTTCTAGCCAAAGACACCAGGCAGGAGAAAAATATAAAATTAATCCAAATTGAAAAGAAAAAATTTAAATCATCCTGGTATGCAGATTGCATGATCATCTATAAAGAGAACTTCAAAAGGACTTCATGAAAAAACTGTTAAAACTGACAAAACAATTTTAGTAAATTTGCAGGACATAAAATCAACATACACAAAATAGTAGTGTTTTTATATACTAATAATAAATTATTAGAAAAATAATAAAATAATCTCGTTTGCAATAGCAACAAAATGATTAAATAGTTAGGTATAACTTTAACCAAGGAAAAAAGACTTTATACTGAAAACTATAAAACACTGATGAAAAAAATGGAAGAAAACACAAATAAATGAAAAGATATTTTATGTTCAAAGACTGGAAAAAAATAATGTTGTGAAAAATGTCCATACTACCCAAAGTGATCTATAGATCCCTACCAAAACTCTAATGGCATTTTTCACAGGAATAGGAAAGTCAAATCTTTTAAATTTGTCTGAAACCATGAAAAACCCCAAAGAGTGAAAACAATCTTGAACAAAAAGAGGAACATTGGAGGCGTCACAGTCTCTGATTTCAAAATATATTTTCAAGTGATTACAGATGGACATGGTGGCTCACGCCAAAATAATTCCAGTATTTTGGGGAGGCCAAGGTGGAAGGGTCACTTGAGTCCAGGAGTTTGAGACTAGCCTGGGCAACATAACTAGATCCCTGTCTCTACAAAATATACACAAAAAAAACACCTGGGCATGGTGGTGTATATCTGTAGTCCCAGCTACCCAGGAGGCTGAGGCGGGAGGATTGCTTGATCCTGGAATACAGGCTACAGTAAGCCATGATCATGCCATTGCACGACAGCCTGAGCAACAGAGTAATACTCTGTCTCAAAAAAAGCAAATGTGATTATAATGAGACAGCACTGTACTGGTATAAAAACAGACACAATGGCCAATGGAATAGAATAGAAAGTCCGGAAATAAACCCATGTGCTTATGGTTAATAGACTTTTGACATGAGTGTCAAGAACACACAATGGGAAAAGAGATAATCTCTTAAAATGGTGTTGGGAAAATTGAATATCCATGTGTAGAAGAATGATACTGGACTCTTTTCTCACACCTTATACAAAAATTATTCAAAATCGATTAGACACTTAAATATAAGACCTAAACCTGTAAAACCACTAGGGAACGAAAAAAAAAAAACAAAAAAAAAAGACAGTGGAAAGTTCTACAATATTCATCTGGGCAATGAGTTTTTGGCTATGACCCCAATAGCACAGACAACAAAAGCAAAAATAAACAAATGGAATGCTATCAAACCAAAAATACGCGGCACAGCAAAAGAAACAATTAACAAGTGAAGAGACAATTTACAGAATAAGAGAAAACATTTGCAAACCACACAACTGATAAGGGGTTAATATCCAATCTATACAATAAATTCAAACAATTCAATAACAAGAAAACAAATAACCCTATTAAAGGAGTTCAGCAAAGGACCTGAACAGACATTTCTCAGTAGAAGATGTACAAATAGCCAACGGGTACATGGAAAAATGCTCATAGTCACTAACCATTAGGGAAATGCACATTAAAAACAAAATGAGAGATCACCTCAACATGTTAGAATGGCTTTCATCAAAAAGATGAAAGATAACAAGTGTTGGAGAGGATGTAGAGAAAAGGGAATCTATGTACACTGTTGTAGGAATTTAAATTACTATAGTCATTATAGAAAACAGTATGAAGATTCTTCAAAAAATTAAAAATAGAACCACCACGTGATCCAATAATTCAAGTTCTGAGTACATATCCAAAAGAACTGGAATCAGTATGTCAAAGGGGTATCTACACTCCCATGTTCATTGCTGCACTATTCACAATAGCCAAGATATGGAATCGACCTGAGTGTCTATCAGTGGATGAATAAATAAGGAAATGTAGTACATATACACAATGAAATACTAAAAAAAGCGAGGGAAATACTTTAATTTGTAACAGCATGGGTGAATCTAGAGAATATTAGCCTCAGTCAAGTAAGCCAGGCACAGAAAGACAAATACTGCATGATCTCACATTTTTAAACAGTTGAACTCATAGAAGTAGAGAGTAGAATGATGGATACCAGAGGCTTGGGGGATGAGAAGGGAAGGAATTGGAAGTTGTTGAGCAAATAAAATGTTTAGATAGACAGGAGGAATAAGTTTTTAGTTTTATTTAGTATTATTTTTCTTTACAAAAAGGTTTACCGACTCCAAGGAGGAATAGGTTTTGATAGCTATTGCACAGTAGTTAGACTATAGTCAAAAATATTTATTTGATTATGTTATTTTATTTTTATTTTTATGGGCTCTGAAAGAACATACAGTTAACAATATTGTATAGTATATTTAAAAATAACTAGATTAAATTTCAAATTGTATAACCACTAAAAAGGGTAAGAGAAGTGATGGATATGTTAATTAGCTTGATTTAGTCATTGCACATTGTACACGTATATCAAAACATAGCATTGTACCCCATAAATGTATACAACCATGATTTGTAAATCAAAAATAAGATTAATAATAAAAAAGTATTTTGCATATATCAAGGGACAATGCAATTTGGTTGTAATGGTTTTATAAGTTCTTGAAATAGTAGGCTACAGAATTTTGTTATTGAGAAGTAGACAGTGAAAGAGTTTCTCTTACAGCCCAGATTTCTACAGTGTTAGGCTCTAAAGAGAACCTTTCAGATCTTTTAAATCCACAGTTATATATTTGCAACATTACATCCCTTGCTGCATCAAAGATGGAGATGTTAAAGGCCTGGCAACAAAATTCATACCAGCCCAGGGGCAGAAACTTGACTTTCCAGAGACAATAATTTCACCCTTGGTTTGGAGATCAAACCCAAGACTCAATGTCTAGGTTTTAAAAAGATCAGTATTACCTGGTGGGGAGAAAGGGAAATATATTTCTTCTCAAGATTCTCCTTTCCCCTGTAGACATACTGAATTTTCATCTTATGTATATTTTTCAGTTGCTGAACTGTTCATACAAAATGTAAAGCAGATGAGTAAAAGCAATTACCTCCAGGAGTCTTTTCCAGAGAAGCAGTCTCTGAAACAAGTTGTCTATGGTTGAATGAAATATTATTAAAATAAGTTCATCACCACTACAGGGGTCATAGTCCTCATCAGCACAAATTAAAACTATCTAGGGACTCACAGGTGACCTAATTGCATGATCACGATGCTTGTAGAGATCAGGAGAGCCACGTTTTTCACTTTCAGCAGAGGTCAGATGGCCCCAAAGAAATTCCAAAAACGTGAAAAATCCAACAGTCAAAAACTAAATAAATCCAGAAACTATAGAGTATGGTAATGCTTCTAGGTAAACTTAATATTATCAGAATCTAGTGAAAAAGGCTTTAGTCCACTTCCCAGCTTTGCTAGCTAAATTACCAAACAATAATTTATACTAAGCAGGAAGCTGTTGCCTATTTCTTTATTTTATTTTAATATGCATTCAAGTTATGCTAAGTTCAAAGAAGTGCATGCATTCTAAATTAAATGAAATCGGGCACTTTTTGTTTTCTTAAACTTTTCAGGGGCAAATAAGTATTTCTACCCAAATGGCTTGTGGCAAGCATTTCTCACCTAGGCTTTGAGAAGGACATCCAAAAATTCTAGTAAACTGAAGTGTTGTTTCCTTGAACAGATAGACCCCCCCAAGAGAAATTGTGTCACCATGACAATAAAATTTACTCAGATAAGAAATAAAACTTTTTCATTATTTAGGCTTTTCTTAAATGACTTGATCTCTGCCTAATACTATAAAAATATTTAGATTTTTGCAGCTCTTTTGAGGGTGGAAATGTACTGACTATATGAAGAACATGTCAGAATCAAGTGAATTACCAGAAAGGCTCAGAGACATTCCAAAACATGTCACTTACTGGATAAGTAATAACAATATAACACTCCTGATCATTCAAGAGAATCAACAGTGCTGTGAGCCTGCAAAAATACCAAGTGGTCAGTTAACATTTTCCAAATTCTACTACCCACCCAGTATATGATGTTAGATACAGAATAAGTGAAATACTTGTTCTTGCTTATATAATATATAGGTTTCAGAAGAAACAAAAAAAAATGTTTAGCATCTTTTGTATGACACTAAAGAAAAATCTAAAAAGGTGATTTTGATGACTACCACATCACCAAGGAAGAATGAACATTGTAAAATATTTATCCAAATCTACAATGACAAATGCAGGCAAACAGAACTAACTTTGTTATTCATGCCAAGGCAGGGAGTTGTTTGGTGGTCAATTAAACCTGACCCTAAAATTTATACTTACTCTTATTTTCCCACAAAACTGCCAGAGGAGGCTCCTGTGACCCTGCCAGCAATTTTTGGTTGAACTAATGGAATCACACTCTCCAGTGAAAACTCCACATTACTTACTTGAGAGGAAACAGAATTCTGAGTTTTCAGCTCCCTCTTCGGTCTCATCTTGATACTGATTGAGCGAGTTAAAGGAAACGACCTCACTGTCTCTGACACAAGTAACAAAGCTCACGCTCCTTCTGCTCTGCCTGATTGATTGGATTTATCCACCGAGAGCAGTGAGACTGACACACAGGTGGAGGAGCCTCCTCTTCATGGTTTAATCATATCTGAGTTCATCTAACACCACAGCGTGCTGTAAAGATAACGGAAAAACAAAAGATAGCACGAAATTATTGTTTTTGTTGAAGAGGAGGACAAAGAGTGGTTATTATGACCTAAGTGCCCTATAATATATTAAAAAACATTTTCAAAATAAAAAAATTGCAAACATAAACCCTAGATGAAAGAACATAATGGAGACTTAGTAAAAGTACTAGAGGAAGGAGGTTTTACTTAATGAGACTATTAGCTGAAAGGCATATATACCTTTAGGTTTCTTTACAAAACAGAAAGAGACACAGCGTATGTAATATACTGCTATTGCCAGAGTAATGGAACTTTGTCCATTTTCCCTTTGCACTTTAAGTGCTGCTGTCAAACATGGGCTTGTTAGCTTTTAATTTGCTTTAGAGACCGTCTGCTATCTTGCCCACTTTCAAGACATGCTATATCACAAGCATGGTTTTCCAATTAGCTGGGATGCTGGATCAGATTCAAGCCACCCCAAAAATCAATTTTACAACTGCCAAAGCCAATTGCCAGGGGCAAGGAGAAGCTGTATGATTTAAGAATTTTATAGTGTTTGTAAACCCTAGAAAGTTTACAGCTTCCTTTAATTGGCCAACCTAAACAGAAAAGACTCTCTTCGCCAACCTGAAAAGATACATTCAAAATATAAAATGGTGCATTTTTGTTAAAATATTGTTTTAACATTGGTTGAAAAGTTTTAGCAACGATGCATATTTATTTAAATGCTGATTGGGAACATCTTCATAATTAGTAAACAAAAGCTGAGAGCTGGTTGCATAGCATGTTAGTATTAACATGACCCAAATATTCTTCCACATGATAAATTTCTGTGATTAAAATTCAATCATGTTTATTGCAGTACTTACAGAGCCCATACCATCTATAGAATATTACTATATTTTTTGTAATTTATATTGTAATTATATTGAATTTGATTCATTTACTAAAGTTCAAGATCATCAAAGAATTTCAGTGTCAGGAAAATAGAATACAATTTTTACATCAAAACTTTTTCGTGTAGTGATACAACAGCTGGCCTAACTCTCATCTAACAGGACATTTACTTTTTTTCCTCTATTCCCTGATTTGCAGCATTTCCACCCAAACTTCAGAATCTGTCTTGGCCAGGAAACCCTGTTCAATTACAATATTTCATTTACATTTTAAAAGTTTTTTTTTTCATAAAAAAGAATGTCAAAAGAATTATCATAGTTTTGCCTATGTGGTATTATCAACAACCATTTGAAAAGAAATTACGAATCTGTAATATCAGATGTAATACTTTTGAGGTTCAACCTCAAATGATATAAAACTGAGTAAATATCCCAAGGTCTTGGTACTAAATTGATGGCTATTAGGACAATAGACCTGTATGGATCAAACCAAGTTAAAGGGCCCTTGAGGGGTACATATTGCTCTTCCAGCTCCCCATGGAATTATTCTGCGTGTGCAAATGAAATCTAGACTATTGGAAACAAGAATAAAGACCACACTCTATTACTACCATCACCAACAACTCTACTGATTCCAACTTAATCACCTTAAGTTTGTAAATCAAATTAAACAGAAACTTTCTGATTAAATTCAAATTACTGTGCATTTTCAGAGACATGACTATATAAATTGAGAAAAATTATTAGTCATTGAATGAATAAATCAATCATATGGTGAATTATGAAAAGATTGTGAAATAGTACATCTCTTTCTCAAATTGTGTACATCCTAGATATGCACAAGACTGCAGGCTTTCAAAGAGTTGTCTTGCAGAGGGATATTCTTATTTCAGTATAATTTTCATGGTTCAAAATACTTTTCTAGTTCTCCTTTTGGATTTCCTTCCAGATCACTTTAAATCCTACTCAAGAAAAGCAGTCCCATTGCTTTTGTTTGTTTGTTTTTGTTTTGTTTTGTTTTGTGTGTGTGTGTTTTTTTTTTTTTTTTTTTTTTTTGAGACGGAGTCTCGCTCTGTCGCCCAGGCTGGAGTGCAGTGGCGCGATCTCGGCTCACTGCAAGCTCCGCCTCCCGGGTTCACGCCATTCTCCTGCCTCAGCCTCCCGAGTAGCTGGGACTACAGGCGCCCACAACCGCGCCCGGCTAATTTTTTTTTTTTGTATTTTTAGTAGAGACGGGGTTTCACCGTGGTCTCGATCTCCTGACCTTGTGATCCGCCCGCCTCGGCCTCCCAAAGTGCTGGGATTACAGGCGTGAGCCACCGCGCCCGGCCTGTTTTGTGTTTTTTATTAGTAGTAGTAGTATTTTTTTTCTGAGACAGAGTCTCCCTCTGTTGCCCAGGCTGGAGTGCAGTGGTGCGGTCTCCACTCACTGCAAGCTCCGCCTCCCGGGTTCACACCATTCTCCTGCCTCAGCCTCCCGAGTAGCTGGGAAGCAGTCCCATTTTATAATAATCACATCTAGACATTCAGTCACCTGGCTATTAGCCAACTTGATCAACTATCCTATTAGAAAAGTGAATCTTGAAGTTTTGAGCAGTTTCTATAATAAAATTCACTCTAACTTATTAAAATAATTTGGCATCTTTGATGGTGTATACAATGTTTTGTGTCACATATCTGCTCCCCTCCTAAATAGGAGATATGTGAAATTGAGGACTTGCAGGATAAAGCAAGAAAGCTAGGAGACCATATTATCAACTGGGCCATAATGTATAGGTTCCCCCACGTGACGGTTTATTTTATATGCCAGTTTGACTAGGCTAAGATATGCTTAGATAGCTCCTAAAGAATTATTTCTAGGTGAGTCTCTGTGGGTGTTTCTGGAATATATTAATATTTGTTTTTTTGTTTGTTTGTTTGTTTGTTTGTTTTTGAGACGGAGTCTCGCGCTGTGTCACCCAGGCTGGAGTGCAGTGGCGCGATCTCGGCTCACTGCAAGCTCCGCCTCCCAGGTTCACGCCGTTCTCCTGCCTCAGCCTCCGAGTAGCTGGGACTACAGGCGCCCGCCACCACGCCCGGCTAGTTTTTTTTGTATTTTTAGTAGAGACGGGGTTTCACCATGTTAGCCAGGATGGTCTCGATCTCCTGACCTCGTGATCCACCCGCCTCGGCCTCCCAAAGTGCTGGGATTACAGGCTTGAGCCACCGCGCCCGGCCGAATATATTAATATTTGAATCGATAGATTGAAATTTAATAAATCTGCCCTCACCAATGTGGGCAAGCATCATCCAATCCATTGAGGTCTGAATAGAACAAAAAGGTAGAAGAAGGGTGAATTTCCCTCCCTTGTTGACCTGGGACAGTCATCTTTTCCTGCTCTCAGATATCAGAGTTTTGCTTTGTGGTCCTTCAGATTTGGATCAGGACTTACTGACATCATTGGCTCCTTTGGCTCTCAGGCCTTTGGGCTTGGACTTGAATTACACCACTGGCTTTCTTGGTCTTCCAGCTTAAATATGGCAGATTATGGGACTTTTAATCCTCTATAATCACTTGAGCATTGAGAAGAGCATCTCTTCTTCTGTATCTATTGTTATATCTGTCTCCATATCTGTATCTATATCAATCCTATTGGTCCTGTTTCTTTGGAGATCCCTGACTAACGCACCCTGTAAGGATCTGGTATGCAGAAGACTCAGGTGGCACTTATTTTAGTACCACAGACAGTTTCAAAGGTAGCACCTGCTTTGATTTGTCATTTAGAAAATGAAAACTATATATTTTATGTCTCTCAGTTCTATTGTGACCCTGTGCAGGGAGGAATCCAGCTAATAATCTCTTGGAAGAATATTCCACAGAATTCCCATAAGTGCAGCAAATGCTTGTTCCACACTGACTTGAAGCCTGAGGATTTAAATGAGAGAGGGAATCAATGCCCCAGCTGTTTGCTCCGACAGATGATGGGATTTAAGTCCAGAGACTGATTCATTAATTCCAACAAACAGAGATGCTTCTTCAATGTCTTTTACTGAGGAAGTCTTTTATCCCAAGCTAATCAAGGCTTCATCTATGGATAGAAACTAGTCCTTGATTATTTAGTAAAAGAATGACTAAGAATGACTTCAGAGAGATAACTCCTCCACACAGGACGTTTGAAGATTGTTCAAATTTAGCATAACATCTTGGTTTTCCTGAACATTGTTAGTCCTAAGAAAAAAAATTCCAACATCTTTACATGAACAGTTATTCCAGAAGTGGGAAGAAATCTCAGTGTAGTAATTGTGAAAAACATGTCCGGCAGAGGCGATTGCAAAATGTTTAGAACGATAGAAGATAATGGGGCTTTATTGGTTTCTGAGATGACTTTGAATGGCAATAGGCAAGTTTGGGGATATTTGTTACATTATAAACCCTGTGACCTCATATTGTATTATTGATTGCATTCATTGGTTAAACACACTATTTCTCCTGGAATCTCAGTGGCAGGGAATCATTTTGTGGCTTCCTCTATGACAGAAAACATAGTGATGGTCTGGATGAAAGCAGTCACCGACTACTAGGAGCGATTGGGAAATGCAAAACCAAAATAGTGCTACATTTATATAAAATTATATATTTAGTGCTGTATTTATATAAAATTATAATTTTGAGATGTCTAAATTTCCTAGGAAAATGCAAAACAAATTTTGAGTGAGATGAGTCTGCTTTTATGTTCTTTTCTGCAAGTGAAATAGTAGATATGTAAATAGATAGTTTATAGATGACAGATAATTCATTCTTACTATGTATCAATATCATATAGTATTTCCAGTCTTGTCTCCTTTTCATGTTTTTTTTCCTCCCTAACCACTTACTGGTTGCTTGTAAGTCACTTATCTGCTGGACAATGGTTTGTTTGCATATGCATATGTAAAACATATGCAAAGAGTTAGAAACTTAAAGCAAAGAGGGAGACTGCAAGAGGCAAGTTTAGTCATAAGAAGCAGGAGATGTTTTGCTTGCAATATTGCCATTGTATGACCACAGAGGAATCTTTAGAGAAATAGATTATCTCCCTTTCACTCAGTTTACCCTTCGTCCATTTCAATTTCCTTGTAGCCACATGGAGTCTCAGTCAAATGTCTTCATTTTCCCCTTTCTCATGATTTAATGGACTTGACCTGAGTTCCCAATGATGAATGATCAAGGTGAGAATTTGGAAAGCTTTGGCTACTGTATAAAAAGATTTAATAGTTAAATCTATTACCAAACTCACCACCTTCTTTGGGGATATTTGTATATAAATAGACAAGCATACTCAATCCTACTTAATAGCGGCCTGTTGTATGGGTTTTATGCAACAATAAGAAGTTAGAGAGGGAATGCTTGAGAAGAGGAGAGTCTCCTGGACTTTCAAAAGCATTTCCATTTTACAAATATAAATTTAAACACAAAAAATAAAATTTCAGAAAAGAAGACCTACTGTGACTCAGGGACTTTTGCAACTGATATAAGGGTCATAAGAAGAATAAAATGTGTTTCTGCACTCACCTGTTGAATACAGGAACTATCATGAGTATGCAATATTGGGCCCATTACTAAATCTGTCTGGTGACCCATTTTCCTGTGTGCAAAACAGAAGAACTATAATTTCCTAAAGCATAGGTTTGAGGATCCCATGTACAGTCTGAGATAGACACGTAGTAAGCAGGACTCAATATATGAAAAAGCAAAAGAAAGACAGGAAAGACACAAGCAGGAGGGTGAGAAGAAAGGGGATCAGGTTACTCCCAATTCTACCAGAAGAGAATTAAGCCATTAAGGCCTCCACAAGATTCCTTTCGGTTCCACTGCTGATCGATGTGCTCTTCGTTCTTGATTCTGATTCCAGGAATTCTCAATCTTAGCTGTCCGTTGGAATCACCTGGGAGGGCTTCAAATTCTGGTGTCTAGGCTGTACTCCAGACCAGTTAAATCAGAAATGCTGGGAATGTAACCCAGACAGGTGAAGTTTGTAAATCTCTGCAGGGGATTCCAATATGAGCTAAGGTCGAGAACAATTGTCTTGTTCCATGCCTCAGCTTCGTACCTTTAACCAGCTGAGTGCTTATTGGCTCTGGCATAGCAAACTCTTTCAGTCCAGCAAATCTAAAACATGCTGATATAATTTTTTAAATGAGCATATTCTTTTAGCAAAGAAGACGAGAATGTATTAAAACACATAACTTTGGACTCGATAGCAGTGTTCACTGTGTTAAGCTTATTTTTATTTATTTATTTATTTATTTATTTATTTATTTATTTATTCATTTATTTTGAGGAGTCTCTCTGTGTCGCCCAGGCTGGAGTGCAGTGGCACGATCTTGTCTCACTGCAAGCTCCACCTCCTGGGTTCACACCATTCTCTTGCCTCAGCCTCCAGAGTAGCTGGGACTACAGGCGCCCCCTACCACACCCAGCTAATTTTTTTTTTTTTTTTTTTTTTTGTAGAGACGGGGTTTCACTGTGTTAGTCAGGATGGCCTCGATCTCCTGACCTCGTGATCCGCCCGCCTCGGCCTCCCAAAGTGCTGGGATTACAGGTGTGAGCCACCACGCCCGGCCATTAAGCTTATTTTTTAAAAAAGAGGAGCAAGTTATCCCATTAAAATATTGACTCAAAAATAAAAATTTCCTACCCTACTTGGAGAAGAATATATAATGTGATGTGCAGCCAAATGTCAGTCTAATCTTTGAGGTTTATATGCACTTACAGAAAAAAAATTTTCAAAGTCTGGACCCATAGGGATTTTTCCTAATGCTGCATCAATAAAGCCTTGCTCTGGATCGCTTTGATGCTTGAATGGAAAGTGGCTGTTTATGGAAAAATTATGTGCCATAAAATGTACTTCTAAAATTACACGATCAAGCAAGGGTTCTCATAATCTCCTCTCAGACATCTCTTATGCGAATTTTTGTTTCACTTGATGCTGATTTTAGTAAAATTTATTTCTCTCATCAATTAAGAAACACAGATCTGTGTTTTGAAGGGATGTTTTAAAAGAAAACAGAGAAAACCACCCACCTGAGCATGAAAGAAAAAAGATTTAGGTTTTCTTACCACAATGGGAAAATGGTTACAATCATGAACAAACCCTTTAAGGTAATAAATGAATTTTTCATAAGACGTCATTTTTTACTAGCTGTTATAATCATTGTCTCCTTACTGTGTTCTCCAACTTGCCAATAACATCATTCTAGCATTCTTATGCAACAAGCCATGCTCCACTATGTGGCCTAATATTTCATTTTAATATCCATTCATTTTCAATAGCTCAGGCTCTCCAAGGCCTTGCAGAAGCACTCTGTCTCTGGTGAGGTGTCAGTTTAAGTGTGATCTATTATTCGGCTTGGTAAAGGAGGTGTAACTGCTCAGCAGCAATCATGGAAATCATGGAAAAAAGTGTACAAACATCTGAGACCCAAAAGTCATTTCACTGGCTAATAGTGTCTGAGCTTTGCTAATGGATCGCATTTAAAGTGCAGGACACTATACATTTTTTAAAACCCTATGTAACAACTTAAGAGACATTCCATTTCAATTACAGCATTGTACATAGTGCAGAAAGCAATGTTCCCAATGTGACCTACTGATACTTCTGAAGCTGACATCACAGGGGGGCAGCCGGGGGTACCTGGAATACAATCCCAAAGTTCTCTCTTTGCCTAGCCAGTGAGCATGCTCGATATTTATCCTAACAGATATAGGGTGAATGTACATGTTTTCATTTCACACATAGGGAGTATAGCAGAGAGGATAAAAACAGGCTGTGGATGCAAAATGCCTGGATTGAAATCCTGCTCTGTGACTGTAGGCAAATCCCTTAATGTCTGTGTGCCTCAGCTTCCTCACAGGGTAGAGTGTAATACTGCTCAAAATATGTGCCACTGCATCCTGGGAGAGAATTCTCCTTTCCTGCCCCATTGTCTTCAGACTTAGATGTGTGTCTTGCTTTGGCCAATGACGTGCATCAAAGTGACATGTGCTGCTTCAAAGCTGTAGCATTAAGAGCTGGGCTGTAGTGCCATGATCTCTCTTGCCTCTGCTAGAAGACTCAGAATGTCCTGGATGGAGGCCATTCCCTCTACCTGGTCCCATGGAACAAGACCACAGCTCACCCCTGATGGGCACAGTGTGAGCAAGAAATAAACTTCTGTGTCTATTAGCTCAAACTAACTTACTTATCTCATAAATGATGGGAATAATAATAATACTTTAAAAACTAGAGTAGGTTGCATGAGTACTAAATGGACAATATCAATACAGCTATTATAAAGTGCCTGGCATATGGAGAGCATTCAATGGGAGTCATTATTATTATTATTAATATTATAAATATATCTAAGTCAAAGATGAGACAGATGATGGTGTCTGTTCTTTAAATATGATACTTTTTGCCTCATTCATAAAAAAGACATGAATTTGGATTTTGTTTTGGCCTACCTATACACATGGTAATTGCTAACCTTGTTATGTTTCTCCACTGATTAAGTCATCTTTTAGAGGCTGGGTAGGGTTGCCAAATTTACAAATTAAATTACAGAATACCAGACACATTTTAATTTTATATAAACAATGAACAATTTTATATTAGTATATTCCGTGAAATATTAAAGATGTACATATACAGAAGACATTGGTTGTTCATCTGAAACTCAAATGTAACTGGGTGTCCTGAAATATATTTGGCAATCATAGCCAGGAGCCATATACAGTCCTGGTCTGATAGTTGCAATGTTGCCCTCCCCCTCCTTTTATTTAACCTGTGGATCCTGAAATGTGTATTACCATCATTTGAAACCACAAACATATTTGGTTGTAAAAATTTTAACTTCATTAGTACAGGAATAAAAACTGTGCCAGGGATCAGAAGATTTAGGACTTCTGTGATTAGTCTAGAAGTCCTGTTCTGTGATTAATTAACAGTGTTAACTTAGACAAATCACTAATATTTCTCCAGCCTTCAGTTTTCCCATTAGTAAAATAGGAAAATTATAGGAGTTCTTACAAAACTCTTCAAATAAAAGCATGTACAATTGTGCTGACGAGGTCTTAGATCATTATGGTCTATTTAATTAATGACTGTTTATGTGGGCTTCTCTGTGACCTACTTCTTCTAAGCACTTTATAAATATTAACTAATTTTAACCTCATAATAACTCTACAAGGTAGGTACTATTATTATCTCCACTTTGCAGATGAAGAAGTTAGGAGACGTTTCAATAACTTGTTTAGGATCACACAGAATGAGTGGAAACTCTAGAATTTGAATCCAAGTGATCTGCCTTTACTTCTCTGTATGACAACATGGATACTGTTTACTTAAGCATAAAACCAGGTTCATACATCATAGAGGCAAACCTTCAGTCATAATTAACTTTGATTTAAAAAAAAGTACATAAGATCTAGTTTGAATAACTGACCTTCAGTAGAATTCAGTAACTTTGAGTGACAAAGAAGTACCTGAAGTTGTGCTCTGTTTTAGGCATTAAATAAATACTGATAGATGAACATATCAATCAGTTAATATGAAAATTTATAATTTTGACTTTGGTTAATGTATGAAGAGATTTAATAGCTAAATCTATTACCAAACTCACCACCTTCTTTGGAGATATTTGTATATAAATCTACAATCATACTCAATCCTACTTAATAGTGGCCTATTGGGTGGGTTTTATGCGATAATAAAAACCTAGAGAGAAAATGCTTGGGAAGAGGAGAGTCTCCTGGACTTTCAAAAGTATTTCCATTTTACAAATATAAATGTAAACACAAAAAATAAAATTTCAGAAAAGAAGGCCTACTGTGACTTAGGGACTTTTGCAACTGATAAGAAGAATAAAATGTGTTTCTGCACTCACCTGTTGAATACAGGAACTATCATGAGTATGCAATACTGGACCCATTACTAAATCTGTCTGGTGACTCATTTTCCTGTGTGCAAAACAGAAGAACTATAATTGCCTAAAGCATATGTTTGAGGATCCCGTGTACAGTCTGAGTTAGACACGTAGTAAGAAGGACCCAATATATGAAAAAGAAAAAGAAGCAGGGGAAGACTGAATCCTGAAGAAATATCAGTGATTTGTCTGATAACACTGTTAATTAATCAAAGAACTGGACTTCTGGACTAATCACAGAAGCCCTAAATCTTCTCATCCAACACTCAGTTTTTATTCCTGTCTACCTGTACTAACAAATATGTCTGTGGTTTACGACCAAATATGTCTGTGGTTTCAAATGATGGTAATACACGTTTCAGGTTCTACAGGTTAAATAAAAGGAGAGGAAAGGAAACATTGCAACTATCAGACCAGGACTGCTTACGGCTGCAGGCTATGATTGCCAAATGTATTTCAGGACAGCCAGTTGCATTTGAGTTTCAGATGAACAACCAATGTTTTCTTTATATGCATATCTTTAATGTTTCACTGTGCATACCAATATAAGGCACAATTTTTGATTGTCTTGCTCTGTTGCCCAGGCTAGAGTTCAGTAGCACAATCATGGCTCAATACAAATTCCACCTCCTCAGCTCAAGCGATCCTCCCACTTCAGCCTCCCAAGTAGCTGAAACCACAGGTATGCACTATTACAGCTGGCTATTTTTTGTTGTTGTTTTTTGTATTTTTAGTAGAGATGGGCTTTCACCATCTTGGCCAGGGTTGTCTCAAACCCCTGGGCTCAAGCAATCCACCTGCATTGGCCTCCCGTAGGTCTGTGATTACAGGAGTGAGCCACCTTGCCCAGTCTCCCTTAGAGATTTTTTTTAATTGATTAAATTGCCTAGAAGCCTTGGAATTTTGTAGAAGAGCTCTGCATGGCAATTATAGTAAGTCATATCCAATGCGGTAAAAAAAAATGAGTTTTTGAAAATTCTCAGGGGCACCTATTTAGACTCAGTGACCACCTTTGATTGTATTTGGGCAAGGAAACAGCAGCCACTAGTGAATCATTCTGTTTCCTGCCTTGGCCTACGACCAGTAAAAGAGGGACTTAGTATCAATGCTTAATGATACTGACCAGCAAAAGGCCAAAGCATACAGTGAGATCATGATATAATACACACGTAAAAATGAGGACTTCCTTAAAAATTGAAGCTGGGTTATAGAATTTTGCCTCCTACATTGACAGGAGAATACCATTGTAATGGCTCAATGTATGTGGTGTCAGCCACTGATCGGGGTGGTGGGTAGGGAGGTTTAGTTTACTGTGGAAATGAAATTAAGTCTAGATTTCTCATGAATTTATCTCATTGCATAGGTATTATTCCCCAGAGAGAATCATATGGGTTTGTCAAGCCCTAAGGGTTTTACAGAGGTACTATAGAATCTGCAATTCATGTATTTCTTAAAGATTCCCTCTGTCCTAAATAGAGTATGTGTCTTATACGTATTGTTACAAATACTTGCCAAATTTATTTGCATGCTATTGCAATTAATCAAACAAAAGATAAAATACTTATAGAGTTCTGAAAGTTTCTTTTGCTTCTTTTTTTTCCCTCACACCCTGTATACTGGTAGCATGTAGAGATCTGACATTTCTCCCACTCCTGAAAAAAACTGAGAACCAGGGCTCCAAAGTACGAGATATTAAAGCTATTTTCTATATAGTCTGTTTTGAGAGATTTCAAGTAGGCTTTTTGTTCAAAGACATTCCCTAACTCAGGTGTTTGAAATTTTACCATCAGAAATCTGTTTGTTGCATGAACCAAACCCTGACTTTCTGGGGTACAATCAGATTTAAGGGGCTCCACAATTTCTTTAGATGGTCAGGAGACACATATCAAAAAGTATAGATTTTGTTGATCCCTAGCAATTTATATGAGCTCTTTTCACATTTTTTAAAAAGAATCTCCCCCACTCCCCAATTTCCCCGGGTGTGTATGTGTGTGTGTGTGTGTGTGTGTGTGTGTATTTTCCTCAGATACACACTTTCCAATATACCAGTATTTATTGACAATCTCACTTTGTGAGAAATAAGAAACTGACACTTTTTTCAGGTGGTTTACAAACCTATTCCACTAACTCTTGCTAAATTCTTATAACATTCTTGAAGAGATAGATATTAATACCCTCATTTTACAAATAAGGAAAAAGAGACTGAGAAGCTAAATGTTTGGCCTAGTGTCCTTTTGGCTAAGTGGCAGAGTTAATATTTGACCCTAGAGTTGTTGAAGCCCTTCATCTTTTCACCTCACTGTATGGCAGGAGACAGCCATGAGGCAATCTGGGCCACTGTCTCTCTGTAAAAGACCTGCAATCTAAAGATGTATTGTACATTTCAAATGGTTATATTTTAAATGGTCATGTGACTACATCTATAATAACTGTGAGTTTTTTTTTTCTTTTGGTCCACAAAGTCTGAAATATTTGCTATTTGGCTCTTTAGAGATAAAATATGCAGACCTCTGATTTAAGGCCTCCATAGTTTCATGCAGCACTGTCCATTTGAAATATAATGTAAACCACATATGGAGTATAAACTTTTATAGTAGTCTTATTTTAAAAGATAGAAAGAAACATATGAAATTAATTTTAATAATATATTTGATGTAATCCAATATATCCCAAATGCCATAATTTCAATGTTACCAATATAAAAAAAACTATTAATGAGATATTTTATAATTATTTTCATCATAAATCTTCAAATCCACTGTGTATCTTAATCTCACAGCACACATCAGTTTGGGCCAGGTACATTTCTAGGGCATAGCGTTCATGTGTTCCAGTGATGATGTATTTTTTTTTTAAACACTAATGATGTTTTACTAATTTCTCCATTAAAATTTTAGTACCAACTAGAAACCAAATTTAACATCGTTATTTCTCTCTTACCATACTATTGTCACTTTGAGTTTTGTTACTATTCCTTTTTTGTCCACTTTAATTAATATTAAATAAAAAACATTTTATTCAGATTTTAAAGTTGATATTAAGGGTTTTATGAATGACAAACCTGAGTTATCTTCTGATTTTGACGTGTGGGGCAGGACACATGAAGCTCATCGGCCACTCTATCCCTTTTCTGTTTTAATCTCTTCAGAACACTAATCAGTTGATCATGTGTATGTGTACTGTGAAATCTCTTTGTGTGTTTTTTGACTCCTTAAAACTGAAATGTAAACTTCATAACATCAGGGATCTTTAATGTCTTGTCTGGTTCTATATTTCTAGGGCCTAGAACAGTGACTGGCACCTAACAGGTGCTCACAAAACATATTTTTGGATGAATAAATCATAAAAAGTTTCACATATACAAAGCAAGACAAGCAGAAAATATTTCTGGAAAGTGCCATGCAGTAAGGCACTAGCACCGTGGAGTGAATTGGTTTATCCAATTGATTTGGACAAAAAAGCTGGACTTATTGGGCAAGACAGGAAAAAGTTTTGAAACAGGAGGAAATAAAAAATAGACACTGGTGAATACCTGCTTCATAATTTTTCCTAGAGCTAACTAGCAAAAGTAATTTACCCAAGTAGTTTCCAAATAGAGTATCTGTCTCTCATTTTTATAGATGTTGGCATGTATTTTTAATTAGATTAACAATATTTTCTACCACAGTTTCTTCAGTAGAACAGCAGGTGAGTGAGGAGAGAGCCCTGTTTTTTAGTTTATTATCCACCAGCTATTTCTCTTTTTAAAATTTCTGCCAGCAATACCTGGTGAAGTGAGATGAAGAAAATGGAAGTTACATTTCAACGCCTGGGAGAAAGCCTTCAGAAAACTTCACAAAACAAAAACTTTAGTTCTTATTATCTCCACCAGGCCTTCAGGTTCACCGAAGATTCTTTAGCATCCTTGGAGACCTTTTAAATGCGATAAAATGCCTGCCTCAGGTAAAACTGGCAACGCTTGAGAACAAAGGTTTCGTAAGCGGTGGTTTATAACGCATGTAGGATTTGAAAAGTACATTTTTCCTTGTCTTGAAGATATGTCTTATTAAGATGGCGTACCCCCTTGGAGGCGATATTACTTTTTCAATAGTTCAAGTTTGCAATAATACTATTTCTTGTGAGGAAGCCAGGAGTATTTTTATCTGGAATAGACTGATGCTATTTGAACAAATATTATTTCAGGAGATTGGAGATTTGCAGGTAGAGAGTTGGTCAGGTTTTCAGCATAGAGGCAGGCTGAGAAAAGAGTGTGGGAAAGGAAACTGTCAACCCATCCACAGCGCATTACTGTTCTCCTGAAAATGGTGCCCATTTGGAAACAAAACCTCCGTATGGTAACATTTCCTTCAGGATTCTCCTCACTGCTGCTTCTAAGGGCATGTTTGAATTTTTCTAAAACAACAGATATGAATCACATAATATGCAAAAATTACCAAACGAGTCTGAAGTTTATAAAGATTGCCATCTCTTAACTTTATTCTAGATAAGAATAGCATTTTTTCATCTGTGAATTCAAATTTTACAAACACACGCATGTATGTATTTATATATATATACAAGTGTTTATTCATCTAGAGGTGCTATCTTAATTAAGTAAAACTTTGAACACCAAATCATAGTTACTTACTCTGTGTGTGTGTGTATAGAGTGCATATATGTGACCAGAACAATACTAACATATACATATATAGACCAGAAAAATACTAACATATATATAACATATATATATAATATATATAACATATATATAACATATATATATAACACAAATATTTATATATATAGGAGCATAAAGGAGCAAATATTAATAAGACCCAGCACAGATAAAAAATGAAACACTCTAAGTTATATTTATGATTTTCTAATCTTTTAGGACAGATGAATTACTGAAATCATCAGGTGAAGTAACCATTAAAACAGTCATTTAGAAGTGTTTTTCACATTGTAAATCTGACTGCTACTGCTGCTGAACAGTTTTCCTAGATACAGAATTTATTGATTTTCTGAATAATCCATGATCTTTTACAATTCCAAGTCGCTTCTTCAAATCACTTCACTGTATTCTACATCGAATAGTCTCTCAGTCCCTATATGGGATTAATCCTACTATCCCTATTCCACTAGTGTGACCGACTCATTGGACCTTGAGAAACACTGGAAATACTCAATCTTAGAAACTTTCACTTCCATTTCTTTTAAGTTATTTTTTATTTATTTATTTTATTATTTATTAATTTATTTATATTTTTATATATATATTAAATAAATATTTATTTATTTATTTATTTTTGAGACAGAGTCTCGCTCTGTCACCCAGGCTGGAGTGCAGTGGCTCAGTCTCAGTCTCAGCTCACTGCAAGCTCCGCCTCCCAGGTTCACACCTTTCTCCTGCCTCAGCCTCCCAAATAGCTGGGATTACAGGCGCCTGCCACCACGCCTGGCTAATTTTTTTTTTTGTATTTTTAGTAGAGACGGGGTTTTGCTGTGTTAGTCAGGATGGTCTTGATCTCCTGACCTCGTGATCCACCCCCTCAGCCTCTCAAAGTGCTGGGATTACAGGCGTGTGCCACTGCACCTGGTCCCAATTTTTAATATCAAGATATAATTAGAATGCACATTCTTTAAGAAACTGTGCAATCAATTTCTCTACTTCATCAACAATAAATCTTTCAACAAACTTCAAGTTTTATTTCCTTTTCTCTCACGTGAGGGCCCAGTAGTAAACGCCTGCATTGCCAGTACTATTCATTTCCCTTTACCTTTGTCCTTCCATTGATCTAAACCTAAAAACCCCAGGAAATTATCAATCCATCAATCCTCCTTCTGTGACTCTACTTGTACTGCTGAAGAAAAGCAAAGAAACTGAGCAATTTGCCCTACTGAGACTTTTGATCTCTAAAACCATCTAGGTGGTCAGTGTTGTTGGTCACTCAAGTTGTCCATAACCAGCTCCATTTACCATTAATTCAAAGGTCATTCTGATCACTCATCTCATTCTTTTAAATTCCCTACCTGCCTTGCCATTCTTACTCTTAGCATGATCTCCCACAGTTACAGAAAGAACAGGTACTATCATATAAATGTTCTCAACTTCCTGGCCCTGTTTACAAATATATTAACATTTAATTTCACTTTACATCTATCTTTATCCCTGACATTGTCTGTGCAAGGAAAATCATTTTGTCTATGTGCAATATAGTCCTTTTTTTCTAATCACTTTCTAGGGCATTATGTATATATATTAAAAAGATATGTATCTATATTTTTCTTCTCCTCTAGCCCCATGTCCTTTGATATATAAATGTGTTAATGCTTATGTCTCTTTCATCACTTAGTAAAAATGCTGCCATGATCTTGCCTGGAGCCTAAGTATTTATCTGTCTCTTCAAAAAATATCTAATGATTAAGTACTCAAATATGTGCTAGACACTGAACTCTGAATCAACCTTCTCTCCACAACCAAGCTTCCAAAGAATGGCTCATTCATATCTTGCAAAGAATGGCCTATCTTGCATATCTCCTTCTTTTGCATCCGGACATTGATACATTGATCCCCTAAAACTGTACTTCAGCCCTGCCCACACTACTGAAACTCTTGTGACAAAGGTGAGCTGTCCTCTTACAGACAGAATGGATCTTGTATCTCCCTCTCTCGAGATCCAACCAGAAAATCTCATTGGAAAAAATATATTACAAAACAAATAAGAAAACAGATTAAAATCTACAATATACACAGGTCTTTTATAAATATAAGAGCTTAAATCTGCTTTTAAAAATGTAATTGAAATAAGAAAGAGCAAAGGATTTAATAGTCAATTCACAGAAGAAGCGTCCAATATTGTTAGGAAAATTAGTATTAAGATGGAAAGGGCACCTACTCCTTGCCACACCAGTTTCATTCTTCAATTCCCTACTTCATTAAATAAAACAGTAAATTAATAAGGAGATATGTATAGAATATTTATGACAGTGATGCTTTCAAGGGCAAAAATATATATAGAAATAAACAGTACTCATTACTAGGAAAATTAATAAACTGTAGATCCATTAAAAATAATACATAAATTTAGAAATAAGTTACCACTCTCTGTTAAGACATGGAATAATTTCCTGTTTTATTGTTAACTAAGAAAAGCAAGATACAGACACATGTCTAGAATACGATCTAATTTTTATAAGCTAAATATACAAAATGGGAAAAATTAGAACAAAAATCTAGGCAAGTGTGTGCATGATTCATTGAGCATGGAAAAAAAGAAGAAAGGATATACATCAGGTAATCTTGATGTCCCTGGTGGTTAAAACAAGAAGGGGGGAAAATATGGGAAATGACACCCAAAGCAGAAGGATCCACAAGGAAAATCATCTTCTACATGTAATCCCATTGATATAAAATTGTGTATGTCTTCATAAAGAGATGGATGAAAGAGTTCTAAGCATGTATTAATATTGGTGATATTTCGTTCATGGGATTTTAGGGAACTTTCACTTTCTTCCCAAATCTTTTGGTGTTTTTAAAAATGTTATGCATATATGCAGTCAATCAAACCAAACAGCATATGAGTGTACTTATACATTAACACATAAAAGTCCTTACTGTCAGTCTATGTTGAGCGAACAAATAATATATTGAAAATATTATCTTCACTGCCTAAAACTAGGCTGCATTCTTGACAGTGTTAAAGGGTACAAAAAGCTTTATAAATGCCAAACTGGAAAACAAAGCAGTCTGGACTATTAGACAGACTAAATATAAGCTGAGTTATTGAGCTGCATGGGAACAGAAGCAAATAGCCAGATGAATAAATTACATTTGGTGAGGTTGTAAGATGGAATGTTCATAGAGAGATAGAATTATGTAGAGGCAAAGATGCTAAGACCACATTACATGGCATGTTGTTTTCCCCTGAAATATGCTGAGATTTGGAATTTCTGTTTGAAATCTTCAAAACTAAGGAATAAGAATGTCTACTTATATGTATATTTTCAAGCCAAGAACACAGACCACAAAATCCAACCCCCTATATATATTACCATATGTTTAAGCATCCTTTATTTCTTCATGAAGTTGTGAAACTGTCCTAAATAAAACATTAAACTGCTAAGTCTTTCAAGGAACTCTTCATTTAAATCCTTCTTTCAAAATCTGCAGGACCTGCCTCTCCATCACAAAATCCAAGATAGAACAAATAAATGCCTAGGGAGCAATCTTTCTAGCCTTAAAAACTATGCTTGTATCAATTACTGACATAAGTCACCTTCAACACTTCATTACAGGAAGTATTTATTTCTGTGCATACTGATCTTTGTCAAAGGGATCAGTTCTTTCTTGAAGATAAAATACAAATGACACTGAATCTCCTGCAAGTCCCTCAGCTCATTCATTATGTCTGAAGGACCAGAGGATTAGTCTAGGGGGGAAAAGCAGCCTTGGAAAGAAACACAGGTTGTTATGGCTGGAATATACTGTATTCGTCTTCCCTTGTTGTGAATCAAATGACATGGTGTAGCTTCTTCTCTAGGAATGTCAATATTAACAGATGAATGCTATCTTTTATTAGGCAGAAAGAGGATTTGATAGAGAGAGAGAGAGAGAGAGAGAGAGAGAGACAGAAAGGTAAAATGAAAAATACCATTTTTTTCTCTTGTAGGGGCTTATAAAGGCATTATCATTTTTTATAACTTGTTTTTAAATATTGAAAGCAAGTTTATAATTTTCAATAAGGCTATAAGAATTTCCAGTTTTCCAAGTATCTTTGGCTTTAAATGGATCATTAAAAAGTTACTTTTGCTTTAATTAAATAAACAAAGTAGTCACTTTATTCTTACATGAACCTCCAGGATTTTCAATTAGTTATTTCCACATTAAGCTTGACTGAGTTGCTATGCTAATGTGCTTTTATCATTTTTGCCAAGAATAAACATGTAACTGGTTTACAGTAGGATGGGATGCCTCTGACTTTCATATGTCTCCTGCCATTGACAGTCTGAATATAAGTACAAGTTCCACTGCTCAGTAAACACCATTAATCTGCAGCTTATGCAAATCAGAAACCTATTATTTTAACTGTTTTAAAAAGCAGTGAAATCAGGACAACTGTTAGCCCATTTATCTTGAAGAGAAGTGTTCTGTAACTGGAAAATATTATTCCACTATTATCATTGGTATTGTCATTATTATATTAACAACATTTTACAGGATATAGAGAGATTTCAGCATAAAGCAAGATTACATCTAAAACAATGTTCTATTTCAATAGCATTGGTAATTAAGTTACAGTGATAATGCCAAAAATATTTCATTTATTGATTTAATGCCATACCATTTGTGATTTATAAAAACATTTTAATTGTTTTTTATTTCTTCTTCAGTATCTCTGATTTATTTTATTTTGTAGTGAACAGGTGCAACATATAATAATAAATGTATATGTGGTCTCTGCCCCCACTTTTCTAACATAGAGCTTCTAAAACCTTGGTCACTTCCTGAGTGATGGGGGCAATAGGAGCATCTTTTATTACAGTATTTGGTCTTAGTGTCTAGTTCCTGACACAAGCGCTCCTTAGACCCTTGGCATCTCCAGAGAATTAAGAGTGTCTTTTTGTATACTACTGAGATGCCTATTGGCTGAGAGTCCCTAGAGAGCTCACGCTGGGGGCTGGAAAGAAAGGCCAGGCCATGATTAGAGAGTTGGAATTTCTCCACCCCTCCACCTCCAGGAAGGCAAGAAAGCCTGGAAATGACCTTACTTATCAATGGCCAATGAGGTAATCAATCTTCCAATGTAAGGAAGCCTCCCCAAAAACCCTAAAGAATAAGGTTTGGAGAGCTTCCAGATTGAGGAATACAGACATATGCCAAGATGTATATGGTGTATGCCAAGTCCACAAGGACAGAAGTTCCTGTGCTCAGGACCCTTCTGGACCTTGCCCAATCTGACCTTTGTAACATCTTTTAAAATAAACTGGTGAACATAAGTGTTTATCTGAGGTTTGTGAATTGTTACAGCAAACTATCAAACATGAGGAGGGGGTTGTAGAAACCCTTGGTTTAGAGCTGGTTGATCGAAACTGAGAGGGGACAATCTGGGACTTGCAATCAGCATCTGAAGAAGGGGAAGTCTTCTGGGACTGTCCTTAATATGTGGCGTTTGTGCTACCTCCAGATAGTGTCAGAATTGAGTTACATTTTAGGACATGCAGTTGGTCTTGTGAACTGGAGAATTGCTTGGTGTGGAAAACTTGCACATTTGATATCAGAAGTGTTGGGAGGGACAAAAAAACAGCGTTTTTCTTTTAATGGAAAAAGGAAAGATAGGAGAGAAACTTCTGTTAGTTGTCCTTTCTGGAGAGGAGAATAGAGGGTAAGTATTGCACAAAATAAAGATACTGGACCATCAAGAGATTTCATTTGAATAAAATGATGCCGGGCACAGTGGCTCATACCTGTAGTCCCAGCACTTTGGAAGGCCAAGGTGGGCGGATCGCTTGAGGTCAGGAGTTTGATACCAGCCTGGCCCTCATAGGGAAACCTCGTTTCTACGAAAAACACAAAAATTAGCTGGGCATGGTCGTGAACACCTGTGATCTCAGCTACTTCGGAGGCTGAGGCAGGAGAATTGCTTGAACCTAGGAGGCACAGGTTGCAGCGAGCTGAGATTGCACCACTGTACTCCAGCCTGGGTGACAAAGTGAAACTCCATCTCAAAAAAAAAAAAAAGAAAAAAGAAAAAAAAAGTAAAGAAAATGAAACAATGAAATGTAATAGCAAGCATTATGTTGAGAAGCCCACATGCAGCTCAAAGATCCCTAGGACTTCACTCAGAACAATAAATACATTATTTTCATTGAAAATAAAATCATTTCTCATGCTCAAATAACATGGTAGATATTTGACTTATGGTAGTCTATGAGTGTGGGTGCATATGGGTTTATATGTGTTTCAATACAGATTTTGTGTAAGATATTAAATCTCATTGTGCTATTTCTCCATGGTATCTACTGTACCTGCCACAGTATCTGAGATACGGGCACTTAACAAGCAATAGATTTATTAAAAAGCCAATTCAGATTATATTTTAAGTTCTCTGAATTGCATGAGGCCTTTCTACAGCTCTTATTTAATCGTATACTTACCATACATTTGTAATTTTATATAATTTTCCTAAGGGTCACAAAATTGCTTAAACCCCATGAAACTTCAGGATCCACTTCAAGAGTCAATAAATCGCTGGTGTCTAATTAAATAAATGGATGAATGAAGAAGCCAGGTAATCTCTGCCTGATGGTAATATTTCATCTCCATCCCTACCCTACCTCACTTATGATCATCAAGGTCTATTTTGATTTTTTTTTCTCAAAAAATGTTCTCATGTCTAAAATTTCCTAGCTGTAAACTTCTACTTATCTATAATCTGTCAGACATTACTTCCTCCACTTTTCACTCCATCTGATCAATCTGCTTTTCCCTTACCTCCTGGAGAGCTATCGACTAGAATTTTTTTCTATGTCTCTAGCTGTATGTTTTCGTTTTAATTTATTTCCTCCCTGCTCAGAAACATTATGGAGACACTCTTGACCCCTCTACTCAGTCAACCTTAGGTGGCTGAGTCCTGCGGAAGAAAACTGTTAAATGATATTGAGAGTCTGTTTTAAACTTTTATGTATCCTCTTATCCATATCTTGCTGATCCCCTAATCTCCCACAGTACTATTCTAAGTCTTCTCCAAACACTTGCGACCCCAACATCCTCCATTGACCTCTCACTCCAGCTATTGATTCTCCCTCTCACTTTACAATAGCTTCCTAGCACTTTGAATACAGGAGAACCCGATATGTGTGGGTGAAGTTAAAATTACTAGATCTGTGCCCACCTGATGGGAAATCCTTCCAACACAGAAATCTTTAAATGGCATTGTCTGTGAAAAATAAAAAAGACACAAATACTATTTTCATCATACAGGGATTAATTAGTACCAGTCCCATGAAGAGGTGTGATTAGTTAAATTAAAAAGAAATGTTAAGGACATGGGTCACTGAAATGTTAGTCAAGATCACTTACTGAGAACTTAAGCATAAGTGTGTTTAAGTGTTCTTCATAGGAATACATAAAATGATTACTAACTCTATGATACTGCACTTCAAAGTATATTCCCTACAGCATGTTATTGTTTATTTATGTGTTCATGGCATTCCAACATGTAAATTACAGTAAGAGAGTCAGTGCTGATGTCAGTAATTTGTTGGAAAAGAGTAAAACCCAGGCACTGAAAATGTGAATAGGAACTTTTATTTCAGAAAATAGTGGAAGTATTTTTGTTTCATTTAAGTAAACAGGAACCTCACTAAAATTGTCATATGCTTCTTAGGTTTTCACAAATCGAAGGTATAAAAAACGTTTTGCTATAAGAAAGCACAGCTACTAATGATAAAGGACTTTAATGAACAGGTCCATTTAGAAAAGGTAAACACATGGCATTTCACAAATTTGAGAATTGTGTGGCTATATTTAATATCTATTAAATATTTTGTCAATCATAGATGAACTGATGCAAGTTATTGCCATATGAATAATTTAATTAATAATAGCTAACATATATAAAACTAGAGAGTTTAACTACCATGTCCATGGTCACACAGAGCTAGGTTTTGAACACCAGATATATGATCCAAAGTTAGTCATGTTAACCACCTCTTCATAGGCAAATATGCATAATTTATTCTGCAACTTTTATTGTCATAAGTGGATGATGTTATTGGAGTTCCTTAGCTTTTATCTGATACAGTAAAGATTCATTGTGAGTATAGCCATATAATAGACAGCTGAGTGGTCAGATTGATTTTACTGGCAGTTGCAAGGCTTAGTGGAAAGCTCCGTGTTTGAGCTCAGACAGTATCAGATGCCGGTGTTCACTGTCAATCACTAGCTGAATGACTGTGGGCAAGTTACTTAGCTTTTCTGTATTTCAGTGTTCTCATTTGTGAAATTAGAATGACAATGCCAACTTTCATAGTTTGCATAATTTTAGAGAAAATCTATATGAATAAAATGGGGGCTCAGTATATTTATTTTTTATTATATTTTATTTTTAAAAATTATTCCTCATTAAAAAACATGAAATACATATTTATTCACTATTATTAGAGAAAAGGTTTAGAATGGTGTGATTTAAAGTAGAATGAACATTGGGAACTTGAAATTCACTTTTAAGCTTTTAATTCTGAAGCATTAAGAATCTTTCTTCATCTTTTTAAAAGAGCATAAATATTAGAAATAAAATAAGACAGCAGTAAATATATTAATACAAGTTCTATAAGAGAAATAAAGGAAACAAAATCCCCTTATGTTACAAGTGAAGGTTCCTAGAAAGTCAGACCTCAAGAATGGACTGCAAGACCTTGGCTATCTTGCTCAGGGGTGTGCCAGAAGTTAAATCTTAAATGCACATAGTTGATGGTTGTGGAATCAAAAACCATCTGCTGACATGAGAAAGGAATCCCAAGCTAAGAAATGAAAGTCAGCTGGACCCTGAACCAGTGAACCCTTGGGGCCCAGAGAAGATGCAAGAGCTATACTTAGCAGGGAAGGGAAGGTACTAGAATGTGGACACTTTTCCACAGGATAAAACAGCTCTTGCTGAGTAGAGGTTTGCAATCAAAATCTGGAAAGCAAATGGGAGATTATCTTCTAGGAAGAAAAGATAGCAGACAGAATAGACTGAGCAGTTAGCTTACTAAATTTCTAGAAGACCATGAAATTTAAAAAAAAAAAAAGTGCATTTAAATTAAGTAAAATAACTAAAGACAGAACAGAAACCATATGAAAGTATAAAATATTATGTGAAAGTATAGGAGGATTTGAAAATTTACCAAAAGGGAATTCCATAGGTGAAAAAAGAAAATGTAGTATTGAAAATAATGACTTAAAGATCGGCTAAATAGAAGATTGAATACAATTAGGAAGATAATCTGTACAATGGAAAATATTTCTGAGGAAATTATCTAGACAGAGAGAGGGAGGAAGAAACAGAGAGAGAAACAGAGAAAGAGAAGGAGATAGAGAATAAAAAGCAGAAAAATATGAAAGGAAAATTTGAAAGTTGAAAATAGAAGGAGAAGGCTCGACATATATCTATTCGAATTTCCAGATGGAGAAAACAGAGTGAAAGGAAAAAAGGCTAAGAATCTTTAAGAATTGATGATGGGTTAAAGAAAGAAAGAAAGAAAGAAAGAAAGAAAGAAAGAAAGAAAGAAAGAAAGGAAGAAAGAAAGAAAGAAAGAAAGAAAAGAGATTGGCCTCGAGCAAGAACCAGAGGCCTGAAAAGGTATCTATCTAATGATTGAGGAAACATGATCCAAGATGGCACGTTTAACCATAATGTCTGGGGATGGAGCTAAAAGCCATCTCAAGAAACGAATAGGAAAAGATGTTAACAAATACCAGGTGGGACTAAAGTTGACAGGTGGTTACCTCTGCATTATCCCTTTTACCTACTCCTCCATTATGTCCTAGACATACAGTTTGAATGGAATTGACTCTATATCTGAAAAAGAGAATCTGATTGATCTAATAACTTATTTTTTCCATAGCATTTGGTTCAGGACTGGGCATGTGAATGAAGTTGGGCCAATCAAATGGATGCTTTGATTGATGCTCATGAAAAATCCTCTCCTTCTCCAAGCTTACATATGAATATTGGTCTCAGTTGTTGTTCTCAGTCATGTAGTAACAATGAGGAAATTCATCTTTATTATAAAGTTGACAGTGCAGAAGGATAGCACTGAGAAATTTTTTTTACACTGAAGCCAGGTCCTTAATTAGAACATTTATGAATCTGACTAAACTCTAGAATTTTGTGAGCAGGCATCTTCCCTCAACTGTTTAAGCTACTCGGAGTTATTTATGTTCTTGTCATAACAATTAAAAGCATTGTGATCCACAAACCAGCAGAACCATGATAGAATACCAAGAACCACAAATGTTTTCCACTGTTTAAACTCAAAATGACTAAGAAGCCACTAGCAATTATAATTTTTTTTGAAGTTCATTAGATTCATTCTTACCATGTAGAAATAGAGGTAAAGTGTATATTAACTTTAGTGTAAATTTCAATTTTTTTCTATCGCAAATCTAAGAACAGAAAATGTAATACCTGCTATAAGTATAATGTTTTAAGGGCATTATATTATCTTCATTATTTTAATCAATTTTAGTAAATGTTTTTATAGATAAAATTAAAAAGTGCATTATAATTTTGGTAATTATGTAGTATTCAATTGTATGAATGTGCATAAGTATTTAACTGATCTGCATGCTCTGTGATTCTCAAGACTAATGGTTTCTATGAAAAGAAATTGTGAGTTCCCAGACATAACTAAAAATAATTCACTGTACAAAAGAAATACACTCTCAGTTCATTTTTGCAGCTATAACAAAATATCTGAGAGCATGTAACTTATAAAGAACAGGAATTTATTTCTCACAGTTCTAGAGACTTCGAGGTCTGAGATAAAGGCACTAGGAAGTTCATTGTCTGAGGAGGGGCATGGTCTGTTTCCAAGACGGCACCTTCAATGTTGCATCCTCCAGAGAAGAGGAGTGTTACGTCCTCACATTGCAGACGACAAAAGGGCAAACATAAAAAATAATAATTAAAAAAAAAGAAAAAGGCGTAACTCCCTCCAACAAGCCCTTTAATAAAGGTAATTAAACCCATATGTAAGGGAAGAAATCCTCATGATCCAATCACCTTTTAAAAACCTCATCTAGGCCAGGCGCGGTAGCCCACTCCTGTAATCTGAGCACCTTGGGAGGCCGAAGCGGTGGGATGCCTTGAGGTCAGGAGTTTGAGACCATCCTGGCCAACATGGTGAAACCCCGTCTCTACTAAAAATACGAAAATTAGCTAGGCATGGTGGCGTGCACCTGTAATCTCAGCCACTCGGGAGGCAGAGGTGACGAGAATCACTTGAACCCGGGAGGCGGAGGTTGCAGTGAACAGAGATTGCACCACTGCACTTCAGCCTGGGCAACAAAGTGAGACTCCATCTCAAAAAGTAAAAAAGTATAAAATAATAAAAACCTCACCTGTTAATACTATCACATTTGCCACACCTAAATTTTGGTGGGGACACATTCAAACCATGGCAAATACTAATAGTGTTTTACGGCCAATGTAGTTAATTAATAACACCTATAAAATTTCCCAAATCATAATGCTCAATCAGTTAAATAATTTGAGTCCCCTTATGTCACATTCATAAAAGAAGTGGAATTTAATTCCATGTGAAAGAATATATTTGTGAATAACATATTTTTAAAGCAAAATATCCATTCTACTACTGATATTATAGCAATGCAGAATATTGAAACTTCGAGTTACCGGAACACATAATTCTAAATTGACAATTCAACATTTGCCAAAATCTTACTTAAGACATTTGAATGAGAAAGATTTTAGGGCACACTATACCTAATAACTTAGGGTGCGTTATACATATAGAAATTATTTTTTTCTTTTTATTTATAGAAGCTATTTTGTCACCTCTTAAGAAGGCAGAGTCTCTAAGTTATGTAGTAATGACTTCACTAAAGTAAAATTTAATGTCAGACTGCCATTGTTTTACAATGTAGCAATAATATAAACGGTTACTATAAAAATAGCTGCATCTTTTGAAAACAGCTAAACATTTTGTTCACTATGTTGGTCAGTCTCTTATTTAAAGATTCACATGAAGGACATAGAGGGACATAACAGAAATAAGATCATTCCTTGTGACAATTTTGGGTGCTTATTTTTTCAAGTGTTGGTATATTAATTATATTTTAATTTTACTGTTTTACTTTTTAAATGGTCACAATATTTTTTGATGTTAAATAATAATATAATAGCTTCTCTATTGAAAAGCTGATGCAGATTGTGTGTGCATACACTAGTCATCATTTTTTTCTATTTAGAAAAGAATTAAATTGTTTCACAACAAGCCATGGAAGCACACAGTGCATCATTAGACAAAGTCAAACCTTTTTTAAAAAAATATAACACCTCATTGCTAGCATCCTCGGTATTAAAATATCTGCATATTCTTCTTGCTGGCACAAATTTGCATATATGGGGTGTAGCTAGAATGTAGAAATTCAAAATATGGAATTCAAATATTTCAAAACAGAGATAAAATACAATTCATGAATGATATCTATGGGTTTTCCCTCTCTTGTGTATTGTCAGCATGCCAGTGTCTCTCGTCAGTCTATGATTCAACCAGGAGATAGAAAGTGGTGGATGCAGACAGATTACATCTTTGACAGTTTCTGTCCAGTGCTATATTCTTTTAATGGAGCTTCAAGAGGCAGCAGGCACACACGATGCATGCATGCCATGCATGATTGATAGAAAGTGTAGGTTTGCTACTCTAATGCTCGACAATGAGAAGCAAAAGCCACTCTCTCATTACAAATTAGACCACTGACAGCCGAGGCAGGCACAGCCTGCCTGCAGACCTTCAAGTCCAGAACAGATTTAATTCTCATCCATCATCAGAAACACAGATTCACTGGAAAACCTTAATGCATCTCATTTTGTTAACAAATGATAAATTTGGTAGGATTCGTTTTTATTTTTCTTTCTTATATATAACAGGCAGTTGTCAGTTTAGCTCAACAAATACTTGTGAAGGCCTCTTACTTGTTAGACATTGTTTCAAGCACCAACGGAATACATAAATAAAACCCTGCATTCCTAGAACTTACAGGCAAGAGGTGGATAGGGGGTGGAGATAAAACAAATGGAAAAATTATTAAAATACAAAACAGAATATAATTGAGAATTAAAAGGATGTGGGTTCCTGTGTCGTTGAGTCAAATAGGGAAATTTTTATGAAGGTTAGCTTCATGTACAGAGCAATAGCTTTACATTTAAAACGAAGTAACTGTTTTTACTTTCATATGCGTGTGTTCTTTGCAAAAACATCATTCATGGGAGATAACTGACATCATTTTGCAAATAGAAAATTTCATGGAATAAAGCAAGAGATAAAGCTGGAAAACTGTGCAACCTGGATGAAAGCTTGTGACTACAAATACTTTTTTGTTTAAAAAATATCATTGCATGATCTAGGGTGGATTTTGTTGCTGATAGAGGCTAGAATATAGATGTGAGACTGATGGGGGTTGATTATTGAAAAACGGAAGTGGGTATAATAGCAAAGGAGAACATTTAAAAAGAAAACTAAGAAAAGAAGCTTGGAAGAAAAAGCTGTATTTAAAGAAAAGGAGCATAAGGAGAAGAAAAAAAACTCCCCAAACTAGTGAAAGAATTTGGGGAAAGAAATAGACAAGTTCCATGATTACTCAAGAAGAAAGACAATCACAAGAAAAACTGGTGAATCAGAAGTGAAAACTGCTGTATCCTCAAAACCACTTCAGTGCCTAACACCAAGCATATTCTCAATAAGTATTATTTCAATGAAAATCTGACTCTGGTCTACATACACTGTCTTCCTCACACTCAGTTTTCTTGTTTGGACTTAAAACCTTTAAATGTGTCTTCTGGTTTGAAATATCTTCAAGATAAAGAGTAATGAAAGAGTTATGAGAAACACATAATTCTGTCCTTAGTTTCATCCTCGTAACTCAGGTTAACACTATATACTCTTTACATACAAAACTCCAATTCATGATCTTAAACTTGTCAGCAGCTTTAGCTAGACTCTTACTGTAGTCCTGACCCTACTCCCACTCTTGGCATACTTTGACCCTACTTTCCCTTACTCTACCTTATCCCAACTAAGCAATGATATTATTTTCTGATAATATCTTCTATCTGATATCTGATAATCTGATATTATCTGATAATATCTGATAAAATGCTTCAATCAATTACATTTTAAAGTTGTTACGGTACCGGTTTGCGTCTATCCCAACACAGAAAGGCCACTAGGGAAAATGAGCTCACTGTTGTTTAGAACAGAAAATCTTTCATGCCTCCAGTATGTGACAGGTAAAAGAATTGAGACAGAAAAACGTGTAATGACCTGATTAATTAGCACTGTTTGAGTCCAAATCAGCATGAAAATTTGTGTGAGTCTCCATTATCAGCACACAAAACCAACTTAACCTTTTACACTTAGTAAAGTTCTTCAATCTCAATGGTTCTTTATGCCGCAAACCTCTTCACAATTCCTATTCAGGCTCTACCTAAAGTAGGGCTCCACCTCTAGTGCCCGCTTACCCTTTCTCATATTATTTTCTCCTATAATTTAAATTGTCACATGGAGGGGAATTGCCAGTACAATTTCTCATCACGCACATATAATTCCATCACAATTAGATAGTCTATTCCCTAGGATTACAAATGAGTTATGATTCTTTTCCTTCTAGCCATGTGTTTTAAAGATTTTGAAATCTTTCCAGTGGTCTTTTCTTTATATTTTGTTCACTTCTCCATAAAGTCTCAATGACTTAGATATGCTTTTTCCAATTAATTAACAACTTGTTTCTTCTAATTAAATTGATTCCTCTTTTCTTCTTCTACATCAGAGATGTTTTTCTCTGAGCTCTGCCCCTGATTTATATGACTCAAGCAAAATTGTTTTTATCATTTTGTGAATATAAGTTCATTTTACCCTACAAATCTGTTGGATGTTCACAAACATTTTTAATCTCTAAATATCCATATAAATATAGTTTTGCAAATATTCATTTAGGTCTTATGAAGCAGAAACAGTAACCAGTGGAAAAAATTTGAATCCTCAGATTATTTCAAACTATAAAAAATATATACAAAAATCAAACTGAAATTTAAATTACAGCCTCAACCGCAAGAGGGACAAAGGTATTTTCAACAAAGGGAATGTACCATGTGCTTAAAAACAGATAGGAATATTTTACAGAATTAGGAATCCATATATTCAACTTACATATGGGGAAGAAAACTATGTGAACTGCACAAATTAATGTTATTTAATAACAAAACTAAAGTGGAAAAGTATTTTAAACCAAATGTTTGGAATTCCTTTTCTTTATACATAAATAAAGCTATGTTCAATTTTTGACCTTCAATTTTTATTGAAAAGCAGTTTTTTATAGGCAGTCCCCCATCAGTACTTGAAAAGAAAGACTTAGGCTAAAATTCACCAGATTTGTTTACCCTACCATACCTTTTACTTTAGTTCCCTTTTCAGCTGAAATCACCAAAAGCAGATTATCTTTTTCTATAACTAAAAGGTACAGTAAGACAATTTAGAATGAATACACTATAGTATATTATAAGTACTGTGAAAAGTAAAGATATCAAAAACATTTGAAAATTTGAGACAATATATATATTCTCATTTTGGGGCTATCTTTACTCGTAAGTCTGGAGGGACTATTTTGTGTATCAGCTCAGTCATATTATAGTTTAATTCTGTCAAATTATTTGTTGTTAAATTTTGGACACATTGATTGAATGAACACCAAATATTTTCCAATTTAGCTTATGCTTCAAAACAAGGACTTCCCATAATACTTATAAAGAATGGGCAGTATTGCCTTAAAAGTAAAGTGGACATAGTAGACAACTAGGTAAAGCTACAACCAAAAGACACTAGAAGGAGATACCGTCAGAGAGTATGGCAGAAATCCATAAAATTAACAAACCAGATGCATTCTCAGAGGCAAACACAAGACAAGCAATTACTGAATGCTGAGCTATTGAATATTGTAGAAGTGTCATGCAGTTGTCGCGGTGTGGTAGAAATATGGAAATCAGAGGCTGAGGGTCAACAAGCAGTTTAATAAATGGATGCTGAGAGTTGGTCAATGACCTCAAGAGGAGAAGTTTGATTTTAGAAAATAAGTTTTTGTGGTATGTAGCATCCATGTAGTAAAGAAAAGTAACCAATCAAGTTCCAACATGTAAAAAACATATTTGTAACCTTTCCCCCAAAATATATGATTCCATTTACAATGAATGTGTGTTATCCAACAACTTTCTGATCTGTTATTTGACTCAGTGAGGGGACCTACTTCCTGAGAAAGATGAAACTTCATAAATTATAGCTTCAAAAATTGTAATTTTATGGCCTACTCTCAATGAATAATCAGCTCTCTAGTTAGAATTATTTTCTCATCAGGTATTCATAAGGCACTCCTCCCCCTTTTTTGATATGATCATCCCAGGATTAAATCATAGCCACCACTCAAAAATTACTCTTTTTCCCTGGGAACCCACCAAGAGTCAGTTTATCACCATAATCACTTCATAACATTGTATATTTTGAGGATGTTTGAAAGAATTGTGACTATAAGTACCACATTTTAACATTTACTATGCTAATATTTTTATGAAACAAATTCCAAATAAAGAACCCAGCATTTAACAATTCCCTTTCTCCAACTCTAAAATACATTTCTTGCATGGTCCCTATTCCCCATGCATTTTAAAACCTAGGCTGTCTTTCCTTCCCTATGCATTGGTTCTCAAAAATACTTTCCTGGAATTTGCTGTAGGGTGACTAACCAGTCAAGTGTGCCTGGAAATGAGTGGGTTCTCAGGATGCAGGACCTTCAGTACTAAAATGGATACAGTTTCAGACACACCAGAAGTTGATGACCAATTTTTCAAATACTATTTTAAATGTCATTTTAATGATGAGTCTTTCTTTGACTCATCAAACAATGTCAACACCATCTTCCAATATCCTCTTACAGCACAAGGTAAACTTTTCTTCTGCCACATGTGTCTCCTTGCTATTGCCTAAAAATCCTAAGGAATTTCCTTTAGAGACCTCACTATTCACTCATTCTGGCCATTTTTGTACATAAATAATTTTTTCTTGTGTGTGTGTGTGTGTTTTTTTTTTTTTTTAATTTTTCGATAATGGAAAGAGGGAGCTGAAAAGTACTACAAACATACTTTTACTTCTGGTTCAGGATGATTGACCAGGCATACATATTTACCTTTTTGCATTTCTAAAGATTCACTTAAAAATAGCAGAAGAGATATAAATGAAGAAATGCCCATATCCAACAACACTGGATAACTGGAGCAGCTTTCAATAGAATTAGTGGAACAGAAATATTGAGAAATATCTTCAAGATAAAGAGTAGGTTTGTATAACAACATGGCAACCTCATAATTGTGAAAGAGGAGACCACTAGAAAGTAGGAGAAGAGCCTGTGGTTATAGAAAATAGGTTCTGGGAACAGAATGCACCCCACAAAGCCATGTGTAGAGTAGTTGAGAGTACTAAAGAATAGTGGGACTTATTCTCAAATCAGGTAAAAGAAGTATTTGCTCTCAGGCTAAAGAGAGAAGGAATGTTGTCTTCTAACTCAAACAGATTTTCTGCATGTGGGATTAAAAAAAAGAAAATATAAAACTAAAGAGCTATGAATGCTAGAAATATATATCAACAACCACACACTAACAGTTCAAAAAAGAAAGAGAAAAAAAGACTAAAAGAAGAAACTATTTGGGAAAAAAAAAAAAAAGACCCAGTTTATCCCAGAATTAAAAAGTATAAAATTTTTTTATTTAAAGAGTTCATTGAGTTAACAAAAAGGAGATAGAACACAAAATATAAATGTACAGGATAACATAGGATAGATAAATGATGATGGATATAGACATATGCTTAGACAGACTGATAATTATGAGATTTGAGAACACTAAAGATGAAATAAGTTGAAAAAATCTTGAAGTCCCTTGAAAGGAAGAGCATAGTACTAAATGGAATAAGAATCAGAAGAGTATCAATGTCCTTTTTAAAGCAACTCAGGATCCAAGAAAATGATGAAATTATTTTTGAAATCTTGAAGGAAAATAATTTTTTAGACATTCAAGGTCCAAAAGTTTTACCACACAAGGAACTTTAAATAAGTATTCGTAGAGGAAATATCCAGAAAAAAGGTAAAATAAATCCTGGAGGATTCTATAGGTATATGGGAAGAAAAGTTGTAAAACTGACTTATAAAGAAAGCTGTTATCTAAATGAACAAGGAACAAAAGAAAACAAACAAAAGAACATAACTATAAGCAACTCAGAATAAAAATTCTAGTTTCTGTTGTAGTCTAATTGATACCTAAGATATTTCAAACACCTATCTCAGTTATTGATGTCTCAAATAGGAAAATGTATAAAGATATTTCACACGTTCTAGTGGACATATACAAAACCCTGCAGCTAAAAATTATGGAATATACAAGTTTTTAATTACACGGAATTTTCCTCTTCATTAACTACAGTCTAAGCAAAAAGTAGTCAGAACAAACTTCAAAAAATGATTATCATGCATTCTGTGTTTCAGACTTCAGGGCAATTAAGTTAGAAGTCAGCAGCATAGATAACATAGAAATATACACTAGAAAAGTTACACGTTCTAAACATATAATGAATCAAGAATGGAATCAAAACTCATTTTAGGAATTATTTACACACAAATGATCTTGAAAATATACCGTATCAACACTTGTGTATTGAAGCCAAAGCCACACTCACATGGAAATTTAGAACCTTAAATTCATTCATTCAAAAAGAAGAAAAACTGAAAGTGAGCTAAGAGTCAAACAAAGGTGTCTAATAGAAATTAGAAGTTTCCATAAAGTAAGCACAAGTCAAGAAGCAGAAAAGAAATAAAATGCTAATATAAAAAATTAATAAATTATAAGCTATGAGGCAATCGAGAGGATAAAAAATATCAAATCTGCTTCTTTAGTATCCAATAGAATAAACAGAACAAAACTAACATTTTTTAAAAGTAAGAGCCAAAATACTTATTATTTTCAGGTGGCATATTTCTTTGCATTAAAAACTCAAGTGACTCAACTAAAAAATTATATTTAATGTGAGTTTAATAAAGTGGTCCTTTGCAAAATAATATAGCAAAATTATAAGTTTTATCAGTATACCAAAAACAACCTTCTTTTTTAATCTTACAACATATCTAGAAATAAGTACACAATGTTTAATTTGATGCAATTCTAATCAGTAAAATTCTGTACAATTAAATCCTATAAAAGATGAGTAATAAGTGGCTTTTTTTTGGTCTGGCTTCTTTCACTTAGCATAATATACACTTTGTATGATTTCTAGTCTGAAATGTGTTAAGGTATATTTTATGGACTAGAATATGGCCTATTTTCATGAATATTAAGCTTGCGAGCTTAAGAAAATATATTTGATTATTGTTTGATGGCATATTCTATAAATGCCAATCAGATTGAGTTGATAGATAGTACTATTCAAGTCATCTATATGCAGATTTTCTTCCTGCTTAATCTATCAATTATTGATAGAGAGGCATTGAGGTCTCTAACTGAAATAAGGAATTTGAATGTTTCTGCTTTCAGTTCTATCAGTTTTACCAATCTGTATTATAATACTATGTCCTTAGGTGCATAAACATTTAGGAGATAATTAGGTTCAAAGGAAGAAATTAGAGCCTTGTGCTCTGGATCTCAATCTCTCTCTCTCTCTCTCTCTCTCTCTCTCTCTCTCTCTCTCTCCAACTCCCCCTACCCTCTCTCTCTCCCTTCCCTTTCCCTCCCTCTCTCCATCATGTGTGGACACAGTGAGAAGGTGGCTATCTGCAAATAAAGAAAAGAGCTTTCACCAGCAATCGAATGTGCTGGCTCCTAGACTTGTGAGAATTAAATGTCTGTTATTTAAGCTACTCAGTCTAGGGTATTTGGTATAGTAACCTGGGCAGACTAACACAGTTGACTCTTATCTTTATTAATTGGTGTATATGGACTGTTCATATTTAAAATGATGATTGATATAGTTGAATTAATATCTACCATGTCTGAAAGTGGTTTCTATTCATTGCATTTGTTCTTCATTTCTTTCCTCAGACTTCATTTTCTACCTTCTCTAATTTTAATAGATCATTTATATGATTTTATCTCCTTAGCATATCAATTAGACCTTTATATTAATTTTTTAGTGTTTATCCTAGAGTTTACGATATACATTTTTAACTAACCTAATTCCACCTTCAAAAAACACTAATCACTAAATGTAGAGCAAGTACCTTGTAATGGAGCATTCCCAATTCCTCTTTTCTATCCTATGTGGTATCCCTGTCGTTCATTTCATTGATGCACATGTTATAATTACACAAAACACTGTAAGTATTATTTCTTTAAGCAAGCAGTTATCTTAAATCAATTTAAGAACAAGAAAATTAAAAGATTTACTTTACTTTTGTTTATTTATTCTCTGATGCTCTTCCTGCCTTTACATAGATCCAAGTTTCTAATCTATGTTATTTTTCTTATATCTGAAGACTTTTTTTTTTTTTTTTTAACAGTTCTTGCAGGACAAGTAGGTGGGCAATAAATTTCCTCATGCCTTTTTTTTTTTTTTCCTTTTGTTTGCCTCCTTGTCATTGGCTGCATAATTGTGTTGGATATAGAATTCTAGAGCTGAAAGTGTTATTCTTTCAATACTTTAAATATCCTACTCGACTATTTCCAGAACATTAACTACATATTCTTGCACATGGTCTACTTTTTCCTTAAAGTATCAGTTATAGTTACTTTAAATTTCCTCACCGATAATTCCATCTGCGTAATATCTAAGTCATTTTCTGATGGCGGTTTTGTCTCTTCAGAGTGAGATTTTCCTTGGCTTTTAACATGTTTTGTAATTTTTGTTAAAAGCTGGGCAGATTGTATTAGGTAATTAGGTAACAGAAACTGAGATAAATAGGCCTTTAGTGTGAGGCTTTGTGCTAGCATTGCTAGAAGTTAGACTTTGTTTAACTTTTTGATGTTGCTGTTGTTGTTATAGGTACCAGAGCTTCAAATTCCTCTAATGCTGTCATCTTTTTCTCTAATATTGTTTTTGGGATTCCCTAAGAACAGCTCCTTACAGACAGGCTGTAGCTTGCAGATCTTTCAGCTATAATCCAGTTATAATACTGGAGCCCTGTTGGTGTGGTGGTGTGAAATTGTCTGTATTCCTCCAACTAAATTGCAGTCTTTCAGTGGGCTTATGTCTCAGCAATGGAACAATCACAAATGTTTCTCTATTGGTATGATATTGTACTCCCTCCCCCACACTCCCTTCCTTGGCTGAAGAATTTCAATCTATTTCCATGAAGCACTGTCTCTTATTGACTATTTTTCCCCCTAAAGTGAAGTAGGAAAACCAGAAATCTCTCCCTGGAATGTGGAAGACTTTCTTTCCTGAGCTATGATAAGATGTCTGGACTGAGTTTTGTCAAAGTCCTTTAATCTGGAGAGTAGGCCTTTGTTATAAAGGGTATTCTAGCTACTAGAAAAAGGACTTTTTTCCCTGCTAGAGTCATGTAGTGCTCTTTCTCAGATCCTCACATAAATAACTTGGTAGTGGAGAAAAGCCCATGAAAGTTTGCAGACCATCCTAAGACTTCAGCTCCTAAGAGAGTCTCAGTCTCATACTAATCCACACTCAGCCTCCTTAAGTACTCCAAGCAGTTAATGGCCCCAGTAGCTTCTAATCTACATATGCAGATCTTAGCTGTTCTCTCTTTCTTTCTCTGGATGTACCTGTCTCTCCACATTTCAGAGGACCATGACCTGTGACCTCAGTTCTCAGAGGGTCTAAGAATAGTTCTTATTTTCAGTTTGTTTACCTTTTACTTGTTGTAAGATGGAGTGACAATTTCCAAGCTTTTTCCCTGCCAGAGCTAAGGCCCAGTTGTGAGCTTTTAATAATTTTGTTGATTTTTTTAGGAAATTCTCTTACTTTGTAAATAAGTTTTAAAAATCATACGTGAAGAATGAAATTGGTGCGTAAGGAGGTAAGTATCAGATATCTGGAAAATGTATGGACACACACACGTGTTTGTTCTCTAACAATGCAAAAGTGAAAAAGAATGTGTTTAAAAATATAGAGATTTCAAGAATATAGCAGATTATGTTTTCCAAAATTATTAATTGCTTTCAGTCTTGGAAGAATCAATTCAATTACAGAATGCTCCTCTTATTCCTATTATTAATCAACCGAGTCTGATACATATGATAGTTCATATGTAAGTCTATCTACTCCATGAGATAGTGTGAAAGTGTATCTTGGTATTTCCTAGATTTGCAAACACAGAGCTTTGCGTATAATAGGCACTTAACGAATGTTTTAAAAATTGAAGCCAAAGACAAAACTTCATCATTTTGCTTTCCAAATAAGTAATATAATTTTACAAAGCATAAAATAACTTGTAATTTTTAATCCCAAATTTCCTGTTCTTAGTAGGTAGGATAAGCTCTATAAATGATTTATGGGCTCATTAGACTGATTCTCAGAAATACCTAAAAATTTGACCCCAATTTTGGTTCCACAATACCGAGGTTTAATACTTGAAAAAAATGAGTTTAATGGACTTACAGTTGCATGTGGCTGGGGAAGCCTCACAATCATGGCGGAAGGTGAAAGGTACTTCTTAAATGGCCATGGCAAGAGAGAATGAGAGAGAAGCAAAAGTGAAAACCCCTTATAAAACCATCAGATCTCATGAGACTTATTCACTACCATGAGAACAGTATGGGGGAACCAATTATCTCCCACCAAGTCCCTCCCACAACAAGTGGCAATTATGGGAGTATAATTCAAGATGAGATTTGGGCGGCGACACAGAGCCAAACCATATCAGTAGTTATACTGTCCTTTCAGGTTCAGAGAAAGGGATTACGGAATCTACCTCTTGATGGAGGAGTGACAAAGTCACAAAGTAAAAACAGCATGGCTGATGGGAGATAATTTATGCCATTTTTGGAAAACCCAATTTGAGAAAACTGTCCTCTGGCCACAAAAAGTCACATTATTGTCAAGTATAAAATGTACATATTCCCTTTCCTCTACAAATTCCCTGAGCCTCATCCTTTATAATGTCACTTAGAAGTCCAAGACATGTCACCTAAATCATATTTAGGTATAAAAGAAGCTCTATAGATGAGGCTACTCAAGCATAACACTTTGAGTAACTTTCCTCTCAATTGGAAGACATGTGAACTAAAATGACATCTTCTCCCCCAGTGCCTCCAACATGCAATGGTGAAAGAAGCATAGATTAAATGCTATAGCCAGTCGCATTCAAAAAGGAAAAAACCTGAGTTACACAAAAGTCATTATTTCATAGCAATTCAGACATGTTGGGTATAAGTTGAAAATTCCTTAATCAGTTGTTTACTGGCTGGCAGGTGTTCTCCCGTGGCCTTCACACTGTCTTTGGGGCTCTTGAGTTAGTCTTTCTTTTCCACAAAAGCACCTCTGTTTGTAGCTAAGTAATTACCTTAACCTGCTTTTTGCCTATGTAAGTTTGGGGCATCCAAAACACCTGTTTTCTTTTTTTATTTTTTTTTCTATTTCTTTTAGTTTATGATGATACAATCCATTTATAAACTTTGTGAGTTTTCTGTGAATCAATTTATAATTTAGTCCTTCAAATAAAACTAATGTCTACAAATCACTTAAATATAAGACCTTATCTACCATAGTCTCCCTTAAACCTTCTGGAAGGTTATATCTTTAAGATACTTAGAAGCTTTATTATCTAACAGAGCGCTTACCACAAGCAAGATATTTATTGAAGGAATGTATGGATGAGTTAATTAATATAGTTGTCAAGTTTGTGTATTAAAAATTGGGGTGGGGACTTAGAAAATAATTTTCAAGAAAGAGAGAACATCTTTTTCTATATAAAAACATGAGTTGTCAATCAGAAGTTCAGAAACTGTTAGATTATGAAATTTACAGTAAGAGGAATATTCACCTCATTTTCCTACAAACTATATTTATTTGTAGACATTTATGAGTAAAAAAAAATACATCCTCTATAAAAACAAACAAACAAAAATTTAAACTATCTTATGTCTACAACCAAGCATAACTCTAGAATGTCCCGGGCTGACAGAAGGTAGTCTCACATGATTTAAGGGTATTTCCTCTTAACCTTTGTTATGACTTACTGGCATGTCAAACTAAGAGCTAAATAAATTCTTATTTTTCCCCATCATCCATTCTTTTTTAGCTTTTGGGCAAAGCTATGTGTGTCCAATAATCTTACAGATTGCCTTAGTTTGCTCAGGCTGCCATAACAGAATACCAGGTGTCTCAGAAATTTATTTCCCACAGTTCTGGAGACTCAGAAGTCCAAGATCAAGATGCTGGCAAGAACATTTTCATTCTAAGGTCTCTTCTTTTGGCTTGTAGATAGCTGCCATCTTACTGTGTGCTCACATCACATCTATGTGCACCCACAGGGAAACTGATCAAGTTTTCTGATGTCTCTTCTTATAAGTGCACTAGTCTTATCATGAAGGCCCCACCTTCTTGACTTCATCTGGCCCTAAGTACTTCCCAATGGCCACTTCTCCAAATACCATCACATTGGGGATTAGAGTTTCCACATGTGAGTTTGGGAGGACACAAATATTCAGTCTATAATGTTCTGTCACTGGGTGCCCCAAATTCATATTTTTCTAACATGCGAAATGCATTTATTCCATTCCAAAAGACCCTAAATTCTCACTTTATTCCAGCATCAAGTCTAATGTCCAAAGTCTCATCCACCTATCATCTAAATCAGATATTGGTGAGACTCAAGTTGTGATTCATTCTGAGACAAAATTTCCCTCCAGCTTTGACCCTGTAAAACCAGATGAGGTGTGTGTTTCTAAAATACCACAGTGGGGTACAAATAGATAGACACTCCCATTCCAAATGGAAGAAATAGAAAAGAAGGAAGGGATGATGGGTTTCAAGCAAATTCAAAGCATAGCAAGGCAAATTCTATTAGGTCTTAAGGCGCAAGAATCATACACTTTGTCTTGTTGCACTACCTTCTGGGTCCACTGAGGTGGTGGTACCATCTTCTGAACACTCTGGGGCAGCAGGTCCACTCCGATGGCTTTATAAGATGTGGGTCCCACCCCTGTGGCTCTAGGCAGCCCTGCCACCAAGGCATTGCTTGGTCAGAGGCTCTTTGGTTTTTTGAAACTGAGGTAAAACCCTACCATTTGAAACCAAGGAGGCAGTCCTGATGACCTCTGGATCACCTTGAGGATTATTCTTCCCTTTTCTTGAAAGCTGGTGCATATTTGCAGCCAAATATTGTCTGATCCTATAAGATCTAAGAAGTGTGACAGTGTTCCATCATTTCATCTCATTTTTTAAAACATGCCACTTGTTTTATAATCAAAAAGAGTGTGTGTTAAAAGGTTTAGATTTTCTGCTAATCTGAGACCCACTGGATGAGAATAGATGACAATGTTTCATTATCCAAGAAATAAGCATTTTCACCTAATTTCCAGTTGAGTCTTTCTTATACTAAATTTTGTGAACCACAACTTAGATTTTAGAAATAAATGTAACCAAATGATTTTTATTATAGTTTTACAAATATATATATGTATCTCTAAAAACATGCATTCATTTTAAATTCTGTATGAACTAAAGACATCTTCATTGCTAAATGCAGCAGCTTCATAATGTGCCTGATTTTGTTTTGGTTCTCAATGGTCTCTTTTCTCTCATTTTGTGTTATTGGTTACTTAAGTTACTTTTTTATTTTTTGAGACAGAGTCTCGCTCTGTTGCCCAGGCTGGAGTGCAGTGACACAATCTCAGCTCACTGCAACCTCTGCCTCCTGGGCTCAAGTAATTCTCTTACCCTAGCCTTCTGAGTAGTTGGGACTATAGGCACGCACCACAATGTCTGGCTAATTTTTTGCATTTTTTGTGAGGACAGCATTTTGTCATGTTGCCCAGGCTGGTCTTGAACTCCTTGTTTTTTATATCAAAAGTATACTTGCTTTTTAACATATTTTGTGAGCTATTTTCCCTATAATGCACATATTTTTACAAATGCAATTATGTTACTTGAGTATATACAGGAACTTCAGAAAGTAAATAGTAACAGGAAGAAAACAGTGAAAGTGTTTCAACCTATCATTGAAAATTACATTAATGTGTTTTATAATACGGTACCTTACTCACCAATATTTTATCAACATCACTTAATTTTATAAGCCATGCTCTTTAAAATGTGTCATTGGCTTTAAAAATGTATAAAATTCTCTTCTTTATTAATGGCCTTTAGATATTGTTAGATTTAACAAATTATGTTTTCTAATATCACCACTTACACTTTTTAAATTAAAAAAAAAATACCACTAAAACTTTCAAATTCAGTTTTTTTTCTTCTACTAAAATAGAGCAGACACTTTTAGGTTTCTGACTCAATAGCCATCCTATCTCCTTCCTCTTACCTAACAAAATTCATAGAGCCACCATTCTCCGTAATGGTGATGGGTCAGGGGAAATGGATCCCATCCTGGGGATTCTATGTTGTCTCAGTTAATCATAAAAATTCCACTGTCTTTGCTAGTAATTGGTCTAGAAATAAGCATGTGACCCAAAGCCAACTAATTAGGCATTCAGGCTAATCTTCACTAGGTCATCCAAGAAAGCGACACAGGAAGATCTGGCCTCTTCTTTAGGACATTGGTGTGGTTGGATGAAATATCTTGAAGTGTTATGACAGTTTATACCTGAGTCTCAAAGTCATAGCATGGAGTAAGGCATATCCAAGAGAATCTGGAACCGCCCCCTCTACCTCTATACTCAGCATAAGACACGATAAGCCAGGTTTCTTTAGTTATGACTTTAACAAACTCATACCCTGGATGAAGAAATGGCTTGAGACTACTTTAAGCATATAAATTGTGGATCCAAGGTAGATAAAAGCGTGGAATACAAAAAAAATTGGTTAAAAAATGAATCCTTAAATATATTTGTGTTTAAATAATTATTGATGAATAATATTTTTTAAAAGTCACTGTAAAACAAAATTCTGTGTGACCAAAATACATAGTATGGAAAATGGGATAGAAAGAAAAATTAATGTATATGTAATTTTTTATATCTTTTGTCTTTATTAAAGTCTTATGAACATCATCTGAATATACCCTGTGGAGTCTTGGGAATGCTTTTAATTGTCTGATCATATGGAATTGCTGCAGGTGGCCACACATTTTCAAATCTAGATCAAATAGGTGATTTCATAAAAAAGTAAAATTTACCAAAATTACTAAAGAAGAGAGAATATATCTAAACCATCGACTTCCTTAAAAACAATCAGATGACAATTGCACAAGATTTAAATACGTTCAGATGAGATTCCATCACTTTCAGAGATCAGGAACTTCACCTAAAACAAATTCTTCCTTGCATCTAGCTTAATTCTTATCTAAATACTGCAGGTCACAATCATTATGTTTCACAGCAAAATAAAAAGAGGCTAAAATTATATTGGAGACAATGTTTAACTTTTAAAAACAGTTAATTGTGCAGCAAGCAAACAAAAATAGAAACCCAGGAGGTTAGTGATTTTTTAAAGCAAACTATGCATAAAAAAATAATAATACTGGGTTTTAAATACAAAAGAAATGTCTGGTTCCTTGGGTACAAATCACTCCTGGACAGATTCTTTTTGTACTGCTTACAGCTTACCGATATGGAGAATGCCTTAGTAGACTTGGAGGACTATAAATTTTGGTAATTTTTTAAAGATATAATCATACTTATGTCTCAGAGTAAATAAAAGCACCTTGAAAAACATTGTTTTTCATCAGTAATCTTATAATCAAGATATTTCACTCCACAGACTGTGCTGATATTAAATGTTGCAATGTGTATGAGATCAAATAAGGATCTTTGCTAAAACAGCTAAAAATAAGGTAAGATAATGGAAAGGCAAAAATAATAGTGGATAGGCTTAGCCACCTTTCAAAATCTTGACACAGCAGAAATATATTTGCATTGTTTCCATACCTCACTTCTCTGCCGCTCCTCCCTGCCATTTTCTGGTACTTAACATAACCTTCATCTTTTGAATACTGGTTTCAAAGCCATCCCTGCACTTACAAATAGCATGAAATAATATACTGGATTATAAAAGAAAGAAAAAAAATCAATAAGAGGAGGGCAAAACAAAGAGAGCCATCAACAAAACAGGAATCCTTTGAAGCATTGTTGAAAGATGCAACCCATGGAGAAACAAACATTTCAGAAAACCATGATTTAAATGCCTAGAAGTCTTTTATAAGGATGGGAGAGACTCCAGGGCTTCCAATCTCAGAGTGTATAAAATGGATCTAAGAAAAGAGTTACTGAGATATCTATCATGGCGATTAATATAGGAATGATATTTGAAGTAGCTAGGCCAGGTGGCATTTGTCCCTTTCTACATGTGCTAGCAGCAGGCTGCAGTACCCTGTGCATATAGGTTAAACAAGAGACAGTGAGGATAAAGAGGCAGGATCACATCTGTGGTAACTATTGACCACAGAAAGATAGGAAGTCTACACACACACTTTTGTAAGCTGGTGGCCTGCCACTGACAACTGACAGAAACACATTGCTGAAAATAGTACAGCTAGATCTACTAGGAATCAGAAATCAAATTCAATAGATAGGCAAGTATTCTGCAACCATTAACATCTAGTGGAAGGACCAAGCTCAACAAAGCATTTTTAATCCCCAGAGAAAAATAAATACTATGGTGAAATTTCAAAATAAGAAAGATAAAAGGAACCCCCAAAACAATTTCAGAAAATAAATTTTAAAAATCAGATGAGCATCAAATTTTTTTATTATCAACACTGGATGCTAGGATGCAGTAGAGCAGCATCTTCAAAACGCTAACCAAAAAAAGTGATCCTAGAGTAAAAAGACTATACCCATGTCAGCATACAAGTGAGAGGGAAAAATAAGAACACTTTAGAATATGCAAGGATTTAGAAAGTTGAACAAACTCACACTCTGGATGAAGAAATTACTTGCTATTTATAAGCATATGAATTATAGATCCAAGGTAGATAAAAAGCATGGAATATAAGAAATATTGGTTAAAAATGAATCTTCCAATATATTTATATTTAAATAATTATTAATGAATAATATGAAAAAGTAGTCACTGGGAAATAAAATTTCACGTGACCAAAATTAGTAGTATGGCAAATGGGATGGAAAGAAAAATTAATGTATATGAAAATTTTTCATATCCTTTGTCTTTACTAAAGTCTCATCTGAATATACTTTGTACAGTCTTGAGAGTACTTTTAATTGTTTGATTAAATTATCTGGAATTGCTGCAGGTGCCCACACATTTTCGAATCTAGATCACACAGGTGATTTAACAGAAAAGCAAAATTTACAAAATTACAAAAAAAAAAAAAAGGTATCAAACACAGCATACCTGGAGGAAAATGAAGATATAGATTAGACATTAATCTCTAATATAGGAATTAGGCTAAGTGCATTTTATCAGTGATATGTAACAGACATATTATTTTGTTATATTAACCACTTCAGAAAATAAGCAGTAAAAAGATAAAAAGCATTCCAACACAATCTCTAAACCTTACTTTATCACAATTCCTAAAGAAGACAAGCATAGCACAAAAAAAAATATTCAAATTGCTCTTCGTTCTAAATGCAAATATAAAAGTTTTAAAATATTAGAGGTCATGATCAATCAATGAAAAAGAGTGTCAAGACTAGTTTAGCATAAAAAAAAGTAATTCATTACATTGAGATTAAAAGGAAAAACCCTTTGTTTTATTTTTTTTCTTTTGCTTTTCCTTAGTCTCGCGGGTAGCTGGGACTACAGATGGGCACCACGATGCCCTGATAGTTTTTCTGTTTTGTTTTGTTTTGTGGTGTGTGTTTGTAGAGATGGATTTTGCCGTGATGGCCAGGCTGGTCTCAAACTCCTGGACTCAAGCAATCTGCTCACCTCTGCCTCCCAAAGTGCTGGAATTATAGGTGTGAGCACCATGTTATCTTAATAAATGTAGAATATTGGCTTACTAGAAACATTGTAATTAAGCAGGAAAAAAGACAATATCATTATTAAGAAGAGAAAAAAATGCTGTTATATATGATAAGCGCTGTTATAGTCAACATTTTCTATTTACATTTAATATGGTAAATAAAATTTTAAAAGTATAAAATATAAGAAGTATGCCTATCGGGAAAGATAAGAATATCACTATTTTAAATGCTACTAAATGTTTCCTTAAAATCCCCAGAAATAAACTGAATACAGTTTAAGACAAAAGAGAGATTGGATATAGCTATGAAAGGGTAAACCATTTAGAATGTAGCATTGTGAAAGTGGCTATCCACTTACAGAAAAATATATCGTTAACAAAGTTAAATATGTGACAAACCTAAACACATATTTGCAAAATGTTTAGCATTAAATAAAAAAGCACCTAAAGCCAATTTTTAAAATAGGGAAAAAGAGGTAGCAGAAGAAAATAATTAAGGGCTACGACTAGGTAGTTCATACAGAATTTAAAACAGCCAACAAATATGTAAAAAGAGTGATAATTGTAACTTCTTTTGTTATCTCAAAGTTTCCAGAGAAACTCATTAAACTGAGACAAAACAAGGGGTATTAGATATCACTCATTCCGAGTAGAATTGCTGTGAAGAGATTTGCAAAGGTGCCAGCCAAAAATGTGTTCTGCTAACGGTAACCGAGCACCAATCACCAGTCTGGATGAGAGGTGAAGTTTGAAGCTTCCTTAGGGAAAATTTCTCAGGAGAGAGTTGCTAGCGTGGCCTGGGTCGCCTTCTGAGCGAGGCTCAGAGCCTTCCTCATATCACACCAGGGTTTCTAGTTGGATATATGTGGACCCTGGGGAAGATAATCAGACTGGTATTGTCTTAAAAGGGAATCTGTATGTTTGCAGTTAGGATGCATTATCCTGTACATTGCTCTCAGCAAAAATAACTATAAAAAAAATAAAATACAAAACCTACTGGTTGAAGGCATCAGAGAAATATAAAGGCAGCATAAATGTGAGGGGAGAAGACACTAGACAGTAGAAAATTTTTGCAGCACTTTTAGGGATATTGCAAAGCAAAAAAAAAAAAAAAAAAAAAAAAGCCAACAAAAACTACAAATAAAAAATAAAGCTCAGAGATACCAACAAGTTGTGATTCGTGAGTCCATAATCCAGGAGTGAAGAGAAATGCAGTGAAGGAAACTCAACAGTCTGATGCCCTATTCTCATCACAGCACCACTGATTCTTAGGCAGCTCAGCCTAAGAGGCAGAGATGTTGGCCAAACCAAAGCTACTAAGAGGCTGTAAAGGCAAGCAAATTTATCTATAGATTTATCTATAGGAGAAACAAAAATGGAATACAGATCCACCAAACTGGACAGATTCTTGTGAAATCTTAGGTTTTCAGTTGAGATAACTTAAAGACTACTCTCTAAGAGTAAAAGCAATTTAGAAATAGAAAAATTTATAGACTAAAAACTAATTACAAATGAACTTTATCCTGCTTCTCTTGAGATCTGATCTGATTCTACTTTAGCTACCTAGGAGAAAATAAGTAAAATCTTTTTTGAGGGAATATAGCATAATTTAGATTCCTTATAGTCATTAATTTTTAATGCCCAACAGTCATTCAAAAAATAGTATATAAGTATATTTAAAGGCAGTCTGAGACAATATCAGATAAAGGAAAAGGTCTTCAGGTGATTCATATAGTTCAATTATTAGATATGGACTTTCAGAATCATTAATATGTTCAAGAAAAGATATGGCAATATAGAGAATTTCTGAAGAAAAATGAAAACTATAAGACAGAATTAAAATTACATCTTAAGTGAAAAAACAGTGAAATTACAAATACAATAACAAGATTCATTAACCTCTATAAAGAGTTATTAATGCTCTGGAAGAACCATAGAAAACAGCCAGACTAAAGCATTAAAATCGTATGATACAACACAAAAAGATCAAACATGGAATAAGGACAAACGAGAGAGAACAGCTCAAGAGTAACACTGAAAAATATCACAGCTAAAAATTTGCATTCTTGGTGAAAGATATGAAGCCACAGATTCAGGAAGCCTCATGTACTCTAAGAAGAATACAAAGAAAATTGTACTACGTACATTATTGCAAAACTATACAAATCCAAAGAAAAAATAGAATGAAAAAAATTTTACCTTAAGAGAAGCAATATTCAACTGTAAATTGACTTCTTCAAAGAAATGATAGAAGCTAGAAAACAAAAATCACTTGCTAAAGGCTGAATGGGAGGCAAATAAAAACAATTTCAGACAGGAAATCAAACTAAAAAGAAGAAGAAAGGATGAAAAAAAATTATTGAGACTAAAGAAATGTGATGCTTGGAAGAGCATGGAAATTCAGGAAGAATGCCATAACTATATAATAAACATGATAACTAAGTGGGTAACTAAAAGGAAATATTGATTCTATAAAATAATAATATACCAAGAGATTTAAAATACGAGTAAAAAATACGAAAACCACATTGAGAGTGGGGAAGACGGTGGAATGAAAAAGTGAGTATACAAGCTGTGCTGTCTTCATCTGGGAAATGTGCAGCTGGGAAAGGGGAAGAGTTTTAAATTGAACAGTGAGCACTAGTGTTGATCTTACAAAGAGTTTCTGAAACTACTGAGATGAGAATGTCCTGAAGACTGAAATAACCAAGAAAATCCATGGAGTCGGCCCCTCATTTCATCCAGAGGCAGAAAAGAACAAATCCAAGGGGACGATGTTGAGTGGTTTGGCCGAGAACCAAACAACTTTAGGGGTTGGTTCCTGCATTACATCATCTTAACTGAAGTTCATTCCATTAACTTTTTATATGAGAAAAAAATGAGGTAGCATAGGAAGTAATCAGGAAAATGTAAATTAATGTATTGACATCATTTTTTACAGGTTAGATTGGCAAAATTTAAGAGACTGATAAAAATCCATTTTTGTAAAAATGAAGGGAAGTTAGAACTTGTCCACAATGTTGATAAGAATGTCAAGAAATAGTTTTGGAAGGTAATCATACATATATACATACGTACATATAGATACAAGACTATAAACAGAGATATGCAACATTTCAAAATAAGTTTTTCTAACTTAAAAATAAAAAACAAGTTTAGAATAATATAAGAATATAAGCTCCATGAAATCAAAAGCAATCTAAAGAAGGGTTTGGAACATGACAGTCATTCTATAAATATTTGTTGAATGAATAAGTTTCTATTTATGTACAAAATGGAGGAAAATAAAGATATATTTAAATATTTAATTTTGTATAATTATGTATTGTGTGAATTTTTGAAAGAAAAAATTTAATTACTCAGCACTTAAAGTAAAATAAAATACATTGTAAGTTAAAAGTACATGCTTTATATATACTAGTTCTGACATTCTGCAGCGTGAACAAATCTACCAACCTACTAATCTGCTAACATCTCTGGACATCTTTTAAATGAAGATAATAAAATACAACTAATGAGATTTTTGTGAAGATAACAAGTGAATACCAATTAGCCAGCTGCTTGACACATTATACAGAGTCATTAAATGGTGGCAGGATATTATTTATCACTCTCCTAACCTCCAATGTAACCCAATGTCCTTTGCTGACCTTTTTTTAATCCAAGTTTCTCCAAGATGGAACCTCATCCAGGACCGACATAATGAGCTACGCCATCACTTTAGAATATCTCCCTATTCAGTGAACCTATTTATTAATGACTTTTTTTAAGGAGAAGGAAAAAAAGACTTAGCTGTTTATCTCAAGCCATACAACAAAATATATTTTAAGATCAAAGTTTAAATATTCAAATAACAAAAACAGAGAAAAATATGGGCAATATTAATGTGAACTTCGGATGCATAAAGATTTTTTTAAGCTTAACCAAAATTGAATAAATAACAAGGAAAACAAGTAATAGAATTGACTATACAAAAATAGAACCTATTAAAGACATTAGGCCTAAAAAGCTTTCAACAAAGATGCCAAACACAAACTTAATGCACTAATTTTTAAATGGCCCTGCGTATCTATCATAAAACATAAAGAAGCCCTCGAAGACATTTGGACAAAAGACAAAGCACATAATTTACCCTCTCCTCAAATTCAGTCTTATACTTAGTTTATAAAAAGTATTATTGATACTTTTTAATATTAAAGTAATTTTATGTATTGTTATTTTCCCATTCATCCCTGAAGCTAAGCTGTCACGAAACAACCCCCACCAGGTGGCACAGCATCCCCTGAGTTGTGTGCAGTTGTTATACCCTTCCCCCTGGGACCAAGCAGTGAGGGAGTCACTCCACCTACCCATCACGGAACCTGCTCCCTTGGCCAGAGCTGAAACTGGCACTTCCATCTGGGAAAACAGTGCCTTTTCAGAGGCTCATTCCACTCCTAACAGTCACCACTACTGCACTCTAGACCTGGAGACCAGCACTAAAGCAGCACATACCCTTCTAGGGAAACAGTGCTGAGGGGGAGCTGTGCCATCCACCTCTCCCAGTCAGTTGCTGCACCCTGCCCCTCGGGCCCTGAGCTGAAGCTGCACACTCTCTACTACAGAAATGGTGCTTTGGTGGAGTTGCCACACACTGCCTCTCAAGAAAACAGTGCCTTGGCAGATTTACTCCAAAAATCCCTCTCAGTCACTGCTGTCCCCTGCCCCATGGTACTCAAATTGAAGCTGCACAGTCCCTCCCAAAGAAATAGTGCTTTGGTGCAACTACTCCATAAACCCCTCTCTGTCACTGCTGCATCCTGTCCCCCTGTGCCAGAGCCGAAGCAATGCAGGACACCCCGGGGAAATAGTGCCTTGGCCGTCCAGAGCAGTCATGCCCCTCTGTGTCCCAGCTAAAGCAGAATCTTGCTTCCTGAGAAAATGGTACTTTTGCTGCTGCTCAGAGCAGCCACATATCTTTGAGGCTAAGTTGGAGCAGTTCGCTAACTCCCAGTAAACGGCATCTTGGCTGCACACTCTAATACCTAAGCTGAAGCAGCACCCTGCAACCCAGGAAAACCACACCTGGGCCATCCAGAAAAGTCATGCCCCCCACACCTGAGAGGAAGTGGGACAGCAACCCTTAGGAATCAGTGCCTTGGCTGAGTGAGCAGCTATTCATCCCAGGGCTGAGCTGACCTACTACCACGTATCACGGGGAAACAGGAGAGTGGTATGAGGCATTCTCCCCCACAGGCCAAATAACTCTGATACCTTATTTCTCTGGACCTGGACTAGTAACCTAGATTTGGAGTTGCTGATACACCCCTTTCCCTGGGTAGTGGAGTCACTGTTGTGCTGCTTCCTGACCCCAAGGGCTCAAACAACAGCTATGTTCTGCAATTCTGAGGTCTTTGCTGCTGCTGAGCTTGGCCTCACAGAGTCTAAGATACTGCTAAGCCCTGCCATTTCAAAGTCTAAAATCACTCCTACATGGAGTCTCATTCCCTGGGACTCCAGTGCCACTGAGCCCTGTTACTCAGGTTCTTGAATTACAGTCATACACTGCCTCCCAGGCCCAAACCTTCAGAGCACCTTTTCTTCTCCAGAATTGGGCCAGTGCTATACTCTGACCCCAAGGGTAGAATCACCACTACAATGCAGCCTCTCGGGCCCAAACTACTAGGGCATACCCCAGAGTCACAGATCTTGACTCTGTGGGCAACATAAATCCAACCTAGCCACAGAAAGCAAACCTGAACCTTAATTCCCAGTGTTACAATAGTATCACAAGACTTTGAGGCTAGGACCTTGACCCCACAGCTGCTCTGAACACCTACACCTGGAACTCAGCACTGCTGCAGCTGCTTGTAGGCCATGTCAGACCTGATAGCAAGAGCCAGCCCTTTGGTTAAGTCTCCCCATTGTGTGGAAAACAAGATTAAGAGGACCCCAAGATATCCCTTTTCTACCAGGAAAATCAACAACCTACATCACGGCCATTGTTGCCACAAATGTCTACATTCCAGGTCACTAGGGGTGCCCACAATTATTTGCTGACATTAACAGCTTAATGGATTTAAAATATAGCCCAACTGTATGCTGCCCACAAAAAACTCACTTCATCTGTAAAGACACATATAGACTTAAAGTGAAGGGATGTGAAAAGATTCCACACAATGGAAACCAGAGTGAGTAGAAGTTGTTATACTTATATTAGGTAAAATAGACTTTAACTGAAAAATAGTAAAAAGAGACAAAGAAGGTAATTATGTAAGAATAAATAGATCAATTCAGCAAGAGAATATAACAACCTATAAGCATCCAACATCAGAGCACCCAGATGCATAAATGCTATTAGATCTAAAAGGAGCAAGAAACTCCAATACAATAATAGTTGGGGATTTCTACACCCCACTGTCAGCATTGTAGAGATCATCTAGACAGAAAATCAACAAAGAAACTGGATTTAAACTGCACATTAGACCAAATGGAACTAGCAGACATTTATAGACTACTTCATTCAACAGCTGCAGAATACACATCCTTTCATCAGCATATGGAAAATTTTTCAAGATAGACCACGATAGGCCACAAAGTTTGTTTCAAGAAATTTAAAAGAATTAAAATTATATCAACTATCTTTTCTTAACACAAATAGAATAAAGCTAAAAATCAATAGCAAGAGGAATTTTTAACACTGCACAAATACATGGAAATTATACAACACGCTTCTGAACAACTAATGAATTCACGAACAAATTAAGGAGAAAATTAATATATTTCTGTCAGCAGTAAACACTGACATCAAAAAAGTAGAAAGAGTTCAAGTAAACAACCTAGCAATGCATCTCAAAGAACTAGAAAAAAAATAATAAGCCAAACCCCAAAATACTAGAAAGAAAAAAATAAATAATAAATAACAGAGAATACACAAATAAATTTTAGAATAAAAAACACAAATGATCAACAAAACAAAAAGCTGGTTTTTTGAAAAGATAGACAAAATTGAGACACGATTAGCTAAACTAACAAAAAATGAGAGGTAAAAGATTCAAAAAACTAAAATAATAAATGAAAACGAAGACATTACAATAGATATCACAGAAATACAATGAATCACTGGAGACTGTTATGAACAACTACTGTTGACCTTTGTACAATGTGAGCATTAGAGAGAACTAACACCCTGCATAGTTGAAAATCTACATATAAATTTTAACTCCCCACAAAATTAACTATGGTTTATTTTTATGGTTATTTTTATGGTTATTTTTAACTATGGTTTATTAAAAGGCTTACTGATAGTATAAACAGGCTATTAGCACAAACTTTGTGTATTATATGTATTATATACAGTATTCTTACAATAAAGTAATCTAGGAGAAAATTCTGTTAAGAAACTCATGAGGAAGAGAAAATATATGTACTATTTTTTTAGTGGAAGTGGGTCATCATAAAGGCCTCCACCTTTGCCATCTTCACACTGAATAGGCTGGGGGGGAGGGGTTTGTCTTGCTGTTTCTGGGGTGGCAGAGGTGGAAGAAAAGCTGTATTTAAGTGGACCTGCACAGATCAAATCCATATTGTTCAAGAGTAAACTGTATATGCCAACAAATTATAAAACCTAGCAAAAATGGAAAAATTCTTGAACATGTACAACCTACCAAGATTTAACTCAAGAAGAAAAAACCCGAACAGAACAATTTTAGGAAATGAGACAGAATGTGTAATGAAAAGTTTCCCAACAAAGAAAAACCCAAGACCAGATGCCTTCACCTCTGTATTCTATCAAACCTTTAAAATATTAATACAAATTCCTTCCAAACTTCCCAAAATATTGAAGAGAAATAAATTCCTCCAAACTCATTCTACAAAATCATCATCCTCCTGATACCAAAATCAGACAAGGACACAATAAAAAAAGAAAACTCTGGGGCAATATCTCTAATAAATATACATGTAAAAATCCTCAGCAAAATACTAGCCATCCAAATCCAGGAGCACATTAAAAAGGTCATTGATTCTGATCAAGTGGAATTTATTGAAGAAATTTGAAGAGATTCAACATATGTAAATCAATAAATATGATAGATCACATCAACAGAATGAAGTACAAAAACCATATGATCATCTCATTAGACACAGAAAAAGCATTTTATAAAATTTAACATGACTTTATTATAAAAATTATTGGTAAACAAGGTATAGAATGTATCTCAATACAATGCACACAATGGAATATTATTTAGCAATATAAAAGAATGAAATTCTGTCACTCACAGCAATGTGGATGAGTTTGGAAGGCATTATGTTAAGTGAAATAAACCAGGAAAAGAAAGATAAATACCACATATTCTCACTCATATGTGGAAATTATGAAAATTGATCTCATAGAAGTGAAGAGTAGAATAATGGTTACTAGAGACTGAGAAGAATAAGAATAAAGGAGAGGATAACTAGAGATTGGTCAATGGATACAAAAGTGCAGCTAGATATGAGGAATAAGTTGTGGTGTTCTATAGCACTCTAGGGTGACTATAATAAACAACAATCTATTTCATATTTTCGAATAGCTAAAAGAGTGAATTTTGAATGTTTTCAACACAAAGAAATGGAAACTGTTGAGATGATGGATATGCTAATCACCCTGATTTGATCATTATACATTGTATACATGTATGAAGATATACTGTACTCCATAAATATGTATAATTATTATGTGTCAATTTAAAATAATAATGTTTTTAAATGTGGCAAAATATTATCATAAATAGCCATAATGTATGAATATATTTTAGGGATTTATTTTTTAAAATAATCTTAGATCATTTAAAGATTTAAAAAAAAAGTCTTATGAGGCATCATTTGCAATAGTGAAAACAGTCAATAGAGTATAAATTTTAATTACTAGTCCAGTGGTACAATAATATTAATAACCCACTGTGTGGTGAAATATTTATGACCTAATGGTAACAAAATAAGAAGTCTGCAATATTAAATGCATACTCTAACTCAAATGTCTATAATAAATGCAAATATATTATATATATATAAAATAAAAAAATTAGAAAGAAATTAGTCACAATACTTATAATGTTTACCACCAAGTTAGGATTAAGATTGATTCAGCAAAATGGGGAGGCTGTATTCCATAGTGGGAGTGCAAAGACTCTAGAAGCAGATTCATGAGCTTTCTATCCAGTCCTGTTACTTTAGAGAAGTTATTTAATATTTCTGAATATTAATTTTTTCAAATTTTTTTAAAGTACGCACATACATTTGGTGGAGTTTCAGAGCACATATCAATTAAAATATGTAAAAGAATGCAGTGTAATTTTTGTCACAGGAAAGGAGCCAAATAAACATTAGATTTTTATATTCTTTATAAATTATTGTATTTTCCAAGCTTTCTACCATTGAGTTTGTAATTTTATTTTTGAAATAGGAATTTTTCTGAATGCTGATTATTCTATGTCTATCTGCTGTCCTATTGTGCCTAACCTAAGACAAGCAAATCTTCTGCATCCTGACTCCACTAATATCAGTGAACAGTCCAGGGAGGAGAGAAAAAATCATATAAGCCAATTATATGATTGCTTTTATGTTTGCTACATCTGTTAGCTCTCTGGAAAAACATATGTTTAAAATTTTACTTTTAAATATCTGCACTGTATGCTTGGAAGAAGGAATGTTTTAAACTCTATTTTATTTCCCAGCATATACCATAAAGCCAGAACCAAGATATTCATAAAAATCCATGAAATTAAATGGGTCTGCAGATATAAAATGGCAAGCATTCATAGCAGATAATGGGAAATATTTCAAAGGTGAGGCTATTTCTGGTACAGTACATTTTAAACCAAGCAGGAAGCCACTTAGTCAACTGTATCAGTCAGGATCCAGTCAAAAGACAGAAACCATACAGTAATTTAATCATGGGAAGTTTAATATAAAAATTACTAACTTTGAAAGGAGATTGGCATAACAAAGGACTTCCTAAAAATGAGAAATAGTCTTAAAAATACAAGAATAGTAGATATAAAGAGAATATCAATGAAGGAGCATCCCACCTCCTCACCCCTCAATACCACAGGGCTTGAGATAAAGATGGTAAAGTTTGCTAAGGTGCAGCACTTTCAGAACTTGCTAGAAACTCACCTTCTGAAATTCCAGGGGAAGCGCTCTACAGGGAAAGGTTGCACCTCAGAACTTGCTGCAAATGTGTTCAAAGGTGTGATAAGGCAGCTGCTTCCTCCCTGATATTGATGGTCAGAGTGAGCAGCAGCACTCAGGTTCTGGAGAAGCCACCTGTATAACGGGAGCCTGATGCTATTGAATCTACCCATAATTCAAGAGTCCAGTGATGGATGTGTGATGCATACATTAAGGAGCCTGCCACAAGAAGCACATTGGAACTTCCTTCTGCTCCAATCTCCCTCCAGTGCCCTCTACTGATATGCTCTCTAATGACAACTGGCAAAATAAAAGTATTTGTGGGGTTTACCTCCATTATCACAGAGTAAGTAATGAAGGTGGATTTGGAACTGAGAGATAAATTGGTATCTGGCAATTTTCACATTTTTGGTTACTCAGCTTCCATATTCACCTTTATACACACATTTGTACTTTATAATAACAAACTATCTTTATACTTTCCCCTAAAAAGATAAAGCTATTCTTTTTACAAGTGAAGTTATCATCTGTTCCCCAAAATGAGAAAAAGCAGAGTCCCAACAGTCATTACATCCATCACTGGCTTCAATGAGTACTACTCAAATCGCACCACAGTTCCATGGTATATTCTATTACCTAAATGCCAAAGGTTAAACTTAACTTTTAACAAGTTGCATACAAAACAATATGAAAGAAGTTAGAGAAAAAGAAAATTGTTGGCACATGCCAATAAACACAGGTATATAACCAGCAAAAAGAAAAAATACAGAGTTACCACATTTCTCATCTCTGTAACCGGTCACAAGAACATAACTAATACATATGACTTCATTCTTCTACTATTCATTTCATACTTCCCCTGCCCTCAGTCAGAATGTCAGCTGGTCAGGATACTTTACCTGTTGGAGTAATGCAAATCTTTTTTCTTGAAAGGTCTGAGTTAGCAATCATGTTATGATTTGTTGTTGTTTCAATAGTTTTCCAGTAACTATTGAGCATGGAAGTACTAAGAAATACACTAGCGGATTTGCTGGGTTTCAAATTTAGTCCTGCTTATCCTCATTATGCAGTAACAAATCAAATTTCCTTTGGTAATTGGGAGAAATCACTCCATTAAGTAGAATAACCTTTTTTTCCTGCCTATTAGTTCAATAGAATAAAGAGACCAAGCTAACCAGGTAGCAGTTTCATCTTCCAATTCAATGGAACCAATATTGTGTCCCATAGTTGGAGCATGTTCACCTTGGAGACTAAGAGTTCCAAATCAGCAGAGTCCAAAGCTGCTAAAATAGAAAGCAAAAATTTTGCAAGTATATTATTGAGTATAATAGTAAGAAAAGACACTCTCGTTTTCATCCTTTGATTCCCAGATTCATGTCTTGCATATGGCAGAAATAGCATCATATAATGACCTTTGCTTCAAAATATGTACTTTATTTTGTATGTCAGAACCTCATCCTTTCAAGGTATTGTCTCTGAATTGGCTCTGGAACTGAGTCTTCAGCAAGCCATTTCGTATTTCTATTTATTCTGTAACTTCTGGTTGATGGAGTATTTAGAATGATTAGTTGATTACATGGGCATGAGCCATTGCTGTACTTGCTTTGCATTGAAATGAGTTCTTGGACCGAAAGAAATGCTATATAAAGTAGCATGAGATCAGGTAAGTGGTTCTTTGGGATTATGGATTGTAGTGCTCTCAAAAGCTCTGATCCCCTCCGTGATGGTTTCCTAATGTGATCAACCCACCACAAGATGACTAGATGGTCCCCCTGAAGAATTGTGCCATATTGAGAACTGAGTATTTCTCCTTGTTGCCGACAGGTTAGGAACTCAGCAGCTACATTAGCCAGGTCATACCTGTAAGAGAAATTCCATGTTGTTAAGCCGTGTGTAGTCTATTCCTACCACCTTGATGACTTTGCTCATGAGCCCATTGACCAAGAAATGGGGAAAGTGGTAAAAAGAGATTGACATCCACAGAATGTGTCATTCTGTCCACCTAATTATTAACATCTTCCACAGCAGTGGATAAACTTTGATCAGCATTCACATGGGTCACAAATATCTTCACAATCTGTGCCCATACTGAGAAACACCCATCTTTTCCCCAGACTTCCCTGTTGCCAATCATACAATTTTGTTTCTGTCATGTGCTTAACCATCCATACAAGCCATTAGCAATTACTTAGAAAGTAAGGAAAATTATTCCTCTCACTGAGAAGAATTTCCTTTGCTCTTATCCTTCAGGGAGCACCCCTAAAAGGATCTGTAGTATTGCAGCTATCCACTTTTGAGTGGTATAAGCATATGCAAATTGCTCATAACTTTCAGACCCACTTAAGTTCAGTTTCTTATGGGCCATTTTACTGTTATAATATATATTGCTGAGCATGCCCAAACTTATAGCCAGGTGTGTCAGACTGTAACAGGCTCATGAGGGAAAGCTCAGGCCACATGATCACTTGATATCCCTTTGTTAGAAGTTCAGTCTCCACCAACTCCCAAAGCAAGTCAATACTCTTACTCAAAATAGCTGCAGGAGAGACAGCATCAATTTCCTCCAAAATCCTAGAGCTCTGGAGTGTGATTCTTTTCTTGGTGCTTCCCAGGGACTCCATGAAGGATCTCTACTTGCCACAAATACTTTAAATAATTGGTTTATACTGGACCTGCTAGATCAGGAAGGACAAAAGGTAGTGTAGCCTTTACTACAGCTTGAAATTGCTGCAGAGGTTTAGGGTCACTTCTAGCTGAATGAGAAAACACAAAATCTGAAATCTCTAGATCAAAGTTCAGCCATATCAATTAATTTGGCCTAATCTAGTGGTATAATCCACGACTTTTTTTAAATCTAATACCATTAGACTATATTTCTACACATTTTCCACAGATTTCTCCCAAAATATTTTAGTAACGTTTTGTGATTTTGTGGGAATAAACTATTTGTCCAAGGTCATAGTGACCTGTCTCCTTAGAATACACTGATATTTTATTCTAGTTATGAAATAGCAGCTATAAGGGACAGTTGTAGGTCTTAAGAAGAATGAGCTTCCTTCTTCAAGGCATCTTACCCAAGTAAAGTTATCTCTCACAGGGTTTCAAAATTAAGTAAAACTGTTTTTTCAAGTACCAGAGTGAAAAATAATTCCACTGGAAAGAGTATTGAAAAGTGATTTAGGGGTCAAGAGTCCCTATTTCATCTGGATCCAACTAGATGTCCCCACTCCAACCAGATCTCCCATCCAAGATCCAAATCCTTCCCCATCAGTGTCCTGACTTTCATATGAAAAAACTTGACAAGACAGTGAATTCAATTGTTATTATAATTCATCAACATGCTAACATATAGTTAAAGTGTGTGTTTGATTTCCAGAAATGACTGTGACTACAAAAAAATTTTAAATTCATTTTAGCACCTTCATGGAAATGCTCTAGTGTTTGAAACTGTTACATCAGCTTAAAGTTAAGGGACTTAACTTTGTTATTTCATTTCTGTAAACTGAAGGACACTAAAAAGGATCCATGTTACACCATAATCCTTACAGATATTATTACTGCCATATGGTCATAACTGGTACCTTAGAAAATAACAAAAGTATTTCAGCACCTTTATTTTCTCCTGATAAGAAAAAGCTTCCCTGGCAAACCTCAAAGAATTCCTTCAAAGTCAACTCTTGATTTGGTATAAATTTTATATTTTGATAAGGTCAAAATCAACTTAGGATGATCAGGATGATCCATGTACCTATTTCTTTTTGCTTTCATGTAGATTTAATACCACTTGGGCTCATTGGTTATAATTTTATAACAATCTTTATTCCATTTTCAAATCATTGGTTTTATAGGACTTGGATACCAATTGTTATTGTTTTATTTGTACTGGAAAAGCACAGTGTCCTGCAAGATACTGTGTGTATATAGAACTTTGGGAAAATATTTTTCCCAAAGCATAAATAGAAAGAAAATTATTTAAGAGTCTTCCTGATCTTGGGAATATTTCATCACTTGGTGAATGTGTAAATGCTGCTCTCTACTCCTAGACATTTAATAAGGCAGGGAAGATTGGCTTTACCCTGGACTTAATATTGTCAAAAAGAGAATATTTATTTTTCTTTCTTTGCTCTCTAAATAAAGACAAGAATAGTTCTATCTGACAGACAGAAATTGGGACACAAGACAAAGGTGAGATATTGTTGTCAGTTTGAGGATAGATACCTCTGTTTTCACTCATCTTCTCACTGAATAGAAGATCAACAGGAAGAAAATTATTATAGCTCTATATCAACCACCAAGGAAGTGAAATCATTAATAACAAGACAATGCAGCAAGAGACTCATTGTAAACCTGACTCCTGGAAAGTGCCACAGGAAGTGTAAAAAAGTTGAAATTAAGAGAAGTATCCTTTCTTCATCTATTTTTACGGTATTACAAAAACTAAATGTAGCTTCATCACACAACAACAACAAAAGACTCTTAAATGTTATCTTCTCTAAAATAACATGCTCCTGTGCAGACACAAATATTCATGATATGGCATCCAAGATATAGATTTTTGAGAACTTCAGAAATGCTTGAATTCTACTTCCTATATCTAAAGTAAGAGGCTGTGAGTAATCTATTCTGTTACTAACCCTGAGCCAAAAGATCACCAAAGTGCCCCTCTTTACTCAACAGCATCTAGTTGAAATAACTACATAATTCAAGATCTCACAGAAAAGATGGATCCTCATAACAAGAAAAGCAAGTCAGTTGTAAAAATTTAAACATAGTCATACTTTATTATTGTTATTTGGTAAGTAATCATAAAGTGTCATTATTTAATGAGAGTCTTTTTGCATTAAATTCATTAAAACAAAAAACAAACCAAACAAAACAAAAAACAGGAAAAAATAGCTGGGCATGGTGGCTCATACATATAATCCCAGCACTTTGGGAGGCTGAGGTGGGTGGATCACTTGAGGTCAGGAGTTCAAGACTAGTCTGCCAACATATCAAAACCCCATGTCTACTAAAAATACAAAAATTAGCCAGGCGTGGTAGCAGGTGCCTGTAATTCCAGCTACTCAGGAGGCTGAGGCAGGAGAATCACTTGAATCTGGGAAGTGGAGGCTGCAGTGAACAAAGATGATTGTACCACTGAACTCCAGCCTGGGCTACAGAGTGAGACTCATCTCCAAAAAAAAAAAAAAAAAAAAAAAGGAAAAATATTCCATCATAGCATTGTTTGTTAAATGTTGCAGATGAACTAATGAGCAGATGAGACAACTACTGTTTGGAAAATATAAAACAAAGTTAGATAAACCACACATGGAAACATAAATATAAACAAAGGTCAAGTAGAGCTTCAATTTGTTTGCTGTAATCTAATTTTGAAGCAGAATCTCACATCTAAGGGAAAAGGGGCAGAGCAGAAAGCATAAGATACATGTGCATTTTGTTTGAGAAGAAGATTTTTTTAGGAAAATAAAATATTTTGATAGAATTGGATTAAACTTAAAAATTTGATTTCATCAAGATAATAAAAAATGGAAAGAACAAACCACCTTTACAACTCAGAGCTTAAATTACATGCTGAGTATAGAAATGTGAGACATTAATAATTTTTTCAATCTCCACAGTGGCCCATCCTATTTCTGAACATCACATGGAAGTTTTCAGCATCCATGTACCTATTTCTCAATACCAGTTACATAGACTTCTTTTCCGTGGTGGCATACTTTCTCACTCCAGGAGGTTAACAATGTCAAAGGTCATTCTTACTGATATATCTATCAAAATATCCTTTACTCTACTCTCATTTTTCTTCTTGATCCCTCAATTTTTTCCCCCTCTTTTCTTGTTAATTGTATAAAAGTCATCTTTCTCAGTGTGACATCACTGAAAATGATGGAGTGGGGAAATCCAACACTGTTTCTCTCCACTCAAACAACTAAGCTAGCAAAAAAACTATCAGAATCAAAATTTTTAAGACTCTGAAACCCCACAAAAAATGTAATACAACCAAGGTAATGATCAATGAAGATAGAAGAAGGTGAAATCTTCTAAGAAAGTATTTGACATTTGAACTTATCTACCTACCATCACTTGTTTCCCAGCTTAGTGGTGACAACAAGTGGCAGCCTGCATTCCTGGTGCAGCTTGTGGGTGCCAAAGGGGCAATATCTATCTTATTTTCAAAGAACTGTGATTGTCTAGTTTTACTTGTCTGGTAGCTCTCTAAGAGATCATCTCAGGAACTTGCCTTTGTTTCTCCCCCTCAGAGTTTTCTCAGAGCTGAATGTTACTCCTGGGCAGTGTTTGTTGAAAGATCAGAAAGTAAATAAACTAGCCACAGACACCTGAAGCAAGGGATAGCAGTTAGGACAAGCAATAGACATATCAAAATGTATGGGAAGAAAAAGCCTGGGAAAGGAGATACAATGGGAATAATATCTTCCAAAAAATCTTGCATATATTGAGGTAACTGGAAGACCATACACATTCCCAGGACAAGACATATACCCAGAAAAGATCCCAGAAGACACTAATCATTCACCTGTGGCTGACAATAAGGCCCCATGTAAGCAGGAAGTGAAACCTAAGGCAGAGTGCTAAATAGCTTGAATAAACACTAAAGGAGTGTCCAACACAGAGACAAACTTCAAGGACCAGGAGAGATGGTGGTGGTAGTTATTATTGTTGTTGTTTTGACTACAGGCATTTAAGGATGTTAAATTTAAGCCCGACAGTAATCAAAAAGAAAATATCTATAGAAAACACACAAAAGGAGATGAAGGAAAATCAGAATAGTTTACTACAAAAAAAAATTTAGTTAAACACAAAAGAAGGCAGTAATGGAATGGGCCAAAAAGCTGTAAGACAAAAAACAAATGGCAAAGTCCTTCCTTATAAGTAATCTGCAGATGGCAAAAGACCTTCCTTATGAGTAATTACTTTAAATGTAAATGGATTATACTCTCCATTGAAAAGGCATAGATTGGCAGAATAGATTAAAAATAAATGATTCATTGTGTTGACCATGAGATTCACTTTAGATATAAAGATAAAGAGAGGTTGATTGAAAGTGAAATAATGTAAAAGACAGTCCATATAAGTAGCAAACAAGAGTACTGGAACAGCTATGCTAATATCTGACAAAATAGATGGTAAGTTAAAAACTCCTACAGAGGATAAAAATATTGATACTGATAAAAGGCCAAATGATAAAGATAATATAACAATTACAACCATGTTAAGATTTTTGGCCAAAGGGCCAATCCAAGCAAAAGACATAACAAGTGTAAACATACATGTACCTAACAACAGAACTCAAAAATACACTAAGAAAATTATGACAATTGAAGGAGGAAATAAACAACTCTATGATAAGCATTGGAAACCCTCATACACCATTTTCAGTAATGCACAGAATAACTCGTCGGAAGATCAACAAGAAAACAGAGTACTTGAACAACATGATTACCCAATTACGAACAGACATGCTAACAGACATATTCACTGACTAACATACACAACACTCCACCCAACAGTAAGAGAATATATATTCTTTTCAAATTCATATGAAACATTTTCAAGGATATGTAGACTCATATATTTGTCTACAAAAGAAGTCTCAATAAACTTTAGAAAATTAAAATCATACCAATTATCTTCTCCAACCATAATGTTATGAAGCTAGAAATCAATAACAAAAAAACTAGAAAGTTCACAAATCTGTGGAAATTAAAAGAGGTACTTTTAAACAACCAAAATGTCAAAGAAAAACTCACAAAGGAAAATAAAAGTACTAGAGATTAATGAAAATGAAAACACGATATACCAAAGGTTTTTGAATGTAGTGAAGGAGTGCTTGGAGAAAAATTTTTAGTTGCAATGCTTTCATTAAAAAGAAAAATAAGGCCGGGCGCAGTGGCTCACGCCTGGAATCCCAGCACTTTGGCAGGTTGAGATGGGCGGATCACGAGATCGGGAGATTGAGACCATCCTGGCTAACACAGTGAAACCCCGTCTCTACTAAAAATAAAAAAAAAAAAAACCTTAGCCAGGTGTGGTGGCAGGCGCCTGTAGTCCCAGTTACACGGGAGGCTGAGGCATGAGAATGGCATGAACCCGGCGGGGCGGAGCTTGCAGTGAGCAGAGATCGTGCCACTGCACTCCAGCCTGGATGACAGAGTGAGACTCCGTCTCAAAAAAAAAAAAAAAAAAAAAAAATACTGGAGAAGGCTGGATAACATGGCTGACTAGACACAGCCAGGTGAAAAGCTGCCGCTGAGGGACCAAGACGACTGGTGTACTCCTAACAAATCTTCAGAGGGAAGGCACTGAGAGTGGAAAGAGGAAAGACACAGAAGATAAGTTGAAGGAGAAGGAAGCTGGGAACTCTACATGGGGTTACCACACACTGGAACTTGTTCCTGGACTCCAGTGGCTCTGGAGGAACAGGTGAGTTGAACTGGCAAGGAGCAACCTGCTGCCACTATGGGCCTCTGAAATCCCAACAGGAAGAGACCTCTCGACCACCACAGACAGTCAAGCTGGCAGGAAGGGCTTCTTAGAGAAACGGTAGAATCAGCGCATCAGCTGATGTGAAGCCCAGAAGGTTTGATGTGGGAGCCTCTATACTGGATCATGGCCAGGGATGCCCATCCACCTAGGCTTGACTTGCTCCCATAGGAGACTTTGGCCCTAGGGGAACTGTCAGACTTGAACTCTGCAGGGTGGTCTTGCCCATCAGATGGGGCTGGTCTGACCTGAGCACCTCTTGCTCTGCTGGACTCTCCCAGCGCCCCTGTCTGGCCACATCTGTGTGCAGGGCAGCCTCAGGTGCCCGCATCATATCTCCTGCATTTATGGACTGTGCCTGACTGGCAGAGAGCTCCAATGGGGCAGCCCCCATGGCCATGCAACAGCCTTCTCACTCCCTGCCCACTGCTGCAGCTTCTCCCAGGCCCATGGCCACCCCCAACATCGCTTTACTAGTGCATATGTGTATGAGTGGGTTTTTCCTTCCCTGCCCTGCCAGCGAGCATGTGTGCATCCCCCCTGCCCCCTGCCACTGCTGCAGCATGAGTGCACTCTGCCTCCTGCCCCTATACCACCATTGCAGTTGGAGCCTTGGCAGACTCAGAGCCAGCCAGCCCCCACTCCCACCAATACCCTTTCCCTGGAACAACACTGCTGCAGGAGTGAAACTAGGCATAGAGAACAGCAGATCTTCCCCCGCACTGAGCAGCCACCCCTGCTTGCAGCGCACCCAGAGCTCACGTAGACCTACACCCACCAGCCTCTCATCTTTGCCCCCACGCTAACACCACCACCAACATGACTGCATGCACAGTCACCAGTAGGACCCCAAAACCCCTCAATCCCACCACATGGTGTGCTGCCTCTGCCACTGTTGTGAATGTCCACATAATGACAGGAACCCCAGCATGCGCTAGCACCCTACCACAACTAATAAGTGTGCACCCTGCCATGCTGCCACTGCCACTGCTGCTGGCACATGATAAGGAGGCCAGATTCCATTGCCACCATGCTATGAAACACTTTGGCGGGCACCTCCCTTTGAAGTGTGGTGACCAGCAGTCTGGAACCACCTCGACAACCTCAGTGCAGTGGATTCCTAATCTTGAGGAGTCTGAAAACAAAGTCAGGGCTGATGCAAGTTTCCCAGAGTTAAAGCATGAAGTGCAGGAGTTTGGAGCTGAGCATAGGCCCACTAAAACCTTCCAGAAAAAAGCCAGCAGACTGAAACTCACCTTATACCACAATCAAACCTTCAAGGTCATCAAATATAATGAAAAAGAAATCCAAAAGTCAGCAACTTCAAAGATTGAAAGAACATAATACCACAAAGATGAGAAAGAACCAGCGCAAGAATGCTTACTACTCAAAAAGCCAGAATGTCTTGGATTTTTTCTCCAAATAACTGCCCTACCTCTCCAGTAAGGGTTGGAAACCAGGCTGAGATGACTAAAATGACAGAAATAGAATTAAGAATATCAATAAGAACAAAGATTATTGAGATTCAGAGTATGTCAAAACCCAGTCCAAGGAAGTTAAGAATCAGAACAAAATGACAGAGAAGCTGACAGACAAAATAGCCAGTAGAGAAAAGAACAGAACTAATCAGATAGAGCCAAAAAAGACATCATAAAAATTTTATAATGCAATCGGAAGTTTTGTTTGTTTGTTTGAGACAGGGCCTCACTCTGTTGCTTAGGATGGAGTACAGTGGTGCAATCCTGGTTCACTGCAACCTCCACTTCAGTGGTTCAAGTGATTCTCATGCCTCAAGCTTCCAAGTAGCTGGGACCAGAAGCATGTGCCACCATGCCTGCCTAATGTTTTGTATTATTAGTAGAGGCTGGGTTTCACCATGTCGGCCAGGCTCGTTTCAAGCTCCTGGCATCAAGTGATCTTGCCTCAGCCTCCTAAATTGCTGGGATTACAGGTGTGAGCCCCTCTACCTAGCCTTAATCACAAGCACTAATAGTAAAATAGAACAAGTAGAGGAAAGAATCTCAGAGCTTAGAGAATGGCTTTCTGAAATAAGACAGGCAGACAAGAATAGAGAACAAAGAATGAAAATGAACAAACAAAACCTCCAAGAAATATGGAATTACGTAAAGAGACCAAATCAATGACTCATTGCCCCTGAAAGAGATGGGGACAATATAAGCAAATTGGAAAATATATTTCAAAATGTCATCCATGAGAACTTTCCCAACCTAACTAAAGAAGCCAACATTCAAATTCAGAAAATGTAGAGAACCCAGTAAAATATTTTGCAAGAAGATGATCCCCAAGACACATAATTGTCAGATTCTTCAAGTTCAAAATGAAAGAAGAAAATGTTAAAGGCAGCTAGAAAGAAAGGTTAGATCACCTACAAAGGGAAGCTTATCAGACTAACAGCAGACCTTGCAGCATAAACCCTACAAGCCAGAAGAGATTGGGGGCCTATATCCAACATTTGTAAAGAAAAGAAATTCTAACCCAGAATTTTATATCCAGCCAAACTACACTTCATACTCGAAGGAGAAACAAGACTCTTTTCAGACAAGCAAATGCTGAGGAAATTTGTTACCACCAAACTTACCTTATAGGAGCTACTGAAGGAAGCAGTAAATATGGAAAGGAAAGACTGTTGCCACACACTACCAAAACACTAAGGTACACAGACCAGTGACACTATGAAGCAATCATAAAAACAAGTCTGCATAATAACCACTAGCATCATGGTAACCAGATCAAATCCACACCTTTCAATACTAACCTTGAATGTAAATTGGCTAAATGCTTCAATTAAAGGCATAGAGTGGCAAGCTGGATAAAGACCCATGATCCATTGTTATGCTGTCTTTTAGAGACCTATCTTACAAGCAATCACACCCATAGGCTCAAAATAAAAAAAAATGGAAAAAATCTACCAAGCAAGTGTAAATCAGAGAAAAACAGTGGTTGCAATTCTAATTTCAGAAAAAAAAAAAAAAACAGACTTTAAACAAACAAAGATCAAAAAAGACAAGTGCATTACATAATGGTAAAGGGTTCAATTCAATAAGAAGACCTAATTATTATAAATACATATGCACCCAATACAGGAGCACAGAGTTTCATAAAGCAAGTTTTTAGAGACCTTCAAAGAGACTTGGACTTCTACACAAGAATAGTGGGAGACTTCAACATCTCACAGATAGTATTAGGTCAATGAAGCAGAAAATTAACAAGATATTCAGGATGTGAACTCAGCACTGGATCAAATAAACCTGATAAACATCTACAGAACTCTTCACCTCTAAACAACAGAATAAACATTATTTTCATTGCCACGTGGCATATGGAATACTCTAAAAATCAACCACGTAATAGGACACAAAACACTCTGCAGCAAAGCAGAAGAACTAAAATTAGAACAACCACTCTCTTTGACCATAGCTCAATAAAATTAGAGACCAAGACTAAGAAAATTGCTCAAAATTATACAATTACATGAAAGTTGAATATCCTGCTCCTGAATGGCTTTTGGGTAAATAATGAAATTAAGGTAGAAATCAAGAAGTTCTTTGAAACGAATGAGAACAAAGATACAACATACCAGAACCTCTGGGACAGATTTAAGGCAGTGTTAAGAGGGAAACTTACAGCACTAAATGCCTATGTCAAAAAGAAAAATCTTAGTTTAACAATCTAACATCACAACTAAAAGAACTAAAGAACCGAGAGCAAACCAACCCCAAACCTAGCAGAACACAAGTAATAATCAAAATCTGAGTTAAACTGAAGGAGACTGAGACATGAAAAAAACATTCAAAAGTTCAACAAGTCCAGGAGTTGTTTTTTTTTAAAAAAAAAAAAAATCATAAAATAGATAGACCACTAGCTTATCTAATAAAGAAGAAAATGGAGATAATCCAAATAAACACAATTAGAAATGACAAAGGGGATATTACCACTGACCCCACAGAAATACAAATAATTGTTAGAGAATATTATGAGCACTTCTCTGCACATAAAATAGAAAATCTAGAAGAACTGGATAATTCCTAGACACTTATACCCTCCCAGGAATGAACCAGGAAGAAATCGAATCCCTGAATGGACCAGTAATGAGAAGGAGGAACTCCTCACTAATTTACTCTATGAAGCCAGCATAATCCTGATACCAAAACCTAGCAGAGACACAACAAAAAAAAGAAAACTTCAGGCCAGTATCCTTAATGAATATTGATGCAAAAATCCTCAACAAATGAAAGGTAAATTGAATCTAGCAGCACATCAAAAAGCTTATCAGCCAGGCGCAGTGCCTAATGTCTGTAATCCCAGCATTTTAGGAGGTTAAGGTAGGTGGATAGAATTTGAGACCAACCTGGAAAACATGGCAAAACCCCACCTATACAAAAAATAAACAAATTAGCCAGTTATGATTGTGCATTTCTGTAGTCCCAGCTTCCTGGGAGACTGAGGTGGGAGGATTGCTTGAGCCCTGGAGGTTGGGGCTATAGTGAGCCAAGGTTATGCTATTGCACTCCACCCTGGGCAAAAGTGTGAGACCTTGTCTCAAAAAAATAAAACTAAAAAATAAAATAAAAATAAAACCAAATCGACCATAATTAAGTAGGCTTTATTCCTGGAATTATAAGTTTGGTTCAACATAGGAAAATAAATGTGATTCATCCCATAAACAGAACTAAAGACAAAAACCACATGATTATCTCAGTAGATGCAGAAAAGTCTCTTGAATAAAATTCAACACCCCATTTATGCTAAAAATTGTAAAATAAACTAGGTATTGAAGGACTATGTCTCAAAATGATAAAAGCCATCTATGACAAACCCAGAGTCAACAACACACTGACAAAAGCTGGAAGCATTCCCCTTGAAAACCAGCACAAGTCAAGGATGTCCTCTCTTGTCACTTCTATTCAAGATAGTACTGGAATTGCTGGCCAGAACAATCAGTCAAGAGAAAGAAATAAAGAACATCCAAATAGGCAGAGAGGAAGTCAAAATATCCCTGTTGGCAGATTGCATGATCCTATATCTAGAAAAATCCATAGCATAGTCTTGGACCAAAAGCTCCTTAAGGTGATAAACAATGTCAGCAGAATCTCAGGATACAAAATCAATGTACAAGAATCAGTAGCATTTCTATTCACCAACAGCAGGCAAGCTGAGAGCCAAATCAGGGACATTATCACATTCCCAGTTGCCACATAAGAAATAAAATACCTAGGTATACAGCGAACCAGGAAAATAAAAGAGCTCTACAAGAAGACGTACAAAACACTACTAAAAGAAATCATAAATGGTACAAACAAATGGAAAATCATGCCATACTTATGGATAGGAAGAATCAATATCATTAAAAGCAATTTACAGATTCAATGCTATTCCTATCAAACGACCAATTACATTCTTCATAGAACTATAAAAAACCTAGTTGAATAGGTTTCCTAAAGAAATTAAAAATAGAGCTACCATATGACCTAGAAATCCTTATTCTGGTTATATACCTAAAAGAGATGAAATCACTACCCAGTAAAGATATCTGCTCTCCCACAATCATTGCAGTATTATTTGCTATAGTCAAGGTATGGAAACAACTGAAGTGATTATCAGTGGATGAATGGATAATGAAAATATGCAAATATTATTCAGCCTTTAAAGAGGATATTCTGCCATTTGCCACAACCTAGATAGATCTGGAGGACATTATGCTAAGTGAAATAAGCCAGACACAGAAAGAAAAATATTGCATAACCTTACTTATTACATATAATAAAAACAAAGAGCTCAAACACAGAGAAATGAGAATAAAATTGTGGTTATCATGGGGAATGGGAAGAGAGGAAGTAGGAAGATGTTGGTCATGCATACAAGTAGCGAATAGGTAGGATGAACAAGTCTAGAAATCTAACGTGAAACGTGCAGATTAAAGTTAATAAAATTGTATTCTGCACCCATCAACCTGTCATCTACATTAGGTATTTCTCCTAATGCTATCCCTTCCTTAACCCCCTACCCGCTAATAGGCCCTGGTATGTGATGTTCCCCTCCCTGTGTCCACGTGTTCTCATTGTTCAACTCCCACTTATAAGTGAGAATGTGCAGTTTTTGGTTTTCTGTCCTTGTGATAGTTTGCTGAGAATGATGGTTTCCGGCTTCATCCGTGTCCCTGCAAAGGACATGAACTCATCCTTTTGTATGTCTGTATAGTATTCCATGGTGTATATGTGCCACATTTTCTTTATCCAGTCTATCATTGATGGGCAATTGGGTTGGTTCCAAGTCTTTGCTATTGTGAACAGTGCCACAATAAACATACATGTGCATATGTCTTTATAGTAGAATGATTTATGACCATTGGGTATATACCCAGTAATGGGATTGCTGGGTCAAATGGTATTTCTGCTTCTAGATTCTTGAGGAATCACCACCCTGTCTTCCACAATGGTTGGACTAATTTACACTTCCACCAACAGTGTAAAAGTGTTCCTATTTCTCCACATCCTCTCCAGCATCTGTTCCTTCCTGACTTTTTAATGATTGCCATTCTAACTGGCGTGAGATGGTATCTCATTGTGGTTTTGATTTGCATTTCTCTAATCATCAGTGATAATGAGCTTTTTTTCATATGTTTATTGGCTGTTCTTTTCAGAAGTGTCTCTTCATAACCCTCACTTTTTGATGGTACAGCAAACCACCATGACACATGTATACCTATGTAACAAACCTGCATGTTCTGCACATGTATTCCAGAACTTAAAGTACAATAAAAAAAAGAAAGAAAAAAATGTATTCCATTTGGGATTTTTGTTAAATAACTAGATTTTTAGCTACCCTTGTCACAAAAAGTAACTATGTGAGATAATAGCTATGTCAATCTGATTCATTATAGAAACCATTGTACTAGTCATATGTATCTATATGGATCTGTGTGACTATATGTATCCCACAACATCATGTTGTAAACCTCAAATATATGCAATAGAATTGTTTAAGTTGTGAGGAAGAGTTGATTGAACTCATGAATGTGGCTGGCCTCTCTTTTGTTTTTGATTTAAACTAATTTGAGCTGTGTCTCCATCACTAGCAAATGAAAGAGTCCTGGTGCTCAGAACATCACTAAGGTAACCCAAGTTTGTGAGTCTTCCTAAGGCCAGGAATAACTCCCCCGAGGGAGATATATGGACAGAGAAAAATACAGTTGTGTAGGAATAAATTACTCCAACTAATTGTTCTAACCCTTTTACCTCCTTTGAGAATCAAGCCTCTAAAAAAACCTATCCCTTAATTAGTGAGCTAGAATTTAATCCATCTCTTTATGGGTGGAATGTCTCATCTGGATTCTAACATTTTGGAGGTAGAACAAGGAGATGTAGCCAAAGCAAAAAGAAGGAGGCAACTTGGGATTTTTCAAAGGCTACATGAAACTACTGTGTATGTTGCAAGAAGCAACTATTTTGCCTCAATGCAATGCTCAGTGAATTTAACTTCATCTACTATGGCTTCTCCATTTAAAAACATGTAAATACAATTTTGTAAATATATTGGCATTTTTTACACCTTGAGTAAGATACACAATTAGAGATTTTATAGTATTTTTTAGGAGTCTCATTTATAATATGTAGGGTATTTTTTAGAATGATTTCATTATATTTGACTGATGAAAAATGGAAACCTTCTGTTTCTCTGTTGAATTGCACATTACTTGCAAATTATTTCTTGTTTATATGTCTAATAGTTTCAAGAGGGTTATCGTATATACACACAATCCCATAATATGTATACATAAATAATACAGATATGTGTATGTGTGCATGTTTGTGCACGCATATACATTCACTTATCTTTCATGTTAAATAATAGGTGCTTACTAAATATTTTTGTCAAGAATAGAGGTAGAGCTTCATAAATTGTGAATATGTTAATGCTAAATGTACAGTCTAATTCAATGGATTTTGATAAGAAAATTGCTATATTCAAAATCATGTGATCCAACCACTTTTAAAAAACATGAAAATTAAAAAGGTGCACATTCTTTTCCCCAAGGAGCATAGAATCTAGGTATTAAAAAGTAAAATACAGAAAGATAGACAAGTAAATATGACACCGGGTTAATAAGAGCAGCAGGGAAATAACAAATTGCTATAGTCATTCAGGCCAATTCAGATTAGGGGATACCGTGGAAGCTTCAGTAAAGATGATAGCTCAATATCTGAGCTAAATATTGAAGGTGGTTAGTGCTTTACCAGGTGGAAATCACAATCCAGGTAAAGAAAAAAGTATACCCAAAGGACTCAAGGCAGTAAAGTGTGGTTACTAGAGAGGAAAAGCAATTACTGTAGAGGAGAATTAAGGTTAGCAATGGGAGATAGAGCTAGAATTTTGAGGTCTTTGGAAATTTTGTCAAGACAAACTCCAAGTTGTTGTAAAATAACAGCTCTAGAAAAGGGGAAATCAACATTTGAAAATGCTTCAATGTTTCATGTGTTTTGTATTTGAGCTATAATGACTTTGGGGTATGTGTTCGTAGTCACCAGGGATATGAAAGTTTGGAGAGCCAAAGCAAAAGTCATTTTCTGCCTTAGGGATGTTTAGGTCTATGTTCAGCTCAGTTAATTTAAGTGCTTAACTTTTACTGGTTCACTTAGTAGAAGTTGCTGTTAGGAAGAAAAAAAACACTAAATCTCAATTATTATATGACCTTTTGGGAATTTAAAAGACAGTCTTGTCACTGGGTTCAAAAGCATCCCTTGCACTTTCAGGAAACTTTTTCTTCATAGAAGGAAAGGCTTCCCTCTCTTTATTCACAGTTGTGTGTTCTCTAATAAATGTGCCTTTTCCTTTCGGGCTGACCTGCTTTTACTTCAGTGCATGTTGTTTTCAAAGAGCCATTTGATGTACAAGAAATCTTTTGCTTAAAAATAAAAAGGGAATCTGGAAGAGTGAGATAGAAAGAAAAGAATGGAGGAAAAGAAAAAAGTTACTTTCTGGTGTTTGTTTTTGTATTTGCGGGTGGGTAGATAGATTAATATGGAACAGAATTTGCACTAGAATAATCTACCTTCCAGCAAATTGCAAACCTTATATATTCATTATTTCATTCTTCTTTAATTCTGTGCCTCACTTTGACCAAATGAGAAGGACATAAACAGACAAATTCCATAGAAACTGTTTTTTGAAATGAAACAAGAGAGGAAGAGAAATTACTTCTTTAATGTTCGTTTATAGAATTCAAACCCTTTCATCTGACCTTTGAAAATCCCCAGGTGTAGGTCTTTGCCTCACCCAAGCATATTTCTTTTATTTTGCTCTCTAAATCTCAGCCACCTTGATTTCTGGGATCTCTGCTCCAGCAGAGTTGATGTATTTATTGTTGTATATGTGCAACTTGCTTTGGTTTTATCATGGCTATTGTAGGAATCAATCTCATCATCAAAACTGCTCTCTACTCTTCTCTTTGTCCATCTGATTTATATACTCAAGATCGGTCTTAACTAGGAGATTTTCCTTATTTTACTTTGTCTAAATAAACCTTTATTTTTTTCTCAAACAGAATTAATAAATTTTGGATTTCACTTTCTTTACATTATAAAGTATATTAAGTATATGCTGTTTATATTCTGTATTCATTTTATTTCTTCAATTAGATAATACATTCTTCAAGGGCACAAACAATGTTATATTCCTCTCCAATCTCTTTTTTTAGGCCCTATTAGTTCTTAACATGTTCATTTGAATTTGTGTCCTTCCATGTTACAAAAAAGGAAAAAAAAGACCGATATGTGTGTGCATGAACACACACACATCCACATATGCACACATGTACACACACCACATGAAAGAATATCAAAAAGTTCATAGAAAAATAGAATTAAAAGATAAAAGTCAAAAAATATATGGTTCACTTATTAACACAAGCTTCAGCAAGTGTGAAACACTTTTGTAACTGATAATACCAGCCTTTAGTCCATCCCTAAAGAACTGAGGGTACTGGAAATTAATCCATGTTAATACAATTATTTTACATTATTAAGTGATGCAAAATAGGTTCCCTTTAAATATATATTTTTTTAATTGGGAAACAGAAAGCACCAAATCAGTACTTTAAGGTGGATGCCTAATAATTTCCCTTTGAAACTCTCAAAAAATTGCATTTGTTTGAGGAGAGGAGTGAGAAGGAGCATTGCTGTGATGGAGAAGGATTCTCTAGGGAAGTTTTCCCAGATGTTTTTCTGCTGAGGCTTTGGCTGATTTTCTCAAAACATTCTCATAAAAAGCAGATGGTTTTGTTTTTTGATGTTCTCTTTCTCCAGAAAGTCAACAAGCAAAATTCCTTGAGCATCCCAAAAAACTGTTGCCATGCCCTTTGCTCTTCACCAGTCTGCTTTTGCTTTTACTGGACCACTTTCTCCTCTTGGTCGCCACTGCTTTGATTGTGCTTTGTCTTCAGGATCATACCAGTAAAACCATGTTTTATCTCCTGTTACAATTCTTCAAGGAAGTGCTTCAGGATCTCCATCTTACTTGTTTAAAATTTCCATTGAAAGCTCTACTCTTGTCTGCAGCTCATCTGGATGCAAATGTTTTGGCACCCAGCAAGTGAAAAGTTTGCTCAATTTTAATTTTTTAGTCAGAATTGTGTAAACTGAACCAGTTGAGATGTTTATTAAGTTTTCATTGTTTCTCCTATTAGCCATCAGTCTTTTTCAACTAGGACACAAACAATATGTATTTTTTCCTCAAAAATTGATGTCAATGATCTGCTACTATGGGCTTCATCTTCAACACCATCTTGTCCCTGCTTAAAACAAGTTATCTGTCAGGGTGCGGTGGCTCATGCCTGTAATCCCAGCACTTTGGGAGGCCAAGGTGGGTGGATCACCCGAGGTCAGGAATTCGAGACCAGCTTAGCCAACACTGTAAAACCCTGTCTCTACTAAAAATACAAAAAAAAAAAAAAAAAAAAAAATAGCTGGGCATGTGGGTGCCTGTAATCCCAGCTACTTGGGAAGCTGAGGCAGAAGAATTGCTTGAACCTGGTGGGCGGAGTTTGCAGTGAGCCGAGATCACACCATTGCACTCCAGCCTGGGCAACAAGAGTGAAACTCTATCTCAAACAAACAAACAAAACCCATGAAAACAAACAAACAAAAAAAACAAGTTATCCACTTATAAACTGCTGATTTCTTTGAGGGCATTGTCCCCATAAACTTTTCATAAAGTATCAATGATTTTATCATTCTGCCACCCAAGTGTCGACATAAATTCAATGTTTGTGTTCTTGCTTAAATTTAACAGAATTCATGGTGCTCTGATAAGGGCTCTTTTCAAACTGAGCTCTTATGTTAATTCATGCCTCAAAGTAAATCCTGTTCAGACACGTTACATGTTATACCAAGGTACAACGGGTTTATTTTGGTGCAAAAAATGTTGAAATCCATGAGTAGTTTTCTCATAATATGCACTTTCCATGAGTGTTTTGAACTCTCCATATATATTAAGGCTTACACTTAACCAGATATAATTTACATATACAAATAAACACAGATCACTGAGCTTACACTAAACCTTTATTTTATACATGCTTTTAAATTATTTTATTAGCACATTAACTTTATACTTTGTTCTATTACAAAAATTCTAGCCAGGAGTCACTTATATAGACATGCATATTTCCCACCAAGGATAGCAAATAAATCACTCCTTCCACCAATCCGCTTATTGCTGATCAAACACTGCACTTTTTGCCAATAGACTTAGGAGAAGCTTCAAAATCATTCTCAATACAGCAAAGTATATTACAGGCAGTCACTAGCAGTAAACTGAAATTCACTTGAGAATATAATTTATTTCTAATTTTTGTAAAACTCTAGGTTTGCTGAGGACAACATGTGTTTTATTTACTATATCATCATGAATTGCACTTGGCTACATATGAGAGAAACCTATATGAGAGACTTAAGCAATGAGAAGCTTACTTTTCAGACAACAAAATCTGGAATCCAGACATAATGTAACTATCTGAGGAAGTAAGTGAGGACCCAGGCTCTTTTGATCTATCTGCTTAGCTACCCTTGCTTTCTATTCTTATCACATAATATGGGTGTTACTGCTCTCTTCATTGCATCCCATTTCTAGGAAGGAAGAATGGGGAAAGGACAAAAGACAAAGAAAGGCATGTGCCAAACAAATATGAACTTTCTAAACAGAAAACTGATAATTTCACAGGAAGATTCATTCTGAAGATATTCGCTTATATCCTATCAGCCAAAATTATGTCATGCAGCCAAATCTGGTTGCTAGATACAGCCCTAAACAAGTTCTGTTTTCTACTAGTGGGAGAAAAAATAAGGAAAAGTCTATATTTAGTGGGTAACCAATAGGTGATTCTACAATGCTGACCTTTTAATACACAGCACAGCACCTGTTGCAGAGTACGCGCTCAATAAGAATAGAATGAATTAATTAATGAGTGAGTTATTGAAAAGTTATAATAATTACATTATATTTAACACTGAGCCTTTAACTGCCTCCACTGATGGTATCTCATACACCAACAAAATATATCAAATAATATGTATGTAGACACTCTGCTATATAACAGCATGTTAGGCACTTAAAGTAGTTTCATCATGAGGTACACCGTTCTAGACTTTCCTAGACAACATCCCTTTCTCTTTCATTGACAACTATACTGGAATTAATGGTGATTGTGGCACCTAATATAGCAATCTCTTATACTGGTTAAGGCTTTTTAAAAATATAATCAAAAGAAATGGAATGTAAGATTAGAAGCATTCAAGGGACCTCAGGATTTACCTAGGAATCAGGAATTATAAGTCTCCTAAGAGAAACAAGATGGTCACAAATTAGCCAGGGAGAATAAATGAAGATCCAGTTATCAAGAATCTTTTTCTCTTCAATGACAGAAAAGGGACATCTGATTTTCCAAGGGAGAGTATATTGGAGTTTCTGTTCATGTCTGTCAGACTGTGTTCATGGTGAGAAAAAACTTCCTTGAGGGTAAATCTGGCTGCAACTAAGAAATATTGTTTCAGGCTAGTGAGGAAGACCAACTTATGCCAGTTAATGATTTTTCTGGTTCTACCATTGAATGTCCCACATACTAGGAAACACAGTCTCAGGATGGTTGGTCCTCTTAACACTAGCCTATATGCAGGCGCACACGCACTCACATGCGCGCATGCACTTGCACACAAACATACCAGACCCTCCTTGCTTTCCCACCTTCTCTTGGTGCTCATTCTCTCTTCACATTAAATTTCTTCATAAGGCTGTATTCTCTTCTTTTCTATTCACAATGAATCCTTACAATTATAAAATCAAAAGCCTGAATCACTAGCAGTCCTACACCTCAGGAAGAAAAAGAGAGGGAGGGCTTTCTTTCCTCAAGAGTAAAAGTAAGAAAGGCTTATCTTCAATTGAAGAGAGAAAAATTGTTTTCATATTGAAGCAGGTTGAAAGTTTCTAGCCTATCATATTCAATGAAGGAAGGATCCCCAGATCCTTCCTTCTGTATGTGGCATGTATGTCACACATGCACACACGTGCAACCAAACTTTATCATTAAAAGACTTCCTATTAAAAAGCTTGAAGATGGCCATATTTAAAATTATGTTGCCAATTAGAAAATGAATCATCTTTTCTGAATTGTGTATAGAATATAATAGAGACTCCTTGAGGAGCAAATGAAACCCACTGAGTTCTATATTCATTACTTGACTGACATGAGAAAATGATAGACTAAAGACACAATGGCAACAGTTTGGTAACTTGGAGGCCTCCCATGTGTAGGAACACAGGAAGTGCCTTTATCTTATTTCCCAAGTGATTATCTTAATATTAAAAAATGAAAGAAGAGTTAAGACATGAACAGACTCTTCAGTGGTTCTCATGACAGGATCAGATGGAGCATGGCTTCTGATGTAAAATTATGGACAATATTGAGGAGTCATGTAAGATAAAACCTGAAAAATGAGAGTCCTGGATTCAACATCAGACAGAGGTTGATGTCCTCTTATAAGTTGTCTAACTCTCAGTCAAGGGTTGTAAATCAAAAAGCCAACAGGAACCAAGTGGGTAATTTAAACCACTTAAATATACTAGGATGAGGGCCAACTGGAGACTCCAAGCCTAATTTAAAAGAAAGAATCCCTACACAGCCCCTGTTGATTGTTGCCTAGGTTTAGTGTGTCAGATTTTCTGATATTTCCAGTATAACAATTAAAAAACCACATACACCAAATTTGTATGTCAAACCCTTTAATTTGTTAATTTACCATTTAATTCAACACTTTCAAAAATATTGTGTGCAAAAGTACACCTACAGGCTGGATCTGACCCACAAATCCCACCTTTGCTATTTCTGCTCCTAAAGCTTTGTTTTTTGTAACTTTGATTAAATAGAATTGGAGGAGAAAGGAACCTGATGTAACATCTAGAAGCACAATCTCCAAGGGCCTCAGAGGCTCATGGAAAGTGACAGTAAAGCTAGAAAGATACACTTCACAAGCAACTTCCTTTAGATACACTCAGATGATTCCAACTACCTACGTCTCGTGGTTACAAATAATATTTATTTTTTAAACAATGGTTATAGAACTGAGAGGATTTTAAGTCATGATTAAATTCAACACAATACTAAATTTTACTGTTAAAACAGTAAGAGCTAAAGTTAGTGCCACACCCTGGATTATATTTCATATCTCTTGTCTATCATTCCAGTACTGTTTCTAGCTAATTTCACAAAATTGAGACCATCCATGGCCTTTCAATACCAAAGTCCTCTTTGACAGATAAAGCAAGACATTATATATCAAGAACTTATAAACTTCCCAGTGCTATGCAAATGTAATTTACTGTAATATAATGAAGAGAAAGAATGTGGCTTGGTAGCTGGAACATCCTGATGGAAAAGCTTATACTAAACTTTCAGGAGAAAAAGTCATTAACGAAACCTGTAAAATCATATGACAAGTTGACCTAAAAGAATCCACTCTGTAAGTGTCTGGAAATATTAACAATGATGACAGTCAGAGAAAAAGGAAAAAAAGAGAGAAATTTGAAAGTAGAAATAACAAAAGTACATCTCCATAGAACAAAACAATTAAAAATCATTGTCATTTGAAGGCAGACATACAGAAATTAAATTACTCAGACTTAAATATGAGACAAGACTCTCACAGGTTCACTTAATTCTCTATTACAGCACTTTCAATTTCAACGACAAAATAAGACATTCCAACTCATTGCTAAGAGTCAGCTGGCAGGAGGGGAAACAATGGAGAAATGGGGAGTTCTCTTAAAGAAGCCCAGGGGAGTTGAAACGCATTGCAAATGAACTATTTCTTTAAAACACACATTCTTAATTTGATGAAATTACAAAGTTTCATTTTTTCTATTTTTTTTCTGTTAGACAGCTGCACATTCTCTAAAACACAGGTGCAACAAACAAAATAAATACTTCATATTTTTCTTTTGGTGAATTTCAAACATACAAGTAAATAATTTTCCTCACAATTTATACATAAATAATTAGCACACCTATTTTCTTTTTCAAGCTGGAACACGCATCTGGATTTAATTAGAAAAGCAAGAAAACAGCATCTGGAGAGGATCAGGCCAGCCTGTTCGTTAAACGATTATAAACATTGAGAAAATTCTCTTTATGCTCACACTCCACCTCAGAAACAAGACCTTCTAAAGGAAGTTATAAAATGTTCCACTCTGGCTAATATGACATTAATATCATTCAGTGATGAGTATTATAATCCATCAAACCTCTATTATGGGTTTTTCACAATTTTCCTTTAATGCTCAGAAATTTCTTTCTCAGGAATTCAAGACTGAAATCCAGTAGAGCCAAATGCCTTTGGCCTATGGACTGAAAACATATCTCTCCCTCTTTTCTTTTTTTTTCTTTTTTTTTTTTAAATTCCTTTTTTTTTTTTAAATTTATTTATTATTATTATACTTTAAGTTGTAGGGTACATGTGCATAACGTGCAGGTTTGTTACATATGTATACTTGTGCCATGTTGGTGTGCTGCACCCATCAACTCATCATTTACATCAGGTATAACTCCCAATGCAATCCCTCCCCCCTCCCCCCTCCCCATGATAGGCCCCTGTGTGTGATGTTCCCCTTTCCGAGTCCAAGTGATCTCATTGTTCAGTTCCCACGTATGAGTGAGAACATGCGGTGTTTGGTTTTCTGTTCTTGTGATAGTTTGCTAAGAATGATGGTTTCCAGCTGCATCCATGTCCCTACAAAGGACGCAAACTCATCCTTTTTGATGGCTGCATAGTATTCCATGGTGTATATGTGCCACATTTTCTTAATCCAATCTGTCACTGATGGACATTTGGGTTGATTCCAAGTCTTTGCTATTGTGAATAGTGCTGCAATAAACATACGTGTGCATGTGTCTTTATAGCAGCATAATTTATAATCCTTTGGGTATATACCCAGTAATGGGATGGCTGGGTCATATGGTACATCTAGTTCTAGATCCTTGAGGAATCGCCATACTGTTTTCCATAATGGTTGAACTAGTTTACAATCCCACCAACAGTGTAAAAGTGTTCCTATTTCTCCACATCCTCTCCAGCACCTGTTGTTTCCTGACTTTTTAATGATCGCCATTCTAACTGGTGTGAGATGGTATCTCATTATGGTTTTGATTTGCATTTCTCTGATGGCCAGTGATGATGAGCATTTTTTCATGTGTCTGTTGCCTGTATGAAGGTCTTCTTTTGAGAAATGTCTGTTCATATCCTTTGCCCACTTTTTGATGGGGTTGTTTGTTTTTTTCTTGTAAATTTGTTTGAGTTCTTTGTAGGTTCTGGATATTAGCCCTTTGTCAGATGAGTAGATATACGAAAATTAATTCAAGATGGATTAGAGACTTAAATGTTAGACCTAATACCATAAAAATCCTAGAGGAAAACCTAGGTAGTACCATTCAGGACATAGGCATGGGCAAAGACTTCATGTCTAAAACACCAAAAGCAACGGCAGCAAAAGCCAAAATTGACAAATGGGATCTCATTAAACTAAAGAGCTTCTGCACAGCAAAAGAAACTACCATCAGAGTGAACAGGAAACCTACAGAACGGGAGAAAATTTTTGCAATCTACTCTCTCCCTCTTTTCAAGCCTGATCTTGTCCCCTGAGTCTCTCAGCCCTTCTCTCTGTCTCTTGAATTTCTCTTCACTAATTATCTTCTTTTCTTTCTCTCACTGTTCTCATCTTAATTTTTTAAATTTCATCACATTTTTGTCAATTTAAAAAAAACACAATATATAATTGTTATCAAATACTTGCCATTTGAAATAATCTCATTTCCTCCTCCTTTGCCCTACCACCCTCTTTTTCTTCTCTTTCATGGACACACTTCCAGAAAGATTGGTTAACATTCAATGTCTTTGCTTTCTTACCTTCTGTCTTTAGCCTACCGTATCTGACCTCTACTGTCATCAAGAAACAGAGCATCTCCCCTAATATCACTAATGATCTATGTATTTGTCAAATTCAACAGGTTGTTTTCTCCATTTCTTAATCTCTTGGTGCCGTTTGGCATGGTTTTTTATTTTATAATCTTGAGACAACACAACTTTATTCTGATTTTCCATCCATGTGTCTTTCTATATTCTCTTTCTCACACAGCCCTTAAATTTTGATATTTCTTACTATTTCATCATTAGTTCTCTGCTCTTTTAACTTTACATATATTTCTGGGTCACAGCTATATTTTTATAGGTTGTTAACTCTATGAATTTTTTTCTAACTCGTATCTCAACTTCTAACTAGGTATCTTCAGTTGGAGACGTCTGAATATATCTAAAACTTTCTTATCCACTGAATGCTCATCTTCCTTTCTCTCTATTCCCTCTTTTTTAATATGTAAAAGAATGGAGAAAGTATCACCACACATTTTTCTCAACACAGCAATATGGTCATTACTATAGATTCTTCATCTTCCTCACATTCACATTTATCCACTGATATCAATATTTTCTACCTATCCTTGTTTCTGTCCCTTCTCCAGTTAATTATCTTCATGATGCCAATCATATATATTGAAACAAGTCACTTATCTTTAGATCCTTCAGTGGATCACCTTATATTTGCAGAAACAAGTCTAAACTCCTTGCCATTACATAAAAGACCCTTCAGAATCAGGCACCCGCCCAATTTGCAAGGTAAATACTACCAAGTTCTCCCACAGGTACCTTAAAATTAGAAACAAACAAGTTATTTGAAGGGTCCTGACAATAGCATGATCTCCTACGCCTCTGAGTTTAAATGTTCTTTCTTGCTGGTGGACTGTTTTTAACCCCTTTCTTATCTGTGTCTTCTCCAGCACTCAGTTCAAGGTCCCTCATGGGAATATATTTTATGCCCGTTCACGCCCCTCCTCCTGCAATTTGGTCCTCTCTTGTCTCCTTCTAGCATTAGAGTTTCTCATAATCATTCTCATAACAGTTATTGAAAGTCCTTTTATGAATTCCCACTTCTGAAATCCTCAAAGCTGATCGAGTTACTATTCTTGTTCAACACCTGGTTATCTATTTCTTTCTTTAAATGTATGAGCTACTTCATTTCCTTGCAATGAATTTAACTTTGCATAAGATAGGTGAGAAGCTAAAGCTGTGTAGTATGATTGCACGAATGCACTAATGTTGTTAGTTATTCAACCTCTTTAAGGTTTAATTATGAAGTAATTAGCCCAGCTCCTGGGACACAGTCACTGCCCAGTAGATGAAATCCCTGCCCTTCTTCAGGCAGAGCACTTAGTATACTAATCACATTGCATCTTATTATAGATTCCATTGCCTACTTCCTTCCCTGTACTCTGAGCTCCTAGTTTCTAATGATACTTGTTAAATAGCACATACTTAGTAAATGTTTGATGAGGAAAAAAATACTTGGTGTTTATGTGTTTTTGCCTCTCCTGAATCTGTATCCCTCTCTTTCTTGAAAATTTTCTAAATTATCTTTGGACAATCATCTCTCTCTGATTCTTAGTGAACGTGGCTTGATGACATACCTCATGCCCCAGAGATGAGTCATGAATGGGTTAAGCTTACCAAGTATCTTATTTCCCTGGTTGCAGTGATTGACTCATAGAGCAACACATAACTGAAATAAAGCTAATCAGATGCAAGGAGACATTTATCACAAAATACTGGGATAAATTGCTTCCACAATGCTATAACTCCTCCCTGGCTATAAGTAGTATAAAATGTAAAATTTGGAATTCAAAATTTATTGTGTTAACATCAACCAAGGTATCCAAAACTGTTAGGAGTACTTGAGGCCACAGAAAGAGATGAAGAGAAATGGGGCTATTTCTGAAATCTTTAGTGCTCTAAGATCAAGTCTCCCTTAAATTATACCAATGTATTAACTTTTCAATTATACAAGCTGATGGATTTTTTTTGTCATTTAAACCACATTGAATTTTCTTCCTCTTATTTGCAACATAAAGAGTCATAACAGATATGTTATTTCACTCACTTTACTAGCTCTGGGTTTTCTTGCAAAAAAAAAAAAAAAAAAAAAAAAAAAACATTTTCACTAGTCATGTCTCTAGCTTCAGCAAATCATTAAACCCTGAGTCTGAGTTTCTGTGTTAATTTCTTCACTGGCCTATATTTGACTTACACACATAACACTTTAGTAAAAACTCACTCTATTATATTGATATTTAGAGGCATGTTGCTTCTTTCATGTGGTCTTATTTTAATGTACTTTTTTCTTCTTTTTATAGCATCATTATTTCTAAAGATGAAAGGTTTCTTGGAGATTATCTTATTCAATTAACTCATTTAGTATACAAGAAAACCGAAGCCCAAAAGGTTAAGCAATTCTTCCAAAGCCATACAAAATACATCAGTTAAAAGAAATTCTATGACCATATTTATGCTAATTAGTCAATTGTTTGGCTTGATTAAACTGGTCATTTCTCACAAACAACGAATTTATTTTCTCTATATGCATACAAAGATCATGAGATATTTTCTATCCAGGTGTGATGGTTAATACTGACTGTCAACTTGACTGGATTGAAGGATACAAAGTATTGATCTTTGGTGTGTCTGTGAGGGTGTTGCCAAAAGAAATTCACATTTGAGTCAGTGGGCCGAAGAAGGCAGACCTACCCTTAATCTGGTGGATACAATCTAATCAGCTGCCAGTGAATATAAAGCAGGCAGAAAAATGTGAAAAGGGAGAGACTGGCCTAGCCTCCAGGCCCACACCTTTCTCCTGTGCTGGATGCTTCCTTCCCTGGAACATCAGACTCCAAAGTCCTTCAGTTTTGGAACCTGGACTGGCTCTCCTTGCTCCTCAGCTTGCAGACAGCCTATTGTGGGACCTTGTGATTGTGTAAGTTAATACTTAATAAACACACACACACACACACATATATATATATTTCTATTAGTTCTGTCCCTCTAGAGAAACTTGACTAATACACTAGGAATCTCCTGTGCACCATTTTAAGAAAACTAAAGCAACATTTAAGTAACAAATAAGTAATAAAGTAACACTATTTGTTACGAGATAGGTATGAACAAACACCATAAAATTTGGAAGAGTTGAGAATTCCTTCTAAGTTTTTATTCAGTCACTCATTTATTCATCTAACAAATGTGTTTATTGAAGATTGATTGAAGAAGCCTATGTTTCAGAATCCCAGTTGTTAAATAATTTCTATGGATCGGGTTAAAATCTAACCGTATCTTTAAAAACAGGTTGAATTTTTATGTAAGTGAGCAAGACTCAAAGGCATTCTTAGGCAACAGAATCTATGTTAGCAAAGACTCAAGAGGGGAAAAAATAATCATGTAGAGAAAATGTATAGTACAAAAGGAAGCTGAGCCAAGTGATGAAAACCTAGAAATAGTGAGTGGGGCATTCAAGCTTTCAGTTGATGTTGCCAGCGCATGTGGACAGGGGTCTTAGGCATTATTGTGTCTTAGGCGTTATTGTGACCCTAGGTAAAGAGGATCATGTGCCACTCAGTTTTACTGTGTCTTAGGCATTATTGTGACCCTAGGTAAAGAGGATCATGTGCCACTCAGCCAGGTCCTTCTCATGTAACATCTCATAAATACAGCTGTACTGTGAAATAAGCATATATTCAATGTATGAATTAAGAAATCAAAACTCAGTGGGATAAAAGAAGCATCCAAGAAAGTTCAAGCCATTCTAAAAGCTCAAACTCTTACTAAACTCAGATATGGCAAAGGAAACCTAGATACTGACCAATCCTTTTCAACAAAAGAGTTAGGCATGGAGGACAGAGCCTCCCATCATTGAAGAGGAAGATGAGACTTTCCTGTGACCTGAAGTGTAATTGAGTTGATGATATTGATGAGTTGATTCTTTCATGCAGATTAGACTGTATGTACTAGATATTATGCCACTGAGACCAATTTTGGCCCATTCAATAGTGGTGTCTATATTTCTTCTGTCATTCACTCAGAGTGCTGGCTAATATTTTTTCAGGAAATATTGAACATTCTATCAAGGGTGCCATCAATTTGAGCCTTAATCATCATTATGTAAGACTCTGCTTGTCATTTTAGAAACCGTTTCATATTTATTGCCTTTTCATGAAGATGATGCTAGAATGACTCCTTGATAACTGATCTGCAAAGAACATTGGCCAAGAAGAACCTGGTCACTGCAGACTTGAGAAAGGCAAGCATTCTGTGCCTAAATTCAATGAAAATTACAAGATGAGATTTTCCACTATTTAAAGAGGTAAACATGTCAGGAAATCTATGCATACAAAAATATATATTTACAATGATAGTCACCAGTGCTGTAATATACTGACTTTACATCCCTGTTGTTTTTAAAACCTGTTGAGAAATGTACTGTGAGAAACAAAAACTGTATACATAAACCTTTGACGAATATGATTGCACTCACACAACAGAAATTAACACTGAACTCCTTTATATAACCCCATAAATGTGGCTATCATTATTCTGCTAAATTAATTGTGGCCTTCCCACATTCTCAACTATTCCTTCCTCACTATACAATTCAGTCTTATTTATAATGTTACAAAATAATATCAACCTTAGCATTCTAAAAGACAAAACCCTTTTAAATCAAGGAAAGACCTAAAGTCTGCATGAACATTTTTGAAAATGTTTTGCTTCAAAGTTTGAATTCAACTCTTGTCTCCCAACAAGACAAATGCTTCTTAATACTTAAAGATAAATAATAAAAATATTTTATACTTCCTTACCATATAACAGAGCCTGCTTGAGCAGAAGGCTCTGTAATTGCTTTGCCAATTAAAAACATACAAATACAAAACTGCTGAAAGAGTATTATCTAAGTCCAGTAATTTGCTGTTCTACTCAGCAGACAGACTGCTTAAGGGCATATCACAAGAACGTACGATTTGTTGCATAACGGTAATGACATTTTCAGTCATTATTATTGCTATAGATCAAAGTCAACCAAATGTGTTATGTTAAATGCTAACATAGTGATGGTCTGAATTTTGAAGATACATTTAAACAAGAACTGGTAAAATTATCATGAGGAAATTCGATTTTGCCCCTTATTTTAATAACACCCAATTTTAGTTCACAAGCCAGGCTTAACATTTCATAGGCACTAACCTGGGGGTTTATTTCCCATTGACAGTTAATATAAAATGTTTTTATTTCATACTTCTTGAACATCTGTATTATTGTACTATTAATATAGGCTAAGCTTTAGAGGATGTGACAATATAACGTTTTAAGTAATTCTCCAAATAAAAATTGTAAAAATCTTCATGATTTTTTTCTATGATCTTTGCCAATGATTGCCATCTTTACCAATAATCTCTAGGATTATCTAATAGAGAAGACCATTCACATAATAAAATATTTTGGATTCGATTGCATTTATTGTAATATAATTCATAAAATACAAGGAAAATAATTAACATCTGTCTATCAAAGGGTAGAATAATAATTAAGATCTATTATGACTTTACCATAAGTCAGACACTGTACTGAGGACTTTATGTTAATCACCTCTCTTAAACCTCAACACAACCATATGAGGTACTATTATTGTCCTCACTTTATAGGGGAGGTAATATGTCAATATCACACAGATATTATGTAGAGAAATGTGATCCAGCCAACATTAATCCACTTATGTCAAAGGTAACATGCACATGTTCATTCAGCCAACAAATATTAATTGAACACGTTTTGTGTTCTGCACAGAAACTTGGCTGTCACAGTACCAGGTACTAAAGGGAACTGTCATAAATAAGACAAATAGTTTCTATTCTCACAAAATTTAAGATCTATGGGGAGACGGATTGATAATTAGGCAATTTCAATACAGACCATGCTTTCATTTGCAATGTCTGGCTCTTATGTTTAAAGGTCCTGTGGCAAAAATCAGAGCTCCCTTTTTAGTATGCTTTGATATATTTAGAGAGGCTCTATAATTGCATATCTTCTTTGTTCTGCATAAGTTTGGACATCTGAACTCAGAAATCTCAAAACAGTAAGGGGAGCCAAGAAAGAAAAATCCAGAATCTTAGAGTCTGGGAATTCTTATGGCTCTTTCCTGTTTTGCTTCTCCAAAAGATTTGTTTCCCATTTGAATAATTTCTTTATTTCTTTATCAATTTGGGGGTCATAATCTGATCCTGTCATATGTTTCATGAACAAAAGGGACTACACAGAATTAGTATTGATTTGCTTTATGACAGTATATGCAGAAGAGTTTTTTTGCTTGCTTGCTTGCATTTATTCTAAGTTCTAGTCAATGATGAGTTGACGTCAAAGTTCAGGAATAAAAATACTCCTTAATATCTACAGTAAAACGTTTAGGAAGTCAGAATTTTGAGTATTTATGAACTCTCTTTATGTAGAATGCCAGAGTCCCTTCATTCTGGCTGTCTATCAGTGTGTGTCCTTTATAAGCATCAGGGCATGTGCAACAAACATTCTCTCATAGTTCTCTATCTCATCAACCATCTGTGCTTTCCATTCACTCAGACACATATTCAGTAACCGCCAGCTACATCACCAGGACAATATGTTACAGCTGACCATTGAACAACAAGAGTTGTGAAACTCACGTGGTCCACTTATAGGTGAATTTTCTTCTGTCTCTGCCGCTTCTGAGACAGCAAGACCAACCCATTATCTTCCTTTCCTTCCTAGGTCCACTTAACATGAAGACAATGAAGACCTTTATAAGGATTGACTGCACTCATTGAATGGTAAATGTATTTTCTCTTCCATACAATTTTCTTATTTTCTTTTTTAATTTTTAATTTAGTTTTGGGGATACATGTGAAGGTTTGATACATGCATAAGCATGAGTCAACATGTCATTAGGGTATATATTATTACATTACCCAGGTATTAAGCCCGGTACCCAATCTTTTCTCCTCTTCTTGCTCCTTCCAGCCTCCACCCTCAAGTAGACCCCAGTGTCTGTTATTTCCGTTTTTGTGTTCATGAGTTCTTATCATTTAGCTCCCAATATTAAGTGAGAACATGGAATATTTGGTTTTCTGTTTCTGCATTAGTTTGCTAAGGATGATAGCTTCCAATTTCATCCATGTTCCTGCAAAAGACACAATCTTATTATGTTTTATGGCTGCATAATATTCCATGGTGTATATGTACCACATTTTCTTTATCCAATCTGTCATTGCTAGGGATTACGTCGATTCCATGTCTTTACTTTTGTGAACAGTGCTGCAGTGAACATTTGTGTGCATGTGTCTTTACAATAAAATGTTTTATGTTTCTTTGGGTATACACCTAGTAATGGGATTTCTGGGTTGAATGGTAGTTCTCATTTTAGTTCTTTGAGGAATCACCGTACTGTCTTCCACAGTAGTTGAACTTATTTACACTCCCTCTAACAGTGTATAAGGGTTCCTTTTCTCCACATCCTCACCAGAATCTGTTATTTTTCCTCAAAAGTGTCTCATTTTTATACCAGATCCTGGATATCCCCCAAAGAGGGAATCAACCCATTTGCCAATGGGAGTCTTATTTCTCAATGGGGGTGGGGGTGTGTGTGTGTGGGGGGGTTGGGAACATTTCCATACCTTCTAGATGACCAAGAGCATGCTTCTCATCTCACACTGTAATCCCCAGGTGTTGAGGGATGGACCTGGTGGGAGGTGATTGGATCATGGTGGCAGTTTCCCCCATGCTGTTCCCTTGATAGTGAAGGAGTTCTCATGAGGTCTGATGGTTTTATAAAGGGCTCTGCCCCTTTTACTCTCTGCTCTCTCTCTCTTCTGCAGCCTTATGAAGACAGTGCAAAGAGCCGCGTATTCCCCCATAACTGCCATTAGCTGTCCCCAGAAGTATGCTTCCTGCCTTGTTGTTACACACCAAACCTCTCTCATAATTCAGAGTAATTTCTGATATCCCCAAAAGTTTAAAAAGTGAGATAATTCAATGTAAAGCAGAATAGAGCCTTAGATTTTCACAGAGATCTGTCTACTTTCAAGTCCTCGGGTTTCTTGAGGAAAACAAAAGGTTTTGTTTTGTTTTGTTCCTAAAACAGGTTCTGTGGCACCTCCTTGGTTAATATTGTTGGCTCTGTGTCTCCACTCAAATCTCATCTCACACTGTAATCCCCAAGTGTCGAGGGATGGACCTGGTGGGAGGTGGTTGGATCATGGTGGCAGTTTCCCCCGAACTGTTCTCTAGTGAATGAGTTCTCATGAGGTCTGATGGTTTTATAAAGGGCTTTTTCCCATTTGCTCTCTGCTCTCTCTCTTCTGCAGCCTTATGAAGAAGGTCCTTGTTTTCCCTTCACCTTCCACTGTGATTGTAGTTTCCTGAGGCCTCCTCTGCCAGGAAGAACTTGAGTGAATTAAACTTCTTTACTTTATAAATTACCCAGTCTTGGGCAGTTCTTTATAGCAGTATGAAATAGAACTAATGCATCTTTTCTCCATATGGAGTCTCAGGCTGTTAGAGCTTGAATATCTGCTTTTTATTAAGCTGACTTTTAACCATAGCACTCTTTAAAAAACAATTTTTAAAATTTCTTATTTCCCTACTTTAGCCATGTGAAATGGCCAATACTTCTGGCTTTTGAACTTTACCAAAGGTAACCTTCCAGGCACTCAGAGAAAGGAAATTTCAAGATGTGGAAGAAAGAGACTCAACAAATGGTAAAAATCATACAGATTTCAACTAAAAAGTACTTATTCCCTAGGCCAAAAATTGAACCTGAACCTGGGCCACCACTGTGAAAAAAACAAAGCTTTATCTACTGAGCTACAACACTGGACAGTCTCCATTGCCCTTCCCAGAAAGAGCCTAGAGCAGCCAATTTTGAGCTCACAAAGGCTTTTAACTGCTTGAGATAATTTTTAGGGCTAACTATGGCATGAATTCTAAAATTTCTGTTCCCTTAGTGGAGACCAAGAGAAAGTACCACCATGTGGTTACAAGGTCAAGCTCCCAAGGAACATTTCGCAGGCAAAAGCCTCTCACCTTTTCAAGACACAGCCCAAGAGGTTGCATGGGGTAACCAAATTAACATTTTCCATTCTAGCCAGAGCAAAATACATGTGATGTGACAAAACGTAGACATTAGCCACTCTACTTAGCACCCAATATCTAACTGGCAAGGCTCAAACTTGCCCCTGGACAGGCCCTGTCATGTTTAATCCAACCTCCAATGAGGAGTTCCGACATGTGGTCTCTGGGCAAGATGGTTGCCCTGAGTAACAGAAGAGAGAAAGGAGAGAAAAGGAGAAAAGCATTGCCTGTGACAAGGTGGAGAAGGCAAGGAGTTCAGGGAGGCCAGAGAAAGACCCAGCCATTGCAGTGATACTGAATCAAAAGTTTAGGCGACCACTTGTCGGTCGGGAAGGGATCTTTTCCAGCAGTTCCATCAGCTCTCAAGTTTCCCTTCTGGGGAGAAAAAAGCTCCCCATGTCCCATTTGTCCTGTACATGCCTAATCCTGTCACCCACAGCTGTCGGCAAAGACTGCAAGGTAGATTAATCCAAAGAAAATAGCAGTTAACATCCCATAGTGCCAAATCCACCCTTAGCCAAGACAGACTTTACCGAGAGGGGCCTCTAACCCACTAAATCTTAGGAAGATTCTAACCTTCGTAAGTTGGGCCTCAAAACCATATTTGGTCAAGCATCCTTGTCTTTTATTAAGAGGGACTTTTAACCCACTCTGTCTTAGGAGAGACTCTAACTCCCCTAAGTTGGGCCTCTAACTCAATCCCATCCTTTACCCGGGTACCCTACCACTTACCCAAAGCTGGCCAGTTGGTGCTGCAGTCTATTTCCTTTGGGTCAGGGTCTCCTCAGTATCATCCCTTTGTGGTTTCCCAAGAAGGTGTTACCAGAATGGAGTCCTGATCCAGACCCCAAGAGAGGGTTCTTGACCCTCACACAAGAAAGAATTCGGGGTGAGTCCATAGAGTAAAGTGAAAGCAAGTTTATTAGGAAAGTAAATAAATAAACAATGCTACTTCATATGCAGAGCAGCCCTTTTTAAATTTTTTAATTTTTAATTTTTGTAGGTACATAATTGGTATATACATTTACAAGGTACATGAGATGTTCTGATATAGGAATGCAATGCATAATAATCATACTTTATGACTTTCTTAATAACATTTTCTTTCCACTAGCTTACTTTGTTGTAAGAATACAGTGTATAACACTTAAACAAAATATGTGGTAACTCTTTGTGTTTATTGGCCAGTCATTTGGCCAACAGTAGGCTATGAGTAGTTAAGTTTTTGGAAGGTCAAAAGCTACACATGGATTTTTGACTATGTGGGGGGCCAGCATCCCCAACCCCTGTGTTGTTCCAAGGACAACTGTGTATTTTATCATGAACATCCAAAGAAAAAGAAATGTTGTGAATTCTGGCTAGAAAGATAACTTGGAAGATCACTTAAAGTAGAAAGATCTGTTCATAATTCTCAGATTATCCTTCATGAATATAGGCTGTGGTGTGATTATACCTTGAATTTTCAGAAATGTTGTAATCCTGTTTTTAAACACAATTATTATTAAAAAGCAAATTATGTAAACTGACATTTGTGCAATTTTTTCAAAAGTTAATATACACCCAGAACTCAGACTTTCTAAATATCATATTTTTACCTATACTCTTAAGGTTATTTACATCTATTCTCTCTGTATGCTGTAAATACTATATATTGGTGTGCTACCTGTGCATCTCTTCCCAGTTCCACATTCAGTGACTTTGATGGCTTGAAATTTATCATGGTAAAAAAATAGTATTTATACCACAGAAAAGGCAAATACTCATAATCACGATTTATTTTTGTTGGTTTCTTTAGAGAATTTGTTGTTAAACTTTTACTATTAAATTATTTTATATAGGTTTCCTTTAACTAAACAGGTACTGATTTTGGATTCTAAAATCTAGTGCAAAGTAAGAAAAGTCATTGAAATATAGGTTTTGGTATTACTAGGTTTTTAATCACAAGAACCAGAGCAGTCACTTCATTAGTTAGGCAATTATAAATGAGGAATGGTTTCATATAATATTTCCTTCTTTGCTCAGAACCTTGCTTTAATCAACCCTCACTTTAAGAAATCAATTAATCTAGAATGTGACATCAGCAAAGTGGTAAAATAGGCGATTTCAGCCCTTATCCCTCCAGAGAAACATTATTTTGACAATCATTCATAAATGAAAATACCTTTTTGAGAGTTCCAGAGTCCAGTTGAAAATTTCCATCACTCTGGTGGACGACAAAGTACAAGATCAACTACACTGAAAGGGGTACAGAAAGCAGTTTCACTCTGCCAGTAACACCCTCCCAGAGGCAGTTACAAATCAGTGCCAAAAGAAATTTCTTTTTTCCTGCAGGAGAAAGAGAGAGCATAGAAAAGATCTGGGTTTCCCAGAATTTGAAGGGGAACATCCTGAGAGGCCTGCTTGTATCTTACTGCATCCTGAACACTGAGAAAATTGGATGACTGGAGAATCCGAGACCAACTAGGAACAAAAAAGAAAGAAGAAGGGAGCTCACAGAAACCAGCATGTGTGCCTCCACAGATGGCACCCTGTAAATGTCCAAAACCAGCATCTCAAGTACTTCCAAGTTAGCATGTAGACTTCAGGAACTGGCTTAACTCTGGGGGACTGGGAGAAAGCACACAAGCCTGAAACTGCTCCTTCAGAAGAGATAGAAATAAATGAATCTTACACCCATTGTCCTAGCATTTTATGCACAGTTCCAAGGAAAAGGGGTGGGTGACACTTGACTTTTCGTGTGGCTCTGCAGGGTAGAAGAAAGGTGCATCAACCTGAAACATCCCATTCATGGAGGAAAGAGGAAAAGGAGTTTGCATGCAATGCCCTAGAACATCCCAGCACTTACCTAGGAGAAAGAATGGGCAGCTTTCAGCACCCAACATGGTTTTATGGGATAAAGAGAAGGCATACAGATTTAAGACTTTACCCCAGGATGGAATAAGAAGAGTTGAGTGGGTGTATCCACAGAAAAGATTTAAGAGATCTCTATAATCTCTAGCTGGGCTGACTGATGAAGGTCTTTTCATCCCAAAGCAAGTTTACAAAGACTGGAAGAGGGGGACTTTTTTTTTCAACTGTGTAGACATCAATGCAAGATTACAAATATTATGAATAATTAGGGAAACATGACACCGCCAAAGAAACAAAATAAAGTACAATAACTGACTTAAATAAATGGAGATCTATGGATTGCCTGATAAATAATTCAAAATAATCATTGTTAGGTGGCTTGGTGAGCCACAAGAGAACAAAGACGTGCAACTAAAATAAATAAACTAATATTAGGGAAATGCAGATCAAAACCACAGTGAAATACCTTTCTCACACCAGTCAGAATGGTATTATGGAAAAGTCAAAAATAACAGATGTTGGCTGGGTGCAGGGGCTCACGCCTGTAATTTCAGCACTTTGGGAGGCTGAGATGGGTGGACCACCTGAGGTCAGGAGTTCCAGACCAGCCTGGCTAACATGGAAAAACCCCATCTCTACTAAAAACACAAAAGTTAGCCAGACATGGTATCAAGCACCTGTAATCCCAGCTACTTGGGAGGCTGAGGTGGGAGAATCACTTGAACCCGGGAGGTGGAGGTTGCAGTGAGCCGAGATCGCACCACTGCACTCCAGCCTGGGCAACAGAGTGAGACTCCCTCACAAAAAATGAATGAATGAATGAATGAATGAATAAATAAATAAATAAATAAGTAACAGATATTGGTGAGGTTGTGGGGAAAAGTGAACACTTACACACTACTGATGGGAATGTAAATTAGTTCAGCCTTTGTAAAAAGTAGTTTGGCAATTTCTCAAAGAACTGAAAACAGAGTTATCATTTGACCCAGAAATCCCATTATTAGGTATATACCCAAAAGAATATAAATCATTCTACCATGAAGACACATGCACACATATGTTTTTTGCAGTACTATTGACAATAGCAGACATATAATCAACCTAAATGCTCATTAATTATAGACTGGATAAAGAAAATATTGTACATATACACCATGGAATACTATGCAGTCATAAAAATGAATTAGATTATGTCCTTTGCAATAACATGCATAGAATTGGAGGCCAGTATCCTAATAAAACTAACACAGGATTAGAAAACCAAATACCATATGTTCTTATTTATAAGTGGGAGCTAAATATTGAGTACATATGTGAAAACAAAGAAGGGAACAACAGACACCAGGACCTACTTGAGGGTGAAGGGAGGGAGGAGGATGAGAATCAAAAAAGTACCGATCATGTACTATGCTTATTACCCTGGTGATGAAAAACGTGTACACCAAACCCCTACAGCATGTAATTTATCTATATAACAAACCTGCACATGTACCCCTGAACCTGAAATAAATTTTTTTTAAAAAGAAAACAATATATCAGCAATACCAGAAGTTCAACTAAAATATTGAAAACATAAAAAACAACAAAACAGAAATTTTAGAGATGATGAATATAATGACTGAACTGTAAAATAGAAACGTTTCCATAGAAAGCTTGAAGAGTAAACTCAAGTAGAAAAAATAATCAATGAATGTGAAGAGCGTTTCATTTGAAATTGTCTAGTCAGAGGAGCAACAGTAAAAAGAATGAAGAAAGCCTGTGGGACTTACAGGCTACCATCAAATGAACCAGTGTACATATTACGGAATACAAACAGGTGAAGATAAGGAGGAAAGAAACAGAAAGCTTATTTAAAGAAATAATAGCTGAAAACTTACCAAATCTGGGGAGAGATATGGACATCTAGATTTATGATTTACCAAAGACACACCAAATATGTCGAATCTAAAGAGGTCTACACTGAGACGCATTACATTTAAATTGTCAAAAGTCAAAAACAAGCAGAATTTTGAAGGTAGTAAGATAAATTAACTTATTATATACAAGGGAACTTTCAAAAGACTATCAGCTGATTTCTCAGCAAAAATCTTTCAGACGAAGAGAGAGCAGGATGATTTATTCAAGACACTGGAAAAAAAAGTGCCAACCAAGAATATTTCACTTGGTAAAACTCTCCTTTTAAAATGAAGGAGAGCTAAAGACTTTCACTAACAAACAAAAACGGAGGGAATTTATCACTGTTAGACCTGCATTACAAAAAGTGCTAAAGAAAGTTATTCAAATTGAAATAAAAGGATGCTTAAAAGCAACAAGACAGCATAAGAAAGTCGAAAACTTACAGGCAAAAGTAAATATATACATAGACACAGAATAACATAATGTTTAATCGTGTAAATCATTCTTAGCCCAAGTATAAAAGTTAAAAAAAAAAAACAAAACATAGTATTAGTAATAGCTATAGGCTGGGTGCAATGGCTCTTGCCTGTAATCTCAGCGTTTGGGAGGCCAAGGCAGGAAGATGGCTTGAGCTCGGTTGTTTGGCACCAGCCTGGGCAGCAACATACTGAAACCTCATTTGTAATATATATATATGCTACCATCAAATGAACCAGTATACATATTATGGAGTACAAACAAGTGAAGATAAGGAAGAAAGAAACAGAAGGCTTATTTAAACAAATAATAGTTGAAAGCTTACCAAATCTGGAGAGAGACATGGACATCCAGATTTGTGTTGTACAGATTATAAATAAACCAGTTGTGCATGGTGGCATACATCTGTGATCCCAGCAGTATAGTATGACCTCATCTGTACACTATATATATATACACACACACACACACACACACTATATATATATATATATATATATATATATATATATTTTTTTTTTTTTTTAAATCAGTTGTGCATGGTTACATACACCTGTGGTCCTGGCTACTTAAGAGGCAGAGGTGGGAGGATTGCTTGAGCCCAGGAGTTTGAGGCTGCAGTAAGCAATAATTGTGTCACTGCACTTCAGCCTGGATGGTAGCATAAGACCCTGTCTCAAAAAAAGAATGAAAGGAAGGAAGGAAGGAAGGAAGGAAGGAAGGAAGGAAGGAAGGAAGGAAGGAAGGAAGGAAGGAAGGAAGGAAGGAAGGAAGGGAAGGAAACTAACTCTGTAACTACAAAAATCTATAAAAGGTTATACAATATAAAAGATACAAATTGTAACATAAATAACATAAAGTTTTGAGGGAGGAGTAAAAGTATACCAAAGTAATTAAAAGGTGTACCAAAGTAATTAAAATTAGCATCTGTTAGAAATATCTGCCTTTCCATGTTTATTGTAGCATTATTCACAATACCTAAGATGTGGGAGCAACCTAAATATTTATTACTGAATAAATGGATAAAGAACACGTGATATATGCATACAATGGATCATCATTCTATTTTTTTTAAAAAAGGAAATTGCCCCATATGCAACAATATGGGTGAACCCAGGGAACATTATGCGAAGTGAAATAAACCAGACACAAAAAGGATAAATAATCCATGCTACCACTTATATGAGGAATCTAAATTAGTCAAACTCATAGAAGCAGAAAGTAGAAAGGTCTTTTTCCCAAGAGACAGGGGAGGGTGAAATGGAAAAGTATTAGTCAAAGAGTACAATGTTTCAGTTACAGGGAATGAATAAATCCTAGAGATTTACTGTATAACATACTGCCTACAGTAAACAATACCATATTACATACTTGAAAGTTGCTAAAAGAGTAGATCTTATGTTAGTTCCTTATTGCAAAAACAATAAATAAATACATAAATATATCAGGAGGAAATTTTGGATGTATATTGTGAACCTTTATGGCATAGATTGTGTCAACAGTTTCAAAGGTGTATACTTATCTCTAAATTCATTAGCTTGTGTAAATTTAATATGTACAACTTTTGTATATCAATTATACCTCAATAAAGAGGTTTTTGAAAAATCCAATCAATCCACAGAGTTTTCTGCCCCTAATATCTAACCTCAAAAACTCTAAGCCCAACACACAAGCTATAAAAATTATACATTCACTTCTCAAAACAAAATGTCATTTCAGAATTACCTGTATGGTATTTACCTTTGCTGCAGTGACTTAATATAAGAACAGATGGGATTTTTGTGTTTGGTTTGGTTTGTTTTGTTTTTAGGATATGGTTTTCTAATATCCAGTCATCAGATAAATTTTGCTATGAATATTTTATTGGTCATTTGTCCATGGGACTAAAGTTATAATCAAGATGCAACCTGAAAATGCAATTTTGTGTAGAAAGTTTAGTGCCATTTTGAATGTTGCCTCCAAGATCCCATCTTGACAACCTTGCACACTCCCATATGTGAATGCTTTTTTCTTCTTTCCCTTTATGTTTCCATTTTATTCATGATTAAGAATTCTGTTGATAGGATCCTCCTGTACTATACAAATTTTAATGTCTTTTCTTTCATGAGAAATCTCTGGTTTCACCACATACTCTAGCCATGGAGCAGGACTCAGTATGTTGCTCCATTTGCCCAAATCAAATACATTTCACAAAAAATTAGTGAACATTATAGATTCAAATGCAAAATTTGGGGAAAAGAAGGAAAATGAGAATGTTATGATGCTTACCACACAACAAAATAATCATTAGATGTGTCTGTTTTCCTCAAAGTCCTAATTCATTGCCAAACCACCATTGTGGCTTTTTTATTAATTGATTCTTCTTTCTTCCCATCATCAGTTATTTTCGCTTCACTGCCTTTTATATCCCTCTTTAATTATGTAGAAATTTCAACTAAAAGGTCATTTCCTTAGGGAAAATATTTGATTATAACAGCTGCTAAGAAAACATTTTCTCCATAATTTATGCAATATGACATAGGTCCGGGTGCCTAAAGTTTGTCCTATGAGATATAACTTGGGGAAAAAGATATAAAGTTTGTCCTATGAGATATAGCAAGGGAAAAAACTTGATCTGTGGTCAACTTAGTTTGGAAAATAATGGCCCAATTTTTAAAAAAAAAACATAATTTTTTTGTTTTACTGTATACATCTCAGAGTCTTTATTATGCTAATATGGTGAATCTCTAAAATATGGTGAATCTCTAAGATAAGAAATTCTCACATAAAATTGACTTTCAATGCCTGTGGTGTTTATATACAAACAAAAACATTTGTGATACTACTTTTGCAATGAATGAACTTTGAGATATTCTGAACTAAAATTTCTAAGCTGAATAGACAGCAAGTGAGCTCTGTGGACTCAGTGCTATCTTGCATAGTGCAGATAATGGCTTCACTAACATTCCCCTTAACTCTATTATGCCTTTTACTCCTTTCATAAGAGTGAAATTCATTTGGAACACTGTAACTTCTAGACAGGAGAAAGAACGATGTGGCCAACAAAAGGAAAGAGGAGATATGAGGGAAGAAGTAACCAGGGAACCTACATGTTGATGAGGGAACCAAGAAACATGTGAATACAAATGATAGAGATTTTCAGAACAGTCTTCAGTGAAACTATCTGTGACACTTTCAGCATGATATGTTGTAAAAAGGAATGCAGAAAAATATAACTTTAGATTTGTCCATTTTAAACACCCCTATAGCAAGCAGCTACATGATTCTTTACGGTTTCTGAGATACAATTGTTATTTTATTTTGACTATGATCCTTACAAAGAACAAAGTAGGACTCTTGCTTTCATTTAGACAAAAATAAAAGCAAGTTAAGAGTGTAAAATAGCAAGCACCGATGTATATTTTCATTTCATTTATCACATTCAATTCTTGAAATAAATATTTGTATGAGGCTGGTATTATTATTCCAATTTTGATTGAGGTAGCTGACTGTCAGTTGCCCTTGGTCTCTTAGCTACAAAGGACTAAGATGGAGGATCTTCTTGGCGGTATCACGTAGCCCTCAAAATTTCTAGTTCTAAAGAAACATATAGCAAGGCTATATAAAACCAGCATATTGTTTTAAAATTGTAGAATACTTTCTAATTCTTATTTTTGATTATGTGGTTGAAGTTCATTTTTTTGGTTTATACCTTCCATGCTCACAAAATGTCATTTAAAAAACTAATCTGTAATTATTAAAAGTTTTAAAGTTTAAGTTCACAGAGAGCACAAGGTGTGGTCTAGAGCTGGGCAAAAGAATACATAGATTTTAAAAAAATGTAAGGGCCAGAAACCTATATTAATTTAGCAAGTGAATGGTAAAGAAGATAGGTACCTCAGGAACCAGAGGCCAGAATGAAGTTCACAAGTGAAAGAGACCGGGCATGCATTGAATAAAGAATAAATAAAAGAGAAAAATGAGGATGAGAAAGAAAAATATGTATAAAATTTTTCTCCTTTTACCCTCTGTACTGCATATCATCTATTTTCTCCTCAATATTTATTCTCCACCCCTTTTCATCCTACTGTGTAGCACAGAATGCTAACCTTAATGGATAATAATATAAAGTAAGTTCTCTTGCCTTCTGGCTTCTGCTTGTATTCAACCAATAGAAGGCCCTGGAAAAGACTGAAGGATGTGATGAAAGAGAGGTGATGGTATTAGCCCCTGGCTCCCTCCTTGATGGCTGCAATTTGGCAGTTACTGAATTTCTCTACCTAAGGCTGCAATGACCATAGTTGGCCCAATTCTGGCAAGTGTGCCTCTCACTGGGTTCTGCCAGGGCAGTGAAATCTATCAAGAATACCTGTGAGCTTTTTTTAGATCCCTATTTTCCCCCTTCTTGCAGTTGTCTCTATCTTGAATGTTCTTGTATAGAACTAGATCTAGATCAAATAAAAAGTGAAGGTTAAGAAACAACCAGAGGAAGAAAAATGGTGTAGAAAAGATGGATGATGGAAATAAATGGGAGGCAAAACTGAAAGCCAAAAGCACAGTGCAGTGACTGACAAATGAGGTGGAGAACAGAAGAAGAAAAATGTCCCATTCTGTCGCCTCTTCCAACCCTGCTTTCTTGACTTAGTGAAAGGCATAATCAAAGAAAGGATGAATTTCAAAAGCCTGAGCAAGGTGCCCCCATTGAATGTCAATGTCCATTTGTCTCTAACAGAAGACCTATCATTCATCTTGAAATTGGAGTTATCAGACTGATAAGAGCCAAGAGAGTTATTAGGCTAACTGAAGCTCAGGATGCCCAGGAGGAGAAGGGAAAGACTGATATATGTGGCAGACAGGTTAAAGAGAGGCAGTATAATTTTATGTCAAAGCTAGCCAGTGTCAAGCCTCCATCACCCTCAAAGGGCATGACAATTATTCCTGTCCCTCTAAGCAAGAACACATGCTTGACCTACAAAGAGAATTCAGCTCACCTCTTCTCAATTTAACTTATTTTCCTTTTGCCTCCACAATCCCCAACTTACAATATTTTATAGACATTTTATAACCTTACTACTATTTAAAATTATCAAGAAGACTTTGTTAAAATAACAAAACTTGAAATACTCTACTTTTAAAAAAAAATAATCTGATGTCAAGGGCAGACTAGCAGTATCCTAACTAAAGGATAATTGTATTTACTTTTTTATTTTTTTTGGACAGGGTCTCACTGTCAGTCACCCACACTGGAGTGCAATGGTACAATCACAGTTCACTTCGGCCTTGACCTCCCCAGGTTCAGGTCATCTTCCTGACTCAGCCTCCCGAGTCAGGGAGTATATTTACTTTTTCTTTCTTTCCTGCTAATTAACAAACTCTACTCTCTTTTTGCAAATGGTTGTCTTCTATTTTCAAACCTCAAACAATTCTAAGTTATGGCAATAAAAGAGAATTAGGCTAAAGATGGGAGTTTTCTGCTGAAGTGAAGTCTGGCATAAATATGACAAAATTCATCCAATTCCCACAAATGCAAGGGAATGAAAGATGTTTCTTCAAATAATCTAGAAAATATAAAGCCACAGGATACCTAGAAAAGACTGGACATGCAAGGGGAAAAAGTCACTAGTAAAAAATTGTTATAAAATATTACAGACCTATTTTAAAAACCATCAGGGCGATCTGTTCCAAGTATTCATTTGTGTCCAATTTTCCATAAATCTGCATAATATGTTGATAAACCCCTAAGTCCAAGTATGAAATATCAAATCAAGTGCACTAATTAGTGTGGCTGACTAGAATTAAATCCAAGACCAATCTGGCTAGCTCTCAATTACCTGCTTTAGTGGAGAGAAACAGCCCTGTGGGGGATAATCCCCTAAGCATTTATTCTTGGCTCTTGCACATGTTATTATGCTGGATTTTTGCTGGGTTGATTGCTTATTTGTTTTTAGCAGTGTTTTCTTCCCAGTTATTTTTACTTAAGTATAACAAAGTAATTCATCTTCCCAAAGTTAGCTGAGGTTTAACAAGGGCATCGAAGCAGGGCCATGCTTAGAATCGGGTAGCTCAGAGACCTGTGCCTCTTCCTGATGCCGTGTTCTCCATCTCATGAAGCTGAATGGCCAAATTGTCACTGCCGGAGCTCTCAGAGTCTCCCTAGGGTACATGGGACCTGACTGCAATTGAGACCAGTGATTTCTAACCATTATGAACTGTCAAATATTTTATGATGGCGAATCCTGTCCCCAACTTACTATTTAGGCAATTTATTTTTTCTTTCTACTTCTCTCTTCTTGATCTGTCTCATCCTTGAAGAATCCTGAGAGAGTACGGTATACACTAAAATTTCTACTGGGAAAGCTTGATCTGGTCCAACTGCCTTTATAATAAGTGAATTGACACCCATGAAAAGCCATCTATCCTATATCTTGTTCCATAATGAATCAATAATCTGATTTATAATGACAAATGGCTGTTTCCATATAGAATGTCAATAGTTTAATATTTTAATAAAAACATCCACAAACCAAGCCTTAACCAAAAGAATATTAGATTATATAACCTTATAGAGGAGATAATTATAGGCCCTGTAGGAGGCCAGAATACATTTCTTAAATTTTATTTTAATGTTTTCAGTTTGTATATGGTGCTCTGTGGTAGTCTTCAAACACTGTACATGTGACTTTCCATTTCATCCAGATGGTGATCCAGGCAAGGGAAGAAAGGGAAAATTGTCTTAGACTGAAAGAGGAGATCTACATTTCTCAAGAATGGAACCCTGACTGGGTGTGGTGGCTCACACCTATAATCTCAGCAACTTGGGAGGCTGGGACAGGATGATCCTTTGAAGCTAGAAGTTCAAGATCAGACTGGGCAACATTGCAAGATTCCATCCCTAAAAACAGTTCTTTTAAGTAGTAGGCATGGGGGTGGATGTCTACAGTCCCAGGTACTCAGGAGGCTAAGATGGAAGGGTCACTTGAACCCAGCAGTTTGAGGCTGCAGGGAGTTATAATCAAGCCACTACACTCCAGCCTGACCAACAGATCAAGAACCTACCTTTAAAAAAAGAAAAGAGTGAACCCCAAGTGATATCAGGTGTTAAATAAAGGATGAAAGGGTGGGAGAATCCAGGTGATAAATATCATGAATCTTCCTAGAGAACTACCTTCATTTAAAGAACTTAGAGGTGAATTAATTGGCAGTTGACAAGTAATTTATTATTCACATTTTACAATACTAATTTTACAGATAAAAACTCTAGAGTTCAAACACAAATATAATACTTTGATCTGCTGTAAAAACTTTAATAGATATTTTAAAAATATTAATTATTACAATTCATAAACATAAAATATCTTTCCTTAATTTGTGTCTTCTTCAATTTCTCTCAAGGTTTTATGGTTTTCATGGTATAGATATTTCACTTCTTTGGTTAATTTACACCTAAGTATTTTATTTTTATGCTATTGTAAGTGGGACTGTTTTCATAATTTCTTGTCTAGATAGTTCATTAATACTGTGTAAAAATGCTATTAATTTTTATTTGTTGATTTTGTAACCTGAAACTTGAGTGAATTTGTTGATCAGTTCTAACCATGCTTTGGTGGAGTCTTTAAGGTTTTCTGTATGTAAGATTATGTCATCAGCATGATGAAATGAAGAGATAATTTTACTTTTTCCTTTCCTATATGGTTGCTGCTTATTTTTTTTTTCTTACCTAACTGCTCTGGCTAGAATTTCCAGCAATATATTGAATAAAAGTGATCAGTGTGGGCACCTTGTCTTATCCCTGACCTTACAGGAAAATCTTTCGACTTTTCACTATTGAGTATGATGTCAGCTGTGTACTAGTCATATATGCCCTTCTCTGTGTTTGAAGTATATTCCTCCTATGCTTATTTCTTGAGAGTTTTGAGGATAAATTATCACAAACTAAACGGATTAGACAACAGAAATTTATTGTCTCACGATTCTGGAGGCTACAAGTCTGAGTCCAAAGTGAAGGCAATGGAGAAGATCTATTTCAGACCACTCTCCCAGTTTCAGGTAGTCCCTTGGCTTCTGGCAGCATACCTCCAATCTTCACATGGTATTCTCTCTGTGTACATGTCTATCACTTCATAAGGGCATTGTTTTTCTATGGACACCAGCCACATTGACTTAGGGGCCCATCCTTCTCCAGTATGGGCTCAACTTTAAATAATTAATGACATCTTCAACTGTCTAATTTCCAAGTAAGGTCACATTCTGAAGTAGTGAAGGTTAGGACTTCAATAAATTAATTTTAATGGGACATGATTCAACTCATAACATCTAATGACAGCTATTACAGCCAGAACTTACCATAATCCTGGGTATAAAAAAAATCAGTCTAGGCCGGGCTCGGTGGCTCATGCCTGTAATCCCAGCACTCTGGGAGGTCAAGGTGGGCAGATTATGAAGTCAGGAGATCGAGACCATCCTGGTCAATATGGTGAAACCCTGTCTCTACTAAAAATACAGAAGTTGGCTGGATGTGGTGACGGGCACCTGTAATCCCGGCTACTCAGGAGGCTGAGGCAGGAGAATCGCTTGAACCAGGGAGTCAGAGGTTGCAGTGCGCCGAGATGATTCCACTGCACTCCAGCCTGGTGACAAAATGAATGAGACTCCATCTCAAAAACAAAACAAAACAAAAAAAGAGTCAGCCTACTAATTTGTGTATTTTATTTCCTCACTATCTTTGGGGAAAACAAATGTTAGTTTAGAATAAGTAGTCAAAAAAATACATATTATTCCTGAATGACTGGGGCTCTAAACCCAGTTCAGATATAACCCAGTTATATCTTTCTTTCTTTAGTTCTTGAGAAAAAAATTTCAGAAATGCACATGCAGTACTACCCCTTTATTTGTGGCTTTACTTTCCATGGTTTCAGTTATCTGGAGCCAACCAGTCTAAAAATATATGTACATTTCCAGAAATAAACAATTCCTTTGGTGGTTGCCATAGATACTAAAACAGGAATGTTTTACTTATTAAATGTAATAAGAGTTATTATGTTTGTTTTCTTATAGTCAACACAGAGAAAATTTTAACATCTGTTATTTTTTTATGTATTTAATCCTATAGGTTTTAAACTTCATAAAACTGTTGTTCTTTTGTACAGTCAAATGTTTTTATATTTTCCATATATTTACCGTTTTATCTACTATTTATTAATACCTCCATCTTTAAGCTTCTATCTGGGATCATTTTCTTTATACTATAAGAATTTCCTTTAGTATCAGATCAACTAGTAATGAATTTTCTCAGTTTTTTGTTTCCTTTTTTGAAGGTATTTTTATTTTGCTCTCTCCTTTTGGCTAAATTTTTTCTGGGCAAAATATATTTACATTTATATTCTCTTAATATTTGAAAATCATCTATAGTCTTTCATCTTCATTTGCTTTTATGAAAACTCAGTTATATATATCATCATCATGAATTTTAAAATAGGACTTTTCTTTTTATCAATATATTCTCTTTTCTTTTGGTTTTCCACAATGTTTGCATTGAATGACAAGATGTGCTTTCATTTCTATGTATTTCCTTTGGATTAACTGTGGCTTTTTACATCTGTGATTTGATGTATTTTATCACTTTCAGAATATGTGTATCCATTGTTTCTTTAAATATTGTCTTTATTCCCTTTGCTCTCTCTCGTCTTTCTGAGAACACAATATATGCATTGTACTTTTTTTACTTTCATGTATTTCACATGACTCATTCTGTTTTCTCTCTTTTTCTATTCCTTTTTTGTTTTTGTATTTCAATATAGATATTTTCTTCTGATTTATTTTATGATGCACTAATTATCTTTTTTTCTTTGTTCAGTAAGATGTTGAGCAAACCTATTATGTAATTTCATTTATCATTTTTTCTTTTCCATTCTTTTGTTGTTTTCAATAATTTTCAGTTACCTACTTAAGTCTTTCAGATTGGCACTTCTTAAACGTACTATTTATACTTATTTAAAGGATGTGATTGATAGTTCTAATATCTGGATCCTCTTTGTTGTATTCTTTTGTTTGTTAACTTTCACCTTTTTATGTACCTGAGTATTTTAGATTGAATACACAAAGTCTGAGAACATATACAAGTAATTTAAGGAACTTGGTGATGTTATTTTCCTCCAGAAAGGATTTACTTTTTATTCCAATGAGGCAGTTTAAAGAAGGAATATGACCTAATTCAATCAACCACTGAGCTAATTCAAATTCAGGCTTCAGTCTTTGTGAGGTCTGGCATATTTTTGGTTTTCTCCTATGTTTATATTCACATTCCTCACTATCATGTCTCAGGAGTCCTAACTAAAAGCCTGGGGGATTCCTAGCATTCTTATTTCACAGTGGGCCATGAACACAAGGTTTTTCTCTATAGCCCCATGAGACATTTGGAAGCTCTGCTCAGTATCTCAGCTTATTAGTCATTACTTTTTAGTCAGCTCTTCAGGTTCTCATCTGCATCTTTTAAATTAATAATTTTCTGGAAGAAAAAAAAAAGAACACCAAATTTTAGATTTCTTCTGTAGGTATTCTATTTCCCAAAGACCTTGACAACTCAATAACTCACTTTCTTGACTTCTGTCTGATGTCTCCTTCAGATAAATGCTTTCCCATGTTTTTGTGTTTTTTTTCTAGTTGTTCTTAATAAGTTGATCTATTACAATATCGGCAGAATCAGAAACCTGACTATTTTGCTCTATAATATACTGATATAGTTTGGATATTTGTCCCCTCCGAACCTCTTGTTGAAATGTGATCCCCAATGTTGAAGGTAGAGCTCTGTGGGAGGTGGTTGGGTCATGGGGGCAGGTGTCTCATGAATGGCTTGGTGCCCTACATATGGTAATGAGTTACTGTGAGAGCTGAGTGTTTAAAAGAGCCTGGCACCTACCCCTCTTTCTCATGCCCCCTTTCCCATGTTATGTACCTGCTCTGTTTTCAACTTCTGCCATGATTATAGTCTTTCTGAAGCCCTCACCAGAAACAAACACTGATGCCACGCTTGTACAGCCTGCAGAATACTGACCAAAATAAACCTCTTTTTTTTTTTTTTTTTTTAAATAAAGTACCCAGTCTGAGGTACTCCTTTATAGCAACACAAAACAGGCTAACACATGGCCTTTCAGGAGAAGGGGTTTTATTATGTTTCATTTTCACTTAAGATCTAAAGTTTGTTTGTAAGTTGCTCAATGAACATTTTGGTTCATACCAACTGATAAACATAATCATCAATCAATATTTAGAAAAGCAGAATCAGATATTTTAGATGCTACTTTTTATAAATGTATTTTATAGGTTTGACATACAAATTGGATATATCCATAACACCATATTAAGGTTATAATGCTCATCATAGGATAGATGGTATTCCAGTTATTTATTGTTGCATAACAACCCTTCTCCCTAAAATTTAGCAACATAATCCAACAATAACTATGTATTTTGATTTGCAGTCCACAATAATATGAGCAGAGCTGAGGGAAGAATGTTTGCTTCTACTTTCATGCTGTCATTTGGGGCAAAGACCGAGAGCTCCCTCACAGCGTATCTGATGGTTGATATGGGCTGTTGACTGGTAAAGGGCTGTTGGCTGGAACACATTCATGCCTCCCCTCCACATAGCAGAATGCCTTCCTTATAGTATGGTTGCTGAGTTTCTAGAGCAAGCAACTCAAGAGGATTGTGTTTTATAAACTACTCTTAGACGTCACACGGCATCACTACTGCCATTGTCAGGAGTCCAGCCTAGTAAAAGGGTAAAAAAATCATAGATCCCCACCTTTCTATAGTAGGAGTATAAAAATTATATTCTAAGAGATGTGGAAGGCATAAGAAATAGTGTTGTGGCCATTTTGGAAAATGCAATCTGCTATATTTTTCAGAAAATCTGTGATTAGGTCAGCTTTCTGAAAATACATTGCATTTGAAATCTTATAATGATGTTAACCTTTTAAAGATCCTGATACAAATCTTTAATTAATGATTAAATTATTCCCATAGAGAAAATAAATCTCTACTTTTTAATTTATATAAATGAGATTTCTCTTAAACTTGGTTAAACTTGGTTAAAGCTCGTATCTATGTATCTTACCTCCAAGAAGCCATTATTTATTTTAATATTCTAGTTTTGTCATGAATTAATTATATCCTTCTATCTATTTTTTCTGAGAGTTACAGATTATTTTTGTGAGGGCTGTCAGTGGCACTGAGTGTCAAGAGCATTGCTAAACCTGCTTCAATTATTTTGTGCCACTTAGATTTTTGTAAGTGCATCTACCGCATAGACAGCATGTTTGTTGTCAGAACTTGAGATGTGCATTTAAGAAGCTCTCTGGAGTATCTTCAAGTTCAAAAATATCATCTAGCCAAGGTTTTCTTTATATAGTCTCTTGAAAATGCTAACTAAATACCTTTAAATTTCCAAAAAGAGGGAAATTCTCTCTAATATTTAAATATAAGACAGTCAGAAAACTCCACAGAAGTCTAATGGAAAACATAACAATAGTGCTTATATGACAAGAATGCAATAGACTAGCACATGCTTCGGTCTGTTGCATGCCTCAGGTTTCCTTCACAAGATGGGGATGCCTGATCAAAAAAAAAAAAAAAAAGGAAGTTCTGTTTTATCTTACCATCATATGTTTCCTAATTCCGAGACCCACAATGGTGCTGACAAGAGGAATAACTATAACTCGTGGGTGATGCAATGTGGGACTGGAAGTTTGTAGCCTCCTGCCTTCTCTCCACCCTGTAACAGTTGCACTGGCTGTATTGTTGGGAAAAAAAAAGCTTCAAATTTCATAAAAACTGCCAGGCAGGAAATGGAAGCTGATTGGTGGTAGCAGAATGCTCTGGGGACTTCAAGGGGAGGCTGAGATAGAAAAAAACCTTAGAGTATAACGAAAACAAGAAATTTTAGACATAAATTAAGGGTAGGAAGGAAATGCCACCTCGGTAGGTCAGGGAGGCTTTTGACTGGTTGACTGTATAAAAAAGAAAAAACTGGACATGCCATTTAACTAAATTATAGCAAAAGAGAGTAGAAACAAATCCCCCAATTACCACAAACAACAGTTCGGATCCTCCATCTCCATTTACAAATGCAAAGATCATCAGAAGTAATTAAACATCCTGAATTATTCATGAGTCAAAATAGAATGTAAAACTGCAATTACAGGTTAAGAACATGTACCTATAATGACAAAAATACACATGAAACATAATTAAAATTGTAATTGGACAAGCAAAGCCCTTAAACTGTATTTAAATAAAGTATAAATGTTAAAATTTGTAACGAAATTCTGGGAAAAAAATGGTAAACAAATAGGTAGGAAGAAGAAAATAACAAAAGATAGAATTTTTAGTATTTTTATTAAAAAAACACATTAGTAATATTTTACTAATAAAAATTAAGGCATTAAAAAACTAAATTGAAGAGGTAATTAATTGAATGTATCCATAAAATAAAATTATATTGCATCAAAATAATTGCAACCATAAATGAAATAGATAACTTTATAAAAATATATAAATTTCTAAAATCAATTTATCAGGAAAATTTTAGAGCATTTTATGTATCTATGTGTGTGTGTATGTTCATATATGTGTGTGTGTATAAAATGATGAGTGAGGGAATTAATAGATGAATGACTCTAGAAAGTTATCTGTCAATTGTCAAAAATTAATCTTTTCCTGAGTAATAAAATTAGGGTTGAATTTTATTTTCTTGAAAAGTAGTAGTAATAAATTCACTGAAAACACAAAAGCACTTAAATTTGAAAAGAAGCAAAATTATCTTTATTTACAGCTATAAAAAGGAATTAAGTTTTGTTATGTGCTACAACATGGACAAACCTTGAAAACAGTATGCAAAGCAAAATAAGCCAGACACAAAAGAACAAATACTGAACAATTTCACTTATATAAAAGATCTAGAATGAGTAAAGAGACAGAGACAGAAAGTATATTAGCAATTACCAAGGGCTAAGAGAGGAGAGAATGGGATGTTACTGCTTAATGGCTGAAGAGTTTCTGTGTAAAGTCATTAAAAAGTTCAAGAAATAGTGGTGATGTTTGCACAACGGTGTGAATGTACACTTTTAAATGATTAAAATAGCAAACTTTGTTATATATTTATATATTATATTTTTGTTACATACATTACATAGTATATATATTAGGTAATATATATTTATTGTATACGTATATGTATATGTTTTATCATATAACACATATTATTATGCATAATAATGCGTCTGTTATGTACCACAAAATAATGTATAATACAAATTATTTTATAATAATATACAGTTATATGATATATAACAAATTGTTTGCATGTATTATGTATAACATATTTTATATAATATGCTAACATGTTAATATAACATATTAACATACATGTTAGATATAATATAGCTTTACAAATGGAAAATATATCATATATATCTCATCACAAGTTTTAAAAATATATTTTCTCACCTAGATTCGTGTAGGTTTGGATTTTGCTTTTACCACCTATTGAGGAATCTTGAACAAGTTATTTAATATTTCTTAGTATGGGTTTCTTTAGCTGTAAAATATGAATTATAACTACAGCCCCACACCTCCCTCATTAGCCTGCAGTAGGGAGTGGGACAATTTGCACTTTCAGCATCCTCCAAACACAATCACAATAGTTATCTCGAATACTGTACATCCTCTATTCTGAAAAGTGTTTTTTCATTCATTTTAAAATTACGTTGTGTCCTACAATTGACAGGTATATGTAATAAAATATTTTTATCTACTAAATATTATTAAAGACTTTGCACAATGGTTTACACCTGTAATCCCAACACCTTTGGAGGCTGAGGAGGGAGAATCACTTGAGAAAGGAGTTTGAGACCAGCCTGGGCAACATATTGAGACTCCAACTCTACTAAAAAATAAAAAGTTATAAAATATTGGTGTAAGTTTCATTTGCTATTATCTTATAATTGAGGAAATACAACATTTTTATTATGTATATCTGTAATTTTAATAGGCAAATATTCTTTGCATAATTGGAATAAACAAATTGAATTTTGAAAATGTAAATTAAAATACAGTGACTAAAATAAATAGGTGAGTTATCTAGAGACTTTTATAGGCAATCTACAAATAACTTTCTAGAAACTATGCAATTACTATTTAGTGGATAAATAATAGTTTTGGCAAGCACATTTAGTAGCATGGAAACAGATTTACAGGGAAAAAAAGATTAGCAAACATTATGTATAGTATGACCCTTTTTAAACCCAAAATATCAATAGTGATGGGTTAATTTTTTTCTCTGTATTTTCTACAATCAATATTTTACACTTTCATTCAAAAATATTTATTATGTTTCTATTATATGCTGATTACGCAGATATTAAGCTAATAATTATTTTGGCAATGTTAAAATGAATAAACAAAAGTGAATTTAAAAAATGAAGATGCCAGGCATGTTGGATCATGCCTGTAATCCCAGAACTTTGGGAGGCCAAGGCGGGTGGATCACGAGTTCAGGAGTTCAAGACCAGCCTGGCCAAGATGGTGAAACCTCGTCTCTACTAAAAACACAAAAATTAGCTGGGTGTAGTGGTGGGCACCTGTAATCCCAGCTACTCAGGAAGTTGAGGCAGAGAATTGCTTGAACCCGGGAGGCAGACGTTGCAGAGACCCGAGATCGTGCCACTGCACTCCAGCCTGGGCAACAGAGCGAGCCTCCATCTCAATAATAATAAAATAAAGAGTAATTTTGCCGGATTGGAGCTACTTCACCCATACAGCATAACTCTAACACCAAGCAAGTTGATTGGTCCTGCCTGCCCCTACCTGATGTCCTGGTCCTACCTTTGATAGGATCTGCTTACTTGCTGTGGTTCCCAAAGGGGAATTATCAGCTAAAGTCAATTTTTGTTTCAATTTATTTCTCAATGACTGCAGTTACCTTTTACGTGTGAAGAGAGAATCTACTTTCTCATTGCTGCCTCCTGATTCTCAAAATGTGATTCCCACAATGTTCCCCCTCATCCCATGTCTTTCCATTTTGCCAATAGAAAGTCAAGTGGACCTAAAATCTTCCAGAAATAGCAAAATATAAACATGTAATCTAACCTGCACTTTAAATGATATAGAGTCAGCCTTCCATATCCATGGGTTCTGCCTCCATGGATATAACTAACTGCAGAGCAAAAATATTTTTTAAACACTATGTTTGGGCTTAACATGTACAGATATTTTTTCTTGTCATTATCCCCTAAACAATACAGTATAGCCACTATTTACTTAGCATTTGCATTGTCCCAGGTTTTTTCATTGGTTTTAGAGACAGGGTTCCCGTCATCCAGGCTGGAGTGCAGTGGTGATATCATGGCTCAGTCTAACCTCAAACTCCTGGGCTCAAGGGATCCTCCTGCCTCAGCCTCCCAAAGCACTGGGATTACAGACGTGAACCTCTGTGCCCGGCCTGTATTAGATATTCTAAGTAATCTCATGATGGTTTAAAGCATACAGGGGGATGTGTGCATAGGTCATATCCAAATACTGTGCCATTCTATATAAAAAGAGTTTGGTATCTGTGGGAGGTCCTGGAACAAAAACCCCATGAACACCAAGGGATGACTATAATTCTGACTGAGGTGTAAACTGAAATCCTGTGGGTTGAAACACTTTCCTGATTTTTTTTTTCATTTATTTTATACAACAAATGTAGATACTCTATTGTAGGAGAATCAATTTGTGAAGCCAAAATTGGTGAGAAATTTCCTTGTCCAGTTGACAAAACACAGACATGCAAATTTGCATCTTTTATCAATTTCAACCCATGTGCCTCTAGCATATACCCCAAGATAATTATCTGAAGTCTGCTGTACCTAAAACATACGTTCTCAGTTTTGAAGCGTATAATTTGAGAGGGCAAGGATACGTACTTCATCTTTGCACACAATTATTTCCTCTTTCAAAGGCAAGATGGCATGTATTTCAAAGTAACGATGATATGGTTCCGCTCTGTGTCCCCACGCAAATCTCATCTCAAATTGTAATCCCCACGTGTTGAGAGAAGGACTTGTAACCCCCACGTGTTGAAGGAGAGAGGTGATTGGATCATGGGGTCAGTTTTCCCCATGCTCTTCTTCTGACAGTGACTGAGTTCTCACAAGAGCTGATAGTTTTATAAGCGTTTGGCAGTCTCTCCTTCACACACTTCTCTCTCCTGCCACCTTGTGAAGAAGGTGCCTCCTTTCCACCATGATTGTAAGTCTCCTGAGGCCTCCCCAGACATATAGAACTGTGAGTCAATTAAACCTCCCTTGTTTATAAATTATCCAATATTGAGCAGTATCTTGATAGGAGTGTAAAAACAAACTAATAGAGACTACAAAAAAGAACTTTTAAGAAAATCAAAGAGTTAGATTTAAATTAAAAGAGAAGTATTACATTTAAATGAAAAGAAAAGGTAAAGAACATTTCCTAACCCCGGGTCTATAGTGCTCTCAGTTAGAGTTAGTTGTAATTTCCACACACCTCATTCACTTACATTCTTCTCACTTATCAGAATTTTGTTCTCCTGGGACAGGTAAATAGACAAGAATCCATTGTCATCTTGGCCGTGATAATGTTGCCTCCCTTAATTAAGCAATTTATCTTAGTTGTTCCGTTGCCAGCCTGAAATTGTTCTTGATTCAGTGATATTTTCATAGGGATTATGTAAAATGTTTTTCACTCATGCTGTTTTACCTATCTAATGAATGCCTCCCAAATTTATATGCATGCCTCTCTGATGATAAGAAACACAGAACTGAAAGAAAATTTAAAAATATCCTAACTGTGGACCTGCCAATTCAAATACCTTAAGAGCTACATGGAAAATAGAAAGGTCATTAAACTAAGCAAACTAACCCAGGATCAGAAGACCAAATACCTCATGTTCTCACTTATAAACACTGAGTACATATGAACATGGAGAAGGGAACAGCAGACACCATGACCTACTTGAGGGTGGAGGGTAGGAGGAGGGTGAGGATCAAAAAACTACCTATCGGGGCTGGGTGCGGTGGCTCACGCCTGTAATCCCAGCAGTTTGGGAGGCTGAGACGGGTGGATCACGGGGTCAGGAGATCGAGACCATCCTGGCTAACACGGTGAAACTCCATCTCTACTAAAAAAGTACAAAAAAAAAAAAATTAGCCGGGCATGGTGGTGGGCACCTGTAGTCCCAGCTACACGGGAGGCTGAGGCAGGAGAATGGCATGAACCCAGGAGGCAGAGCTTGCAGTGAGCCGAGATCGTGCCACTGCACTCCAGCCTGGGTGACAGAGCGAGACTCTGTCTCAAAAAAAAAATAAAAAAAAACTACCTATCGGATACAATGCTGATTATCTGGGTGACTAAATAATCTGTACACCAAACTCCTGTGACACAGAATTTACCTATGTAACAAACCTGCACACGTACCCCTGAATATAAAATTTTTTAAAAAGTGAGGAAGGTAAAAAAAAGAGAAGAAAATATAAATGTGTGAAGCAGCGAGTTTAAAGATTAAGATTACAAACCTGTGGAAACTTGAAGGACAGCTATTACCATAAAGCATTTTAGAGTACTAATTAATGCTATTTTGGCCAAAAAATCTGTATTCGTTAGCTGGATCAATCTCAAAGTTATTAAGGTTTTATGGTTTTATTTAATTCAATTCCCTCATTTTACAATTGGAGAAAGTAATATTCAGAAAAGATAAGTGACAAAACTACTATGAGATAGCAAAATGACGATAAGATAAGAAGGATTTGATAAGTAGTTCTTTTTTCAAAAAGGCTGGCAAGTCCTGGACTGTCCCTTCCAAATTCTCCAGTCTCATTTCCCTCTAGATATTCACTCCCCAAACCCAATCTCAACTTTTACCACCGTGATCTTCTTCCAAGACTCTCTTAGCAAAATGGCAGGGTCTATTTTCCCACTTCTTGAATTTGGACTGACACTGTGATTTCCATCAGCCAATGGAACATTAACAAGTCTGACTCAGGAAAGCTTGAAAAGTGCCCATGCGTTTCCGCTCAATCTCACCCTCTGCTGGTACCACAAGGGCACGCCCTGGCCTGCCTACTGAAAGATGGAAAATAGGAGACAGGTCAGTTTTTCCAGGTGAAACCAAACTGTGCTAGTTCAGCCCACAGCCCACTGACATAACAGCTCTGCCTTGCAGAAGCACAGCAGACCACAGACACATGAGCAAGCACAGCCCAGATCCTCAGGAGTAGACTAGATTAGCTGAACCCCACAGACTCATGAGCTAAATGATATTTTAATGTTGCATGCCACTGAGATTTTGTGGTTGGTTGTTACTCAGCATTATTGTGTCAATAGATAACTGACGCACTCGCATCATAATTTCCAAACCACTCCATCTGTGACTACATTTGGTTGAGTCATGTTGACAGAGGAGTATTCAGACAGGTCTGAGGCCAGTGAGATAAAGGTGTAGCATAGACAGCCAGGTGAATACTTGTTCAGCTTGTGAATAAGTGTGGGGCTCAGATGACAGGTATAAGTAGTTCAGAAATGGTTTCTAATTTATAATTATATTAAATCAGAAAGCAAGCAGATTCAGGACCCAGGGCAGGCTTGGAATATGGTTAGACTGACATCAACCAAATAATAAGAAATCTGAGTCAATAGTTGCACGATAAATGAAACTAACTTTTTTTTCTTTTTCTTTTTCTTTTTTTTGAACAGGTGTTGGCAGCTGGGACTGGTCTGGGTTGGACTGGGTTAGCATAGGACTGGGCTTCAGAAGCAGGTGGCAACAGACAGTTCTCCTGGCAGTAGTACCTAGTCCTCTCCAGTGGTAAACACACAGGCAACTTCCAGAGAGGCCTTGCACACCCTGACTTGTGAGTCCTGCCTGTGTTGGAGCAGTCAAGGAGAAACATTTTATACCTACAACTGCTCTGACCTATTGTTGGTAATAACTGGTAATACCTTTAACAAACTGGAACAATAAACTCATTTTTAACCAGATTAACTCAAGTTGGCAATGCCAAATAAAATGCAGGATGCCAAATTTAATTTGACTTTCAGATAGCCAACATAAAACAACGTATGTCTCAAATAATGTATGATATATACTAAAAAACAAAAAACAAAAAACAAAAAACAAAACCTATTGTTTTATTTGAAATTCAAATTTAATGAATTCCTGTATTTTTATTTGCTAAACCTGGAAATCCTAACATAGGGTGCTCCTCGATGATTAGCTAGTTGAAACCTACTATATTAGTCCATTCTCTCACTGCTATAAACAACTATCTGAGACTGCGTAATTCATAAAGAAAAGAGATTTATCTGGCTCACAGTTCTGCAGACTATACAGGAAGCATGGCTGAGGAGACCCCAGGAAACACAGTCACGGCAGAAGGTAAAGGGAAAGCAGGCAATCTTACACTGCCAGAGCAGGAGGAAGAGAGAGAAGGGGAACGTCCCCCACACTTTTAAATAACCAGATCTCATAAGAACTCTATCATGAGGCAGCACTGGATGCCGGGCGCGGTGGCTCACATCTGTAATCCCAGCACTTTGGGAGGCCGAGGGAGGTGGATCACCTGAGGTCAGGAGTTCGAGACCAGCCTGACCAACATGGTGAAACCCCATTTCTACTAAAAAAAAAAAAAAAAAAAAAGCCGGGCCTGGTGGTGTAATCCCAGCTGGCCTGTAATGCCAGCTACTCAGGAGACTGAGGCAGAAGAATCGCTTAAACCTGGGAGGCAGAGGTTGCAGTGAGCTGAGATTGCACCTCTGGATTCCAGCCTGGGTGACAGAGCAGAGAATCCGTCTCAAAAACAAAAAAAAAAGGGGAGGGGGGGAACAGCACTAGGGGGATGGTGCTAAACCATAAGAGAGCATCCCCATGATCCAATCATTTCCCACCAGGCCCCACCTCCAACACCGGAGATTACAAATCAACATGAGATTTGTTTGGGAATACAAAGTCAAATCATATCACCTAGTAAATTCCAAAGGGGCACACTTCATAACTCTGTTTCTTCCACAACACAGAAAGACAGAGTTCTTCTCTGCTATTCGTCAGCAAATAATTCAACACATTCCAGATGAGGGAGCTAACTCCCACATTTGGCTCCGTGTGTAGATGGATATATTATTGTTACAGTATTTTTCATTAAATGTTTGTTTCCAGGTTATTTCCTTCTATCTGTATACCCCTTTCTTCCCTCAGTAACTTGAGCGTTCCTTGCATAAAGGAAGTGATGACAGCCAAAATGATAAAGGAAAAGAGGGAGTTAAAGGGATTAAAAAGATTTACAGCACGTAAAAGAATGAAGTGATCAGAAAGAGAAAAGCTAAACAGAATTAACTGCAGGTCAGCATCTGAAGTAACTGAGCTGAGATCGCACCACTGGACATTGTTTTTTCAACATTAATATTCAGTAACCATTCGATAAATGTTCATTACATTTCCTTTTTTGTGTATAAACATTCAAAAGAGACAAGATGCATAATACAAATCATTGCCTCTGAAGGGCTCACAGGCTGATGGGGAAAATAAATGAGTCCTGAGATGATAGGTCCATGATCTTATGATGGTCCACGATGAACTACAGAGAGTAGGTTCATCACCATCCATTTCCCTTGCAAGTGTTAGAAGCAGGGTAGCAGTGCTAATGCTAAACACTGCAATGCATGGAACGTTTCCAAATAAGCAAAGATCACACAGCCCAAATGCCAATGCTTCTCCTAGAGATAAATACCAAGAAAAACAGGCGTTTCAGAGAGCCAGTGGAATGCAGTGGAACAAGTGTTGTCTTAGGATTCAGAGATAGGTAATTGTACATCTGGCTGTGTGATCTAGAACAAGTCGCTGTGACTTCTCTGAGCTTTGTATCTTCATTTGAATTGTGGAAAAAATTATGCCTGTCTTCTAGAGTTTATATCAAAGATTGACAATCTACGCCAAACATTCTGCAAAATGTCAGTGACTAGATAAGACTCAATAATTGGTAGCTATTGTTAATATTTGCATAATTACAAAGTTATACATGATAAACTAAGGAGAAAACAGAGTCTGTGTAAGTGAAAATTCTCAAAGAAAAAGAAGAAGATAGCAAAAAATGGCTTGTTAGTTAGACAGCACAAAGTAAATATAAGATTACATATTATAATTATAGGATGGCCTATAATCCCAGCTGCTCTTGAGACTGAGGCAGGAGGATCCCTTGAGGCTGTTACAGTAGGTAGCTAACCAGACACAGGAGAGGGCCGCCCCCAACCAGGAATATCAGGCAACCATCAGGTGACGGTCAGGCAGCTGATACTCTGTTTCTCTCAAATGATAATAGGTTGCAGCCAGAGCCAGAGGAAGGCAGTCTCTCTATAGGTAGAAAAACCTGAAACTGGTGATCAGTAGCTTCTCAGTAAGATCTCAGGAGTTAGGTAAGTGAGCTCAAGCCTGTGCACTATGAGGCAAAACGGTGGAGTTTAACCGGTATATGACCTTCCTCTAGGAACGTTAGATCGGTGAGGGAAGAACACCTCAAGTGCGCATGCTTAGAACTCCAATAAACACACTGCGCATGCTCCCCTCCCAAACACTAGCAGGCCACTGAACATGCGGACAGCCCATGCCAAGAGAAGAATCAGGGCAGAAGGAACCCAAAACCCCAAAAGTATGCCAACATATAAAACTCCAAGTCAAAAGGTCAAACCATGCACTTGCCTTTCAAGTTGTCCGCTTGGCCCTCTTCCAAGCATACTTTCCTTCCTTTTGTTCCTGCTTGAAAGCTTTTAAATAAACTTTCCCTCCTGCTCTAAAACTCGCCTCAGTCTCTCCTGCCTCATGCCCCTCCGTCGAATTCTTTCTTCTGAGGAGGCAAGAATTGAGGTTACGTCAGACACATACAGATTTACCGCCACTATCAAGGCCAGGAGTTCAAGACCAGCCTGGTCAACATAGGGAGACCTTGTCTCTAAAATCGTTTACAAAAAATTAACTGAGAGGTGAAAGGATTGCTTGAGCCAAGGAATTCAAGGTTGCAGTGAGCTCTGATTGCCACTGCACTCCAGCCTGGGTGACAGAGTGAGACTCCAACTCTTAAAAAACATCGTAATAATAAATTAAATAATAAGTAATTATAAAGACATATAAAGAAAATATTGGAATACATATATTTAAATACATTTCAACATTCTGCTTTCAGGTCATCACCCGGCCACCATTTTTAAAGGAAAAATATTGATACAGGTCTTTCCTTTTGTTTGGGAAACATTTAAACTCTAGGAATGCAGATATAATTGGAAAATAGAAATTTTTTTAACCTTCTCCAGCAATCCTTTTGGAAACACATTTATGGATTTCAGTTTCATTTATCATTCAATGAAATCATCTATTCTATATTTTTGGTCTTCTGTAACAAGAAATTTTTCCTGGGCCCTTGAGGAAAATAATGTAAAATAGATTCCAAAAACATTTCGACTGTCAATTATATACTGAGAAAGGCAGATTAATCCCCGTAGACCTCATGGTTGACAAAGTCCTCACTTAATGTGTTTAGCTATAGTGCCAAGAGGAAATTGATAACAACTCTCTGGGTGCCTCAAAGCTGTTACATGGAATAATTACTGCCCTGGGGTATTGAAGGTGATCAGTTACGCTGGGTCTCTTCAGAACTCAGTGAAGAAGAAAGGGGCAAGGGTGATTATCTTTCTATAATACCAGCAGCTATTATGTCACATTTCTTAAATTCATTTCAATGAAATAACAGTGCTTTTGTTTTCCTTAAGTGACTTACTTTCTAGCCTTTTTTTTTTTTTTTTTATTGCTTTGTTTTCAATATAAAGAAAGCCAATCTGCTGTTCGCAAACTTTGTTGTGAAAAAGGAAATCATGTGAGGACATGAAACCAGAGGAACTCTGCTAAACTGCTGGTGGAAATACAAATTGTTAAAGACACTTTGGAAACAGAGTAGGATTATCTAGTAAAGTTCATGTGCATGATATGCATATTTACTCCTAGGATATACCCTAAAGAAATAAGTGCACGTGTGCTCCAAGGAACGTGCATAAGAATAAGAATAAAGATAGTAGTGTTATTTATAATAACCCCACATTGGGGGAAAAAAGGCTATCAAGAATAGACTACATAATTTATAAATATGTTCATAATCTGGATTACTACATGCAATTAAAAGGAGTACCGCAGACATTTGTGAAAACACGGATAAACTCCCAAATATAAAATTTTGAGTAACAGAAACCAGACAGCAAAGAATACATACCATCTGATTTCATCAAAAACATGCAAAAGTTAATTATAATGTGAAGACTTGCATTCTTAAATTTTAAACTCTCAGAAGAAGATGGGTAACATTACCAGAGAAATCAAAATAGTGGTTACATTCTGGGTAGGGAGGAACTGTGGTTGGGAAGAGGCCTTCAGAAGACAGGATTTGGGAGCACCAATAATGTATAATTTCTGGATGTGATATTCTATATATTAACCTATTGGGCAATATTTAATCTATTGAACTATATAGTTATGTCTTATCTACACTTCTATTTGTGTTTTATATTTCACAATAAAAAGTTAAGAAAAATAACTCATTTTTGTTTGTTTTTTGTTAAGCAATTTTCTCTAAACAGAGGAAAGGGGATTAAAAATGACTGGGTTCACACTGAGCCATTTATATGCATAATCTCTTCTAATTCTAACAATAAACCTCTTAAGAACTTATGATATTCCCCACTTGAGGGCTAGGGAGAGAGGCTCATAGAGGTCCAGCAGTTTGCACAGGGTCACATAACTAGTGAAAGCAGAGCCAAAGCTGAACTCAGTCTTGACCCAAGTGCATGCTTTTTATACTTCATCATGCTGACTATATCTACATTCAGCATAGCTTTATGCATAGAAATTTCATATTTTCTTCTAGGAAGCCAGCTAAACACACATGCAAGGTCTGAGTATTGATGCATAAACAACTTTAAATATTTTAAATACAACCTAAAAGATAACTGACTAAAAATATATGTAGCTAATTCTGCACTAAAGCCAGACCATTCTATTGAATAAATATGTTATTTATTGGGGTAAATTATGTATTATTGCTTTTTAAATAGTAAAAATAATTTTGTGAGTCACTGGCTCATGCAAAGAGGGTTCTGGAAGGAAGTGTGCAAAGACAAAATCTCAATTATTATTCTAAGATTTTGTCCTATGTAGCATGGGTCACAGAAATAAAAAACAAAGACAAAAGAAAAAGCTAATAAAAATCCTGTACCCTTCTCAAGCTGAGAGAGGACTCAGAAGGAAACTTTATTCATTTGCTCCCATAGGCATTTGAGTGCTTACTGTTGCACTTTGTTCTAGGCCCCAGGATACAGTGATAAAAAGATACACAAGGTGATGGGAGTGACGGGGATTATATTCTATGCAAGAGACTGACAAGCAAGTGAACAAATGAGCTACCTTCAGAGAGTCAGACAGTGATAGAGGAGAAGCTATGAAGCAAAGAAGGGCTAATGAGATGGAGAGAGTTCAAAGTCACAATGAAGGTGGGATCGGTGGCATCAGCCAAAGCCTCTTTCAACAGGTGATATATGAGGCAAGGCCAGAAAAAAAGACCAGAAGAAAGCCACACAACCACGAAAACTGGGAGAAGATGCTTCAGGCAGAAGTGGCAGCAAGAATAAATTTCCAAGTTAGAATTGTGCATGGTGTTTCAAAAACAGTGTGACCGAAGGATAGTCTGTATAAGAATATAAGTCAGGATTTGGTTCAACTTCAAATACCAAAAATTACAAAGTAACAGAACCTTAAATAGAAATCATTAGTTCAGAATTGAAGCACAGCTTCACAAAGCCATCAGAAATCCAGGTTACTTCCATATTATGGAACCATCATATTCCTCGTGATCTAAAATGGCCACATGAGCTTCAGCTCTCACAACTGAATTCCAGTTATAGGCAGATGGAAGAATCTACCTCATTTTTAAGGGTATTTCCTGGAAGTTAACACAACACTTTAATATACATTCCATTGACCAGAAAAAAGTTAAATGACTAATCTAAGTATAAGAAAGGTTGGGAAATTCCAGAAGGAAGCTAAACATACGTCTTCTTTTTTACCAAGAGAGAAAAATAAATGTATATTTTATACTACAGGCAATTTGTCACAGGGAAAAAGAGGTAAAATAATTGAATACGGAGAGGTAGATAAGGGTAACTCATTTAGAGGCTTAGTAGACAATAGTAATTTTAATTTTATACATGAAAGCAAGGGCCACTTAGCCTTAATGTAATGCTTTGCTTGAATGTAGGAGTTGCTAGAGTTACAGTCTTACCTACGTACCCTGCATATAATTCATACTTCAAGTCTGTCTTGGGGATTGGCTGATAATCCCTTCTTCAAGCCTGTTTCAGGGATTGGCTGGGCTTTCAGGATGATCACCATAGCTTGAAGCCATCTGATTCTCCATTTGTTTCCCCCTCCTTTTTCAAGTCAGTCACCATGTCCTGTCAATTCTATCATCGTAGTGTCGATTGCACAAAGAATGGAAAAGCTTGATAGAATAGTAAAATTGTGAATTCAACAATCATCTGTAGCAACATCAACCATAAATGAAAAGGTACAGAAAGGCATTGTGTGGTGGGTATAATTGTATTCCCTTAAAATATATGTTGAAGCCATAATTCCTGGAAGCTCTGAAGGTGACCTTATTTGAAAACAAGGTCTTTGAAGTTGTACTCAAGTTAAAATGAGTCTATACTGGATTAAAGTAGGCACTAAGTTCAATAACTGTTACCCTACAAGGAGATCAGGTCATGTAAAGGCACAGGAGTATAGAGGAACACAGCGAGAATGCCATGTGATGACAGAAGCAGAGATTGCAGTGATTTGGCTGCAAGCCAAGGAACATTAAAGATTGACAGTCACCACCAAAAACTAGAAGAGGCGAAGAAGAATTCTTCCTCAGAGCCTCCAGAAGGAACCAATCCTGCTGAAACCTTGATTTTAGACTTCTAGCCTCCATCACTGTGAGAGAATAAATTTCTGTTGTTTTAAGACCATCCAGTTTATGGTAATTTGTTAAGGTCGACCTAGGAAACTAACACACCCTATAACACTGGTTCTGAGATAGCTGAAGCAGAAAAAGAGAAATGGGAATCCAATCAGTAGCTGATTTGGCTGTGGAGTAAACAAAGTCCCAGCAGTACTGGGAACAGGTTCAGAAATAATCATCACAACCTTTATCAGACAGCCAAGATCCCATTTGAATCAGAATATGGTAATTGTCACACACCCCAAGAACTCCCTACTTTTGTATCATAAAGGAGTATGTAATTGGAGAGGCTGAAATTGCAAACCAGCTGGTGGGAGTGAATCACTGGTATTTTGTTCTCCTTTTCCCTATGTTTGCTTCAAGGCTAGAGATTAGGTAGGATCATCACAAATTTAAAAGACACCCAGTAAGAATGTATTCAATGATATTTGAAATATTTCAGAAAAAAAATATAAACCATAAGGCATTTTACTCACATATTTACCCAGAAAAAGATATAAGGATTTGTTATGGTCTGAATGTGTCCTTCCAAAATTTATATGTTGAAGTCCTATCCCCAGTACCATAGAATGTGACTCTATTTGGAGACAGGGCTTTTAAAGTAGTAATTAAGTTAGAATGAGACCAGTAGGATAGACCTTAATCAAATATGACTGGTGTCTTTATAGGGAGAGGAGATTAAGACACACAGAGAGACACACACATAGAAATAAGACACAGACAGTAGCTGTCTGAAAGTCTGGGTGTGAAGACTGAGAAGAAACCAAACCTGACAATACCTTGATCTTAGACTTATGCCCTCCAGAATTATGAGGAAATTAGTTACTGTTGTTTACGCCACCCACCCAGTTTGTGGCATTTTGTTATGGCAGCCCTAGCAAGATAATAAATTTTGGTACAGTGAAGCAAGGTGCTGCTGTAGTATATACCTAATAATGTGGAATTGGCATTGAAATAGGATAATGGTTAGAAACTGTAAAAGTTTTAGGGCAAATGTTACAAAAAGCCTAGATTGCCTTAAAGAGACTTTTGGTTGAAATATGGATACTGAAGTTTCTGTTGGTACAGATGTAAATGAGGAACATGTAATTTGATGCTTGGTGAAAGACATTCCTTATTATAAAATGACAAAGAACTTGGCTGAGTTGTGTTCTAGTGTGTGTGGAAGGTAGAATTTGTGAGTGATGAGCTTGGATATTTAGTAGCAGAGATGTCTAAACAAAGTGCTAAAGGTGTGGCCTAGTTTCTTTTTGCTACTTATAGTAAAAGGCAAGAGGAGAAAGGTAAATCAGAGAAGAAATTGTTATGCAAAAAGGAACCAGAACTTGAAGATTTGGAAAATTCTCAGCCTATCCATATTGCAAAAATAATAATAATAACAAAACATAAAACATGTTCTGAAGAGAACGTCCAGGATTTAGCTGGACAACCATTTGATAAAGAGATTAGTAAGAATGTGACTCATAGATCAAATCAAACATCTCAGCAGAAACTCTGAGAGCTTGAACTGAAAGGGACAGAGATGGTACAAAATAAAGGAAGGCATTGGGATTTCTTAGATTCCACAGGATGGGGCAATAGAGCAATTAGGCTGTAAACATGCATTATCCTTCAAGAAAATGATCCCAAAGGTGATTCAGAAATAAGCAAGGCTGCACTGCCACAGTGGCTGCAGAAGTCATAGGAGGTGCTAGGAGAACTGAGGGGTATCCTACTTGGTTTCAGAGGGTGGGGCCACCTCCTCCATTTTAGCAGGTTAGGCTGCTCGCTAGGGTCCTCAGAGGAGTGACCACTCAGGACCACGGAGACAGGGCTGCCCACTTGGAATCTCAGAGCCTGGGCTGCTCGCTCAGAACCCCCGATGAGAGGCTGCCCACTTGAGACCTCAAGGAGAGGCTACTTGGGACCTTGGAGGCAGGGCTGCTCACTCAGGACCTCAGTGGGAGGGCTGCAGCCACAGTTTACAGAGACAATGCTGCTGTCCCAGTGAGCCAGCCTGGAAAACAGCATCGAACCAAAAAGGTTATTCTCCAGCTTTAAAATCTAATGGAATTTGCCTTTCTAGGTTTTGGGCTTGCCTGGAACCCATGACCTCTTTCTTCTACCTGATTTTTGGAATTGGAAAGTCTATACCATGCCTCTCCTATCATTGTATTTTGGAAACAGATAGCTTGTCTGGTTTCACAGGTTCACAGTTGAAAGGAATTTAGCATCAAGATAAATCATACCTTGAATATTACCCATACCTGATTTAGATGATATATGGATAAGACTTTAGACATAGAGTTGATACTGCAATGGGTTAAGACTTTGGGGCCATTGGGATGGAAGTTAATGTATTTTGCTTGTGAAAAGGACATGAATTTTGAGGGTCCCAAGGGTGGAGTGTTACAGGCTGCTTTGTATCCCCTGAAAATACATCAAAACCCTAGCCCCACTACCCTAGAATGTGAATGTATGTGGAGATGGGGCTTTTGAATAGGTAATTAAGTTAAGATGAGGCCTTTAGGATAGGACCGAATCCAATGTGACTGGTGGGAAGTCACAGTCATAAGAATAGAAGATTAGAACACACAGATAAATATCAGGGATGGGAGGAGAGGGGAACACAGAGAGGAAGGACCATGTGAGAACTCAGTGAAAAGGTGGCCATCTGCAAGCCAAGGAAAGAGGCTTCTGAAGAAACCAAACCTGCTGATATTTTGATCTTGGACTTGTAGCCTCCAGAACTGTGAGAATATAAATTTATGTTGTTTAAGTCACCCAATCTGTGGTATTTTTCATGGCAGCCCTAGCAAACTAATACCATGATTTGATTGAAATCTAGGCTAAGTTTCAGATTCTATGTTCTACATTATTATATGCTAAGACCTTCCAGCATACCCTTTGGGTCTAATGAAAGACCCAGTGATTCACAGGAACAACCTGTGTGCATAATCCGTGGATTTTGAGTGAATCATTTTCCCCATTACACACAGGCACACAAACATTTTGGTCAAAATAATAACAGACCAGAACCTCTGAAGAGTGGCTTTGAAGGAAAATATACAGTAAACTCAGTGTGAGTGCTCCATTTAAAGCTTTCCAGGTTTGAAAAACACAACATTGTAAACTGACAATAAAAGAGGAATCATCAAGAGCAACTGAAACACAAGCAGTGCAAACATGACAGTCTTCTTCAAGCCCTTCAGCAGACTAGTTCTTTGGTTTTCCAGTTAAAATCTTGATAGAAATGTTAACATTCCACTTGGGTCTCTTAATCTCCATCATGAAGGATCACTGGGAAAAATTAAATGACTATAAAGTTTTACAGAAATGGTCCTCAAAAATCAAGTAATCTAATTTACTTTGCTTTTAAATGCTGGGAAGTATCCATGCATGCTTCTCATTATAAAAGGACAGTAAAACCCACCTTAAACTCAGTTACAATCATCATGGGAATCATGCCCTCTGGGTACATGCAAGATACGTTGTATCTCTCACCAGAGCATGAAAAGTTCATGAACATTGGTAGAAGCAAGAAGAATTAGTAATTAACTATAACTTGACATCTTCTTTCTTCTAGTACTCCACCACCCTTCTCAATATGTAAAGTGTACTGTCAGGTCCAGTCATTTGTTTTCATCATAATATACCTCTCATATCTGTTCTTCCCATTTCATCTACTGGCAACTTTCATCTAAACCCTCATCACATTGCACCTAAAATTATGATTCTGATCTAATGGGTCTTGAAAAAATACTATTTTCTCAAATGCCTTATTTCAATTTTCTTATTACTTTCCATCCATCATCTGAGTTTTTGCAGATTCTATCTTTGCCACATTTCCAGTATCAAATCGATACATCATATATTTAGAAAAGGATGCCATGTTCTCCTCTTAGTTGCTGACATATTTTATCTACAATACCTCCGATGACTAGACGAGGTTTGAATAAGTGCCGTGAGGAGTGGCTGGGACCAACGTCCTGAGGTCCCAATAAAAATATTAGTGATAGCCAACATTCTCAGTAGTTAGTCTATACCAGGCACTATACTCAGCACTTCACAGATATTCACTTGCTTTTTTTAAATCAACAACCCTAGGAGCCAATTCCTATTTAATAATTTATATTTTACAGATCAGGTAGTCAAGATACAGAAAAAGTAAGTAACTTGCCAAATTTACAAAAATCCCTCAACTCAAGCTCCAGATTTGAACCTTGTTCTGCTGGCTCAAAAGTTAAATCTCTCATAAGTAGACGGTGAAGCAGATATTTTGCAAGCTAATTTTTTTTACGGCTTTATGGATTCTTAATGCCAAGCTACACAGAAAGAAGTGGAGAAGAGCCCTGGTCTAGGAGTAAGGAAATGTGTGCTCTGCTCAGAAATCTGTTGCTGTGTTCCTATGAGAAAGCCAGCGTTCCTTGCTGGGCCTCAGTGTCCTAATTGGTGAAATTAGGGCATTAAACTACATTATCTCTAAGGCAGTGATTTTTACTCTCCTTTACTCCAGTGTTCGTAGACTCCCTGCTACTATTAATCCATATTCATCTCTCTCTGTGTGTGTGTGTGTGTGTGTGTGTGAGAGAGAGAGAGAGAGAGAGACAGAGAGAGAGAGAGAAATGAGAGAGAGATTGAAGAGAGAGAGGAGAGAGAAAAAAGAGAGAGACAGAGATAGAAAAGTTTTTGTAAAAAAGCTGAACTAACAGTACATAAAGATACATGTGTTCTTATTCCTCCCATAATAGTAGGCAATTATTAGTGTGACTTAGTGACTTACAGATGAGGAGGGCCTGAGTCAGCATCTCTATAAGGCTCTTGGCTGTACAGTACAGTACCAAGATGGATGCAACAGGAAGTGGGGTGAAATGGAAGCACTTCCTCAGGGTTCCCCTGCCAAGCTTTCAGTTATATCCTTTTGGCTATAGCTAAGTTATATGCTATCTTAGTTGGTTTTGTGCTGCTGTCACAGAATACCTCAGACTGGGTAATTTATAATGAACAAAAACTATTGGTCCATGGTTTTGAAGTCTGGAAGATCCACGATCAAGGGCTAGCATCTGTTGAGGGTCTTCTTTCTGCATCACTCCCTAGCAGGAGGGCAAAAAGAGGGAGAAGAGAGAGTAAAAGGCTCTTAATTCCCTTTTTTATAACAAATGTACTCCCAAGATAATCATGTTTCATTAGACCTACCTCCACACACTGCTGCATTGAGGACTGAGTTTCCAACCTATGTTTATGGGGGGCACATTCAAACCACAGCATATTTTACTCCTAAACCTGGGTCTGGACCTGGCTCTCTTGAGATCAGAGAATTTCTGAGCAGTTCCAAACAAAAGTAGAAGGGCAGGGCTTTGGGGCTAACCAAGCAAGTGTATGTCACAATTTTGCATTCTCACATACAGAGCTGCCAGGGAAATATTCTTCAAACACATACATGGGAAGTCATTTCACATCTCAAAACTTTTATATGGTTACTACTAAAAAGTAAACTCAGTGTAACATTGAATATCTTTTGTAATTTAGCTCCCTTTATTCTAACTTTATCAGATTATCCTCCCTATTAGGTATTTTGGAAACCAATGGAAACATTTTCCTCACTGTTTTCTAAACATCTCATGTGAATCTGAATCTCTGTTATTTTGCTGACCCTATTTGTTTTGCCTGAAATGTTCAACATTCTCAATTATCACACTTTTATTAAGCGTGTTCTATATGCCAGGCACATGGTAATAATTGCAGGAGATGCACATATTACTGGAAAACAACAACAAAAAAGTGCCTTGTCTACAAGTTTCTAATAGTCTAGTTGCATGAACGAGTACATACACAATCAATTATAATAAGTAGTACAGAAAGTTATAGTAAAATAAACATGGTTTCTTCTATGTCTAGCTTAGTTATATGCATGCATCTGACTCAGCTCAAGTCCCACCTTCTCTAAGAAGTCATTGATCTCAATCTGGAGTAATTTCCTCTTCCAGCTACACTTTGCAGTACATTTGTTCTAGAGAACTCATAAACTCATTAACCCTTAATATAAACAAGCACAACTTTTTATATTTCAAATATATGGGCTGTACATCTTTTCCAAATTTTATCTTTCTAAAGTACAGAGATTTTATTCTGTATCTCTTAATTTCTCTAGTGCTCATATATCACTTGCTCTTTCATTTGGCCATTAATTTATGGGTTATTCATTCATTTAGTTGTTTCTATGAGCACAGCATTGTGCCAGGTCCTGGTTGGAGGAGAAAGGAAAGAAAATCCAATGATAACTAAGACACAGTTTTTAACATTAGCAAACTTGTAATACAGCAGGGGAGATGGATCAGAAAAACACCATAATACAAGATGATCTTTAATAAGTACAGAAATAGACAGTCGAGAGGTACCTTTGAAAGCAAGTCTTGAAGGACAAGTAGGAGGTCAACAGATGCAGAGATGGATCAGGGAAGAAATGGATAGCATTCTCCACAGAAGAAAGACAATGGATAACAAAGTGAATGAGGAAAACTTTGAGATATGCTCAGAAAGCAACTAATGTTTTACTTTAGTGTGAATAGCAATAGGAAATTGAAAGAGGTTCTGCGAGCCTTAACATAGAAAGATACGCTGGTCCAGATGATGAAGAGGTATGGGAATTCGAGTTTTAATCAGCTGACTTTAAATTGGGGGATAAGGTAAAGAGAGGGTGAGCAAAGGTTTCAACCAGAAAGTAACATGATGAAAATTTTGGTTAAAATGACTAATCCAGAGCAGTGGCACACAGGTAGAACTGGAATGGAGAGTAACCACCAATGGAAAGGCATTTAAGAGGCTGCTGCAGGAAGTTAAGTGGAGGAAAAAAGAAATTTATTTAGCTCTCTGACCAAGTCCCCTTTGATACCTGAAACATAGATGACATGTATTACTTTTCACATAGCCCAGAGGCAAAAGCTACAGAAAGAGAGGAAGAGGTGTGGACATTGGATTTGATGACTCAACATGGATAACAAAGGGAGACCTAATCCATGATGAATTCCATCTCTTATTGATGGTGAAATCTTCCTGCACCAAAATATTTCCCCCTGTCCACTCTCTCTGTTCTTAAGATTATACAATTTGCTCTTTCTTCTTTGCCTTCTTTATTCTGTTAACTCTCTTTTTCTTGTTCTCTGGATATTACATAAAAATCTCATGTAATTGCCCTTTCCACATATTATTCAGCTAAGGATCATATTGCTTAATCATTCTAAGCTATATTCTCAAGTAAAACCTTCTTAGGAATAGACAGGCACATAATGTAGAGCACAGCAAGGGAATATTCTGCTCCCAACAGTGATGACAAAGAAGCTACACAGCAAAGGGAAACTTTTATGTAAAGACCCAGAAAACAAAAGTTTGATAAGAAGAACAGTGATTTCAATGAAAAGATCACCAGAGGTCTGAATCTCCAGCACATACAGTTTCTTTATTCTTTGATCTTCCCTGGCTCTGAAAATCTGGCTTAAGCTACAGTCCATGACAGCCCCAGGACATAGGGATTTGATAGCTCCCAATTCCATTACCGTTTTTTCTCAGATCAATAAAGTGACCTTAAAGAAAACACACTATCCAGTGTTTCCATTTTCTTGTAAACAAAATGGGAATGATACCAAGTTTCTATACTTGAAACATGAGGACAAAGCCCTCTGAGGATGTGAGGTACTAAATAAGAAATAGGATGGAATATGTAATTCAATCAGTCGTGCCTCAGCACTGGTTGTGCCCATTTATTATTACTTTTCCATTTCTAAAGTGATGATGAAATGGAATTTCCACTAATTTTTCAAGAACTTGAATCTTATTTTTATAATCTTGAGCTTTATGTTGCTGATATATTGTAGATATAATTTTTGTGTGCTCCAAAAGGCTTTCTGCTCACAGGGCATTGCTATAAGTTGTGGATAATTTATTTTCCCCTGCTATTATATTGTGTAAATTACCGTGTTGGCAATATTGTAGCCTTTCACACTTTGAATCAATGCCCAGAATAATTCTAACAAGATTTTGATTCTCTGGAAGCGACCTCAAGGAAGAAAGCCCTTCAAAATGCTTGCATATTCATTTAAACTTCAGCTGGGAAAAACATCTCCTCCAGGTCAAGTATAAGGTGAATCTGAAGGGTAAGTGATACTTATCTCAGCTCCCTGCTAATATCTATATCCTCCTTTGCTGCCAGAAATAATCACAGGGACTTGCCAGTTGAGGACACATTCCTAGGCCTTTCTACCTCAGGATGCAAGTTCTGGAAGTGGAATCCAATTTGAGGTCTGCCAGAAACCTCAAGGAAGTATTTGAGTCCAGAGATCCAGCTGCATCACTAAGTCTGTGGTTTAATTTTATCACCCAAAGGAGATACTTTGATTTGCAGCCAGAAAATGTCTCATTTGTTGGTATTAGAGATAATCAGAATGAGTCAAAATGGAAACCGGCCTGCCAAATGAGTCAGTCAGGTTTCTAGGGAAGTGGCCACAGTGCCTTGTGGTCATAGAAGGCCCAGCGAAGATGTGGCCTTTACACAATATTTTATTTGATTTTGAATACAAATACAGCCTTATATAACCACAGGAAAAGAGAAAATAAAAAGTTTCTGTTTTGTTTTACCTCCCCTAAACCCATCTCTACTGCATTTTAATGAAGAAAATCTTGAACTCACAACTGGAACCTCAGGGACCCAACCCTGCTTCTGTCAAAATCTCCCAGCCTAGATGCAAGGCAGGGGTTCTCCATTCTTAGGCTGACTGCTTTGACCCTGACTAGCAGAGTCAAGGAGATATTTGGGAAATTGTCTTTTTTAATATTCTTGATTATGATAATGTGGCATATATTGGTAGTGCCGACTTCATGGGATGTTGTGAGAATTCAATCAGCAAATGCCTGTGTGCTTTGCCCAGCATATGAAACAATGAAAGTTATTAACTCTTACTATTCATAAGATACAATTATTATTGACATAAAATTAATAATAAGGATTTTTCAGCAATACAGGGAAAGAGGCTAAACCTCAATATAGATGACTGTTTTTTCCTTAAGAACCTCCTACTGCAAGTCAGGATTGAGTATGGGCCCTAGGGTAGGGTGGGTGCAGCTACAGGGAAATTAATAAATAGGCTCATTTCCTCCTCACATGCTCCTTAAAAACTACATATCAATTTTTATTTGTTTTAGCTAAGCTCTCCTTTTATCTATTCATACTCCTATCTGAAAGTGCAAAAGTAGTTTCAGATAGGAAGAAAAGAGCCCTTAGAAGTACTTTTAAATTTCTTCCAGTTTTCTAATGAACTTAATAAGCTCCCCAGACACATCTTACAAAGTAAAGAAACCTTCAAAAATATTAAAGTAATTTTGTTTTCTCCAGTGTACAGAGCATTCTAGGTAGCTGGTAAAATACATCATCATCAATTGTACAAGTGTTCAGTTAGCAGTGAAAGAAAAATCACAAGAGAAAACACTTTCTCTTTGATGTCTTTTAGTATATTTGGATGGAATTCTGTTGCAAGATGTTTCATTGGAGCTGTTTCTCTGAATTTTCACCTCAAAATCCACTGGAATAATGACAATTCCAAATCTTCCTTCTTTCACTGCCTGGCAGGCCTAGCAGATTTTGACAGTGCCAGAAACTTGCCAAGATTTTTGATCAAAGGAATAATTGACTCAATTGAAATCAGTGTCACTCTTTTTGCTATCTTTACTCATTTAGTGAGTGCTACTGTAAGAAGGGCTCTGCTCTGGGTCCAGGGATTATGAAAAGCAAGTGAAATTGCTTGAGTTTTGCCATCAAAATCATAAATCTCCTCTGAACAGCAGAATAAACATCAGACTCCAGGACAGAAGCAGCATAAAACTTGAACTGGAGATTCACAACCAAGGATAATATTAAAGGGGGCGTGCACCTTGATGGTGATCAAGTTCATGTGACCATTCTTAACGGTCCAGTTGGCTTTCTACAGACCAGATTTTGAAAATCCCTTACCGGGAACTCATCTAATAATTCACTGGCTCTACCTCTAATCTTTCTAAATCAGAATATCTGGAGGAGGAGCTTTTTTTTTTTTTTTTTTTTTTTTTTTTTTTATTTCACTTGGCTGTCCAGTCTGTAATGCAGTGGCATAATCATGGCTCACTGGAGCCTCCAACTCCTAGACTCAAGGGATCTTCCTGCCTCAGTCTCCCAAGTAGCTGGGACTACAGGTGCACACCCCTGAGCCTGGCTAATTTTTAAATTTTTTTGTAGGTGCAGGTGCCTAGGCTGGTCTCAAACTCCTGACCTCAACTAATCCTCCTGCCTTGGCCTCCCAAAGTGCTGAGATTGCAGGTGTAAGCCACTGCACTTAGCTAAAATCTTGATTTTTAATAAAATGTTTAGATGCAATTAGAGAAAAGAATGCACTTGAAATGGTAACTGACATCGTAACCCAGGAATACTAAATATACACATATTTATTATGTATAGAATTATTTCCAAGGGACACTGGAAGATTCTAAGGGAAATCCCTTAAGTAAGTTAAATGCAACTTGATGTGCTCATAAATAACTACAAAAGAGCAAGACTGTTTAACCCTGAAAGGGGTGAGAACAAAGTTAGGATCTTCTTTTAGGAAGAGGCCAGTCACCTGGTCACTGATTTGTGTGACCTTGCTGTAATTGTTTTCTGCTTTGCTTTTAGAGTGGATTGAAAAGTTGTAACTCTAGCCTCTACAGACAATGAATATCTGTAAAGCTGAGGGGGTTTTCCCCTTAAATCTTCAAGAATTCAAGTTTCTGGTATCCATTAGAAGGTTCTGAGAATCGGGCTCCTTCAGAATGTTAAAACTTTTCGGTAAGAGAATAGAATTGTGTGGAGTGTGGAGAAATCAGGCACCATCTTCTGCTCCATCCACTCTGCAAGACTGCACTACGTCTCAAGTGTCTGGAGAAGAGATTCCACTTCCAGCTTTGAGGTCAATTTGCTCTGGTGTGAGTAGGGTATGGATGACACAAATCTATCAAAATGAGTTCTGTTACCCCCTTTGCAGCCACTATAATCCATTTCTGTGCTGTTCTATATTCATGAGCTAAATAGACATCATCTCATGGAGCTTATCTTCTAAGAAAAAAAGCCCCAGTCTTTAAATTATGACTGATTCATAAAATTGTGATTTCCTGGAGCAGGAAAAAAATGCAGAAAATTGTGCATAGTTTCAAATACAGTCTTTAAACCCCGTCTAGCTCATCTCAGCTTATTATCTTGCACACATTCGATGCTCCAGAAGACTTTTGTGTTGGCTGTTTTGGTTGGATTGATGGGTATATTATGGAGACAAGGACCACAAAGCCATCTGGACTCCAGAGTGATGGAGGATACCTGCCTCCATATAAGTCAATAATAAAACAGTGCTCAAGGCTGGTGGTTTTCCTAAGAGACTAGAGAGAGATTGGAAAATGAGTTCCTTTTTTTCTGGAATATATCAAAGTAACTGTGCATATTTTTGGCTTGTTGATTCTTTAAAGGTGTAATAAGTGTCTTGGTAGGTATATGATTCAGCTTTTCTTAAGCAACACAGACGTTATTGCAGGTCTGTATTCCCTATGTGGCTTTTTGTATCTACAGATCAGAAACCCAAAGTCTAAGCTTGGATCCCAAAGAGTAACGAGAGCTGCAGGACAGTGTAGCATGCTGAGATGAGCTCTGTTTGTCCCTGTCAGAAAAGTTTCTCACTGAGCCAAGCTCCTATCATTATGCGTCATTATCAGTAGGAGATGAGGCAACAATTCTGTTAAAAGGGGATATTTTCATCTATATCTGCAAAAAATGTAAAATGCAAAGGTGAATAGTTTCCAAGTAAATAATCTCCAGCATGAGCAAAAAGTAAATAATGAGATTGATTCTGGAAGAGATACTGAGAGAAAGAGAGAGAGAATGAGAAAGGGCTGGATCCTGCTGGGGAACCCCTTCTGCAGGATTAAGTAGTGTGGGGGTGGGCACAGTATTTCCTCTACGTCTTTGAACTGTAGTTTCCATGCCATCCACTGCACCAAGGAGTATAAATCCTACCCAGAAGAAGATCATAAAGATGTTACCGGAAGCTACTGCTAGTACTGTTTTCCAATTAGCTTGAATAATAAACAGAGAACGGCATGGTGTGGAATGACTTAAGCTAATAAATGTACCCATAGCTTTTGACACAATCCAAATCTTGAAGTTATTGAAGATCCAGTCCATCCAAGCACTTTTCTTATCTATTGAGACTACAGTTGTGTTTTATTTCTCCAAGAGCACTCGGTAGTAAATAGTCTAATAATCTCATATGGTCTTTATATTGGAACACAGACATCCAGCTACAAGATGCTTTTAGTTACAGAATCTTTTTTACTCCAAAAGACGAAAGCATGGGGTCCAAGTTTGGTCCATGTACTCCTGAGACCCCTTCAGGGTGGCTATAAGATCAAAATGATTTTCATAATAATACTAAGAAGTTACTTGTCTATGACATTGTATTGATTATGTGTTGATGGTACAGAAGCAATAGTAGGTAAAACAGCTGCAGCCTGGGCAAGAATTAAGTCCGTGATACTAGCTGTCATAGTAGGCATGATATTCTTCTCTGTCAGACAGTTGTAGAAATAAATAAATAAGAATAAATGCTAGCTTCACTTAAGAATTCCCTTGATTGAGCACTGACAATTAATTTCAAAGCCCGACCCTTGAATACATATTTTTTCACTTATTTGTGTGATGAAACGAGAGGTACACATAAAGTGATTATACTGCCTTTTTAAGTACAATGGTGGTCTCAAGTAAAAGCACTGGTGTGAGAGAGCTGTGAGCTGTTCTTTTTGATTATTTCATGTAAAATTATTTCTACTTGAAAGAACAACTGACAGACAACTACAGTTACTCAGATTTGTGCATTTGGCAATAAAATGAATGAAGTAAGCTTTTCACGTCAAGGAAAACAACTTACACTAAGTATTTCCAATGAGAAAACTTTTACTTTCAAGTGAATATCACGATTTTGAAAAACTTGTATATACACTCTGAGCTTGACAGCTTCACAATACTTAAGACTTTTCTGAGGATATCAGTGATAATGTTAAGAAATATGGGGTTTCTTGTATAATGAAGTGTGTCAACATTTTAAAAAATGATCCAAGGGTGATCCATTCAAAGTACAGGATAGACTAGTGGATTGTGATTTAATAGAGGATGAAGAGTACATTTTTAGCATTTCAGATGCCACACTTCAACTAACCTACAGGGAACTACAACTTGCAAAATTTCAGTGTTATATCAAAGAGGATTATCTGCATTTATTTGAAAATGCATGATAATAGTCCTCCTTTTTTTCAAATATACATCTATGTGAGACCAGATTTTCTTCATATACTTCACCTAAGTAACAGAATCCAACACATTAAAAGCAGAGACAAGGTGTCTCTTCCAATATGGTCGAATAGGAACAGCTCCAGTCTGCAGCTCCCAGAGAGATCAACGCAGAAGATGGGTGATTTCTGCATTTCCAACTAAGGTACCTAGTTCATCTCATTAGGACTGGTTGGACAGTGGGTGTAGCCCACAGAGGGTGAGTCGAAGCAGGGTGGGGCATTGCCTCATCAGGGAAATGCAAGGGGTTGGGGGATTTCCCTTTCCTAGCCAAAGGAAGCCAGGACCGACTGTACCTGGAGAAATAGTACACTCCTGACCAAATACTGTGCTTTTTCCACAGTCTTAGCAACTGGCAGACCAGGAGACATCCTCCCATGCCTGGATCAGCGGGTCCCATGCCCACAGATCCTTGCTAACTGCTAGCGCAGCAGTCTAAGATCAACCTGCAGCACTACAGCTTGACAGGGGGAGGGACGTTCCATTGCTGAGGCTTGAGTAGCTCTCAGTATAAACAAAGAGGCCTAGGAGCAAGAACTGTGTAGAGACCACCACAGCTCAGCAAGGCCTACTGTCTCTATAGATTCCACCTCTGAGGGCAGGGCACAGTAGAACAAAAGGTAACAGACAGCTTCTGCAGACTTAAACATCCCTGTCTGACAGCTCTGAAGAGAACAGTGGTTCTCTCAGCATGGTGTTCAAGCCCCGAGAACAGACAAACTGCCTCCTCAAGCAGGTCCCTGACCCCCATGTAGCTTGGTGGGGAAACACCTCTCAGTAGGGGCCAACAGACACCTCAAAAAAGCGGGTGCCCCTCTGGGAAGAAGCTTCTCGAGGAAGGATCAGGCAGCAATATTTGCTGTTCTGCAGCCTCTGCTGGTGATACCCAGGCAAACAGGGTCAGGAGTGGACCTCCAGCAAACTCCAACATACCTGCAGCTGAGGGGTCTGACTGTTAGAAGGAAAACTAACAAACAGAAAGGAATAACATCAACATCAACAAAAAGGACATCCACACCAAAATCCCATCTGTAGGTCACCAGCATCAAAGACAAAAGGCAGATAAAACCACAAAGATGGGGAGAAACCAGAGAAGAAAAGCTGAAAATTCCAAAACCCAAAGCTCCTATTCTCCTCCAAAGGATCACAGCTCCTCACCAGCAAGGGAACAAAACTGGACAGAGAATGAGTTTGACAAGTTGACAGAGGTAGGCCTCAGAAAGTCAGTAATAACAAACTTCTCCAAGCTAAAGGAGCATGTTCTAACCCATCACAAGAAGTTAAAAACCTTTAAAAACAGGTTAGACAAATGGCTAGCTAGAATAAACAGTGTAGAGAAGACCTTAAATGACCTGATGAAGCTGACAACCATGGTATGAGAACTTCATGATGCATGCACAAACTTCAGTAGCCAATTCAATCAAGTGGAACAAAGGATATCAGTGATTGAAGATCAAATTAATGAAATAAAGGGAGAAAACAAGATTAGAGAAAAAAGAGTGAAAACAAACGAACAAAACCTCCAAGAAATATGGGACTATGTGAAAAGACCATACATATGTTTGATTGGTGTACTGGAAAGTGACTGGGAGAATGCAACCAAGTTAGAAAACACTCTTTAGGATGTTATCCAGGAGAACATCCCTTACCTAGCAAGGCAAGCCAACATTCAAACTCAGGAACTACAGAGAACACCACAAAAATACTCCTTGAGAAGAGCAACCCCAAGACACATAACTGTCAGATTCACCAAGGTCAAAATGAAGGAAAAAATGTTAACGGCAGCCAGAGAGAAAGGTCGGGTTACCCACAAAGGGAAGTCCATCAGACTAACAGCAGATCTCTTGCCAGAAAACCTACAAGCCAGAAGAGAGTGGAGGCCAATATTCAACATTCTTAAAGGAAAGAATTTTCAACCCAGAATCTCATATCAATACAGGAGCACCTAGATTCATAAATCAAGTCCTAAGAGACCTACAAAGAGATTTAGACTCCCAAAAAATAATAATGGGAGACTTTAACATCCCACTGTCAATATTAGACAGATCAATGAGACAGAAGGTTAACAAGGATATCCAGGCTTTGAACTCAGCTTTGGACCAAGTGGACCTAATAGACATCTACAGAACTCTCCATCCCAAGTCAACTGAATATACCTTCTTCTTAGCACCACATCGCACTTATTCTAAAATTGACCACATAATTGGTAGTAAAACACTCCTCAGCAAATGTAAAAGAATAGAAATCAAAACAAACTGTCTCTCAGATCACAGTGAAATCAAATTAGGACTTAGGATTAAGAAACTCACTCAAAATCGCACAACTACATGGAAACTGAACAACCTGCTCCTGAATGACTACTGGGTACATAACAAAATGAAGGCAGAAATAAAAATGTTATTTGAAACCAATGAGAACAAAGACACAATGTACCAGAATCTCTGGGATGCATTTAAAGCAGTGTGTTGCAGGAAATTTATAGCACTAATGCCCACAAGAGAAAGCAGGAAAGATCTAATATTGATATCCTAACATCACAGTTAAAAGAACTAGAGAAGCAAGAGCAAACAAATTCAAAAGCTAGCAGAAGGCAAGAAATAACTAAGAGCACAGCAGAAATGAAGGAGATAGAGAAATAAAAAACCCTTCAAAAAATCAATGAATCCAAGAGCTGGTTTTTTGAAAAGATCAACAAAATACATAGACTGCTGGCCAGACTGATAAGGAAAAAAAGAGAGAAGAATCAAATAGACACAATAAAAAATGATAAAAAGGGATATCACCACTTATCCCACAGAAATACAAACTACCATCAGAGACTACTATAAACATCTCTATGCAAATAAATTAGAAAATCTAGAAGAAATGGATACATTCCTGGACACATACACCCTCCCAAGACTAAGCCAGGAAAAAGTTGAATCTCTGAATGGACCAATAACAGGTTCTGAAATTGAGGCAATAGTTAATAGCCTACCAACAAAAAAAAAATTCAGGACCAGATGTATTCACAGCCAAATTCTACCACAGGTACAAAGAGGAGCTAGTACCATTCCTTCTGAAACTATTTTAATCAATAGAAAAAGAGGGAATCCTCCCTAACTCATTTTATGAGGTATCATCATCCTGATACCAAAGCCTGGTAGAGACACAACAACAACAACAACAACAAAAGATAGTTTTGGGTCAATATCCCTGACGAACGCTGATGCGAAAATCCTCAATAAAATACTGGTAAACCAAATCCAGCAGCACATCAAAAAGTTTATCCACCATGATCAAGTTGGCTTCATCCCTGGGATGCAAGGCTGGTTCAACATAACAAATCAATAAACATAATCCATCACATAAAAAGAACTGATGACAAAAACCACGTAATTATCTCAATAGATGGAGAAAAGGCCTTCGACAAAATTCAATAGCCCTTCTTGCTTAAAACTCTGAATAAACTAGGTATTGATGGAACGTATCTCAAAATAATAAGAGCTATTTATTTATGAGAAACCCACAGCCAATATCATACTGAATGGGCAAAAACTGGAAGCATTCCCTTTGAAAAGTGGCACAAGACAAGGATGTCCTCTCTCACCACTCCTATTCAACATAGGGTTGGAAGTTCAGGCTAGGGTAATCAGGCAAGAGAAAGAAATAAAGGGTATTCAATTAGGAAAAGAGGAAGTCAAATTGTGTCTGTTTGCAGATGACATAATTGTATATTTAGAAAACCACACCATCTCAGCCCAAAATCTCCTTAAACTGATAAGTAACTTCAGCAAAGTCTCAGAATACAAAATCAGTGTGCAAAAATCACAAGCATTCCTATACACCAAAAATAGACAGAGAGTCAAATCATGAGTGAACTCCCATTCACAATTGCAACAAAGAGAATAAAATACCCAGGAATCCAACTTACAAGGGATGTGAAAGACCTCTTCAAGCAGAACTACACACCACTGCTCAACAAAATAAAAGAGGACACAAACAAATGGAAGAACATTCCATGCTCATGGTAGGAAGAATCAATATCATGAAAATTGCCATACTGCCCAAGGTAATTTATAGATTCGATGCCATCCCCATCAAGCTACCAATGACTTTCTTCCCCAAATTAGAAAAAACTACTTTAAAGTTCATATGGAACCAAAAAAGAACTGCATACCCAAGAAAATCCTGAACAAAAAGAACAAAGCTGTAGGCATAATGCTACCTGACTTCAAACTATGCTACAAGGCTGTAGTAACCAAATAGCATGGTACTGGTACCAAAACAGATATATAGACCAATGGAACAGAACAGAGGCTTCAGTAATAACACCACACATCTACAACTATCTGATCTTTGACAAAACTGACAAAAACAAGAAATTGGGAAAGAATTCCCTATTTAATAAATGGTGCTGGGAAAACTGGCCAGCCATATGTAGAAAGCTGAAACTGGATCCCTTCCTTACACCTTATACAAAAATTAACTCAAGATAGATTAAAGACTTAAATGTAAGACCTAACACCATAAAAACCCCGGAAGAAAACCTAGGCAATATCATTCAGGATGTAAGTGTGGGCAAAGACTTCACGACTAAAACACCAAAAGAAACAGCAACAAAAGCCAAAATAGACAAATGTGTTCTAATTAAACTAAAGGGCTTCTGCACAGCAAAAGAAACTATCATCAGAGTGAACAGGCAGCCTACAGAATGGGAGAAAATCTTTGCAATCTACCCATCTGACAAAGGGCTAATATCCAGAATCTACAAAGAACTTAAACAAATGTACAAGAAAAAAAACAACCCCATGAAAACGTGGACAAAGGATATGAACAGACACTTCTTAAAAGAAGACATTTATGCAGCCAACAGGCACATGAAAAAATGGTCATAATCACTGGTTATCAGAGAAATGCAAATCAAAACCACAAGGAGATACCATCTCACACCAGTTAGAATGGCAATCATTAAAAAGTCAGGAAACAACAGATGCTGAAGAGGATGTGGAGAAATGGGAACACTTTTACACTGTTGGTGGGAGTGTAAACTAGTTCAACCACTGTGGAAGACAGTGTGGCGATTCCTCAAGGATCCACAACTAGAAATACCATTTGACCCAGCAATTCCATTATGGGGTATATACCCAAAAGATTATAAATCATGCTACTATAAAGATACATGCACACGTATATTTACTGCAACACTATTCACAATAGCAAAGACTTGGAACCAACCCAAATGTCTATCAATGATAAACTGGATTAAGCAAATGTGGCACATATATACAACGGAATACTATGCAGCCATTAAAAAGGATGAGTTCATGTCCTTTGCAGGGAAATGGATGAAGGTGGAAATCATGTCTCAGCAAACTATCACAAGGACAGAAAACCAAACACCATATGTCCTCACTCATAGGTGGGAGTTGAACAATGAGAACACATGGACACAGGGTGGGGAACATCACATACTGGGGTTCTGAGAACACAGAAGTTCTGAAACCAGTTTAAGGACCACTGCCCTAAGGGAAGGGAAAATCAGTGGGCTTATTCCCTATTCCAAAAAAAATAAAAAGAGGAAAAGAGAATTACTGCACAGCATAGGACAATGCAGAGTATGAGAACCATTCTTGGCTTAGATTATCTCATTGGTTAAATTGTGAAAGATAAAGACCATATTTTAGAGGCTCAATGAACTATAAACACTTGGATCAAGCCATTCCTGGCAAACCTTCTTCCTCTTGGACTATGACATGCATCACCTTTGACAGGACCCAAAGAAAAAGACAAAGACAAATATTTGGGGGGAAAGAGATAGGAAGGGTCTTCCTGGTAGGGATGGTGAAGGCAGGAAACCCATTCTTAAAAACTGATAATAAAGGAGGAGCATCCCAAAGAATAAGATAACAAAGAAAAAGAAGACAAGGGAATAACATTTCCGGGGTTAAGGTTATGTAGAGACTACAAGCTCCACCTATCACATGCATCATCTTATTTAATCTAGAAGGTGATACAAAGAGGTGGGTATTGTCACAGATATGGTAACTAAACATCATTCTTGCAGATATTTTCTTCACAAACTCTTCCTGGAAATCATGAGGACATATGAAGATACTGTATGCCCTAAACTTCTCTGAACTCCTAGCACAAGGCTGAGAATTAAATGGAATAATGTCTGTAAAGGATTCATATATTCACTCATGTTTATTTTCTTAAATCTATAGTTGTTCATGAAAACACTTTTGATAGTTTTCCTTAGATGTATATTTTTGATATGTGTTAGATAGCATTATAACACTTTTAAATATTGGGTATATTATTGAAGATATATGCAGAGAGTGCTAAACTTTCAGAAGCCATGGTGAGCAAAACAATAAAATGTACAAAATGCAAAATAAAATGAGACATGTCATGAGGAAATAGCACAGATATGAATATCTCTTATGAAGGATAATCTCTGCAGCCTTGAGCATCTTAGTTTTTACTTTCAGAAATTCATGATTTGGTACAAATAGGATGAATGACTGTGTGTACTGTATTAAGGGCTGAACTGTTGCATGCATTCACTAGTGACTTACAACTGTTTAATATAAATACAGATTATCCTTCCTATATAAAGGTCCTAACAACCCACCACCCTTACACTTGCATCTAGGATTGTTTCAGCAGAGGGAAGGTAGATTTGCCTGGTTTATCTGTGTTCTTTTGTGTGCTGCTGATTGCCAATAGCAGGACTAAGGGAGCTGGTTGCTAGTGTTTAATTGTGTGCCCTCCGGCTATAGAACACAGTTTACGTAAGTTGTCAATACAGGGATCAAATTAGTATAATTTGATATAAATTAGTCCTTGCTTAGAAATGAGGTTGACATAACTAAAATAAGCAACCAGCATTATCAAAGAACCCTATGAAAAGCATGTTAGTATTTTAAAATCCAACAACTTTATTAAATATCTAGAGGCTACCTTGTTGTTCATTGTCAGTAATTAAACAGACACCAACATTAGAGGAGATTTTAGCTAATGTCAGAGGCATTCCTCTCATTAAAGTCTGCCTAATCACTACATCATGATTGCCCCAAAAAGTAACATTCAAGATTGCTGAAGGGATAAAATATCTATTTCCACCTTGCCTAATTATCTGTGGTGTGAATAGATCTGATTTCACAATTTGGGGAGTGGAATTTCCACAATGATTATCTGCAGCAAATTGGTTTTCATATCTGAAGGAAAAGTTACTTGAACCTATGAAAAATTGTCTGTTAGTAATTCAAAGTGGTGAGAATTCATATATACAAAGTTTGCACGTTAGTCCTAAGTACATTTTATTGTTTTATCACCGCTAGAGGCTACTCAAATTTTTACCTTTTATTTCCATTAATATTCCTCAGTTTTTGATTTGCATTGCTCTAATGATCAGTAACATTCAGCTTTTTTCATATGTTTGCTGGCCATGTAAATGTCTTCTTTTGAAAAGTATCTGTTCATATCCTTTGCCTGCTTTTTTAAGGGTTTTTTTTTCTCTTATAAATTTGTTTAACTTCCTTGTAAATTCTGGATATTAGACTTGTCAGAAGGGTAGATTGCAAAAATTTTCTCCCATTCTGTAGGTTGCCTGTTCACTCGGATGATAGTTTATTTTGCTGTGTAAAAGCTCTTTAGTTTAGTTGGATCCCATTGTCAATTTTGGCTTTTGTTGCAATTACTTTTGGTATTTTCATCATGAAGTCTTTGTCCATGCCTATATCCTGAATGGTAATCCCTAGGATTTTTTCTAGGGTTTTATGATTTGGGTTTTACATTTAAGTCTTTAATTCATCTTGAGTTGGTTTTTGTATAAGGTGTAAGAAAGGGGTCCAGTTTCAGTTTTCTGCATATGGCTAGCCAGTTTTCCCAGCATCATTTATTTCACTACTTCACCTTTCACCATTGCTTGTTTTGGTCAGGTTTGTCAAAGATCAGATAACTGTAGATTTTTGGTGTTATTTCTAAGGTCTCTGTCCTGTTCCATTGGTCTTTATGTCTGTTTTGGTACCAGTATCATGCTGTTTTTGTTATTGGAGGCTTGTAGTATAGCTTGAAGTCAGGTAGCATAATGCCTCCAGCTTTATTCTTTTTGCTTAGGATTGTATTGGTTATGTGGGGTCTTCTTTGATTCTACATAAAATTTGAATTAGTTTTTTATGATTCTGTGGAAAATGTCAATGGTAGTTTGATGGGAATTGCATAGAATCTATAAATTACTTTGGGCAGTATGGCCACTTTCATGATATTGATTCTTCCTATTCATGAGGATGGAATGTTTTTCCATTTGTTTGTATCCTCTCTTATTTCCTTGAGCAGTGGTTTGTAGTTCTCCTTGAAAAGATCCTTCACATCCCTTGTTAGATATATTCCTAGATATTTTATTCCCTTTCTTGCAATTATGAATAGGAGTTCATTCATGGTTTGGCTCTTTGCTTGTTTATTGTTGAGCTAAAGGAATGGTTGTGATTTTTGCACCCTGATTTTGTACCCTGAGACTTTGCTGAAGTTGCTTATGAGTTCTGGTGGTTTTGGGGCTTAGATGATTCGGTTTTCTAAATATAAAATTATGTCATCTACAAACAGACAATCTGACTTCCTTTCGTCCTATTTGAATAACCTATATTTCTTTCTCTTACCTGATTGCCCTAGCCAGAACTTCCAATACTATGTTGAATAGGAGTGATGAGAGAAGGCATCCTGGTCTTGTACCAGTTTTCAAAGGGAATGCTTCTAGCTTTTGCCCATTCAATATGATATTGGCTGTGTGTTTGTCATATGTAGCTCTTATTATTTTGAGATATGTTCCATCAATACCTAGTTTATTGAGAGTTTTTAACATGAAAGAATGTTGAATTTTATCAAAGGCCTTTTCTCCATCTATTGAGATACTTATGTGGTTTTTGTCTTTGGTTCTGTTTATGTAATGGATTATGTTTATTGATTTGTGTATTTTGAACCAGTTGTGCATCCCAGGGATTAAGGCAATTTGATCATGTTTGATACATTTTTTGATGTGTTGCTGGATTTAGTTTGCCTGTATTTTTTTGAGTATTTTTGATATTCATCAGGGATATTGACCTCAAGTTTTCTTTTTTTGTTGTGTCTCTTCCTGGTTTGGGTATCAGGATGATGCTAGTTTCATAAAATGAGCTAGGGAGGAGTCTCTCCTTTTCAATCATTTGAAATGGTTTCAGAAGGAATGATACCAGCTCCTCTTGGTACCTCTGGTAGAATTCGACTGTGAGTCCCTCCGGTACTGGGCTTTTTTGGTTGGTAGGTTATTAATTACTGCCTCAATTTCAGAACCTGTTATTGGTCTATTCAAGGATTTGACTCTTCCTGTTTTAGTCTTGGGAAGGTGTATGTGTCCAGGTATTTATCCACTTCTAGATTTTCTAGCTTATTTGCATAGAGGTGTTTATAGTATTCTCTAATGGTGGTTTGTATTTCTGTGGAATCAGTGGTGATATTCCCTTTATCAGCTTGTATTTTGTCTATTTGATTCTTCTCACTTTTCTTCTTTATTAATCTAGCCAACAGTCTATCTATTTTGTTAATTTTTTCAAAAAATCATCTTCTGGATCCATTGTTTTTTTTTTTTGGAGGATTTTTCGTGTCTCTATCTCTTTCATTTCTTCTCTGATCCTAGTTATTTCTTGTCTTCTGCTAGCTTTGGATTAGTTTGTTCTTGCCTCTCTAGCTCTTTTAATTGTGATGTTAAGGTGTCTATTTGAGATCTTTCCAGCTTTCTAATCTGGAGATATTGCTCAAGGAGGCTGGAGGAAAGCAAAGATGGGTGCCTGCTCCTTCTTCTGAGATCTCTGACCTCGAGGGGCACCGATCTGATAACAGTCGAAATACTCCTGTATAGGGTGTCTGACAACCCCTGTTGGAGGGTCTCAGTTGGGCGGCACGGGGAACAGGACCCGTTGTCCCATGGTGGAGGGGCTGTGCTTCGCTGGGGGGAAACCCACTCATGTGGGCTGCGCGGATTCCTCAGAACTACCAGGAGGAAAGGCTAAGTCTGCTGGGCTGCAGAGAGGCCACCCCTCCCCCGAGGCAGCTCAGGCCCAGGGAGATCCCTGTTCTGTCCCTGAGCATCTGGCTGGATTTATTGGAGTTCCTGCAGGGAAGCCCTGCCCATTGAGGAAGGATGGGTCAGGGTCAGGCCTGAAGAGGCACTCTGGCCACAGTCTGCCACAGCTGGTGTGTTGGGTTGTGGAGGACACATCTTGGGACCAAACCATCCAGCCTTTCTGGCTCCAGAAGGGGAAAAGCACAGCCTGGAGTTGTAGAGATGGATGCCGCCCTTCCCCCGCCCAGGGAGCTTAGCGTGTTAGGTAGTTGTGAGCCCCAGTGCTGGCTGCTGTCCCTTTCTCAAGGAGCTCAAATGGCTTAGACAGCAGGCAACCACAGCTGCGGCTGCTGTAGGTCACCCCTACCCTCTGGGAGCTCCGAATGCTTAAGCAGATTCCAGCTGAGAGGGTGTTGAGAGTCTGCGGGGCTTCAGGGTTGGGACTCTAGGCCCTGGTGGCATGGGTTCACAAGTGGGATCTTCTGATCCATTGGTTGCACAGTTCCATGGAAAAAGCACGGTTTTTCCATAGAAAAAGCACGGCCGGGTAGCGGGCTCACTAACCACCTCCTTTGGCTGGGGGTGGGGGCTCCCCGACCCATGTGGCACTCAGGTGGGCCGCCTGCACCACACTGCTCTTCTTTCCTCTCCGTGGGTCATGCCAGCTGCCTAATCAGTTCTGATGAGAGAACCTGGATACCTTGGTTGCTAGTGAAGAATTCACAAGCTAATTATGGTTCTTTTTGATGAGAGTCTCCAATCACAGCTGTTTCTAGTTGGCCATCTTGGCCCTGCCCCCCTTCAGTTTTCTTGATTGTAGATTTCTTGCATGTAAAATTTCTTAAGCTCAATTTCACTGCACATGGAAAGCAGAATACATATTTCAGAAGCTTATAAATTTCCCAAAACAGCAAACAAGTTCAGCACAATTGGTGTGATATTTAGGTCTGCATAACTTTGTGTTGTGTTAAGAAACATCATGAAAGATAAGCAGGTCCGATTACCAAGTGCAAATCCTTCTGGTAATTTAACAGTGAACTACATTCATCAAACCACAAATGTCTCAGCATCAATCTATCATTTAGCAAAAATATAACAAATCCCTACTGGTATGGTTTGGTTCTGTGTTCTCACCCACATTTCATGTTGTATTGTAAAATGTTGGAGGAGGGACTTGGCAGCAGGTGATTGGATCATGGGCGGCAGATTTCCCCTTTGCTGTTCTCCTGATAGTGAGTGAGATCTGGTCGTTTGAAAGTGTGTAGCACTTTCCCGTTCGCTCTCTCTCAACTCCCGTCATGTAAAGACGTACTTGCTTCCCCGTTGCACTTCTGCTATGATTGTAAGTTTCCTGAGGCTGCCCCAGCCAAGCCTCCTGTACATCCTGTGGCATTGTGAGTACGTTAAACCTCTTTTTTTAGACATTACCCAACCTCAGGTAGTTCTTGATAGCAGTGTGAGAATGCACCTACCATATGTGTGTCATGTTCCTGGGCATTACAAGAGACTTTGCAACACTAAAACTGCCCCCTTCTTCAAGGAACTTACAGTAGTATAAGATGTGAAAATTAATGTATTAGAATATTTTCAGCATACTAAATAATAGGGTTTTTAAATGCATTTGTGAATATTTTATGCATTATCCCACCATTTCTCCCTTCTCTCAAACTTGCCCCCCATATTTTAGTATTTAGCTAACTTTAAAGACCTATGATTTTCACTTTATTTACAAAATGTAACAGCACAAAGTAGAGGAAAAATAAATTTATTTCTAGTCTTTGTATTTTTAAAAATTAGTACTTGGGAGAGTACAAAAGATGTATGCATAGGCAAGAGAATCCAAGAAAATGTCAAAAGTAAGACCAAACCTTCACTGCTCTTAACCCTTATCCATCCAGATTGGAATAGAATCCCCAGGACTAGAAAAGAAACCTGTCCTATACATTACAAAAAAACAAACAACAAGATAGTAAGAAAGTCTGTGGGATCCGAGAGCAGGGAACCTGTGCCTCACTTCCCAGAAGAAGACGTAGGGAGGTGGTAGGACTCCTTCTCAGATAAAGACATTGGGAGAGGAACAGCCACATGCTGCACATAGGCAAGCATCATCTTAAACAGCTCCACTTGGATTTCCTATACTTAATGGTTCAGGAACACAGAATGGTGGCCATATATCCAAGGATGACCTAAATACCGCAGAGAAAGCAATGGACCTGTGAAGGCCATATTGAAAAGCACCTAAAGTGGATGAATGAACAAGTGTTTTGGGGGTGCAGTGAATATCTTAGTAGACTCAAGGTTTGACAAGAGCACTGAGTAATGACCCAGCATCCACCAAAATTCTTCCTATGGCTTTGGCATCAAGTTCCTTGGAATTTGGACAATACTGTGGGAAAGGAGACAGCATAAATCCTCAATGCAGTGCCTGTTGATCACTGCAGTGAGATGGAGGTGGTAAAAAGAGAAATTCACTAATTATAAGAGATACAGAAATTTTTACTTTTTTCCATATCTGAAATTGTAAGTTGATAGTCATAGCCAGCACTTTTGCATAAGCTCATTAGTGCATAACCAGATCCTACCTTCTAGATAGTAAGAGCCTTATCATCTATTATTTATCAAAGGCCACCTGTGAGCTAACATTGTATTAGGGCTCATTATTCTTCATGAGTAATCCAAGACAGTTTCACAAGGAAATATAAGCCAGAGCTGTTCATTGAAGAGCAAGTAATATTTAGGAAAGCTGGTTGCCAAGGAAGGGAAATTTATGAGCAAGAAACAAAAAAAAGAAGGAAGGAAGGAAGGAAAGGAGGGAGGGCTGGATGGAAGGAGGGAGGGAGGAAGGGAGGGAGGAATGAAGGAAGGAAGGAAAGAAAGATAAAGTGAAGTCAACATTACATGTTCAGAGTAAGGAGAGGGGCCTGCTAAGAATAGAACGTGTATGATGTTGAATAAAATGAAGTAATTTGACAAGAAATAGTAAGGTCGCATGAGCTTGAACAACATTAAATTTTGTGTGACCATACAAGGTCAGAAATAAAAAGCTCAGCCCATGTCAGGAATCTCTTAAATATGCTAATTTCCAACACTTATAAGCAGTCTTAAAGAAAAGTTTTTCTGAGACTAATTGGCAGACCAGATCATTCTTCTTCTCCCTCTCCCAAGTGTCTCTGTGGCTGAAGGCACAGATAATAAACTGCAAAGCAAAACAGCATAATAGGGAAGGAGGGAGACTTTGGAGAGGGGTCTTTCATCACCAGTCCTACGAGAGAATGGCATTTACATGAAATTGATTTTCAGTGGTGAAATTATGCTTGTGATGTTCCATTGTAAATATTGACAGCATTAAAAGGAATGTCGAAAAGATGGGCACTAAAATGTCACCAGCAAAAGGCTGACCAGTATTTATGCTAAATTCCTCAAATTCCATCCCTGTTTTACATAAGTAGTGATGCCTCATGAAACAAAGCAGATAATTCTCTAGAGCTATGAAGTCAAATAAAATGAATGCGCCTACATTCTCTGTCATGTAGAAAGATATCCACTGCCTCTCACCATGACACAGATTTTTTTTTCGCCCTTCTTTGAGGATTTTCAGATAGAAAAGCTTATATAGTTCCCACATTGAGCTCAGAGGATGCATAGACAAAATAAATCACCATAAAAATAAAAGAATCTTAGAAACATTAATAGATTCCTGGTATTGAGTTGAGAGTATTGGATGCTGATGAGCCTTTGCCATTTAAGCTTAGAAACATGTTTATCTATTTAAGGAGGAATTAAACTGGCAGCTTGATAGTGATGGGAAACAAACCAAACAGTCAGACTTTGCTGCTTCTCTATTAGTAGTGGTAAAATAGTGGCTAAAAGGTACAATCTGTGGATTTTCTCTCAGCTGAATTTCTGGAAGCTTTAAATTTCATCCTTTATCACTTTTTACCTCGACGTCTAGCAGTTTCATTATGGACTACCATTAGCCTGCGTGCTGTCTAATTCAATAAAATAAAGACTGCAGTCTTTTGAACTCCAATAAATTTTTTAGAATTATATGCAATTATTTTGAAAGAAGAACCTGAAGAATTTTCCCGGAATTCATTTTAAGATTATTATTACTCACATAGTACATTTATTAAGTAATTTAGAGCAAAATATTTTATTGGATTACTAATTATATTATAGAACATTATATTATATTTCTGAGCTTGTGCTAAAATATCCTTAGAGTGAATCATAATTTTAGGATTAACAGACTTACAAGTTTCGAAAAAATGAAAGGTTTCCTTTGAAATATTACAATTAGTGCTTTGCATTGCTACTGAACAATACTTTCTCAAGTTATTCTGAGAAATGTAATTCGGAATGCTTTGTGCAGAATCTTATTATAACTTTGAATTTTGACAATGACATTTTACATCAAAAGACAAATTAGTTGAGCAACACCAACTACAGTAATTCTGAGACTGTTCCAGAGAGTTAAATACTTTCTGCAATGATCAATAATAAGCATATGCATAAAGGTACAGTTGCTGTCTCATGAGGTCTATAGATTTAAGAATCACAATTAGCCATTTACCTGGGGTCAGCCAAGTAGTAAAGGTTCTTGTTTGCATTGAGTATTCATGCCAGAGTGATGGTGGAGCTTAGTAAACAGAATAATTGGCACACACACAAAATAACCCCCCTCTTCAAATTCCCTCAGAAAGCTTTTGGGCTATAAAAAAGTCATGTTTATTTCCTGGGTATCCATGAGTCTGTGGCTTCCTAACATGAAGATGGTAGATGAAATCAATGAAAAGTCAATCAATCATGTAAGCTGCTGGCTTCAGTGACAGAGTTGGCAGGACCTAACCAGGGTCACCTGGTGCAGAACTGAATTTTGAGCACAAACCTTCTAACTCCAAAATTGGGTCTATATTTTATAATTCTTCTGAGTATCTCAGGAAAGGAAAAGGCCATGTTTTTGTTTGCTTGTTTGTTGATTTGTTTCATTATCCGTGCGTTTGTGTGTTTGCCGTAGTCGCAGGCAGGGGAACGCAGAAACTGCTTGCTTCTTGGGAAAGGAGTTGAGAGCCCAGGTTGGGAGCTCAGGGTGGCCTCATAAAAAGAGCCAGAGTTGCAGCCTAAAGCCAAGGTTTAAGGCCTGGTTGAAGGGTTGTTTTAAGAATCAATGAATGTAATGCCAGTGTGCAATAGGAAAAGTGCACTAGAAAGGTAATAGAGATATGCAGGTTTTAGTTACCAAATTTCGATGTCTTTGGGCAAATAATTTAACCTCTAGATCCTGAAGCTGTAAAACAGACTAAAATCACTATGTATCATATAAGACCTTTTACATTTGTTATACCAAAGAAATTAATTTTTCTGTATTTTTTTAATCTGTTAAATACTTCATGTGTTTTGAATCAAGTTTAGTTTAATCCAGGTATTGTGCCTCATAAATATTAAGGTCTTGATAAACACTTGTTCAAAAATGAAGTTATCCTTAAATGAATAAATGAAAGATTTCATAAAGTAGGGTATCATTTTGTAATTAATAATGAAATCAACAGGAATCAAATTGATTCCTTATGTTTACCACTGTTTCTTTGTGACTACATCTTATGAGTTTGTCTAAATATAAATACAATATAACCATTCTTCCCTAAATCCAATCAATACTGTTTTTCTCTTGCAATCTTACTTTGAACATCACTGTCTTCTGGGAATAGAACCTTTTTGTCCCATTGGTAAAGGTCAGTGCCTCCCAGACACTGTCTGCTACTGAAAGAGAGGAAATGCATCTTTGTAGCTATCCCTTAAACAACTAACCATAAAGGAGCTTGTCTGGGTAGTAGGCAAATGATAGAATTGCTGAAAGGTTCATCTGATAGGATCTCTAAAATTACCAACCTGATAAGGCCAAAGGTTTGATATCCAAGTACCTTGGTCATTTTGGTTATTGAATTATACTGTCTAAAAATGATTCTAGTCCATTGCTGTGAAATTATCCTAAAAGTAGCTGAACTGAGAAGACTCAACCCCAAAGTGTGGTTATGACAGAACTGTCCACTTGACAGCAATGAGCATCCACCTATCTCATGCTCTAAGGCCCAGCTCCTGGAACCTACTGCTTAAACTCAACAAGCATTCAGAAGAGAGAAACATCACTATCAGGCTATGAAAAATAGTTCTCTGAGTTCAACGTCCTGTTTGAATTGTTGGTAGGCTCCTAGGGAAACCAGGACAGAGTGGCAGCCGGGAGGCCAGGAAGCTAAGCAGCAATACTTGATGGGAACGCTGAGGGGAAGGTAGATAAATTTTAAAGACAATCTTTTCCCATTTTACATTTTTCCAGGGACTAGTTCAACTCTTTAAATTGGAATATGATTTTTACTGCTGGACAGAAGTTGAGGATAATATCATGGGGGAGAGAGACAAGGTTTGCATACAATTGGTTGAGGCTTAAATTGTGGAGTAAGAGAAAGCAAAACATCTGTTATCTATTTTATTTTGATTTTGATACCTTTTTTAGATATAATCTTTAAACCAATTCTAAATGAGTGCTAGGTGTGGAACACATCATAGATCATGGAGCACATATGTGGAAGTGCCTGACAGTTGAAAAATCCAGACCCTGAAATGAAGCTGACTTTGTTTTTCCTGTAGAATGTCCTTGATGTGTTTCTGAGATCAAGAGCCATAAATGTAGTGTATGTGTGAAAGGTATGTAAAGAAAATTTTAGTATCAGAGCTGGGTCAGCAGGCACTCAACTGAAACCCAACCATTCAGCATTTATGTTACTTACCAGTGACACATGCTTATGAGCTTAATGATATTAAGTGGCTCCATCTAACACAATGGTCCTTTTAGCCAATTTCTTTAAAAACTCATTTGGAAGCAAAAGAGGACTCTCCACTCGATTAGAGACAAAGCAATGCAGTAGTCTCCCCTCATCTTCAGTCTTGCTTTCCATGGTTTCAGTTATCCAAGATAAACTGCAGTCCAAAAATAGGTGAGTACAATAAGATAAGATATTTCGGGAAAGAGAGAGGAAAGAGAGACCATATTCACACAACTTTTATTATACTATATTGTTCTAATTGATTATTAATTATTGTTATTAACTTCTTCTGTGTCTACCATAAATTAAACTTTATCTTAAGTATGTACATATAGAATAAACACAGTATATACAGGGTTGGGTGCTACCTGTGGTTTCAGGCATCCACTGGGGGTCTTGGAACATGTCCCCTGTGGATTGGGAGGGGTTACTGTACTACATCCCCATCCTCAGCTGAGCTAGGAATGGAATGACATGCCTGAAGCAAAGCACCACCCTGGCCCAATGGTCTCAATGGCAAGCAGGGGTCATGCACCGCCAGATGCTCTGTGTGACCACATCTACAGGAGGACACATGCCTGAGGAGTTGTGGAGGGAATGGGATGGGCCTGGGAAACACAGGCCTGGAGACTAGAAGGGTGAGGACAAAAGCAGAAAAGAGAGTAGAGAAGACAGAAAAGGTGGAAGGGGAAGAATTGGAGAGTCAGAGAGGCAGGTGGAGGGGAGCCACTACTACCCAGGAAGAGGGCAAAGCTACCAGAGGGCATCCCACTCCCACAATTGACACGGCTCTCTTATGTTCCTGGTGCCCTCTAATATATAAAAGCCCTCTCTGCTAAACATAAATCATTTATCTGTCAACTCTTCCCCTGACTATTTTAAGGGCCTAATGAAATGAAACATGGTTGAAGAGAAGAGATTCATAATATGGTTATTTTAAGAATACAGAAAACAGCTACACACCCCTCAGTGTTGATGCAGCACTCTACCTTGCCAGTCTCTTTCTGGGTTATATTAAAACAAATACGGTTCCAGGATTCTCTCTATGAGCAACCTAGAATACATAAAGAAAAAAGATACAGTGTTGCCACACCCTAAAGGCCCCAGTAACCTCTACACACCATGGTCTTTCTCAAAGTTTACGCTTATCTTACTTAACTATATTTTCTCCTGAGAAACTTGGAATGTTAAAGAGTTGGAAACGACATCAACTAATCTATATACCTTATTTTATACTAGAAGAAACTGAATCCCAAAGTCATTAAATTAGTCGTTTTAGGTCACACACAGGTTTGATGATGAAAGAGGACACTACCCAACTTTGCCATCATCACTGCAGTATAGAGGACAGTATCTGTACATATGTATATCACTATCTTTAGGTCAGTAAATTACCCATTTCTTCTTATTCACACAAGAAAAGCTTTTTAGAAAACTCTTAATTGTTGTATTTTCTTTTTCTTAATTCATGCTTCTGTAATCTCCTGAGACTGGCTTAGAGAGAATACAGAGCTTACAGACAAGTCTTAGGAGTGTGATTTCTTTAACGTTTATAGTCTTATAATGCAATGGGTATTAAACTGTAATTACCATTATTTTTAGGTAATTTTTAGGTTGATAAAAAAACACATTTTTGTTGAAATATTGTGAAATTTGTGGAAAAATAGATAATTATATTCAAGGTTTTTAACACATTTTCCAGCTCTTACTTGTGGTCATTTATTTATTTTCATCTTTAAAATCTCTTAATCATCTATTTTTTCATAACTTTGACAATATTTCACCAAAGTATATTCCACTTAGTCTTAAATGAGAACCTGAAAGACTAAGTACAAGTTAAAAGACTGGCATTACTATGTCATACTCATGTGAAGAAGAAAGTATAGATATATAGTCATTAGTTGGGGACTGTGAAAAATATAACTTTTCTTAGGTATTGTTTTGTCTTTTCAAACAACTGTAATTCTCAGTCTGGAAAATTTCCACTGATGAAATGTATATTCTGTAAAAGGTTAAAGTGAAGGATAATGTAAAGCATAGGAATTTACTGCCATCTTGTGGAATGTTTGCTGTTACATTCTGAAATACCTTTTTCTTCTTTATTGTCAAGAATGTCATTTTTTAAATGACATTTTATTAATTAAAAAATGATTTGAGAGGTCCCCAAGAACTAACCAGAACTAACACCTATCTATAAAACAAGACATGAGAGGATTCATATGTTCCGCATCAGGGAGATTTTTGATTCATATAGCTTACTACCCCTTGTTTCCAGTCATTTGCTCATCTACTTTTCCTGTTAAGTGGATTTAGCATTTAATTTAATATATTTTCCTTATCAAGGATTCAGAATGAGAGAAATACAATGTTAGAGTGTTGATTCACACAGAAAAGAGCAAAGAAGATATTCTATTCTGGGACATTTAGTCCAGTCCAGGTATCCAGGACAATTGTCAATTACTAACAAAATTTGGTCCTGGGATCAGCATCACCTGGGACATTTTAAGAAATGAAAAGACTTGGACCCCATTCCAGGCCAATGGAATCAAAACTTTCATTTTTTACAAGATCCCCAATTGATTCAGACACACAGTAAAATTGGAATTGTACTAGCATTGGCCACCACATGTCATTCCGTTTACACTTTCATTATAGCAGAATATGCACTCTCTCTCTCTCACACACACACATATACACACACACACACATACACACACCCCACAGTTGCTTGGAGGTGTGGGAAAAGCCAAGCATCAAAATGCTTGGATTCAAGTCTATGTTATTGAATTTGTGCATCTGAGTTTAAGCCCCAGAATTTAATTTTTGTGGACCTGACATTTTTCATCTGTATTGTAGAGAAAGGTGTTCCAAGGTGATTCTAATTCCCTTGTCATTCTAAAATTCTTTGATTTCCTATTTATGCATCAGTTGTTCATTTAGTTAATATCCGTGCATCATTTATTCATGCATCAGCAACTTTATTGTTTGTCTCAGTAATTCTGATTGCAGCCCAGTGATTAAGCTTTAAATTCACAGCTGGCAAGCTGGTGTCCCAGCAGACATATTTTGTCTAGTAAGATAGGTATTTAAAATTTTGAAATTATTGCCGGGTGCGGTGGCTCACGCCTGTAATCCCAGCACTTTAGGAGGCCGAGGCGGGCAGATCACTAGATCAGGAGATCAAGACCATCCTGGCCAACATGGTGAAACCCCGTCTCTACTAAAATAAAATAAAATAAATTAGACGGGCGTGGTGGCGCGTGCCCGTAGTCCCAGCTACTCGGGAGGCTGAGAGAGGGGAATCGCTTGAACCCGGGAGGCGGAGGTCACAGTGAGCGGAGATCGCACCACTGCAGTACAGCCTGGGGACAGAGCAAGACTCTGTCTCAAAAAAGAAAAAAAAATTGAAATTATTTACCAACAGTTTAAAAAAATCATTATTTCACATCAACCCTATGGATTTTCTGCTTCTTTTTCAAAATCTTGTCCAAGCTCACACTTCCACATGGAAACAATTACCTATGGCTGAACCCCAGTTTGCCCCAGTTCCCACTCAGCCCTTTTCTTTACATTAATGCCTGGTCCCTGTTGGCCTTGGGGTCAGTAATCTGTCGCTTAAGCAGTGTTCTCAATCAAGACTTTTAGCATGTCCAAAACCTGTAATAGACAGACTAAATGAAAAATTGTATTCCTTTACAAGCTCTAATCTTCAACACTGAATTGTGCATTTCACTGTGGTATGAATATCCTTTTTATGCACCACAGTGCCCTTTTATGACTATTAAGTATTCACAGCATTAGAATGACAATTGGCTTGTCCACACAGTCCCAATTTACTAATTACTTCTCTTAGCCCACTTTTACATGTCCATATGTATAAAAGGGCAAATAACACAGTTCCTTTCCTATTCAAAGATTACCACTTAGCTCATGCTGTAGGAGAGGAAAAAATTTCTATTTTGGAGGGCCTCTGACTGGACTTATGAATTAAACAGATTAGCAAATAAATAAGACAGACTAGCAAGAGAAAGACATACCAGTCTTAGAATTTTACGTGTACCTGGAGTCCCCACAAGAAAGTGAAGCCTCAAAGAAGTGACCAGAGCAGAAAGCTTACATGCCATTTAAACAAAGAAATGAAAGATTTGTGAATAAATGACAAGACACGGGTGTTTGGGCTAGGAACAGTAAGCTGTGGGGTAGTGATTAAGAGATATATTGGGGGAAACTAATGGAAGATAAGGATTATTTTAGTAAGGGTGTTTGTACAGATCCACTTCAGCATTGATTTCCAGTCTCTGCTGATAAGGATGTTCTCTTCCTTGTACAGGAAGGGTACTTTTCTCATAGTAAATTTTATAGCCTGTTTTTTAGATGGAAAAGAGGAGTTCAGAAAGCCCTTCATGCATCTGCTGTTTCTCAAGTGCCTTCAGCTCAAAACGGTCAATATGCCACTGTAGTATATTTTTGGGTGGCAAGTTCTGAACTCCTTCAATGCAAACAAGTGGAAGCCATAGCACTCTCTTTTCTAGAGAAAATATAGAAACCTCTGGTCATTGGTAAAGGTTTTTCATGCAACAGATATTTACTGAACAATGTGCAGGATGATAGTATAGCTTTGAACAAGACAGACATAATCTCTAACCTCATAAAGTAGACAGTCTTACAGGGGAACATACAATTGCATAAGCAATTCTGGTCATCTCTGATGGTACTTATGATAGAGGTTGCCACAGCTTAAAACCCAAAGTGTGAGCTGGTGTAGGAGTTGGAAACGTTTAGGGGATTCTAACATCCTTTAAGCTGAGACCTAAGGAACAATAGCAGCCATTTAGGGAACAAGGTAGGAAGATGGTTCCAGGAAAGAATATCATGTGCAAAGATCAAGGGAGAGAGAGAGAGTGGCAAGGAATGAACTGAAAGATAAACAACGTGGTTGGAATAAAAGAAAGAGGAGGGAGGCTGGTATGAAATGAGCCTGAAGAGACAGGGCAGTTTCTAGACATTGGATATTCCCCTAGGAGCAATGGGAAATCACCAAAAGTGCTTAAGTGAATAGTCATCTTTGAGCATTTAAAATAGCACTTTAAATTAGCATAAATCTAAGAGCTTGGATACTCACAGAAAGTACAGGTATCAAATAGATTAATAAATGCATTACCATCATATCCATGGCGTCTGATATCGTGTTCACTGTGACTGCACCTGTAGTGGGTCCATGGGGCAAGAAGCCTGTTCAGCTTGCACTTTCAAAGATCTCCAGGGCATTTAAAAATAAAGATATGCCTAAACATGGTTATCAAAAAAATGTGTTTTATTTGAGTTGTTTTCATATAACAAATTAATACTTGTAAAACACAGAAGACAGAAGGCATATTATTTGTTCTACACTATATATTTTGCCAAGTTAATGTAAAATATTAATTTGTTGTGTCCTAGAAGCACTGTGGCATGGTAATGAGACATATGTTCCATATTTTACAGCATATTTTTTCTATCCTGTCATGTTTCTCTGTGCTAGTATGTATGACCTCATTTGGGGATAATGCTGAAAGTCTAAATTTGAGCCATGTTGACTGTGAGGGAGGCCCAGTTGAATGGCCTCCTGGCTCCATGGAGAGAAACCCTGGCTATGTGGATGAGGCAGTGTTACAGCCAGCAACGTTTACTCATGGGTGCACAGGAGGTCAAACACATTATCCCTTGACCTGCAGGCTGAAAGCCAGTCTTGTCTGGCTGATCCTGCTGTTCCTAAGCAATCCACAGCTGGGTTACTCATTTAGGATGGCACTTTAGTGTTTTTAAAGCATTCTTTCTGTTTAGCCCACTTATTTCTATCCCACTTAATACAACCTCTAGACACTGCTTGAGCATCCTGCTATATATACTGTGTATATTGGCCCGAGAAGAGTTAAATTATGGGGCAGTGCCTAAACATCAGTGTCTTATAAGCACTGGCTGATGACCTTGTCTTGACAAGTGGTGTGTGTGAGAATGGTTAAGCAGTCAGATATGACATCTAAGGCACAGTACAGGTCATAAAACTGTAAATAATACGTTTTGAAAGAACCAGCCCCAACTCATGATTTTTAAAATGAAAATCTTTCATTTTGAAAGACTTCAGCGAAGTCCCATGTAATTCTCATGTGACTTAGTGTGTTAGTGTCAGTGCTGAGACTAGGATACTGTACTCCAGAGGTCCAGGTATCACTTTCTGTGCCATCACTTTCTCTTGTATCTTTTTCTTGTTAAACAAACAAACAAAAAGCAAAGCAAAATGTCCCAGGATTGAACACAATCACCATATCCTAGTAAAGGCTGGCAAATCAGAGCCTGCAGGATAAATCTGGCCCACCATCTGCTTTCATAAATAAAGTTTATTGGAACATAGTCACTCTCATTTTTAAAGAATTGCCTCTGGCTGCTTTCACATAACAATGGCAAGGTTTAGTAGTTAGACAGAGACCTTATGACTCACAAAGCCTAAAATATTTACTATCTGGCTCTTTCCAGAAGAAGTTTGCTGACCCTGATCTAGCGCAAATAAAATGAGTTTGGAAGTATAATTGTGATTTATTTAATTTTCCTTATTTGTCTTATTTTAGGTTACTTTAGAGCACTTTGCAAAATAACAACTGGTGAGAGCAAGCATATTGAATAGGAGAGGATAACGACGCTGGGATTTTAAACCTGCTGTCAATGAGCCACACAGAGTGGATGTTTCACCTGTTATGCACTGAGCATTGATTATACTAAGGTGGGAATAGCTACAACAGCAAAAGTTTCTATCTTAGCACATGTACATAACTACCCCCAAAAGCTACCCTTTTGGTAACTGAGCCTTTACAATGAGCCATGCTGTATTGAACACTTAACAAATATTTCATTGAACATATAGAACTCCTACAAAGTGGGGTTTAGTATCTTCATTTCTTATAAGAAAACTACATCTCAGAGTATTCAACTCACTTGCCCAAGTTCACCCAGCAATTAAGTGTCAGAGTCAGGATCCACAGTAGACTGATCCAGCTCTAAGATCTTGGTTCCTAACCTCCATCACCCCCAAAAGCACACTGTGGCAGTCTGCATCAGCCTCTGCAAACTGCTCAGCCACCACCAGATACGACGATGCAGTGATGGAAGATTTTTTCTGGTCAAAGGGGAACCCAGAGCATTTCTATTGATGCTTTGCTTGTTCTTCCCACTTTGACCCCAATTTGGGAATGCAGGAAACCAGAACTATGCCAGTGCCTACAGGTTCAGGGAGAAAATAAGAGGAAGTTCCAGAAATCAAGACTACATAAGCCAGCAAAGGTAGGTTCAAGGATTCCTTTCCGGTCCACCTCCAAGGCACTGCAGGCAGCCACACCCCTAATTCAATCAAAGTGTGACCCCGCTGCTTTGGCATTCACTTTAACCAGATTTTTTTATATTAATTTAATATTATTTTATTTTAAGTTCTGGGATACATGTGCAGGACGTGCAGGTTTGTTACATAGGTTAACGTGTGCCATGGAGGCTTGCTGCATCTATCAACCCTTCACCTAGGTATTAAGCCCCGCCACTTCAATCAAATTTTACCTGGCAAGAAGATGGGAATCAGGCAGGCCTGACATGACTGCTCCAGGTGCTGCATGCCCCTCCAGAGGAAGCGCTTCCCCTACAGGTAGAAGGCAGCAGTTACTGGGAAGCAAATTAGCCCTCACGGAATTTCAGTGATTTGCCCCCAAGGACTTAGATCTCTTTCCTCCAGAATATTAAAATTTAGGCAAATTCATAAAATTAAATGATTATTAATAACTTACAAAATATGAAATCTCTCAGAATTAATTTAGACTTGCTCATTTTTAAGAGCCACATACATTTTACCCACTTTTTCCCCCAAAATATTTCATTACTAAATTTCACAGCCACTTTAAAGTATAGCAGTCGCGCTCCTTCTTTCATGCCCTTTAATACCATGTATTACCAGTTTTCATGCCAATTACCTGTCATAAGAGCCTTACCCTTGTCAAATTTGGAAAGGGATGTTTCTTCAACTAGGAAAATATTTTTCTCTGTTTTAGCTCTAGACATCTGAACCAAAAGAAAAAACTATATAGTCTTCAGTGATGAAAAGCATGGTGTGCAAATCGACTCTCTGGGTTCCTGTGGAGAGATTCACATCCCACGTAAATAACTCTTCAGGCCCCCTGGTCAGGACTTCTCAGGCAAAGTCTCCTCCAGGCAGGTAGGAGCTGAGATGAGGCAAAAGCAGCTGTGTGCAGTGTAGCTTCAAAAGGCAAGGAGATAACTAGACAGATCTGCCTCCAGGCAGGTCCTCCGCAAGAGAAAGCTCACCAGGCAGGCAACCGTTCTTGCCTGCCTAGAAAATAAGGCAGAAGCCACGGGGGCTGAAGCTCCTAGTCAGGAAACTTCCTCAGCATGTCCTGGAAGGCAGGTCAGCGTGAGGCAGGCAGGGCCACTGGACATGAAGCTAAACTGTAGAAGCCCACCCTTAGGCTCCTCTCAACATGCTGTCAGTGTAACGATGTTTCTAGAAGAAGAACGATTTCTTCTAATGAAGTACTGATTTAGACTCTGAGGCAATTGCTGACCTATCTTGCTCTGAAAAGATAAAAGGAAGAATGTAATGTGTTTGTTGCTTGGGCAAGGTGTAAATGCAGCTGATAGATCTCTGTGCACGTGCATGTATTGATGAGAGTTTTGTTTGCATACACAGTTGTATCATCTGTATGTAACCCAGTTAATGATTCTTACCATCTTATCTTGAGTTCACAACCTATGATTTCAGGTGAATTTCTTTTTAGGGAGGACACAGCAATCAAATATGAGAAAGAAAGGACATAGCTTGCAGGATATTTAAAATAACCACAATAATAACAAATTTTATGTTCCTGAATTTCAACAGGTGAAATGGATCAGGGATAGCAGTGATTATAAGAGATCCTAAGTCTGTCTTGTAAACCCTATTTGGAATTGCCCATTGGTTAGCTTATTCTGTGAAGTGAATTTAGAAATTAGGAAGTCTCAAATAAACAGACCATGAAAGAGCTGATTAGATAATTATGACTGACTTAATGCCAATGAGGTAGACACGATAAAGACGGAATCAATGGCCTGGTGCCATGTTGCTCTAAATCTCATGTCTTTAAAACAAATTGGGAAATGTAAATTTGACCACACTAAATGGTGTATTTTACTGGAGCTTTTGCCTACCGGGACGACAGACTTTCCTGAGGCTAATGGAGTCCAAGCCCTCTAAATACTAGTAATGTCCCAAATCTGGACCTACGTACACCTTTGCTAGAAGCAACAACTTTTTCTAAGAGCTTGTCTCTGACTCTCAGTCCAGGAGGAGACTGCTTCTAATAGAGACTACTTGATCCTAGGTAAAGCCCTCGGACAGAGGCTTGGCATTCACTAGATGGTCTCCCTCCTCAGACATATGAGTAAGATGCTCAAACACCCGGGGTGAAATCAAGTATGAGAAGAGAGAAGTATCAAGAGGTCAATAAAGACAGGAATGTTCTTTGTAGCCTAATTGTGCCTAATAGAAATTTCTCCCAATGTATGTAACAAAATATTGTATAAATAAATAATGATCTCTCTCACTCACACACACACACATACATACACAAAACAGATCATCTGGTGTGTAAGCATGAAAATATGAGAAAAGATTACAAAGAGTATGCAGTTCAGACAATTAAAGGCTGAATTATAGAGATGGTAGCACAGAAAAAGGCACTGATTCGAAAGGCATATACACCAAATAACTCCTCTTGCATTATAAGTACATCATTCATTCACCCACCCATCCAAGACATGTTTATTGAGCATAAAGTAACTGTTAGACACATTCTCAGCACTGGAAATATGGTGAACTAGACAGTTAGACAGAATGCACAATCCTAAGGCATATACGTTTTAGTAGAGGAGACATAGGAAAACATATTTATGCATATGCAATAAAAGATCAGATAGCGATAGGACTTTTGAGGTGAAATAAATTCAGCATAAGGGTTAAACAGGAGTATGAAGAGGTGACTTTGGTATATAGAAGCTCTTCTACACTGGGGTTAGGAGGGCCTTTCTGGATGTCACTGTAGAACAAGTCCAGTGAACATCTGGAGAAAGATGGTCCCTTGAAGTAAGAATAATGAGGGCCAAACTCAAAGAGATTGACAAGCTTTGGTTGCGAAGGGAAACAGGAAACAAGCCAGCATGAGCAAAGTAATGTGGTAGAAGCTGAAACAAGACAGATGGGCAGGGGACAGCCCTGTGAGGCTTTGGAGGCCACGGTAAGAAGTTTGGATTTTTAAAATGCATAAACAGAAATCACTGGAGGGTGTAGAGCAAGGCATGGCATGAACTGAGATTTGTCTTTAAAAGATTATTTCATCTCCTGTATTGGAAACAGACTATATCCCAGAAAGCACGGAAACAGAGAGACCAGTTAAGATGCTATTAGAGTGACCCTAGAAGGAGATAGTGATGGATCAAAATAGGGTGACAGTGGAGGAGGGAATGGGAAATAGTCAGATTTGGGTTATGACTTTAACTTCTCAGGACCTGGGAAAACTAATGACCATTATATTTAAAAATTGCTATGCAGGCCAGGCATGGTGGCTCACGCCTGTAATCCCAGCACTTTGGGAGGCCAAGGCAGGCGGATCACGAGGTCAGGAGATCAAGACCATCCTGGCTAACATAGTGAAACCCCGTCTCTACCAAAAATACCAAAAAATTAGCCAGCTGTGGTGGCAGGCACCTGCAGTCCCAGCTACTCGAGAGGTTGAGGCAGGAGAATGGCGTGAACCCAGGAGGCGGAGCTTGCAGTGAGCAGAGATCACGTCACTGCACTCTAGCCTGGGTGACAGAGTGAGACTCCATCTCAAAAACAACAACAATAATAATAATAATAATAATAATAATAATAATAATAATAATTGCTATGCAAATGACATCAGCACAGGCCTTTATAGCCCATCAATTACCTTGGTGCTTTGAAGTCACATTTTCCCTGGATCTAGGTTCACCAGCTTGTCTGATGGTAGGACAGGGCTTCAGCACACATGCTCCCTTGGAGCATCTGATTCTGTAACCTTGGTGGGGTCTATAAATCTGTTTAACAAGTTATCTAAGAGGCTTTGACAATAGGAAAGTTGGGGAGCACTGACTTAATAACTGAATTTCTTCATGCTCCCTATGCTATAGTTAGCTCCACCTTCCAGTGTAAAATTTAGTCCTCATGACTGTAGGTACTGGGGATATCACCAAAGTCATTGCTTCCAATTCCAGATGAAGTTCAGAATCACACAATGGCCTTGATAAAAATGCTTTTGGCCAATAGATCAGAAATAGGCACATAGTCTCACTGCTCCTAGATTTCTTCTGCTTCTACTTGCTACCATACTAGTTCAGATTATTAATTGTATTTTTTTAATTCCATAAGGAACTCTGATACTAAGTCAAACTTCACAGCACCTAGTATTAAAGATGCTTCTTCCTTGCTTAGAAATTTTCCCTGGATAACATTTTTCTATAAATTTCCGATTGTGGGGTTGGCATTCAAGAAACCTGCTATGATTGGTCTCCTGCTTAACTTCATAATGTTCTCCATTCCTAGACCCTTAAGAATCCCCATGTTCTGACCATTTTGTCAATCAACAAGGACCTCACATTTGTAGTTGTCTGTTCATGTCATTCTTTCCTTCTTTCTAGAATTCTACTTATCAAAATTTTACCCCTTCTTCAAAGACAAGCATGGGCCACTGTACTCTACTACCCATCTGATATGGTTTGGCTCTGTGTCCTCACTCAAATATCATCTTGTAGCTCCCATAATTCCTACGTGTTGTGAGAGAGATCCAGTGGGAGATAATTAAATTATAGGAGTGCGTCTTTCTTATGCTGTTCTCGGATAATGAATAGGTCTCATGAGATCTGATGGTTTATTATTATTATTATTATTATTATTATTATTATTATTATACTTTAAATTCTGGGATACATGTGCAGAATGTGCAGGTTTGTTACATAGGCACACACGTGCCATAGTATTTTGCTGCACCCCTCAATTTGTCATCTACATTAGGTATTCCTAATGCTATCCATCCCCTAGCCCCTCACCCCTGGACTGGTCCTAGTGTATGATGTTCCCCTCCCTGTGTCCATGTGTTCTCATTGTTTAACTCCCACTTATGAGTGAGAACACGTGGTGTTTGGTTTTCTGTTCTTGTGTTCGTTTGCTGAGAATGATGGTTTCCAGCTTCATCCATTTCCCTGCAAAGGACATGAACTCATCCTTTTTTATGGCTGCATAGTATTCTGTGGTGTATATGTGCCACATTTGATGGTTCTAAAAATGGGAATTGCCCTGCACAACTCTCTCTTATGTGGTGTTGAGCCTGTGAGTGCACAGAAGTCAAGAATTGAGGTTTGGAAGCAACCTAGATTTCAGAAGATATATGGAAAAGCATGGATGCCCAGGCAGAAGATTGATGAAGGGGCGAGGTCCTCATGGAGGATCTCTGCTAAGACAGTGCAGAAGGGAAATGTGGGATGGGAGCCTCCACACAGAGTCCCTACTGGGGCACTGCCTAGTGGCACTGTGAGAAGAGGGCCGCCGTCCTCCAGAAACCCAGAATGGTAGATCCACTGATGGCTTGCACTGTGTGCCTGGAAAAGTCACAGACACTCAATGCCAGCCCATGAAAGCAGCTGGGAGGGAGGCTGTCCCTCCAAAGCCACAGGGGCGAAGCTGCCCAAGATGATGGGAACCTACCTCTTGTATCAGTGTGACTTGGATGTGAGACATGGAGTCAAAGGAGATCATTTTTGAGCTTTAAGATTTGACTGTCCCACTGGATTTCGGACTAGTTTTGGGCCTATAGCCCCTTTGTTTTGACCAATTTCTCCCATTTGGAATGGCTGTATTTACCCAATGCCTGTACTCCCTTTGTATCTAGGAAGTAACTAACTTGCTTTTGATTTTACAGACTCATGGGCAAAAGGGTCTTGGATGAGACTTTGGCCTGTGGACTTTTGAGCTAATGCTGAAATGAGTTGAGATTTGGGGGGACTGTTGGGGAGGCATGATTGGTTTTGAAATGTGAAGATATGAGATTTGGGAGGGGCCAGTGGTGAAATGATATGGTTTGACTCTGTGTGCCCACCCAAATCTCATATTGTAGCTTCCATACCACATGTTGTGAGAGGGACACAGTAAGAAGTGATTGGATTATGGGGCCAGGTCTTTACCATGCTGTTCTCATGACAGTGAGTGGGTCTTACAAAATCTGATGTTTTTAAAAATGGGAGTTGCCCTACACAAGCTCTCTCTTTGCCTACTGCCATCCATGTAAGATGTGACTTGCTCCTCTTTGCCTTCCACCTTGATTGTAGGCTTCTGCAGTCACATGGAACTGTAAGTCCCATTAAACCTCTTCCTTGTGTAAATTGTCCAGTCTCAGGTACGTCTTTACCAGCAGCATGAAAACAGTCTAATATACAATCTCTAAATTCTTCAGCCAGAAGGGACTCCCCCTTTGTGTCAATCTTAATGAAGTGACCATCTTGGCCACTTCTATGGTTTATAAGGCCCTATATTGTGGCTGTGTGCTTAATTTATATTGATGATTGATGGTAAGTACTTTTTTTCCACCAGGGTCTACCATGTCTGATATATGTTAATCTGTATTATTCAGTTTCCTTTATATATTTGCATTTGTTTTATTTTCCATGATGTTATCAGAAGTATGAAGGAGCCATCTAAAATGAAAACCCAAAATCTTTTACACGCTTTATGTCACTTACAGAATATATCTCTCCTCCTAAGCCTGGCATGGAATGTGCATGGCAACTTGAATTCTGCCTACCTCTCCAGTCTTATCTCTTTTTACTCATCTCCTTGTATTTGATATTGTAGCAAAATCAAACTGTTTTGTTTCAGTACATGAAAAAGACTGTTATTCGTGCTCCAGCTGTGTGACTTCTTTCATGAAATTTCCTTTACCCTACTTCATCCTGCTAATGCCTTTTCATTCTGCAGTACTCAGTTCAGTGGACACTTCCTCCAGTAAGCCTCCCTCCTCACCAAATTTGTATCTTGTGCCACCAGTTAGAAGATCTCCTTATTTCTCACATAATTTAAGAAGAACCATGCATTGAAATTGCCTTTTTATTAGTTTCCCTGTCAATCAACTGTAAGCTTCTTAAAACCAAGAAATCTGTCCGATTGTATTTTAATTTCCAGTGTCTGCAGATATCTGGCTCTGAGAAATGAATATGTCATTGCGCAAACATGCATTCAAAGTATGACTATAAAAAAATAAACACACTGACAATGTTTCCTGAGTTTGTTTACACCTTTCCTATTGCCCGGGTGATTCTGAACGTACCACCAGGGTGAGATTCATGGCCTTAGACCCAATGTAATTGTTACTAAGTAAAAATCAACTGAGCTGTCTGCCCTGTGCAGCACAGACCATCAATTCTAACAAGAAGAAAATACGTCTAACCCTTTGAGTTTAGTCAAAATTAAAATTAAAGATGGAAGCAACTTTGTTAATAGTTTAGAGGTGTGAAATGTTCTAAAACAAAGTTGTCTGGCCTAAATTGTCCCTATGTTCTCTGTAGATGGATGTAACTCACTGAAAAATTAATCTCATTTTTATTTTTTCAGCCTCAACAGGACACAGCTGCACTGATGTTAGTCTCAATTGATGGAGCGAAGAAGCCTCATCTTTATTCAGTGTAAAGCAGCTGCCAAGAGAAACGGCCTTTGAGAGGGGTAATAAGTTCATGAGTATCACCTGTGTCGTGCAAAACAAAATTTGATTTTTTTGAAAGTTTAAATTGATAGGAAATAACATATAAATTAAGTGCTATCTCGTGAGTGAAAAGTTTTGTTGCAGGGTGACGGAGTGCACCCTCAAGGTGATGCATTTCAAACATTACCTTCCTGTGACACAAGGGAGTCAAGGACCAAATGGAACAGGGGAAATTATGACCCACTGGCCAGGGTGGATTTGTAACATAGGAATGCCACACCAATATCCTGCATTCCTATTTCACAGAATAAGACTTTGAGCAAATAAAACAAATGCTGAAGCAGAGTTTTTGTCTGTGTATGACTATACTCCACAAAATTAGGCCATGCTGGAAATTCATTATATATTTAGGGAACTATTCTCAAGGGAAAAATATTATTATAGACTAGTAACCTAATAATTGAACATATGTACACACACACACACACACACACACACACACACACACACGGTCTTTTGCTCTGCCCTTCCAAAAATGTCTCACCTTTCTTTTATATTTTCAAATTCTCATAAATTTCTCCCTTTCTTTCTATTCTATTTGATTCAAGAGCTTCTTATTTGACTGTTAACAAAACCCTTGTGTTGTATTCCTCAGGAAGCTCATTCTTTCAGCTCTTGTCTGTCAAAGAGGTGGCATATGTTCCATTTAATGGAATTGCTACCAAGGGAAGGTAAAACAGTCTCCAAGAATTACGAAGCCATTCTCCTCAGACTCGTTAAGATTTGACCTTTTGATAAAAGATAGTGTTTACTTAAAGGTGATATTATATGAGAACTTGGGAATGAAATGTTGACTTCTTTCACCTGGAAAAAATGTGCAATAAAAATATAAGCACTGGCAAAGCCCTCAATACATGTATACATGCCAGGGAGTGTTACAAGTAATTGACATGTATCTATTAATTTGCTTTTTGTACCCACCATTTAAAGTTGTTTTAAAATGCCATTAAAATAAAATAAAACATTTAATGTAGCCTTAAAATTCTGTTAAAAATAAAACAGAGAAATTGCAGAGCTGGAACACCCAGCTAATAAGTGAAAGAGCCAGGATTTGGACCCAGAAAATCTGGCTTTGCCGTCCTGATTTCACCTATTAGGTATATTATGTTAAACTTCAGCAAGAGAGATTTTGATTAGGCAATGAAAAGACTCATAGACCTTGGGGAAATGTCCAACTGAGGTGGTAATTTTTCTGATTTAAGGAGTCTAAAAATCTGCATATGATTCTCTTTCTGATGTAATTATAATATAGTCCATTCTCTCAGCAGGTAATTATACTGGTTATTTCACTGGGTCCTCTCCACTACATTATGAAAGTAGTAGCACAAGTCACAATATTCTTTTCAGCTCTATCTCTCACTTCAACACTAGTTCTATTTCCAGCATCAGTTCTGGCTGTACGGTTGACTTTCATCACAAACATGTTTAGCTTCGTTAATAAACTTGAGACCTTTTTGTTACCCTTCCCTGGTTCTCTGCACAATACAGGCAAGATATCTATACAAAATTTTGTACTTTTTAGTTATAAAGAAATTCAAAATTTACTTTCTGAGGTATCCAGCGCAAGGTTTTTCAATATTCAATATTACTCTCAATAAGGCTACCATATGCATCAAAAAGGGGAATCCTGAGTTAGATCAATTTAACAGAACTGAGGACAGTGCAAAAGATATTAAACTCAGGGTTAAGTAAATTCTCATTAAAGGTAGTTCATTGATTCATTTTGTATGAGTACCAAAAACTCTTCTACAGAAATCAAAAATTACTCCTTTAACCTTGGTACATTTCCTGTAAATATATGCCTTGGGCACTAGGCAAGAAGGTATGGAAGGATAAGCTCTGGCTTTTCCTACTGGTAATAGAAAAACAGCTCAAAGAGCAGATATTTTGTTTCAGGTCATACTAAATATAATAGATAAATAACATAGAAATGACTAGATAAACATGCATAGCTACACTGTGAGGGGCCCAAATAAATAAGCAAATACAACTCAATCAATAAGAGTTTGGTCAGGAAAAGGATCCAAGAGGAAATATGGTAAATGATAAGGCAGTACTAAAGGAGACTGTAGGCCATAGGGGAAAACTGGCCCATGTGGAAGGATGAAATGTCCTTCCCACCGTCATCCCTCATATCACAGAAAAAAAAAGTCTAGGTGTTGGGACAGAACAATTGATTACAGTGCCATTTGGTATCAGGCTAATAGAAGGACACTTTATTCTGTAACCCATGATCTGGAGGTCATATATTAGAGGAAGATGGTTGGAACAAAGAAGAAAGAAGAGGATTCTACAGGCTCACCTGTGGAATGATAATGAGGGTCTTCCAACAGGTCAGAGCAATGAGGCCATATCCTCTCATACAGTGCAAATGAGAGCCACAGCGATACAGCACACCACAGAATATGGTTTTGCATGGCCTCTACCTCTTTGCAATTTGAATGTATCACCAGAGAACTTAAGCAAAAATAGGCTTGAATTTATTTGTAATCTTTGTGCATTCACCTCAGTGGGAATAACGGAGAAGTTAATATATAGCATCAAAGAGGAGTAACATCCTGACATCCTCTCCAACTCTGTCCTTGTCACCCCGACAGCAGGTAAATATCCCGTAACTATGAAATACAGAGCAGAGAAGTTTTTGTTGCCTCCCCAGAAAATAATATGAGACACATTTTGTGGTCCAAGGAAACAGTCTCTCATAGGATTTATAATTAAATCTAACTGCCAAAGAAATGTCTGTACTCCCATGTTCACTGAAGCATTATTTACAACAGGCAAGATATGGAATCAAACTAAGTGTCTCCCCATATAAGAATGGATAAAGAGAATGTGGTGTATATGTACACAATAGAACAGTGTTCAGCCTTCAGAAAAGAAGGAAATTCTGTCATTTGCAACAACATGGATAAACCTGGAGGATATTTATGTTAACCACAATAAGCCAGAGACAAAAAGACAAATACCACATAATCTCACTTACATGTGGACTTTTTAAAAGTTGAACTCATAGCAGCAGAGAGTACAGTGGTGTTTACCTGGGGCTGGGTAGGGGATGGGGAGTGAGTGAGAGAGATATTGGTCAAAAAATATAAAATTTCAGTTTGATAGGAGGAATAAGTGGTAATTATAGTTAACAACATTCTTAAAAATAGCTAACAGAGTAGATTTTGGTTTCTACCACAAAAAAAGATACATAATGTGAGATAATACATATGTTAATTAGCTCTATTTAGCCAATCCACAATGTTTGCATAATTCAAAATATGTTGTACGTGGTAAAGACATACATTTTTACATTAATTAATTTTATACCATAGTAGTTTTAAAAAGAATTTACAATTGAATCCTTTAATGTTTAAGACTGAGGCAAGAGTAAACAACTGCTGGAACTGCTTTGCTCAATGTTTCCTAAGTGCACATGGCCTACTTCTCATGCTTCCCAGTCATTTAGTCTCCATTTACTTCTTCACCTCAAGATATTTATTTAATTGGTACATTGGCTTTCATTACCACTTTGAACACTTTTCTCTGACTCTCCATAAGTAATGACATTTACAACTGCAGCAGCTCATTCTTTTCCTGATCTTCCTTCCAGAGAAATAATTCAATCTTTTCCTGCCATCAAACAAAGCATGCATCTTGGCAGTTTATGATTATGCACTCTGATCATCATATTGTCAAAAATAAGAAGCAAATCACTACAAAATGTGTCAATGTCTGTGTGGTAGAGTCAGATCTAGCCCCCTTTTTTCAGGGTCTATATTCATTCTTTTTTCAGGTTACACTAGCCATGGAACACAATAAATTCATGGTAGTGTTTTCTAATCCAAAAATCTCTGGCTCATGTCTCATGAGGAGTACAATCACAATGGCATACAGTTCTTCTATTTTTTATGTGGAAAAATTGGCAACTAGTTTGAGATATCAAACTCAAAATGGTTCATTTGTTCTGAATGAATTTCTCAGAACATATCCCCATCATTGGGCAATGCATGACTGTAGATAACTATTTGTTAAGCCTTTTATGTCAACTCGTTCTCCACTCAAGGTAAGTTCCTTCTTCATTAGATACTGCTATAGGTGAAAATGTAGGGATAAATTCATTATTCAACTGAAATTTTAGGAATCATTAAGCTAGGATCAGACAAGCCTCAATACTGTGACTTTTAAAATTTTATGGACATTCTATGTGCAGGTACAATGTGAACGGCTTCATGTTTTGTAAGCTGACTCTCTCTCAGTTTCAAAGTTTTATGGGCTTCCACTCCTGCAACCTCATAGTCCACTTCAGTCTTTAGTTTTCTTTATACATAATGTCCAGGTTTCCATAAAAAAAATTACAAGATATGTAAAGAAACAATGAAATGTGTTCTAGGCCAATAATCAAGAGGAAAATCAGTTAATAAAAATAGATACACAGTTCGGATGCCAGAACTATAAAATAAGAACATAGAAATGACTGATAAACTTGTATGGAAATCTATAAAAAATGATAAGTATAATGAGCAAAGCAATTTAAGAGAGATTTGCAAACTATAAAAGAAAACCAAAATAGAATCCTGAAACTAAAAAATAGATACCTGAAATAAAGTATTCACTGAATGTGTTTATAAGCATATTGGACACAAATAAACTTAAAACAGGACAGTAAAAATCACTCAAACTAAAGCACAGACAGAAAACTATTTAAAACAATGATTGAAGTATAACAACAGTAAGTGGTCAAATATATAGTATTGCATTTTAGAAATAATGAAAAAATAGATAAAATAATGAAAGAATATAGAAATAGAATATAGAAAAAGAATAAGAAACAAAAAAATGTAGAAATAGAATATAGAAATAGAACGAATAAAAACATTCTAAAATTGATTATGAATGTCAATTCAGAAGTTCAAAAAAGCCAGTAAACACCAAGTATGATAAATTGAAAACACACACACACACACACACACACACACACACACACACACCCCCTAAGAGTATCAAAGTAAAATGGCTTTAAACAAAGATAAAGAAAAAACTCATAAAAATAGCTAAAGAAAAGACAGACTAAAAAGTGAGTGATAATTTCCCATCAGAGACAAGAGAGACAAGAAGATAATACAACAACATCTTAAAGGACCAAAAGAAGAAAATTATCAAATCAGAATTCTAAATACATGAAAACTGGGAGACTATTGCCAACATACATGCAACATTTAAAACATTCTAGGCAGGTTCTTCATGATGAAGGGAAATTACACCAGATGGAAAATTGAATCTACAGGAAGGAATGCAAAATACCACAAAAGCTAAATATATGAAAACATATAAAACATTTTGTTTTTCACAGCTATAAATATTTTTGTTTCTCAAAGCTATAAATACTAAGTACCTATAATATCCTCGGCATTAATTTAGCATTGTATGAATGTGGGGGAAAAAATCAATAAATGGGGGAAATAAATGAGGAAATGGGAAAGGAATAATAAGACATTAACTACTGTTAAATAAAAATTTTTTTTGTCACCCAGGCTGCTTCACCTTCCAGCCACTGTCCATGCCCAGGCCCCGCCCCTCCTCCCTACGAGAAAACGGCACGAACTTTGTCAGTGTCCCCCATAGACTCTCTGGGGCCAGACACTCAGTTTTTGGCCTCTGCTGCAGCCCTCATACTGTTCCAAGAGTGGCAGCGGGAACTGAGAGGCCCCTACTCAAGCCCCGGTCATGATGGAAGTCCCAGCCACAGGGAACCATGAGCTCAGTGGTCTTGGAACTGCTCACTCAGTCAGTCCTTCCTTAGTCTCAAAGTCAGTAGTGGAGTCACAAAGCCCATGTATTTTGCCATCTAGGCCTTCGCCTGGTCTGTGGACTTACACCTGTGTGCTTGGTTGACAGGTCCAGTGGTTCCTCAGCCCACGACAGATGAGAAGGAGCTATATTGAAGGACAAAGAGGATCCGTTGTTTGAATTTTCCTGAGAGCCTGGCTTAGTGCTGGGCCTTCTCTTAAACCTCATAACAATGAGGTTAGTACTTTTAGTCCCTGTTTTACAGGGATTAGAATAGACTGTTAAGGGGCAACTGAGAAAGAACAAAGAAGTGACAGCCAGAGGTTGAGAAGGGCCAAAAAACATAAAAGCAGACAGTGATCTGCCACCACTTTGTAACCAGATGGTCCTTATCACAACCCTGGGTCAAAAAGAGAACAATTTGGCCTATAATGTTTATAACGTTAAAAGAAAGCAGAAAGGTGGGTAAATAAAAATCTTGGTGCAAAAAAAAAAAAAAAAAAAAAAGTCTGCTCTTACCCCTTCTGTTTATCATTATACCAGAGCAACAGATAAGAAAAAAAGGTATGAAGACTGGGAAGGAAGAAGCAAAAACTTTCATTCTTTGCATGTAGTTTGATTACATAGATATTCATAAAATATATATCAAATAGATTATCAGAATTAATAAACAAAATTAAAGAGATCAGAAGCTGAAAAATCCAAAAATTGTTTACAGTTCTATATACTAATTACTTAAAAACTGGAAAATAAACTTTTTAAAAATATCATTTAAAATTGAGCAAAATTTAAACACTATTTGTGATAACATCCTATTATTATTATAATATTGATAGAAATCTTTAATAATAGAACCTGTATGCTAAAATTACAAGAATATTGAGAGAAATTTAAGAAGACTTAAACAACTGAATTGAAATTCTCAGACAAATTAAGACAAATTAAGAATTTATTTGCCTCCAGGTGGCTATATAAACTCAGAAACAATGCCAGACAAAATCCTACAGAAATGTTTCTACAAAATGACTAGCTGATTAGAATTCATGTTTAGAAATTCAAAAAAACTTCCAGAGTTAACACAATCTGGAAGAAGTTGATGGAGATACAGTAGCTTATTCTAAGACTTATTCTAAAGCTACAATAGTTTTAAAAAGTGGTATAGGCATACGAATAAAAAACAAATCAACCGAATAGAAGATACTCTAGAACTAGAACCACATACATAGGATCAATTGATTTGCAACAAAGCTCCAAGATAATATTCAGGAAAAAAATATTTTTAACAAATGGTGCTAGAACAAGTGTATATTCATATGGGAAAAAAATGAACTTCACCCCCCCTATTTTATACTATACATGAAAATTATATCCCTCCCAAATGGATCAAAAACCTAAATGTAGAAACTAAAAATGTAAATTTTTTAGAAGAAAATATAGGAAATTATCTTCTCTCTAAAAAAATTTTAAATATTTATTCAACAGAAAACACTAACCATATTGATAAATTTCATCAAAATTTAAAATTTTGTGCCTCAAAAGGCAAACCATTTTTTTAGAATAAAACATTCTTAGTACATGTGTACAACAAACAACTTGTATCGAAAATATATAATTTTTAAATCTGCTAAACTTCAATAGTAAAAATAAACAACCAGTTTAAAAATGAGCAAAAGACTTGGACAAATACTTCACCATAAAAATATTCAGATAGGCAATAAACATGTTAAAGGATGCTCAAACTCATTAGTCACTAGAAATACGAAAATTCAAACACCAAAAGAAAACTCCATGCATACTAAAAGAGCTAAAATTTGAGAGTGACAATACGAAGTGCTAGAGCAGAGAAACAGTAAACTAGAGCTCTCCTATGCTTCTGTAGACAATGTAAAACATACAACCACTTTGGGAAATGGTTTACTCTTTTCTTAGAAAGTTAAACATATACTTTCTACATGAGCCAGTAATACTACCCCTAAGAATTTGCTCTGGAGAAATGAAAACTTATGTTCACACAAAGATGTATATATAAATATTTATAGCAACTTTATTCATAACAGTCCCAAACTGGGGACAACTCAAATACCCATCAAGTAGTGAATGGCAAAACAAAACTAGTAAAATAAATAAATAAATACCTATGGATAAATACAATAGTATAGCTGTATTTCAAAAGCATTCTGTACAGTAAACAAAACTTGATACAAGGGTACATACTATATAATTATTTTTAGTATTAAAATAGCTATGCATCGCTTTAATAACAAATCATTGTAACTGAGTTCAAAATAAAGGAAAGGAGTTGCTTTATTTAGCTTCCAATTTCTGGGAGACTCAAAAATTGTAAGTGTTCTGGACAATAAAAGAAAATAAGACTGTGCTTACAGATCTTGTTCTGCCATATTCTTTCTTTAGGATGGCTATTTTATTTTGCCCTTTTTGTTACATGGAATGTACACATCAGGTTTTAAAGGTACACCACTTCTGTAACTGAGCATCACTTTCAGTAACTAAACAGGCAAAGAAATTACACTGAACATCAGCATCTGGCAGTATTTTTTGGGAAAAACGTGACTAAAATGAACACTGTTAAATCACATCTAATATTTGATACTACATGACTCCATACAGATATATGATACAATTATACAAAATGTATTAATATCAAAGAATATAACAAAAATTCAGATAGCAAACAAATCCTATCTTTTTTTACAGGAAAATATTTTTGAAGCATGCATGTAACTGCCCATTCTTTTAAAGAAAATCTACTGCAAGCAAAATTATCAACCTCCAGAAAAATCACACATAGCATTACTAAGCATATCTTCAAAAAGTGTACAATATGCACACTTGGAAAATACAAAATTAAAAAAATCTATAAGCAACAAGTGAGTTTCATACTTGCAAGAATGTAAAAAGAAGTCCCATTTTTAGCACTGTTGTATAAAGAACTGTCTTTTGCATCTAAGAGTTGTCCTCCTTTACAAAAACACACTTTACAAAAACACCATGTCTTTGAAACAAGATTAGAGAGCAAGATAAAGCATCTTTTAAAGCCATTTTAGAATTTATGTGTGTGAAAATTGAAGTCCAGTGAAAAGCATTTCCCACGGTCTTCAAATGTGCACCGAAACAGCTTCTCTCCAGTGTGAACCAGTGGGTGTGGTTTTAGCTTTGAGCTCTCAACAAAAGCTCTTCTACATTCTGTGCAGAAGTGGACTCCATGACAGTGGGTGTGCAGAAGTTTTCTCATGGCAGTTATCCTTGAACATCTTTGTGCAGCCTTGGCGAAGGCCAGCAATTGTTCATGGAGCATCATCTTTTAAATTTTTCTTGGCTTCATTCTGGCGAATTCTGCAGTTGTTTGGGATCTGAGAGGTCAATACCAGGTATTCCTCCAGGAGGAAGTTTCTTTCCTGTCATATACTCTGAATAATCAGAAGGTGAGTTCTCTCCAGTGAACTGTTTCTCAACCACTATTTTATGGTTAATATCTTTTTGTTTTCATCTGAGTACCACATGGTGACAGAGAACTCACCCTCCAGGTTCCTGATTTGCACTCACTTCTGTCCTCACTTCTTGTTGCCCAAGATGGTGCCACATCCACCCTTGCCAGCCTCCACCATGGTGACCAGGGCCTGCTCGAGGTAGTGGTGGTGGTCGCCGCTGGCCAGCTCTGGCACCAGGATGAGTATCTGGTTCCCCATCCAATTCGTTACCACCCACCACCTCCTGGCATGCCTGCACCAGGATCACATCCTGGTCGTGGTGCACCTGGGTGAGGTTGTCGTGAGGAATGGCTACAGCAGATCCTGGCCAAATGGTGTGGGGGTGGATGGTGGTGGTGGTGGTGGTGGTGGTGGTGGTGGTGGCTGGCCTGCCTATGGCCACCCCTGCCACTATCTTCATTGTCATTGTCCTCCTCCTCACCCGCCATCGTGGTCTCAATAGTCTTCACCAGGATGGTGTCCACCTTGATCTAGTGCAGCTCCAGGATCTCAGCCAGCATCTCCGAGCCATCTGTGCCCATGCAGAGGGCGTTGTCCAGTGGCCTGGGCTCCTCCGCTGTGGTGGCAGGCAAGGAGGTGGCCAACTGTGAGGAAGGAAGCTTAATTTTTATAAAGATCTAGAACAGGAAAAGTGAAGTTATGATAATAGTAATCAGACTGTCTCAGAACAGGGGATGTGGTAATTTCCTGCAAAGAGGGATGCAAGAGACATTTTGAGATGATGGAAGTACTGTATGTCTTGAATAGGGTGCTAATAATGTGGGTGTACACATTTGTCAAAAGTCATCTAGGGGTTCTCATATTCTGTGCATTTTACTGTGTATAAATTATACTTCAATAAAGTGATTAAAAATTTGAGATAATTAAATAGATCAAGCTATGAGTAGATATTCATCATACAAATAGGCCCCAGGTCAATTCCCCAGATGTGTATACTTAAATTCTTTGGACCTTTTGTCTGGGGTCCTTGTTTTTCTCCAATGCTTTGAAAAGGCAATTTCTCATTCTGAGAGTGAACTAGGGAAAAATGCTCTAATTGATTTGATCAGTAAACCCAAACCTTCCTCTATTTAAAGAGAAACCAATTTGAACATTCTGTAACTGCATGCAGATCCTGCCTTGCTTGAAGGGGTCTGCCTAGTAATGCCATAATACATAACTCTATTTCAAATGGGATTGAGGTTACTGAGGCAGAGCAGAAACATTTGCTATGCTTATTTGCATTAACCAATAGTTGGACTGGCCTTGGGGTTCAAAGCTATTTGTGGAAGGCTCTATGGTCTACTGAGTTGATGAAATGGCATGGCTTTCTGTATACATAGAGATAACTTTTTGATAACTGTGATCACTAACAAATGCTGCTACAGAGAGATTTAGACAAGCATAGTCCTGATTAGAAGGGATTTATAATCTAGCATGGATAATATTGGCATGGTTCAACATGTGGAGGATTTAAAACAGACAGAAAAAGATACTAACCAATACACAAAATGACATATTTTAATTCTCTATGTATCCAAATTCTGAGCCTTGTATGTGGGAGTCATTGGAAAACCCAAACAAAAAATTAACTAAAAAGATTTAATTTCATTACCCTTTTATTCTTGATTTGTATGTACCTAGTAAAGACAAAGTATTGAATCAAAAATGGAATTAATATCAGAAATTTAGAAGATATTCAACAAGGTATAATACAGTTGCAAAAAATGTTTTGGAAAAATTTCAACCCCTGGACATTGAACTATGACTTTACAAGTAACTGGCACCATTCCTCATCCTTTTGTCTATGTGTAGAGAGACCCCTCATTCTCATTGGGAATGTAGTGGAGGTCAACGTGTATGACTTTTTTGTTTTATGATGCACACCAGCATCATGGGAGTAGGTAAGGCATTGTGTCAAGCTCAGCTCAAAGAGGTCATCATCACAAAAGGTTACACACCTAATACATATCATTCACAAGTGCCCTCTGATTAGTTCTCCTCATGGTTCTCCCTAACATTACACATATAAAGAGAAATGAGGAGCTGCTATCTTAAAATTTGGAGGAAGGATGCCCAGAAATAAAACCTTTATTCTCAGTTTGGAGTTGTTGGTCTTTGAATCTCATCTGCTCTCATCCTCTTCCTTCACTCTCTGCTAGCCACTGTGGCCCCTTGGAGTTCCTCAAACATTCCAAACAGGATCTCCATCTTCTCACCAGCTGGAATGGTCTTTCTCCAGATAGTCACAAGATTTGGTCCCTCACTTCTTCCATCTTTGTTCAAGTGTCATCTTAGGGAGATAGGCTCCAAATATCCTATTACAAATTGCACAACCAACCAGAATCTCCCTAGCTCCTTCCTGCTTGAATTTCTTTGTCTTTATCACCATCTCTCACCATCTCACTAACTGTAAACTCCATGAGTAGAGATGTTTGTTCTCCTTATTGCTGTTCCTCTAGCACCTAGAATTCAATCACTTTTATCATAGGCACTCTACAATTGCATATGGAGTGAGTTTTTCTACCAATGTGACCTGTCAATCTGAAGGTTTTTTTTATGACATTCATTCTCTTTCAGGGTGTTATTTTTGTTGTTGTTGTTGTTTTGTTTTTGTTTTCACTTTTCTGGATGCCAACCTTTTTCTAATGTTTACCTGTATAGTCTGTCTTTTGTAAAGAAAAATAAAACACTCTGGAAGTCAACAAAGAAAAAAAATCTTAAATAATAAACCATTCTTTCATCTAAACTTTGAAATATTTTCATTAAAAGGTACTTTTTCTTTAAAAACAATGCCCAGTTTTTGTACAGAAAGATTTGATGAGTAATTTTCAACTTGAGATGACCTCTTTACACTTCTACCATGTTTTCATAGATCAAGATAGTTTTGATGACAATATGTTCAATGCTGTTATTTCAATAAAAATAAATATTTATAGTCCTTATGCTTCAAAATACTGAAGTGTAACATTTGATCTTCACAGGTTTTATAATGAGAATGGTGTCTGCATGTATAATCCTTCTGTTCTCAAGCAATATATACACACATTTTGTTTCCATTATATTCTTTATCCTTTATTTTATTATTTAACTTTTGTGTTATCTTTTTATGTACTCTTTTAAGTATTTACATAATTCAGTACATTAGCTATCCTTGTTTTAAAATTATTTTTCCCTTTCTTCCTTTACTGATAACTTCTGTTTTTTGTAACTGTGGCTTTCCCATTCTTACTATTGTCTTTCCCAAATCTTGTCTAACACTCTACTTACCATATTTTTTAATTAAACAAATGTGGTGGTATGATCTTTCCCACCCATAGAAACTATATATATAGCTCATAGTATCATTCTTTGTCTCAGTTCTATTTCCTGAAGCTTAGTAAAAACGTTTTAATCCCTAAGTCTATCAACTTCTAACCTGCGAGTAAAAACCTTCGAGAACATTTCTTACATAATACTACCCTGCTTTCCCGTTTTAGATTATATCCTTTCCATCTCATCCTATTTTAATGTATAGGCTTATGCAAATGGATTTACTAAAAGGGTAGGATAATTTTTGGAAAGAAATATACAGTAAGAAAGAAATAATATATTTTCTCTGATAATTTAAACCCCCAAACGTAACTATTAATATAAAGAAACTTCTTACTGGCCATGCCTAGGTCTATTTCCTCTAGAGGTCAGTTTAGGAAGAATCTGTTGATGAATTTTGTCCCAATATTTTATAGGGTAGTAAGTGTCTTACCGAAACCTGGCCCAGTTCTCTGTTGTGTAAGTCAACTCAAAGGAACTATGTGCACAGCTGATCACAAACCAGATAAGACTATTGCATAAGTACTCCTGAGAGACTGAAGATCAGGTTTACCTTATTTAAACTTCCAGATCTTTGACATTTATTTTGGTACATTCAATACAAACTTATCGAGTGCCTGCTATTGGCCAGATACAGAGGTAGGCACTAAAAGTCCGATATGAATGAGAAGAGGCCCCTGTTCTCAAGAAGCTGATGATGTAGGACAGCACATGCTAACAAATGATTCCAATGTGGCCTGATATGTCCATTGGATACCAGCACAGAAGGGATCAGGTCAGTCAGAGGCATAAGGGAGAAGTCATAGAACAATAAACTAAATTGAAAAAACAAAAGGAAAGGGGAGGTGTAAAAAAGAGAGTCAGCACTGGTAAATGCAGAGTTTCCCTTCTTATCTTCTTTTTCATTTTAATTATGTTTTACAGTGTTACTGAAAAACTTCTGTGCATGTGATAAAAAAAAGTAGTAAATCAAAAGTACAGAAGACTATATGGAGAAATGTAAATATCTCTCCTACCTTAGACTGCTAGTTCTTAGTCCTTCTCTATCTAGAAGCAAATTCTGCTACTGTTTTCATACACAAAGTTTCAGAAATAGTCTGTATACCTGTAAGTGTATTTGCTTAAAAATGAAGCAAACAGCATTAAAAGCATCACTTCTGGAAAAAGACTGCCTGAATGAGCATCCTAGTGCTATTGCTTACTACTTAGGTGACCTATTCAAGGAATGCAGCCTCTGTTTCCTCACGTGTAAAATGTGAATAATAATAATATCTACTTTATAGAGTGTTCTGAGTATTAAATGAGTCAGTCCCCAGTAACTAGTCTCTTAAAAGATTGCATTATTTGTACCTTGCTATTGTCATTTAATGGCATGTATTATAGGTCAACCCATAAAAAAGTATCTCGGTTTTTTGACTTACTGACTTTTTTCCATCTTACAGGGTTTTTTACATCTCTATTTCTCTCTTTCAAAATGACTACCAATACTTTGAGTTGATCCATCTCCCTGTTTTCTTCATGTTTTCAATAACTGAATGTCTTCTATTTTTATAGGTTTATATTTTGTTTTGTTGATACTTGTCTCAGCTTCTCTAGCTGATATTTTAATATTTGATATATTTATAATATCTCTTGCTCTTCCAAGAGTATTATTAGTAATATAACTTGCAAGCAGGCTTAGACTGTATATTAACATACATTTTTCTCTCAATCTACATTTCAGTTCTCTCAAATGTGATATGTATGTGCTCTTGATACACACATGCTGTAAGAGTCTAAACAAGGAGCTTTCTCTTCTACTATTTTTTAACCTACACTTCTATTATATGTAGGATTCCAAAGACAGAATATTACTGCTAATAATTATAATTGATACTATATGAAAGTTTATGATATGGCTAGTTGGGATCCAGTCATTTTGAAATCAGAGGTAGCCAAAAACAATATTATTAGTGTTACATATATAAAACAGGGTTCTCTGCAGACCCCAACCTGAGATTGAAGATTCTTAGAAATGTAAGTTGCTCATTTGAGAAAAAGAAGCACAGTATTTTTTTTTTCAAATTATACATTAAGTTCTGGGATATGCAGAATGTGCAGGTTTACATAGGTATACATGTGCCATGGTGGTCTGCTGCATCCATCAACCTGTCATCTCCATTAGGTATTTCTCCTAATGCTATCCCTCTCCTAACTCCCCATCCCACAACAGGCCCCAATGTGTGATGTTCCCCTCCCTATGCCCATATGTTCTCATTGTTCAATTCCCACTTATTGAGTGAGAACCTGTGGTATGTGGTTTTCTATTTCTGTGTCAGTTTGCTCAGAATGATGGTTTCCAGTTTCATCCGTGTCCCTGCAAAGAACACGAACTCATCCTTTTATACGGCTGCATAGATTCCATGGTGTATATGTGCCACATTTTCTTTATCCAGTCTAACATTGATAGGCATTTAGATTGGTTCCAAGTATTGCTATTGTGAATAGTGCTGCAATAAACATATGTATGTATGTGTCTTTACAGCAGAATAATTTATAATCCTTTGAGTATATACCCAGTAATGGGATTACTGGGTCAAATGATATTTCTAGTTCTAGATCCTTGAGGAACTGCCACACTCTCTTCCACAATGGTTGAACTAATTTACATTCCCACCAACAGTGTAAAAGCATTCCTATTTCTCCACATCCTCTCCAGTATCTCTCCAATGATCACCATTCTAACTGGTTTGAGATGGTATCTCATTGTGGTTTTGATTTTCATTTCTCCAGTGACCGGTGATGATGAGCTTTTTTTCATATGTTTGTTGGCCGCATAAATGTCTTCTTTTGAAAAGTGTCTGTTCATATTTTTTGCCCACTTTTTGATGAGGTTGTTTGTTTTATTCTTGTAAATTTGCTTAAGTTCCTTATATACTCGGATATTAGCCCTTTGTCAGATGGATAGATTGCAAAAATGTTCTCCTATTCTATAGGTTGCCTGTTCACTCTGATGATGGTTTCTTTTGCTGTGCAGAAGCTCTTTATTTTAATTAGATCCCATTTGTCAATTTTGGCTTGTGTTGCAATTGCTTTTAGTGTTTTAGTCATGAAGTCTTTGCCCATGACTATATACTGAATAATATTGTCTAGGTTTTCTTCTATAGTTTTTATGGTTTTAGGTCTTATTTTTAAATCTTTGAACCATCTTGAGTTAATGTTGGTATTAGGCATAATAAAGGGGTCAAGTTTCAGTTTTCTGCCTATGGCTAGCCAGTTTTCCCAACACCATTTATTAAATAGGGAATCCTCTCCCCATTGCTTGTTTTTGTCAGGTTTGTCAAAGATCAGATGGTTGTAGATGTGTGGTGTTATTTCTGAGACCTCTGTTCATTTCACTGGTTGTCTATATATCTGTTTTGGTACTAGTACCAAGCTCTTTTGGTTACTGTAGCCTTATAGTATAGTTTGAAGTCAGGTAGCGTGATGCCTCTAGCTTTGTTCTTTTCTTTTCTTTTTTTTTTTTTTTTTTTTTTTTTTGAGACCAAGTTTTGCTCTTGTTGCCCAGGCTGGAGTACAATGACATGATCTCAGTTCACTGAAACCTCCGCCTCCCAGGTATAAACGGTACTCCTGTCTCAGCCTCCTAAGTAGCTTGGATTACAGGCATGCACCACCACTCCTGGCTAATTTTTTTGTATTTTAGTAGAGACGGGGTTTCACCATGTTTGTCAGGCTGGTCACGAACTGCTGACTTCAGATGATCCACCCGCCTCGGCCTCCCAAAATGCTGGGATTACAGGCATGCACCATTGCATCCAGCCCAGCTTTGTTCTTTTTGCTTAGGATTGTCTTGGCTATGTGGGCTCTTTTTTGGATCCCTATGAAATTTAAAGTAGATTTTCTAATTCTGTGAACAAAGTTAATGGTAGCTTGATGGGAATTGCATTGAATGTATAAATTACTTTGAGCAGTATGGCTATTTTCACTATACTGATTCTTTCTATTCATGAGCATGAAATGTTTTTCCATTTGTTTTTGTCCTCTCTTATTTGTTTGAGCAGTGGGTTTGTAGTTCTACTTGAAGAGGTCCTTCACATCCCTTCTAAGTTGGATTCCTAGGTATTTTAGTCACTTTGTAGCAATTGTGAATGGGAGTTCACTCATGATTTGGCTCTCTTTGTCTATTATTGGTGTATAGGGATGCTTGTGATTTTTGCACCTTGATTTTGTATCCTGAGACTGCTGAAGTTGCTTACCAGCTTAAGGAATTTTGGGGCTGAGATGATCGGACTTCTAAATATACAATCATGTCATCTGCAAACAGAGACAGTTTGTCTTCCTTTCTTCCTATTTGAGTACCTTTATTTCTTCCTCTTGCCCGATTGCCCTGGCCAGAACCCTATGTTAAATACGAGTGGTGAGAGAAGACATCCTTGTCTTGTACCAGTTTTCAAAGCAAATGCTTCCAGCTTTTGCCCATTCAAAATGATATTGGCTATGGGTTTGTCATAAAAAGCTCTAATTATTTTGAGATATGTTCCATCGATACCTAGTTTATTGTGTTTTTAGCATGAAGCAGTGTTGAATTTTATAGAAGGCTTTTTCTGCATCTACTGAGACAATCATGTGGTTTTTGTCATTGATTCTGTTTATGTGATGGATTACGTTTATTGATTGGTGTATGTTGAACCAGCCTTGCATCCCAGGGATGAAACTGACTTGATCATGATGGATAAGCTTTTTGATGTGCTGCTGGATTCAGTTTGTCAGTATTTTATTGAGGATTTTCGCATCGATGTTCATCAGGGATATTGGCCTGAAGCTCTCTTTTTTGTTGTGTCTCTGCCAGGTTTTGGTATCCAGAATGATGCTGGCCTCACAAAATGAGTTAGGGAGAAGTCCCTCTTTTTCTACTGTTTGGAATAGTTTCAGAAGGAATTGTACCAGCTCCTCTTTGTACCTCTGGTAGAATTTAGCTGTGAATCCATCTGGTCCTGGGCTTTTTTTGGTTGGTAGGCTATTAATTGCTGACTCAATTTCAGAACTTGTTATTGGTCTCTTCAGGGATTCGACTTCTTCCTGGTTTAGTCTTGGGAAGGTGTATGTGTATAGGAGTTTATCCATTTCTTCTAGATTTTCTAGTTTATTTACATAGAGGTATTCATAGTGTTCTCTGATGGTAGTTTGTATTTCTGTGAAATCAGTGGTGATCTCCCTTTATCATTTTTTATTGAGTCTATTTGATTCTACTCTCTTTTCTTCTTTATTAGTCTGGCTAGCGGTTTATCTATTTTAAGAATGCTTGTGATTTTTGCACATTAATTTTGTATCCTGAGACTTTGCTGAAGTTGCTTATCAGCTTAAGGAGATTTTGGGCTGAGATGATGGGGTTTTCTAAATATACAATCATGTCATCTGCAAACAGGGACAATATGACTTCTTCTTTTCCTAACTGAATATGCTTTATTTCTTTCTCTGCCTGATTGCAGTAGCCAGAAATTTTAACACTATGTTGAATAGGAGTGGTGAGAGATGGCATCCTTGTCTTGTGCCAGTTTTCAAAGAGAATGCTTCAGTTTTTCCCCATTCAGTATGATATTGGCTGTGGGTTTCTCATAAATAGCTCTTATTATTTTGAGATATGTTCCATCAATACCGAATTTATTGAGAGTTTTTAGCATGAAGGGCTGTTGAATTTTGTCAAAGGCCTTTTCTGCATCTATTGAGATAATCATGTGGTTTTTGTCTTTGGTTCTGTTTATATACTGGATTACATTTATTGATTTGCATATGTTGAACCAGCCTTGCATCCCAGGGATGAAGCCCACTTGATCATGGTGGATAAGCTTTCTGATGTGCTGCTGGATTTGGTTTGCCAGTATTTTATTGAGGATTTTTGAATCGATGTTCATCAGGGATACTGGTCTAAAATTCTCTTTTTCATTGTGTCTCTGCCAGGCTTTGGTATCAGGATGATGTTGGCCTCATAAAATGAGTTAGGGAGGATTCCCTCTTTTTCTATTGATTGAAATAATTTCAGAAGGAATGGTACAAGCTCCTCCCTGTACCTCCGGTATAATTCGGCTGTGAATCCATCTGGTCCTGGACTTTTTTTGGTTGGTAGGCTATTAATTATTCCCTCAATTTCAGAGCCTGTTATTGGTCTATTCAGGGATTCAACTTCTTCCTGGTTTAGTCTTGGAAGAGTGTAAGTGTCCAGGAAATTATCCATTTCTTCTATGTTTTCTAGTTTATTTGCATAGAGGTGTTTATAGTATTCTCTGATGGTAGTTTGTATTTCTGTGGGGTCGGTGGCGATATCCCCTTTAGGTTACAGTAACCAAAACAGCATGGTACTGGTACCAAAACAGAGATACAGACCAATGGAACAGAACAGAGCCCTCAGAAATAATACCACACATCTACAGCCATCTGATCTTTGACAAACCTCAGAAAAACAAGAAATGGGGAAAGGACTCCCTATTTAATAAATGGTGCTGGGAAAATTGGCTAGCCATAAGTAGAAAGCTGAAACTGGATCCTTTCCTTACTCCTTATATGAAAACTAATTCAAGATGGATTAGAGACTTAAATGTTAGACCTAAAGCCATAAAAACCCTAGAAGAAAACTTAGGTAATACCATTCAGGACATAGGCATGGGCAAGGACTTCATGTCTAAAACATCAAAAGCAACGGCAACAAAGGCCATAATTGACAAATGGGATGTAATTAAACTAAAGAGCTTCTGCACAGCAAAAGAAACTACCATCAGAGTGAACAGGCAACCTACAGAATGGGAGAAAATTTTTGCAATCTACTCATCTGACAAATGGCTAATATCCAAAACCTACAAAGAACTCAAACAAATTTACGAGAAAAAAAAAAAAAACCATCAATAAGTGGGCAAAGGATATGAATAGACATTTCTCAAAAGAAGACATGCATACAGCCAACAGGCACATGAAAAAATGCTCGTCATCACTGGCCATCAGAGAAATGCAAATCAAAACCACAATGAGATACCATCTCACACCAGTTAGAATGGCAATCATTAAAAAGTCAGGAAACAACAAGTGCTGGAGAGGATGTGGAGAAATAGGAACACTTTTACACTGTTGGTGGGATTGTAAACTGGTTCAACCATTGTGGAAAACAGTATGCCAATTCCTCAAGGATCTAGAACTAGAAATACCATATGACCCAGTCATCTCATTACTGGGTATATACCCAAAGGATTATAAATCATGCTGTTATAAAGACACATGCACACGTATGTTTATTGCGGCACTATTCACAACAGCAAAGACTTGGAATCAACCCAAATGTCCATCAGTGACAGACTGGATTAAGAAAATGTGGCACATATACACCATGGAATACTATGCAGCCATGAAAAAAAATGATGAGTTCATGTCCTTTGTAGGGACATGGATGCAGCTGGAAACCATCATTCTCAGCAAACTATCGCAAGAACAGAAAACCAAACACAGCATGTTCTCACTCATAGGTGGGAATTGAACAGTGAGAACACGTGGACACAGGAAGGGGAACATCACACACCAGGGCCTATTATGGGGAGGGAGGAGGGGCAAGGGATGGTATTGGGAGTTATACCTGATGTAAATGACGAATTGATGGGTGCTGATGAGTTGATGGGTGCAGCACACCAACATGGCACAAGTATACATATGTAACAAACCTGCACGTTATGCACATGTACCCTAGAACTTAAAGTATAATAAAAATAAATAAATAAAAAGTTCTCAGCCCGACACGGTGGCTCACGCCTGTAATCCCAGCACTTTGGGAGGCCGAGGCGGGAAGATCACGAGATCAGATCGAGACCATCCTGCCCTACATGGAGAAACCTCGTCTCTACTAAAAAATACAAAAAAAATTTAGCAAGGTGTGGTGGCACACACCTGTGGTCCCAGCTACTCGGGAGGCTGAGGCAGGAGAATGGCGTGAACTCGGGAGGCAGAGCTTGCAGTGAGCCAAGATCACACCACTGCACTCCAGCATGGGTGACACAGCAAGACTCTGTCTCAAACAAACAAACAAAAAGTTCTCAATAAACATCTTTGTTGTATGTGCCAGTAAGTAACAAGCATCTGTTTTGAATATATTAACCCTATACTACTCTTATCACACTTTGATACTCACATGTTTATATATTGTACAACATGTTTACTTAAACTCATTAAGATTTCTTTAAACTAAAACTATGTATGCTCGTGATTATTTTAAGTAGACCAGGGATACAGACACTTCCATTAGAGTATAATCTTTGTTTTGTGTTCTCTGGCTTCGGTTTCCTCATCTCTAACTGTGGAGTGTTAGGTTCTTTCCATTTCTAGAATCCTATAAGTCTGTCTAACTCCTCTTGGTGTATTTGTTTTGTGTGAATTTGGCAAAATCGGCACTGCATTTCCCAGAATACCCTTGACAGCATGATTTCCGATAAGCATGGGCCACAAGAAATCTTCTGCAAATGACTGAAGGCAGAAGGCATGTAGAGGCTCTACTGCTTTTCACACAGGGAAAAGTTAGAGCGGGCCAAAAGATAATTTCTCAACTCAGGCACATAGTTGCTTATCTGCTGGCTTATTTTGTTGGTATGGGACAGCACCTGGCTTATTTTGTTGGTACAACACCTGAGCCCATCGCATTCCAACTCCTTTCAGATGTTTTTCAGCTTCTCTAACTCCTTGGTCAGGATGTGTTTAGCTTCATGGTAAAGGGCACCAGACTCTTTTCCAGGACACTCCCCACTGTAAAGGATGGAGCTTAGATGGAGGTGGTGGGAGAACGCTGCAGGTTCCAGCCCATTGCTGTGGGTTTGCTCTCATCTTCACCAGTTCTAGTTTGTCCTTGCTTCCCTCGCTTCACATCCATCTTTCATTTCTGACTGCCCATGCTCAGACTTCAGGATCCCAACAAGAAGAACCAGCTTTCCAGTGATTGTTTAGCCAATCCTTACAGTAGTGTATGGTAAAATCCCTATAACAAATCTGCAGATAGATGATAGACAGCCGGATAGTATCTTAGTCTGTTCAGACTGCTATAAAAACATACCTCAGACTGCATAACTTAGAAACAACAGAAATTATTGATCACAGTTCTAAAGCTGGGAAGCCCAAGATCGAGGTGCCAGCAGATCCATTATCTGGTAAGGGCCTGTTCTTCATAGATGGTGCCTTCTGTATCCTTGCATGGCAGAGGAGCAAACAAGCACCCTCAAACCTCTTCTTCAATGGCAATAACCTTATGAGAGTAGAGCCCTCAACCTATCACTTTCCAATGGCACCACCTCTTCACACTAATGCGTTAGAGATTAGGTTTCAACATAAATTTTGGAAGGACACAAACATTCAGACCATATTAGGTATGTAGAGAGAGAGAGAGAGAGAGAGAGAGAGAGAGAAAGTTTGCTATCATCAGGTCCTAACTCCTTTCATGTCTTTTCATTTTGTATCACGTTATTTTCCATTTTATTAAACTCAACTAAGCTTCTCAAGGGCGGAAGTCTGCATATAGTGTTGCTGGATACCTAATAACATAATGCCTGGCACAGCAAACTCTTAATCAGTGTTTCCCATTGTTAACTGTATGATGCTTTTTCTTGATAATATGTATTTACAAAGAGAAACCCCCAATAAAGTCTTCCTAACCCTCTGTAATATTTCTTTTTAAAAAACATAGTAGTTGTAGTAATACTAATAACTTGTACTTACATGTTGCTCATCAAATGCCAGACATTTACATAGATAAACTAACTGAAGCTTTACCACAAGCCTACAGAAGTCACAACCAGGTGGGCTGGTTCTTAGGTTTGTTTTCAATCACTGCAGTATTCCATCACCCAATGTCATGGTTGATTAAATACATATTTTTTTAGTTTGGGTGTGGTGGCTCATAACTGTAATTGCAGTGCTTTGGGAGGTCAAGGCAGCTTGAGGCCAGGGGCTTGAAACCAGCCTGGATAACATAGCAACACTTTGTCTCTATAAAAAATAAAAATTAAAAAAAATTAACTGAACATGGTGCCAACATGCCCATAGTTTTAGCTATTCAAGAGGCTGAGGCAGGAGGCTCACTTGAGCCCACAAGTTTCAAGGATGCAGCAAACTATAGTTGTGCCACTTCACTCCAGCCTGGGTGACAGAGTGAGACCCTGTCTTAAATAAATAAATAAATAGAATATAGTAATACCAACCAAAATTTCTAATGCATAAAACTTATATTAATAGAATTCATTTTTTTGCAATATATGTATTAGTTTGGGTCCCAGTGGTACACAGATAACACACTCATAATGGGATAATAGTGGTGGACATTTTTAAATGAAACTGTTTAGAAAATTGAAGGTGTAGGGAAATCACAAGAAATAGCACTGTAACTGATGGCTTAGTAGCAGCTAATTTGTTATCAGCCCCTAAATCTTTAGGGTTTAGGGAAGGCCAGTTTCTGGGATTAGGAAGGACAAAGAATTGCAGAGTCAATCACTATGAGAGGTCAAAAGTTACAGCCAATCTAAGGTGACCCTGAAGGCAGGAACCAGGGAAGGAAATAATATGACCTCTCTCTCCCCTCTCCAATCTCCTCTTGGAACTCCCTATTGGCCAAACTCAGCTGAAAGTCAGACCAGTGGAAGTCACCCATTGATGTGGCCCATATGAATGAGCCTGGCAGAATCATAGACTTAGGTAGAAAAAGGTGAGAGGATTCGGGACATTCAGAAGTTATCTGTCAAGTCCACTTTGAAATATTATCAAATAAAAGGCATGGTGCAGCTCATATGCCCATCACAATCTTCTTCACCGGAGTCTGAAATATATGTCTTTCAGAAAAGACAAATTAAAATCTATAAATCGGGTTAGGAGTACAGATTCTCCATCTGCCAAGCAATTAAACAGACCATGTCTAATGTACGTAAACTTTCGTTTTATAATTTCTCCTTGATCAGCGATGAATTTCCACATGATTTCCAAGACACCTACTACATGGTCATGAGTCAATTCTCCTCCAAGTTCATCCTAATGACAGCTGGTTTTTCGTAAGGTTTACCTGTGTCTTTAAAAGCAAAACTCTGGATGATTACATTACACAGAATAAAGAAAGGACTTCCTTTTTCTTCTCATGCTGCAACCCCTCATTTTCTGATATTGGACACATGCCATGCATTTTGCATTAGCTCTGTGGCAAATGTCTAGTGTTAAAATCCAAGCATCAGTGCTCATTAGCTTTTTTAGCAGCTTGGAGACAAGAGTTGGAAAGGTACAACTCAGAGAAATAATTCTCAGTGAGCAAGTAGCAACTTGCCAAGCAGATAAAAAAAACTGAGGAAGATGGAGTAGGAAACCCAGAGAAAGTTGTCTGAGCTAATGAAGCAAAATTTAGGCCTATGACACGAACTAAAAGGATTTTTTTTAAAGCCATGGAACTTGCAAAAAAAATTTTTAAAGGTATACAATGGGTATGGTTCTGTGAACTTTTTCCTCTAAATTCACCCCTGCCTAGAACTTACGTCAAAAAAGAAAGGGCCAAGTGGCTGGGGAGTGAATCAGGGCCATCCTGACAGATGGAAGGGAGGAAAGATCGTCAGGAGACTATGTCGGTGTGCTTGCCATATTGGAAGAGGGCCAGGTGCCCAGTCTGATGTCAAAGCCTCTAAGTGTCCTAGGCAGAAATGTCTCTGATTGAAAGGACATGACAGAGTAAATGCAGATGTCTGTTGAAAGACCAGCCTACACTTGCTCTAGCCCACTCCCACCCAGCACACATATATACTAATCATAAATGCCTCCAGAGACATTTAACTAAACCCCTGCAACTTTCCTTACCTCCTCCAGGCTTGAACAGACATTTTTAAAAGTTACATTTTATCCAGAGCTGAATACCACAACATATTATGTAGATGAGGAAACAATCAAGTCCGCCCAGGTCCTTTGTGGGCATCTGGCATGAGAAGGCCAGTGGTCCACACAAGCAAGAAAGGGCATTTTAATCAAGGAGGGCTGGAAATGAACTGGGAAATTCATTTTTATTATTGGAGTGCTTCTATTCTTAAAAGGATGTACAATCCTGAAGTTTGTTCAAAACTATTTAAGGAGATAAAAGATTGATGTATCAGTAAACTGGATGAGACTGTCAGTATGGAGAGTCCAGATGAGAGTTATTTAAAAATACATGTCGTTCCATGATCAAAACGGTGCCTTGTAGTTCGATAAATGAGAACCTTCGTCACAAAGATCCCTATATACTTCCCTTCATCCTCCCAGGAGCAGGGAAAAGGCAGAAGCCTCAAGTTCTGTGATAGAAGATGGCTTAAAAGAGGCTGCAGACATTGTCTCACCTACTTTTGTTCCTATTGTATATAGCTAAGAAAGTGGGGCCAAAGTTTCACATACAAATATTTTGCTAGTCCTAGAGGAAGCTGGAAGGCAGTTGTTTATATCATGTTGGCCTCTGTGTGCGTCATTTTCTCTGCTGGTACCTTCCATTAAAAGCCACCTTGACATCATCTTATTCGTGCCTTGTCCAGGACCACACCACATTCCAAAGATTTCTCCAAAATATCAAACATTTCCTGACCTGTCCCTGTTCCCTAAGAGCCTTATTTTCCAATAAACAATCCAATAAACAAATTTTGTGGAGTGGGTTGAAATATATACATTTCAACTCAGATTTGCTAAGTGTCTAACTTTTTTCTGAAACAAACTTTATGTTATTCTGGAATAATTATTACTAATTGTTGTGGCTCTGACCCGTGTCACTTGAGTTACATGGGAATTATGTTTGCCAGTAGACTCTTGCCTGTGTGGTTCTGGGTTGTGGTTGCTCACAAGAAATGTTCATGAGAGTTGGAAGGTGGAGAAAGAAGAGCAGACATGTTTATATTTGGGAGTTTGGCTCCTATGGCAGTAGCTTACCTTGTTGATGGGAATATCAGCCAGGTCTCAGCACCTCCATCTCCTGCCAAATATCCTCCTCCTACTCCTCCAAGTGCTAGGCTGGGTGTGTTTGAACCTTTATGGCAAAGGCACCAGCTCCTTCTACAGGCCATCCACGTCATGAACGCTGGAAATGGGACAGAGAGATTCAGGTTCTACTTTGTCCTCAGGACCTCCAACTGGTTCTTGGAGATTCCAATTTGTCTTTGCTCTTTGAAACTTTATGTTCTGATCTCCCTCTTTATTGCCAGAGTAGCTGGCCAATAGTCACTTTGAGCCACCACTTGAATAAACGAAAAAGCCTTGTCAGATTACTCCCACAATTTCATAAGTCCTGATCAAACCCTGACTGATATGCTGAGACACACTTAGATTTGACAATTAAAGGTATCATGATTCCTTCCAGTTTAAAAATAGATTCTTTGGTTAAATATTCAATTGAAAGGTCAAGATTGTTTTTTGATTCTCAAGATATTTCTTTTCCCCTCAAAATGAAGTCCAAATGCAAGGAGCAGGTAATGTGTTCACCTTGGTGCCTTGCTGGTACAAATCACAGGCCTCCCAGCGTTAATGTACCTACCCACCCTGAAGCACATGGCACATTTGTGTGAGCTCACAGGGTACTTAAGGAACTGGTAGATGGTTTAAGACTCTCTCTAGGCCCTTCCCTCAGCAGCTGGTCTGAAAAGAGACCTTCTCTGAGGGACATCAGCACTGCAGTTCTCAGACTGTTCCTAACTTACCTAGATTTTTTTCCTCAATCTCACTTCAGGAGAATTAGCTCAATGGGGAGCTACAGAACTCAAGTCAACATTTGTTCTCATCTCTCCCTTCTCTACAGATTATTTTGCCAGCATAGAGAGCCTATGACCTTCCTCTTATTACTGGGAAAAAGGGCACTTGAATTTTATTATACCCTCTCCTTCTCCTTCTGTATTCTGTGACTTACATAAAAGCTCCATTATCTGAGTCAGCCACACTTGGTTCTTATTAGAAGAACGATGCTTTTGGAGTTTAGAAAACTCTCTTCTGTCTTAATACAGTCTTGCTTTGAAGACACTGTCTAGTTGGGATACATAAAATGCCAATTTGAAACTAGAGTGAGCAATGACCTCTTTGCTCTTGATGTCCCTGAAGCAAATAAATGAATAATTGTGCTTGAGTAAGTGTCACAGGACATATAGGCCCCAGAGACAATTTAGAATAAAAATACATTAGTGTATTATCTCAGTATTATTTTCGCATTATATCTTCTGATACTTTAATTTTTCTAGGGAGTAGGTTATAAAGATAAAAGGTAGAAGTGCAGTGACGTATTCTTAAATCCACAGATGCTTAAAATTCAAAGAGACCACAGGACTAGGTGGTTGACACATGTATCTGATAGGAATTGCATTAGGCTGCTAGTGATAGGAATTGCATTAGGCTGGTAGTTATGAACAAAAGGACATAGGCAGTCCAGTCTGACTTGGCCATTAGGGACTGAGTCTGCTTCTGTATTTCTGCTCCACCACACCAAATGTGTCTCTTTTATTCTCAAGGTCATGTAATCATCTTCATCCTAAATATAGCTGGAGCTACAGCCAGAACATCTGCATTCCCAGGAGGAAGCCAGAAGAGAGAGAGGAAGGGCAAAAAGCCTTTACCAGAAGCTCCATCCAATAAGTGCTCCTTATACTGTATTGATAACACATGTCTTCAAGGGGAGTTGGGAAATGTACCTTTTCATCTGAAACAACCTCCAAGATCCTATTGGTAAGAAAGAAGAGGAAAATGGATACTGGGGAGGCCTTGAGCTGTCACTGCCACACTACTCTACCAAATTATCATCCAACTTCTAGCTAGCTGATCTCCAGTGATAGCAAAATCTACAACCAAAAGCAAACCAATTCAAAAGCAGACTGGCCCTTTCCTGTGTCTAGCTGAAATCTGCCTTCATGACGCTTCTACCTGATCACTACTCTGCCCTATGGCAATGATAAGAACAAGTGATATTTCAAACAAGTGGTATTTCTTTTCTACAATTGTCCTTCATTTACCTGAAGACAAACACCACATTTCCCCCAAACTTTCCTTTGTTGTCTTTGTTATTTTGTATTGTTTTATTTGTCCCATTAGGCTGCATCTGTAATAATCTGGATTAATTCTGTTCTGAATTCACGTCCTTTTATAAGTATTCCTCTTAAGGCAGTGATCCCAGGATTGAACATATTTCCAGTGTTGTACCAAATCTAAAGAAGCGATTCAAATGATCACGTTTCTTACTTAGCATATAGAGCTGCAATTAACTAGTCTTTATGGAGACAACAATATTAATAAAGAAGAGTTTCTATAGAATTGGGAATCCTTTGGGCCATAATACATTGACTGTAATTTTGCATTTTAACATAAGCTATGTAACATAGGCATTTAATCTACCTGCACATAGAGCTAGCTATGAATACACAGACATGAGCCACTGACGACTCCACAGCTACAGCACAGTTACATTACAGGAAATGTAATTTCATAGTTTAGAATAAAAATAATGTGAATAACAACACCAGAAAAAATACTCTCAGTCAGATAACCATAACACCTCCCACTCTGGCTTAGTCCTCCCTTCCCTAAGCCTGGACCAGACGCTCATTTTGCCATATGCTGCATGCAATTTGAGCAGTATGCTTATGGGAACGGCGCTCAAGAGGAACTAAGTGCCTTTGACTTAAATGACTAAGTGAGAATTTGGAAGGAAAGGGTCCCCAGGTGCATATGAAGAGGCACACACATGCAGCTCAGCTGTAATTGCTGGAAGGCTGGTTTTGCTGAAGACTAGAGATGCTGACAATAGATTCACACATAAAAACCAGAAGTGTTGAAACTACCAATCTTTAGGTCCCACTGAGGAGGCAAAATGGGATAATGTTCTCCACCATGTGGCTGCTGTCGATCCCTATCTTTCCAGAGAAAACTAGACAATTGCTTCAATCCAAGTAACCAGAGATAACAGCAACCCCTGTGCCCCCGGCCATGTAGGGGAGAGGTTGGCATCGCTTACTAGCATTACAAGGAAAGCGGGGTGTTCATCAGAGCACCCAGAGATACCTAAGAAGTCCTTGCCTGCCAGGAAAACCAGCCATAAATACGTGTGTTTTTGTGCCATACATGCAGCATGTCCCCAGATGCTCAGAAGACATTTGAGTACTTCTGGCAAGGAAATCTGCCCATTAAGGCTATGTTACCTAACAGAAGTTATCATTGGTTTCCCTGGTAATTTTTCCCACCTCATATCAGAGTAATTTCTTGTTTGCGTTGGTCCCAAACTACTCAATTTGACACAAGCAACATGAGCAACTTTTGCATGGCAGAGTCTATACTAAGCACATGGAATATACAAACTAAGACACTGTCTTTGTCCTCAAGAAACTCACACTCTAGGGGAAGTGACAGACAAGGAAAGAAAATCTAAATACAATTATGTCATTTAAATTTCAAGTTAGCAAATTAATTTCAGCCAAAAGCAAAAAACAAAAATTGTGTGTGTTGGGAGGTGGGGCAGAATTTATTGACAACAAAACCTGATGCCCCAGGTGATTGGATACAGGTGCGTAAACAATGTCATCAGGACTCTAGCAATGTCCTTGATCCCTTTTCCTCTGTGTTGCCTTTATTCTCAGGTGTGATTTCTTCTCAAGGTGTCAATAATGGCCCCTCTACAGCTGCAGGTTTGTATGTGTACCCTCCGTCTTTCATGGAGAAAATGCTTCTTTACAAATGGTTCCAACAAATATTCCAGAAAAGGGTTGTCATTAATCAACTTAGATCACATGCCCTGACCTTCCATAAAGGGAAGAGAGCTTGGGAGGAGCTGTTTTACCTGCACGACATCGTCCAGGAATGGGGAGGAGTCCCTAAAGTGGAAGAGTTATTCCATTACCAGAAGAGGACATAGACAACTCAACAGAGCAAGGCAAGAGATGTTCTTCACACCTGGAATCACATGGAATAGGAGTTATGGAAGATATAAGCATAATATTACAAGGAAAATCAAGACTACAGAGTTTGCAAGCTCTGGAATCAGTAAGGCTGGATTCATAGTATCAGTTCTGTGACCTGGGGCTATTAACTATAAACTCACTAAGCTTGTGTTATCTGCTATAAAATGAAAATAATAATCCTATCAAAATTATAATCTGGTTTATTTAAATTAGGTAATCCACATAAAATGCTTAGCTACATAGAATAAGTGCTTAATAAGTTTCTATCATCATCATCGTCATTGTATTATTATTATGGTCATTATATGAGAAAGGAAGAGACTAAGAACAGGGGAGTGGGAATCAGAAGAACACCAATGGGTAGAAGTAGCTTAACATTTTGTGTTGATTGTGGTTACTATGTGACTGAATGGATTGAGGCTGGGACCAGAATTTGAGTTAGGATACAACACAAGACTTTTTGCACATGTTGTACTTTGATAACTTAGAGAACCATGAGATGCTACCACTGCAAGGATATGCATTGGAAAAAGCTCTGGGACCTTTCCATGAGGGTAAAAAACAGGAATCTATGACCCAGTGGCTGTAGGCATCTGGTGGAACCCTGGCTCAACTACCCAGTCCTCACTGCATAATATGCATGTTTTGTCTCATTGATGAGAAGCTGAGTTCTGCATGCCTTAAAAAACTAATTACCTGCCACTCATCTCCACCACCAGTGGCACCAAATGCACTGATTTGGTGGTCACTGTCACATATCCCTTACCTAGTCTATGTGGCCATTTCCCAGTTTGGATACCTTTTTCTTCCTACTGCCAGCATCTCAGGCTCTTCAGAGTACAACCCTCGGGCTACCAAAGCAAGTAGGCCTCTTCTACAAAAAGCCAAAATTGCTCAGAAATTCGCATCTTCTGGGTAGCCCTTAGACATGACAAATGACAACTGTAGCTTACACTCCAGAGTTCCCCCTAAGAGTCAGGCCAGGTGGAAGCCACCCTTCTCAGGACGCTGCCTGAAGTCACACTCTTGTTTACCCCCTTTGCCTTCCCTGTCCTGCTTCCCAAGTTCCCAGTGAGTTTCTTCTGGGCTCAGTTTCTTAATAAATCAAGGTCTGCTTTGGAACCTTCAATCCCTGAAAATTGCTGACCCTACTATCCCTGGGTAATGTTCAGCAATTTGAACAACTTTATGTTCTGCTTCTATCACTGGGGTTTCTTAAGCTCCCACAACCAAGAATTTACGAGAAGCTATGGATTTTGCTCAGGGGGAAAAAACACCATATATACACAATATTCTACATCATTTCAAAGAGTTTCTGGGTCCCCTGAAACCCACCGGTGGGCCTTAGTTTCAAAATTATTGACCCTGACACACTACTTAAGACAGAAAACAAAATGTAAGATGCCAAAGTGCCAGAAGATTAAGAAAACACATACTTTCAGTGTTTTCGTTTTCACTCTTTTCGAGGCCTCATTAATTTTGTATTCTATCAATGATTTTCCTTTGCTGCTTCTTAATTTCCTCAAGCCGGCAATTGTTCTGGGTGTGTTTAATTTTCCCCTCCAGATCACACTTCCCCACCTGCTGTGCTCCAGCAACTGACTATGCTGGCTGCATCCACAGGCTGCCTTGCCTCCAGCATTCAGGTGGGCTTGGTCAATGGGAATAACCACCAGAAATTGGAGAGGGAGCGGGAAGTGCAGCCTGAGATTTAGTTTTCCTGCTCTCTCCTCAGGGTTACCATGGATGAGCAATGTCCTCTAACTGAAGGACATAGCTCCTATCACGTGGCCCTCCACACATGACTCGCCCTCTGAGGATTCTGGAGATTACTTCCTCCCATTTCAGACTTGAGGTGGTAAAGTCTCACTTATTTTAAATTCCTTGGTTATCAAACTATCCCCTGTGGTTTCTATTCACCCTGGCAACATGGTTCTGTAAATAACTATTTTATTAAATTTTCCTTAATTTATGCAATTTGAGTGCCATCTGTTTCTTGATAACATTTTGATGCATTATAATCCATCAAAATGCACTGACTACCTTTCGTTCCTGAGGCAGGAAGCAAGGTAAAGGCTAGGCTAGAGTTAAAGTTAAGATTAGAGTTGGTGAGAGGGTAACTGTAAAGATGTGCCCCCTAGCTCTCCTTTTTAAGGTAGAAATTTAAAGTTCAGAAACCAGCTAGGATGAATTGTATCTTTCCCCATTCTCTAATGCAGCTCTGTCCATTACAGTAGCTATTAGACACATGTGACTATTACCATGTGGCTAGAGATTTGCTGTAACTGCAAAATGTATGCTGAATATTGACAACCAAACATGAAAAGAAAAGAAAAGTATCTCAATTTTTGTATTAATTTCATGTTGAAAGGATATGTTGGTAATATGGTTTGGCTGTGTCCCCACCCAAATCTCATCTTAAATTGTAGCTCCCATGATTCCCATGTGTTGTGAGAGGGACCCAGTGGGAGGTAACTGAATCACAGGGGCAGGTCTTTCCCATGCTATTCTCGCGATCGTGAGTAAGTCTCACAAGGTCTGATGGTTTTATAAGGGTGAGTTTCCCTGCACAAGTTCTCTTCTCTTGTTTGCCACTGTGTGAGAGGTGAACTTCATTTTCCACCAAGATTGTGAGGCCTCCCCAGCCACGTGGAACTGTGAGTCCATTAAACCTCTTTTTCCTTATAAATGACCCAGTCTTGGGCATGTCTTTATCAGCAGCATGAAAACAGACTAATAGAGTTGGATACAGTAGGTAAAATACAATATATTATAAAATTAATTTCCCTCTTTTGCTATTTTTAGCACAGCTACTAGAAAATTTTAAATGTCATATGTGAGTCACATTGTATTTCAAGTATAACTGTTATCACCTAGTTATAATTGTCTCTCTTTAGAACTGCATAAACGTACTTTTGGTAATTCTTTATAATACCCTTCCCTTAGTTTTTTCTGTATTAATTACTATTCCACAGAATCTTTTTCTAGAAATTTCTTCTAGAAAGTAAGTCTCTTGGTGTCATACATTTTCATTTAACTTCACTGCTTTGATGAAAAGCACCCGGCCTTCTGCAAACACAGAAAGCTGAAAGTGTAATGAGACCAAGTGTTTAGTCATTGCTGCCACCAGCACATCCTCTTCTATCCTCTTGCAGCACTGAGCCAGTAAAAAATACTGATCTATTTAAAGTATAGGTAGTTTCTCCAGGTGATGAGAATTTGCACAGTCATTGCACTGAAGGGTAAACATGTTTAGGCAACAAACATGTTTAATATTTTAATAAATTGCTATACTCACAATTTATGCCCACATTTAAAAAGTCTTTTAACTGGATGAAGAAAATGTGGCACTTATATACCATGGAATACTATGCAGCCATAGAAAAGAATGAGATCATGTCCTTTGCAGGGAGTTGAACAATGAGAACACATGGACACAAGGAGGGGAACATCACGTACCGGGGCCTGTTGGGGGCTGGGGGACAAGGGGAGGGAGAGCATTAGGACAAATACCTAATGCATGTGGGGCTTAAAACCTAGATGACGGGTTGATAGGTGCAGCAAACCACCATGGCACATATATACCTATGTAACAAATCTGCACATTCTCCACATATATGCTCAAACTTAAAGTAAAATTAAAAATAAAAATAAATAAATTAAAATCTTTTAGTAAGGAAACAACCTATTGGTTTCATATTCTTTTTAATGTAATAAATTTATTCATAGTATCTTGGAAATAAAACTAAGCATCAAGCAATTGTTACACCTGGTATAGCAGACCTTGTTAGTGTTAGGCATATTAAACCTAATACTCAGGCTTGTTAAAACTAGGCCATGCAACAAAACGTGAACTTCTAACCACCAATTCTATCCCATCCGCTATAGTGCTGGACAGGATAAATCTGTTACTTTTAACATAATAGGAAAAAAACATTAAGCCAAGACATAGTAGCTTATTTTTATGAGAAAGAGTTCCTTTTTATGCATGTGAATTAGGCAGAACTATTTCAGTCTTGAATAACAAAAATTCAACTCAAATAGGCCTCAGCTGGAAAGGGAGTTTATTACTAATATTGCAAAGTGTTCAAACTAAGTCACATAAAATCTGTTCCTTGCTATTTCTCGATTCTTCTTTCTTTGGTGTTAACTAATTTTTGGAAAACATCTTTCCATGTGTTGATAAAGGTGACAAGCTAACCCAGGCATATAATCCTCCACCTCAACAGCCCTGCCAGAACGAAATCCCATCTCTCCCAATGGTTCAAGCAGAAGACCCAAGCCAGTTTCTCATTGAACAAAAAAATCTATGAGCTATCCCTACCCAACAAGTGGCACTCTGGTTGGCCAGGCCTGGGTCATGAGCCTACTTATGGAGTAAAGAAGAAGAAAAGTTTGGTCTTGAGAATATGGAAGAAACATTTCACAAAATGACAATGCGAACTCTGTTAGCTGGATTAAGAGGTACCAGACCATACTAAACTATCAGATGTGCACTACACCAGGGAAATAATTAAGTGATAACCTAAAGCAAAAAATAAAGCCTTCTTTTTTATAACCCAAAGTAATTATCCGATGTCACAGGCCAGATCTTTCCATTTTTTTCAGCTATTGTTATCGAGAGAGAGAGATTTTATCAGTGAAGATTTGAGAAAGAATGATCTTTTCTCAATCATTAAGCCTAGATTTAGACCTGAATAAAGAATGGGAATAAAAAGAGAGAGAGAGACAGAGAGGAGGTGCTCTCTTCAATCTAAATGTATCAAGAGGAATTATGATGAGTAGGAGTAGAGCTATTTAAACCCGTCAAATTGAAAATTTTAAATTTGACCCAGTTGTGTCAACCAACCTGATTTCTATTTGGTTCTTTGCTAAATTGATGATCTATCTTCATCCAGTGGCACATAAGCAGACATGGGTTAGAAATGCTGACTATGTTTGGATCACTGTCAATCAACAAATAGGTCTTTAATGTTTGCTATGAGGCTGGCATTATGCTAAATGCGCTGAGAGATGCTAAAAATGTCTCAGATGTGATTCTTAGCTTTAAAAACACTGACTAATAAATTGAAATAATAAAACTAACATGCATAAAACAAAACTGGACAAAATTGGGTAGTGGCAAAATGTGAGGCTAAATGTGTGTGCTGCAGACTCAATGCTAAAACACTCAGGGCAGAGAAAATTTGCTTGTAGTCACAATGTGAGAGCAAGAATCCACCACTTTTTGTAGACACAGATTTGATTAGGAAAGAGTAAATCAAGAATAAAGGCTAAATTACTAAATTCTGACATCCTATAGTATAAGCACTTTGTTTCACAATTGCTTATGAGAGATGCATAAACAAAAGTTTATTAAGTATTCTTCCTGTTTTTAGACAATTTCTACCAAGGCACTTGAACCTTTCAAAACATGTATTAGTACAGGATAAAGAGATGTTCAAAGAAACAAAGAACCAAGGATAATAGCCTCCAGCAGACTGCAGTGAGTATATAAACATATATAACAAATTTTGTTTAGGATAGTAGTTAAATCACTAATTTTTACTTTAAAACAAAAAAATCTGCAATGCCTGACATAAGCAAAAATTGGATAACTGACATATATTTGTTACATAGAAAGTAAGGTAAAGCCTTTTTGTAACGATTCATTACACTGGAAAGGATTTGGTGGGTGTTTTTGATGTTGTCTCATGCATTGACTGAAGCATAGGGGTGTTATAGCTTCTCCCAGACTAGGTTGTTTATCACTGGGGTCTCTGGAGCTGCAGGCCTCAACTAGAAGAGAGGGCCTAAATTGTTACTGATACATACACTAGGCTTATACTCTCTCCTGTGATTGGTAGGAAAATTCCAGTGGGATATAAGTAATGTGCAATGCATGTAAGGTGATTTGCTAGCCTAGTAAAACCACAGTATTACTTAAAAAACAGCTATAGTGAAAAATCACCATACCGGCTACATTTTACTCATAACTGAATCTTTACCTGATTGCTGAAGATGATAAAGACTTTTGCAAGGTGCTTGCAAATATATTGTAGCTAAAAAAAGTTATTCTATAAAACAATTTCTTTTTACTTTTAAGAGACACTTCTAAATACATTTACTCAAACTTTTCTGTTTCACATTTTCACCAGAAATGTGACTCTTACTATTCCGTTAATTTTAACCTTTGTTGAAACTTCTAAAAAGTCATTTTCCAATTTATTATGTCAATTATAAATAAATGTTGTTCAAGGTTAAAACCATTTTATGCTGGACAAAATTAGATACTGTGTTTTTCTTAATATAAGACCTAACATTAGGTAGCACAACAGCTTGCATTTATTTCTATTTAAAGCAACACTAAGTGATTAGTAATATCATATGATTTATATTTTCATGTATATAGTGTAAAACCTACAATTTTATATACTTAAAGTCTAAGTATAGGTTACAAACTAGAAATGTTCTCTTTTATAAATCATGTTATATTAATAAAATAAATGTTTCTGCCTTATTCTCATTTTAAAGACAGACATTAGTGTTTAATCCAATGTCTTGCCCACAGAATTGATATAGTTTCATCTTTATTTAAAAGTAATTCCTTTAAGAAATTCCATCATTATTTTTGATTTCCTTGTTCCATTTTGATAAACAGATATTTGAGTATAAATTAGCCCAGTATGCTGCATTCCCATCCCTTTATTTGTGGTTCCCCCACAAAAACACATAAAGAAATGTTTTCATTGGTTTTACAAGTCACAGCCTCTAACACTTAGGTTAAAAAGTGAAGTTGGCTATTTGTAGAACACTAATACCTCTATCTTGCCTTTTGTATACTAGTGGTTCTCAAAATTGTTTTACTATAGCTGACTCATATAGGGCAAGGACCAACTGATCCAATTCGGAACTCATTTTCACATTCCAGTGACCAAAAATATTCCATGAAAAAGAATTTCAGAGGACATTGCACAAATTACTCATCACTTACTTTTCTAAACAGGGTCACCAAAATACAGTCTTTAGGCCTGGTTGGCTCACTACCTGATTTTGTAAATAAAGTTTCAATTTTAAAATAGCCACGTCCATCTATTTATGTATTGTCTACAGTGGGTTTTGCACTAAAACATCAAAGTTGAATAGTGGTGGTAGACGCCATATGACCTGTAAAGCCTAAAACATTTTCTGTACAATCCTTTACCAAAAAAAAGGAAGAAATACCCCTTCTTTTATTTAAAGCGAGTCTAGTAATATATACACTGATTTTATATGAATAACAGTGATCTCTGAACTTAAAACTAGCTGAATAATTGTATAAGACTTACCTGGATAGTGTTAAGTTTAGCCTGAAGCTTCCCCTTACAGATTTAAAGCTTGGCCTAAAGGTTTCTCTATAGCCTATTTAGATGGTTAAACAAACTATGACCTACTCTAGTAATCACTGAGCTTCAGCCAATCACAGACAGCCAACTATTCAAACCCTGTTCAAATAAGGCAACTGCCAAGGTATAACTAATCCAGCTGTTTCTGTACCTCATTTCTCTTTTCAGCACCTCACTTTCCTTTTTCTGTCCTTAAATCCTCTCCAACAATGAAGTGGCACAGAAATCACTGAATTTATTCTCAGGGGAAAGGAAGGAAGAGGGGGAACAGGGGTTGGTGGGAGAGGTTGGTTGATTTGCAAAGGATCATTCTTTGAGCAATTAAACTCTGTTAAATTTAATTTGTCTAAAGTTTTTCTTTTAGCAATACTGTGTTGCAGGGGTATTCACAGGCAGCTCATTGCCAATGAGCTATAGAAGCAAATTATAAAAAGCATTGTGAATATGTTTGCTTTAGAAATTTGGATATGGTTGACAAATGGGATCTAATCAAACTGAAGAGCTTCTGCAGAGCAAAAGAAACTATCATCAGAATGAACAGGCAACCTACAGAATGGGAGAAAATCTTTGCAATCTATCCATCCAACCAAGGTCTAATATCCAGACTCTACAAGGAACTCAAACAAATTTACAAGAAAAAAACAATGCCATTAAAAAGTGGGCAAATGACATGAACAGACACTTCTCAAAAGAAGACATTTGTGCAGCCAACAAACATATGAAAAAAATCTCAACATCACTGATCATTAGAGAAATGCAAATCAAAACCACAATGAGATACCATCTCATGCCAGTCAGAATGGCCATTATTAAAAGGTCAAAAAACAACGGATGCTGATGAGGTTGTGGAGAAATAGGAACACTTTTACACTGTTGGTGGGAATGTAAATTAGTTCAACCATTGTGGAAGATGCTATGGCAATTCCTCAAGAACTATAACCAGAAATACCATTTGACCTAGAAATCTTATTATGGGGTATATACCCAAAGGCATATAAATCATTCTATTACAAAGATATATGCACATGTATGTTCATTGCAATACTATTCACAATAGCAAGGATGTGGAAGCAACCCAAATGTCCATAAATGATAGATTGGATAAAGAAAATGTAATACATATACACCATGGAATATTATGCAGCCATAAATGGAATGAGATCATGTCCTTTGCAGGAACATGGATGACACTGGAAGCCATTATCCTCAGCAAACTAATGCAGGAACAGAAAAACAAACGCTGTATCTTCTCACTTATAAGTGGGGGCTGAATGATGGGATCACATGGCTATGGGGAGGGTAAAGACACACTCTGGGGCCTGTCAGGGGGTAGGGTTAGGGGAGGGAGAGTTTCAGAAAGGATGGCTAATGCATGCTGGACTTAATACTTAGGTGATGTGTTGATAAGTGCGGTAAACCACTGTGGCACATGTTTACCTTTGTAACAAAACTGCACATCCTGCACATGTACCCCAGAACTAAAAATAGTTTTAAAAGAAGAAATTTGGGTATGGGAGAACAGCAATGCAAATATATACAAAATTTTGTTTAGGCACATACACTGAAGCATTAACTACTTGGGAACTTCATTATATAATGGTAATTTATAAAACAAAATAAGACTAGCTAGCCAATACTGTTGCTGCCTCACTAATATCTGAGACCATTTCACTTTCTGCATATATGTCTGTGTCCAGAAGTGTTGAACAAGGATCTTAGCAGTCTTGAATTCTGGGCCTCAGTAAATACTAGCAATGGAGCAGTTTTCAACTAAGTTGAAAGGTTGGTAGCTCTTAATAACATACTGGGTGGTTACCAGTAGGTGACCTTTAGTCATCTGTGAAAGCAGAAGTCTTCAGAATTGTAAATTGCTTCCCTCAAATGGCCCATAAAGACTTGTCCAAGGCCCATAGATGGTAAGTGGTGTACTCAATATTTCAATAAAGGCAGTTTGACTTGCTAGTCCTGAGAAGACATCAACTAAGTTCCACATCACAGTGGAAGAAGGGCTTCATTAGATTATCCATAGGATGGAGAAAGAGTAAGACTACTCTAGACCCTTCTTTGGGATTCCCAGTCATCACCTGTCCATCAGGCCAAGGTATACAGAGGGCAGAGAACAGTCTCAGACTAGGAATGAGTGAAAGCAACACTTCCCACATATTTTCTTTTATTAGGTTTTTTTGTAGTATGAACTCAAAGAAAGCAAGATCTCCACAAGCCCAGAATACAAATGCTATAAGGTTATTTGATTTTGTCCCAGTATTTTGCAGATGAACTATGCAGAGCCAAATAAAAGGTAAGTACCTCTCCTGGACCAAAGATCTCCTGAATTCAGGCTCACAGCCGGTGGCATAGCCTTCCTGAGGGCTTAGATTATTCAGCACATGAGGCTGAATCTTAGCTCTGAGCTCTCGCCTGAGACTCCTTACCACTCCACTCTTCTCATGCACTATTGTTTTCCCTTCCCCACCAATTAAACTCAAACTGTTCCTAATTCCAATGAGCTGGGTCTTTAAGAGTCTCTGCTCAGCTACAATCTTCTCCTTTGCATTGGAATATTGTAGGCTTTATATTTTATCTATCGACTAAAATTTTATGTATTTGTATATTTATTTTCTTCTAGCTCTCTTTCTAGAAGATAATTTTTTTAACTTTCAGGAATTTTTTCCTGTTTGATTTCAACTCTCCTATGACATGGATTCTTATTCTTAAATCATTTTGTCGATGCTTCCAGGGCAAAGGGATCTTTGTCTTGCACATTCTTTAATGAAGGTTATTTGGAAGGTGCTGTATGCATGCCACTGCCTTCAAATGGAGTTCTGCAGATGGAAGGAGGGTTCACAGGGGGAAGACAGAAATGAGAAGCTGGATCACACTGTGTATTTCATTAGTATTTTGTAGAAAGATTATGGTTCAGTGGGTTGAGAATATCACTTACATCCATTTTTCTAAATGATGAATAAATTCAAAGCCTGTGCTTAAACTAGCTTCAATTTTGAAGATATAATTTGAAAGCCTTCAATGTACACATGGCTGCATGTACTTGCACTGCCCTGGATTGAATACATAAAGTCATAACTCATTGTGAGAGGCAGTACAGGGTAAAGAATATAACACTGGCCTTACAGAAAGGAAACCAGAACCCTAAACAATGTCTGCCACCAGCTGGTTTTGTGACTTTTAGCAAGTTCCTTAACTCACCTTGCTCTCAGAGCCCTATCCTTGAAATGAGAGTACTGAGCAAAGATGGTTACAATGCACTCTTCTCAACTTTAATGTTATATAAATCTGCAAACTATTCAAAAGTCTTTGCCCTTAAAGAAATTCAACCAGACCAAGAGAAAACCAAGCAGTGCCTATTGCTAAAATTCTCAGAATTGCTGAAATGCTCAGACCAGAGAGTCTGAGAAGGTAATGAAATTAGTTTGAGGCTAGTGAAAATCAATGTAATCCTATTAAGTAGGTTAGTATAATTGAGCAATAGCCTGGGGAGTACAAGTAGCCAATTCAAATTTACACAAATAAGAAAGAAAATCACTTTTTTCCAAAGCTGCTGTTTCAGAAATCAGAAAACTGTTTTTGTAACATGATTACCTGACTTTCTGCTATAAACTTAAGAATAGTGATACACGCTTAAGACTGAGCCTGTATTCCCTCAGTTATTTATTCAATCTAGATGTAGAAAGCCCAGCTGTCACAGAAGGGGTGACTGGCTAAACCAGTAAATGGCAGACACTATGAAAATCTGTTAAAGGGATGATGAATGCCATCGCGTTTGCTATAATTATTAAGACTTGGACCAGCATCTTCTAGTTTTCATTCTTCCTATTTGACAATGAGATGCCCATAATAACTGTGTTGGTTCTATTGTTATTAAAGAATCAGCCTATGGGAAATGTACTCATTGTTCATTTATTCATTCAAAAAACACTACTGAAGTGTGCCAGTCAATGTATCTGATGAGACAAGTAGAATATTCTCTATTTTCCACCAGGGGAAACTGACACATCATCAAATGACAGCAATGTTGTAGATACTATAAGGTGATGGGGGACCACTGAGGAGGATGCATCTGATTCTTCTTGGAGTGCTCAGGTTGGCCTCCCAGAGGAGATCACACTTGAATTGCATACTAGAGGAGGCCATGTACCCAATACAGAGGAAATGGCATTTACAAATGCCAAGTGGAAGCTCCAGGAAGTAAGACACCTTTGGAAGCTGTGCCGCATTGAGCATCCCTGGAGCGCAGGAAACCTTATGGTGGCAGTCACAAGAGCTTAAGCTGGGCAGGAGGAGGCCAGGGCAGGAAGGAACTTACAGCCTATGGTGATAAATTTGGACTCCATCTACCAGAAATGAATAGATTATATAAGCCAATATGCATTTTAGAAAGAATGTAGAGGAAAGATGTGGAAAGCAGATTGCAAGGAAGAAGGCTGGAGGTATTACTTTATTTTACGCTGCATTTATAAAACCAAAAGCAACTGATTCTTTTCCCTGTCACAGAATGACTTTGGAAAGATCAGTCTTTCATGTTCAGTTCCAACTGAATAAAAAATCAAAGATGCAGGATGGGTTGAAACTCGCTTGTGATTGTTGACATTGTCACTGTAAGAACCCACTCCAGGTTCTTCCTTGAAAGGAAGGGCTAGAGGGTTAATGACTGCTGAGCTGGTCAAAGGTCCAATCTGAGAAAGGGAAGGCAAGGTACATACTGCATTTGACTCTTGAAACTGGGATTCAGGAATAAGAGAAATAAAATAAAAATCAACCAGTTAAGACAAAAGCAAACTTAAGTATCTTTCCCCATGCACATTCAATGCAGCTGCAGCTCTTCCTTCCTCCAGAGAATATGCAGAAGAAAAGCTATTTTAATTCCACTCACTGGCCATTGAATGGTTGGAACAGAACTTGGAACTATAGCTAAAATGATATTGGATACAACCCTAGTCTCTGTCTCTATTATGATAGGTATACTCTTATGTTTGATTGAAAAGTAAATTTTTCAGCATTTAAAGATTTATCTTCTGGTCTTTGTAATATAGAGTTCTGAACATAAAAACAGGTTCCTTTTATAATGGCATATATTTTTATTGTAGCAAACATAATTTAAAATTTACCATTTTAACCATTTTCCTCAGCTTTAATAAGGTATAATTGACAAATGGAAATCATATGAATTCAAGGTATACAATGTGATGATTTGATATATGTATAAATTGCAAAATGATGGCCATAATCAAGCTAAATAACATATCCATCACCTCACATAGTTACCTTTTATGTGATGAGAATACTTAAGATCTGCTTTCTTAGCAAATTCGAGTATGCAATACATTATTATTAACTATAATCAACATACTATACATTAGATCTCCATAGCTTATTCATCTACCATTTTAATCACTTTTAAGTGTACAGTTTGGTAGCAATTAGTGTATTTTCATTGTTGGGCAAACATCACCACCATCCACCTCCGGATCATTGTTTTAATCATTCCAAACTAAAATTCTGAACCCAGTAAGCAAAACTCCCATTTACTCAGTTTATGCCTAGGAATAAGAAAGTAATTATGTCTCCGGTTAGCTGCAGCCCACACCCTCAGAGAATATAGAATACTAATTATTAGGAAGGATAAAAGAAAGGGAGGATAGAATGAAGGGAGAAATATCCTTTGTCAAAACGTGCAATCTGAGTTAAAAGAAAGGGGAGTAACATCCACATCAGAAGAACAATGCTGCTGCCCTAGCACCCCACCTCATTCTATTTATCCGTTTATCCTCAGACCATGGTAATTGTCCTGGGTCTCATTCTATATATCTGTGAAATGGAATTAAGTTTATTATCCACACGATGAAGTGGGGGTAAGTGTTAACAGATATCCATGACAAACAAAAAATCTCTAAATGTGATCTTGTTGTTATTGACTTGCTGGTGCTCTGCACGAATGTTGATTTCTCTCTCTTTATGTTTTTGTTCTCTCATTTATGAATCAGAGGCAATCGTAGTAGCCTCTGAATAACACATGCAATGTAACTGCCTACTAGAGAATTACACAAATGCCTTTCATGTCGGGCGCGGGCTCATGACTGTAATCCCAGAACTTTGGGAGGCAGAGGCAGGTGGATCACCTGAAGTCAGGAGTTCGAGACCAGCCTGGCTAACATGGTAAAACCTCATCTCTACTAAAAATACAAAAATTAGCCGGGTATGGTGGCGCAAGCCTGTAATCCCAGCTACTCGGGAGGCTGAGGCAGGAGAGTCATTTGAACCTGGGAGGCGGAGGTTGCAGTGAGCCAAGTTCATGCCACTGCACTCTAGTGTGGCAACAGAGTGAGACTCTGTAAAAAAAAAAAAAAACAACAACAACAACAACAAAATGCCTTTCATATGTGATATGAAGAAGCACATCTATTGTCACTCAAAATCAATTGTACTACTACTTGTTAAGAATCTACCTTATGCCAAATAGTGTTAATTGGTAGAAATTGAGAATTGAAAAAGACAATACCATGTACCATATAACTTAATCTCTAAGAGTAGAAAATGTTACTGGCTCATATACTATATAAACACCTTTAATATTTTCAGATTTTGTAAAGAACATCACTATGTAATATACACAGATTTGCATTTATAGTTAATTGTAACTGATTCCATTTATAAATTCTATACAACTGTACCAATTCATATATTTTAAAATTTGTAGCTTAAAAAATCTGCATATCAAAACTAGCTGTATGTACTTTTTCTCTTCTAACAAAGAATGGAGCCCAATGGTTTATCTATGTTTACATAAGATACATGTGGTTGTATTTCATAAAGCTACATAATTTTAAAAATTTGAATCAACTACAATGAAAGTTTATTTCTATCACTGCCTTTATATGGGACTTTTTCTTAAAATAGACTGAGAGAGGGAAGATTCTTTTCCTGGGATTTAATTAGAACTCAGCCAACAGGAGTATAAAATGTAATGTTCTACACAAAGAACAATATACTGTCAGCCGAATTGTATTTTTCCAAAACTTTTTATAAACAATACAAACTTGGTGGTGTTTACCTCTTGCAGCTTGGGAAATCTATCTTAGGATGTGAGGACAATCTGGCTGCAACATCTGTCACCCCATTGATTGCCAAGGTTGATTCAGCTGATCTGGCTGGCGAGGCAGGTGTCCCCTTCCTCCCTCACCACTCCATGTGCTACCCTCCCACAGCTGTATACTTCATTAAAGAGGATGACCATCCTCGGTAGAGGACGACTGCTCTTCAGTCAAGGGTATATGAGTAGCTGGGCTCCACTGTTATAATCTGCAAACAAGTTCTCAACGAAATCGATTGGAAGCTGGGAATTTTCCCTACATACCTATGACTAGGAACTATTTTTCTAGTAGCCTAGGAATGGCCATAAGAGTGTAGCATTTTTATTTATTTTTTTATTTTTTTGAGATGGAGTCTCGCTCTGTCACCCAGGCTGAAGTGCAGTGGTGTGATCTCGGCTCACTGCAACCTCCGATTCCCAGGTTCAAGCGATTCACCTGCCTCAGCCTCCTGAGTAGCTGGGATTACAGGAGCATGCCACCATGCCCAGCTAATTTTTGTATTTTTAGTAGAGATGGGGTTTCACCATGTTGGTCAGGCTAGTCTCGAACTCCTGACCTCATGATCTGCCCACCTCGGCCTCCCTAAGTGCTGGGATTACAGGTGTGAGCCACCGTGCCCAGCCAAGTGTAGCATTTTTATTACCTATAATATCCTTTACCTAGATAGGTGACCTCCTTCTTCAGTCCAGGTTCCATTTTGAGAAAGTTTTCCTTGACTCATAATAGCCTTCTCCAGGCCAAGTAGTTAGTATTTCTTTCACTTCCTTGACATTTATACATTCTCAAACTTTTTTGTTCATTTCCTATGTTTTTTTCCCTCAATTAGACCAGTACATTATATATTGTTTTTCATCACCTCTGTCACACAGTAGGTATTTGATTTGTTCCCTAAAGGTCGTTTAATGCTAGAAAGCACTAACTGAAATAGAAGTGGAGAGGTGATACAGAAAGCAGATAAGATAATGTGCAGATATAAGCAAGCATAGGTTCATTCATTCATCCAAATGTATTCATTGAGCACTGATTTTTAATGTGCTAGGCAGGTATGCCAAGGAACAAAACAGATAAAATTTCTGCTTTTGTGAGTTTACATTTTAGTGAGAGAGACAAAATATGGGTAAAACACACACACACACACACACACACACACACACACACATAGAGAGGAGACAGAGAGGGAAAGAGAGAGATACGTTTCAGTGCTAGGAAGATAACTATAGTGGGATAAAATACTTTTGATGGCTGCTGTTTTATATAGGGTACAGATTAGACTGAAAGGGACAAGAGTCAAAGCAGGAAGATGACTTAGAATGCTCCTGCCTCAAGAGGTTATCATCCAAGGAGAAGGATCAGACTAGAGCATTGGAGTCAGGCTCATATTATGCATGTATTTTGCGGATAAAGTCAACAGAATTTGATATGGATTGAGTGTAGAATGTGAGAGTAAAAGAGAAGTGAAGGTTGACTCTAGGATTTTTGGTCTGAGAAAGTACAAGAATGAAATTCCATTTACTGACACGGTAGAACCTAAAGAAGGAGCTGTTTGAAGGAATGAAAATTAAAAATTTTGGATCTATTCACTCTAATAACTATTTGCACTCATTTTGAGACTGAATTTTTAGGCTTGTTCACCTGTGCTTGCCTGCCTGCCAGGGATACCACCCCCAACCATGACATGCTAAAAAGAGAGCACACAGATGCAGAAGCATCATCTTGTCAAGACGTCCTCCTCATCAGATAGAGGCGAACCTTCTTTTATGGAGCTTCGCTTATTGTCCTTCATAGATATTATGTTTTTCACAAATTGAGGGTTATGGCAACCCTGCATTGAGCAAGTCTATCAGCACCATTTTTCCAACGGCATGTACTCACTTTGTCTCCTCTTTGTCACCTTAAGTAATTCTCACACTATTTCAAACTTTTTCCTTCTTGTTATATCTGCTGTGGTGATCTGTGGTCTTTGATGTGACTACAGTAGTTGTTTGGGGGCACCACAAACCATATCCATATAAAACCTCAAACTTAATTGATAAATGTTGTATGTGTTCTGACTGCTCCACTGACAAGCAGTTCCCCCATCTATCTCCGTCCCCTTGGGCCTATTTCCTGGGACACAATATTTAAATTAGGCCAATTAATAACCCTACAATGGCTTAAGTGTTCAAGTTAAAGAGAGTCCCAGGTGTCTCACTTCAAATCCACAGCTAGACGTGATGAAGTTTAGTGAGAAAGGTAAGTCAACAGCTGAGATCTGACAAGAACTAGGCCTCTCTTGGGCCAGTTAACCAAGCTGAGAATGCAAAGTGTGGGAAAGAGAGTTTCTGGGGTGCCAGATGAGTTGGTCTCCCCTGTGTGAGACACCCATGAGAAGCCATGGGTGGCCTCTGAGGAGAAAAGCCTCCTTATTGCCGTCATGTCTTTATGCCCCGAGAGTATAAAGGCCCAGCGGCATGCCACAGGTTGCTCCAGGAGATAACACTTCCTTGAAGCAGTGGAGTATAATCAAACATCTTGGTTCCACCTGAAACCCACTCCCACTCATTTCAGTCCCAATAGGTTAAAGATCTTAAGTAGTTTAGACACACGCCTTTGCTCAAGGAAATTCACAGAAACCACCACTGCTATACATGTTATTGAATGACTCTCGAGTTCTTCTTCACTGATTAATCCTTTCCTCATCCCTTCCTCCCCCTCCCATCTGCCATAAGAACAAAAAGCTTGTAAACCAATAAATTGGATGGAGTCCAAGAGCTCTGGGCCATGAGCAATCCTCTGACGCTCTGGTCCCCGGACCCTCCTTTTAAACGCTTATTCTGTCTCTTTCTAATACCTTTGTCTCCGCCAGACTCAGGGTACCCGCTGGGTGGTGTGGGGCTGGTTTCCCCGACACAAAGGAAAAGTTCTTGAAGGAAATTAAAAGTGCTATGCCAGTAAACACACAAATAATAAGAAAGCAGAACAGCCCTCTTGCTGACATGGAGAAAGTTTGAGTGGTCTGGATGAAAGATCACATTAAAAAACCAGCCACAACATTCTCTTAATTCAAAGCCCAATCCAGAAGAAGACCCCAACTATCTCAAATTCTGTGAAGTCTGAGAGAGGTGAGGAAGCTGCAGAAGAAAAGTTAAAAGCTAGCAGAGGTTAGTTCATGAGATTCAAGGGGAAGCAGCAAGTTCTGATGGAGAAGCCACAGCAAGTTATTCAGAAGATCTCACTGAGATAATAGATGAAGGTGGCTATGTTAAACAGATGTTTAACATAGATGAAACTGCCTTCTATAAGAAGAGATGCCATCTATGACTTTCATAGCTAGAGATAAGAAGTCAATGCCTGGCTTTAAGGTTTCAAAGGAGAAAGCTGACTTTTGTGTCTAATGCAGCTAGTGACCTTAAGTTGAAGCCAATGCTGTTATCATTCAGGAAAATCTTAGAGCCTTTAAGAATGAGGTCAGATCTACTCTCCGAGCTCTACAAAGAAACAACAAAGCCTGGATGACAGCACATCTGTTTATAGTATGGCTTACTGAATATTTTAAGCCCACTTTTGAGACTTACTCCTCAGGAAAGGAGATTCCTTTCAAAATGTTCCTGCTCACTGGCAATACACCTGTTTACCCAAGAGCTCTGATGGAGATGTACAAGGGTATTAATGTTTTCATGCCTACCACAATATGCATTCTGTAACCCATGGATTAAGGAGTATTTTGACTTTTAAGTCTGATTATTTAAGAAACACATTTCAAAAGACTATACCTGCCATATGTAATGATTCCTCTGCTGGATCTGAGCAAAGTGAATTGAAAAAGGATTCACTATTTCAGATGCTATGAAGAGCAGTCATGATTCATGGGAGGAGATCAAAATATCAACATTAACAGAAGCTTGGAAGAAGTTGATTCAAACCCTCATGGATGACTTGGAGGGATTCAAGAATTCTTTCAGTAGCAGAAGTAACTGCAGATTTCATGAAAGCCACAAGACAACTAGAACTAGAAGTGGAGCCTGAAGATATTAATCAATTGTAGCAATCTCACAGTAAAACTTGAACAGATGAAGGTTTGCTTCTTATGGAGGAACAAAGAAAATGGTTTCTGGAGATGAAATCTACTCCTGATGAAGATGTTTGAATACTGTTGAAATGACAACAAAAGATTAGAATATTCCATAAATCTAATTGAAAAAGCAGTGGCAGAGTCTGAGAAGGTCCACTCCAATTTTGAAAGTTCTACTGTGGGTAAAATGTTACTAAGCAACATTGCATGCTACAGAGAAATCTTTCACAAAAGAGTCATTCAATGTGGCAAACTTCATTGTTGTCTTATTTTAAGATGTTGCCACGGCCACCTCAGTCTCAACAATCATCATCCTGATCCGTCAGAAGCCATCAACATTGAGGAAAGACCCTCTATCAGTGAAAAGATTATGACTCTCAGAAGGCTCAACTGATGATCAGCATATTTAGCGATAAATTATTTTTAAATTAAGGCATGTAAATTGCTTTGTTTTGACATAATGTTATTGCATACTTAACAGACTACAGTATGGTGTAAACATAACTTTTGTATGCACTGGAAAAATCAAACAAATTCATGTCATTTGCTTTATAGTAATATTCACTTAACTGCAGTGGTCTTCAAGGTATGCCTGTAATGTGTATTTTCTTCTTTCTTTTTGTATTAGCTGGCTTTGATTTCTTGATCTTCAGTTTGGTAATCATTTGCTTTTATCTTCACAAGGTATTTTGCAAAAGCACCAAACATTTTTCCCATCACATTCTTACAAACAAGTTTCAGACAAAGTCTTAACACTGAATTCTGGACATCAGTACAAACAGTTGGTAAGCTTCTAGATCCCTGATTAAATGTCATGATTATTGCTTGCCTATTGCATTCTTCAGTTATCTCCTGGGAAATACACACATATACACACACACTCACACACCCCAATACACAAAGACACACGATTGCTTTTATTTTTCTCTGTCTCCCTCCTATCATGATTTAAACTCACATCGGCTGCAATGTTTCTGGCCCAGGAGAGGAGTGTACAATCAGAATTTTATAGGGATCAAAATAGGCATAGGAGGTGGGATAGGGAGAAGAGTATTAATTTTCTACCAAGTTGATTCAACTGTCCACCTCACTTAACTGATACAGAGATGGTTTAGAGAGAACAGGGTTTTAGTAGCCCCATCAAAATCATACGTAGAAATTGGAGTATTTGCTTATCAAGAGTTAGTGGCTTCCTCCCATGTATATCTTTTCGTATTGCATTTCAGGGGGTACATAATTGCATTGTTGAAATGTTGCAAAATGATTTCATGCTGCAATTAAAATATGTTCACAACTGTTGGCAGAGAAATGGAAATAGATTTTTCAGTGTGATCAACTAGGTAACCCTGATGCTAAAGGATGTGTTCCTGGCATAGAGCAGGTTAGCGTGAAATTTAATGTGGGATCACCTGCCTCAGACCAATGAAGGACAAACTAATCCCTAGCTAGAATTTGACCAGTTTCTAGGACACAGTAACTCAAACATGGCATGTCTCCAGAATGATGCCTCCCTCCACAAGAAAGCAGAAAGTGTTGTGTATCCCTATAAAATGAAATCATTCACCAGACTAGGCACGATGGCTTACGCCTTAATCCCAGCACTTTGGAAGGCTGAGGTGGGCAGATCAGAAAGTCAGGAGTTCAAGACCAGCCTGATCAACATGGTGAAACCCCATCTCTATTAAAAATACAATTAGCCAGGCATGGTGGTGCACGCCTGTAATCACAGCTACTCAGGAGGCTGAGGCAGGAGAGTCACTCGAACCCAGGAGGTGGAGCTTGCAGTGAGCCGAGATCGCGCCACTGCACTCCAGCCTGGGTGACGGAGTGAGACTCCATCTCAAAAACAAAATAAAAAAATGAAAAAATAAAAATCATTCACCAGGTTCTACAAGTTCTGTCAATTCTTCCTTTGTTATTACTTTCCCATTCCCAACTTTCTTATCCCACTGCCATCACCCTACTTGAGGCCCTTGTCACTTTAATTCTAGATAGCGAAATAGCCTGCCTATAGTTCTACCTACCTCTCTCCAAATCTATGGTGCTTATTTCTGCTATCTCAATCTTTATGAGGTGAGAATTTTTATCATAAAATTTCCTATGGAAAAACATTCAGTGGTATCTTTAACCTGCCATTGGAAAACAACTAGACTTTGCCTCAGCGAGTCAAGTTTTCAAATTTCTATTCTGTCCTAAATGTTTACCCAACACACAAGGAATCTGTTTCTGTGGTCTTTCTTGCTGTCTTATACTTACCTAAATTTCTATTTCATTTATTCTAATATTCATTTTTGGATTTCAGAGATATGTGTGAAATTACAGTACTTATGACAGAAAAATGGCTGAAACTGCACCTTATCTAATCAGTGTTGCTACCTACAATATAAATAGTGAGAAAAATTATTCATCATGTGTATCCCACAAACGTTTTTTTTTAAAGGTAAATCCCATTGATATAATTAGATTCATTAGTGTATAAGCCTAGACTTTATTGGTTGTCAATAACAAATACCATACTGAAACTAGCTTAAAGGGGGAAAAAGGATGTATTGACTAATAAAGTTTGGAAGTCAAGGGGTAATCACTTCAGGCACAACTGGATTCAGGAGTACAAATTATTCATCATGACTTTTTATTTTTGTCTATCAGTGCTAATTTCAAGTTGTTGTTTTTTGTTTGTTTGTTTGTTTTTTGTTTGGTTTTTTGTTTTGTTTTGTTTTTTGGTTTTTTTTTTTTTTTTTTTTTTTTGGTCTTTTCTTCTTTCTTACAAAAGGCAAGCTTCTTCCTTGCAGGTAGGGTTGATGTCAGTCAGATAATTCAGGTTTTCCTGGTCTGGATTTAGCAACTCCAGTAGGGAAAATAAAAAGAGCTTTTTTTCTTTCATGTATTCATGTAAGAATTTAAGAAAAGGATTCTGATATGCATGGGTTATGTGCCTGTCACTTAGACCTGTCACTCTTGGGTGATCAGTTTTCATGATTGACCAAGCTTAGAACATATGTCCATTCCTATGGTCTACTAAGATGACAGTCCCATAAAGATTACATGGAATAGGACTAGAACATTTCTCTATAGACAAGGATCTTAACATTCCTTCCATCCTATCACCCACAGCCTCCACTGGTAGATGTCTCTCATCACATCATTAGAATTAAGCCTTCTTTAGTGAAAGGTTTGGATTTCTTTTAAAATATGTCACTGGAACAGAAACCGGTTTGAGATATTACTCATATAACTCTCTAATCCCCTCATAGTTCTGAGAGCAAGTTTAATGAATTGAAAAAAGCCAACGGATTTTTCTTTTTTTAAGATGAAGTCTCACTCTGTCACCCAAGCTGGAGTGCAGTGGCACAATCTCGGCTTACTGCAACCTCTGCCTCCTGGGCTCAAGATATTCTCCTGCCTCTGCCTCCCAAGTAGCTGGGACTACTGGCATGTGCTGCCATGCCCGGCTAATTTTTGTATTTTTAGTAGAGATAGGGTTTCACCATGTTGGCCAGGCTGGTCTCAAACTCCTGACTTCAAGTGATACACCCTCCTCAGCCTCCCAAAGTGCTGGGATTACAGGCGTGAGCCACTGCACCCAGCCAGTAATGGATATGTTTTATGGTCAACTTCCAGAGCAGAAGCTACATGAATTACTGAGGGTGATGACATTTGGTTTATACCCTTTATTATTTTGCCTTGCTTTCTGTTCTGTTTACCTATGAATGTACAACACATCTCACCAGAATCTAAGAACTTAAAATAATAACCATTTTGTTATTATCTCACATAATTATGAAGATTGATGGGGATCTGTGGAATGACCCTCATTTGGCATCTCATGCAGAGGCATTCAGATGGCAACAGAGGCAGGAGTCACTTAAGGTTTCTGCTCTCACATGTCTAGTGCATGGCCTGGAATAGCTGAGAGAGGTGTGCCAGATCGGCCTTTCTCCATTTACTGTCTCCTACCTGTCAAGCATGGACTTCTCTACATATGGCAGGACAGTCAGCATACTCAGGATACTTGGACTTTTTATAGTCAGCTGGCTTCCACCGGAGCATGCATACCAAGAGAACGAGACAGAAACTGCCATTCTTCTTAGAGTCTAGGCCTGGAGCTGGTCTAGCATCACTTCTGCTATATTATATTGATCAAAACAATCAGAGGCCAGCCATCTTTAAGATGATGGAGAAATCGTTTTCACCTCTTAATGGGGGAGTAGTAAGCACATACAGGAATGGAAGGAATTGATGGCAGCCATTTTGCAAGAAAGCTAACTACCATGGACTGGGAGATTTGGGGGAAGCAGCAATAAACATTCTTTTCTAACCACCTAAAAGGTGCAAAGAGCCACTGAGGCTTCACTTTTTACTCATTCTTCAATGCTTCTTTTCAGATCCTCTCTACTCCATAGAGACAAATGTCAGTTTTCAAACCAAAAAAAACTGAGTTGCATAATGCTTTAAGAAGTTGCATTTATTGAAAATGTAAACATAATTCAACTTTTGGTGGGATTTTTGGTTTTTTGTTGTTTGATTATTCACTTTTTACCTACCAAATTGCAAAACTTAAAAATTATATTCAAAATTGAAGAGTGTTCTACAAAGGAGATATTTTCATATTTTATAGTAAATCAACAATACTGCAATGTGACAATGAGTGTAAATGACATTAACTAGGCCAAGCATGGTGGCTCATATCTGCAGTCCCAGCACTTTGGGAGGCTGAGGTGGGAGGATTCCTTGAAATCAGGATTTTTAGACCAACCTGAGCAAAAAAAGCAAGACTGTATCTCTACAAAAATAAAACTTTTTAAATGAAAAATTAGCTGGGCTGGGTGGTGGATGCCAGTAGTCCCAGCTATTCAGGCAGCTAAGGCAGAAGGATCCCTTATGCCCAGGAGTTAGAGACTGCAGTGACCCGTAATGGTGCCTGGGCTCCAGAACAAGACCCTATCTCTAAAAAACTAAATAAATAAATAGAAAAATATCTACTAATTAAAAGGCCAGCATTCTTTGTCACAATAATTATCATTTGGGGGGATCCATTCTTAGCTAGTTACTTGAAATGTGTGTGGAGAAGGCAAAAGATACTTTATGAAAAAGTATATTCATGAAGAATTATTTATAATGGCAAAATTTTGGAATAACTTAAGTGTCCAACAATAGAGACATGGATAATAACCTTGGAAAATCAACCTAATGAATTGGATTAATCACATTTAGAAATAATTTATAATATGAAAACATTTATGCTTCAGTGACAAATGAAAACAATAGGACACAGAATTCATATAGACAGAGAGATCATAATCAAAAGTAGCTAATAAAAATGATAAGCTATGCAAGAGGAAAAAAAGAACTGAAAATAAAAATACCAAAAGATCAACAATGTTCAGGTAACCAGAAAATCAAACTATCAATAAATAATTTTGTCTACTTTATTTCTAAGTGCCTATAAATGGCAAGCATCAACCATGTTCTTTAAAGAAAGAATAAGAGCAGCTTCTCATGCCTTATCTTTATCATACAACCAACATCCCCTAAGAAGAAACCACCTCAGCAAATGTGAGGGACTCATTTTCTCCATTTTTTCATCAGGAAAAAAAATATATATACAAATGAAGACGTCGGGACAATTACAGGAAGTAGGATCTCTCCCTCCCCAGTGGGCCTAAAGTAAAATGTAGCCTTTTAATATGGAAGTATGAAGTCATCGAACAGAAACTCCAGGCATTTGTAAAAAGTTCAAAGGCCCCAAGAAATAGAAGACAGATGGGCTTTAAATCATCAGAACACTATTCCGTAGGCGGATGGCAAATCATAAATGATTTTGGAGTCTGAAAATTTTGCTGCTTTATAGACCTTGGCTGTAATTTGAGCAGAACTTAGATGAGTTTCTCCTGAAAGTTCAGATTCTTAAAATGTTTGTGAACGTGTTCCAGTTCAATTCAAGAAGCATTTATTAGATAGTTTGAAAACACAGCACTTGAAGTACTGAAGAGAGGGCACAGTTCTCCATGAGCAACCAGGGCAGGACCAAGCATCCAGAGAGTCAGGAGTGGCCCCAACAGCACAGTGTCCCCATAACTCCAGTGTAACGAAGAGGAGGCCTAGAGGACTGTTTTTAGAATATGAGAAAGAAAGAGGAGTAGAAATAGTGTAAGCTTAACATATTTTGCTTTTGATTATTAAAAAAAAAAAAATGGCATTTGGCCATCTCCTGAAAAAAAGTTGATGTTCTTTGCTTAAAGAGAAGCAGAGATACTCCTGTGTTTTGACAACACAGATTAAAGCTTCACTTGTTTTCCTTGGCACTCTAAAGTGAAGAAAAGTTAGGCTTTCTGCAGTTTCCCATCTCATTTTTCTGATGAAAAATTATGGATTAAATTATAACAAATAGCCTGTTGGCAAAAGACAGTCCAGGTCTTTGAGTAGGCATTTAATTGCCATACCAGTAGACATTTGAATGTCTGCCAGGGATGACTGTGGCTCTGATGGCCTTTGTCCATCAGAAACAGAGTCTCACTCATTCCCACAGAGCAGAGCTGATGCTATAATATTACATCTAACACCACCTACACAATGTTGGGGGGTGGGCAATACAGAAGGAAAATATGGAGCTGCTTGTAAAAATGTCATTAATAATTTCAATTATTAATGACTGAAGAACATTACACCCAGCATGGAGCACTTCTGAACATGGAACGCTGATGAGTGTGGAATTTTGAGTCCACATGCTCATGAAGCTGGCCCCAATGATACCTATTCTTCCAGGCTCAGATCACATATTCCTATTTCTTTTAATTATTTACTAAGACTCTCAATCTATACCCACACCCTAGGCTGGTCCTCAGCAAATTTATAACCAAGTGGTTGCTGTTTTCAACTCCTTTCTTCCCCTCTTGCACTCCTTCCCCTGACTCCTCAAAGCTGGTTATTTTCTGCTATAACCCGATTGCTCAGAATCTTTTTAAGTCATATTCCACAAAGGCCAGATCCTCCGGAGAAGAACACTGCTTAAATAATATCTCCTCACTTCTTTAAAACTCCGCCAGTTTGTAGTCCATTTATTCGCGTTAGAGAAAAAAAAAAAAAAAAAAAAAAAAAAAAAAAAAAAAAAAACTTGATAATGCCAATGAACATGTCTTCCAAAATATATGCATTTACCCCATGACACAATGTATACAAATTACTTTTACTTTTAAAAGCATGCACAGGATCCTATTCAGCCCAAATAACATGTAGACATGGTTTTGCCACACCAGTTGTCAGGTTGTGTTTCCTGAGGTGCAGAGTGTGAGATGGCAATTAGCAGGCAGGTCATTCACTGTGGAGAGCCTTGATATCACACTTATGCAATAAAAGAGAAGGAAGCAGGATTGGGCAGAAAGAAAAACCAACTGTGATTCAGCAACAAATGACAGCTTTAGCCAACCCCATGGGGTGTCTAGAACTAAACCCCCACAGCCATCTCTCATTGAATATGGATCATTCTAGGAAGACACAGCTCTTTCAAACTGAGGCAATCTTTGAACTGGCTAATGGTATTCACTGCACCAGTTGTTAAAAATACTGAAAGACTTCTGGTCTGTTTGATATATCCAGCCATTGCCCTGATGCTTGGGCCACCCCAGCTTCTTGGAACCTCTAGGAATGATCTAACATTATGACTAGTGTCTGTTTTAGTATCTCACAATTGCCATGCTACCACGATTGTTAAACATTTTGGCTTTCACCTCTGGAACACTAAGAATGTCAGCCTAGATGGAAGAGTAGGTCCATGATAAGGGAAGCTAAGATCTGTATGTATGGCCAACTGACATAGACTTGAATGTTGGACTAAGAATTTAAATTTAATGTGGTTGTCTATAGAGTGCTAAAAAGAGTCCTACATAAGAATCCTGTGAACTAAAGGTAAAGTTTATTAGAAATTGGTATTCTGGATAGATTAGAGAAGAGGAACTCATAGACAAGTGAGAAATTATAAAATAAAAGAAAGGTGAGTAGCTGTGAAAATAAAGAAGGCCTGAATCTGAGATATATTTAATTCAAGTTGTGAGGAATCCAAGTTTACCAATTCATTTTTAGATGATGAACTCCAAACTTAATTATCCTTTTTCATTTATAATTCACTGACTACATGAAGTACTCTGCATTTCTGTCTTAATTAGAAAGGTTGTTTAATTTAATTTGTGCCTGCTAACCAAAAGACTCCATATTTAAACCCACAATGCACAGTGACAAATAGGTTATAGAGTTTTTCTCTAGATCATTACATGATGAATTCATTAAAGAGAATCCAAAACATTTCATTAAACAAGAATTTCTGAATCCCAACTAATTTTGAAATTTACATAAAATATCTCAGAAGATTTACAAGATCAAATTTACATTTCATAATTAATTCTAGAGCTGAAGTTAAAAACCAGGTATCACTGTTAGGTTTCCTTATTCCTGTAAAGAAAACATTCAGAAGGAAGAGCAGGACTGAGAGAAAACCAGAAAGCCATAAGCACTTTACTGTCTCATTGGCCGACCCGATCACCAATATCTCCAACTATATTATTTATTCCTTCTTACAGTTAGCATAGCGGCCCTCCATAAATAATGGACAAATATGGAGCTCAGGTACATCTGAAGGCATTATTTTCAAATGGTCTCCAATAAGATTTAGAATTTATGTGAGGTGATCAGGGTAGTAACAGAGGGACAAGAGGAGTCTATGGACGCAGAGCTCCAGGCTTCTACCCACTACTTCAAGTGCAGCTGCTCTGCCTTAATTAATTTTTTTATATAGAGACCTTTTACCAAATATCTATCTTAATAAAATAAAACTTTAAAATATTCTATCTTTTTAAAAAAACTTTGCAGACTACCACCATAAAATGGCCCAAATTGTAACTGGAAAAATATTACAAGTATGTGTCATTTTAAGATATCTAAGTAAGCTGGAAGAGTTGAGAACTCATAAATTGATAAGTTATGGTAATTTAGACCTAAATCTTGATCACACTGACCTTTTCACTATGTATGGGGAAAAAATAGGTCAGCAATGAAAAGAACTGAGTACCCAAAAGGAAAGCTTTAAGAGAATAAACCAATTTAAAGCCACCTTTGCATATAGTTGGATTCTTACAAGTGATTCTGATTTAAGCAAGTGAGAAGAACCCTTATTTATGCTTAATACAGAGAAATATTTGTAAAGTTTGTTTATATAAAATTAAATGATGTGTCAATAATATCTAATGCAGGATTTTTTTGATGTATTGAGAGTAACCTTCTTTCAATTCAATCTAAATAAACTATATCTAAGCATAGGCTAAATTAGTTAATAGAAAAAAAAAATAGCTAACTATAACAAAATGATACAAATAAAATTAGAACTTCCTGGCATTAGTGGCCATAATGGGTCAAGAATTCCTAAATCAAATGGAGAGAGGGAAAAATAATATTTTATTATAACAATGTTTGTTCTGAAAACATCTGTTGAGTATGACAGAATAAAATTACAACCAGCAGTAAAGTTGAACTGTACAAACTTTAAGTTTCACACTGCTTGAGAATTAAGATGTCTGCCATTTGCTTCAGTGTATTTTCTTAAGGTTTTTAAAGTTTGTTATTGTGGGTACATAATAGTCGTGTATATTTATGGGACACATAAAATGTTTTGATACAGGTCTACAATGCGTGATGATCAAATCAGGGTAATTGGGGGTATTCATCACCTTAAACATTTATCATTTATTTGTATTAGGAACATTGCAACTCCATTCTTTTAGTTATTTAAAAAAATACAATAAATTATTGTTAACTGTAGTCACCCTATTATGGTGCCAAATACTAGATCGTGTTCATCCTCTCTAACTGTATTTTATACCCATCAATCACCCCCACTGTATCCCCTGCTCCCACTACCCTTCCTAGCCTCTACTAATCAACATTCAATTTTCTATTTCCATGAGTTCAATTATTTTTAGTTCCAACATACAAATAAGAACATGTAATATTTGCCTTTTTGCACTTTGCTTATTTCATTCAATGTCTTCCAGTTCCCTCCATGTTGTTGCAAATGACAAGATTTTAGTTCTTTTTTATGGCTGAATAATATTCTCTTGTGTATGTATACCACATTTTCTTTAACCATTCATTCATTAATAGGCACTCAGGTCAACAGTGGAATTCAAAGTATTTTTCTTTGACATTGAGTTATGAAGATGTCATCTGCAAAGAGTGTTTTATGTTAGAAAAAATGACCATTGATCTTTGTAAATAATTCAATTTTCTTAAAAACAAAAATCAATAAATGTGAACATAAATCTGATTAAGCTTTTAGTTCTAACCATCAAGTTGCAGGACACAGAAAACAGAGAAACTCGCTCAATGACAACACAGAGATGTAGATAGAAAAATGCAGAATACAAGAAATGCTGCTAAACTTGGATTTTTCAGTAAATAAACTGCAAGAGAGAAACAAAGTGGGAGGGGACCTTGTAGATTAAAAATAGATAAGAGATGTAGCAATGAATTACAATGTACAATTCTCATTGACATCTTTAGTCAAAGAACCTGGACAAAACTTGACAGTAGAGAACTCTAAACACAGACTGCATAAAAAAGCCTTATAGTTGGCCAGGCGCGGTGGCTCACGCCTGTGATCTCAGCACGTTGGGAGGCCGAGGCGGATGGATAACATGGTCAAGAGTTCAAGATCAGCCTGAACAATATGGTGAAACCCCGTCTCTACTAAAAATACAAAAATTAGCCAGGCATGGTGGCAGGAACCTGTAGTCCCAGCTACTTGGGAGGCTGAGGCAGGAGAATTGCTTGAACCCAGGAAGCAGAGGTTTCAGTGAGCCGAGATCACGTCACTGCACTCCAGCCTGGGTGACGGAGCAAAATTCCATCACAAAAAAAAAAAAAAAAAAAAAAAAAAAAAGCCTTATATTTTAAAGACAAAAGAATATTTATTAAAAATGATACAACTTGCTTCAAAATAACCTTGGAAAAGGAATGGGCATTGCTAAACACAAAACAAAATCAGACATAAGTTAGTAATCATTGATGCTGAGCGATGTGCACATAGAGGTTTATTGTATTCTCGCTCTCCTTTTGTATTTATTTGAAATTTTCCATAACAGAAAGTTAAAAATCAAATGAAAAAATAAGGCAAATATTATTTGCCTAGGTAAAAATAAAGTGATTATAATGTATATATACTAAAAGAAGCTTTTACATGTTTTGTAAGCAGGGAAACCAGGCTTATGCTGTCTTGATTTCCAATAGCTAGCTTGCATCAGCTACAAATCCCATCACCTCCTTGGCTGAAGCTGAAAAGCCAGTGGGATGTGGGAAACTGCCATAAGATCTAGATCTTCCCATCAACAAAGTGAGCAGTTGAGGGTGTGTGATAGGTAGACATGTGATGCTTTCTGACAGTTCCCTGAACTGGCCAGCAAGGGGGCCTCTGAACCTACGTTTTGACTCCCAAAACCATCGCATGGTTAGGCTCACTTTTTCGTCCCAGCTCAGTCACCTCCCAGTCATGCAAATTCCCTGTGAACAAGTCTCTAGTCCAACCATTTAAATGTGGTCTGGAAGATAAGCCCAAATGAGGGGATCATAAAAATACATTAAAAACGACAATATTAGGTATGGCAGACAATGTCTCTTCAGTCTCTTATTTTCCCTTTCTTTCTTCCCAACAGAATTCCAATATGTCTAATTAAAAAAAAAAAATCACTTTCCAAAAATCTCTCAGAAGAGAGATATATGACCATATAACGTAGTCCTGACCAATGGAACTTCAGCAAAAGATTTTGAGAGGGAATTTCAGGAACACTTTTTCAGATACGGTCAACTCATTTTGTTCTTTTTTATTCTTATTTCACTGTATGAATTGCAGTTTGACACTCGGTGCTGCAGCTGCCATATTGCAACCATGGGAGCAAAATCGACATGCTCAAGATGACAGAGCAGAAATAGAAAAGGAGCCTTATTCCCTAAACAGCTGAGCAGCCATGAACTGCCTACCTCCCAGACCAGAGGACATGAGAAAAATGAATTTCTGTTTTATTAAACCACTGCAATGGGATTTCTGCTACATAGAGCTAAAAGTAATCCCTAACTGACATATCAGCTTATAAACTGTCCCAAATGTAAGAAATATCTTCTTCTTATTAAATTTCCGGTGGGGGGAGGTAGATCAAAGTCAAAAAAATTAAATATACATTGTTTTGTAAGTATAAGGCAAAAATAATAAAGTAAAAATGTTATCCTAACAATTCCTCATGTTGGTTGGTGTCAGTCAAAATGTCCTCAAGCAGACGCTTGAGCAGTACAAATGCTTCTGCTGTCATTAATATTCTGTGCACCTATGACTCGGTTTAACAGTCTTTTGTTGAGACCATACTACACCTCCATCTTTTGTTTGTGCCACAAGAAAGCACAGATGTGTAATGTAAGCTTCTAATATGAGAAACCCACACGCTCATACAATGTGAAGGAAACATACAAATGTAGTGATTTTAAATAAACAACGTATTATAGCATCCTGTTATCCACAATGTAAGTACTATAAAAAGTCAGGATAAGGCAGCCCCACTGCTAGTCCATATTCTGCCTTTGTGCACATTAGAAAATTTTACCGCTTCCACAGAACATCTTACTGATATCTGTAGTGGTCCTGTATATACAATAAACATGCAGGTATCATACACAAAATATAAGATGTAAACAGCACCCCCTAGAGGTATGCGGTGTACAAGCAGCTCACGGTCAGCCCATCCTGGAGTAGGAAGAAATAAATCAGTGTGGGCTGAAGTCAGAGATGTCACATACGGAAATGGTTTTGAGTAGAGCCCTCAATATATTAGAAAATAGAAGAAAAATCAAATTTTGTGTTTTTATGGAATTTAGATTAAGTTTTCATTATTTTAAGAAATGCTATCTATCTACAGAAAACAGTGCCAGATCTCAGATATTGATCACTATATTGTACCATGTCTGCAAAGGTAAATAACTTTTTAATCTTGCCATTAAAAATCTATAGGCATGTACCTTCCCATGCCATAAAGGAACTCACACACAGTGTGGCAGTAAATCAAATTTCAAAGGAACTTTTGCTGTGCTGGAGGGGCATGCACACATACAGGGGAAGCATCAAAGGATTACTCTTCCTGTGATAGCCTGCATGCAGTTTTGGCTATTTGCACTGCCACCAGAATGCAGCTCTACTGGCTGAGACACCCAAACCAGGGGTTTTGTTTGCAAAACAAATGAATATAACGTTTAACCCCTTCCTGAACAAGACTATGACAAAGCAGAGGGACTTGATTTAATGTCTCATTCAAGTAAAATGCTCACTTGAGTGCTCTGGAAAAATACATTTCAAAATATCTCTATAGTTCTTTTCAGATTAAAAATGGACATGATCAGGCCGGGTGCGGTGGCTCACGCCTGTAATCCCAGGCCGAGGCGGGCGGATCACGAGGTCAAGAGATTGAGACCATCCTAGCCAACATGGTGAAACCCCGTCTCTACTATATATATATATATATATATATATATATATAGTATGTGTATATATATGTATATATGTATATATACAAAAATTAGCTGGGCGTGGTGGCACACACATGTAGTCCCAGCTACTCGGGAGGCTGAGACAGGAGAATTGCTTGAACCTGAGAGGTGGAGATTGCAGTGAGCCAAGATCGCTCCACTGCACTCCAGCCTGGCAACAGAGCGAGACTCCATTTCAAAACAAAAATGGACATGAGCTCATCCTTGGTTAAGATCCAGTGGAAATTTACTTCTAGGTAGTTGAATTCAAGAGTATTCAGCCTAATCCCAGTGCTTTGGGAGACCAAAGGGGAAGAATGACTTGAGGCCAGGAGTTGGAGGCTGTAGTGAGATGTTTGCACCACTGCACTCCAGCCTAGATGACACAGTGAAACTCTATCTCAAAAAAAAAAAAAAACAGAAAAGAAAAGATAAAGAAAGAGGAGGGCTCAGCTTGCTTGATGGAGCAGCCAATACCCTGAGAAGTTTCTAAAGCAAAAGAATTCTCAGCCTTCTTCAGTCCTTTAATCCCTGGATGGAACCAAGTCTGTCATTTTAAAAATAATTTGCCCATGATTCAGATTATTAGCTAGTGTGGCACTGGACTGATTAACCTTTTAAAAATTAAACTATGTAATTATCCTTGTTCACTCTTATTTTTCATAAGACATGGTTCCCAATCTTTTGGAGGCCATGAGACTCATTGAAAATCACCATATTTATAAATCATACTGCATAAAGGATTCAGGTTGTTTATAGCCAAAAGCCAAAGACTGGGGGTCTCTGAACAGGTAGTCCCTGACCAGTTACCAAGGGCTGAGGGAATCAGGGCCCTGGCTCACTAGTAATTCACTCTAGAAAGAGAAGGGAATTCATGATAGGTATTATAATGTCGAGAAGAAAAGAAACCAGGATATTAGGTTCTAGTTAGCTTCCCTGACTGCTCAATCCTAGAAATGGCTTTAGTCCTTCTTAAGCAAGAAAACTTTTATATCTCCTATTTTAAAGCTAATGTTTAAATCATCTTGATTTATTTTTATGGAAGAGTAAAAGGGGGAATTTTTTTTTTTTTACCAAATGATTTGTCAATTGTGTCAACTCCATTTAGACAAACTCATTCTTTCTCTACCGATATGAAAAGCTTTTTATCATATGTTAAATTCCACATATTCCCGTAACCATGTTCCACATATATTTATGTATCTATATCTATCTATAAATATATATTTAATTCAGTGTTTAACATTATTAAATAAATACATTTGATTCTAATTAAAGATTTTTATTAATAATATATAAGGATATAGATTCATTTATTGAAAATTAATATTCACATTACTTACTCTTTTCATCCAAAATTATGAAATGTATGAAGCTGTCATTCTCATATGTTGTTCTAACAAATATTTAATTATGTAAGTATACATATTATATAATGTTTTCTAATTGTTTATTTTGAGTTTATTAAAAAATCTTGGGGCTGAGTGCAGTGGTTCACACCTGTAATCCCAGCAATTTGGGAAGCCAAAGTGGGAGGATCTCTTGAGCCCAGGAGTTCGAGACATGCCTAGGCAACATAGTGAGACCTCATCTCTACAAAAAATTTAAAAATTAAAAACTCTTGTGTTTTTTGTTTGTTTTTACACAGGCCTGATGGCATGTGCCTGTGGTCCCAGCTACTCAGGAAGCTGAGGTGGGAGGAACAAGTAGGCATAAGAGGTGGAGGCTACAGTGAGCCATGATGGCGCCACTGAACTCCAGCCTGGGTGACTGAGTGAGGACCCTGTATCAAAAAGAAAGCACAACAAAACAATCTTGGTTTTTAAGATATATCAATCAAAACCAACCACTTTCATTCAATCTTATATTATTTATAATCGGTTTCAGTAGATTCTCCTGGTTTTTCTAGGTCCAGAATTACACAACTCAAAAATAATAATTTTGCCCTTAACTTTCTAAAAATGTTGCCTCATGCATTTTTTAATCTCTATTGCTAAAATAACTCTACTAGGAATCAGTTTTGTTAAAATTATGTTATTTTGGGGGGAAGGGATGACTCTGTTTCCAATTTGTCTCCATATTTTGACAGTTACATTGATGATAATATACACAAATAACACACATGGGGTTTGTGCTATATTTGTATAACTTCTAACAAATGATTTCCATTTTATAAATTATCTTTTCTGTTAAGTCCAATCTACTATCTATTTTACAGCTTTTATTTTGAGTTATTGTGTTTTTTTCTTTATAAAAGTTGGATTTGGTTCTTTTTTTCCAAATCTGTTAAGTTACCTTGAACATATGTTAAAGAACATCAATTTTTTAAAATATACTGAGCTGAGTTGTTTAAAATCCGTGAATGGTAATTTTAATATTTGAATTCTGCATCTGGCTATATTATTCCTGTTGTTCCTATTGGTTCTTCTTCATGCTTCCTTGTTTCTTTGTGTGCTTGATTATCTTTGAAAGCTTGCTGGTTATTACTCTTGAATGATTACCTGTGAGGGTTTCCCGTGATCTCAATTGACTGTGTTCTTCCCTTGTGAGATACTGTGCTTGCATCTGCCAGGTAGCTGGGTACCTCTGAATATTATCCAAGTTCATGGATAGAAGTTACTTGACCAACCCCGGGAATGTAGGATATGGCTACAAAATCCTAATGGTGATTTAATTTCTTCTGTTTTTCTTCTGCTCTACTCAAAGCAGGGTAGGCTGCTTTGCAGTTCAAGATGTGGGATCTGGTAGTGGGTGCAATCAGCATACACAAATAAAGTTACCTAGTTAAATTTGAATTTCAGATTAATAACAAATCATTTTTAAAGTACAAAAATATCACAAATATTACATGGAGCAATACAGTTAAAAAAGTTTTTCATTGTGTAGCTGAAAGTTGAACTTAACTGGGTGACCTGCATTTCATCAGGCAATCATGGTAATGGGTTTAGTTCTTGTCCATACTTCATCCTGTGGGTATAAGCCTTAGTCATCCCAGATCAATGTTGGAAGTGGGTGTCTTTTAGGAGTCCCATTCCTCATGGGAAGATTGTGGGTCTTGGCTTCTATATGTCTTTCTCACAAGGTTGCAAATAAATTGCAAGTATGCAGCATAGACAAATGCCCCCAAGAAAAATGACTTTGGTGTTCAAATACTCTGCTTATGTATTTGATTCTGATTATCTTCCCAAACTGGTCTGGCAGCTGTCCACTCTCTTTTCAGCTTGTCAATGTTTTTAAAGAAATGAGTTTGCCTTTGGGAGGCCGATGGGTGGATCACGAGGTCAGGAGTTCGAGACCAGCCTGGCCAATATGGTGAAACCCCATCTCTACTAAAAATAAAAAAATTAGCTGGGCATGGTGGCACGTGCCTGTAGTCCCAGCTACTCAGGAGGCTGAGGCAGAAGAATCACTTGAACCCAGGAGACAGAGGTTGTGGTGAGCCGAGATCGCACCACTGGACTCCAGCCTGGGCGACAAAGAGAGACTCTGTCGAGAGAGAGAGAGAGAGAGAGAGAAAGAGAGAAAGAAAGAGGGAGAGAAAGAAATGTGTTTGCTTTCATTGATGGTTTCTACCCCAGCATTTTGTTGTTGTTGTTTAAGCAGGAGAGATGACCTGAAAAACGTAGTATGAATTACTGACAAAGTTGTGGGGACCATTTTTAGCCACTGAAGACTGAAGGCTGTGTCTTTCTAAACTACTGAGCAGTACAATTGCATATGAAGTGTATGAAAAGGTAGTGTTTCTGCAATAGGCATAGCTTTATTTGCAGATATATTTTCATACCTTAAGCACTAGTAAATGGAACATGTAAAACTGGAGATTTTGTCCCAACTGGAATTGATTACTCCTTTTTCAGAGCTCTCAAAGCAATTTGTAACTTAATATAGCACTAAACCTTTCTCCAAAGTATAGATTGGTACATACACACCTGTCCTACCCTTTCGATTGAAGGCTTCCTGATGGCATAGTTTTGTTTCCTCACCTTCAAATTCCAAATAGCCCCAGTAAAGTGGTGGCTGAAATGCTTTCATCACTCAAAAGGTGTGTGTTAAATTATATTGAATGAAAAGGACACTGGTAGAGATTTTATCCAAAACCAAAGGTAATATACTTCCTAACATTTAAAAAAGACATAGAGATGCAAACAGGAGAAGCCAAGTTGGTGGCAGATGTAATATGTGAACATTATTTAAGAAGGGAAGCAGGGCTGCTACATGCTATTAACACTTAATTTTGAATTAATTTGCCAGTGGCCCATATAGGGGGCAGTACTTTGAAGAAAGGGCACAGGAGAGATATATGTTCATGAGGACAGAGGAAGGGTTATGACTGGAGCCTGCAAGATCACATGATCTAATGGGATGCCATCCCTTGTGTGCAGCTCCTGGTTTTCTAACCCCTGCAGATCAGGGTTTTAGAAAGGCAGGAACTGCACACAAGGGATGGACTAGGAAGCAGGCTGGAACAACATATGTGGGTGTAGAGAATTGGAAACAGGAATATGGGAGAAAAATGGTTTCCACTTTCAATTGTTCCTACATTGAATAACAAACCTCCAGCAGACTTTAAAATTCTCACTAAGTAGGAGCAAAAAAAGGAAGTTGGGATATAGGCAAGGATCCCAGGGAGCTATATCCAAACCTCCTACAGCTTATCTCCTTGTGATAAGGAATGTTCACCCTAAGAAGCTATTTGATAAGGCATTTGTAAATCCCTCTGTGCTAACAGCAGCCCATCTCCTCATTCTGTATCCCTGCCTTCATCAGGGGAATTTGGGTGGAAGCGCCTGGTTTAGGGCCTCACAAATGTACAGAACAACAAAGCAAATGAGGGGATTAGTATCATTAAAGGGCACCACAAGCAGTGTCCAGAGCTGAGCAATCAGTCATAATCTGATTTATCATCCTGCACAGGGCAGGGAAGGCAGGATAAACACAGTATGAGTCCAGATAGAGGAGAGCAGGCAATTTTTGACTGAAGGGTTTTTCTTGAGAAAATGCATGAACACATAGTTTTGTGGCTGTTGTGTGTTTGACTTGATGTTCTAAGTACTGCCAAATGAGTGTATTCCTCTGCCTTAAAAGATAGGATAGTTGATTATATTTGTTAACTTGGCTGGGCCACAGGGTGTCCAGATATTTAGTCAAACAATATTCTGGGTATTTCTGTGAGGGTGTTTTGAGTGACAGTAACATTTCAATCAGTGGATTTTGAGTAAAGTAAATTGTGCCAGAAAATGTGGGTGGACTTCATCCTAGCAGTTGAAGGCCTAAATAGGACAAAAAGACTATCCTGTCCTGAGTGAGAATTCTCTAGCAGGCTGCCTTTGGATTTCATCTACAACACCAGCTCTTTCCAGTTCTACAGCAGACTGCCTTTGGACTTGAACCAAAACATCAGCCCTCCTGGTTCTCTAGCTTGCCATCCTATCCAGCAGTTTTTAAACTGGTCAGCCTCCACAGTTGCATGAGCCAATTCTTCATAATAAATCTGTATATACATTTATGCCTAATTGGCTCTGTTTCTCTGGAGACCCCTGACTAATACAGAAGGGACACTCACAGAGGAGGGAGAGAAGGTATATGGGCAAATAAAGTATAATTAGCTTCACCCTGGACCCCAGAGAAATAAGATTTTTAAATACTTTTCAGGAGCAATTTCTCTATTTCCTTCTAGTTTGAGCTCCTGAGTTCTGTCATAACGTCAATTGTTAAAAGAGCCTATTGATAGGCAGAATGTTAGGTGGGTTTGTTGGACACATAATGTCCATTTCAGAGGAATCCAGTTTCTTGTCAAGCCTGACTCCAAAAGAGAGAGATTCACAAAATGTTTTGCTAGCATTGCCAACCAGAAACAATGCCAAATTTTACCACTAAAGGAAGCAAGCATTTTTTAAAAATTTGCTACCATTTGACTATCTTTTCTATGCAACTTATGGTCTGAAAAAAATAAAATAAAATAGTTGTTAGAAATTTTGCTCAGGTGGAATGGCTGATCTCCCCCTCTTCTTACTGATCACATCCATAAGAAACAGGGAGTGGTGGAGGATATGAGAATGAACCCAAGGTACCACGTCATCCTCTAAAAAGCCTCACACAGAGACTTGGCTCTTCATGTCCAAAGCTCAAACATCACTAGTTTTAAATGTTTTATATCAGAGAGAGGTGCCTTTTTTTTTCTTTCGCATGTTTATAGAGGGTTATGCTTGAGCCCAATATCTGTATAGAAATAAACCATCTGAACATGGAAAGAACAAAAGAAAATCATGACACAGACAGCTGCCCATGGAAAGGCATTGCCTGGAAAGTCACAGGTTGTGATGGGGCAGAGGCTACCCAGGAAGTATTATTTCATGTCTAGTTCTATGACAGTATATATTTTAACACTACAATTCCACTAATTTACTCTCTAATTTGGAAATAATGATCATCCTGATTTTGGATGAACTGGGGACTCTGGTAGCCACTTGTTTAGTACACACGGTGTAGTGTCACAGTTACAAGCACAGGCTCTAGGTTGAACCGCTAGGCCCATCCCAGGTTCACCACTTGCTGGGCGTCGGCGACAAGTTACTTATCCTCTCTACATCTGTTTCCTGTTTGAGAAGTATACGTTCCTATTGTTAACAATAATAAAGAATATGCTTCATAGGATTGCTGTGAGAATTGAACAAAACAACTCATTCAAGGTGCCTAGGACTTACGAAATTCTCAATAAATGTTATTTATTATTAGAATCATTATTGTTTAGAGAGTTCACATAAATCAAGAGTCCTTCAGCAAAAGCTTTAGATAGACAATAAGCAAAAGAGGTAAGAGCCCTACATGAAGTGGCTGTGAAATGAGAAGAATTGCCTAGCATCCCTTTACAAATAATTACCCTGTTAAACTATTCTGTACTTGCTGCAAAGAGGAAGCTAGTCCATCTGTGGACAGCCACAGGCATTGCCTCCATGTAGAGAAACATTAGGGGTCATTCAATCCTGTAGTCCTGTTGGCTCTAACTTCAGATAAGTAAAATAAATAAACTCCCCACCAAATAGCCAGTTCTTCCTGGGAATAATTTATAAATTGATTTATCAAAGTTGATTTAAGTCATTCCCTCATAGTTTCTTTCTTGAGCTTTTTACAACTACCAGAAACTTTTCTTATTGAGATAAATTATATAATTAAATAAATATTTTAGTATGTGCTAAATGTTCATTTCTCCCAAATTTAAACTGATAGTGCTTATTTGTAAATTCATTACTGCATATCTATGTGCTAATGCAAATAATAAAAAATAATAATGGTATAAAATGGGCTTAATTTTTACCATATTTGAAAGAATCGAGTCCTCAAGGTTCTCAACAAGACTGAACGCCATGAAAATAAAGCTCCAGTGGAGGAAACAGCCTGCATTTGCTCTTTCTGCTTTGTTAGATTCCCAGGACACTCATCCATCCATTCCCTAACCTCATTCTTGACTGAGGGGAAAAAAATTAACCTGATAATTTGTTATTCTTATCTAGATTGTTGTCTTCTGCCTGACCACAAGTGAATAAAACAATTTGAATTGTTCCATGTATAAGAGAAGAAATTTTGAAAACAGATTCCATTCTAGAGTTGCTCATAATATTAAAAGTGAACTAACTCTGCTATTTGTGGTGCATATGAATTATTTGAAAACTATGGCTATTGAGAGTAGCAAAGATTCTGGGCCTGCCACTGTCAACTCCCACTATGAGAATCTCTTGTGGACATCTCACTACAGAGGAAGGTCAATCACAATCTCACCTTCCTGAGAAAGAGACTCATCCTTCAGCCTGAACTTGGCCTTGAGAAGGAGAAAACACAGAAAGGAAATCTCTCCCTCTCTGTCTGGGAAAGGCCAACATTTCTTGGAGACAGATTTGGGTTGGAAAGTGTTAAGATGGCAATCTTCATCAAGAAGCAGACCTGAGGTTAAAAAAGGAGGGATCAAGTAAAGGTGTCCAAGAAGAAACCTAGTCCTTATTAGTGACCCTGTGTTGATTTCATTACAGCTCTATCTTGGTATTTCATGAGGCTTTCTAAAGACTTCCAGGCAACCTCAGATTTTCACAAAGGCAAAATAAAGGGAAGAATGATTTTTATCTTGTGAGTGTCAAAAGAGTGAATGTCTTGAGACCCAGCAGGGTAGCATGGTGAAGAAGGCAGTCATGTTGATAGCAGTGCTGGTAATGGTGGTGATGGCCTTTTTCAAAGAAAAAGAGCCAGTCTTAGAAAAACAGAATCTGATGGGGTCATTCAGGACTCCCTCCTCACTGAGAAGATCTCTTTCAGAGTTCAGTTTTAGAGAGATTTGTTTCACATTTTTGAATGTGCAGAACTGTTAATCACTTAAATTGATAGCATATCTCATTTACTTTACATTTTTATTTTTTAACACATTTAAAATACTACATATCTATGTAGGAGTATATTACATACGTATGTATTTTTATTGAAAAAATATTCCTGCAATTTATAGGCATGCAAAATGTAACATAATAAGTATCCTTCCAACCAAAGAATAGAAGGAAATTTTCTCAAAGTGTATTTGAGAAAAACCTATAGCTAATATCATGTTTAATGTTAAAAGACTACATATTTTACTCTTAAGATCAGGAATTTAGAAAGAATGCTTCCTCTCACTTCTATTCAACTCCTTCTATTCCCTAGAATCTCCAATGTAATAAAAGAATAAAATGAAATAAAGGTATAAAAATTGGGAAGGAAAAATAAAACTATCTTTATTCTCAGACAACATAATAGTGTGTGAAGAATATCCTAAGAAATTTACAAAAAGATACTAGAATTAATAAATGACTTTGACAAGGTTGCAGGAAACAATATCGATGAACAAAGATCAATTGCATTTATATAAACTAGCAATGAAATCATTGAATTTAAAATTAAATTAATAATTCAATTTATAATAGCATTCAAAAACACGAAACACTTGGCCAGGCATGGTGGCTCATGCCTGTAACCCCAGCACTTTGGGAGGCTGAGATGGGAGGATCACGAGGTTAGGAGATTGAGACCATCCTGGCTAACATGATGAAACCCTTTAGTAGAGACAGGTGAAACCCTGTCTCTACTAAAAATACAAAAAACTAGCTGGGTGTGGTGGCGGGCCCCTGTAGCCTCAGCTACTGGGGAGGCTGAGGCAGGAGAATGGTGTGAACCTGGGAGGTGGAGCTTTCAGTGAGCAGAGATCATGCCACTGCACTCCAGCCTGGGCGACAGAGCCAAACTCCGTCTCAAAATAAAACATGAAACACAAGGATAAATTTAACAAGTATGTGAAAACTACCAAAATCATACCCCTAGTTAAAAAAAAAAATCAAAGAAGAACTAAATAAATGAAGAAGTGCACATGATTTTCATGGATTGGATGAGTTCATATTGCTGTCACTGCAGTCCCAATCAAAATACCATCACACATTTTTGCACAAACTGACAACCCAAGTCCAAAATATAATTGAAACACAAAGGAGTTAGAATGGTCAAACTATTTTTTAAAAAGAAGTACAAAGTTGAAGAACTCCTAATTTCAAGTAAAGTTACAGTAATCAAGACAGTGTCATATTGATGTAAAAATAGACAAACACATCCATGGAACAGAATCAAGAATTCAGAAATAGATCTACACATTAATTTTTCATAAATTGCTAATGGAAAAAGGAGCATATTTTTCCATAAATTATGTGGGAACCACTGGATATTGATATATAATGAACCTTATACTATACATAAAATTAATTCAAATAGATCATAGACCTGTTTATAACAGTTAAGATTATGAAACTTCTAAAAGAAAACATAAGAGAAAATGTGATTATGAGATAGACAAGAATTTCTTAGGAACAAAAAACACAATGCATATAAGAAAAAAATGATTTATTGAATTTGATCAAAATTTGAATTTTTACTATTCAAAAGACGCCATTTTAAAAAATGGCGAGTCAGAGACTGAGCAAGTATTCACAGCACGTACATGTATAATATCTGACAAAATACTTGTATCTAAAACATGTAAAGAAATTATACATCTTTATAAGAAAATAAACAACATATTTAAAAACACAAAAATATTTCAATAGACATTTCACAAAATAAGAAATTAGAGTAGTCATTAAGGACATGAAAAGATGCTCATCCCCATTATTCAACAGGAAAATGCACATTTTAACCATAATTTTATGTTCCACTATCTACCTATAAAAATAGCTAAAATTAAAAAGTCTGACTATACCAAATATTGCTAAGGATGTGAAGCAACTGAAACTCTAATCTTTGCTGGTAGGAATGTAAAATGACCCAACCACTTTAAAGAAATAGTTCAGCAATTTCTTTAAAGGATACACACACACCTACAAAATGATTCAGCCATTCCACTTCTAGGTTCTAGGTATTTACACAAGAGAAATGACACTGTATGTCCATGCAGAGACTTGTACACAAATGTTCATGGAACCTTTATTCATACTATCTCTAACTAGATACAACCCAAATGTCTACAAACAGGTAAATAAACAAATTACGCTATATCTGTACAATGCTGTATAGAAAGGACCAAACTACAAATACATGGAATGTGAACGAAACTTAAAATTATTATGTAGAGTGAAAGCAGCTAGACTCAAAACAGCATATACTCTAGGTTTACGTTTGTTTGAATCGCTGAAAAAGACAAATCTAACCTACAAGGACAGAAGGCGGATCAATAGTTGCTTAGGATCTCAGGTGTGAAAGGAGTGGATTTGGAATGGGCAAAGGAATCTATCACAATGATTAAAACATTCTGCACCTTGATTGCAGAGATGGTTACATAGGTGTATACATTTATCAAAACTCATCAAATTATACACTTAAAGTGAGTACATTGTGTTGTGTGTAAGTTATTCCTCAATCAAGTCAATAGTAATAAATTTCATTGAAATATAAATGTCAAAACTTAGCCAAAATATAGTCCTGCCTTCTTTTTCCATTGCTATTTTCCCTTCTTCAGGCCAGCCTGTCTATAATACCTACAAATAAAAGTGTGTTGTTACCTTCCTGTTAGGGTCAATGAGGCAGGAACACAGAAAACTAAACATCTTCATAAAAAGTGCAAAAAAAAAAAGTCAATCTATCATGAAAATAGTTTACATTTTTGAATGCTTACAGCTGATTAAATAAGAATTATTTAAACATCATTTAACTCCATTTCCTTTCTTTTCATTCAGTTGTAGAAATACAAGGATATCATCTGAGCTTTTCCATAGGCAAAAATAGCCACATCAACCAAAAAATGAAAAGGCAGAAATAAGACCTTTAATTTTTTTAAAAACCAGCTGCCTGATTGCTGTGAAAGATAGTCTTATTTCACAAACTCTGGGAATAAATACATAAAATGACTGACCAAACTGTTGGACTAACATTAACTCTATTAAAAGATTCTTGTGTCTCTCAAGAGTGCGAAAATACAGAGGAAAACTCTCCCTGTCATCTTGCCCTCCCTATACATGACTTACATGCCAAGTGTTGCCCTTAGCACTTTCTCGTGCTTTTGACCCAGCAGGAGCAGGAGCTCAGAGTGACTGTCTGCTGTGCAATTGAACCTTAGCTGAAATTATTTGAGAAAAAAAATCGCTGAGCAAAGTCTGCTGCTATTTTTTCTGATTCCCAGCCCCTGGGGCTTAGATTTTACATCAAGATGCAGATGTCGTGAAGAAGGTCGGTGGAAATGATTGATAGACAGGGTCTAGGAAACATTGCTGGGGTTCCCAGTGTCGAGAAGATAAAACTTTCCATTTGTTTAAATGGAAGAAATAGCCAGTATGAAAAATATAACTTACAAATACTAGTTCCTTCTTCCTTCTCTTTTCAAAAGTATGTTTAATCCAGAAAATTACTGTGCAAATTCTGTCTTCCATCCAGCTTTCACTCCCTAGTTCTAACTTGCTAGTATGTTAAAAATGCTGTTACTAGAGTGGATAAAGTCACACAAATATATATATATATTGGAAACTAAATAAAAATTGGAAACTAAAAAAAGTCTAAGACAGTGGCTTCCAAAAATGAGAAAATTATACTGTGGGAAATATGAGGAGACTTTCAAAAATAAGTCCACCAACTCCTACTTGCCTACCAATTTAAAATTGCTCTGTCCTGTCCTCTTTGACCAATGTGACCAATGTCCCTGGTCTGTTCACGTTAGTGATGCCCCATGTATGCGCGCGCACACACACACACACACACACACACACACACGGCAATGCTCATGCCTTTATTCTCTCAGTAACCTAAAGAACAAAGCATCAATCTGCAGAAGTACATTCAGACTCGTATGTCTGCTATCGTATTGATTCCTACAGAAAATTAACTTGAACAGTGAATCACCAATATATTCATTTGTTTAGCATATTTCCACAGTCTGTTAGATTCTTCATTGACTTTGTTTTCCAAATATTTTCAGCACATCAAAAATGCTTTTAGTCCTGGATGTATAAGGTCTAAAGATGCTTGAAATTAATGGATTTGTAAATTTCAACATAAATGTAAAATCACTCTAAGGATAAGGAAATGAAAGAAGCCTGGAGTTGTGGCATGTGTGTTTAGTTCCAGTTACTCGAAAGGCTGAGGCAGGGGAATCGCTTGAGCCCAGGAGTTGGAGGCTGTAGTGTGATATGATCATGCCGTAAATAACCACTACAGTTCATTCTCCCTTCTTCCCTTTCTCACTCTCTCTTCCTCTCTTTCCTTCTTTCTGTATCTTTTGAAAATCGAAATCACAAATGAATGTTTTGTGATTTGTGTACTCATTTATATCTGTAAAATACTTACATTGATTTTGCACATGTTCATGTGTTTTTGTAATATTTTCTGCCATTTTGCATGCCATATGACTTTTCTCTCCACCTCCTATGAGAACTTGGAGGACAGAGTTGATAAATTCTTTTCTTTTGGCAATCTTCTCCCTTCACCTGCACCCACTACAGTTACCAAAATGTATATAGCATCTTGTAAAAGATTCTGCTCAGAATTGGTACTTGATGAATTTGTATTCTCTAAGTGAAGAGAATTAAATACACCAAATAGAATTATACCTGTCTATGAAATTAGGTAAATATATTAAAATCACTGCAATACAAAGAAGCAATCACTTTTCAAATGACACTGACTAGTCTAAACATAGATTTACATTCATCATACTTTCCAAAGTTGACACTACAAGGAGAGTCTTTTCCTAATCCTGTACAAAAACTAAATATTTGTAGGATTAACACAGATTTGGTGTTTTGCATTAATGGTGTCCACTTGATATACACATCACTCATCGATCATACTAAAATCCTGAGACTAAATTTGAATTACCTGTGAATCATTTTCAGAATTTAAGAAATATTCATGCATTCTATACTTGCAGCTTTGAAGTCTTGAGAAGATCAAAGAGACTGTTTAGCTGTGAAAACCTTCTAAGAGCTTTCTAAAACTTTACACATCATACACATTTCACATATAAGACAAGAGTTAGGAGAATTTAGGCCACAGTGGTATAAATGTCAGACTCATTTGCTTATAAGATAAATAATGTAAATGTTCTTCTATAACAGCTATGATCAAATTCTGCTTTTTGATAAAATACAGAAGCAGATGGTCTGCTCAGGATGATTAAAGCTAAGTAAAGTATTTTAATATGACTAATTTAGGGAGAGAAGGAAGGAAGGAGGGAGGGTAAGTGGAAAGTTGAGAGGAAGGAAAGAAAAAGAAAACGTTCTATTTAAATAATGATATTTATAGTTAAAAGAGCTAGTAATGATCTGGCCCAACAGATTTATTTTTTCAAGTGGGGAAACTGAAACCTAGAGTTTAGAAGTAACCTGACACTTTTTTTGTTTCTCTTTACTATTAGGATACCACCTGTCTCATTATATATCCTAAACATATAGTACGATGTCCAAGAAAAATCAACCTGTCATCTACAATAATTAAAGAAAAAGCAGACTTTCTTAATCTAACTAGAATCCGAAGATAAGGTATTTTCATTCTGGGAAAAAAAAAAACTGGTACACAGTCACACATTGCTTAATGATGGGGATACATTTTGAGAAATGCATCATTGGGCGACTTTGTCATTGTGTGAACATCATGGAGTGTGCATACACAAACCTAGATGGTACAGCCTTCCACACATGTAGGCTAAATTGCTCCTACGCTACAAATCTGCACAGCATGTTACTGTATGAATACTGTAGTCAATTGTAACACAATGGTAAGGATTTTTGTATCTAAACTTATCTAAACATAGAAAAGGTCAGAGAAATGCAGTATAAAATATTTTTTTAAATGGTATACCTGCATGACCTTTATTATAGATGGAGCTTGCAGAGCTGGAAGTTGCTCTGGGTGAGTCAGTAAGTGAATACTGAGTGAATGTGAATGCTTAGAATATTACTGTTTACTACTGAAGACTTTATAAATATTGCACACAAGTTGCACCAAACTTACCTTTTTTGAATTTCTTTCTTCAATAACAAATGAATCTTAGTTCCCTGTAAGTTTTTTACTTTATGCACTTTTTAATTGTTTTAATTTATCTTTTTGATTCTTTTGAAGTAATGCTCACATCGAGTACAAGAGAAAATTATGCAATCAACAAATGTAGTAAACACAAGATGCATGAGGCTTCTGCCGGTGTAACCGGGCTTACTGCTTTACAGTAAACATTTTTTTATAGGTAGAAAGAATACATTGTAAAATAACAATTAAAAGTGTAGTATAATAAATATGTAAGCCAGTAACACAGTCATTCATTGTCATTATCAAGTAGTATATACTGTACATAATTGTATGTCCTATAATTTTATATGACTGGCAATGCAGTAGGTTTGTTCACACCAGCATCACCACAAACACGTGAGAAATCACCACCAACATGTGAGTAATGCATTGCATCATACATGCAATAGAAAATTTTCAGCTTCATTATAACCCTATGGGACCACTGTTGTATGTGGTCCATCAATGACTAAAACATTGTGGAACAGCATGTACCTGTACTTAATAAACAAGGGAAAATAACAAACCTAGACTCAATCTCTAGATATCTAAGGAATATAAAAGTGGGAAATGTGTATATACCCAAATATGTTGAACAAAAACCACGGATATAGACTGCATGCTTCCTTCAACCAGAGTTCAAGGAGAGAGTGTAAATTAATAGAAAGTAAATAGGCTTTGGAGTTAAAACAAAATAATAATGATAATTGAATTTGAATTCCACATCTAATCCTTAATGATTATGTGTTATGGGGCAAGAAACATAACTAAACTGTCTTCATTTTCTGTCATTCTTAAAATGAGTATAATAATGCCCATGTTATTATACAGTTGTACTAAAGATTATAGGAAGTTGCACATTTAAAAGACTTAGTACAAAGCCTGGCACATAAAATCCTCCATCAATTTTACTTACTATTTATTGCTTTTATTGTTATCTTTTTGGTTTCATTGTTTAATCACAAAATCATAGGTTCACATTCAAAAAAGCACCTAGGGCCGGGCGCAGTGGCTCACGTCTGTAATCCCAGCACTTTGTGAGGCCGAGGTGGGCAGATCGCTTGAAGTCAGGAGTTCAAGACCAGACTGCCCAACATGGTGAAAACCCCTCTCTACTAAAAAATACAAAAATTAGCCAGGCATGGCGGCATGCGCACGTAATCCCTGCTACTCCGGAGGCTGAGGCATGAGAATCATTTGAACCTGAGAGGCAGACACTGCAGTGAGCCGAGATGGAGGTGAGTGAGCCAAGATGGTGGTGAGCCAAGAGATTCTGTCTCAAAAAAAAAAAAAAAAAAGAAAGAAAGAAAGAAAAAGACAAAAAAGCACCTAGTTTCTGGCCTGATTCTCATCTTTGCAGGAGACTCTAAAGCTTAATTGTTTTGCATGGTGGTTCAAACTAACAAGTGATTGATTTAAATGTTGGAATGTTAATCTTTTCATTTAAGATGGAAATCAGCTGTGTAGAGTGGGCACCTATACTGGAGAGACCAAATTGTATAACCAGGCATGTGTGATAGTCGTTACAAAAGAAGTAGAAGATATTAATAACAGCAAATATTGATCAGATGGTTATTATGTGTGGAGCAATTTTCTCATATTACTTCATTGATCCAATAGCAATCTTATAAATTAGGCACTATTATCTTCATTTATCAAATGAGATAAACTGAGGCACAGCAAATTTTAATTCTTTGCTCAAGTTTACTGAAAAAGCAAGTGACGGAACCTGGAATTGAATATAGGTTTTTCCTGAACTATTAACCTTTATGCAATTATACCCTCTAAATACTAGTACTATTTCCAATAAGATAAGATACCATGATAAAATATTGTCCGCCTATATTGGTTAGGTTACGCACAATAATGGGGAGAGGCGAAACTCAAAAGCACAGCGGTTTTCAAAGATGTTTCATTCGTCATTGAAGTCCAAGTGGGAGGCCCAGGGCTGACATGGTAGCCCCATCATCTTCAGGAACGCAGGCCCCTTCTCTCATGTTGCTATGCTTCCCTCCATATACCTTTCTCTAACTCCTACCATCACACCTGCATTTCTGCTGGTGGGAAGAGGGAAAAAGGACCCGAATTAAGTGGGTGCCTTACTTTTATATGTTTGACCCAGAATTCTGCTCCTGTTCCATTGGCCAGCACTTGGTCACATAACACAACCAGCTGCAGGATATGTTAAAATGGATTTTTGGTTGCAGATGGCAAGTGCTCAGCTAATACCTTATTAATACGAGAGAATGGAAAACCACCAGTCTATTCCACCCTGCGTAGGGCTGTTTCCGTCTAAATGAATCTAGAAATCAATGTTCAGAGTGCTTTCTTCCTTGTACATTGTACACCCCTGACACATCCCATACATTGCACTTATATGGTCCACTGCAGTGCGTTTTATTGGCATTAAAATTTTTCCTGCTAGTGATCCATTATAACATCCATATTATAGCTCATTTTGCATTAATCATAATTTAAAGAAGGTTTTTTCTTTTACCTAATGTCAGATATGCTTTTTATCTCACATCAATGGACTGTTCTAGGCCTAAGTTCTTCCCATCTAATGTTCCTTGAACTAAGCCAACCTGTCTGTGTTCTTGGCCAGGCATTGGCTATCTTGATCATATCAGACTTGGATAATAACAGGATTTTCAGTAGCAGAGTTTCCAGGAACAAGGACTTCAAGCAATGCTTATAAAAGCCCAATTGTCTGTTACAGGAGTAAGTAAAACAGTTCAATTTGATAGTTGTCTTTGGTTCTCCACCGAGCAGGAAAAACATAAAAGTACGGGTTCTAATGAGGAAATTGCTAGCTCTTGCTACGGTATTGGAAAAGCAGACAGCAATGTGAGGCCACACTCCAGTAATCTAAACTGCACTGGAGAAACAACTATCTGGTAAACTAAGATTTAGTAAACGATGGCCTTGGAACATTTTTTACAAATGAGATTATTTCCTTCCTCAGAAAAGCAAAACAAAACAAAACCAAAATGAGTGAACACGCAAAAACACTATGAAACACTATTCTGCTCTGCCTGCACTATTTGTTCTTTTTCTTCTCTTAGGCAATGTTTTCAGTGCAAATTCACAAAATCTTACTACTTCTTAACTTCAGACTTTAAAGTGGTCCTAGCTATCTGGTGTTCTTTAAGCTGTGGAAATTTAGAGAATAGCACCACATCAATAGGCTCAAGCGTGTTAACCGTAGGGGACTTGACAGGTGAAAAAGCGATGGCTGTATAAGTAGAAAAGTTTATTGAGAGAGCAACTTCATTTTATTTTTCCTGCCAGAGAGTCAGAAAACAACCCAACCAGCTCACTTCAGTAAAACCTGAAAATCAAATGAGAAACCAGACAAATATGAGCATGCACTTTTAAACAAAGTCTGAGAGTTTCTGGACCTATTTTACATGAGCTTTCAAATGCCCACACCATATGCTATTCAGAAGCAAAGGTAAACATTGCTCTCTCACCACAATCGATGTCCTCTCAGTTCTCCAGTGGCAGTGCTTGCAGAAGCTAAGTGAAAGTGACACACAGACTCAGCCTGATCATCAGCCTTGAAGCAGAGACCTGGGCATGTCCCCAGCAGAGGGCCCCCTGCCCTAACTAACAAGACCGGGGCTCCAGTAGCGGGATGAAGCATTAGCAGCTTATCAAACGGAAAAGGATGGATAATTGCACTGGTTTTAACATGTGGAATTGTGTCTTTTCAGTGAACAGTGGATTTTCAGAAGGACCTGAATGTTGCTTCAAATGACATCGCTTCTTTTTTTCTCTCTTTTTTTTTTTTTTTTTTGAGACAGAGTTTCACTCGTGTGGCCAGGCTGGAGTGCAATGGCAAGATCTCAGCTCACTGCAACCTCCTGGGTTCAAGCTATTCTCCTGCCTCAGTCTTTGGAGTAGCTGGGATTACAGGCATGCCACCATGCCCGGCTAATTTTTTGTATTTTTAGTAAAGATGGGGTTTCACCATGTTGGCTAGACTGGCCTCGAACTCCTGACCTCAGGTGATCCACCCACCTCGGCCTCGATATCACTTCCTTAAAGGCAAAGATTCTTTATGATAGATGGATGGACCCAGCGGCACCTTACACAAGTGAAGATGCACATAGTTCTTAGTGGAATCTGACAGCAACCTAACGCTGACTTGTCAACTGAGGCTGAGATATCATGGTATTGATCAGAGAGAATAGTGTCTGCTTAATGACATTGAAAACCAAAGTACCTGGAGAATGGGATGCTTTAGTTCTTTGGACTTTTGGTTATCTGAGAAACCCTGATACTTCAACCCTTATGATCAGAATTCTTTGAACCTGAAAGAGCCAACTTTCCATCTGAGCACATACTTTAGGAGTATGCTGAATGTAACTAAATTAGAGAATTTGGATTTGGCACAGATCTTTGAATTGTCAGTAGCTGTGGATGAGGAAGTTACAAGGGATTGAAGCAGAGAAATATTGACCACAGGACATACACCAAAGGCAATTAATTCATTAAGCAAATAATTATTGAATATCTCTTCTCTGCCAGACATGGAGAACAAACATGTTTGAGGAGAGAAGGGGAGGAACTGACTAAATATTACACAAATAAATATTTAATCACAGACAGCTGTGTTCAATATTATAAAGGCAGAGAGTAACAAGCAAAGTAAAGCAGGGAGCTTGGTGTCTGCCAGCAGCTGGAGAAGGCTTCCTTGGGGAGCTGACATTTAACCTAAAGCCAAGGAAAAGAAATAGCAGTTACAATTACTTTTGTAGCAATATTTCTGAATGTTTAACTTTTTATAATTTGATACTATTTCAAATATATTTAAAAATTAAAATTCTGACATTGCTTTTCAGTTATTTGAGGTTTAAGCCTCAAAACACAAGGATCCCCAAAATGCTTAACATTTTTGGCATCTTGGATTTGGAAAATATTTTTAAGTCCTTTGTTTTGAAATCTCTGTAGATTCAAGAGATAAAGTAAATCTTGATTTATAGCAATCACAGTGTTTCTGGAGCCGTTCTTAGGGATTACAAATGCCATTTTATCTCAGAAGTTCCCTTTTCCTGTGATCTTTGTCTACGGAGTCCTGGGAGAATTGTTCTCTATTGCCTTTCTTAGTTATAAATTGGCTTTAGCCAAGAAGAAAATTGCACATCTTCAGGAGATAATGCTCAATCCCTGTCTGATTTGATACTACAGCAGGTATTTGATTTCAGTCCAAAATTTATAACAGCAAGTAGAGTAAATGCTGAAAAGAAAATGAAAGTATAGCATAACTTCATTACTTTTATTTACAGTCATTCTGGTTTTTAAATAATTTCAGGCTTCCTTCTCCAGTGTACAAGCATCTAACACGTTTTGAGTTTTTTTTCTGTTTGTCCAGGTCTTTGTTAAATTCTACTTAAAAGTATTTTCTAGTAACTAAAAGCATCTTCTCTAGAATTCCAGAAGATGGCAGCATAGAGCTACTGTTCCAGTCAACTTGCCGCTTCATTTCTGCTGAGCATAGTGAATACTGAGAAACAGTGGTTGAGTCCCTGATACCGGAGCTGAGCTGGGTGTGTACGCCAAGTCCAACCCAAGTGACAAATACAACATCTCTAAACGTCCCTGTGCATCTGCCAATGGGTGCTGAGAGTGAAAACTATAACATTACAAATAGCAAATAAAAAGGAAAACATACTTCTTACATGCTGGCGGGTTCATTTGGAAAGCTGTAAAAGGAACACTTACAAATTCAAATACTCTTTACTGGTTAGTAGGGGAAAGAAACTAGATTTAAATAAACTACATCTGGGGGAAGTGCTTGGGGGAAGAGCTTAGGCTGAAACACTTCCCACAGATCAATTTGTTACCAGTAGCGATATTAAAAATACCTAACAGATGGCTGGATGCAGGGCCATCACAAAGTTGGCTGACCTGTCAGCACAGAAGACAGAGCTTCACCCCCTTACCACACTTCGGGGGCAGAATCTCATCGATTTTCCTTGAAATAGCAAGAGCCCTGGAATTTCATTGCTAGGAGGTCTGGAGGACACTTCTTTTCCCTTCTCTGATGCCATCTTTTTGTGGCCCTCAATTTTCTCACTTGTAAAATAGCAATAATGGGCCCTTCTCAGCTTCCTTTGTAGAGCCGTGGTGGGGATCAGAGGAAGGTAAGAACATCTCACCAGGTATCAAGTGATTAGCTGAGGCAGCGGAACCTGGTGACATGACAGTGGGTTTTGCAGCCACCAAAGAGGGCTTGAATCCACTCCACACCATTAACTGTTTAACTTTGTACAAATTACTCAAGCTCGCTAAGCCTTGATTACTGCACCGTCACATAGTTCTGATGATAAGAATTAACTTATAAGACAAGAAGATAGTTAGTCTGCTTTCTCTCCTCAACACATTTTAGCTATTATTTATTAAGAATCATAAATCTTGCCCTGGCCTTGCCAGTAAGCTCATACAGACGGTATGACCTTGGATAAGTCACACAGCCTCTTGGAGTCTCAGCTGCCTCATCTCTCAAATTAAAAGCCAGTTTTTAGCTACATTCAATTCAAATGTACCTTATATATTCATAAGTTGAAATCCCCCATATAAAATGAGAAGTATCTTACCAAGTGAAAACCTGGAAGAACTAGATGACCCCGGCCAACAAACGTTTTCACGGAGGTGGCCAGATTTGGAGAGTGAATTAACCAGAGGCTTGTCCCAACATCTACAAATACAGCTCAAAGAAATCAAAACACAATCACGTATTAACCAAATACTGAACAGGCAACAGAAGTCAGAGGCAACATCTAAAGCAACTGAGAAAACTAGCAGACTGGGCCACTCCATCCCTGAGAAGATGCAGACACTTCCTAACTGGAAGAAATCTCAGATGCAGCCACCATTTGACCACTCGCACTTATAGAAGATTTTACCACATACCACACGACTCCATGAGTGTCCAGGCCTAGGTAATCCACAGCCGGCCTCAGTGTCCTAAGGATATGGATTTATAGGATTTGCTCTTCCCCAAAATCTCAATCCTGCAAGCCTGCTGGAAGTAACCAAATTCAGGTAGGTTCTCAAGGAGAAAGGAAGTTCTTATCCATTTTCCACAGCAGACATGGAAAATCTGTATTGAGCTAGATGATCCTCTACTGTCACTTACCAGGACAGGAAAGGTTCTGGAAACATGCATACCTACAGGGAGTCAGGAAGACAGACCAAAGCGGGGAGTTTAGGGCTCAGACCAGACAAGTAGAGACTAGCTAGAGGCCGAGGAGTGCAGGAAGGGAGTCGGCATATGGCCAGTATGGGGAGGACTCAGCTGAGTTGGAAGAGAAAATGAGAAGTTCACCACTTGTCAGAGCTCGAAAGTTAGCCTCTCAGCACCCATGTCTGGAAACTCAATGGCAATCTAAACAGAAGATGAAAAGTCCTGGGGGAAAAAAAAAGGATCTATAGTGTTTAAGGCTCAGCAAGGAACAAATAATATTTTAAAATGTCCTAGATGGGCCAGGTATAGTGGCTCATGCCTGCAGTCCCAGCACTTTGGGAAGTGGAGGCAGTGGAGTGGCTTCAGCCCAGGAGTTTGAGACCAGCCTGGGCAACAATAGCAAGATCCCATTTCTACAATCAATCGATCAATCAATCAATCAATAAAATTCTTAGGGAAGGGAAAGTAAAACCAGAGGTTTTCTTGGTGAACGCAGTAAAATGGAGCTAGAAAGGGGTCTGAAGATGGTCCAGGGTCTGCAGGCACTCCCAGGCCCCAGCACTGCCCTTTCCTGAGGGATGGTGGACCTCAGCAGGGTTCTTGTATGGGCCAGCAAGTGCACGGGAAGGCTGGAGGAAGGAAGGCTTTCCTCTTGCTTGCACCGCCACGGCAGTTGGTTAGTAAAGCTCACCGTACTGGAGGAGCTTTATAACAAACAGCTTGTTGTTCCTGTCCATCTTTTTCTCTGATGCTGTCAAACACTGTTTCCACCTTTGGTCTCTGGTAAATGGTTGATAACAATTTGGGAGTACTTATGAAACCCTTACCATGTATTAACCCTCACAACAACCCTACAGAGATTTATCAACCCCATTTTGTTCACAAAGAAAATGAGATACAGATCATCTAAATAACTTGCCCAATGCATGATACTTAGTAAACAGTGAACTAAGATGTGAACCCGGAGAGACTGGTTCTGGAGCCCATGTTTTTAACTACACCAAGGTGCAGGCAACAGCAAAGCTGCCCTATGGATAAGTGAAGTAGTAAGTGGGAATGGAAATGAAATAAGTGCTTTAAAATCCCTACTTTCACTCACATCAATAGTCTACTGTACATTAGTCCCTGAAAATAGCAATGCTATTAATCCTATTCTTGGGTTAAATAAATTAAGCAAGATTATTCATCACATTAAAAACGTGAATGTTGGTATACATGCTGTTCATTCAGAGTAAACATGTATAGTATATAGAATTGCTCTTTTCCTCGTGACCTTTTGTTTAATTATATTGCAGAATGACCAAAAGGTAGGAGTATAATAGTGATTCTCTATGTTAATCAGTTTGTACACACACTCTTAAACAACCATGAGTATGGTTTTACATCTTCATTTTTTCCGATTTTTTTCTAATTAAATTTATTAAACACTAATTGTTCCTGTTAACTCTATTTGATTGGCAAGCGCTGAGTTTCCTGTACCTGGATGTTGTTGTCTTTTCCCAGATTTGGGAAATTTTTAGCCATTATTTCTTTAAATAGGCTTACTAGTTTTTCTTTCTCTTTTTCAGAAAACTTTATTATATGAAGGTTACTTATTAACTAGTTGTTATTATAGTCTATAACTAGTTCAGTTATTATAGTCTATTTCTGGGCTTTCTTTTTTAATGTTTCTTTTTTTTTTTGGTCAAACTTCTCATTTTGTTCATGAATTGTTTTTCAAATTTAATCTTCTATCTATATTTGTGATTTCCCAGGAGTTTTAAAGAGGATTATTCTGAATTCTTTGCCAGTCATTTGATAGTTCTCCTTTTTTTTCTAGGTCTACTACTGAAGTTTTATTCATTGTGTTATTGTATTGGAGTTTTGGGGGGATTGGGTTATACTTCCTATTCTTCATATTCTTTGTGTCCTTGCATTGATGCTTGCAGATTTGAGGAGAAGGCCAACTCTTCCAGCCTTTGTATGTGTTCTTTGGTGGTGTTAGATTTTTTTTTTTTTTTTTTTTTTTTTAAGACAGAGTTTTCACTCTTGTTGCCCAGGCTGGAATGCAGTGGTGTGATCTTGGCTCACTGCAACCTCCACCTCTTGGGCGCCCGGCTAATTTTTTTGTATTTTTGGTAGAGACAGATTTCACTATATTGGCCAGGCTGGTCTCAAACTGACGTCAAGTGATTTGCCCACCTTGGCCTCTCAAAGTGTTGAGATTACAGGCGTGAGCCACCGCACCTAGCTTGGTAGTATTAGATCTTTACTATTTGACACTGGAATTTAATCACGGACCTGCAGTTATTTCTCAATCTGAGGAAGGCTTAATGTGAGCCTCAGAATGTAATTACTGCACCAGAACTTAAACTCTGATCCCCAGTTGCTTTCTGTTCTGGGGATAACTATGCAAATACTGGAACTTCATCGCTGCACCTGAACTTAGTTGTTGACTTGCAGTTGTTTCAGAATCTGGGGAAGATTTAATGTGAGTGCTAGAACTTAATTCTGGCCTGTAGTGTATGCTAGGTCTGGAAAAGTCTCAACAAAATCGCCCCAGCTGTTGGGAAAGGTCGCTAGGAACTCAGTCCTGGAAGATCTGTGGACCTGTGGACCACTGGCTGCTTTCTATGGTGTGGTGCCTCAGCTGACTGCACTGAAGAGGAGCTACCAAGATCTGTGTGCTGATGACTGTGAGCCCCACCCCTCTTCTCTGTCTTTAATTGACTCTAGGTAATTCAACCCGGCCACCACTCCCAGTGCTTCCCTTGAAATAAGAGTGGGCTTGCTGCAAAGGTTCCTAGATTGGTAGGGAAGCCAAATGTTCACCTTTAGTTCCCCTTTCCCACTGTACAAACTGTGGCACCAGGTGCATTCTTTGCATGTGGTGCTCTGCCAGCTTGGGGGATGAGTTGGTGTAGTGGAAGAGGTCTGTGCCTCCTACCGTTAATCAGATTGTGGCTTTTCTCAGTTTTGTGGTCCAAGGGGGTGTCTCTGCCTCTCTTTCAGGTTCTGGATTATTCAGGGTGGCATGCTTATCTGTGAATACTTACTAGTTGAACTTCTGTGCAGGAGAACGAAGCTGAGAAACTTATTCTACCATCTTGCTGACGTCACTCCTAATAATTTTATACATATTGAGATACATATTTAAACCTAATAATAAAACCTAGTAATAAACCTAATAATAAAAAATGGGCACTTATATTTTGTATGTCTTATGTACTTGTTTATTTTACAAAAGTGTGCATCTCTAATGAGTTAGTCACAGATCATTAGAGAAACAATGCTGTTGAATGTACAAAGGTGAGTTGGACCAAGAATTTTTCTGCAAGAGTCTAACAATCTATCAAGATAAAATTCATTTGCATATGAGCAAAACCAAAATGCTTGTGTTGTATTCGAAATGAATTTCAATATCATTTCCTGGTACAAAATGGCTGGTGTATTTTAGCTATTATCTGCATGGCAGGGAGCATAAATGAAGAAGCAACAAATAATGGTTTATCTCTGAGCTTTTATGGAGACTCCCAGGTGTCTCACACAATGTTTTTGCTTATGAGTCTTTGGAGAGAACCTAGTCAAATGACCAGTTACAGCAAAACAGGGTTTTGATTATACCCCTTCGCTGAATAATGTGGGGTTTCCTGAATAATGTGGGGTTTCATTACTAAGAAGTGAGCGGGGCGGGGGGGGAAAGATGTTGGGATAAGAAACTAGCAATCTCTACCACACTGAGATACAAATTGTACATTAATAAATGAAATTAGGCTAAAATCTAAGAGTCATTAAAGAAGTATAGGTAAAATGCTAAAGGAGTTAAGGAGAAAATTGATTCCAATTGGAAATCCCCATCAAAAAAGAAAAAAAAGGTAAAACTGATTAACACCACTATCTACCAACTAGGTGTCTCACGTGTATTATCTTATTCTTTCGCAAAACAGTCCCACCAGATAGGACGGGTAAGGTTTTCAAAATTACACAGCTGATAAGTGGAAGAACCCTGGTTAAAAAAAATCCAGTAAGAATAAAACCAGCATGATGAGCCAAGATAGGAAACTGCAGGTTGTACGCATCGCTGGTGATCATTTCAGTTTGGCTGGAGCACACAGATCCTGAACAGGGGAGTGGGGATGAAGCTGTTGAGTTACCCTGAGGCTGGATTGTGGATAGAATGCATTCTTGTCTCAAGAATTACAAGTTTAGTCTATAACATGACAGAATCATGGAAAACACCACAGGCTTATGCCTGGGAGAATAAGAAGGTTGGGGTGGAGGCGTTATCATTTGTAAAAATAGAGAGTCAAGGGGAGTGAGTGCAACTCAATACTGCTTTAGAAAACATCTTATCCAACATAGTCAGACACACTATGTCGTCACATTCTAAAAGTGGTCACAGCAGGGAATTATATAATGTAATATATACGCATTAAATGTGTATCTCAATATATATAAAAGTAAATATATGCATTATCTTTTGATGTAGGGGCAAAGAGCAGTCAGTATTCATTGCCATTCTTACGTAAACCACCTCATACTACATTGTCTATAATTTCCCCTTTCTTCCTAGAGCTTAATAACATTGTGAAACAAACTGAGTTTGGGATCCTTGTCGACTTTTACAGTTCTCCCCAAAACTAGATGGAATTTTACAGCATGATTTAACAACTTGGCTTTACTGATTTGAAAACATTAAACTGATTTTTCATAGAAACAACAATGATCGTTTCACATTTCTATGTTATCAACTACTTAGTATTTTATTAAGTTAAATAATTATAATGGCTGGGCGTGGTGGCTTACACCTGAATCCCAGCACTTTGGGAAGCTCAAGTGGGTGGATCACTTGAGCCCAAGAGTTTGAGACCCACCTGAACAACATGGGGAAACCCATCCCTCCAAATAAAAAATACAAAAAATTGTATTGCTTGGTTGCATGAGCCTGTACTCCCAGCTACTTGGGAGGCTAAGGTGGGAGGATCCCTTGAGCCCAGGAGACAGTGGTTGCAGTGATCTGAGATCGTGCCACTGCACTCCAGCTTGGGTGACAGAGTGAGACCTTGTGTCAGAATAATAATAATCATTACAACCAATATAGCTGGCATAAACAGGTTTGGAAATTGACACAAATGTCCCTGGTAAGTACATGAATCAATCGGTAGGTGCAGGTGCATAATTGCTTAGGCACCTGATAAGCCATGAAAGAAATAAGTAGTGCATTTGTGAGCTTCAGCCAGTGTTATATGCCTTACAGAAAAAATATTAATTAATCCAATAGAAGTCAGGTAAGAGAGAATCTACTATATTAGATAAGAGCTGTCACTACTCATTTTTTAAAATTTTATTTTATCTCAGTTTTTTCTTTGTTAAGGTATAATTGATAAGGTATAATTGACAGATACAAATTATATTTCTGGTATAAAATGTGATGTTTTGAAATATGTATGCATTGGGAAATATTTAAGTAAAGCATTAGCTTTATGTTATTATAACATATCACCTCACATACTATCACCTCACATACATATCATTTTTGTGTGTGTGACCAGAACATTTAGGATCTACACTCTTAGCAGTTTTCAAAGATACATTATTATTACCTACAGTCATTATGCTGTACAATAGATTTCCAGAACTTATTCCTCCTTTCTAACTGACACTTTGTACCCTTTGACCAATACCTCCCCATTTCTGGTCCCAGGCCCAGGCAAACACCATTTCACTTTCTGCTTCTATGAGTTAAACTGTTTAAGATTCTACATAACATCACACTGTATTTGTCCTTCTGTGCCTAACTCATTTCACTTAGCATAATGTCCTCCAAGACAATAATCTTTTTTTATCCTACATTTCCCCATCACTTTCCTGAAATTTTTTCAAACATTTTTCTCAGATGGTTTCAAGCACCTGTGCCAAATTATGTTATTCCTATTCACTGAAATTCACTTCATGCATTACCTTAACACCAATCCCAAGACATATATGTTCTATCCTCATCCTATCGTACCTTGATACATTGTTTATATGCTCTAGATTCCTAGAAGAGTTCAGTGAAAAGGATTTTAGAGGTCATTCAGTTAACACCTGCATCCTCTAAATTAATGCTGTCCGACAGAAATAGAACACAAATCACATATGTAAATTTAAATTTTTTAGTAGCCATGTTAAAAAGTTAAAAAGAAACAGGTAAAGTGATTTTTCTAAGTATAATTATGTAATTCTTTCTATCCAACATATTATTTCAACATACAAGCAATGTAAAAACAATTTTCAATACATTATTTTACATTTTTTATAAGTCTTCAAAATTCAATGTGCATCCTACACATGCAACATAACTCAATTCAGATATGACACATTTCAAGTGCTCCAGGGCCACATGTGACCAGTGTCTACCATGTTGGACAGCACAGCTCCAGATGATTCTAGATAATGAATCTTGGGTTCAGAAAGATTAAATGACTGGCCTGGGCTATCTATCCATGATTAGTCATAGCTTGGTGCAGAGCCACCAACATCATCGGTACAGAAAAGCACTAATGTAACATTGCCAAACCTAACAGGATTTTACAGATCTAATGACTTACCTAATATTGTATTTTTCTAATTTTAAAATATAAATATATTGTAAAGAATATAAAAAAATAAAAGTTATTCCTGAGAACAATCACAAATATAAGCAATTCTGTAAGTAATCGCACACTAAAAAACCTACATATTCTAAATATTGTTTAGAAGTTTATTCCTTCTCTTTTATAGTCTTTAATATTTGTTTCTGTTTTTTTTTTTTTTTTTTTGAGACGGAGTCTTGCTGTGTTGCCCAGGCTGGAGTGCAGTGGCGGATCTCAGCTCACTGCAAGCTCCGCCTCCCGGGTTTACACCATTCTCCTGCCTCAGCCTTCCGAGTATCTGGGACTACAGGCGCCCACCACCTCGCCCGGCTAGTTTTTTGTGGTTTTTTTTAGTAGAGACGGGGTTTCACCGTGTTAGCCAGGATGGTCTCGATCTCCTGACCTCGTGATCCGCCCGTCTCGGCCTCCCAAAGTGCTGGGATTACAGGCTTGAGCCACCACGCCCGGCCGTTTCTGTGTTCTTAAAGCTTTCTTTTTTATTACATATCATTCTCTTTCTCTCTGCATTTAAAATGTTGCATAATGTTTAATCCTACTATCAAAAGAGTAGCAGCTGTCCAATATATCAATTTATTATTGGGAGGGAGAGAGAAACTTAGCCAAGATTTAGAATCATTGTATATTTAAATACTTCTAATGATCCCAAAGTACATTTGCCATAGTCTTCCAGCTGTTAGGAAGATAGACGCCAGATCTATGAAATCAGCTATCCCAGAACAACTTTTCTTCTAAAAAAATTTTTTTTTCAATAACATAATATACAATTCCTCAGGACACACTGAAACTGAAATGTCCTCCAAGCATTTTGTATTTTGAGCATATTATGTACCTTGTATTTAGTTTTGCATGACAACTGAATCAAAGTCTAGATATAACAGAAAGTCAGAATATTCTACCTCAAAATCAAGTTATACAATCCGCACATAAATAGCTACTCTAGGCACTTGTGCATGTAAATTAAGTTTTGATTTTAAAATGACAAAAAAAAAAAAGATTTAAAATGAAGAGAATGTGAAACCACGTGGTACCTAGGAGAAAACTCAGGATCACAAAGCACAGCATAGAAATAAAAAGGAAACTGAAAAAGTGAATTAGAGGAGGTGAGGGGGCAATTGAGTTATTTCCAGCTAATACCACAGAAATTGGACTGCACGTAATTGTGACTAATCCAGGCAATACCAAAAGTTTTTATTAATTGGCACCTCCTTGCAGTCAGGGGGATCACGCAGCATACGTGGAAGAGTTATTGGCCATATGTGTAGCATGAACCAAAGTTCTGCTTTCAAAATGCACGCAACAATCAACAAGCAAACCACTCCCAGAACGATATGTGGGGAGGCACACAGAGCCAAATTCTCTCACAGCCAACTACTCACCACAATTTATCATATTTGGCTTCACATTTCTCAGTCTGTTCTGAAACACATTTGACCTGGCTTTGATTGTGCATGTAAAAGCGACCTGTTCTGACTAGGGCTCCCCAGCTGGGCAGAGAGATTTCCTGGCCTCGGGCCATGCAAAACAGGCAGCATCACTGCATCTCTGCTTACAGACCCTCAGCAATTGTCTCACAATGTAAATGAGGACAGAGGAATCCTTGACGGGATATTTTTCCTACATGTCTATGGCTTCTAGGGTTTGAGAAGTTGTTGATTAGAGCAGTTTCAAAAGGGTATTTTTGAAATTCCCACTACACTTAGCTAGAAAAACAAGCTTGGCACTCAAGGCTCTCTGAAATTTACCCCAAATATCTATCAGTCTTATTTCTTCATAATATTAAAATAAATCACCTCTGGTGAAATTGGTTTATTCAGTATCACCTCTACACACAGTACAATTCTAACCCTTGCACGCTTGTTCATACATGAAATGCCCTTCTGCCACCAGCTCACCTATAAATTCTTCAAAGGTTGTTTCCTCCATGAAGCTTCCCTGGCTTTCCTTACCCACTCTACCCAGCTTGCATTCTTAAAGCATTGAGAGGACGGGGAATGCACAACTGGGACTTTATGAATGACCACTTCGTATCATTGTACAAATGTATTTATTGAGCATCTACCATGAGCCAGGCCCTGCGTCAGGTGCTGGGGATGCAATGGTGAGCAAACACAGAGCAGGACTCCACCCTCACGCAGCTTACAGACAAACCAGGGAAATTCACATCAACCAAATCAAATCATAGCTTTCTCTCTCTTCTCAAGTCTTAGCCATACCTCTCATTTTGCACTTAATATATATTCTATTTTTTGTACATTTCTCTACTATTGCCTAACTACATTTAAAACTTTTGTGTTAAAAAAAGAAACAGAAAACAAAATCCCATTGGCCACGGATGCATTCCAGAAAGCGTGATGTACCATTCAGCACATGTGATATAGCACATGTTCCTAACACATTATTTCTAATCCTCATTGCCGTCGTGTAATTCTGGCATTATTGGCATCCTTTGCACATTAGGGATTCAAGTCCTAAAGGAGTCATTGGCTTGCACCATGGACAGATAATACAAGGCAACTTTAAATTTGGTGTATAGTCTTTAAAAGTAACTATAGCATAATCAGAAGAAATTCTTGTTTCCTCCTCCTACCCCCCAGTATTCTTAGAAGCTTAAGTTACTCTTTATTTCTCTATGTTCTCCATTTTTAAAAATGCATTTTTTAAAAAAATTTAAGAGCCAGGTGTCTCACTCTGTCACCCAGGCTGGAGGGTAGTGGTGTGATCATAGTTTACTGCAGCCTCAGACACCTGGGCTCAAGTAGTCCTCTTGCTTCAGACTCCCAAATAGCTAGGACTACAGATATGTGCCATCATACCAGACTAATATTTTTATTTTTGTTTTTATTTTGTAGAAGCGGGGTCTTGGTCTTGCTATTGCCAAGGTTGGTCTCAAACCCCTGGCTTCAAGTTATTATCCCACCTCAACCTCCCAAAGCGCTGGGATTACAGACATGAGACAGACATCACACCTGGCCTCTAAATTCTCCATTGTTTAACATACAAATACAAACTTTTATTCCTTCTTGGTGTGTTTTTCCAGAATGGCCCGACAAAGTCCATTGATTACATGCAGTAACTCGGGAACATACAGTATACTTTGAGAGAGCCCTTTGATCTAGGAGAATGTGTTTAGTGGAGATGGCTGTGACATGCCCTTCAAAACATACACAGCCTGACATCTGATAATGCAAGGTTGTATAAAGGAATCCTATTCTTTTATCTCTAAATTAGAGTTTAAGGGACTACTTAGGAATTAGCAGAACAGAGGGTACTAGCACTAAAATAACTTTTTATTAATGCACTCCCAAATCCTATCTTAAAGCACAGTATCTCTCTTTCCCTTTATGCTGTAGTTTGATCTGGTATTAACCACCTACAATGCTTAAAAAGAGAATCCTGAAGACTCTGTTGTGCTTCAGAAGAAAAAAAAGTCAACTGTCTTTACAATATAAAGTAGAGATATCTAGTTTTATTTGCTTGGGCTTTTCTTATTGCTGTTATTTGCTTGTTGGGGTTTTGGGGTCTGAAAAGTCATGGATAACTACTCGTCTTTGCAGTAAGTCCTGTGCTGGGGCAGCGCAGCAAAACGGAGCTGTATTCGCCTGTTTTCACACTGCTGATAAAGACATACCTAAGACTGGGCAATTTACACAAGAAAGAGGTTTACTGGACTTACAGTTCCACATGGCTGGGGAGACCTCACAATCATGGCGGAAAACAAGGAGGAGCAAGTCACATCTTACGTGGATGGCAGCAGGCAAAGAGAGAGCTTGCACAGAGAAACTCCCATTTTCAAAACCATCAGATCTCATGAGACCCATTCACTATCACGAGTACAGCATGGGAAAAACCCGCTTCCATAATTGAATAACCTCCCAATGGTTCCCTCCCACAATGCATGGGAATTATGGGAGCTACGAGACGAGATTTAGGTAGGGACACAGAGCCAAACGATATCAGGAGCATCATCAGATTTAAGTCAAAGTATGAAGTGTGAACAGTTTGAAAGCCAGGAAGCAGAGATTAAAAATGGGGAATCTAGTATTCTACTTTATCTCTTTTCCTCTAAATGGGAAAACAACAATTTAAATGAGAGAAATACAGCAAAGGCAGATCACTGAAGAACAGATAACAGAAGACGAGGAAAGAAGGTATACCAAAGTGAAGCAAACGAAAAGAAGGCCTCATTTCTTCATCTGTAAAATGGGGTTGATAATGGTGCTAACCTCGAGATCATCACATTGCAAAATTTCACAGGACACCCACCACTCACATCATAATCAGTCATACACTGTGGCCCCAATCTGTCTTATAGGAGTTCTGCAAATACTCAACAAGGAAGTATATTAAGCACATTGAAAAGTACCTGACATGTAGTGAATGCTCAGCTCTCACTAGTTATTCTCTTTCTTAAATTTCTAATTGTCTTCTCCAATTGTTTCTTCTCTACTGCCCACTTCCACAGTGATTGGACTCCCTTTCATCCACCAATTTTCTCAGTGATTTCATTTGTTATTAAAGTCATAAGTCTCCAAAACATCTTCCCTAAGGCCTAGGTGGCAGAAAACTTCCCATAAAACACCCTCTAACTCTAGCTCTGACTTTTTTTTTTGTTGTTTGGTTTTTTGTTTGTTTGTTTGTTGTTTTGCTTTGGGAGCTCTACCACTTTCCAGTGGATTTAGAACAATTGTTCACCTAGACCTGAACAGTCCAATATGGAAGCCAATCACAACTATCAACTACTAAGCACCTGAAATGAGATAAGTTCATAAGATGCATTGCCAACATAAACTGCACACCAGATTTCAAAGACTTAGCAGGAAAGAAGAATGTAAAATTTCTCGTCAATAGTTTTTCACACTGATTAGGTTCTAAAGTGATAACATATATGATACATTGAGTTTAAATATATTATCACCATGAATTCTGCCTGTGTCTTCTTATTTGTTAATGTACCTATTCAAAAATTTAGAATTGCATATATGCTTCCTGTGTTTATTGGACAGTATGGGCTTAGACATTTTTAAAAAGACACATTTTTAAATCAACACTTTGGTCATTTGCTAAAGGCATTTGCATCCTTTCCCTGCATTCCCATCATAAACTGGGATCCTTATTTTTGTCCTCTTAACCTGGACCTTGTGCCTAGTTCAGCCTTCATCCAACTCCCAGGGAGCCCCGGAAGCCCTGTTGTAGCTCCGTGTGGTCAGGCTCAGGCTACTTCAGTTCCGACTACCTAACAGAATCACTTGCGTGTAGAGCTTTCCAGAGTATCCGAGAGCCCCAGCACCTGAAGTTTTCAGACCCTCCACAAATGATTCAGAGGTCCAGCCGGAGTCACAAATTACTGCTTCAAGGCAATTTCCCCAAATATTGATATTTACTTGAAATGTAACTGTAACATAGAAGAAAAAAAATGTATTACAGACATCCATTTCTGTTATTGCTTCACAAATAATGTAAAAAAGACCATGTTTACCCTGGAGAAGCCCATGCCCCCTGGTGCCGAAACTATAAAAGCACAACACAAACTAAGCTTCCTCATGTCCTCAGGTCAGCATGCACTGAACTCAGAAGCAGCTTGTTATTTTAGTTTTTTAGGGAAAGGCGATACATCGACAATCAAGATGGTGCATTGATTTATAAATATAAATAGTATTACAAATGGTTTGTTTATTTTTGTACTAAATATTGGGTTTTTTGTTCATTTTCAAGTTATGCCTTTTCCCTCATCACATATTCCATGAGTTGGTCATTGATTTTTCACTGGTACCTACAGAGAATGATTAGGAACAAATCCTGTTACAGCTGTAAATCAGCCAAAAACTTGTTGATTTAAGATATCTGTTTGATTTTCTAAGCCAGATCTAGCTGGTAATTTATAACACCACCTGCTGGTAGGATGCCTACTGTGAACCTGTAAGACTTGGAAGGCTGAAAAACTAATTGCCTCCCAATGTCACTGCTATAGGACATAACATGGTAAGAACTCATCGAAGCTCTTGGTGTTAAGAATCTCTCTCATAAGCAGAGAAGGTGAAGATAAGCCAATACATAAAACCCAAAATAGGGAAAAGAATTCTCACTCTACAATTATTTTTTCCGCTAGGGACTGCCCAACACTTAGCACAGAATCTGGCACATTGTAGGTGCTTGCAGAATATCTGTTAAATGTTGAATTAATTCATAAACAAGTTAACTATTTCTGATAAAATGCTGGCTGATACTATAATAAACTTGGAACTTGAATATCAGTAAGACTAAAAGAACTTTGATGGATTTTTATCATCATTTATATATAATTACCAATTATGTGGCTCTTTTATTGCAATTGACAGTTTGGGTTAATAAAATGTAGTATAGCAGAGTAGTTAATAGCACGGATGTGGTTGAGAATACCATGTTTGACATTAGTTAAATGAATGACTGCTGACAAATTACTCAACTTCCTTGAACTTCATGTTTCACAATGAATATACATCAGTTTCATAATTATAACATTAACAAATTTTAAAAGTAAAAACAATGCTTCATGCAAGGAAACCATACTCCCAAAAGTAAGAGGATGGGTACGTATTTCTAAAATAGTATGTAAATATGATATGGTGCTAGAACTATAAAAAAGTGTAATTATTTAGAAAATGAGATATTGACCAGAAATAAAAGGGCAGCATTAGAAATGTCTTTTTTCTAAAAACTATAGAAAAAAATTAAAGAAGGAAATGTGGCTAAGTGAGAAATACATTTCTAGAATTGCAAATAATAACCCCAGTAATTATAAAGACATCACCTATGAAAATTATCTAATAGTATTTTGGCTGAGTGCAGATGAGATCCTTGGGGGTGCTTTGTCTTCTGTATATCCTGAGCAGACTTTATTTGCTGTCCTGGGAGCCTCTAACGATGGAGTTACAAGGAGGTTTTACAGATCAAAAAATGCTTAGAGAACTGAAAACAGAGATGAGCCACCTCTCTGGAGGTGCATAGACCCAGGAACCTTGAGGGAGAGGAAGATAACCCAGTGCTTCATTAGGGTTCAGACATTGACAAACTTGGGAGAAACAATGGGGGCCCCAAGACAGTGGGATGAATTAAGGGGTCTGTCAGCATGGGTCACACAAAGCAGCTGGTTTGGGACACAGAGGAAACTGGGTGACCAGGTTCAGCTGAGAAGTGGGTGTGAAGCAAGAACAAAGAAAAGTTTTAAATTGGTACACAGAACACATACATTTAATTCTGCTACTTCCTAAAATCCCAGTAAGACAACCGTAACTAAAATCTTTATTTTTTGTTTAATTTAAGGATTAAAGTCACAAAGTCAAAAATAATAAGGAAGATGATTAAAAACACAAATTGGAAAAAAACAGAAGGACTTGTAATAACTGCCTTAGCAGACTTAGCAGAAAGCTGAATACTAAGCCAATTGTGTTATGACTGAGAGGAAACTAGATTTGTAGGACCCAGAAAAGGCTCAGAAAAAGAGGGTTTTCAGCTGTAATTAGAAACAGGAAGATCAGTTGAAAGTCTGCTTAAGAAATAAATGTTCCCAAAATCCTCTCCCCAACTTCAGATAGGTGGGCAAATTTCCCTTCCTCACTCCCGAAACTACAAAACAGAATCTCTGGACTGGAGAATATTAGACATCCTAGAAGACTGGAAATGCAGAATTAACACAAAGAGATCAAGTGCAAGTTCACATACTGAATTTTGACATTCCTTCCAGGCATGTATTGCCAGTCAACTGTACTACAAACTGTGGATGCAAGGTTTGTAGATTCCAAGGTAGAGATTGGAAGATTCTTCTCTGAGTATTCTGATCAGAGCGAGAGAAAAGTGCTAACAATATTGACCTTTGGGCTCTCCAAGAAAATGATGAAGGAAAATCAACTTTCAGTGAAGCTCAGAGTTGACACCCACACACACAATGTGACCCATTGTTTAACATAATCAGGCAGCCACAGACCACTCTACAATTAGGAATAACCCTTAATATGAAAGACTGAGACCAAAGCTTACAAATCAAAGCAATTTGGAAAAAAACAACCCTTAATATGAAAGATTGAGACCAAAGCTTACAAATCAAAGCAATTTGGAAAAAAACAAAACAAAACAACAACAACAACAACAACAACAAAGCAATGCTACAGGGAGAAGATAATTCCAAAAAACGCAATCATATTATCAGAAAGATGAGAAAAGTTTATTTCATCAATAAATTGAAACAGATAATAGCTCTTTCAATGTAGCAGCGTAACATGACCAAAAATTTAGTAGAAGGTTTGGAAGACAAAATTTAAAAAATCTTTCAAAGAGTGAAGGAAAAATATAGGAAGGTAAAATATAGAACTAAAAGATAAGATACAATGAGTCTAGGAGGAACAAGATCTGAATAATGAGCCTTTCAGAGAGCGAGAGGAGGGAAGGAAGGAATGAAGGAAGGAAAGGAGGGAGGAGAAAAAGAAAGAAGAGAAAAAGAAAAAAGAAAATAATAAAATAAATGATTCAAGAAAACTTACCAGCACTAAATGGTGTGTTTCGCACATAAAAGAGCTTATTGAGTGCTCAGCATAGTCGGTAAGCATAAACCCACACAAAAGGCATAACATAATGAAATTCTAGAGACAAGTGGACCAATTTAAAGCATCCAGGGAATGCAAGCCAATATAAGAAATCACAAATTTAAAAACTTGAATGACTTGAGAATTTTCAATGACAATACAGATAGCTCGAAGTCAATAGACCAATACCTTCAAAATGTTGAGGGGAAATGATTAATGATTTACAACTTAGACAGCTACACTCAAACTATCAATGTATTGCGGAAAAAAAAAAAGTTTGTTTTTAAAAAAAGCCTTTCCGATATTCAGTGTCACCTATATTTTACCTAACATGCGCATCTTCTCAAGAAGCTACTGAAGGGAAAAAAGTTTCATTAACACCGGAGAGTAAATCGAGAAAAAAGTATCCATGGCATGCAAGAAACAGAAAGACCAATTTAAGAGGTGAAGAGAGATCCTGGAATGCACTCTGCCACTGGTGAAGAGGACAGAACCAAAGCAGATTGGAGCAGGTCAGAAGCCTTCAGGAGAGAAATCCCCAAGAAGATGAAGTTGAAGGGCTCCTAATTGACTTTGTACAGGGAGAAGATTTAAACAATTTGGAAAGAAAGTTTGTAGTTGGACTACCCATAGTATATAGCAAATTAAACAAATAAAAATATGAAACATTTATTAATTCTAGGAAAAACAAAATGTGTAGGAAAGAAAAAGTAATCACAGTCATTCATGTAGCTTAACCATGAAATTTGTTGTAATTGTCATAATATTGTAAAAATTAAATGTTTAGCCAAAGTTTTGATGCAACGATATTAACAGGGTAAGAGGATGAGAAATAATGAAATAAATGTATAGCCTTCTTTTCCATATTAGAAAGCCAATAGAAAATATCTGCTGCAGAAAACTCAACGATGGCAAGATCCTTATATTTAGAAAAATGGGAATGGGAAAAATTAGAAATACAAAACAGAAATAGAGCTGGGCGTGGTGGCTGATGCCTGTAATCCCAACACTTTGGAAGGCTGAGGTAGGTGGATCACTTGAGGTCAGGAGTTTGAGGCCAGCCTGGACAACATAGTGAAACCTGGTCTCTATAAAAAATACAAAAATTAGCAGGGAATGGTGGTGTATGTCTGTAATTCCAGCTATTCAAGAGGCTAAGGCAGGAGAATCACTTGAACCCAGGAGGCAAAGGTTGCAGTGAGCTGAGATCATACCACTCAGTCTGGGTAACAGAGAGAGACTCTGTTTCAAAAAAAAGAAAAACAAAAAAAGAAAAGCAGAAATAGAGAAAAATACTGAAAGTAGAAATAGAAAATTTAAAAATAAGAGTAAATACCAAAGGAATCAGATGAAGTAGATTGAAGCACTTGATTATGAGGTCCTAGTCTGTAACTGGGTAGGAGGTAAGCAGAAGACTACTGTTTTTCATAATAAATCTTACATAACAATTAAGTTTTTTAAGCCATGTATATCTTTTAGGAGAACAAAGTTGAATTTAAAAAGATGTATGAGGAGAAAAACAAGAAGGAGGAGAAGGACAAAGCCATGTCATTAGAGCTCACACTGGATTTCTCTAAAAATCTCCAGTGAAAGTTGGTCACAAGAAGCAAACTTCATTTCCCTGCTGACCACAGAAGGAGCCAGGCCCTAGAGGCTGACCCTTCAGAGAAGAATGATCACTCAGCCGCTTCAAGGGAAGCATCCCCTGGAAAGTACAGCAGCAATCGTTACTGAAGGCAACACATCTCAGAAAAGGACAACTGCAGATGTGCACATAGCTGCTCCAACTGTCAATAGCCAAGTCCTTTCCACCATTTCCAATTCCATCACAACTAGAGAACCCCACAGAGAATGACTCACGACCTAGGAAGAAAGATGGACTTCTTGCTAACCAAGTTGGTCATATTTAAAGAGTCAATGGAATTAACACCATTGACAGTGTTATGAACGACTTCACAGAGCTTCTTGGTTAATTGGCTATATGGAGTCCCGTGGAAGAAGTCCCACAGAATGCTGAGAATACATGAATATATTTTGCCCAAATAAGGTATATTTAATAAATTACAAATGGGGTTATAAGTAACTGTGTCTTGCAACAGGGTCTGAAGGACCATATGAAAAATCCTTGCAACTTAAAGTATATCTCCCAAAGTTTTCTACATGTTGAATGTCCCTCACTTCTGACCTCACATCATGAAATTTCTAAGATGACACAGTGCATATAATTAACAAGGCATGGTATAGTTACTAAGAGCCTAGGTTCTAGAAGTAATCAGACTGCAGGTCAAATATCAGCTTCACTATTTTCTCATTTTATGACCTTACAAAGAGCTCTTTAAGTCTTTGCTTGTTCTTGTGAAAAATGGTACAGTAATACTAAAAAGTTAGATTGCTGTAAGGATTATGAGGAAATGTGTGTAAATCACTTAGTACTGTGTCTGGCATACAGAAAATGTTAAATAAATGGTAGCTATTACTGTATTTTTAGGGAAGGATCATAGGAAGATCGGGGCAAAGGAACTAAAGTGTGTTGTGCTACCCGCTGCTTCCCTCCACATTCTAAAAATGCTATCTGTGCTCTTATTTAAACTTTGCAACTCACCCAAGGTCACAAAGATGGTATCTGGTGGATGATTTGAATATAGACCTATCTGACTTCAAAGACCATGCACTTTTCACTAAAAATTCCTAACCTGAATTCTATTAGTGTATCATCAAATATGAATCCATCAGATCAAAAACCCTTTTCTCTTTCTGATCTCCACACATCATTTAGAAAGAAAGAGCCTTTGAGGACATGGTACAGCTGAGAGAAAATGTTTGATCAGAAGAATGAAGTAAGCAAAGCCCCAAGAAATTTGGCACTACATAGAGGATGTCACACAGGGGACCCCCAAATATCGGATGAATACATGTGAGCCCACCCAGATGCCAAGGGAGTGGGGACAATAAAGAGGAGTGAGGGAAAAATGAAAGAGAATTTAGAATTATATAGATCAACTACATAAAGGGCCCTATCCACATCCAAATACTTCCCAGGTTAAATATTTATATTTGTAATTACATTGGAAATCTTAATATTTTATTATTAATGTTTCAAACATTGAAAGTTAATTCATTCTAATTAATTAATTCTTAGGAATGTCAATTATGGGCATTGCATACTCTATATCCTATGCAGATGAAAAAGAACATAAATACAGCCTCTATCTTGAAGGCAGTTATCATATGATACTTTTGTTAAGACATTTTTCAGATAAAGATGACACTAACAATACACCCAAATGTTTGAGAAGAATCTAATGAGTGGTCCTCACAATATCTATGGAAGGAATTCAGAAAGCAGAAGACAACTGTTGGTTGGATAAACCAGGGAAAGTTTCAGTTGAGTTAAGCCTTGAAAATGGATTTAATTTGAACTCACAGAAGCAGAGAGGAGAATGATGGGTGTCAGTGGCTGGAGGGTGAGGAAAATGGGAAGATGTTTGTCAAAGGATACAAACTTTCAATTATAATATAAACTAGTTTCAGGGATCTACTGTATAGTATGGATGGTTATGGATGTGTTAATTAATTTTATTGTGGTAATCATTACACAATGTATAAATACATATATATACACACACACACACACACATATCACATTATCACATTGCACATGTTGAATATATAAAATATTTGCCAATTACTATTTTAAAATTTAAAAAGAAAATGAATTTGACTAGAAATAAAGAGAGAAATGGGATTGTGGAGGAGGCAATGCAGTGAATTCATGGACATGAGAAGGCCACAGTATGTTGCAGGGACAGTGATTTGCTTTCACTGGAGGTGCCAATCTAGGTTTAGAAACCATAAAAGATAAGGCTGAAAAAAACAGGATGTTGCTAAATAATATATAAATTCGAATGTCAGGCTGGAGAGTTTAAACTATATCTTCTAATAGGAAGGAACCATTAAGGTTTGGGTTTTTGCTTGTGTCTTTGTGTTGTAGTCTAAGAATGATTATCAAAACTCCTTAAAATTCCATCCCCCATCGTTTCCACATAGTTTGATCCATAGATTCAAAATGCAATCCAAATATAAATAACAGAAAGATTTTTTTTGTAGATATTGACATGCTTATTCCAAACTTTACAGGGAAAGGCAAAGGAACTAAAATAGGTAATCCCGAAATTCTGAAAAAGAGAAGAACAAAGTCAGAAGCCTCACATTACCCAATTGTAAGACTTATTCTTATAAAGGTACAGGAATCAAGTTGATCCTGTATTGTCAAAAGGATAGACACACAGATCAATCAATCAGAACAGAAAGCCCAGAAATAGATCTACACAAATAGTTAACTGATTTTTGATAAAGATTCAAAGGCAATTCAACAGAGAAAAGCTTCTCTACAAATGATGCTTGAATAGTTGGACATCCATATGGGAAAAAGAAGAAGAAAAAACAAAAAAAACCTCGAAATGGCAATAGACCTAAAGGCATCATGTAAAAGTAAAGGCAATATCTTTTAGGCAATACCTGTGTTGCACTGGTTTGTCAATGTGTTTTTAGATACAATACCAAAAGCATACACTGTTAAAGAAAATATTGATTAACTGGACTCTGTAAAAGTTTTAAGCTCTAGCTCCACAAAAGACACTGTTGAGAGAATTCGCAGACAACCCACAGAATAGGAGAAAATACATAAATCACGTGTCTGATGAAAGACATGTACTAAGATTATATAAATACTCTCAAACTCAATAATAAAAAACCAAGCACCACAATTAAAAAAATAGGTAAAACATTTGAACAGACACTTTAGCAAAGAAGATATATGGATGGCAGGTGGATGTGGTGACTCACACCGATAATCCCAACACTTTAGGAGACCGAAATGTTTCATCTCAATTGCTTGAGCCCAGGAGCTCCAGACCAGCCTGAACAACCTATTGAGACACCATCTCCACAAGAAATATGAAACATAGCCAGGTATGGTGGCATGCACCTGTAGTCCCAGCTACTCAGGAGGCTGAAGTGGAGGACCCATTGAGCCTGGGAGGTTGGGTCTGCAGTGAGCCGTGATCAAACCACTGCACTTCATCCTGGGCAGCAGAGCAAGGCCTTGTCTCAAAATATATATATATATATGTATATATGGATGGCAAATTTGTGCACACATATATGCTCAGCATCATTAGTCTCTAGGGAAATGCAAATTAAATACACAATGGCATGCCATTATACACGTATTAAAATAGTTTAAATCTGTGTTTTATTCTTGAATTGACAAATAAAAATTGTATACATTTATTGTGTACAACATGCTGTTTTGAAACATGTATATGTTGTGGAACGGCTCAAACAAGCTAATTCACATATGCATATGATAAGTGTGAGAACGTATTTATCATTTTGTGGTGAGAAGACTTAACATCTACTCTCTGAGAGATATGTGGTTTAGAATTTTAAAAATCTGACAATATCAAATATGAGTGAAGACATGGAGCAACTGCAACTCTCAAACACTTCTGGTAGGAATTCACAATAGTACAGACACTTTGGAAAACAGTTAAACATACACATATCACATAACCCAGTGGTCCCACTAATAGCTATTTATTCAAGTGAGTTGAAAAATCTAGGTTCACACTACTTTATTTGTAATTACCAAAACTGGGAAATAACCTACATGTCCTTCAACAGGAAAATGGATAAACAAACTCTAAAACATCTACAAAATACAATATAGGAACTGCCTATTGATTCATGCGACTATTTAATACATGGATGAAGCTTAAAGACACTTTGCTAAGCGAAAGAAATCAGATTCCAAAGGCTACATGATTTTTGATATTCAGGAAAAGGAAAAACTATCACGATGGAAGAATAAATCAGTAGTTATCAGGGTTTGGGGTTGTGGGGATGGGCTTACAAAGGGACAGCATAACACAATTGTGAGGGAATTAGAACTGTTCTATATGATACATAACTGTATGCATTTGCATAAAACCATGACACAGTACATAGCAAAGAGAGAATTTTACTGTATGCAAAATATTTATTTCAAAAAGCTAAAACAAGACCACTTCTATTTCATACTGATTATAATTTTCTTTAATCAGAAATATGCTAACCAGGATTAAGGAGTAAAAGCTGATCTGTCCCTTACCAGGTCAAATGCATAAGTCTGACTCAGTTCACAACACTGACAAACAAAAATTGTATATATTTATTGTATATGTCATGACTTGCTCCCCATTATTTCTTCTGGATGGTCAATGAAGAGATAAAAATACAGATACGTTTGACTTTACCTATGACCCCACTCAGTTTCTTCTCTGTGCAGGAAGACGTGGCTACTATGTGTTTCTCTTTTGTGATCCTACAAATATATTTTGGATCATTCTACTCCCAAAAGAGGCTCTCAAAAGTTCCAAGAAAAAAAAAATTAAGAAATTTAAATAGTTCTTGAATAAACCAATATGTTTAATTTTCTTTTGTCTCATGTTTTCCAAAACCTAGTTGAACTCACAATTTTTCCTTCATGTAAATATTTTAACTTTCCTTGGACTTTGTTTCATAAAGTAACATACTTTGAGAAAAACTTATTGATGTTGGATATCAGCGTTTGCACTTTGTACAATACTTAAAAGATTAATTTAGATTCGTAAAAAGTGTTGAAATCACGAGGAATTCGAGAGGTTTAGATGAATTGCTTTTACTGTCTATTCAGAGACTGTCTTAAAGGCAAGACTCATATATATGTGCTTTATATATACTATATATAATTATATATAATTATATAATCTTATATAATATATAACTATATATAATTATATATAATTATATAATCTTATATAATATATAACTTTATATAATTATATATAATTATATAATAATATATAACTTTATATAATTATATATAATTATATAATCTTATATAATATATAACTTTATATAATTATATGATTTTATATGTAGTATATAATTACATAATTTTATATATAACATATATGTAGTATATATTAATTTATATATTTAATATATATAACATACATATTTTATATATATAACATATATGAGTATATGTGTTATATATGTTATATATTGTATACATGAGTATATATGAGTATATAATATATAACATATAAAATATATACATATATGTATACATATAAGTATATGTATATAACATATAATATATGTTATACATATATTAAATATATGTATAACATATATTTGTATAACATATATAAAATATATATATAGCATATATATATGTAACCTTTTCTTTTTTTTGAAATGGTGTTTCACTCTTATTGCCCAGACTGGGGTGCAATGGCACGATCTTGGCTCACCGCAACCTCTGCCTCTCAGCAATTGCCTTCAAGCGATCCTCCTGCGTCAGCCTCCTGAGTAGCTGGGATTACAGGCATGCGCAACCACGCCTGGTTAATTTTGGATTTTTAGTAGAGACGGGGTTTCTCCATGTTGATCAGGCTAGTCTCAAACTCCCAACCTCAAGTGATCCTCCGGCCTTGGTCTCCCAAAATACTGGGACTACATACAGGCATGAGCCACCACGCCTGGCCTGTAACCTTTTCAAAACCACAGTCTACATGGATCAGTCCCAGAGAGGGGCCACGATTTGAAGAACCCAATCCATGCAACTGAAACTAATTTCAAAATGACTTAGATTTCTAATTTTTTGAATACAATGAAAGCGTGTATAGACCATACAATACTTTTTAGACTCTTCTTTTTCCTTTCCACTGCATTTATACTAAAACTTCTTCTACCTCTCTCTTCTTTTTTTGTTTTTTGATATATTTTAAAATTTAAATTTATTATAATAATTTTTTGTAGAAATGGGGTCTGTTTCCCAGGCTGGTTTCAAACTCCTTCTGCCTTGTGATGGTTAATACTAGTGTCAACTTGATTGGGTTGAATGATGCAAAGTATTGTTCCTGGGTGTGTCTGTGAGGGTGTGGCCAAAGGAGATTAACATTTGAGTCGGTGGACTAGGAGAAACAGACTCACCCTCAGTCTGGGTGGGCACCATCTAATCAGCTACTAGCCTAAAAGCAGGCATGGAAACGGTAGACTGGTTGAGTCTTCCAGCCTCCATCTTTCTCCCTTCCAGCCTCCATCTGCTTCCTCCCCTCGGACATCAGACTCAAAGTTCTTCAGCTTTGCTACTCATGAACTTACACCAGAGATTTGCCAAGGACTCCTGGGCCTTCCGCCACAGACTGAAGGCTGCACTATCAGCTTCCCTACTTTTGAGGTTTTGGGAATTGGTCTGGCTGCCTCCTCAACTTACCAGCCACCTATTGTGGGACTTCACGTTGTGATTGTGTCAGTCAATTCTCCTAATAAACTTTCCTTCATATATTCATCTATGCTATTAATTCCATCCCTTTAGAGAACCCTGACTAATACACGCCTCAACCTCCCAAAGAGCTGGGATTACAGGAGTGAGCCACCGACACCGCGCCCAGCCTCTCTCCTTTACAGTTTCTGGAACCCTCACTACCTCCTCTCTTTTTGTTTCACTTCACTCTCCATTTACTCTTGAATTACCACCATTAAAGCCCACCAAGAAATCTGATAAGGTAGGACTTGTCTTAAGGAGGAGAAGAGAGGGAAACAATTAGTACATCCATGCAGAATCCGCTTTCACAGGCAAATAAAGGGAAAGTCAAGAAATACTCCTGTGATAATATTTATTCCATTACATACCAGAAAGGGGCATAGTCATTCTAGAGGAAGGCATTTAAGCCCAAATGATCAGACAATTGACATTAAGTGGACTGAGGGACTCAATGCTTACTGACCAATTATGATCAGTATGACCAGTTTTAAGCTGTAAATAAAAGAAAGTATAACCTGGCAGGATGGCATGAGCCTGTAGTCTCAGCTACTCAGGATGCTTGAGCAACAGGATTGCTTGAGCTCAGCCCAGAAGTTTCAGGCTGTCGTGCACTTGTGAATAGCTACTGGACTTTATCCTGGGCGACATAGTGAGCCCTCATCTGTAACTCAATTTAAAAGAGAGAGGATAAAATGTGGAGATCATGCCAGTCAAGGTTCAGTTAGGGAAGCAGGGCTACTATGAGTGATTGGCGATTTTTCTGTTAGAAATTAGACATTATGCAATTATGGCAGTGGCTGAGGAAGTGAAAATTCGGAAGGGGAGTTGAAGCATCAGTGAGGGGTCACCAACTGTTCTTGTGCAGCACTGGTGCAGGTGAAAAACTGGAGCTCTCAGGATGTTCTGAAAGGCCCAGCAGGGTCATGAAGGAGCAATCCATGGAAGGGTGTTGCATCTGTGTGTTCACTACCCCTGTGAATCCACCACCCAGCATCTAGTGGTGGGTCTGGGGTAGGCTTGGCAAGCAGGGACAGCAGTAGGGAAAATAAACAGATGGGACAGAGAGAGAGGACAGGGTGGAGCTGCTGGGTTCACTCTGGGGCCATCTATTACCACAGATTGAGAAGACATTTTAGAGCAGAACGGCTGCTATAGAGCTTCTGCCTTCTAGATCAGGTCTCATGTGAGTTCCATATTGGTCAATTCTAACCCAGCTATAGATGGAAAAATATACCGGGAAATGTGGGTCCCAATTTGATGAGGTTACACAGAGAAACCCATCACAGGGATCATGAGAGAAATAAAGAAATACAACATATCTTATATTAAGACTTAACAAGCATTGGGAGGATTCCCACTCAGTGTCAGACATTGTGCCAGATTTCTCTCTCTCGCTCGCTCTCTCGATTTCTCTCAATCTTTCTCTCTTCTCTCTCTCACACACACACACACACACACTCGCCTCTTTAGAAGCATCACCTTACATGCTACTTTCCCCACCCCTATTTCTGCAGTCCCAGTAAAAGAAATATGAAGAGATGTTTGGAAAGATCTGGAATGTTATTCACAAGATGCAAACAGCAGTATAGTCTGAGACAACGCTGTGCAATGCTTAGGAGAGAAAGCTCTGGAGTTTGAGTCCAAATCCTGGGCCTGTCATACGATAGCTAAATGGTCTTGGAGAAAATGCTTCATTTCTCTATTCTTTTATTATTATTATTATTATTATTATTATTATCATTATTATACTTTAAGTTCTGGGATACATGTGCTGAATGTGCAGGTTTATTACATAGGTATACATGTGCCAGTGTGGTGTGCTGCGCCCATCAACCCATCATCTACATTAGGTATTTCTCCTAATGCTATCCCTCCCCTTGCACCCAACCCCCCAAAAGGCCCCGGTGTGTGATGTTTCCCTACCTGTGCCCATATGTTCTCATTGTTCAATCCCACTTATGAGAGAGAACACGTGGTGTTTGGTTTTCTGTTCCTGTGCTAGTTTGCTGAGAATGGTGGTTTCCAGTTTCATCCATGTCCCTGCAAAGGACATGAACTCATTCTTTTTTATGGCTGCATAGTATTTCTTGGTGTATGTGTGCCACATTTTCTTTATCCAGTCTATCATTGAGGGGCATTTGGGTTGGTTACAAGTCTCTGCTATTGTGAATAGTGCTGCAGTAAACATACGTGTGCCTGTGTCATCATAGTAGAATGATTTATAATCCTTTGGGTATATATCCAGTAATGTGATTGCTGGGTCAGATGGGATTTCTAGTTCTAGATCCTTGAGGAATCACCACACTGTCTTCTACAATGGTTGAACTAATTTACACTGCCACCAACAGTGTAAACGCATTCCTATTTCTCCACATCCTCTCCAGCATCTGTTTCCTCACTTTTTAATGATCACCATTCTAACTGGCGTGAAATGATATCTCATTGTGGTTTTGGTTTGCATTTCTCTTATGACAAGCTTTTGTTGGCCAAATAAATGTCTTCTTTTGAGAGGTGTCTGTTCATATCCTTTGTTCAATTTTTGATGGGGTTGTTTATTTTTTTCTTGTAAATTTTTTTATGTTCCTTGTATATTCAAAATATTAGCTCTTTGTCAGATGGATAGATTGCAAAAATTTTCTCCTATTCTGTAGGTTGCCTGTTCACTCTGATTGTTTATTTGTTTGTTTGTTTGTTTGCTTGCTTTTTCTGTGCAGAAGCTCTTTAGTTTAATTAGATCCCATTTGTCAACTTTGGCTTTTGTTGCAATTGCTTTTGGTTTTGTAGTCATAAAGTCTTTGTCCATGCCTATATCCTGAATGGTATTGCCTAGGTTTTCTTCTAGGGTTTTTATAGTTTTAGGTCTTATGTTTAAATCTTTAATACAATGAGCTAATTTTTGTAAAAGGTATAAGGAAATTGTCCAGTTTCAGTTTTCTGCATATGGCAAGCCAGTTTTCCCAACACCATTCATTAAATAGGGAATCCTTTCCCCGTTTCTTGATGTGTGGTGTTATTTCTGATGCCTCTGTTCTATTCCTTTGGTCTATATATCTGTTTTGATACCAGTATCATGCTGTTTTGGTTACTGTTTTCTTGTATTATAGTTTGAAGTCAGGTAGCATGATGCCTCCAGCTTTGTTCTTTTTGCTGAGGATTGTCTTAGCTATATGGACTCTTTTTTGGTTCCACATGAAATTTAAAGTAGTTTTTTCTAATTCTGTGAAGAAAGTCACTGGTATCTTGATAGGAATAGCATTGAATCTATAAATTACTTTGGGCAGTGTGGCCATTTTCATGATACTGATTCTACCTATCCATAAGTATGGAATGTTTTTCCATTTGTTTGTGTCCTTTCTTATTTCCTTGAGCAATGGTTTGTAATTCTCCTTGAAGAGGTCATTCACATGTTTTGTAAGTTGTATTCCTCGGTATTTCATTCTCTTAGTAACAATTGTGAGTGGGAGTTCACTTATGATTTGGTTCTCTGTTTGTCTATTATTGGTGTACAAGAACACTTGTGATTTTTGCACACTGATTTTTTATCCTGAGACTTTGCTGAAGTTGCTTATCAGCTTAAGGAGTTTTGAGGCTGAGATGATGAGGTTTTCTAAATATACAACCATGTCATCTGCAAACAGATATAATTTGACTTCCTCTCTTCCTATTTGAATACCCTTTATTTCTTTCTCTTCCCTGATTGCCCTGGCCAGAACTTTCAATGCTATATTGAATAGGAGTGGTAGAGAGGACATCCTTGTCTTGTGCCGGTTTTCAAAGGGAATGCTTCCAGCTTTTGCTCATCCAATATGACATTGGCTATAGTTTTGTTATAAATAGCTCTTATTAATTTGAGATATGTTCCATCAATACCTAGTTTGTTGAGTGTTTTTAGCATGAAGAGGTGTTGAATTTTAGCAAGGGCCTTTTCTGCATCTATTGAGATAATCATGTGTTTTTTGTCATTGGTTCTGTTTATGTGATGGATTACATTTATTGATTTGCATATATTGAACCACCTTTGCATCTCAGGATGAAGGCAACAGGGTTGTGGTGGATAAACTTTATAATGTGCTGCTGGACTTGGTTTGCCAGTATTTTATTGAGGATTTTCACATTGATGTTCATCAGGGATAGTGTCCTGAAATATTCTTTTCTTGTGTGTATCTCTGCCAGGTTTTGGTATCAGGGCGATGCTGACCTCATAAAATGAGTTAGGGAGGAGTCTTTCCATTTCTATTGTTTGGAATAGTTTCAGAAGGAATGGTACCAGCTCCTCTTTATACCTCTGGTAGAATTCGGCTGTGACTATCTGGTCCTGGGCTTTTTTTGGTTGGTAGGCTATTAATTACTGCCTCAATTTCAGAACTTGCTATTGGTCTATTCAGGGATTCAACTTCTTCCTGGTTTAGTCTTGGGAGGGTGCATGTGTCCAGGAATTTATCCATTTCGCCTTGATTTTCTAGTTTATTTGCATAGAGATATTTTTAGTATTCTCTCATGGTAGTTTGTATTTCTGTGGGATCAGTGGTGATATCCCCTTTATCATTTTTTACTGTATCTATTTGATTCTTCTCTCCTTTCTTTCTATTAGTCTGGTTAGCAGTCTATCTATTTTGTTAATCTTTTTAAAAAACCAGCTCTGAGATTCACTGATTTCTTGAAGGGTTTTTTGTGTCTCTATCTTCTTCAGTTCTGCTCTGATCTTAGTTATTTCTTGTCTTCTGATAACTTTTGAATTTGTTTGCTCTTGTTTCTCTAGTTCTTTTAATTGTGATGTTAAGGTATTGAGTTTTATCTTTCCCACTTTCTCATGTGGGCAGTTAGTGCTATAAATTTCCCTCTAAACACTACTTTAGCTGTGTTCCAGAGATTCTGGTACATTGTGTCTTTGTTCTCTTTGCTTTTGCTTTCAAATAACTTATTTATTTCTGCCTTAATTTTGCTATTTACTCAGTGGTCATTCAGGGGCAGGTTGTTCATTCTCCATGTAGTTGTGCAGTTTCAAGTGAGTTTGTTAATCCTGAGTTCTAATTTGATTGCAATGTGGTCTGAGAGACTGTTTGTTATGATTTCCACTCTTTTGCATTTGCTGAGGAGTGTTTTACTTCCAAGTATGTGGTCGATGTTAGAATAAGTGCTATGTGGTCCTGAGAAGAATATATACTCTGTTGATTTGGGGTGGAGAATTCTGTAGATGTCTATTAGGTCCGCTTGGTGCAGAGCTGAGTTCAATTCCTGGATATCCTTGTTAACTTTCTGTCTCATGGATCTAAGTTGACAGTGGGGTGTTAAAGTCTCCCACTATTATTGTGTGGGAGTCTAAGTCTCTTTGTAGGTCTCTAAGAACTTGCTTTATGAATCTCAGTGCTCCTGTATTGGGTGCATAAACATTTAGGATAGTTAGCTCTTCTTGTTACATTGATCCCTTTACCATTATGTAATACCATTCTTTGTCTTTTTTGATCTTGGTTCATTTAAATTTTGTTTTATCAGAGACTAGAATTGCAACCCTTTTTTTTTTCTTGCCATTTGCTCAGTAAATCTTCCTCTATCCCTTTATTTTGAGCCTCTCTTTGTCTTTGCACATGAAATGGGTCTCCTGAATACAGCACACCAATGGGTTTTGACTCTTTATCCAACTTGCCAGTCTGTGTCTATTAATCAGGGCATTTAGCCCATTTACATTTAAGATTAATATTGTTATGTGTGAATTTGATCCTGTCATTATGATGCCAGCTGGTTGTTTTGCCCATTACTTGATGCAGTTTCTTCGTAGCGTTGATGGTCGTTACAATTTGGTATGTTTTTCCAGTGGCTGGTATTGGTTGTTCCTTTCCATGTTTAGTGCTTCCTTCAGGAGCTCTTGTAAGGCAGGCCTGGTGGTGACAAAATCCCTCAGCATTAGCTTGTCTGTAAAGGATTTTATTTCTCCTCTTATGAAGCTTAGTTTGGCTGGATATGAAATTCTGGGTTGAAAACTATTTTCTTTAAGAATGTTGAATATTGGCTCCCACTCTCTTCTAACTTACACGGTTTCTGTAGAGAGATCTGCTGTTAGTCTGATGGGCTTCCCTTTGTGGGAAACCCAACCTTTCTTTCTGGCTGCCCTTAACATTTTTTCCTTCATTTCAACCTTGGTGAATCTGAGAAGATTATATGTCTTGGGATTAATCTTCTTGAGGCATATCTTTGTGGTGTTCTCTGTATTTCCTGAATTGGATATTGGTCTGTCTTGCTAGGTTGGGAAAGTTCTCCTGGAAAATATCCTGAAGAGTGTTTTACAACTTGGTTCCATTCTCCCTGTCACTTTCAGGTACACCAATCAAGTGTAGGTTTGGTCTTTTCACATAGTCCCATATATCTTGGAGGCTTTGTTCATTCCTTTTCATTTTTTCTCTATTCTTGTCTTCACATTTTATTTTATTAATTTGGTCTTCAATCTCTGATATCCTTTCTCCCACTTGATTGATTTGGCTATTGATACTTGTATATGCTTCATGAAGTTCTCGTGCTGTGTTTTTCAGCTCCATCAGGTCATTTATGTTCTTCTCTAAACTAGTTATTCTAGTTAGCATTTCCTGTAATCTTTTATCAAGGTTCTTGGCTTCCTTGGATTGGGTTAGAACATGATCCTTTAGTACAGAGGAGTTGGTTATTACCCACCTTCTGAAGCCTACTTCTGTCAATTCGTCACACTCATTCTCCATCCAGTTTTGTTCCCATGGTGGCAAGGAGTTGTGATCTTTTGGAGGAGAAGAGGCATTCTGGTTTTTGGAATTTTCAGCCTTTTTGCACTGGTTTTTCCTCTTCCTCATGAATTTATATACCTTTGGTCTTTGATGTTGGTGACTTTTGGATGGGGTTTTTGCATGGTTGTCCTTTTTGTTGATGTTGATGCTATTCTTTCCTTTTGTTAGTTTTCCTTCTAACAGTCAGGCCCCTCTTCTGCAGGTCTGTTGGAGTTCTGGATGTTCACTCCAGACACTGTTTGCCTGGATATCACCAGCAGAGCCTGCAAAACAGCAAAGATTGCTGCCTGCTCCTTCCTCTGGAAGCTTCATCTCAGAGGGGCACTGACCAAATGCCAGCCAGAGCTCTCCTGTATGAGGTGTCTGTCGACCCCTGCTGGGAGGTGTCTCCCCATTAGGAGGCACGGGGGGTCAAGGATCCACTTGAGGAATCAGTCTGTCCCTTAGCAGAGCTCGAGTGCTGTTTTGGGAAATCTGTTGCTCTCTTCAGAGCCAGCAGGCAGAAATGTTTAAGTCTGCTGAAGCTGTACCTACAACCACCACTTTCCCCATGTGCTCTGTCCCAGGGAGATGGGAGTTTTAGCTGTAAGCTCCTGAATGGGGTTGCTGCCTTTCTTTCAGAGATGTCCTTCCCAGAGAGATGGAATCTAGAGATACAGTCTGGCTACAGCAGCTTTGCTGAGCTGCAGTGGGCTTCACCTAGTCCCAACTTCCCTGCCACTTTGTTTACGCTATGAGGGGCAAACCACCTACTCAAGCCTTAATAATGGCAGATTCCTTTCCCCCTACCAAGCTCAAGTATCCCAGGTCAACTTCAAACTACTGTGCTGGCAGTGAGAATTTCAAGCCAGCAGATCTTAGCTTGCTGGGCTCTCCGGGGGTGGGATCCACCGAGCAAGACCACTTGGCTCCCTGGCTTCAGCTCCCTTTCCAGGCAGTGAATGGTTTCGTCTTGCTGGCACCACTGGGGTATGAAAAAAAATCCGGCAGCTAGCTCGGTGTCTGCCCAAGCAGTCACCCAGTTTTGTGCTTGAAACCCAGGGCCCTTGTGGTATAGGCAGCCAAGGAAATCTGGTATGCGGGTTGTGAAGACAGTGGGAAAAGTGTAGTATCTGGGCTGCATAGCACCGTCCCTTATGGCACAGTCCCTCATGGCTTCCCTTGGCTAGGGGAGGGAGTTCCCCAACCCTTTGCACTTACTTGGTGAGGAAATGCCCCACCCTGCTTCTGCTCACTCTCCGTGGGCTGCACCCACTGTCTAACCAGTCCCAGTGAGATGAACCAGGTACCTCAGCTGGAAATGCAGAAACTGCCTGCTTTCTGTGTTGATCTCACCGGGAGCTAGAGACCGGAACTGTTCCTATTTGGCCATCTTGCTTTTATCTCCATTTCTCTATTCTTTAGCTTTGTCATTGTAAATTTCAGCTAATACCTACCTTATAAGATTGTTTTATTGGTTATATGTGATAGTATAGATACAGTACCTGAAATGTAAGAAAATAAAGAGCTCAATTTAGAAACGATAAAAAATAAGTGTAAGATGGCCAATTAGAAGCAGCTGAAGTCTACAGCACTCACAGAGAGTGAACGAAAGTAATGAGTGAATTCAGCACCTTCAACTGAAATATACAGGTTCTCACATTGGGACTGACTAGGCAAATAACTCGACCCACAGAGAACAAAGAAAAGTAGGGTGGAGGTGACAGTCCAGCCAGGAGCAGCACTGAGCCAAAGGAACCCCAACCCCCAGCCAAGGGAAGCAGTGAGTGATTATGCCACCCCACCCCAGAAACTATGCTTCTCCCACTGACCTTTACAACCTGTGAATCAGGAGATCCCATTGGGAGCCCATGCCACCAGGGCCTTGGGTCCAATATACAGAGCTGTGTGGAGTCTCAGCAGAGCAGCTGCCAGGTACACACAGAGACCTGGGAGTTTTACATATTCTGGCCCCAGGATCCCTTGCAATGTGAAAGATCCATGTGTACATATGGATTCAGCCCCCTAGGAAGGGGAGTGAATCCAGGGAGCCAAGCACTGTCATTCTGAAGGCCCCACTTCTACAGCACCTCACAAGCTAAGACTCACTGGCTTGGAATTTTAGCTAGCCAATGGCAACAGGCTGGAGTCTGCCCGAGACAGGACCAAGCTCTTTGGGGAAGGGGCAGTCACCATGTCTGCAGTTTGGTAGACTCAGCCATTGCAGTCTGCCAGCTTTGAAGAATAAAAATGGTTTGGATGAAGAAGAGTCCCCACAACACAGTGCAGCTGCTTCGTCAGATTGTGGCCAGACTGCTTCTTTAAGCAGGACCCTGATCCATTCCCACATATCTTTCCAACCTGTGAATCAGGAGATCCCCTTGGGAGCCTACACCACCAGGGCATTGGGTCCAATACATAGAGCTGTGTGGAGCCTCAGTGAGTGAGGCTCTGGGTGGGACCTCCCCTTAGGGCCTTCAGTCACTCCAGTCAGGGTTCTGTGGACAGAGTGCTGATCTCTCTGGACAGATCTCCCAAGGGGAAGGGTGGCCACTATTTCTCTGGTTTGGTAGACTCAACCATTCCAGACTGCCAGCTTTGAAGAATACAAATGGTCTGGACAAGGAAGGGTTCCCTCTAATGTGGCCAGATTGCTTTTTTAAGCAGGTCCCCGATCCTGTTCCTCCTGCCTGAGTAAGACCTCCCAAGAGGGATCTCCAGCCACCTCCTACTGGCACATTTGGGCCAGCAATGAGTCAGCCCCTCCCTGGAATGGAGTTTCCAAAGGAAGGAGCAGATTGCCATCTTTGCTATTTTGCAGGCTTCACTGGTGATACCTCCAGGTATGGGAAAAACTGAGGCAACTAGGGTCTGAAACAGACCCCAGCAAACAGCAGCAGCCCTATAAAGAGTGACCTGAAGGTTAAGAGAAAAACAAACAAAGAGAAAACAACAGCAACAACAAAAAGACCCCACAAAAACACCATTCAAAGGGAAGTAACCTCAAAGATTTAATGTAGATAAACCCACAAACACAAGAAAAGATCAATTCAAAAAAGCTGAAAACTCAAAAAGTCAGAGTCCCTCTTCTCTTCCAAATGACTGCAACACCTCTCCGGAAAGGGCACAGAACTGGGCTGAGGCTGAGATGGCTGAATTCACAGAAACAGGCTTCAGAAGGTGGGTAATAATGAACTTCACTGAGCTAAGGGAGCATGTTGTAACCCAATGCAAAGAAGCTGAGAATCATGATAAAACAATGCAGGAGCTGATAGTCAGAATAGCCAGTTTAAGGAGGGACATAACCAACCTGACAGAGCTGAAAAACAACACAAGAACTTCACAATGCAATCACAAGTATCAATAGCAGAGTAAGACCAAGCAGAGGAAAGAATCCCAAAGCTTGAAGACTATCTTTCTAAAATAAGACAGGCAGATAAGAATAGAGAAAAAAGAATAAAAAGGAATGACCAAAACCTCTGAGAACTATGGTATTATGTAAAGAGACCAAACCTATGACTGATTGGGGTACCTAAAAGATACAATGGAATCAAGTTGGAAAACGTACTTCATGATATCATTCAGGAGAACTTCCCCACCTAGCAAGACAGGCCAACACTCAAAGTCGGGAAATCTAGAGAACTCCAGTAGGATACTCCATGAGAAGATCAACCCCAAAACAAATAATCATCAGTTCTCCAAGGTCGAAATCAAAGAAAAAATGTTAAGAGCAGCCAGAGAGAAAGGCCAGGTCACCAACAAAGGGAAACCCATCAGACTAACAGTGGACCTCTCAGTGGAAACTCTGCAAACCAAAAGAGATTGGAGACCAATATTCAACATTCTTAAGGAAAAGAATGTCCAACCCAGAATTTCATATCTGGCCAAACTAAGCTTCATAAGTGAAGGAGAAATAAGATCCTTTTCAGGCAAGCACATAGTAGGAAAACTCATCACCACTGGGCCTGCCTTGCAAGAGCTCCTGAAGGAAACACTAAATATGGAAAGAAAAAACCATTACCATCGCTACAGAAACACACTGAAGTACACAGACCAGTGACACTATGAAGCAACCACATAAACAAGTCTGCAAAATCACTAGTTAGCATCATGATGATGGGATCAAATTCACACATAACAATACTAACCTTAAATGTGAATGAGCTAAATGCCCCAATTAAAAGACACAGAATGGTAATCTGGATAAAGAGCCAATACCTATTGGTATGCTGCCTTCAGAGACCCATCTCACATGCAAAGACACACATAGGTTCAAAATTAAGGAATGCAGAAAAATTTACGAAGCAAATGGAAAAGAGAGAAAAGCAGGGTTTGTGATCCTAGTTTCTGTCAAAATAGACTTTAAGCCAACAAAGATTAAAAAAGACATAGAAGGGCATTACATAATGGTAAAGGGTTCAATTCAACAAGAAGAGTTACTATTCTAAACAAATGTGCACCCAATACAGGAGCACTCAGATTCATACAGCAAGTTCTTAGAAACCTACAAAGAGGTTAGACTTAGACTCTCACACAATAATGGCTGGAGAATTTAATGTCCCACTGACAATCTTAGATAGATCATCAAGATAGAAAATTAACAAAGATATTCATGGCTTGAACTCAGCTTTGGATCAAGTGGACCTGATAGATATCTACAGAACTCTCCACCCCAAAATAAGAGAATACACATTCTTTTCATCATCACCTGGCACTTACTCTAAAATTGATCACACAACTGGAAGTAAAACATTCCTCAGCAAATGCAAAAGAACTGAAATAAAATCAGTCTCTCAGACCACAGTGCAATCAAATTAAAACTCCAGATTAAGATATTTACTCAAAGTCACACACCTACACGGAAATTAAACAACCTACTTCTGAATGACTCTTGGGTAAATCATGAAATTAAGGCAGAAATGAAGTTACTTAAAACCAATGAGAACAAAGAGACAATGTACCACAATCTCTAGGACACAGTTAAAACAGTGTTAAGAGAGAAATTTACAGCATTAAATGCCCACATCAAAAAACTAGAAAGATCTCAAGGTGACAATCTAACAGCTTAAATAAAAGAACTAGAAGGCCAAGAGCAAACAAACCCCAAAGCTAACAGAAGACAAGAAACCATCAAGATCAGAGCTGAACTGAAAGAGATTGAGACACACACACACACACACACACACACACACACACAAACCCTTCAAAGAAATCAACGAATCCAGGAGCTGGTTTTTCAAAAAAAATAATCAAACATATAGACCACTAGCTAGACTAATAAAGGATAGAAAAGAATCAAATAAACACAATAAGGAATGTTAAGGGAGAGTATCACCACTGACCCCACAGAAATAAAATCATCAGAGAATACTATAAACACCTCTATGCACAAAATCTAGAAAACTAGAAGAAATGGACAAATTCCTGGACATATACACCCTCCCAAGAGTGACTCGGGAAGAAATTGAATCCCTGAATAAACCAATAATGAGTTCTGAAATTGAGGCAGTAGTAAATAGCCTACCAACCAAAAACAAACAAACAAACAAACAACAACAAAACAAAAACCAACAACAACAATAACACCAGAGGGATTCATGGCTGAATTCTACCCGAAGTACAAAGAAGAGCTGGTACTATTTCTACTGAAACTATCCCAAAAATATTGAAAAGGAGGGACTCCTCCCTAACTCATTCTGTGAAGCCAGTATCATCCTGATACCAAAAACCCAGCAGAGATACAACAAAAAAGGAAAACTTCAGGCCAATATCCTTGATGAACATCAATGCAAAAATTCTCAATAAAGTATTGGCAAACTGAATCCAGCCACACATCAAAAAGCTTATCCACCATAATCAAGTTTGCTTCATCCCCAGGATGCAAGGTTAGTTCAACATACACAAATCAATAAGTGTGATTCATCACATAAACAGAACTAGAGACAAAAACCTCCTGATTATCTCAATAGATGCAGAAAAGGCCTTTGATAAATTTCAATATCCCTTCATGTTAAAAACTCTCAATAAACTAGGTACTGAAGGAATACACCTCAAAATAATAAGAGGTGTATGTGACAAACTGACAGCCAATATCATACTGAATGGGCAAAAGCTGGAAGCATTCCCTTTGAATACTGGCACAAGACTAGGGTGATGTCTCTCACCGATCCTATTTAACACAGTATTGGAAGCTCTGGCAAGAGAGTACTCAAATAGGGAGAGAGGAAGTCAAATTATCTCTGTTTACAGATGACATAATCTTCTATCTAGCAAACCCATCATATCAGCTTCTTAAACTGATAAGCAACTTCTCAGGATACAAAATCAATGTGCTAAAATCTCTAGCATTCCTGTACACCAATAACAGCCAAGCAGAGAGCCAAATCATGAATGAACTGTCATTTGCAATTGCTGCAAAAAGAATAAAATATCTAGGAATACAGCTAACAAGTGAAGGATCTCTTCAGGGGGAACTACAAACTGTTGCTCAAAGAAACCAGAGATGACACAAACAAATGGGAAAACATTCCATACTCATGTATAGAATCAATATCAAAAAAAGAGCATACTGCCCAAAGTAATTTATAGATTTAATGTTATTTCCATTAAACTTCCATTGACATTTGTCACAGAATTAGAAAAAACTATTTTAAAATTCATATGGAACCAAAAAAGAACTTGAACAGTCGAGACAACCCTAAGCAAAAAGAACAAAGCTGGAGGCATCATGCTACCTGACTTCAAACTATACTACAATGCTATGGTAACCAAAACAGCATGGTACTAGTACAAGAAAAGACACATAGACCAATGGAACAGAATAGAGAATTCAGAAATAAGACCACACACCTACAACCCTCTGATCTTCAGCAAACCTGACAAAAACAAACCATGCGGAGAGGATTCTTTATTTAATAAATGGTGCTGGGAGAACTGGCTAGCCATGTGTAGAAAATTGAAACTGGACTCCTTCCTTACACCATATACAAAAATCAACCAAGATGGATTAAAGACTTAAGTGTAGGCCAGACATGGTGCCTTACACCTATAATCCCAGCACTTTGGGAGGCCAACTCACCTGAGGTCAGGGAGTTCAAGATCAGGTTGGCCAACATAGTAAAACCTTGTCTCTACTAAAAACACAAAAAATAGCTGGGCATGGTGGCACACACCTATAATCCTAGCTACTCGGGAGCTAAGGCAGGAGAATCGCTTGAACCTGGGAGGCGGAGGTTGCAGTAAGCCTATATTGCCCTACTGCCCTCCAGCTTGGGCAACAGAGTGAGACTCTATCTCAAAAAAAAGAAAAAAAGGAATACTTAAGTTTAAAACCCAAATCTATAAAAATCCTAAAAGAAAATCTAGGTAATATCATTCAGGAAGTAGGCATGGGCAAAATTTCATTATGAGAATGCCAAAAGCAATTGCAACAAAAGCAAAAATTGACAAATGGGATCTAATTAAACTAAAGACCAACAGCAAAAGTGAAAAGACAACCTACAGAATGAGAGAAAATTTTTACAATCTATTCATCTGACAAAGGTCTAATATCCATAGTCTACAAGGAACTTAAACAAATTTACAAGAAGAAAACAAACATTAAACATTGCCTAGTAAAAAGTGGGCAAAGGACATGAACAGACACTTCTCAAAAGAAGACATACATGCAGCCAACAAACATATACAAAAAAGCTCAACATCACTGTTTATTAAAGAAATGAAAATCAAAACCAAAATAAGATACCATCTCACACCAGTCAGGATGGCTTTAATCAAAGTCAAAAAACAGCAGATGCTGGCGAGGTTGTGAAAAAAAGGAATACATTTATACTCTTGGTGGGAGTTTAAATTAGTTCAACCATTGTGGAAAACAGCATGGTGATTTCTCAAAGACCTAGAGGCAGAAATATCATTTGACCCAGCAATTCCATTACTCTTTATATACCCAAAGGATTATAAATTGTTCTGTTATAAAGATGCATGCACACATATGTTCACTGCAGCACTATTCACAATAGCAAAGACATGGAATCAACCCAAATGCCCATCAATGACAGACTGGATAAAGAAAATGTGGTACATATGTGCCATGGTATACTATTCAGCCATAATAAGGAACAAGATCATATCATTTGCAAGAGCATGGATGGGGCTGGAAGCCATTATCTTCAGCAAACTAATACAGGAAGAGAAAACCAAACATTGTGTGTTCCTACTTACAAGTATGAGCCGAATGATGAGAACACATGGACCCATGAAAGGGAACAACATACACTGGGGCCTGCCAGGGCTGGGAGTGGAGGGAGAGAGAGTATCAGAAAGAGTAGGCAATGGATGCTAGGCTTAATATCTAGGTGATGGGTTGATAGGTGTAGCAAACCACTATGGCACACGTTTACCTATGTAACAAACCTGCACATCCTGCACATGTACCTCTGTACTTAAAATAAAAGTTGAAGAAAAAAATTTAAAACAAAAGCAAAAATAAGTATAAGTAAAATTTCTACTTCCACCTACTAACATAACTTTAAAAAGTATTCCACTGCCAAAACAGAATGGTTTAAAATGATAGTTGAATATTTTAATTTATGGTCTTTCTCATTTCAATCAAAATGTTTAAATCTATCATTATTCAATAATATACAGAAAACTGAGTAAGTTAAATATATTATACAGTCCCAGAATTAGGATAATGAATTTTGAAAATTACAACCTGAAGTAAGTATGGTCTGGCACAAATAACACCAAATGACTGAATAAACAATTTAAAATAATTCAGTTAAAGGCATAAGTTGCATTTTAATAACTTTAGAAATTAAGATAGGGCATTTTATTTTCTGGTATATTGTTAAATCTATATGCCTGCATTAAGTTCCTGTTAAGTACAGCCTTATAATCTAGATTTTCACCTAAGCTAATGTTGACATATTGGGCTTTTCTCTTCATTAACTCCCAATGATCAATATTGATCTTATGTCCTTGGCTTTTCCCTTATAGCTATTTGTCCTAAATGGGACAACTTCTCATTTTGCTACAGTAAGTAAGATCCCTCTGCTCTTTGACTGGTCTCCCATCTCACTTGGCATAGACTCTCAGTTTCTCATTGTTTCATGTTTTCTCCTGATATGTTCCTTTCTACAAATCTGATTAAAGCATAATGTACTCCTCTGGATAAATGACAAGATGCTTATAAAGAAAAACTCCTGGAGAAAGAATATGATTTGGTTAGCATAAATGGGATGCGTTTACCTTATACTAAATATTGTTTATCTGTTTATTTTCAAATATTTTGACCAATACTATCAATTGGCATGTACATTCTACCTAGTATTAAGTGCAAAATAACTATAAAGAATCTTTTTAACTTCTTATTTTCCTTTATGTACACAGGATTATTGATTGAATCTATATAGCTGAGCTCATTTGAAATGAGTAACATTTTTATCCATTCACATTGCTCAGCAAAGTGAAAATTAGATGTAAGCTATTTATAGTCAACCATTTCAAGGAAGGACAAGCAGAAACCTGCCTACCCATTATATTTCACTTATATTACAACTTGTGTGACTTCTGATCAAGGGATCCCCCAATCTCAAAGGCAATGAGCAATGTCTGGAAGTGATATTGTCCAAGAAGACAGGTCCCACGTGTGCTAAAACCTATGGCATCTATTCAGCCCCCACACAAAGTTATTTTTAAAAGAGTTATGGCACTTTGTCTGTTCACCTTTATGAGGCAATGCCACATTTGGCCAGTAGATAGCACCCAAGATATTCCAATAAATATAGTGAAAAAAATCTCAGTGTGATTATTACTTTGCCAGGGAAACACCAGACAAGTTCATTTTAGATCAGCTGAGGAGGAAAATAGAAGTCCCCAATGCTTAGAAATTGGGATATTTTTTAAAACCAAATCCTAGTAACCTCCTAACGTAAACCTGTACTTTATCAGAGTAGGAAAATTAGCTGACTTGTTTCCTAACACAACTTCTGTTTGAATGTGGGAAGGTACCACACATTTGACACACATTTAGATAACACATGAAAGCAGCACTTGAACAGTGATGCTGAGGTCCGGAGAGACCGTGAAGAACACCATGCCACTGCATTTCACAAAAACAATGAAGAAGACTCAAAAGGCAACACTGTGCCGTACTCACTGATCCTGCTAAAGGGCACAGTGAAAAAGTCACATGCATTTCCGAATGCAATGTTTAAATGATTGAGAACCTGGCTATAAACAAACAAACAAAAATAAATCATAATTACTTAAAACTGGTGGAGAGTGCCTTGGTGTTGTTAAACCTGCTGGTATGGGTAGCTGCTGCTTATGTTTTGACAAGTGATGACATCCTTCTTGCATAGGGAGCAGCTTCATCTTCCTTTAGTGGTAAGAACAGTAAAGAGAGCTGCTTATGTGATATTTGAACCATCATCCACATGTTACAACCTCAGCTCATCTGCTACAACAAGTATGGCTCTACATTTAATAAAGTGATGAGTGTTAAGGAACCAGGCTAGTACAGAAATGTGGGATAAGAAGTTAGAAGACGAGAGTCATTCAGTTAGAGACCTAGTAAAGAAAAACTGTAGGCACCTGAACCAGGAAAGACCTTATCAAGTGGTGATGGGGGTTCAGGCTGTTATACAAATTAGTTTCTAGGAGAGAGGTTTTTGTTCTGTGCTCTCCAGGGTCTCACATCAAGCCTTCTCCAGCTGCCACACCCAGCCCACTTACAGGGACTTACACACAAACTCAGAATGGCTGACCCAGTATCCTGCTCAAGAATTTTAAAATTTGGTTTAAATTGCCTGAAACGACCTTCAGCCACTGAACTTCCTATTCACGTAGGCTATTAAATTTCCTCTGTTGTAGTTGTTTGACTTGTTTGAGCTGTATTTGGGCACTTGCAAACAAAATGCATTATTCATTCATGATAAGTTGTGGGGGTTAGAGGGGCAATGGCGTTTACTCCAATCTCTTATCATGCCAGGTCTCTGTCTTCCCTCTCTTAGGAATTATAAGTATTCTCAAATTGGGAGATTTGCATTTGGTTAGCTAAGATGTTATTTTGTAAATGTGTTTTCCCCTCATTGTCCATTCATAATCATCTTGGTACAGGAAATAGGCACACCAGAGCTCCGGGCTCCCCCGCAGAGTAAGCTTACGGTAGTCCAAAGAGGCACTGACCCTGGGGCCTAGTCTTGATCTGCCACAATCTGGCTGTGTGACTTTGGGGATGGAATATCACTTTCTCTCTCTGATCCTCAGCTTCTTCATCTACAAACTGAAGAGGTTAAAGAAGATGTTCCAACTCTAACCTTCCATGGTCCTGTTCCCTGCCTTCTCTCCATATATGAAGCAACATTTGAGGCAGGTTAAATAATTCCCTTGTAATGAAAGCTGTCATATTTGATGTACAAGTAGACAAGGTGATTATTCAGTTAAATAATCATGCATCCATGGACGATGCATGGGAACACACGTGGAACGATAATGACAGGTTTATCTCTAGCTACCCACGGAAAGAAAATGACAGGTTTATCAGTCATTTACCAAATCATTCTGATTTGGTAGAGATGTAATATTGGCACCCAGAAAGAAGCTCTTTACTGCCTTATCAGTCTTGAGTGATGTTCTCTTGACCCAGGTGCCCTTTCATCACAGGGCCTGCTGGGATCCTGCCTGCCTCCCTTCCCCTCTAGCCTCTCCTCTTGACTACTCATAGTTGCATCAACCACCAACACACTCTTGTTACCTCCTTCCAGCATCCAAGTGAAGAGATAATGAAGAGGTAGTGTTGCGGCCACCAAAGGTTGGGAGAAAAGCACTTTAACTACAGATTAGTTAATTGTGTTTAAACCTGGAACAAATGATAAATTTATGCAATAAACTTTATTATTCCTCCAATCGTGCCAAATATTTACAAAGAAAATGTCCAGTTCTTGCCTGAGAAGGCCCTGTAGAATCAAGAAAGTAAATAGATCCTAATGAGAGTTAGTTAAAGCTTCAGTGTATTCCAACGATTAGGGCTATAATTCTGTAGAGGATGGAAGAAAGGCAGGAAGGAAGGGAAGGATAGAGGGAGGGTGGAGAAAAGAAACCCAACTTCCTGGTACAGTAGTAGTGCACAAACATGGCTGTATGTTGAAATATCCTGGGTGAAAAATATCAACGTTCAAGCCCACCCTCAGTGATGTTTGAAGTTCCGTGTGATTCTATTATGCAATTCAATACAATACAGCATTATATTTCATTAAATAAGTGACTCAATTACTAAAGAAGAGTGGCCACTCAAAGGGATTTTATAATAGTTGTTAAGAATTGTTATCAAAAACCCCACCAGCTTCTTATTGCAGAGGTCTAAGAAGCTGGAAGCCTTCCTGAGAATTTCCCCTATCCTTGCGGTAAATGCTACCATGTTCTGGAATCCTGAGTCTGAGGGCTGCCCAGTAGCCTTATGCCATATCATTCCCTTTCCCTCATACCCTTTTAAAATTACTGCCAGAACAATGCTTCAGGATCCTTACAGTAAAATCTGTTTTCCTGATCATAAGATAGACCCTGAGGCTTTTAGCATCCATAGATCATTGTCACATCTATTATTAGCTAGAGGTTCATTTGTTGACTACATCAAAACTTTTGTAACTGCTGGACAATTGGAAAATACCTGAGGCAGAGTAATGAACTGGAACAAGCAGTGCACTGAAAAATCTCAGGCCTTTGAATCAATTTACGGATCTACCCATGCATCTCTAGGTGACTTGAAGCAAGTCACAGAACTTTTCACGCCTGTTTTCTTAACTGCAAAGGGAGAAAGTTGAATACTATCTAATATCCACTTGAAACTCTGAAATGCATACTATTTCCTTCTCCACTTTCTGGTAATGATACTAATGAACAGTAAAGGATGAGAAAGTTAAGTACAGAGGAGAAGCACCAGAAAAATCTAATGGTCTGGATGAGCCATAAGTTGACAAATTTGATCTCAAAGCATTCAACATATCCCTAGATATGTTCTTTGCTTTTAAAAGACTATAATTGGATCATGTAGCAGTAAAATTTGGTAGGTCCCACTTTCTACTACGGGTTTGTATGAGGGGGGAAAAAAAACAACAACAACAACATTCTCTTTCCCCTCACACTGTGAAGAGTACCTTGCAAAATGAGAAAGCACTGATCTGATTCTCTAGTTGTTAAATAGACTGGAAAAGAGAAAAAGCGGTGAAAAACAAACAAACAAACAAACAAAAAAACAACAACACTCTTCTACTATGCTAGAAAAGTTTAAAAATATTCAAACCCCAAGTTTAGTTCCTGTTCACAGTTCACTGCTCACTGTTGCCCTTGTACCCACATCTCCCTATTCCTCTATTCCTTTCTTTCCACCTACCACGACCACTCCTCATTCTGCCTCTATATCTTCATATCTCTTCATGCATGATTTGTCTACTCCAAAAAAGGTTTACGACTCCATAATTTCCTGCAGATTGCATCTAAACTGTTTAGCTTGGCATTCCCAGATCTCTATAGTGCAGCCTATAACCTAACTTTCTTCTCACTTTTCCTCAACATATTTTCTCCAGCCAGTCTGGACTGCTTATTGTTCATCCCTCAGTTATGCCCTATAAAAACCCTCCACTCTGCCTTTGCTCATTCTGCTTCTCCCATACAGAATGACCTCCTCCATTTTCTCCCATGTAGACTAATCCTGGCCATTCTTGGAAACTGAGCTAACTCACGTTTCGCCTCTTCCAAGAAGCATTCATGCTGGCCTACAATGATCTTTCCTTTCTCCAGCTGTACTAAACAGCACTTACATTTTGCTGTATTGTCTACTGTGTTTTGTTTATTGCATATTTCTCAGACTGCATGCTGCTGGAGGACAATGTCTTAAATACTTCTATTTTTCTGCCTCTCTTCATCCTTTTCTTCTCCCTCTCTCCCTTTCTTCTTTCCATTCTTTCTTTCTCTTTACTGTAGTCTGTACAGCAAAATTTGGGGGGGATCCAGAAAGATCAGTAGTTATTTTATAAATAAACACAGTAATGCCAGACTTAGGTTAGTGGGGCTGTTAGTGCTTCACTTTTACCTGGCCTGATCACTGGGGCACGAAAGTTCACTAGTGTTTTTTAGCTTTCAACTTGGAATTCAACATCCCTCAGCATGTTTCTTTGTAAGACTACTTAGTGTTACTAGGGCACATGTCTGAGTTTAGGTTCTACTTTTAAACTTTACGTAGTTTCTCAAAAGAACAGAAATGATCTAAGACATATGAACAAATTGAAGGAAAAAAGTGAACTATTCCAGTAATTAAACAACTTTGTTATTTATTTATTTTATTTTATTTTACTTTATTTTATTTTATTTTCAGATGGAGTTTCACTCTTGTTGCCCAGGCTGGAGGGCAATGGCATGATCTTGGCTCACTGCAACCTCTGCATCCCAGGTTCAGGTGATTCTCCTGCCTCAGCCTCCCTAGTAGCTGGGATTATAGGCAGGTGTCACCACGCCTGGCTAATTTTATATTTTTAGTAGAGACGAGGTTTCTCCATGTTGGTCAGGCTGGTCTTGAACTCCTGACCTCAGGTGATCCGCCCGCCTTGGCCTCCCAAAGTGCTGGGATTACAGGTGTGAGCCACCGCACTCAGCCTATTTATTTCAATAATGTGTTAAATCATGCCCTCCTCATTTACAGAGTCTGTGATAGCGGAATTGCAAACTACCAAATTACCAAATGGAGACAGGACCTCACCTTCTGGCTCTATAGATGAGTCAGCTGTGCTGAGCTCAGGCAGAGACATCAAGTCTAAATGAGGTAGTGCCTCTTGCAAAGCAGTTAGCCTCTCTCCCCTTCCAGCTGTACCTCTTCAGAAAGGGGTTCCTCTGTTTCCACAAAACCCTTCCTATTATGTCCGTTTTGTTTTAAAAAGGTTGTCTGTAAATAAGATGCAGCCCTCTCCGGGGACCCAAAGTTGGGCAAGATCAACCAATAGAGACACTTCCAGTTTTTGAAATCCTCTTATTTGTGCTTTTAGGACAGAATCATTTTCTAGAACTGGTAGAACAGGGCTCTAAGTCTTGGTAAAGAGGGAATTTTTGTAGGGATGAGGAGTGGAATGGGTGAGATATAGATTTGGATATGCAAATAGTGGTTTTGTTTTTGAGCCTGTTGCAAGGCAAAAGGAGAGTCTGAGATCAAACAGAAATGAGATGCAGGTAGTGCATCCTTTGCCATGGAACCCCCAGTCAGGCTTATCATGGGTTTAGGGAGGATGCAGCCCCTTGCTTGCCACTCTCCCTCCCTACAGGAAATGGAGTTGTACTGGAAAGATACCCTACCTGCAGGCTCAAGGACAACACACTCTCAAATTCACACTGGGATCCCAGAACACTCTGGAATAACCTCCCTCCCCATCTGCGCAATCTTGGCACACTCAGTGAAAGGAATAGTAGGACTTTGCCCTAGTCAAAGCAATTCTCCTGCCTTTGAAACCAAGGCTGCTCTGCTTCAACCACTAAGATTTAACAACCCTCCTTCATTTCTATTTTGAGGTGGGGGTGGTAAGCAGAGAAGAAGGACCCTTTTTTTTTTTTTTTTTGGTCCAAAAATTACAACCCAATCTGTGCTTTTTGTTGTGTTTTATTTTTTAAAGCCTAGAAATCAATTGCAGTTCTACTCCCTTGCTTCAACATGGTTTTTTCTTCTCTAAGAGCTTTGCGTTTCTAGATGTAAGAAGCAGTCTCGCCTTGCGTATTCTGTTGGAGTAACTGCCTAAAGTCTCATCCCTGGAGAAGTGAATGTATCTCTCTGGACCTTAGGTTTCCTATTCGCTCAATAAAGGGGTGACGAATGACGCCTAAACTCTGATCTACCGTAAAAAAAATGCAGGTCTGTCAGCCCAATTGCCTTTGATTTTTCCTCTCGAGTGTCCAGAACAAAGATAGTAAAAGGTTAAGGACCTCTCCAATGGAGAGTTGTTAACACAGAGGTCGAGGCTCACAGGCACCAGGTTTGCAGCTTCGCCCGGCCTCAGAGATACCCCTCTCCAATATTTCTGAAGTCGGAAGCCGCGGTGGGGTATCCCGTCTTTATTCGGCTTCTCCAAAGCCGGGGCAGAAGGTCTGGGAGCAACTCCGTCTGTCTTCAGGACACCCAGCTGTCTATACCATCCCCAAACCTGAGTAAAGCGGACTTCACCTAGCTCCGTTTCTCACAGTTCTGCTCCTGGTCCCTCGAGGTCCCCATTACTTCCCAACCCCAGAAATCCTTCCAGCCGCACCAGGCACACTTTGCACCCCTTACCCGCGGCTCTGAGAGCTTGGCGCTGCGGTGGAGTAGGGCACTCTCCCAGGGCGTCCTGGGCTCCAGTCCCACCTCCCCGCCCCAGCCTTTCCCGTTCGCAGCCCCCACGCCCCGCCCCAGGACTCTGCAATCGCCTTCCCCTCCTAAACTCTCTGGGCGCTCTCCCGGCGGGCGCACTCCTTCTTGCAGCCACCCAGGAAGAACCTTTCCTTTCCCCCATCCCCAGCCTCCCCAGCCAAAGCGAGATCCAGTCCGTGGACAGGGCGCTTGGCACAGTGGAGCCTCTCGGACCGGCCTTCTGCTGGGCGGGGGTGGAAGGAGGCACCCGGCCTCTCCGGGCTCGGGGGCGCCGGCTGGCCAGGCGTGCTCAGCTCTGCCAGGCATCTGCCCGGCGGGATCGGATCTAGAGAGCAGCCTCGCGCTGAACCTATCACCCAAGCGCCCGAGCCGTCACCTCCCTCCCGCAGGCGCCCCCAGCGCTCACCCCGAGTCCGGCCAAGCCAGAGAGTCCAAGGCGCGACTGGAGCCCCCTGCCGCGTGCCAGAGCTCCAGCGGCCTCGCACGCTCTGTGCCGGCCCCCTCCAAGGAGGGGCGCGCGGGGGCCCGGAGAGACACCTCCGGTCCGCCCACCCTCCCCCTTCCCCGCCCGCCCACCCGGCCCGAGCTGCGCTGCACCGCGCAGCACTCGGATTCCGGGAGGGAAGCGCCGCGCTGTGTCCCTGGCGTCCTCAGTCCTGCCCCGCGAAGTGGAGATGCGCGAGAGGCAGGCGAGGGCGCGCAGCTCGTGAGAAGCCGCGCCAGCCGGCACCATGCGCCTGCGGCCACTGCCTCTCGTGGTGGTCCCCGGCTTGCTGCAGCTGGTGAGTGCCCGGCCCGCGCGCAGCCCCATGCGCCGGGGACGCGTTTCGGCGGGAAAACCGCGCAGGCGGCTGACTTGGAGCCCAGCCTGGGCCTGCTTGGGACGTGGGGTTGGGGACGCTAGGAGGGCAAGGAGTTTTGGGTTGCCTTAGAGGTCGAAAGGAAAGAATTGAAGAATGGAATAGAGGGGATCTAGAGGCGACTGAGGGGCTTAGCACGGGTTGGAACTCGAGCGCTGGGGTAAAGTAAGCAGAAGGTGGCCGGGAAGTAGGTCCGGGAAAAGGAAGAGGTTTATTGGTAAGCGGTCAAGGAGAGGATGGGAGGTAAATAGGATAAGAAGGGGCAGAAAGACCTTCCTCCAGTTCACAGTTCGAGAGGCTTGGTGGTGTTTATTTTTCACGTGGTGTTTTGCCCAGATGCACACAGACACTTCTTCCAAAGCACAGCATAGTGCATGCATCCTCGTTCTCAGAGCCAGCTAGTGGCGGCTTGCTGGGGGAAAACTTAGGCAAAATATGGATTTGGGGGACAGCTTGGATTTCTCTTCGTTTTCCGTCTGGCGCTGGGGACTGGGATGGGGTTTTCTGCCAGCTGGGGACACGGGATGTAACTTTCACGCCCAGCTCCGCGCAGGAGCCCCCTCTCGGGCATCTCGAAGCTGTCTTTTCAGGGAGACATCTCCCGCCTGGTCTGGGTGACTCGGGGGCGCTGAGGAATAAGAAAGATGTTAAAATGTGGTTTGGGGTTCGCGTTGTCACTCTCTTCTCTCTTCCCGCGAGGCGCCACCCTCTCCTCCTCCTGATATACGCCTGTATTCTATATGCATGGCTAATTACAGTTAAGGGAAAACCAAAGTAAGACCTTCAAGAAGAAACTTTTAAAGTAAAATTACAGAAGCGGAGTGTTTTGGCTGGATCAGCCTCTGTGATGGATTTCTTCTGGTCACTTAGCACTTGCCTTGATACGGTGCTAGTAAGAGGGCTTTCTCCTGATGCCATAGTTTCTTGGTCCTCATACTTAAGACTTTGCCCAAGCACTTAGAAGATGTCAATCTGTTCTCTTTCTCTCTCTCTAGTTCTCTTTGTCTCTTTCTTTTCCTATTAGAGGGAAAATCAAGTAACTTTGAAAGTTTCTCTATGATATGTATGATATTGTTAAGGCAGAGGCACTTTGCAAGTTCTGAGGGTGGAAGGAACTCTAAAAGGTGGAGAGACCACTGAGATGCCCGTGGTCCATGCTTGTTACGGTGGAGATGAGCTTCACCTGCACAGCGTTAACTCAGAAAGTCTTCAATGGCATCAAGAAGAAAATGCAATGATATTCCCAAATATCCTTGAATGAGCCATCACATACTGGCTATGTACGATACTGCATGTTAAAATACATTTTACATCTTAGACATTATGAATCCAAAACATATGCCACATTAATCTTTAGTATCCCTTGCTTTAATTTTTTTTTTTTTTTTTTTTTTTAGTCTGGATTCTAATAAAAGATGATCTAACAGAGCAGCATTTATATGCTGTGTGTAAGGAAAAGCCTGGGGAAATCAGGTATTTATGTGGGGGTCTTCAGAATATCTTTACGAATCTTAGTTCATTAATTTTGCATTTAATAAACATGAACTGTGTGCTCCGTAAGCACTGTGATAGGCTCTTAAAGATGAGAAAATATATTTGTGCACGTGTCGGGGAAAAGTTCTCATCCCAGCTACTATATGGGAAATGTTAGAATTTTTTTTTTCCGCACCACCATAGCTAATAAGGAATAGGAAATACGTCTTGAAGGGATTATATGCTCTCCTTGAGAACTAGATTCTAATATTACAGCATGGATTGATTGATTCGCTTTTAAGAAAGCTTATGTCAAATTCGAATCCATTTTGGGATTGTGCTTGGGTTGTAATGTTTTTCTCCTGGAGCGCTTTATCATGGTAAGTGAGGTGGGGAGCTGCAGCCCTGTTGATAAGCACACATTCCTTACGCTGCCATCCCTTCGGACAGTAAAAGGCTGTTTACATTCTCCACATTCTTAGAGCTGTTGCCAGCCTTATAACACAAGGGAGTTAGAATGTGAAAGGAAAACAGAGTGGTTGAGCAGATCTAAATTGAAATATTCCCCAATCCCACCACATGCCCCACTCCAGTAAGTCTCAAAAAGGACAGATCATAATTTGCTCATTTGGATGGCTCATAGTTTTGTTCTACCTTTTTCAGCTGCTATTGAACTTCTTTGTTAAATCCTAACAGCAAGGGGATAAAATGTTTTCTAGATGTGAAATTAGTCTTTTACTTTTCTAGGAACCATATGTACTCAAAAAAATCTGCCCTTTGCTGACATAAGGCTTTTTTTAAAAACAATTTTTTGGTGAGGGAGGAGTGAAGTTACCTTGTTGTCGAAATTGGATTTTACTTTTCCATCTGCACTGCCAGCCAGAAGAACATACTTTAAAAATATATTAAATATTTTAAAAGAGCAATGGATTCATTTGGGCATATCGAACATTTAGTGATATGAAAATTACCTTTTTTTTTCCTGAAAGCAGTTACAGGGAGTTAAGCCCAAATAAGTCACTAACTATGGTTATATATAACATATATAATACATACATATATATGTATATAATACAGTCACAATAACTGTAATTTTTTTTACCTGTTTATGTGATGTTTAAAACTTCTAAGAAAACAGTAACTGGAATTGGTAAATACTGCAGGTAGCCTAGGAAGAATGTGTGTCTGTTACCTGTCCTTGCCCAATTTTCCTGACCTGTGTATCGTGCTTTTAACAGGTGGTTATAGCTAATTAATGGGATTACTATTTGCAATATTTAAATATCCATCTTGAACGTATTCCTTTTTTTAAAATTCTTATTCAGCGACATACTCTTATAAAGAGTATTAAGAGCACGTTATATCTTTTCTGCCATCTAATGAAGAAAAAATTAGCATTTGAAATGAATATTATAACAAAATGCGTGTTGTTTCATCATGATACAAGGTAAAGACTTCACCAGATGTCAACTGTTTACAGATTTGCATGATGATTTGTAACTGGTAATAAGTGTGATTTTTTTGTCTTTAAGTAAAGTGAAGATTATAAAAAAGAATAAATTTTAATTTAAATGAATGGTTAACTAGTGTTTAAGATAAAATTTAGAGCTGATTTAAAAAATCAGTTTCTTACACATTTCAACATGTTTTACTATGATACAATGCTGAGTTTACAAAATAAAGTATCAGTTAAAAGCAATGTAAGTTGGGAAATTTTTAGAATCCTATAAAATCAGATCCTTGTGATGAAAGATGGTAAAGTCTTAGGCTCATCCTTATAGTATCACATAATTTATTAAGGGTACTTGCATTAAAAAAATTAATAATTTTAATATTTGTTTAGTCTGATGATCCAATTTATTTCGTGTTCTGTATTTACAAGAATTGATAACTCTTTACTATCTTTCATTCAAAAATGACAATTTTCCTCATACAGCCTTGATCAATAAATACTGAAATAGTATTTTCCAGTGCCGGATCAATCGTCATCTGTTGGCTATATGAAAATGTGAAGAAAAACAACAACAACAAAAAAACACCACTATATCATTATTATGACTTAAAGTTGGCTGCACATTAAAATTAACTCCTCATTATAAGCATCATTATTTTAGACATTTTAAAAAATGAAAATTAAGATTAGACAATTAAATCCTCGGTTCCAGCCACCCACCTCCCAGTAAAAGTTGTATTCCCTTGGTTTATTCTGATATTATGTTATCTGGTCCAGTTTTAAATGGCTTCCATACAGAAAACTGACTCTTTGGGAAATCATTTTATTGTTTAGTTTCTGAATGGAAAAGAAAAACTTTCTTAACCTTTGTTCTATATTCTTTCGTAATTTTTTCTTATTTATTGTTTTTGATTAATAATTGAAATGCTAAATAAGGCAGAAAACTTTTTTTGAAAAATCTTTTAGAGGTTTATATTGTCAGCTTAAAATATGTAGTTCTTGCCATCAAATGTATTAAGAAATGTTGGTTTATATAAGACATTGCCCACTTTTTATCTATTAAAGAGCTGATCAATACACCTTGAATGATTCAGTCGTTTAGTGGTAGCAATCAAAGATGAATATAAATGTGTCACAGGTTTGTGATTTTGTAAAAGCTCTAGACTGTCTCTTTCTGTTTACATATTCTGCGAACTTTTTTACCTGAAGCTTCACTGGGAAAGATTTGAAAAAAGAATTATAGCCGCACACTCAAGTGCTTACAGTTAAGGCTGTGTCAGCGTTTCTGTAAAGAATCTCATTTCTATCTTAGCCATAAGCATTATTGTTGGTTAGAAGCTGGCATTTAATATCTTGATTTGGAAGTAAATTATTTCAAAACTGCTTTAAAAAATTGGTCCATATGATTTTGAATGCTCCCCATATGAGGCTACTCTCTAGGTATCCTTATAGTATGCAGGATGGTGATTTAACAAACTAATTTCTATATTATTGACTTTGTTACTAAATTAACAAGCACAATCCTATGGTTTTGACTTCCACAATGGTTATAATTTAAGTCGGGATATGTTTAAATGATTTTAGATAACCTTTTCCCAGTTAACATATATATTGTACTGCCGTAAGATTTTCTAACACTATTTCATCATAAGTATTTTTAATTATGCCAAAATCGGTGCCCTTTTATAAGTCTTTATTTACTAATGCATTTTTTTATTAGTTGTGATTTGATTAATGGGATTGATGACAACTCCATTCTTTATTTCAAAATCCTGCTAAATACAAAAGGGATCTAAAGCAATTTACAGTATAAGTTGTGGTATAGATTTTCATATTACAGGAAGAATCCTAAGATGTGATTGACTGAAAACTTCTATTTTATGTTATTTTTTAACTTATGAAAATCTAGATTAAAACTCTCAAACAAGGGTTTGACTCATTATGCTGTAAGATTGGTATGTAATAAGGAATTATCTTTCCTTGTAGAATTACCATTAAAAATCAAATTTCCATTATTTAAAACCAAGTGCGGTAGGAAATATTTTTCTTTTTCTTAGATCATTCACAAAATCAAATCGTTGTATCTAAAATTGCCATTCTTGTGCTCACTTCAGCAGCATGTATACTAAAATTACCATTCTAGTTATTTTTTCATTTCTTAAATGGTAAGACAAGTGAGACATTTTATAAACTTAAACTACAAGGATAATAACGCTGACTTAGATTTCCATATGCTTACATAATTTTAAGTTTCTTTCACACAATTATCACATTCTATTCTCCCAATAAGACTAGAAGATAGAGAAGGATATTTTAAATGTTTCCATTCATGTTTTGGAAAGAACAATGGATTTCATGTCAAAAGACTTGGAGTCTATTTCTGAGTAAGTCGAACATTCAACAAATATTTGTTCACTCAGTTTTGATCCAGACTTTACACTGAGACTAGAGCAGGCGGTGAGAACATAGCAGTCAACAAAACAGAACTGGTCAAAGTGTTTGAGTGTGTGTTTATGTGTGTATGTGCACACCTGTGAATGTGTATGTGTCTTGGACAGTTTGTTTAACTTCCTGAAACCTTTCACCTATAAAATGAAGTCATTAATGACAAAGTAGATAAAAATTTGTTTTTAACATCTCTCCTTTTTAAATATATTGTAACGGGGGTTCTGAATTTTTCTCCATATGATTTATGTCTTTAGTTACTGTATATATATGTTACATATAAATGTAATTGTTTTAAATATACATTTCACATGTATTTTATGCTGTTAACCACATCACAAGTGATTTATATACGTAGAAGTAGATTTAAAACACTACAAGACAGATTACTATATCTGTGCTTATGGAAAAGGAAAATTTAGTAAAACTAGGCAGAGAATTGATGAGCACTTACTTAACATATAATCAGCAAAATCAATAAAAAATTAAATTAAAATTGTGCATTCAGGGATTTTCTCCCCCCATACCATTTTAAATTGTAAATTCCTGACATCTAGTCATTGAGTCAATTTAAATAAACGGCAAATTGACTCTCAGTTAAATTATAATTATTAAGATAAACATTACAGATTAATACTGTTCTTCAACCAGAAAACTAGCAAGTGACTTTTGTATGCCTGAATAGAATACAGGCTATTTAAATCAGAAATACTACAATGGTTTCAGGAATTCACATGTAAATGTTACAAAATTTTTAAAATAAAACAAACAAAAAACTGGCATGTGAGACCCACCAAAGATGGAGAAAATCGCCGATGATCCTAACCTTAGGAGAAAATCCAAGTGAAACAGAAAGACTAGCTAGTCCTCGGATTCAGTCCAACTGTAAACACTGTAAATGCCTCTACAAATGAAACTTGACTTAGAGATATTGCTGTTTTTTTTTGCCACATAAAGTGATTCTAAGGTCATTAAAAACAAAATTTACATAAATTGTGTAAGTCTCTTCATGCAAGAATATGCAAGACTATGATTTTCAAGCTTTTTCATATATAATGATAATTTTTAAATTTCATCAATTTAAGTTATATAGCAGGTATATTTATTCACCCAAAGCAATAATTTAAGAAAGAGTGTGTATTATTCAAAGGGAAAGAACACATATGTGGTAGGGCTGTTAAAAACATATGTGATTTCTGTTCCCAAATTCCATTCCCCATTTGTGTGTGTAGACAACTACTGAACGTGGTTGATTAGTATGAAAATCTGTATGATCTTTTCAATGGATAATGCATACAATAAATGAATAGGGACCATAAAGCATCATTTAGCAGTTTGTAGTAATGATAACAGGAATATGTATTAATGAAATTTTGCACTTGGATAGTTCAAACAGGAGACAGTTGGGATTGGCTTGAGGAATATGGCTATGGAAATGGAAAAGAAGATGAAGTTTCAAAAGCATGTTTTCCATAGTCTCAAATTTACCTGTTGCTCCTGTGTTACTGACTCTCCAATTTGTATCTCAGTTTCTACCCTGTTGCTCAGGCTCCAAGCCCGTGTCTCCATAATTTACTGTTCCGTTTTACTTGGATGTTTTACTGTTAACTCACACTCAACATGTGCAAAGTCACACACATCTATCCTGAACAAGTGCCTTCCAACATTCATGGATTTGGATCTTGAAGTCACTACTGTCCCATTTTTAATGTTTGGAGCCTTTGTGCTAAGACAAGTGACATGATGTAAAGCACTGCACGGTTTGCAAAATTCTTTCATGGTTAATCTGTGCATCAGCTCTGAAAAGTAAGTAGAGCGATAGTTATTGCACCCATTTTACAGGTGAAGCAACAAAAGCACACTGCAGGTTTCAGAGACAGACTGTAGACTGAGCAGATTGTAAACTTCAATCGTCCACTTTGATGATGAGTGCTATCTTTCTAGGTACTCATCACTGACACCCAGAATGATGGACTTGAGGGACATTTCTAGGAAACATCCCATTCTGCTCAGTGACCACTGAGCTAGAAACCTCAACTCATTCATCTTAGCTTTGCCATAAAGTGAAACAAGTTGAGTAGAACAAATGAATTCTTGGAACATTTCTTTAATCTGGAGTTCTATGTAGAATTTAACCTCATGGGCCGGGCGCGGTGGTTCACGCCTGTAATCCCAGCACTTTGAGAGGTCGAGGTGGGTAGATCACCTGAGATCAGGAGTTCGAGACCATCCTGACCAAAATGGAGAAACCCCGTGTCTACTAAAAAATACAAAACTAGCCAGGCGTGGTGGCTCATGCCTGTAATCCCAGCTACTTGGGAGGCTGAGGTGGGAGATTCGCTTGAACCTGGGAAGCGGAGGTTGCATTGAGCCAAAATCGCGCCAATGCATTCCAGCTTGGGCAACAAGAGTGAAACTTTGTCTCTAAATAAATAAATAAATAAATAAATAGAATTTAACCTCATAGAGCCTAGTCGCAAAGGGTCCCAGCTTTAATACCATTTTCATTTTCATGTTAAATTAGTAGCCAAGTAATGTGGCTCCAGTTAGGATCAGCAGAGGTTTTGAGAGTTCCTCTGACTTCTCAGGATCTCACCTATACCACTCCAGATGGAAAAGATAAAACGGAGAGCGAAAGTGTGGGTTCATGGGCTGCTAAACCCTGGTTTTCTAGTGGACAAGTAGGAATATGAGGACAAGCAGGTGGGTGTGGGAACTTGTCTAGTGGGTGCCCAGACTTGAGTAGAATTTGAGAGCATTAATATATAATTTTACTTTACTAGTTGCACATGGCTTTTGCTCTTTTCTTCTTTGTTTTAATGAAAATACATATTTTATTATAAAGGTAATATTGTAGTGGATGTTATTGGTTCTCCACCCAGATTTGTTTTGGGGAGGCACTTTGCCAGAATGCACTCAGAGCCACAGGTGCCAATCACTTCCCCTGGAAAGCTCTTGACTAATGACTGACAGATGTCAGAGTGTGAAAGCCCAGCTCCCTTGCCCCCACTCTGGACAGCTCCCAAGTATAACTGAGGTGAAACAGACAATCTGGGGAATCCCTGCAGGAGCAGGCTGAAGCTACCCTCTGCATGACTTTGCCTGAGATTACACACTTCCATGTCTTTTTCCCATTCTCTCACCAGCTGCCATGCTTCCTTACCAGGTTTCCCTGGAAGTGCTTCTGTTTTAAATCAATAGCCCTCAAATTCTTGCTTTAGAGTGTTCTTTTGGGGAACTCAACCTAAGATTTCTGTTTAATTTTTTTTTTTTTTTTAGTAATACTCAGAATTTTTTTAAGTAGCCATCCTCACCCCTGCCTGCTTTCTGCCACCTCCTACCTTACACTCAGGGCATTATTAATAGTTTAATGTTTATCTTTCCAGGTATTATGGATATGTATGCTTTTATAATAATTATATCATGCACAGTCCATGTTCTGTAACAAGCTTTTTTAATGGAATAGTATATTTTGGTTATTTTGGTAGAGCAACTTATATTTTTAAAGATTCACAGTATTTCATGGCATTGATATGCCATAATATATTTAATCAGTTCCTAATTAATATTTCAATTGTTTTGAATTCTTTAATATAGTTGTAAGTATACCTGTAACACAAATTCCTAGAATTGAAGATGTTGGTTCAATATTGAGAATGTATATATTGAATTTTGATAATTAAAAATGTTTTCCTAAATGATTGTACCAATATAAGGTATTACATTATATGTGCATGCCTGTATTGTGCTACCTGAATATTGGTATTTTTTTAAAAAATGTTTGGCAATCTATTAAAGGAAAGTATTTCATTGTTTTTGACATGTGTTGTATACTGTATTACTTATTAGGAATATAAAGCATGTTTTCATATTTAATAACCATATGTATTTCTTATTTTGTGGATTGCCTTTTTAAATAATTTCCTATGTTTCAGTTTTTTACAACCTTTGAATTTTATACTTTCTTTTTAATATTACTCACACACAATTGTTCTTTATTATTATTCCTGAGTATTTTGTACATTATGAGGTTGTTATGGATATCTTTTTCATGGCTGACATTTTAAAATTGGTTTTTGCTGGAATGTAAGGAAAACTTTTTATTTTTGTATATTTATGTTTGTATCTGTTCTTTTTCTGAACTCAATTATTAGTTGTAATATTTTTTATTTGATTCCCCTGGATTTTATGTCTAGACAATCATATCATCTGCAGATAATCTTATATTTGTCTCTTTTTATTGAACATTATGTCTCATATTAAAATTTATTCTCCTAGTGAATTGTATATAACCTTCAAAATATTATTGAATAATTCAGAAATTAAAGTTGTTATGTTTCCAACTTTAACATAAACTCTACTAAGTATGAAGTCTATTATTTATTAATTTTTATTTTTATTTTATGTATGTGTTTTTAGTATTTTATTTAGAAACACTAGCTATATTCATAAATGAAATATAACTAAAGTGAAATATGCCAGATTTTTGTATAAAGACTATGGTGAGATTAGAATTTAAAAGACTTCTATATTTTCCCCCTCACTTCTGGGAAGAGTTAAAATATTTGAGAGTTGCTTTTTCTTTGGTAGTTTTTTTGGGAATCATTCTAATCTATTTGGACCTTTTTGTTTTGGGAAAAGAAGTCTTTTATAAACTTTTTATTTCCTTTATGACTACTTACCACTCAGGTTTTTTCCTCAACCAACCCTTATTGAATCCCTTTTATTAACTTTAAAATTATGCATGTTTGTGTATCCTTAAATTTGTTTCACATAAAATGTTATATACTATTACTTTAATTTTTAAAAACTTACTGCACACTGTGAATTTACACCGTTTTGCCCTCAAGTTTGTATTATATTAATTGTTTTGTAAGAATGGTAGCTAGGGGAGTGCCTTCATTTTCTTTCTAGGTTTGACACCATCAATAGAAGACTTCAGGGGCAAATTTCATAGATAACTTGCTAAGAGGTCCAAACTGAATGGAGCCTCAGGGTAAGGGGTGAGCATCCAAAACTCCACCAGCTTTGTGCTCAGGGGAGCCCCCTGGTAGCTGCCTTGGTTCCTGCTTCATGCCCAACTCCTGCTGCACTAAGCTGGATGGCGGGAATTGGGCGCACATGGGGAAAAAACTTCAGTTTTCTGCCCAGGTGTGGTTCTCCTTTGCCTTTGTTTGGTTACAGGCTGCTCAGCATGCTTGGCTTTTCCATTATTTTGATTTACATTTCTTCGTGTCCTCTGGGGAATTCTAATTTTATGGACACTTTTGGCATCCTTTTCTCTTTCCAGCACCCTTATGCATTTATTCTTGTTTTTGCATTTCTAGTTCATTTCACTGGGATTTTTGGAGGGAGGCAAAGGCATGCATTCTTTCAGTCTTCATTGCAACTGGGAATCTTGTAGTTATTTTTGGCTCATCTTTCCTCATCCCCTATAATAACCATTCAGTCACACAATCCTATGAAATTTCCTTCCAAATCCCACTGTAAACCCTCTCTTCCTCTCCATCCCCAGCCGTTTCATCACTACCACAGCCTCCTCACTGGTGTATCTTATTCCAACATGAGCCTTTTGAATTCATCCCACATATCACAGAATCATCTTTCTTAAATTCTCCTTTGATTTACTATACCACTACACTATTAAGAGTGAGATTGTGATTCTCTTTTTCTGAACACAGTAAGTCTAAATTCTTCTTCCTGGCTTTCTCAGCCTTAAATCTCTCCTCCAATATTTATCACATACTCTTAACTGTGGCGGGGCCTATAACTTTAATGCTCCATGAATATTTCAGAGTGGAGGGGAAAGCGTAGGTTTTGATGTCAGACTGACTTGGATTCTGGTGCTTCCCTGGCATCTTGGACAAGCTAATAAATCTACTAAATCTCAGTTTCTTTCCTTATAAAATAATGGTAGTTATAGCTATCTCAGAGAGTTTTGCTGATTACTTACAAAAAAAAAAGTAAAATACCTGGCTCATAACATTAGCTTAACAAATGTCAGTTTCCTTTCCATCTGTATCAACTTAGGGTCTTTGTGCACAAGCAACCAAAACTGGTTCTGACCAACTAAAGCAGAAAAGAAATTAGTAAAATGGGGCAGCTCACAGAAAGGGTGTGAACCAGGCATGTCTAGAACAGAATCCAGGGTTTGTGTGTCACGAAATTGTCAATTAGCCAGGATAATGAATAAATGCCAACCATTTTTTCCCTGTCTCTACAATCCTTGGTTCACTTCATTTAAGATGCTATGTTCTGGTGGAGAAAGCCTGGTTGGCTTGGGTCATACACCTTAGCTTGAGAAGGGCAGGGCACTTTGATGAACAGTTTTGCATCTCCTAGGGAATCCACACTAGATGTTCCCCTTAGAAAACTTGTGATCAGCACTCTCACTAAAGAAGGAGCTGTGTTAGAGAAAGAGACCCAGACAACTACAGAGAAGACCCATTCCAGCTGTTCATCTTAATTCACATGATTTCCACTCATAAATAGTCATAGATAACCAGAGATCACGAGATACTTAAGAAAAATCATCAGGAAAAAAGGGACAAAGAGAAAACAGAACAATTTACCTTGGAGGCAAGCAATAATACAAGGAACGAATTATAATTTTTTAAATGACCAATTAGTATTCTCAGAGAGCCAAAAAGATATTGTATCCTGAAAATAAGAACAGGTTGCTATGAAGAAAGATCAACTGGGGAAAAATAAATAATTACTAGAAACAAAATTTATAACTGATAAAATAAAAAGTTAAGGAGAAGGCTGAAAATAATAGAGATAATAACATGCTGGTGAACTATAAGGTGCAGCCATGGAAATTTCACATGGGAGACAGCAAAAAGACCAAAATGGAAAATATGAGAGAAGTGTGAAGAGACACAGAGGATAAATCCAGAAAATCCAATGAAGAGCTCCAGAAAAACAGGACAGAGGCAATGAGAGGAAGGACGTGGTCAAAGACACAGTGTGGAATAGCCTGACTTAAAAATAACAAACTGGTGAAATTTCTATACTCAAGTGAAAAAATCTGAAAATTCTAAAAGCTTTCAGAAAAACAAGACAGGTTACTTAGGAAAAATGTTATATCTCATTAAAAACAAAATAATATCTTCACAGTTCGTAGGGTAGGAAATATTGAATCAATAGCCAAACTATCAATCAAACATGAGGGACAGAAGAGGAGAAAATTAGAGAAGGTAAAAATGATTAGGTGCAGCAAACCACCATGGCACATGTATACCTGTGTAACAAACCTGCATGTTCTGCACATGTATCTCAGAACTTAAAATTAAAAAATGGTATTTGGGGCATGAAGGGTCTCAGGGGAGCTACTGCTCTCCCCGTTTGGGGAAATCCTCAAAAAGGTGCTGCAAAGCAAGAGAGAGATAGAGCAAAGGGAGATAATGAGTCACTCAGTTGCACTCCAGTCTGAGTGTGACTCAGTCTCTGGTCTTGGGAAAGCATGGGGTTCCATTTCCTTCTGTGGTCAGGCCACGCTGTGACTCTATAGGGGGTTCCACTGAAGTTATAACAGCTTTATAAGTGCTATTTATTAGTTTGCTGTCTTTGAAATGGATTTATGTTCGAAGCATGAATGATTTAGATATTGTTTAAGAACAGAGTATAATATAATAAATATTGATGAACTAAAATAAAAAAAATTTGGAGTTGAAGGGGATACAAGAGGTAAAAGTGAGCAAGCATGCCAGGTTCCTTATCTTACATAGTAAGAAGTTAATAGAAGCTGTATAATGTTAATAAATTAAGAAATAGATACGAAGTCTTAAAAGTTACCACACACTAGAAGTATTAAAAATGATACAACCAACAGAAATCCAGTATACATCTTTGTCCATAAATTTCAAAATGAATGTGGTCTTTTCAGCAGGGAGAGCTGTCCAGCAGTGGTAAAGTCATGCTCCTGTGGCATGAGTTGACTTCTGGAAGTGGGAAAGCAGAGGCCATCTGCCGGATCATGCTGTAGGGCAGGGTGTATCAACCTCAGAACTGTTGTCATTTTGAGCCAAATAGTTTCTTATTGTTGGGAGCCATCCTGTGCATTGTAGGATGTTTAATAACACATCAGGCTCTTAACCAGATGCCAGTAGCACCTTCTCCCACTTATACAACCAAAAGAAGTCTCTAGACATTGACAAATGTCCCCTGGGGAGCAAAAACAGCCCATTTGAGACCTGGAGTGGGTGAGAAACCTGACATAGGTGATTTCTGACTATGCGAGAAGCTGAACCAAGTGACTGCCTCAGCCTCTCTCAACTAAATGCTTTGTCTTTGAACTGTTAGGGAGGGAGTCAGCATTTTGCTTAGACCTAGTTTCTTTCTTAACATTTTAGTTTTTCCAATTCATACAAATTTCCTTTGATTCAGTTCAATTCAACCAATATCTTTGAGTGCCAACTATGTCAGACACTGTGCCCAGTTAACACATCTCTGTTGGACAAATTTTCATTTTTGAGGGTAATAAATGATGAATGTTCCCCCGATATTCCTTGCCTAGACAAGGTTTCCTTTCCTACTAGACACTGTCACACATTTCATTTTGTCTCAGGTTCAGATATTACCAGTTGTTAGGGCTGACTGAAAGTTTTAGTAAAGCCTTCTAATTTCCATATTTCAAAATGAAGTAATGAGAGAAAAGTTACTTTGTAGAAGACAGCAAATAAAACTGAAATTGACAGTCACAACTATTGGTTGGCTAATAAAAATGTGAACTACTTCACACTTGACATGCAAATTTGTTACAATTAAAATATAGTAGGATTCCACTCTTCAAAGAGTTTATCACAAACCCAGATTATATTTTTGATATGAGAATGAGTGCAGTGGTTCTGAGTGTAAAATTTGATTCAGTGTTTTTAAGATAAAAGGCAGCTTACAGCTATTACATTCCACTCTTAGGAGCTAGGTGGCATTTCCTTTTTATTGAAAAATTGGAGATTTTCAAGTTTACTGAAATGTAAACTGTGAGTTACTCTATTTGTAATAAATGGCATGAATCATTTTCTTCTATACTGGAATGCATTTTTAGTTAAGTTTTTCCTTTAAGGCAATTCGTAGTTTTTAAAAAATGTATCTGTGAAGATACCCTATGAGAGTTGCATGTCAACCTCCAGAGATAAAAATGGTAATAGAAACATAAATGGAATCCCTGGTGGTGGTAAAATTTGAAATATATTTTCACAAAATTTTAACTATGCATACATATCGACCTTAATTATTGCGATCAGGTCTGAGAATCACAGTGGACCACAGCTGGGCTGCTGCTCATCTGATCCCTTTACATATATGGAGAATGAACGTGCACATAGAATTCTGTACCCTTCACAGTGAGTGTGTTGGAGCACCTTGCACCGGCCAGCACATTCCTGTGCCTGTCTTTATACATATACACATGCAGGCACACAAATAACACTCTCTTACTGAACTTCCTCACTACAAAAAAGGCTGCATTTTTCATTTGCTTGTCTTTGCCTTGAAAGTTATAGACCTAATTATGCTACTACCATTCTCTGTACACATCCCTAAATAAGTGAAGCCCTTCTCTATCCATGAATTCTTAGCTTCTATCAAAGATTAATGTAGGAAATGGCCATAGAAAAACATTTTTTGGTAATACTTGCTTTCATATTTTTATTCATCCACTCAATAGTTTAAGTGTCTACAGTAGGCATGGAACTATGCTAAGCTTTTCCTTAGAAAATATTTCTATGGGCAAATTATTTCTTCCTGATAAATCAGGTATTTTTAAGAATGAGAGTTTCAGTTCAGTGTTTTCATTTATAACTTTCCGACTAGGAAGAGCAAAGCTAATGTGTAGCTCAGTTGCAACAAGTACCTTTACTAAACTTCATTTTCTTGAAGTTTTCTTACCAATTATACAATTTGTGACCATCATATATAGATAGATAGATAGACATAGATAGATAGATATAGATAGAGAGATAGAGATAGATAGATAGTCCTATTATATATGATTTATATCAGAAGCCTTGAGAATATTTTTTGAAAATATTTGCCTTAAAAATTCCTTTGCCAGATATTTCACCATTGCTGTCCTAATGTACCTATAACACTAATTTGCTGAAGTCATTTTAATTCTGTGGATATTAATTTCCTCTAAATTCTTCCTTCTGCAAATTGAGATGACTGGATTCAGTGATTCCCAAATGCTGGTCCATGGGCCAGCTACAACAGCCATAGCAAGAAAGCATTTTCAGAACATTTAGGCATGCTACCTCAGTGTCTCTGGGCTGGAGCCAAAGCAGCAGGTGATACTGGGACCCAGCCAGGTTTGGAGACCCCTGGATCAGATTTTCTCTTAAGTATGCTTTGGCTTTGTGAGTTCATGATGCTTTTGGAGGGTGGAATATAATCCAGCACAAAGGAAAAGACTGCCAGTGACTCAGGAAGGGGAATGCCTTAGGTCATGAGAGGATTTTCCAGCATTTGCAGACCTCTCCCCAAAGGTATGTTAAGTGTTTCTCTGTGGTTTGCTGTACACTAATTACATTACTCCATTGTAGCATTTATCTCATTGTATTGTAATTGTGGGTGCACATCTTTATATATTTCACTTAGCTCAAGTGAAATCTATGAACACAAAGAATGTGGATGTCAGTCTCTGGAATATCACAGCCATCCTCATAGTAAGCATCAGATAAATGCTTGAATGGATGAATGAATGAACTATTGTGAGAAAACACTCAGTAACTCCCTTAACAGGTTTTGCTTCAGAGCCCCTGGAGAACTACCTGTAACAGATTGCAGGGAAAAAATTTGGGGTGGCATATTCCATCTAATCCCTTTGTCTGATGGTTCAGTATCACTGATTTCCTTTGAAGTGTGTCCAAAATCCCTTTGCTTTGGAGCTCTGAGTTTATTTCCTTTCCTTACAATTTGGTCATAAAGATCCTTTGGGACAAGACTTCTACACTTAAGTTAAAGCACCGTACCAAAATAGACTGTTACTTTCTCTACCTGATTCTCTCAAGCTTAACTGTTTTCTCTTCTAGGACAAAGAAAGGATATTCGCAGTAGCCAGAGAACTGGTTGATTCCATTGTTTCCCCTTTGAAGTTTGATATTCAGTCAACAACATCCACATTATAAGACTTTATAATATTCATTACAGGCTCATTTCTACTACAATATTCTATGCAGTATTTTTTAACGTATTTTTATAATTAGAGGAATAATTAATATAGGAAAAATATTATTTCTAAAGTATTTCTACAGTTTAGATTCAGTTATTTGATAGAAAAATATTATGAAAATAAGGATTTAGGCTGTGAATAATTTAAAATTTATGATAAAAATTTCTGATTTTGTGTTTATTCTGATATTTTAGTGCTTTCCTACATTGATCTCCTTACTTCACTGATTTATGATTTTTCTGGTGAGGTAATAGGTGTAATTTGCAGATATTTATATGCTAAGGACACTTTCTTAGTATAGCTTAATTTACTGTCTTTATAGCTTAATTTACTGTCTTCCTTTTCAAATTCCAATCATCATGTATCAGATTGTTATTTTAGTCTTAAAGTGATTATTTCATGATTTAAACTTTAAAATTTTTGAAAGACCAGATATCATTTTAGCAGTCATCACTTCACCTACTTAAAAGCACTGTAACTTATTTGCAATAAGCTCTCCTGTATATGAAAGTAGATACAATGAAACATAATTATGCATATATTAATACATAGGTGTGATCTGGCTCAAGGAGCCAAGCTTGGTCTGTGTGGAATAGCTCCTCTTCTCATTATACTAAGCAAGCTTGTTTTCAGTAGATAAAGAGGGCAGATATACTTTCCGTTGAAGAGTGTCAGCTGCAGACTGTTCTTGTTTAAGCCAGACACAGCCCACTGTCTCCATTTGATGAAGGCATCCCATCTTAAGCTGTCATCCCCAACATCCCTTCTTAGACTCTCAGAGAAGAGACTTGCATTTTCATCCAGGAACAACTTGACTTCAGGGTTTTGAACAAGAAAAATATTAGGGTGTAATAAACGCTTCTCATCTTTTGTACCACATTTAGTTAGTAGACCAGAATTGATATGGTGAAGGCATGTGACCAAGTCATTAAGCAAATTCCTTCCATAATATTTTATTTTGTTTTTCTTTGGATTTATATTGAAATGAGGTGGAACCAAAGCAACTGTACCCAAGATATTATTAAATGAAATGCCTGCAATTGAAGAGCAGTATTATATTGGTGCCAGCAGTGGGCAAGGGCTGTGATCTTTGAATGCTATTAATGAGGGCTTTGAATATCTTTATTAAGAATTTTAGGATGCTAGAGCTTCTGGGTAATGTCTGAACCATGGTAAGTGATGTGCTAGTATTGGTGCAAAATCTGGAGAACGAACAAATATGGACACCTATGACCTCAAGTTGACCACTGTTGATCATGTAATAAAGTGTATTTTGACCTCTCATCTCCAGATATATCAGGGACAAGCTAGAAGTGTCACAACAGAAACAAAACCTGTGATTTTTGTCCTCACACCTGTTCCTTTCTCCCTCACTCACATTCAGTTCTGAATCTGCTTAGTATATTTTCCAACATAAATTCCTGCTAAGCTCTTTCTCTGAGACCCCACAAATTTATCTAAGTTTCAATCATGCTTATGCTACTCGATTTTAACCAGCCTAATCTAAGACTTTGGCCTTTGTGACTCTATACTCTTTGAAATATGATGTTTGTGTGTGTTTAGCAGTACTCCCTTGACATCTTCCCTGAACACTGATCAGTACTTTAAATGGTTAGCTTTGGACGCCTGCCTTTTGGACGCTTAAGATAAAACATATTTTGCTTTAGATATGTACTTCAACCAGAATCTTTGAAAGTTAAATATTCTTGTATCTGCAAGGGGCCGGAAAACCACTTTGCCAACTTTGTTTTAGTGAACTTTGGGGGTGGGAGAAGGTGTACTTGGGTACTAAAGCCCAAACCAGCTTTCTTAGCTTCAAGTGGCACAGGAAACACCCTTCAGATTTTCTACATCCTGTCTCAGAATAGCACTTCTTTCTGTGCAACAGAACATACTTCAGCTTCTTGCTTGAAACCAACAGGAGGCACAGCAGATGCATTAGTAAGTCAAAGAAATTTCAAACCCATAAAGAAATGTAGCCAAATGACGTTGAAAAGCTCTGATGCATAAATGTGACTAGGAGTGTGTCCTGTCCCCTGATTTTTGGGGACCTGACCAGGGAAATGGTTGTCAGGTTTGCCCCATTGCTAGAGTAGTTGACAGCCATTGGTGATTTGTGAGATCAGATGACATAGATCAGAGGAAACATTTGAGGTAGGGGTTAACAATGGAACCCTTCCGAGAATGCCCTGGAGAAAGAATTAGTTGAAGTTAGGCAGAGCCTAGGTAGGGGAGACTTAAGGTGGACTAGATATGCTCAAATGGAGATGAGGATGGGGGCAGATGGTAGCAGTAGGTTTTGACAACATCTTTGGATCTTTACGGCTTGCTGAGCTTCAGGCAGAGCGAACTCTGGCACCCTGAAAATCCCTATAGGATAGATGTTTACCTGGAAGGTTATTAATCAGTTGGAGGAGTGTACGTGCAGACCCTGGGTTTAATCAGGCGCCTGCTTTTGCCAGGGATGTTTGCTTGGCCAAGGGAGCTCAAGCCTTTCCTCTGAGCTCACTTTCTGTCTGGAGTTGAAATGATGGTTCTCCCACCAGCATTTGACTTCAGACAGAGGGTCCACACCTGGTTTGACTGGGAACTCTGCCAGCCTGTCCACTCCATCCACGAGTCTGGTATTTTAATCTAAGAAAGCAGTTCACAACTTTTAGTATGCAATGATCTGGGATAGTTTCTAAAAATGCAGGTTCTTGAGTTTCTGCCTGGGAGAGAGATACCATGGGTTTAAGGTGGTGCCAGGAACCGCAGGAACCTGGTTTTAATTTTTAAGCATCATCTAAGGACTTTTAACGCAGTTTTTGAGAGAGATGACACTTTGAGAAACACTAGCCTAAAGGGAGCTAGTTCTACTTACTTTTAGAAAATCCTCTAGATACATTATGATTTTTGATGATAGATGATTTATTCAGGACCCTGACAGCATTTCCGCTCCAAAGCAGGGACCTCCGTGCAGTGAATGAGGTATGGTTTTCTCTGTTCTATACATATCTTCCCAGAATTTTGCTGTTAGGAAGCATGTTTTTAACATGTGGGTTTTTTTTTGTTTGTTTGTTTGTTTGTTTTTTGGTGGTGTTGTTTCAAAGGGTCGGGGCTGAGAGATCTCAAAAGTTAAGCAGACGTTGAGCATGGGGACAGACTCAGTACGCAACAGGGAGCAATGGAGATGGTTTGCAGAGGAGAGTCTTATTGCTCATTAGTAGTTAGGGAGGAGGTAGCCTACTTATCTTATTGTTCTGTCACCCTAGATATATGGGCCTTTGTCTGATGTAGAGTTGGGTTTGTCAATTTTCCCACTTCTTTGGGATGAACAAATTTAATAAATTTTAATTTTTTGATTTAAAATAAAAATTCTAGAAGTAGGTTTTAAATCTGAGGCCTTATTCAGAATGATTCTTAAACACTTTATAGAAAAAGGGTGGCATAGGAGTCTGCGGCAGACACTGTTAGCTGGTTGTCACAATCTCTATCCATACCCTCTTTGTCTTTTGTAAAATTCTAGGATGATTTAAAAGATAGGTATGGCTGGTGATATACAAGTGGAAATTTGCTGAGCGTTATTTCTGGGAAATCTTTTTTTTTTTTTAATTAGAATAAGGATAAACTTGGCTGCCATTCTTTCTGTCCTTGGTACTTTGCCCATTTCTCACCTTCCCACCTGGAGTGTAGACTTGTAGCTGGGGGGTGCAGCAGCTATCCTGTGAACATGAGGGAGCAAGCATGAACCAAGAGCTACCTCTCTCTTGGACCAAGCATGAACCAAGAGCAGAGAACAGTGATGGGCAAAGCCTGGTGGCACAGGGGGTCCACAGAGGGCATTGTGGACCCTCGGTGCCACCATTAGCTGGCTTGCTTCAGGGCCTCTTGTTTCTTGAATCCATGCCTCTTTAAGCCACTGTTGTAAGCTTTTGCTATTTGAAATATCACGTTGCCTTCATAAAAGATACTAAAACATTTCGTGAAATGTGCCACCTTAATAAAAACACCCACTATCATGGGCAGTTCTGAATCATTGTGCAAAAGATGTGTTCGTTAAAAAAATGGAAAAAAGGAAATAATTATTTAATGGCCTGAAAAATGATGCACCAGAGTCTTTTGGAGTTCAAAAGGAGTTAAAAAGAGTGTTCAAATGTCAATCTATTCCTCCCCCAGCACACCTGGTCACAAATTGCTTTATAACTGGAGTGGGTGGCTGCAAAATTGTCTCAGGACCTGAGATGGTAAGTTTTATATCTGTCAAGGTATCCAGAGGAAACACTTTCATGACATAAGCATGTTGTGTATAGAGATTCAACCAGCTCTCTCTCATTTTTCAGAAGAATGGAGTGGCTTGGGACCACTTGTGAGCAAACTTTTTGCTGGTGTTTTTAGTGAGGTACAACTGGTTTTAAATACATTCTGATAACATCAGATTTCTCCAGACATGGTCAACCAGTCAGGGACAAGATCCACCAGGCCACAGTCTCTAATTGTGAGTCTTTCAATTTTGAGAGCTGGAAATTTGCAAATGTAAGCATATAACTTGACAAACTAAAAACATATGATGGTTAAGCAGGGTATGTTTCATCAGGAAGTCCCATGGTGGGAGCAGGTGGAGACGTGAGGCATGCAGAGAAACACTGTTGTGCGTGGAACTCTGGATTGGGAGCAGGAAATCAAACTTTAGTCGTGGTTCTTCCTGTCTCTTAGTTAGATGACCTTGAGCAAGTCAAAATGTCACGAAAGCTCAATTACTGCCCTGTAATTAAGGAGATAGGATATGAACTTGAAGTTATGCTTAGACCTAAAATTCTGTGATTCTATAGAATTTCCTCAAGAATAGAGGAATGTGATCCTTGGTGCCAGAGCAGAATTCAGGCAGAGGTGTCCTAGGACCCTGAGGTAGATCCTCAGTAATATTAGTTAATAGCATTATAGAGAGACCCCAGGAAATAACATTTAAAATCAGCAATCAGCTTTGTCAGAAGAGGTGCAGTATTATCCAGTGATGATTTTTCATTTTTCTGGAGTTTCTATTGTAAAAGGGTTTTGGCCTTTTATGAGATTTAGTCTGTGGATTTAGAAGATGATAGAAATTTCTCTAAAAACATGAGTCTATTTGACAGCCTTAACATGTTCATCTTTGGTTCGTTCATCCTTGTGCTTCTCCCATCTCTCATTCTCACAACTTGTTGAAAGCCACATCTTAATAATGCTTTTCAGGCCAGCATTCCCATCCCTCAGGAACATTACTTTGGTAGAATATTCATTAAGATGTATATCAGTCAGGGTTCAACCAAGCAAGTGGAACCAGTGTGAGATAGATAGATAGATAGATAGATAGATAGATAGATAGATAGAGAAACACACACATATACATACATACACATACATACACACATGCACACACATACGTATATAAGACAGTGAGGTATTTTTATCTGTGTGTGCATACACACAAATTTATTATGGGGATGGTTGTCCTTACACAATTTGGAGGCTGGGTAATCAGTCTCTGTAAGCCTATCATCTTTGTGTCTCATGCTGCACCATGAATTCCACAGGGCAGACAGTTAGGAAGAGGAGATCACAAGCAGGCAAGAACTGACTTGTGGCAAATGGGAATGCCACAAGGACGGACAGAAACCTAGGTTAGCTCTGGTTAACTCTGATCTTGGTTACAAGGGTATCCTGCTGAAGCTAGGGCCTTTCTTCAGAGAGTTACACACATACCTGACCCAGGTGTCAGAGAAAGTGCAGGAGGATCCAAGGGAAGGTGGAATCGTTACAGGCCTGCTGCTGCTTCGTGTTCATGCAGCAGATCGGCAGCACCACGTGTGTGTCTTCTTCCTTACGCCTCCCACATCTCGCAAGAATCTCTCTCATGGCCCATCTAACCCAACATAGAAGGAAATTCTGAGAAATGTAGTTCAGCCTAGCCAATATTTCCTACCATTACAAGATCATCATTGTAGGAAATATAAGGAAATGAGAAGCATATTTCTTGCCCTGAAGAACTTTATAGTATGCTTAAATTAACGGAAATCTCTATGTAAAGTGCTCAATACAATTCTTATAAACTGCTGGTTTCCTTTCCCAGGTAGCCTTGCATTGTGATAGATTTAAACCTATTTTGAATCTTTTTTATTAAAGTCATACTACTTCAGTTTGTATAGATGGTCACATTTCCACAAAATAAAAAAGACAGTGTTCTGTTACTTTGCTTAGAGTAAGAGTTCAGTTAGTTATTAGAATAAGTGAGTCACATACCTGCTGAATATTGCTTCATTCATTCATTGGTCCAAAATTAAGGCTATAATTTAATACAATAAATTATCTCTTAGTCCACTTAACTGATTTGCCAGCCTAACTAGCAGCTCTGATTGCCCTGTAATATACTAACTAGTCTTGTGGAACACTGAGAGTTTGAGGCCATGAGAGATATTTCTGAAAACTTCTGCTTCTGCCAACAGAGTTGTTATTATTATATCAGTTTTCTTTTGTATCCAACATATTTATGCCACCTCCACTTGTTATTGTGATTCTGTAATTTAATTAATTACTATTGTGGATTGATAAAAATTGTTTCCCAAGAGAAAGAGATTTTCATTCATAAAAATTCAGTTAAACACTTTGGAAAGATTAAGTAAAAGCTGCTTTTTTAAATGGCTGGGAAATTAGCATGGCCAAGGCATTTGAAATATAAAAAGGCAAAAAAAAAAAATTCTAACATTTTAAGCAAGTTCTGTACCTAGATTTCTTTGCAAGTGTGTCCATCGTGGCTGTGCTTAAAAGAATTGGCACTGAAAAATCTTAGAGTGAGTGTGGTTTCTGCAAGAAATATAACACATAACACCCGTTCTGAGGGAAAACAAATCTTGGCCAACCAGTGAAAGATTGGCATTATATATTTTGATCAAAATGAAAAAGATTTATATTGGAAGTTCTAGCTAGTTCAATAAGACAAGAAAACAAAATTAATGGTGTTCATATTAGAAAGGAAGAAATAAAACTGATTACATAAAGATTAATTAATAAATATTCATTTAATTAAAAAATATTACATTATTGAATAAGTAGAAAAATCCCAAAGAATCAATAATAAGAACAATAAAAACTCCTGGAACTAATAAGTGAGTATGGCAAGGTCTCAGGATACGAGGTTAGTAAGTTCATTTGTTTCCTATACACCAGTAAAGAACAACTGGAATTTGAAATGTAAAACCTCCAATTTTACAATGGCACCAAAAAATATTGAAATATTTAAGTATAAATCTTATAAAATATGTACATTATCTATATGTGAAAAACTACAAGACACTGATGAAAGAAAACAAAAAAATCTAAATAAATGGAGAACGAGTGCATGTTTGTGAATTGGAAAACTCAATATTGTTATAATGTCATTTATTCCTAACTTTATCAACAGATTCAATGCAATACCAATTTAAATTCAAGCAGGCTATTTTGCAGATATTGCAAACTGGCTCTAAAATTTTTATAGAAAGTCCAATACCTAGAATATCCAACATAATACTGAGAAACAAAACTGAAGGGCTCACCTTACCTGATTTTAAGACTTACTATTAGGCTGTAGTATTCAAGACACCATGGTATTGGTTAAAAAAACAAATATAGACACATAGATCAATGGTGCAAAAAAGAGAACCAGGAAACAGATCTACACAAATATAGTCAGCTGATTTTTGACAAACAAACAAAGGCAATTCAATGGAGAAAGTGTAGCCTTTTCAACAAATGATGCTGGAACAGTTGGTCATTCATATTCAACATATGTATGTGACATAAACTTACACCTTTCACAACACTAATTCAAAACAGATCATAGACATAAATTTAAAATGCAAAACTACAATACTTCTAATAAAAAGGAGAAAATCTATGTGACCTTGGGTCATATAGAGGCACAATTTGTGAAAGAAGAAACTGACAGTTTGAACTTTATTGTAACTAAAAACTTCTCAGTGAAAACACTATTTAAAGAAAGAAAAGATAAGCCATATACTGAGATATATCTGCAGAATATATATCTGATAAAGAACTTGTATGCAACATATACAAAGAATTTTTAGAACTCAACAGTAAAGAAACAATTTAAAGATGGCCAAAAGATCTGATACCTAATCATAGAAAATGTACAGACAACAAATAAATATATGTAAAGATGCTTAACATCATTCGTCATTCACGAATTGAACATGTGAACAACTGGAAGATACCACAACACATGGAAGAATGCCTAAAATCCCCCAAAATCTAACAATACCAATTACTGATTAGGATGCAAAGCAACAGGAACTCTCATTCATTGCTGATGAAAACACAAAATTGTATTGCAATTTTGGAACATGCTTGACTGTAATATTTGGAAGACAGTTTGACAGCTTCTTATAAAGCAAAATATATTTTTATAATATGACCCAGCAATTGAACTCCTAGATATTTACCCAATAGGTTTGAAAATTTATTTCCACAAAAAATACCTGCATGCAAATGTTTATAGCAGCTTTATTTATAATCACAAAGAACTGGAAGCACACAAGCTGTGCTTCCATAGTTGAACAGATAAACAAGCCATGGTACCATCATACAATGAAATACCATTCAGTGATAAAAACAATTTGAGCTACCAAACCATGAAAATGTATAAATGAACCTTTAATGCATACTGCTGAGTAAAAGAAGCCAGCCTAAAAGACCACACGCTTTATAATTCCAATTATGTAACATTCTGGAAAAGGTAAAGTTTTGAGATGGTAAAAAGATCAGTGGTTGCCAAAGGTTCAGAAGAAAGAGGAAGGTTTGGATAGTGAAGGACGGGCTGTATTTAATCTGGTGAAACTATTCTACATGATACTCATGGTGGATATGTGATGCTGTGCATTTGTTAAAGTCCATGCAATTTTCCAGTGTGGTGACTGAATCCTTACAAATGTAAACTTAAAAAATCAGTAAAGAGGCTGGGGGATTTTAGAAGGATAAAATGCAAAATATGACAAAATAGCCTAATTTTATTAAAATTATTTGAAACTGTAGTCCCAGGTATTTGGGAGGCTGGGATGGGAGGGAATCACTGGAGCCCAGGAGTGTGAGTCCAGAATGGCAACACGGCAAGATCAGCCTCAAAAAAAAAGAAAAGAAAAATTGGAATAACCTCACTGAAGAGGATAGGGAGGGGGTGATGTTTCCTGATCTAAGTAATTGTATAAATGAATGATGAGTGGAGTCTGTAAAACTAACGGCAAGAAACTATATATAAGCACTGTACTCTAGTTAATAAAGTTATTTTCCATGGAGTTGTAGGTTAACAATTCTTGTATCACAATACATGAATACTGGAATACATCAATTAAGTCAATGTATGGTGTACAGTGGGAGTTAGATTTCTCACTCTGAAGCTGGAATTTACAGATATCAAGGGGTGGAAGCTACAGTGATCTATTTGGTAACAAATTAGAGTTGGAGACATCCATAGGCATTCAGCTTTAGTTTAATGTAGATATACATGGTTGCACATAAAAATATTTATAGATATATGTATGTATTTACAAGTTAGCATATACATAAATATTTTCTTGCTCTTACCAGCTGAGAGGGCCTAAAAACAAAACACTCCAGTTGCAATGAGCACACCTAGAAACCAGATTTTTGTTTCTAATGCCATTTTTCATACAAGAAAAGAATTAAGGCTTCTTGGAGAAATGACTGATCCTAGAACCTGGGCAGGAAATATACAACATGGTCCTAGAGTGTCTTGTAGTGCCAGAAAGTAAGGAAATGCTGAAAAATAAAATTACCAACAAACACAAACCGGAAACAAACCCTCAATGCCACAAGGACACAGGAGCCAACTGAAAGAACCTTCAGTGGTCAAATCTGGGGCAATGTGAACAACAGAGTAAATTAATATTAGATTATAACCCAAAATATCAAATCAATAACCATGTATCCTTACTGATATAAATTATTGAATAAAAAATGAGGAATAATAAACAAATATCCCATGCAAAAGGATTCCAAATGATTTATATAGATACTTCACCCTCAAAGAGGGGAAACATAACTTAAGCATGGGCTGTGCATAATAACTTTCTTCCAGATAATACCGTATGAAAAGGGGAAACATAAATTTATAATGGAGAAAGCTGACAGCCATACCACATCCAGATGATCAAGGTTAAAATTAACTGTGATGTCATCTTGATTTTATATATCCTTGTATAGTGGATGAAAAACCGCATGTTGTCTACATAGTATTCCTCCCCCAAACATGTAATCCCAGTCAGATTATGGGAAAAACATGAGACAAGTTCCACTTGCGGGACATTCTTCAAAACCCTGACCAGCATTCCTCAAAACTGCTAAGGTCGTCGGAAACAAAGAAAGTCTGAGAAACCGCCACAGGCAAGAGGAGCCAAGGAGACATGACAGCTAAACAGAATGCATACCTGGATGGGATCCCAGAACAGGGAAAGGACCTTAGGTGAGAACTGAGGAAACCTGAACAAAGTATGGGCTTCAGTTCATAATAATGTATCAATATTGGTTTATTAATAATATCAAATATACTATACTGATTTAAGATGTTGAAACTAGGGAAATTAGGTGTGGTGTATATGGGAACTCTGCTATCTTGACAATTTTATGCACACTTAAAACTGTTCTGACATTAAAAATATGTTTAAAATGTGTAAGGATTGTGTATTATGTATAAGGTTGTACATGTCTCAGATGTAGATGTCTCTTTTGAACTGGCCCAGTGCCAGACCTAATGGCATCAGATAAAAGGGAGGCTCTCTCCTGAAATCTCCGTTATTAATTCTGTGCCAAGAACTCTACTGGATGCCTGAGTTTTATTATCTCATTCAATCCCCATCACGACCCCACTGGGACAGTGTTTTTCTTTCAATCTATGGATAAGGAGTCTGATGCTGAGAGAAAATGAGAGATTTGTCAGAATCCTGGGCCTAGTAAATAAGATTTGAGCATAAAAGAAATCATATGTGGACTTTCTCTCTTTACGTTGCCTTATCGCATTGTTAGATACAGGAGGCCTTTAATACCAAGTTGTTAGCTAAAATTAAATCATTCTTTATTGCTTTATTCTCAAAATTTATTTCTTACCCTTTTGGGCCTCTATTTCGTAGTTCAATGTATCTTTGAAACCAAATTCAAAGTAATTTAAGCATCTCAAATATTCCTAGAGTTATCTCTCCACAGTCTCTGTAATGTCTGTTCCTCAGTTCAGTATTGAGCACTTTGAGTATTACATTTAGGATTTGGCATTACAATTTAAATTCAGTAGACTTACAACCTTTCAAATAAGAATTGAAGACACCATGGAAAAAAATATGATAAAATTAATTTTAAAAAATCTAAACAGAATTATGAGGGAATAAACAAATACTTTAACCTTAAACATTAATACAGTTATTATAATTCATCATGAAAGCTGACACTATTTTATCTGGTGACCAAGAAAAATAAGGAAATATGATTATATTATATGTCTCCTTTGAGGAGGGAACATACCAGTTTCTCAGAGAGGAAAAACTTTCCCGTGTTACAAAGTCTGAATGGATTTATTAGGATATTTTAAGGAGGTAAAAGGAAAGATTTGTTCACAATAGTTTCACAGCCAATATGGAAATAAAATGTATATGGTCGTTTCTCATAAAATCTGACTAACGGATTGAAGCCACAATAATAAAAGACAATTCAAAGCACATAGTTATTTGAGATGATGTTATAATGTAGTTCATGTACTTAGAATACATTCCAAACTTTAAGTTGAGGATATGTTAGACAACTGAGAGAAGTATATAGTTACCTTGTTCTTAAAATTATCGTCCCTAAATATTATCTTTCTTTATCTGGGTTTCTGTGGGTATCTGGATCTCAGAGAGTGTATGGTTTAATGTGTGATCAGTACTGCTCACTGATTCCATGCACAAATGTTTTTGCCAAGTACCTTCTGTGTCAAGATACTCTGGTTCATTTGATAACTAGTTACTTGCTCTCATGAGCATATATTCTAGCAGAGAGATAGAAAATAGCCTTAAGTCACCAGGAGACTGTTGGGCAGTAAAGGATGCTACACAGGTAGGCCGGGCACAGTGGCTCACGCCTGTAATACCAGCACTTTGGGAGGCCGAGACAGGCGGATCACGAGGTCAGGAAATCGAAACCATCCTGGCTAACACGGTGAAATCTCGTCTCTACTAAGAATACAAAAAAATTAGCCGAGCGTAGTGGCAGGCACCTGTAGTCCAAAAAAAAAAAAAAAAAAAAAAAGGATGCTATGCAGGCAACATAGGGTACTGAGAAAGAGATGGGGGAGGGGGGAGCAGGGACGTGGGGTTGAGCAAGAGAGCACAGCTTTATAGAGGGTGGCAAGAGAAGGCCTAGATGAATTGGCATTTGATCTGAGCCCAGAGTGAAGTGAAGAAGCCAGACATGGAAATATCCCAACAAGAATCAGTCACCTCCTACCAGGTCCCACCTCCAACACTGAGGATTACAATTCAATGTGAGATTTGGTGGGGATACAGATCTTACCCATATCAAGCCTGTACTATTTAGATTTTTATGGTTGTTGTTGTTGTTGTCTTGAAGTTACTGAGACTGTGTATACATCTCTTTTTACTTGTAATTTAATTTTTATTTATTTATTTATTTTTTATTATACTTTAAGTTCTAGGGTACATGTGCACAACGTGCAGGATGTGCCATGTTGGTGTGCTGCACCCATTAACTCACTATTTTCATTAGGTATATCTCCTAATGCTATCCCTCCCCATTCCCCCAACCCCACAACAGGCCCCGGTGTGTGATATTCCCCTTCCTGTGTCCATGTGTTCTCACTGTTCAATTCCCACCTTTGAGTGAGAACATGCAGTGTTTGGTTTTCTGTTCCTGCGATAGTTTGCTGAGAATGATGGTTTCCAGCTGCATCCATGTCCCTACAAAGGACATGAACTCATCCTTTTTTATGGCTGCATAGTATTCCATGGTGTATATGTGCCACATTTTCTTAATCCAGTCTGTCATTGAAGGATATTTGGGTTGGTTCCAAGTCTTTGCTATTGTGAATAGTGTCGCAATAAACATACGTGTGCATGTGTCTTTATAGTAGCATGATTTACAATCCTTTGGGTATATCCCCAATAATGGGATGGCTGGGTCAAATGGTATTTCTAGTTCTAGATCCTTGAGGAATCGCCACACTGTCTTCCACAATGGTTGAACTCATTTACAGTTCCACCAACAGTGTAAAAGTGTTCCTATTTCTCCACATCCTCTCCAGCACCTGTTGTTTCCCAACTTTTTAATGATCGCCATTCTAACTGGTATGAGATGGTATCTCATTGTGGTTTTGGTTTGCATTTCTCTAATGGTGAGTGATGATGAGCATTTTTTCATGTGTCTGTTGGCTACACAAATGTCTTCTTTTGAGAAGTGTCTATTCATATCTTTTGCCCACTTTTTGATGGGGTTGTTTGTTTTTTTCTTGTAAATTTTTTTGAGTTCTTTGTAGGTTCTGGATATTAGCCCTTTGTCAGATGAGTAGATGCAAAAATTTTCTCCCATTCTGTAGGTTGCCTGTTCACTCTGATGGTAGTTTCTTTTGCTGTGCAGAAGCTCTTTAGTTTAATTAAATCCCATTTGTCAATTCTGGCTTTTGTTGCCATTACTTTTGGTGTTTTAGACATGAAGTCCTTGCTCATGCCTATGTCCTGAATGGTATTGCCTAGGTTTTCTTCTAGGGTTTTTATGGTTTTAGGTCTAACATTTAAGTTCCTAATCCATCTTGAATTAATTTTTGTGTGAGGTATAAGGAAGGGATCCAGTTTTAGCTTTCTATATATGGCTAGCCAGTTTTCCCAGCACCATTTATTAAATAGGGAATCTTTTCCCCATTTCTTGTTTTTGTCAGGTTTGTCAAAGATCAGATAGTTGTAGATGTGTGGTATTATTTCTGAGGGCTCTGTTCTGTTCCATTGGTCTATATCTCTGTTTTGGTACCAGTATGGTGCTGTTTTGGTTATTGTAGCCTTGTAGTATAGTTTGAAGTCAGGTAGCGTGATGCCTCCAGCTTCGTTCTTTTGGCTTAGGATTGTCTTGGCAATGCGGGCTCTTTTTTGGTTCCATATGAACTTTAAAGTAGATTTTTCCAGTTGTGTGAAGAAAGTCATTGGTAACTTAATGGGGATGGCATTGAATCTATAAATTACCTTGGGCAGTATGGTCATTTTCACAATATTGAGGAATCCAACTTACAAGGGATGTGAAGAACCTCTTCAAGGAGAACTACAAACCACTGCTCAATGAAATAAAAGAGGACACAAACAAATGTAATTTAATTTTTAAAGTGATATTTCTGTCCAGCAGACTTGTCATCATTCACTTATCTGCAAGGCCTTCACAGGTAGGGACTGGGTCTTATTCACCTTCGTGTCTCTAATACCTAGGCATAGTTACTGGGCTGTAGCAGCACTCAATAAATATTTGCTGAATAAATAATTAGACAAATGAATGAGATTTCAATCTGCTGGTTCCCATTTACAGCTCTACTTGCTGATGATGTTTATAACTCTACAATTTGGCTATTTATTAGATAAATACTTGTTTTAAAATTTCATGAGTATTTTTTATTTAGTACTCCAAAATGATGAATTATTTAACCCTTCATTTGTTTATGCCCCAGTATATATATGGACTATGTATTAATGTTTAGAATTAAATTATTTGCATACATTCCAGGTTACTTACTCTATTTACTTCATGACAGTTATTAAAACCAGAACACAACCCTTACACTCACAAAAATGCTTCTTTGAGCATAGTATATGGTGAGCTATAAAAGAAGCATCATTTCAATCTTCATCATAGAAAATAATAAAGTAAGAAGGCTTGTATTTTGGAAGTAAAAACAAATCTCTGTTATTATTTTTATCCTACAGAAGCCTCCTGTCACCCCGAACATCATTGTGTGTGTACCCTTTGTGTATTTTCTGTTAAGTCAGAGAAGAAAAAGATGTTTACATTGAAATATCTTCTAATCAGTGAAATGCCTACTATGCTATTGTCTTTGTCTTATTTGAGACTGGACACCTGTGGCCCTAGGTTCCTGGCTTCCACCTGACTTCTGAGCATCATTTGAAATGAAAAACAAAACAGTCCCTTTTAATAAGCAACACACTCTGTGTTATTCAGATACTAGGAAACGCTTGCATTAGTCTTAAGTTTGTAGAAGAATATTTGCTCATTTAAATTTTATCTCTTACAAAGAACAAAATCTAGGTTGTGGTGTTTTTATAAGAGAAATGTTTTATGTCAGTGAAATTTTTTATTTTATTCTGGCATTATAAATTGTATTCTTAACTATTTGTGATTTAAAATTACTTTTTTTTCCTGAAACTATCTTCAAAACCTTGAATATCTTTATTTTATTTTTACATGAATAAGTCCACTTGGGATAAAGAGGCAGATGAAAAATAAAGCATAAAGAAAATCTCTTAATTTTTGAACTTGTATTAAATTATTATTTTAAATAAAAATTTACACTGAACATTTTGTACAGTTGGGATCCATTATTGGAAAATGTTTAAAACATATCAATAATCAAAGATAAAGTGTATATAAAAGGAATTTTATACACATAAAGGTATATCATTAAAGTATTATCATTAATAATAACTTTACTAGTTGTGTTGGTCCCTTCTCACACTGCCATAAAGGTACTACCCAAGACTGGGTAATTTATAAAGGAAAGAGGTTTAATTGACTCAAAGTTCCACATGGCTAGAGAGGCCTCTGGAAAATTACAAACATGGTGGAGGGGGAAGCAAACATGTCTTTCTTCACAAGGCAGCAGGAGAGAGAAGAGTGAGCAAAGGAGGAACTTGCCAAACACTTACAAAACCATTAGACCTCCTGAGAACTCACTCACTATCATGATAACAGCATGGGGGAAACTGCCCCCATGATCCGGTCACCTCCCACCAGGTTCCTCCCTCAACACCTGAGGATTAAAATTCAAGGGGAAATTTGCCTCACAATATCACTAATGAAATAAAACCTAAAACTTTAGAATTGGATGAACTAAAGTAATAAGAAATTGTGTCCTTTCGGTAAGAGCAGTAGTGAAAAAGCAAAAATGAGAAACTGCTTTTCTTTGATTATTTTATTATATAATCAGAGCTTCTCTTAAGCTTGCTGATCCCAATGCATAATTTTATTATTTTTTAAATGTCTTTTTTCGTCTAACTTCAGGTGCTCTGTTTTGCACACTGATTCATCTTATTCTTAGCTTTGCAATAATGTGCCATCTTTGACTTTTAAAAGTTAATCCAATAGTAAGTAGAAGCTTCTTCTTTTACTATTTAAATATGACAATTTATTCTTTCTCTAATAATAAATACAGTTTCCATGGTATTACTGTATGTGTGTGCACGTATGTGTGTGTGTATGTGCGCGCATGCATGCGTGTAAGAGAGAGAGAGAGAGAATCTCAGATGCAGGCATTCTTTATTTCTAATCTATAATTTCTATCCATTTCAGTAATAAGTTGTTCTAGGCACTACCACATTTTTTGCACACCATTTGTTATGTGTACTCTATTCTTGTCCTATAATTGTCCCAGATTGGACCATGATGGAGAAACAGCCTAGAAAATGGCCTTGTTGGGCAACAGGATGCCTCCTTGCAATGCTGACCTGCAGAAGATACAAATGATGATATCAAGTTAACATCTAATGAGCTTTCATTCTCAAAAATTGCTGAAAGTCTTACAGCAGTCCTCACCAAGTCCACTGAGATAGATATAACTGTCTTATTCTTGTGTTCCAGATTAGAAACTGAGGCTAGAGAGATTAAGCAAACTTTAATTGATCATTGTCCTTTTTCCTTCATGACATATGGCAGTGTTACAGGCACCTAGCACAGGGCCTCCCACGTGACAACGTCCGTGAAACACCGGATAAATGAATACATGAAGTAATTTATTCTGGTAAATGGCAAAGCTGATAAAAGGATCCATAACTCAACTCTAGACCCACTCACTTAGCATCAAAAGTCATGTCAAAGGGAAGATGTTAAAATCATCCTGGAGAAATAAGTCCAGAAGTAGTGATCAGAGCAAGGAGAGCCCGAAGGTGAGAGCCTCTAGGGAAGGTGTGGAGGAGAAAATAGAGCTGAGGCAGGGTAGATGCAAGCAGTAAACTGAAACTGGAGAGAAGGGAGGCAGTGTAGACAAATTCTGGAGAGACGGTCGATATCCCTCAATGGGTTTTATGAGTTCTTGGAAAACATCTTCTGTGGTCAGGCTAGTGAACTTCAAGAAGAGAGGGGATTCCCCCAGTCCTTCTCAGGCCTTTGTAACAGGAAGGATAGGCACAGCCAGAGTGACTGAATTCAGATAAAAGATGCTAAAGTACACTACCATGTATGTGTAGTGAGACATGGCCACCTTTTTGACACCCACTCTTCCTAGATCCAGCCAGGGAATAGCAGAGCCTCCAATGTTGCAAGGGTGCCATTTTCCAGAGAGATCCATTAATACCACGAGGGTCTAACAGCCATGGGAGGGGACAGGTCACTACTGGAGGCCAAGTGTGCCACACGGGGCCCCTTCCCAGTCTTTGGGATTACGTTCAGCTTTTCAATTGGACCTTCAGTGCTCCATCCAGTTAGTGTCAAAGCACAGTCCCAGGATGAGGGCAGGTACATCTCTGACTTCTTATCCTGATATCCAGCCCCTCCTCAAGCAATGTGCCCAGCAACTACCAGCCCCAGAACACCTGACATCCAGCAAAGTTCACTGGGCAAGGGCATCAATTTTCTTTCCTTGCCTGATCTCCTTTAAGCTTAATAGGAACTGAATTATCAACCTTGTCAAACCTCAGGATGCATGATAAATGTGCATGAATGTTCATCACCGCACTATATACGATAGCAAATTATTAGGAATGACCTAAACGTCCATCAATAGGAGAATGTTCAAATATCTTGAGATTTATCTTCATAGCAGAGTATTTAACCTTAGGTGGGAGGGGAATATAATGTATTTGATGAAACCTTGATTTGGGTTGTTATCTACATATTTAAAAGGAAGCTTCTTGCAAGATTTAGGGAAAAAAAAAGGGTATCCTTTTTTCAGAATCAGGGCCAGGCACTGTGTTTATCATACAGTCACTTCTGCTTTGCTGTCTTCTGCTTCAAAACCCTTTCTTTGTAGGAAATTTATTTGAGAAAAAGAAAATGAAAGGCAGTATGTGGTGGCAGTGGGGCCTTCTGTGGGGGAGACAACATCAACAGCAGAATTCTAATGTGAAATTGATGGCGTGAATTTGTTCAGTGATAGTGGGATCTTGGAGCTTTAAGTAAGAGAGGCCAATATGAGTAGGTTATGAGCAAGAGACAGCAGTAGTCTTTTGGATGTCTTCCCACGTGCTCAATTCAACATTTCATTTACAAGAAATATTAGCTTCCTGGAGGACTGGCAATATCCTCGTCCATTGGGGCAGTTTGGGGAAGCTGGGCCTACCAAGAAGGGCTTGCCCGCCAAAGCTTCCTGTTGCCCTGAGGTCTGTCACAGACTAACCCTAAGGTCAGATACAGGTCAGCTTTCATCCTCTGTCTGGCTGGAGCCAGGCACAATGAGGGAACATGGAAAGCCTTGGCCAGTTCCTCCCTAAGGGAGGTTCTCAGTTGCAGAGTCATGTTCCCAGGTGCCTGGAGGCAAAGTGAACTGCCCCTTCACAGGACACAAGTTGCACCTCTACTGAATAGCTTGTCCTTTCTTGAGGTCCCAGTGGGGGACAAGCACAGGCAGATAACAGAGGGATTGATGGGGGCTGTGAAGAAGTCTCCACAGGTACCCAGGGGAGTCTCTGTTATGTAAAATTGAAAACTGAGAATTTAGTGTGCTTGGCTGCTATTTCAGGCACAATGTGCAGCATCCCCTAACACCTTCCTAGAATGGGCTGAAGGTGCCAACCTAGTCCATTCAGACAACCACACAGGAGGACGAATTCCCTTGTGTGCTGCCACCTTCCTTGTCTCCTGTCCCCACAACGATCAGCACTGCCACCAGAATTTCAGAATCTGTAGATGACTATTTTGACCATCTCTTGGTGGACTAGGCCACCAGCCATGTTGTCACCCAATGCAATTATGACTCTAATAATTTTGCACTTATGGGCCATATCAAATTTCCTAAATAAAACATTAGAAATACAATTAAACCACCTTCCTACTTCTTCCCCCCGCCCTATAATTGAATTCCTCTCTTTCTCACTCCAAAGGTAATAGCTGCCCTGAAATTGTTGGGTAGATTTGCCTGGCATTTGCAAATGTTTGATTAACCCAATATTATGTTTCCAAGATTTTTCCATTTTGAAACATAATGTCTTTTTCATTTTTATTGCTATAATATGTATCACTATATAAATATGCCACAATTTATTTATTGATTCTCTTCTTGATGCTCTTTCATGTTTCTCTATTTTTCTGTGATTAGAAAGTATTACACAATTAACTTTTTGTGTAAGACTTCAGAACCATAAAGAAAAACATGCAAACAATGCCTCCCCCCATCCCCCCAAAAAAAGAAAAGGAGATGCACAGGCATTGCACCAAAGTGGAAACTTAGGTGGCCAATACACAGTTAGCTTGATTAACTCACTAATAGTCACTAGCAAAAAGATTCTATTCCATATCCATGTATGTTTTTGGGAGAAGGTAGGCAAGTTGACACTCTTTTGTACTGCTGGTGAGAGTGTAAATTGGTAAAACTACTTAAGAAAGCAATTTGTTAATATCTGGTGGAAACACTACAACCTATTGGTCCTGTTTCAGGGAATGGCCCTTCATTCTACTTCCCCTTTGTAGCATTAAGACAAAAATCATTATGCATTCAGTTTTCCCAGTAAGCTGGGCACCTGGCATGCCCAGCTACAGCTGCAACCAAGACAACAAGCAGGACAGCCTGAGAGGGTTAGTCTTAGGGGCAGCAATCACAGTGGAGTGATGGAAATCAGGTCATGTTTTCATCATTGCAGCAACTGCAGCTGTTTCCTTTGCTTTGCCAGCCACACATGGAGAGCTGACAGCTGGGTGCACATTTCTGTACTTGCTCCTAAAGGCTGCGTGGCTAAGAATCCTGCACCCTCCAGGAACATTCCCTGCATCATTTTCCACAGCATGTGGGCATGGAGATGGAAAAAGTCCTCTGGAAGCAGCTGTCTACACTCAGAGATCCTTTGCCCAGGCAGGGAAGAAGTGAGCTTGATTCATGGTCCTTACATGGTGGGGCTAGAGCCAGGAAGAGCTCTGTTCGTCACACAGTGAGAGAAACCAGCCTTAAAGACCAGTGCCCGAGAGAGAATGATTGGGAAGCGTGTTCAAGCAGGTCCGTAAAGTAAGAGAGGCTCAAGAAGAAGAAGGCGGCTTGGAGCATCTGGAGGTGGGAGACATAGGGAAGATAACAGATTAAATAGCAGATTTAATGCATCAGTAACTGTAGAGAGGCTGGGATGAGATGGACACCTACCCAGTGTCAAAACATTGATCTGATCAAAGAAAATATTGGTCCAAAGGTGCCTATGGGTACTAATGGGACAGCCAGTTTATAGCCTTTTAGGAATAATGTGAAGTAGTCAGGCCAGAACCAAAGATAACAATGCATTACTATTCTCTCTCATTCCCTCCCTCTGGAAAAGCCTTTTCTTTTTTGTTTCCATTTTTATGGATTTTGACAGAAAACATATCCATTTTGAAGCCAATCATCAGTTTCACAGACTATTTATCTGTACTTGTAAAAGGAAACATACTGTCACCTACCTTATTTATGGAGACAACATTCTTAGAAAGGAAAGTACAGTGTAATAGACACAACGAATCCATATAACATTATACCTACTGAAAACACATATTTTTTTTTTGGCCAAATCACCCCTCTACTAATAATGAGGATGGAGTAATGTTCCTAAAGAGAGTAAGAGAGTAGGATATTTAAAGACAAAGTAAAATAATAAATTAATGAAAATAACAAGATAGCTTCCATATTGTTTTTTTTTTTTTTGAGACGGGGTCTCACTGTATTGCCCAGGCTGGAGTGCAATTGCACAATCTCAACTCACTGCAGCCTCCACCTCCTGGGTTCAAGCAATCCTCCTGCCTCAGCCTCCTGAGTAGCTGCAACTACAGGTGCATGCCACCACACCTGGCTAATTTTTGTACTTTTAGTAGAGATGGGGTTTCACCATCTTGGCCAGGCTAGTCCTGACCTCAGGTGATCTGCCCACCTCAACCTCCCAAAGTGCTGGGGTTACAGGCATGAGCCACCACACCTGGCAGCTTCCATCATTTTTGTAACAGCTTCATTGAGTTACAATTCACAAGTCATAAAATTCACTCTTTCGAAGTGTCTTATTCTGTGGGTTTCAGTAATTCATAGGTGTGTCATCATCACTGCTATCTAGTCTTAAAGCATTTCATCTCCCAAAAAGAAACCCCATACCCATTAGCAGTCACTCTTCATCTCTTCCCTGCTCTCTCTCTGGTCCTAGGCAACCTCTAATTTACTTCTCTATGGATATGTCTATTCTGGACACTTTATGTAAATGGAATCATACAAACTGGCTTCTTTCACTTACCATAATGTTTTCAAGGTTCATTCGTAGCGTAGCAGGTATCAGTACTTCATTTTAAAAATAACTGAATAGGATTTCACTGTATGGATGTACCACATTTTATTTATCCATTCGCCAGTTAATGGACATTAATTTCAGTCTTTTTGTTTTACTAAGGTGGATCCCGCCCAGCTGACTGTGACTTCCAGAGGTATCTTGTGGTATATGTAAATTCATTTCTCCTTGTATGTAATTAATGCAGGCTAACTGCCTTTGTTACAAGCAATCAAAAGAACTACTTTGACACTAGCATACCTCTCTTGAAATACATTTGTGATTGCTTTCTTTTGGCTATTTTGTTTCTTTGAAATGTGAGCTACAACTGTTTATCAGAGGGAATAGTCCTGTACATAAGAAATGATCTCACTAAATTATACCAATACACATGGATTTAGAAGTGAAAATGCAGGATAAAAATGTTGCTGTTTGTGGTTACCATATCCGAGACCAATCAATATTACTTGTTATTTTTAATCATGACTACATCTCTATTGTGATGTAATCCATTGTTTTCAAGGTCAGTCTCTAGACCTCCTGGATACCTATGGAAGCTGAGCTTCAAAAACACTTTGTTGACTTTACAAAACTACAGTTAGAATATAAGTTAGGTCAATGTATCTTTTTATTTGGGTTCATCAAATAAAGCTGACTTGTTCTGGGCCCAACAGCAAGTGCAGATGCCTGCTTGCTAGGAGTGGATACAGTTTCAGCCAAGCAGGAGACTTGCTTGCTCATACATTTGCCCTGCTGGTGTCCTGTACACCTGTCACTTTCATACATCATGGGACCTACTGCTGTTACCGGACACTCTTCTCCTCTCTGACTCCACAGTCATACCAGGGTTTTTGAAATGAACATTCCACAGAAATATTAGTGAGAAAATTCCTGTCAGAAATACATTCTGATACATTCCCATAAGACCCAAATTCATCTCTCCATTAGTCAAAAGCAACCTAGTTTTTCTAAATATGCTCCATTATTTCCAAATAGTTCCGGGGCATATTTCTAAATATGCTGTGTTTAAAAGGCCTCCCTTTATTCCAAGATTCCTCAGTATTTGAACCCATGTAGATTCCAGAATAAAGCCATACTCCTTTGCAGCTCCAGCCCCTCATGACAGTAAAGATCTCTGAAGTAGTGTCAAGAGTTAGCTCCAAGGCGTCTCACACGATGAGGTTGCCGGCCACCCCAGATCTGGAGCTTTGGAGGATCAATAACACAATCTGTATCTGAGTCCAAGACTCATTATTTCTGGGATTAATACCCTGGTAATGAACTCGTTCAATCTGGTCCAAATTTTGTGTTGATCTCTTTCATTTGGAATGCTGACAGTTGGCTAGAATCGCGAGGTAATGATGGCATGGGATTGACTTTGCAAGCCCACTAAATAGAGAGCAATATGCTCAATTTTGTGGAAGTTGTAACTGTGAATTAGCAACAGTGCATTTTACCATGCTATTAATAACATTTTCCCCATTAATGCCCCCAGATGAATGCAATACAGGTCTTTCTCTGCTTTGGGGATCCTCTACTTCTATCAATTTGGTATCTAATTAATTACGTAAGGGCAGGAAGGAAATAGAAGCAAGGGTAGGTGATATCTAGTTATTTCAAGCAGCAGTCCAGAATAGGATTAGTTGTAACCACTGCAGAAAGTATGTAATCCACTAAGTACCTTGCTTTCATGTCAATTTCTGCCACTTTTGCTACTTTAATATACATTATTTTGTTCTAGTAATATTTGCCTCTAGGTTATTTCAAATTAGGATGTATGAGTAGAAATACTTCTGCAGACAGGGAAATTAAAAGAAATTTCATCCCTAAATGAGATATCAGCTTGTGCATCTTTCCCCAAAATCACTGGGATTTTTGGACTAAACAATTCTAGAACTCATTAGTAAGAAATACGAAGGGGAAAACGTGGAGGATGATTTCCTCTTTTTCTAGCATTCTCTAAAATCTCTTCAAAGAAAGGTCAGCCACAGGAACGCTGAAGAACATTCTTCCACCTGCATTTCTGAGCTCCTCCTGTCTAAGTGGCTAAATGAATGAGAGTGTATGAGTCTCTTGAGCCAGTGATGCCCACAGCTCTGCCAGCAATCACTTGGCCAGAGACAGTAACTGAACATTATGCTGCCATGGACTAACGCCCCTGCACGCTTCCCTGGTCCCATCTTCAACAAAGCTGAAAAGTCAACAGCATTCGTACAGAATCAGGCCAAGTTGACAGACAAAGGTGTTTTCATTCCCTATCTCAGATCTGTTAGGTGTAATTTCTGTTATATTTTAAAATAAGTCATTTTCACCAGGAGTTTATGTAGCACCTATTACTTGCCAAGAAAATGTGGAGGGAGGTGGGAAGCAAGAGGATTGTCCCAGTATGGTTCTCCACTTCAAGGATCTATTTCAAGATGTATTTTTCCCACCCCACCCCCACCCACACACACATCTCTACTGTATTGGCTGTTCAAAAGTGCAGGAGGAATCGGCACTTTTCCCCTATATTTCTGTGGCAGAGTTTACAGGGTGACTTCATGCATACCATTTCATACCTGATATATACCCTTCTTTTCCCCCACAAGCCCCATTGCAAACTAATTCTTACTGTGATCTATAAAGCAAGCAGGAGACTTCAAACTTTACAACGCAATAAGAATTAAAATCTTGGATGATAAAAGTTATTACACATGAGTGAGTTTGTCTCTCCAAATCAATGAAATAAATTAGGTTCCCTGTGTTGTAGCATATGGCATCCTCAGAATTGCCTTCATATAATTATAACTCTGTTTATTAAAAAGAATTATGTAACAATATGGTTGATTTATTCTGATGTGATTGGCTTAGTTACTCAACTGGACTAAGCAATATACCCTAGATAAAATTAATTTAATTAGAGAATTCATTTCAGGGTGACTAGAACCCCTCATCACATTTTGATAAACTTCTGAAAAGGTGTGCAAGCAAACAAGCAGAGTTCAAGAACACATAGACACCTGTGTGGCAAATTAAGAGAGGAAAGAGAAAAAATGGAGCACCATTTCAGAGCACCTCCAGCCAGAAGGTTGAAAAATGATACTTTACTTCATGTTGTTAAATCTTTTTTTCAAAGGACAAACAGTTCTACGGCCCTCTCTTCCTAAGTTACCTGAGGCCCAGTTACTAAACTGTACACTAGCCTCACCATTTTCTACTCCATCATCATAGTCAGGATCTCCTGTGGCCAGGCCATTGGTGGCCCTGGGGCCCTCATGTTTCAGTGTGATCCTGGTCCCAACATGGGCCAGTCTGCGTGTGTCTTTTCTGGGGATATGGAATGCCATTGTGAAAACTGGCACCATTGTGCTCAAGAGGATTATAGAGAGCAGAGATAGAGGGATGAGGACAAAATTACCACAGCTATTACGGAAACAATTCAAAGTCTATATATCCAAATGTCCAGGGTCAAGAACTGTATCCTCCCACCTGCTTTCTATCTGGTCTCCTTACTTCTGTTTTTTTGTTTTTTTTGTTTTTTTTTTTTCTCTTCTCTTTCTAACGCATTCTGTACAATGCCACTATCTTGTTGCTTGCTTATGTTTATTTTTTTGTTTCATGAAATAAACCATACAGACCTTACTTCATTCCAAAAAATGAACCTGAGATAGCTTCACTGTTGCTGGGCTAAGCTTGCTCAGCCCCTTTGATCAGATGTTATTTCCTTGCTTGAGAGCAGATGGCTTCCATCAACTAAACTGCAGAGGAAAGTCAAATATCCTCAACCTGGCATCTAAGTCCCTCAGTAACCTGTCCCCACCATGTCCCACCAGCCTTGCCGCCTGTGACCCCTCTGTGGGTGCCCATGTGGCAGGCATGCAGGACCACTCACCATTTCCTCCCTCCCCCATTCCCTTCCTCCTGTTCTACGCCCTCCACACCTTAGCTCATTCCATATTCTATTTCCAAAATAGCTCTTCGCTTCATTTCATTGCTGCTTCTCATATGAAACCTTTCCTAATCATCCCAACAACTATCTCTCCCTCTTCTGAATGTATGTGTGTACTTATAATTTTAAATCCTGTGGTTGTTTATATACGTCTAATGGTTTCATTCACACTGGGGCTGTGGCCCTCGTTCTCCTTTTCTTCCCGGAGCCTCTTAGCATATTAATCTAATGTGGAATTCAGTGATTATTTAGTTGAATGAAAGCACATTATTGTTATTATTATTGTGGTGGTGTTGAAAGGTGCTGTTTTTTTATTATTATTGATGCAATGCTTTATAATTTCTGCTTTCAGGCAGGAAAACATTTCCCATGGAAGCAATAATATGCACATTCATTCACCATCCTACATCCATGCTGGATTTTAATACATTGTATTTAGAAGTTTCCCCTCTCAGAACAAATAACTCTGTTTCCCAGGACTTCGTTAATTATTGGAGCCAACATTTCTTTCAGGGCTTGTAAATTTCCATTGTGCAGTCTATTGAGTCTGTGTGAGTTGCATGCAGACAAGGTCTTCTAGGCCTGTCCATCTCCAAAGAAGCTGATGAGAGACAAAGTTCCCAATCATCCGATTTTGTGCCCTTTGATGCTGCGGTACATGTGGCATGAGCGATAACATATTTTCTGCATGTGGTATTAACCAGGCGGAGCAAGGGGAGCAAATTCAGGCAGTCCCCTTGGTTCTGACTCTTTGTTTCAGCGTAGTTAGATCAGAGTTGTACTGCATCTCATTGAACTTGAGTGCTTTGATTTCCTTTGTTGTAGGAACAAAACTGTTAAAGAGAGAATAGAACAGAGGTGCTTCTATAATGAGCGTTGAAGTGGTTGAAGAAATCTATACTGAACAAAAGACCCATTTATCAGTGCCATGAAAATCCTTTGAATTATCACAAAGTTTTTTGCTTGAAATCTTTTATCCTAGTGGATTGATGTAATACGTATATCTCTAAAAGCTAGGTAAAGATTTTTGCACACAATGAGGGGAGATGAAAATGTTTTCCAAAATAAAATTATAAATAGTGATTTCCATTTGGGGGATGAGTCCACCAAGTGTCACTCATTACACCAAGTGTTTTCTTTCTTCATCATTTTATTTAATTACCAGTACACCTCCATGAGCTATATATTATTCCCATTTTACAGATGAAGAAAATAAATTTTAGAAAGTAATAAAGTCAGATGTAGAACCCAAATCTTAATTTAAATTCTGCTTTCTTTCTTTTACACTGGACTGTTTCTACATATGAAATGAAGGTATTCTGTTTAACAAGGCAATGAGTCAACTCCTCTGTGTTGATCACTGAGTTATTTACTACCTAGTAAGACTGGCAATGTCTTCCAAAGGATGGCACACTATGTGATTCAAAGAAGCTCTCCACTTTTTAGTTGCCTGAAAATCATGTATTTATAGATACTGATGAGGATATCGGCCATTTCAAGAGATGGAGGGAGCATCCAAGGATTATCAAAAGATGCTGCTCTTGACTTGGGAGAGAATAACCCAGAGAGGCTGAGACATTCCAGAAAAACACCAACTCTGAAATAAATATGAAAATGTGTGGGTACTGGAGACATGAGGAAGTGAAAAGCAAGGACACCTGATAAGGTCTGGCTGTGTCCCCACCCAAGTCTCATCTTGAATTGTAACTCCCATAATTCCCTTGTGTTGTGGGAGGGACCCAAATGGAGATAATAGAATCATGGGTGCAGTTTCTTTCATACTGTTCTCACGATAGTTAATAAGTCTCACAAGATCTGATGGTTTATAAGGGGAAACCTACCCAATGCCTGTACCTACCCAATGCCTGTACCCCCCATTGTATCTAGGAAGTAACTAAGTTGCTTTTGATTTTACAGGTTCATAGGCAAAAGGGGCTTGCTTTGCTTTGTCTTGGATGAGACTTTAGACTGCTGAATTCTGAGTTAACACTGGAATTAAGAATTTGGGGGACTGTTGGGAAGACATGATTGGTTTTGAAATGTGAGAACATGAGATTTGGAGGGGCTAGGTGAAGAATGATATGGTTTGGCTGTGTCCCCTCCCAAATCTCATCTTGAATTGTAGTTCCCACAATTCCCTTGTGTTGTGGGAGAGACCCAGTGGGAGATAGTTGAATCACGGGGGCAGTTTCTTCCATACCATTCTTGTGGTAGTGAATAAGTCTCATAGTTCTGATGGTTTTATAAGGGAAAACCTCTTTTGCTTGACTCTCACTCCCTTTTTGCCTGCTGCCATCCATGTAAGATATGATTTGCTCCTCCTTGCCTTCCACCATGACTGTGAGGCCTCCCCAACCCATGTGAAACTGTGAGTCCATTAAACCTATTTTTCTTCCCAGTCTTAGGTATGTCATTATCAGCAGCATGAAAACAGACTAATAAAACACCATCATAGAATCCCAACTATAAAACTCCTACGAGACTCAGTCTCACAGTTCAGCTGTTTCATATTCACAGAATTATAGGAGGCTAATTATCTCATAACTCATAAAAACCAACATTCCCAAGTTCAGGGGCATGCATTGTCATGGACTTGCCAGAACAGCACCACTTCTATCTATGCTTATTACCTAATATAACTGCCTTTCCGCCTGTCCTCAACTACTGACTTCACCTTCTTCCTGTTTGGTCACACTCCAGATTAAGACTTTAATTACTACTTATGGACTGATAGCCCCTAAATCTACATCCCTGGACCTTGACCAGTTTTCTGATTTGTATCTCCTCATTATACATCTTTATCAAGATGTTTCTGAGCCACTGTGAGTTCAGTTTACCCTATGCTGAATTCTCTCTCTCCTCTCCTCTTATCTATGCTTACCATATTGCCTCTCTTTGCAAATGGTTCTATCAGCCATCTGAGCACAAAAGCACAAATCTTGGGAATCATTCTGGTTTCAAGCTTTCTTCACCCTATTTACCATACCTCATCAGCCACCAAGTCTTGTTTGTTCTGCCTCTTCATAATCTCTCATCACTACTGTGGTCTCCCTCTGGCTTATTGCTGTTACTTTTGTAACTGGCATTCCCATCTTCAGGATTGCCCTCTCTATTTCACATTCCATCCTTCTACAAGGAGGTATTCATTTTTAAAATTCAGCTCAAGTATACCCTTCTCCCTAAAGCTTTCCCTGGCTTGACCATTTCTTCCTTTTTACCACCTGTCACATTGAATAGTTACTGTGTTTACCTCATCATCTTTCTCTCTAAATTATGAATGAGACAACAGAAATTCAGCCCTATTTATCTTTGTATCCCCAATGTTCAGAATATGACAGATAGTCAGACTCATTGAATTGAATATCTCCAATATAAATACTGCTTCTCAGTGACTTCTGTGCATTCTAGACCTGCCCTTTACAACCACCTCGAATATCTCATTCTTCTTTTTTTGTAACAGAGTCTTCTTCTATCACCCAGACTGGAATGCAGTGGTGGGATCTTGACTCACTACAACCTCCTCCTACTACATTCAAACAATTCTCCTACCTCAGCCTCCTGAGTAGCTGAGATTACAGGCACCCACCATCGTGCCTGGTTAATTTTTGCATTTTTAGTAGAGACGGTCTTTCACCATGTTGGCCAGACAGGTCTTGAACTACTGACATCAGGTGATCCACCTGCCTTGGCCTCCCAAAGTGCTTGGATTATAGGTGTGAGCCACTGTGCTCAGTCTCATTCTTCTTTTGCTTGACATTTCTTCAAGTATTTACAATGAACATTCACATTTTTCCCTACGTCTTTTCTTTTCCTGGTGTAGTTGCAAATCTTTCCACTATCCCTGACTTTGTTTTCAGGACACTTCCAGATGCTGGTCACCATCTTCAGGAAATAACGTATTACTCAACGTCATCTTTAGAATCAATTCTGAGTATCAGGATGCAGTCTGAGCCCCACGGGCACAGTAGTCTCCTTTGATGGTCCCTTATAGTCTGTACTTACAATGCAGCCAAATGTTGTGAGAGCTTTCTTAGGTGTCATACACCTTGTTATTAATAATTGTAGCTAGAGGACAATTCAACATACAGATATATTTTCACGTAAAATGACAATTTCTGAAGAATTTTTCTCTAAGTTTAAGTGCAAGTCTTCACATGTCTCTCCATTCATTTAAATTATTTTCTTCTTGCCTTTCAAGATCCTTTTGGCTCTTTGTTATGTTACCTGAAATATTAATTATCTCTCCTAGTTTTGAGTCACTTGAAGTCTTGGTTAATGGCTTTCCTCCAGGTTTACACAGAAATAAAATATTCAGATCTTCATTCAGTCCCTGTTTAAATTCAGATGTTTCTTCTCAATACATGTAACTTCGTATCCATTCTTTCTGAGTTACTCTCAGTTAACAAAGTAGCCTTTTGTTTATCTTGATTTATTTAAATACACTTATCACTAAACCATTCTTTTTTTTTTTTTTTTTTTTTTTTTTTTGAGACGGAGTCTCGCTCTGTCACCCAGGCTGGAGTGCAGTGGCCGGATCTCAGCTCACTGCAAGCTCCGCCTCCCGGGTTTACGCCATTCTCCTGCCTCAGCCTCCCGAGTAGCTGGGACTACAGGCGCCCGCCACCTCGCCCGGCTAGTTTTTTGTATTTTTTAGTAGAGACGGGGTTTCACCGTGTTAGCCAGGATGGTCTTGATCTCCTGACCTCGTGATCCGCCCGTCTCGGCCTCTCAAAGTGCTGGGATTATAGGCTTGAGCCACCGCGCCCGGCCGCACTAAACCATTCTTACTAGGGAATCTCAGAAACTTGTTATTCAATAGAAAGAAGAGCTTCAAGGGAATTTCTCCTTCAGGTCATTTCATTATAGACTATGTAGATATGGGATGGATGTACAAGAAAAACCATACAACACAAATTGCTTCACTAAGTTCACTTTTCTCAAGTGTTCAGAAAAAAAAGAACTATATAAGGCATTTGACGAATTTGTGCATGTCAAACAGAACAAGAGTTGCTTTAAGAGGAAGAAGTCACAACAGCTATATGAAAATGAGGGAAATATACTCAATTGCTTAGAAGTTTATTTTATAGAATACCAAATATTTGTAATTTGCCTCTTTTTTTTTTTATTTTAATCTAGAAGTTTTGGCTTTAAGTCAAATGTGCCATAACGTGCTTAATCAGCGCTGGTGAACAGACCTCTAAAAGTGGAATAGAAAGAGTAAGGAATGGAACCAGGAAGAGCCACAGTGTTAAGAATTACTAAGAGCCAGTTATTAGGACTTCAGAGTCATAGGTCAAAGCCACAGATGAGAATCAGAATATTGGCGGGAGAAACATTTAGAAGACCCTAGACAAAGAAGGAGAAGAAGAGAAAAAAACCTTAGGGTGTCTCATAAAGCCTAACAAGTCAGGAGAAGAGCAGATCCAGCACAGCAGAGCTTTGAGGCACAGGAATGAAGCCTCGGCCAACATACCTGAGAGAGCCTGAAATTTCACCTTACTTGGAAGGAAGTGCACAGCCCGAGGCTGACATTGACAGATTTCAGAGGATATCCTCTCCTGAAAAGAATCCCCTCCTTTGCAATCTCACACTTCAGTATTTCTGCTTGTCCTCCTTACCTAACAATGCTGGTGCCTTTTAAAAGGCTCAGATGCATCTTGTACTCTCTTCCAGTGCTGGATGTGTGACCAGTCACCAGGAGAGCTTCCTGATCTTCTCTTCTCTATGACTTTCCATAGGCCAGTTTTCTCCACAGGATTCAAAAAACATCTTTGATTGCCCAAGATGATTACATCCTTAATCACAGAGCCCTCGTTTTGACGCATTATGTATGAGATCAGCAAACTTGCAAAGCAATGTTGTCCATAGTTTCCCATTTTCAACTTGACATACTGGGGATTTAAATCAAGCTATCTTGGAGCAGTAAGCCAGTTCCTTAACCTGCGTTGCCACATTAGTCACTGTTTCGTTATTTCTGTTTCCTCTTAATCCACTTATCCATACACACCTGCCCACCCATAGAAGCCTATGCAGAGATAATTTTCAGATTCTGGCAGACGTGCATGCATATGGATCAAAGGTTGAGGCAATGTATATCTTGTGAATAATGACAGAAACTGCTAGAAACCACTACAAAACTGTCGGGCCCCAAAACATATTATTTCAAAAGAAGGTGACTCTCAGGGATTGTGAGGAAGCTGGACTTGATTAGGGCCATTCTTCTGTCTCCTGCTTGTGCTGGTCCAATGGCCTTACTTGCTATATAAATGAATGCTGATCTTGGGTCCTGGGTCTCCAGTCCTGCCTTTGGGCCCTCCAGTCCTGTCTGCAGGTTGACCTTCCCAGTCTTTAGAAGATCTATCAAGTTTGCTAAAATTGATCATCTTGAGTGTTCACAGATTAAAGCTCAGTGTGGTATTTCCTGGTGAACTTGGAAACTCTGCCCTATCTACCAAGGGATTAGCATTTTTAGCCCAATCGTTATATTAATCACGACTCTTACCTTAAATTGTCAAAGCCCAGAGAGACGATGACAAACAGAGGATTATTTGTGAGTTGCCGCTGTGTTCTTCTCTAGAGGATCTATTTATACATTTGGATTTCCTGGATATCACTGCATTGTCAGCTACTAGATTAGAGCTGGCAAGAGCAGGTACACAATAAAAGCGTACTGCTTAAATTTGACCGAGCTTTTCCTAAATACTATCAGTTTGCTTTCAGTGATTTTTTTTCTAACAAGAACACAGCAATACTGAACTCATAGTCATTTATTTATTCAACAGATATTCCACAGCCTCTTATTATGAGCACATAGAGCACATCCTATGCAGGGTGAACAAAGGAAAAGTGTTTCCTGTTCTAAAAAAGCAAACAGCACAATGGAGGCAGCAGAAACTGAATAAATAAAAAGCAATAAATAATTATAAATATTTAGGGAAGCTCTGAGGCAGAGGAACAGGGACCTGTAAGACAGTGAAAGGGGACACTTCACATTGGCAGTCAGAGGAGGCCTGTCCAAGGAGGTGATGTTTAAGGCAAAATGTGAAGAATGAGAATAAAGGGCATGGGAAGAGGATACCAGGGAGAGCAAAGAGCCTCTGTGAAGACCCAAGATGGTGTTATAGTTAGCTATTGCTGCATTACAAACCACTCCAGAACCAGTGGCGTAAAACAGCAACCAATTTGTTGTGCTCATGGGTTTTATGGTCAGGAATTGGGACAGAATGCAAGAGAAATGGCTTTTGTCTGTTTCACATTGTACAGAGCATCCACTGAGAAGACAGACTTTTAACATCTGCATAACTTGGAAGGCAAGGGACTGAAATCATCTAGAGTTATCAGATCTTTGCTCATGTCTGGCTCTTGTGCTAGCATGATTTGAAGGCTAGGCTCAACTGGGGCCATCAACCTGAGCATCTATACAAATGGTCTCTGCCCTGGGCTACCTCATAGCATGGTGCCTCAGGGTAGTTATATTTCTTACCAAGCAGCTCAGGGCTTCAAGAGTAAATAAGATATGATGCCTGACCATTTATAACCTTGCCTCAGAAGTGCTATGGGCTGAATTGTGCCCCCATAATTCATATTTTGAAGTCCTAACCTCCAGGACCTCAAAATGTGACCATATTTGGAGATAGAACCTTTAAAAAGGTAATTTAGGGTCAGGTACAAAGGCTCACACCTATAATCCCAATTACTTGGAAGGCTCTGACTGGAGGATCACTTGAGGCCAGGAGTTGAAGGCTGCAGTAAGCTATGATTGCACCACTGCATTCCAGCCTAGGTGACAGACGAAAACTTTGTCTCTCTTTAGAAAAGAAAAAGGCGGGGAAGGGGGAACCTAGGTTAAAAAGTCATGTGTCATATGGGCAGGCCCTAGTCCAGTATGACTAGTGGTCTTGTAAGAGGAAGCAATTATGACACAGACAATACAGACCAAGGGATGACCATACGGAGGACATGGCAAAAAGATGGCCATCTGCAAACCAAGGAGAGAGGGCTCAGAAGAAACCAAACCCACTGACACGTTGATCTTGGACATTTAACTTCTAGGACTGTGAGACAATAACTGTCCGTTGTTTAAGCCTCGCAGTCTGTGGTATTTGTTACAGCTGCCCGAGCAGACAAATACATCCATGTAACATCACTTCAGAAGCACGCTATTGACCAAAGAAGTCATAAACCCACATAGATTGAAACAGGGGAATCATAAGCCCTTCAAGAGAGGAGTGTCAAAAGATACAGGGCCATGTTTGAAAGCTGCAGTATGTTGGAAGGAGCTTGGCAGCTTGTGAAACTAAAAGGCCAACGTAGCTCAGACATGGTGTGCTGCCATGGAACGTGTGCTGCTGTGGAAAGAAGTAATGTTAAGAGGGCAGGCAGAGATTCATGATGTGAGAACATTTTGGCCATAGCAAAAAATTCAGATTGTGTTCTAAATGCAGCAGGAAGATTTTAGAAGGCTAAATAGGAAAGCAACATTTTTATTTCGATTTTTTAAAGGCCCTGTATTAGTCCATTCTCACACTGCTATAAGGACATACCCAAGACTGGGTAATTTATAAAGGAAAGAGGTTTAATTGCCTCACAGTTTCATAGGGCTGGGGAGGCCTCAGGAAACTTACAATCAAGGTGGAAGGGGAAGCAAACACATCCTTCTTCACAAGGTAGCATGAGAGAGAAGAATGAGAGCCCAGTAAAGGGGGAAACCCCTTATAAAACCATCAGATCTCATGAGGAGTTTCTCACTATTATGAGAATAGCATGAGGGAAACCACCCCCATGATTCAATTACCTCCTACTGGGTCCCTCCTATGACATGTGGGGATTATGGGAACTACAATTCAAGATGAGATTTGGGTGGGGACACAACCAAACCATATCAGGCACTAACGCTGTTGAGGAGAAGGAGACAGTGGGAAGCTGAGTGGACGCTTAGGAGGCTAACTGAGCAATTTGGGTGAACAAACTTGTTGGCCTGGCTAAAGGTAGTGGCAGTGAAAATAAAGTCATTGGTGGATACCAAATAGGGCTTGAAGGTAAAATTGACAAGGCTTGATGAAGAATTGAATGTGAATACGGAGGGAATTGAAGGTATGAAGGATCACTACTGGGCTTCTGGCTTGAGAAACTCATGGTGTTATTTACTGGGGTGAGAAAAACTCGAGAAAATACAGATTGGGACAGGAAGAGTAATGTAGATCAAAAGATGTTTTTTTGGACAGGTAAGAACTTTTGAACTTTCCTCAAATGGAGTTTAGCAAATCTCCCCTCAAATACTAAACCAGAGATAGAAAAGGCCCTTTTATTAGTACTGACATTTTTCCATTAGGAAAGGGAAGTAGAAATAAATTATCTGGAAGCATCAAAGACAAAAGAAACTTACCTCCAAGTCTTCTAAGCCCTCGACTTTCTCCCCTCATTTAAAGGTATAGACTTAGTATGCAAACATGTACTGAAAACTGTGCTTCTAATGAAAAAACAAAAAGACAGACTTGTTTGACTACCTATCTCATTTTATAAAAGAAGAAATGTCACTTCTTTTAAGCAACAAGTAAATCCAATTTGTCCAAGAAAATACCTAGGGAGATATTAGAACACTTTTTACTCCTAGAAAAGAATAGAACTATAAGCAGAATTCAATATCAACCTCACTTTTTAAGAAAAGGAAATACATTTGATTTTTAAGACAATAGGAATAACTTATTCTCTAATGAAATAATTGGCAAAACTTCAGGAGAATTCTGAATAGCTTGGGAGAATGGAACCATACATTGTAATCTATGACTTTCTCCAGAAAAACTTGTCTAATAATTGGGCTAATATATATGAAAAGAAATAGAAGCAAAGTCCTAATCTATTTGACCCTAGAAAATTGATTTGATTCCTAAGAGACCTTATTAAGGTTTAAGGCTGTAGTGTACCAGGAAGTAGTGTAAGCCCTTAGCAAAACTTTGACTGTGTTTGCATGATTCCCAACATTTAGACTAGACAATGAAAACAGAAGTCATGAAAATACTTTGTAAGGGCACATCTGGATGTTTAACTGATCTATGCCATTTTTATCTATAATTTTTGCTTTATTTATTATGCATAGCTTGCTGTCTACATAATGTCAAACATTTTATCAGAGAATGAATGCATCTACATTGATGTTCTCGCAGTATTTTCATACAGGAATTTTAAAAACTACAGGGCACATTTATAAGCATTATTGATGCCTTAAGGAAGAATGTGTTTCAGGTAAAAAGTCTTCTGTTTGACTGCCAGTAGAGTAAGCACCCTCTTATTATGAAAATAATAGCTAACATTTATCGAGATCTTTCTATATGACAAGTCCTATGCCAAATCATTTAAATACCTATTCTTAATCCAAATCATCCTTATCAGACACATGTTATTGTTATATATGGAAGATGGAAAACTCAGTTTTAGAGATTATATTAGTCTTTTAGGGCTGCCATAAGAAAAGCCACATACTAAGTGGCTTAAACAAACAAAAATGTATTTTCTCACAGTTCTGGATGTTGAAAGTCCAAAATCAGAGTCCTGGTAGGGTTGATTTCTGGTGAAGCCTCCTTCTTTGGCTTACAAGTGGCCATCTTCTCCCTGTGTCTTCATATGATCCTCTGCATGCTCAAAGACAGAGAGAGAGAGGAGACAGAGAGAGAGAGAGAGAGAGAGAGAAAGAAGAGAGACAGAGAGAGAGAGAAAGAGAGAGAGAGAGAGAGAGAGAGCACTCTGGTGTCTTCTTCTCTTAAGACCTTATTTAACCTCTTAATTATTTCCTTAAGGGCTGTGTCTTCAAACACAGTCACATTGAGGGCAAGGGCTTCAATACAGGAATTTGGAGGGAACACAGTGTAGTCCATAGCAGAGATATGAAACTTACCCAAGGTCACATACCTAGGAAATATGGGAGCCAGGATTGGAACCCTGGCAGCCTGACACTAGAACATCAAGCCTCCAACTACTTTATGTTTTCATTCATGGAGTAATGTCTGCCTTTGTCTTCTCAAAGATTGGCAAGGTTCACACACACACACATGAAAATAAGAGTTAATAAAGTGGGCACACATTTATTTTGGTCAAATAATATGAAAACATGTCTCATTAAGCTGGATTTTATTAAAATTAAAAATGCTTTGTAAAACACAGTGTCAAGAAAAGGAGAAGACAAGCCACAGACTGGGAGAAAATGTTTGCAAAACACAACCCCTACCCTGCCCAATAGAGGATTATTATCCAGAACCAGAATACACAAAGAATTTATAAAATTCAATAATAGGAAAACAAACAACCAGATTTTTTTTTTGAGTTAAACTATGTTTTATTCATCTTGGTGCAAAGTAGATCACATATGGTAGGTACTCAGAGTTTACAGAGTGAACAAAAACAAGAATGTTAAATGAATACTCTAGGTGATGAGGAATAAAATAAACTAATATTTGATAGCTGTTTATCTTTTGTAAAACACTTTTGAATAGATGATCCACACCCTTTTTATTACAAGGAATTGTGAACTCAGTTGAGTGACCATTAATTACTAAATCCCTTTCAAAAAAGAGAGTGCTAAAGCTCAAAAAATTTAAGCAAAAGTGCAAGATTAAAAGTTGTAAAACAGGTCTGGTTCCATTACCACAGCACCAAATTCTCCTTTTTTAAAATAACCTCAGGTGCCTCAGTAAAACACATACTAAGTAATTCAAACAAAAATGTGTTCAACATAAAACAGTGGTTGAAAATGTTATTTAGAAATACTTTTAGTTTCTGACAGTAAACTTCATGGTACTTGAAAATCTTTTGTAAGAACTTAATTATATTATAATTCTTAAAATATAGTTGCTATACATTAAAATTTTTTTTTATTATACTTTGAGTTCTAGGGTACATGTGCATAACGTGCAGGTTTGTTACATATGTATACTTGTGCCATGTTGGTGTGCTGCACCCATCAACTCGTCATTTACATCAGGTATAACTCCCAGTGCAATCCCTCCCCCCCCTCCCCACGATAGGCCCCAGTGTGTGATGTTCCCCTTCCCGAGTCCAAGTGATCTCATTGTTCAGTTCCCACCTATGAGTGAGAACATGCGGTGTTTGGTTTTCTGTTCTTGTGATAGTTTGCTAAGAATGATGGTTTCCAGCTGCATCCATGTCCCTACAAAGGACACAAACTCATCCTTTTTTATGGCTGCATAGTATTCCATGGTGTATATGTGCCACATTTTCTTAATCCAGTCTGTCACTGATGGACATTAGGGTTGATTCCAAGTCTTTGCTATTGTGAATAGTGCCGCAATAAACATACGTGTGCATGTGTCTTTATAGCAGCATGATTTATAATCCTTTGGGTATATACCCAGTAATGGGATGGCTGGGTCATATGGTACATCTAGTTCTAGATCCTTGAGGAATCGCCATACTGTTTTCCATAATGACAACCAGATTTTAATGTGAGCCAAAGACCTTAACAGACGCCTCACCAAAGAAGATAGGCAGGTGGTAAATAAGTATATGAAAAGATGCTCCACACCATATGTCATTAGGAAATTGCAAATTAAAAAACAAAAAACAGTGAGATACCACTCGTACCTATTAGAATGGCCATAATCCAAAATACTGACACAAAATCCTGGCAAGAATGTTGAACAATAGGAATTTTCATTCTTTGCTGGGGGGGATGCAAAATGGTATAGCCACTCTGAAGACAGTCTGGCAACCGTGCTCCTTGATATTTATCCAGATGAGTTGAAAACTTATGTGCACACAAAAACCTGAGCATGGATTCAGCTTTATTCATAATTGCCCAAACTCAGAAGCAATCAAGATGTCCTTTGGTGGGTGAGTGGATAAATAAACTGTGGTACACCCAGACAATGGAATATTATTCAGCACTTAAAAAAAATGAACCATCAAGTTATGAAAAGACTTGGAAGAACCTTAATTGCATATTACTAAGTGAAAGAGCCAATCTGAAAAAGACTACATCCTACTATATGATTCCAACTATACAGCATCTAGAAAATGCATGTGAAAAGATCATTGGCTGCCTGGGGTGAGCAAGGAGGGAGGGATGAATAGACAGAGGACAGTGGATTTATAAGGCAGTGAAACTCTTCTGTGTGATACTATAATGGTGGATACATGTTACTATACGTTTGTCCAAAACCATAGAATATACAATACCAGAAGTAAACCCTAATGTTCACTCTAATAAATGCTGTGAACTTCAGGTGATAATGATGTGTCAATGTAGGGTCATCTAGTGTAACAAATGTACCACTGTGGTGCAGGAAGCTGACAATGGGGGAGGCTGTGCATGTGTGGGAGAAACCTCTGTGCTTGCTGCTCAATGTTGCTGTAAACTCAAAATTGCTCTATAAAATAAAGCCTATTTAAAACAAAACAAAACAAAACAAAAACACACAACTCATTGACTCAACTGATAAAATTTGGCCTTTGGTGCTATGTTGGAGGGTGTGTGTGGAGGTGTGTGTGTATTTATTTTTTTACTTTTTTCCAAAAAGATGCAAATTAAGCAATTTAGTTCACTATAGACTGAATATTTTTAATCTCTAGAAATCCTAAGGAAAGTATAGTAACACAATTTCTGCATCTTGGTTAACAACCTAAGAGGAAATAAATCAACATTATATTAATTAAACTCTAAGTTGGCAGGCCGACCCGGTGGCTCACGCCTGTAATCCCAGCACTTTGGGAGGCTGAGGCAGGCAGATCACTTCAGGTCAGGAGTTTGAAACCAGCCTGGCCAATGTGGTGAAACCCCATCTCTACTAAAAATACCAAAAAATTAGCTGGGCATGGTGGCAGGTGCCTGTAATCCCAGCTACTCAGAAGGCTGAGGCAGGCGAATTGCTTGAACCTGGGAGGTGGAGGTTGCAGTGAGCTGAGACTGTGCCACTGCACTCCAGCCTGGGCAACAAAAGCAGGACTCCATCTTGAAACAAAAACAAACAAAACAAAAAGCCTCTAAGTTGGCCACACTTTGGGAGGTGTTATGAATGCTGAAGAGAAAAAGTCAGTATGCAAAAACCTAGAGTATCCAGATATAGTCAAGGCATTGCAGCACAGAGACAAATTCTTACATCCTGAAACAAGAATATAAATGGAGATCATATGAATGACATTACTGGAACAATGATAATACTTACCTGTGCGTTTGAAAATTCTTTACACACAGTAAATGCGTTTATTTTTTATGCAGGGGAAAATAAGCACAGGGAGACTGTCAGAGAAAGCCACTGATCATTGAAGCTGGAAAACATAATTCCTGGTCAGAAGATGATTTTGAAATACAAAGAACAATTATATGCATAGTTTGGTGGGATGAATATAGGATAAACTTAAGAATAAAAATCAGTGCATCTACATTGCCAAATATTATGCAACATAAGTCTACAACATCTTTTTGTCCCAACCTTGAATTAAAACTGTGAAGAAAGCGGTTTCGTTCATGAAACAAAACGTCATGATTTTAGTTTCTGTTAATGAATTACTTGCCTTTAAGCCAAAAATTATTTATCGAATCCGACACTCATGTGAGAAATCCCAACTTTATGGATTCACCTCCCTTCTCAATCCTTCCCCAAGAAGCTCACATCTATTACAGATTGGGATAGATCTGAGTAAAATGCACTGGAAGGGAAGATCTGGGTTCAGATGGTAGATAAATGTATAAGTTTGTCTTATCTGTTTTGGAATGCAAGCTCAGTGTCCATTTAACATAAAGCATCAGCTGAAAAAGTTAAACATCAACCATTTTGTAAATATTTGTAATGCATTACTTCAATAACTGCACATTTTAAAACTCACAGAGGATTAAAGTAGTATAGTGGGATAAAGTATTCAAATAACTAACTGGCCTCCTAACTCTTCTATGAAGTAAACAATCTGTGTTTATATTTGAGACTACATTTAAAAGCAAATATAGATTTGTTTTAATCGTACTATGTTTTGGTTCATCTTTCTCACTGTTCCCATGTGTTAATGTAGAAAATACTCAGTTGTCCATAATTCTGGAGCACCAGAATAAGTGAGAGCTCAGTGGCAATCACAGCACACAGCAAATGCCACCACTGGCATAGCCTCTTCCACTCACAGACTGATTTTCAACTGTGCATAATGCTATTTATTGTGTATGAGTGCCTAGTTTCAAAGAGAGCATGGAGCATAAAGCATGTTGCAGAATAAGCACTCTGTTACTGTCTGTTTAATTAACTAATTGATTAATAACATTTATCTTCTTGAGCTACTAACAGACTAATTTGGACAAGACACATACACACAATTATGAGGAGTAGAGTTTAACTGTTTCACCACATCTCCTTTGCACTGAAGTAATCATATATTATGAGCTATTCAGTGTCGTCAACACCCTGTGAGGCTATACTTTTCTTAAAGGAAGAAATAATAAATAGTTCCAGGGAAAAAATAGTTAGGATGAAAAGAACAGGCATACAGCAGTGAACAATGACCTGCTGAGCTCTGCCCCACAAGGGGATTAGGCTATTTGCAACGTTTGTAAGCACACAAGCATGCACACACACACATACAATCACCCCATTCGACAGCAGTGGTTTGGTGATCAGACCTGAGTTCATTACTTCCCATAGCCTCATCACATCCTACAGCCTCTGAAGACATGATACTGATTGGCAGAAAACAGAGTCATGCTAAATGGATGCAACATTCCCTAAAGTTGATAGAATGTTCTACTACAACTCTTCTGTATAAAAGTATTGAGAAACCATGACATGCCTTTGCAGGGACATGGATGGAGCTGGAACTAACAAGGAACAGAAAGACAAATACCACATGCTTTCACTTATAAGTGGGAACTAAATGGTAAGCACACATGGACACGTAGAGGGGAACAACACCCACTGAGGCCTTTCAGAGAGTGCAAGGTGGGAGGAGTAAGAGGATCAGGAAAAATAACTAATGGATACTAGGCTTAATACCTGGGTGATGAAATAATCTGTACAATAAATCCCCATGACACAAGCGTATCTATGTAACAAACCTGCACATGTACCTCTGAACTTAAAAGTTAAAAACAAGAAAACAGAACTTATGACCTGAATGGTTTAGGAGCAATGGTGAAATGATCTGGGGGAAGTCAGTGTAAAATACCAGTCAGCAATGGAGACTGTGCTGGGAGGAAGGCTAGGGGAGGCCAAAAAGCCTGGGATCCGTGGCAGCTCAGCTGCACCCTGCTGTCATGAAGTAACAGCTGCGAGGTGTGGGCGAGTGGCCCAGCTTCTCTCCAGCACCACCTCTGAGAAGCGGAAATAATGATACTCCACCTACAATGGTACTGTAACAATTCCATTGAGTACCAGGGTCCTGTCAGGAGGCGGGGTCCGACACATGTCAGTTTCCCTTTATGAAGTAAAGCCAGGGGGCCTGTGAGATGCCCACCCTAGAAAAGACAAGGCCCAGCGTTCCACATGGAGATAGAGCTTGGGAAAGTAGGGCGTTAGGAAGAACCAAGGCTGCTCCCCTCACAGTTGGCTTAACATAAAAACTTCACTCGGAGAAGAGCGGCCTCATGGCATAATCATTGAGAACTAGATTTCAGGGAGAGGTTTGAGCCAAATGGGCTGATTTTTTTCCCTCAAATGCCAAGTATTCTGCTAAATACACCCAACCATGATTTTCATTCATTTTCCAGTATGTATAATCTTCAATGAATTTTTCTAAAATTTCTCCCTCCTGGAACTAAATCCTCTGCCACTGCTGTTTGCTTTTCAAGGCTTCTTTAAAGTTCCTTGGATGAGGGCTTTGAGCTTTGAGAAATGCACCCGGTTTGTTTGTCTGCTCGCTTTGCTTGCTTGTCTGTTTGTGTTGCTTAGCTTTGCTTTAATGTGAAACCCTACAATAAATCTCCTCAGTCTTGTTGTGGGAAAGAAAATATCTTGTCTCAAGCAGTTTTTGCCTTTGCTTGCCCTGGTGATAGACATAAAATAATGTGGTACTTAACCTTTTTGTTTTTGTTCACCCAGAAAACAAGTAGACAAGGACACAGGAGGCAATAGGCAATAGCTGAAAAATCACCCAGTACCACTGTTGACCAGATTCTGCATACGCTGAGCACTTGCAGAGGCCTGAGCTACAGAGGCCAAATAACCTCAAAGAAAGGTGGAAAGAGCTGAGTAATTTTAAGTAATTGTAGGCAGTTTATTTACTTTGTTTTATTCTTACAAGACCAGCCAAAATCTCTTGAGCAAAGATCACACCTTGGCAATCCATCAGCACATGCTATCAGCACCACCTTCTAAACGTTGTCTAGAATATAACCACCGCACAGCACTTCCACCTACTAGCCTAGAGTTGGGCCTTCTACACTGTTCAGCTGGAGTCTGAACATTGCAGGAACTCCTTAACTATTGGAGGATCTCTCCTCCCACTGCCCCCTACAGTCTGCACTCAACACTGCAGTCCTAGGAATCCTCAAGCTAGTTAGAGGGTGCCTCTGTTCTGCCCAGGACAGCTTCCTGTTCCTCTGGTCAGTTAGAGGAGATCCTGGCCTGGATGCTTGCCCATGCTTACTGGGTGAGTCTTCATGCTGTCCTGACCAGGCTCCACTCCAACCACACGTATTTCCTTGATTTTTCCTTCCCCCAAGCCCAGCTTTCTTCTGCCTTAGGGCATTTGCATTTGCTGTTTTCTAGGCATTGAATTCTTTTTCCAAAATGTGTTCAAAGCTTATTTTCTCACTTTCTGCAAGTGTGTGTTTAAATATGACCTTCTCACGGATGCCTTTCTTGACCACCTTAAATAAAAAACAGTTCTCAGTTACTCTGTATCCTCTTACTCACTTTGCTCTTTACCACCAGTAGCATTCTTTAATATGTGTTTGTTTATTGTTGTCCCGTCTACTTCTACTAGTGAATTTCATGAGAGAGACACTAGCAGATGAGACTGACTTTCTGAGAGAAATTAATTTACCTACCTATAGCATAAGTAGAGCAGCTAGCATTCAACCCTCAGTCTGACTGTCTGTAAGCTGTGCTCTTTCTACTGAATCAAGCAACTGACTTTGAAGCAAAAATAGCCATGCTCCATCCATTGCTATTGTAGATCTGCAAATTCAATAAAGACAGAATACTCAAAGCACACTGCACTTTCATATCTACCTGCTGCATCTAAACCCTGCAAACTTACAGGCATTATCCCACTTGCTAACAAGGTTACTCAGCCTGGGGAAGTTTAAAGCTTTATCAGTTTTAGGTTTGCCAAGAGAGAGAAGAAAGGTAAGAAAGCGAGGCTGAGCCTAGCAAGGGCAATTCTTTAACTCCCATAATTTGTGTCTCCTCTGTAGCTATTAAACATATTCTTTTTCTAAATTAATTATTTCCCTACATATATCATATCTCTTCCATTGTGACTTAAAAAATAAAATAAAATGATCCTCCTGCCTACAGTTTTATCACACAGCCCTACCTCCAAATTCCTCCAGTACACCCTCCATACTCTTGTGAGGAGGGTCTTTATAAAACATGAATCTTATTATTTTGCTCCATTAAAAAAAAACTTCTATAATACAAAATCATGATTTCATGATGTAGCATATAGACTCTTTCTAATTGAATTCCTGTGTTCCTCTCAGCCTTCTGGCTGGCTCAGCTTTCCCCACCTCTGGCAACTTTTTCTTTTTTTTTTTTTTCAAGACAGAGTCTCAGTCTGTTTCCAGGCTAGAGCGCAGTGGTGCAATCTCGGTTCACTGAAACCTCCACCTCCCGGGTTCAAGTGATTCTTCTGCCTCAGTTTCCTAAGTAGCTAGGATTACAGGCGCACGCCACCACATCCGGATAATTTTTGCAGTTTTAATAGAGATGGGGTTTCACCATTTTGGTCAGGATGGTCTCGAACTCCTGACCTCATGATCCACCCACCTCGGCCTCCCAAAGTGCTGGGATTACAGGCCTGAGCCACCACATTCAGCCCCTCTGACAACTTTTAATTTCACAATACAGAAGTATTTAATAATGCCCTGCATGCATCCTTCAGTTTCACATTTACACTCTTTCTTCTACTTCAGGCACTCTTAAATACTACCTTCTCTGCCCTATTTCCATCTGTTTTGCATTTTGGTCTATCATTAATATCTAGCATCTCTTGAGAGCCTCCAATGTGTCAGACTTTGTCCAAGGGGCTTTGTATCTGGTTTAATGTTCACAGCAGCTCTACTCAGAAGCATTTATCTATGTTTTACAGATAAAGGGATTAAAGCTCAGAGACCCCAAGATCCTATAACTAGAAAATGGGAGAACAGGGATCTGAACCACATTTTCTTGCCACAGTGCCAGTGCGTGTGGAGCCAGCCCCCTGTGCTGCAGCCGCTCCTCTGCACCCAGGATTATAGCTCCTCCAAAGAGCTGCATGCTCCTCACTGTCAGAGCCTTTTCTCTCTCTTTGTAGCTGCAGTGCCTCAGTGACCTGGTCATCCATTTTACAGTTACATAAATAGATCTAATTTATGACTGTCAATTATGTCTTCACACCAACAGTCCTGGGGCAGTCAGCCCTCACTCTTGACTGCTTGGCCTTGCCTCTCACCACCCCTTCAGAGCTGCCAAAGAAATGCCTGCTCTTCACCGAAGTTTGTTTGTTCAGTTTATAATGACCCTGGTTAGTGAACACTGCTGTCTGTAAAGACTCATGTTTCATCATGGCCTTCCTATGAGAAAGTTTACAAGCATACTTGTTTTCTGTTACTGAGGATTGAATGTAGGAAGACAAAATTCTCTCCCAGTCATTGCTTTTGTTCTCCGTACCATCAGTACAAGACCTGCTTTGCATTGTCCTTCCAGTGGTGGTGATTGACCTCTGCTGATCATAGCCTCTGTTTCATTTATTTATTTATTTATTTATTTATTTATTTATTATTAACCATAAAACTGCATGTTTCATCGAATCCCAGAACATTTCAATAGATTTATTTTTTATGCTGGATTGAATGATTTGAGACTTCATATGGAAAAATAAATGCAAGAATTCCCAAGAATGTATGAGGGAAAAAGAATAATGAGTTAGTACATGTAGTACCATATATTGAAATTTGCTTTAAAGTTAATGTAATAATTTTTTTATAGAAAGCTATTTGCACAAGAAAAAGCATATAGGGCAGTGGAAGAGAATCAAACCAAGAAACACATATAAGTACATGTGGGATGTTGCAATATGAAAATGAGAGAGTTTCCATTCCATGGGAAATAGTTTAATAAATAATACTCGCATTATTTGGCTATGATAAAAATAAAGACTAATTTTAATAATACATTTAAACATTCAAAATTTTGTGGTTTTTGAGGGGATGGGATCTTGCCATGTTACCCAGACTCCAGACTGCTCTCGAACTCCTAGGCTCAAGTGATCTTCCCACCTCGGCCTCCCAAAGTGCTGGGATTACGGGCATGAGCCATAGCCTCCAGCCCATTTAACGTTTTCAATGAAGAAAGTAACATTATATATTCATATAATTGCTTTTTTTACTTTTTAAGAAAATTACCTTTGTAATTAAAAAGTATGAAAGTTATTTAAAAGTAATATTTACATACTATGTATTATATTTACTTATTACAAATGGTAAAACAATTCAAAAGTTTAAAAAGTAAATTCCAAAAGACTGCTTTCTTCCCCTCAATCTATAGCTTCTCCTTTCTGATATTTTTAAATGCATTTACTTATATACATGCACACAGACATATAAAGAATTTTGTTACCTTAATAGGGATGATACTCTATTTTGCAAGTTCTTTTTTTTTTAACATTAAGTATATATAATTGTGGATAATCTTCCACAAATATATATATAGACATATCTCATTCTTTCCAAAGACCACACAGCATTCCATTATATAGCTCTACTTTGAGTTATTTAAGTAATCTTTTATTAATAAAAGGGCTCATTAATCAAAAATGAAAAGTTAAGCTGTCTTTCTTACTGTATCTCCAATTCTCTCCCCAGGAATAAACATAAAAAAGTGTTTTTGTGTTGTAGTTTTTCTAGGGTTATCATTACAATTCAAATTACATTTTCCTCTTCCTCCCCTACCCCCCAACTTTAGAGAGTAGCTATTGACTTCTAGATTTAGAAACTCTACTCTCTAGTGAGACTGTGTCTCCCATCTCCTCTGCTTCCCTTTATCTGCTGTTCTGGGACTATGATTATGTATTCCATGTGTAGTCTATAGGTTAATTCAAAGCTTTTGAACCAATTTTAAAAGGCATTAATGGGATTATGCTCTTATAAATATTTACTACAGAACCAAGTTATGCTATTGGATTTATAGAGAATTAAATATATCGTTAAGCACTTATCTTTAGCCACTCATAGGATAATGCCCTAAGCATCAAGGTCCAGTGGCTTCTCTTTTCATTTCCTCTTAGTTTTCTCCCTTTTCAAGTCATATTCACCTGCTACCTTTCTGACTCATATACTCTTTTTATATATATATATATATATATATATATATATTTCTTTTTCATTTGTTCTGCTGGAGAGCCTTTTTGAGTAATGTTTTTGGAGAGCTTGTGAGGGCAACAAGCTTTCTGAAACTTGTATGATTGACAATGTTACATAAAATAGTAGTTTCAATGTGGAATTCTAAACTTATAGTCATTATCCCAGAGAGGGGTTTGTTTGTTTGTTTGTTTGTTTGTTGACAGTCTTTGCTTCTTTGAGTTTTAGTGTCCACTGTTGCTGAAGGGAAATCTGTTGCTTAATTCTCCTTCCTTTATAAGTCATCTCATTTTTTTCTCTCATTAGAAATGTTTTAAATTGTCTTTTCATTAATTTCAACAGAATGTAAAGTTTAGTATGTGTCTTTTCCGCATCTAACTCACTTAGCCTTGGTGAGGACTTCAATATGAATGATCTAATTTTTCTTAAACTTAGGATATTTTCATTTCTTGTTTTTATTACTATTATTCTCTCCTCCATCCTCTTTCCTATCTGTTCTCATCTCTTGGAACTTTTTTTAGCCAACTATTTAACTTCCTGAACCCATTCTTTGTGTTTTTACTTTCTCTTTTATTTCTTATGGCGTTTTTGGTTCTGGTTGTCGGAAATTTCTTTGCTTGAGCTTCTAGATCAATAACTTGATTTCAACTCTATTATAATGTTTAAGAGGTCTAATGACTTTGATTTCAGCAATCATATTTTAATTTCCAAAAATCTCTTTCTTGACTTGTTTTGCAGGTACAATTGCCTTCCTAATCTTTCTAAAGATAGTATTTAGAATGTTTAGAGTTATTTTTGATCTGTTTGTTTCCTCACATTTCTGTTGATAATATTTAGAATTTTCAGGGTTATTTGGGATCCATTTGATTTCTCAAATTTCTCTTGATCTTTTGTTCATATTTCTGAAGCATACAGGTTGCTGCTGTGGTCTGGATGTTTCTGTCTCCTTAAAATTTGTACACTGAAATTCTAACTCCCAAGGTGATGGCATTAGGAGGGAGAGTCTTCAAAAGTTTATTAGAACCATCACAAAAGGGTTTAATGCCTTTTCCAAGAGAGGCCCTTTTCCCTTTCCACTATGTGAGGACCGAGCAAGAAGGCACCATTTGTGAACAAGAAAACAGGCACTTACTAGATACCAAATCGGCTGGCACTTTGATCACGGATTTCCCAGCTTCCAGAACTGTGAGATGTTTCTGTTGTTTATAAGTTACCCAGTTTATGGTATTTTGTTATAACCAAAATGAACTAAGACAGTTGCCTTGAGATGCCATATTGTCAATACTGTTAAACGTTCTCCAGGTGATTCTCATGTGGGATAAAGCCCTAGGAATGTTGCTACGGGGTCATAGGGTAGGTTTATTATTAAATACATTCTTCTTCACCTTCTCTTTGGTCGTTTAATAACATATCCTGTGTATTTTTCCTTATCGGTACATAAAAAGCTCCTTCCTTGTTTTTTACTGTTTCATAGCACTCTGTTGTGTGATGGGTCATTGTTATTTCACTATTTCTCTGTTGATTTGAAACATGTGAGTTCCAAATATCACACCAAGGAATTTTTTTTTTAAATTCTGTAGTGAATAATCTTATTCATCTGTCATTTCAAACATGTGCAGTTATACCTGAAAGATAAATTCTTGAGAGAGGAATTGCTGGCTCAAAAGTTAAGTGTGTTATTAATTTTGGTAAATACCAACCAATTGCCCTTCAATTTTCAACATGAGAAAGCAGCCCCAGAAAGACAAGGTGATTTGATCGTAGTTTCTTAACAAGTTTATTCCAGGGTGGGAACTAGAACCATCCCCTCAAAACCTTAAACCCAGTATTTTTTCTACTGGATCATGCCGCTTTTCACTGTACTTTATGAGCAGAAACAATAGCTACGTCAGTCAATTTGGTGGAACCGATCATAAGGGGCTATTCAGGATAACATGGATAGGTATCTAGAAAAGCACTGAATACCTGTTGTCTTAGTCATCTCAGGCTGCTGTAACAACAATACCACAACGTGGGCAGCTTAAACAACAGATGTTTATTGCTCACAGTTCTGGAGATTGGAAAGTTCGAGATCAAGGTGCCAGCAGATTCAGTGTCTGATGAGAGTATTCTTCCTGCTTTGCAGATGGCCGTGTTCTCAATGAATCCTCACATTGCAGAGAGAGGGAGCTCTAGTCTTTCTCTTTTTTTATAAAAGCACTGGTTTCACCCTTGGAACTCCACCTTCACGCCCTCATCTAAACTTAGTTTCCTCCCTGAGGCCCCATCTCCTACTATCATCCATTTTAGGGGGATGTGAACATGCAGACCATAACATCATGGTTTCAAGAAATAATAAAAAGATATATCCATCTAAAGATAATGCAACATAATGTTGCTATTTTAAAAAATGGAATTAGGTATGCCATGAAGTGTAAGGAAATTTTGGAGAGAGAAATCAGAATAAGAAAAACTAAAACCAGAAGCACTAGAGATAATAGCAGTTTTTCTCAACTTCCAAAGAAACTCAAAGTACAAAGTCAACAAGGACAAAGACAAAAGTAGATCATCAGTCAAATGCCAAGATATGTAAGAATTAACTTTAGAATGGCTGGTCCAGCTATTTCCCTAGCCCTCACCCCACCCCAGGACACAGAGGCTACCGCATAGGTAGCATGGAGAGTTCCTGCCCTTGGTATAAAATTCAAGACCTGTTCTCTGTTGAAGAGGTGGCTGATGAGACTGGGAAGGAATTCTAGTAAACATCCTGGACCTGGGAGGGAAAAGAAATGGAGATTTAATGACTCTAGACCTCTAGAGGGAAAATATAAAGGAAACAGCTTTGTCTAGAAGTAGAAACAGGAAAACCCTCTACCACCAGAATAAGGATCTCCTTCTTTGGCTACTGTAAGGTTTCCCAGCCTCCTGTCTGCTTCTCATCAGTGTGTCGTCCTGGGAAACCTATCTGTCCACATGCCCGACCAGTGACACAGAGGTGTTCTCCCCTCCAATTCAGAGGAGAAAGCACTTGGTAAACAAACTCCGGTTTATCTACCCTGGTAAGCAGGGTTATGTTCACTGTGTTATAATTCGCCCTGCTATTGCAATGTTTGTTATATTCAATACATTTATTTAAAAATCTGATGTATGGACATACATTATGATGAATTAAATCTAGAGGAAGGGCTCAAAAAATTCCTCCCAAATAATTGTAAGTTGCAGCCAAGGTTGAGAAACTCTTCTCTAAATAACTGAACTAAATAGTTGTATGTGTCCAGTATAAAATAATCTCTGCTTTTTAAATATTGAGTTCATAGTGAAAAATCAAACTCTAAACTCACTTAATAGATAACAAATGTTTTACCAAGAGAGCTATTAGCTTATAGTCAATTAGAGTAAATATACAGGGATTCAAGTAAAAAACAAAGTGACTGTAGTGAATCTACAATGAAATAGAATTCTTTTCAGCATGCTCGGATGAGAGTACCTAGAGTTGATAGAACACCAGTGCGTCCATCACTCATGATTAACCCATATTTTGCTTTAAATTTCACTTCTCAGTTTTACTTTTCCACTTTCCCATTGATGTTCAGGAATTTTACGATAATGCGTCTACTCATGAAATTCTCTTAGTCATTCTTGCTGAGTTATCATCTGTACATTAATGTCATTCATCAGTTCTGGAAAATACATATACACATATTATGCCATCATATGTTATATTATTTGACATAAATTCAAGTTGTTTAGGTACATAGTCTAATTTCTTTCAGGCACCAGACTTTTGTACTTGTGTTCTTTTGCATGAATCCATTGAAACAAATTAGATAATTTTGTATAAGGACATAGTGGAGCAAAGTAACTCAATGAAATTAGCACCATTATCCCAGAAGGTGGACTTGGATCTTCAGTACCTCATTTTTTGTTTTGTTTTGTTTTTTTTTTTAATCTGACCAGTAACAGAAATGTGTGTTATTTCCAATTTGTAGGGAAGTGAACACAGCCTGCTTCTTGCCTCTGTGTTAGATAGAGGAGTCCAGCAGTCACTCATTGAATATAACCTTTAAAAAGACGTAAGGTTCTTCCTAAGGTGTGGAAATTGGAATTCTTCTAATTAATAGAAAAGTTACCCCATTTCTAGTAATTCAAAGATATTCAGGATATGAAATTTAGCTTAAAAAGATATATCTACTGTTAAGTGGGATATAGGACAGGAGCTTAATAAATTTTTGTGGAATTAATGAAAATACAAATATTTTTTAAATAGGGAGCCAATAATACAAAAATATACCTACTTGTAGGGATCTTATGCTGAGATATTATTTGCTCTTTTGCTTAGCATGCCACGCCCTCTGCCCCTGTGTACACACATACCTACAGCAAGAGAGAAGCAGAGATAGAAAATAAATTTAATTTATTCTAGTATGAATTTTGAGACCTGATATAACCAATAATAACTGTACAAATGGGTGATTTATTGTATTAGAGCATATATTTAAACTGCTACACTTTTATGACGGTAAGAAAAAAAAAAGAAGCTCTTCTTGCTGATTTTTTTCTGGTGTGTTTTGTTTTATTAGTTGTAGTGAAAAAAAAATTTTTTAGCTTTTTGGTTTGTTTGTTTGTTTACATAACTTGTGAGTGGTGCACTGAATAGGAATGTGCCAACAGGAACTAATATTTATCTAGCAAGGAGGTAAAAATGAGTATCTGGAGGATTGTTCAGTAATTTACGCTGAAAATAGAAAGGTTTGATAAGAAACACATTGGATTCCCCTGATAAGTACATTGTGACTTGGTGCAAAACAAAAGGCTGGAGAAGCTCCCCTATGTCACTGCTGTCCTGTCTCAGTTCTATTGCCTGGTCCCATGGCCTCATCACAGAACACACGTCATGATATAGTCTCATGAGATCCTGAGCAAATAGAGATTTTGCCCACCAATTTGCAATTAAAACACACACACACACGCACACAACGTTTTTCTACAGTTGACTTTAAGTGCTGTTAAAAAGCCAGCTTCAGAAAGGGTTTTGCATATATCGTGTTTTCCTTTCCTATATTCACTTTATTTGCTTCACTGAAATCAGGAGATGAATCCTGAGCATACTGGATAACCCAACACCACACAGCAAAGCTCTGAGCCAAGTTCACTGGTCTTTTATCTTGTCTCCCTTCCTTTGGAAGCTTCTAAAGATGGCTAGGGGAACAAATAATCTGTCACTCCCAGTGTACAAAGGTCCCTCTTCAGACCATTTGGGTCAACAACAAATCCTCCCAGAAAATTCAGCATGCTGTCCTGTGACTGCTGAGGCTCAGTGCTTGAATCAAAGGAGGTCAGACCCAAATCCAAAGGGCAGCTGGCAAGAGTCCAGTCACAGATCCATGTCAGAAGAGCCACTGGCAGGGGGGAAGCAGATCCTGAATGGCCTCTCAATCCAGGCTTCTCCCACAAGGAGGCCCATTGGGACTTAGCAAGGACTGTTTCTCTGTAGTCAATTACTGAAGGCCTAGAAGCTTTGGATAATTAAGTTTGTTTCTTCATTCAGAAGATTTTCTTGAATAACCAACACTTAAAATTGTGTGAAGACCATCACCAGTGTTAGATATAGCTGAGACAAGGAAGAATTGGAAGGAATTTATCACAAGTATTTACTAACACAGCCCCTGTTTGCTCCTTTTCTCAACAATATTGGCCAAACACCTGCTGTGTGCTAGGCCATGTGTGGCATAGACTATCGTATAAGGCCTTGGTCTAGTCTTCATGGAGTTTTCCATTCACATGTGAAAATAAGAGCTGAATCCAAGTGTTTATAGTGCAGTGGAGTTTGTGGTCAGAGGCACAGTAGCCAATGCTTGGGGGAACAATAGAGTAACTCTCAAGAATATAGGAAGGGGGTGAGGGGAAAGATCGCCTTCTGGGAGTTAAATCTAGCAGGTATACTTAGACCTGTTTACAGTGGTTGAATTTGGTCAGGAGATAAAGCAAAGATACTGTGCTCCCACAGAATTTGGGGAAAGCACAACTGCACTTGAGGGCTCCTTAGTATCCCAAGGTAGGGGGCAATGTTGTGATGATTGTATTGTTGGCCATTCTGAGTAAAACTGAGTCAACATGTGGTCAACCCAGAGAGGAGAGAACTCTGAAGTCCAGAAACACGAAATGAACTTTGGCCTAAGATTATGAGTAGTTCAGCCTCTATGACAGAGAAATTCCTGTTTTGACTCACCAAGCCAGCAGTTTGTTTTGATTCCACACTCACTAAAACTTCTGATTCTAAATTGGCTTCTAGTTTAGGCCTATCCATTGGGGAGAGACTCTTTTACTCATGTGATGCACAGACTTCCATCCATGATGGTTCTACCTGTCACTGTAAATTAATTAATTTAGTGGCATTCTGCGATGTGCATGCACACACACACATCAGTTCCATGAGTTGATGTGATGTGTATCTATTCCCGAAAAGCAATTCTGCCCAGGATGTGCTGCTCAAAGTTATTTGCCTCATCCTACTAAGCTGAGAATCAAATACTGGACTTGGTGAATGTCCCAGGGTGCCCTGCTATGAGACCATTTGACAGTCAGTCATCTGCCCTCTTCTAGTGATACCCCAAGCTAACTGGTTGCTCTTTAGATCAAACTAAACATAAGCCAAATGGTACAAACTGTATCAGACCAGCAGAGGATGTTCATTTTACTTCTAGCTAGAGTGATCATGGAAACACTATCCTTGAACAAAATGTAGAAGTTCATTATGCAAAGAATAGTGTAAATGGAAACCACAATGGCCACGTCATGACCCAGACACAAAGGGATGTGACCAGCATGGGCAGTCGGGAGCTGGAGGGGAGATGTCCGTTAGGAGATATCATGGAAAAGGTGAACTGGGCTTTTGTGAGAGGCCTGAACTGCTAGAATCATCCTTCTGAATCATTGAGTAGGAACTAAAGAACAATTGATAGGTTTGAGTAAAAGAATCTGCACTATATATGATATTGCAACCAAAGATGGATTCAATTCAAGTACAATTTAGAGGCAGATACAGGTTTGCAAGCTGTTGTCATGAGATAGCCAAGGCATCAAGTAGGATGGAGGCAAATGAATGAATGAAAGGAAGGTATAAGAGCGACAGGGGCTGGGCGCAGTGGCTCACGCCTGTAATCCCAGCACTTTGAAAGGCTGAGGTGGGTGGATTGCTTGAGGTCAGGAGTTCAAGACCAGCCTGACTAACATGGTGAAACCCTTTCTCTACTAAAAATACAAAAATTAGCTGGGCATGGTGGTGGGCGCCTGTAATCCCAGCTACTCCGGAGGCTGAGGTAGGAGAATCGCTTGAACTTGGGAGGTGGAGGTTGCAGTGAGCTGAGATCACGCCATTGCACTCCAGCCTACGTGACAGAGCGAGACTCCATCTCAAAAAAAAAAAAAAGAAAAAAAAGAAAAGAAAAGAAAAAAAAAGAAAAGTGATAAAAAAAAAAGGGGGGGAAGGAAATTTCATTAAATTTCCATTAATTAGTGAGCTTTCCTTCTCTGGGTAAGATTTTTAAATAGAATTGTGCAGTGATAACATTTTGCAATATGAGAGTCAAAAGGAGCATCCCACCTCATTTTAAGTGGGGATCCGGCTCCAGGAAGATGGCAGCAAGATAACTGAACCAAGGAGCAGGGAGGATGCTGAGTGACCCAAGGAAGGTCAGGCAGAGACTGAGGAAGTCGGGGAAGCCAGCTTGGGTAAAGTGTTTGGCCTAGGAGATTTAGATGAGCTAGGGAGTCAGAGGTGTGTTGGACTGCTTCAGCAGGGTGGAAAACAGAGGGCAAGTGAATCAAGGGTATGATAGGAGAGTAATGAGGCCCAGGGCATAGAAACAGAAGCCTTAGTGAGGGAAATTAATGGAGAACTGTGGGCCTGAGAGTGATAAATTATAATAGCTTATAGTAAAATTTATCTCATAGAGTCTCGGGTGGAGGAAGGATACCAGCTAATCAATAGGCCAGGTAACTTCAAGATAGCCCTCATTTGAACTAACTACTCTGGTTTTAAGAGAAGCTACAAATTGGAACCCTTGTGTGGTGTTGGTGGGAATGTAAAATAGTGGAGTTGCTGAAAAAAAGTTTGGCAGTTTCTCTAAAAGCTAAACATAGAATTACCATCGAACTCAACAATTCCTCTCCTGATATATACCCCAAAGAACTGAAAACAGGGACTCAAGCAAATACTTTTATACCAATCATCATTGCAGCATTATTCACTGTTGCCAAAGGTGGGAAAAAGCCAAGTATTCATCAAGAGATGATGGATAAACAAAACGTGTTACATACACACAATTAAATGTTATTTATTCATAAAAAGGAATAGAGTTCTGATATATTTACAGCATGGACAAACCTGAAAGCATTATACTAAGTGATACAAGCCAGACACAAAAGGACAAATATTGTATGATTCCACTAATATGAAATATCAATAATAAGTAAATTCATAGAGACAGAAAGTAAGTCACCAAGGACTAGGAAGAATGGGAGTTATTGCTTAATGGTTAACAGAGTTCCTTTTTGAAGTGATGGAAAAGTTTGAGAAGTAGACAGTTGTGATGGTTGCACAATATTGTGAATGCAACTAATGCCACTGAATTGCACACATAAAAGGGGTTAACATTTGGAAGCAACCAAGATATCCTTCAGTAGGTGAATGGATAAATAAATTGTGGTAAATCCAGGCAATGAAATGTTATTCAGCAGGTGAAAGAAGTGATCAAACCATGAAAAGAAACTTTCAATGTACAATACTAAGTGCAATACTAAGATACTGATCTGAAAAGGCTACTTACTGATTCCAATTAGATGATATTCTGGGCAAGGTGAAACTAGGGAGATAGTAAAAGAATCAGGGGTTGGGGAGAGGATGGGATGAATAGGCAAAGCGCAGTGGATTTTTACGGCAGTGAAACTATTCTGTATGCTACTATAATGGTGGATACATGTCATTATACATTTGTCAAAACCCACAGGGTTCAGCAAGAGTGAACCCTAATATAAACATGGACGTTAGGTGGTAGTTATGTGTCAATGCAGGATTGATTGTAACAAATAAACCACACTGGTGGGGGAATGGTGGTAATGGGGCAACTGTGGGTGGGGAGGGGAACAGAGGTATATGGGAAATCTCTGTACCTGGCTGCTTAATTTTGCTGTGAACTCAAAACTGCTCTAAAAAATAAAGTCTGTTAATGATGGTTAAGATGACAAATTTTATTATCTCTATTTCACCAAAATAAAATAAAATTATAAAAAGAGAAACTGTGAAGGCTGCTGTAGGATTTAGGATGGGAGAGAAAGTGCAGTGTGAGCCTCTCTTGGGCAGCTGCCCCTGTGTCCCTGAGAGGATGGAAGGGGCTGCTGTGCCATCACGAGTGGAGCCAGCACCCCAGCATCCCCCAGCGACTCTCAGAGTCAGCCTTGTGGGACCTGAATAGCTTCCTCGTTGATTGGAATTACCTCCACTGCCAGTCCCTGCTGCTAGAATACATGTGTGGACCAGGGGAGTATTTGAAGTGCTGGTTTCTGCAGCTTTTTGTTTGGTAGAATGCCAAAGAACACAGCTTTTGCTTTCATAATTGGTCTAAATTTAAATGCTCACTTGTTTTTGTTTCAGATTGGTTTGTGTGTGCATGGACACAGCTTAAGTTTGTGGGTATAGAGTATATTTTGTCAACATGGAGAGAGTGAATCAGAGCTTTTGTTATCTAAATCAGCCCTTGCTTTCAGTCCCGATGTCCCTATGCTTTGATAAATGTCCTCCAGCCTGTGAGTCAAGGAGAGGTTGGAATCCAACTACTTAATTGGAGGTTTTCCAGTTCACAGTAGTTAACTTTTCTGCAACTTGTCTCCTTAATTTAGAACAACATTCAAAGAATAATAAGCACTATACCTCACATTAGCTTGGCCTATTTCTAGACTGCTATATAGAGTATCCAGAACTAAAAGACAGTTGTTGTCTTTCAAGAGTCTTCAGTATGGTTGTAGAGGAAAAAGAAAACTCTGGAAATGTATTAGCAATGTTCATTCAAATTGCTAAATGAACTGGTTTAATAGTTTTCAGTGAATGCAGCATTAATTTGCATATTAAATCACATTACATCTTCTTCCATTAATGAAAGTATTTTTAGATTTAGGCAATCAGTACAATCTTTTGCAATATTCAAATCCTGATATACAAAATAGTGCCAGCTCAATTGTATGTTCAGATACTTTCTAAAACATCTTAATTCATCGATGCCCAGTCTTCTCTCAAGTTCAAGTTCATGTCCGGGGAGATGGTTGTGAAGTGGGTAGCGTGTGTGATGGCTGAGGAAAGTAGCAGCTTGTCTTGTTGATTTTGTTGTTTTCCAGATAGGCTTTCCTGTTGTCTCATGCCAGAAAAACAATGAAATTCTGTGATTTAAACACATTTATTAAATACCCTGTGTAGTAGGATAAGTGCAGTTATGGACAAGATAAGCACAGTAACACACATGAGGCTTTTTAAGAGGAGACAGCCCTGGTATCTTGGGACAGTCAGATTTGTGACTGCCATCACAAATTATTTCAGTAAGAGAGAAATGGAGGTAGTATCTGTAGTAATCAGCTTGACTGTCCGGGGAGTCTTCTGACAAGGTCAGATTTTAAAAAGGCAGACACAAGTCTTACTTATTAAATTAGCTAATGACATGAGGCTTAGAGAGAGAGGGACCTGACAGGATTCAAAAGGATCTCAGCAGGCTAGAATGATGGGCCAAATCCACAGAGAAGAAAGTCACAAGGGATAATTTTAAGACCTGGCACTTGGATACAAAAAGAACACCACCACCAGAGGATAAAGGATATATGGTTAGCAAGTATGGAAAAGTTTTAGTTGAAAATAAACTAAAGTTGTGAGTCATCAATATGGCAAAAGCTTTCCAAATGTGCATAAGCTTCCCAGAATGCTTATGCAACCCTAGACTGTATTAATAGACTGTGGTATTTAGTAAGAGGAAAGTGATAGCATAAAGCATTTGGAGGCAGTACACACAGATGTCAAGCAAATGCTCTTTGGGGTCAGACAATCCAGTTTTAGATCCCAGCTCCAACTCATAGTGTAGTGGAAGCTTTTCTCCCCCCAGATCAGGCCACAAATGATTCATAAAAATATCCAACATACATGAAACTTTTAAACTTAAATGCTGAAGGTTCATTCTTTCACAAATTATTTGATGTAGGATCAAACCTTTTCCTTTGAGGGTGTATCAAGTACACATTGGTATGGCCATATCTGGAGTTTGTGGCTGGCCTTTGTTCTCATTTGTTTGATGTCTATTCTGATTGGTTATAACAATATGTGGAATATCGTCCTTCGGAATATGAATCCCCTGACTGAAGTTTGTCATTTAAATAAAACTCACCCATATTGAATCATCTAAGAAGATTCCTAGCTGTTTCTTCTTCTTCTTCTTCTTCTTCTTCTTCTTCTTCTTCTTCTTCTTCTTCTTCTTCTTCTTCTTCTTCTTCTTCTTCTCCTTCTTCTTCTTTGTCATGGGGCAAGTACTTAAAAACATCTTCCAATCAATCTAAATCTTTCTAGAATTTTTACATTTTTCCTTTTATCTTTTAATAGTTTTCTTGCTCTCACTTATTGAACTGCAATTTTTTAAAAGACCCATACGCAACAAGTTTCTCTAAGCATTCACCTTAACTTTTTTTTCTTTATTTTAGTTTATTTTAGAGACAGGCTCTCACTGTGTCACCTAGGCTGGAATGCAATGGTGCAATCATAGCTCACTATAACCTCAACCACCTGGGCTCAAGTGATCCTCCACCCTCAGCCTCCTGAGTATCTGGGACTTCAGGCTCATGCTACCACACCTGGCTACTTAAAAAAAAAAAAAAATGAAGTCTTGCTATGTTGCCCAGCTGGTCTCAAACTCCTGACTTCAAGCAGTCTTCCCAGTTTGGCCTCCAAAAGTGCTGGGATTACAGGCGTGAACCACCACACCTGGCCTTAATTTTCATATAAAGGACAACTTTTTTCTCATTCATATTCATCAGCCTAATACTTTATTAAGTTACATAATTAAAATGACAAATATAACTGGCATAAACAGGATGGGGACAAACAGCTGTCTCACATAAAATTCAAAAGAATTGGATAGATCCTAGAGGAAAGCCCGCCAGCTGTGTGCATTCAGAATACTTGGGCATCAGCAAGATCCAATGGAGAACGTTGGTTAATTTGGCCAATTGGTTAACATCCTTAAACAACTTCTTAACTTTTCTAGAGCATGTCATTTAATATAGACTACAGTAGCTCTGCTACTTTTTTGCTTATACTGCCAACTTAATTCCTTAAGCATCAGTTCCCTCAGCTGTAAAATAAGGATAGTAAAATAATATAAGTAAAATAAGATACCTGCCTCTCAGGGTTGCTGTGAGGTCTAAATGAGATAGCAGAGTCTATGGCACGAGAAAATTCTTAGTAAATACTTGTTATTTTTTTTATTAACAGACATAGTGTGTTCTGTAATGGTCAGACCACAGGCATAGATTGTTTTCCCTTAAAACACTCTGATACATAAAACTGTAAACACATATAGAGCAGAAATCCTAGTTTTCCACTTTGCATCTTTCTCACATTGTGAGGATTTCATAAATGTTTCTGGAATTCATTGATTGTATTGTGTTTTTATGGGGAATATGAAGGAACAGGATCACAATCAGATTGAAGTCACCAGGATGGTTATGAGAATTGAAGAACAGTTTTTGATTAAAAAGTGGAGGCATTTGGTCTGAAGAGGGGCTTACTCAGTGATACAAACATCCTCAGCTATATCAATGTTGATTTTTATGGAAGAATTACTGAGCTTGTTCCGTAAGACTCTAGAAAGAGAGAGAAAGAACTAGGACACCTGAATAAAGTTCTAGGCAGACAGATTTTAGTTCAGTAGAAGCAAGAATTTTAATAGAGAATTTAAAGATGAGATAGGTTCCCTGGGGAGATAGCTCCCTGTCACACCACGTTCAAAGACAGATAGGATGACCAACTTGGCAGTGATAGTGTAGAATAAATTCAGGGAATACAATTAGATAATGGGAACTTTCCTCAAATTGTAATGGCAGCACCAAAATCCATTGTTGAGCAAAATCTACTAAGAGAGATTAGACAGAAAACAGTCCGGGTCTTTAGACTGCCAAAATAAGCATAGTACTACATGTTATTGTTTCATCTTTACTATAAAAAGCTTTCTTTTTTTAAAGAATGAGTATTTATTGTCTCAAAATGTCTCAGACATGACTTAAAATATATGTATATTTAATATGAGAATTCCATATCTCAAATCAAGAAGGAAAAAAGGATCTTTTTAATGTTTATTGTTAATAATATTATTGGCCAGGCATGGTGGCTCATGCCTGTAATCTCAACACTTTGAGAGGCCGTGATGGGAAGACCGCTTGAGGCCAGGAGTTGGAGACCAGCCTGAGCAACATATCAAGACTCCATCTCTACAATTTTTTTTAAAAAGACTGAGTGTGGTGGCTCCCACCTGTTATCCCAACACTTTGGGACGCTGAGGCAGGCAGATCACCTAAGGTCAGGAGTTCGAGACCAGCCTGACCAATATGGTGAAATCCTGTCTCTACTAAAAAAATTCAAAAATTAACTGGGCATAGTGGTGGACACCTGTAATCTCAGCCACTTGGGAAGCTGAGGCAGGAGAATCACTTGAACCCAGGAGGCAGAGGTTGCAGTGAGCCAAGATTTTGCCATTGCACTCCAGCCTGGGTGATAAGAATGAAACTCTGTCTCAAAAAAAAAAAAAAAAAATTAGCTGGGCGTGGTGGTGCACACCTGTAGTCCCAGCTACCTAAGAGGCTCATGCGAGAGGATCACTTGAGCCGAGGAGTTCAGGCCGCAGCGAGACATGATTGTGCCACTGCACTGCAGCCTTGGTGAGAGAGCAAGACCGTCTCTAAAAGCAGCAAAAAAGAAACCCCTAAAATATCACTACAGTAGAGTCTTCTAAAGGAGCTAAATACCTTGAAGATGTGCAAGCTCCCAATTCCCCTTCTTCTGATTTAATTGGTCTCATATGGCATAAGCTTTCTAGGACTGTGCTTCTCAAACTGCCTGTATAAATAACCAGCTGTTGTTTAGGTGCCAATCTGATGTTTTTATAACATGCACAATCACATGTTTAAATAGTGTTCTAATATCAGCTTGCTCTAAAAGTTTCCAAACACAGAAGTATCTATCTTGAACTGCTGATAGATTGTAGATTGTAGATTGTGCTTCTTTAAGGGGCAGTGATTCTAACACAAAGCTGGAGTGGCCAGCCTCTGGCTTACAGAGCCTGGGTTACTTGTCAGTCATTACCTTCCATAGAACTTCTTATATATCTACTTGTATTTTATACTTTAATAGCCTGAGGACACAGTTTGGTTGGGAACACTGACATGTAGTTCAGGTGCTCCCAAAGCACATAGGAAAAGGCTAGACATTTATCAAATACCCTGTATCCCAGGCATTGTCAAGGGTTTGTGAGACAAAAGCTGACTCAGATCTGGGGTTTGCCCTCAATAGGTTCACATTTGGGTATGCGCAAGGGAATGCAATTCACATACATTCAAATCATTACAATGTAATTTAGCAAGTGATGTAATAAAGTCATGTCCAGGCTGGTGGTGTAGGAAAGGCCTGTGAATGTCAGGGGTTGCCTAAGTTTGGAAAGAGGACTAACCTCTTATGTTAAATAAGATCCCCCCTAACCTGCCTTGCTCAAGGATAAACAGGAGTAGACACATAATGGGTTCTCAATAAGTGCCTGTTTCTCAGTTAGGTTATTTATCATACATTTTAGTAATAACCATATTACATGCTAAGCATAGGTTAACATGTACATGCAGAATGTTGTTATGTTTCATTTTATTGGCCAAGTTCACATTTAGTCACATTATGTCCCAAACATTGCAACTGAATTAGAATCCTTGAGACTCCCTTAAAACATAGAAGTAACAGTAAAAACTGTCCTTACTTAAAGCTCAGTGTGGTTAGAACCTGTGCTAGGTTTTAGTCATGTCAGCCTCTCCGATGCCTACTGGGTTGCTGGATAATGACCCCCAGGACACATCTTTCACTTGTACTCAAGTGGCTGGAAATAGTTTGCTGTGGCACCTCTGCCTTTAGAAGGCCCTGGGGACTTATTATTTTAATGCTTGTACAGCCTGATTTATCCCTTCAAACATCTGTCAGCTGTGCTTTGTCTTGAAATTGGTACTGATGCTGCTGCTGATTTTTCAACAACAGCTGGGAGACGTTCATTAGTTAGACTCTCAGAGGGTATGTATGGCTTTAATATTTTCTTTTACTGATGATCTCTGAAGTATTAAATATTATGTATCCCATATCTACAGGTAATCTTGAATTTTTATTTCCCTGTTTCAACACTCGAAGCGTTAGGTTTTACTCGATTAGCGGAATTATTAACAGTTCAGTCACTGAGTCCTGACGATATATAAGAAAAATGGACTTAAAGTTCCTGAGTGAAATACTTGCTATTCAATACAGGGGAGAGAACATGGCCCGTTCACTCCAGCAGACATAAATAAACGCCAAAGCACAATTTTTCTTAAATGATTTCCAAATTAATTTGTCAATGGAACATCCTTTGATTTAGTTCTCATCAAGTTTGATTTAGCATTCATTTGCTTTACCTCCTTCTACACTCAGAATAGAGAAGTTCTTTTGCCCTTCCTTCTTCCTAAACTTCCCTATCTTCTCTTTGCTTTGGCCATTGTTAAAGCTTATTTGTCTGCTCAAAGATTTAAAAATCTTTCACTTTTTGTTGTTGTTCTTAGCACCTGGCAATTTAGTTCTCACATCCAGTGTAGACAGAGGCAGCAACATTTCGTACTGTATTTGAAGCATTGAACATTCTCTGTCAAAGAAATAGTCAGTCCCTCTGGCTTCATTTGTTGCTCTGTTTCTATCATTTTTTTCTCCTCAAGTTAATTTATGCAGCTTATTGTTGTGGGGGATGGGAGGGTGGGAAGGTAACTCAAGAAAAATTTTGAATTTTTTGTATTTTCTTCTGGTAGTGGTTGGGTAAGGGTGGAAGCCATGAGGTGAGAAGAAGCTGTGGGACAAATTTATAGTTTTATTTAAGTCAGGACCTAAGTATGGAACACACTAACAGAAAAAGAAACAGGCCAGATGGTTTTACTCATGCCTGAAATCCCAGCACTTTGGGAAGCCAAGGTGAGAGGATCATTTGGGCCAAGAGTTCAAGACTAGCCTGGACAAAATAGCAAGGCTCCCTGTTTCTACAAAAAATTTTATATATTTAGCTAGGGGTGGTGGCATGTGCCTGTAGATCCAGCTCCTCCAGAAGCCTGAGGCAGGAGGAACACTTGCATCCAGGAGTTTGAGATTACAGTGAGCTATCATTGTGCCACTGCACTCCAGCCTGGGAGACAGAGAGAGACCCTGTAAGAAAGAAAGAAGGAAAGAGAGAAAGAAAGAAGAAAAGGGGGGAAAAAGGAAATAAAGGAAGGGGAAGGAAATAAAAAGAAACAGTGTCTGGAAAACGATAAAGTGGCCTCGGTGTTGCAGCGAATTCTCCCAGTGTTCCTCCACACTAGCTTTGCCTTAAACTGGAGTAGCCGACCTCTCCTATGATAGGCAGCGGCAGGGCCTGCTCCTTGTGAAACTCAACTGCCTGTGCAGGTGGCGTTCACCTGGAAATAAAATGTTATCTAGAGAGTCTCCCCACCTACCAACGTGCAGATTCTGTATGCAGGCCAGAGCCCCAGTTGAATGAGGCAAATTTCTGTAACATATGGATGACACTGCATTATGATTTGTGCTAAAGACCTTGAGCTCTTTGAAGGAAGGATGTGTGTCTTATTCATTTCTGCATCTCTCTGAAATATTAAAAAGCAACATTATATAATGAAAAAGACATAGAGTAAGTAATTAGACAACCAGGGTCTCAGAGTCAGAATCTGATCCCTCCAAGCCGCAGTCTCCTCGTCTGCACGCTGCAGGTGATATCCACCTGACCCAAAGACGCAAATCACCGAGCACACAAAAAACCTCAGTAAACAGCCCTTCTTTTTATCCTTCCTTCTACAGTACCTTGTGTGTAGCTGGTGCTCAAAAAATATGGCTGCTCCTCCCCAGGGTGTGTGTTTTCTCCCCCTTGCTTTCTTCTTCCTTTCTATCCATCTTTGTATTCCTATTTCTTTTCTAAAGCCCACTCTGTTTTTCTCAGTTTGCTTTTTGATTTTCTTCTCACTTATTTATGGCTTACATCTGAGAACTGCACTCAGTTCTGCCAATCAGTGGGCATTCCCTAGGCTGGCTGATACCACTCCAGGCTAAAGACATCCTTGACCTTTATCATAAAACAAGGTATAGCCCACCCCACCCCACTTGTCACCCACGTGGGCCAGCAGATTGCAAACACTCCTAGAATTAGATGAGCTACTGCACAGTTAAGATCCTCCCAACCTGAAAACAGCACTATTACCTGGCATACTTCCTATTTGATTGCTTTTGCTTTTTTCCCCAGAACGTATTATCATGAATAGTTTTACAATTGAGTCTATTTACCATATTTATAATTCTTCCTGCCTGCCTTTGTCGCTTTTCTTAAAATGCTGTTCTCTACATCTATTTCAAACTGCCTCCTTTCCAGCACCACGTCTTGCTCAAGACTCCAGGGGATGAGAACAGATGTGAAATTCTCCTGCAGTTAGAAGATATCAGTGCCACTGTGGTTCAACCACCGATATGAACCAACAGATAATTACAGTTTAAAATTAGTATTTTAATGAACCAGTGTTAGCAAATGTAAAGCGAAATCTCTCAGGCATCCAAGAAACAAGCAGGAGGGAGGACATTAACTAAGAAGTCCAACAGACGGATGGTCAGCAGGTGCTGGTCTGATGGAGTTGGACATTCCCATTTTTATGTCTTGCACGACGGGGAGGGAAGCCCATATTTAAAAGTGAACAGAGAGGCCTAAAGAGCCATGACAAATTCTCATCAATCACAGACATGAGGCCTCAATTCAAGAACCTCAAATTAAATATCAGTGCAAAATATGGGGAAATAAATTCGATATTCATTTAAACCTAATGTGAAAATTCTTTTTTCCTTTCAGAAATTAGTGGTATCATTAAATATTTATGTGGCTTCTTGATACCCAGTAGTAATTGTTAGTAATATCATAAACTGTTTCAGCACAGTGGAAATTTTCAAAACCAGATGTCGATAGGTGAAAAGATTGTTGAATTGTTAAGGTTTATTTTTTAAATGTTTATAGTGCTAAATATGTATTTTCCTAAAGGCTTGGTTATTATACAGCCTATTCAATTAAAGGAAAAGCTGTAGATAATGTTAAAAATGGTTTGAATGCTGGATTAAAATGGGCTATTAGATGCATCACTGTAGGGGTAATAAAGGGACTTGGGCTCTGTTTATTTTCCAGGGTTCACTTGCTCAGGGACTTGGATTAGTTGCTTAAACTCTCTGTGCCCTGATCTCTCATCTGCAAAATGAGGATATTATCACTTGCCTTACATGGCTTACTGGGAAATAGGAAAACAGAATTTGGTGACGCCCTCAAACAGCACAGCCCAGCACAAGGATGTATTCAGCACCTGAATGGAACAATGTTTTATTATTACATTGAACGTGCATTGAGGAAGGCATCTTAACACACAAACCTCGACTTATATCCTAATCTATTTTGGCGTCCTGCAGCCAAAATAGATTTACTTTAGATCTTTTGAATTAAAGATTGCTGTTAACAAGAAAATATGCGTGAATATGTTTTCACAGCTGATGCTTTGCAGCCCAGCAGGAAACTGGCTGGGATCAAGTAGGAAAGTTCTCACCCAAAGCTCTGACTCAGCCTAATCCCTGCAGAAAATGTGCCCCTTGTGCTAGCATACATCCTTCTCAGAAGCCTGGCCCAGCAAGGCCTGCCCTCACTCCCATGTCCGCCTTAGGCTACCTGCATTAACCTACTTGCTTCTTTAACCCTATTCATCGAGTCTCACCCCTGCCCCTAGGCCATCTCTACCATCCCGTGTACCAGATGCTGCTTTCACAGAGAGTAGCACAGGATGTCAGAGGGAAATGTCTTGCCTTCTCCCCCTACTCTATTAAGGATGATTCTTAATGAATTATTCACGAGGCATAGACTGGTAATCTAGATTGCATTGTTTCTTTATTTTCTCTGTTTTCAGAGCTCTACCCTGGGGTCAGCCGTGATTGGATAAGGGAGGAAAAAAGTCTTCCTCTTTGCTCTTTTCTCCCTGGGCTATAGGGCAGCACTTTCATTTCCCTAGACACTTCTATTTGTTCTGCTCCCCAGTGATTAAGATTTGTACTTTATTGACAACTGCAAAATGGGTTTGTACTCATTCCAATTGTCTCTACGTATATAGCTGAAACTTTGTTACATATTATAGATCAAGTGGGGAGATTGCTTTATGTTGTGTATGTGTGTATATATGTTTATGTACATACATACATTCATATACATTTTCAATAGTTTTTTCATTCTATTTAGTGTAATGAGCATTTATTAACCATCATGTCCCAGGTATGCTAGGCATCCAATATAGAAAACTAAATTTCTTAAATGCCTAATTATTTACTGTTCAGGCATCAAAGTACTTTGAGTCCCAAAATTCATTACCCTTTTCAATTTCACCAGAAACTAGATGACTAAATAATTCTACTTTCTTTCTTTATTTATTTACTTTAGAGATGCAATCTCTCTTTGTCTCCCAGGCTGGAGTACAGTGGCATGATCATAGCTTACTGCCCCCTCTAATTCCTTGACTCAAGCAATCCTCCTGCCTCCATCTCCCAAGTAGCTGGAACCACAGATATGCACCACCACACCCAGCTAATTTGTAAATTTTTTGTAAAGACAAGTTTCGCCATCTTGCCCAGGCTGACCTTGAACTCCTGGGCTCAAAAGATCCTCCTGCCTTGACCTCCCAAAGTGCTGAGATTACAGGCCTGAGTCACCACTCCCGGCCCTGATTCTACATTAAATAGCAAGTGACCTTAATCTGTTCACCTTCATCTGGGAATATTTTAGTTCCTGAGTCTTACTGGAAGATGTTATTAAATTTATACCTGCTTATTATTGACTATTTTCAAAATAGGGAAGTGCATTAAAAATAAAGGGAAAATTATGGAAACCTTTCTGCCCAGTCATAACCTATATATACTTTAGGATATTCATTCTAACTTTTTTCCATTCATTTTCATATACAGTATACTTGAAATAGTACCTTATATGCAATTTTGTAACTATTTTAACCTAACATTATAGAAACAAGTATTCCCGGTATTATTAAAACCCATATCATTTAAAAATACTGGATAATAAGTTCTTAAGTAAATGTATTAACGTCACTTACAAATTTTCTTCAAATTTGAGAGATTTTGGTTGTTTGTCGTTTATCAAAGTACAAATAACATTGTAGTGAACATCATTGTGCATTTGTCACCATTGGTATTGAGGAAAAATTTCCTAAGGATGCTTCAGAAGTGCAATTATTACATCAAAAGAATGAAGAACTTTAAGTTTTTTTGTGCATATTGTAAATTGCTTTCCAGAAATGCTTTACTAATTTGTATTGTCATAACAAAGTGAAAGAGCCTTTCAAGCAGTAGGTATTTCATTCTGAAAAAATATTTGTTGTTTTCATATATTTCATATTTGCTAATTTGTTAACCATAAAAGTATCTGTTGTTTATGTACTTATTTAATTAGTAGTAATGTTGAACTTTTTATTAAATGTTATTATTTTTCATTTATATTTTCTCTAGTGATGATTTATCTACTAGTTTATTATTTTTATTTTGTTTTTCCCAAACGTATTGCATTATTTTTCCAAGTTTAAAAAAAAGTGTGTTTAATGTAGAAAATGAAACAGAGATAAGTACAAAGAAGAAAATAAGAAATACCAAGAATTTATTAGCCTGAGACAACCAGTTAATGAATTGTGTATTTCCTGCCAGTAATTTTAAATCTGTATATAAACTATTTTTTACAAACGTATATCACTTTTCCCCACTTAAGAGTATTTTATTTTTCACATTACTAAATATTCTTTACTTACATAATTTTAATGGATACCCATATAAATTATCTTTTAATACTTCCATTAAATGTATATTCTTACCACTATTAATAATGCTATAATTAACAGACTAGTACGTAAATTCTGGGAATGATTTATTTCAAATTTTTAATAAGCTTCTAAAAGGTATAATTTACATACAGTATAATAAACCATTTTGGTTTATTATTTAAATAATTTTCAAAAGTTTTGACAAATGTATACACATGTATAACCACCACCTGAATCAAAGTTTAGAACTTTTTCATGTCCTCAAGAAGTTCTCTCAAGTCCCTTTGTAGTCACCACCACCAACCCCTTGGTCAAAGGCAACCACTGATCTGCATACAGATGAGTTTTGCCTATTCTAGAGTTTCATATAAATGGAATTATATCACATATACTCTTACTTTCTGAGATCTTTTTGAGATTCATTCATGTTGTTGTATGTTATCAGTTTTTATCTTTATTCTGAGTACTATTTAATTATATGAAATTACCTATTTATGTTTTCTCTACAATTACTTTTTTATCTATTAGGTTTAATATTTTTATTTTCAATTTAATTATCCATTAGTTTCCATTTGATTATCCATTATTTAATCATCTATATTTGATGGTTCATTATTTGGACATTTGGGTGTTTCCGTTTGGAACTATTACAAATAAAGCTTCTATAAATTCTTGTGTAAAAGTCTTTGTTTAGACATAGATACTCATTTCTCTTGGATAAATACCTACAAGTAAAATTGCTGGGTCTTAGTAGAGGTATATCTTTAACGTTATACAAAACTGCCAGATTGCCTTCCAAAGTTGCTTGTTACATTTTATTTTCCCACCAACAATGTGCAGGAATTGTAGTTAATCCATGTCTTTACCACCATTTGATACTGCCAGTCTTTTTCCTTTTATCCCTTCTAGTGGGTATGGAGTGCTAGCTCATGTGGTTTGAAGTCTCATTTCCCTGATGACTAATGAGATGCAGCACTTTATAATGAGCATATGGGCCATGTGTATATTTTTGGTGAAATGTATTTTCTTTGGCTCAATTATTTTTCCCATTTTTTGACATTGGTTTGTCTTCAATTATTATTGAATTGGATGAGTTCTTTATTATATTTTTAAATATAAGACCTTTGTCAGATAAAAAGCTATTGAAATATGTGGGTTTATTTCTGGATTCTCTATTCTATTCCACTGAGTTATATCTATTTCCATATACCAGAACGTTTAGGCATCATTTTTCCCTTAAGGTAAATTCCTAGACATGGTACACTGGATTCAAGGATATCATACTTTTTAAGGATGCCGGTTCATGTGCCTACATTTTTCTCTGGGAAGATTGTACTTGTTTATTCTTCCAGGCACTTTCCCAACCTTCAACACTGACTCTTTTACTTAAAAGAAATAAAATAAAATCTATGCCAACTTAATTGTCAGAACATATATTTCTATTTACTTATTTATTTATTTACTTTTAGAGACAGGGTCTTCCTTTGTTGCTCGAGCTGGAGTGCAGTGGTGCAATCATAGCTCACTGCAGCCTTGAACTCCAGTCCTCAAGGGATCCTCCCACCTCGACTTCTCACAATGGAAGGACTATAAGTGTGAGCCACTATGCCTGGCCTTGTCATTATTTTTAAATGGATACTTATCTGCTCACCACAGTATTCACTGGCTATTTGTATATCTTTTCTATGAATTGTGTGGGTTTTTTTTCCTTTGCCTATGTTCCCATTTTGATTTTTACATCTTTTCTGGATAATATGTAAAATCTCTTTATCTTACAAGGGAACGAAGCTTTTTTCTACCATGTTTATATCAAATAGTTTATCAGTTTATTGTTTGCATTTTAACTTCACTGGTCAGGCTTCTGATTTCAAGAAATATTTAATATTATTCTTTTATTTCTGAATAAAAATCATCATTACAATTCTCAAAAAAATTGTAGTTTTTGAATCAAAATACATGAATATATACATTTATTTGGGCAGAAGTAATATCTTCACATTATTCATTCTTCCCAAGCAAGCACATGGTGTCTTCATTTAGCGTAGATCTTTATTCCTCTCAGCAGAGTTTTATACATTTACTCATAGAAATGCTAAACTTTCTTGCTAAGGCTATTCCTGCATATGTTAAAATTTATGTTGCTACTATGAACAGTATCTTTCTCAAACTACATTTTAACACTTAATAGTAAAATTTAGGAAACCATTTTTGTTTATCAGTCTTTCATCTAGCCACTAATATCAATTTGGAATTCTTTTCCCTTGGTATTCTTGGATTGCCTATTTATGCAACTTATTTTTCTCACCGGGCAATGATATCGTCATGCACTGCATAATACCTTTTTAGTCAACAGCGAACTGTGTATATGATGGTTGTCCTATAAGATCATAATACCATATTTTTACTGTCCCTTTTCTATGTTTAGACATGTTTAGATACATGAATCCTTACCATTGTGTTATAATTGTTTACTGCATTGGGTTACAATAAGCTTACTGTGTGTTACAATTACTTACAGCAACAGAAACTACATACCATATAGCCTAGGTGTGTAGCAGGCTGTACATCTAGGTGTATGTATTACACTCTATGATTTTCACACCTGCTCCAAACACTTGTAATAGCCTGCAAAATAATCTAGGAACACTGCATTCTAGAATATCTGTTGCTTACCTTTGTGATTGTGTGGCTGACTAGTTGAATAGCTTGTGTAATTTATTTATATTCTATTGAATGTATATCACTTTCACACCATCATAAAGTCGGAAAATCATAAAATTGTAAGTTGAACCATCATAAGTCAGAGACCATCTATACTACAAATCACATGCCAGGTGGTTTAAAATAATAGAAATTCTGTCACAGGCAGCAAGCTATAAGTTTGAAATCCAGGTGTTGGCAGGGCCATGATGTCTCTGAAGCCCCTAGGCCAGGGTTCTTCCTCGCCTCTTCCAGCTTCTGGTAGCCCCAAGTGTTCCTTGGTTTGTGGCAGCGTAACTCCAATCTCTGACTCCACCTTCAGAGACTGTCTCTGTCTTCACATGGTGTCTAACCTTGTGCTTCTCACCTCTTATAAAGACACCCGTCAAATTGGATTAGGGTCTACCATAATAACTTTATCTTGATTACATCTGCAAAGATCCTGTTTCCAAATAAGGTCATAATCACAGGTACCCGGGGTTAGGATTTGTTGAAAGAAAAATCTGAGGCAAAATAAAAATTTAGAGTTAATTTGTATAAACAACAGTTCCTCAATTGGGAAGCATCAAACCAAAAGAGGTGTAGTGCTCCACTGCGGAAGAATTAGAGGAACATATTTACCAGGTGAATATGGAAATAAATCAAAGCAATTATTTGGCTGGTTACAGTTTTTAAAAATCGCCCTTTTTGTTTTACCTTGATGGAAAGTCCTCGATCATATAATTATATTTTAGTTGGCTGCTTTTGATTGGCTGAGGTTAAGTTTCAGGTTAAGTTTTGTTTTTCTTTAACTTGAGTATCTACCAGAAATGATCCAAGTTTCACTCATGTTTGCAGCTTAGGCAAAATGAAGGCTATTTTTAAAGCCTACCTGGTTTTGTTTGCCCAGGCATTTTTCAGGCCCGACTTTCACTTTAATTTTGCTTTAATAGACTTCAACATATCTTTTTGAGGACACAATTCAACCCATAACACTGTCATAGGTGGAGCAGGTTGGAGCAAGCTGTTCTATTGATGGGCAGTCCTCACGGTTTGAAATCTCATCCTTTTCCCAAGCCACGGGTTTTTCTCCATACTCAGACCTACAGTGAACCACTGTGAATCTCACCTGGCTACTGCTGGACAGCCCTGCGGGTACACCAAAACAGCTCTCTTATAGTTTATTGCTTCTAGATAGTCATATCTTTATGAAAAAAAATCAAGACATGGTGACCATCAAGAATCTATAATTTATATGGCAACCTTATGTCAGTAATTCATGGAGGATACTGCAGAAATTCACACAACAAAGCTAGGCAATCAGACTTGTGGGTTCTAAATATCCTGTTCTTGATTCTCATCATCTGTCTCAGAAGTTAATCGCTAATTCTGATGGCTCACATGGCAGAGCATGTGGGTTGATCTTTTCCATACCCAGCCCAGCCTACTCCTAGACATAAGTCTTAGCTTATGTTTTCAGTCTGACCAAAGGCAGGTGATGGAGGGACTCCCATGCTTTCGTAACAGCAAGTTCACTCTTATAAGTGTGTAGTCGGTAAGGAAATGGGGGATCAGCAGTTACATTCTTTAGCCCTCTTGTAATTGACAATGATGGCCAGAACAGATGGCCACTCCTAAGTGTTTCAGTTATGTTGAGAGGTAAAGCATGAGGAGCACAACACATTCATGGTGCAAACTATGAAGGAAAGTCAAGCAAAGGCATTAAGAAAGAAATAGTATGGAAAAGAGGAAAGCAGAGTGTTTTTAAAGGTTAGAAATCCATTAATTGCTTGTTTGAGTCTTCTTTTAAAAAAGAGTATGCATGAAATCAAACTATAACTTATATGAGATGTAAAAAGAAATGAAAAAAGTTTAATTTATATGAACAAAAGGCTTTCTTGAGATTCTGACAACTGACTGAGCTTGGATTTGGAGACAGAGTATAAGAATTAGTGATGAATTGAGGAGTGAGAACAGCCAGGCCTCTTCTAACTGCTTTCTCCTCTGCTATCCTCTGCTATTTATGTGATTTCTTTATAAATATTAGAAATCTCTAGGTATTTTGAGGCATACATGTTTTAAAATTAGGTCATAGTCAGATGAGAAGTGAGAGATATCTAAAGACCAAATATGCTATGCATAAGAACGATGCCTGTTGTGAACTTATTAAATAAATTAAAACTAACAATTATTAATTTCATCTGCTCTCTCTTGGCCCAGGTTAACAATACTTGCTCTATCATTTTCATCTTTAGTGGACATTTATGATTAATCTTGAAGAATTCTTTTCAGGGCAAAAAGGTACCTGGTGAAGACCCAAGACAGATAAGAATTTTTGGGTAAAACACAACAGAGAGATGGTTGCCTATCATTTGAGGCTTGTTTTAAAGCTTCCTTTACACATATATTGAATATTGTTGAAATATAGAAATTGGCCAAAACTGCAGTGGCTGATGATAAACAAGCATTTGTGTTTTGGTGGTATAAACATGACCTTCTTATCTTGTGGAATTCATACCAGCAGTGACAGTGTGACAGTGTTCAGGAAAGCTCAAGGGTTGGGTCTGGATTTTTCAAGAACCTGCCTCAACAGGAACCATGAAATCTTGGAGGCAAAATTTAGGCAGATCTCAGGCTTTGTGTGAGCTCCTTCAATCAGAATGATTCAGAACTGAACTCTGCAGGCTAATTCTGTAGGTCATTCCACATTCAGACAACCTCATCTATAGGGCAAAGCTCTGATTACCTCTTTAGCACCTGTACATTGTAACTACTATGCTATCACCTCACTTCATAGAGTTACACACACCCTCTATATTTTGGTTATGTTATTAATCATAAAATTTGATGTTTTAAAGCAACAACCTTTTTATTACATCTTACGATGTTATGGGTCTGAATTTTGGATAGGGCTTAGTTGGCTGGTTCTTCCACTTCTGCTTTTGGAAAGGGCATTGACTGGGATTGTTCAGTGGTACTCACCTGACAGCTGAACTGACATGGAGGGCCCAAGATGGTTTTGCTCACATACTTGGGTCCTTGGAAGGGAGGGTTGGCATTTTGCACACATCTGGGCCCCTTTCCATCTCCATGTATTTCAGGGCCTCCATGTGTGGTCTTTCCAGCAAAGTGATTAGACTCCTTACCTTGTTGCTCAGGTTCCAAGAGTGCATGTACCAGAAAATTATAACTTTCTCCCAACAGTGAGGAATAACTTCCCTGATGCAGAAAACGTAAGAGACTAATTAGGCAAAAGGAGATTAGGGAAGAGACAGCATCTAGGCACAGAGAAATATTTGCTTTTAGAATGAAGATGGACTCAGGAAAACTATCAGAAGCATTCACACATGCTGATAAAAGACTGTCAATTAATATATGTCTCTTACATTCAATCTGTGCATGATAGAAGATGTACCAGTCATCAGTCATTTTCAGATGCTATGGAATGATTGGCACTTAACACCCTATAGTGATACTAGAAAGAATGCTCAACTGGGAATGTGGAGACTTCAATTCTAGACTCTCTCTTAATTTTAAGGGCCTCCATTTTGTAAGTTGAAGAATTTTGCAGTTGGAATAGAGTCAACTCCTGGAAACCCAACAAGTACCTATTACTTCCTTCAAGTGAGATATTCACCTTGATAATCTAAATGTTCTGATTCCTGCCCAATTCTCCAAAATCACCTTGTGCCCTTTCTCCACACTACCCTCATGCAATTCTCAGAATTCACACTTTCCCTGACTAGAAGGCCCCTCACATACTGCCTCTCTGCCCGCAACACTCCTCCCTTGTGATAGTGAGCTCCGGCTAACTATCCCTGTGTGAGCTTAAATGTCACCTTCTCAAGATGGTCTTCTTTGGCCACCCAATCTAAAGGGTCCCACCCTATTCTCTGGTGCATCTTGTATTGGGTTTCTTCTCTGAACTTTTCATGGTTTCTATTTATTTTGTGAATGCATTTGTTTACAAGGTTTCTGTTGGTCTCCTCTAGACACTACCCTCCATAGAATAGGAACTGTTCTTACTCACCATTGTATCCTAGTGCCCAACATAGTGCCTGAAATATGGGGTGTCCCCAAAATATGTGTGAAATGGATGTTACAGAACACTGTAAGTAACTTTCAGTCTAGTGAGAGATGGTGAAACAAGGCCAAACATTAATGTGTCTTAAGAGAGCCATGAGCAAAGTTTTCTGTTTTTTTGTTTTGTTTTTTTTTTCAATTTCTGAGTTTTTTGAGAGAAAGTCAAAGACAGAGAGTACATAGCAGTGAGTGGACTGTGCATTGGAAAGCCAGAAGGAGCCATCTCTGGAAGCACCTTCTTAACCATTTAATGAGTCTGAATTCTATTATCAGTGCAATGGAATGCACTGAGGAGTGTGAACAGTGGAGGGACGTGGCCTGGGTGTATAAAGGTCACTCTGGATGCTGCATGTGAAGCAGGTTGAAAGGACGAGATGGGCATTTCTGAAGGTACTCAGGAGAGAGGTCATGTTGACAATGGGGGAACAGAGGTAGACAAATATAAAATGGATTTGGAGATAGAATATACAAATTAGTGATGAATTCAAGAGTGAAAACGAGGGAGATATCAAGAAGAACTCGAGGCTCTGAGTTGAGCCAATGGAGGTAGGGGAACTGAGATGCATAGGTGGGAAGGATGAGGCATGTGCCAAGGAAGTAGAAAATGTTTGCAGAAAGAAAATCAGAAAGGACATCAGTGCAAATGACCTTATTATCGTGTAAGGGACCGACATTGTTAAGGGGAAGTTTACATTTCAAGATTGTCTCTGAGTTTCTGGATAACTTTACTTTCTGACCACTTCTTCCCTCTGCCACCCCCTCAAGCTACTTCCTGCAGGTACAGGCCCATTTGTTCCACCACAAGTTCTTTCTTTTAGGAGATGTTGCCAGTGTGATCTGTACATCATAATTGTTCAGGGAGCATCAAAGTGAACTGTTTAATCAGCAAGTCGATGAGTTCATATCTTGATATTTCTCTGTACATAAAGACCTAATGAATCACTTGTTGTTCCTCCCTCCCCAATAACACTGGGGCTATTCCACTAGATATTAAGTATTCCAGCTTATTTAATAGACGGCTAAATTTGCCTATAAAAACCAAACGCAGTACAGTGAGAAATGAAGCATTTACCTATGCGATTTAGGTCCAGAACACTTGTAGTCTGAAATAATCAGATTTCCCTACAAAACTGGGACTGATCTGAATAATATATTCCTTGGTACTTTACCTCAACATGGGCACTCCTGGAAAAGCTTGCTCCCTCCTTGGCAATTTAGTGGATGCTATGCTAATTGTCTTGTGTACACTGGAGGACACTCCTCCCAGTAGTCTTTCTCTTTCCTACCCTGTTAATGAGGGTAAGATACAGCCTTTATTTTCCAGAACCATTCTTGCATCTGACCACGCCCCTCCACCAAACCCAACCAACCTCCTCCTCTGGGGCCAGGAGTCTGGGATTATATTTGAGTCTCCAAGGTCTAGAGCAACTAGGACCCCATCAGGAATGGTGTGCAGCTTCTCAGTTTGTTCCTTCTTCAAGCATGGCTCTTCTCTTCAGGTTCCCTAAAAAAATCAGTCAATTAAACCTCATGGCTTTGATCCCCAATAATTTAGAAATATCATATGGTCATTTGGGCACATGCAAAGAATAATTTTCCAATTCATAAAACCTCCAGAGAAATTTCAGGGAGAAATGGCAATGCACAAAATCCCAGGGGAAAATTTAACCAAGTCATAAAATTAGTATTGAAATGGCATTGGAGCTTAGTGGGGAGACTTACACATTTTCAGAAACATATTCATTAAACATGTGCGCTTTATTGTCCAAGGCATTGGAAACACAACAGAGAATAAGAAAATGTCCCTATCTGTAAGGAGTTCAGCCTAGTGAAAGGACACAAACCAGTTCAGGTGCTACTATAGGAGTATAAAGGTGGTTTGGGTGGGGTGGGCGGTAGTGACCTATTCTATCAGGTTGTTAAGAGACACTTTATATATGAAATGCTGCCATGAACTGTTTTGAAGCTGATACAACTGCAATGATCATCTGTAACTTCTGATTTCAAGTTTCATTTTGGTCATAAAATCCTTATTGCTCTCATTCATGAAGCTTTCACTAATAGCTATTACACATCGGAACTCATCTATAATGCATTAATAAATGATACTGGTATCTTTTGTATATAATGGAATTCTACAGAAGTTTACTTTCGTGGAGAAGGGGTCCCACTGCTCTGAGTATGTCACCACTGCTCTAGGTAACAGGGAGCTAAGTAAAGACTTTAAAAAGATGCCTCAGCCTGCATGATGGCTCATGCCTATGATCATAACACTTTGGGAGGCAGAGGCAGGCAGATTTCCTGACCAGCCTGGGCAATACGGTGAAACCCTGTCTCTAATCAAAAATACAAAAAATTAGTCAGGTGTGGTGGCATGCTCCTGTAATCCCAGCTATTCAGGAGGCTAAGACAGGAGAATGCCTTGAACCCAGGAGGTGGAAGTTGCAGTGACCTGAGATCATGCCATTGCATTCCTGCCTAGGCAACAGAGCAAGACTCCGTTTCCAAAAACAAAAAACAAAAAAGATGTCTCACCGCTAAATTTGCATTTCAGAAAATTTACTGGGCCAAATTCCTAATGGGTGAAGATTAACATGAAATGACGGCAAGAGAGAGACTGTGCCTCTTCCTGTAGTCTGGACCATCTCCTAATTCCAGGACAGTCCTGTTGAACCTTTTCCAGGACTTCTGAGACAGGTATGGGAAGAGGTTGCTGGTGGGAGAGAAGGGAAAGAAGACCACCAGGAGATCGCCAGAGAAGTAGAAAACACTTTGTTTTTCATCTCCTGAAATAATTCCAGACGCCAGGAAAAACGCCCCTCATTTCCATTATATTTCCTGGTTGACTGCTTTATTGACTAAATTTTAATTAGGATTTAAAACATTTCCCAAAGTAGTCTAAGTGTAAGGAAATAAAAAAGTTGTGAGAGGTCCAGGAAGTTACACACTGCCAGTCAGATTTAGTTTTTCAATTTTTATTAGGTACTTATTGTGAATCAGACACCATTATAGGGTCTAGAGACATACGATGAGTAAGATCAAGTAGCAGTCATCAAGGAATATACAAGAGGAAAAACCAAGTCAAAAAACAAAAATGATAATAATAAACAATGTGATAAGCATGGTGACCTATACTTTGATGGTTTACTCTGGGAGCAGCATGGAGAGACACTGGGCCCTGAGTCCAAACCTGTGATTAAGTCACCATTGAGTAACACTATATAGATTGTCCCCAGCTTACTATGGTTCAACTTAGGATTTTTTTCCAACTTTATAGTGGTGTGAAAGCAATAAGCATTTAGTAGAACATCAATAAATTACATAAGATATTCAACACTTTATTATAAAATAGACTTTGTGTGAGATGACTTTGCCCAGCTGTAGTTGCCCAACTAAAGTAAGCGTTCTGAGCACATTTAAGGTAGATTAGGCTAAGCTATGACGATTAGTAGGTTAGGCATATTAAATGCATTTTCAATTTATGATATTTTCAACTTAAATTGAGTTTATGGGGACATAACCCCATGGTAAGTCAAGGAGAATCTATAAGTAGGTTCTGTGGAGGATACAAGAAAGCAAGAGGCATAATCGAGTTATGAAAATAAGATATTTACACATGAGCATATCTATTAAAATCAAACAGGCTCTCCAGAGACACAGAACCAGTAATATAGAGAGGTAGATATCTCAAGAGCTGTATTTCAAGGAATTGGCTCACATGATTACAGGAACTGGCAAGTTCAAAATCCATAGGCAGATCAGCAAGCTGGGAATTCTTGGGCAGGAGTTTATGCTGCCATCTTGAGGCACAATTTCATCTTTTTCAAGGAAACCTTAGTTTTGCTTTTAAGGCATTCTAACTGATTGGATAAGGCCAACCTCAATAATCAAGAATAACCTTTTTAACTTAAAATCAACTGATTGATCTGGAGAAGACACCAAAGATGTGGCTGGGCAACTTTTGCCAAAGACACGTGGATGCAATCTGTCATCTCAGCAGAAACCAGGAATAGAGATGTAGGTATCCAGTAAAGATGTGTGGCGGCCCCTCTTGTTGATGGGTTGAGCTCCCATGAATTTCACCGGAGACTGAAAATGTTTTGAGAATTTTATACTGCCAGTAATATTGCCAGCCTGGACTGAGGGGGACAGAGAAGGGAAGAAATGAAGGAAGCATGACTCTGAGGGCAGAGCCATGGATGTAAAGGGGACTCTTGGGCTAAGACGGCAGGGCAGCCACCCCAGCAGGTCCAGAGGACAATGAGTTTGCTCCTGCCCTGAACAGTCCCAGTTCCTTCTGATCTGGACTTGGATGGCAAATGCTGAAACAGAAAAGTGTCATCCAGGATTTCGGGAGGAGGTCTGGATAAAATTGACCCTGATTTGGACTTAGATTTTACTTGTAGTGACTGCAAGATCTTTTTTCCAGAGTGTTTGAACTATTATGCAACTAAATACAGTATATTGTCCTTAAAAATAATTAAAGATTATATATAAAATATAGATCATTTATATTACACAGAAAATATGAATTAAATATTGAAATGTTAACAGTTATCAGACTTTAATTTTTCTGTTTTCTTAGTTTCATTTTCTAGAATAACTTTTTACTTTATAATGAGAAAAATTGTTTTTTATTTATAAGGCAAATATATTAATCAGTTTTTTTTTCTTTTTTTGTCGTTTGACTTTTTGTTTTGTTTTGTTTGTTTTTGGTGTTGAGTCCATTAGAGTATTACTATAGAAAGCACAATGGCCTCATACAAAAACCGGATTCCTAAATTTATTGCTACCTCTCAATACTTGGACCTTGGACAAGCCACTTAACCTCTCTAAGGCTATTTCCTGCCCTACATACCTCACAAAGTACGTGTAAGAATCAAATGAGGTTATTTGTAAAGTCTCTGTAATTCTCATTAGAAATGTCAGGAATGATTACTGCAAAAATACTTTTAACACAATTATCAGTTTCAAATGCACAAGTAATAGACCTTTATATTTTTAGTAGATAAATATTTTATAGTTTGTAAACTGTCACTGAACTTAAAAAACATATTTATATTGGATCATAATGAAGTACAATATTTACATAGGATCTTGTAAAAAATCTCCAATACACTGTGAGTATTTACATTTAAGTGAAATACTGTACTATGTATCTAAGACAGTTGGAAAATTTATTTCAAATTAACAAATGTCATGCTTGGTGAAAGAATGTAACCAATAAATAAATGCTAATGTCCTGAATAAACACAACAACAACAAAAAGTGGACTGATTGTAGGTACAAATCATATGTACAAAATCCCTTCATGGTAACACCTAGATTAGTGTTTGGTTAACTGAATACTATAGCCTAGCCAAGTGGATGCATAAAATTCACCATCACAGTGAGTAAGTATGTGCTAATTGCCAAATTAATGGTACCTGAAGACTGAAATATGAAATGGATTTGATAGTAAAATACAAAGCATACACAAAGTCATTTTTCCAAACCTACACCCACCTGTGTCTTCTTCCTCCCCTGTATATGTCTTCTCATCCCTCACTGAAACTCTGCCTAAACTGGCATGGAAATAGAATAATCTGGCATTACTACTCCTCATTTGACTGTTCTTCCCTCCATTGCAACTTCCCTTTTTAAATGCCAACTTTTAGCAGTCAAGACACAGATTCATGATATCTCTCCCAGGCCATTCTATTTCAGAAGTATTTATGTGTTCCCATCACGTGAAGCTCATGTCTCTCATTGAAAACTTGAATGACGAATGTGGACAGTGCCACTTGCCATGCTGAGTCACTTACTCCTTACCAACAAAAGGAATGTTTCAATCTACTAGAGTATCAAAATCTAGTTTGACTTTGCAAAACTTGTATTGAGACTGTGATCTGACCCTTTTCAACTCAGGACACACGGCCGTATCATATTTAGCAGCCCCTTCCAACAAAGCATCTTTAAAATTTGTTTCCAGCCCATTCATAATTTGTTAAAGAGCTCTTTTAATTCAGCTTTCTAATACAAAATAAAACCTAAGTTTTCTTTGACACTATCCTCCTAAATGTTTACAGAGAACTATGGTATGTGCATGCACACATGATATTTCTGTGTGTCTAGTGTGTGTACGCACGTGTGCATGTGTGTATGTGTGTACTGAATTTTTTTTGCAGAGGCTTGTGTCACTGATTTTTCAGATTACTGTCATCAAGATAAAATAAGAATTGCCATATTTAACCTTAGCAATAAAACTACTGCCAAGCATTGCAATCTAGTTTTTTGGCTCTTACTGCTAAGATTTCTGTCTTCACATTTATGTTTCCTGTTAGTTCCTGTATCAATTTAGAAAAATGTAAAGGGTAGCTATTAAAAGATATCTGGAAGGTAAAATGAATTTGCCACTCTCAGCAAAAAGGATGTCCAGTGTTTAGCTTTCTTCTCCTAAGCAATCATTTGTTTTTCAACTTACAAAATGAATTTTGGAACAATGCCACATTATGCCACAAAATATTAATAGGTACAATTAGTACATTGATATATGTTTGATTCTATCATTTTTCATTCCTTTTTTTGTCATTCTTCTTTTAATCTACTGTGACAGTTCTGTAATAGAGCACCAGAAATATGACTCTAGGGCAAGCCATACTACTAATCATCAATATAGCATTGTATGCTGTCCAGCAGATGCATGTTCCTGTTTTGTCAGCAGGGATGACATTCTGCAAAATTTCTACCCAGAGAAATGCTTTCCAAGATTTGCTTACAAGCAATAAATTTAATGGTATGCTTAATTTGATCATTAATTATATATTTTCTTTGTTATATTCAAATGGGATGCCCATGAAATTGATCATGCAGGGTTTTGGGTTTTTTTCTGTTGTTGTTCTTTTTTCTGTTGAGCAGCTTGTCATTTAGTTTAGCTGCAGGATATAGAACAGTACTGTCAAAGCAATCTAACTATATAAGCTATATGTAAGCAACCCAAATGAGGCTTTGAACCACCTTTTATTATTCATTCTATAATTCTTCAACTGTAAAGGGATCTGTAAGCCACCTCTAGATTGTATAACAGCAGTCACTTTGGGGTTCTTGGCTTAAACTAGTAACCCCAGTGAAATCATTAATGACCACCAATATAGATCCCATCGTTAACAACACCATGAACAAATCCATTCAGAAAACCACTTATTCTTCCAAACTTGCACTTAGCAATGGTCATCATTCTGAAACAACAATAATAAATACTTACAGGGTATCCAAGACCGATAAGCCAGCTGCCTTTAAAAAATATTTGTACAGATCTGTATGAAATTTTCTCTAGTAGCATATGCCAGTCCTATTATCAAGGAGAAGCCAACTCTCTCTCCCAGCTTGTTGCAAATCCACACATTTGGAGTATTCAGCTCATTCAACTTAGTTCTGGAAAGTCAAAATTTTCTTCTTTTATAAGTAGAGGAGTACATATTTTTGGTGCACTATAAGATAGTTACAACATTCCTTCTTAGTGGTAGGAGATCTATGCAATCTATGCATTGTGTATTATATATGTTATAGCAAGTGCTTAATATTATATATGTTATAGCAAGTAAAGATATAAATATTTTATATTGAGTAAAAACACAGAAATCTGAAAACAATCTCTTAAAGTATGGATGCCTCTTCAATTTTATGATTATGGGGGGAAATTAGGTTGTTTTGCTTTGCCTTTCATTTAGAGCAATCAATTATCCCTGTGAAAACCATGGATGTTACCTACATTTATTGTCTGTTAGCATATTTTTAACACACCTATAAAAATAAAGACAACTCTGTATTGTTTCAGAGTATTCTTTTTAATCCAGAGCATAGTTACCTAATTATCAAGTAACATTAATATATATTATATTGATTATATAAAAGAGGGTTATAGCATAATCATGACAAAGGGCTGACTGTCCCAGAACCCAAGACCGCACCTTATGCGTTTTCAAAAGATCTTTGAAGGTCAAAGGGTGAAAGGCCAGGCCTCCTGAGGTCATCACTTCCAAGCACTGGAGCTGGTAGCTGCAAGTCAGGAATTCAGCATAGCCTGAACATCGGAGCCTGTTTATGCTCATGAAAATAGTCACCAAGTTAACCTTTCACTAGGAAAAATGATAAGTATTGTCTTACAATGTTATCACACTCTCATTAGTAATTATGAACAAATCAATACACAATTCGGAACCAGAGATAAAGGCGTATAAATTCCAAGATCGATTGGTTTTCTTGTCACAAATTCATTCTTTATCAACTATCAACCAGTAAGTCCTGGATTTCATTTCACTCATCCAAATAAAGATATTAATTGCTTAATTCTGTTCACTCCCTGCCCTGTTGCTTACCCTGTTCCCTTAATTAGGATTAGCAATTCCACCTTCTGATATACTGAGATGTATATATATATAAAGAGAGAGAGAACAAGAGATGGGACCTTATGAGAACTATGACTAGGTGAATTACTTCACCCCCTTGCTGTCTGCAAATTGTCTGAAGACAGGACCTATGTCTGTCCTGCTCAGTAGTGTACTCTCAGTGCCTACACCACAATGTGGGCTCCTGAAATATGTTTGAAAAGTGTGTGTCAAATAAGTGTTTAAAAAAATGAATGCATGCATTTGTGAACCTGGTCAAGGGTCTCCTCACTTCTCTGTGGTGCAGTATTCACCTCCTTACATGTATTCCTGCCTGTAGACCAGCCTCACGCTAATTCACTTTCCACTTTGCAGCCTCCTTCATCTCTTTGAAATGCAACCCTGTCTTGTGCTTTTCACCATTTTACTACCAAGAAAACCAAGCTCAGAGAGGAAATGTGGCTTGCACAGCGTGCTGGGATGATTAAGTTACAGCACCCATTATCCATTTTTATGCTCCTGACCCCAAGTCCTTCTAATAAATCAAAGCACTACTGTTCCTGTCTCTTGCTCTTCCCTGCTTGTCCTGATTGACTTCATTGCCCCTCCTTTTCTCATTCATTTCTTTGCTCTTGGGACAATTTTTCTGATTGGGTAAATTCAGCCACTGGGGGGCGCAGTGATAGATTTTTTTTCTGCAATGCACTGATTCGATCGGGACACTCCACTTTTTCTTCTCAGTCCAGTGACTTGCCAGTACAATGGTAGAATACAATAGCATTCCTGTGATTGCAGGCATAGGCAAATTCAGTGAAGCAATAAACTTAATCCTGCAAAAATAAAATAGCATTTTTGTGGAAATATTTCTAAACTGATCGATGCTTTCCATTTTCTTAAATAGGTTGTGTTAACGTCAACCTAGTCTCTTCTTGCTGAGTCAGAAAGGGCATATATTCAGGCCCCTGCCCAGCACGGTGTCTCACGCCTATAATCCCAGCACTTTGGGAAGCCAAGGCGGGTGGATCAGGCCTGAGGTTGGGAGTTCAAGGCCAGCCTGAACAACATGGAGAAACCTCATCTCTAGTAAAAATACAAAATTAGCCAGGCGTGGTGGCAAATGTCTGTAATCCCAGCTACTCGGGAGGCTGAGACAGGAGAATCGCTTGAACCCAGGAGGCAGAGGTTGTGGTTAGCCGAGATCGCACCACTGCACTCCAGCTTGGGCGACAGAGCAAAACTCCGTCTCAAAAAATAAAATAAAATAAAAAATTCAGGCCTCTCCTACTCCCCCAGTGCCACGTAAGTGAAGAGTCAATATGTGCTAATAGACATGTCGTTTAGACTTGTTAAACATTGGCCTACGACAGCAAAGGTGGTGGCAATATCTCTTCCCTTGGTGTCTCTGTAAGTAATAAAAGAACCACCTATTTGGACTGTTCTAATAAAGGCATGATTTATATTAAATGAAATTTGAACCCCAGAAGCTCAAAGTTTTAAATGCTTTTTGTTTAGTTTTCATTATTCACTGAGTGTAGAGAAATCTTTTCCCCTTGCGGTTCAGGATTCAGCCCAACATATAGCTCCAGAGAAGAAGCAGAGCTATCATGATGATGAACTTGTAGGAAAGGGTTATCCTACAAACGTGGAAAATATCTGACTGTCATAAAACCCAGAGGAAACCAAGTAGTGTTTGTGTCCCTGCACCACCCAGAGCACTAAATATAGAATCATCCTTAGTGATGGTTTCTTTCGTTAGCTCCCTTCCCTTTGGTAAACAAGTTGACTTACAAAGAAAGCCACACCTAAAGATTGATCCTTTCTCACTGAATGTGTAGAATAAAGTAAAATGGGCAGGTTCCTAAACTGAGAAGGGATATTTGATTCTAATCTAGTCAGCAAGTAATTCTAATTCTACATAAGATAGTCATAGAATAAGCTCTTTTTTATAGAGCTATCAATTATCAAAGCAATTTTTAAGGCATTAATATTAAATAAAAATAAAAGTGATATGAATAATAGTGATGACAGACACATTAATAGCATGTAAAATTACTAGAATAATTTAGAAATAGTCTGTAAATTCCTAAACAACTCTGAGGTTATTTTAGATAATTCAGTGATACTGTAAAGAGTTCTAAATTGACATATTGTAGCTTCTGACTTAAAAAAAAAAAAAATCCTAAAGCAAGTGCCACTGAATTCAAGGTAATTTCAACTAAAGTTATGATAACAATAATCTGCAACACTTATGAGAATTCTGAAAGCAAAACCTTAAAAAAATACATTGCTCTACCTCAGCCAGATCAAGATCAACATTACAGTGACATGTCACAGTGACAAGCTGCTTAGCATGTACCCTTGAGAGGGAGTGATGAAAGCGGCACTTTACCTCTGTGTGTTTCCTCCTCAAAACCCCTATCCCTAGTGTAATCATGAGAAAAATATAGAATAAAGTCAAACTGAAGGCTATTCTACAAAATATCTGCCAAGTACTTCAGAAAACATTTAAGTTCATCCAAAACAAGGAAAGTCTGAGAAACTTGTAACCAAGACAAGTTGAGAATCTTTGTAACCTAAGAATTGGTGATGACCAAATTTAATGTGGGATCCTGCACAGGATGCTGGAGCAAATAAAAGACATTAAAGAAAAGCTAAGGAGACCCAATTAAAGTATGAACTTTAGTTAGTGTCAATATTGGTTTAATAGCTGTGGCAAATATACTCTAGTATTAGATGCTAACGGTAGGGGATACTGAGTGCAGTATCTGGGTGCAGGGTCTATGGGAACTGTTTGTATTATGCAGCTTTTCTGTAAACTAAAATTATTCCAAAATAAAAATGTTTATTAAAAAATACATAGTGAATACAGTTTAAAAAGTCTCTTCTGATATAATGTTTGCAGAGGAAGATGCTTTTTAGTTTATAAATTATTTCCGTAATTTGTGACAGTTCTCACATCTGATACTATAAAATTCATTGCAGCTTCTCTGCCTCTTGGGAAAAAAATGCATTTAATTATCAGTAAAATTCAACTTTAGCTTGTTATGATGAATGATTTGAACCTGTCAGCTTTTCCCTCCTAAAAACAAAAGAACCAAAATGAAATACAATCTTATTCCTCTACTCCCTTCCTTCCACCTGCTTCATTTAATTGATGAAGGCTTGTGCATGTATTAATCTTTTTGAGCTCTTCTGTAAGATGCAGAAAAAGCTAATATGATATCATTGTATCTAGCTAATGTGTGTGCTTTGTGAAATTGATACACCCTGCCAAGACATAAATTACTTAAGCTTTGATAAATGTGTTGAAATCAAGGAATGTTCAAACAGATAAAGCATAGCAATTTTTCTTTCTTCCCCTTTTTAAAACTCCGTTTTATGCTTGAGGTTAAATGTTTTTGCATTATTATTATAATATGATGGGGGAAAAGACAGCAGGGATACTGAAATTAGCAGGAAGAGCCCCAGCAAATACAAAAGTAACCAGGAATATACAGCTATCTGTTTTGTAGATAACACTTAACAATCTTGCCTTGGACAGAGTGGATTACCAACAGATTCAGAGCCACCTACAGTCTTCTCCCAGCATGTTGTATCACAGAAATTGTCTGTTCAGGAACGAGGACACCTACCAGACACTTTATATTCTCAGCTCCCTTTGCTGACTCATATAGTAGATTGGAATCAAAGATCTACAAACACATTTTGTTGGCAAAGAGAGCTCACCTGGGATTTGGATGTGACTCAGATGCCAGTAAGACTAGAAACAAGGAAACATTCGATTGATGTTCTGGGGTTGAGAGGGTGGATTTCTACTTGGTCATTAATTTATCACATGGCACTGAACAAGTTGCTCAATTAACCATTAATCAGTTTCCCTGGAGGCTTGAGAATTCATAGAAACCTTTGGAGACTCTTCTTGAGTAAGAGGCACGAGATTATCCATTGGACCATGGAAGAGCCATCAGTCATTGAATGCCTTTTGCCAAGGAATAGGCCCAGTAATTTCCATCCATTCTTTTAGTCCCTATAACCAGCAAAGGAGATATAGGTGAGAAAACTGAGGTTCAAATCATACACTTGAGCAAGGGGTGATGATGCCATTAGGCAATAAATCCTATGCTCTTTTCCATCATATCAGGTTGCTTCCCCATTGGGAATATATGGGTAAGCAGTGGGGAGGTGGGCAGGGTTGTGGCTCATCAGCCTCCAATCTTCTGATTAGGTCTTCATGTTGAGCATGTGGGCTGGGGACTTAGGTCATATAATCATCTAGGTAGACCTGGTGTAGAAAAGTGTGCCTGAGCTCTCAGCAGTGATGTTATAAAGTGGTGATTTATAACAAGAGGAAGGCTGAACAAGTTACACCAAGGCTGAAAGTTGGGCGGGGAGATAAAATTGTCAGCTTTTAAATGACATAGAGAAATATACTTGCCCTTTAAATTATATTCTTCTACCGGTAAATCACTGTCAGATAACTTTTTGAGATTTGGGTTTAGATTTGGAAGTCTGCACTTGTGAGAACTGTCCGTGCATTTTAAAGTAATAAGCAGAAGAGGTTGTACACAGTTTTTCCAACTTGGCTAATGTTGTTGTCAAAACAAGCTAGAAATATGATGCTCTAAGGAAAGCCAAATTTAAAAAAAAAATAAGTGCTTTATATAGATATATATATATATATATATATATATATATATATATATATATATATATATGTACTTTTTATCTAAGGCACTGCCAGTGCATGCTGTCACTGGAAGAGAGAAACATTACATATCTTTGCCATTAGCTAATTTTTATTATTTTTTATTATATAGACTAATCTTAAAATCAAGGGCTCTTTGAGCAGGTTTGGACCTGAACAGTAGTGTGTTAGAATGATTTTTTTTTTAGAAATCTAATTTCATTTCAAATTCTCATATAGAGAACCTTTTCCAAAGAATAAAACAACTTTTGTAAAAGCAAATAATGACACTCAATTTATCTGTTTGATAAGCTTAGAATGTTTTCTACTTTCATTTTTTTTTAAGAGAGTCACATATATTTGGGTCAAGTCCTCTTACAACATAAACTGCTACCAGAAAAGTGTTCAGATCTTTGAAAATGTCTCAGTAATGGCTGATTGTTATTATTTTTACTATTATTATTACTATTACTATTATTATTATTATTATTGAGTAATCTCAGAACCATCACGATGGAAGTCCTAGAGATAAGAGAAGGATCTCTTAAGGTATCGGTGTCTGTCATATATTTGAAAGTGCACCAAGATCAGCTAAGACTACATGATTGCAAAACTTACTGGTTGTTGAATGATGGGCTCAATTCTTATTGGTTTTTCAGTAATGGGAAAGTGAGGAGAAAATTAGGCATAGCACTAAAACAAGAAAAATGAATCAGGCAGAAAAAGTTTAGGGAAACACGTAACATAAAACAAACACTTTAAAGAAAAAGAGGGCACATTGCTATTGATAAAGGAGTATTTTTATACTTCTGGTTGAAAAAAAATTTTTTTGAATGAAAAATGTATTTTAGTTCTGCTGATAAAGTATCATGGTATTTGTAATAAAGTAATTGATATTATGATACATAAAGGTAAGAATCAAGACGTATTTTTAAAAGCAAGCTTAAAGGGGAAAATGTCAGAAGGGCTCTCTCCCATGAAATAGAAGAAGGAAGGTGAGAGTAAGGGAAGAAGCTCAGAAGCTGTACCAAATCAAGGAGTAGAGATTGGGAACTAAGGAGCACTTCTTGTAAGCCAGATGTTCCGCAAATGGTAGATGTGTCTGTAAGCATTTACCAAGCATGGTGAATCTCATGAAATACTGGAAACAGGTGAAAAATAGGTAGTAGACTATGGGCAGCAAGAATCACGATCACAGAAGAGAAATTGGACCTTGATCAGCAAGAGCTTCTTATCTGCCTATGCATCCTTGGCCCTCTTTCTGGAGAGATGCTGAGACAGGTCGCTTGGACCAGGCTGTCTCCATTCTCAGGAAACTCAAGTCGGAAGCAGAGTCTGGGTGTTGAGCTCCATGGACTATTACCAAATGATTGGAATGAAGTTTGTGCACATCATGAGTAAGAGTGTTCAAGGGACTGGACGTGATGGTTCACTCCTGTAATCCCAACACTTTTGAGAGGCCAAGGTAGGAGGATCACTTGAGGCTGGAATTCAAGACCAGCCTGGGCAACATAGCAAGACCTCATCTGTATAAAAATAAAAAATTAAGCCGAGCAGTGGTTCACGCCTGTAATCCTGACACTTTGGGAGGCCGAGGCAGGCAGATCATTTGAGGCCAGGAGTTTGAGACCAGCCTGGCCAACATGGTGAGACCCTGTCTCCACTAAAAACACAAAAACTAGTCAGGCATGTTGGCGCATGCCTGTAATCCCAGCTACTCGGCAGGCTGATGTGCAAGAATTTCTTAAACCCGGGAGGTGGAGATTGTAATAAGCTGAGATTGCACCCCTCCACCGCAGCCTGGGTGATAGAGCAAGACTGTCTAATATATATATATATATGTTTGTGTGTGTGTGTGTGTGTGTGTGTGTGTGTGTATGCCAGGGATGGTGGTGTGCACCTGTATTCCTAGCTATTCTGGAGGCTGAGGGGGGAGAATCATTTGAGCCCAGGAGTTTGAGGTTGCAGTGAGCTATGATTATGCCTCCAGCCTGGGTGACAAAGTGATATCCTGTCTCTAAAAATAAATAAATAAATAGTATTCAAGGAATGGAAGTCATTATGTTAAGTGAAATGAGACAAACACATATTCTCACCCATCTGTAAGAGCTAAAAACTTGATCTCATAGAAATAGAGGATTTTGATAGTACCAGAGGTTGGGAAGCATTTGAGGGTGGGGTGGGCGAAATGAAGAGAGATTGATGGATGAGTACAAACATAGTTAGATAGAAGAAATAAGTTCTAGTCCAGGCACGGTGGCTCATACCTGTAATCCCAACATTTAGGAAGGACGAGGCAGGAGGATCACTTGAGGCCAGCAGCTTGAGACCACCTGGGCATCAAACTGAGACCCCATCTCTACTAAAAAAAAAAATTAATCCCATTTTTTAAAATAAAATAAAACAAGTTCTCATGTTTGACAGCAGTGTAGGGTGACTATACTATAGTTAACAACAACATGTTGTATATTTTAAAGTAGCTTGAAGGACTTGAAATGTTCCCAATACATACTAGTGATACTTGAGATGATGTATACCCTAAATACTCTAACTTAATCATTACACATTTTATGCATGTATCAAATACTCACATGTACCCCCATAAATATGTAAAATATTGTATACCAATAAAAGAGAAAAAAGTGTGCAAAATCAGAAAACTGTAGTTACAGTATCAGAAATACTTTCAGCCAGAAATCCAGAGTAATGATCCCTCTTTCCCTGGGGAATCTGACAGCCTTTCAACACCAGGAGAGAGAAAGGAGTATCAATTCAGGGTGTATAAGCCCCTAAGAAGAGGCCATATGGATTTAGGTTCTCAAAATGTAAGAATATGCATCATACCAACTTGTTCTGAATTTTTTTAAACTCCAGAAATGAGGAAGAAAAGCTTCCAGGAAATTAACCAAAGGGAGAAGTATATGTTGTAGCACCCTCCCATCCTTACCAAAGTAAAAAATAATTTTCAAGAAACCTAGCTATACCTTTTGAGTCCTTGGATTCCTAAAGTGATTTGGGGACTAGACATAGGTGAAAATACTTTTCACAAAGCCCTGTTAGGATTTAAGCTTCTAAACTTTTATGAACATGCAATAGATAACCTTATGTTATCAAACTATGCCATCTAGTCAAATGCTGTATTTATAATCAGGCTGTGTCTTTCATTTATTTTCAAAATTGGACTGAAAGCAGTAATTTTGGGAATAATCTGAAACCATTTTTACCAAGTGCTTTGCCAAGTTTGAAAGGGCTAGAGAAAGGACATAAACACAGCCTCATTTCTTTCCTCACCCATTTCATCATGCTGACAGTTTTCCGGAGAATCATTACAAGAGTAGTTTGTGCCGTTAGAGATAAGAGGCTGTGTTTCCACTAGAAACCTCTATTTTCCAGACTTTTTATAAATCACCCATAAATATTCACTCCATGCAACAGCATCATATATAATGATTCTGTCCCTTAAAATCCGTATCTACTTAACTAAATTATTTTTAGTAAACATGGGGACTCTTGTACTATAAAAAGAAGAAAAAGAAAAATCAAATGCAAATAAAGTCTTATGTTTCAGTGGCTATTATTTGAACCAAAATACTGAGAAACCCATAAAACATATGCACATGACATTTTCTTAGCAATTATTTTAGGATATAATTCAGTTGTAATAAAATTTATTAAATCCTATACAACCTATTAATTCAAAATATACCTCTCTACATTACTTTCTGTTTCTATAAAGGCAACTAAATTTTTACTTATATTTTTTCAACTAAAAATTTTGTAGAACTTTCTAATCCTCATCACATGCCTTTTTTTGTTACAGAGTTTGAGACGGAATTATATAAAGAGCTATGAAATTACATGTTATAAGCCTTTGAACATAATAATCACCTTAATATTTCCAAATATACTTAAAAGACTTATCAATATCATTGACAGTTTTTAGCTCCTTGGTAGATACCTTCAGCATTCTATTTTTGTCTTCTACCTGAAAGAAAAGAGTTGACAATTTAATGATTATATCAAACGAGAAGTCAAAATATACTCTTCCCCCAAACTGGAAAATTAGCATTGTGAAGATCAGGAAACAGAGACTAAAACCACATCAACCCATTAAAATGAAATACTTTGTTCTTAACATCACCTTTTTAAATTTTCATATTCACGGTTTTCCATTGCTTGAATTAAATGCTCATCTTGTTACACTGTTGAGCCCAGCTGTGTGTGTGTGAAATGCTGTCGAATAAGAATCTAAATAATATTGAAAGAATTTCCCTTGCGGTTTGATTTCAGTTTGAGTGCGCAGTCACGGTATTAACCTAAAGTTTATTTCTCTTTCTTCTTTTCGAACAGCTATTTTGTGACAGTAAGGAAGTGGTACATGCCACGGAGGGGCTGGATTGGGAAGACAAAGATGCTCCAGGGACCTTGGTCGGCAACGTGGTGCACTCAAGGATCATCAGTCCCCTGCGCCTGTTTGTTAAACAGTCTCCGGTGCCCAAGCCCGGCCCCATGGCGTATGCAGACAGCATGGAAAACTTTTGGGATTGGCTGGCCAACATCACGGAGGTTCAGGAGCCATTGGCAAGAACTAAACGGAGGCCAATAGTGAAAACAGGAAAATTTAAGAAAATGTTTGGATGGGGTGACTTTCATTCCAACATTAAAACTGTCAAACTCAATCTCCTCATCACAGGGAAAATTGTTGACCATGGAAATGGAACCTTCAGTGTGTATTTCCGACATAATTCAACAGGCCTGGGCAATGTTTCAGTGAGCTTGGTACCACCCTCCAAGGTGGTGGAATTTGAAGTTTCCCCCCAGTCTACCTTGGAGACCAAGGAATCTAAATCTTTCAATTGTCGCATTGAGTATGAAAAAACAGATCGGGCGAAAAAGACCGCCCTGTGCAACTTTGACCCATCCAAGATCTGCTACCAGGAGCAGACTCAGAGCCATGTGTCTTGGTTGTGCTCCAAGCCCTTCAAGGTCATTTGCATTTACATTGCCTTTTACAGTGTTGATTATAAACTCGTGCAAAAGGTGTGCCCTGACTACAATTACCATAGTGAGACCCCATACTTATCTTCCGGCTGACCTTCCTGTTGTGGTAGAAATGAGGGATATGTGTGTGTATATATATATATTTGATTAGAATGACCAAGAAACAAGCCCAGCTCTTTATGGTAAAGGATCCCTTTTGTTTATGGCGGTGAACAAATAGTTCCCTATCAGGTTTTCAAATTTAAAAAAAGAAAAAGAGATATCTTTAAATGTGAGATTTGTTTGTTTCTATCATAGGTACCTTTATCTAAAAAGTTCAATTGTTTATGAAACCATCACTTTCATGCAAGATGACTTAAGTTCTAGAAATCTTATTGTTTCTCTGAAAGAAACATCAATGATAGCAATATGTGACAAGAAGGAACAAAATTATGCATGTGATAAACATTGCTCTTGAAATGAGCCTGCCTTTGAAATATGTTTTGGAAGGTTACCGCAGAAATAGCAGATGCAGTAAAGGAAAAGATTGTATTTGATAAATGAATTGTGTTTTTGACATTGGAACTTGTTTTTATATTTCTATCTTTTCCCCATCCATCTGTGCTGTTATTGATATGAGAGAAAAAAGGGTAAAATTTGTTCCAAAACTCGTGTGTGAAGTTACAGTGCCACAGTGGAACCAAGTTCCTTATCATCTGAGCTAGAGTTGCGTGGAATGTGATTTAAGCACATAGCCCTGTGTTGGTCACCATTCTTATGATTCCCTTCTGAGTTTGAATACTGATGTAATGGGAAAGCAAATCTGAGAATAAGTTTGTTCAACAACAACAAAATTCATGATGCTTTTAGACTCTTCTGATAAATTCAAATGCTGTGGGATTAATCAAAAAATGACAAAATGTGTATGCATCCTATAGCTTAGAGCTTTATTCAATTCATTCGGTAGTGTGATTCTTTACACATGTGTAGAACAACTCTGAAGTTGAGAGAAAGTGCTTGTTTCCTAGACTAGAATAGAAAACAAAAGTGGGAAGTGGAGGGAGGAAATTTCAGGATTATGGATTCATTATTTCTAGCCTCCCAGATTAAGTTCTCCTTGCATTTAGTTAATATTTGAATAAAAGATCAAACTCTATGTGGAAATAGAGAGTTATATTTAAACATTTCTAATTATTAAGTACTGACAAGCAAGATACATGGCTTACCAGACTTTTGAAATGACTTCCAAATTAATGTCACTTCATAGTCAGTGCCCTTCTCATCTTCCCTGTGGGGGTGAATAGCAATGCTACATGGTAGAACTGGATGATTATTAAATTATAACAGAAAGAGGTGTCTAGTTGATCAGGAAAAAGGCTTCTAGAACTCAGGACGCTCATGGAATTGTCAGTCATTTTACAATAGATGTTAACTTCTTTCTCCCTTCTTATTGTAAAATATTAATTAAAGTAAAACATTAAATTGAGGACTAAAGGAAGATAAGTCCTAAACAACAAGAAGTAGTCTTACCACACTGTTCAAAAAACCAAGAGCTCTGTTCTCTATTTTATATCTTCATTTCTTTCCTTTTACTGGTAATATCTGCAGTGTTCAATTTTTGTCTTTTGTAAAAATTGTACTAGGCTTAGTGTGTGGTAATGCAGGCTTGAAGTTCTTGCTCTGAGTTCACCACGTGTTTTTGTAATTTTGTGGTTGGTGAGTAATATTTTGAGACATCTTTTTATTTTCACCTAGAAACAAGAGTAAAATATTATTTATTGTAAAATATGTGGGAATCATATATGTATATATATACTTAGAATTTTCTGTGTATAGAGAAAGTATGCGTACACATTTCTATGTAAATAAAAAGAATTTGCTAGATCTGTCACATGAATCCTGGGTGGTTTTTTTTAAAGACTCTGTTCTCCTTGTTTCTTTTCCTCACAAGGGCTTATTCTCTCTCTCTCTCTCTCTCTCTCTCTCTCTCTCTCTGTGTGTGTGTGTGTGTATGTGTGTGTGTGTGTGTGTGTGTGATACCAATTGAACACGAAGGTTTCCCTTAGATACATATTAAATAGGCAGCTTGGCTGTGGAGATTTTAAAGCAGGGCGAAAGGATAACTTACATAAAACATTTTGTACATAGCATGGCATCTAGTAAGAAAGAACTCTCTACTTGTGAGCTGCCATTATGATTATTATTGTTTTGACATGAAATAACAAGGTTTAAAACTATTGGATGTTCAAAAGTTGAGAGATGTGAACATTATTTCTATGCTAGAAAAAAAAAAAACCCTATAAATCGATTTATACAGTTCTTAGATGTTAGCAAGGTTTGTAGAATTTTTTTAAAGTTTCCCATAAGCTTGTTTTTAAATTGGAGTAGAATATATGCCACATATATTTCTAAGTCAAAATTTCATTGCAAAGCATACCTAATTGTCAATAATGGTACTTGGCACAATATAAATCAGAGCCCACTTAAGCATGCAAATACACACATTTCTACAAAACCGTTTTGTGCCTTTTAGTACTGCTATTGAGGAAAAGGACATTCATGGAAGCTAATTTTCCCTCGGTCACAAACTGTTTAAAAATTAAAGTGACAGAACTTTTAAATGTATAGACATATTAACATATAGAAGAGTAATATTTCAAAGACAGTGCCACCTACACTACCTTCTTAATCCTCTTATTTGACAGACAAGAAAACGCAAGTCCCTATGAGGGTAATGATGTGCCCACTAGTAAATGGCAAACCCACCTGAAATGCATTTCTCCTGACTCCTAGTCCCAGGTTCTGTGTTACATAAGAAAGGTAAACTGAAGCAGGTATTCAAGACAACAAAAATAATTGCAATGAGTTTATAACAAGACAGGACCCAGTAGCCAAAACTGAACCTGAAAACAGCGGAAATAACCTCCCCCTAAAATATTTAGGATAATAATTTATCTATGATCACAAATCTTTTAGAAACTCAAACTACAGAAAAGTAAGTCAGGATAAATCCAAATTAAGTCAGGTTAAATCCTTATATCCAAAGATAAGAGTCCTGGAATACATTAGCAATATGACTGGCTAAGAATTAACAACAGTGGAAGACTACAGTGGGCAGTTTTCAGGTGATTATGGCACCTGAGAATTTATTTTCATAGGAATTGGTGTATTTTGGGGAATGCCTTGATTGCCTAAAGGTTTGATTTCACCTCATGAAGAATTTTAAATTAATTAACTGGCCCGTAAAATATAGAGGATGGAGTCGTGCATTCTTCCTTGCAGTGAAACCAAAGTTAACTCAATGTTGATTAATCAGAACTCTCAATGAATGACAATTTAATATTGCCAATTGCAAGAGACAAATCAGGGGGAAAAAAGTTCACATTATAGATTCTTTTTTCTTCAGAAAAGTCATTAGATGATACTCAAAGATCATTTCATCTTCACCCCAATCTCCTACCCTGTATTGTGAGGTCTGGAATCCTGGGAACATATCCCATTCTGTTTCATTGTTAAATTTCCCTTCTCTTCATTCAACTCAGCTGTCCCATAAATACAGACAGTCCCTGATATACAATGGTTCAACTTACAATTTTTTGACTTTATCATGGTGCAACAGCCATATGCATTCAGTAGAAACAGCATTTTGAGTACTCGTACAACCATTCTGTTTTTCACTTTCAGTAAAGTATTCAATAAATTACATGAAATATTCACCACATTATTATAAAATAGGCTTTGAATTTGATCATTTTACCCAATTATAGACCGATGTAAGTGTCTAAGCACATTTAAGGTAGGCTAGGCTGAGCTATGATGATTGGTAGATTAAGTGTGTTAAACGCATTTTTAATTTAGGATTTTCAATGTACAAGGGGTTTATCAGGACACAACCCCGTGATAAGTTGAGGTGCATTTGTAGTACTTAATCTATTATCTAAAATAATGAGTTAACTCGGCCGGGCGCGGTGGCTCAAGCCTGTAATCCCAGCACTTTGGGAGGCCGAGACGGGCGGATCACGAGGTCAGGAGATCGAGACCATCCTGGCTAACACGGTGAAACCCCGTCTCTACTAAAAAAAAATACAAAAAACTAGCCGGGCGCGGTGGCGGGCGTCTGTAGTCCCAGCTACTCGGGAGGCTGAGGCAGGAGAATGGCGTGAACCCGGGAGGCGGAGCTTGCAGTGAGCTGAGATCGGGCCACTGCACTCCAGCCTGGGCAGCAGAGCGAGACTCCGTCTCCCAAAAAAAGTAATAATAATAATAATGAGTTAACTCTTTTGTGTCCTCCACAGCACCTCTTAAAGTGTATAGTATGTAAATAGTATGTTAGTCAGGGTTCTCCAGAGAAATGAAACCAATATGGTATGTAGAAAAATGTACGAGAAGATGTATTATCCTCATACATGGAGAGAATTGGCCCACACTATTAGGAGGCTAAGAAGTTCAATCATATGCCCTCTGCAAGCTGGAGAACCGGGAAAGTTCATGGTTCAAGGTCAAAGGCCTGAGACTAGGAGTTCCAATGTGCAAGGGCAGGAGAATATGGATGTCCCAGCTCAGCAAGAGAATGAGAGCAAACTCACAGTTCCTTCACCTTTGTGTTCTATCCAAGCCCTCACTAGACAGGATGGTGCCTACTCATATTGCTGAGGGTGGATCTTCTTTACTCAGTCTACTGATTTAAATACTAATCTCTTCCAGAAACACCCACACACCCCTAGAAATAATGTTTTACCAGCTATATGGGTATCCTTTCACCCAGTCAAGTTGACACTTAAAATTAACCATCACAGGTAGGTACTTGATCAATATCTGTTGATTTTTTTAAAAAAATCTCCCGTGAAATACATTGATTATTCAAGAGCCACTCTATCCATATCATAAGAGTTATCTTGCACCATTTCAAACATGAGCACCTTGCTTCAGCTGAACACAATACCCACAGAATGTTAGCTCTCAGAAGCACAGAAATTTAAAAGCCAGAAACAATTTTAGAAAACATTTAGAATAAGTTTTCTTTATCAGCTAAAGAAATGGAGTCCTGGCTAGGTTTAATAGCCTGGTTATACTTACTGTTTTTCCTGCCTGGGCAAAGCCATTCCTCATCTTCTTTATTCCTCCAAATCATTGATGTTCCGTATCTGGGATAGAAACTCCCAGCTGTCCACCAAAATCCGTTCTACTTCTCTATTGCAATGGAAAGGTCAACTGTGTGGCTAGCCCTGCATCTCATGTAGTGTGGTGTGGCCTTGTTGCTGAGCCACAGCTAGTGGAGTGTGAGAGGAAAGGGTGTGTGCACTTCTAGGAGTGGACTCACTCAGGAGTGTTCCCATGCTTCTCTGTGTTCTTTTCCCTTTGGCTGACTGCGATAGATGCCCTGAGGACACATTGATAGTGACAAAGTAATCCCCAGTTTGAATTCTTTTCTGATAATGGAAAAGGTCACTCAACCAACCCCCAACCTACCCTGGACTGCTATATGAGAGATAAGCAAATACATTGTTCTTTAATCATTAAAATATTAGGATGAATGTGTTACTGCAGCTTGGCATGACCTAACTAATAAAAACATTGCACAAAATCTTCTCTATCTACATACTCTAGCACACTCTGATCTTTGTCTAATTGAATTGTGTGTTTGAGTCTATGCTAGGCATTGCAGTAATAATTTCATGTGCACAACTCTGAGTTTGCCCTATTACTTATACTTCTTTATGTGTTCCATCATCTAAAAAAATATAGGGTCTCCATATTTTATACTTTTTGAATGTTTCACAATGCCCAGATAAAGCTATTTTCTTAAAAAGTGTCATATATATGGCATTAAACTGCACTGAAACATATGTAGGGAAGTTGTTTACTTAAATACATGTGTTTTCCAAATGATCCATATAAAATAGAGGTGGAGAATTCTTAAGATAAGGAAACAAAAATTCAAGAATCATGCTAATTCTACTTCCTGTACTAAGGCAAGGAAGATGAGTATACATTTTTTTCTATCTTTCTTTTTGTTGGTAATACACTACATTAATTTCTAATTCAAAAGGTACCAAAATGGTATACAGAGGAAGACCTCCTTCCTGCTTCTTTTCCATAGCTACCTTGTGCCCTTCTCCAGAGACAAGCCAGAGTATACATTTCTTGTCTATCCTGGCAGAGATAAATTAGTATACTTTTTGTTCTCACTCATATGTGGGCATTAAAAAAAAAAAAAAAAAAAAGGTGATCTCATGAAGGTAGAGATGCAGTTTGATAGTTATCTGAGGCTGGAAAGGGTATTGGGGGTGGTGAGAAAGGTTGGTTAATGGGCACATACAGTTACAGAGAAGGAATAAGTTTTAATTTTCTATAGCAGGATAGGGTGACTATACTTAACAACAGTGTATTATATGTTTCAGAATAGCTAGAAGAGAGGACTTGAAATGTTCCCAACACAAAGGAATTGTAAATACTTCAGGTGATACCCTAAATATTCTGATTTGATCATTATGTATTCTATCCGTGTAACAAAATATCACATGTACCCCATAAATATGTACAAAGATCAGATACATTTTTTTAAATTAGTAGGTTTTTAAAGTATTTTATTTTATTTATTTATTTTGAGATGAAGTCTCACTCTATCACTCAGACTGGAGTACAGTGGTGCAATCTCGGTTCACCGTAACTTCCTCCGGGTTCAAACAATTCTCCTGCCTCAGCCTCCTGAGTAGCTGGGATTACAGGTGTGGGTTTTTGAGATATTTTAAATTGCTACGAATGTTTCCTTCCATTGCCTGGGATGCTCCATTTTGTGTGTATTCTGGCTAGTTGAAACATTGTGACGCACTAATTCGTTACTGTTTCCTTTATATAAATCTCTTTTAAATGTTAAATAAAAGAAAATTTTGATTTAAAAATACTACCTATAATCCCATAACTAATAAATTAAATATATTTGTTCTATGTTTTTCTTCTCAGTTTTATCCATATATGGATGTGTTTGTGTGTGTATATATGTGTGTGTGTGTATATATACACATATATGTAGTTCTGTGTGTGTGTGTGTATATGTGTGTGTATGGAGTTTTTACGGAGTTGCAATCATGTACTATGTGGTAATGTAATTAATACACCATTATATCTGATATTTAAAACTTTTGACTGGAATAAAAAGACACTAGGAACACTTCCTGAGAAAACCATGTGGAAAATAGTGCACGGCTGGATATGAAGTCATGAATGCAATATCCCCAGGATTGTGTGAATAATAGGATGCCCTCTACCTTCTTTCTTGTTATCCACCCTAGGATAAAGAGAAGTCCAATATAATTATTCTAATCCCTGAAACATAATTTTGCAAAACTTCGGTGGGTCAAAACAGAAATTACAAACTGGGGGTAGTTGTTTATGCCTATAATCCCAGGACTTTGGGAGACCAAGGAAAAAGTATTGATTGAAGCTAAGAGTTCCAAACCAGCCTGAGCAACATAGTGAGCCCTCTACAAAAAAAAAAAAAAAAAAAAAGTTAAAAAATTAGCTGGATGTGGTGGTGCACACCTGTAGTCCTAACTACTCAGGAGGCTGAGGTAGAAGGATCACTTGTACCCAGGAGTTCAAGACTGCAGTGAGCTGATTGCACCACTGCACCCCAGCCTGAGTGACAGGGCAAGACTCTTTGTCTAAGAAAATTTTATTACAAATCCATTTTAGGAAGATGAAGCTCAGATCCCACTCCCAATAGAATCTGGGAAGCCAACTCATTCTCAGAGCCCCTGTGACATCATTTTGGCAAATAGAAACTATAATTATCATAATCCCACTCCACTCGCTTTATGAAAGAGCCATGCAAATCACAGCATTAGAGAAGTGAAAGAACCTTTACAGAGAAAAGAAGCTAATAATTATTGATGCCTACTCTGGTCTGCCACCATCCTAGATAATTTACAAATAAGCACAGACTTTGGAGTTAATCCAATCTGGATTTATGTCTTGAATCTGCCATTTAATAGCGCTATGAATTTAGGCCAGTTACTCAACCTCTTTGAGTTTCAGTTTACTTACCTGCAAAATGGAGTTATAATAACTGTCTCACCGTGTTGTTTATATTACACAGATTATGAGCAGTAAAGGAATATAAGAACTTTAAAGTACAATACTCCAGTATTTTTTTTTTTTGCTACCAATTACTTTTATATTGTATAGATATACCAAGGTCAGTGTAAATAATTAGATGTCATTATTTTTATTCAAAATCTCTCCTTCCAAAATTACTTGATATATCATTACAAATATCTTCATTACTAGGCTGAAAACCATATTTGCAGGTAGACTTCGCACTTGTCTTCAGAGAGATGTCTACTTTCTATCCATATTTAAAAGAAATTGAAAATTTAGACCTAGTGTATTGCATATAGAAAATCAAAGTTTTTTTTTTTAAAAAAAGGGACTTCATATTACAAATTCTGGATTTCTTTTAAGTAGAAAATAAATATTGCACTAAACAAAAAAGGAAAGCAAGAAACTCCAATTTTACTTAGTAGATGCTGCTTAACAAAGCAGCGATCATCAAAGGAAAATGTAGAGTGAAAAAGAGGTCTGGACATGGCAGGCACCTGGTCTACACTCTTGCTCTTTATTTTTAATTCTCCATCAGCATAATCCATGTTACAATGTAGGGTCCCAGCAACTACTTTGTACAGTGTGGCCTTGCCCATTGTGCCCTGTCTGTAGCACTGGCAATGAGCAGCTCACCCACACTGGGCCAGTCAGAAGCCTTCTCTGTGAATTTAGAGTGAAGACCAGCAGACGGTTCATCTTGGAACATCACACTTAGGAGATGTTGGACATTATGTTTTCCAAAATGTAGGTAAGAGAAGCAAGTGAAACTGTCCTGCAAAAAGAGAAAAATGGAAGCAAACAGTCAGAAAAGAGCAAAGAGGAGAAAAGGCAAGTCTGGAAAGTACTCCAGTCTCTCATTCCGGTTCACTCCTGAAGGCTGGCTGCAATTTCTGCCTTTGGGTGCAGCGAGGGAGTTCTGTTTATCATTGTAATAAGCTTTCCTTAATAATATTTTTTTCTATAGATAGCTGTATTAGTCAGAGTCCTAACAGAAAACAAAGGTCACTCAAACGGTCTAACACTCTTGTGGGAGAAGTATACATCCCTACTTGTTTGACTTTGGGTTTGACCGTGTTGCATGCTTTGGCCACTTGAATGTCAGTAAACTTGACATTTTCCATATCCAGGTAGAAGCTTTACATGCAATTGTAGGGTTTGGGTTGAGCTCTGTCTTGTGTTTTTGCCTATACCAAGAGAACATCATATTCTTTCAACCTGGGATCCAGAATGAGAAGATACTTGAACCTGGGCCACAGCCAAATCCATAGCTCTGATGTTTCATCAGAAAAATACTAATGCCTATTGTTTTAAACTACAAAAATGTTGGAGTTGTTTGTTGTCACAACAACAGCTGACACATACAGTGAAAGGCCCATAGATTACCAACAGCTAAAGGCCCTTACCATTGTTAGGCCAAAGATAAGAGAAGAAAATGTATTCTGAGAGCCAGCGAGAACTAGAACTAGAGTGTGAAGAAAAGGCTGTCCATCCTGGTGGGAGCTGTGATCAAGGAGTGTAGTTACCGCTCAAATGAGAGCAGAGGAGGAAGCATCCAGATCTCTCTTCTTACTCTCAAATTTGACAATGCTTCCCACTGCCAAGCCCAACCAGAAGTCAACCAACATGATGACCCAACAGACTGAGTCCAGAGGGCTCAGCATCCCAGAGCACAGAGCAAGAGAGTGGCAGACACCAACCACACACTAACTACTTGCCCAAATAGCAGAGAATGGATGGCAACCAGGAGAAGAAGGGAAAATGTAGAATAACCCCAAAAAACAGTTCAAATTGGCTTATGTTACATGCAGCCAATCAAGAGTCCTAATGCCAAACATAAATTTGATTTACATGAAGAATTACAGCAACATAACAATTTCAGAAAAATATATCAAAATAAGCATAGAGATCCTATGTTACTAGTAAGCTAAAAGTTTCTTTACTTAAATGAATCCCTTCCAATAAAACAGGAATCACATTTTACTAAAGAGATTCCATGTTACCTAGCATTGTTCCATGAATTTTGTGTGTTACAATAAGTACTTCATCTGGATAATGACACCGATAGTAGATTTGCATCTCTTTTAGCATCAATTTGGATAGTTGTACTTCTACTTTCCTAGTCATATAATGTAGAAAAATACTTTGCACTATAGTTCTCAAAGATTTTAGGTAACATAAAACAGAGAGTGTTATTTTGCAACAGACAATCCTGAGTTGTTGGATTCTACAAGTGATTTATTCTGCTACGTCACAGGAAAACAAATGCCCTTTCCAACTGACTGAGACTCTTTTCATTTGTCAACTATTGATCCCCTCCCACAACCTCTCTTCTTAGCTCCATGATTCTTCTGGAGGTTAAACCAGCGAAGCCCAGTCCCATTTATTTCTTCCTACTTTATCCTGTGGTATCACCATCGATAACATCAGAGCAGCCAGCCACTCATCTTCAGTTAGTAGCAAAGTGGCAGACTAAAAGGAAGCTTTTAGAGGTTGCCTAAGCATTTCCTTTCAGGACCCAATAATATAAATTAAGCCTTGAAAGCAACTATGGAATACATATTTAAAAAAAAAAAAATGTCCTTTAAATTGTATGTGCAGCTATACCTGCAGTGCCCCTTTGTTTGCCATTTTAAGCAAAGAGCAAGAGGAAAAGTCATAATAGGTATCAGCATATGGTGTGTTAAATAGGAGGCCGGCAGGTTACAAGAGGGAGAATGAAGGGAATGGGCCAACCTGAAAGTCAAGGAAAAAAATCTGCATCACTCCCAAAAGCCGTGCTCTTGGTAATGTGTTTCCTGGGTCTACTCTTGATATTCCCCTTACTTTTAGCTCCTCACATTCTGAAAAACATTTTGTTACCTGAAGACCTGAAGACTTGTATTGCTTTTAACTCATGAATGACTACCTCCTACTTCTGAGCTGTTCTGCAAAGAAAGTCATCTCTTCCTTAAGCCTTTCCAATTAAATTGACACTATTATGAATATTGCAAGCGCCAATCCTCCATAAACGTTTAGAGTACTCAACACCACCCTATATTGTAAAATTAAGAGGTCAAAAAAAAAAAAAAAGCATATGTGTCTGTCTAAATAATTCTTGCTAATTCTTTTAGGTGGATCAGTAATTTTGTCATTTGAAGGATATTGTCATTTGAATTGTACTGACTTTCTGTTTAGACTGGAAGCTACACAATTAAAGAAAAAATAAAAGGTTTCCTCTCAGCTTCTTTTCCAGTCTGTGAAATATTAATAGGTTGTTTGCCCCCAGTGGTGCTGTACCAATATTATTAAAGATAACAGTAGATCAGTCTACAACTGCTTATTTATTTACATACACTCCATCTGTCCAAAAAAACATTTAAAAGTGGCTTGTAAAAATAGATTTGCAGCCTACTTGGATGCTCACTAAGAATGAGTGGCGTAATCGATTAGCAGAGTCTGCGTGGGTATGGGAAGGGGAGTCAGTGCACATGCCATTCCAGTTTAGTATATACAAAAAATAAAACCAGGCCAGGCGCAGTAGCTCACGCTTGTAATCCCAGCACTGTGAGAGGCCAAGGCTGGCAGATCACGAGGTCAGGAGATTGAGACCATCCTGGCCAACACGGTGAAATCCCGTCTCTACTAAAAAAAATACAAAAAATTAGCCATATGTGGTGGCGGGCGCCTGTAGTCCCAGCTACTCGAGAGGCTGAGGCAGAAGAATGGCATGAACCTGGGAGGCGGAGCTTGCAGTGAACCGAGATCGCACTACTGCACTCCAGCCTGGGTGACAGAGCAAGACTCTGTCTCTAAATAAATAAATAAATAAATAAATAAATCCAAATTTTTAAGGAAAATGTAAGTGAATAAGCACATAAAAGTATAAATGGATAATCATGTAAATTTATTAAAGATCTTTCCAAATTCAACACTAAAGTGGGAGCCGTAAAAGACTGATACATTTGATAACTAAATTTTCTTAAATAATCATGTCAAAGTAAAAATGAATAATCATATAAATTTATAAAAGGGCTTTCTGGCCTGGCCTGGTGGTTCATGCCTGTAATCCTGGCACTTTGAGAGGCCGAGGCAGGCAGAACATGAGGTCAGGACTTCGAGACCAGCCTGGCCAATATGGTGAAACCCTGTCTCTACTAAAAATACAAAATTAGCCCAGTGCATTGGTGTGTGTCTGTAGTCCCAGCTACTCAGGAGGCTAAGGCAGGAAAATCGCTTGAGCCCAGGAGGCGGAGGGTGCAGTGAGCTGAGATTATACTACCATACTCCAGACTGGGTGACAGAGCAAGACTCCATCTCAAAAAAAACAAACAAACCAAAAAAAAGTCTTTCCAAATACATCACTAAAGCAGGAGGCATTAAACAAAAGACCAATAAATTTGACAGCTAAATTTTTAAAATATCAGAACAGGCCACAACAAAAAGGTAAAAAGAAAAGAAAAACTAGAAAGTGGCAATACTCATTAAAGTGTTAATATGCTTTAAGTCTAAAGACCCCTTCTAGATCAATGATCAAAATATATTCTTCACATTAATATAGACAGAGAACATTATATCAGCTGCATCTAATAGAAAACCCAACTTAAGATGATTTAAGCTAACAAAGTTTTTATTTTTTGCAGGTAATATAAATCTGGGGGTAAGCTGTCTGGAGTTGTTATGGAAGCATCATGATGTAGCCTTGCCAACAGGGGCCAGGCTTTTCCTGCTGTGCCATCCTTAACAGGTGATTTTTATCCCCTTCTCACTTGGTGGTAACAACCTGCAGCAAAAATGCAGTCTTGTATCAGGCAGAAGGAAGAGACTCAGGGCAAAAGCAAGATGAAACAAGCTGGCCTATCCACCCTCATTTTAAAGGGCTTTCCTAAAAGTTCCTCTTGGCAACTTCCAGTTCTCATTAGCCAGAACTGTGCCATATGGCCAATCCTAGCTGCAAGATAGGCTGAGAAATTCAGTTGTTGTTGCCATCTAATTTGACAGATGACAGCCCTGAATAAAAATGAAGTATTTTCACTAAAAAAGAATGGGGGAATGGATATTGGGGAAGCAAGTTACAGCTGAGTCACAAGCATGAGCCTGTCATTCAAAGGAAGAAGAAAGGAAAGAAGGAATGGATGTGGGGAGGAAGAGGAGGAGGGAGAAATTATAGGATGGAAGGAGTAGGAAGGGAGAGAGCTCAAGAGGGAGGGTGGAAGGAAGGGTGAGGAAGATAAATGGTTAGTAAATACGTGAAAAGTTTTTGCCCTCACCATTGTCAAATTAGTGCAAATGAAGGTTTGTTTTTCACCTAACAAATTGAAAAATTTAAAAATATTGACCAAGTTGAAAGGTATGGAAGAAAGCAAACTTTTTCATAGTCTGTTTTCTCAAAGAGAATTTGGCAATATTTTCAAAAGCCCTACAGGCTTTACTTATTCTTTGACCCAGCTGCTGCACTGCTAAGAAGCGTAAGATTAAGCGATGAAGATATTCACTGGAGCATCAGTATTAACACAGATATATTAGAAACAACTGAAGTTTTCAGAGAGAATTGTTAAAATTATTGAGGCACTTCTATGCAACAGAATTTTGCACAGTCATATAAACTGATGATGTGAAAGAAAATTCTGTTGAGACAAGTCTATCAAAGGCAGGTGAGTAACATTCAATAGAGGTTATTTTTAATTCACACTAACACATAGAATAGTGAGCATTGGGGTCATCAACATTTTATTGCACAAAGCATAGTTGGAACAGTTTGGACTTGAAAATCATTCTAAGGCAGAAGAAACTAGATAGCTACCCTCCACAAAGCACCCATCAATTGCCCAGCTTTCAGCAAGGCTATTTTCTGATGTATCCTACAAAACAAACTATTTCCAAAATGTATGCCAAAGGAAATAAATAAAGTTATTTGGCAATAAAACATGATTATTTATTGAGGACATTTACCAAAAATAACAACCGTAGTTAAGAAATGAACGGCAGCCTTTCTTTTTGGCAAAAATCAGAAAGGCGTTTTTTGTTCATGTCTTTTCTAACTCAACATAATAAAACCCTATCAACTGTATATAAAAAATGATTATCTTTCTGTGCACAGTAGTGAGGGACAGAGGGAGATCAGGCAATTAACTCACTCACAAATAATGTAATTATGTAAGAGACAGTGAAGGGGAACGTTTCAAAACACATCTTAGTGTTACCCAGTTGGAAATTCTTAACTCTTGCATCCCCAAATCTTCTCAAACTGACTTTCATACCAACTCTGTTTGAGTATCAACATAGGGGTTCCGTGCTGAGTGTTAGCACCTTAGTCCAAGGACATGTCAATGAAACCAAAAATAATTATAAGTGAATATTATGTTTACTTGACTTTCTTATAAGATGGTAATGAATATAACATGGCAAAATAGCTGTGTCTGAAGACCACATGCTACGTACAAGATGTTGACTTGAGATACAACTTTAGTTACGAGATATCTGGCCAGGGTAAGGGTACAGTGTTGATGCAATGATAAATAATGGGTACACAAGTTGTATAAACAAGGGCTGGGCTGCCAGCTTCCTCAGATTGTGGATCTTTTATACATTGTTTTTGTTTGTACTTATTTATTTAGAGACAGGGTCTTACTCTGCTGTGCAAGTTGGAATGCAGTGGTGAGATCTCAGCTCACTGCAACCTCTACCTCCCTGGTTCGAATTATTCTCCTGCCTCAGCCTCTTGAGTAGCTAGGATTACAAGCATGTGCCAACACACCTGGGTAATTTTTGTATTTTTAGTTGAGACAGGGTTTCACCATGTTGGCCAGACTGGTCTCGAATTCCTGACCTCAAGTGATCCACCCACGTCGACCTCCCAAAATGTTGGGATTACAGGCATGAGCCACCGCTGCCAGGCCCTTCATTGTTTTTGTTCATTGTTTCTCCCTAGCACTAAGTAAAGTGACCCCTTGGTGCTCAATAACATATGTTTAGTTCAGTAGAGACACAACATTCTGGGTGCATCTATTCAGGGCCATAATTGTAGAATTAATAAGAGTTCACCTGTCAAATGGTTCTTTAAAAGCTTAGCTGATGTGTTGGTCAGTATTCCAGTAGGAACAGACGATACCCCGAAGAGATATTTTGAAGAAAATTTAATAAAGGGACTATTTACAGAGGAATTGCACGAGTAGGGGAACTACCAAGAGATGTTGAGACATCCAGGGAAGGCATCCATAGGAAGTCCCCACTACCCCAGGCCTGAAGGAGAAAGGAAGGAATACAGTGTTACAAAAGCTCAGTGAGATGGAACTATGGGAGAGGGGATGACAGACAAGAGCTGCAGCCATCAAGGATTTCAAAACACATCCTGCACTACCATAACCTTAGCTAGGAGCAAGGAGACAAGAGAGGAAGAAACACCTCCACTTTCTCTCCTCCTGCCTTCTAATCTGTTGGTGTCTTCCATAATCAACCCAACCATGAGCCAATAAGCAACGGAGACCACAAGGTGTAATATGTAGAGGTCAGAATCTCATGGGGCAAGGCTGGGCATGGTGGCTCACACCTGTGATTCCAGCACTTTGAGAGGCTAAGGTGGGTGAATCACCTGAAGTCAGGAGTTCGAGACCAGCCTGGCCAACATGGCAAAACCCCATCTCTACTAAAAATAAAAAATTAGTTGGGTTTGATGGCACATACCTGTAAACCCAGCTACTCGGGAGACTGAGGCAGGAGAGTTGCTTGAACCTGGGAGGTGGAGGTTGCAGTGAGCCAAGATCATGCCACTGCACTCCAGCCTGGGTGACAAAGAAAGAATCCATCTCAAAATATAAATAAATAAATAAATAAATAAATAAATAAATAAATAAAATCTCATGGGACAAAATAAGGCAAAGAAGGCAGTTTGGATGGGCTTGAGGGAGGTAGCAGCAAATGGAGAAAACCAGACAGGAAGGAAATAGTCTCCCTTGAGGTGTGTTATTCAGAGTGTGAGGTGCCATTATTGAGATTCAATTAAAAAAAAAGAACAGAAAATCCAGATTAGTAAGTATGAGAGAAATACGCCTCTCAGGTGTCATCTGGGAAATGGTTTTCTGAATATTACTCATCAGGACCGTGTCTTTGCTAACCATCTCACTCTTCCCCCATTTCAATAAAAACTGCCACACTCGGGTTCTCCACAAGGTATTATTCTAATTTTTTGTCGAAAATTTTATAATATGCTTTACATTTTATAATACCCTCTATACTTTTATATGTTATAATTTGGTTTTGTTTTGGTCTCTTTGTTTTTGTTTTTGCATTAAACTGGCAGCTAGAAGGTCTTCCCCAGAAAATCGGGCAAGAGAATATCAGTGTCATATTTGTTGAGTCATTTTTATTAATTAGGTAAAACTAGTTTTAAGCTGTCTTCAAAATTCAGTTTCATTAAAAGAAAGAAAGTTTGTGCCTCTCAGTGCTTAAAGAAGTTTTAAGTAGTCCTTAAGTCTGCAGGCCTTTGAGTGCATCATGTGCAACAGTATCTTAAACTTCTAAGGCTTCTAGTTTCCCCAAATTTCTTGCACAGCTATGTCCAGGGCTAAACCGAAGAGGATCTCTCCCCTGAACTCCGGACCCATATATCCCACTGTCTATTCATCATCCCCGTGTAGATTCACAGTAAGCATTTCAATCTGAACAGGTCAAAGTTCAGACTCCTAATCCTCCACCCGAAGTCTGCTCCTATACTGGCCTCCGTCATCTTTCCATTTGCTCAGCCCCCAAAACTTTGAGTCATACTTGGCTGTTCTTTTTCTCACACCTCATATCCAATACAAATATGAGCCCTATTTGGAGCTGCCATTTGCCCTGTATCCCTGTATTCCAAACCACATCCTCTCTGGCCTGGTTGGTTGCCTCCTAACCGGCTCTCATTCTCTATCCAAGCCTCTTACAGTCCATTCTCAAGCAGCAGTCAGTGATCCTTCAGAATGTAAAGCAGATCATGTTCCTCTACTGTCCACAATGTCACAAGACTACTTTCTCATTCAGAGGAAAAGCCGAAGTGCCTATCGTCACCCCCACCATCTGACCCCTCTACTCCTCTAATCTCATTTCCTTCAGCTCTACCACAGCTCCACTCACCTCCTCCTCTTCTGCAAACCCAGTAGGCGTGGACATTTGCCCTCCCCTCCTCTCTGTGGAAGGCTTCTACCCCCAGAGTCACATGGCTCTCTCCTTCACCTCCTTGAATCTCTGCTCTAATGTTCTCTTATCAAGTGAGGCCTCTCCTAGCCATCTGATATAGTTTGGATATTTGTCCCTGCCCAAATCTCGTGGTGAATTGTAATCCCCAATGCTGAAGGTGGGGCCTGGTGGAAGATGTTTCGGTCAAGGGGGTGGATTCCTCATGGCTTAATGCTGTCTTTGCAATAGTGAGTTTTCATGAGATCTGGTTATTTAAAAGAGTGTGGCACATCCCCTTACCCCCACTCCATGACTCTCTTGCTCCTGCTTTTACCATGTAACATGTAAACTCCTGCTTCGCCCTCCACCATGAGTAAAAGCTTCCAGAGGCGTCCTCAGAAGTCATGCTTCCTATACAGCCTGTAGAACCATGAGCCAATTAAATCTCTTTTCTTTATAAATTACCCAGTCTCAGGTGTTTATAGCAATGCAAGAATGGCCTAATACACCATCCTCACCCCCATTCTCTATCCTCCTTTCCTGCTTGTTTTTCCCCATAGTTTGTAGCACCATCTACATTCTGTATATTTTTACTTTCGTTTTTCGTGTTTCTCTTCCCCACTCCCAAGAATAAAGCCCCAAGGGGAAAGAAGCTTTGTTTTGTCTTCCTAGCTAATCACCTACATCTAACCGTGTGCCTGGCACATAGTATGCACTCAGTAAATAATTACTGGGTGAATAAGAGATTGAATGAATAGTAGCTAACTGCCATAGGAGAAATACGGACAAAATATTCATTAGTTTTTTTTTTTTCTTTCTTCCTATACCTGCTATTTGAGTCCTCAAATACTGTTCGATAAATTTTTTTGAGTTTTTTTTTCATTTAAATTAGTATATCTCTCTCTAAAATTGTGTTGCACTAGGAAGCAAACTTCTAGTACCTCAGTATCTCTAGGTCAAGGATCAGCAAATTTCCCTCTCAAAGGACAAGACAGTAAATATTTTTTGCTTTGTGGGCCAAAGAGTCTCTGTCGCAATTCAAGTCTACCACTGTAGCTAAAGCAGCTCTGGGTGATACTCAAGAATGGACGGAGCTGTGGTCCAGTAAAACTCATTCACAAAAGTGGGCTTTGGGCCAGATGTGGCTTGGTTTGCCAACCTTTGCTCTAGATGAAATTCCAACAGACTTGTTGCTAATCCTGGGGTATAGATTTCCCATAAGTAACTAACTCTGCCAAAAGATGGGCATGCAATCCATTTTTTGGGGTGGTGGGGGGCATTGCGGGGGATAAGGTCTTACTCTGTTGCCCAGGCTGGAGTGCAGTAGCACAATTTTGGCTCACTGCAGCCTTAAACTCCCAGGCTCAGGTGATCCTCCCCACTCAGCCTTCCAAGTTGCTGGGACTACAGGCACACATTATCATGCCCAGTTAACTTTTGTATTTTTTGTAGAGATGGGATTTTGCCATGCTGCCCAGGCTGGTCTCATACTCCTGGGCTCAAGTGATCCACACGCTTCAGCCTCCCAGCATGTTGATATTACAGGCATGAGCCACCGTGCATGGCCGCAATCCATTTTTCAACAAACTGGACTCAATAGGATGCAAGCAGAAACCAACTTGATTCTTGCTCTCACTGCCCTCCTGCCTGATCTATGAACCACATTTTCTTTTCTTTCACCTAGAGGATATCTCGGGCTTTTCCACTCACTCTCAGATAACAGATAGTTTCTGTTTACTTTAAGATAGCAAAAAGTCCACTTCAATATTTTAATCATGTAATTGTATCACCTGTCCAAACTCCACCAGTCCTTCAAGACCCTGCTTCTCCCTGAATCTCCTCTGGTCATTGTGGCCTATACCACGTCCCACACCCCCTGCCCACTGCAGTGTCACTGTGGTCTATGATCTCCATGTGAATTTTGTCAAAATAACTCATCATATGACACTTCATATCTTTTCTATTTATTGATAATAAGTTCTAAATCTTATAGACCCCAGACAGAGGAGTCTCTCTCACCTCCTATATCCCATCCATCAGGCAGTCTCATTGATTTCTGCTTTCCAATCACGCACACCTCTCCCTCTCCACTAGCCATGTGTGCTCCAGCCATTACCCACCCTGTGTGCAGGGATGTAAGCCTACATGTCTGCCTCATTCCATCTTGGCCCTCCCCTTGAATTCATTCTCCACTCTGCAGCTGGAATGATCTTTCTTTGTCAAAATATAAATCTGATCCTCTCTTCATACTGTCCCAGCTTGGGGTCCCCCAACCGCTTATTTAAAACCTTTATTTACTCGCCATTGCTCTTAGAATGAAGACACCTCTCTTTAATTAACTTAAAAGACAATGTGTGCCTGGTCTGATCCCCAACTTTCCCAGGCTTACTTGGCCCCCACCTCCCCACCTTCAGTCCCTTTGGCTACCTTGGTTGTCTTTGAGTCCCTGGTAATCATCAAACTCCTTCCTGCCTCTGTCCTCACACTGTCCTCTGTATGTCCCTTCATCAACTTACAGTAAACCTTCCCACTTCAGCCAATTGTCACCTCTTCTATTATTTGACTTCTAAAAACATTTGGAGGAATAAATTGTGTGCAAAAGTAGGAAATTATCTATGTGTACTTGCAGTTTCATTTACTGCAATTTACTGCTATTTTCACTTAACTGTATCAGTTAAGATGTCCTCATATGTAAGTAACCCAAATTCCAAATCAGACTGGCTTAAACCATCAAATAAATTTCTTAATTCATGTAATACAAAATCCCTGAAATAGGGCTGTTTTAAGATTCCACCTAAATTTTTCTGCAATTCTGTCACCTTTGCCCTTCCCATCGGTTGGCTTCATTCTCAGGCTCACTTTATTATTTGTAGAAGCAAAAAATAGTCTTGTCAGTGTTAAAAGAAAAGCCTTAGGCAAATTAAATGTAACAGAGTTTAACTGAGCAAAGAATGATTCAAGAATCAGGCTGTCCCAGATCAGAATAGGTTCAGAGAGGCTCCAGCGCAACCGCATGGTCAAAGAAGAGTTATGGGCAGAAAAAGGAAAGTGAGGTACAGAAAATGGAAGTGGGGTGTAGAAACAGCTGAACTGGGTTATAGTTGGTGTTTGCCTAATTAGAACACAGTGTGAATAGTTGGCCTCCTTTGATTGGCCAAAACTTGGAGACGGACACAGAGTAGGTTGCCGTTGGTTTAAGCGTCCAGTTAGGTCACAATTCACTATGCACAGAGAAACCTTTAAGCCAACCTTAAAATATGTAAGGAACCAGCTTTAGGCTAAACTTAATTTAACATCAGCTTTAGACTTAGTGTCTATATGCCACTTCATCCAGAAGGGAATCAAGAGAAGATCTCCCTAAATCGTGAAACAGAAGCCCTTAGTTTCATTCTCAGGCCCCACTTAGGAGGGGTGCTTCTCCCCAGTGAGGAAGTGGGTGAGCTAGTGGGCTTAAACCCATCAGAGCTCACCCTTGGGTTGGCAGCTGAGGGATGGGGGAAGCGGGGTCTGTTATTCCCAGATTCCACGGCTGCTTCATCAAGAGAAAGATTGAATTTCTGCAGTGGAATATAGGGCCACTTTGGCAGAAGGAGCAGAGACCTGAATGCTGGGAAAACAACCAACTGTGTGCTACAATAACAAAATATGAACACTTCCCACCTAATTTAATCATGAGCTAAAACACTACATTTAAAGTCTTCACAGCCACTGTGGAGTAGTGTTCCACATCATGATTTTGCCACCCTAATTTTCTTAGGCAAAGAAGTGATTTCTAATGTGTTGCTATTATAAATAATACTGAGATAAACCGTTTTTGTGCATAAGTTTTTTTCTACCTCTCTGACTATTGCCTCAGCATAAATTTATAAAGGTAGAATTAATGGGTCAAAGGCCAAGACTATTGACACATAAATTGTCCTCGAGAAAGACTGTACCAATTTGTACTGTACAGGCCGACCCTCAGTGCACGATTCTGCTGGTTTCTTGACATTTTGCTAATTGACACAAGCCTCCCCTCCTAGTGTTGAGTTTTCGTCCCCTGAATGCCTTTGTTTCTGTTATATACTCAGCCTGGCTAACTTCTACTCCCCTTCCAATGCCTATGACCTTGTCTTGAAAGCATTTCCTCACCATCTCTGCCAGGTTCTCTTTGTTCTGTGTTTCCATCATAACTCTGGCATCCCCAGAAATATAATATATTGCAATCATTTGTTCACTTGTCTGTGTCTTAAACTAGGTAGGAAATTGAGGAAATAGACTATTATTATTGCTAATATTAAGATTATTGCTATTCAATCCTACCATTTTGCTATTTGGTACTGTGTCTGAAACACAGGAATTACTCAGAACTGTGCTATAAATTAAAGAGATATGGAAGCTGAACCCCTGATGGTATGATCCAAGGGGTCCCCTCAGTCCACAGCTTTGTTGCTCCATTCAGCCTGGCTCTGCATGAATCACTTGGTATCTGGCCCAGCTCTGGAGCAGAGTGCTTTTCTCCAGCATACCACGGGGTATTGCTGGCTATGGGATGTTACCAACCTATTCTTCAGGTGTTGCTAAAAGCAGCAAAAGAACATCAGATCAGGGAGATAGGGACTTGGGATTCAAGACAAGACTTCGTTCCACCTTCTTTCCTCCAGGATCTGTTTACATTCATCAGTTTGCTTGGCATAGCTTTGTTATTGAGACGAGAGGGAAGAGGAGGGGAAGGGGGGAGTATGCTATTCAGAGAGGAGTGGGAGTGGATGAGGAAGCCCTGAGTGGGGAGCTAAGAGACTAGTAACAGAAAGGCATTGATCCCCACTCAGTCAACAGACTAGGTTTGAGTCTCTATGACTAGAATTGTGAAACTGTCCCCATAGGGTTAACAAGAATTGCATGCCAGGTTCTGGACCGAAATATAGTTATAATGAGGCACTAATCAGGCTGCACTCTAGACCACCTCCTTGTTGCTAAAAGTCAGGTAGTGACTGGGCAAGGCAGCCCACACCTGCAATCCCAGTACCTTGACAGGCCAAGGTGGGCAAATCGCTTAAGCTCAGGAGTTCAAGACCAACCTGAGCGACATGGTGAAATCCTGTCTCTATCAAAAATACAAGAAAGTAGCCAGGTGCAGTGGTGTGCGGGGGGAGGCAGAAGTGATAGTTTAAAAAAAAAAGATCATTTGCATCCCCATTGTTCCTATAGGTAGGATTTCTGACACTAGGGTAATAAGACTATTTAGGAATTGATTTGCATCCCCATTGTTCCTTTAGACAGCATCTCTGATGTTAGAGCTGGAAGACTTTTTTTAAAGGATGGTTTCAGATGTTTTTTCAGGCCCTGAGTTCCAGCAACCAATTTGAAGACCCCACAGAAGAACAGATCAGCATGAGAATGCAGCTGCTTCATCTCCCTGCCCCGTGACTTCACCTTGCACTCTTCAACTAATCAAGGACCTGCACACTGGGCCCTCTCCAAAGCCCTTAAATCCCTAACCCGAAATTCCTCAGGGAGATGGATTTGAGGTTTCCTCCCCTCTCCTCATGCAGTGGCCCATGATTAAATCTCTTTACCGCAACCCGGTGTCTCCACATATTGACTTGCTGTGTGCATCGGACAATGAACCTAGTACAGTTACAATTATAAGACAAGACCCAGAAACAAATAAAACTGGTTTTGTTGGTGTGTTTCCTTATTGTTTAATGAATGTAATGGAGAGACATCAGGGCAAGGTGAGAGCCAGAAGCTGATAGATCCCTGTCGTTCTGAGCTTAGGCTGAGCAGCCTTGGGGTGAGATGTGGAAAGTGTGCAGAGCAGAGAGCATGGGGCACTGTGTCCCGGGGCTGCAGGGTTGCTGAGCAACACTGGCTCCTGACAGCAAAGCTGTTTTCACCCTTTGGCAATTGTAACAGTAAGGTCTCAACAAATGGCCTTGCAAGCCATGGAAGTGGACGATAGAGGAGAAACCAGAAAAAAACAAGCAGGGAGGATGTAGCTGGAAGCACATGAGAGAAACCCCTTCGATGACAGTTTCTCAAATAATAGGCGGCTTCCTCCTTCCCCTTCCCCTTCATCAGGTTCAACGTATACTCAGTGTACCTATACTCAGTGGGGCTGGAATTGTGATGGGAGGCACCAGCGTATCCAGGACCCTATTTTCAGCTGGTGCAGCCAGCAGATTCAGCAAACGAATAAATATTTTGAGAATAATGGGAGTCTGGTTTTTCATTGTCAGATAAGGGAATTACAATTAAGAAAAATAGAATGCTAATAAACTTTATAGTGCTGGACCAAATTGGCTTATAATAGATAAATTGACTTCAGATAGATTGATAGATGATTGATAGATGATAGATAGATAGATAGATAGATAGATAGATAGATAGATAGATAGAGATACAGGCATATATATGTGCATGCTTACATAGATTTCCTAGCACTGCCCTATGAGAGACTCTAGAAGCAAGAACACTGGAGGTCACATCTTGTTTCTTAATATCTTTCTCCACTAAAAGAAACCAAGTCTTCTTGGAGAAATCGGTCTCTCCGGGGCTAGGGCAAGAAAAATTCATAATGAAATGAAAACATTTTGTGCCAGACAGTAATGATGAGGATATCAAAGGGGCACAGGAACCAGCTTAAAGAGGCTCCCCTTGGCAAAGTGCAGGTCAATTAGAGTGTTAAATAATGACTGTAACATATTGTAACCCCTTGAGTAAAATAAGAACCCATGAGTACATGCTGATATAAATGAATAGAAAAATGAAGGGGCAGAGCCAGCTCCACCCTGCAGTAGATTGCCAATTCACAAATCCAAAAGGAATGATGGAGTTAAATTATTTGCCATCGCCTTGTTCATCCACTACGATAATCAGAGGCAGCAGATAGGAATATTCTCCCTCTCCTCCTTGGTGAGGTTCATTTTTGTCTCCACTACAAGCACTTTATTTATCATCCTGAATATTTTCTTGGTATACTGTTGATATTATCATTATCTGTAGTTATTTATTTATTTAGATGGAGTCTCGCTCTAACTCCAGGCTGGAGTGCAGTGGTACGATCTCAGCTCACTACAATCTCTGCCTCCCAGGTTCAAGTGATTCTCCTGCCTCAGCCTCCTGAGTAGCTGGGACTACAGGCACCTGCCACCACACCCAGCTAATTTTTGTATTTTTAGTAGAGATGAGGTTTTACTATGTTGGCCAGAATGGTCTGAATCTCTTGACCTCATGATCTGCCCACTTCGGCCTCCCAAAGTGCTGGGATTACAGGCATGGTCTCTGTAGTTATTTTTTGGTCTCCAAATTTAACAACCTCCCAGTTTGATTAGGTGGGACCTGGCCTCAATGCAATATTCCCTGTTTTCATCTCCCTCATGGCTTCCTTTATGTTCTTGCCATGCCCTCACCTCCCCTCATCGCCAACCATACCCTAAATACGGAGCCCTCAGACAAGGGCAGACACAGAGTAATTGCTGCTTTATAAGATAATGACAATGGAGAGAGTTTTCTTTGTCTTTTAGGAAGTCATCATATTCTCCCTCAGTTGAATCTGAAATGTATTTCCTGCAATATTCCTGCAGTATTGGCTGCTCTTTAGTACTCTCTCTTCCCCCTCATAGTTGAAATAATACAAAAGTCTCCTAAAACTGTGTGCTTCACGTAGTATGTGTTCTGCACCTATTGCAATGATGAAGGGCAAATAGATGGTCCAGCAGTTCGGTTTCCTCTCTTTTCCTCTTATCCCATTGATCCCCTCCCTCTCTAATCCTTCATCCCAGGAATTACTATTTTGATTATGAGATAGATTAAGAAGCAACCGGCATGTAACCCAGGAGTCTGGATTATTGCCTGATTCTGCAGCACAAATTGACCTTGTATGAGCAGTTTAACCATTTGGGCTTTCATTTCTTTGCTGAAAAAATGAGGGGCTGGACCTCATAACCTCTTAGAGCCTTTTTATTTCTGAGTCCATGAGCCTATGATTTGAGCTTTAAATATTGGAATATTCGCAGGCATCACCCTCAAAATTCTTCTCTTCTCTACTGACAGTGGTCTTTTAGTATTGGTTTCACATACCAACACACTGATAACTACACACCGTATTGCTCCAGCCCCAGTCTCCCTTTCCTTCCCCTATGAGCTCCCCATCTCCAGTTGCCCACTTGATATCTTCAGCTAGCTACTTTGTAGGCTTTATAAACTAAACGTCTGGAAGAGACTCCTTCATGTTTGTCTCCATACCCTTTCTAGTCTTCCCCATCTCAGTAAATGACACAACCATTTACCTAGGTCCTACAACAAACAGCCCACTTCATTGATTCCTCTCTTTCTTTCATTCTCCACATCCAATTTGACAGAACTTGCATTGGTTTTGCCCTCAAAAATACCTTCCAAATCAAACTTCTCAGCACTTCACTACAGCCATGATCTGCTCGGGGCTATCATTTCTCCCATGAAAGATTGCTATAGCCTTTCTTACCTCCTCTAGATAGTCTCCAAAGAGATTTCAAGATGTTTTTTAAATATTTAAATCTAAGCATATCACTGTATTTAAAATCCTCCAGTAGCATCCCAATTGACTTAGGAAAACAATACATAGTCCCTAGCATGACCTCAAGACCTTACCTGCCCTAGCACTTGCCCACCTCTTGAATTCATCTTTTATTCACTCAGCAACAGTCATTCTGGCCTTTTGCATATTTTTCCTATCTCCTGAGGAGACTGAGTAGCTGTTTACCAAGCCTGGATCCTCTTTCTACTGGACACACAGCCAGGTTGCATATTCCAGTCTTCCTTGCCATTAGGGGTAGCATGTGACTAAGTTCTGGCCAGTGGAATAAGAACATAAGTGACACATAACACTTGCAGACCTAACTGGTAGAAACCGCCACATGATCCATTTCGTTTGTTAGATATGACTTTTAAATTTCTCTTCAAAGACTCAGTATGTCAGTATGTTCAATTCTTTGCCTGCCTTCTACTTTTAAACTTAACTTCCTCGTAAAGCAACCTTTTTTGATTACCTGCTCCATCCTGACTCGTTCCAATTATCTGCTCCACCCTGACGCATTCCGATTTCCTGCTCTGCCATAACCATTTTTTCCCGCCAAACCACTCATGACGCCACTCTCTTTAAATTAACCAATTGGAATTAGTTTAGCCTGCACAGTCTAACCCTAGCCAATAGAGGAACAACACCGCAGCAGGGGCCGCATGCCTCAGGGATAAGAGCCCCTTCCCCTCCCTTGTCCAAGTGTGTGCTCACCATTGCTCCATCTGTAAGGGTGCACCCTTCTATAGAAGTACATTGCCTTGAGTGAGAATTAAAAAGAAAATTGTATATTCGAGTGCTATTTCTTTTGCGGCACAGAAACTTTATTTATAACACCCTCATCAGCCAATGAGATGCACAAGATCTGGCAGAGGACTCAAGACCCTAAAGGGTTGTAGAGTCACCCGGATGTTTGGAGGAATACATGGATGCACGCCCACTAAGCCACGGTAGTCCCTGCCACATTAAGCCACACTAGTCCCTGCTGTGAGCAAGGGACAAACTTCTTTTGTGTCAAGCTGCTGAGTTTTGATGGTGGAGTGGGTGGTGTTTATTAAAGCATTTAGCCTCCTCTAACTAAAGCTTGAACCAAACTCCTTTCTGTGCCACTTATTTCTTCTGCTTGAAATCTTTTTGTATTCCTATGGCCTACTTCATTAAATCCTTACTTAAATGTCACCTCCTCAAGAGGCCTTCTCTGATGACTCACTCATCTAAAAAAATCTACCTCCACTTTAATCCCTCTCATCTATTTTTCTTCGAAGTGTTTACCATCACCTAATGTTGCGATGTATTTAATTATTATGTGTTTATTGTCTCTCTTACACTAACACATAAGATCCACGAGGACAGTGACATGTTTCTTTTTTTTCCTTGTACACTTCATGTTATATCAGTGTCTAGTGACACAGTAGGAAATCTATCAACACTTGAATGAATGAATGAATGAATGAATGAATGAATTCTAGCTGTCCTTGAACAGCCTAGCCCTGTTTCAGCTGTCACCATCAACACAAATCCAATTTTCTCTCACACACCTCATTTTCAGATGTACAGCAGCACCTATCTCATCACTATCCATCAATTAAGTTTTCACATCCCTTATCTGAACAGTTCCAAATGAGGCAGCGCATCTCCTAAAAGGTGATATTCTGTCAAGGCTGCAAACGTAGACAGAAGTAAAAAAACAAAAGTGAACTCTAGTAATGAGAATCTAAACCAGCCAAGGAGCCAGGAGACGAGGGGAGAACACAGCACTTGCGTTCACCTGGTCTGGGACTGGACCCACATGTAGGTGCATCCTGGGCCCTGCTTTCAGGCAGGACTTTGCAGACTGCTGGGACTTCCTCCTCCACTGCGCTGTAGTCCGTTGGCAGCCCTTTCACCTCTGTACCTTTGCAAAGAACCCTGGTGTAGTTAGGAGTCATGCAGCCTTAGGTTCAAAGCCAGGGTCTAGCCTCATTGGGTTCATCATTCAAAATGGGGCTACATTCATTAACTCAACACTATTTACCAAGGGCTTTCTTTGGGCAACACTACACTACGTGCTGGAAAAACAGCCTTAAGATAGATGTAGAGGACACCATTTCAAGGAGCTTATAGTGTAGAAGGAAAGACAGGCACAATTTTACAATTCTCTCGTTACAATTGCGATAAACTTCCTGAAGGAGAAGCCACTTGTTTCATGATGGTTCACATCAGTCTAGACTGTGGGATCAGGAAACACTTTCAAAATATAATTGATCTGAAACCTAAAGGATGAGAAATTAATTCACCAAAGCAGGACAAGGAATGGGGGTGATGAGAATGTGCTGGGTGAACTGAGGAGGTGCCTGGAACTTTTAGAAATATAGCACAAGGGCCAGGCGAGGTGGCTCACACTTGTAATCCCAGTGCTTTGGGAGGCTGAGATGGGAGGATCACTTGAGGCCAGGAGTTCGATATCAGCCTAAGCAACATAGTAAGACCTTCTCTTTGCTAAAAATAAAAATTAAAAGATAGAAAATTAAATTAAATTAAAACATGTCACAGGATCAGCATGGCCAGTACTTAGTGAGCAGAGTGGAAATTGGTAGAAAGGGGGCAAAGGAAAATGGTTTAGAGCCTGATGGACCAAATCTAGGACATTGGTGTTATGCTAAGAGCGAAGGAAATCATTGAAGTATCTAAGCAAGAGAGGAGGGAAGAGTATAATCAGTTCTGCATTTTGTAATGATTGCTCAGGTTTCTATGAAAAGAATGAATTATTAGAGGGGCAATCATGGCAAAAGGGAGTCAATTAAAAAGCTGTTGCAAGATCCAAGTGAAAAATAATGATTCCTTGTCTTAGAGTGTTAACCATAAACATGAAGAGAAGCAGATGGACTTGAGAGGTATTTAGGAGGCAAAATCAGTAAGACTTCTTGATGGATTAGATATAGGCAATGAGGGAGGGGAGGGGAGTGCACAGAGGAAGATGCCTAGGTTTCTGATTTGAGCAACTGGTAAGAGGACACTGCCATTCACTGAGTTCGGCTGCACTGGAAGCAAGACAGGTTGAAGGGAAGATCATGACTGTAATTTTGGACATTTTCACTTTGCAGTGGCAGCTACTTATTTTCTGAGTCTTGAGCCCACGTGTGTAATGGTGAGAACACCTACAGAGTGGTTAGGAAGCCTGGCACATCACCCAGCAAAGGGCAAGAGCTCAACAATGTCAGTTCCCTTTCCCTTCTCACCCCTTGTCCTTATTCATTAATTCATTCGACATTCATTCGACACATATTAAGGGATTGTTTCCTAAGTGTTGGTACTCTTCTAAATATGAGAGTGAACTCATCAAGTCCCTGCTCCCATGGAGTTTCCGGTTTTTTTGTTTGTGTGTTTGTTTGTTTTTGTTTTTAGAAGGAATTTTGCTCTTGTTGCCCAGGCTGAAGTGCTGTGGTGCGATCTTGGCTCACCGCAACCTCTGCCTCCTGGATTCGAGTGATTCTCCTGCCTCAGCCTCCCGAGTAGCTGGGATTACAGGCATTCGCCAACACAACTGACTAATTTTGTATTTTTAGTAGAGATGGGGTTTCACCATGTTGACCAGGCTAGTCTCAAACTCCTGACCTCAGGTGATCTGCCCGCCTTGACTCCCAAAGTGCTGGAATTACAGGCATGAGCCACCACACCCAACCATGGAGATTACTTTCTAATAAGGGTAGGCAGATAATAAATTAAGCAGACATATGCTGTAACTAAAGCCTAGGAGGATAAATTGAGCAGGGAGAGGAGGTGAGAGAGTGCTGCAAAGAGTGCTGTTTTACATATAGTGGGCAAGAAAGGCCCCTCTGTGGAGGTGATGTTTTAGTACAGACCCGAGTGAAGTGAGGAATCTAGCATAAAGATGGGATTAAGAAGAGTGGTCCAGACAGATGGAACTGAAAATTGTAAAGAGCCTAAGGTGCAATTCCTTGTTCTGTTCTAGGAATAGAACAAAGGCCGATGTGGCTAGAATGCATTGAGCAAGGGAAATATGGCAAGAGTTGATGCTAAGAAGTGGCCTGGGCTAAATCATGCGTGGACTTGCAGACCAAGGTGAGGACTTTGGCTTATCTTTGAGTAAGATGGAAACCACTAGAGGTTTGAGTCCAGAAGTAACAAGAGCCATAACCAAAATACAGAATGTTTTTGTCTATGTCTGAAGCCAGAAGTCTTAATCGACAGAACCAACTCTCTCTAATGCTCTCTTTTTCTCCTATTTCTGTCTCAATTCAATGAATAAATATAAAGCAGCTATAGAATCAAATTAATTTTGTAATGAGATTTATGGAACATTTACTGTGAGTCTGTACCAGGCCCTTTTACATGTTGCAGGTGATTCTAATAGCAGCCTCCTTACATGAGCCTTTGCTGGAGGCCAGACAGTATTAGTGCGTTTGTATGTTATTTCATTTAGTGCTCATGACGACCGAGGAAGGGGATTTCCATTACCTCCATTTTACAGATGAGGAAACTGAGGCTCAGAGAAGTTAAGCAACTTGTGTAAAGTCACACAGCCAATAACTGATAGTCAGGATTCACCATATGTGCCCAGGGCTTCCAGACTCTGAATCCATATTGTTCCAAGACTCCATGCCGAGTTGTCCCAACAGCACCTGATTCTCCTCCTGCGCTTGTTTTATGTTGAAACCAATGCATCTGAAAACAAGCAGGCAAATGTCCAGCACATAAGTGTATTCACATTTTTAACAGGATGCATATTAATTGCCACTCAGAAAAAAAAAAAAAAAAGTTCATCACTAACAATGAATAGAGGAGTGAGGTTTGAGGCTGGAGAGCTCTTCTGGCAGGAATTTTTCACATTGCACAGGCCATCACCTGTTTGCTGGGCCAGGTAACGGCTGCTTTTTAGAATTGCATGACATACCTCCAAGTGATCTAATTTTCCAGGCAGCAATCATTTACCAGGATATATCACTTCAATGGAGAAAAATTCCATGAGTCTCAATTCCCCGCAGTGACACTATGTCCTTATTTTTATCCTTCAAACTCCAAATACCCTGGCATCTCTTGGTATAACAATGACAGAAGCAGCTGCTGCCAAGTGTGCATCAACATGTCTGGTGTGCCAGTCACTTTTTATACATCGCCGCTAACCTACACCACTCAATGTTTTTGGTTCTCATTTTTACAAATAAATAAACCGAAGCACACACAAAACCCCTAAATACCTTTTTAAAGGTCACTCAGCTATTCTCGCTCCAGTCTGACACCCTTTTCATCATCCCATCGTGTTCGTGCCATCCCATGGGTGAATAGTTTAAAAGTGGAGCCTTTGAGAGTGACACTTAACCTAGAAGAGCGTTTCTGACCTTGTGGAGTGGAGTTTCTGACCTTGCAATGCTGGAGGGTAGGAGAAATTTGGACACGTGCATTGCAAAGACCCCTTGCCCGCTAGCCTGATTCCCCAAACTTGTGAATTGACCCACAACTCGTCCTTCTGCAGTATAACTGCCAGTCACATTCCTCTCTAGCTGGCTTATTTGGAGATGTTTTCTTAATAAAACAGTTTTTCACACCCAGATCCATTTGTTTTTGCATCCTGACACAACTTCCCAACATGTGGGGGAAACTGGGACCCTGTCAAGCAAGCACCTTCCTTCAGCGTGTGATGAAAATCAACTCACAGCCAAAGGGGCAGACATGTCAAATTTTCATGGCAACTGAGAAATGGCAGGATTGGGACTAGGTTCTGGCTCCCTGGAGGACTCAAGAACACTTCCTTCAGAAATTTTCTAGTCCATTCCCTGCTTTCAACCATAACTCAATCTAGATGAATAACCCTCGGAAGAGATGACATTACTTCGCTCCTCAGTCAATAATGCTCACAGATAACAAATCCTTCCTCATTTCTCATCTCTATATGCCAAATTCTACAAATCTAGTTCATTTCTGTAGCTTTGCTGTTATATAAGATATCTGTGCTTATTTGAAGTGAAAAGCATTTGAACATTAAGGCATACAGGCGAAGGAGCTGGTGGTGGTCCTATTTACCTTTGGGGATCCCTCAAACTTCCCCACGTGGTTGGTCAGCTAACCCTCCTTCTTTGGGGATCTGAGTGTCAGCCAAAGGAAGATGCAATTAGAACACCAAAGAAGGAGGCTCATGAGTGAGGAAAGCATAGATTTGGAGCCAGACACACACTTGAGTTGAAGTCCACGCTCTACAACATGATTGCAGTTAAATGTTTTGAGATTATTTTTATAACAACGATAATAATACATACCTTGCAGAATTATTATGAAATGTAATGATTTATTTATTCATTCAAGAAACAGTCACTTTGTTCTTGTTATGTAACGGGGTCTATTTTAGGCATAGTTGAGATGGTCATAACCGCTAAGAAGATATCTGTAACATGAAGAGGCATAGGGAGTCCCAGAGTCAGGTGGTGGGTGCTGCCATTTTCTTTCTTTCATTTTTTATTATACTTTAAGTTCTAGGGTATATGTGCACAACAGTATGCATGTGCCATGTTGGCTTGCTGCACCCATCAACTCGTTATTTTCATTACGTATTTCTCTTAATGCTATGCCTCCCCCCTCCCCAACTCCCTTCCAACAGGCCCCGGTGTGTGGTGTTCCCCGCCCTGTGTCCAAGTGATCTTACTGTTCAATTCCCACCTATGAGTGAGAACGTGCGGTGTTTGGTTTTCTGTCCTTGTGATAGTTTGCTGGGAATGATGGTTTCTGGGTGCTGCCATTTTCTATAGGGAGGTCAGGGAAGGCCTCTCTGAGATGGTCTCGTTCGAGCTGAGATCTGAAGGAGCTGAAGGGATGTGCCATGCAACTCTCTGGAGGAAGAACCTCCTTCCAAGCAGACAGCATAGCACAGGGCACATCCTGTTTTCATTTTTCGCTATTATTTTTTATTTTTGTATAATACACAACACATAAAATGTATCATCTTAATCATTTTTAAATGTGCAGTTCAGTGGTGTTAAATACATACACAATATTGCACAACCATCACCTCCACAACTCCTTTCTCCTTGTAAAACTGAAGCTCTGTACCCATTAAACAAAAAAATCCCCATTTCCCTCTGCCCCCAGCCCCTGGCAACCACCATTCTGCTCTCTGTCTCTATGACTTTGCTGACTCTGGGTCCCTCATGTAAGTGGAATTGTACAGTGTTTGTCTTTTGTAAGTGACTTATTTCACTTAGCATAATGTTCTCAAGTTTCACCCATGTTTTAATATGTATCGGCATGTCCTTCCTTTTTAAGGTTGAATAATATTCCTGCACTTATTGCTAAAGAACCTATTATAGTGATTCCCCAACCAAGCCAAAAGAATCACCAAAAAGAGAGAGTGTGCATGCATGTGTGTGAGTTTGTGTGTGCACATGCTCCACACATACACATATATGCTCTGTCATCACTTAAGACCAATTAAATCAGCATTTCTTCAAAGACCCCGGGTTGATTCCAATATTCAGCCAGAATTAAAGATACCGAGTTGGCTGGGCACAGTGGCTCACGCCTGTAATCCCAGCACTTTGGGAGGCCCAGGCGGGAGGATTACAAGATCAGAAGATTCGAGACCATCCTGGCTAACACGGTGAAATCCCGTCTCTACTCAAAATACAAAAAAAAAAATTAACTGGGTGTGGTGGCGGGCGCCTGTAGTCCCAGCTACTTGGGAGGCTGAAGCAGGAGAATGGCATGAACCCGGGAGACAGAGCTTGCAGTAAGCTGAGATCGCGCCACTGCACTCCAGCCTGGGTGACAGAGTGAGATTCGTCTCAAAAAAAAAAGACACTGAGTTGTATATTGCTAGTCAAACTTTATTGTCCACATCCTGGATTTCTCCTTTGTTGGTTCACCCGTGGGGGCCCAGGAATCTGCATATTAATTAGTAACCCTGATGATTCTAATGCTGGTGGTGCCGGGATTGGGCTGTGAGAAGCTTCATAGTCACAATTCACTAGATGATAATAATGATCATATTTGCTAGAGACAGCCATTTGATCTACAGGCAGGAGAAAAGGAAAAGGCAGTAGAAGGGCTTAAGAAGATGTCAAAAGTTAACCTGAGAGGCAAAAAACATGAATCAGCAGAGTTCATCCAGAACCCCAGTGGCCCTCTGACTTCTAATGCACCCAGCTTAAAACATAAATAAACAAATCAAGAACTATTTAGTACTCTAGGAAATGTGTACCCAGTGCAAATAGGAAATACTGAATTCATAGAATTTCAAACAATTTCAGAACAAAAGTACTGCCTCTTTCCAGAGTTTCCATTTTCCAAGTGGTTTCTAAGTGCTTTTAATATGGAGGGCGATAACTTGTTTTTTTTCTTTTTTATAGTGCACAGCTAATTACCAGACATACCCGTACTGCAAGCACTTAATGCCAACATAAACCATGGGGCCATAATGAAGATAATTGAAAGTATGACTTTCATCAATATTTAATTAGCATTTGGTGCTAACTCATTATTTCAGTACAATTAATTTGACGTCTTGCTATATGTCCTGAACAGATTTCAATCCAGAGGGCTGTTTTATTGGCGAGACATGTGTAACATCACACATGCCCCTGCCCAGAGGAAACAATATGAAATATGGGGGAGATGATTGACAATTTAATCTAGTTCTGAATAGCAAAGCTTAATATATTAAAACCAAATAAGCATATTTACTTAGCAAGACAAATCCAGTACTAATGAAAATCCTGGCCTGGTTCAAGACAGTCAGCAATAGAACCCCCACTGTTTCAGCGCAACTTCACGGGTGTCAGCTGTGGCACTGGTAGCAGGAAATGTTCAGAATAGGGGTGCATTGCTGGTCACCTGCAATAAAAAATGTTAATAACTCACATATCTATACAGCCTGAGAGGCTCAATATATTATCCTGCTAAAGGCAAGGGATTTAGTAGCAGGAGGAGAGCACAGAACAGGAGCCCAGGAGTCCACGGCCCTGGATTTTATTCAGATTCAATGATGTCAACCCTTATCAGCCTTTGGGTATGTTTCCGAATGTCCCTGCAGCTCAGTTTATAAATATGTGGAAATAGTGAATAAGCCCATTAAACCAGCACCTCTCAAACTACCCGTGGTGAAGGATCACATTTGTGTTTTACCCTTTTTACAACTGCAATTTTAAATTGTGAATTGAGACTTTCTTAAAATACAATAAAAAAATTAACAAAGACCACAGAACTATGTTCCTGACACTATATTGGGCCCTGAGGTGATGATCCCACAAATAAATATACAAGTAGGTTTCCTGAGTCTATGACCCTTATATTCTAGAAAGAAGGAAAAAACAGTACATAAATAAGCAAATAATGGAAAAGATCATTTGAGGTGACGATGAGAGATGTGAGGAAAATAAATCAGGTAATGGGCCAGACATTGATGGAGAATGATGAGCTGCTTTTTAACTGGGTGGTGCCCGAATGAGTCTCTGAGGCCGGGACTTTGAAAGTTGATACAGGATGGCTGGGCACTGAGAAGAGCCAGGCATGCCAGCTCTTGGGGAGGGGTGTTCCAGTCATATTTATCAAGTGCTGACAACATGCCAGGTACTAGCTTAGATTCAAGGGTTGCAAAGAGTGATAGTGCACATTCCCACCGCTGAGATACGGTACAGCCCTGCTTTTGAGAAGATCATTTTCAAATTAATAATCATAAATAATTGGAACATTATAACTTAAGAAAATCTGGATGGTTGTATTGTACTCCTGATTTGGCTAATTGTTTTTAAAAATTATTAATTAATGTTGAGTGCAAGGTCCGCTTGTAGGAGATTTTTATATACTCACAGAAAAACTGTAAGAGAGGTTGGATGAAGATTATATTATTCTTATTTAACAGTTAATAAAAAAGCCAGAGAGTAGATAGTTTCCCAAAATCACAGTTAGCAAGTAGGAGAGGCAGAAATTAAACCACAATAGTCTGATGTCAGAGGCAGCACTGGTGACCTTTTGAATTAAACGGCAACTATTCCTTTCTGGGTTAGTAAACATCTTTTCTATATGGAGTTCAGAAGGTTTATATGTTAAAGAGAGCGAGGAGAGAAAGGCGGAGAATCTTTTCATTCTGGAGCAATACATGTTTTTCTATGTCAATATTCAATTCAATTACTCTGCAAAATAGAAGGTAACATACTTCTCATTAAAATAATTTATAACTTGAGAAAATAATAGAAAAAATAAAATTAAAATAACATATAAAATAAAGCCCCAAATTTAATAGATGTAAAATGGCTCTTTTAGATTTCTCTAACAGTTTCTGTACCCTCATTCTCGGTTTTGGTACCTACCTTGTTGTGGATTGATAAATGTCTGTGCTGCAGACCACACTTGAGGGGTACTGCTTTAGACCTCCTCAGAGTTGTGAGAACCAGTGAATTTAATATGTTTTAACTAATTTGAAAAAGTGAAAAGCGCTCTGTGAATATAAGATACTACTTCTTCTTCTTCTTTTTTTTTTTTTTTTTTTTTTTTTTTTTTTTTTTTTTGACAGCGTTTCGCTCTTTCCCGCAGGCTGGAGTGCAGTGGCGCAATCTCAACTCACTGCAACCTCAGCCTTTCAGTTTCAAGTGATTTTCCTGCCTCAGCCTCTCGAGTAGCTGGGATTACAGGTGTGTGCCACCATGACCGGCTAACTTTTTTTGTTTTTGAGACAGAGTCTCACTGTGTTGCCCAGGCTGGAGTGCAGTGGTGCGATCTCAGCTCACTGCAAGTTCCATCTCACGGGTTCACGCCATTCTCCTGCCTCAGCCTCCGAAGTAGCGGGGACTACAGGTGCCCGCCACCACACCTGGCTAATTTTTTTGTATTTTTGGTAGAGACAAGGTTTCACCATGTTAGCCAGGATGGTCTAGATCTTCTGGCCTCATGATCTGCCCACCTCGGCCTCCCAAAGTGCTGGGATTACAGGCATGAGCCACCGCGCCCGGCCCCCTAACTTTTGTATTTTTGGTAGAGACGAGGATTTCACCATGTTGGCCAGGCTGGTCTCGAACTCCTGACCTTGTGATCTTCCCACCTCGGCCTCCCAAAGTCGGCCTCCCAAAGTGCTGGGATTACAGGCGTGAGCCACCACTCCTGGCTGATACTACTTCTTAGAGAAGGAGGCAGCAGTGGCACTTGGCTTTTCTTGTGATTCAGGGAAGAATGACAGTGATCCCCAGTTTTGAGTTAGTTTCCTCTCTCAGCTCTCCTGAGACACACATTCAGAAATAACATAGTTTGTGTTGAGCCCTGCTATAAATGGAAGGGGAATGAACTGAGTGAATTAGTTAGTATGCCAATAGAATATGTGAAATATCAAAACCTTTAAAAGGCAGACAGAAGTCTGGTTTAAAATACCCAAAGATAGATGCTGTGTGTCTTTTTGTTTGTTGGTTTAAAAAGTCTTGTTGAGGTTAACTTGGCATAAAATAAACTGCATATGTTTAAAGTGCACGATATGACTTTTAACATATGTATACACTGGTGAAACCATCTCCACAATCAAGATAATGACCATACCAAAAGCACAGAATGTAGGCTCTAGGACATATAGGTCCATATTCCTGCCTTACCACTTTTGAGTGTGTAAATTTAGAGGCAAAATACTTAATTTCTCCTATCCTCACTTTTTACATCTGTAAGATGGGTAGAATAATTGTACTTCCCTCATAAGGTTATTGTGAGAATTATATGGCATAATGCGTAGAAAGTGCCAATAACAATGCTTGACATAAGGGAGATTCTAAATCATTAAGTTCATTTTAAAGATATTATGTACACTTAATATTATATTTCTTGTGCCTAATACAGTTTATGCCACATTGTATGTATATGCACCCAGTAAATGTTGCTAAATGAATGGGGGTGGGGGTATGGAGGGGAAATGAACACACTCATCATCCCCCAAATTTTCCTTATTCCTCCTTTACTCTTTCTTCCTTCTGTTTCCTGTCTTCCATCCCCATCTCTCAACCCATAACCATGGTTTCTGTTTTTCAGTACTATAGATTGGTATGCGTTTTCCAGAAGCTTATATAATTAGAATAAAAAGTATGTTCTCTTTTTTTTTATCTAGCTTTATTCATTCAGCATAATTATTTTGAGATTTATCCATGTTATTGCATATTTTGACAGTTTATTCCTTTTGAATACTGAGTAATATTCCATTGTATGGATGTTAAGACAATTTGTTTATCCATTCACTTGATGATGAATATTTAGAGTGCTTCCAGCTTGGGACTATTTCAATAAACCCATCATGAACATTTAGGTATAAGCCTTTATATGGACATATGCTTTATTTTCTCTTGAGTAAAAATCTGGGAGTGAAACCAGTGGATCACATGGTAGATGAATATTTTACTTTTTCAGAAAGTGCCAAAATTTCCAAAGTGGTTGAACCATTTTACATTTCTACTAGCTTTATAGAGTTCCACTTTTTCCACATTCTTGCCAATACTTGGTATGGTCAATCTCTTCTTTTTTACTGTAAATAAAATTGTCAAAAAATAACATAATTATTTTAAAGTGTATAGTTCAGTACCATTCAGTACACTCACAATGTTGTACAACTACCAACTCTATTAGGTTCCAAAACATTTTTATCACCTTCAAAGGAAACACAATGCCCACGTCCATGGGGAAGTCACTCTAGGGATTTACCTGTTTTAATTGTTTGATAGAAATATAATCATATAATATGTGACTTTTTGTGTCTGGTTTCTGTCACTTAGCCCAATGTTTTTGAGGTTCATTCACGTTGTAGCATGGATCAGTCCTTCATTCCTTTTTACAGCTTAGTAATATTCCATTATATGGATATGCCACATTTTGTTTATCCATGCCTCCATTAGTGGACATTTGGCTATTGTGAATAGTGCTACTATAAATCATTCATGTACAAGTATTTGTTTAAATGGTTGTTTTCAATCTTTTTTGGTACATTTTTTGGTAAGTAGAATTACTGGATCATGTGGTAATTCTGTTTGACTTTTTCAGGAGCTGTCAAATTGTTTTCCACAGTGGCTGAACCATTTTCCATTTCCACCAGCAATGCACAAGGATTCCACCTTCTTATCATTCTTGCCAACACTTATTTTTCATTAAAAAATATAGCCATTCCATGGATGTGAAGTCATATCTTACTGTGATTTTGATTTGTATTTCTCTAGTGGATAATGATGTTGAACATCTTCTCTTATGCTTGTTAACCATTTGTGCATCTTCTCTGGAGAAATGTCTATTCAAGTCATTGACCCATTTTTAGTGTGGTTTTTAAAATCTTTCTGTGGTTTAGTTATAATTGTTTTTATATATTCTAGGTGCTGGACTGTCTCAGACATACGATTTGTGAGTTTCTCTCCTATTCTGTAGGTTGTCTTTTCACTTTCTTGATGAGCTCATTAGTCCTTTTAATTTTAACTCTTGTAATACAAATGTAATGGTATAAATTTTTGGCTTCAATTTACATTTTTCTAATGACTAATGTTAAATAACCATGTGCTTATTTACCATCCATATATCTTCTTTAATGAAGTGTCTGTTCAAACATTTTGCCATCTATTTTTAAACTTGGTTGTTTTCTTATTATTAAATATAAATACATGTTTCTCATTATGCATGGATTCTGTATTTGCAAATGTTTCTACTTGCTTAGATATATTTGTAAATTCAAAATCAGTACTTACAGCACATTCACAGTCATTCATGGACATGCATAGGCTGGTAAAAAATTTGTGTGGCTTGGGCACATGTTCTCTCCCAGCTGAGGCTGAACTTGGCAGTGCTCCGCCTTCTACTCTAAGCTCATGTACGCTCTAAGCAAGTGTCCTTTTCACAGACTATCTTGCATCATGTCTTTTGCATTTTTGTAGTTTCTGTTAGTGTTGTCACTGTTTTAAATGACCTCCAACCCTAGTGTTGAAGTCCTCTCTAGTGTTCCTAAGCACAAGAAGGCTGTGATGTGCCTTATGGAGAAAATACTTATTTTCCATAAGCTTCATTCAGGCATGAGTTACAGTGATGTTAGCAGTGAGTTCAGTGTCAATGAATCAGCAATATGTATTAAATAGAAATATTTATTTAAACAAAATCACATATAAAACAAAGTTATGTTTTGGTTCAGTGATGAAAATTGTGACCAGAGGCTAGCAGGAACCTAATCACGTATTTCCCCTAGCAGCAATGTTTCTTTATTCAGTAATTCAATGTGTGGGGTGACTTTATAGAACATAACTACCATGAATAATAGAATCAGCTGTATAGAGACTATCTGAACTCAAGTTCTTTATTAGTTTTTTTTTTTTTTTTTTCTTTGAGACAAGATCTCACTCTGTTACCCAGGCTGGGGTGCAGTGGCACCATCTCAGCTCACTGCAACTTCTGCCTCCTGGACTCAAGCGATCCTCCCACCTGAGTAGCTGGGACTACAGGCATGCACCACCATACCTGGCTACTTTTTGTATTTTTTTTATGGATGAGGTTTCCCCATGTCACTCTGGGCTCAAGGGATTCATTTACCTTGGCCTCCCAAAGTGCTATGATTACAGGCTTGAACGCTCACTCCCAGCCAGATATATGCTTTTCAAATGCAAATATTTTCTTTTAGTCTGTGATTTAGCTTTTTGTTCTCTTAATGGTGTCTTCCAAAGATTAAACATTTTTAATTTTGATGAAGTTTAACTTATTTTTTCTTTATGGATCATTCTTTCATTGGTATATCTAAAAATTTTTTCCAATTCAAGTTCACAAAGATTATCACCTGTGTCTTCTTCTAGATTATATTATAGTTGTAGGTTCTATATTTGGTCTGTGATCCACTGTAAGTTAATTTTTGTATATAGTATGAGATATGCATGGGTTTTTCTTTTTGCATATGATATCTTATTGTTTCAACACCCTTTGTTGAATAGAGTATCTTTTTTTTTTTTTTTTGAGACGGAGTCTCGCTCTGGCACCCAGGCTGGAGTGCAGTGGCCGGATCTCAGCTCACTGCAAGCTCCGCCTCCCGGGTTCACGCCATTCTCCTGCCTCAGCCTCCGGAGTAGCTGGGACTACAGGCGCCCGCCACCTCGCCCGGCTAGTTTTTTGTATTTTTTTTGTAGAGACGGGGTTTCACCATGTTAGCTAGGATGGTCTTGATCTTGTGACCTCGTGATCCGCCCGTCTCGGCCTCCCAAAGTGCTGGGATTACAGGCTTGAGCCACCGCGCCCGGCCTGAATAGAGTATCTTTTCTCACTTAATTGTCTCTGACATTTATTGAAGTTCAGTTGACCATATGTATTTAGATCTATTATTTTATCCTCTGTTTTGTTCCATTTATTAATTTGTCTATCATAGTGCCAGTACCACACACTGTCTCAATTACTGCAGCTTTATAATAACTTTTGTAGTTGCAGAGTTTGAGAACTCAAAATTCTTTCAGCCATTCTAGGTCTGTTGCCTTTCAAGGTGAACTTTAGAATCAACTTTTAAATGTCTACACACAAGCTTGCTGGAATTTTGAAAGGTATTGGGTTAAGTCTATAGATCAATTTGGTGGGAACTGACTTCTCAACAATAATGACTCTTCTGTATCATAAATACAGCATGCATCTCCATGTATTTAGGTCTTCTCTATGTTTCCTTAGCAATGTTTAATTTTCAATATATTGTTATCATCCACCTTTGATATGAGTTATCCCTAAGGATTTTTTATTTTCCCATTTTTATTATACTTTAAGTGGTATTATTTTTTAAATTCAAGTTTTAATTGTTGGCTTTTAGCATATGGAAGTACAATTGGTTTTTAAAATATCCTCACTTATCATACATCTAAGAAAACTAAGGGGAGTTCCCCCGGGAAGGCAAATTCTAGAAAGTACAGCTGCCTTTGAGTGGGAAGATGGTTAGCAGGACTTGTCATGGCATACAGCCTGCTTTTCTCAAAGGCAAACTCAGACTGTCTTCATCTCACTTGGGCTGCAGGAGAGTAGCCTCAGGCACTGGATTGCCTGGTGGCCCTGGATGTGTAGAGAGTAATCCCATGGATAAAGCATGCCTAATTCCACTGGGAAAAATTGGCTTAGTGCAATGTACTAGTCATTACCTCTGTTAATGGATCCACTACTGAGTATTCTGAGGACTGTTTGGCTAAATACAGAGTACAAAAGCAAGGGAATAAATGGACACTTAGGTCATAAGGGGACATGATCATTTAAATAATTCTGGTCCCCATGTAGAAAAGTCTGCACCTCAAAAGAAGCGAGTCCAGCCAGGTGTGGTGGCTCACACCTATAATCCCAGCACTTTGGTCGACCGAGGTGGGTGGATGACTTGAGTCCAGGAGTTTGAGACCAGCCTGGGCAACATGGCAAAACCCTATCTCTACTTTAAAAAAATACAAAAATTAGCCAGGCATGTTGGCACACACCTGTAGTCCCAGCTTCTTGGGAGGCTGAGGCAGGAGGATCATTTGAACCTGGGAGGCAGAGTTTGCAGGTGAGCAGAGATTGCACCATTGTACTCCAGCCTGGGTGACAGAATAAGACCCTGTCTTAAAAAAGAAAAAAAAGAGGAGTGAGTCCTGGGATAAAATATTTTTATTGGAATAATCAGCTCTATGCAAAAACATTCAAACATCATTTGATAGGGAAAGATCTCAGCTCCTTGGTTACCTAATGCCAATTAAGTGGTGAGTGTCCAGATATCATGGAGGAGAGTAACAGTCTCACAGGGAGGATACAATAGTCTCATCAGCAGAGGACTAAGCTGCTAACCAATGATAGACAGACAGTGGCCAAGCTAGCAGTAGAACCCAATCACTGGAGAGTGATATGGTTTGGCTCTATGTCCCCACCCAAATCTCATTTTGAATTGTAATCCCCATAATCTCCACTTGTACAGGGAGGGATCTGGTAGGAGGTGATTATATCACGGAGGCAGTTTCTCCCATACTGTTCTCGTGATAGTGAGTTTTCACAAGATCTGATGGTTTTATAAGTGTTTGACAGTTTCTCCTTCACATACCCTCTCTCCTGCTGCCATGTAAGACGCGCCGGCTTCCCCTTCCACCATGATAGACAGTTTTGTGAGGTCTCTCCAGCTATGCAAAACTGTGAGTTAATTAAACCTTTTTTCTTTATGCATTACCCAGTCTTGGGCAGTTCTTTATAGCAGTGTGAGAACGGGCTAATTAGGAGAGATTTTGCCATCCGAGGGATGTGGGCGGTTCTGTTGAACCAGTAATGAGCAAAGAGTACTTACTTTTTTTTTTTAATGTACCACCAGGCCTGGGACTTGTAGCTTGCACAGATAAAAACATATTGTATGAAAACAATTTGTTTATTCAACAAATAATGCCAAAGGGCCAAGAATTAAAGAAGAAAAGAGTAACAACAATGCTCATATTTATGAAGCATACGTTCTATGTCAGGTACTCTGCTAAGCACTCTACCCACCTTATCCCATTTAGTCCTCTGAACACATCCCCTCAAATCTTACCCTTGAGGAGTTCAAGGCCTATCAATGCAGAGAGATAAACAAACAACTAAATATAAGACAATGTGATGTTAACAATAATTAAGAATGTATAAATTTTGGGGGGAAGATAAATAAGAAGGGTCATTTGGAAATGTTTCATGTGGTGAACGTATGATTTTTCCAGTTCTTTACAAAACTGCTACAACCTCATTCCCTGTGGTGCTAGAGGGATTGTCAATCATGGCATCTTCCCTTCATCAGGTACCAGCAAATCATGGGGTTTTTTCTGCTTGTAAACAGTTATTGAGTGAAGGGCAAGAAATGGAACCCAATCAGGGCCAGGGTCCCTCCGTGATATTTAACAACAGCAATAGTAAAAGAGTGCTGGAGAAGGGTCCCACCTCAGTCCTAAACTGATACATAGCTTGAGAATAAGGTGAGGCAAGTGAGGCCTTGGCCTTGGGCACAAAACTTAACAGTCTGCCAATTAAAAAATAAAAACCCTCAAATAAAGATAGACAATGGCTTAAATTGACATTAAAAAATAAAAAGTGGTGAAAATAATCTATAATGAACAAAATATTGAAATTTTTAATAACAGCATCATGCTAAGCCACACTGGAGCTTGAGGCTAAAGGAAAACTTAACCTTCTATATACATGTTTTTCCATATTTCCCAATGATTAATTTTTCCAGAGTATTAAAGTAGTTGTAAAAATATTTAAAAAACTAAAAAGTGAGTGTAGTAAAACTTGTAGTAATATTTTAAGTATAAATATTTTATTTATATTGAAAACAGAATTTATTATCATTTGATGTTAATTAAAGTATGTTCATCAATAATACTTTTAAAATCTAGTCCTGGAAAAAATTTAACCTTTAAAAATGTATAAAAAGATGTATATGGGGAATCATTTTTCTTTTTGCTTCAGGCTCCAGCATGGCTTAGAACAATACCAATTTCTGAGCATAAATCTTTACAAAGAAAAACAAAAGAGAGAGAGGGGAAGGGCAGGGAAACAGAGCTAGAGCCTCTCAGTGGAAGGGGGCGGGGGGGCGGGGAGAGAGAGAGAGAGAGGCTGATATTCTTCCCATCCACTCAGCTGGCCCTACCAGAAGCCAAGTCTATGCCTGGGCTTCTCACCTCTGGGATCACTAATATTTGTTGTTGTTACTGTTATCATTATGATTTGTGTTTCTATCTTTTGGAACTCAAAATCCTTGTTTAAGCTGGGTCTTGGTCTTAAACTGAGCTCCCTGAGCCTGACCTTGAGTCTAGGATAAGTTCAAATGGTTTACTCGGAAGGTGATCCCAGGAAGTTAGGGAGGAAAGTGAGAATATGAGACAGGAAGGAAGGAAGAAGATAAATGGAGGTTTTACCAAGCAATATATCACTGTGAACTCTTCTGGGAACTTAGGGAGACAATGTAATACAAATCTCAGAGCCCTCTCACTACATTCCAGGTAAGGACGCTGGAGTATTTATCCCCCAGCTCCCATCTGTCATTGGCTCCTGTCACCAACTCCTTGGCACTTCTAGTCTGCCCCTTGCTCAGGCCAAGAGAAAGATGTTAGGCAGAGAATCTTAGGTTAAGCACCTAAGGTTAAGCTCACCAACCACATGCACGGGAAATGTGCGTAGGGGGAAATATGTATGGTAAGAGCACCTGTGATATCTCCCTTAAAGAATGATCAAATGCTTCCAGAGGGCGCATAGCACCCTCTTTTCAGAGCAAAGTGGGAAGCTGGTTACTGTAGAAGTGAAAGCTCATCGAATCTAGATTTGGAGAAAGCAGACTTGAATCTTATCTGCAGACCTTACTGGTTATGTGGATGGACAAACCTCTTACTGTCTTTTAATCATCTGCATGTTTTCTCATCGGTTTAATGAGTAGAATAATGATATAACCAAAATCAGAGCAATGCAGGGAGGATCAAATCAAGTATATAATCTATGGGAAATGCCTTTAAACAGTCAATTTTAGTGTTTTCTTTTAGGTGGCCTTAGAAAAGAAGTTTCCATGCTTTAGGATATTCAAAAAGTACTTGGAGAGCTTATTAAAAATAGAGCCAGTCGGGCGCAGTGGCTCACGCCTGTAATCCCAGCTCTTTGGGAAGCTGAGGCTGGTGGATCACTTGAGGTCAGGAGCTCGAGACCAGCCTGACCAACATGGTGAAACTCCATCTCTACTAAAAATACAAAAATTAGCCAGACATACTAGCGCACACCTGTAATCCCAGCTACTTGGGAGTCTGAGGCAGGAGAATCGCTTGAACCCGGGAGACAGAGGTTGCAGTGAGCCAAGATGGAGCCACTGCACACCAGCCCGGCTGACAGAGTGAAACTCTGTCTCAAAAAAAAAAAAAAAAGAAGAAAAAAATACAGAGTCCAGGGACCATGCCTAGATTTTTTGATTCAGGGTGCCTGGTGTGTGACCTAAGACTCTGCATTGTTCAAAGTTCTCCTGTGGTTCTGAAGCAGGTGTGAGCCACACTTTGAGAAATGCTGCAATAGCATAAAATATATGGAGGGAGAGCACAACTGGATGTGACTGAGAAGCCTGAGTAAGCAGGGGAAGGTGATGAGGAGACAAAGGGGAACTTGAATTTACTTTGTGGGGAGAGGCAACATGTCAAAGGCTTTTAAAATAGGAGAATGATGTGATTAGTGCCATATTGTAGAATCATGCTTCTGACTGTAGCCATTGAGGATGGATTTCCCAGTGAGGACTGAGAAAACTACCAGTAGGGAGGCTGCTGTAACAAGCCAGAAAAGAGGAAATGAGGTCGGAAATTGGGGCACTGAATGTAAGAACGGAGAAGGGGGCCTGTGGAATGGGGAAACAAATGCTGATAATAGATTTTAAGAGAAAACGGCACAATACAAAAATGTATATGTATACAGTATGTTCCTATTTTGTTTATAAACTCATGTGTATATTTGTGTAAACACACACATACTTTACATAGAGAAAAAGAGAAAAGGAAATTCAACCAAATGTTGAATGGTTTTCTCTGAATTGTATAGGTGATTTTAAGGTTTTTTAATATACATTTTTCTTCCCAAATGCTCTATGATAACCATATATTACTTTTGTGATCATGTTTAACAAGAATATAAAAATAAAGCAGAGAAAACGTTGTTAAATAGACACAGAGTTTCACAAGGATGGCTAAGGGACAACCAAAGAAGAAACTCTGTGGAAGAAAAAGCCGTCTTTCTTGTGCACTGAGAAGCAAATTCTGGTGAATCTTTTGGCATTATTTGCTGACTATGATGTGGCTATTTAGGTGAGACCGGCTTTTTTTCTGCTACTGCTCTCACCTTATATGCCTTTAAAATACAATTAAGTAAAAGTTACTACAGGTTGATTGATGGTTGGAATCTTACTTGCTTACGAAATGGGTAGAACTTGAACCCTATATTTATTACATATTTAAAGAGTGAAGTGCTTTCCTGTTTCTTTAGTTGTTTTTCACTTTAAGGTAGAGTCAGGTATTCACAAGGGAGGACAAAAATCCATAGTATTCAGAACTGACAGAAAAATTTGTATAGCTTAGTAAAAACCGTGCCAACCATGCAAACCATGCCAGCTTAGTTAAAACCATACTACGGCATGGTGATATATCTAAGCCAAATACAATATACTTAATAGTTCTCCTTAGATTTTGGTTGAGTGAAACTTTATCATTGGTTGGAGGTTAAAAAGAAAAAAAAAGAGTAAATGTAATTCATGACTACAAAAAATTTGGGACGGGAAAGCTCAGAGCATTCAAGATTGGCAATTTTCCTGTCTTTAATGAGCTGTTGATGAGAGTCTGATATTCATATTGCTGTTTTACAAAGAGAAGTTCAGAAGCTCCCCATAGTGCCTCTCCACTAAGTCCCTCCGCACTGACCTCCAATACCAGGGAACCGAGAGACTTCCTGATCTTTACCTTCAAAGAGAAAAGTCAGGCTGGCTCCTAATATTTTAAGGGGCTAGTTACCTCTCAATGTGAACAATGGGTGCAAAGATGATTTCCACTAAAGCTAGGTTGAGCAGGGTGTCATCATGATGTGGGAGGCTTAGGTGAGAAAGAAGCAGGTTTTATTCTCTGCTATTATTCTAAACAAAGTCAATAGCCCCAGCAAAGTCACCAAGAGAGAAGAGCCTGCTGTGTATTTAGACATGTCTTATAATATTGGCAAGTGGTAGGGACTATGTTCTTGGTAATATTGGTACATGAGTAGAAATGGAAACAAAACAATAAAAACAACAACAAAAAAACAAGCAGAATTTAAGTCAACACTAGGAAAATGCTTACTGTTTGCTGTCTACTGCCCAGGAGGTCTAAATATCTCTCTACAGTCTTGTCCAGGAAAAGCAATTCCTAAATTCAGAGGTTTCTACCTTGTGGGCTGTGAACTTCTAGGAAACCAAGTATTTTACAAGAAATCCCTGTACACATCTTATATGAGAAGTATAAGAATTACCTATAGAGAGCATTGGTATTGCTTCCCACCTATATGCATATACATGCTATGATTTTCCAAATGTGCATCAATTTTGTTGAGATGAATTCATAGTAACTTTCTGACATTTGGTATTTTCTCAATCAACACACACTAAATATGTGTTAGCTTTGGCGTAAGGTACTGTGAATGTTTTTGACATTCAAGAGGCCCTTCTCAAAAAAGCTAGGAATGACTGCCATAAACAATTTACAACTATCAATATATAATAGTGGAAAAGTTTCTGATAATAACTTGGAGCAATGATTCTTAGTCTTGGTTACATATTCTAATTTTCTCAGGGTCTCACCTTGTTGTCCAGATGAGTGCAACGGCATGATCTCAGCTCACTACAACCTCCACCTCTGGGGCTCAAGCAATTCTTGTATCTCAGCCCCCAAGTAGCTGAGACTATAGGCACACACCTCCACACTTGGCTAATTTTTGTGTTTTTTGTAGAGATGGGTATTTTTTGCCCAGACTGGTCTTGAACTCCTGAGCTCAAGTGATCTGTCTGCCTCAGCCTCCCAAAGGGCTGGGATTACAGGTGTGAGCCACTGCACCCAGCCAGTAAAGAGTTTTTAAAAACCCCGATGCCCAGCTCACAGCCCAGACCAATTAAATCAGAATCTGTGGAGTGAGATACCAGTACCGAGATATTTAAAGCACACGTATTTCAATTTTAATTTCTTTGAAAACTGAAGAGATGCACATGATAAAAATGTCAACACATAAACACAGATATACAATAAAAAGTCAGTTTCTCTCCCACCTCTTACTCCAAGACATTTTATCTTTCCCGGACACTACCGCTATTACAAGCTTCTTAGCAATAATGCACAGATATTCTAAGTATATATAAGCATAAACATTGCTATTCTTTTTATTATTATATGAATTATGACAGCCTGCACTGTAAGGATGCAGCATAAACCTGTGAGCCCACGGGTCCACAAAGAAACAAGCTGCAAACCTGAGTAGGATCAGTTGCTTCTAAGTTTTGCATAAATATTCCTTTGCTATATATTCGTTATGTTTGCCATCTGTTAGCTCTCAGTGACAGACAAACAATGGTAGACATCAAAGGTTAAACAACACTTTGGGAGGTAAACTTTAGTTTGTAAAAATTCTGTAAATTAACATAATTTTTATGAAATGCATGCCACTGTTAGAATTTAACCTTGAGAGCCACTGTTTTGAGAGCTCTGTCTCTCAAAACAGAGCTGTTGTTGAGTGAAGACAGAGAAGGGCAGAATAGAAAAAGGATAGCTTGTCCTGGCTCTGTCCCTCTAAATATCCAGGCCCTGGAAATAAGGCACAAAAGTCGTGACCCAGGCACTGTACCAGATAAATTAGAATTTTCTGTAAAATCCATGTCTTTATTTGTTCATTTCCCTGGCGATCTGTGGTCTTCCCCTGTTAAAAGAAAAACTTTAGCTGAATTAAGTTTAACAGAGTTTAATTGAGCAAAGGATGATTTGCAAATTGGGCAGCCTCCTGAGCCAGAGTAGGGTTGGAGACTCCAGTGCAGTCGTGGTGAAAGAAGATTTATGGACAGTAAAAGGAAAGTAACATACAGAAAAAGGAAGTGAGGTACAGAAACAGCCAGATTGGTTGCAGCTTGGCATTGGCATTTGCCTTTTTTTGAACACGATTTGAACAGTTGGCCACATTTGATTGGCCAAAACTCAGTGATTGGCACAAGAATAGGCTATAGCTCTATATATGATTTCATTTAGGATATAGTTCATGATGTACAGAGAAGTTTTTAAGCCAAACTTAAAATATGTCAGGAGGCAGCTTTAGGCTAAACTTGATTTAACACCCATTTAACAACTCACCTACACTGTTTCCCCTTAAGGTCAAAGATAATATATTGTCTTCAGTTCATCCCTACTGCCTTGCAAAGTGGCTGGGCCTGGAGGCAAGACCCACATGAATAGAATCCCAGCTGATCCTTAAGTTGCTGTGAGAAGCAAGGGTGAATGCTTGGGATGAGGCAAAAAGGGAGCTGAAGAAGTCACCAACAAGAACTTTGTCCAAGGAATTTTTCAAGGGAAAACAATGGAAATAAGAAGACCTGGGTTCTAATCCTAAGGCTGGTAATTCGCTGAGTAGAGGTAGAGTTGGCTTCAGCTCACCCCCATTGAGCATTCTTTCATGCTTTCCCACTGATGACAAACCCACACCACTACCTCACTGATGCTATACCCATTGATATGATTTGGCTCTGTGTCCCCACCCAAATCTCATGTTGAATTGTAATTCCCAATGTTGGGGGAGGGACCTGGTGGAAGGTGATTGAATCTTGGTGGCAGATTTTCCCTTTGCTATTCTCACAATAGTGACTTCTCACAAGATCTGATTGATTTAAAAGTGTGGGACACCAGCCAGGCGTGGTGGCTCATGCTTGTAATCTCAGTATTTAGGGAGGCCACAGTAGGTGAATCATCTGAGGTCAGGAGTTTGAGACTAGCCTGGCCAACATGGCGAAACTCCATGTCTACTAAAAACAAAAATTAGCCAGACATATTGGCACTCATCTGTAGTCCCAGCTACTCGGGAAGCTGAGGCAGGAGAATCTCTTGAACCCGGCAGGTGAAGGTTGCAATAAGCCAAGATCACACCACTGCACTCCAGACTGGGCAACAGAGTGAGACTCCATCTCAAAAAAAAAAAAAAAAAAAAAAGCATGTGATGCTTACTTCTTCACTCTCCTGAGGCACCATGGTAAGACATGCTTGTTTCCCCTTCACCTTTCTGCCATGATTACAACTTTCCTGTGGCCTCTCAATCATGCTTCCTGTATAGCTTGTAGAACTGTGAGTCAATTAAACCTCTTTTCTTCATAAATTACCCAGTGTCAGGTAGTTCTTTATAGCAGTGTGAGAACAGACTAACACACCCATCAATAGTCATGAGAAGACAATAGTCAGTCTATGTTGTTCTTCTGTGCTGTCATAATGTTTAACCATGCTTGTTACTTAAAGAATTTCAGAAACTGGCCTTAGGAGATCCATGATGGAACCACTGTTGTGAACCAAGTTTGTAGAGTGTCCACCTTGGGCAGGAATGCTAAATAATTGATTTACAGTCTTCTTGCTGTTGGCCATACCACCAGATGGCCCGTTATTCAAGATATCCATGGCAACTAGATATGCTGACCTTCATACCTTACCCCTCAGGTGCTTTGCCCATCCCACCCTGCATACCCTATCCCTGATATTGTTGACAGAACGAGTCAAATTCTGTAAAATATTGGAAGAGATTTATTCTGAGCCAAATATGACTGATGCATGGCTCATGACATAGCTCTTAGGAGATCCTGATGTGTCTAAGGTGGTTGGAGAATAGCTTGGTTTTATACATTTCAGGGAGACATGAGACATTAATTGATACATGTAAGATGCACATTGGTTTGGTCCTGAAAGGCAGGACAACTGGAAGAGAGGGCTTCCAAGTCATAGGCAGATTCAAAGATTCTCTGATTGGCAATTGGTTGAAAAAGTTATTATCAGTGGAAAGGAATATCTGGGTCACAATAAGGGGTTGGGAAAACCAAGATTTTATTATGCAGATGAAGCCTCCAGGTAGCCGACTTCAGAGAGAATAGATTGTAAATGCTTCTTATCAGACTGGAAGAGTCTGTTCTATTAGTAATTCCAAAAGGGAGGAGAGTATAACGAGGCATGTCTCGCTCCCCCTTCCCATCACAGCCTGCAAGAAGTTTTTCAGGTTAACTTTGGAATGCCCTTGGCCAGAGAAGGGACCCATTCAGATGGTTTGGGGACCTTAGAGTTTTATTTTTGGTTTACAATATCCATTCCTACACTTTGCCTAATAAATAATAATCCCTATTGGCTTTTTTCCAGGAGTCAGCCAGAGAATTCTCTCTCTTGTGCTGCCTTCATCATGCCAGAGCATAAGCTCCAATAAAGCCTTGTCTGGGAATACCCTTTTTGCTTCATAGCAATTTCTATTGCATTGAGTTGGCCTTCAGCTTGACAATGTTTGTGGCTTTTGCACTGTTGTTTTTGAAGCCTTGGTTCTTTGGAGATCTGGTGGGTGGGAACATTGTGAGAAAGTGACTTACGTCAGGTTTGGCCCTCTTGCCTCTTTTCATTTAGAAGAGTTTTATTTTTCTGGTTGAGGTTTCTCCACAACATCTTATTTGAAATAAGGATTTTTTGCTCTAAATTTGATTGAAATACACTGGACAGATGATTTTGGAGATTTCCTCTAGCTGAAACACTCTAGGATTCAACAATTTCTAGATTTGAAGCTATAAGATTACTATTCCAGACCCTTGAATTTTAAAATTTATTTCTTCCTTGACCTAGAACTGAATCATTTTCTACAAGTGCCCATCTAAAATGTTAGAGTAATGCTCTCACACAAGAACTCTGAATGCATACAGCCATGCATACATTAATGGGTTCTCATTATTTCTCAGGGAAATCAATAATTCTCTTTTCTAGTCGGATTTTTATAACAGCAAACAAGATTTACTAGGAGTATGATCGGCCCACAAAGCCTTATCTCTGCCAGTGAAAATTTCCAGTAAAAATAAAAATGTGGAAAATATTTTTGCTCCCCCTGCCCACCAACTTCACAGTAAGTCGAGGAGGAGGCACCACTTTTTTGATAGCGCCCACTTCACTTCATTTAAAGATAACAAATGAGAGAGGCGCTATCCTAATTGGAATCAGAGGACTGAAGGATTAATTATTTTCCCTGGAGCTGACTCTCCCCACCCCATCGGAGGCAGATTTTCCTCTGGGAGCACTCCTGCATTGCTGATGATACCACCTCGTACAGCGAAACAGCAGCAGTCGTCACTCTACAGGTTGAAATGCTCAGAGCCTAGGGTTCTAGTGAAACTTGATTCCTGAGTGTCATGGGAGAGGAACTGAACTGGAGTAGGATTAAGGAAAACTAAATCTAGTCTTGGCTTCACCATGAGACTTTGCTGAGTCTCAGATTCCTTATTTTAGAGATGGGAATGAGGATCTTTGTTCTACAAATCTCAAGGGGTCTTCATAAGACAAGGTTCATGAAAGTTCTTTGAGGGTGAAGCACTATAAAAATTAATAAACTCTGTGTTAGAGAATGTGGAACAATCTGCTCAGCATTTATTACAACTTCTTTCTAGGATGGCTTTCTGCATTACAGAGCCTAGAAAGTTAAAAACATTTCTCAACCTTGCAACTTGGCAGTCTGGGTGTGACTTGGATTTTGCCAATTATACACATTTATGAGAGACTTGAGTATGAAATTGGATTAATTGACTAGTTTTGCTGGTGCCAATCATAACAGAAGTAGCACAGTTTAGCAGCTGGCAGCAATAGAGGCAGCCTCTAGGCTCGGAAGGCAGTTTTCTGATTATGGTTGAAGCAGCAGCTCCCTTGTCAGCCTGGCTCTTGGTGCAGCGTTGGGAATCATTACTGGAAGTTGAATCTATAGTTAGTTCCCTTAGTCTTTCAAATGATTCTGTCAATTGTTTAATATTCTGCTACATAGCCTGCCTTAAGCTAACTAGAGCCAAAGGTAGTTCTGTTTTCCTTAAGTGCAAGCATCAAGGAAAGAGATGATTTCAGACAGAGGAGAAACAGGTCTTCAGATCAATGTTTAGGAGATGTTAAAAAAAAATCTGTGTGAGGCCAGGCACGGTGGCTTATGCCTATAATCCAAGCACTTTGGGAAGCAGAGGTGGGAGGATTGCTTGAGTCCTGAAGTTCAAAACCAGCCTGTGCAACACAAGGAGAGCCCATCTCTACCAAAAATGTAAAAATCAGCCAGGAGTGGTGGCTCATTCCTGTAGTCCCAGCTACTTGGGAAGCTGAGGTGAGAGGGATGGCTTGAGCCCAGGAGGTCAAGGCTGCAGTGAGTTGTGATCATGCCACTGCACTCCAGGGTTGGCAACAGAGCAAGACCTTGTCTTAAAAGAAAGAAAGAAAGAAAGAAAAATGGGGCTGGGTGCAGTGACTCACACCTGTAATCCCAGCACTTTGGGAGGCCAAGGTAGGTGGATCACGAAGTCATGAGTTCAAGACCAGCCTTGCCAACATGGTGAAACTCCCTCTCTACTAAAAATACAAAAATTGGCCGGGCGCGGTGGCTCAAGCCTGTAATCCCAGCACTTTGGGAGGCCGAGACGGGCGGATCACAAGGTCAGGAGATCGAGACCATCCTGGCTAACACGGTGAAACCCCGTCTGTACTAAAAATACAAAAAACTAGCCGGGCGAGGTGGCGGGCGCCTGTAGTCCCAGCTACTCTGGAGGCTGAGGCAGGAGAATGGCGTGAACCCGGGAGGCGGAGCTTGCAGTGAGCTGAGACCCGGCCACTGCACTCCAGCCTGGGCGACAGAGCGAGACTCCGTCTCAAAAAAAAAAAAAAAATAAAATAAAATAAAATAAAATAAAATAAAATAAAAATACAAAAATTAGCTGGACGTGGTGGCAGGTGCCTGTAGGCCCAGCTACTTGGGAGGCTGAGGCAGGATACTCGCTTGAACCCAGGGGGCAGAGGTTGCAATGAGTGAAGATCGTGCCATTGCACTCCAACCTGGGCGACAGAGTGAGACTCCGTCTCAAAAACAAAAAAAAAAATTGTGTGGTTGAAACACAATGTCTCAGAACAGACAGGCAGGAGTAGATTGAGGAGATGATTTGTGGACAAATGATGAAGAATCGTGTATGTCACACTGAACATATTACACTCTTATTTTGTAGCTAATGGAGAGAAACACATTTTCTGAATGATCAGCCAGGATAAGCTAGGAAGAGAGAACAAGCCCAGAATTGTAGTGGTTTTAAACAGTGATGGGTTATTTCTTACTTATTCTGCATGTCTGATACTATTAGACCTTAGCTCAGTTTCATTTGACTTTACTCCAGGACCCACTGATAGAGCGACTTCTACTTGAAATATTGCTGGTCTCGTGGGAGAGGGAAAGAAAACCTAGAAGACTCCATGCAGGTGCTTATAGCTTTTGTTCAGATATGTCCCAGGATACAAAATTCCCATTGCATTGACCAAAGCAATTCACACAGCTAAGCCTGACACTGGAGCAGAGTAGCATATCCTCCCAGAAGGATGAGCAGAAACAGTTTTGAACAATAATACAGTGTGCCATACTCTGGAAAAGCTGTGGAGAATAAATTGGAGGTGTATCATGAAGCCTTATTCATTCATCCCACAATGCTGAACACTTGTTATATACTGTACATTCTGTTGTGCTCAGCAGCAGCGATGGAGTGGTGAATAAAACAAACAAGCCCTTTGACTTTATGGAGTTTTAGGATAATACTTATTATGTAGCACACACTATTATAAATACATTTACACGCATCATCTCATTTAATCATCATACTAATATGATCTCTTGTTTATAGCTCCATAAAGTGAGGCTTAGAGACATAAAATAGTTTGACCAAGACCAGACAGAATGTGGCAGGTCAGATCTGAACCCAGGCAGTGTGACTCCTAAGCTTCATGTACTAAACCTTCACGGTAAATCATCACTCAGCTGAATACTGCTCGGGAGGCGTGGTGAACACCTGTGGCATGGAGGTGAGGAGGAAAGAGCATCAAGAGATATTAATAGTCAGCAAGGAGAAATGCTTGGACTTGATTACAGAATAGATGAGAGTAGTGAGAGACAGACGTCTAAGCTGAATTAGGAAACTTGGCAAATGAGTGACTAGTTTAACCTTTACCTAATATAAGTTATTCAGAAGAAGCCTATTTACAATGGAAGATAGCGAACATGGTTTTGAAATATTTTTGAGGCACACAGATAAATTTTGGAAAAACCAGTTTGAAGCCCAGGAAAGAAAAGTGAGAAATAGAAATCCAGGGAACCATGGCTTTGTAGACTTTTTATTGATATGAAGTAGGAGAGACTGTATCCTATGTATAGATTTGCTTAAAATGGTCAGATTGCCAATTCTAAAGTTCTGCAGCCAGAGGAAAATGTCCATTTGTACAAATCAGGGAGTAGCTTGGTGGATTGTCGCTTTAGGAGATTGGGGGACATTTTTCAGGTGATGCTCAATTTGGAAGTTACTCTCTTTTCAAAACTCATCCACTAATAGGCAGCTGGATCAGATCCTTTCCTGAGTACGGATTAAGAGAGAATAAACCTTTTTATGTTTTGTAGTTGCATGGATCTTACTGTAGCTAAGAAGAGCAGAAGTAAGTAGAAAGACATAAAGAATCGACACATACTCTGTACTTAATGTCAGAGCTAGACAGCTATTCTCTACATCTGGAAGACTAGTCCTGTTATAAGGAAGTAAATACTTGAGTGCATAAAAGTCTGAAATATAAACCAGTTTGGGTACCAAATATAATCATCAAATGCAGAGCCAGAACTGGGGTCTGACAGTTTGGAAAGGGACCAATCCCATTGAGCCACCTTTGATGACAGTTTTCCCCGCTGTCCTCATTGGTGTGAATCTGGGTTACTCCTAGAAGGGACTGAGGGTTCAGTTTTTCTAAAGCTGGGCATCTGATGTTATGGCTCTGTGCAGTTGCTGGTGTTCTGGTTCGGAAACCCTAATTTTTCTTTGTGCCCTAACTTCTCCATGTTCTGGAAAGAGTCCTTTTCAGTCATGCACGTGTAAGGTAAGGACCCAAATACTGCCCTTAGGGAAGCTTTGCATGCAGCAAATATAACCACTTAAGACTAAAATATTAAGGAAACTATGTAGCAAAGTTTAAGTTGAATATTTTAGACAAGTGTGTCCCTGAAGTATTAAATAAATTCTTCATCCTAAAACAGGACTAGCTTGTCCTGTGCTTGAAAATCGTGAGTTATAGCTGGGTGCAGTGGTTCACACCTGTAATCCCAGCACTTTGAGAGGCCAAGGCAGGCGGATCAAAAGGTCAGGAGTTTGAGACCAGCCTGACCAATATGGTGAAACTTTGTCTCTACTAAAAATACTAAAATTAGCCGGGTGTGGTGGTGGGCACCTATAGTCCCAGCTACTCGGGAGGCTGAGGCAGGATAATCGCTTGAATCCGGGAGGCAGAGGTTGCAGTGAGCTGAGATCACACCACTGCACTCCAGCGTGGGTGACAGAGCAAGACTCCATCTCAAAAAAATAAAATAAAATAAAATAAAATAAAATAAATAAAATTATGAGTTGTGATTGAGAGATGCCAATAAATTATCTCCACCTGTTCTCTGCCCTGGAGGACCTCTGCGCTGGAGGACCAAAGACAATGGGGAGGGCGAGACTGCTCTTTGGCACCTTGCTCTGGGGATGGGATTTGTGATTTCCATGTGAGCTGCTGCACAGTTGAATGAACAAGCCTGGGAAATGCCAAGAAAAGTGGGTTTCTTGGTGTGTTCCTGAGATGCAGGCATTTTGAGTCATCCCTATCATATGGCTACAGGTCAGGACCGAGATGACAAGGGCCCTCTCAAAAGACTGAATGAGATTGGTCCTCCTGGTAGCAGTTGTAAGTTTCAGTTTGTGTTGTACTTCTGCTCTCCCCAAGTTTATATAGTCAGGTCTATTTAAAAGTCACATCATGGTGCATCTCAGTTGTGCTGAGAGGGTTACCAAGAGCGCTGTTTGTCTCCCTAAGTTAATGGGATTTTAGCAGCAGTCCCCGTCAGAGAACAGATGTGACCAGCAGAGTAGCCATCCCCTGAGGGAAGCAGCAACACAGGTCCGTGGGAGATGTTGGGCCATGTTTCAATTTGTGCAGAGGCTCACTGTACTTGGGCTAGAGGCAGCCTGGCTTTTTTTTGGTGGGAGGAACCCTTATCTCCAATCTTGTTCAGTGATGGCCCCTGATGCCTTTTATTTCACATCAAGAAAGTAGTCAATAAACTTCCTCTGTGTCTCCATCTTGTCCTCTCTCTCTAAGGACACGAAAAGGGCTCTGAGATCAGATTTTCAGTTCCCCAAGAGGTATCCTTTAGTTCAGCTCATCCACTCCAACCCCAACCATCCCTAATCCACCCCTTCTCTTTTAAAGTGAATGTCAATCAAACACCCCTATAAAGGAACGTACTTGAAAATGTGACCATTTGAATAACTTTATTTATTTATTTATTTATTTATGGACAGGGTCTCAATTTGTCACCCAGACTGGAGTTTAGTGGCATGATCATGGCTCACTTCAACCTCTGCCTCCCAGGCTTAAGTGATTCTCCTGCCTCAGCCTCCCAAGCAGCTGGGATCACAGGTGTGTGCTACTATGCCTGGCTAATTTTCTTCTTCGTTGTCTTTTTTTTTTTTTTTTTTTTTTTTTTTGGTAGAAATGGGGTCTTACTATGTCACCTAGGATGTTCTCAAACTCCCAGGCTCAAGCGATACACCGGCCTCAGCCTTCCAAAGTGCTGGGATTACACACATGAGCCGCTGCACCTGGCCCTGGACAACATTTTAAATGGCAAAATAAAGTTGTGGAGTCCTGACTCCTCATCCTGAAAGAACTCGAGATTTCTTTACTAATTCTTCCTTCTCTTATTATTCTAAGTTAGTGTTCTTTTTCTTGGTTCTCAAAGTATGAGAACACTTTGCATTCAATAATTTGTCACAAAGTACCTGGACTGCTGTGTGACACCTCTAGATTTCAAGTCAAACCATAAACATTGTGTCATGAGACACAGCATCCAGAACAAAAACAGCTCAAATGGAACATTGAAGTTATCTTCCAGGCAGCAGCTTTCCATCATATCTGAAATTTGAGGTTTATTCAAACTAAAACTATTGTTAAAAATTATTTGAGCTTTTCTACCCATTTCAGTCAATATGCTTGCTTTTTCCTCCAGGTACTCATGTGTACCTCCCTATGTGCTTTTCAACAGGGTGAGGTCTGGAGAATCAAGCAGGGAAGTATAATATAAGACATTTTGGTTAAGGATCAGAAAGCCTGGACTTTAGACCCCATGCTGGTGGCTTTTCAATATTTGACTTTGAACACATCAGTTAAACCTCCTATTTTTAATTTACCTTTATGTAAAAGTAGTATTATTACAATGGCATAAGAAAAAAGATATAAGGCAAAAGAGCATCAAAATTGTTAAGTGCTTGCTAATGAAAGATGCTGACTCTCTTCCTATGGTGTTTTACTGCTTGCTACAATCCATGGACCACTTCTTTTCTCTTTCTTTCTTTCTTTCTTTCTTTCTTTCTTTCTTTCTTTCTTTCTTTCTTTCTTTCTTTCTTTCTTTCTTTCTTTCTTTCTTTCCTTCCTTTTCTTTCTTTCTTTCCTTCTTTCTTTTTCTTTCTTTATCTTTCTTTCTTTCTCTCTCTCTCTCTTTCTCTCTTTCTTTCTTTCTTTCGTTCATTCGTTCGTTCTTTTTCTTTTGACATGGCTCTCACTCTGTCATCCAGACTGGACTGCAGTGGTGTGATCTCTGTTCACTGCAACCTCCAACTCCTGGGCTCAAGCGATCCTCCCATCTCAGCCTCCTGAGTAGCTGGGATTACGGGTGCCTGCGACCATGCCTGGCTAATTTTTTTTTGTATTTTTAGTAGAGACGGGGTTTCCCCATGTTGCCCAGGCTGGTTTCAAACTCCTGGGCTCAAGCGATCCACTGTTCTCGACCTCCCAGAATGCTAAGATTAAAGGTATGAACCAGTGCGCCCAGCTGTGGGAACACTTCTGATGGCAGGAATTTGGACTTTATTTCAATGGAAACTTCACAGAGTCCTGAAAGTAGTTGACCTTTATATGATTTGGTGTAAACATGAAAAAAAGAAGTGCACACAATAAATATTTAACTTTCAAGTTGTACTTTTCTTTTGATGTTTATTACAATTTCGAAGACAAAATGTTTAGATAGTGCTTTATCCTGGGTTCCCAGGAGGTACAGTGTGAGGCAATATGTATGTGCTAATGTTGATTAGAGAATACAGTTCCAAGGAGGCAGAAATAAGGAGGAGTGAGGAGGCAGGAAGGAACTGTCAGCATGCTGGCTGCCATGTGCTGGATCCCAAGGGACGCTCATCGGAGCAGGTTCCAGCTGGACTGGGACTCGGGTCTAGGGGAGAAAGAAGAATGTATTTCTTCTCCCTTTCCATGTCTCACGGACCAAAAGTTTGCCTCTTCGGTTTGTGTTGACTGCCCTGTACTTCCAGTTGACCTCTGAATAGTTCAAGTATCTCCCAACTCTTCAGCAAGACACTTCAGCGAGGTCTGAGCACCATCATGTTGCTCCTGTGCGAACTCAGACAGAGTTGCAGCAGCTGCTGGGGCCAAAAAAGAGCCAGAAAGCCCCAGTGGGAGGCAAAGCCACCAGGACATTCGGTTGTGCTTAAGGGGTGTCAGTTCAGAACATCCTTAGAATTTACTTCGGGATTACTTTATTTTGCCAAGATGTAGCCCATATGTATTTATGTGTCTCCATTATTCTTCATAAGATAGTCATTGGGTAATCCATCAAAATGTACATAGGACATTCAAAAAACCACATACTGTCTGAAATATCCAGAAATATTACAGAGCGTCATGGAATACTTTTCCTGTCACCCCTAAAAAATAAATTTTCCCTGCTTGATACTCTACAGCCGGAGGTTTTCTGTGCCCTCGGTCAGAAGATGTGAACTTTCAGATAGTGCTAAGGAGGTGGTTCTAGATATTTCTTTAGGGTTAACCATGTAACCAGGCCAAACTTCTAGCGCTGGCTGTAAGGCAAAACCGTGACGGTGGCTTTTCCTTTTCCACTCTCAAATGTTGTTTTTGAGAACAATTCTCTCACCTTCCCCGTCAGTCAGGCCCCTCGACTCCCAAAATTCTCACCCTGCTCTGTGAGCAAGCTTGAACTCCATCCAGCTTTGACTTCTCCAGAAAGCAAGTCCATATGTGCAGACAGTAGCACTTTTCCATCCTGTCATTCATTTATTTCATTTATTCACTTATTCATTAATTTATCAAACATATTATCAAGCATCTGCTTTGTACCAGGGACCCTCTTATGCTTTGGAGATACAGTGATGAACGGGCAACTCCTAGCTCTTGTGGTGCCACACTCTAATGACGGCAGGAGATAATAGGAAGGTTAGCTAATATTTTAAAGTTCAGATTGTGATAAGGGATACAAGAGAAATAAAACAGTGTTATGAAATAGATTCAGTGTTGTACAGCCTAGAAATCTAACCTTGACTTATTTGTGACTCACACTGGTTTTAACGTCTTGCTGGGACTATAAGAGCATTACCAGCTGGGCATGGTGGCTCATGCTTGTAATCTTGGCCCTTTGGGAGGCTGAAGAGGGCTAATCATGAGCCCAGGAGTTCAAAACCAACCTAGGCAACATGGCACTCACTTCTACTAAAAATAATAAATAAAACAAATTCATCAGGCATGGTAGCATGCTCCTATAGTCCCAGCTATTTTGGAGACTGATGTGGGAGGATCACCTGAGCTTGGGAAGTTTAGGCTGCAGTAAGCCAAGATCACGCCATTGCACTCCAGCCTGGGTGATAGAAGTGAGACCCTGTGTCAAAAAATAAAATAATTAAAAAAAAAAAAGCACCACCCTGTGAACTCCTTTAGCGCCTCAAGAGGATATTTCATTTTTGCATCTTCAGTGTGTTCCTAAGTATTCATTTAAGTGTTGAATGTTAACAGAGACAAAATATTATTAGTCCAACAAATATATCTTCTTGAGTAGTGGTGGGATGTAATTTGAAGCATAAGGAGCCTTCTGCTAACACCCCCTCCCACCTCACATGATACCTGCAGATTCTGCCCAGGAATGTTCTATAGGTGGTATCCTATAGTAGAAGTTCAATGGCTTTGAAAGAATTCGGCCTGTCCACTTTCAGTGAGAGTTCTTCCTTTTATTATTAGACCTAGATTCAATATATTGGAAATAAAGACTGTCACAACCAAACTCCAAATTAACTCAATTTTTAGGCTTATTTTTCACCCTTTGAGTGGAAAAACTAAAATTGTTTTTCTTCTGCTCTCAACCACATTAACAATGAATCAGCACAGAAGACTTCTGTGACCAAATATGTGGGGGGCTTTCCCCACAAAAAGCAAGCAGTCAACTCTGCAGCAGACACCACTGGCTGCCGTCTAGTTCAACTCAATTCTGACACTGCCTACCTGGAAATAGCATTAGAACGCAGAGTGAGATCTCAGTCCCTAAGACTACCCCACCCCGCCCCCAGCTTCTGATGCCAATTGTTAACCCCACGTTGTTATTCTTGTGCTTCTGACCGGCTGGCTATGAATCAGAGGTCTCGTGACGTCCCACCCCTTAGATTTGAATAATGTGTGAGAATAGCTCACGGAACACAGGGAAACACATTTACTGGTTTATCAGAAAAGATACAGATGAAGAATTACACAGGGCAAGGTATGGGGAGAGGTGTGGAGCTTCCAAGGCTCCCCACACTCCGGGGCTCATCATCCTCCAGGAACCTCCATGTGTTCAGCTATCTGAAAGCTCCCTGTCTTCTTGGGCCTTTTATGGAGCTTCATTGGATAGGCATGATTGACAACAGTGTAGAAATGAGATATGATAAAAAGGGTATGACAACTAATAGGTTGAGTGAGGAACCCAGCAAGGCCTGTCTGTTCAGATTTTTCTTGGCCTCTCTATGCAGCATTCTTTCCTCCCAGGTATAGGGCAGGGCTCCTTCTGAAATGGGGGTCTTATGATCTACAATCACACAAGCTAAGTCATAAAATTTCTTTTTGGATAGGTGGGGGAAGATTAGAGTCCTGCTTTGGAGGAAAACAAAGGAGCAGGTGAAACGAAGGCAGGAGAAAATCAGAGAGAAAGCTTCTATTTTCTGAGGCCGATTTCTCAGGCTCAAATCACCCCAACATTATAGGAAAAGCCTATAACAAGGGCTATGGGAGTTATGAGCCAGGAAGGATGAAAACCTATATGTATATATAGGTTTATATATAATATATAATATATATAATATATTATATAATACATAGGCTAATATATAATATAGGCTAATATATTATTGTTCTCTTTCCTTTAATTATATATAATAATAAATAATTATTATTATATATTAGCCTATATTATATATAATAATTATATGGGCTAATATATAATAATTATGTTATATATAATATATAATATAACATATTTGATATTATAATATATAATATAACATATATTATATATAAAATATGTGTTATATATAATATATAATATAGCATATATATAATATATAATATATATGTAATAATATCACACACCCCAGTGGACTCCTTACACTCTCAAAGGAAAGAGAATAGACAGAAGAAAAGGCAGAAAAATACAACCAGACAAAAGCTTTAGAAATCTTCCTTCTTTTACTGTATCCACACATTACTGGTCAGAATAGGCCAGCTTATGCTATAGTAATAAATACTCTCAAAATCTCGGTAGCCTAACGTAACAGAGGTCTCTTGTTCATACAAAGTCTGCTGTGGGTCCAAACAACTCTCTAGAACACCTTCCCTCCAGTGTTACTCAGCCATGCAAGCTGTACATTTCAACACAAGTTCAGTTCAGGTGCCATGGTGGCTTGTCTATGCATTGGCCTGGAAATGACACACGTCATCTCCAGTCACAGTCCCTGAGCCAGAACCAGTCTTGTAACCCTGCCTACCTGTGCAGGTGCTGAAAAATATGAGGAAGCAACTGAGATGTCTGAGGAACACCACTGCCTTTCCCACACTAGTCACTAAGGGTATCAAGGAAAGAACACTAAAAGCATGGAAGTGTTCATGGGTCCATGAGCTTGGTCTTTGTCTGCCTTACTCTCCTACCAACACCAAGAACAGGGATCCTGGGAGGTTCTTACCCAGTTTTACATAGCAGTTAGAATCAGTTGGCAATAACGCCTGGAGACTTGTCTCACTATCTCTGAGATTCTGGCCACCACTCGCCGTCCCATCCGTGGCTATGGTTATACTAATCTCTCCTTAAAGTTGTAATTTCCAAGTGATAGCTTACCCCAAATATCAATGCTCCCCCCAAACAGTCTAAAATACTTTCATGACAGATTCTGAAAATAGGGCCAAAAACACATTTGGGCCAGGCACGGTGGCTCATGCCTATAATCCCAGCACTTTGGGAGGCTGAGGTGGACGGATCACTTGAGGTCAGGAGTTCGAGATCAGCCTGGCCAATGTGGTGAAACTCCATCTCTACTAAAAAGCATACAAATTAGTTAGATGTGGTGGCATGTGCCTGTAGTCCCAGCTACCCAAGAGAATTGCCTGAACCCGGGAGGCAGAGGTTGCAGTGAGCAGAGATCGCACCACTGCACTCTGGCCTGGGCAACAGAGCGAGCCTCCATCTCAAAAATGAATAAATAAATAAACACACACATTTGCAAATAACCTGGTTCGATCATTTGGTGACATGGTTATAGACATAAACACTTTGATTTTTAAAAAATTTTGTTCAAAGTCAGAGGAGAGACTGTCAGATGCTATTTAATATTCCCCTTGGAAAACAAGAGGTTGGCATCTGGTTTCCCACAGATTCTTTGGTGTCACAAACAGGTTCTGCAAACTACAAAAGACCTTCCGCAGGGTCCTGCCCTTGTGGCTAAGGGAAAAGAAAGAAATTCTGTGTGTGTGTGTGTGTGTGTGTGTGTGTGTGTGTGTGTGCATGTGTGTGTGCACGCGCGTGTGTTTGAATATGGACAACTAGCATCACAATTTCATACTTTTGTCATTTCACCAACAACAAAACTGTGGATGATAAGTCCTAACTGGAAACCTCTGGAAAAGAAAGGGGATAGGGAGAGGTAGAGGGAGAAAGTATGTTCCTTCTCAAGATAGTGCCCACCAGAATTTTAATAGATACCTATTTTTCCATTCTTAGAGATCTCTCATTCACTCATCCATTCAACAAATATTAAGGACCAATCCCGGTAAAAAGCACTGAGGAATCAGTGACCAGTAACATTAACACAGCCCTGGCGCAGTCTGGTATGGGCGACAGATAGTGTACAAATAACCACATAAACAAATATGTAACCTGCAGTCATGAGCCTATGCTTGTTTGTTCTCAGGGCTGTTTTCTGCTCCTTCCCTGCTCTTCTATTATTTCCTTTGCCTTCTGTCTTTCTGGTAGGTTCAGTCAACAGAAGACATTGGCAGGAAATTAGAGGGGAGGAGGAAGGGAAAAGCCAAGGGATGTTTTTCTCCTTCACTACTTCTCCCCCCATCACCCACCAGGCTTTCTCCAGCTCTCGGGTTCTGATGACACCGCCTCTCCCCCTCATCCCCTCCAGTGCCAGGGATGGCAGTGGCTTCCATCAATTGTTTCCCACATGCCCAGCACCTCTATAGCCAATTCCTTCATGGATTTCCTTCCTGGGCAATCACATAACAATAAAACCTGTGTTGAGGGCCAAAGAGGAAAAGTATGTTGTGAAGAGAGAACAATCAAAAATCTGTCATAGTCTTTATGAGTGAAAAAAGCTTCTCTGAGAAAGAGATATTTAAGCTCAGATAGGAGGAACGAATCAAAGTCAAATAGGCAAAGAATGTGGTTAAAAGCTTGATAGAAGATAGGACAGCACAGGTAAAGGCCCTGAGTCAGAGGAGCTTAGAGCCAAGAAGGAACTGAAGTAAGCATAATGTTACCAGGGTGCAGCTTGCAAGGAGAGAGTGGGTTATAGAATGGAATGGCAGTTAGGAAGAGGCTGGATCATGCAGGTCCTGTAGGCCATGTTTAAGACTTTGGTGGCTATCATGAGGATAATGGGTAGCAACTAGACAGCTTTAAACAAAAGAATGGTAAGATAGATATGCATTGTTAAAATGATCACTGTATAAAGTGCAAAGGCTGTGATAGAAGTGGGTGAGAATGGACGTAAAGAAACCAGACAGGATGTACTGCAGGAACCCAGGCAAAAGCGGACAGCAGCCTGAGCAAAGGATAGTGGTATCAGAAATGGAAAAAGATGGATGGACTCAAGGGATATTTAGGAAATAAATCAGTAAGCCTTGGCAATTGATTAGTTAAGTAAGAGTGATGGAGAGAGGGATGTCAAGGATGACTCTAGGGTTTGGCTTTTCCAGGTAGGTGGATGGATGGTGGTGCCATCCACCAAGACAGGAGAAGCTGAAGGAGGAATGGGCTGTGCGTGCATGTATGGAGTGAGGAGGCGATAGATCATAAGTGTGGTTTTCTCATGTTGAATTCAAAGTGACTTAGAGATATCCAAAAGCATTTGTCTCTCCTAGGCACCTAGATAAATGGGGCTAGAGCTCTGTGGCATGTTGGATTTTTGTTTCCAATTCTTCACTCACTTGCAATAGAATTTTACACTCACAGTCTTTGCCATGTAACTTTGCAGTGCCTCTTACTAGTGGGAGGAGTGTGTTTCCCCACCTGTTGATTTTAAATTTGGCCCTGAAACTTACTTTGGTCGGTAGATCAGTGGCCAAGATGCAAACGGAGACTTTTAACATGCTTTCATGTTTGGCTTGTCCTCTTGTGATCTTTCATGAGAAGAGCATGCTTTAGCAGGCCACTGCCCCTCCAGCCCACGTCTTAGAATTAAGATGCGCTGTTGACCCAAACACAACCTGGAGCTTGGGTGTGGCCTAATCCAGCTGAGCAGTGCCTTGCCTAGCTGATCTGCAGACCTGTGAGCATTGTCATAAACCGCTAAGCTTCTGAAGCTATTCGTTCTGCAGCAGAAACCAAGGAATATAGCTCAAATGAAAGGACCAGACAAAGACATACTTTTGTGAGTCACTGATGTGGAAATGGTAACTACAACTTGTGTCATAAATGAGACCTTTCAGGCATCAGAGCCATTACACGATTTTAAAACAAATCCACTTTGGATAGGGCTGGGTGAACTTTTCTTTGACCATCCCTCTGTCCTCTGAGCCAGGTAGTGCATCTCATCTGAATACCTTTAACCCTCTCTTGCATGGCACTGCAGTCGGGCCTGCTAATCAAAGCCTCAGGCTTCAAACTTGTGTCACTGCCTGCACACCCAAACTCTGTCTTCTACCCATCTTATGGCTTAGACATCTATGGCGCATTCTGATTTGGTATGTCTTTGAGTAGCGATGACTTATGCCCCTTGAACATTTGCTTTTTAAATGTAAATTTCAATGCCCTTGGGCCAAAGCTAGCTAGATATCAGGCTATGTGGAGTTAACACCTTTGCCAAAGAAAGCCTCTGTCTACATCACAAGGGTGACTGCCTGCAGCCATCAATGTAGAACATCATTCAACTTTCTCGAAATGCCAGTGAGAGGACTCGAAACAAGATCTTTTTTTTTTTTTTTAGTATTTTTATTTTTATAAGTTCTGAGGTACATGTGCAGGATGTGCAGGTTTCTTACATAAATGTGTGCCATGGTGGTTTGCTGCACCTATCAACCCATCACATAGGTATTAAGCCCAGCGTGCATTAGCTATTTTTCCTGATGCTCTCCTTCACCCAACACCACCCCAACAGGCCCCAGTGTGTGTTGTTCCCCTCCCAAAACAGGAACCTTTCGAAGACTCCATTTAGATTCCTTGATAGGAAGAAGAAAAGGTGGAAATCTATATTATGTATGTTGATTCCTGGTTCCTCCAATTAAGGAATCTACATGGTCGCTCCAGTTTAGAGTTATCTCAGATTCTCATCCTTTCTTCCTGTCTCCTCATTATTTTTTCTTTCTCTCTTTTTCATTTCTCTCTCTCCACTCAGGCTGCATTCATTTAAGCTCTCTTTGCTTAGGTTTGAATAAAATGAGCATATTGAAATATTTAGATGATTTCTTTTCCCCTTTCCCTGTGCTAATTCTTTAGCCAATTCACTACCGTAATAGAAGTTTATTTTCATTTTTCCCATTTCTCTGTTCTGTGTGTTTGAAGAATTCTCTCGCATATTCATTACATCTGGTAATCTAACTCTCTCTATTCCGTAAATGATTCCCTTCATCTTTCAGGGGATATCGAATGAATTTTTTTTCCTTCCCTGTTTGAAATCAATCTGCAGTGATATTTGAGTTCTATGCAGGTCTAATGGAAAAGATGAGGAAAAAACTCACAGCATCCACATCCCTGGTGGTTACCATTCAAGCCTCTTCGCTAAGTGTTTTAAAGAGCACCCAGGCAGGAGTTAGAAGGCCTGAATTCCAGCTCCAGCTCTTACACTGGGTAGCTGCGTCACCCTAGATTGTATTCTCCTTATCGTTTTTGTTTCATTTTGTTTGGAGATGGGGATCTCACCCTGTAACTCAGCTGGAGGGCAGTGGCGTGAATCATAGCTCACTGCAGCCTCCAACTCCTGGGCTCAAGTGATCCTCCCGCCTCAGTCTCCCAAGTAGCTAGGACTACAGGCACAATTTTTAAATTTTTTGTGGAGATGGGTGTCTTTCTATGTTGCCTAGGCTTGTCTTGAACTCCTGGTCTCTAACAATCCTCTCACCTCAGGCCCTGGAGTTGCTGGGATTTTCAGATGTGAGCCACCATGCCTGCCCCTTCTTCCCTGCCTTTAAAATGATGATAATATTATACTAATTACCTTACCTGACTGTTGACCTAATTAATCTGAGTAAGAAATATTTTAAATATGATTAAACATTTAAAGCTGTAGCAGTTAGGAATATATTTGGTAGTAGAAAAAAAATAATTAACTCACAGTAACTTTAATAGTTGGAGTTATTTTTCTCTTAGAACAAGAATAAAGTAAGTGATTACTTGGGTGGGTTCAGTGGATCAACATTCTTTGTCTTCATCAGAAGGGCAAAAATTGCCCCAGAACATACTCCTAACAGATTTGCACTTGTTTTTCATGGCTGGAAGTGAGTCATAGGGCCACACTTAGCTCGAGAGAGACTGGAAAAGTGAGTATTTGGAGGTCAGTGGGTGGTAAAAAGAAGGGTGTTGAAAATAATTTGGGGATCATCATTTAGAATTATCTGCCTAGGGAAGTGTTGAATTAAAATCATATTAATTAATACACCTACAACCTTCCTTTGGAGGGAGATGCAGTGTTTCCAGAGGCCTCAAACTTCATTTTCTCAGAGAAAGCAGAAGCCCAAGAGGAGAGCCAAGTGCCTGCTGTGCCTTTTCCTTGGGGCTGTATCTTCCCTAGCTCTAGATTGCTGGTCCAAGGGATCAGGCCACTCAGTTGACTTCGTCAATGGAAATTCTCAACACGGAATGCTCCTCTTCCACTGGGAGATGTTTCAACCTGCCAATAGAAGTGCAGACTCTCAAGTCATGGGGCACAGGTGGAATTCTGACTCTTCTCTTTTCTAACTGTTGATCTCGGACAAGTTTATGGTTAAAACATTCACATTGCTAATTTGAAAATGAGAATAACAATGCTACTTATCTCTTTTCTATGGCAGGGAGGATTAAATGGAAAGCAGTAAATAGAGCGGCTACCATATGTAGTAATGGTAGCTGCTATTACTCAGTAAATGGTAGCTGCTATTATTAACATTAGTAGTTGCTATGGACTGAATCTCTGTGGCCCCCCAAAATTGATACGTTGAAACCTAATCCCCAATGTGATGGTATTTAGAGGTAGGGCTTTTGGAAGTGATTAGGTCATGAAGGTGAGGCCCTCATAAATGGGGTAATCACAGTTTATAAAAAGAGACTCTCGCCGGGCGCGGTGGCTCACGCCTGTAATTCCAGCACTTTGGGAGACCGAGGCAGGCAGATCACGAGGTCAGGAGATCGAGACCATCCTGGCTAACACAGTGAAACCCGTCTCTACTAAAAATACAAAAAATTAGCCGGGCGTGGTGGCGGGCGCTCATAGTCCCAGCTACTTGGGAGGCTGAGGCAGGAGAATGGCGTGAACCCAGGAGGCGGAGCTTGCAGTGAGCCTAGATGGCGCCACTGCACTCCAGCCTGGGCGACAGAGTGAGGCTCCGTCTCAAGAAAAAAAAAAAAAAAAAAAAAAAAAAAAAAAAAAGAGACTCTTGAGAGACCCCTTGCCCTTCAACCCTGTGAGAACACAGTAAGAAGATGGCTGTCTGTGAACCGGAAAGCAGGCCCAGGCTCTCACCATACACAGAATCTGCAGGCACCTCAACCTTGGACCTCTCAGCCTCCAGAACCGTGAAAAATAAATGTTTGTTGTTAAAGCAACCCCGTCCAGGATATTTTTGTTATAACAGTCCAAACAGACTAACGCAGTAACCCTAAACAGTAGCACTTTTTAAATGTACAGATTTTCCAACTCTATGTCAACATTACTCCAAAAGGTTAGTTAACAACAAAAATTATATGAATAATGATTTCTTTCTATTTGCTTCTAAAATTAAACCACATGAGCTTATTGGAATTCATCCTAGAATCTCTGTAATTGTTAGTGTTTGAATGATAAGCTCTCCCATACATTTACTAAAGTTTGTAAAGAAAACTCTGCCATTCCAGAGTATGATGCTCTGTCCCCGTGACGTATCTAGTAAGTTCATTACTTGTCTGTAGTAGTCTCTTGTCAAATTCAATTTGCAAAGACAAAAGCATCATAGCCATTTCTTTTAATCTTGTTTGTAATATTGCTCATTAAATAGAAGATATATTATGCCAGATCTTGCTCATTTCAAAGCAAATTATAGAAGGTGACTAAATTGTGCACCAAGAGAAAGAGTCTAGTGTTTTACCAGCAAGGCCACAAAATCAACATTTGCTTTTTGACAAGCCGAGAGATCCAAAAGAATCTTGATGAACCTTAATGCTGTCTGTCATATACTACAATGTTCATAAATTATTTCTTTGTGAAAGAATGACTAATTATTATGCCTATATGGGGATCATTTGCATATTCAAGCTCAAGTGTTTTATGGAAAAAAGAATGTCGACTTGTTGTGAGGGCAAACTCCTTCCCTCCAAATTAAAATACTTCTTTATACACACGGTTACATTAGGCTTGCTATTGAAACCCAAAGAGAGAGAAAATATAATTCAGGAACTCAGTCCAAATCTATTTTCCCATTTCCAAGAAAAAGGAAAACAGTATATTTTTCATGTATTTTAGACTAAATTTTTGAAAAGTGTGCCATTCTGCTGACATTGTTCATAGGGGAAAATGATCCGGATACAATTGGCCTAATCAACTCTTAATCTGAGAACATAAGTGGATGATTATACCTAGTGTTACCCACACAAGCAGCTGCTGACATCAGGGTCCTTTTGAAAATGCTGCACCTGAGATTGATGCCAGGTAGATGGCACTGGGGATTTCAGACTCCAGAATTGAAAAGAAGCTGAGCATCTGGTGGATCCATCCGCTGAGCCAAAAGGCTGCTCTCTACAGATGAATGAGTGTTAAGACAGCTGTCCTTCCTAGACCATGAGCAGCTGCTGGCCAGGGTTGCTGCCTGCCAAAAGGGTGGAGTTGGGAGAAACCAGGAGTCAACCACAGCTACCACAGTCTAATGAGTTAGTTTGACACCAGGGACATATTAGGAGGACTTGCTGCTGCCACAGGCTTGCACACGACTCTTCTCAACTGCAGGAGAAAACCAATATGATGCCAGGCTATAAGAAGCAGCATCACCATCAACCCTGCCACATTCTACTTATAGCCCACTCCCTCTGATAGCATAAAGCTAGAGCTGCCCTGGGCTGCTGGTAGGATAAAGCTAGACCTGCCCTGCACTGCCAACAAAGTCTTCCTGAAAGCCATACATGGCATGCAGAGGAGAAATATGGAACATCTAAATGAATATGGAGGAGAGGGCATTTCTGAAAGACACTCATGAGTCAGGCCCACAGGCTTAAAATACAGTGATACTTGCACTGGTTTCTTACAGCTGTTGTGACTTAGAACAACAGACATTTTTTTCTCCCATGGTTCTGGAGGCTGAAAGTCTGAAATCAATGTGTTTTCAGGGCCGTGCTCTCTCTGAAGTCTGTAAGGAAGAATCTTTCTTTGCCTCTTCCAGCTTCTGGTGGTTTCTGACATCCCCTGGTTTGTGGGAGCCTAAATTCAGTCTCTGCCTCCTTCTTCATTCATATGGCCCCCTCCCTGGGTCTCTGTGTGTTTCTCATAGTCTTCTTATGATGTCACCAGTTATTGGAGGGTGGACCTACCCTACTCCAGTATGACCTCATCTTAATTTGATTAGGTCTGCAAAGTCCGTATCTCCAAATAAGATCACATTTACTGGCACGGGGAGTTAGAACTTTAACATATCTTTTTAGTGAACACAATTCACACCACAACACGGGCACATGAAGAGGGAATAGGAAGTGTCTAGATGAATGTAGGGGAGAGGTATTTTCCTTCTCTATATTCACTTAGACACAAAGAATATCATGAATCAAGCCGAAGGGCTTGAAACGCCGCGGTGCTTCTGTAGAAAAACAGCAATGCCTCACTCCTCACTCCCGCAGGGTGCTTTACTTCCCCTGTGGTAAGACCAGCAACACTTAATGATTATTTGCGCCTTGTATGGGTAGAAGGGTCACTTGTGTAAGTATAACACATCAGCCCACCCCTAAAATTTGCAGGGCTCAGGATAAGAACACAAATGGAGACCCAAGTAGCATATGTCCAGTTATTTCAAAGTTATATTTCATGCTACAAATTGTTAAGCCAAATATGGTCTGTTCTCCTATTTTGACAAATACACCTTCATTACTACAAATTTTTTATAGGAATTGGAAAGCTGTGGTTTTTATTTAACTGAAAGTTGGCAAAATATCAGATGATCTGTCTGGGTATTCTGTTGAAAGGCTGGTGATGCTAGGATGAGTAATAAAATAAAGACATACAAAATTCATAAATTAATTATTTCACAGAATTTACTGTCTTGCCTTTATTTCAGAAAATGCACTAATTATGTTGTTGTTGCCAGGGGCAATGGCTCACGCCTGTAATCCCAGGACTTTGGGAGGCCGAGACGGGTGTATCACCTGAGGTCGGAGTTCGAGACCAGCCTGGCCAGCATGGTGAAACCCCATCTCTACTAAAAATACAAAAAATTAGCCGGGCCTGATGGCACATGCCTGTAGTTCCAGCTACTTGGGAGGCTGCGGCAAAAGAATCACTTGAACCTGGGAGGCAGAGGTTGCAGTGAGTTGAAACCGCGCCATTGCACTCTTGAGATCCGGCCACTGCACTCCAGCCTGGGCGACAGAGCGAGACTCCGTCTCAAAAAAAAAAAAAAAAAAAAAAATTGTTATCAAGCTTTTCACATAATTCATATTTTATAGATAGTATTGCCAAATTAGACCAAATTGTTTGAATTGCTATTGTTCTTAGGTAGTTTTTAGAAACTTTAATCTTGAGAAATTTTGCTTTGCCAAGGCAAAAGCAACTGATATTTTCATCAAAATGCTTAAAGCAATACTTAGATTCAGATATGAACCATGAGTTTTATAGATCATGTTCAAACATTATAATTCATTTATATGTGAAAATTTACCATTATCACAGAAAGAGCTATAATATATTTAATTTCATCATAAAAAAATGCTGTCACTTATATAACAGTTTTGACATTATATAAAAGAGTATAAAAAGCCATTTTACCTTTTTTAAGTTCTTATTTCAATTATTTCAATACTGGGGTAATTACTAAAAAACTAAAAATAGTAGCATGTTATAAGATTTGTTTAAATCTCTCTCTAATCAGGACTATATCTGAATCTATACAAGCTAGAAAAGAGTCTCCTTAAAAATTAGTTTCAGGATTATTTGCACACATTATTTGTTGCTCCTTAGAGTCATTTTTGTTTCCAACTTCTAATTTTCTTATATTTTATTGATATGTCATTTTTTGTTGTGTAACTCACATGTAGTTTCTATTACTTATAAAAATACATTTTATAATTAAAATACTATGATATGTTATATACATATAATATGCATGTGTGTTAAATCTTTTAAAAGTAAAACAAGACTAAATTTGTTTAGGGTTTTGTAAACTTTTTCTAGCATTATTAATGTATCCATCCATTTATACCAAATAACTGTGCACAAATTCTACTAATTATAAAATTTATACTAATTATAAATTACTTTGATTTTCTGTGATGACTACAATTTTCTTTTCGAGCATCTTTTGCACCACTCTCTTGGTGCAACTTGTATTTCTTTATGTGTCCAAGAGATGCTGTAAGGTTTAATCAAAACATTTCATATTTTAAACGAACCAGAAAATATTACATATAATCTATATACTATTCCCAATAATGTCATGGATAAGGGCACAGTAAAGGCCATGCCTCCTAGTAATGAGCACAAAAGAATTACACAAAAGAGTTCCAAGTACAAAGATAGATTTGGAGCAAATTCTTGGCTTGTGCACCTTTTCCTTTATCAGCTATGTTAGCATCATTTTCGGAGGCTTGTCATTGATAACTTTTATTTTGAAAGAGAGATCTGTTAAAGAATACAAAATTATAGCCAGATAGGAGAAATAAGTTCTAGTGTTCTATAGTACTGCAGGATGATTATAGTCAAAAATTATAGTTTCAAATAGCTAAAAGGAAAACATTGAACGTTCCCAACATAAAGAAATGACAAATGTTTGGGATGATGAATATGCTAATGACCCTGTTCTGATCACTCTGCATTACATGTATTGAAGCATCACTACATACCCCAGGAATATGTACAATTATTATTTGTCCATTAAAAATATAAAACATTTAAAAAACAAAGAAAAGCTGTTTTTAATATTTGTGTTTTATTGATTTTTATTACTGTTCGTATAAAATTAAAACTTAAGAATTCTAGCTTTCAATGTCCTTTTGTTTGCTAATGTAGAGGTGATATCAAATTTCTGGCATTAGATAGATATGTAATATATATTATTCATATTACATATGATATAATGTATATATGTACTGTATATTATATATTTTATATGTGTGTGTATTTATACACTTATTGAATTATTATATATTACAAAATGTTCCTCAGTTACCATGTGCACTGTAGCACAGTGTTAATTCATGGGTTCTTCCTGAATCACAAATTAGAACACGAAGAGAAATAAGAAAATGGATGCTGAACACTACTATGAAAAGATACTTTGTTAGACAAAAATCTGGAGCACTCATAATATCAGAGAGGGAAGATTGGGTAAATTAACTAAATTGCCTTTTCTCTTATCAAGTGGTCCTGCCACCCAAATCCTCCTCAAACTCCAAATTAGTGTCTGTTTCCAAAGTTGGCAGTGACTAAACCCACAAATCTTCAAGTAACTATTCCTTCAAGGATGTAGGGTATATAATTTGGCGTCTCAGAGACTTGATGATGTGGGTCCTCTAACATACAGAGCCCAAGGCAGAAGCCCCTCCTACCCAGAGCTTAGGGCAATGCTGCAAAAAGTCAGTTCCTTGGAACTGGGACTTTTTTCAGTATAGCTCATGGCTCACTGACTCAGTATCATAGGAACTTAATGGAAAAAAGTGGCCATTCTAAACATATTAATGAAATAGGACCTCTCCACAGCATATGAGTATGCATATACATAACTACACTGGTAAAGTGAGTTTTAAAAGTTCATGTGCATACTTAATTAAAATCACTTTGTGATGATGATGGTGATATAAATAATAATTTTTAAAAAGACAAGCGGAAGAACGGCAGCTACTGCTTTTCAGATAATTCCTACGTACCAAATACTGTGCTACATACTTTCTGCAAATTATCTCATTTACATTTATTACCCTTATTGTACAGCTGAAGAAACGGAGAACCAGAGAAGTTGTGTGATTTATACAAAGTCACATAGCTGATAAGTATTAGGAGCAGATTTGGATCACAGGTTAGCCTGACTATATAAAGTTCATGTTCTTAACCATTGTATTCTTGCACAGTATTTAATTTGACAGAATAAGACAACATGAATCATGATTCTATTTTCCTCTATATTTTAATTATTAAAATGAAAATCATTCACAAGTAATAAAAGACAACATTCTCATGTTAAAAGATTCAAGAAACACAAAACTATAGAAGTCAAAAAAAACAAAAACAAAAAACTAAGGTCTTCTTGTACCTTTCACTAGAATTCTTTTCTTTTTTCCAGGTAACCACTGGATGTAGCTTAGTATATATAGACATATGTATAGCTTCCTTTACATAAATTAAGCAAAAAAGATTATATATTATTCTGTGACTTGCTTTTTTTAAAATGTAGTAATGTGCCATGAGATATTTTTACATTTGAATCTCTACATGTATTTCATTGGTTTCACTGGCCCAGCATTTTAACTATTCCTGTAGTTCTGGAATTTAGACAATATCTGCTTTTTGCTTTTAAAAAGTGCTGCACCAAATAGCCTTATATATATGCCTTGGTGTGTACATTGCCTTTGAATAGGATTTGAATTGCTAGGTTACAAAGTATACTCCTTTTCAACATTTTGGTACAAATTTTGGTTGCATCTGCCAAATTGCCTTCTAACACTACTTATTTATACTCACACCAAGAGCATACATAACTTTTTCTGCCATGGGAGATAATTTTATTTAAGGGGGTATATTTGGAACTCCGTAGCTAAACCACCACTAACTGTATCCAAATGGTGACCAAAGTTTATACAAATCTGTTTAAAACATCCAGCAATGAGTGGATAAATGAACAATAAACTATTTTTCCATAAGCAGAGGTACATCTCTCCCTGAATAAATTTTTGCTACAACATACTGTCTGCAACTTTTTCTTCCTCATGAGAAACAAAACCATGAATCAATTGCACATTCAATGTAAGTTAGGTTTTTTCAGGTTTTGGGGTGATGACAATAAAACCTGCATTAGTACTGTGCTTTTAATTTTCAAGCTACTTTTATAAATCTCAAATCCTCCATGAAGTCATAGGATTTTTAAATATAAAAAAAATCTGATAAAGTTTTATTGGATTTGGTTGTGTATAAAGGTAGATACTGAACTTTCTCCAGGTTGGAATGTGACCTCAAGAGCGGGGACTCTTGTGTTTTGCTCATCATAGTCTGCTCGTGTCTTTGCACTGTGTTTAACATTTAGGTGACAAGTAAATGAAGTAAAAGAGCCTGGTTCAAGCTTTCCCTTGGTAGAATAGGAAACAGTGCTAGAGAGTTTGAGTTACTTAAGTAAGGACATGAAGTTTATTAATGGCGTAATCGGAAGTCTTGGCAGCCACGGTTTGCTGTGCTTTGCTGTTGCTCACAGCTTTGGTCACATGTGGCTCTTCACTCACAGCCGAAATGTGCCTTGATCAATTGGTTCTTAAAACTGAGTGCTCCTCTGAGTATACTTTTTACTGTGTGCTGAATGCAAAGTAGCTATTTGGTCCAATTTTCTCCCCTAATTTACAATCATCTCCCCCACCAAAAACCACCGCCACTGTTTCATCTGGTAACATAAGTAGAGAAAGTACACACTCTGTCTGTCTAGGCATCCAACTGGATTTCCCTGTAGTCTCATTTGGCACGCTTCATTGTTTTACAGCTTCTCTCCTCTCCCTTACCACAGTGCTTTCAATTTTCTTTCTGGCATTTCATGCAGATTAGAAAAGACTACATACACAGACCTGAAATTCCTAATTTATTTAGCCAAGGAGTCTGACATTAAGGGAAGCCAGGCAGCAGTATGGAGCAGAATCAGATACAGCCTGTTTAGGAGAGCTTCTCTCTGCAACTTGGACTCACAGATGGTGCACAGCTGTTGGTGACACTCTCTGACCTGGTTAGTAATCCTGAGCAGAAAACACCTTGAATACTTGCCTTCTCACTGACTTTTAAACTTGGGACTTCCATTGCCCAGTGTACAATAATTCTGACAATCCTGGCATTCTTGTTTAGAAGGTTCAGACTGAGCTGGTTCTGGAGCCAAATGCATCATCATATAGGCCACACCCTTCTCTGAGGAAGGAAAGCAGCATCTGTGCTTGACAGCCCTAGCACTGTGTCTCTGACCCTGTCTTCAGGTGATCTAGAGGGCTTAATCTTTTTTCTTTTTTTTCCGAGAAGGAATCTCGCTCTGTTGCCAGACTGGAGTGCAGTGGTGGTATCTCAGCTTACTGCAACCTCCACCTCCCAGGTTCAAGTGATTCTCCTATCTCAGCCTCCCAAGTAGGTGGGACTACAGGCACACGCCACCACACCCAGCTAATTTTTGTATTTTTAGTAGAGACGGGGTTTCACTGTGTTGGCCAGGATGGTCTTGATCTCCTAACCTCGTGATCCGCCCACCTCTGCCTCCCAAAGTACTGGGATTAAAGGCGTGAGCCACCATGCCCAGCCAAGGGCTTAATCTTTACACTTCCCAAGTGCTAAAGCAGAGGACCAGGCTCAGTGACACCTACAATTATGATAAAGACATGGCCTCTGGCCTAGAAAGGAACATTTTGGTAGGTAGACTAGGTCATGTCTTCAAATAATAGGACAAACCAGTACATGATCAACATCTTAAGAGAGAAGTTCTAAGCATTCTAAGAGAAAATAATTAATTCTATCCAAGGTGGCTGAGGAAAAGACAAGCCTAGAGGCCAGAGAAAGTATTTGTTAGCCCATTACCACATGCCCACACCCAAACAACCAACATGGTCTACTCACACCATCTCTTTCAGGGTATTCGAATAGTGCTTTCTACTCACCGCTAGCTAAGCTCAAAGGGATGCTCCAAGTTAAAAAGAACAAGTTCTTCCAAGGGAACATGCTACAAACTCATTCACAGTTCAGTCACAGGAAGACCCCAGCACTCGGACCAGTATTATCTCCAGGAGTTAAGAAAAGATGTCAGCAATTCAAGCCAATTCAAATTACTTATTATAGGTTGAGCATTTATTTAGCAAAATCATGGTTTCTCTAAAATGGCACTGTCCCTGTCATTGATTTCATAGTGATTTGTTATATAGTTGGGTTGCTGTGGCTTTTAGCATGGCCCTAAACATATCTAGTAATTTTGTAGTTAAAATATATATAAGGTAGAATATATAAAATATGCATATATTTTAACATATATATGTTTACATTACATATTTTATACATATACATATATACATATTATATATACACACATATATATAGATAGATATAATAGGTTAAAATCCCATAGAGAAGCAAAGAGAAACTAACGGTGTTCATGAATTATCTATTTATAAAATACCTCAAGGGCTGGGTGCCGTGGCTCACACCTGTAATCCCAGTACTTCGGGAGGCTGAGGCAGGTGGATCATGATGTCAGGAGTTCGAGACCAGCCTGGCCAGCATGGTGAAACCCCATCTCTATTAAAAATACAAAAATTAGCCAGGCAAGGTGGTGCATGCTTGTAATATCAGGGAGACTGAGGTAGGAGAATCGCTTGACCCTGGGCAGCAGAGGTTGCAGTGAGCCGAGATCGCGCCACTGCACTCCAGCCTGGGTGACAGAGCTGCCTGAGTAAATAAATGAATGAATGAATGAATAAATAAATAAAATACACTTCCAGTAAATTATTGGTAAGACTGGTTGTTTATGGCAGTTCTTAGGTAGTTGTGTATGTGACTCCCAAGAAGTAATATAGAAGTCGAGGATAGTAATGATATGAAAAAGGTGGCATTTCAAATCAACTGTGACAGGTATTAAAACAAGCGGTACATATTTGAAAAAAATTAGATTCTCACCTGTTACCACGTATTGAAATAAATTGTATATGTATTAAGTGTCTAAGGAATAGACCAACTTAACATGTAGGTTTGTTTCTATACTGAACATAGAAATCTATACCCAACAACTGCAGAATGTACATGAAACATTCACCAAGATGAAACATTGTATGCAAGCCCGTAAAATAAGGCTCAATTGATTTCACCTTAAGAAGCTACAAAAAGAAGAGAAAGTCAAATCTAAAGTAAGTAAAAGACAATAATAAAGATAAATAAAAGCTAAGGAAATAGAAAACAAACAATAGAAAAGTTACCAAAACAAGAAATTCACTTTTAGAGAATATTAATAAAATTGATAAACCTTTAGCAAAATTGGATCAAGATGAAAAGAGATAAAACACAAATTACCAATTTTAGGAATAAAAAGGGAATGTTATGACACAGCTTGCCAACACTGAAGAGATAAAAAGAGGATGTTAAGAACAACATAATACCAACTATTGAATAACACATGAACTAGAGAAATATGTTTAAAAAACACAACTTATGAAAATGTGCTGAAGAAATAGAAAATTTGAATAACATTAGATTTATTTTTAAAATCATGTGTAATTAGAACATTCTCACAAAGAAAACTCTAGGATTAAATGGCTTCATTCACTGAAAAGTAAAAACTCCCTGAGAAAAGTTAAAGAAGCCTTAAACAAGTGTGTGAATATAACATATTCATAGATTCAGAGGCTCAATATCGTTAAGATATCAATACTTCTCAAAGTTTGAATTTATTTATAAATTTAATGCCTTCTGAATCAAAATACTACCAGGCTTTATTTTAACAGAAAATGACAAGCTAATTTTAAGATTTATAGAGAAATACAAAGGACTTTGAGTAGCCAAGATCATATTGAAAAATAATAAAGTTGGAAAACTTTTACATCATGATTTCAAGACTTGCTATAAAGCTACAGTGATCAAAAACTTGGTTTGCTGGCATATAACTAGATATATAGGTTAATAGAACAAAATCAAGGCCTGAACATATTGATCAGCTCACTGATTTAAAACAAAAAAGTATAAGGGAGAGTGACTGCTTAATGGACATGAGGTCTCCTTTGGGAGCAATGAAAGGTTTATGGAGTACATATAGGCGATGGTTGCACAACAACAGGAAGGCACTGACCGCCACTAGACTGTATGCTTTTAAATGGTTAATTTTATGTTATGTGAATTTTACCCTAACAAAGACAGAAGGGTATCAAGCAATTCATGGGGTGAAGAAGAGTATTGTCAACAAAATGGCACTAGGATCAACAGAACAGGATATCCATTCTAAATTTAAAAAGAGTAAAAGAACCTTGAAACTTTACCCAATGGCATTCACAAAAATCAATTCAAAATGAGTCATAAAGCCATATGTATAATCTAGAATTTGGATGTGTTAAAGGAAAACAGAAAAAAATGTCTACATGAATGTAGGGTAGACAAAAATTGTTTTAGACAGGACACAAAAATTACTAACCATGTTTTGAAATAGAAAAATTATATTTTATCAAAATGTAAAACCTTGTGTGCTTCAAAAGTTACCATTAAGAAAATAGAGACAAATCACAGACTAAGATTTTCTTAAATGGTCTATTTGGCAAATGATTTATAGCTGGAATATAAAAAGAACTACAAATTAATAAAAATTAATCATAAAATAATACAATAAAATATAAACATTTAAAGTAGATAAAACTCTTGAACAAGGACTTCATAAAAGAAGATATATGGATAATTAACAGCACTTAAAAATGTTCAATGTCCCTGTATTCCTGTGGGTAATAACGTAAACTTAATCATGAGGGGAAAAAAAACAGACCTACTTAAATTAAGGGACATTCCATAAAATAATTAACGGTAATCTTCAAAAATGTCAAGGTCATGAAAGTCAAGGAAAGACTGAAGGAAGGTAAACAGACATCACAACTAATTATGACATGTGACACTGAACTGGCTCCTTTTGCCATAAAGAGCATTGAGACAATCATTGAAATGTGAATGGGGTCTTAGATTAGATGGTGTGATGGTCAATTTTACGTGTCAACTAGAATGGGCCACAGGATGCCCAGATATCCTGTAAAATGTTATTTAAGGGTGTTTCTGGAAGAGATTAGCAATTGAATAGGTGGACCGAGTAAAGCACATGACCCTCCCCAATATGGGTGGGTACCATCCAGTTTGCTGAGGGCCTGAATGAAACGAAACGTGAAAGAAGGTCAAATTCTTTTTTATTTGACTGCTTGAGCTGGGACGTTGATCTTCTCCTACCCCTGAAGCTCCTGGTTCTCAGGCCTTCAGACTCAGACTAGAATCCACATCATCAACCCTCTGGTTCTCAGGTCTTCAAACTATACCAGCTTGCGGACAGAAGACTGTGGGACTTAGCCTTCAAAGTCATGGGAGTGCATACTTTATAATAAATCCCTTTACATACATGCACATATCCTATTGGTTCTGTTTCCCTGACCTAACCAATATATACGGTCTCGATGCATTGATGTTGATTACCTGATTTTGATGATTTTATTGCATAACATCCTTGTATGTTGGAAATTCACACTAAAGTATTCAGAGTTATGGAGGATTGGGTCAGTAGTTAACTTTCAAGTGATTAGTAAAATAAGTTCTTTGTTTTGTGATTCCAGCTTCTCTGGCTTCTCTGTAGGTTTGTGGTTCTTTCAAAAAATATTTTAAAAGACAACTATGTAAAAGTATAGGATATAAAGTATGTTCCAAATGTGAAAATATAAAACAAAATTATGTATTGTTTTATGTAGATAAAGGAAATAGAAATAGGTCTGTAGAGCTTTAGATGAAGAGTGGTTACATTTGGGAAAGATAGTTGATTGTGGAAATTAGGAAAGATTCTAGTTTGTGATTCAAAATCTTTCTATGTTGTTTGACATATTTATACAATGATAATATAGTCATATATTGCTTATATGAAATGAAAAAGAGGAGATAAAACCACCACTGCTTTCTGATTATGTGATTTTAATATTTGGGGAGTTTAAAATAAACTAGAAAACTACTACAAGCAGTAAGAGAATTCAATAAGGCAGCAGAGTATAAAATTAATACACAGAAATCAATAGATTTCATGTATACCATGAAATCAGAAAATGTACAAGGCAGGAAATGTCACAGAAGACAAAAATCTCATTCTAATTGCAATAAAAATGATATAATGCTTAGGGCTGAAAATAACAAGAACTATATACATCCTATATGAGGCAAGCATTTCAGAAGTTTCAGAAGGTCGAGAGACTTAAGCAAATAAAAAGGTATTCTTGAATGAAACACTCATCACAGAAATGTTACTTTTCCCTAAATTAATTTAGAAATGTAATACCAAAAGTACAAACAGGATACTTTTAAATAACTTAAAAAAGGTGATTCTAAAACTCTGAAAAAGAAGAGCATTGGAAAGGGCCTAGGACTACCAGATGTTAAAACCGATGATAAATTCTCCATAATGAAAACAGTGTGTTATAGGTGCAAGATTAAGCAGAGTAAGCAATGCACAAAAGAAATACTTAGAGACGGACCTAAATTAAGGTGGCTTGTGAAATGCCACCTGACAAGGCTGACAAGCTGGACTTTTCAATAAATGATGATGGAAAAATTAGTCACATTAAGAAAGAAATAATGTTGATCCAAATCTTACATTCTATAATATGAAAAATTTTAGAGGAATCAAATAGTTGAATGTCTTTTTTGAAAAATAAAGATACTAGAAGAAAACTTAGCAAAATCTTTTATAACCTTGGAGTATGGTCTATGACTCAAAATCTAAACTCTATTAAAGAAAAAACGGATAAATATATATGTTCACACCCATAAAAATAAAATCTTGCTCTTGGTAAAACAAAAACAAAAACATAAGCAGAGTCAAAATATAGGTGAATAACGGGAAAAATAATTACAATTTATATTAGAAACATAGTACTAATCTCCCTAATATACAGAGAGCTCCCAGAAAATGATAAGACTAAGATCCATAATTTAACAGTAAAAGGAGAAAAAAGATGAATAAACTTTTTAGGGGAAAAATATACAAATGATATTTAAATGAAAAAATACTACACTTTATTCATAATAATAGAAATACAAACTAAAACACTACTTTCCTCTTATCATATTGGCAAAAACTCAATCATTTTACAGCACATTTTGTTGATGATGCTGTGGAGAAATGGCATTTTCATTCCATACTCAGTAGGAGCACAAACTGGCTGTGTGGAGGCAATGTGGCAGTAACTATCAAAACTGCAAATATATTTACCATTTGATTCAGCAACTCTGTTTCTGAGAATTTATCTTAATCATACAATCTGCATACATAGACATAATGTCAATGTTATTCACTACAACATTATTTATAATAAACAGCAAAACATTTGTCTTATGTTATCAGTAGTCATCTTACAAAAAATATTATAAACCTGAAAAGTCATCAGTCAGGGTTGGTAAAGTATCTCATGTTACATTCTTACAATGGAATACTTATATTATTAAAAAAAAAAAAAAAAAAGAGGAGGGAGGGTGACAGAAAGCTACTGACATATAGATAGATTTTTTTAAAAGCAAGGCCTATAACGGTGAATATGGTGTATTCTTTCCAAGAAAAGGAAAAAAATAAAGAATAGATATTTTTATTTGCTTACATTGATGTAAAGATATTCTGGAAGAAGATACAATAAACCATTGAAAGGATCATTAGGTTTAGATGGAGATGGGGTGGGAGAAACCGAAACCCCGTCTCTACTAAAAATACAAAAAAAAAAACTAGCCGGGCGAGGTGGCGGGCGCCTGTAGTCCCAGCTACTCCGGAGGCTGAGGCAGGAGAATGGCGTGAACCCGGGAGGCGGAGCTTGCAGTGAGCTGAGACCCGGCCACTGCACTCCAGCCTGGGCGACAGAGCGAGACTCCGTCTCAAAAAAAAAAAAAAAAAAAAAAAAAAAAAAGAAAAGGAAAAAAATAAAGAATAGATATTTTTATTTGCTTACATTGATGTAAAGATATTCTGGAAGAAGATACAATAAACCATTGAAAGGATCATTAGGTTTAGATGGAGATGGGGTGGGAGAAACTTTTCTCTATATAACTGATCTTTTAAACTCCATGAGATATGGGGTTAACTGACAAGAAATTGGCAATATTTAACTATCTCTGACCTAGAAAAATGTCCATTTTTAATAGTTACTATTACAGTAGTCCCTCACCTCCAGCTCACTTATCTGCGGTTTTGCTTTCTGTGATTTCAGTTACCTGTGGTCAACCTCAGTCCAAAAATATTAAATGGAAAATTCCAGAAATAAATAATTCATAAGTTTTAAATTGTACACCATTCTGAGTAGTTTGATGAAATCTCACACCATCCCACTCCAGTCCAGCTGGGATGTGAATCTTCTGTTTGTCCAGTTTATCTGTGCTGTAGATGCTCCCACCCATTAATCACGTAGAAACCATTTCAGTTATCAGATATGCTGTCCCAGTACTGCAGTTATGTTCAAATAAACCTATTTTACTTAATAATGGCTACAGTAGTGGTGCTGGCATATTGTTATAATTGTCCTATTTTATCATTGGTTATTATTGTTAATCTCTTACTGTGCCTAATTTTAAAAAATTTTATTTAAGTTCTGGGATACATGGATGTGCCCATTTGTTACATAGGTAAATGTGTGCCATGGTGGTTTGCCGCACCTATCAACCCATCACCGAGGTATTAAGCCCCACATGCATTAGCTATTTATCCTGATGCTCTCCTTTCCTGCCACTCTCACCCCATGACAGAGCCCAAGTGTGTGCTGTTCCCCTCCCAGTGTCCATGTGTTTTCATTGTTCAGCTCCCCCTTGTATGTGAGAACATGCAGTGTTTGGCTTTCTGTTCCTGTGTTAGTTATCCTCAGCAAACTTACTGTGCCTAATTTATAAATTAAACTTTGTCACGGGTATGTATGTATAGGAAAAGAAGAGAATATGTAGAGTCCAATACTATCTACGGTTTCAAGCATCTACTGGGCATCTTGGAACATATGCCCCTTAAGGATTCTGAAGATATGTGAGAATATTGGAGAACATGGGAAATGCTAGGTTTATTGAAATGTTGTAATCTATCAATTACATTAAGAAATCAAAATTTAGAAAAATGCTATTTGAGGAATCAACACCTTCCTTTCGTAATGTATACTATCCATTAACACTGGATAATGTTAATTTATTAGCTTTCTCTTTTTGCCTTGGCTAACTGGAATCTCAAAAACGTCTTATTTAATGATTGTCACATTTTGTCTTGGTTTTTGTTTTAATTTTTCAAGTTTCTATAGTATTGTAAAGCTTATTTGTAAAAGGTGTGGTATAAAAATAATTGTAGTTGGTGTAACTGGTGATCTTCCCTATCTAAGAAAATGGAGGACCTAAATAGTAGTGAGATGTAATTTGATAAATTAAGCCTTGAGTTCAGACAGTAACTTAAGAGGAAGAGAAGGGCACTGAGTGTGTTATCAAAGAGTCAAGAAAAACACAAAATTTTGTTGTCATTTGGACCATTGAAGATATATCCCTGGTTAGAGTAAGTGGAGGAAGACTCAGGAAATAAAGTATTAAGGAGAACCCTGGGGATAAAGTGAGGAATGTGCATTAAACACAGATAAAAATACAGATTAAATCTCAATTTCAGGTGGTTGGAGAGATATACTATCTCATCCAAGGGTTTTCAAACTTTTCTGCACCATGAATGAGTATTTTCTCAAAATGACATTTCAAGCAGGATTACATTGGTACCTCTCCCAGAAGCAGAGAGATAAACTCCAGTTCACTACAAGAGAAACTTAAGAAATACGTCCCTCTTACTCTAAGTTAATGATAATTCACTTCTATTGGTCTGAAATAAGTGACTCGCAAAGTCTTCTCTCCTAGTAAGTGTGATGTTCTGATTTCACCATTGGTTGCAACCCATCGTTAGATCCCAATGGTCTCTAGGCAGAAGCTGTCCTCTTGTTTGATGTCATCAGCAGTCATCTTGTCAAGGTGGAATGAGTCCCCACCTTATCCTCCCAGTAGAGAGGATAAGAATTACCAGGTATCAGGAGGCTGAGGCAGGAGAATGGCATGAACCTGGGGAGCGGAGCTTGCAGTGAGCGGAAATCGTGCCACTGCACTCCAGCCTGGGCAACAGAGCGAGACTCCGTCTCAAAAAGAAAAAAAAAAAAAGAATTACCAGGTAATTTTTCTCTCTCCAGCTTTTCTTGAATGACCACAAAATGTAAGAGAAGTGTGGCCAGGGAGCAGAATAAAGAACAGGGAAATTGAGGGGAAAAAAGTAAGGATCAGCTAAAAAAAAAAAAATAATAAAAAAGGTTTGAACACTGTAAGCAGAAGGTCACTTAAACCAACGCAATTTTGGGAGAGGTTCTGAGCATCTTTTTCATAGAACAGACTCAGAACCCTAAGAGGTAAAAGCATTGACCAAGAAGATAGGAAATCACTAAACCTAAATGTAGATGAAATATGGAGGTAAATGTTTTATTATACCAAGAGCTCCAAAAGGAATACAGATAGCCATTACTTAAAGGCCTTTCTGCAAAAAATAAAATGAAGAAAAATTTTGGACAGAAAAGGAAGAAATGAGATGCTGCCCAATTGGAACACACAAATGAGCAGATACCCGATCCAGGCAGGAGGCATAGAGATGCTGTGAGGAACACTGAATTTACCGATGAGCAAGATGCTGCAGCTTCATCTATTTGTTCTTCCAGCATTTCATTCCCCAGCTCAGGAAGTCAACTTCCTGAGAGTTGAGAAACAGAACATAGGTCATCTTATTAAAAGACAGCTTGTTTCAACCACAATAAAAATATAAATAAATAAATATATAAAATGATACAAGTCAAATTTGAAATAATTAGTTCTTCTTTAAATTGATTTGAAGTTGTCCACCTTTTTCTTTACTATCTATGTATTGAAAGTCATTTTTCTCCTAGGGAAACATCAAGGGACTTGGCCTTAGAAAGTAAGAGATTGGTAAGTGCAAAACTCTAAAAAAAGATCAGAGGAAACGACCCAATGCAGTATGACAACTGTCCCTTAAATGAGAATTAATCCTATGGTAAATCAATCTATTGGACTAGCTTGCTCTTTAGAATTCCATGAGAAAAAAAAAAAATTACAGTGGAAACCTAGTTTACTCCTTACTATTTTCAATGTGTAACTAATGACAAGATCTATAGAAGTTTACCCAGATTCTTGATGGCTAGTAACAGAATAAATTGAACACATTCTTAATAGGAGTTTGCATTTGAAATATTACCTTGTGAATATCTGCAATATTAATATTGCATTTGTAATCACTGAAACACAGTGCACCTGGTTCTGTTTCAGAAAAAAAATTAAGCCCAACTTCTAAGGGGATTTCCTTGGTTTATCCTAATTTTTTTTTCAAAGAGAGAGAGAGAGTGAGTTAAGGTAAAGTGTTTCCTTGGAGCAGTAACAGAGAGAACATCACGAACTTTTATTTTGGTGTCTCAAGGTCCTATGTCCTGACTGCCCCATATTGCTAGAAGGAAACAGGAAGGCTTGAGAGGTCTCATGCTCATTTGAAAGAGAAAGTCATTAAGCACAAAGACACCCAAAGGCTTTGGACAACATCTGCTCTAGGATGCAGCTGATCCATTATGCAGAATTAAAGAGTCCATAGCTAGGTACTAAAAGCAAATAAGTCAATTTCTGAGAGTAGTCCCATCTGTAGAATGATTCATTCCAGTTTAGTAATAAACTGGGTGCTCTCAGAGTGTTAGGAGTGAACTGATGTCCCTTTCCGGAAAACCTGTCCTATCTTGCATTTTCTCACTGTCAGGGCCCATTACAGGCATTGTGAGGTTTGAAGTTTATACATTTTTAGGGGGCCTCTATAAAAAAACTAAATAATTATAAAAAATTTATTAGAAAAGTGAAGATTTCAAATGAGAAAAGGAATTATAATAAATTACAAACCTCGAAAAGCTGACACAGACATCAGAAAATCAGTGTAAACAACACAATGTTTTATTAATTGTCTGATATACACTATGTTTCTTCTTTTCCCACAATTTGTGGGCTGCATAAAACCTTTGAACACTTCCTCATATTGACAATTTCTAATCTCTAAAAAGGTAATGGAAATAAAATTTAGTCTGAAACATGGCTGATGAAATTTGTTATAGATCTGATTTTTTTTTTTTAAACTTTTGCCTTCACAACTTGTTACTGGTAATGAGATGCAGTATGTTAGGATGCATAAAACATTACTTCACATGTCATGAAGCTGTACAGCTGTTAGGAGTACTCGTACAGGTTTTGTGCCCTACATACATAGAAATTGTGATAAATTTCACACAAATTCCATCAAAAAAGAAAAATACGATTATGCATTGGTAATTATATATGTGCATTTCTGAATATATTCTTACAGAACACAACTTCCATTTTGTCTAGGTATTAACGAGAACTGAATTTACCTCTTGAAATGTTACATATCTGAGAGTTGGAAGGCTTTCCCACAGGCCATTTGGCTCCATATATTTCAAACATTGTTCCTCTATTTAACTACCCATATACTTCAATGCCAGGTGCAATAGGACATGTTTATATCATGTAGAACATCTAGCTTTTCACCTTTTTACATGGTTTCAGAGAGTTAGCATGGTAGGCAAGATTATTCCTAGAACCTGTTGTGTGCCCCACATGCACATGCGTAGATCCAACAAAACACAGCAGAAATATACATCCAACTCAGTTGCCTTAGTTGGAACCTCATAATGCCTGTGGCCACTCCATTACCTCCCCAACACTAGGGAAAGAGTGACAGAAAGTTGGGGAGTGAATAGAGGCAGAAGTCTTAATTGCAGTCAAAATATTTTATTGTAAATCTTATGAAAATATATGAATATGCAATTGCATTACTAGAATCCCTCCCAGAGCCTTTAAAGGAGCTCATGTGTGCAATGATGAGCCTTGAAGCTGAAGTTTCATTAGTTTCACTCTAAACCTACATTTTCGTGCTAGCCACATCAGCACAGTTGGGCAATACTGGGTCTGCTCCTACCCTCCGTGCTTCTGGTCATGAACTTGAGATGGGACCTCAGCACCTATTGTCCTGGAATTGCTTTATCCTCTTCCTATTCCCAATCTCAGCCTCTTTCCCTTTTCTTATGCTAGTGTCATCTTCATTTTGTCTTCACAGTTCCCACGTCAGAACCTCAAACTGATTGCCAGTGGTCTCAATGAAAGGCGAAAAGTCTTGACTCTCTGAAGAACAATTTCTTGCCTGCCTTCCTTTCCCTTCCTTCTCTCCTTCTCTCCTTTCTTCTTTCCTTCCTTCCTTCCTTCCTCCCTTCCTCCCTCCCTCCCTCCCTGTCTCTCTCCCAGGCTGGAGTGCAGTGCTGTGATCTCAGCTCACCACAACCTCTGCCTCCTGGGTTCAAGCGATTCTCATGCCTCAGCCTCCTGAGTAGCTGGGACTACAGGCGAGTGCCACCATGCCCGACTAATTTTTGTTTTTAGTAGAGATGGGTTTTCGTCATGTTGACTAGGCTGTTATGTTAACTACCAAGTGTCAGTTGGCGGTGGAGGGCAACTGAGAGCTGTTTTCTCCAGTAGTCAGAATGTACTTGTATGTTTGCCAGTTGTGATAGCTGCATTCACAAGCCGGGCGTGGTGGCTCACACCTGTAATCCTAGCATTTTGGGAGGCTGAGGTGGGGGGATCACTTGAGGTCAAGAGTTCGAGACAAGCCTGGCCAACATGGTGAAACCCTGTCTCTACTAAAAATACAAAAATTGGCTGGGTATGGGTGGTGCTTGCCTGTAATCCCAACTACTCGGGAGGATGAGGCAGGAGAATCGACTGAATCCGGGAGGTGGAGGTTGCAGTGAGCTGAGATGGCACCATTGCATTCCAGCCAAGGGGACAAGAGAGAAACTCTCTCTCTAAAAAAAAAAAAAAAAAAAAAAAAAAAAGATAGCTACATTCACATCTACTCTATCATTCAATCCTCACAACATTCCTATGAGATAGTAAAGTTATCAACATTTTTAAAGATGAGGCAATAAACTCAGAGGATAAGTAATTTGACCAAGATTACACAGTAAGCAGTGAAGGATTCAATTGCAGACATTGATTCCGAATAGCTTTGATTAAATCAGTATGTGCTGAGAGCAGGGAAATACAGCTGATTGGCTGACCCAAGTCCTAATCATCTGACTTAGACTGAGTGTCCCTTCAATATCTATGCAGCTCTCTCTAGTCACTATATGAGATTTACCAAATCCTTCCTCCAGGCACAAAACATATCTATCTGGCTCATTAAGACAGAAAGTTATGCACAGGAGGAGACTTTGCTCTATACCCCCTATTGGATTTTAAGCTTGTTTGAAATCTTGACTATATACCATCCAAAGCTCAGAAGGGGTTCAGAAATTACAGAGATGACATGGACAATTATGATTTTCCCTCAGATGCTAACAGCTCTCAGATAGTCATAAATAAAGCTGATTTGAGTTATTCAGAGAGCAGAAAAAGAACATACCTTTGAAAGCCTACAAATGTCTTTTCAGAAAATAAACCTGAGACTAAGTGGAAGAAAAGGAGAAACTCTAAAACGAAATATAGATAAAATAAACTAAGAAGTAACATATCAGGCTATAAGGATGAACATGACAACAAAAATAGCTAAAAGAAAGTTAATGAAAATTTTGAAAATGAAAAAGAAATCTTATCTTTATCACTGTTCTCAGGTAAAAAGCATTTTGAGTCTGTGTTTTCATTTCACTCTCATGCTGATTTCTTCATAGAGAAAACAGAACCAGAACACCTGTTTCCTACCACCATATACATATATAACTGTTACAGTAGGTAGCTAGTCAGGTAGGAGTGAGGCAGGAGAGGGTTCCCCACCAACCGCCCTACCCCCACCCCCACCCCACCACCAGAAATGTCAGAGGTGATCATCAGATGATGGTCCAGCAGTTATCACACTGGCTTTCTAAAATAAGAATTGGTTGCAGCCAGTGCCAGAGGAGGCAGTTTCCTGATGGTCTGGCAGTTGTCATACTAAAATGATAATTGGTCCAGCCAGTGCCAGGGAGAGGCAATCTCCCAATAGATAAAAACACTTAAAATTGGTAATCAGCGGCTTCCAATAAAATATTCAGGAATGGGGTGAGTGGGCACGAGCATACACATTAAGAAGCAAAATGGCGGAGTATAACCTTCCAGGTGCATCTCACTGGAAATGGGAAGAATGCTTTAGGCAAGCATGCATACAACTCCAGTAAACACACTGCACATGCTTACCTCCAAAGCGTTAGCAGGTCACCGTAGGGGTGACTCACCCTAAGGGAAGAATCATGGGAAAAGGGATTCAAGACCCTGGAAATAGGCCAACATATAAACTCCAAGTCAAAAGGTCAAATGGCACACTTGACTCTCACAGTGCCCGCTTGGGTCTCTTCCAAGTGTACTTTTCCTTTTTATCCTGCTTTAAAACTTTTTAATAAACTTCTACTCCTGCTGTGAAACTTGCCTCGGTCTCTTCTTCTACCTTCTGACCCTAAGTAGAATTCTTTCTTTTGAGGAGGAAAGAATTGAGGTTGCTACAGACCGGTCAGATTCATCGATCACAACCTGGATATTTGACACCACTAATGAAACCTACCATAACCTACTTTGATCCTACTCTCCTTCCCTCTTGTTAAAATGGACAAGAGTAATGATCCTTTCTCCTATTTACTTTATTGAATACCATCACAATGTGCATGAAATTATACACAACCCTTTAGCCTGTTTCCTGTATATTTATGCCCTCCCTCTGACTTGGGTATTCCCATCAGCTTAACAATGTTTGTTTGTTTGTTATCAGAGTAGTACATGTACATAATATAAAGAGTCAAACAGTAAAACAAATGGACAGGACTGAAAGGAGAAATAAACAATTCAACAACTATAGTTGGTGAGATCAGCCTCCCTCTCTCAGTAACTGATAGAAAACAGCACACAAAAATTAGCAAGGTAGAGAAGATTTGAATAGCATTACCAATCAATTGAACCTAACACACATTTGTGGGTTGCTACAGAAAACAACTGACAGTTAAATTCTTTTCAATGCATTTAAACATTTACCAAGATAAACTACATGCTGAGTACTAAAACAAGCATCAGTAAATATCAATGGCTACAGTATATCCTCTGGCTGCCAGAGAATTAAGTTAAATATTAAAACTGAGAGATACAGAAAAATTCCAGCTATTTGGAAATTAAGCTAAAACACTTCCAAATAACTCATTGATAAAAGAAAAAAATCACAAGGAAGTTAGAAAATGGTTGAAATGGAACAATAATGAAAACACAATAAAAATAATTTGTAAGATGCCATTAAAAGATTTTCTTAAAGTTATGGCTTTAAATGCTATGTCAGGAAGGAATAAAGGTGTAAAATCTTTCACCTTTTCTTAGAGGAAAGTTATGGCTTTAAGTGCTATGTCAAGAAGGAATAAAGGTGTAAAATCCATGATCTAAGCTTCTAACTTAAAAAGCTAGGAAAAAGATGGACAAATTAAACAGCATAATGAAAAAGAGGGAAATAATTAGTCAAGTTGGAAATCAATAAAATAGGTAATACACAACAGGAAAAAAAATCAAGAGATAAAAAAATTGACCTTTGAAAAGCTTAAAGCTGATAAACTTTTACCAAGAGCAATCAAGAAAGGGGAAAAAAATACCAAAATTAGAAATGAAGAAGGGCTATTACTTCATGTCCTACAAACATTAAAAGGTTAACAAAAAGGGAACATAATGAACAAATAACTTCATGCGAATAAGCCTGACAACATCCATAAAATGGTTACGATAGGAAATAGTAGAGGACCCAGCTGTGGCCTAGAAATTGAAATTATCAAAGATTTGAAACTATAATAAAAATGTTGAGAATATGGTAGAAGGATGAACAATATGCATGAAGAAAATAAGAAATTTTAGTAGAGTCATTGGAACACTGAAAGAATCAGATGGAAACTCTGGAAGTAAACTCATTAGGTGAGCTTAACAGCAAACTGGACTCGATTTAGGAAATAATGTGCGAACTTGAAAATAGGTCAATAGATAATACCCACATTGAAAAACAAAACAGTTAAAGAATGAAAAAAAGAAAACCAAAACAAAACAGAGCATCTGAGATATATGAGGTAACATCAAATGACTTAATATATGCACTATTGGAGTCACAGATGGAGAGGAAAGAGTATGAAGAAAAAATATTTAAAGAAATAATGACTGGAGATTTTTGAAAATTAATGAAAGACATCAACCTATACATCTAAAAAGCTCAAGAAATCCTAAGGAGAATCAATTCAGAGAAAATCATACCTGCAGTAAAACTGCTGAAAATCAAAGATAAAGAACAAATTTTAAAAGCAAATGAAGCAGGGGAAGAAAACACATATTACACACAGTGGAACAATACAAACCACCACAGAGCAGGACCCACTGAAAAAACGTCTTTAAAGTCTTGGCGGGGGGGCGGGTGGGGAGGTCGGTCGGGGGACGGACAGGTTGGGAAACACCTATCAACTTAGCATTCAATATCCAGTGAAATGGTCATTTAAAAATGGATTCTTTCTGATCATTTTAGAAAGAAAAAATAAGTTTTAAAAAATGAAGGAGAAATAAAAGCAATTTGAGACACACAAAAGCTTCACTAGAAGAAATGCTAATAGAAATTCTTCAGGCTAAATGGAATTTATGCTAGAAGGAAATAAAGATCTGAAAGAAGGGACAAAGAGCCCTGAAAGGGTAAATATTTGGGTAAATGTAATTTACATTTTTTGTTAAAAAAAAAAAAAAAAAAAAAAAAGAGGCCAAGCCCGGTGGCACACACCTGTAATCCCAGCACTTTGGGAGGCCAAGGCAGGCAGATTACGAGGCCAGGAAATTGAGACCATCCTGGCTAATACGGTGAAACCCCATCTCTACAAAAAATACCAAAAATTAGCAAGGCGTGATGGCGGGCGCCTGTATACAGTCCCAGCTACTTGGGAGGCTGATGTAGGAGAATGGTGTGAACCCGGAAGGCGGAGCTTGCAGTGAGCAGAGATCGCGCCACTGCACTCCAGCCTGGGCAACAGAGCAAGCCTCCCTCTCAAAAACAACAACAACAACAACAACAACAAACACTCCGTATGTATATGTTTTAAATGTACTTTAAAAACTCTTGCCTATTTTACATTAAAAAAATATATCTTGTGTTTTATATCATGTGTAGAAGTAAAATATAAGCAGATAAAAGCACAAAAGGTTGAACAGAATTAGACTGCTGGATGTGAAGTGTCATATTAGTTGAAATAGACTATGCTTACGGTACTTACTGTAATCTTTAGGGCAACCTGAAAACAGATCAAAGGAATTGTAGCGAAATTTTGAATATACAAGATAAAACAGAAAATGTTAAAGTGCAATTCATTCAGTATAAACCAGGAGAGGAGAAAGAGGGGAATAAAAAATGGATGGAATAAATAAATATTACAAGATGGAAGAGTTAAACCCAAACTTAAAAATAATCACATTAATTGAAATGGAGTAAACACTCCAAGTGCAGAGATTTTCACACTGGATAAAAGGCAAGATTCAACTATATGCTATTTACATGAAACACTTTGGAGAGAAGTAAACTGAAGGTAAAAGAATGGGGAAAGATAACTTTTAAAACAGTATAAAAAGCTGATGTGACAACAGTAATCATTAAAATAACTCTAAAATGAAGAGGGTCTCACTATTGATAAAGATCTTTCGTGAAAATTAAAAAAAATCAACAAATCAAGAAGACATAACAAACTTAAATATGTGTGCCCTTGATAACAGAATTTCAAAATACACACAAAATTAACAGAACTAAAGGGAGAAGCAAACCAATCCATGGATAAAGTTAGAGATTTTAACACCATTGTTCGGTAATTGCTGGAAAAAAGGAAACAAAAATGAGTAAACATATAGATTTAAATAGTACTATCAATCAGCTCTACCTAATCGTCATTCATAATACACAACAATTAACTGCAGAAAAGTTTTTTCAAACGCATATAAAACCTTCACACAGACTATATTCTGTGCCATAAAACAAGTATCAATAAATGTCAACTGATTGAAATCATACAGAGTATATTATCTGACCACCACAGATTTAAGAGATCAATAAAACTACGATAGCTAGGAAAATTCTCCCAAATATAGAAGATAAACCCATGAGCCACAGAATAAATCCCAAGGCACATTAGAAAATATTTTGAACTTGTGATAATGTACATACAACAAACAAATTATAGAATGTAATTAAAGCAGCAGCTAGAGAAAAATTAAAAACTTTACATGTTTATAAGAAAAGAACTACATAAAAATCAATGATTTAAGTCTTCACCTTAAGAAGCTAGGAAACAAAGGGTAAGTAATAAAGCTAAATGAGGACACACTGATAAAACAGAAAATGGACACCAACAGAAAAAATGAACAAAGTCTGTTTTTTATAAATATCTAGCAAGATTGATCATTATTAATAACTGTTTCTCTAATTGTCAGCAAGGTGAACTAAAGGACACGTCTATTTTTGTATTTTTTTGGGCATCACTGTATCTTATGCCAAATAAGGGCTCAATTGTGTAATTATTACTAACAGGAGACACTTGTCCATTCAGCCTAAAACCTTAAATCCCAAGAGGAATGGATTTGATCAAGACTTCGATGTGCTAAGTTCTTTTATGCTTGAATGTTAACAGTTCTCACTCCTTCTCTCTCTCTCTCTCTCTCACACACACACACACACACTCGGTAAGTGTCTTTTTTAAAAAAATTTTTTTAGACAGGGTCTCAATCTGTCTGGAGTGCAGTAATGTGATCTTGGTTTACTGCAGCCTTAACCTCCTAGGCTCAATCGATCGTCCCCCTTAGCTTCCCGAGTAGCTGGGACTACAGGCCCATGCCATCATACTCCCCAATACAAAAATTTCTGCAGTTTTCGTAGAGACGGGTTTTTGAACTCCCAGGCTCAAGCGATCTGCCTGCCTCAGCCTCCCAAAGTGCTGGGATTGTAGGCATGAGCCACCTCACCTGACCGGGAAATGTCTTTTCAAAATAAGAGGAATTTACATTATCCTAGCAATTGCACGCCACATTACTTCCAAATGATTACAAACATCTCATTAGTAATGATGGTCTGCGTAAGAATTAAATACAAACTGCCAAATCAACCACATGACCTATATTACCTTTCCCAAGCTTGGTGTAGTCAATGATTTCACTGATTTACTGTTTTTGATTTTACCATCTTTGCCATTCTGGATAGCTTTGATATACTGACTTGCCCAGCGTGTACATTTTAAAAATATTTAACCTTTTTTCTTATTAATAATGTAATACATTGTTTTATGAAAAGCTTGGAAAATGCAGTACATTGGAACAAACGACCCCAGTACATAATCTGAAGACAAATATTATCATTATATTCTTGTCTTATATTTTCCTCAAGTACATTTTTATTAAATATCGGTACATGATAGTATGGCTTATTTTTTCTACTTTATGTAGTATTCATTTTTTTTTCTCCTATCTTCCAGTAAAATTTTGTGGGATATTTTCTTCCTTGTAGAGTCTGTAAGTCTCAAGAAAATTCCTAGACTTTTTCCATTTTATTTTCTGCCACTGTGATTGGAATTTTATTTCCCATCGATGGTTTCTGTCAGTACATATATCCTGTGGATTATCTCTAGATTTTCCTAGCCATTTTACAAAGCTGGCATGAAATTCTAAATTTGAGTGTCCTAGGAAGACAATTGTATAAAATTTCCAAATATAGGCCTACTTTCTCCTATACTTGGAGAATCCATTTCCTCACTCAGATTCTACTTCTTTCCTCAAAGATTCCTTTCATTTCTTCTTTGAAAAATCTTTTACATTTTAACTTCCTATTTGGCCACTCAGCAGAACGTGACACTGTTAGACATTTCTTTTCCTGAAACATTCTCCTCTCCAACTTCCTGGAGGGAAGTGTTCCTGATTTAATCTTATTATGCATCCTTTTTAGCATAATGATAACATTTTATGTTTCTACCCTAAGCTGCCTTCTTTTCAGCCTACATAAGCAGATTATCATTTGTGTATTGATGATTACTTCGTTTATAACTGAGATCACTTTTATGATTCACATATCCAACCAGAATGCACCATAGGAACCCTAAGTTCAATAGCCTCCAAATGAAATTTTTTTCCCAAAAATATTCCCATTCTTGTGATTACTCTATCGGTGAACAGAACTACCCTCCACCCAGTTAGCCAAATGCAAAACCTGGAACCTGGAAGCCACTCTTAACTCCTCTTTCTCCCTTCTACCATATGTAATTTATTTTCAAGTTGTTTCAATGTTTTCTCTCAACTCTCCCCCTAATGGGAAAAGCCCCCTCCAAACTATGTAAAGATTGACAGATTGTTGATCAGCATGAAATACCCCCATCTGAAATACTTCAGTCCTCCCAGGTTAAGTCAGGTTCCTTTAATAAGGTTTGTAATAAACTGTAACCCTGCCTTACTGGTTTGTGTTAGTCCTTTCTTCCCTTTACACAGTAGGATATAGTCATGTTCATTTTCATTTCTATAAATGTTCTGTATGAACCTTGGTCAGCCTCTAAGACTTCAAATAATGGGCTGGATGACACCCTCACTAACCTGTTTAGTTTCCACTGAATCTCAATTTAGACATCACTTCCTCAGAAAAGTCATCTGGGACTCCCACCCTCATCCCAGTTTAGGGGCTCCTCTTGTATTCCTATCACAATTATCCCCTACTATTATATGACTGCACCTTCTTCAAGAAAATAAACTTTATGAACACACAGACCATTTCTACTTTATCACTGTAAACAGCTCTACACAGTGCCAGGCACTCTATTTAATTAACTGCTAATATAAATTAAACTGAATTGTCTTTTTCTTCATCTCTCTATTCTTGTCCTTATAATCTGGGAACATTTCTCAACCTTGTCTTCTACTGATTCAAATGTCTGATTTATCATTTCTGGTGTTGATCAAATTTAATGCATCTAACTTTAGTACCTTTTTTCAATTGCATGTCATTCTCATTTTTCATCTTTGCCTGTTATAATGACTATCACAATTATTTTAGGACTTTATAAAAAGTCTAAAAACCTCTGCTTATGGCAATGTATCTATTTTAGAGCAGAATAGCAGAGTTCTCAGTGCACTTTTTTTTTGCTGTAATTGTTATTTACAAATCCCACCTTTTTTTCTCTTTGCTTGTTATCGATTAAGGCCTGGTTTGAATCTCAGCAAATGGGTAGGATACCATAGAAATTGTTCAGGTGTTATGTCACAGGCTGGCAAAAGACTACACCTGCATCCTTTACAAAAGGAACAAGGGGGTGGGGGAAGAGCCAGGGAGAGGTGGAAAGGAAGCACAAGAGGACAACAGGAATGACAAACCTTTTGCTTGCCACTGTACACTGCAGAGGCATGCAGACCTCTCTGGTATTCCCCAACAGCCCCCCCAAAAGCAACAACATATTATGTGAAAAATTTCTACCAATGTGTATTCTATTTAAAAACAGTGATCAAAGCAAATGCCACTCTTCGTCTTCTCTTAGGAACAAATGATTCTGAGGTGGTAGACGGAGACACCACATCCCAATGTTCTCAAACTATTAAGGGGACTGGCTGTGGCAGAGTAGAAGCAAAAGGTTACACAAAGTTCATTAGTAACATTTATAATATTATTAACCACTTATCCTACTTTACTATACTTGCATAGATGATGTTCTAAATTTTTCAACCCGCTTTTATTCTATTAGGGAAAATTCAGTACATGTATGTGTGTCTGAGGTACATGGAAGGCTTTTCACTGTGCCTTTCTACTACCACATTGGCCATAATTTTAAAGTACGAAATGTGTTACTGTTGTTAAACTGATTCAGGAATATCCTTCCCCAATTTGCTTTTTGATAGCATCAAATGATTAAACTGTCTAGGATAACTGAAATTAAGACGGGATAGGAATGACAGGGAAAAGGTGATCTCTAAGTGTTACATTAATCGTACATAGCATTAGAATAAGTCATCCAGTATTGATGGTTCATACATATTAAAATAAATGCATATTAATATTTCACAGTTAAGAATGTCTTCAATTGGTTTCAAAAAATAAGAGCTTACCTATGTAGAAAAGACAATTACTATGCATGATTTATCATATCAAATACATGGCTCTTTCGCAAAGCATCGTATCAATCTAAAAAAGAGTATGTATTTTTCAAATAAACACAAGATAGCCGATTAATTCTGAATAAGTAGTAACAACTTTATTTTAACTCATGTTGAAATGCAAAAAATATTTTCAGCAACAAGATACAAGTATTATGTATCTTATCATTAACATCAGCTAATTAAAAACGAGGCTGAAAAGTTCAATATAAGTTTTTATACACTTGAATCCTGAAAATCAATTTCCCCAAGAACTAATCTTTAAATAATTTTTGCGGAATTTCATTTTCAAAAATGAGACTCACGTAAGTTACATCTTCATTTTTTAAAACTGAATGCAAAATTTACTGGGTTACAGTATACAATGATAAACTCTGACAACAGAAAAATTTAAATATAAGAATTTCTTTTCAAACATAAAGTTCACATACTGCAAACAGAAGACACTGTGTGATTTCATTCCTAGTAAGGAGTTAGTCCTGCATATGTTAGGCACTCAATATTTGTTCAACTGGACCTAAAATTTACATCATTCCATGAACACTTAAATAAAGTAGAGCTCATTAACTTGTATAAAAAAGGTTTGTAAAATACACTCATGTGTGCGGAAAGTGCTGTCTTTATAATCTGAGAACACTAAAACAAATCCACTCACCCACCCACCTTCTTTTGTAAGAATACATTGAATATTTTTATTTTATCCATCAAAGAGCATGCATGTCCAAGTCAGAATAATTCACCTCGTCAAGTATGCTTGGCTCTAAGCCAAGTATATTTAAGTATGTTGAGATGGATTTTCACAATCCCTGTTCTATTTTAGTAACACTGGGTCATATCTATGACCCACATTTTATAAAGAATTCTGATTAAGATTTTAAACTTATGCACAAAATTTAAACGGGTAAATTATTAATTCTAATTTTGGCCATCTAAGCTCTTATTTAGATCCAGTTTTAAAAAAACCAATAATGTTCATGACAACTTTTTGAGATCTTTGTTAATATTTTAAAACAATTTTATTATAACTGATGTCCTAAAAAGGCACTGTTTTCACATTTCATCATGCAGTAAATTGATCACATTTTTGAAAATTATCATTTGCTCTGTTAATCAATTGTCCTCCAAAGTAAAGCACATTTAAATGAAATATTTCTGCTAACCTGAACTTTCAACATTTAACTGATTTCTATTTCCAGAAATTCACTCTTTTTAACATACCACACACAAGCCCCAAACAAATACAGGTATTTACACACACACAGACACACACACGCATACACACACACACACACACAAATGATCACATTATTTCATGCAAGGTTCTCCAATTACCATTTCAAGACAATGACACATGACTATTCAAGGAGGTAACACTGGCAAGCCATATTATGGCACCTTCATTATTTGTGCTCCAAATATCAACACACATTAAAATTAAAAAATGAAAAGGCACAAATATAGTATTTCTAAGTGTTGGTCTAAACAACAGTTACTCAATGATTATTTTTATAGTATGTAACATTTTAAACCATTCACTACTTTCTCAGAAAAAGCCCTGCTTAAGGTGACAAAGGGAAACAGGAACAGGCTAATAGTTCAAAAGGCTGGACAGAATATCTATGCCTATTTTGAAAGTAATGTATGTAGCTTAAAAATGAGGGGGAGGAGGCTATTAGAGCACTCATGTCAGAATACATTGTTTTTATCATTGCCTCAAGAACCCACAATACCAAAAATATACATAATAAATAAAAAAATAAATCAACTACCATATGATTCTGTTAGTATAATGGTAGGCGTTATATTATCTGAAAAGTGGACATTTCTACACACATGGATATTCTTACAGCACAGTGTTTGACATTTTTGGTACAAAATGTGCTACCAAACTAAAAAAAAAATCTTTATAATAAAATCCTTAAGATTTGCAATAAACTCTCGAGTAAGAAGAAGCTGAAATGTTCATTATATGGTATTTTTACTGAAGTCACTGTGGTTAGAAATATAGATTCAAGCGGTGAATTAATTCACAATGTGCCGGTGTGGTGTGCATTGGATATAAATGGATACATCAGTACTTTTCTGATATATGACAACATAATTCTATAGCCTGAGGGAATTTTTGTTTTCTTATAAGATCCTCGAAAAATCTTAAATTGGAAATGTATACATATGTATGTGTGTATGTGATTTTTAAAATTATAATATTGCAAACTTAAGAGGCTCAATCATATGACGGATTTAAGGAAGTGAATTTCTACCTCCCATAATACCCTTACACAGGATGAAGGATGAAGTCCATCACCAGGTAAGAATCTTTCTTCTATCCCAAGAGATTCTTCCAATTTCAAATTTAAGTTACCACGACAAAGAATGAAACTACATAGAAAGTAATGAAGACAGGTGAAAATACGATCTTTTTAAACTCCAGGTTGTTGTGGATAACAAAAGGTTATTTGAGTTTTTTCAATGTAAATATGAATCCCGATGAATCTGGATACATTAAAATTGCTTCAGTTAACACCTAACAAAGAGATAGCAAAAATAAGGTCTATTTGAAAACACCTCAAGCTTCATTTTTTCTTTTGTCCTGACTTCAAACATTAAATAAACAAATTATACAGATTTTTATCTGAAGAATAGTTATGTTTGCAAACATAGGTATATGCATTTTTTTCCAGTGACACACTTTTTCCCTTGTGGTCAAACATAAATTGTGCCCTTAAGAAGCACATTGTCACCACCACAGTAAGTCAGATGTGGTGCCCCGACACTGACTACTTCTGCTTCTCCAGGACAATGCACCAGAACAAACCTCCCTTGAGAACACAACTATCAACCACTGAACGTGTATATGTATTTAAAGCTAAAATTCATTTATAATAAAGAACTGGCCCATGAAAATCAGTTTATAAATAGTTTATCCTGTTCACATTATGCAGAATTTCAGTATCATCCACAATGTTAGTACAGTAACTGAAACACAATGAAGAAAAACGGGGAGGCGGGGAGGTTCCTAGTGTGACCTGACATAGTCTAAGGGTTCTCTCCTTTGGTATGCATCTCCCACAGGCAAGTTATCAGTTCACTATGTGAAGGAGAGTTGACTATCCAGGATTCATTTATTGTTCAGGTGTCTTTTCCAAAATGTGAGAAAATAGGAGTCAATTCAATAATGAGTATCTGTAATCCAAACCAATTTAACTACAATCAAGGATATTTCTTATCTATTATCATAAACATCCCAGTTGTCTCCATCTAAAAATTTCTTTCAAAAGTTAAGACACAATTAATTATACCTTAATAATTCCCTCAAAAGCAAAAAAATATATGTACCATTCAGCATACAAAAGTTACACAGTAAAAGTGCATATATATCTTTCTTAATTGGCCCAATCATTAAATTTACATTTGGTCATCCTTACTTTTAACATGTACAGAATTCTTCATATAAATGTAGGTCAGTATAAATTAAAAAAAAAATTACTTCCACACAATACATGCTTTCTTCATGAAATCTTAACCTCAATCAGTTCTTAATCATTGTAAACTCAGAATAAACCCACAGTTTGTTGGACAGTTAACATACAAGACAAACATCACAAATGTCACTAAAAATCTGGGCCAACTCATTGCATATTTGCCCCCTGAAATGAAAAATAAATTAGAATTGAAGCAGTGTATTGCCGTAACTTACCTTGAAGGTAAGAGGGTTCTCCCATATTTATAGAACTTAGACTGGAGACATTACTGGTAATCTCCAATACAAGTGCTTTTAAAGAGAACTTAGTTTTAAACTTTGAGATAGCATAGGACAAACCCTATAAAATTCATTTTTCTTTTTGCAAAATAATGGAAGATCCTTTTGAAACTTAATATCTTCAGTTATCAATATTACTGCATTATGGAGCTAGTGCAATTCTGCATAGCCTTGGTCAAAATGACAAGGCACAATAAAAAAAAAATTAAAGTATTATATGAACAAGAGAAGTCACTGAAGATAATTTAAGGCCTTGAAGTGAATTAATCAGTCTAATTTAAAGCTGAAGAATAAACCATAAATTATCCACCTGAAATGCAAGCAATATGCTTTTTCAGCTTCTGTTCTGTGGACAAAATAACAGAAACAACTCTTGCTTATGGTTTGTGTATTAGAATCCTTCTGGACCTGGAGGAGTAAAAGTCAATTCCATTTTTCAACTGTTCATGGAAGATTTCAGGACTGTTTTAGCCGTTTGCGTGGAATGCCAAACTGTGGACACTGCGCAGATGCTAGTGCTCGAAAGGCTTCTGCTACTAAATGAGGGTGAGACTGAATCATGGACTTCCACCCCGATGTTTCCATTATGTCGGTTGCTTGGCTGAGAAATAGAATTAAAAAGATGTTCACTAAAGAGTACTTTTCAAAATGTACTGTTGCACTGCAAATTTCAAAATATTTGGACACTTTTTACCTAGGTATTCGAATCATTTGCTTTTATTAAAATACCATCTTTATCTTACTGGTATTTTCTGTGGCAACTGAAACTATTAAATTTTTCTGGAAGTCCTATTCCCTTAAAGTATGCGACATAGGTCTTCACAGTTCAACTCTCATTGTTACCATTTCTGTACCAGCTCTTTCAAGAGCCCCTTTCTCTGCTTTTATATGCCTCTTATAAGGCAGATTTTCTCTTGAGTTACAAATATTGAACTCTACTCTTCTCCCTTAACATTCATTATTCATTCTATCTCATCCACTATTCACAATTTTAACTATGAAATTCAATGATGTTAACTACTGATTTGCTAAATCCTAGGGCTCCACACAAAGTTCATTCCCAACCACTTGGTTTTCTCACTTGGATGTGCCTCAAGACCCATAAATTCAGGACTGTCAGATGAGAGCTCATCATCCCTCTCCCCAACCCCAAATTCTTCCTCCTACCTTTCCAGTCAGCTAAAACTTCCACCATCATCCAGTGATGCAAGCTAGAAATCTGGGAGTCACCATAGACTCTCCTCTCCAATCATCAAAACCTTATTTTAAGGTCTTAAAGGCTTCAGAGATGTCCTGAATCCCAGTTTAAGGCCCACATCATCTCACGTTTGGATTATGACAACAGACTCCTAAGTGGTCTTCTAGTCTCCTGCGCCTCTCAAACCGAGCTTCCATAATGCTACCTTGGTAACACAAATATATGAGGCCCTCTTCATTGTTCCCCACTGCTCATATCCAAGTTCTTTAGAAAGACAAATACAGCATCATATTATGTTTGGTTTCTTACTCTACCCACGCTTCCAACCCTCTTCCATGATCTGGCATTTTATACTCTGATACTGAACTACTTATTGTACCCTATGTACACTATGCTCTCACCAAACAGTAACAGTAAATAAATGCTCCAGCAACAAATCTAGTTACCCTTCCTTGCCTCATTTCTCTCCTTTATGCCATCTACCATCCAAGTCATATCTAAATACTAGATTCTCCCTTCAAAATATTTCTTACTTTCTTTTCTCTCTAGCCCCACTGTCACCAATCAAGTCTAATTTCCACTGCTCATCTCTTGCCTGAACTACTCCAATAACTTTCCAACTAGCCTACCTGTATTCAACCTTGTTTCTCAATTACTATCGCCACCGTAACCTCCCCACAATTCGTTCTCCACCCTGCATGCAGAGATTGTTAAAAACGCAAAACTAATCATGTCCCACTCTGGGTGAAAACCCTTTACTGGTCACCTACTACTCTGAATATCTAAAAATTCTAATGTTATTTTACATGGCCTTTCAGGATCTGACCTCTGCCTACTTTCTCCTGCTTCTTATTACCTATCTCCCCGCCGCAACACACACACACACACACACACACACACACACACACATACACAGAGTATACTGCTCTTTCTCATTATTAAAACTTTGCACATCTCATGCCCTTTTTCTGGGGTGTACTTTTCTTCCTCTCTTCCCTCTTCTTTACCATGGTAACCTCTACAATATTTCTGGTATTTAGTTTCATAACAATTTTTTGAAAAGGCTTTCTCTGATTCCTAGATTAGGTTAAGTCTCTGCTATATGCTCCTAAGGGTATGCTACATATTCTCTATCATCACACTTTATTGCAATTACCTGTTTAATCAATCTCATGGACCATAAACTCCATGAAGGCAGGGAAAATATATGTCATGCTCACCACTGTATTCTCTATACTGTGCACTGTAACTTGGGAATTTACTGGATAATAAAAGATAAGTATCTGTCAAAAGAATGATCAACTACTACTTTACGCTTCTATACTTTGGCATGCTGTCCCTTCTGTCTGCAATGCTTGCTACTTCCTTCTTAGTTCTGCTAACTCCTATTTGTGTTTTAAGACTCAGCAATCTCTAGGAAGCCATTTCTAAATTTCCAGGGTTAGTCAAGTGCTTGTACATATTCTTCTATTGTATTACTTAGCATATTATAATGAAATGATATATTTATATATATATCTATATTAGATAAATTTCTCAGGACCAAGAATTTCTCTTGAAATTATTTTTATATGCAGTACCCTACCTAGCATTGTACTTGACACACAGAAGATACTAGAGTAATGTTTGCTGAACTAAATAGCTGATACCAACAAAACAATTTTTTAAGTTGGCAAACATCAAATTATTAGGTTGGTGCAAAAGTAATTGTGGTTTTTGCCATTAAAAGTAATGCCAAAATCTGCAATTACTTTTGCATCAGCCTAATACCAGTGTGTCATTGTGTTCAAAATTTCAATTAGTTGTTTAGAATCACATAGATACCTATTATACCTTTTTCATTTATTAATAAATATCGATTGATGAATATGAATACAGCTTCTCCAAGGGGGTACAAAACAAGCTATTTTTTGACACTGAAAAAGTTATAAAATGTAAAGTATTTCCTTAAGAGTAAAACTAGCGCTTGAAAATGGCTAAGTACAAAGGATCCTAAACTGACATTTGATGCTAATATATTTTAAACGCAAAACAATTTTTCTCTAGGATCAAATACCATGATGATATCATATTAGCATACACTGATCAACATATTATACAAGACAACCAATAATTTTAAAGTTTTTTTTTTTTTTTTACTTTCAGAAAACAGAATCTACAAACTAATAGGATGAACTCAGTTAAACAACTTCACATATATCAAAACAGATTAAAGCAATGGGAAATAATTAAGTCAATAAACTAATTCATTTCATTCTTTAAAATATTTGGCCGGGTGCGGTGGCTCACGCCTGTATAATCCCAGAACTTTGGGAGGCCGAGATGGGCAGATCACGAGGTCAGGAGATCAAGACCATCCTGGCTAACATGGTGAAACCCCATCTCTATTAAAAATACAAAAAATTAGCTGGGTGTGGTGGCGGGCTCCTGTAGTCCCAGCTACTCGGGAGGCTGAGGCAGGAGAATGGCATGAATCCAAGAGGCAGAGCTTGCAGTGAGCCGAGATTGTGCCACTGCACTCCAGCCTGGGCGACAGTGCGAGACTCCGTCAAAAAAAAAAAAAAAACAAAACTTCCCAGTTTCTTACATCAACTTCTGATAATTTGAGGAAGTGAAATTTAAGGGTTTATAGGCAAAACTAATCAAAATCAGAAGCAAACACTTCAACCTATTGACTCCCCATTTTGATTTCAGATAATTACAAAGAATATTAAAGTCATGAAAAATAAGAGAAGGGAAAAAGTAGAATAGTATGCTCATATTCACAAGAGTATGCTCATATTCACAAGATCCAGTCTTAGAAGATATAGCAACTATCCTACTCCTTATAGGTTCACTAGGGAAAAGGGAGTATCAAATTGTTACCATTTTTGGAATATTAGGAAGCTAGTCTAATATAGCATATTACTCAAGGTACCTGGCTAACCTAAGAGGCAGTGAGTCAGCCTTCAAAAAGGCTTTCTCAGCAAATCTGGAGGGTAACATTCCTCATAAGAGTAAATGAATTATTTCCCACACTTTATGGAATGTTTTTTGAAGGGGCACGGACTGGATCTCTAGCAATACCTGGACTCTGCTATATACCACATGGCATTATGCACTTAAGATATGACAGCATCTATCCGAGGTTGCATTAGAAGCTGACCTACAAGGGAGCATAGCCTCAGGAATCCACTAAGTAGTCTTTGTTTGTTTGTTTTTAATAACTGGCAGTTTGCTTCATATGACATCTGGATTCATACTTATTGTAGATGAACAAAAGGCTATGCAAACATTTAATTTCACTTATGCAGAGCAACTTTAAGTCAGAAACTGATATCATCTTACTTGCTGTTCCAGTTTTTCCCATCTTTACACCCAAGTTGTCGAAGTACACTGCACCTGCATTGAAGATTTAAACATACTTAAAAAAAAGTCCGGTGAAAAAATATTGAAGGTGTCATGCCCACTGAAATATAAGCATAGCTTACCTATTAATAAAGTCTATGGCTTGTGCTTTCAACTGTTCTGCACTGTGCAAATCTGCAAGGACAAGGGTATCCGCAACATTCTCTACTGAGAGGTTACTACACAAAGCTTCTTCGCACATGACCTTCAGCCGTTCCAGTGCATACTATCCAAAATGAAAACATAACCATTAAACATTTACTCCAACTAAGTTCCTGAATACATGATACATTTGTAACTTGGAAAATAAAGGTAAAGTAGATTATTCTTTACAATTATTTTAAAATTCTTTAAGTTACTGTTTTAACCTAATATGAAGAAAATATAAATGAATGTACTTAGAAAAAAGACTAATTTTGTTTAGGAAACTGCAATTTGCATAAGTGTATTTTTTAAAGTAGGATTTATTCTAAAAAGCTACCTTATTACTCAGTATTCTTAATAAATATACTTCTCTACTACTTCAAACACTAATGTGTACCACCAAGTATACTGCATGCTGCCACCACTCAGTATTGAAGAATGAATTCATTATAATGTCAAATAAATCATATTTACAACCACTAAACATTCTTGCAGTTATTAGTGTATGTTATGTAACATGCTGAGCAGCTTTACTACAGTATAACTGACACACAATAAAGTACACATAAGGTTCACACTCTGGTAAGTTTATACAGCCATAAAACCATCATTAACACTATAGCAAATATACCAATCGTCCCCCAAAGTTTCCCCCTACCTCTTTGTAATCTTTCCCTCTCGCCCCACCCTAGGTAATACCCCTGATATGATTTCTATCACTATAGATTACTTTGCATTTTCTGGAGTTTTCTATAAATGAAATCATATATTACATATTTGTTTTTGTCTGACTCCTTCATTCAGTATAATTATTCTGAGAATAATGAATGTTATTGCCTATCAATAGCTCAGTCCTTTTTATTCCATCATACATAGATATACAACAAAACGTTTTACACATTCAACTGCTGATGAATATTTGGGTTGTTACCAGTTCTTGGCTGTTACAAATGAAGCTGTTAGTCATATACAAGTGCCTGTATGGGCATATGCTTTCTTTCCTCTTAGGTAAAAACCTAAAATTGGACTCACTAGATCACAGTGTAAGTTTATGTTTAACTTTCTGAGAAACTGTTGAACACTTTTCCAACGTGGTTGTACCATTTTACATTTCCAACAGCAGCATATGAGAACCCTACTTTTTCCATGTCTTTAACATATGAGAATCCTATTCTTCCACATCCTTGAGAACACTTAGTATGGTCTTTGTACTTTTAGCCATTATAATGATATGTAGGAATATCTCATGATGGTTTGAATTTACATTTCCCTAACGACCTAATGATGTTGAGTATCATTTATTTTTGAGACAGGGTCTTGCTGTGTTGCCCAGGCTGGAGTGCAGTGGCACAATTAGGGCTCATTACAGCCTCGACCTCTTAGGCTAAAGGAATTCTCCCATCTCAGCCTCCTGAGTAGTTGAGATTACAGGCACATGCCACCACACCAGGCTAATTAAAAAAAAAAAAAAAAAAAAAAAAATTGTAGAGATAGGGACTTACTATGTTGCACTTGCTGGTTTCAAACTCCTGGGTGCAAGTGATCCTCCAGCCTAGGCCTCCTAAAGTGTTGGGACTACAGGTGTGAGCCACCATGCTTGACTAGAATATCTTTTAAAGTATTTCAGACATTATTTCAGAAAATGTCTGCTCAAATGTTTTGTCTACTTTTAGAAATAACATTGTTTTCTTATAACTGAGTTTTGAGAATTCTTTATATAGTCTGAATACAAAAGTCAAATATATTCTGAATAAAAGTTGTTCATTAGATATCTGCTGTGCAAAATATTTCCTCCCAGTTTGTAGCTAATCTTTTTATTGTCTTTTGAAGAAAAGCAGTTGTAATTTTATTGAAGTCTATTTTATCATTTTTTTCTTTTACAGATTTTTTGGTGCCACAGCTAAGAAATCTCTGCCTAACCTAACATCACAAAGACTTTCTCCTATGTTTCGTTTTAGAAGTTTTAGATTTTTAGGTTTATGATCCATTTTGCATTACTTTTTTTTTTGAGATGGAATCTTGCTTTTTTGCCCAGGCTGGAGTGCAGTGGCATGATCTTGGCTCACTGAAACCTCTGTCTCCTGGGTTCAAGCGATTCTCCTGCCTCAGCCTCCCAAGAAACTGGGATTACAGGCACACACCACCATGCCCAGCTAATTTTTGTATTTTTAGTAGAGACAAGGTTTCATTTACCATGTTGGCCAGGCTGATCTTGAACTCCTGACCTCTAGTGATCCGTTTACTCTGGCCTCCCAAAGTGTTGGGATTACAGGCGTGAGCCACCATGCAAGGCCTGCCGTATTTTTTTTTTTTTTTTTTGTTATGTATGGTTTGAGGTACACATGTAAGCATTCAATTGTTCCTGTACCACTTGTTTAAAGATTATCCTTTTTCTACTAAACTGTCTTTGCACCTTTGTCAAAAATTAAATATTCATAATGCGACGGTCTATTTTCATATTCATATTCTTTATTCTGTTCCATTATTTGTGTATCTTGACACCAGTACACACTGTCTTAATTTCTAAAGCTTTATAGTAAGTCATGATATCAAGTAGTGTTAGTCCTCTACTTTATTCTTTTTTTCCCCAAAGTTATTACACATAAAATCTTAAATCAGCTTGTCAACTTCTGGGGGAAAAAAAAAAAAAGAAAGAAAAAAGACTGCTAGAATCTTGAGAGGAATATGGTGACTCTACTATCAATTTTAAAGACAAATGACATTTTAACAATATTGAGACTTTCAGTCCATGGACAAGATTTATGTACTTATTTAAGTCTTCCTGAGTTTCTTTTAGCATATTTTGTAATTTTTTTTTCTTTTCAACTTTTATTTTAAAATCAGGGAGATACATGTGCAGGTTTGTTACAGAGGTATATTGTGTAATGGACATAAACATGGGAACAACAGACACTGAGGACTCCTTGAGGGGGTAGAGAAGGAGCGAGGCAAGGAATGAAAACTTACCTATTATTGGGTACTATGATCATTACCTGGGTGATGGGGTGAATCACACCCTAAACCTCAGCATCACACAATATACCTTTGTAATTTTCAATGTGCAGGTTTTAAACCTCTTTTTTCAAATGTATATCTATGTATTTAGTACTGACGATGCTGCTATTGTAAATGGTGTTTTTAAGTTTTTATTGAGACAGTTACAGATTCATGTGCAGTTGTCAGAAAAAATAGATTCCATATACACTTGGTCCAGTTTCCCCAATAGTAACATTTTTCAAATGATGTGTATATATACACATATACCATCCATCGACACATAACACATGCATAAGTACATATATACATACATACACGCATATGTGAACTTGTATACTGAATGTGCTTTTATGATTGAGAACCATTGGCTTATACATTTTTCTGATGTTTTCTGCAGTTTCTCTGCCTTCAAAAAAATCATTACAAAAAAGTATTATAAAATTGTTAATATTGTTTTTGCTCTTTCTATGCTGTCATAATAAAAAACCATCTCTACATGGAGAGAATCAAGTTACATAATATCCAATATTTTTTTCTTTTTTTAAAAAAGGTCATGCACTACATCTCAAGACTAAAAATACCTGAAAATTACATATGCCACTGTGTGTGTTCTTTTAAATGGAAGTCCATATACACTCAAAACGACTGAGTTTACAGGTTACTCTCCCATGAAAAAAATCACTTCTTTCTGGTTCAAGATGCTTTCACATCGTGACTTCAAAAAAAAAAATTTCATTTCCAGATTACCCTACTGTATGGTATTTCATAAAGCTCTCATGAGCCATCTACAAATAATACAAGTTATTTGGAGTTTGCATTTGATGACAGCATTCTATATAAATCAAGCTTGAGGGTATATTTTGGTTCCTTAAGACCTAATTACTTACTTTGTCTGCAGCTGCCAACAAGTTGTCAGCCATTTTGTCAAGGTTTGGTGCTCTCCCTGTGTAAATGAACCTCATCATTTCTTTAAAAACTTCAGGGTCTAAATCATTTATTTCCACTTGATTCTGATATCAAAAAACAACACAAAAAAGTTAAAAAAAATGCACACACAAATGAACCAAAGTGAATCTTTGACAGTAATTTAAAAGCCCTACATCTACACTAAAATAGTGTATAACTCAAATACACATATACAGATATTTCTAAATTCTACTTTAAAATTGAGGTAGGTACATCTTCATTAAGTACTTCGGCAAAGTGAAGTGGACAAGTCCAAGAGGAAAAGCATACACTATCAGAGAGGTGGGAACCATGGCCAGCTGGACAGCCCATATCCGGATATTCAGACCAAGCCAAGCACCACCATGTGGAAAAAGGAGCCCCAAGTTTTCAATTAAAAACAGCTAAGAAAAAAAAAAAACCAAGTAAACAAACAGAAAACTATAAACCAAATAAAACACATCTGTGTTAAGTTTCTGACCACTATTCTAAAGGACACTGGCTATTAACCCTTTCTTTGTTGAATCCCTAGGTCCTAATACAACACCTAAGACTCTATAACAAACAGTTCTATTCCCAGAATTAATCAAAAGTAGGGCAAGCTACTAGAGGTAACAACAAAGCCCACTACCTCAGAATTCTCCCATTTGCAAAAATGGCATGTGTTATCATATACTGGCACTTCCTTGCTTACCTGAAAAACAGTCAAGTCCAAAGAGGACTAGTGCTTTTTTACTGCACGTTTTTGTATTTAGTTTCTTTGCTGAGATCAATAAAGCTAAATATCTAACTAAATGACAGCAAATTTTTCTGACCCCTTGATGTCAACAGTATATGATATCATTGATGTCTCCCAACTTGGAAGTGATCAGAAGGCTGATCACAGCATCTCCCCAAACCAAAATTTGAGAAAGAAAGCAGTTATTTTATTGCAGCATCTAGTTCTGCAGAAAGAATAAAATTGAGCCACATGAATAAACTCTGGAGTTGTCCAGCTGGAGCCGTACGGTCCACAAGTTATGCAAACAGCAAAGAATTAACCTCTGATCTCTAACATAACTATATTTCATGATGACAAGTGAAAGAGAAACATCTGGGGGAGTCAAGTAGGTAACATCCTGATTACAGTTGGTATACAATAATACTGATGTCATCTATGTTATTTTTGTTGCTAGAAAACAGACTCCAAAAATCAATCCATAAAGTCTACAAAGGCAGAATATATACCTTGAACAGAGACTTCTCAAATAGCTATGGACCAGAAGAGTCCTTTGGATAACTATCCTTTTGCATAATAACTATCTAATTTACCTACCAGATGGGCAGAAAAAATAGCTGTTCCCTGGAATATTCACTGCACATCCACATTGAGCTACATCTATTATTCTATTATAGAACACATTTTTTCCTATTTATAAAAATTTTCCCTGCTTATCACAGTATGACAATGAGAACATTGCACTACTACTTTTAAAACATACACCCAACTACTTTACCTTTATATAAATTAAATATTAGCCTTTAAGCCATGTTTACCTTTTTGCTTTCTTCCATTTCGTGTTCAAACATGGCGTTAAAAACTGGGGATCGAGCTGTAACAAGATTATGCATCATTATTTTATGCATAAATGTATTTTTTAAATGTACTATATTACCCCATAAGTAGACAGTACCTGCAAGCACAGATTTATGAGCTTTAAATTCTTGTCCTCTCACGAAAAAACTGCAGTCTGTAAATCTTGTGTTTTCCCAGAGATTACCTAAATCTTCTGCTAGACGACACTCAGGCACCTTCAAAGTATTTGTATTAGTATGTCCTGATATGTTTACTGAATCTTGGACCACACTCACCTAATAAAAAAGGAACAGCAAGAAAAACACTTTCACAAAGTAATATCAATAATTAGTTTAAGTCTATACTTCAAATTTTTTTAAGATTATTTGGATAATTCAATGTACTCCTAATCAAAATTTATAATATCTAGAAACTGAAATTAAAAACACAATTTAAAGGAGAGAAATGAAAAAATTAGAAATAATATAGATCTTTTTCAATTTATGTAAATAAATGGCTTATCAATTGGTCAGAATGCTTGATTATTAATTACAAAAATACTTCTCAATAGAAAAGCCACAATATGATATAAAAACTCAAACAAGAATACACCTTTGTGAGGTGGAGAAATAAATTTCTTTTTTATTTTCTTACACTTCAAACCTATCTACATTTAAATTTTACTATATGTACATAAACATAGTATTTTGTTTAGAAGTCAAAATGACTTTTTACAGTATAAAAAAGGTGATAAAATTACAGTCTATGATATGCAAATTGAGACGTGTTTAAAGTGTTATTCCTAATGTTTCACTTCTAGTAAAACTAATTTAAATACATATTAAACTGATTTAAATGTTAAGGTACAAAAACTTCCACAAAAGCAATTGTAATTATTAAAGTTCATGAAAATCTTTTATGGAAGATGAAGAGCAAGAGCAATATAATTTAGTTCAATTTGCAGACCCTTATTTACTTAATAATCAATAAAAGTAGGTATGATTACGTATTATTTTTATGGAGATTCCAATATAATATGGATTAAGTTATTTCCCATAAAAGATGACTACATACTGAATATCATAAAACACTACTGATTAAGTCTTGCACACCACTTTTTAAAAAATTTTATTGATTTTTTATTTTTGAGACAAAGTCTGGCTCTGTCGCCCAGGCTGGAGTGCAGTGGTGTGATCTCGGCTCACTGCAACCACTGCCTCCTGGGTTCAAGTGATTCTCCTGCCTCAGATCTCCCGAGTAGCTGGGAATACAGGGGTGCACCACCATACTCGGCTAATTTTTGTAGTTTTTAGTAGAGAAGGGGTTTCACCATGTTGGTCAGGCTGGTCTTCAACTCCTGACCTTAAGTGATCCACCTGCCTTGACCTCTCAAAGAGTTGGGATTACAGGCGTGAGCCACTGCACCTGGCTGCACATCACTTTTTTAAAAAATGAATTCTACTATGCTATTAACAATGTCACACTACATTTAATACATGTAAAAATACATTTAAAGAAAACACTACCTTAACTAGTAAGTAAATGTTTCAAAGTAAATGACTTCAAACAAACAAAAAGTGCTACATTACTCATCTATTGCTGTTTTCAACTTCTAAGTTTTGGGATCATTTGTTACGCAGCAATAGATAGCTGCATTAATTTAACAATATTTCATCAGGCTTTTATTAAGTAAAATATAAATAAGGACACACATATATACAGTAAACTATGCAGAAAACAGAATCAGAAATAAATTTGCTACCAACATGCTAACACAAAGTCTAATTATGTAAAGTGTTTGGAGAAGATTAAGTCTCAGAAGTTCCAATACATCTAAACATACAAACATGTATCTCATGTGAATGAACATATACTTCTAAAGAAAAACCAGAAAATTTTTATTTTTCTGAGGATATTATTAACCACTTTTGCCCTAAATTTACATATTAACTGTTTGAAATCATATGTGTCATAGAAATCATCCAATCTATTCACCTTATTTTATAAAGAGACTTCAGACCGTGCTAAAGACAAGGTAAACAAAGTGTTCCAAACCACATTGTGCTGGCTTGTACGAAAGGAAGACTACTCCTAAATCTCCAGATTCCTTTCTTTTCTTTTTTAGACGGAGTCTTGCTCTGTTGCCCAGGCTGGAGTGTAGTGGCGTGATCTAGGCTCCCTGCAAGCTCTGCCTCCCGGGTTCATGCCATTCTCCTGCCTCAGCCTCCCAAGTAGCTGGGACTACAGGCGCCCACCACCATGCCTGGCTAATCTTTTGTATTTTTAGAGATGGGTTTTCACCGTGTTAGCCAGGATGGTCTCAATCTCCCAACCTCATGATTCACCCACCTCAGCCTCCCAAAGTGCTGGGATTACAGGTGTGAACCACTGCGCCTGGCCCAGATTCCTTTCTTTATGGCTCTTTGTGCAATATTTTTTTGATATTTTTAAAAATTAGCAACATTAACACAATTATGATCAAAAAGCATTTATTACAACAATCTTGTGAGATGTTTCTTTAAGTATTGGAGCCACAAGCTATTGTATAAACAAATAAATCTGCCAATAAAGGTTCTCCTATCTTATCAAGTTTTTAATCAAATTATGTCTAAAATTTTAATAACTATAAAGAGAAAAAAAGTTTCACTAATCCTTACCCAACTGCCCTATTCTACTACACATTATAACCTAATGATATAGACACAAAAAATGTTGGTGTTAATATTCAAGGTTTCGTAAGGGATCAGCTCTTTAGACCCTAACAGCATTTATTTGTTCATATCAAGCACTGCTCTTGAAATTTCTAGAGAGAAAAAACTGGATCTGTTCAATGGCTTGCATGATATATACAGCAGAGTTACAAAATGTGATGATGCATTTAACTTCAGAAATGATTTCTTGAATTCTATTTACTGTCTCTTAACAAATTCAAAATAACTTAATTAAAAATTTGGTAAAAAAATCAGGTAATAAAAGGATTAAAAAATAAAGACAATATTATCACAGATATTGATATTATATTTGTATTCTGTATAAGCAAGAACAATTCAGAAGATTTGTATTATTGACATACCTATCTACATAGTATTATCACAGCAACCACAAATTTTAACTAAGACACATAATTAACACTTCATACTCCAAAGAGTATTCAAGAGACTACTTATAGAGCAGAAATTAATGATCTAATTAAAAATTGACACATGCAATGGATTCCGATTTTCTTGATACCTATATTTAAGAAAATGTTAAAAATTTGGTTTTATCTATTACATACTCAAATGCAGGTAATGAATACTCTTACTGAATGGAACCTAGAATAAAAAATTCAGGAAAAAGGCTGAGATTCTTTTCTGAGGTCAAATTTATGCTTCTTTCACAAAAAAAAAAAAAAAGAAAAGAAAAGAAAAAAAGGCAAATGTGCAATCCTCAAAATTGTTACATGTTGCAAAGCAAAACCTCAGTCATTTGACAGTCCTTTTTCAAATTTGCTTTTGGCTCAACTCAAAGAATATAGTTTAGAGTGACAAGGAACATTTGAGGGATCTAATCTGTGACTATCCTGAAAAATGTGGGTCTCTTCCAATGTAGAGCTAACTATTGGTTCCAGTTTTTGAAATCTGAATTTTCCAACTAATTCTAAAAGCCAGGAATTTCCAGTGCTGCATAGTACTACAATTTTGCCATTTTAATCAACTAGTCAAACACCCACCACACTGGCTCCAAAGTGAGAAACTTTTAACAGTCGAATTTCACATGAATATCTTCCAGAATAGTGAGTTTTAGACTTTTTGACTTTCATAGACTGGTGTCATTTTTTTAAAAATCTGGTGACAGAAATAGGGTAGTCAACTTTTCATTTTGCCAAGAAAGGGCTTTTTAGAAAATCCCAACTTCCACCCACTATCATATATAATTATTTTAAAACAGAAAGACTATCTGCTATGATTTGAATGTATTCCACAAAGATCATATGTTGGAAATTTAATACCTAACGCAACACTCTTGAGAGGTGAGACCTTTCAGAGGTAACGAGGTCATGAGGACTCTAACCTCATGAATGGATTAATGTGTTTACTGAGACAATGGGTTTATTAAAGCGAGTCTGGCCTGCTCTCACACACACACACCCTCCTGCCCTCCATCAACCCCCACTCTTCCCCTCACCTCTTCTCTGTCTTTCTCACCATGTGATGACTTCCACCATGTTATGATGTGAGAAAAAGGACCTCACCAGATGTAGCCTCAATCTTGGACTTCAAAGCCTCCAGAACCATGAGCCAATAAAAATTCTGTTCTTTTAAAATTACCTAATCTCAGGTATTCTGTTTAATGGCAACACGAAATGGACTAAGACGCTATCTTAGCAAAAGATAAACAGGATGGGATAAAAGATGTGTCCTTAAAAATGAGCTAGTTAAACCTCATGAAATACTTGTTTATATATATTTTATCTGTACATATATTTTTCCTGTATATCATGAAATGGCATGGGTCTGTAGACTATCAGAATATTTAAAATCTGTTGGATTTCAAAAGATAAATTAAACTAACCAGTTTTCTAGTTTTCCTACTTATTTCTCAATTCCTGTTTTCTGTGTCACTTTGAGAAAAGAGGGCAGAGCTGCTTACACTGCTACCAATCTCTTATCTCTGGCCACTTTTACCACTGTAGGGAACTTGCAAGATTAAGTTATGTTTTGTGCAAAAAGGGTAGCACCCAACTGCCTTACCTGTCTACAGCACCACTTGCAGGGGAGGGGGAGGAGGCAGTTCTTTAGGAAGGGTAGTGCAATGCTTCCTCCTCTTCTGCAAGCAGTGCTGGAGATTCTGTAGAAGGAAGGGCATCCGTGAGCGGGGTGGAAGAAACAATGGAGGGCATGAAGAATGTTAGTTAAAAGTACCTTTTGCCCACCTATGCTAAATACGGTGCCCAGGGTATAATTATCTATATCAGCAAAAAGATCTGTATTTCAGGATCCAAAAATGAATCTGATTGATGCTAAATTTAAAATACATGTCATGTTGGGTTTTGTTTTTGGGGGTCACTAAGCAGGTAGCATATGGATACCAAGCATACAAAAAACAAATCTTAAACTTAATTTCAGCCTTATTTCTGAATTTCTTGGTTGTCTAGGTTCCAGCACAGTGTACTTAGGAAAATATCTGTAAATACTATTTCAATTCTGAAAAAAAAAAAAGTATTTTCTAAAAAGGTTCATTTCTAAAACTATTTTAGCTGGTCATTTTTTGTTTTTGTTAAAATTGGATTAAATAGTCTTCAAGATCCTTTCTGTTCTAAATTAACATTTTAAAAATTTACATGTTGAAATTTAGGATAACTGCTAAAATTCTGGAAGACTCTATAGTAAGGATGCTAAAAATTTTATATGGCATAACCTATATTTATTTAGCATACTACTTAGAATATCTGCCAATTAGCAACAAATACTGTTTTCTTCCCAATTATTTAATAAGACTTGTGCTATGTGCTTTGTCAACCAAATAATTGTATTCATAATAAATTCATCATACAGTTAACTGGTCTTAGTAAAAAATAAGACACAATTATATAGTCCCTGGGGGCATATTTCAATTATTCTTCTGACATAATGTCATACAATTAGTTTGTAATCTTGTCAAGAAATCTTATACACTTAATGTAAAAAGATTACAGCTAACTTACAGTTAAATAAGTTATTATACTCCTAACACACTCATCTGTCCATGATAATCTGTTGAAATATATCTACTGTTGAATACTTGATAAAAATCTTTTCAACTATATTTCTTATGAAAATTATCAACTGCCTTAAACATTTTGATAAAATTGTTACTGATGTATATTCTCTATAAACTGTACTGGTTAAAAATATAATCCTTGAATTCAGTCCAAAGGTGAATCTCAAAAATTCATATAGATAAAACTACCTAACGATAACATGACAAAAGCAAATCCAAACATCAAATTAGGACAAATCATAAGTGTACATTACTGGCAGAGGCAATGGTAGTAACTTTCAAAATATGCCATTCTATGCACATAATTACACCTTATAAGTTTGTCAATAGACACATACATATCTTAAAAATTTGAGAACTATTTCTTAGAATGCTATTTGATTAGATTAATCCAACTGCCTGAACAATCAGAAAGCTTCTCAATGTCTTCCAGGTACTTCTGGGTTCAAACTGATAAACTCTCAGTAATAATGTTGAATACAATCAATCTGAAAATTTTTTTAAAAAGTGACAATATATGTCAGTTATTCAGAATGAAGAAAATATTTAGGAATGTTCACATATTCACATTCACAGTCTTTTCAAGAGAAGAAGGATGTAGTGTTGTAGTATAAGTGTACACACAAATTATAGCTAGAAATATGACATGTTTCCAGACTGGGTCATTACACTGATTTGTAGTCAAGAATTTTCTACAGCTTTTTCTAGTCAAAAATTTACAAATGAAACTTGATGAACTATACCAATTAATTTTTAAAGGGTTATTAATCCAGTTTATACTTTTGCCATATCACTAAATAAACCATGGGGTTCCTTAGAATAAAAGATGTACCCACCTCACAAAATAAGGTAAGCTTGTCATCTGGTAAAAGACCATTAGCTTCGTCAAGCAAAAAGTCCCTTCTAATGAATTTTTTAAAACCCCAGTCCTTCCCTTGCACAAATCGATATGCTCTTTGGCTTTCTGGTGGAAAACAGAATAGAGTTCAAATAAAATAAATATCCAAGAGACTTTTTAAACATGGTAACACAGTTAAATGTGTGAAAACAGGACTTGCCAATACATCCATCATAAAAATTGCAGATATTTGTGTTTATAAATCAAATGTCGTAAGAGTTTTAAGTCGGGTAGACACAGTAACTTCACATGCCTACTCAATTTTGGCCATTGTCAATGAGCTCAATTTCAGACTTCTGGATCTCAAATAGAAAAGTCAGATCAAATGTCATGGAGAAGGAAGAGACCTTTTTAACAATCTAGGCCCTAAAAGACAATGAAATAGGATCAAAACATGTTGGTACAGGCACACTACTTATCATCTAATATCAGAATCTGGTAAGAAACATACATCTTATTTCCTGCTTCTCCCTTTAAAAACGGATGTTCTAAATATCAAGGCATGTTTAAGCTTTCCTGGCATAACCATCCCACTGATTTAAGTTTTATCCAACTATAGAAAAATCCATGAACCTGTGAAAAAGCTAAATAAAGTCCTTTATCATTCCTAAGTCTCCAGACATAACCTCCTCTCCCCTAAAAAGAATTTTTCATAAAAGTCCAAAAGATGCTTTTCGTGTAATTTGTAATAGATTTAATAAATATCTGAAGTAAATATTTCAAATGTCTAAGGTACTCTGTAACAACTATATACTAGGCAGTAAACAAGATCCTCTACAGAAAGTATTCATCATCTATTATACAAAGAATAAAATGGAAGTGGAAAATTAGTAATCAATCTACCTGAAATACTCCACTATCTTAAGGTAAGACAATGTGAAAATATATATTATGTTAGCAATATATAATTTAAAAATGTATGTGAATGTGAATTTTCTGTAATCAAGTTATTTGATTCTGTGATTCATTTCTAGAAAATATTATTCTTCTGCCATACACAATGTACATTTCCTACATCACTCTTCTATTATGAAGCTCAAGGCTACTGCATTTCAGCTGGCTATATATGTGAATTTTGGACTGAAATTAATAGGCCCTGAAACTAAGAAAAATGGCTCCTTTCAGTCAGTGTTCAATCTACTGCTCAAAAAATTCTAGTGACAAAATATCAGGGCACTCTATCTCTTTCTCACTGTTCTTCAGATTTTATTACCTGGCAAAAAAAGGCAAGAGAGAAATGTTTCCTGAGCATCTATTATATATACCAAGCACTGAACCAGGCACCTTGCCCTAACAGCAACTATTTTTCTAAGTGACAACTAGGATGTCATTTTAGGACATGAAGAAGTAATGTTATTAACCATTTTTACATGTTTTACAAAGTCTAAGACTCAGTAAAATAATTATAGCTCTCTGCTGGATTTAAATAATGGTCAAATTAAAAGTTTCAGGTTAAGCAGATTTTAGTGGAAAAAGTCCCAGACTTTTCCAGGTAAAGGTGCAGAAGAAGTCACAACATGTAGTTACAGAAATGTCTTCACTCAGTTTGCAAATCACTTACCCATTGCTTTTGTTTCTTCCCTTTTAGCATTCAGAAGGGAAAATTTGAATTTTGCTCGAACTTCACTTTTGGGACAGCTGACTAAAAGCAAATACAAGGACAAGTAGTCTTTACTTTCATCATCTAATCCCTTTGGGTTTACCCTCAGGCACCTAAAATAAAACAATAAGCTCACATGGAGGAATATAATACTTGAAAAGCATGAGAGAGAGAGAGAATACTGAAATCATGTGTTAATATCACAAACAGCACTCCTGTCAACATCCTCACAGTTCTTTATAATTCCCCACATGATTAGGAACATATTACCAATCTAATATGAAATTATATTAATACTCATTCAGGAACAATAACAACAACAAAATCATGAGCAGATGATGATCACATCAAAAACAAAAAACAAAAATCCAAAGCAAACAAAAATCTTACCATTTCATTTTGTCACTTGGGCCAGATGAAAATGTTGAACTTTTTAACACTTCACCCATTTCCTCTCGACAAAAACTGAAGTTATTAATGGTCCACATGTAGGAAAATTTTACTACTTTAACCTAAGAGATTCAGAAAACCACTTTTATAATGATGACGCTAATACTTTTAACTTGTTACATGTTCAACAGCCTATGATCCAGTCTTCTAACACTTCTAATAACTATGGCAAAGTGTTTCACAATAATATTCTCAACATACTGTAAAATTTATAAGTGACATAAAGTGAGGGATTTTTAAGAGCATGTACCTGTGTGTAACACCAGCTTTCTGCTACGGGACCAGTAGACATATCTCCAGGTAGAGGTGGGGTGGGTTCCCGAGACATTGCCACTTTATTGTAGTCTTTTAGGATTTACGTAGTACCCCACACAGTTGACTACCTTACCTACAAAGGAAAGAAGTCTGATGTACTGATTAAAAAGTTTAAATGACAGAATCAAGAGGGAAGACATATTTAAATAGACATGAAACAATTACTATCCCAAACTAGATTATGAAGGAACATGTGACAATTTTAAATAAATTTAATGATTTTAAGAAATATAAAATAAGTTTTTGTAACATATAACACTTGAAATCTAAACAAACATAGTATTTATAGATAAGATTATTTTGTAAAGACATGTTCTCCAAAAAATCACAAATTTTAAAATAACGTATAGTTTAAGAGTAAGAGCATATACACAAAATCACAAAATATCTTGGAAACATAATGACATCAGTTAATATCTGGCTTACCTTCCTTCACCCTTTTATTGACATTGTCATGAAAACGAAAAGGTTTGCAAAGTTAGAACTATAAATACTAGTTACCCATCTGTCAGACTACAGAAGTTTTCATCAAGCAAAACACAGAATGGAATGTAACAGGCAATGAATGCTCTGTAAGAAGAAATACAGACTTTCTACGAAAGTTTACGTCTATCTTATCAGGTTCTCTGTTAAGACTTTCATCCCTAACAGAGTGCTTCTTACCGAGATGTACTATGTCATAAAATTTCCTCCCAGTTAGCTGTACTATACTTGTACTATAGCTCGTACTATATCCAATGGGATGCACAATTACCTCTTCATAATCTAATCAGGATATTAGTGACCAGATGTTGCTGCTTTGTAATTTAATAAAAGAAAGAGGCACAATCAGAATAAGCTACATAAGCAGTGCACTCTTGAGGTGCAAGAGGGTTTCAAGATTACATGACAATATAAGTATGAAGTCTGGAGAACCATATGCTACCGCAGATAAAACAGACTTTAAGACAAAAATTGTTACAAGAGACAAAGGATATTATATAGATAAAAGGGTCAATTCATCAAGAAGGTATGACAAGTACAAACATATACACCACATAATAGAGCCCCAAAATATATCAAGCAAAAACTAACAGAATTGAAGACAGAATAGACAATTCTACAATAATACTTGGAGACAGCAATACCCAACATTCAATAATGCATAGAACCAGGAAGATTGATAAAGAAATAGCAGACTTGAATAGCAGTATAAAATAATTAGACCTAATAGCCATTTCACCCATCAACAGTAGAAAACACATTCTTTTCAAAAGCATGTGGAACATTCTCCAAGACAGACCACTATTGTTTTCTACAGAGTTGGGAGTAGAAACAGAAGCAGAAACAAAAGTTGAATATTTATTTTAGGAAATTCATAGTTAACTAAATAAAGGTACTGAAAGAGTAATGATTATTAGACTTATCTGTTAGAAAAATCTCTAGTAATATAAGAGAAGGATGTGTCCTGGTCAATACTTTTGCCAGTGGCTGTAAAGAAACATGATAAAATAAACCATCATGACCAATTTCAAAAACAATAAACCAAGAAAAAATATCTGAAATGCATATAGCACATAAAACTAATTTCCTTAATATATGAAGCATTTGTACAAATAAAACAATAAGTAAATAACTCACAGGAAAGAAACTTATAATTAGAAAAATAAAAGTTAAAACTAAATTAAAAAGCCACTTTTTCCCTATCAAACTAGGAACAATCCAAAAGATGAGTGAAAGTGTAAGGAAAGGTGCTCTCATACTTTTCTTGCGGGAATACAAATAGTATAATAATCTCCCTTATTATTTCCTGGTGAGATTTCTGGCAAGAAGGGAATGATGCTAAAATACAAGCTACCAATTTCTAAAAGTATAAAAATGCAGAGGGTGTTACTTGATTTCCATGAAAGCATTTATATGATTTCTGGCAACTTGCATTGATTTCAAAAACATTCACACACACAAAAAAATGATGAGATGAGCAAGCATTTCACAGAAGAATGATTACCAAAAAAAAGAAAAAGAAAAAGTTTACCCTCACTTGTAATCAATGAAATAGAAAAAGAACTCATATCATTTTCTACCTATTGCATTGTCCAAGATTATTTTAAACTGTCAAGCCCTACAGCCAGCAAAATTGCAGAGAAGCAGATGTCACTATACTGGGGATAAGGCTTTGCTATAGATCAATTTTATAATTAGTATCAAAAGAAATTTTGTCAGATTCATCCTATAAACACATCCTAGGAAAATGATTACAACTGTGAAAAAGATAATATTGAGCACAGTATATTTCTGTAATATTAATACATGGAAAATGTGCAACCATTAAGAGTGTATTAAATTTTCTTAATGACAGGGAGAAGTGTTCAGGATATGTTATATATCTAAAAAAAATCAGAATGCCTAACAGGACATTGCTTTTATAAATATAAATAGTATATGGAGGTACTGGTGCACAAAGAAAAACAGACTGGCAGATGGAGGCACTGAGTTGCACTTTGGCATTTCAGTGATAACGTCAAATACATCTAAATATTAAAGGCTATCTCTGGGTGATGAGCTTTTTTTCTTATTTTTATTTATTTATATTTTATCAATGTGTTATGTTTTAATTAATACAGAAATACAAGTAATTATTTTTAAAGGTAGTGGGAAACATGGTTATTTTCAAACTCATATGGACCACAACAAATATGTAATATCTTGTGTCTATGTTATTATTTAAGTAATAGATCCTGGGGTAGAAGGTAAAAAGAAAGAAATCAAATAAAACGTTAACCTGAATCTTTAAGCTTTTATAAAAAGATACTATTATAATTTAATACTAACAAAATACATAAATAAAAAAGTTTTAGAAACTCTGGAGGGTAAAGAGAAAGTTCTTCAATATTTCTAGAAGAGTTATTATCTTCCTGAAGTATAATTCACAACATACCTCATATATAAAAATATACTTCATATACACTTCAAGTGTAATTCATATATAAAAGCAAACCACGGCCAGGCACGGTGGCTCACGCCTATAATCCCAGCACTTTGGGAGGCTGAGTCAAGCGGATCACTTGAGCCCAGGAGTTAAGACCAGCCTGGCAAACATGATGAAACCCTGTCTCTACTAAAAATACAAAAATGAGCCGGGCGCGGTGGCTCAAGCCTGTAATCCCAGCACTTTGGGAGGCCGAGATGGGCGGATCACGAGGTCAGGAGATCGAGACCATCCTGGCTGACATGGTGAAACCCCGTCTCTACTTTAAAAATACAAAAAACTAGCCGGGCGAGGTGGCGGGCGCCTATAGTCCCAGCTACTCGGGAGGCTGAGGCAGGAGAATGGCGTGAACCCGGGAGGCGGAGCTTGCAGTGAGCTGAGATCCGGCCACTGCACTCCAGCCTGGGCGGCAGAGCCAGACTCTGTCTCAACAACAACAAAAAATAATAAAAAAAAAATAAAAATACAAAAATGAGCCAGGTATGGGGGCAGGCGCCTATAATCCCAGCTACTCTGGAGGCTGAGGCAGGAGAATAGTTTGAACCTGGGAGGTGGAGGCTGCAGTGAGCCAAGATCGCACCACTGCACTCCAGCCTGGGCAACAGAGCGAGACTCCATCTCAAAAAAAAAAAAAAAAAAAAAAAAAAAAAGCAAGCTACATAAAAGGTTACAAGGATTTTTTGTCGTTGTTGTTTTCTCTCCAGCTACTCCTTCAAATGATGTAGTTACAAGATGAGGGTATGGAGAATCTGAGTGAACAGAGTGTATGTGTGAGCTCTTTACAAGATATCAGATATGTTGTTTATTCTTCAGTAGCTCTGTGAGATGGGTGTTAATACCCCATCTTAATGATGAGAAAAGAGACACTCTGGAAAGCTTACTTTAGAGTTTAAGTAATTAGAAAATAGTTGAACACAAATTTGCCTGGCTCCAAAGTCAATGCTCTTTCCATAGAATCATGGTGCCCTTCTGGATTTTACAAAGCTGAAACAGGCCTTACTGATCTGTTCCAATTCTTATTTTACAAATGAGGACCAAGATGAGAGAAACGGACTGGCACAGAATATAAGAACCGTCCAAATTTACACTGTTAGATGAATACTAGAACAAAGAACAAAGACAAAGATCTCCCAAAGTCCACTTTAGTGCTATTTCCAGGATTCTACTTCTTTCCTCCTCTTCATAAGAAGAAAAATGAAAATAAAAACAGTAGACTATCAACTACCTATTAACACTCAGGCCTTCCTATTCTCATTCTTACAGAAAAAGCTTGCAGAGAGGGTACAATGAAACTAAGATCTAGAGAAAAACACAAGACAATCAATCCATACACATCAACAAATAAGTAGAAGATTCTTCCCTATCCCATCGTACAGTCTTAAGCATTTCAAGTGTGATATTTCCTACTTTTACTTATTAAAGGGAAAGCATGATTTGTTATTTGAATAAACATATACAAGACTTTCTACTTCAACAAAATGCTTGAGTGTCACAATGTTTTATATATGTCATATAGACACATACAACTATCTAACTTTATATAAAAATTTCAAGTATTCAGAAAACATAAAAAGAATCACACGTCAAACAATCACGTACCCACCATCCTGGTGCGTCCCTACCACCATCACATTTCCTCTCTTTACCAGAAGTAACCTATATCCTGAATTGCTGATTATCATACCAATAAATTTATTGACATTCTTTAAAAATATCTATGAATCCCTAAACTATATAGGTAGAAATTCATAGATATGTAATAATGTATATACATGTAGATGTCACAAAATAGTAGAGAGCTCCAAAACTCCATCCCTCCACAAAAGAAATGAATAGCTGGTGAAATGGTCAGAATCAGCTTGTTTGAAATTCTGGAACTGAATAAAAAACTTAACAGCTAAGGGAATGCTTAGTGAAGAAAGCAGCTACCGAATTTCAGTGAGAAAGGGCTGTGGCATTTTAACACATCTGCTTACTATGGCCCCCTCCCCCAGTTTGGTAGTCCACCTAAGTCATCAACCCTCATTCCTGATACAGGATGCTGGTAGAAAGTCATTTGCCCTCATTCCTGGTATAGGGTGCTGGTACCAAAGGGAGCAACAGGGATCTTATTCTAAAACATATTGTCATTATGTACTTTGACCAGTCTGGCAATTCCCTGAAGGACTGACTGAAGGGCCAGTTTCACCTGCCTTGGAGCTTCACCAAGGTAGGGGACAGCATTCTGGGATCTGGCATTTATCAAAAACATTAAGAGGCAAATGTATTAGTTATAGCCACCTAGAGAAGGAATCAGAGTTGGCACAAGCAATGACCAGGCAAAAAAGTGTGGGAAGGAAGAAGCTGGGGAATAAAAGCTTTGAAAAGCTCCCATATATCCCAGGAAATCTACAAAGCCATGGGCATGGCCAGGGGCAAACACATCTTGAAAACAGGTAAGAAGGTCCTAAGCTGGCTCACGGTGCTGAGCCAACAGGAAGTGAAGACTAAGGCAGAGTTGTAAATGGCCTGGCTAAGCACTGAAGAAGTGATCCAACAAATAGGCAATCTGCAAAGACTGGAAGAGTATCTTTAAGGGTTCTTATGTTTATGGAAATCAAAAACAGGTTGAAAGTGAAAGGATGAAGAAAGATATTTCATGCAGAAGAGAGTTGGTTGGTTATGCTACCATAAGACAAAAGAGACTTTAAGTCAAAAATTGTTACAAGAGACAAAGGATATTATATATTGACAAAAGGGTCAATTCATCAAGAAAGTATGACAAATACAAACATATATACACCACATAATAGAGTCCTAAACTATATCAAGCAAAAACTAACAGAATTAAAGAGAGAATAGACAATTCTACAGTAAGAGTTGGAGACAGCAATACCCAACATTCAATAATGCATAGAACCAGGAAGATCAATAAAGAGATAGCAGACTTCAAAGTAGTATAAAATAACTAGACCTAATAGCCATTTCACCCATCAACAGTGGAACACACATTCTTCTCAAGTGCATACGAATTGTTCTCAAGGATAGAACATATGCTCGCTAGGCCACAAAACAAGTCTCAACAAATTTTTTAAAAATTAAATTATACAAAGTATCTTCTCTGATTGCAGTTGAATGAAACTATAAATCAGTAACAGAACAAAAAAAAATTAAAATTCACAAATGTGGAACTACCAAAACTCAAGAAGAAACAGAAAATGTGAACAGACCTCCATAAACAGCAAAGACTGAACCATTAATGAAAAAAGCTTTCAGCATGACAACTTAAGGAGTTCCATGGACACACTGCCCAGCAAATTTGTTGAAAAATATAAAAACACTGCTGGAAGCACAGAACAAATGAAGAAACATTTATTCAAGAAAATTTAGTAGAGACTCTGAGAAGAGTGAGAGTCTGTGGTGTTTTTGAACCAGGACCTGCTCTGTCCCAACTCAAGGAGTCAGAAACTCCACTCCAGACTGGTGTAGCAATAAGCACTATGTTCCCTCTTCCAACAGGTCCAGTCAAAGTCTTCCTGTGACAGGAAGGATGTCAACATTTCTCATCCTGCCTCTAAGGGAGGAGACCACCCCTCATATTGTCTTACGCCCAATTTCTGCCTCCAAAGAAAAAAGAAGTAAAAACTAAAAGGCAGGCCGGGTGTGGTGGCTCATGCCTGTAATCCCAGCACTTTGGGAGGCCGAGGTGGGTGGATCACGAGGTCAGGAGATCGAGACCATCCTGGCTAACACGGTGAAACCCCGTCTCTACTAAAAATACAAAAAATTAGCTGGGTGTGGTGGCAGGCGCCTGTAGTCCTAGCTACTCGGGAGGCTGAGGCAGGAGAATGGCGTGAACCCGGGAAGTGGAGCTTGCAGTGAGCTGAGATCAGGCCACTGCACTCCAGCCTGGACGATAAAGTGAGACTCCGTCTCAAAAAAAAACCAAAACAAAACAAAACAAAAAAACTAAAAGGCAGAAATGAAATCCACAGGCAGACAGCCCGGTGTCACACCCTGGGCCTCGTAGTTAAAAATCAACCCATGACTTAAGTGCTTGTGTTAGCTATAGATTCCAGACACTGTATGGAGAAGTATCATGAAAATCCCCATCCTGTTCTGTTCCATTCTGATTACTGGTACAAGCAGCCCCCAGTCACGTACCCCCTGCCTGCTCAATCAATCAGGACCCTCTCACGCAGACCCCCTTAAGAGTTGTAAGCCCTTAAAAGGGATAGGAATTGCTCACTTGGGGAGCTCGGTTGTTTGAGGCGTTAAGTCTGCTGACGTTCCCGGCTGAATAAAGTCCTTTCCTTTCTCAACTTGGTGTCTGAGGGGTTTTGTTTGTTTGTTTGGCTCATCCTGCTACACCTCTAGCTACCTAATGCTGATACTCCACGTGAATGTAGCCAAGAGGTAAGGGGCTGGCTCCCTTCTTCAAATCAGTCACTGCTGGAAAGGTAGAGGCTCTACTTTGGGCATGGTGCTGTCGGGGTAATAATCACTGTTGTCTTGACTTGTAAGCTGTGGGTTCCATACCAGGAGCGTGAAGATAAGAAGAACTGAGGTTACTGCCTCCCTCCAGCTCAGCTCCTACAGTAGACATATCACTGGGAAAGAAATACCATTGTTCCTTACTCCTTACTCCAGAGCCTGGGCTTGGAGATGTTTGCCTGTGGAAAGAGATGGACCATAAAGCAGACTGCTTTTAATCTCTTCCCAGAGAAACAAAGTTCATTTGCAAGGAAACATGCAAGCATGATCTCAAAAATAGTAGAGGCTGTGAGAGGCAAATGAGAAGAGACTGGAGGAATCAACAGACACAAAGGCTAAACTGGACAGTTGGTTTGCCCGAAAAAAAAACAGGAAAAGAGACAGCTGAGAGGAGTCCACCTGGGTTCAGAAGAAATTTCAAGCACTGACTTAGGGAACTATTTCTTCAAAGGAAACCAAATTTGATGAGTCTATAGAACAACATAATGCCCCAGGGCATTGTTGAAAACTGTGTAATTAGCACTAGATTAATGGACCTTAACAGATGTGTGTAGTCAGGCAAAAAGAGAGCCCCGCCAAACCACTATCACCCACGGTAACTGGGAATACCCAAGGCTGCTTCCCCAGAGGTGCAACATCAGAGGCTTAAATTAACACTGTGTGTGTGTGGGGCTGGGGGGTGGGGAGGGCACTAAATAGACTCCACTAAAACAGTCCATAAACAAAATAAGCAAGAAGCAACAGCATGTCCTGGAAAGAAGAAACCAGTTCCAAGAATTTCTCAATATACTACGTAAAATGTCCAGCTTTGAATAGGAAATTAGAAGGCATGAAAAAACAGAAAGTATGACCCATATGCTGGGGAAAAAAGCAGATAACAGAAACTGTGATTACACTTACATGTTGGATTTAACAGACAAAGCATTCCAAATCGCCATTAATAAATATGTTTAAAGAACTAAAGGAAACCATAATCAAGGTAGAGGAAGGTATGATGACAATGTAACAAAAACAAAACAAAACAAAAAAAGAATATCAACAAAAAGTTAAAGGTTATTTTTTTTTTTGAAGAACCAAATAAAAATTCTGGAGCTGAACAATACAACTGAAATGAAAATTCACTAGAGGAAGTCAACAGTAGATGTGAACTAATAGAAGAATTAGTGAACTTACAGACAAATCAATAGAGTTTATACAATCCAGATAGAAAAATATGAAGAAAAATGAACATCTTCAGAGAACTGTAGGACACTATTTTAGGCATACTGACGTATACATAACAGGAGAACCAGACGGGGAAGAAAGAAAAAAGAAGCAGAAAAAAATAGCTAAAACAATAATGGCTGAAAACTTCCTAAATTTATTGAAAAGCAATAATATATACATTTAAGGAGCTCAATCAAGTCCAAGTAGGTTAAAAGCAAAGAAATCTGCAAATGTATGGATCACAGTAAAAATGCTGGGGGAAAAAAAAAAAAAACTCACTAGAATGGCTAAATTAAAAAAAAAAAAAAAAAACCAAGTGAGGAATCACCTGCATTGACGAGGATATAGAGAAACTGAAATCCGTGGACACTGCTTGTGGAGATGTTTAATGGTTTAACCGCTGTGGAAAACAGTTTAAGGATTCCTCAAAATATTAAACGCAGAATTACCCTATGATCCAGCAATTCTACCCCTAGGTATGTATCCAAAAGAACTGGAAACAGGTGTTCAAATGACTGAGATGTAAATGTTCATTGCTGCAGTATTCATTATAGCCAAAAGGTTACTAGCTAATAATCCATCCACTGCTGGACAGTCCAAATGCTCACCAAGGAATAAATGAATTTTTAAAAAGTGGTACATGTACACAATGAATTTTCCTTTTTTTAAACAGTGTCTTGCTCTGCCACTCAGGCTGAAATACAGTGATGCAATCACAGCTCACTGCCATGCCTAGGTAATTTCATTTTTTATAGAGACGAGGTCTCACTGTTGCTCAGTTTGGTCCTGAACTCATGGGCTCAAGGGATCCTTCCACCTCAGCCTCTCAAAGTGCTGAGATTACAGGTGTGAGCCATTAAGCCTGGTCACACAATGAAATAATATGTAGTCATAAAAAGAAATAAAGTATTGATGCATGCTACAACATGAATGAATCTTCAAAACATTATGCTAAGTGAAGAAGATAGGCACAAAAGGCCACATTGTATTAAATACTGGGCAGATCCATACATACAAAAAGCAGATAAGTAGTTGTTAGGGCCTGTCAGGAGGGGGAAACGGTAAGTAATTGGTTATGGAGTTTTCTCTGGGACTGATAAAAGTGTTCTGGAACTAGACAGAGATGCTAGTTGCACAACACTGTCAATGTACTAAGCCACTACTGAACTGTACTTTTTATTTTAAAAAAAATGATAAATTTTGTATGAATTTTACCTCATTTTTAAAAAGTACCTGCACATACATGTCCATATGCAAATATATACACATTTCTTTTGTGATTGAAAAGTAATCAAAGTTGTCCCTTTGTTTACAACAATCCATGGGAGACTGATTCCAGGACTCCCATGGATACCAAAATTCACAGATTTGTTCAAGTCCCTTATATAAAATGGCATAATAACTGTATTTGACGTACACATATCCTCTGGTATCTTTAAATCATCTCTAGATTACTTAACACCTAATACAATGTAAATACTATGTAAATAGTTGTTATACTGTGCTGCTTTATTTGAATTTTTTAAATTGTTGTATTGTTAATTTTTTTTTTCCCAAATATTTTTGATCCACAGTTGGTTGGATCCTCAGATGCGGAATCGGTGGATACAGAGGGTCAACTCGATAAAATATCTTCTATAACTATTGAGTCTAAATTAGCCACTAATAGAGAATAAAGTACTAATTGTTATTTTTAATCACCCAAAGGAAAAACTATTAAGTTTCTTTAACAAATGTCTTCAACTGTGCAGTATATCAAGTGTGTTAGCTATCAGGCTTCTAGACCAATAAAATATATACATTACCCAGGAAAGTAGGGTTAAAAAAAAAATCATGCTGTCTAAAGAGTATTATCAAAATTTTATACAGTTATAAAATGAGACTGATGTTTATGAGCTATGTCTTTCATTGTTATCTGCAATCAGCTCATTCATCTTCTAGGAGGTAGCTTAATCAACTGTGATTTAATTACACACATAGCATTTTTGTTTATTAATTCTACAATTAACAAATGGTAAATTACTTTACAATTTTGAAATACCACCATATTTATGCTAAAAGTCCTCTGAACTGCTTCAGGATGTCATAACAAAATATTGCCTGAGGTCAAAACAACTTTATATATATGATGAAAAAGAGTTAATATAATATGTAACTTAACATATAGTTCAACAGTTTTGCTACGACTGTTACCAGGGAGTAGAATTAGATTCTAATAAGTGTTTATAAAGGTGATAAAATAGTAATACACACACACATTTCTTAAATCCATTCAAATTAAGTATACAATGACTTTAGGGAAATATAATAAACATTTATTATATGCTTAGATATATCATGCACTAATGAACCCTGGGGTACAAAGACAAAACACATTCCCTATTCTTGGCAAAAACTGTAACACAGTAGAGGATACAGACACTCACTGAGATATTTTGAATATGATAATATGAGAGAGAACTGTACAGAGTGATAATGAAGCACTTCAGGACAGCAAGAATGTCCTGAAGATATTCCCTGAGCTGTATTCTATAGGAAGCAAACAAGATTATAGGAAGACCACAAACAAGAGCATAGATTTTAATAGCAAGAGTTATATACTGAGATCAGTGTGAATCAGTGCTTTGCCATGAATTCTGTGATCTTATAGATACTGGGCCTCTCCTCTGTTTATTAAATTATTATAGCACCTCATTGCCCTATGGTTGTTGAGTGGATAATAGGAAATTTTATACATATACACACTCTTACCACAACATGAGTACTGAATAAAAACAGTAAGTAAAACTTTACTGATGACAGTTGACGGTAAAGATGGGCAGGGGAGAAAAGGCTGGTAATGATCAAAACAACGTATGAGAAAAGTACTTAGAGGCTATCATGAGATGTTCTGCTTCTGGGGATAATGGAATAACTGGCAGGTAAAGTAAATTCTGCTGAGAAATAGAAAAACTCGAATAAAAATAAGTATGTTTAAAGGTATCTAGAGCTGCTCAAGCAATCAGGACAAAAGGTCACAAGATTCCAGAGAAGGGAGAACAACCTAAAGATGGGCTGACATTTCAAGTCATCACAGAAGTAAAAACGAAAACAAGGCCAGGCACGGCGGCTCATGCTGCACTCTGGGAGGCCGAGGAGGGCGGATCACGAGGTCAGGAGATCGAGACCATCCTGGCTAACACTGTGAAACCCCATCTCTGCTAAAAATAAAAAAACAAAAACAAAAACAAAAAATTAGCTGGGTGTGGTGGCGGGCGCCTGTAGTCCCAGCTACTCGGGAGGCTGAGGCAGAAGAATGGTGTGAACCCGGGAGGCAGAGCTTGCAGTGAGCCGAGATCACGCCACTGCACTATAGCCTGAGTAACAGAGCAAGACTCCATCTCAAAAAAAAAAAAAAAAAAAAAGCGAACAAAAATAAAAATAAATAAATTGGGCTGATAGACTACCACCACTTTTCTCCTCAATAATATTTGCGGATTGTAACCATAATGCAAGAGCGAGAATCCATACTTTACCCAGACAGAGCCACTGCCATGGGATGAAACTATCAACAAAGATTCTGTTGGCCTCATGGCGCTGGAGATAAAATAGGATACCCAAGGGGTTAAGATCCTGGTGAGGTGTTCTTTAAGACTTCGGCCAAATGCTGACTTGCATGCAACAGTAATTCAAGCAGCAAAGTTTTCAGACATCTTACACTGCAAACAAGACAAGGATTAGAGTTCAGATTTGCCACAGTGTCCCAAGAATTTAAGACTAAATTGAAACACCTGTAAAGTAAAGCTAGACTGTATGAAGACAAATCAAATGTACAAATAGCCTTAAAACAGTCTTGATTCACTTTAGTCCCTGACTGGATGAAAGCTATCAGCTCCCACGCTAACATGTCTAAGAAAAGAAATAATAAATCCTGTCTAAAAGAAGATTATCATCTGGAGCCTTCCCAATTTTTACAGTTATTCAATCAAAAATTATCAGGCTGCCAAAAAACAGATGCTTATGAATCAAAGCTAGGAGGAAAAAAAAAAAAAAAACAGGCAACGGAGTTTTACTAATAATTTCATTTAAAAATAATCAAATGGAAATTCTAGAACTGGAAAATAACTGAAATTACTTAATATAAGTTGAATAGACTAAACAGCAAAAGGTAAGACTAGAAAACTTTTTAAAAGATCAATGAAGATATTTTCACTAAACCAGAGAAAAAAATATAGGTATTACAAAGAGCCAAAGGCAAACGTGAGACACAGTGCAAGAGTCTAACACCTATTTAGTGGAGTCACAGAAGCAAAAGAGAGAAGCAATATTTGAAGAGATAAGTAAGAATTTTCCAAAACTGGCCAACGAAAAATTGTAATGTCTTGGGGCTTAAATATAAATAGAATTAAAATGCATGCCAACAGTAATGTAAAAACCATGAGGGATAAATGGAGTAAAAAGTGTTCTTTATAGGGAAAAGGGTATTCTAAGTAAGGTTTTAGCATTCTTGGGGAAGTGGGGCAAAAATAATGCTTGGTAGTAGCTCAAGTTACTCCATGAAGTACACCGTAATCTCTACAGTAACCACTACAAGAAAAGACAGCATAACTAAAAATGAAATAGATTTTAAAAAGAAGAGAAAAAAGATTGTAAATATATAATTATATTATTTATAATTACATTTTTATACATAAGCCAAAATACTCCAACTGTTAAGACTAGATTAAAAATTAGAATTTTTAATGTAATTTATCCCATTAACAGAAAAAGGAGGGAAAAGATCACTTTGATAGTTGCAGAAAAAGCATTTGATAAAATTCAATACCCATTCAGGATGAAAATGCTACACACTAGGAATAAATCCTTAATTTTAAAAGTGTCTTAACACACACACACACACACACACACACACACACCCCCTACAGTAAGGTTTCCCTGAGAAATGGTAATGAGACAAGACTACTATTACCACTTCCATTCAAATTGTATTAGAGGTCCTATCCAGTACCTTAAGGTAAAAATAAATAAACAAAAGCATAAGAATTGGAAAGGCATAAAGAAAATGGTCACCATTCACAGATAACATGCTTGAGTCAGACAAAGTAACAGGAGTAACAATGAAGTTTGTCAAGGATGCTGTATACAAAGTCAGCATATAAAAATCCATTATATTTTTATGTTAGCAACAATCGGAAAACAAAAATTTTAAGATACCAAAGTATAATTTAAAAGTCTACTTCCTAGAAATAAATCTAATGAAGGATGCAATCTTTACACTGAAAACTACAAAAGATATTAAGAGAAAGTACAGATAAGGTAAATTAATGAAGGGATATATAGTATTCATGAATTAGAAAATTCATTATTGTAAAGACATCGATTTTAATATATTCAGACTGACTTCAACCATTGTAGAAAACAGTGTGGCAATTCCTCAAAGACCTAAAAACATAACTACCATTTGACCCAGCAATCCCATTATTGGGATATAGCCAAAAGAATATAAATCATTCTGTCATAAAGACACATGCACACGTATGTTCACCTCGGCACTATTCACAATAAAGACACAGAATCAATTTAAATGCCATCAGTGGTAGACTGGATTAAAAAAAGGTAGTACATCACAGAATACTACACAGCCATATAAAAGAACGAGATCACATCCTTTGCAGGAACATGGATGGAGCTGGAGGTCATTATCCTTAGCAAACTAACACACGAACAGAAAACCAAATACCACAGGTTCTCACTTATAAGTGGCAGCTAAAAGATGGAAACACATGGACACATAGCAAGAAACAACACACTGGGGCCTATTAGTGGGAGGAGGGAGAGGATTAGGAAAAATAACTAATGGGTACTAGACTAATACCTGGGTAACGAAATAATCTGTACAACAAACCCTCATGACAGGAGTTTACCTATATAACACACCTGCACATGTACCCCTGAACTTAAAAGTTTAAAAAAAGTATATATTTTCAGACTAACATATAAACTCAGTGTAATAACAATAAAAATCCCAATGCTGCTTTTTGTGGAAACTGACAAGTTGATTCTAAAACTTACATGGAAATGCAAATGGGTCAAGAATACCAAAGCAATCATGAACAACAAAGTTGAAAGACTTAGAAAACATAAACCTAAAATACAGCAACTGTAATAATTAAGACAGAGTGGTACTGGTGGAAAAACAGAGAAGTTGATTAAAGAAAAAAAGAGTCCAGAAACACACACACACACAGACACATGAGTGCACACACACACACACACACACACACACACACAAACAGTTCATTTATGACCAAGGTAACAATGAAGAACAGTATGGAAACGGGGTGGTCAAAAACATATTCAAAAGGGCCATAAAGAATACATCATATTCATTATAACTTTATAGAAGTATACACAGAAAAATGATACAAGATGGGTATTACTTATTGGCTTCCTATGAGCCCAATTATGCAAAGGGCTCTACTATTTCAGCAGGTGCTTCCTAAGAGGGACAACCATTTCTAGTAGCTAACTTCTCTCTGCAAGTGTACTTGCTACTCATTCCAGCAAGCCACTAACAAACTTCTTCACCAAGAGCTTTCAACTCATAATTTTTCTCCCCAGATATTATAAAGAGAACTATTTTGAAATTTGTTTTATAATAATCTGCTTCACAGTCAACTCTGCAGAAACTTATCTGTCCTGTAAGGAAGGGGCTATCTAAAATGTATAAATAACATTTTCCTGAAAAGAGGGAATTTAAAAACAATGAGAACAGATATTTTCTAAAGGTTTTCAATATGCCAGACTTAAGTATTTATCTAATTGATTCTCAAATTAACTCTAAGAGGAAGATAATAACTGCCTCTGCCAATATTACAGATAAGTAAACGAGGTTGCAAAAATGCAAAGTAACCTACTCAAAGTCCTAGCACTAAAATTTGGCAGCACTTGACTGGATTTGAGTCCAAGCTTACACTAAATTCTTTAAGACATGTCCTTTCCAGAATGTAAGTAACAGACAATGCTTGGTTTTAAAAACCCAGAACAAAAGGGAGTCACCGTCTTGTCAATTCATATGTGACAATCGTATACAGTTTTTGTATTAATTTTCTGATTTCTAGATACCTGAGTCATATATTGCACCCAAGATGGAACTTTGAGAAAAATATATACAGTTCAAGGCAGTGAAAGGAACACATTTATCAATCTCTTTTATTTCCCAACACCATACTCAATGAGATAACAACAAATTTTTACAAAAAAAGAAAAAAAAACAAACAAACCAAAAAACCAATAACAACGTTAGAAAATAAGAAAGGGTGTGATATTGGTAGATCAGACATTTTTAAAAATTCAAGTCAGAGGAATGGCAATAAATTAGCAGATATATAAAGGGAGATAAATCACAATCCAGGATACTGTAAGTATCCATGTTTGTTTTAAGGAGGCCCAAAGAAAAATTAACCTTTCATCACATACACAAAGAACAGGAAACGGTCAAGAGGCAAGCCTCAGAGTAATTATTTCAGAAACAGTATTTAGGCTAGATGAGACAGCTGGGGCTCTACCCTTCCCCAAGGGTGGCAGTTGTAGCTTTTACCATCACAGCAAAGCCAACAATTGCCCTCTAAAGGAAGAGGGCCACCTGTCTGGGTATGTTTCTTGTGAGAGTGCCAATTCCTGAGACACAAACAGGATACAGCTTGGACTAACTCTCAATACCATAGCAGACACTAGGAATGAGACGTGAAGAAAAAGGAGAAAAGATAACTTCTAATAGAAATTAAATAGTATTAGAGCACCCTCCCACACAAAATAAAGCCCTCCTTAGTTGGACATGTGTGACAGTTCCCAACTTACACATGCAACTTCAGGGAAGTCATCATGTTGAGACACCTTGCCCACTTATACCAAATGTGTCCATAACCTTTCCATTCAAGAAAGAGGATGCTGGGGAAACAGATCTACACAACTGCACTGAAGACCATGACAGCCAAATACCATCTTTTAGCAACACAGTCCCTCATCCTAATATATGAACGGAAAGCCAAGGATAATTTTTTTTCTTCCCATTTTGTACCTTCTCTTTTATCTATTAGTTTTGGGGAAAACTAAAGAAGAAAAAAATTAACAAAGAACTCTCACAGAAATGGAGACAATTCAGGGGACTGAATGATATACTTTTAAAAAATTTTCTCATAAAGTACAATTGAATAAAACAAGAACAAGCTGCTTTGCAAAAGTGGTCAGAAACAAAGACTTCGTGATTAAAAATAAATCACAAAATAAGTTTAACGTGCAAGATAAATAATAATATGGTCATAACTGATGCATGAGTAGAAAATAAAAGATAAAGACGACTTCTAAGGAGACAGATTAAAAACACAAATATAGGAAATATGAGAAATCAGGGAACTGCGGGTCAGACCGGGGAGGTCCAGTATTGACCTGACAGGTGCTCTTAAAGAAGGTACGACTAGGAGCAAGAGATATATAAAGAGAAAAACACAAGATTATTTCCATAATCTGAAGGGAGACACAAGTTCATAGACAGGCCTCATCAACTGCCAAGAATGAGTACTGAAAAAAGATCTATACCTAGACACATCTGGATAAAACTCCAAAATTCCATTAAAAAAAGAAAATCCTAAAACTTCTATGTTATCTACAAGGAACAAGTCAGACTAAAATCTGAATACTATATTAAGGCAAGGGGTAAATGCTGTTAAGAAAAAAAAAGCTGAACTTAGAATTCCATACTCAGGTTCGGTGCCATGGCTGCTGCCTGTAATCTCTGCACTTTGGGAAGTCGAGACAGGTGGATCACTTGAGGTCAGGTGTTTGAGATCAGCCTGGCCAACATGGCGAAACCCTGTCTTTACTAAAAACACAAACATTAGCCAGGTGTGGTGGCAGGTGCTGTAGTCCCAGCTACTTGGTAGGCTGAGATAGAAGAATTGTTCGAACCCAGGAGGCCGAGGTTGCAGTAAGCCAAGATTGTGCCACTGCACTCCAGCCTGGGTCACAGAGCGAGACTCCATCTCCAAAAAAAAAAAAAAAAAAAATCCATACTCAAATTTATTCAAGAATGAGGACCAAATAAAGGACATTTTCAGATAACACGTACTTGAAAAGTCTGACATCCTATATTTAAAATGTATTCTGAACCCAATTAAACTCTAAATTTTTTTGTATGGCACACCCTTATGAGTAAAAAAAAATCTGAATATACTCAGTATAGTTTTATAAAATATATACATCCCTATATTAATACATGTATTGTAAAACATACCAAAATAAAAATTAAAAATTATAGATAAAAATTAACACATAATTTAATTTCTAATAAATCCTGATACTCCTCTAAATTATTTTGTGTGCCTCCTTCTACATTAATGTCTAATTTTAAAGACCACAGCTCTAACCAAATGAAGAAGAAAACACGGAAGTGAAGACACAGTAGAGCTGAATAACCTCAGAGGAAGAGTAGGAAACAACAACAATCAGATGAGAATCCACAAGAACTTTCCACTTGGAAAATTTTCAATTGATGAAATTTTCATGTACAGAGGATTACATTTCATACTGTAGAGACATTCCACTTTGTTCCATAGTAAGTATTCATATAATCATCTATTTCTAGACTTAAAAATCATTAGAACTGATTTAAAAAGTAAAAAAAGTTATAGTCAGAACAAAATGCAAATACCTTGATGATGCAAAATTAACAACTAATTAAAATTGTGAGACTGAAGGAGTAAGGAAAGGAACAAGACCATGATTCAGAAACATAGGTAATACTATCTAGAGCTAATAAAGAACATATAGAACATTACAGAAATCACTTATACAAGTAAAAGCAAGCACAATAAAACTGGGAGTGAAGGTGAAAATGGATGATATCTTATTCTCTCTACTCTCTTACATAACGCAAAAATTGATACAATTACAACTTTTTTTTTTTTTTGGAGACAGGTTCTCATTCTAACAGGCTGGAGGGCAGTGGCACAATCAAGGCTCACTGCAGCCTCAACTTCCCAGGCTCAAGTGATCCTCCTGCCTCAGCCTCTTAAGCAGCTGGGACTACAGCCATGTGCCACTATACTTTGCTAACTGTTTTTTTGTTTTGTTTGTTTTTTCTACTTTCAGTACTGATGCAGGTCTTGCTGTTACCCAGGCTGGTTTCAAAGTTCTGGTCCTGAGCAATCATCCCGGCTCACAAAGTGCTGGGATTACAGGTGTGAGCCACTATGCCCAGCCACAACTTCTCTTTTCAAAAAAGCACTATTAAGTAGGAAAAAAGCAGTATATAACACAGTATGTCAATTATCTGGAAAACAAATCAGTTACTGACTGCCAGTCAGCTCACGTGAAACACTTCTACCACCCTGATACAGTCTGGCTCTGTGTTCCCATCCAAATCTGATCTTGCAGCTCCCATAGTTCCTATGTGTTGTGGGAAGAACCCGGTGGGGGATGACTGAGTCATGGGGGCGGGTCTTTCCCATGCTGTTCTCATGATAGTGAATGAGTCTCATGAGATCTGATGGTTTTTAAAACCGGAATTTCCCTGCACAAGCTTTCTTCTCGTCGGCTACCATGCGAGACATGTGTTTTGCCTTCTGCCATGATTGTGAGGCTTCTCCAGCCATGTGGAACTGTAAGTCCAAGTAAATCTTTCTTTTGCAAATTGCCCGGTCTCAGGTATGTCTTTATCAGCAGTGTGAAAAGGGATTAATATAGTAAATTGGTACCAGTAGAGTGGGGTGCTGCTGAAAAGACACGCGAAAATGTGGAACCAGCTTTGGAACTGGGTAACAGGCAGAGACTGGAACAGTCTGGAGGGCTTAGAAGGAGACAGGAAAATGTGGGAAAATTTGGAATTCTCTAGAGACATGTTGAATAGCTTTGACCAAAATGCTAATAATGATATGGACAATGAAATCCAGGCTGAAGTGGTCTCAGATGGAGATGAGGAAAGTGTTAGGAACTACAGCAAAGGTGGGTCTTGTTACTTTTTAGCAAAGATCTGGCGGCATTCTGCCCCTGCCCTAGAGATCTGTGGAACTTTGAAGTTGAGAGAGATGACTTAGGGTAGCTGGCGGAAGAAATTTCTAAGCAGCAAGCCATTCAAGAGGTGACCTGGGTGCTGTTAAAGGCATTCAGTTTTATAAGGGAAACAGAGCATAAATGTTTGGAAAATTTGCAGCCTGACAATGTGATAGGAAAGAAAATCCCATTTTCTGAGGAGAAGTTCACACCAGCTGCATAAATTTGCATAAGTAATGAGGAGTCGAATGTTAATCCCAAGACAATGGGGAAAATGTCTCCATGGCATGTCACAGACCTTTGCAGCAGCCCCTCCCATCTCAGGGCTGGAGGTTTAGAAGGAAAAAATGATTTAATGGGCTGGGCCCAGGGTCCCTCTGCCCTATGCAGTCTAGGGACTTGGCGCCCTGGGTCCCAGCCACTCCACCTGTGACTAAAGGGGGTCAAGGTACAGCTCAGGCTGTGACCTCAGAGGGTGGAAGCCCCAGGCCTTGGCAGTTTCCACGTGGTGTTGAGCCTGCAGGTGCAGAGAAGTCAAGAATTGAAGTTTGGGAACCTCTGCTTAGATTTCAGAAGATATATAGAAACACCTGAATGCTCAGGCAAAAGTGTGCTGCAGGGATGGGGCTCTCATGGAGAACCTCTGCTAGGGCGGTGACGAAGGAAAACGTGGAGTCAGAGTCCCGCCCCTGCCCCCCACAGAATCCTACTGGGTCACCTCTTAGTGGAGCTGTGAGAAGAGGGCTACCACTCTCCAGACCCCAAAATGGTAGATCCACTGACAGTTTGTACCGTGTGCCTGGAAAAGCTGCAGACACTCAACACCAGCCTTTGAAAGCGGTCAGGAGGGAGACTGTACCCTGCAAAACCACAGGGGCAGAACTGCTTGAGACCATAGGATGCTGCATCAGCATGGCCCAGATTCAAGATATGGAGTCAAAGAGATCATTTTGAAGCTTTAAGATTTGACTGTCCTGCTGGATTTTGAACTTGCATGGGGGCCTGTAGCCCCTTTGTTTTGGCCAATTTCTCCCATTTGAAACAGCTATATTTACCCAATGCCTGTACCCCCACTGTATCTAGGAGATAACTAACTTGTTTTTGATTTTACAGGCTCATAGGTGGAAGGGACTTGTCTCAGATGAGACTTTGGACTGTGGACTTCTGAGTTGAGACTTTGGGGGTTAACTACTCAAAACCAGTTGGAAAGGCATGGTTGGTTTTGAAATGTGAAGAAGATATGAGATTTAGGAGTGACTAGGGGCAGAATGGTATGGTTTGGCTCTGGGTCCCCACACAAATCTCATCTTGTAGCTCCCATAATTCCCATGTGTTGTGGGAGGGACCTGGTGGGAGATGACTAAATCATGGGGGTGGGTGTTTTGCGTGATGTTCTCATGAGATCTAATGGTTTTAAAAACAGGAACTTCCCTGCACAAGCTCTCTTGTCTGCTGTCATGGGAGATGTGCCTTCTGCCACGATTGTGAGGCTTCCCCAGCCATGTGGAACTGTAAGTCCAATTAAACCTTTCTTTTGTAAATTGCCCTGTCTCGGGTATGTCTTTATTGGCAGCATGAAAACGGACTAATATACACCCCCACTAGCCTACTTCATTTATTGTCTTTTACTATAAAGTTTAGGTGCATGGCTGCAGTATTACCTAAGTATAATATCATCTCTATTTTATTCATTTCTGTAAGGCAAACCCTAGCACAACACTTAGTGTTGGTTTAAAAATAAAATGAAAAAGGAAGGGGGTTACACGTTTTGAGAGAATTAATGGAATAGCTCATTTTGACCTACACATGAAAACAGAAAGTCCATCTTGTAGTTTTAATTACTCAAAACCAGTTTACTTAGAGTTGACTAAAATTTGTACTAAATTTTAGTCAATTTAGGCTCCTCTCTGAAACAGAAACAGCTGTGTCTTTCAGCAGACTGATTAGACTAAGTGGCAGAGCTGGACACCACTGCTATTGAAAAGAATGTTACAGGGGCAAGAAGAGTGGGTGGTTAAAGATGCAGTAATGGCAACAGCTGAACCCTCAGGAAAAAAAAACTGGCTAAGGACATGAAAAAATATTCCTTCTTCTTATATATATTTCTATTTAAGGGGGAAGCCAACAGAGCTGGGGGAAAGGAAGGAGAGGATGGGTACACTGAAGTAATTGGCATTGGTAATATATTTACACAGAACCCCAGTTTTTTTAAAAAAAGGGTGGAGATGAACAAATACCTTCATTTACCTTATAGTCTACTTACCTGGGTCCTTCAGTCATAAGAGAAATCGCTATTCTATAGTGTTTTTTCAGTCAATTGTATCAGGTTGAATTACATGACACTGACATTTTTGTATGTCAAAAGCAGAATACTGGTAATTTCATGTGGTCCTAAAGCCAACAGTCCCCCACTCTAAGTGATTACAATGGTAGACCTTAAGGCTTATGTTTTTCTAGGTTAGTAAGTCTCAAAGTTAAGTGTGCAGTAGAATAACCTTCGAGGGCTGGTTAAACAAAATGCTGGGCTTCAGTCTGGGTGTTAAGGGTTCAATGGGTCTGGGTCAGGTTCCCAAATTTGCATTTCTAATGAAGTCTCAGGTGGTCCTGGGATCTCACATTAAGAACCTTGGTTCTAGTCTGAAAGCTGAACCAGGAAGCTATCAATCTCACTAACACACACAAAAAACTCATCACCATTTCCCCAGCTGCTCATTTGTCCTCCATCTCTGAATAAGTCTTCCATTTTACTTGAGTACTATCCTGTGGAACTGGACTACTTTCAACTTCTTTTTTGGGGAGTCTTATTCCAATGTTAGGGAATCTCTTTTGAAATCCACAACATCCTCCAACACTGAAAGCAAGGAGGTAGTTTTAATTACATTGTATAGATATATGAAAAGTTTACAAGGGTAGGCAGAAGACTTCCAGATATTTTTGGAACAACTCTTTTTCTGCTTGATGATTCCTAAAAGCTAATAACACATGCTGTTATAAAAGAGGAGATTTAGAGCCTCTGTTTACTGCTGCCTTGTCACTTACTGCCAGGGTTCTCCCACAAAAAATAAACAACTGAAAATTAAACTAAGAGTGAACCCCTGTGTACCACAATATAATCCCACAAAATCACTTCATTTCTGTTGCTTTAATGTATTTTCAAAGAAAAGATTAAAAGAAATCATCTAACAATATTTCTAGATATAGGCATAATGTCATTTTCCATGGCAACAGTAAAAAAGGAAAAAAAAAAAAAAAAAAGCTCTGGGGTCCATGTGCTGAGATACCTGGATTCTACTTCTACCCATTTCATGGTTCAGGCTATGTACTCTTTGGCACATCATTGAGCTTCTGGCTACAGACAGAATTGGAGGCAAGAATTACTAAGTTCTGTCCAGTTCTACCATAAGTTAATACAGATTCATAAACTGTAGTGTAAAATTTACTCAACATCACCAAATAATTTCCTCACACTGCAATTACCTTCTTTTAAAATACAAACTATAGGTCACTGCAGAACCTGACTACTTTTTCTACAGCATAACATATTAAAGATATTCTGGATCTCTGGAAACCATTTTTTAAAATCATCATTTGCAAACAACTACATTTATATAGCATGCTAGTTGTGACAAGTACAATTTTTTCTATTATGTATTAATAATATTGTATAAACAGGCATGTAAGGAAAAAGGAAGCCCAGTGTACCTATGTTAACAGTCTTATACAGTATTAGGATTTTAAAAAATCAACTGTATTCAGTTAGCATCACAGTTTATAACTACAGTTATAACTACAGTTATAAGAGATAAGATTTTAAATTATAGTAATATATAAACAGGGTAGTAAACTACAATGGGCCAGACTAGCAGTCAGGTGACTACTCACAAATGAAACTTGCACAGCCTCTTCTTTTTTTAAAAAAAATCATTCATTCATTTGTTCACTTTCTTATTCATTGACCCATTTGAGTATTTTGGGGGAACCTACACTAATGTAGGCCATGTGGAAATAAGGAAGGACAACACAAAGACAGTCTCTGACCTCATAATTTGAACTAGCTCTCAGAGGTCCTCCAGATAAAATCTTCTACAACTTCCAATGTGCTTAAGTAAATAAACAAAATAGCAAACCTGACCATACCTTTTTTGGTAAAAATTACAAATAGCTGAAACCAAATGTTGTGACCAAATGTATGTCTGTGTACATGTGTGTATGCAGGTATGTATGTATTTTTAAGCAACACAAACATGATAAAAGCAACAGGATCATCCAAATACTCGTAATACCAAAGCAGTACCTCCAAGTTCACTACAGTCTCTAAAAATAAATTTACTTGAGTACTGGCCTACAAAGTTTTGCAAATTTCAGCAATGGCTTAAAGTTCTTAAAAGACAGAAGGAATCAGAAATTACCTATGCATAATTAGTCTTTTATAAAACATTATGGAATACAAAAATATACAGTTTTGATATAACAAAATTTTTAGTCAATTTAATTCAAGCTCTAGTTTATAGTAACACAATTCTTTTATTCAGCTCATAGAGGAGAAGGATATTTCAACTAGTAAGTGGCAGATAATATAACCTTATCTCTTTAAGCACCAACATTGCATTTTAATCTTAAATGTCACCTCTTCTGTAAAACTTTCACTAACCACCCTTTGGCCCTATACCATTTTCCTGGGTAAAAATTACTCCTTAGCTAACTGGGACTTTCACAAAAAATGCTACCCACATAGAATTAATCAAATGTATTGTAGTTAATAGTACAATAATCTGTAAGAGTTTGCTTTACACATTAAAACTTTACTTTTTTTAAAAAATTATTTTTTATTTTATTTTTCTGACGGAGTCTCACTCTGTCACTCAGGCTGGAGTGTAGTGCCGTGATCATGGCTCACTTCAGCCCTGACCTCCTAGGCAAGCAATCCTCTTGCCTTAGCCTCCCCCAAGTAGCTGGGACTACAGGCGCATGCCATACCTGCGTAATTTTATGTCTGTTTTGAGACGGGCTCACACTATGTTGCCCACGCCAGTCCTGAACTCCTGGGCTCAAGTGATCCTCCCACCTAAACTTTATTCTTCACACACATTATTTCATTTGATCCTCTAGACAAACCTGTTAAGTATTTACTTCTGTTCTACAGATAGGGAAACTGAAACACAGAAAAGCAACACTACTAAAGGTCACAGAGTTTTTTTTTTTTTAAGCCCAAGAAATCAGAAATTGAATCCAGAATTTATTTATTTATTTATTTATTGTTTTGAAACGGAGTCTTGCTCAGTCGCCCAGGCTGGAGTGCAGTGGCGCCATCTCGGCTCACTGCAAGCTCCGCCTCCCGGGCTCACGCCATTCTCCTGCCTCAGCCTCCAGAGTAGCTGAGACTACAGGCGCCCGCTGCCACGCCCAGCAAATGAATCCAGAATTTTTAAGTGAAAACACTATGACTTCTCCAATTCATCAAATACGCTAAGCTCCTTGAGATCACTATATTTCCATCTTTATGCAACCACTGCCTAGTATAGAACGTGACAGACAGTAAGCAAAGACATGCTGACTGGATAAGAAGTCAACCACTAGTAAAGAATTAGATGTTTACAAAACAGTACATAATTTAATGCCTTCTAAAATAAAGCATCAAAAATAATTTAGTATTACAGAATGATCCAGAGAACACCATCACAGTTAAAAGTTTAGTTTCTGATATCAGATTTGGGTTCGATCCCAAAGCAGTGTAAGGTCTCTGGGTCTCAGTTTTCTTGTATATAACATGGGAATAACAAATGGTAATTCTCTCAAATGACTGGTATATCGAATGGGAATGTAGAGAAGACACCTAGTACAGTGTCTGGTAGACAGAAAGCACTCAATAAATTATTCAATATAAAACTCAAAGATAGAACTTGTTTACAAAGTAGTAATAATCTTGGGAACTATGAAGGACAGCAGAGTTAAATTTGTCCAAATATAGTTTTTGAGGTTTTAGTCTTGCTGTTTAAACTTTTATTGCTTGGCTCTCCATCAGGTATATACCAGCTATTAACTCTGCTCTTCTCACACTGATTATCTCCAGCAGCTCTCATCTGCCTTTTAATACGAGCAATGTGGAGGTGCAGCTGGAAGAAGACAGACTGATGTCTAACATGTCTCTTACGAATTGTGTAACCTTCGAGGGAACTTTCTGGAGTAATGGAAATGATCTATATCTTGATTTGGCTGTTGTTACACTGGTGAATACCTCCTTCGAAACTCACTGAAATATATCTGTAAAGTCTGTGTATAAAACTTTGTAAATTAAACAAAAACTTAGGTTTTATACCCTTGAACAAGTTACTTTCCTTTTCCGGCCCTTAGTTTTCTCATTTTCAGAAAGGGAATAATTCTTCACTCAGAAAGGTCATATTGAGTATTACAGGAGATAAGGTCTATAAAGCACTTGGGGTAGTTCCTGCACAGTTAGTTGCCATTTCTGGACCTACTAATACTAACTCTAGGCATTTTTCAAATTTACCTTAGTTCTAAAACATTCATCTATAATAAAAGCTATGTTCTCTCCCTCTCCCTTCTCTCATTCTTCCCCAACCTCTTCTGTTTCAGAACAATTTGGCTAAACATTTCATTAAAGCTTCCCCAAATTCCAAGGTTTTGTGTCTTATTTTTCTTTTTACAAAATCATAATAGAGTCATTTGCCTTCATTATTTCTCTTCCTTCTTCATTTAGCAATCGGAATTTTTTTTTTTTTTTTTTTTTTTTTTTTTTTTTTTTTTTTTTTTTTTTTGAGACAGAATTTCGCTCTTGTAGCCTTGGCTGGAGTGCAATAGCTAGATCTCAGCTCACTGCCACCTCCGCCTCCCAGGTTCCAGTGATTGTCCTGCCTCAGCCCCCTAAGTAGCTGGGATTACAGGCATGAGCCACCACACCCAGCTAATTTTTGCATTTTTAGTAGAGACGGGGTTGCACCACATGCTGGCCAGGCTGGTCTTGAATTCCTGACCTCAGGTGATCTGCCTGCCTCAGCCTCCCAAAGTGCTGGGATTACAGGCATGAGCCACTGTGCCCCGGCCTAGGTCAGAATTTTTTTTTTTTTTTTTTTGAGACAGAGTCTCCCTCTGTTGTCCAGGCTGGAGTGCAGTGGCACGATCTTGGCTCACTGCAAGCTCGCTTCCTGGGTTCACGCCATTCTCCTGCCTCAGCCTCCCGAGTAGCTGGGACTACAGGCGCTTGCTACCACACCCAGCTAATCTTTTGTATTTTTAGTAGAGACGGGGTTTCACCGTGTTAGCCAGGATGGTCTCGCCCTCCTGACCTCGTGATCCTCCCGCCTCAATCTCCCAAAGTGGTGGGATTACAGGCGTGAGCCACCATGTCCGGCCAGAAATTTTTTACTTTAAATTACTGAAGATTTCTTTACCCATCTTGCCCCAAAATTAATCTGCTACAATTCAGTCCTCAAAAGTCTAATGCGGCCGGGCGCGGTGGCTCAAGTCTGTAATCCCAGCACTTTGGGAGGCCGAGGCGGGTGGATCACAAGGTCAGGAGATCGAGACCACAGTGAAACCCCGTCTCTACTAAAAATACAAAAAATTAGCCGGGCGCGGTGGCGGGCGCCTGTAGTCCTAGCTACTCAGGAGGCTGAGGCAGGAGAATGGCGTGAACCCAGGAGGCGGAGCTTGCAGTGAGCCGAGATCGCGCCACTGCACTCCAGCCTGGGCAACAGCTTCCGTCTCAAAAAAAAAGTCTAATGCTCCAATGAAAGGAAACAACAAAGTAAAAAGCAGCCAGACATCAGAGGTGTAATAATTGTCGAAAGTTCTAAAAGATACGCATCAATTTCACAATATCCTCCTGCCAACTTCTAAAAATCAAGAATGTTCTCCCAAACATCCCAACTACCCTTTATAATCCATCAAGAAACTGTCATCCACCTATTTATGTAAAAAATTATGTAATTTATTTCCTGTACTATGCCTGTAAACACAAACATGTCTCATTATAGTTATGGTACTTAATTCCATACTTTGAAAATATAATTGTGTTAAAGTAACAGTTCTTTTACTAGTTTTCAAATCACTTTTTTAAATGTCTAAGCAATGTTCTTTGTTCTAGAATTCCAGGACACTGGCACAATTTCAATTTGTCTAGCATTTACAGAACAAACATTTATTAAGTACCTAAATAGGTCAGGCATTGGTGAAACAAAGATTATGACGATAAGGTCAAAGAGGTAAATACCTAATTAAAGCAGATAAACCAGAACTGCTCAAATAATACTCTTTTCTTACACCTGTGAAGGATCTAGACCAAAGAAGTATGGAGCAATTAGAGTTCTTTCAACTCCCTGATGTTGTTTCCAGACCACTTTTCCAGCCTTCTTGCAAAACTGGCAACTGTGTGAGTCAAATGCAATACCCTCTTCCCCTCTTCTCCCTGGCTATCATGGGCTCACCTCTTCTATTAATAGTTAGGTTCCCTTATTGAGGACTTCAGCACTTGTCTCCCTCCATAGTTTTCTTCACTATTTCTATCATCACCTTGGATGAGTGTACCCTGTGGACTTGCAACCTACCAGCATCAAATTCCTTGACATTCCCGAATGATCTCACCCACATAATATTATAGCAGTCTTTTCCAAACAAACTTATTACCTACAATAGCCTGACCAACTCTGAAAATAAACCTCAGTATATCTTTTACAACAGACCTTATTCCTGTTCTGTCACCAATTTAATCCCTCAATATCTCTTATTACCAATACTTTCTTAGCCCCTTCCCATTTAAGTCATTATTCCCATTATGGCTTCACTTCCTTCCTTATCAAACTTCAAACCCACAATGCATCACCACCTCAAACACCCTCTAGCAAGCATACTTAACATTTCACTCCTTTGTTCTTTTACCGCAACCATCCTGTAAACCCTCCACCCCTTATCAATCTAACCACCCACTGTCTGCTTATTTGAGCTGATGAACAATGCTGTAGAAAATTTTTAAAAGCAGAATAGCAGCTTCATAAGCACATGCTTTCATTAAACTTGGTTTTTTTGTTTGTTTATTTTTTAGCTAATTATTGTCAAACACGTTTATTTCAAAATAAAAATCTTACAAATAATGAATGACATCTTAGCTCTTCTGATGATGAGCTAATAATTCCAAGAGTTCTGTGACTAGCAATAATCAGTAAATACTTGAATATGTAGAGCAGAAGTATTTATCAAATGGTTGCTCTACCTTAAAACAGTAGTTTGCAGCAGTAAGAAATGAAGCCAGTTATAAAAATAATAGCTGTAAAAAGTTAGGCATATAAAATGTAGAAAGGGAAAACTATGGGCTTATCTGGAGTTAAGAGTTTATGTGCATATCTTAAAAGAAATCAACAAATATTATTCCCAAAAGGTACAGGAATGACACTTCCCTACATATGATTCTAACATAATCTATAATGATTAAGGAATGAGAAAAGATTAACGACAATCCTAACACTGAAAAGGATACAAGGGAAAAATATTTTTTGCACTCTTGGGCTTTCACTACAAAATGACAAAAAATACAGCTTAGCAACACTTCTGTGAAACTTAAAAGAAAAACACAACAAGAAATTAAATATAAAACAACACACAGGATGCTGTGAGGAAATGGTTACTTTGTCAACTTTTTTCAAGTTCTGAAAATTGAGAAACATCTCCTCATATAGTGTTTCCCTTCTTTAAACTGTAGCAAAACCCCACAGAATAATGAATGAACACAACCTGCAATCTGGGTAGATGGTCAAGTAAGAACAAGCGCATTCCAGCATTGTGTAATTAGAGCTTTGGGCCAATGTTGCAAACTCACTCAGTAAAATAAAAAAGCCTATAAAACTTTTCGCCAGCCTGCAAAATCTTAAAACTCATCCATATTTAGCAAGTCAGAAGTGCACTATTTGTCAGAAAACCAATAAACTACACTGTGGAGCTATAATTTTCACGACCATCTCATTTTCCTTAAATTATACTTAAATTTGTTGTATATTCTGCCTCTTACCAACTGGCAAGGCGACCAGAATCATCTGATGGGTTTTACGAAAATACACAAGTCTCTGTTCCACTTTCCCCTGGTGTGCACAGAGGGGACCAAGGGTAGGAGTAGGGAAAGGAATCATGTTTACTTTGAGAAAATAGCCTAACCACAACTTAATACCATGTTACACCCACCAGAATGGCTAAATATATGAGAGAGAATATCAAGTCAATGTTCCAGAGTATATGGGACAACTAGAACTCTCATCTGCTGCTGATGAGGTTATATACATTGGTACAACTTTGGAAATCACTGGGTTAAACTAAAACTGAACAAAGCACACATATGACCCAATGATTATATTACAAGGTACATTCCCCAGGGAAAAGTCAAGCTGGGAACTGCTCAGGGCAAACCTGCTTCCCATTCTATTCAAAGCCACCCCTCTGCTCACTGAGATAAATGTGTATCTGATTGCCTCCTTTGGAGAGGCTAATCATAAATTCAAAGGAATGCAACTATTTGTCTCTTACCTACCTATGACCTGGAAGCCCTATCCCAGTTTCGAGTTGTCCCGCCTTTCTGGACCAAACCAATATTCATTTCACATATGCTGGCTGATGTCTCATGTCTCCCTAAAATGTATAAAACCAAATCATGCTCTGCCCACCTTGGGGACATGTCATTAGGACCTCCTGAGGCTGTTACCCCAGCGCAAGTCCTCGATCTTGGCAAAATAAACTTCCTAAATTAACTGAGACCTGTCTCAGATATTCGGGGTCACAGATCACATAACCATATATGTATGTTTAGAGTAAGAAGCCAGGATAAAAGACCATACATGATGTATGATGATATGTGCATGTCTTTGCATGTTATACTTCAAAAGTTTACTTAAAAAAGCAAAAAAAAAAAAAAAAAAAAATTAACAAATAAATAAGCACCCTTGATGCTCTGAAGTGTGTAATAAAATCCTGCTCCCAGTATCACACTCCCTCTACCCTAAAATGGGAACAGGATACTTTTTTGAATCTTCCCTCATGCTAATTAAAACTTTTTTACATTAAAATTTTGTTTATATCAAAACAAAGAAAGGTATGTTAACAGAATGCAAAAGCCAATTTTTTTGTTTTTTTTTTTGAGTTAGGGTCTAGCTCTATTTCCTAGGCTGGAGTACAGTGACAAGACCATAGCTCACCGCCTCCTCAAATGCCTGAGCTCAAGTGATCTTCCTGCCTCAGCCTCCTGAGTAGCTGGGACTACATGCGTGCACAGCAACACCAACATGTGGCTAATTTTTTAATTTAATTTTAATTTTTATTTTTAAGATGGAGTCTCACTCTGTCGCCTACGCTGGAGTGCAGTGGTGTAATCTCAGCTCACAGCAACCTCCGCCTCCCAGGTTCAAGCGCTCCTGCCTCAGCCTCCCAAGTAGCTGGGATTACAGGCGTGTGCCACCACACCTGGCTGATTTTTGTATTTTTAGTAGAGATGGGGTTTCGCCATGTTGGCTAGGCTAATCTCAAATTCCTTACGTCAGGTGATACAACCGCCTTGGCCTCCTAAAGTGCTGGGATTACAGGCGTGAGCCACTATGTCCAGTCTAACTTTTTAATTTTTATAGAGACAATGTCTTGCTATGTTGTCCAGGCTAGTCTAGAACTCCTGGCCTCGGGTAATCCTCCTACCTTGGCCTTGCAAAGTGTTGGGATTACAGGTGACAACCACCAAGGCCTCAAATCATTTGTAAGAGAAAACACTAAACTGAAAAGAATTTTAACATCAAAGCTCTCCCCCTTCACCATCACCATTACCACACTCGGACTGTCACCTCCCTTTGATTCCCCAAGAGTTTCCTCTTCTCTGCCATCTATTAATAGAAACATTTGAGAAGCACTGACCTATCTTAGTAGTGTAGTTACGAGGATTAAATCAAAAGATGTATATAGAAAGTCCTCGGCACCATGCCTAAATACTCAATGACTAGACATTTAATAAATAGTGAGTTCTTCCAGGTCAAGGGCTATTTCCAATTCATCACTGTAAACACAGGACCTGGCATTTAACAGTCGGTCAATAACTATTTGTGAAGTAAATGAATAATGTGAGTCCGAAAAAAACCAAAACAAAACAATGAAAACAAAGCAAAAGTGGGAATAAGGCAAAAAGCAAGAAGTTCAAAGGAAGTCTTAATCCATTTTTGTTATCAGGGTATATGAAAAGATTTTATTTTATTTGTACAGAACTGTGGTTCAGAAAGATGACAAGATTTTAAATCTCAAAGTGAACCAACAAAATCATCCGCACATAAAGCTATTACAAAAACTGTCTCGGTATTATCTTTCCTCTATACACCGTGCAATGAAAAGGCAGTGTATTTTAACTGAAATTAAAACATGCGTCAATAATACTGAAACCCTTTAAAAAAATTTCTGAATCAGTTTCTTATGAGGTTGACAGGAATCCCAACTGTATCACAGGTTATTTTCAAGATATCCATCATAGCACATCAATATTTTGACTAAATATGTCATAACAGAGATGAAAGGAAAGCAGATTTCACCCAAACTTTTATACAGTATTATTTTTATCAAAATAAAAATATAATTTAGATGTCAAAATTGTCAAGACTGCAATCTTACATTAATTTTAAAGGACAAATCAATAAATTACTTTAATATTTATTATGTGCACAAAACATCAATGAACCATTTGATAAGGCTCTTTTCCTCTCTCTTTTAAGCTTAAAGCAACTACTTAGATCAGAAACAACAATACTGTTTTAATTAACCAATATATGTGCAAAGCATTTAACCTCATGGAAAGCACATTATAAATGTATATACAACTCATTCAGTTCTCATAACTATATGGTTTTACCATTGTCATTTCTATTTCCATTTTACGGAAAAGAAAACTAAGACTTTAAGTAACTTCCCTGAAGTCATACAGCTATTAAATGGCAAGCTGGCTGTATGCTCCTAGTCTCTATGCTCTGATGCCTGGAGAGCTCTGGAGTAAAGCAGACCTACATTTGTCTTGACTTCACATCATTTTGGGAGGTGAGTTGTCTGGAGAACCCTAAGTGATAACCACAAAACAAGGTAGCACTAATTCCATCTTTCACTAATTCTAAGACAGCTATTTTGTCACATTTTAACATTTCTGAAGTTGATAGCATCTTACAATTAAAATCCGCAGTGCTCTCTCTCTCTGGGGTACATAAAATAATAATCCATCTGGTAATTGATAGCAACTGTGATTCAAAAAATTACGATATTATCTATACCTCATGGGTTACTGATAAGAAGTAGATGAGATAAAATGTCTTAAGTACTCGGCACAGTGTCTGTCCGGCACAAGTGCTTTACAAAGGGTACTTCTTCTCTTTTAGTAAAATAATCTATGAGGAAATTTGATGTAAAGGTTATATTTACCACTGTAGAAAGCTGTCAGTTTCTCAGGCCCATGTGCGAATACACCTGGTATACTCTCATAAGAAAAAATACTGGTTTCATTAAACTACTTAAAGATGAAATTTTTGTTGATAAAAGACTTGGGGTACGGAGAGGCAGCGAGACAACAGTAAAAATAAATCAGACACCCGAGAAAATAAAATCAACAATATTAACGCACAAACCAAGATACTCCACAATTCAAGGCAGTTCTCAAATGCCATTGATAAAATGCTTACAGGAAAAAGTATTTTCATGTTTTAAAAGATGTACTTTATTTTTTTTATTTTTATTTTTAAATTCTACATGCAGGATAAAGGTTGCACTTTAAATGCAATCAGAAATGACCAAATCTGCTTAGCGTGTGCCCATGCCCCACTTGAGCTTTTCTACCAAAACTCGACGTAATTCCTAAATGGTTAGTAGGTTTAAACTGAGCCTAAATATTGTCACCAAAAAAGTGTAATTAAATGAAATTAAATTCATTTAGGTATTTGGTAGCTTCCTGTTTTTGTACTTGCCTTGGCAATCTCAGAACAAATTTACACGCACTGTTATTTCACTTTTTGTCTTATATTATAAAAACTACAGAGGAATTTCCTACTAAAACATTAAAAAATATATCCAAATGACAGCTTAAAAAACACCTTGAGACTATTGCAATCTTTACCTTAAAAAATCACTTAATTATACTTTGAGGAACGTTATCAGGAATAAAGAGGGGCATTATAAAGTGATAAAGAGGTAAATTCTCCATAATTCTTAATTTGTATGTACTTAACAACAGAGCGTCAAAACACGTAAGGCAAAATCTGATTTGCAAAGAGAAACAGATGAATCCACTATTGTAGTTGGACACTTCAACACCTCTCTAACAGAAATGGGCAGATCCAGCAGGTAGAAAATCAGTAAGGACAAATTTGAACTCAACAATACTATCAATCAACTGGACATAATGGACATCTATAGAGTACTTCAACCAACAGCGGCATAATACCAAACACTGACAAGGATGTGGAACAACAGCAACTTTCACGTATCGCTGGTGCAAATGCAAAATGGTACAGTCACTTTGAAAGTCAGCAGGGTGGTTTCCTACAAAACTGAACATGCTACTCATCAATCATGGTCCTTGGTATTTACCAAGAGCTGAAAACTTATGTCTACACAAAAACCTGCACAAGGTTGTTCATAGCAGCTTTATTCATAATCTGCAAAACTTGTAAACAACAAAGATGTCCTTTAGTAGGTCAACGGATAAACTGTGGTACATCCAGATAATGAAATATTATTCAGCATTAAAAAGAAATGAGCTATTAAGCCATGAAAAGACACAGAGGAAACTTAAAATGCATAATACTAAGTGAAAGAAATTAATCTGAAAAGGCTACACTCTTTGGAAATGGCAAAACAGTAAAAAGATCAATGGCTGTCAGGGGTTGCAGGAAGGAAGAATGGACAGGCCTAGGTCAGAGGAGTTTTAGGCTGTGAAAGTACCCTGCAAAAGACATCATAATGGTAGATTGATGTCATAAAAATTGTCCAAATCCATAGAATATACTAAACAATACCAACCGTGAATCTAATGTAAACCATCCACTCTGGATGATAATGATGGGTCAATGTAGATTCATCAGTTTAAAAAATGGGTCACTCTCGTGGGGAATGGTGATAATGGAGGCGATTATGTCTGTATGGGTGCAGGGGATATATGGAAAACCTTTGTAGATTCTGCTCAACTTCTTCAGTGAACCTAAAACAGCTTCAAAAACATAAAATCTATTTTTTAAAAAAATCACTTAACTGGGGGGTTCGAGGAGGGGAGATACAAATGTATTTTACACAAGAAAAAAATTGTTAAATTTGCTTCGGAAAACATACCCAAACAGGAAACAATGGTATTTTCTTTGTCAATAAACAAAACATTATATTTTATTCATTATTTTTGTTTAATTTATTCTCAGCTCACACCTATAAAATAATATTTCAAAAGCATGATACTACTTTTTAGGTATACTATTAACCTTACAGTTCTGCAGAAAATAAAAACACCTCTTTGATTTTAACTGTTAACCCTAAATATTTGTATTTATTTATCTAATATAGGATGAAAGCAAACACACCAACTCTAAAGAAGTGTGGGTGCTGGGGGAAGGGGAGTATTTTCTAAATATATCCATATTGCAGAGATGAGTAACTTCATCATACTTTCACTTCAGGTATATCTAACCTGTCTCAATGATGCTTTGAGGTGCAAAAATTTTATACTTGAGAATAAAAAAATCATTTTAATCTGCTAGCTTTTACCTATGTAAAGTTTAGTCTCATGTATTACACAATTCAGAATATAATGCTAATAATTATTCTGACCTCTTTTAGAACATATAAGCAGGTATAAAGAATACAAAACAGGAGCTATAGTTATGTTCAACATAAAGATAAAAGGCCTCTAAAAGGGTACCTGTAAGAGCCATAATAAATACATGAAAAGCATACAGTTGTTATACAAGACATACAAAACTTAAAACCAAGGAAAAGGCAAGAACAAAAGATTTTAAAGCCAGTATGAACTAGGAAAAAGAAATGTTTAAAGTTATAATTTTCCTAACATGAAATTTCAGGAAGACCACCCTAGCAGATCAGAATAACACAATGATGTTTCCACAATAACTCAAGAAGGTATTTCAGAAACAGGTTTTGAAAAAGCTGACCCCCTTTTAAAGTATATTCTTTCTATGGCTGCGTTGGGTAGCTCACACCTGTAATCCAGCACTTTGGGAAGCCAAGGTGGGAGGATCGCTTGAGGCCAGGAGTTTGAGACAGGCCTGGGAAATACAGCGAGATCTCTGTCTCTGCCAAAAATAAAACAAAGTACATGTCTTCTAGAACTTTTCATTCACTGTGTTTTTAAAATTCACTTTGGCCAGCCCAGTGGCTCACACCTATAATCCCAGCATTTTGGGAGGCTGAGGCGGGCAGATTACTTGAGGTCAGGAGTTTGAGACCAGCCTGGCCAACATGGTGAAACCCCGTCTCTACTAAAAATACAAAAGTTAGCCAGGCATGGTGGCTATGCCTGTAGTTCCAGCTACTGGGGAGGTTGAGGCAGGATAATTGTTTGAACCCGGGAGACAGAGGTTGCAGTGAGCTGAGATCATGTCACTGCACTCCAGCCTGGGTGACAAGGCAAGACTCTGTCTCAAAAAAATAAAATAAAATAAAAATAAAATAAAATAAAGAATAAAATTAATTTTAACATAATTTTCCTTTCTATCCCATTATTTTCTATGAGACACTGCCTTTGCCAATTAAGCTTTTACCAACTACAGTATTCTTCAAAAAGTTTATCCATGTCTATAAACTGTATACTACCCATGGTTCAAGAGAGAAGTCCAGGAATTTATAGACTGTTTGATGTAATACAACCACCTAAAATAACATTTAAGCTATCAGGGGACGGCTGTCATTCTACTGAGCCCAAAAACACCATCACTGACCATAAACCCATAGGTTTAATAGTACATCTTCACCAATCCTTAGCAAGGCTTTCCTTAACTCCTTAAAATTGAGAGAAAAAGTTACATAAAATTTCTTCCATACTAAGTCACTGGAATATAACTAAAATATTTAAGTATGCTATCAGTTATTGAATGAATCTGTAAGTATGGGTTTCATACATATAATGTAAAGCTAACTAGCAAAATTAAACACTATCTTGGGCAATAAATACTCAAACGAAGAAATATTTCATTCTTAAAGATAGTAAAAAGATACCTCCACAATTATTGACTGTATGGGTGGTAAGGATATTAATCAAAAAAACAAATCCAAAAAAGATACAAGTTCAAGTGAGAAACCTTTAAATGGTACGGCCAACCTCTCCAACCTACTACCCACGTAATCTAGCCCCATTTTCTGCCTTTGCAGACTTTCAAATTACTTAAAGTATCATTTCTTTAAACTCCTCTGCCACCTATGATTAACTCGCCCTCTCCACCTATGTAACTTGACGTTCAGAAACACTCTGCTCAAGGGTCACTTTCCTTAGAAAGCTTCCCTTGATGCCCCTGCTCTGTGCTTCCAAGGCAACCTGAATAAATTGCCATGACAGCACTCATCACACAAGAAAAACAAATATTTGTTTAATCATCCATGGTCCCTAATCTCTGAATTCTAATCCCATACCTAGAAGTCTAGTATTCAGTGTCTGATAAATAGTGACTATTTAAGAAATACATACTATGAATGAATAAGCTGTGAAAAGTTTTAGATACTTATAGAACAGCCAAATGATAAACAAAAACATGTCTGAACTCAGGAAGACAGATAAGGCTCATGTTATAGATTTAATATTTTAATTTAGGATTGTAGTTTTAGCAGATCAATACAAAATTCATCGTCAAACAGTTTATGGGTGGACTGACTACCAGAAATATAAAATTTTCTTCCTGTTGCTGAATTCAGCATATGCTCCTTAGTTTGCCACTTGATTGATTTCCCAGTTGCATTCAAAATATTCAGCCGGCCACTCCCTTCTTTTTCAGTCTATTGCCTTGGCTTCAGTGATACCAACAAAATTTTCCTCCAATCTCTAGCTTCTTCCTTCTCAGCCTCTTTAGTTCCATTTCTTTCTACCAAAGTTCAAATGCAAAAGATTCACAGGGCTTACTCATAAGCCCCCTTATCTTCTCTATACTCTCTCCTTAAGCAATCTCATCCCTCACTCCAAGAAATCAATTATAAACTGTACGCTGACTATTTCCAATTTATTTCCAGTCCAAACCTCTTTGCTGAGCTCCAGACCTATACATCCAATTGCTACTAGACATCTCTACTTCTGTGTCTTAGTCTCAAGTTTAACAAGCCTCAAATTGAAAAATGACCAATACCTCCCCCTTCCCTGAAACTACAAAATAAAAAACTGCTCCTCCCCCAGTACTCCCACCTGAAGCACAAGAACTACTGGCCCTGGAAGTCAGCCTTTTCCTCTCCCCAGGATCCCCAAATCTCATCCACCTCTATATCTATTATATCTATATAATTTTTCCTCCCAAATATTTGTCAAATCAGGCTAGTTTACCTCTATCACTGCCATCCGGAACCAAGGTTCCATCAACTCTTGACTACATTATTATAACAGCTAATCTCCATACTATTCAAATTGTGATCTGTGCACTGACACTGATCCACAAACTTTTGTTATTGGTCTGAAATGAAATAAATATAGAAACCTAGAGAAAGCATTTAGGAACTTTTACAGCAATTTGACACTGCCACAGCAAACATCTTATTGTGTGTTACTAAATACCAGTATGAATTGAAAATTAAAACAAAATTGGTCCTTCAACACAGACAAGCTTGAGAGACAATGACTTAACTAGTCTCCCTGTATTTATACTTGCCTCCTTCCAACCTATTCTCTACAGAGCAGCCAAGTGATTTTTTTAAAGCAAAAATTTGGGTAACTTATTCAGCTGTTTTCTCTGGTGGCTTCCTAGTGCTCTTGGGATTAAGTACAAAATGCTTAGCATGGATTTTGGCCATTGTGATCTGCTCCAGTCTATTCCCCATCAACCAACCGCATGTACTAAGGTTCAGTTCTTACTGGGTCTGTCAGTTCTAGAAAGTTGAAATTGCCAACATCACTTGGGTCACTAAAAGTTCATCCTTTAGGTTTCTGTCTAAAAGTCATTTCTTCAGAGAAGCATTCCCTGATGGATTGGTGGGCCTTCATTCTTTACAATGATTTTCCTTTGTAGCAGTAATGGTAGCTAATTACTTTTTACAATTTTTTCCTTTTTCTTTTTTGAGACAGAGTCTCACTCTGTTGCTCAGGCTGGAGTGCAGCTCATTGCAAGCTCTGTCTCCAGGGTTCAAGAGATTCTCCTGCCTCACCCTCCCAAGTAGCTAGGACTACAGGCGCGTGCCACCACACCCAGCTGTTTTTTTTTTTTTAAGAAGAGACGGGGTTTCATCATGTTGGCCAGGCTGGTCTCGAACTCCTGACCTTAAGTGATAAGCCCACCTTAACCTCCTAAAGTGCTGGGATTATAGATAGGAGCCACTGCACCTGGCCTGTAATTTTTTTCTTTATTTTATTCCCCAAACAGACTTCTGCCTCCATGAATACAAGTAATATCTTTCCATTACCACATGTCACCAGAGACTAGCACAGTGCCTGGCACAGATGAGTTGTTAATAAACTTTCGTTAAGTGAACAAATCCAAGTAAGCAAACAAAACAGTGAGCCTGACCACTAAATGTAAATGCCTTCAATATCTAGTCATACATAAGGCTTGACATAAGACTTTTGACGAGGTGCTTTACAAGAGTTACATCTCCTTTACTTTCTTTACTAAACAACATGAAAAGAGAAGGAAACTCTGCTGTGAAGCTTACATTTATAAAAATAAATAAATAAGATATTCAGAAATGTGAAGAATTTTCTCTGATCAACAAGGAAGTGAGTCTTCTCTAAAGTAAATCAACAAGGAAGTGAAAGGTGTGAGAGTCAAAAGAGTAATCGATGAGAACTATGTTGCCTGGCTGCAATACTTTCTCAATTGTCTGATTTTGCAGAAGTTAACTCATCTGTTTCTCAAGTTCCTCATTTGTAAAATAGGAATAAAAAAGTCTTCTTAAAGAATTATTATGGGGTTTAAAAAAGTTAATATATATAAACTGCCTGACAGTGCCACATTAGAATATAAATTACAAAAAAAGCAGAGACTGCATATTACTCTTCTCTGTACAGGAGCTTTTCTCAACTAGGGCTTTGCAGAAATTAAGCCCCACAAAAACTGACTGGAGTAACCACTTCCTCAGTTCTCTCAAGAATGGTACATAGCTAGTACCATTCTAGGTGCACAGGAGATGAGATAATTCATTACATAGCTTAGATGCCTCAGAGCATTAGGGTTTGATTTTCACCCAGAAACATGGTGCAGAAGGGCCACTCTCATGTATCCCCAATGCCTGGCACATGGTAGATGCTCATTAAATATTTTTGGAAAGAGTATTTACAAAACCAAAGAAATAGTGCTAGGCATAGAGTAGATGCTAAATGTCAATTTTATCCCAGCCTTTCAAAGTTCTATAAGCTTTAAAAGTCTGATTCTAGGGAAGTTTTCTTCAATCTGCACTGCTTATAAAAATTCATGGCCAAAAATGTAGATATAGACATTAGGAAAGCCAAGAAACGAAATGTTGGAAGGAACTAGGTGGAATCAGTGAGAGGTGCAATACAGGTAGAACCTGGATATGCAGGAGAAAGAGCAAAGGTTATTCTAGGTCAGGGAACAGGATTACCAAAAACAGTGTCACCCCAAGTATGGAATATGCTCCATGGTGGCACAAGAATGATTTTAAACTATAAATGGAAAAACATTTTTATTTTGATAGTTACATATGTACATATTTTTACATGTAATTAGGACAGCAAATAGTGATTTCAAACTTTTACTATTTAAAACAACACTAAAGTAAGTAATATCTATTCAGATCCTTTAATGTGAGTCCTTTAAAAATGTAATAAACAAGCAATAGTGCACAAGAGGTAAGCAAATGCGGCAAAAACTGTCAGCATTTTTTTAAGTGAGTAAAATTCTGTAAACACCAAGCCAAGAAGACATGTGAATATGAATGAATGTAACACATGAAGAGAAAACGGCCACCAGTCTTCTGAATGAAGCCAAGCCAAAGCTCTATCTCGAGTAGTGATTGAAGATAAAGGTCAGATGAGTACGAAGAATACCACCAGTTTTTGAGTATTTAACTTACAGTACTAACATTTTCATCTGTAAAATCTCAGTTTCCAGTAGATGAATCTATTATACACAGTACTTTCACTTTGTTTATTCTCAAAACAAAGGTAAAATTGTAGAAGTTCCAAATAGACATCTGAAATAAAGACTGACCTATCTGCAGCTTGGCAGTCAGTTGACTTGCAACTGGTGGGCTACAACCCTGTAGTTTTCAAATCAGAAGGAATTAATTTATACAATAACAAATTATAAATGCTATCTATGTCAAAAAAAGGATGTTAAATGTCAAAAAAAAAAAAAAAAAGACAGTAGCTTTCCATTCCCACTTTCCTGTCTTGGAATTAACCTACCCACAAGTCGGATCAAGTAAAACCAAGGAGTGATGATAAAGATAACATTTATCAGATATTTGCCCTATGCCAGGTACTGTTTTAAGTACTTTACTTGTATTTACTTGTGCAATTATTAGCACCATTCTATGAGGTAATACATAACCCCATTTTACAGCTGTAAGAAAACTGAGGCCAAGAAATATTAAATAACTTCTCCAAAGCCAAAGCTGGTAGATGGCAGAACAAGGATTTACACCCTGGTAACTATACTAGTTTGAGCTCTAGAGAAGAGTTCTTAACCACTAGGCAACATTTCTCACAAGAATGATGAAATGATAATTTGAAATATTCCACCAATCCCATTGTGGCAGGAGAGAAGTAATTTTTCAAGGTATGAACCTTTTACCTCGTCAGTTTCCAGTCCAAGAAACAGTGAATTCAATTGCAAGTAGGAAAGTGAGTACTACAACGGGTCAAACTAGGCCCAAGATTATTCAAATATAGACAAAGCATCAGAAGCCTGGGAAGAATCACTGAATGACAGAGTTCAGTCAGGAAAGAGAAGCGAAAGTTAGGATAAGCAGACGGTGAATATTATTTCTACTGGGTTCTGTGACTGCTTTGAGAGAGAAAATGCTACCATCCCTTTTCTTTTACGTTGAATCAGTATACAAATACATCGACTAAAAAAGAATTAGGAAAAAGGAGAGCAGCAGGAATAAAAGTGGGCTTTCTCAAGACTTGGACCCCGAACCGCTCGGTTAGCTTGATGTACTCTGGTATAAGTGAGCAAAAATGTATTAGAAAGCAGGTGGCGAGGTTAAAGGCATGACCATGGGAGTGGAGGTACTGAGCGGTGTGCGGAGCTGAGAACTCTGCCTAAAATGGGCTACCAGGGATGAGAGTTTCAAGTGTCTGTATTTGGGATGAGGAGGTATGAAAGTGGACGCTGCGCGGTGGGAGAGGAGGCAGTTTCTGGCTTTGGGCAGCACTCAGGTAAAAAGGGGCAGGAGTGGAGGTATACAGGTATAGACGAGGAGGGAGACCAGAGGAAAAGAAGGGGCGAGGCCCGGGTGTAAAACGAAAGGGGATCCTGGAAGGCGGAGGCTGGGAAATCAAAGAGGGATTGGGGGCATCCCCGGGGAAAGCTGCGCCGCCGCGCGAGGGAAGGGCGGTCCGGCGGCTTGGGAGGTAGACCCCAGAGCAGGCCGGAACTCGCCGCCCGAGCGGGGGTCCGGGACCCAGAGGGAAGAGGGCGCAGTGAGGCACGAGCCGGAGGCCGCCGGTCTTCGGCGAGCCGGGGGAGGGGAGCAAGCGCCCGGGGCTGCCGCGGGACCAGGGGGAGGGGGAGGGGGAGGGGCGCCTACCTGGACGTGCGGGGCGGCAGCGGTCAGTCCCGGCGGAGACTCCTCTCCTGCAGAGGCAGCGGCCGCGTCGGCCCTGGGAGCCCGAGGCTGCGGTGGCAGCGGCAGGGGTGATGGCGGCAAGTCCCTGTGGCGGCCGCCTCCGCCGAACGGCATCCCTCCTTCCCGACCCGCCCTCCTTCCCTATCTCCCGCTCCTAAACTTCTTCCCCGGGATAAACAAACCCGCCGCCAGGGGCGGCCACCTCCGCCGCTCCCGCCCCCGCGCAGCCCCCACCCCCCCGCCGCGGGTCCGTCTGGGCTCCGGCTTCCGAGTTACGACTCCTGCCCCGGCCCCCAGCCCGCGAGGGCGCGTGCGCGCGGCGGCGGCGGCTCGCGGGCTCCTGCGGGCTCTTGCTCCCTCCTCCAGCGCCGGGCACTTCCGGGCGGGCCCGGATCTGCCGCCGCGCTTGGGAGGCCGCCGCCGCCTGGCACTGGGCTCCCGGCTGGGCAGGATCCGCAGCCCGCACCACTCTGGCTAGGCGTGCGGAGGCGCCTTGCTTAGCTTGACCCTTATTTGGCCAAGTGTAAAACTTGTCCTGCTTAAAGACTACTGAGACCTCCTAACTGGTCTAATCCGCGGGAGACGCCAAAGGCGGCGGCCGTTTGTGCACACAGGATTTTCTTGGGTCCAGGAAGCCAGGGTAGAACTTTTGCTAAACTCCCGTTGTGAGCCCAGATCTGTAAGAACTGCTGAGACACAACCAGCAATATACAGGCTCCAGTTGGAAATCGAGAACTTTCCAGGTAGATGTAGTGCCCCATGGAGCAGTTTTCGGGTGGAGGGGATGAGTCTTAGCTAGAAGTCTCAGGCCAGAAGGAGAGCCTGCGGAGGGGCGAGGGGCGGCCAGGGATGCCTAGGAAGTGAGTGCAGAAGAGCAGGCGGCCTCCTGGGGCTGCACGGTGGGAAATAAAGCTGCACTTGCACAAATGTGTGAAGAGAGGATGGGACTGCCTTGTCTCTGCGGCCATTTAGTTTAAAAAGGGGGTTACAACTGAACTCTTTATTCCCCACGGTCATGGGACAAAGATACTTAATCAAGCTACCAGGAGTAAACTTCTTTAAAGAAGTTTGGGGGACCAGCAACTCGGGCTTTGCCTGAACAGGCATGGACATCATTCAAGGATCCCAACTCTACTTTAACTGCATATGTCGGCAATTTTTTATTTTATTTTTTTTTATTTTTTTTTTTTAGACAGGGCTCTCTGTCACCCAGGCTGGAGTGCAGTGGTGCCATCACAGCTCACTGCAGCCTCGACCTCCTAGACCCAAGTGATCCTCCCAACTCAGCCTCCCAAGTAGGTGGGACTACAGGTGTGTGCCATGCCCAGGTAATCTTAATTTTTTGTAGAGATGAGGTCTTGCTCTGTGTACCTGGGCATGGCACACACCTGTAGTCCCACCTACTTGGGAGGCTGAGTTGGGAGGATCACTTGGGTCTAGGAGGTCGAGGCTGCAGTGAGCTGTGATGGCACCACTGCACTCCAGCCTGGGTGACAGAGAGCCCTGTCTAAAAAAAAAAAATAAAAAAAAATAAAATAAAAAATTGCCGACATATGCAGTTAAAGTAGAGTTGGGATCCTTGAATGATGTCCATGCCTGTTCAGGCAAAGCCCGAGTTGCTGGTCCCCCAAACTTCTTTAAAGAAGTTTACTCCTGGTAGCTTGATTAAGTATCTTTGTCCCATGACCGTGGGGAATAAAGAGTTCAGTTGTAACCCCCTTTGTCTCCCAAAGTGCTGGGATTTACAGGCGTGAACCACCACACCCGGCCATAAATCAACTTCTCATTGCTTACCTGGCTTTCCAAGAAAAGAGCTGGGGGAGGGAAAACATTTATTATTTTGCTATGTGCTGAGTATTCTAAGCATAGACTTGTATCATCTCTATTCTCTCAACAACCTCCCTACAACTTCAAGGTAGAAATTAATTCCATCTTAAAATTAAGCAACAAAAACTAGAAATGGGAAGTAATTCATCCAAAGTTTACTGGGATTTGAATACTGGACAGTCAGATCCCCTCATTTCAATCTTTTTTGTTTCTTTTTCTTTTTTCTTTTTTCTTTTTGTTTGTTTGAGATAGGGTCTTGCTCTGTACCCCAGGCTGGAGTACAGTGGCATGAGCTTGGGTCACTGCAACCTGCACCTCCCGGATTCAAGCAATTCTGTGCCTCAGCCACCAAGTATCTGGGACTACAGGCGTGAGTCCGACTAAATTTTGTATTTTTAGTAGAAACGGAGTCTCACCATATTGCCCAGGCTGGGCTGAAACTCCTGGACTCAAGTGATCCTCCCGCTTCTGCCTCCCAAAGTGCTGGGATTACAGGTGTGAGCCACCACATCTGGCCTTACAGTAGCAATCTTATTGACTTATTTACAAAACGTGCTTTAAAACAAAATCTGTGCCAAAAGTTTTCAGATAAAGATAAAATTAGCAGTGTAACCATAAAATTCAAAGTTGCCTTGGGCTGAGTTCATAGAATGTTTATGCAGATCAAGAAACTCCAGAAGTTAAAAAACAGAAGTGGAAGTGAGTATAGGGAGTGGGGAAGAGTTGGTGGAGAGAGGAAATATTAGTGTAAACATTTCAACATCTCCAAACACCAGCAAAGAACAGTTAAAACTATTTGCTATACTCACTGTGCAACCGTGTTAACTTTATAGTATGTGACATACAGCAAAAATTACATGTAATTTTTGACTAAGGCTTTTAGCTCTTTTAACCCCTTCGTAGTATGTCACCTCCTTCTCTTCCACTAATTAAAAATTTTAAGACACCTAGTAAATATAATACACTCAAAGAATTAAATTATAAGTTCATCAAGTACATTTCCAGTTGGAAGTTAAGAATAATGCTGACCCTTCACAGTTGACTGGGCTAAAGTTGGGAACTGATTCAATAAACTTCCACCACAAGGATGTCAAATTGCTCCTCAGGGTATTCTCATAGAGTCTTTTCCCTAGGCTTGATCTCCTTACTATCCTTAAGTGTTAGGACACACCATTCCTCTCTTGCTAGCAGTATATAATGACTTTACCCACCAATAAAATGATAGTAAGAGTGAATATGGCTTGTAAGTAATGCTAACAAAACTGTAACGGCTTAGCAAAGTAGAAGATGGTTTTCTGGTCAATAAGCTTGGATTTAAGCTTATTAAAGCTTGATGCTTTATTACCAGTCTGCTAAAGAACTACCTTCTTAATTTGATTTCCTACTTACTGGATACCTATTGGAAAACTAGAGAGATAAGATAGGCTTTCATTTACTGCTGCCATAAGTAAATTTTTAAAATAGATAAATAACAGCTTTATCATTAGTGTAGAGCGCAGTGTGCCTCTGCTAGGCCAGTATCAGGCTTGCTTTGTTTAAGGCATTAACCATTAGGATCACCCAACCTGTCCTGCCTAAAAGCCTACTGAATAAATATGCATATAACTTTTGCATATTTATTTTGCTACTTATTGTTGATTTTCTATAGGAAACTATTTATACTCAGTGTATATGGCCAACTTGGAAGTTCTACTTCCTATAATTATGTCAGCAGTTAGTGAAGATGATCAGAACAGCCGTTCTGAGTTTAATAAACACAGATGAGCCTCAGACTCTGGATCTCCATGACCCAACCCTATGAGGCTCTGCCTAAAGAACCAATCAAGCTTCCCACTTTGATATTTTAGTGACTGTAGCATCTTGTTCCTCTTCTAAATTAAACACCACAGATGCTCCCATTTCATGGCTGTGTAGGCACGATGGACTCACCACTGCCTTCCATACCACCACCTGCTTTATACAATAATTTTCCAATTCTAGTTGTCAAAAACTAAGCTATACAAAACTCACAAATCCATTATTATCTTCCATGTAGAGATAAAAAAGCAAGGAATATGCTTGTTAGCAAACATGCAATACTTTATGAATCCTTGGTGATGTACTTGTTGGGCTTGCTGCTTCTGGGGATTTTGCTAATGCCTCTACAAGTTTTAATGCAGTCCACCAAGCTCTTTGCTAGTAAGCTGATTTCCACTATTTTTCCGTTTCCTTTTTCTTTCTTTCTTTCTTTTTTTTTTTTTTTAAAGAAAGAAACAGACAGGGTCTCCTTTTGTTGCCCAGGCTGGAGTGCAGTGGTTATTCATAGGCATGATGATGGCTCACTGCAGTTTCAAACTCCTGGACTTAAACAATCCTGTCTCAGCCTCCTGAGTAGCTGGAACTTATAGATGCACACCACCATGCCTGGCATCCCACGTATTTTTCTAAGTATCATTCCCTTCTTTCCTAAATTTTCTTCAAGGAAACCAAACTCAGTCCCAACTTCCACAAGCTAACACTTATACAATTAGAATGACGTTTAGTTTCTGGAATCAATGTGGAAAGAAATGACAACTCATTTGCTGATTATTTTTCACTGTAATAAATATGAGGCCTTTTATCTCAAAGGAAACACCAAATCCTTGTTTAATATTAATAGCTTGTAAATTATTGTACACGTAATTTCATTCTCTCTTCTCATGTCTTCGTTTTTCTGCCTCTGGCTTTTCATCTTGCTTGTGAATTCCTAGTTTTGTAGTACTTTTATATTATATGATACTGACTTCTTAAGGTTGCAAAAAACTTCAGAACTCAAACAATTATACCTGTAACCCTTGTCTAGTGATGCCTATGGCAAAAAAGGACCCATACATTTGATGTACTCACTCAAAAATCATTCCCAGAGAATTCTCAGAAAACTCAGAACAGGGCCTACCCTGAATTCTGAGAACAGGACCATTTTTAAGTCCTTTAAGTCCTTCATTGGTACCCTTCCTCTTACTTTCTTTTCTTTCTTTTCTTTCTCACCTTTCTCTTTTTCTTTCTTTTCTTTTCCTTTTTTTCTTTTCTTTTCTCCCTTCCTTTTCCTTCTTCCCTTCCTCCCTTCCCTTCCCTTTTTTCCTTTCTCTTTCTTTTCTCTTTCTCCCTTCCCCCTTCCCTTCCCTTGCCGTGTCTTGCTCTGTTACCCAGGCTGGAGGGCAGTGGTTCCATCATAACTCAGTGCAGTCTTGACCTCCTGGGCCCAAGGAGGATCCTCCCATCTCAGCCTCCTACAGGCATACACTATCAAGTCCAGCTAATTTTTTTTTTTTATTTTTTGTAGAGACAGGGTTTTACTATGTTGCCCAGGCTGGTCTGGAACTCCTGGCTTCAAGTGATCTTCCTGCCTTGGCCTCCCAAAGTGCTGAGATTACAGGCATGAGCCACAGTGCCCGGCCAACAGCCTCACCTTTATGTCCCCAGTCACATTATGTCAAATATTTCAGAATGCTTCTTTGTTCCAAATTAAATACATGTTCATAAATTTACTGCTTTGATTCTTTGGATAATCTGTCAGGTCTACTATAGGAGAGATGATTTTTGTTGTTTTTCTTGTGAAAAATTTGAAGAATAAGTTGAATGGTTGGCATACTGCTACATTTTATAGCCGTTCAGTTAAATATTCATTTGAATTAGGTTTTAAACGTGATGGAGGTTCTTGAAATGCTAGTAATTCCTAGATTCTGTATCATTAGTGTCTCACACATTAGAAATAGCAGTACCTCTGCTGGGAAATATATCATCTGGGAAAAGTCTTGGCTATGCTACCTGCAGGTCTTCTATTCATATGTAGTAAAAGAAAAACAATAAAAATGATCTCTTCTACAAGATTATCCAAAACTCCTACAGCATCCCTCCAGGCATCAGCTGAGGGCTCTTATCCAAAGTCGCTTACTGTTGCTGGAATTCTTTTATTCTGCCAGGATCCAGGCAGTTGCTGCTGCCATGATCTAGTCCCTAATGACCTCTCTCTTCAGCTTGGCCAGCTAAGCTCTCTCCTGCTGGCGCCCTGGCCCTGCCCCTTCTCTGCTCTCAGGTAACAGAGAGAGGAGTTGTGGTTGGCCCTGGACCCTGGATACAGACCCAGGGGAAGTCTAAAGCTCTCCACTCTGTTCTTCAGCCAGAGGCCACCAGCATCTGCATCAGCCCTAATTGGCTCTAGAGGTACAAATGATAGGTCTCCTCCTCTTTTATCTCTGCTCAGTCATCATAGTGTCTCCCCGTCAGGGTCTGTGCCCGTACCTGGCTAGAAGAGTTTGTTTAAACATCTGCCCCTGCAGTGCCTACTGGGTGGTTTCCTGTCTTTGTGTCCTTCTCCTAAATTGGAGCCACTTCACCCCAGTCATCTTGGAACCTGACTCAAGAAATGGCAGTTCCATACCTATTTCTCTGGACACACAAAGGGGTCCTGTCTCCAGGGTAATCTCCAATTGGATCACTCCCTGTTTCACTTAGACTCTGTTGCCCCTGCTCCCAACGAGGATGCATATAGAATAGAATTAGGCCCTGATCCCAGACAAGCAATCTAGAAGTCCATTCTCATTGGTTGACCTTCTGTGGTGTTCCTGAAATTGCCTTGTAGCCAATCAGACACTAAGTAAACCCAGGAGCCTTGGAACCTCTGGACCTCAGTGTTCCTTGACTCACTGATTTTCCACTGGTCTGGTGCCTCAGAAGAACCAGATTCTCCTGTTCAGTCATCGCTTCCCTTCTGCTGCCTACCTGCTTTAGAAACTAAGCCCTGTCTTACTTTGTCAATTCTGTATTTATACCCCCACACAACACTGAATGGCCACCGGCCTCTAGATGGTTCTCCTACACTTCAGTCTTTTACTGCTAGCCTGCCTGCCGAATTGGAAACCCTGGTATGACCATTTCCAAAATTAGAAACCAGACTGCACCATCTCCAGGGGCACTGTGCCTGCATCTCTCAGCACTTAGTCAACCCAACCTCTGCAACTGTCCCAGACACCCTTCCTTCCAGTCTCTTCTTCTCCCCTCCCCCACATTTCTGGCTATGTGTGATTTGGACTTTTGCCTTCCAGTCTTTGCCCAACCTTGCTGAAGTCTTAACACACTGAACCTCCCCTGCCCGAACTATGCCAAGCAGAAGAAAGACCAATTCAAGGGTTACATAAACCCTGCATATTCTTTTAGAGGCCTCATCCCACACACTATCAAACACTGGAAAATGTAGTCCTATCCCACATGAAAAGCACAATGTTTTGTTATGAAAAATTAAAGGAATTCATATAATTTTCCTCTTGAAGTATTTATTAATTTCATTTTACAGTCTGCTTTGTATTTTAGAGCCAGGGCATTTTCTTGTCCAGCTCTCAAACAATTTGATAAGACTGGGAAAGGCTTATGAGCTCTGGGCACTGCACCTACCGTGAGAACTTGAGCCTCAAAGGATTAGAAAAATACCACTGGGAGGGAAGCAAACACTTACACACGTCTCTATGACACAGTTCAAGCCCCTCACCCCCATCATCACTTAAATCTCTCTCTTGCCCAGTTTCTATATCCTAATGGGCTTCTTTGCCTGATCCTCTGTCTTGGCTCCTCACCTTCTGCCAGTAGCTGTCAGATAAACACTCCCCTTACTCCCAAAGCGAGCTGGCCTGCCTGGATTTCAAGAGTTTCACCAGCCCCTAGATTCCCTTTCAAGCTCTTGTTCCACCTCTGAGGACCCTGCCCCCAGGCGACTGCCGCTTTGGACTGTGGCATTTGTTTGCTTGACCCTGTAGAAATGATAACTGGACCCTCTCAAGGCTGCAGCTTCATCTGGCTCTCTGGAGCCCCTTTCAAAGCCCTGGTCTGGGACTGCATATTGGGTCCTTCAGTCTTGCCCTGCCTGCTGGGACTGACCAGCAAAGGCCACTTGTGTCCCAAGTAGGACAGCTACCAGAAATCACACTTCACATTTTCCTACTTAAGGTGCCTGTTACATTTCCCTGTGCTTTGAGTGTCTCCTTCTCTAAAGGAGCCTTTTATGACTCAGTTACATGTGGCATCCCTACTACACTTCTCTGTGGCTTTTCTGATCATTTATGCAGATTTATGCAGATTAAGAACATATACAAGAAAGTCAAAGTATCCCCAGCAATTACCCCAGATTACATCTCTTCTAAATGTTAACCATTACTCAGTTGAAATAGCCATTAATAGTTGGCTTTTTTGTTCCAGGATTTCTGAGGTCTCTATACTAGTGATTCTGCAATTTCAATATATTTCTTAGAATTGAATTACACATATTTTGGGTACACAGTGATCTAGTTAAGAGGGAGAATCTGCAATTATATATTTTTGTCTCTTTAGTCTCCTTTCTCATTTTTTTCCCCAAAAAGGAAATTAGACTAGATTTTTTAAAATGGTGTTCTGCTACAGTCTGCAATTTTGAGAGGAAAGGTGATGAATGCCTTTATTTTCATGTCGTCAAAAGCTCAGCAAGAATTTTCCTCTATTTTGACCGTGGAGCCTACTGTGTGCAAAACAGATGTGACAAAATCCCACCTATTAGAGCTGTTTTCTATTTTCTATTTAAAAAAAACCTTTTCTTTCTGTGATAATCACTTAACCCTGCGAGGCCTGGATATTTATACAAAAAGGTACAGGGCTTCATTTGTCAAATACTCTTTCTCTTCTGAGTTTGATTTTTATTTTAGTTATTTAATTGTTTGGTCCAAGATAGACTTAAAACATCTTATTTTGAAAGAAAACATGATTGAGCTCCTGGAATATTTACTTGATCACTTGACCAATCCATGGTGTTCCTCCATTGGCATTCCTCCGCGGGACATGTGATGACTAGCCTGCTAGTCTTGGAAGATACTCCTCCCCTGCCCTTCTCTCTTCTTATCTCAGCTGGCTTCTGCAGGCTGTTTTCCAGACCCCTGTGTCAGCTGGCTTCCTACTGGGCTAGGCTAACAGGGAGCACTGTCCGGTGACTGGAGGGTGGGAAAAACCAATGTTATCTCCCCATCTCTTTCTGCTTTAGGCACCATCCCCTGCAGCAGCTCTCTCCCCAAAGGCTCCCTCTCTTGCTGGACAGGCCTACCATGAAATCAGCGCTGGGATCTGACAATACCACCTCCTCCTGCCACCTACTAAAAAGTGTAATAGTTTCCTGTGGTTGCTTCTCCAGGGAAGAATTTCCCCTGGATTCTTCTCAGTTTTTTTCATCACCTGTGCAACAGATTCCTTGTATCACATTCTTTGTTCGAAGAAATAAGTGTGGTTTCTGTTTTTCTAGTTGAATTCAGCAGATTCATGCATTTTGTGTTTTCATAAGGGTCTTACCCTGCTTAGGGGAGAAGGAATGATTTTCACAGGAAAGCAGTCACATTCAGTTTAGGAATCTGCCTGTGCTTCTCCAGATGGCTTTAGTAATGTCATTGTTTTTTCCACCTCTTACTCCCCATACTTGCTCCTCACCTCCCATATCCAACCTATGTCTCTCCTGCTTCCTCCATTCTTAGAGCATATGATACCTATCTTCTGGGGTCACATTCCCAGAGGTGCACAATGATTTGTTTTTGTTTATTTTTACATTTCTTTTCATATAGTGTCCTTAACAAGAGTGTCACTACTGTAGGATAGGATAGCAAAAGAGCACTGGGTTTTTCATTCAGAATGCGAATCAGTATCACTTGTTTGAATCCTATTCTTGTCCTGCACAACAGTGCCCTGGATAGCAGAACAGAAAAAAAGATAATTTCACCACAAATCTATGAGGAGAAAATGAGATGAAACATATGAAAAGATTGTGCAAAAGATAAAAGGCTAAAAGAAAAGAAAAAAGACCAGGTATGGTGTTTCATGCCTATAATCCCAGCACTGTGGGAGCCCAAGGCAGGAGGATCACTTGAGCCCAGGAGTTCAGTACCAACCTGGGCAGCATAGAGAGGTCCTGTCTCTATTAAAAAAAATTTTTTTAAAGATAAAATGCTAAGCAAATAAGAAGTTATTGTTTTGATATAGTAAATAAGCCTAAATTAGCTGTTTTTCTTGAAACAATTGTAATTTTAAAAGTTACCACAAAGGTATTTCTCAACTAGAATTTATACGGAAGCTTAACGTCACAGAGTCTTGATCTAACATGATTTCTCAATTTCAGTTCTATTGACATTTGAGGTTGGATAATTCTTTGTTGTTGGGAGCTGTCTTGTGCATTGTAAGATTTTTGGTGGCATCTCTACCAGTAGCACCCACTTGTCTAGTTATAACAATCAAAACATTTTTCAACATTGCCAAAGGTCCCCTGGGGGAAAAAAATGAGAGAGACAAATGAGCCCCAAATTGAAAACCACTGATCCAACAAAACCTACTTGGAAAAATGTCACTTCTTTTTAATATAAGTTGTTACAACAAACAATAATTAAAAGAAGTCTGGTTTTTCATACATTATTTGGGAAAAGTCTTTTAAAAATGCAGTTCAGTCATGAAATATAATCTTAAAGATCCATAAACTCTACAGTGAAAGTCAGTGGTGATTGTCACAGCAGTGGTGTGTGTAACTAAGTATTTATGTTGGAGAAGCTAATCTTCCTGTTAAGTATTGTGGTTGGACGACCTGACCAAGATGGCCTTTCTTCTTCATACAATTAATACCATTGTTATTTTTACTAGGTGTTAAAAAATATACACTAACACTTTATATCTGACTTTTGTATGTTGAAATCCTTTGATGTCCTTTAAAAGGCAAGGTAACTCTGATTGAATATTAGTAGGAACATATATTTCACTCATAACATGACTCAGATATTCTGGGTTTGTACTTGTATGGACTACCTTAAGTAGGTGCAGTACTTAGAATTTTATGAGCATCACAGCTAAGTCACAGTCTATAGAATCATTCATATTTCAATTCCTAATATGATAGTCTTAGTTACCATTTAATTTCTAGAAAACTGTAAACCAAAGTATAACTATTTAAAGTCTAGAAATTGTTGTATTTAAAATGTTGATTCCAGCTCTACAAATATGTCTCTTCTAACTTATATCAATAGGTTTCTAAAACCAGTTTTCCATCTCCACTGTGTCAGTTAGCTTTCTTCCCAGCTAAAGAAAATATTGACCAAAGCAAGTTGCAAAACAGGTGAAACTGGTTGTAGTTACTTTTTGCTGGGAAGATAAAAGAGATGTAACTACTGTCCTTGACATAAGTATATTGCTAAGCTTTGTGGACACACATTCTGAGATTGCTAAAATACTTACTGCTTCAGTAAAACTACATTTATTTCCTCATCTGTCATTTTGCATTCTCCTAGTTAATCATCTTTTGGGAGACAATGAGCCTCCTTTGAAGGACTTATAGGCTTTAATAATAATATCACTATACAAAAATTAGTATGTGTTGCTCTTCTTTTAAAGATATTTTTGTACGAGATATTTTAATAAAACAATCTTATTCAGTGCTGCTTTTTGTAGTTGGTGAAAAATAAAAACTATCTTAGAATCGAGGCAGGTGGTCAGAGTTTTGGATGCAGACAGTGGGATTAAGTTCAGTCAGAAAGTTAGGGCATTTTCATTTGCTGTCATCCTTTTGAATTTGAAGGACTTTGGACCAAGCCTGCCTCTCCAGTTCACTGTCATGTTCTCAGTTCATCACATTTTACATCTGGCCTACACTTCACATCTGTCAAGCCTCTGTGCAGACATTTGTATCTGTAAACTCTGCCAGGACAAAGCTTGGGCTAGCATCCCGTACTATAAATGACTATTCCCCAGTGGAATATTTTGTTTCCAAAAAAGAAATCTATTTGAGGTATCAGTGCTTGCCCCATCTGTTTTTTAAGATCTGAGAAACAGCTATGTAAATATACATAGAAATGATTTGAGTCAAAGCCCTCATTCTCATCATAAATAAGGAAGGAAAGGCATTGATGATGGGCCATTTCAGAGTCCTCCCTGCTATCTCTGATTTAGAAAAAAGTGTATGGTCAAGATGGAGTAGTAGAACTAGATTTACCCTCCTACCTGTAACAACTAAACAATAACAAAAACAGACAAAGGACATGCAACAATGGTTTTCATGACACTAGACATCAGGCAAGGGACATGGTGATTCTTGAAATACAGGAAATAAAAGGGATGAGAACTACTGTTGCCCCAGCTTACTAATTTGAGAGAGTTTTCAGGTCATGACATGTGCTAGGAGAACGGAGGTGAAGCCCAGTTATGATTCTGAATTGAGGCAACGTTGCTGAGAGTCCAGGAAGATCAATGCAGTGAGATTTCTTAGGAGAGAGTGACAGAGGAGAGAGAGAGAGCTGTGCAGAGTGAAGCCTGGGGGTCCACAGAAAGATCTCCGTCAAGTATTCAGAAGAGTTTTGATCATGACTATGAAGAAATTACATGAGGCCTAGAAAAGGACCATCTGGAGGAAGTAGACAGAACCTGTGGCCATGACATACATAGGGCCAGGAGGGCCAGAAATAGTGTCTGTTCCCACTACCAGCCAGATTGGAAAAACTCATAATTCACAGGCACTGGATAAAGTACTCAAGAAGGTCTTGCCTCAGTGGTGGGAAATAATTAGCCCTAGCCTGAGAACTGCTTTCAACCTGCCAAACAAATCATAAAAGCAACATCTGAAAAGATCAAACTGTTTCCAAGTAACTTAACATCATACCTGTATGAAGCTCAAGAAGATTTATGAGAGTTCAAAAGTATCCAGCACCCAACAACTTCACAAAGTATGCATGCAATCAAAGATTACCAGGCATACAAAGAAACAGAAAAACACAACTCATAATGGGGAGAGCAACCAATCAATCAAAACGGACCCAAAATTGGCACAGATGATATAATTAGCAGAGACAGACACTAAAACAATTATTGTGACTATGTTCCAAATGTTCAAAAAGCTAAGTAGAGATGGAATATATTTTTAAAAGCCCCGAATCTGGTTGGAATTTCTGGTGGGAATATAAAATGGTACAGCCACTTTAGGAAAGTCTGGCAGTTCCTCAAATTTCTAAACGTATAGTTACTACATGACATAGCAGTTCTACTCCTAGGATGTACCCAAGAGAAATGAAAATATTTTTGCACAAAAACTCATACATGAGTGCTTCTAGCAGCCTTATCTTTAACAGCCAAAAGGTGGAAACAACCCAAATGTCTATCACCTGATGAACAGATAAACAAAATACGGGATATACATAAAATAATCAAATATGTTTAGTCATAGAAAGGAATAAATCATGGACACACACTGCAACCTTGCAAACATGCTAAGTGAAAGAACCAGACACAAAGGCCCGTGTGTTGAATGACTTCACTTGCATGAAATGTCCAGAATAGGCAAATTCATAGAGACAGAAAGAAGACAGTGGTTGGCAGGGATTGGGAGATTGGAAAGTGACTGCTAATGAATGTGAGGTTTCTTTGGGAAGTATTGAAAATATTCTGGAATTAGATAGTAGTGATAGTTGTACAATCTTTTCAATACACTGGATACCACTGAACTGTATACTTTATATGGGTAAATTTATGGTATGTTAATTATATCATATCAATGATGGTTAAAAATGGATTCAATCGGAATCAATATAACTTTCTACTACCATATTAGTTGTATAAACTCTCTTCCATTTCACTCCTCCTATTCTGTCCCTAACCCATCCCATCTTTTCACTAGTACGGTTTCACAAGGTTACCAATGACCTGAATGTATCTAATTCATTGTCAACCTCTGTTCAATTTTTCCTCAATCTCTCAGCAGCATCAAAATCTCTCAACATGGCATCTTTTTAGTAACAGCATCATCTTCTATAGATTTCATGAAATATACTCACCTAGTTTTCTCTTACTGGACGTCATAGCTGCATACTCAAAATCTTCACTTAAATGTCCAGTAGGTATCTAAAACCTAACATGTATATGACAGAATTCTTATCTACTTGCTATAACTATATCCTACAAATGCACTTTAGGTAGGCCCGTACCTACTCTTCCCCTAGTCTTTCCCATGAGAGTTAATACACAATCATTTCTCCAGGTGCTCAGGCCAAAACCTCAGGAGTTGTTTACCATGTTTTATTGCTGTCTTTCCCTAACCCTACCACATCGAATCCACTGGCAGGTCTTAGTAGTTCTACCTCCAAAAATCGATGTGGAATCTGTCTCCATTCTCCAGTTATTTATTCAGAGGTTAAAGAAGAGGCATGTGGAATGGTGCCTGAGGGATTAGAATCTATCTGGTCTTGTGAGCAATTGTATGAACATTCACCTTTATTCCAAATGAGATACAGAGTTTTGATCAAAGTAATAACATGATCTGACTTAAGTCTTAAAAGGATCACTCTGACTTCTATACTTAAATTAGACTGTGGGGGAAAATGCAAATAAGGAACCCAATCAGGAGGCTATTGAAATTTTAAAAAAGGATTATGGTTCGTACTAGAATGTTGGGGGCAATGGAGGTGTAAGTGGTGATCGAGTTCTATTTATACTTTTAATATAGAGCCAAAAAGATTTGTTGATAAAGTAGATGTGGAGTGTAAAAGAAAGAGAAATTAAATGATGCCAGGACTTTGGTGTGAGCAATTGGAATGATGAGTATGCCATTTCCTGAGTAGAGGATCATTGAGTGAGCACGTTTGGATAGGCGGATATAAATTTGGTTTTTAAAATTTCCAGTTGGAACTATTTATCAGGTACCAGATAGAGCTATCAAAAAGGATAGTGGATATATAAGTCTGGAATTCAGAGGTGAGATCAAGCTGGATAAATAAATTCTGGAATTTTCAGTTTATATGTGATATTGAAAGCCACAGAGATTAACAAAATCACAATGTAACCAGCACAGATAGAGAAAAGTTCATGGGCTTAGCCCTGCGGGCACTCCAATAGTTAGAATCAAAGAGACAAGACAAAACTAGCAAAGTAGGTTGTGACAAAGTAGCCAGTGATGTAGAATAAAAACCAGTTGAGCATATTATCATTTTCAGATGAGCAAAATTGCAGCATATTTGACTGCTGTGAAGAGGGAAAATTTAGGATGCAGATAGAGCAAGATGAATTGCTAGAATTATGTCCTTCAGTGGGCAGGAAAGTATGGGATTAGAACACTAGAAGACATATGGGTCTGGATAGGCACAGGGTGTTCATTTACAGTAACAGAAAAGGCGGTAGGTGGGCACAGATGCAGAGCCATAGGTAGGTATTTGGTAGGAGATTCTGGAGGTTCCCTTAGGAAGGACAGATAAGATCATTGAAGAAGAGAGAAAGTCAAGGAACTGAGAGGTCATGGAGTTAAAAGAATCATCCACATGAATATTACAATCATCAAGAATTTTTATAGGAATAGCATTTGATAAAATGTCAGTCAACTAAAGGAAACACAGTGAATCATAGCAATATTATGATGGGAAGATATGATATTAAAAGCTGGAGTTTTAGGGGAAGAAGAAGAGAAAATGATCTGGAAGCAGTATGGAGCCCCCGACTGGCCTAGTGGTATGTGGCATCTGAGAGAAGATATTGGCACTACTTGAGAGGGCTATAGGAAAAGCTCTGTTTCCAGGGGAGAGAGAAAGACACATGAAAATATGGAAATGCATGTATTAAGTTTTTGGCTGTCACAGTAGCTAGTGGAATTTTGTGTCCAAAGAAGAGACAAGCTAAACATCCTGAAAGGTAGTGGCAGGATTATATGACATACACATATGCTACCCAAATGCCAGTAGCACCCCTGTTAGGAATCTAAAAGTAGAAAGAACATTCAGAGAAAAAGCTCGGATTGATTGTCTTAGTTCAATTTCTCGAGAAACAAATCTCGATTTTAAGTAATTGATTCATAAGTACTGGGAAAACCAGTAAAGGAAGAGGGAAGTGATCCAGGGAAAAGAAGGCAGTCATCCAATGGTGCGGTATCGAGCCAAGGTACTGACATGGGCAACTGGAGTTTAACCTTATGGGAAGCTCAAATGAGGAAACCTGAGAAAGAAGAAAAACACACTCCTCACAATTATTTAACCTCAAGAGTGAGATAGCTGAAGTGAATACACACCAACTTCTGAGAGTCATTGATAGGAGGCTGCAGATCTGATGAACATGAGCATAGCACCGACAGCATCTGTTACGGGATATAGAATAAAGTTTATCTCTAGGATAAATTAAAATGAGAAGACTCTTCTGGGTCTAAGAATAAGTACATGTGTAATATTGATAGATACCTCCAAATTGTCCATCACAGAGAGTATACTAATTTATATGCACCCCAGAAATGTATGAGAATATTTCTTTCTACCCTCCCCAAGTTTATATTCTATTAAACTCTCTTCTTTTTGCTAATCTTTAGTAAATATACATTTCAATGTAATTTTCATTTTCATTTATCTTATTAGGAGTGAAATTGAACAGCTTAATATATATTTAGAAGCATTTTTTATTTTCTTTTCTGCAAACTGCCTGTTAACATTCCTTGTTCATTTTACTTTTAGTTTTCAGTCTTTTTCTTACTGATCTGTAGAAAAGCAATGTGAGGTTCAAATATTTTCCTAGTACCTTATGTCTTTGGACTTTCTTTCTTTCTTTTTTTTTTTTATTTTATTTTAGATAGAGTCTGGCTCTGTCGCCCAGGCTGGAGTGCAGTGGCACGATCTTGGCTCACCACAACCTCCGCCTCCTGGGTTCAAGCAATTCTCCTACCTCAGCCTCCTGAGTAGCTGGGACTACAGGTGTGCACCACCATGCTCAGCTAATTCTTGTATTTTAGTAGAGATGGGGTTTCACCATGTTAGCCAGGCTGGCCTCGAACTCCTGACCTCAGGTGGTCTGCCCGCCTTAGCCTCCTAAAGTGCTGGGATTACAGGTGTGAGCCACCGCACCCGACCTGTCTTTAGAATTTCTTTATGGAATTCTGTCCATTTCTCTTCATCTCTTCTACTGATCCAAGCCTCCTTCTCTCAGCTCCCACTTACACTAAACCCTCGCCTCCTACTAAATCTCTCCTTCCACTCTGCCACCAAGACACTATTATTTTCTATGTACAAGACAGGGTGCAATATTAAAAAATATGGATCAGATCATACTACATCCCTACTAAAAATACCCCAAGAACTGCTTCTTAGCACACATAAATCTAGACCCCATGCTATGACCATTATGGCCTGGTATGATTCACACCTTACCTACCCATGTCCTACCCCCAAAATTCCATGTTGTTCACTTTCTTCTTCATTTAGCAGTCAGCATGATATCATCCTTTGAGAAAAGCCAACCCTTGCCTTCTGAGTCAAAATGGCATGCACACCACAGTGTGTATGAGATACCAGTGAGATACCCACATCTCCAGCTTTCTGATCTCTTTCTGCCTCTTTGTATTTCTCTTATTATTTAGTATGATGCCAAGCACATAATAGACTCTTAATACTTTGTCCAAAAGTATGCCTTAGAATAAAAGGATGTTGTCTTACATTCAAGTTCTTGTAAGTCTTTCACATTTTAAAGCATTTTCTAAATTACTTTATTTTGAACAAATATTATTTGGAGAACGCAAACTGAAACAACCCAAATCAATACTAGATTGATTGATTGATTGATTGATTGATTGATTGATTTTTCATTCAACTTTTATTTTAAGTTCCAGGGTACATGTGCAGGATGTGCAGGTTTGTTACACAGGCAAACATGTGCCATTGTGGTTTGCTGCACACATCAACCCATCACCTAGGTGTTAAGCTCCGTGTTCATTAGCTGGTCTTCCTGATGGCCTCACTCCCCCCACCTCCCACATGAAAGGCCTCAGTTTTTGTTGTTCCCCTCCCAGTGTCCATGTGTTCTCATCATTTAACTCCCACTTGTAAGTGAGAGCCTGTGGTGAGACCAGCCTGACCAACGGGTGAAACACTGTCTCTACTAAAAATACAAAAATTAGACAGGTGTGGTGGCATGTGCCTGTAGTCCCAGCTATTCAGGAGGCTGAGGCATGAGAATCACATGAACCTGGATGGCAGGGGCTGCAGTGAGTCAAGATCGCACCACTGCGCTCCAGCCTGGGTGACAGAGCGAGGCTCAGTCTCAAAAAATAAATAAATAAATAAATAATTATATTATAAAGATATATGCACCCCTGTGTTCATTGCAGCACTATTCACAATAGCAAAGACATGGAATCAACCCAAATGCCCATCAGTGTTAGAATGGATAAAGAAAATATATACCATGGAATACCATGCAGCCATAAAAAGGAATGAGATCATTTCCCTTGCAAGGATATAGAGGGAGCTGGAATCCATTATCTTCGGCAAACTAACGCAGACACTCCTAACTTCAAGTGATCCGCCCACCTCGGCCTCTCAAAGTGCTGGGATTACAGATGTGAGCCACTGCACCTGGCCTATAACAGAATGATTTATATTCCTTTGGGTATATACCCAGTAATGAGATCATTGGGTTAAATGGTATTTCTGCCTCTAGATCTTTGAGAAATCACAACACTGTCTTCCACAATTGAACTAATTTCAATTGAACTAATTTACACTCCCACTAACAGTGTAAAACTGTTCCTTTTTCTCTGCATCCTCAACAGCATCTGTTGTTTCTGGACTTTTTAATAATCACCATTCTGACTAGTGTGAGATGGTATCACTTTAAATCCCTATCAAGATCATTTAAGTGCTTATAGAATTGGTTTAAGGCGGGGGGGCGGGGCGGGGAGCGGGAATAAGGCATGATAATGTAAATGATTCAGTTTTTCTGGGAGGATTTTACAATTGCAAGAATACCATGTAAACATGCTTTTCAAATCTCACTTAGTGGCAAATATAAATATTGTGAAGATACGGTGAATGAAAACAAATCAAGTGAGAGACAAACCTATCTTGCAAAATATAAAATAGGAGAGAATATTTGCAAGCCATAGGTCTGTATAAAGAATTAATATCCAAAATATACAACGAACTCTTACAGCTCCATACCAAAAACCCCCCAAAAGCCTGACAACAAATAATCTGGTTAAAAATGGGCAAAGGATCACAATAGATATTTCTCCAAAGAAGACATGCAAATGCCCAACACTTATATCAAAAGTGCTCAACATCACTAATCAGGGAAATGCAAATCAAAACCACAATGAGATCATTTCCTCATACATATTAGGAGGACTATTAATAATGAAAAAAAGTTAACAAGTATTGGCCAGGATGTGGGAAAAAAAGGAGCACTTGTATCCTGTTGGTGAGAATGTAAATTGGTGCAGCAGCTATGGAAAACAATAAGGAGATTGCTCAAAAAATTATAAATAACCCTGCCATATGATCCAATAATCCTACTTCTTGATATTTATCCGAAGGAATTAATGTTAGGATCTTGAAGAGATATCTCTATTACTAGATTCATGACAATAGCCAAGAAATGGAAACAACCTAAAAGCCTGCTGACGGATGAATAGATAAAGAAAATGTGGTATATATTTACAATGAAATATTATTCAGCCTTAAAAAAGTAAGAAATCCTGCCATTTGCAACACCATGGATGAACCCAGAAGGTATTATTCTAAGTGAAGTAAACCGGACACAGAAAGACAAATACTGCATTATCTTCATTATATGATGAATCTAAAATAGTCAAATTCATAGCAGCAGAGAGTGGAATGATGGTTGGCAGGGGCTGTGGGGGAGGTATTAATGGGAAAGTATTAGAGTGTGCAAAGCTTCAATTATATAAGATGAATAAATTCTAGAGATCTACTGTACAGTATAATGCCTTCAGTTAACAATACTGTAATGTATAGGTAGACTTTTTGTTACATATTCTTATCATACACACATACAATAGTAGTAAGGGCAGGAGAAAACTTTGGAGGTGATGTGTAGATTTACGGCATAGATTATGGTGATGGTTTCATGGATGTATGCCTACTTCCAAACGCATCATGTTGTGTACATTTAATATTTATGACCTTTCATGTATCTATCATACTTCAATAAAGTGGTTTAACAAAAAAATTACACACAAAAAAATTTAGTAAGCATTGACATGAACTTATTTGTTATTCTAGAAACAATTTCAATGTGCAAATATACATAGGCATCATCCTCCCTAAAACACAAAAACAGAAAACAGAAAGTATATATCCTAACATTATATCAATAGATGCTTGTGGCTTGGAACAAAATTTAGAATTGATAGCATCATATAACATTTAAATAATTCTTTAACTAAAAAAATTTTGACAAAACTAAAAATGATATGCTCTGAAACCCACTGGAAGGTGATAAATGCAGCATCAATTTTTTTAGTCTTTGGATGAAGGACATTAGCCTTAAGAGTCACCTTGACCTACAACAGACTTACAGTAAATAAGTTACAAAATTCTGTTTTATTAATCTATGTTTTTCAAGCAAAGTATAACCTAGCCTATACTGACAAATACAACTGTCTACAATATTTCCTTGAATTAACCTAGCCATCTGAATGTAGATTCATACTGTTTGTATCTTTGTAATGTCCTTTACTTTCTTTTAGGAAAAAAAACAGTGTATAAAATAACACTTATATAAATAAGTCAGTCTGGACATGCTCTCCAGAAATATTCTTACCTGCAAGTGTAAAATTTAAAAGACTACCACTTTTGAAAAATAAAAGTTTTTTAAGTATCATCAATCATATGTTTATATTAATTTACCTTTAAATGTTGTTACCACAGTGTCTGAAAAATCAATTTGTAGATCTTGTTTTAAAATATCTGCATTTCTGGCCTGGCGTGGTGGCTCTTGCCTGTAATCCCAGTACTTTGGGAGGCCGAGGTGGGTGGATTGCCTGAGGTCAGGAGTTTGAGACCAGCCTGGTCAACATGATGAAACCTCGTCTCTACTAAAAATACAAAAATTATCTGGGTGTGGTAGCGGGTGCCTATAATCCCACCCAGCTACTTGGGAGGCTGAGGCAGGAGAATTGCTTGAACTGGGGAGGTGGAGGTTGCAGTGAGCCATTGTGCACTTCATTCCAGCCTGAGCAAGAGCGAAACTCCACATAAAGAAAACAAACAGAAAAAAACCCTGCAGTTTTACAAGCAATATAAAAACCAAAAAACTTTATTCTAAAATAAGATAGGAATATGCATGGTCACACACACTTGGAATTAGAAATGATAATTTACCAGATAGAGGTCTTTGTCTACACTGTCAATGTAAAGAAACAAATCTCTAGTTTCATAAAATGTGTGTTAAAAATATTTCACAGGAATATATGCTTCAATAACTTTAATAACATTTTATAACAAGATGTATTTTGTTTGTTTGTTTGAAATGGAGTCTCGCTGTGACACTCAGACTAGGGTGTGGTGATGCGATCTTGGCTCACTGCATCCTCCGCTTCCCGGGTTCAAGCAATTCTTGTGCCTTAGCCTCCCGAGTAGCTGGGACTACAGGGGCCCGCCACCATGCCCAGCTAATTTTTGTGTTTTTAGTAGAGACGGGGTTTCACCATATTGGCCAGGCTGGTCTCAAACTCCTGACCTCAAGTGATCCGCCCGCCTTGGCTTCCCAAAGTATTGGGATTACTGGTGTGAGCCACTGGCCCAGCCTATAACAATATATATTTTTGATAGTAAACTGTATTTTCTTTATCCCCATTTTTTCCATTGGAAATAAGGATTTCTCAAAGACTGGCTTGAGCCACCAACCCAACCATCTTGAGACTATCTGCAGAAACACCACTTCTCACTTCTTAGTGCATACCCTGTGGTAATCTGCTACCTCGGAAAACAAGGGTTTTGGTTTACTTATGCTTGGTGGAGAATGATGGCTTTCTCTGGAATAAGGGTAGCACAGTGGAAAGCCCATTATTCCAATTTGGAAATATCCCATTTTAGGTTTCCTATGTCCTTCTTTATCATGTCTTCTAGTCTTATCCACCAAGAGACACAGGGAACACATGCAAATTTTTTTTGCCACACTTCACCAGCATACGCTACCATATCCTTCTGCATAGTGATTTCATTTTTTTTCCTTTGATTACAGTCTTGACTTGAACTTTATCGCCAGCCAGAATATATTCATTGTGATATGAAGAAGTTGTATGATTATAAGCATTGGTATGAGAATATTAGAAATTATAAACAATGACTCTCCCATTATTTACTTCTTTCCTCCTTCCTTCCTTCCTTCTTTCCTTCCTTCCTTCCTTCCTTCCTTCTTTCCTTCCTTCCTTCCTTCCTTCCTTCCTTCTTTCCTTCCTTCCTTTCTTTCTCCCTTCCCTTCCATTCCCTTCCCTCCTCCCTCCCTCCCTCCCTCTTTCTTTCTCTCTCTCTCTCCTTCCTTCCTTCCTTCCTTCCTTCCTTCCTTCCTTCCTTCCTTCCTTCCTTTCCTTCCTTCCTTCCTTCCTTCCTTCCTTCCTTCCTTCCTTCCTTCCTTCCTTCCTTCCTTCCTTCTTTCTTTCTTTCTTTCTTTCTTTCTTTCTTTCTTTCTTTCTTTCTTTCTTTCTTTCTTTCTTTCTTTCTTTCTTTCTTTCTTTCTTTCTCCTTCCTTCCTTCCTTCCTTCCTTCCTTCCTTCCTTCCTTCCTTCATTCCTCCCTCCCTCCCTCTCTCCCTCCCTCCTTTCTTTCCCTCCCTCCCTCCCTCCCTCCCTCCCTCCCTCCCTCCCTCCCTCCCTCCCTCCCTCCCTCCCTCCCTCCCTCCTTCTTTCTTTCTTTCTTTCTTTCTTTCTTTCTTTCTTCTTTCTTTCTTTCTTTCTTTCTTTCTTTCTTTCTTTCTTTCTTTCTTTCTTTTCTTTCTTTTCTTTCTTTTCTTTCTTTTCTTTCTTTTCTTTCTTTTCTTTCTTTCTTTTCTTAGACGAAGTCTTGCTCTGTTGCCCAGGGCTGGAGTAGAGTGGCGCAATCTAAGCTCACTGCAAGCTCCACCTCCCCGGTTCACGCCATTCTCCTGCCTCAGCCTCCCAAGGAGCTGGGACTACAGACGCCCGTCACCACGCCCGGCTAATGTTTTTGTATTTTTAGTAGAGACGGGGGTTTCACTGTATTAGCCAGGATGGTCTCGATCTCCTGACCCCGTGATCCGCCCGCCTTGCCCTCCCAAAGTGCTGGGATTACAGGCGTGAGCCACCACGCCCGGCCATACTGCTTTATTAAGAGGAAAAAAATGTGTATTATTACCGACACTTACTCTACAAGATCTATTTAAATTTTAATAATAAAGTTGTTTTTGAGAAGACACTCTTTAATCATCTTAATCTAGCTTGGAAATTTCACAGAACTCAGTTACTGAATTAATGTCTATGGCCTGGTTTATAATAACATAGCTTAAATCAGTCACAGATCTGGAAGAGAAGCAGCATGGTATGGTAGATCAAGACCCTCCACAAGAGGTACACATGTCCTGGATTCTCTACCCTCTTATTTGCTGTGAGACCTGAGCATAGCACTGAACTCCATAAAATGAAGGCATGTATCTACTTATCGTTTATTGGTTAGAATATAGGGGATAGCCGGGCGCGGTGGCTCACGCCTGTAATCCCAGCACTTTGGGAGGCCGAGGCGGGCGGATCACAAGGTCAGGAGATCGAGACCACGGTGAAACCCCGTCTCTACTAAAAATACAAAAAATTAGCCGGGCGCGGTTGTGGGCGCCTGTAGTCCCAGCTACTCGGGAGGCTGAGGCAGGAGAATGGTGTGAACCCGGGAGGCGGAGCTTGCAGTGAGCCGAGATCGCGCCACTGCACTCCAGCCTGGGCGACAGAGCGAGACTCCGTCTCAAAAAAAAAAAAAAAAAAAAAAGAATATAGGGGATAGGGCAAGATAATCTTTTCAGACCTCTTATAGCACTAAAACCATTGGCTGCTATATTAGAGTTAAATTAAAAATTGAAAGTTGCAGAAATTACTTGGCTCTTTGGAGGAGATCTGTTTATCCAGAAATGATGTGCCTATCTATCCCCAAACCATTAACTAGATAGAAAAAGTTACCTATCCTCTTTTAAAAAAGTATCCCAACTACTAAAGGGTATTTTAATTTTAATTTTTGTTTTTAAATAGTGGAACTTGGAGAAATGAAATAAAGAAAAATCACTGAATGAATATTCTGTGAATCAGGACAGCCTTTATAAGGGTTGACTTCATAATTTTTTCCTTGCAAGTGTAACAGATGGACAGATGAAGATGTATTCCAAGTTTTCCAGGTCCAGGTTTACTGTATCTGCGGACTAAGGGGAAAGTAGTTGGATTGGGTTGCTGCATAAAGCTCTTTTGGTAGGCCAAGACATGTTTCCATCCACTTTAAGTCTTCTCTTACCAAAGAAAGTAGAATGACAGCCTATTCAGACTTGGAAAAGTGCTGATTGATACCCTGCCATTCAACATCCTGCAGCCAACACTGTGGGATTAGTTGGAATGAAACAGGAAAAAACAAAACAATGACAAAAACACCTTCAGCCACTTCATTAACTATATGGCTATTTAAAATCTCTTTTTAACTAGTTGCTTTTCTTGATGACTTCTTCAGACATCTGTTTTTTTGGTTTGTTTGTTTTTGTTTGTTTTGGTTTTTGAGACAGAGTCTCACTCTGTCACCCAGGCCAGAGTGCAATGGTGTGGTCTCAGTTAACTGCAACCCCCACCTCCCGGGTTCAAATGATTCTCCTGCCTCAGCCTCCACAGTAGCTGGGATTACAGGTGTGCACCATAATGCCCGGCTAAATTTTGTATTTTTAATAGAGACAGGGTTTCACCATGTTGGCCAGGCTGGTCTCGAACTCCTGATCTCAGGTGATCCGCCTGCCTCAGCCTCCCAAAGTGCTGGGATTACAGACATGAGCCACTGCACCTGGCCCCAGACATCTCATTTTATTTCCCAAGTTTTTTTCAAAGGCTAATGAGATATTTTTTCATACTCTACTGGAAAAATAAAGTATAGATTATTTATGTCCTTGCTTTGATCATCATTTCCATGACTGTCCAGTAGGCTTCATGAACTATTAATGAGCTCAAAACATAACAATTCCTGTTACCACACTGAACAAATATCTCCCTAAGTAAATGTGCAGAAGTTTCTTTTCATTCACCTGCTCAGGAGCACAGTTCCTGAAAATGTGTAGTGTAGAACTCCCATAACCCTATTCATTAAAAACTCTGATTCCTCACTGACAAGGGTTCCTTGGAAACAACATATATAATAGCTTTGAAATAGGACTCGTGTTGCTTCTTTTTATGTAGTTACAAATATATGCCTGTTGTCCTTAATGAACTCATTTTCTTTACTTTTGTGTTCTCCAGGTCCATCCAGCTGAAGTCAAAAATGCCCCTCTCAAGCTGCCCCCAATGACTCCAGTTTCCTAGCAGAGCCTAACCAGGTCAGGTAGTAAAAGCAGTTTTCTTAGCACCACCTATAGACAGAGTCTAGAACTATTCTTCCTAATTTGTACTTGGCATGGCCCTGCCAAGCTCCTGGAGCATATAAACCTTTTGTTGCACGGTTTTTGTTTCTCCCCTGTTACCCACCAAATTAATTCAGATCATCAATTTGCTACGCTTTCCTTGCTGGGCTTGAGATACTCCTCAAGCTGCAATTAACTTGGCTGTGACTCCAATTCCCTATATGGCTTGTACCAAGCCTCTCTCCTGTGGATCCTGGCTCCCATCAAGAAGTTTGCTGTGACAGGAGTTATAATCAACATCAGATGGATTTCTGATGCTTTCCCTACCTGACTGATGGGGACCCTTACTGATGGGGACTCAGCATTGGGCTTCCATATTTTTTTATTTTTGGGCATTGGAATTCCTGGCTAGTCCCTCAGAAGCTAGCTGTTCAAGATTGGCATGTCTTATGTTCTTCAAAGTCTCAGCTTCTGCTCCTTTCTTGTTGATACAAATTGCTAAGGTACCAGGATGTCTCATGTCTCAGTCTGCCTAATTTGTAATACTATAGTGCTTTTCCCTATATACACATATAAATGCATTTGTTTTTATTACTGTAAGACAAAATATACTAAAGAATAGGGCACTGTATCTCCAACTTTCATTAGAATCCTCAGATCATGATGTGGAAGAAATATCTTGAAGGCTCTGAAGCCACTGCTTGTTTGATCCTTGAGAGCCATAACTACTATCTGTAACTTGTTCATGTACTTCTACATCTATGACTCACCTAAACAAAATTTCATAAACCTACCTGAGGTCCAATAGAATGCACTGCTCTTAATTCCTTGCTTAATTTCATTACTTGATGGTTTCTGGACTACCCAGAACTTCAGAAGTCATTCATTTCCCTAACAATCTAATTTATATCTAAAGCTGCATTAAATTTAGTCTTTGACTAAGTTGAGCCAAAAACATGAGGCTGATATCTAAATAACATGATTTTACTTTATAGACTCTGATAGTTGAGAGATATCAAAGGTGTCACTCTGGTACCAAAGTTTTATTCCCCACAGCACAACTTTAATAGTTCTGAATTTCTTTCTATCAACTAAACACATTTTTCTATCAACACATGTTTTAATTCCCCTTTGCCTCCTGGAAACCTTTTCCTTCTTGGCATATTACCATGATCATTTTTTAAATGCTATTCAGAAACTTTCATTTTCGCTAATACAATAAAGCATGGTGAAGCATTCGTTGCTCAGACTTTCTTTACTTTGGTTTTTGTAATGGAGAGTAGATTCTTCTTCAGAACGTGAAGTTTATATTAATAGTAATCTCAGGCAAAACCATAATTATGGCACGTCAAGGCTCCAGAACAGTCTCATTGATGTCCCTGCTTCCTGGGCTTACAGTGAACTCCAGACAGACTTCTATGGTTCCACCAATGAACTGCCGGGCAACTTTTGTCTTAGTCACTAAGAATTACTGTCAATATTGTTTTTGAATCTTTCTGACTTTTGTCTTCCTCTCAAGCTGCTAACTTCCACTAATCTGACACGTGTGAGTAAACTTCACCTTATAAGTATCTGTTCCTGTTTCCCTTATGGACGTTAGACATCCTATTGTATACGGTTCACAAGTGTTGTCCTAGGGATTTTTAGTCAGTTACCATCATCGAGGGATTCCCTTTGTCACTCTTTTAAATTTAATGCTCTGTTTGCTTGACACTAGTCTTCCTCTTTCTTTATTTACTTTCTTTTTGATGAAGACTTTGCCTTTGTCAGGCAACTAATGGAGAAGTTCATTCAGAGTTCAACCAGAAAAACAGAACTAATAGACAATATATACTAAGGATTTTTATTTTTTTATTTTTATTTTGTTTTTTTTGAGTCGGGGTCTCACTCTGTCACCCAGGCTGCAGTTGTGGGAGCTGGCTAGACAAGTCCAAAATATGTCAAGCTGAAGCTGATAGGTAGAATTTCTTCTTCCAGGAAAACTCATTCTGCTGTAAAGCTTTTCAACTGATTGAATTAGGGCCACTCAGATGATATAGGATTATCTCTTTTACTTAAAGTCAACTGACTATAGATGTCTATTTTATCTATTCTTTCTTTCTTGAGATCTGAAAGATTGTCTCCAGTCTGTAAGAAAGCTTGAGATCTGGAATATTGTCTCACTAGGCTGTAAGCTTGGTGAACCGCCCTTATTTATTGGTAGAATTTCCCTCAGGTGACCCATAGTCTCTCTCTTCTTCTTGGATAGTGCAAATTTTTATAAATCTTTATTTTTGATACCACCTTTTCTAGCTTTGGTTTAAATTACTGGGCTTCTATAAACACATCCTATCCTTTCTACAGATGGATTTGATTAAGTTACATATTTTTTATTTACATTTGATTATTTGACTGGATTGAGATCTCAGGAAAAAGAAAATATCTCTTGAATATGAAACTTCTACAGTCGGCGACTTTCAACTTCTGTATTTTAATTCTCAATGGTTTTATTCTCATATTTTGGCCTTTTTGTGATCTGGCCTAAGCTTCTGAGAGTTTCCAATTCTAGCCATCCAGATAATATAAGCTACATATAAATTTGAACTTCTAGTATGAAGATTCTAAGAATCTGGACATTCTGTTCTTTAATCACTGGAAAGCAACTTATAAAGTTTAGCATCCAATTTCCTGCTACTCTGACAAATTCCACTCTAAACATCATGGGAAAAATACATTCCAGCTTCATCCACATTAGCAATGAATTTCAATTCATAACCTTACACAGTTGGCTTTAGAAGTACTAGCATTCCCTTCCCACATTCTTATCTATAGCTGCAGCCTCCAACCCATTTCCCGAGACATATGGTTCTGTATTTCTTGGAAGGTTTGCAGCAATTCATTACTACATTCAAAATCCCCTGAGTCCAGCTACAATGCAGGGTAATTACTCCAGTGTGGAGAAGAGTCAAACCGCATGTGAACGTGCTTCTCCAATAATTATAAACCATATCTTCAAAATAGTGACAAGCATTTTTGCTTAGCTTTTAGAATCATAGGGTGGAAGCTCAGTTAAGTGCTTTGCATAATGCTACTTTGAACGGTAATCATTGGGAGTACATAGACTTTATTCAGTATTGAACCATTGGTAAGCATTTAAAAATATTTGTACACCAAAAAAAAAAAAGGACTTTACAATATCACTGCCCCTGCTCAATAGTAACTTTGTCAACAAGCAAGTAAAGTCACCGAAGTGAAATATTCACTGTCAATTAGCAGTTGGGTCAATGTTATTAATTGTCAAACTATTTTTATGCTATAAAACACATTTACACACAATCTTGCATAGAAGCCCACTATATCAAACAGACAAGGGCCAGGTGCAGTGGCTCTTGCCTGTAACCACCCAGCACTTTGGGAGGCTGAGGCAGGAGGATTGCTTGAAACTAGATGTTTGAGGCTAGCCTGGGCAACGTAGGGAGACTCCACTTCTAAAATCATACAAAAATTAGCTGGGTATGGGGCACACGCCTGTAGTTCTAGCTACTCAGGAGCTGAGGCAGGAGGATTGTTTGATCCCAGGAGGTCGAGGCTGCAGTGAACCATGATAGAGCCATTGCACTCCAGTCTGGATGACAGAGTGAGACCCTGTCTCAATAAATAAAAAGGATTAGGATGGAGTACCTCAGCTTGAAGGATATGGGATGTGCAGAGTGACGTGAGTTTAGCCTCCTCTTCATATCACAGTGGTCAGTGAAGCACTAGAGAATCCCAGAGCTCTGCAGAGTATTCAAGGAAACTACAAATTTATGTTATTTACAAGAACATTTTGGTTATTCACTTAGCACATTGGCTATTTTTGCCATATAAAGTTGTCAAAAGACAAAATTACAACAAATTTAGTTATAGATAGAATTGGCTTTTATCTGTGACTCATGAATTGGGGCAGCTTCTATTCTTCAAGATGGAGTAAACTTCCCACTGGGCAATGGCAGAACAGTGGGTGTTTTAAAGTGAGGACAAGGAAAAGAGCAATATAAAAATAACTGAAGCTGGGCACGGTGGTTCACGCCTATAATCCCAACACTTGGGAGGCCGAGGCAGGCAGATCATGAAGCCAGGAGCTCGAGACCAGCCTGGCCAACATGGTGAAACCCCGTCTCTAATAAAAATACAAAAATTAGCCAGGTATAGTGGTGCGTATTTGTAGTCCTCACTACTCGGGAGACTGAGGCAGGAGAATCGCTTGAACCTGGGAGGCGAAGGTTGCAGTGAGCCAAGATCATGCCACTGCACTCCAGCCTGGGCGACAGAGCAAGACTCTGTCTGAAAAATAAAATAAAATAATAAAATAAATTAACTGAGTGGGGCTGGGCCCAGTGGCTCATGCCTATAATTTCAGCACTTTGGGAGGATGAGGCAGGAGAATTGCTTGATGTCCAGAGTTTGAGAGCAGCCTGGGTAATGAAGCGAGACCTCATCTCTACAAAAAGCAAAATAAAAAATTGGCTGGGCATGGTAATGTGTGCCTGTAATTAGTCCCAGCTACTTGGGAGGGTAAGGGGAGAGGATCTCTTGAACCTCTATAGGCTGCAATGAGCCATGATTGCACCTGTGCACCCCAGCTTGGGTGACAGAGTGAGAGAGTGAGACCCCACCTAAAAAAAAGGAATAAAAATAACTGATTATTTAATATCAGGTTACTTTTTTTGTGCAGGTTCAAGGAGAAAGGACTTCCTTATTACTCTGACTCAGGTAGACTGGAGTCTCCTGTTTTCAGGAAAAGTTGGTCGATTTGGGATCTATCTGATTTCTTAAAGCTTTAGTTTGATTATGTGCCATTTAGCATGAGTGACCCCATTTTGGTTTGGTCTAGTTTGTTAGGGACTAGGGCAGGAGCTCCATCCTAAAACAATGGCCTCCCATAATTTTTGTTTCACAAAATGTAGCTGGTAAGTACCAGTTAGTGGCTAGTTTTTGAAGAACTCATTGTGCGTAGCATTAAAATAAGCATTGGGGGAAGAAATTGCTATGAAAAAATAAAATCTTGGAGCCTGGAGACAATCTGAAATGAAAACAAAAGAAGGAGTGTATTGTGAAAAAAAGCTTGAAACGAATACAATCGCAGGAAGACATTAAACAATACACTAAATAAAGCACAACTGATCTTGTTTGATCTGGGAAACTAAGTAGAGCTGATCTTGTTATGTTGATAGTATATACCTAGGGTTACCAAGAGCTATCTAGATACCAGGTAGTTTCAGGGCAAAGATGTTCTCGGGTTTAGCAGGAATCTATTCAATATAATGCTTCACTCATCAGCACTTTGGCATAGTTGTTTTGCTTTTGTAAGCATCGATAAAACAGACAAACCATGATCCTAAAGTACTTGATGAGTCACCAGGAGAAGATTATACGACATTCAGCAGAAGAACTCATATATGATTATAATATGATTTAATATAATATGATGTAATAGAATATCATGTATTATTATTGTTGGAAACCTGTTGGAAATGTTATATGGTATGTCAAAAGCATATCTTTTCAGTAGCCAGAATATTGTAGAGCTTGGATATTGCATTCCCTGACTGTATCATGTAAGAGAAGTTTCTCTGTACAAGTACTAAAGAGTAGCTAAAGTCATTGAAGGCACTGGAATCAAGGACATGAAACAAAAAGGTTTTGAGAATTTAAATGTAGAAAGAAGATTTGGCAGAGAAATTTAGAAGAGGGCATTTCTGTTAAAGAATCTCATACTTACATAGCTTAAATTCACTTTGCTTATCTTTCAGTTGGTGTATTTATAAGGCCCTTGTCTTCCAAAAGTAGATTTGTATTTCAATGATAATGGCAATAATGCTTTCTTTGTAGAACCTATCTATGTGATCTTGGCCAAATCAGACTGGGTGAAACATAGAGCACACATTTGCTTCTTCTGAATGGTGCTTCATCTCAGTGGCTGAGCCACGTGGATGGCATTCGGAAATAACAGTTGTGTTTCCACACAGCAGTGAGCCAATCCCCAGTGATTCTAAAGGCTGAATGTTCTGGTTCTGTAACCAAATGAATACAATTATAGATACTTAGCCAACCCTGACTAGGTTTCATTCTTTCATTAATTAACACATATATTTGGTTTTTTATAGGCACTTATTTGGGCACTGCAGAGATGCTGTAGATCATCTAGATAAACTTCAAAAACATATTGAAGTTTAATTCAATATGGCTTTCCCCCCTTAGAATCTTGTTATGATTATTCTTATATCTTCCCTTCTGCCCATCTCTGAAAATTTCTCACTTCCCCTCTTGGAACACCATACTATGATTAGATTCGCTTCCAGGGACTGGCCATGGCTTAGAAAAATGATTCTCTTACTTGCCAGGATCCCTGTACAGACGCTGCCGAGTCAAATTTAGTGCCAGAGGGAATGTGTGCTTTATTTGATCAGGCTTGATTTCTGAGTTAGGCCCTGGAAAAAGAAAACATGGATTTTTTCAGCATCTATGGAGCCAGAAAAAAGTATCCTGATCGCAATCTGTCCTGATTACAGCTGTGCTGGTACCAGGTGTGGCACTCAGAATACCCAGTATACTCTCATGGCAACCAAACTTAATTTCTGTATGCAGCAAATGTTAGGGCCTGTTAAATGGATGAACTGTACAGCTTGTAAAATATCTGCTTCTTAAGTCGGAAGTGACTTTGTCTTTGATAACTTTGCCTCTCCAAAGAAAATCTTCTACCACCCACTCAGAATGTCAGGTTCCTCCTGGTCCCCATGATGATCCATAAATATCTACCCTGAACTTATGACGATGATTGGATTCAACATTGTAATTGCATATGCCTGACTTTTCCACTCTGTCAACAGCCTCTTTTCTGGAATATCTCCCAGTGATCATGTCATATCCTGTTAAGTAAATTGTGAACCTATAGGATTGTATCTCCTAGTTTTATGAGTGAAGATCACATTTAATTCTGTCATTTTCAGAACATAATACATCGTTAGTACTTTTAAAGGATGAAACATGCATTTGTAAACTTTAAAAGTACTTTTTTATCTGTTAGTTTATGCAATCCCTACAATTATTCTCTGAGGGCTGGCAAATCCTGGTTTGACAAATGAGAAAACTGAGGCATAAAGGCTAAGTCTTCTCTGAAGTCACACAGTGACAGAACCAGATTTAGGATCCAGTTCCCTTGACTCCTAGACTCAGACATTTTTTGTTAAATATTGTCTAGTCATATTACTACTCTCTGAAAGCTATTCCCACCAGAAGTCTCATTTTAATTAGGTATTTCATACCTTTAAACTCTGTAGTGTGGCTAGCATTTACAAAATCATGCTGAGTAGAGGCAGTGAACACTACTTGGGTTGCCCAAAGCAGAAAAAAGATATAAAGATGAAATCATCAGACAGATTTTATTTATGACTGTTTTAGAGAGGGTAGTGCAACCTCAGATTCTCCTTGACACCACGTTATGTTGAAACTCAGTCTTTATCACAGGAACCACTGGGTGCCTTTCTCATGGCCATGGCAGCTTGGTTTACAATAATCTTCAAACAGCCAGGCTGTGCCCCAGAACTTCACTGGGCTTTCTTCCATAACTATGGATCTGTGAGCCTCACTTTAATTTCAGAATGTGAAAGAGACCTTAATAAGGATCATGAATCACATTTTACAAATGAGGATTCACAGGATGTAAGGTTAAGCGACCTATCCTATCAGGGCCACAAAGCCAGCTAAACTTATTTATTAACTGAGTCACTCAAAAAACATTTATTTAAAAACCTATTTTGTTCCAGGAACTATTCTGGGTACTGGAAATACGACAGTGGGGACAGAGAGAGGGAAAATAAAAAAAACAAGACAAAAGTGATTGCTTTGGTGGAGTTTATATTTTCTACTGGAAGAAGGTAGATAATACATAAAAGTGAAAAAGTAAATTATAAGGTAGGAGGAAGGCCTGAGCCTAGGAGGTTGAGGTTGCAGTGGGATGAGATTGTGCCACTGCACTCCAGCCTGGGCAACAGGGCAACACATTGTCTCAGGAAAAAAAAAAAAGTTAGAAGGTGACATTACATGAAAGAAAAATAAAACAGAAAAAAAGGGTCAGTAGTTCTGGGCACTAAGTACATTTTAAACAGGGTTTAAACAGAGTAGTCAGGGGATTATTGACTGAGAAAGTGACATTTTTTAGCAATAACTTAAAATGGCAAAGAAGTAAGCAATGAGAATATCTGAGGAAAGCCTGTGCAAAGCCCCTAAGGCCGGAATATGATGAATTCATTGGGATACCAGAGCTAGGAATATTGGGGCAGCATGAGCCAGATGCAGAATAGTTTGATATGAACTCTTAGAGGTCATGGGGAGCCAGATTTATGTAGGGTCTTGTAGGCCATAGTAAAGATTTTGGTTTTTAACCTGAGTGAGTAAGATGAGGAAACATTGAAGAATTTTGAGCAGTGGAATGATATCTTTGAGCTTAGTTTTAAATGAATTATTCTGGGTTTTGTGGTAAAGAACGGTTTGGAGTGAGGACAGCATAGAACTCGGGAAACCATTTAGAAATCTATCACAATAACCCAGTCAAGAGAAGATGGTGGCTCAGATCAAGTGGTAGAGGTTGAAATGGTGAGAAGAAGTCAGATTCTAGATGTGTTTTGAAGAAGGAACCAAGAAGATGTGTTGAAAAATCAAATTTGGGATGAAAAAGAAAATGAAAAATTAAAGATGACTTTAAGTTATAGCCTGAGCAATTGAAAAGATATATTTGCAGTTAACTAAGATAGCAAAGCCTTCAAAAGGACCAGGTTTGGAAAGTGATGAACCATTCAGTTTTAGAAATATTTAGTTTGAGATGTATATTAGATATCTAAGCAATAATGTCAAATAGGCATTGAGTATGAATTTAGAGTTCAGGTAAGAGAATTGCACTAGAGAATTAGCTGTCGGCAGAGTATAGGTGATATTGAAAGCCATGAGAAAACCAAAGCAGTTAATGTAGGTAGAGAAAAGAAGAGTCATCTAAGAATTAAATCCTGGGATACATGTGGTATGTCAGTCTAGAACTCAATCATAGGTTCTTAACAAAGTACACTCTGGAATATTGGTTTAAGGCTCATAGAATTGGATTAACCCTACTTTGTGCTACTAAAGACAAAATTTCATAAAAAGCCTCTCAAGAATCCAAAGTTTATTATAAAACGAGCTTTCCTTAAATGTCAAGTATGTTGAAGTATTGTTCATATTCATGGAGTAAAATCAGAGCAACATTTCATAGGGCTGCCCCCACCCCCAACATTTTGGGTCTGGTGCTAGTTTGTTCTTCACTGTTTCTGTGCACTTTCTCCATGTAGACTGCAACCCCTTGAACAATTAGCCCCCAACAGACTGAGTAATTACTAGCCAAGCACTGGATTCCTACAGTTATGTCAATGTGTTGCTTTGGGGACTGTGGAGCTTTCAGATAACGATGCTCTTTTTTTCTTGCAGAATGAGAACATTTTTCTAGGAGTTAGTTTTAAGATGGTTGAATCCGTGTTAGCTTTGTATCCCTATCCTTTAGGCACTAGTTCAAGGATTTAAGTGTATGCAAGAATCAGAATATGCTTATTTAAAATGCAGATTCTCTGGTCTTTTTAAAGCATAATTTTTAAAAATTTATATTCTTAATTTTTTTATTGGGATGTAAATAGTTGTAGATTCTCTGGTCTTATGTCTTCAGAGATTCCAATACTTTAGGTCTGGAGTGGAGCCTATGAATTGGTACAGCAAGTGATTCTGATGCTGATTCAGAATCAGAAGAGGCAACTTACTTTTGACAGTGGACAAGTGATTCAGTTAGGCCATTTCTTTGATATAGGAAGAAAAATTTCTAGGGTTGCTAGGAAGATTGTGGACAGATTATGATCTTGAAAGAAGTCCTAAAAGTGGACTGTATTAAATAAAGTGTACATTCTAGGAAAGAGGATGTAAATCCATATAGGGGAGATTTCTTTTTCTAATAATCAGCTTTAGCAAGGGAAAGATACTTGTGAATGTGTTTCATCTTTGAAGAATAAAAGAAAATATCAATTTGAGATGTCCCAGAGGAGGTTCCTCTGTGGGAAATAAGGTTTTACTAGTTGACTTCTAAAGCTGCCATAAATTGTTTTTTAGAACAAAACGTAGAATGTATAAAGAAGTAGCCTCTTGGGTTCCTGCCAGCTCACAGATTCTTTGAGTGTTTTTAAGGCATTCAAAAGACAAAGGACTAGCTCATATTTTTATCATAGTTTTTGCCTACTTCCTTCAACATGTGGACATCCTGGTAGAGAAAAAAAATTTAAAACTGTTTCCAAATATTTTGGTAAAACTTTCCACTCTGGGTAAGTAGTGAATTAGAATTGGCATGACTAGGATTGCTACTATCTTTTGATAAACCACATGAATGATAAGAAAGAAACTGTTATATGAAGAGTTTGGCCTGGATGATTTCTAAGAGCTCTTTACTTCTAGGTTCTCTAAGTTCTAAAGCTCTGTGGGTTCACATGAGTTCTTATCCACCCTTATGAAAACCTGCCAGAGAACTCACAGAATCTCATCTCTGTACCTCATTCCCTGACTTCATTCAGGCAAACAAAGTGGCGAGATGATTCCAACAGCCCCAGCTCCTTATTCCATCTTTTAAATGATTTTTTAATCAATTTCAGTAGGTTTTTGGGGAACAGGTGGTGTTTGGTTACATGGATAAGTTCTTTAGTGGTGATTTCTGAGATTTTGGTGCAACCATCACCCAAGCAGTGTACACTGTATCCAATGTATAGTCTTTTATCCCTCACTCCCCTCCCACCCTTCCCACTGAATCCGCAAAATCCATTGTATCATTTTTATGTCTTTGTGTCCTTAGAGCTTAGCTCCCTCTTATGAGTGAGAACATCCAATGCACCATTTTCCATTCCTGGGTTACTTAACTTAGAATAATGGTCTCCAAATCCATCCAGGTTGCTTCGAATTCCAATATTTCATGCTTTTTATGGCTGAGTGGTATTTCATGTTGCATATATATACATACCACCTTTTCTTTTTTATTATTATTATACTTTAAGTTCTATGGTACATGTGCACAATGTGCAGGTTTGTTACATATGTATACATGTGTCATGTTTGTGTGCTGCACCGGTTAACTCGTCATTTACATCAGGTATATCTCCTAATGCTATCCCTTCTGCCGCCCCCCACCCCACACATCTACAACCATCTGATCTTTGACAAACCTGAAAAAAACATGGAATGGGGAAGGGATTCCCTCTTTAATAAATGGTGCTGGGAAAACTGGCTAGCCATATGTAGAAAGCTGAAACTGGACCCCTTCCTTATACCTTATACAAAAATTAATTCAAGATGGATTAAAGACTTAAATGTTAGACCGAAAACCATAAAAGCCCTAGAAGAAAACCTAGGCAATACCATTCAGGCCATAGGCATGGGCAAGGACTTCATGACTAAAACACCAAAAGCAATGGCAACAAAAGCCAAAATTGACAAATGGAATCTAATTAAACTAAAGAGCTTCTGGACAGCAAAAGAAACTACCATCAGAGTGATCAAGCAACCTACAGAATGGGAGAAAATTTTTGCAATCTACCCATCCGACAAAAGGCTAATATCCAGAATCTACAAAGAACTTAAACAAATGTACAAGAAAAAATCAAACAACCCCATCAAAAAGTGGGCAAAGGATATGAACAGACACCTCTCGAAGACATTTATGCAGCCAACAGATGCATGAAAAAATGCTCATCATCACTGGCCATCAGAGAAATGCAAATCAAAACCACAATGAGATAATCTCACACCAATTAGAATGACGATCATTAAAATGTCAGGAAACAGCAGGTGCTAGAGAGGATGTGGAGAAATGGGAATGCTTTTACACTGTTGATGGGACTGTAAGCTAGTTCAACCATTGTGAAAGACAGTGTGGCAATTCCTCGAGGATCTAGAACTAGAAATACCATTGACCCAGCCATCCCATTACTGGGCTTATACCTGAAGGACTATAAATCATGCTGCTATAAAGACATATGCATACATATGTTCTTTGCGGCACTATTTACAATAGCAAAGACTTGGAACCAACCCAAATGTCCATCAATGATAGACTGGATTAAGAAAATGTGGCACATATACACCATGGAAGACTATGCAGCCATAAAAAAGAATGAGTTCATGTCCTCTGTAGGGACATGGATGAAGCTGGAAACCATTATTCTGAGCAAACTATTGCAAGCAGAGAAAACCAGACACTGCATGTTCTCACTTAAAAGTGGGAATTGAACAATGAGAACACTTGGACACAGGGTGGGGACGTTATACCACATTTTCTTTATCCACTCATTGATTGATGGGCATATGAGCTGATTCCATATTTTTGCAATTGCGAATTGTGCTGCTATAAACATGCATGTGCAAGTGTCTTTTTATATTATGACTTCTTTTCTTCTGGGTAGATATCCAGTAGTGGGATTGCTGGATCAATTGGCAAATCTACTTTTAGATCTTTAAGGAATCTCCATATTATTTTCCAGAGTGGTTGTACTAGTTTACATTTCCACCAGCAGGCTAAAAGTGTTCCCTTTTCACCACAGCCATGACAACATCTATTATTTTTTGATTTTTTAATTATGACCATTCTTGCAGAAGTAAGGTGGTATTGCACTGTGGTTTTGATTTGCATTTCCCTGATAATTAGTGATACTAAGCATTTAAAAAATATGTTTGTTGGCCATGTGTATATCTTCTTTTGAAAATTGTCTATTTATGTCCTTAGCCCACTTTGTGATGGGATTATTTGTATTTGTTTTTATTTATTTATTTTTTTTTTCTGGTGATTTTTTTGATTGCCTTGTAGATTCTGGATATTATTCCTTTGTTGAATGCTTCGTTTGTGAAGATGTTCTCCAACTCCGAGGGTTCTGTTTACTATACTAATTATTTATTTTGCTGTGTATAAGCTTTTTAGTTTAATTAAGTTCCACCATTTTATCTTTGTTCTTGTTGCATTTGCTTTTGGGTTCTTGGTCATGAAGTCTTTGCCTAAGCCAATGTTTAGAATGGTTTTTCTGATGTTACCTTCTAGAATGTTTATGGTTTCAGGTCTCAGATTTAAATCTTTGATCCATATTGAATTGATTTTTCTATAAGGTGAGAGATCAGGATCTAGTTTCACTCTCCTACATGTGGCTTGCCAGTTATCCCAGCACCATTTGTTAAAAAGGGTGTACTTTCTCTACTTTATGTTTTTGTTTGCTTTGTTGAAGATCAGTTGGCTGTAAGTATTTAGTTTTATTTCTGGGTTCTCTGTTCTGTTCCATTGGTCTACATGCCTATTTTTATACCAGAACCATGCTGTTTTGGTGATTATAGCCTTGTAATATAGTTTGAAGCTAGGTAATGTGATGCCTCCAGATTTGTTTTTTTGCTGCTTAGTCTTGCTTTGGTTATGCAGGTTCTTTTTGTTTTAATTTCATATGAATTTTAGGGTTGTTTTTTCTAGTTGTGTGAAGAATTATAATCATATTTTGATGGGAATTGCATTAAATTTGTAGATTGCTTTTGGCAGCATGGTAATTTTGACATTATTTGTTCTGCCCATCCGTGAGCATGGGATGTGTTTTTATTTGTGTCATCTATGATTTCTTTCAGCAGTGTTTTGTAGTTTTCTTTGTAGAGGTCTTTCAGTTCCTTGGTTAGGTATTGCCTAAGGCCATGGGAGCCCAACTCTTGCATCAGCATGACCTAGATGTGAGACATAGAGGTAAAGGAGATTATTTCAGAGCTTTAACATTTGACTGCCCCACTGGATTTCAGACTCACATGGGGCCTGGAGCCCCTTCATTTTGGCCAGTTTCGCTCATTTGGAACAGCTATATTTACCCAATGCCTTCACCCCCATTGTATCTAGGAAGTAACTAACTTACTTTTGATATTACAGACTCATAGGTGGAAGAGACTTGCCTTGTCTCAGATGAGACTTTGGACTTGGACTTTTGGGTTAGTGCTGGAATGAAGCTTCTGGACAGCAAAAGAACCATCATCAGAGTGAATAGGCAACCTACAGAATGTGAGAAAACTTTTGCAATCTATCCATCTGACAAAGGGCTAATATCCAGAATCTACAAGAAACTTAAACAAATATATAAGAAAAAACAAACAACCCCATCAGAAAGTGGGTGAAGGATATGAACAGACACTTCTCAAAAGAAGACATTTTTGGGAGGCTGAGGCAGGAGGATCACTGGAGGTCAAAAGTTTGAGACAAGCCTGGCCAATATGGAGAAACCCTGTCTTTACTAAAAATACAAAAATTAGCCGGACGTGCTGGTGGGCACTTGTAATCCCAGCTACTTGGGAGGCTGAGGCAGGAGAATTGCTTGAACCCCAGAGGTGGAGGTTGCAGTGGGCCAAGATTGCACCACTGCACTCCAGCGTGGGTGACAAGAGTGAAACTCCGTTTCACAAAAATAAAACAAAACAAAACAAAACAAAAATGCCTGTAATCACAGTACTTTGGGAGGCCGAGGAGGGTGGATCATGAGGTGAGGAGATTGAGACCATCCTGGCTAACACGGTGAAACCCCATCTCTACTAAAAATTCAAAAAATTAGCCGGGTGTGGTGGCAGGTGCCTGTGGTCCCAGCTACCTGGGAGGCTGAGGCAGGAGAATGGTGTGAACCCGGGAGGCGGAGCTTGCAGTGAGTCGAGATCGCAACACTGTATTCCAGCCTGGGTGACAGAGTGAGACTCCATCTCAAAAAAAAAAAAAAAAAAAAAAAAAAAAAAGACATTTATGCAGCCAAAAAACATATGAAAAAAAGCTCATCATCACTGATTATTAGAGCAATGCAAATCAAAACCACAATGAGATTCCATCTCATGCTAGTTATAATGGTGATCATTAAAAAGTCAGGAAACAACAGATGCTGGAGAGTATGTGGAGAAATAGGAACTTTTTACACTGTTGCTGGGACTGTAAACTAGTTCAGCCATTGTGGAAGACAGCGTGGCAATTCCTCAAGGATCTACAACCAGTAATACCATTTGACCCAGCAATCCCATTACCGGGTATATACCCAAAGGACTATAAATCATTCTACTATAAAGACACATGCGCACATATGTTTATTGCAGCACTGTTCACAAAAGCAAAGACTTGAAACCAACCCAAATGCCCATTAATGATAGACTGGATTAAGAAAATGTGGAACATATACACCATAGAGTAGTATGCAGCCATAAAAAGGATGAATTCATGTCCTTTGCAGGGATATGGGTAAAGCTGGAAACCATCATTCTCAGCAAACTTACACAGGAACAGAAAACCAAACACCGCATGTTCTCACTCGTAAGTGGGAGCTGAACAATGAGCACATGGACACAGGGAAGGGAACATTACTCACTGGGGCTTACTTACGGGAGGGATAGCATCAGAAGAAATGCCTAATGTAGATGACAGGTCGATGGGTGCAGCAAACCACCATGGCATATGTAGACTTATGTAACAAACTTGCACATTCTGCACATGTATCCCAGAACTTAAAGTATTAAACAACAACAACAAAAAGACTTTGGGAGACTATTGGGAAGGCATGATTGGTTTTGAAATGTGAAAGAGACATGAGGTTTGGGAGGGGACAGGGGCAGAATGATATGCTTAGGTTTTGTGCCCCCACCCAAATCTCATCTTGAATTGTAATCCCCATAATCCCTACGTGTCAAAGGAGAGACCAGGTGGAGATAATTTAATCATGGGGACAGTTCCCCCATGCTGACCTCATGATAGTGAGTTCTTACGAGATGTGATGGTTTTATAAAGGGCTCTTCCCTCTTCACTCAGCACTTCTCCTTCCTGCCACCTTGTGATGAAGGTGCTTTGCTTCCCCGTCACCTTCTGCCACGATTGTAAGTTTCCTGAGGTCTCCCCAGTCATGCGGAACTGTGAGTCAATTAAACCTTTCTCCTTTATAAATTACCCAGTCTTGGGCAGTTCTTTATAGCAGTATGAAAATGGACCAATAGAGTTATATTGCTAAGTTTTGTTTGTTTGTTTTTCTTTTTTGCAGCTATTGTAAAAGGGGTTGAGTTCTCGACTTCATTCTCAGTTTGGCCTCTGATGGTGTATACCAGTGCTATACACCAATGTACACTGATTTGTGTACATTGATTTTGTATCTTGAAATTTTACTGAATTAATTTATCAGATCTGGGAGCTTTTTGGACGTGTCTTTATGGTTTTCCAAGTATACAGTTACATCATCAGTGAACAACAATGGTTTGACTTCCTCTTAACCAATTTGAATGCCTTTTCTTTCTCTTGTCTGACTTCTCTGTCTAAGACTTCCAGTATTATGTTGAATAGAAATGGTGAGAGTGGACATCTTTGTCTTGTTCTAGTTCTCAGGGGAAATGCTTTCAACTTTTTCTCATTCAGTATAATGTTGGCTGTGGGTTTGTTATAGATGGCATTGATTGCCTTAAGGAATGTCTCTTCTACGCCAGTTTTGCTGAGGTTTTAATCATAAAAGGATGCTGGATTTTGTCAAATGATTTTTCTGCATCTATTGAGATGATCATGTGATTTTTATTTTTAATCTTGTTTATGTGGTGTATCACATTCATTGACTTGCGTATGTTAAATCATCCCTGCATCCCTGGGATAAAACCCACTTGATCATGATGGATTATCTTTTTGATATGCTGTTGTATTTGATCCGTTAGTATTTTGTTGAGGATTTTTGCATCTATATTCATCAGGGATATTGGTATGTAGTTTTCTTTTCTTGTTATGTCCTTTCCTGGTTTTGGTATTAGGGTGATACTGGCTTCATAGAATGAAATTAGGGAGGATTCCCTCTTTATCTTTTGGGATAGTGTCAATAAGATTGGTACCAATTTTTCTTTGAATGACTGATAGAATTTAGCTCTGAATCTATTTGGTCCTGGTCTTTTTTTTTTTTGTTGGTGATTTTAAAAATTACCATTTCTATTTCGCTGCCTGTTATTGGTTTGTTCACAATTTATATTTCTTCCTGGTTTGTACTAGAATAATTGTATCTTTCCAGGAATATATCCATCTCCTCTAGGTTTTCTCGTTTGTGCGTATACAGGTGTCTGTAGCAGACTTGAATAATCTTTTGTATTTTCTGTGGTATCAGTTGTAATATCTCCCATTTCATTTCCAATTTAGCTTATTTGGATCTTTTCTCTTCTTTTCTGGGTTTTATAAATTTGGGAGCTCCAGTGTTAGGTGCTTATATATTTAGGATTGTGGTATTTTCTTCTTGGACTAGTTCTTCTGTCATTATGTTCCTCTTCTTTTTTAACTGTTGTTGCTTTAAAGTCTGTTTTGTCTGATATGAGAATAGCTACTCCTGCTCACTTTTAGTGTCTATTTGCATGGAATATCTTTTCCCACCCTTTTACCTTAAGTTTATCTGAGTCCTTATGTGTCAGGTGAATCTGTTGAAGACAACAAGATACTTCGTTGGTGAATTCTTATCCATTCTGCCATTCTGTATCTTTTAAGTGGAGCTTTTAGGCCATGTACATTCAATGTTGATATTGAGATGTGAGGTACTATTCTATTCATCATGCTAGTTGTTGCCTAAATACCTTTTTTTTTTCATTGTGTATTGTATTATAGGCCATGTGAGATTTATGTTTTAGGCAGGTTCTGTTTTTTGTATTTTGAGGTTTTGTTTCAAGATGTCTATCTCCTTTTAGCAGCTCTTGTAGTGTAGTCTACCAGTTGGCACTGGTAGTGGTGAATTCTCTCAGCATTTGTTTGTCTGAAAAAGACTTTATCTTTCCTTCCTTTATGAAGCTCAGTTTCACTGGACATAGACTCTTTGGCTGAAAGTTGTTTTGTTTAAGGAGGCTAAAGATAAGACCCCAATCCCTTCTAGCTTGTAGGGTTTCTGCTGAGAAATCTGCTGTTAATCTGATAGGTTTTCCTTTATAGGTTACCTGGTGCTTTTGCCTCACAGCTCTTAAGATTCTTGCCTTCATCTTGAATTTAGATAACCTGATGACTATGTGCCTAGGTGATGATCTTTTTGTGATTAATTTACCTGGTGTTCTTTGAGCTTCTTGAATTTGGATGTCTAGTTCTCTAGCAAGGCCAGGGAAATTTTCCTTCACTATTCCCTCAAATATGTTTTCCAAACTTTTAGATTTCTCATCTTCTTCAGGAACACCAATTATTTTTAGGTTTGGTCATTTAACATAATCCCAAACTCCTTAGAGGCTTTGTTCTTTTTTTTTTTTTTTTTTTTTTTTTTTTTTGATTATTTTTCTTTGTTTTTGTTGGATTTGGTTAATTCAAATGCCTTGTCTTCAAACTCAGAAGTTTTTTTCTTCTACTTGTTCAATTCTATTGTTGAGATTTTCCAGTGTATTTTGCATTTCTCTAAGCATGTCTTTCATTTCCAGAAGTTTTAATTGTTTTTTTATTTATGCTGTGTATTTCTCTGGAGATTTTTTCATCCATATCCTGCATTTTTTTTTTTCATTTCTTTAAGTTGGTTTTCACCATTATCTGGTGCCTCCTTGAGTAGCTTAATAATCAACATTCTCAATTATTTTGCTGGCAATTCAAAGATTTCTTCTTGGTTTGGATCCATTGCTGGTGAGCTAATGTGATCTTCTGAGGGTGTTAAAGAACCTTGCTTTGTCATATTACCAGAATTGTTTTTCTGGTTCCTTCTCATTTGCGTAGACTCTGTCAGAGGAAAGATCTGGGGCTCAAGGGCCGCTGTTCATATTCTTTTGTCTCATTGTTCTCTCTCTTCTCCTAGAGATGGGGCTTCCTGAGAGCTGGACTGCAGTGATTGTTATTGCTCTTCTGAGACTAGTCATCCAGTGGGGCTGCCAGACTCTGGGCTGGTACTGGGGAGTGTCTGCAAAGAGTCCTGTGACGTGATTGGTTTTCAGGTCTTTCACCCATGGACATCAGCACCTGCTCCGGTGGAGGTAGTAGGGGAGTGTCGTGGACTCTGTGAGAGTCCTTGGTTGTAGTTGTATTTAGTGCACTGGTTTTCTCAAATGTTAGTTTTGCTAGCACTTGGTTGGTCTCCAGCCAGGAGGTGGTGCTTTCAAGAGAGCATCAGCTGCGCCCGGTGCAGTGGCTCACGCCTGTAATCCCAGCACTTTAGGAGACTGAGGTGGGAGGATCACCTGAGGTCGGGAGTTCGAGACCAGCCTGACCAACATGGAGAAACCCCATCTCTACTAAAAATACAAAATTAGCTGGGCATGGTAGCGCATGCCTATAATCCCAGCTACTCAGGAAAGCTGAAGCAGGAAAATAGCTTGAACCCTGGAGGCAGAGGTTGCAGTAAGCTGAGATTGTGCCATTGCACTCCAGCCTGGGCAACAAGAGCGAAACTCCATCTCAAAAAAGAAAAAAAAAGAAGAAGAGAGAGCATCAGCTGATACAAGCTTGCCCTAAGGTTGCTTGGATAAGTACTTGCGTTTCTCAGGCAATGGGTGGGGCCATAGAATCTCCCAAGAGATTTTACCTTTTGTCTTTGGATACCAGGGCTGGTAGAGAAAGACCATCAGGTAGGGGCAAGTTTAGGTGGTGTGAGCTCAGACTCTCCTTGGGCAGGGTTTGCTGCAGCTGTTCTGGAGTATGGGGGTGTGGTTCTCAGGCCAATGGAGTTATATTCTCAGAGGGATTATGGCTGCCTCTTCTGTTTCATACAGATCACCAGGGAAGTAGGGGAAAACCAATAGTGACAGCATCACCCAACTCCCATGCAGCCAGCAAGACCAGTCTCACTCCCATCGTGCTGCATCAACAGCACCGAGTTTATATCCAGCCAGCCTGTGAGCAGGGCTGAGATCTAGCCCCAGGCTACAAGCCTTTCTGCTAAGAAAGTAAGCAGGGCTTTCAGGCCCCACCCCTACCCACCGGCCTTGACTTCTGTGCTCCCATCTGCATTTCCCTTTTGCCCCCACCCACCCAGTTGTGTCCAGGAAAATTTGTGTTTGGTCAAAATTATTACAAAGATCTTCTGGAAGTTTCCTTCTCCCTGTGATCCTTCCCCCGTTTCCACTGGCAGCCTTCCCTAAGGAACCCTGTGAGATAAAATCAGAAATGGCTTCCCTGAGGACTGGCAGAGCCTAAAGGGCTCTTCCCACTGCTTCTTCTACTTTTGTATTTCTCTTGGCTCTCTACATTTGTTTCAGATCTAGGTAAGGTTAGATCTTTCTCCTGTGATCTGGATTGACAGGTTCCCCAGTGATGGTGTGTGTTAGAAGGTGGACTTACCCCTCTCACACTTTGGGCACTCACGGTGTTTTGGCTGTCTCACGGAGTTTGCAGCAGCAACCTGCTTCTTTCAAAGGGTCTCTTGTATTCTGTTGGTTTTTCTAATATGTTCCTGTAGTAGTTTTTAGAGCAAAAGTTCACAGTGTGAGTCCCCACATGCTGTTCTATCCATCTGAGGTGGAGAGGCAAGTTAGTCCTGCCTCCTATCTGCCATTTTTTTCATCTCTTAAATTATTATAGATATCAAATACTTAGTTCTGCCAATGTCTCATTATAATCAAGGAAAACAGTTATGGCAGTTTGCAAAAAAGGTTTTAATTTCCATGTATGTTTTTCAAAATTTATTTCAAAATATACTCACAATCTTGTTTTGAATTCTTACTATTATTTTACTCCAGGTAATTGGTATGTAATGATTTGCCAATCAATGACATTCTTATAGTACATCTTTTTCAGAATTCTAAAAGCACATTAGCAGTGGTAACACCCTGAGAGGTAGGCATATTTAACTGTAAGATAACATTGCCTTTTAGGTATTGTTTGCCATGTGTCTTTGAACACCTAGGAATTGTATTATCTCATTGTAGCAGAAGGCTTAGTGTTTTCTAATGTAATTATGTGATGAAAGAAAGTGTAGTTTGGAATGAACTATATTGTGCTGCTTATGTTTTTAAACGACAGGTTTAATAACAATAAAACAGATAACTGTAAGTAACATACTAAGAGAATAATATAAAATTATTCTAACCTGATGTACTGAGAACTTTCTAAAATAAGTCTCTGTAATGATTAAATGGGGTAATCTTAAATCAGCTTAGCTATTGGGTTTATCTGAGGCAAATATCTCCTTCTATAAAATGTATTAAATCTAAACCAGACATTTTGGTCTGTAATTTAATTTTTAGTGGTCCAGCATTCTTTTCTTTCTTCTCGATATAATACCATGATTTCCTTTCTTGAGTTACCTTTTGCCCAATGTTTGCAGTCTTGTTCACTGTCAAAGTCCCCTGTCCTCACCTGGCCAAGGAGTGAGTATAAGGACCAACCAAACATTCTTTTTCAAGATTTAACTTTTAAAAAGAGTGATATAAAGATAGGAAAAAGAGAGCTAATTCATCCCCACAGAGGTAACCTAATAAAACCACAGAGTAGTTCCTGCTACTTGACTCTTGCTACCTGCGTCCCTGGGTTCTTCGCTGATCACACTTTGGCAGTTATTACTTTGCTTATGTGAGCCACCCGTATCCTTCCTGTAAGTCTTTTTTTATTTTTCAAGTTTGCCAGTGCTAGCCTTTTTCGTTGCAACTGAAGATCTCTAATTGGTACACAAAATCTTGAACTCCTCCACAATCTTTGTGTTACCTTTGTTAAAGATTATACAGAATTTAACATTTTATATCAGTATACAGATATCAAACATTTACCCCTTTCCACTGATGTGTATGTGTGTGTGTATGCTTGTATGAATGAATGTGTGTTGGTATGTGAGACTCATCTGCAAATATCAAGCTTCTGCCCGCCTCTTTTTTTTTTTTTTTTTTTTTGAGACGGAGTTTCTCGTCAGCCAGGCTGGAGTGCAATGGAGCAATCGCAGCTCACTGCAACCTCTGCTTCCTGGGTTCAGGTGATTCTCGTGTCTCAGACTCCCAAGTAGTTGGGATTACAGGCGCGTACCACCACGTCTGGCTAATTTTCATATTTTTAGTAGAGACGGGATTTCACCATGTTAGCCAGGCTGGTCTCGAACTCCTGACTTAAGGCGATCCCCCTGCCTTGGCCTCCCAAAGTGCTGGGATTACAGGTGTGAGCCACAGCTCCCGGCCTCCACTGGCATCTTTATGAGACCTTGATCTTTCTTAATTAAAGGAAACAAAGCAGAAACAGGTATATTCTAGGGAGTTTGCCTTCAACACTCTCCAGTTTATCAGTGAGTTTCTAAGTCCTTTTTTATTTGAATAAAAAGAAAAGAGCCTTTTACAGCCAGAAGTTTCCTACATATTTTTACAATGTTAAATACATACTAATATTATAACAGGTTTGCATCTGATACCTGGAGAAAGTAAGTTAAGTTCTCTTAACTATGGTGGATTCTGTTTCTATTATTAGACAGTAAATCAACATATGAAAAGATTGTAGAAACATTGCAATGATAACATTTCTGGAATGTTCACGTAGATTTCTTAAGAGGCTCATGAGAATTTAGAAAGATATATTATGGTCTACAGTTCTGAAGCCTGGGAAGACTGAGACTTTGGACATATTCTTGCGTATGCTAATGGATGATCTTAGATATTAATTTAACCTTTCTCAGTCATAATTTCCCCAACTGTGAAGTGAAGATAATAATCTCTTTATCTATATCATAAGGTTGCATGAAGATCAAATGAGATGTCCTCCAAGTAGTTAATGGAAAATGTACTTTTGATTAGAAGCCTATAAAAATAAAAGTTAAGATGAGAAACAAAGGAAATAGAAAATAAGGTAACCATGGCATAGAAGGACTTATAGAATTCGTGTGGGGGACCCAAAGTAAACAGATTTAAAACAGTGCTAATCAAAACTGTATCAAACTTATTCAAAAGGCAAGTTTATGAGGTGTGCAATCATTTTTAAACAAAAGTACCCTTTATGTTTTTATAATAAGTATTATGAAAATTAATATCTATTAAACATGTACTATTTCTTAGGTTCTCTGTTAGCTATACTTTTGTCTCATTTAATCCCTTAAACCAAGTGAATCGGATATTGTTATCTTCATTTTACAGGAGAGAAAACTCAAAATTTTGAGACTTAAAGAAATAAAATTACTTGTCAAGGTCAAAAAAGATAGAGCTAGGATCCAAATTTCTTGTGTTTGCCCTTCCCACATTGAGTCTAGGTTTGACCTTGGGACTTGCTTTTGCCAATGGGACATTAGCAAGCATGACATTAACAGAGGCTTACTAACCACTTGGACTTAGGGAGTTTGTCTTGTTTGTAATGTTTCCTCTTGGAACCTTGAGACTACCATGATATGAGGAGCCCAAGCTAAGAGTCAGAACCAAGACTGCAGACATATGTCCTCCATTGAGCCTTTCCAGCCAGCTCCTGGATATTTAAGTAAAGTCAGGTGAGGTTCCAGACATCAAAGAACAGAAACAAGTTATTATCATTGTACATTGCCTAACTACTTGACCCTCAAAGTCATAAGTATATAAAATAGTAGTCATTTTATGCTACCTAAGTTTGGAGTGATTTACTACATAACAATAGATAATTGATATTTAACTTGGGTTCAGTCTAAAGCTTGAGTATTCCTTACCCTGCAATATGCTGTCACAAATTATTGAACTTTCCTGTATATTATCAAATGAAGTCTGGAACCTTGTTTTGCAAAGACATGAAACAAACTTTTATTAAAAAGTAAAAGAAGCTTAATAGAGAGAAGAGACAATCCACAGATTGGGAGAAAATATTTGAAAATCACATATGGGATAATGAGCCAATATTCAAAATATATAAATAAACCAAACTATTCAATAACAAGAAAACAACTCTATTTAAAAATGGGCAGGCCGGGCGCGGTGGCTCAAGCCTGTAATCCCAGCACTTTGGGAGGCCGAGACGGGCGGATCACGAGGTCAGGAGATCGAGACCATCCTGGCTAACACGGTGAAACCCCGTCTCTATTAAGAAATACAAAAAAAACTAGCCGGGCGAGGTGGCGGGCGCCTGTAGTCCCAGCTACTCGGGAGGCTGAGGCCGGAGAATGGCGTGAACCCGGGAGGCGGAGCTTGCAGTGAGCTGAGATCCGGCCACTGCACTCCAGCCTGGGTGACAGAGTGAGACTCCGTCTCAAAAAAAAAAAAAAAAAAAAAAAGGGGGGCAAAGGACTTGAATAGACGCTTCTTAAAAGAAGACGTACAAATGGCCAAGAGATACATGAAAAAAATGCTCAGTATCTTTAATCATCAGAGAAATGCAAATTAAAACCACAATGAGATACCACCTCACAATTGTAGACTGACTATTATCAAAAACATAAAAGATAGCAAGTGTTGGTGAGCATGTGGAGAAAAGGGAACCCTTATATACTGTTGGTGGTATTATAAATTAGTAGACATTTTGAAAATAATATGAAGATTTCTTAAAAAACTAAAAATAGAATTACCATATGATGCAGCAATCTCACTACTGGGTATATATTCACAGGAATTAAAATCATTATGCCAAAGAGACATCTGCACTTTCATGTTCATTGCAGCGTTATTCACAATAGCCAAGATATGGAAACAACCTAACTTTCCATCAAGGGATGAATAGATTTTTACGATGTGGTATATATACATAACAGAATACTGTTCATCTTTAAAAAATAAACTGAATTTCTGTCATTTTCAACAACATGGATGAACCTAGGGGATATTGTGTTAAGTGAAATGAGTCAGGCACAGAGAGACAAATACCATGTGATCTTATGTATATGTAAAATCTAAAAAAGGCAAGCTCATAGAAGGAGAGAGCAGATTTGCACGTAATTCTGATGCTAAAATTAAAAAAAAAAAAAAGAAGTAGGGAGCAGAATGATGGTTACCAGGGGGTTGGATTGGGGGAGGTAAATGGACAAAAGGAGAGACATTTGTCAACAGGTACAAAGTTACAGCTAGGAGGAATAAGTTTTAGCTGCTCTATTGCACAGCAAGGTAACTATAGTTAATGTATTAGATATTTCAAAATAACTAAAAGAGAAGATTTTAAATGTTCTCACCACAAAGAAATAATAAGCTTTTGGGGTAACGGGTATGCTAATTACATTGATTTGATCATCTCACAATGTATATACATGTATTGAAACATCACATCCTACCCCATAAATATATAGAATTATTATTTGCCAATTAGAAAAAAGTAGAAGAAGAACACTAAAATGATTCATATCCTTCCATATCTCATATATGAGATATAATCTCATAATGAGATTATAATCTCATATATGAGATTATAATCTCATAATCTCCATATTAAGAGATTAATAGTTGTTGGTTAATATTTTGTCTTGTTTACAGCCTTATTTTTAATAAAATAAATTATTCTATCTTTTCTTGTAAATACTAAGTGTATTTTTAGAAGGAATTCAAACACTGCAAAAAGTACAAACATGGAGATTTAAAAATCAGTTAAATCTCACCACATAGGAAGAAACTTGGTTAATATTAGATGAACTTTATCCAGGCATGTTTCTTTAAAAAATAGACCACTAGACAGGAAAGAAATGCTTTAAAATATGATTATATTATAGATGACTTTTTTTTGAAAAAGAGTCAGGGTCTCACTTTGTAGCCCAGACTGAGGTGTAGTGGTACTATCATAGATTACTACCACCTTGAACTCCTGGGCTCAAGGAACCCTCTAGGGTAGCTGGGACCACAGGTGAGTGTTATTATGCCAAGGCAATTTTTTTATATTTTTTAGAGATGGGGTTTAGCCATGTTGCCCAGGCTGGTCTTGAACTTCTGAAATCAAACAATCCAACTGTCTTGGCCTCCCAAAGTGCTAGGATTATGGGCTTGAGCTACCATGCCTGGCCTATTATAGTTTTCGGGTTTTTTGTTTGTTTGTTTGTTTGTTTGTTTTTTGAGTTGGAGTCTTGCTCAGTCACCTAGGCTGGAGTGCAGTGGCACGATCTCAGCTCACTGCAACCTCTGCCTCCCAGGTTCAAGCCATTCTCCTGCTTCAGCCTCCGGAGTACCTGGGACTATAGATGTGTGCCACCCTGCCTGGCTAATTTTTGTATTTTAAGTAGAGCTGGGGTTTCGCTCTGCCAGCCAGGCTGCTTGTCAAACTCCTGATTTAGGTGATCTGCCCACCTCAGTCTCCCAAAGTGCTGGGATTACAGGCGTGAGCCACTGCACCCGGCCTATAGATGTTTTTTAAAGTGAAAAAGAAGCCAATTTCTTTATGACCCAAACACACACACACATGCATACATACACACCACACAAACATTCTCAAACACCCTGATGGAAGTGTAAGTTTCAAACAAATATTTCCTTTCCTTTCAACGTAAAAGATTCCTCTAAGACTGTGGAAGAAATTTTGGAAAAACACAAATGTTAAGAGATTGGAGGGGCTGGGTGCGGTGACTCACACCTGTAATCCCAGCACTTTGGAAGGCCAAGGAGAGTGGATCACCTGAGGTCGGGAGTTAGAGACCAGCCTGACCAAAATGGAGAAACCCCTTATCTACTAAAAATACAAAATTAGCCAGGCATGGTGGCACATGCCTGTAATCCCAGCTACTCGGAGGCAGGGGAATCGCTTGAATCCAGAAGGCAGAGGTTGTCGTGAGCTGCGATCCCAACACTGCACTCCAGCGTGGGCAACAAGAGCGAAACTCCACCTAAAAAAAAAAAACGATTGGAAAGTCTCAGTTTTAATAGTGATTCCCTGCTATAAATAAGGAGGACATTAACAGTCACATCCATTCTGTCATCTCATTCTATCTACCTTCCAGGTTTTATTAAAACTTATTTTTAACATAATAGGACTATTACAATGTACCGTGATTTCCCCCCAGAACCATGAAGAACAGTACAACCAATCTCCAATTGTCAAGGAATCTGAGGCCAGTGTGATTACTTCCCCGGTGATAGTGATTGGCGTTTTTGGTCTTTTTTGTTTGAATTCTTTTTCTTAATGCTTGATAGTAGCACAACTAGCATAAGGAAAATCACCTAACTAGAATATGAATTGGCGTTGACTACTCTGTGTCAAATTTCTTTCAAATCCAGTGTGTTCTTTCAGTCTGCAGCATTTGCCTTCAATTCAGGGGAAATTATTCTTATTCTTGTTTCATATTTTCAAATAACTTTTTGTATCTGTTTGGTTCTTTACAACCCAGTATCTATGTTAGATCCTTTTTATCTAACTCTCTTATCTGTTAATTTCCCCCTAATCTCTTAGATTGTTCCTCCTTCTCTTCCTTCTTCTTTTCTTTTTTACATTCACTATTATTATCTTTAGCCATTTCCCTATAAGAACAATTCTATATTTATCAGAACCTTTTTAATTTTCTTTGCTTCTTTGAAATTATTCATTTTTCTCAATTTGGCCAAAGTCAGTATCTGTGTTTGCAACTCAGTTTGGATCCTGTGAGGAAACAGAATTTGCCCTGTTTGCTTAAAATTTAGACATATTAAGAAGTACTGTTGGGGTGGGAATGAGATTAAGAGAAAAAAATAAGCAATAGTGAGATTCGAGAGACTAACAACTGCTTGAAGCTGCTACAGGCACTACAGCGCTCCTGGAGTCAACTGACAATGAACACAGAGAAGAAGGTCCCCTCTCACACCAGCAGAGTGTGGAGTGTTCTATCTACTGTCAGAGATCTACAAAGCAGCAGGGAAAAATTGGAGAAAAAACATATTGGCCTCTCCCTCCTCCTACCTTCTGATCTCCTGCCCAACTGGAAGCCCAAGGACAAAGGAGCAAGGGTGATGAGTCCTCAGGGGTCAGCTTTCCATGGAACACAGAGAATGGTAGTGGTGGAAATGGTATTGAGGGGTTTGACAGTGAGAATGATTAGCGTATACTTGTCATTTTGTGTGATGTTGCTGAAGGAACACAAAGACTTTAACTCTTCAATAGGTCTCAAATATTTACTCCTCTCCACTGGCTAGTGTGTGTGCACACACACATGTGCATTTGCCAAGTTTCCACCAAAGTCTTCATGAAGCCTTGATCTTTCCTAATTCCAAGAGAAGGTGTATGATCTTTAAAGCAGGAAACAGGCGATATCTTAGGGAATCTCTTCAAACAATGAGTCTGGTTTATTTCCTGAGCTCCTAAACCATATTTTATTTGAAAGAAGAGAGAAGAGCCAATGAATTTTATGGCCTGAGAACAATGTTATCCATCCTTAATTGTTTTTTTCTCAGACTGACAAACTTCTTTTTGATCTCAAACCGTTGTTTGATCAACTCATTTTTCAGTTCATTCTTAAAATCCTTTGAATTTGTATTCTTATTAAATTCATCTATAGCTTAAAGCAACTGTGAGGTATTTCCATGTCATTTTTAAGCTATAATTTCTTCCAAGTTGGGTCCTTTTACTTTGCATTAAATATTTGTTTGTTTTTGCCATGAGATTTATTTTCATCTTGATCATGCCCAGGTAATTCTCCATTGATACAGTACAGGTGCATTCTTCCTACCATATGAGAATAATTTGTTTTCCTCTTAGCCACAGGTAGTGGGCTGACTTTTCTACAGTCTCCACTTTTCTACAGCTGGAGAGAATTGCATGGGCAAGAGACCCGCCCAGCTTGAGAGAATGTGTACAATCTTCATCTTCCTTACAGTGCCTGGTCTTTGTCCTCTTTTGTGAGGGTTTCTCAAAGCCCAGCACCAGCTTTCTATGTTCCAGTCCCATAGAGACAAATTTCCAGCTTTGTGCTTGATAACCATTGCTAAAAACATAATGGAGCAAAGCATAGGTCAAGCATCAAGGAATTAAGTAAATTGACTTGTCTATGTGAAGCCAGAAGACGTTAGATCTAGAAAGCCTATGGTTTTCTGAGAAGATACAAGTCTTACTTGGCTCTCTCTGGATCTATTATCTGTAACTAGTCTACGTAATTTCACTGTTGGCTATGTAATTAGAAAGAGAGGATGGCAAACAAGAAGTTGGGAAAACCTATGAGTATTATCCTGAAAATAAAACCTAAACAAAAAAGTTAGGCAGAGATTGTTCTGAACAGTACAACAAGAAGTGAGTCAGTAAAAGGAGCTAAGAAATAGCTGACTTAATTCCATTGACATTTCCATAAACTCCAGAGGGAGATCTATAAAAAACATTAATCTATACAGTTTTTTGTCATTGGAATTTGATTTTTTTAAAATTTTGTTCTCTTTATTTAAAAGTCTTTAAAAATATTAGAGGGCTTTTTGTGTAAAATGGATATACCTATGTTTTCTTTTTTCTTTCTAGCATTTCTCTGGAGGACAATCCCTGGAATTTTGCTGAAACTATGAGGAAAGGTACAATTTGCTGGTGTGGGGAGGGCGGGGTACAGGTGTATCGTCTGTAAAGATGATGGAAGCCTAGAGCTGCTGGTGGTCATCTTTGCCACATGTGAGAAGAATCTGCCCAGAGAAAAACAAAGATAGAATGGGAAAGTCAAATCTTTAAGATGTAATTTGAGCACTGTGATCTAGCCGTGCCTGAAGTTCATTGGTGGAACTTCCCAGCTAGAAAGCCAGACAAGCCTGTTTCTCCCAAGTAGTTTGGGTAGGCTTTTTATTACTAAAAGAGGTTTTGTATTAATATATTTTGTTTCCAAGGAACTAATGACTGGACTTTAGAAATAGCTAGGCCTGCACTTTTTTCCCTGCTAAGAAAGGGAGTACTTAGCAGCTGTGTTGAAGAAAACACAATAAAACAAAGATTAAGAATGAAACAGCTGAATGATTTAAGTCACCAAGTGGCTCCTCCTTGAAGCAGGGCAATCTGTGATTATGATGTTTGTCATCCCAGGTGATTTGGCTGATTTGCCTAGCCGGGTGAGTATCCTTTCCCTCCCTTTCTTGTGTTTCCTCAACAAAGTTCCTCATCAGGTAGTGTACACATCAGGGGATTTCCTGATGGGAGGTCAGGATGGGGGAACCCTTAGGAATTGAGGATGGGGTGTTACTACTACTGCTTTCGCTTGTATGTGACTTTGATCTTCCCGAACCACGGACGGTGTCCTCTCTTGCTTGTTCATGACAGTATTCCCCGTGCCCCGGACAGTGTTAGCCCACTATGGAACTTAATAAATGTTTGTAGCAGAAACTATTTACTTCTATGTCAAAATCAGTTCTGCTGGAAGCATTGTTCTCAGAGGAATGGCACAAAAAGAGAGCACTCAGAAAGGCAAGGAACCAAGTATCAGCTTAATGCCTAGCTTATAGCTAAGAGGTACTATTAGGTTCTTGACATATTCTCACAATTACTAAAAAAAAAAAAAATTGTATGCAAGGAAAAAACAAATGTTGCAATGTAGTATACATTTGTTTTGCATCAAAATTTTAAAACTGTGCTAATTTTGTGACAAATGATCTATTTTATAGCCACAAATTTTAGTTCTTAAGCTATCACTCTGTGATTATCAGTATTTTGCCTTTTTAAATTTCACAATAAAATTCTAAATAACAATGTATCATGAAAATGTAAACTTTGGAAGTCAGAAGAGAAACATTACTTCATTCTTTTTTTTTTTTTTTTTAATGGAAAGTTGTAAAGCATCTTTGAAACACCATGATAAAGATCCCATTGCAGTTGAAGATTTGCTTATTTGATTGCTTGACCTAATGAAATCTATGGAACAGGCTGACCAGCTGTTAGATAGTAGGTTGGGAAAATGTGACATCATCATCTGAGGCAGCCTTATACAAAGTTATAGAGCAGGTGAATTTGACATTCAGAAATGCTGCCTTTTCTTTTTAACCTGATGCTAGCCAGTTTTCAGTACTGTCTTCTTTCTATGCTGACCCTGTCTGAGAAAATAATCAAACATACCAATCTGGCCATTTATTTTTTCTTTAAAGTGTTCTAATGACCTTTGACTCCTTACAGGATAAAATCCAACCTCTTTAGCATGATAAATTTTGTTTGTTTGTTTTTTTTTTTTTTTGATCGGGAACTTTATCTCAGGAATTTGCCAACAGATTTTTTTGAGTTCACCGACTTGTTTTTGTTTTTGTTTTTGCCCCACACTATTGGAGGTCAAGGGGGTCTTCTAAATAGCATACATCTTGTCATCCAAGTTCTGAATCCATTAAAAATAAGACAAAAGTGTAAGGCATGTGGGAACCCAAATGTGATATTTGTTACCGACAGAGCTGATAGTTGAAAAATTGCCTGCTGGTGGACAAGTGGACTTTCTAATACTGGTACCCAGAATTAGATGGTTATAAAACCATGTCATAGGCAGTTCTGGAAGATAGCAAAAGCCCCCTGACAGTGGGTGCCAATGTGCCCAGATAGTACCATATGGAAGCAGCACAGCATAAGGTTCTTCCCTATAGACAAGTGGCTCCCCAGCAGAAGGAGAGAGGAAGTGGCTTCTCTCCTTACACCCAATCTCTCCTTTCAAATTTTCCCATCATATTAAGATACTTTTCTCAGAGGAGGACTAGTAAGCTGGGGGTAGGGTGGGGAGAGGAAGCCCAGGGCTGTGATGCAAGTGGAAGACCCACCATATGGAAAGGAACATAGGACTAGAGAAGAAGCATCCCTCCAGTAAGATGGACTGAACCTCCAGCTTCACTACTGTTATTGCCCAAGCACTGAGTTCTTTTAGTGAGGATCTCTTTTTAGACTCTTTATTGCTTGTATGTCTGAAAACATCTATTTCTCTCTCACTTTGGAAAGATTATCTAGTCTGGTGGTTTTCAGAAAAGAGGATGACAAGTTTCCTAGATCTTCCTCTGAGGCTATTGACAGGGAAAAGGGAGGGGAAACTGTTAAGCTGGTGGGACATGGATTCTAAGTTCCAGCCATAGCCATACCCTCTTTATTTCTCATATATATTTACATATTGAGTTTCTACATAATATTGTTTGGAAGAAAGGATCTTATTAATAGATAAAATCTGAAAGATGTTATTATAATCGAATCCATCTTATAATAATAATAACAAACACTTAATTAGCACTTATTATGTTTCAGAAACAACCTTAAGTTATGGTGTGTGTGTATGTATTTGTGTGTATAAACACACATGGTAATTTAATTCTAAGACAATCTTATGAAATAGTTATAATAATATCACCCTTTTATTGATGAGGACACTGAGGCACAAATATTTTATCTTTTCTGAAGTTATGCAGCTGGTAAGAGGCACAACTAGAACTTGGTCCCAGTTTTCTGAATTGGGAGTGTATATTATAAACAATGGCACTATTGTGAATTCTAGAAAGTTAGAATGAATCCCACAGCTAGATAGTGGAATGAGGAGAAAAACAAGAATCTAGATTTCCTCACTTTCCTACTAGACTTTTGTGACTACGTCATAGCATTTTCAAGGTGACCGCCTACTCTGTGCTCATATAATGTTGAATCTGACCAACTTTGTGTTCACTGTTGCTGATGTCCATAGTTCAGTGGAGATGACTCCAGACTTGGATATTTAACATCCTACATGATTTCACCTGTTGGATGACTCACGAGCATCACAAACTTTAGAAGTCCCAGAGAGAACTTATGATTCCACACCCCATGAATCTACTTGCCCTACTGATCTTCTTTCAGTAAATTTTGTCAGTTGCTCAAGCCAGGAACTTGTTCATCTTTTTTTATTTTTTTTTAAGATGGAGTTTCATTCTTGTCGCCTAAGCTGGAATGCAATGGTGCAATCTCAGCTCACTGCAACGTCCACCTCTTGGGTTTAAGCAATTCTCCTGCCTCAGCCTACCAAGTACCTGGGACTAGAGGTGTGCACCACCACACCCGGCTCATTTTGTATTTTTAGTAGAGACGGGGTTTCACCATATTGGCTAGGCTGGTCTCGAACTACTGACCTCAGGTGATCTGCCTGCCTCTGCCTCCCAAAGTGCTGGGATTACAAGGTTGAGCCACTATGCCTGGCCTTGCTCATCATTTTTAATTTCTTCCTCTCTTTGCCTCTCATTTCCAACCCACCAGCAAGTCTTTTTGATATACACATGGTAATACAAAATACAGCTGGAATCTATATAATTCTCTCCAACATTGCACCATCCTTAGAAAAACAACACAGTAGCTATTACCACCATATTTTTTTCTTTCTTCTCCCCAAACAGAATGAAATCTCTCTATACACCATCTGTCTTTTCCAAGGTTTACACTCAATATACTCAAAAACAATACTCCATCCAATCCTTTTTACCGTTTTGCAACCCCATATTGTGAGAAATAAATTAAAAGTCACAAACACCTCAAAATTTACCCTGAAGAATCACATTTCACAAAATTTTCTTTTGAAAAGGATAAGACATTATAAATACACACACACCACAACTCTCTTATCCCAATTTATTTTATGCTTGATCTAATTTCTAATTCATATGGTTGCAAAGTTGTTAGTGTAAGCTATTCAGGAATATTTTATGGAAATTTGCCACAAAAACCTTTTGCTATCTGTTTCAGTATTTAACTTTTCAAGATTTGATATCAAAATATATACTTGGGAAAGTTTAATTTCAAACAAAGTCCTTAAGCTGTATTGAACTTGTTTAGTTTAGTCATATTTTAATCTTCCTGTTATTATATTGGCATGTTACAATTAATGGCCTATTTGAAATTCCATTAAATCTTCTATTATCAGCAGTTCATAACTGCAGCATAAAAATTTTTCTCTAGGCTGAAACTTGTTATACAAAGGTCTCAGCCTAGAACCAATTAAAAAAATTAGTCATTAAGTAGTTTGTCTTTGAATGCAGACTTGTCATTTTCATTAATTTTTGGACTAAGCTGTTTAGCCAGGTCTATACTGCTCCATGCTAATGTTCTAAAAATTGTTTTTGAAATGTTCATGGAAAAAGTTATGGGAAATACAAGGCAAAATAATATCTCATTTTAGACCGGGGAATGATTTGGCTCTTTATGTCTAGTATTCCCCAGTCCTGCATCTCTCTGGCCCACCCTTACCACCATGTAAGTCTCAATTCCTCTTCCAAGGTTAGGAAGGATCCATTGCCTGTCTATGCAAAGTGAAGACTGAAATTTTAATCAGATTTTCAATGACTCTACCTGTTTTTAGTCCTGCATTCACCTCTCATTTTTAGGGGTACCAGGTACCACCTGTTTCTTTGCCTCCTTGGGGTTTTGCAATGAACGTCAGCTCTTCTTGGTTCAGTGAATGGAATGATAAAGAGTACCGCTACTCAAGTTTACATTTTGGCTATATCATTCACTAGTCTTTTAATCTTAAATCAAATACTTAACTTCTGGCTGACCCAGTGGCTCATGTCTGTAATCCCAACACTTTGGGAGGCTGAGGTGGGTTAATCTCGAGGCTAGGAGTTTGAGACCAGCCTGGTCAACATGATGAAACCCCATCTCTACTGAAAATACAAAACTTAGCCTGGCATGGTGGCATGTCCCTGTAATCCCAGCTACTTGGGAGTCTGAGGCTGGAGAATCACTTGAACCCAGGAGGCTGAGGTTGCAGAGATTTGAGCAGCTCCTGGTGGCCACGATCACGCCACTGAACTCCAGCCTGGGCAACAGAGTGAGACTCTGTCTCAAACGAAACAAAACAAAACAAAACAAAACAAAAACTGTCTGTCAGCCTCAGTCTCTTTATCTACAACATAGGGATAACAAACTGTCATAGGGTTTTTGCGAGGATTAAGTGAGCTAAAGAGGGTGATGTTTAACATAACAGAGGAATGGATCAGGCAGAACATGAAAGGCCAGTTAAGGACTTGGCTTTTACTGTAAGTGAAGTGGAGAACCATTGCAAGGTTTTGAGTGGAAGGGTGACATGATCAGATTTTTAAAAAAGAAAACAATCGAGGTTTAGGATGTTCTGACAGATTATATGTTAAAGAAAGAGAAGTGTCAACGTGATTCCAAGAGTGTTGACCTTCAGCAAGGATAGAGTTTCCATCAACTGAGACAGGCAAGGCTGTGGGTAGAGTGGGTTTGGAATGGTTGGGAGTAGGAATTGTGTTTTGGTTCTCTGTTGGACATTAAAATAAGGCAGTGGAGAGAGAGTTATGGGCGGGAATGTGACAGTTGAGAGTCTTTGCACTGAAATTGTGTTTAAAGCCCTGAGAAGAATGAGATCACAGGGGAGTGAGTATAGACAAAAAGGACTGTGCCCTGGGGCAAACTAACACCAAGAGCTCTGGATTAAAAAGAGGATTGAGACTGAGAAGGAGTGCTCGGTGAGGTGCGAGGAGACCAAGATAGTTGTACTGGATGGCAAGGGAATGAAGTGTATTGGAGAGAAGTGAGGGATGAGTTGTGTTTCATGTGGCTGACAAGTCAAGTATAATTAGGTCTGCTGGATTTAGTGTAGTGAAAATCATTGAAGATCCTAACAAACGATTTTCATGGAGGATTTGGGGAGAAAGTAAATGAAGTGGTTTTACAAAGTAACTGAAGAGGAGGAATTGGAGACAGCAAGGCAGATAACTCTAAAGGATTTTTCTGAAAAGGGAGTAAAAGAAATAGAGTGGTAGCTTGCAGGGGTCAGGGATCAAGAAATAACAGCTTATTTGTATACTATAGGAATCAACTCCCATGAACAGAATTCTAGAATACTATACAGTTCCCTTCTAGATGCAGAACTTTTACTTATACAGCATATCCTCAAATAACATTGTTTTGTGCAAAGTCATTTTATTATGCCATCAATGAAAAATAATTAATTCTGGGACAGAGTCACTGTCTGTGTGAAGTTTGCATGTTCTTCTTATGTCTGCATGGATTTTTTTTTCTCAAGTACTTCTATTTCCTCCTATATCCCAAAACTGTGCATGTTAGGTTAACACGTATGCCAGTCTGAGAGAGTGTATGTATATGTGTGTGTCTGTGTGTATGTGCATGTGTGTGCCCCACAGTGGAATGGTGTCCTGTCGAAAGCTGGTTCACTCCTGGTGCCCTGAGCTGCCAGGAAAGGCTCCAGCTACCTGAGATGCTGAACTGGAATAATCAGGTTGGAAAATGAAGAATGAATAGAAATGATGGTAAAATAAAAATTTGTAAAGTATGCAATAATCATACAAATACAGGACAATAAACAATTTGACATGAAAGCACTCAGTGAGCATACCATATTTATGGTTTTTTGGACTGTGTGGTGGTTGGAGGTGCTCATTACAACTCTCACTTTGCAAATATTTATTTCTCAATTGAACCCACCACCACTACTACTGCTGTGATTCACTGATTCACTACAAATTAGATAAGTAATTATCTTATTTTTATTAATCTTTCTGAAATGTACATGTAGACAACATTTATTTCAATGTTTACTATTAGAAGTGGGTCTTTATTAAGAAGTTTGGTGATGTTTTTGTGACCAGAAATATGCCACAGGATCTTAACTCTTATTTATATCAATTAGCCTGTCGTAAAATCGGTTTTGTTGAATGTCGCTTTGTTTAAACTTAGTCTCCAAGAATCCATTGACGATATTAAGTGAGGACGTATTGTAATAGTTAATAAATGGAATAAATTTGAGAAAAGAACATTTGTAAGCCTAAAGCACAATGGTTAATTGCATGTATCAAGTTATGTAGTCAAAATGCTCTATCTTCAAATTCCAACTGTAATATATATTGGCTCTTTGATAGGAATAATTAAGCCTCCTTTGAAGAGTTTGATGAAGGTGGCTTCAGTCAACCAACATTCATCATATGCCTAATGTATGTCAGGCACTGTTTTAGGTGCTGTGGATAGAGCACTGGACAAAACAGATAGTAAATGCTAATCATTTGTCACAATGCCTTATCATAGAAAACACACAATAAATATAGGTTGTTCTCATAATTTTTTTTCTCTATGTTATCCTCATCAATATTAATTACAGAATATCTGGAGGGGACCAAGCTCATGAAATATTTAAAATGTTATAGTAAAATCACTGATCATTAGAGAAATGCAAATCAAAACCGCAATGAGATAGTATCTCACACCAGTCAGAATGGCTATTACTAAAAAGTCAAAAAATAACAGCTCCTGGAGAGGTTGTGGAGAAAAGGAATGCTTATATACTATTGGTGGGAGTGTAAATTAGTTCAACCATTGTGGAAGACGGTGTGGCAATTCCTCAAAGACCTAAACACAGAAATACCATTCAACCCAGCAACCCCATTACTATGTATATACTCAAAGGAATATAAATCATTCTGTTATAAAGACACATGCACACATATGTTCATTGCAACACTATTCACAATAGCAAAGATACAAAACCAACCAAATGCCCATCAATGACAGACTGCATAAGAAAATATGGTACATACCACGGAATACTTTGCAGCCGTAAAAAAGAAAAAAGATGATGTCATTTTCAGGGACATGGATGGAACTGGAGGCTATTATCCTTAGCAAACTAATGCAGAAACAGAAAACCAAATATTGCGTGTTCTCAATTATAAGTGGGAGCTAAAAGATGAGAGCACATGGACACATGGTGGGGAACAACACATACTGGGGTCTATTGCAGGGTGGAGGGTAGGAGGAGGTAGAGAATTAGGGAAAATAACTAGTGAGTATTAGGCTTAATACCCGGATGATGAAATAATCTGTACAACAAACCCCCATGACACAAGTTTACCTAGGTAACAAACCTGTACATGTACCCCAAACTTAAAATAAATTAAAAATAATAAAATACAATTATTTGACTATTAAAAAATCTGGAGTATAATGCCTAAAAGAAATATGAAAATATTCAAGAGAAAAGGAAGCAGAATTATCAGTTTCTCAAATATCAGAATCCGGAACAAAGAGTAGAAAGAAAGATATTATGGCTAGATATGAAAATAAAATATCTCACAAATTGAATGGGCTGTCTAATTGTGACAAGTAATTAATTCTCAGAGGTAATATTCACACAGCACCATCAGGAATGTTGTATTGGGTATTTCTATTTGAGAGTGATATTTTAGACTTGGGTGTTTCTAAGATCATTTGTGGGTCTAAAATGTAATGATTTAATAAATTTCTTTAGATATAAATTATTCATCCTGGTTGGAATTTTGATTGATTTGTTCTTAGGTGGTTCACTTACCTTCTTTAGGTCTCAGTTTGGACCTCATCTGTAAAAAGACTTCTGCTGGGTTTTTAGCTCTAAATTACTTTAGTTAATTAATGAAAGCAACCTGAAAAACTATTTTTTCCATTGCCAGGCATGTTGGTGCTTGCCTGTGGTCCCAGCTACTCAGGAGGCTGAGGCAGGATCACTTGAGCCCAGGAAGTCGAGTCTACAGTGAGCCATGATGGCACTACTACACTCCATCCTGGGTGACAGAGTGAGACCTTGTCTCAAAAAAAAAAAAAAAAAAAAAAAAATTAAAAATTAAAAATTAACAAAAACCTGTCTTCCCATTTGTTTTTAGTTTTTATTTGGAGCTAGGAATGTGGAGAATCCTGGGCTACATGCAGTATATAGTATTACTTTTCATCTCCATTTGACTTTAAAGATTAAAAATTGCATGAATTATATTTGAAAGAAACTCTGAGCTTTGCAGATAAGCAGAAAAGCCTCAGCAAATAAAAACTATATTGCAAAGAGAATACTGTGCAGTGTAGGTAAAAATCAAACATTTACTCTTTGTTCTGAAATCTAAGTTACTGGAAGCGAACAAAACTGCAAACAATTATTGCTGTGAGAAACAACTCCTGCTGGGCAGTCTTAGGATGTCAACTCTAATTCTGCACTGAGGGCTAGTTCCATGGTGCCTGGGATAATTATTGAGAAGACAACTCTTTCCAGCATTTACTATTTTTAAGTATTTCTTTTTTCTTTCAGTGCTCTCTCTTTATTTCTCTACTCTTATTTTCCTGTGCCATTTCATTTTGATCTTTCTAAATTCACAATTATTTGAACAAAGATGCTCAGAATAACTGACAAAGGATAGCGGCAAAGGAATATAAAGAAGTGTAAGACTTGGTCCCTGATCTTAAAGGATCTGTAGATTATTCAATGAAGGAAGAATGGAAGGAAAATAGAATAAACCGAGCTCTTGCAGTGACGTTGGCACTATATTAAGTATGAGAAGACATAGGTAGTTTTACAGAGGTCATACATAATACTTGGTGGGCATTACTCATTGAATCCTCTCACCAACTCTGTAAAATACTTATCATATCCACACGTTGATTCTAGGTTAAGAAATTTGTCCATGGGTGCCTGAACCGAAAGTCATATTTCTTTTTAACACAATGTGCTGCCTTAGAGGAACAATTGAATACAATGGGATCAAGTGCATTGTGGGGTGGAGTAGGCTGTATTTATAACATGCATACGAGAGAGAGAGGTAAGATATCACAGGTGGTTGGAAAGATGGATGTGAACTTCTTGAAGAAGTGGAGACTTGAGTCATTTTTTTATTCATTCTTTAATTAAATATTTATTAAGCATTCTATACCAAGCACAGTGTGTAGACCTGGCTTAGCTGCTGGTGATACAAATTTTAGAAAGAATCGATGCCTACAGAAACAAAATCTTCTTGAAATATGTATACAGTAGGTGATGACCATGTTTGATAATGTCTTTATTTTCCCAAGTTTTCTTGAAAAACATTAACTTGAATTTGTTGATTTAAGAGGAGCCTCTAAGATCTTTTCAAAATTCAATAAAAATCCCTGCTTTAGTTTTGGTTTCCACTTAAAATGAACATTTAGCACAATGTTTCCCAAATACAGCTGAGAGAAGTAATCACCTGGGCACATCTTAAAACTGTAGATTCCAGAAAAGTCTGGGAATCTATATTTTTAACAATAGCTCCAGGTTATTTTTATTATTAGCAAGTTTGGGAATCACTAAGTTAGCCCAAAGCTATTTGAAATTTAGCCTTAGATTTCTTGATAATCTACCCAGGCTTGTACAATCCAAACTGGTTTGACACACAGCTGGAAGTGTCAGATCACTGGACCAGATGGACTTGAAATTGCCCTTAAGTTTTGATGGGAAAACAGCATTACAAACCAGATTTGTAAACAAAATTTAACATAATTAATATTTAATCCTATTAATAAAAAATAATATCCAAACTCAAATTTGTTCCATTTCTACATTCCTAAGACTAAGCTTTTGGGGCAAGAGAATCAGATGGGGGTAAGTAAAAAGACAGTGGCAGTATCATTCATTTTAATTTTATGCTTGGATACTTGAAGCAGATCAAATATGGAGGAGAGACAGAATCTGGTTTTTAGGAGAAGATCGTTGTCTTGTTTTCAGTTTTAATACAGTTTAAAAGCTGAATAACAGAGGGGTGAACAATAATTTTAGTGAAAAAGATTTTAGGTGCTTGAGAAGGATATTAAAAAAATTCTGTGTTCCTGTAATCCCAGCACTTTGGGAGGCCGAGACGGGCGGATCACTAGGTCAGGAGATTGAGACCATCCTGGCGAACACGGTGAAACCCCGTCTCTACTAAAAAATACACACAAAAAAACTAGCCGGGCGAGGCGGCGGGCGCCTGTAGTCCCAGCTACTCGGGAGGCTGAGGCAGGAGAATGGCGTAAACCCGGGGGGCGGAGCTTGCGGTGAGCTGAGATCCGGCCACTGCACTCCAGCCCGGGCGACAGAGCCAGACTCCGTCTCAAAAAAAAAAAAAAAAAAAAAAAAAAAAAAATTCTGTGTTATGTATAATACAATTGAAAAATACTTCTTCGTGGAGATTATGATAAACTTTTCTCGAAACCAGAGCTTTTATTTTCTTTTCTTTCTTTTTTTTTTTTTTTTTTTCGATGAAGCAACTGAAGGCTGGTTTGTGGTATGGAAAAGAAAAGATACTCTAGCTTTCTAGTCCTTAGCAGTGAAAACTAATGTAATCTATTCCAGATATTAATTAATAGGTTTGGGTTTGTGTTGGTCCTGCAATTAATGTGCTGTGTGATTCTGGGCAATTTACCTAGCTTCTCTGCTTTTTAATTTCAATCTCTGTCAATGGGACATAACAACACATATTCCATGCATCATACAGATTATTGTGAGGCTTGAATGCCATAATGGGCATAAATACAAAGAGTTATTAAACTCATTGGATAATCACAAATTCTGTATATTTTATTTCAAAATGGTCTGAAAATCATTATTCTAAACTGTTTAAAAGGAGTATTTGGTTAGGGAATCTAATACAGGCAAGGGAAAGGCCCAATAAATTATTGAGATCTTACTGGTGCCCAGCTTCTCTCAGTGACACAGTAATAGTCCACCCTATCCCCAGAAATTGTTTCCACATCACAGTACAAAAGAACAGTGGTGTGGGAGCCACTCTCGTAAACTTTCCCAATCCCTGCTTGGCTTGTTTAGCAGCTCAATAGATACTGTCCTATCACTGCTGTCCATTTTCACCCCTTTCACGGGTCTGTAACTCAGGCAGTGGCTTGTGTTCCTTCTTAGTTTAAATGCTATTACTCACTTGGAATTCCAAATGGGAAAATGCTGGCAATGCAAAGGTTAATAGAAGAGCTGACACAACTCTAATTGCAGCAGCACAGACATATCTCTGTAATTGTAGCCCGCACTTATCTCGGTTTCTCATACTCTTTCAGCCCATTGAGATCTGCCTCAAGCTGAAGATGAAAAGGGGGACTCTGGAGTCGCTTGATCGAGCAGAGTCTGATAGAGTTATCAGGCTTTTGCAGATAGAATGCCTACCACTGTTGGATACATTGTCATAATCAGTGTTTAGGCAAAACACCTGGACTTCTGCAGGGGCCACAGCCCCCTCCCCACCACAACACTACTGGTGCCTAGGCATTTGTATGACCGGGAGACAGATGAAACTGAAAGCGATAAAGGTACCAGTCTGAACTGGTTGTCAGATGCTTCACTGAATGTTTCCCATTAGGTCATTATTGAATATATGTTTATTTTCATACTTAGGAAGGCATTGGAAACATGCCCAACTCATCTATAGCAACTGACTACAGCTTTTAAATCCCAAACATGCTGATGCTTGTTGATTGTAATTGGCCATGCTACATGATGATGACTTTGGGAGGGTGGAGATGCTAATTTTGCAACTTTGGGAATCTCGAGTCAGCTAATTTAATGAGGACCCAGACTCCTTACTGTCAAAAGAGACTCTCATGAAATTAACCATCACGATTGTCTCCTTAATGGTAGCATTGAACTTGCCTAGGTTGGGTACTTTTATGGTATGAATTAGACCAATGTTGCTGGGTTAATATGCATAGGTGGAAAGATTGGTACTGACTATCTTTATTTAAATTTTCAGAGTCTTTGTGTATTTGGTTCTGTTTAAAGATTTTATGGAGGTAAAATGTACGTGAAATTATATATTCTCTCTCTTTTATTATCATTCTATTTATCTGGTTTGTTTAGGCTAGTTATAGGTTCCCCATATGACACTGCTGTGTATATGATTATAGATATTTGTGCTCGATATTTTTACCCTGATCCTGGGTAGATCATGGAGCTAACATTTTTCAGGTGAAAATATGTACATAGAAAGACACTTCTGCAACTTTGTATTGATTTCAAAGGTAAAGGCCTTTGTCAGCTTTCACAGACTAATGTCTAATGCACAGGTTTGCTTTTGACACCTCCAGTTACCCACCGGAGAACTTTTACTTCCTCTCCCTGAAGAATCCAATGCACTCAAGATCTACATTTTTCTTTCATTTGATTCGATAATTTATTTACACTGATGATTTAGTAAGTTACCCATTTTCAGTGGCATTTTTGTTTAAAAAGGGGTACGTGGTGAGGAAATAGTTCATCTTAACACCAAAGAATCACTAAAAATGACAGGCAGCAATGATTGGTGGCAAGGACACTTTCAGGGAAAAGATCTTCTGCAGTTATCTTCACTCCTGTAATCAACTTTGGTAAAAAGGCCCAGACTCTGGGATGTGATTGTGACAACCTGAGTCATAAGAATGAGTGGGTGTGTGAATGTGTGGGTTTGTGTCCTGGGGGAGATGAAACACAGGCAGAAGAAATACCTACTGAAAATTAAAGGGGCCCTACAAAACATCTTGAGGAATGACATAAAGGGAAGGAACATGTTGAATAAATAACTATATGCACAAATGGCAAACCTGGAGCTCAGCTGTAGTATTTTCACATGGCTAATGATAGCAGTAACACTAATAACAATAAGCCAGCATTTATTAAGCATCTACTCTGTGCTGAAACTGTGCTAAGTGCTTTATTGTATTTGTTCCTAGAATTCTTGCAACTACTTTATGAAGTAGATATAGTCTTTATCTTCATTTTAGATGGTAAACCTGAGGCACAAGAAATCTAAATAAATCACTGGACATAGTAAGTTGTTAGAATTAGATCAAATCCAGGTGATTCTAATTCCAAAACCTAGTTTTTTTTTTTGTTTGTTTGTTTTAAGTTCATAAAATTCTTACAACTACTCTATAAAGTAGGTATAGTTTTTAATCTTCATTTTAGATGGTAAAACTGAGGCATGAGAAATCTAAATAAATTATTGGACATAGTAAGTTGTTAGAATTGGATCAAATCCAGGTGATTCTAATTCGAAAACCTAGTTTTTTGTTTTGTTTTGTTTTGTTTTTTTGAGACGGAGTCTTTCTCTGTCGCCCAGGCTGGAGTGGAATGCAGTGCTGCGATCTCCACTCACTGCAACCTCGGCCTTCTGGGTTCAAGCAATTCTCCTGCCTCAGCCTCCCGAGTAGCTGGGACTACAGGTGCTCACCACAACACCGGCAAATTTTTGTATTTTAGTAGAGAGAGGTTTCACCATGTTGGCTAGGCTGGTCTGGAACTCCTGACCTCCGGTGATCTGCCTGCCTTTGCCTCCCAAAGTGCTGGAATTACAAGCATGAGCCACTGCGCCTGGCCCAAAACCTAGATTCTTAACCAATGTACTATGCTACTTCCAACAAAGTTATTTCAGAGTCTTTTTTTTTTGTTCTCAGAGAATTTTATAGGTCAGCTCAGGTCAAGGAAGGGAAAATGGCTGTTAAGACACAAAATACATGTATCCTACTATGAATTACTTTACCTCTTTTAAACATCTACTCATTGTCTGGATCAGATTAGACAAAGAGAAGAAAGTCATTTTTAAGATCTATAAATAACAATTTTAGAGAAAGCACAGAATGAAATGAGTGAAAAGTCCTTCCTGATCTCTATATTTTTATAGCAAAAACCATTATATGTGTTCTATTTTCATCAGGAAGATTATATGCTTTTTTGGACTTTATATGTAAACTGATTTTTAAGAGTAACATTCTGAAGTTGTGAGGCTCTCCTAGGAAGTGGCTTCATCTTTTTCCTTGTTGAATTTCAGCTCTAGCACAGGATTGGCCTTTTGAGAGAGTAGAGGGTGACTGACTCTCCAACATGAGGAAATGAGGTAAAATAAAGTGAGATACTGGCATTAGATGCCTGGATTCAGTTACCAGCTCTGCCTTTCCCATCTGTGTGGGACCTTGGGCAAATCAAATCACTTAAGCTCTCTAATGAAGTGATTCTGACACTTTAGTATGCACCAGAATCGCCCAGGCTTCTTGCTGAAACACGATGTGCTGGGCTCCACCCCAGAGTCTCTGAATCAATAGGTCTGAAATGGGCCCAAGCATCTGCCTGACACGTTTCCAGGTGATCCTAATGCTATCAGTCCAGGGCTACACTTCGAGAAACATCATTCAGAGTCTCATGTTTGCATCTTTAAAAGGGGATAATAGTATCTACCTTGTTAGGCTGTTGTAAGGTTTGGAGACAGAATCTCAAGCTGACTTTCTCACCTGTGCATGTACACCCCACACTAGAACTCTACGTTCGTTTAGTGCTTAAAGTCCACTATTCAGACCCTCCATTTGGATTGTTAAAGGGACATTGGTGATTCCAGAGTTTCTGGAGTGTCAGTTAAAACTTAACAGCTACCAGATGTGTGGAGTTAACTTGCAAAAGTTACACGTATCTGAGAAAGAGGGAAAACAGGAGCAGAGATCTGTGCTTATGCAGCATAGAAGAAAATGTCTGAAGAAGACCTTCTTCCCATTCTGCATAACATTCATGAAGGTCTCTACTGATTTTCAGTATTTTCTAAATGCAAACTTGAGAACCAAATTAACTCATTAATTAATTTATTTAGCACATATTTACTGTGCCTTAAAAAAATCCTTGTGCTATGACTCCTACAATACCACGCGAGGATAAGAAAAATATAATTCCTAGCCTCAAGAAAGTTTATTAAAAGTCCTTTGAATCTCTGTTTCTAGATTAAATCCTGGGTCTTCATCTATAATTTGAATATATTTGTTATTTTACAAGACTTACTGATCTAAATCAATCTACATATACTGAATACCACATTATTCTCTCTGACCTTTATTAAGTTTAGTGGATAGCACAAGAGAAATACCACAGACTCTGAATTCAAAGAATTAAGAGTTTATTAACCAACACATATTTAAATATTATATACTATCAGCACTAATACCACATATATTTGCTAAATATTAAGGAGTGTTCAAAGAAGGAAACCTAAAGGAAGATTTCCTTGTGATTGAAAGTGTTTTCATTTGGTGGACCCATAACTATATTTCAGAGGCAATTTGAGATTCAGTCATTAATACTATGACTTTTAACTTTAATCCAAAGTGAGACCCTAATGGAAATCTAAAACTTGCTGAAATACATGGCAAAGAGAAATCTGTTTGATGTTTTCCCTTATAAGTACTATTTTACACTTCCATTTTCATTTCTTGGGTTCTGGAAATTCCAACTCATCCAAACCTTTACTGACAATATATATGAGACTCTCTAAGTTTATTTATTGACTCGGAAGTTTTTATTTTATTTTATTTTGTTTTTTTGAGACGGAGTTTCACTCTTGTTGCACGGGCTGGAGTGCAATGGTGCTATCTCAGCTCACCATAACCTCTGCCTCCTGGGTTCAAGTGATTCTCCTGCCTCAGCCTCCCGAGTAGCTGGGATTACAGCCCCTGCCACAACGCCCAGATAATTTTGTATATTTAGTAGAGATGAGGTTTCTCCATGTTTGTCAGGCTGGTCTTGAACTCCCTACCTCAAGTGATCTGCCCACCTCGGCCTCCCAAAGTGCTAGGATTGCAAGCGTGAGCCACCATACCCGGCCAACTCTGAATTTTTAAAGTGATTCTACCCAAAGTTGGAGAAAACCTTTACCTGTAACTATATCTACATACCAGAGAAAATGAATGCACAAAGCTTACTGTAGAGTTTGACATTGATCATAAAGTCCCCTTGGTAATCTCTGGATATTTAATAAAATGTAGTATCCTTCAAAGTCAAATATGATATTGTTGACATAAATGTATCAACATGTTCTTGCAATAGATAGCACATAATATCTACTATGTTTTAGAAGTCACAAGAATGGTTTGGTACTGATTTTTGCACATATTTTATCTTGGTCCCACTTGAATTGAAAGGTTCTCATTTTCAAATTCAATTATAACTAAGGAGATAGGAAGAAGTCACAGAACAGATCTTTTGTCCTAAGTCCAGGCATTTTTGTTGTCAGTTATTGGGCTGTTGGTTGGAAAATTTAAGCCTGTAAAGGGAAAGGGGTGGAGGTGAGTCAAATGAGGCTAGGATATTTTTCACATCTGAAACTCTATGACCCTCCTTATGGCTGGATAAAAGAATGGTAGCTAAAGGAAAAGAAATACCATTTCTATTGAAAGTCTGAAAAGTCATTCTGAGTTTACTTAGTCATCAGTGCTTCATTCACATTAGCTTTTGTTTGTTTGTGTATTTGTCTGTTTTCACACTGCTATAAAGACATACTCAGGACTGGGTAAATTATAAAGCAAAGAGGTTTAATTGACTCACAGTTTTGCATGACTGGGGAGACCTCAGGAAATATGATCATAGTGGAAGGGAAAGCAGGCCCATCTTACATGGTGGCAGGTGAGAGACAGCCAGCAAGAATAGGGAAAACTGCCTAATAAAACCATCAGATCTTGTAAGAACTCTTTCACTATCACAAGAACAGCAGGTGGGAAATCACCCCCATGATCCAATTATCTCCTGCCCTCTACACGTGGAGGTTACAATTCGAGATGAGATTTGAGTAGGGACACGAGAGCCAAACCATATCATTTGCTTTGGTTTGTTTGTTTTTTGGTTCCTTTTGGGAATCATATTTACATGTGAGATTAAACAGAGTCAGGTTATGCTTGCAGTGCTTAAAGTTCTTACTTTGACAGCAGCTCAGCCTCTGCTACGTTAGATGGGAGCCAGGAAGGACAGGAATAAAGAGGATTTCCAAGGTTGGGTGGCTTTCTTTGTAAGTGTTCTTAGAGTATAAGGGGTGAATATGATAACCAAACATCCTTGGGGGAAATAGAGATATAAGAAAGGGTCACAAATTGTGAGGGAAAACTTTGAACTTTAACCATTTGATAGTTATGCCTAGAGATGATCCTGTTTTCTATTTGTAACTTTTCCAATTAAGTAATAGATAAAACCTGCAAACTTGAGGTCACACATTTTTTTAAACTTGAGAGCTTTTAACATATTTTAAAGATTTCACTGTAAAATTGTTTTATAAATTGCCACTCAATTAGCATTTGACTTATTTAATTAATACAACAAAGGAAGAAAAGTATTTAATTAATACAACATACGTCTCAGATTCTTATGTAGTTTTTTGAAAGGTAAAAACAGACCTCTTTATTTCTGGGTAATCTAATTTAAAAATCAGTAATTAAGAGTTGATATTTTAAAGAATAAGTTAAAGCATTAAGTTAAATTATCTCTATTTTTCAGATGGTATGATTATGTGACAAAAAATCAATAAACTATGTAAAAATTACTATAATCAATAGTGTAATAAAATTGCAGCATTAAAACTGACATACAAAATTGAATAAACATATATATATATATAGAGAGAGAGATTATTTGAAATAATAATAAAATTGAAGACCCAATTTGTGCTTAAAAACAAACACACAGACACACCTATACATAAGCTCAACATGAAATGTCTACAGCCTTCATAAAGAAAACTATAACACACACTATTGGAAGATCCAAAGGTACAGTTGAACAATCAGAAAAGATAAGTTTTGGACAGTAAAATTTGACATAACACAGATATCAGTTATTTCTAAGTTAATTAATACATTTAATACACTCCCAATAAAAATGCCACCATTTTTTTTTTTTTTTTCTGGAACTAGAAAAGTTGTCTATAAAGTTGATTTGGAAAAAAAAGAAGCAAGAATAGACATAAGAACCTTTAAAAAAAACATAAAAAGGTAGACTAATCCTGAAATATATTAAAATATCCTATGAAACCTATAAATTAAAATAATATAACATTATAGCAAAGGTTGAAAGAAAAACTAGACCCAAATACATATGCAAATATAGTGTAAAATAATCTTAGTGGGGGAAAGAACTTATTTAAATAAATTAGTGTTGGCATAAGTAGATGGCAATAGAGAGAGAGAAAATTGGTCTTATTCTCCTTACTGCATACTAGGACAAATTCCAAATGTGCCAGAGAGTTCAGTTAAATCAAAGAAGTACTGAAACAAATCATAGGTGCAACCCTATATCCTAGGCATAAGAGAAACTCTCATAACTATAACTCAAAATACAAGAGTGGTAAGGAAAAATATTAATAATTTGACAGCATAAAAATTCAAGATAATAACATCAAAAAACTTTTCATGGCAAAAACAAGGAAACACTATGAAAGTGAAAATGACAAAATGAGGAAAGTATTTGCAATGTATATCAAAGACAAAGTTTAATAGTATGAGTATACAAAGAGTTTATGACAATAGAGAAGAAAAACATTCTATAAATCCTATAGAAAAATGGCAAGAGATTTAAGTAAAGATAGAAAAAAATAAAAATGGCTCTTAACTATTTACAGAGGTATTCAGCATCATTGGTAAAGGGTTCAGCAATTTAAAGCTACACTTAGATCCCTTTTCTCGTTTAGGAGATTGGCCAAAACTCAAAAGTTTGACAGCATCCCTGCTAGCTGGATGAGGCATGCTCATACATTGTTGGTTGGAATGAAGAAATGTACAGTTTCAAGCAGAGGGCAAGTGGGCAATATCTATTAGTTGGCACAGAAATCTTACTTTTAGGAACCTATTTTGAATAAAGGGAAAAACAAGATGACATTTGCACAGACTACTCATTGCAGCAAAAGGCTTAGAAAACCCCAAGTGCCCATCGTAAGAGGACTGGTTGAATGCTATGTTACAACCACATGATGGAGTAATATGTAGTGGTAAAGAGAAGTTGGAAAGATTATTATATACTACTATGAAGTCATCTCTGGAACTAATAGATTAAAGGAGAGACTTGAGAGACATAGCCACCCATTGCACTGTATCGATCTTATTTGTGAGTTGACAAACTTTTTCTGCAAAGAGCCAGATGGGTAAATATTTTAGGCTTTCTGGGTTGGTCCTACAGTTTCTGTCAGAACTACTCATTTCTGCCCTTATAAGGCAAAAACAACCATGGATAGCCGAATGAACTGCATTCCAAGACATCTGTACTTAACAAAAATGAGAGACAGCCAGATTTGGCCTGAAGGCTACAGTTTGCAGGTACCTGTCAAACTGTATTCAAAAAGTATCTAAAATGACTTGAACACTGATTGGATGGAAGAACAGGGACAGGATAATGACAGTTAACTCTTCTATTTCGAAAGGAGAACAATGAGATGCACAGAGCAGTTACTGGTCCATAGATATTCTGAAATCCTATTAAGCAAGATTCTTCTACTGGATGGGACACACGGGGGTGGCGGCGGATTGTTCAAGTTCACAGCCTAGTCGCCTAGTCTCTGTTCTTGTAAGTAGATTTTCAGTCCATTGTATTCTATGACTTTTAGCCCCATTTTCTGGGAGTTCCTACGTTTTTCATGATTATCTTTGGCCACATTTGAAAATCCTCTCCTTGCCCTCCCCTCACCCCCAGCAGCTTCTGAGCCTGCTTCCTTTCTGTGTTGAATTGTCTACTGTTGACTTAGCACCTGGGCTCCTGTCTAAGATTAGGAACTACATTTCTCAGAATCTTCTCTGTATGGTTGTGAGATGGAGTTGGTCCGTTAAAAGAAATTTTATGAGATTGGAAGGTAGATAAGAGTAGAGGACATCATTCTTGGGAGGTTATGGTCATCAGGCATCATCTGCAGAGGTGCCTGGTAAGTCTCTGGTTGTAATTCTACTGCTCCAGCTCATCTTGATGGCTGGCCACGATGACCAACAGCTGCCTCAAGCCCACCTGAGCTTGGCTTGTGGATCCACTGAGGCTTACACAAGACTCTCCCTGAGCTCCTTCTTTGCCAGGTTCTCCAGTTTCTCTTTGGCAGTATCACACTGCTCCCATGCCAGCCCGTCAAGATAAAATCGTTAGTGACAGTTTCTCAACTTCTATGTCCAATCCCTTTACTTTCCCAACTCCACTAATGTTTGCATAAACTCTAATTCCCATATTAAATCCATTATTCCTTTTTATTTTGTTTTTGTTGTTGTTGTTTCTCTGTACTTCAATGGATGCTCTCCTTATTCCTTTTAATACATATAGTGGCTCTGGTTTCCTGACTTAACCTCAAATGATATACTACTCACAGAAAGTTCAGGACCAAGACTTACTTTATGTCTCAGTCATTATTTAGTCCAGACTGGATGATCTTTTGAGTACAACTCTCTCAAAAACTTACATGACCTTTTTCTATTTTATTTTATTTAGTTCCCGTACCAATACCTACATCAAGAATTCTTCTTGATACATGCTCCTTGTCCTAATATTAATTCTGGACATTGTAAGCCGATGAGATTTTCACAGAAGACACATCCTTGGTATGTTCTCCCTCTGCCGTTTGTCTAACTGAAAGGATATTTGTTGATTTCTTTTTTTTTTAATTTATTTATTATTATTATACTTTAAGTTGTAGGGTACATGTGCATAACGTGCAGGTTTGTTACATATGTATACTTGTGCCATATTGGTGTGCTGCACCCATCAACTCATCATTTACATCAGGTATAACTCCCAATGCAATCCCTCCCCCCTCCCCCCTCCCCATGATAGGCCCCTGTGTGTGATGTTCCCCTTCCTGAGTCCAAGTGATCTTATTGTTCAGTTCCCACCTATGAATGAGAACATGCGATGTTTGGTTTTCTGTTCTTGTGATAGTTTGCTAAGAATGATGGTTTCCAGCTGCATCCATGTCCCTACAAAGGACGCAAACTCACCCTTTTTGATGGCTGCATAGTATTCCATGGTGTATATGTGCCACATTTTCTTAATCCAATCTGTCACTGATGGACATTTGGGTTGATTCCAAGTCTTTGCTATTGTGAATAGTGCTGCAATAAACATACGTGTGCATGTGTCTTTATAGCAGCATAATTTATAATCCTTTGGGTATATACCCAGTAATGGGATGGCTGGGTCATATGGTACATCTAGTTCTAGATCCTTGAGGAATCGCCATACTGTTTTCCATAATGGTTGAACTAGTTTACAATCCCACCAACAGTGTAAAAGTGTTCCTATTTCTCCACATCCTCTCCAGCACCTGTTGTTTCCTGACTTTTTAATGATTGCCATTCTAACTGGTGTGAGATGGTATCTCATTGTGGTTTTGATTTGCATTTCTCTGATGGCCAGTGATGATGAGCATTTTTTCATGTGTCTGTTGGCTGTATGAATGTCTTCTTTTGAGAAATGTCTGTTCATATCCTTTGCCCACTTTTTGATGGGGTTGTTTGTTTTTTTCTTGTAAATTTTTTTGAGTTCTTTGTAGGTTCTGGATATTAGCCCTTTGTCAGATGAGTAGATTGCAAAAATTTTCTCCCATTCTGTAGGTTGCCTGTTCACGCTGATGGTAGTTTCTTTTGCTGTGCAGAAGCTCTTTAATTTAATGAGATCCCATTTGTCAATTTTGGCTTTTGCTGGCATTGCTTTTGGTGTTTTAGACATGAAGTCTTTGCCCATGCCTATGTCCTGAATGGTACTACCTAGGTTTTCCTCTAGGATTTTTATGGTATTAGGTCTAACATTTAAGTCTCTAATCCATCTTGAATTAATTTTCGTATAAGGAGCAAGGAAAGGATCCAGTTTTAGCTTTCTACTTATGGCTAGCCAATTTTCCCAGCACCATTTATTAAATAGGGAATCCTTTCCCCATTTCTTGTTTCTCTCAGGTTTGTCAAAGATCACATGGCTGTAGATGTGTGGTATTATTTCTGAGGACTCTGCTCTGTTCCATTGGTCTGTATCTCTGTTTTGGTACCAGTACCATGCTGTTTTGGTTACTGTAGCCTTGTAGTATAGTTTGAAGTCAGGTAGCGTGATGCCTCCAGCTTTGTTCTTTTGACTTAGGATTGTCTTGGAGATGCGGGCTCTTTTTTGGTTCCATATGAACTTTAAAGCAGTTTTTTCCAATTCTGTGAAGAAAGTCATTGGTAGCTTGATGGGGATGGCATTGAATCTATAAATTACCTTGGGCAGTATGGCCATTTTCACGATATTGATTCTTCCTATCCATGAGCATGGTATGTTCTTCCATTTGTTTGTGTCCTCTTTGATTTCACTGAGCAGTGGTTTGTAGTTCTCCTTGAAGAGGTCCTTTACATCCCTTGTAAGTTGGATTCCTAGGTATTTGATTCTCTTTGAAGCAATTGTGAATGGAAGTTCATTCCTGATTTGGCTCTCTGTTTGTCTGTTACTGGTGTATAAGAATGCTTGTGATTTTTGCACATTAATTTTGTATCCTGAGACTTTGCTGAAGTTGCTTATCAGCTTAAGGAGATTTTGGGCTGAGACAATGGGGTTTTCTAAATATACAATCATGTCATCTGCAAACAGGGACAATTTGACTTCTTCTTTTCCTAACTGAATACCCTTGATTTCTTTCTCTTGCCTAATTGCCCTAGCCAGAACTTCCAACACTATGTTGAATAGGAGTGGTGAGAGAGGGCATCCCTGTCTTGTGCCAGTTTTCAAAGGGAATTTTTCCAGTTTTTGCCCATTCAGTATGATATTGGCTGTGGGTTTGTCATAAATAGCTCTTATTATTTTGAGGTACGTTCCATCAATACTGAATTTATTGAGCGTTTTTAGCATGAAGGGCTGTTGAATTTTGTCAAAAGCCTTTTCTGCATCTATTGAGATAATCATGTGGTTCTTGTCTTTGGTTCTGTTTATATGCTGGATTATGTTTATTGATTTGCGAATGTTGAACCAGCCTTGCATCCCAGGGATGAAGCCCACTTGATCATGGTGGATAAACTTTTTGATGTGTTGCTGAATCCGGTTTGCCCGTATTTTATTGAGGATTTTTGCATCGATGTTCATCAGGGATATTGGTCTAAAATTCTCTTTTTTTGTTGTGTCTCTGCCAGGCTTTGGTATCAGGATGATGTTGGCCTCATAAAATGAGTTAGGGAGGATTCCCTCTTTTTCTATTGATTGGAATAGTTTCAGAAGGAATGGTACCAACTCCTCCTTGTACCTCTGGTAGAATTCAGCTGTGAATCCATCTGGTCCTGGACTTTTTTTTGGTTGGTAGGCTGTTAATTATTGCCTCAATTTCAGAGCCTGCTATTGGTCTATTCAGGGATTCAACTTCTTCCTGGTTTAGTCTTGGAAGAGTATAAGTGTCCAGGAAATTATCCATTTCTTCTAGATTTTCCAGTTTGTTTGCGTAGAGGTGTTTATAGTATTCTCTGATGGTAGTTTGTATTTCTGTGGGGTCGGTGGTGATATCCCCTTTATCATTTTTAATTGCGTCGATTTGATTCTTCTCTCTTTTCTTCTTTATTAGTCTTGCTAGTGGTCTGTCAATTTTGTTGATCTTTTCAAAAAACCAACTCCTGGATTCATTGATTTTTTTGGAGGGTTTTTTGTGTCTCTATCTCCTTCAGTTCTGCTCTGATCTTAGTTATTTCTAGCCTTCTGCTAGCTTTCGAATGTGTTTGCTCTTGCTTCTCTAGTTCTTTTAATTGTGATGTTAGAGTGTCAATTTTAGATCTTTTCTGCTTTCTCTTGTGGGCATTTAGTGCTATAAATTTCCCTCTACACACTGCTTTAAATGTGTCCCAGAGATTCTGGTATGTTGTATCTTTGTTCTCATTGGTTTCAAAGAACATCTTTATTTCTGCCTTCATTTCGTTATGTACCCAGTAGTCATTCAGGAGCAGGTTGTTCAGTTTCCATGTAGTTGAGTGGTTTTGATTGAGTTTCTTAGTCCTGACTTCTAGTTTGATTGCACTGTGGTCTGAGAGACAGTTTGTTATAATTTCTGTTCTTGTACATTTGCTGAGGAGTGCTTTACTTCCAATTACGTGGTCGATTTTGGAGTAAGTACGATGTGGTGCTGAGAAGAATGTATATTCTGTTGATTTGGGGTGGAGAGTTCTATAGATGTCTATTAGGTCTGCTTGCTGCAGAGATGAGTTCAATTCCTGGATATCCTTGTTAACTTTCTGTCTCGTTGATCTGTCTAATGTTGACAGTGGAGTGTTGAAGTCTCCCATTATTATTGTATGGGAGTCTAAGTCTCTTTGTAAGTCTCTAAGGACTTGCTTGATGAATCTGGGTGCTCCTGTATTGGGTGCATATATATTTAGGATAGTTAGCTCTTCCTGTTGAATTGATCCCTTTACCATTATGTAATGGCCTTCTTTGTCTCTTTTGATCTTTGATGGTTTAAAGTCTGTTTTATCAGAGACTAGTATTGCAACCCCCGCTTTTTTTTGTTCTCCATTTGCTTGGTAAATCTTCCTCCATCCCTTTATTTTGAGCCTATGTATGTCTCTGCGTGTGAGATGGGTCTCCTGAATACAGCAGACTGATGGGTCTTGACTCTTTATCCAGTTTGCCAGTCTGTGTCTTTTAATTGGAGCATTTAGTCTATTTACATGTAAGGTTAAGATTGTTATGTGTGAACTTGATCCTGCCATTATGATATTAACTGGTTATTTTGCTCGTTAGTTGATGCAGTTTCTTCCTAGCCTCGATGGTCTTTACATTTTGGCATGTTTTTGCAATGGCTGGTACCGGTTTTTCCTTTCCATGTTTAGTGCTTCCTTCAGGGTCTCTTGTAAGGCAGGCCTAGTGGTGACAAAATCTCTAAGCATTTGCTTATCTGTAAAGGATTTTATTTCTCCTTCACTTATGAAACTTAGTTTGGCTGGATATGAAATTCTGGGTTGAAAATTCTTTTCTTTAAGAATGTTGAATATTGGCCCCCACTCTCTTCTGGCTTGTAGAGTTTCTGCTGAGAGATCTGCTGTTAGTCTGATGGGCTTCCCTTTGTGGGTAACCCGACCTTTCTCTCTGGCTGCCCTTAAGATTTTTTCCTTCATTTCAACTTTGGTGAATCTGGCAATTATGTGTCTTGGAGTTGCTCTTCTCGAGGAGTATCTTTGTGGCGTTCTCTGTATTTCCTGGATTTGAATGTTGGCCTGCCCTACTAGGTTGGGAAAGTTCTCCTGGATGATATCCTGAAGAGTGTTTTCCAACTTGGTTCCATTTTCCCCCTCACTTTCAGGCACCCCAATCAGACGTAGATTTGGTCTTTTTACATAATCCCATACTTCTTGCAGGCTTTGTTCATTTCTTTTTCTTCTTTTTTCTTTTGGTTTCTCTTCTCGCTTCATTTCATTCATTTGATCCTCAATCGCAGATACTCTTTCTTCCAGTTGATCGAGTCGGTTACTGAAGCTTGTGCATTTGTCACGTATTTCTCGTGTCATGGTTTTCATCTCTTTCATTTCGTTTAGGACCTTCTCTGCATTAATTACTCTAGCCATCAATTCTTCCACTTTTTTTTCAAGATTTTTAGTTTCTTTGCGCTGGGTACGTAATTCCTCCTTTAGCTCTGAGAAATTTGATGGACTGAAGCCTTCTTCTCTCATCTCATCAAAGTCATTCTCCGTCCAGCTTTGATCCGTTGCTGGCGATGAGCTGCGCTCCTTTGCCGGGGAGATGCGCTCTTATTTTTTGAATTTCCAGCTTTTCTGCCCTGCTTTTTCCCCATCTTTGTGGTTTTTATCTGCCTCTGGTCTTTGATGATGGTGATGTACTGATGGGGTTTTGGTGTAGGTGTCCTTCCTGTTTGATAGTTTTCCTTCTAAAAGTCAGGACCCTCAGCTGTAGGTATGTTGGAGATTGCTTGAGGTCCACTCCAGACCCTGTTTGCCTGGGTATCAGCAGCAGAGGCTGCAGAAGATAGAATATTTCTGAACAGCGAGTGTACCTGTCTGATTCTTGCTTTGGAAGCTTCCTCTCAGGGGTGTACTCCACCCTGTGAGGTGTGGGGTGTCAGACTGCCCCTAGTGGGGGATGTCTCCCAGTTAGGCTACTCAGGGGTCAGGGACCCACTTGAGCAGAGAGTCTGTCCCTTCTCAGATCTCAACCTCCGTGTTGGGAGATCCACTGCTCTCTTCAAAGCTGTCAGACAGAGTCGTTTGCGTCTGCAGAGTTTTCGGCTGTGTTTGTTATTGCCCTGTCCCCAGAGGTGGAGTCTACAGAGACAGGCAGGTTTCCTTGAGCTGCTGTGAGCTCCACCCACTTCGAGCTTCCCAGCAGCTTTGTTTACCTACTTAAGCCTCAGCAATGGCGGGCGCCCCTCCCCCAGCCTCGCTGCTGCCTTGCGGGTAGATCACAGACTGCTGTGCTAGCAATGAGGGAGGCTCCGTGGGTGTGGGACCCTCCCAGCCAGGTGTGGGATATGATCTCCTGGTGTGCCTGTTTGCTTAAAGCGCAGTATTGGGGTGGGAGTTACCCGATTTTCCAGGTGTTGTGTGTTTCAGTTCCCCTGGCTAGGAAAAGGGACTCCCTTCCCCCTTGCGCTTCCCAGGTGAGGCAATGCCTCGCCCTGCTTCAGCTCTGGCTGGTCGGGCTGCAGCAGCTGACCAGCACCGATCGTCCGGCACTCCCCAGTGAGATGAACCCAGTACCTCAGTTGAAAATGCAGAAATCACCGGTCTTCTGTGTCGCTCGCGCTGGGAGTTGGAGACTGGAGCTGTTCCTATTCCACCATCTTGCTCCGCCCCCCCAGTATGTATTTGTTGATTTCTTAATTGGTTCAGAAGTTTCACAATAGGTTTTATGGTCACATGCTTGATTTTTTCTTTCCCATGAAACTTCTTTTCATATTGGCCTTTGTCACCCAAAGCTTTCTCTTTGGGTTTAATGTTTTACCAGTTGGAGATGAAAAACAGTTGCATCCTTCAAAACTGAAAGGCCCACAAATTTCTGTGCTCTCTTTATTTCCTTTGACTCTTATTTACAAGCCATCAGACCTTTTCTGAGTTCATTTCTTTGCAGTACCTTACCAAATGCAGCCAATAGCAACAAAAGCATGGTCCTAACATTATGTCTCTCAATCTCTCCACTTAAAACCATAAGCTCATTTGGTACATTATCTTTCTTCCTCGTTATTCCAATTTGCCACTACATGGTAAGGGTAATGTCTTTCCACTGTAAACAAGTTTCCTGGTTATCCACTGTCCAGCAGTGAAACTAATGCCATGTATTTCAGGTTTTGTGTTATGATAACACTCGTTTTGGGGATCAATTTCTATACCAGTAAGTTTAGGCTGTAGAGTATAAGTTTTGGCTGTAGAGTGTTAAGCCAGATCTTAGTTGCTTACAAAGACAAGGATTCATTTCTCATTCACATTACAGCTGGCTTATCAAAGGTCAGCTGAAACTTTGTTCTGCATCTCTGCTTGTGATCAAGGTTGAGGAAGCAGTATCAATGGGAAATGTGTATAGCCTCATCATAGAGAGAACAGAGCATGGCATAACCATACAGTGGTACCCAAATCTTCTTCTTCCAGTGGCCCAGGTCATTTCCAAGTGTATTTCATTGATTAAAAAAGTCCTGGGTTCACCATGACAGGGACACACAATCCTCCTGCAGGGAGGTATACCTCAATATATATATGCCTGAAGTCAGCAGGGCAGGGTTGTATAATGTATTCACAGGGAGGTCACTTCTGGTCAGATAACTATGCCTGATACTCCATAAGGTGAAAGTGTAACCTCCCAAGTGTAGGGGCAGATAATATTTTGACTAACAACACAATCAATTTTATTTCAACATGTTTCATAAGCAACTTGATAACAGAGTCAGTTTTATGCCTGTGCTCTAACTATATTTGAACTGACCTACTGGAACCCAAATTCCATGATGCCAGAGTCTACCGTTTGTCCAATTAAAAACATGCTTCCTATGATTAAATATTAATTAAATTGAAAAAATGTATATATGTGTCTTTTGAAAACAATAGTTCATTCAAGGAATTCTATTATTAGTAACTCCTGCTTAGTGATTAAAATGTTAATATTAAATTTTTTTCTGAAAAATATTTGTCTACAGAATATAACAGGAAACTGACTTTCAAAACAAATTTTCTAGTCATTATTTGAAAAAGAAAATTTCAAAATTCAAGATATGCAATTGCCTGAAGGTATAGACTTAGAAATTTAACATTTAAAAACATTTTTTTCATTCTCTAATTATATTTCATAACTGTACAAATTCTTGGCTATTCTACTATTACTTGTGGATTTGCTTAAAAGAAAGCTCTTTAGTGTTTAGTCAAACAATAGATAAAACTTTTAGCATGAAACATTATTTTATGGTAGAATCAGCAAATCAGCAAGCTGAACTATTAATATATTCTCTTATTTACTGAAACATTTGTTTGGTATTTGTCATTTTTGTATAAGGCAATACACTAATTTGTGATGAGCTTTTAATTATATATTATTTGTAAAATTAATTTTTCCTATGTAGCAAATTTTAAAATAACCAGAGTAAGCCATAAAAATAAGCCTATGTCAAAAGTTGAAGGTCAAATTAGTATGATCTAGTAGAAAGAATTGTGCCTTTGAGTGAAGTAGATTGAATAACTGATGCAAAGTTTTCCTTAGCTCTGGTAAAAAGAACTGTGCCTTTGAGTGAAGTAGGTTGAATAACTGATGCAAAGTTTGCCTTAACTCTGGTAAAAAGAACTGTGCCTTTGAGTGAAGTTGATTGAATAACTGATGCAAAGTTTTCCTTAGCTCTGGTAAAACAATCAATTCATTCCTTTGCTATGGCTTCATTTTAGCCAGAGTGTGCTTCCTGCCTCCTTGACTTGGGTTTGGCCACATGACTTGCTTAAGCCAAAGGGAAATTAGCAAATATAATGTAATCAGAGTCTTGAAAATTTTTATGAGTGGTTGGGCTTGCTTCCCTCTGCACTGTGCTTCTGCAGTGCCAGGAGAAGATTGTGCTCTAGGTGCCTCTAGCATGAGTTCCAGTATGAGATGTGCAAGAGGAGCTGCCCCAGCCCAGTCTCAGGTACTTGAACCCAAAATATATGCTCTTTGTTGAATGCCACTGAGTTTTTGTGGTTGTATGTCATATGGTAAGAGCTAACTGACACGAGAACTGGAGACCTAATTTAGTCTCATCTCTGCCTAGGTACATGATGATGTTGACAGGATCCCCAGCCCTTCTATGTCCAGTCTCTCAATCTACTACTTGAGGATAATAACACCTCTATCATAGCCTGGTTTTGAGAATAAATTAAGACAATACTATAGATGTGAAAGTGCTTTGAATAACTGTAAGATGTTCCTAAAAGTCCTAAAAGATATTTGGTTTTGAGGAGGGTGAGAGAGAGAGAGAGAATCAAAGAGAGAGAGAGAGAGAGAAATTATATGACCCAACTCTAGGTCATAAAAGAGATGGCCTACATTTGTTGTTTGGCCTAACAAGCTGGGAGAAGTTGAATAATAATCTGTGATCCATCACTGAAAAATGCTTCCTTACAAAACATTGTTACTCAGACTTATTTGATGAGAATCCTTTCAGGTGTTCGTTAAAAAGGGGAGGGGAGAAGAGGGGAAAAAAGGAAAGAAAAAAGATACACAAACTTCTCTCTCCTAGATATTTTGATACAGGAAATATGGATATGGGTTGGGATGTAGAAATTTGTGTGTTAGGAAGTGGCCCATGTGACCTTTTAGGATTAGGCGGATTTGGGAAATATTATGCACATAAAGTATCCTGTAAATAAAAAAATAAAAATGCAGATGATTATGAATAAACTAATGTTTGATTAAAAGATGATCAGATTCTAACATTTGAAAACAGAAAAAAACACCTCTGATTATTAAAAGACTTAGGAAGATAAAAAAGTTACTAGCATAATATTACGGTAGATTGTGGTACTAAAAACTCCTAATAATTCTTTTAATTTGTTTTTACTTTTTCAAAAATAACCTTGACATCAGAGAATGTATATGAACACTAAAAACTAGAAATGGTATTAATGAAGTGGCAGAGTTTTATCTGACTTATTGCAGACCTCCCTTTACATTTGTGAAGTCTGCAGCAAGGTAAAAAAATGGAGGCCTGCATGCCATATGTCCAATATTTAAATGTGATAAATCATACTAAAAGCTATTACATAACATATATTTTATCTTCCAATTGTTTCTGATATAACTTTTTTATGGCACGTATAAAACCAAATTAAAAGATATGTGAATTACATCTACGGTTTTTACATAACTAAAAATTGGTAAAATACCAAAGACATCTGAATTTAAGTATCAAGATATCCGAATCTTGTGTTAGTTTAAAAAGTATTAAATGCAGATATACATAAATCTTATATATTTATCTCATAAAATTTAAGTTTATTTTCTCCATTTCAACAAAATAAATTATGTTGTCATGATGAAATTTTTTCATAATCAAGGATATCATATAATGACCTAAAGGAATAAAAAGTAAAATTAAATAATTACTCAAAGCATATAAAACTTAAATATGTTTTTGTTTAAAAATGTATATTAAGTAAAAAAGTCTATATTAAATATAAAAATAAGAAATAAAATTATTTTCATGTTTTCAAAAACTTTTCTTTTAAAATATTCAAGATATGCACTAAAGCTTATAAGCAGAAGACCAATTAAAAGTAAGGAAATCAAAATATCCACTAAAATTAAGATTGATGATTAAATTTTGAAAATTTAATTACATCTTACTAAAAATTTTTATAAAAATAAAATTATTTGCAAATGTAACATTCAATGTTTATTTAATTGCCAATATAAAAGAAGTTATATCTAGACTAACATATATATATGTTTTTAAAAGTAATATCAACTATTTATTATTTCAACATGTTCCTCATCTGCAGTGTGTGATTTTTATAAATTTTTATGCAAACCATGAGCACTACTAGATTCATGAAATGAAACAGGAAGAAAAAAATACTGGGAAATAATGTTTTGGGCAGGAATCTATTGCATTTATGCTGAGAACATTTTAGCAAGTAAATTAATTTGTCTGTTATCTAAGTACTTCTACCACTTGATTCCTGACTGCACTGGTGTCTTTGTTTTGTGGTGCTACAACAGAATATTACAGACAGGGTAATTTATTTAATAAAGAACAGCAATTTATACTCTCACAGTGCTGGAGGCTGGGAAATCTAAGATCAAGGTGCTAGCATCTGGTTAAGGCTTTCTTGCTGTGTCCCCACATGGCAGATGAGCAGAAGAAAGTGAACCTACTCCCTCAAACCCTTTTTATAGTGGCACTAATCAATTCACATTCCAAAAGGCCCCGTTTCCCAACACTTTTGCTTTGGAGATTGTTTCCAATACATGAACTTTGGAGGAACACATTCAGTCCACAGCAACTGGGAGTCAGCTTCTGACTCCGATACTGGAATTAGTGCAGTCTTCATACATTCACCACATAAGGGCACAGTTGATTTTGTAGGGCAAGAGGTGTGGAATAGCAATTACCTGGAAACTGAACAGTACAGGGTTCTAGTGACATGATGCCAGCATCAAGGACAGGGTCTTGAGTGGCAGAGACACATATGTGCTTTTTAATAGATATGCTTGTGTGTGTGTGTGTATGTATATTTGTGTGTGTGTATGTGTGTGTATGTGTATGTGTGTGTGTGTGTGTGTGTGTGTGTGTGTGTGTGTGAGAGAGAGAGAGAGAGAGAGTTAGGAATTTGTGAAGCCCCCTAAAGTATGAAACCCAGGAAGAAGCCTGAACTCTTTGAGGGTGTGTGTAAAATGGCAACATTAGTTCCCATTTTGAAGGAACAAGATGGTGAGTTGTGACTAGCAAATGTTTAGCATGCCAGGGTTAACTGGCCTGAACCATCACTTACATCTTTGAGTCTCAAAAAATGTATACAATTTAAAGGGCTCCCCTTTCCTTTCCTTAACTAGCAACCACCCCTACTCTGAGGTGCACAGTTCCACATTGCTTTATGCCCTGTAGTGCCTTCTGTGATTATTCCAGGCTTACCAATGTCTATTTGAACTTAAATCTAATTACTGAAAAAACTCGCTGAAACTGGAAGACCTAACAAAATGTTTTTGTATTAGGCCTTGAAGTCCTAGGGATTGGTTTAAATTCATTATGGATTAGAGATGGGAAGGAAGCACCTTTTTTTCTGGAGAAGATTTCCACAGCATATGGCAGATTTTGTTTCTTGGCCTAGATAGATTCTTATTACTTAATTCTGCTGATCCTTCTGATAGTTTTAATGGAGCCATAACCCACTTGGCTAGATTTTAAGCATTATCTGCCTTTCCAAGTGAGCTTATAATGTTAAGGACAGTCCCGGAACACCCCAGATCAAATACACCAAAGGAAAAGAAAAGAGACTTGGGGGATACTTTCACACTGCAAGATGATGACATATACCCCTGGTTAATCAAATTCTAGCTAATCATAAATACCAAGGTGATTTGAACAAATGAATTGCTTCAGCATACTGAAACTCTGATTTAAATTCTCAGGGCTCCATAATTTCAAAATCAATAAACACTTATTATTGTTTCTATTTGTACTGCTGAATAAATCACTGTGTAATTTTACCTCTTAATTCTTAAATGTGTAATATAAAAGTATTGATTTTAATAGTTTTTGTACTACTAAAAGGGTATGTAATTCATATATACACAACTCTTTGGCATGGTGCCTAAGGCAGTGAAATTGTTGCTGTGAATAATGTGTAAAAACCTTTTATTAAAAATATTTTATTGAGGCATAACCATCATAAAGAAGTGTGTACAAATTATAAGTTTACAACTTGCTGGGTTTTTGCAAAGTGAATACACCTGTATTGCCTGTCTCTGGACTAAGAAATAGAATATACCAGCACCCTAGGCACTAGCCACTGAAAAAAATAACCATAATCTGACTTCTAACATCATTGATTAGTTTTGCATAGTATTGAACTTTACATAAGTTGACAGCCACAGGAGAAGCATCTTTGTTCCTGCTTTAAAAAAACAAACACCCAATATTATGTTTACACAATCATCCATGTACTTTGAGTTTAACAATAATTTGTTCATTCTCATTGCTATTTAATGTGCCTCTGTATGAATGTGCCACAGTGTTTGTATCCATTGTTCTGTTGATGAACATTTGTTTCCAGGTTCTGGCTATGATGAATAATGGTGCTATAAACATTCTTATACATGTCTATTGATGTACACACATATACATGCATTGGTGTGAGCTACTGGATCATAAATTATGCCTGTGTTCAGCTTTAGTTCATCATGCTGAGCTAGTTCCTAAAATAATTGCATCAGCTTACACTTATAATAGCAATGCCTACTGGTTTACTTCCTCACCCACTTTGCCAACACTTGTTTTTTTCCATCTTTTTCATTTCAGCTCTTCCAGCAGGTGTGAAGTGGTATCTCACTGTGGCTAATTGGCATTATTTCTCTGGTGACTATGGATGTCATGCACATTTTCGTAAGTTTAATGGCCATCTAGATATCCCCTTCTGTGAAGAACCTGCTGAAGTCCTTGTGCATATTTCTATTAGAATGTGTCCTTTTTTAAATAAAAAATTGATCTGTACATTTTAAAATATCTGGATTTTTGTCTTTTATGTATAATTCAAATATTTTATCCCATCTTAATGGCCTTTTTAAATTACATTTTTTTGATAAACAGAAATTCTTAATTTTAATATAGTGTAATATATTCACTTTTATTTTATTAGTACTTTTTTTTGTCCTGTTTACGAAATCTGGCCAAGTGCGGTGGTTCACACCTGTAATCCCAGTACTTTGGGAGGCCGAGGCGGGTGGATCACGAGGTGAAGAGATCAAGACCATCCTGTCCAACATGGTGAAACCCCGTCTCTACTAAAAATACAAAAATTAGCTGGGTGTGGTGGCACGTGCCTGTAGTCCCAACTAGTCAGGCGGCTGAGGCAGAAGAATCTCTTGAACCTGGGACGCAGAGGTTGTAGTGAGCTGAGATCGCACCACTGCACTCCAGCCTGGTGACAGAGCAAGACTGTGTCTCAAAAAAAAAAAAAAAAGAAAAAAAACAAGAACAAAAAAACAAGAAGACATCTTTGGATTTTCCAATATATTTCTAGAAGTATGTGTGAGATAACTTTACTTAAAATATTTTTTTCTTATTAAGTACGGGAAAAGGATGCTGTTGAATATTATTAATATCTTACATTTCTGTCTTATTTAAAGCAGTTGAAATTAATGTATGTGTTTACATTATTATATAAATATTTCTTGAAATGGTGCCTGAATAAGAACAGGGATGGTGAACTCAAGTAGCTTCGTATCTAAGAGAATAAGTATATGTAAATAAGCATGCAAATAAAAAGAAATAATTGCCACAAACGGTGCAGATAAGGGAACATGGGATTTTTTTTTCTTTCTCTTTTTGGGTGGGTGACAGGAAAGTCTGCATGAAAGAGATGAAATTTTAATCAAGCCCTGAAGTATAGATAGAATTGGGCCTTGAGATAAAATGAAGGTGTTTTGGAGAGTGAAAATAGAATAAACAAATGATCAGAATTGAAACGGTGTGGTATACATGTAAACATAGAGGTAATTTAACCAGATAGTTCATATGAAATATGACTAAAAAATTACTGGCCTTAATTATTGAAAAGCAAAAACAAGAGGAAATAGATTCTAGATGCATTGCATGTCATTTTTTACAAAGTGGTTATATTAACACTTTTTAGTTGTATTAACAGAAACCAAATCTAGCCAGTTTATACCTAAAGCGCCTCAGGGAAAGTGGTTATTTCATGTAATCTAAGGGTAGGGAAGCAGATGGAATTCAGAACTAAAGGCTGGAGTTCCGTAGTGACCCAAGTAGTCTTCTCTCTACCGATTTATCTCCCTCTCAGGGCATGTCTGTTTTATTCTGCTCCTTTGCTATAGAATGGCTTCTTTGCTTCTCAGGCAAGATATTAGAAAATAGCTTCTAAAAGCTCTCCCCTAGTCAATATATCAGACAGATGTATCTGGAATCTGAAATTCCCTGGGAAAGGGGCTCATTGACTCAGTTTCAGTCAAGGGCCCATTCCTGGTCCAATCAACTATAACAGGGCAGGGAATGGGAGGTATGTAGTAGGAGGCACCATATTTACTAATGTGATTTCTGGGAAACTCACCATTATAACCAAAGGGATCTGGAGGCCAAGGAGGAAGTTTTTTCTCAGAAAAGGGGAAAGTGGATTGTATAATCAATAGAAGACGGGTCATCTTAGAAAGCTATGATAATAGCTATTATTTATTAAGGATGTACAGCAGTCTTTTTTTAAAAAAAGTTTTTATTTTAAAATGATTATATATTTACAGAAGAATTGTGCAGATGAGAGAATGCCTGAATAGCTTTCATCCAACTTCCCCTAACATTAGTCTTTTATGTAACCATGATATATTTACTAAAACTAAGACTTAACATTGGCATACTATTATATTATATAAACTGCAGACTTTATTCAGGTTTCACAAGTTTTTCTACCGATGTCTTTTTTTCTGCTCCAGAAATAAATACAGGATATTAGATATTGCATTAGTCATCATGACATCACAGTCTCCTCTAATCAGTCTCTCTTTGTCTTTATTACTTCAACAGTTTTGAAGAGTACTGGTCAGGTGTTTGTAGAGGGTCCCTGAACTTGGGGTTTTCTAATGTTTTCTCATTATTTGACTGAGGTTCTGGGCAAGAAGAATATCATGAAGGTGAAACATTCCCTGATAGCATCATATCATGTTATCAGAGGTATGTGATATCAACACGACTACCAGTGATATAAGCTTTCTTCACTGAAAACTTACAAGGAATTTGTGAACAAATGTTAAAAACATCACAGTAATTGATAAATATTTTGAGCATAATATTTTAAGGCTAAGCAAATATACTCTTTCATTATAAAGATATATACAGATATATAAAGAGTATATATATATCTATATGAAGAGTATATAAATATAAATATACTCTTTCCTTATAAAGATCCGCCCACAAATTTGCTAAAATGCTATTCATGAATGCTATTCATCTATGGATCCTGCCTACAGCCATCACAGGTTGAGTATCCCAAATATAAAATTCCAAAATCCAAAACTTTTTGAGCACTGACAATGCTAAAACAAAATGCTCATTGGAGCATGCTGAATTTTGACTTTTCAGATTTCGGATGCTCAACCAGTAAATAAAATAAAAATATTCCAAAATCAAAAAAATTCTGAAATACTTTTGGCTCCTAGCATTTCAGAGGAGTAAATGCTAGGAGCATTACATACTGTGATACCCAGCCTGTATCACAGTATGTAATGGTGATATTATTTTTCCTTAATTTCCTTTCTGTTTCTTTAAAATTCTTTTCTAAAGAATATTCATTTATTTTTCCCATTTTACTTATGTATTTAATCATTTGTTTAGATCAATATGTACTGGATATTTAATTTTGGGTGGTCATAATCCAGTATTATCTCTATTTATTGTGTTAAAATTATTCCATCTTTGTCCATTTAAAAATATTTCAGGTTGGCTCTTATGTCCTTTGTTATGTATCCATCCTTTGTTTTGTTGTTGTTAAAGCGCTTTCTTTTTTCTAGCACTACAAGATGGTCCAGATTTCTCTGTATTTTTGCTGCCCTGGTCCTAGAATCAGCCATTTCTCTAGGGAGTTCTTATTCTTTTTATTGGAGAATAGTATTTAGTAATTAAGATATGGATATTAGATGTGCTGATTGATATTGGAATACCTGCTTCTAAGTCCTCTCTGCTCACAAAGCTAAGAAATATGTATATGTATATTAAGTCATGCATACATACATACATATCAATAATTATTCCTAATCTATTTGCAAATATATTAAAGTAAACATGAGTTTATACTGATATCTCTGATTCTTAATTCAGTATCATGGGATTTATTTTAGCCTTTCCTCATCATTCCTTGGTAATTTTATGCTACAACAGTGACAAAAACTCATGCCAGGTGCTTTATCTATGATATAATATTAAATTGTCACAACTATGCTTTAAGTATGATCTCCATAACTGATGGAAAAGTTACAAACTTAGTAAGCTTTAGTCATTTGTCTAAGGCACAAAGAAAGTAAATGGTGCTTCATGGCAGTAGACCCAGCAGCAGGTCCACCTGTAAACATCATGGTGACCCTACCTTCCTCTAGACCCTGAAGATAGCCACACTCATCTGTGGACCCCAGTGGCAGCCCAGGCCAGCCACAAACCCCAATAGCAGGACTGACCCCTACAAATACCTGCAGCAGGCCCACCAAAGACACATATGCCTGTGAACACTGCCAGCCAACTGACTTGTAAACTGTGCCAGTTTATATACCTGGAATCTCTGACTGAGTTGACTGGCAAAGATCTTTCCCTGCTAACACCAGTTAGTAACAACTGGAAGAGATGACTGCTTCCTCAAGTGCATAGACATCAACAAAAGGTTACACAAATCCTGAAAAATCAGGCAACCATGATACCATCAAAGAAACCCAATAGAACACTAGTAAATGACAATAAAGAAATAGAGATCTAAAAAAAATTTGACAAAGAATTAAAAATAGTAGACTTAAGGAAACTTAAGGAGCTACAAGAGAACATAGACAATGAAACTAAATCAGGAAAATAATACATGAACAAAAGGAGAAGTTCAACAAAGAAATAGAAACCATAAGAAAGAATCAAACTGAAATCCTGGAACTAAAGAATACAATGTCTGGCCTGAAAAATTAACTAGCAATCTTCATTCCACAGCAGGCTAAATCAAACAGAAGGACTCGGTGAATTCAAAGACAGTTCATTTGAAATTATACAGTCAGAGGAACAAAAATGAAAAAGAACAAAGAAGAGTGAAAAATCCTGTGGGAGTTATGGGACACCATCAAATGAAACAATATACCCATTATGGAAGTCCAAGAAGGAAAAGAAAAAGAGAAACGGGAAGAAATCTTATTTTTAAAAATAATGGGCCAGGCACGGTTGCTCACACCTGTAATCTCAGCACTTTAGGAGGTGGGTGAATCCTGTGAGGTCAGGAGTTCGAGACCAGCCTGACTAACATGGTGAAACCCCATCTCTGCTGAAAATCCAAAACCTAACCAGGCATGGTGGCAGGGACCTGTAATCCCAGCTACTTGGAAATCTCAGATGGGAGAATTGCTTGAACCAGGGAGGTGGAGGTTGCAGTGGGCTGAGATTGTGCCATTGCACTCCACCCTGGGAGACAGAGTGAGACTGTCTCAAAAAGAAAAAAAAAATGACTAAAAATTTTCCAAATCTAGGTAAGAAAATAGACATTCTAATTTATGAAGCCCAAAGATTCCTAAATAGACTGAACCCGAAGAGGTATACTGGAGAAACATTATAATTAAGTTATAAAAGTCAGAATTTTAAAAACAGCAAGAGAAAAGAAACTTCTCACATAGAAGGGAACTTCTATCAGCAGACTTTGCAGCAGAAACGTTACAGGCCAGTATATCCACCTTCAGCAGTCTCAGCTCCACCAGCTGGAGAATAAATGGGATTTGCATGAACTCCACTCTGAACTGAAACAGAGATTGCAGTGTTAATATCCTTTTCTTCTGATCATTACTAACAGTTCCTCAGAAAATTAAATGTCAGAAGACAGAGAAGCACAGGAGGGTGAATTGTTGGCCCTGGAGATTATTTATGATGGAGATGAATTTAGAAAATAGAGTCTGTTCAAGGTAGAGAAACCAGGTTCTATTTGGATTTGCCACAGAATTTCAAGATATTTTTGAGCGCTATCTGCTCTATGCAAGCACTTAGACTTCCTATGGGAAGAACACCATGCCAGCATGGTCCTTTTTGCCTGGATGCAGTTTCTTAAGGAAGAGATCCTAGTGTACTTGAATATTGTCTCTCCTTTCGAGCTCACGGTGGGTTCTCAGAAAAAAGTATAGAGAATGAGAGCTCAAGCCTCTCCTAACACAGAGCTAGATATTGGAGGAGCTGCTGGATCTAATGTAGACCAAGAGGAAATTGTGGATCAGAGAGCTGTGCGGATGTGGAATCACTGTCAAGTCTAATCCAGAAAATCTTGGACTTTGATCAAGCTCAGCACATAAAATGCTTTAATAGTAAATTTTTCCTTTGCCATATCTGTTTCTGTGAGAAGCTGGGCAGTGAATGCATGTACTTCTTGGAGGGCAGGTATGTATACTGCAAAGCTTGTCTGAAGGACTACTTTGAACTCCAGATCAGAGATGGTCAGGTCCAATGCCTCAACTACCCAGAACCAAAGTGCCCTTTGATGGCCACTCCTGATCAGGTCAAAGAGCTAGTGGGACCAGAGTTATTTGCCTGTTATCATTGCCTTCTCCTCTAGTCTACTTTGGACCTGATGGCACTTGTGGTATACTGCCCCCGCTCATGCTGCCAGCTGCCTGTCATGCAGAATCCTGGCTGCACCATGGGCATCTGCTCCAGCTGCAGTTTTGCCTTCTGTACCTTGGGCAAATTGACCTACCCTGGGGTCTCTCTATGTAAGGTGACTGCAGATAAATTAATAGACTTATGAAACAAATCCCTGAATGCAGATGAGGCCAATAAAAGATTTTTGTAACAAAGGTATCATAAGAGGGTGATTCAGAAGGCACTGGAAGAGATGGAAAGTAAGGAGGGGTTAGAAAAGAACTCAAAGAGCTGCCACATTGTGGAACTCCCATAGAGAAATTAGATGAATGTAATAAGATGACATGTACTGACTGTATGCAATATTTCTGTTGGATTTGCATGGGTTCTTTCTCTAGAGCAGACTCTTACAAACATTTCATTGATCCTACCTCACCATGTTTTAATGGGCTGTTTCACGCTATGGATGTTAATGGAGACATTTGGGAAGATGGGATTGAAGACTAGTTAATGACTGCTCAAGATATGGAAGTGGATTGGTTTTCCCTAATCTTTTGTCAAATACACAAAGTAAACTTGCAGGATATTTATGGCACTATTCATTCACCCTTCCTGTGTAGAAGATATGGAAGAACAAGTCTTATATTTTCATGTGGTACTACTGATGAAGGTGCATTCGTACATTTTTTAATGTAATATAAGTTGAGCAAAATTATAAGCTGAAGCTTCAGAAAATGAAACAACAGAACATTAGATATAATGTGTGCAAATCTCTGAATTGTTAAAAATTAAATATTTATTTTCTTCCCAAAGCTTTAGGTAGGAAAAGAGGGGTCAAGAGTTAAACTTAGAGACTATTTTTTGTCTCTGAGAAGCATCCCTCTAAGGCATTCTGTTGGAGGTCCCTCAGAACTACTCCTTACAACTGGTGTGGGTTGAAGGCTTATGAAAATTATACTGTGACTCTGATCTAATTTACTCCATCTTAGTCACATTCCTTCCAACCTAAATTTCGGCCAAGTCAGTTCTCTTTGGAGGGAGCCCTATACTCTGTAACTGACTGGATGGTCCAGTGTTATTTTCATATACTGCTTTTCAGAATGGAAATTTATAATACTTTAAAAATATTTTTAATACCACAAATACTGTGGGGCACTTGATATTTATTAGTGTTGTATATGATCCACTGGTTTCAGGCCAAATCTAGAATTTAGTGATACTGGCTCAGAAGAATTTAAGTTCTATTCAACCTTCCTGGGCATTAGAGTCTAGATTCAAAATGACTTGTCTTTACTACTTTTGTTCCACATTCCCTCTCTTTACCTTTGCCCTACCTTCTGTTTGTAAGGATAATTTTAATATTAATTCCAGCAACACCTGTTTTTATTTCCTCTGCTGGAATAGGAGAAAGCCTAATATATTCCCAAGTTGAAAGTTCTTGAATTATCCACATTTCACACCGTACATGCCTATAGTGACAGTATACAAACTGTCTATTCCACTGTAGTTCCAGTCTTAACTTTCTGAATTCTTTTTAAATATCTTCTCTAACAAGCTATGGGAATTGGGCTTCCTTTTTTTTTTTTTTTTTTTTTTTTTGCAATGGCAGTGTTTTGGGTGATAATTTTGGATTGATACCTATTCCTTTTTCTGGGTTTTCTTGGCTTTTTGAAAAATTGTCTTTTCTAATAGTTTGGTGGGTGGCTTGGTAGCAAAGTAAGATTTTTTTGGAAAAGAGTACAGAAAAATTGAACTGCTGCTCGAGAATATATTCTTTCTTCCTACTTTGTCATTGAAAATTGAGGAATCCCTTTTAACTGTTTTAGGTGTGTATATCCAAAGAGTGAGTGAGGACTATGTTTCTGAATTGTCAAAGAGGATGCTTAAACTTAAAAATAAAAATAAATTTTAAAATCATGTTACTAAAAAGAAAGAAACATTACAGGTCAGGAAAGAATGGGATAATATATTCAGCATACTGAAAGGAAAAAAATCTGTATTATATTGCTGATGCTGAGTGTCTGTATTATACCCAACTAAACTGTCCTTTAAAAATGATGAAGAGTTAAAGACTTTCCCAAACTAACAAAAGCTAAAGGAGTTTGTCAGCACTAGATTAACAGTGAAATGAAAAAAAGAAGTTAAGCAGCACCACCAAGACATATGAAATTATAAATTTCACTGTAAAGGTCAATATAAAGATAAACACAGAATATTGTAATATTGTAATGGTGACACATAAATTACTTTTAACACTATAATGAGTTAAAGGGTAACATTATTAAGAATTCCAGTAACAATAGAAATTTGTTAATGTAAACATAATATAAAAAAGAATATCTGACATCAATAACATAAAGTTGTGGGGGAGTAAAGTGTAAACTTCTGCATGCAATTGTAGTTAAAATGTTGTCAGCTTCAAGTAGACTGTCACAATTATAAAATGTTCAATTCAAACCTTATTGTAACCATAAGAAAAAACCTCCAGTAGATACATCAAAGATAAAGAGAAAAGAATCAAAATATATAACTGCAAAAGCCATCAAAACACAATAAAGATAACAAGAGAGGAAGAAAGGAAGAGGAGAACTATAAAAGAGTCAGAAAACAATTAACAAAATGTCAAGTTAATTGTAGTGTTCTTACCTATCACTAATTACTTTAAATTTAAAGGGCTAAACTCCCCTATCAAAAGACATAAATGTCTGAGTGGACTTAAAAAAACAGGTAATACCCAAATACACACTGTGTGCAAGAGACCCAGTTTAAGTTTAAGGACACACATAGACTAAAAGTGAAGGGGTGGCAAAAGATACTCCATGTAAAAAGTAACCAAAATAGAGCAGGAGTGGCTACATTTGTATCAGACAAAATACACTTTAAATCAAATAATTACACAAGAGATAAATAAGGTCATTAAATGATGATAAAGGGTCAATTTTATTAAAAAATAAACAATTATAAATATATATTCACCCAACATCAAAGACCCTAAGTATATAAGTATATAAAGCAAACATTTTGTAATCGAAAGAAGAAATGAAAACATAATACTAGTAAGTAATTTTTCTTTTTTTTTGTTTGTTTGTTTTTTGTTTTTTTTGAGGCGGAGTCTCGCTCTGTGGCCCAGGCTGGAGTGCAGTGGCTAGATCTCGGCTCACTGCAAGCTCCGCCTCCCGGGTTTACGCCATTCTACCTCAGCCTCCCAAGTAGCTGGGACTACAGGCGCCTGCCACCTCGCCCGGCTAGTTTTTTGTATTTTTTAGTAGAGACGGGGTTTCACCGGGTTAGCCAGGATGGTCTCGATGTTCTAACCTCGTGATCCGCCCGTCTCGGCCTCCCAAAGTGCTGGGATTACAGGCTTGAGCTACCGCGCCCGGCCTTTTTTTTTTTTTTTTTTTTTTTTTTTTTTTTTTTTTTTTTTTTTTTTTAGATGGAGTCTCACTCTGTTGCCAGGCTGGAGTGCAGTGGCATGATCTTGGCTCGCTGCAACCTCTGACTCCCTGGTTCAAACAATTCTCCTGCCTCAGCCTCTGAAGTAGCTGGGATTACAGGTACATGCCACCATGTCCAGCTAATTTTTTTTTTTTTTTTTTGTATTTTCGGTAGAGACGGGTTTCACCATGTTGGCCAGGATGGTCTCGAACTCCTGACCTCGTGATCCGCCTGCCTCGGCCTCCCAAAGTACTGGGATTACAGGTGTGAGCCACTGAGCCTGGCCATAAGTAACTTTAATACCTCACTCTCAATAAAGGATTGATCATCCAGATAGAAAATCAATAAAACAGCAGAACTGAAGAATACTATAGGCTAAATGGACTTAACAGACATATATAGAACATTCTACTTAATATCAGCACAATATTCATTCTTCCCAAATACACATAAACATTCTCCAGCATAGAGTCCATGCTAGATCACAAAACAATTCTCAACAAATTCAATAAAATTAAAATCATCTAAAGTATTTTACCTGATCATAATGGAATGAAACTAGAACTCAATAATAGAAAGAAACTGGGAAAATTCACAAAAATGTGGAAATTAAACAACACATACTTAAATAACTATTGGGTCAAATAAAAATAAAAAAGGAAATTAAAAAATATCTTGAAACAAACAAAAACAAAACATACCCAAACTTTTGGGATATAGGCAAGGCAGTACTGAAAGGGAAGTTTATAGAAATAAACATATGCATTTAAAAAGAAGAAAGATCTCAAATTAACAAGGTAACTTTGGACCTCAAGAAACTAGAAAAAGAAAAAATGAAGCCCCAACTTAGCAGAAGAAAAGAAAAAAATAGAGTAGAAATAAATGAAATACAGAATAGGAAAACAATAGAAAAAAAATGACATTCTTTATTCTTTGAAAAGATAACGAAGATTAACAAACCTAGACTAAGGACAAAAGAGAAGATTCAAATAAAATCAGGAATGAAAGTAGCGATATTGCAATTGATGTCACCAAAATCAAAAGGATCACAGGGACTCTGACAATTATACATCAGCAGATTGAACAAACTAGAAGAAATGTATAATTCCTAGAAACATGCAACATACCAACACAGAATAAAGAAGAAATAGCACTTCTGAACAGATCAATAACAAAGACTTTGAAGCAGTAATAATAATAATAATAATAATAATAATAATAATAATAAACTTTCAATAAATAAAAGCCCAGAACAAGATGGCTTCAGGGATAATTTTATCAGACATTTAAAGAAGAAGACATACCAATTTGTCATAAACTTATAAAAAAATAAAAGAACAAGAAACATTTCCAAATTCAGTTTTTGATGCATCATTCAGCTACCAAAGACACCACAAGAAAAGGAACTATAGGCTAATATCTTTTATAAAAATAGATGCAAAAATCTTCACAAAATACTAACCAACCAAATTCAACAGCACATTTAAAAGGGTCATAACACTACGACAAAGTAGGATTTATTTTTGGGATGCAACGATGGTTTACATTAACAGAATGAAGAGTAAAAATCACATTATAATCTCAATAGATTTAAGAAAAGCATTTGATAGAATTCAACACTATTCCGTAATAAAAACTCAACATTTACGTATAGAAGGAACTGACTTCAATACAATAAAGGTCATTTATGATTAGCCCACAGCTAACATCATACCAATGGTGAAAAGCTGAAAGCTTTCCCTCTAACATCCAGAACATGGTAAGGATGCCACGCCTGCCTCTCCTATTCACCATAATATTGGAAGTCCTAGCCATAGCAAATAGGCAAGACAAAGAAGTAAAAGACATCCAAGTGACAAAGGAAGAAGTAAAATTGTCCTGATTGCAAATGATGTCATCTTATTTGTAGAAAGCCTAAAGATGCCACAAAAATACTATAAGAATTGATAAATAGATTCAGTAAAGTTTCAGGACACAAAATCAACATGTAAAATTCAATTGCACTATGATACACCAGCAAGGAATTTTCTGAAAAGGAAATTAAGAAAAAATTCTACTTACAATAGCGTCAAAAGAGGTAAAATACTTAGGAATAAACTTAACCCAGGAGGCAAAATACTTTTTATACTGAAAATTATAAAATATTGTGGAAAAAATTAAAAACATGAATTAATCAAAGGATGTTTGTGTTCATGAATTAGAAGAATTAATATTGTTAAAATCTGTATACTTTTCAAAATAATCTATACATTCAATGAAATATTTATTAAAATCCTGATGACAATTTTTGCAGGCATAGAAAAAAAAATTCTAAAGTTTATTTGGAACCAAAAAAGACCCTGAGTAGCCAGTGTAATTTTGAGAATAAAGAACAAAGTTGTTCATACTCTCTGATTTCATAATATATAATAAGCTACAGAAATAAATTCACTATGGTACTTACTGAAATGCAGCCATGTAGATAAATGAAACAGAATAGAGAGCCCAGAAACAAAACCATACACATAAAGTCAACTAATGTTTGATCATGGTCTCAAGAATACTTAATGGGGAAAAGATAGTCTCTTCAATAAATGGTATTAGGAAAACTGGATACCCACTGGCAAAAAGAATGACTTTAGATTCTTATCTCACACCATATACAAAAATCAACTCAAAATGATTTAAGGGCTTAAATGCAAATCCTGAAGCAAAACTCTTAGAAGAAAAGAGAGTAAAAGCTTCCAGACATTGGATTTGACAATGATTTCTTGGATATGACACCAAAAGCATAGGTAACAAAAGCAAGCATAGACAAGTGGGATTACATCAAACCAAGAAGCTTCTTCACAACGAAGAGAACACTCAACAGAAAGTAAAGACAACCTACTGAATGGGTGACAGTATTTGGAAATCATCCATTTGATAAGGAGTTAATATCCAAAATATTTAAGATTGAGCAGATATTTCACTAAAGAAGACATATAAATAGTCAACAAGTATATGCAAAGGTACTCAACATCACTAATTGTCAGGGGAATGCAAATCAAAACAATGGTATATCACCTGGCACCAGTTTAAAAGGCTATTATTTTTAAACCCGAGAGACAGCAAGTTTTGTCAAGGATGTAGGGAAAAGGGAACCCTGTACAGTGTTAGTGGGAATGTATTAATATATTATTAATGTAATAACTTGGTGCAGCCGCTATTGAAAACAGTATGGAGTTTCCTAAAAAAGTAAAAATATAATTACCATATGATTCAGCAATCCTATTTCTGGGTATTTATTCAAAGAAATTGAAATCTGGATCTCAAAAATATATCTGCACTGTCATGTTCATTGCAGCATTACTCACAATAGCCAAGATATGGAAATACTCTAAATGTCCATAGACAAATGGAAGGATAAAGAAAATGTGGTATATTCATATAATGGAATATGATTAACCTTACACAAGAAGGAAATCTTGCCATTGCGATATGAATGGATCTAAAAGACATTATGCTAAGTGGAATAAGCGGGCACAGGAGGGCAAGTACTGCATAAAAATACATTTATGAGGAATCCAAAATAATAAAACTCATAGAACCAGAGAGTAGAATAGTGGTCATCTGAGGCTAGGAAGAGGGGAAAGGAAGAGGTGCCATTCAAAGGGTACAAAATTTTAGTTATGCAAGATAAGTAAGTTCTGGAGGTCTACTGTACAACACAGGGCCCATAGTTAGTTAACAATAATGTATAGTATACTTAAAAATTTGCTAAGAGGGTAGATCGTTTGTTAAGACCTCTTACCACAAAAGAAAAACCTTATAAATGATTAAAAATAAAAATAATAAAGATGGCAGGAGGAAATGTTGAGAAGTGATGAGTAAGTTTATAGCCTTGGTTGTGATGATGGTTTCAAGATTATACACTTATCTCTAAACTCATCAAGTTGTGTACATTAATTATGTGCAGTTTTTTGTATGCTAATCATCTCCAACAAAATGTTTAAAAAAGAAATGGGTTGAGCCCATGCATTGAAAAACAGTTACCTTAATGTCATACTGAAGTGTTGCTTATCATTGACTACACACTTAATAGAACTATCCTTGTGAAGATATTTTTAGAGCTGATCTTTTTTACAAACAGATTGAGATACAACTTACATCTTACAACATCTACCCTTTTAGACTGTATAATTAAGTGCTTTTTAGTATATTCACAGTGCCTTGCAACCATCAACACTAATTTTTGGACATTTTAATCTTCCCTCCTAGCCAAAACCGCATAGCCATTAGCTTTCTCTTTTCCTTACTCATTAACCCCAGGCTATAGAAACCAGTAATCTAGATACGTCTCTGTATATGTACCATTTCAGGACATTTTGAATAAATGAAATAACATAATATGTGGTCTTTTGTGATTGACTTTTTACTTAGCATAATATTTCAAGATTCATACACATTATAGCATTAGTACTTATTTTCTTTTTAAGAAATTGACCATTTTTTAAGAACAGTTTTAGATTCACAGCAAAACTGAGCAGAAGGTACAGAGATATCTCATATGTCCCTCTGCCCCTGTACTTGTGTGGCCTCCTCCATTGCCAACATCCTCCATTGAGTGGTACATTTGCTGTAATTGATGAGGTTACACTGACACATCACCATCACCCAACGTCCATAGTTTAACTTAGGGTTTACTCTTGATGTTGTACATCCTATGAGCTTGGACAAATTTTTAATTACACATACCATACAGAGTATAATACTATAGTATGACACTATATTAACCCCCCGACTCCTGAAAACCATTGATCTTTTTACTATCTTCATAGTTTTGCCTTTTCCAGAATGTCATATCGTTGGAAACATACAGTATGTAGCCTTTTCAGATTGGCTTCTTTCACTTAGTAATATGCATTTGTATTTCCTCCCTTTTTATGGCCTGATAACTTAATTGTTTTTGACATTAAATAACAATTCATTGTGCCTGGACGTACCATAATTTATCCATTCACCTACTGAGGGACGTCTTACTTGCTTCCAAGTTTTGGCAATTAGGAATAAAGCTGCAATAAACATCCATGTATAGGTTTTTGTGTGGAAGTAAGTTTTCAGCTCCTTTGAATAGATACCAAGGAGTGCAATTGTGTGGCTGACTGCCATGGTTACTACTTGAGACCGCCACTATGACAGTTACTACTGTTACTACTTGAGACCGTCATTATGACACTGAATGAAGGGATGAACGTAGACATGAAAACTTAAGACAAAAGAAACTGTTTTAAAGGAAGGGGTCAGGAGAAGAAGAAGAGAGCTACCTGCTTCTAGTGAGCAAAGGCAGCACCCAAGCTTCAACAGCCCGTCGTATTTATTGGGGAGAAAGAGCAGGGGGAAGAGGTGATGATTGGTCAGCTGCTTAATTGATCACAGGTTCATATTATTGGTAACAGGCTTCCTATGTGCGTACTCACAAGAAACACTCGTGCCTGGGTTGTGACTGCCCTCAGCATTCCTTCTGGGCAGCAGATACAGTTTGTCAGTTTGCCAACATTCTGCATTTTATATAGCTTTGTAGGAAACTGCCAAACTGTCTTCCAAAGTGGCTGTATTATTTTGCATTGCCACCAACAGTGAATGAGAGTTCTCATGGCTCTACATGCTCTCCAGCACCTGGTAGTGTTAGTGTTCTGGATTTTGGCCATTCTAATGGGTGTGTAGAGGTATCTTATTTATGTTTTAATTTATATTTCCCTGATTATGACATTGCTTATTTGCTCCCTGTATATCTTCATTTATGATGTGTCTGTTAAGTCTTTGGCTCATTTTAAAATCAGGTTATTTTCTTATTGTTGAGTTTTATGTGTTCTTTGCATGTTTTGGATAAGAGTCTTTCATCAGATATGTTGTTTGCAAATACTTCCTTTCGGTTTTAGGCTTCTCTTTCTATTCTATTGACAATTATTATCACAGAGCGGTTTTTTTACTTTTTATTTTTTGTGAGTGCACAGTAAGTATATATATTTATGGGGTACATGAGATATTTTGATATAGGCATGCAATGTGTAATAATCACATTAGAGTCAATGAGGTATCCAACATATCGAGCATTTATCCTTTGTGTTACAAACAAACCAATTATGCCCTTTTAGTTATTTTAAAATGTACAATTAAATTATAATTGACTATAGTCACCCTTGTTCTATATTTGACTATATTTCACTATTATTGACTATAGTCACCCTTGTGCTATATTCTTGTATTTGTGCTACCAAATACTAGATCTTATTCATTCTATTTATTATACCCATTAACCATTTCCACTAGCTCCCAACGTTCACTACCCTTCCCAGCCCCAGATAACCATTATTCTACTCTCTATCTCCATTAGTCCAGTTGTTTTAAATTTAGCTTCCAAAATGAGTGGGAACATGTGAAGTTTGTCTTTCTGTGCCTGGCTTATTTCATTTGACATAATGACCTTCGGTTCCATACATGTTGTTGCAAATGACAGGATCTCATTTTTTTTTTTTTATGTTTGAAATGTGTATATAATCATCCACTGTGTATATGTACCACATTTTCTTTATCCATTCACTGGTTGATGGACAGTTAGGTTGCTTCCAAATCTTGGTGGTTGTGAAGTGCTGCAATAAACATGGAAATGCAGATACCACTTTTATATACTCATTTCCTTTATTTTGAGTACCTAGCAATAGGATTGATGGATCATATGGTAGCTCTGTTTTTCTTTTTTTTTTTTTTTTTTTTTTTTTTTAGTAACCTCCAACTGTTCTCTATAGTGGCTTTACTAGTTTACATTCTCACCAACAGAGTAGGAGGTTTCCCTTTTCTCTACATCTTTGCCAGCATTTGTTATTGCCAGAGTTTTGGATAAAAGTCACTGGGGAAATACAGTCTCTTTCTGTACTTTCTGCAATGTACAGAAAGTGTACAGTAAGTAAGATGATGTCTCTGTTTTGATTTTCATTTCTCTGATGATCAATGATGTTGAGCACGTTTTTATATCTGTCATTTGTGTATCTTCTTTTGAGAAATGTCTATTTAGATATTCTGCCTATTTTAAAAATCAGATTACAAGTTTTTTTTTCTATAGAGTTGTTTCAACTCCTTATATCAGCTGATTATTAATCTCTTATCAGATGGGTAGTTTGAAAATATTTTCTCACATTCTGTGGGTTGCCCCTTTACTTTGTTGATTGTTTGCTATGTAGAAGCTTTTTGACTTGCTGTGATCCCGTTTGTCCTTTTTGTCCTTTTTGCTTTGGTTACCTGTGCTTATGGAGTATTACTCAAGAAATCTTTGCCAACTGAATGTCCTGGAGAGTTTCCTCAATGTTTCCTTGTAGTAGTTTTATAGTTTGAGGTTTTAGATTTAAGTATTTAATCTATTTTGACTTGATCAGCTTGATTTTTGTATATAGTGGGAGATAGGGGTCTGGTTTTCTTCTTCTGCCTATAGATACCTGTTTTTTTCAGGACCATTTATGGAAAACACTGTACTTTCCCAATGTATGTCCTCAGTACCTTTGCTGAAAATGAGTTCCTGTAAATGTACGGACTTTTTTCTGGGTTCCCTATTCTGTTCCATTGGTCTATGAGTCTGTTTTTATGCCAGTGCCATACTATTTTGTTTACTATAGCTCTGTAGTATAATTTGAAGTCAGGTAATATAATTCACCCAGTTTTGTTCTTTTTGTTCAGGATAGCTTTGGCTATTCTGGATCTTTTGTGGTTCCATATAAGTTTTTGGAGTTTTTTCTTTTCTATTTCTGTGAAGATTGTCATGGGTATTTTGATAGGGGATTGCGTTTAATCTGTAGATTGCTTTGGGTAGTATGGATATTTTAACAATATTGATTCTTATAATTCATGACTATATAATATCTTTCCATTTTTTGTGTCTTCTTAAATTTCTTGCATCAGTGGTTTATAGTTTTCATTGTAGAGGCTTTTCACTTATTTGGTTAAGTTAATTCCAAGGTATTTAATTTTATTTGTGACTTTTGTGAATGGAATTGCTTTTTAATTTCTTTTTCAGATTGTTTGCAGTTGGCATATAGAAATGATACTGATTTTTTTATCCTGCAACTTGACTGAACTTGTTTATCATTTCTTATAGTTTTTTGGTGGAATCTTTAGATTTTTTCAAATATAAGATCATATCATTTGCAAGCAAGGATAATTTGACTTCTTTCTTTCTAATTTGGAGGCCCTTTATTTCTTTCTTTGTCTGATTACTCTAGCTAGGACTTCTAGTACTATGTTGAAAAACAGTGGTGAAAGTGACTGTCCATGTCATGTTTCAGATCTTAGGGGAAAGTTTTTTCCGATTCAGTAGGATACTAGCTATGGGTCTGTTGTATATGGCTTTTATTGTGTTGAGGCATGTTTCTTCTATATCCAGTTTTTTGAATTTTTTTAAAATTAAGGATGTTTAATTTTATCAAGTTCTTTTTTAGCATCAGTTGGAATGATCATATGGTTTTTATCCTTCATTTTGTTGATATGATGTATCACATTGATTGATTTACATATGTTGAACTATCTTTGCATCCCAGGTATAAACCCCACTTGTTCATGATGAATAATCTTTTTAAGATATTATTAAATTCAGTTTGCTAGAATTTTATTCAGGATTTTTACATCAAAATTCATCAGATATATTGGCCTGTAGTTTTATTTTTTCTGATGCATCTTTAGCTAATTTTGGTATCAGGGTAATACTGGCCTTGTAGAATGAGTTTGGAAGTATCCCCTGCTCGATGCTTTGGAATATTTTGGGTAGGATTGGAATTAGTTCTTTAAATGTTTGGTAGAATCCAGCAATAAATTCAGGATTGGAATTAGTTCTTTAAATGTTTGGTCAGTTCCCAGGGTTTTCTTTACTGGGAGACTTTTTATTACACCTTCTATTTCATTACTTGTTATTGATCTTTTGATGTTTTGGATTTCTTCCTGGTTCAATCTTGGTGTCTAGGAATTTGTCAGTATCTTCTAGATTTACTGACTTATTGGCATATAGTTGCTCATAGTAGACACTGATGATTCCTTTATTTCTGCTGTATCAGTTGTAATGTCTTCTTTTTCATTTCAGGTTTTATTTATGTGGATCTTCTCTGTTTTTTCTTAGTCTGGCTAAAGGGTTGTCAATTTGCTTCTCTTTTCAAAAAACAAACTTTTTGTTTAATTGGTCTTTTGCATTTTTTATTTCAATTTCATTTATTTCTGCTCTGATCTTTATTATTTCTTTTTTTCTACTAATTTTGCGTTTGGTTTGCTCTCGCTTTTCTAGCTCTTTAAAATGCATTGTTAGATTATTTATTTGAAGTTTTTCCTCTTTTTTGAGATAGGAACTTATAGCTATAAATTTCCCTCTTAGTATTGCTTTTGCTGTATCTCATAAGTTTTGGAATATTATACTTCCGGTATCACTTATTTCAAGACATTTTTCAATTTTCTTCTTAATTTCTTCATTGACCCATTGGTCATTGAGGAGCGTATTATTTAATTTCCACATATTTGTATAGTTTCCAAAATTCCTCTTGTTATTGATTTCTAGTTTTCTTTCGTTGGGGTCAGAGAAGAAGCTTGATATTATTTCAATTTTTTTGAATTTTGTAAGACTCGTTTTGTGACCTAATTTATTCATGTGCTGATGAGAAGAATGTGTATTCTGCAGCTGTTGAATGAAATGTTCTGTAAAAGGCTATTAGATCTATTTGGTCTGTAATGCAGGCTAAGTCTCATGTTTCTTTCTTGATTTTCTGTCTGGAATATCTGTCCAATGCTGAATGGAGGTGTTGAAGTCTCAAGTTGTCATTGTGTTGGGGTCTCTCTCTCTCTTTAGCTCTGATAATATTTGCTGTATATATTTGGGTGCTCCAATGTTGGATGCATGTATATTTACAATTGTTATGTCTTCTTGCTGAATTGATGACACCTTTATTATTATATAATGACCTTCATCATCTTTTCTTATAGTTTTTGTCTTGAACTCTATTTTGTCTGATGTAAATATAGCTACTGCAACTCCTTTTTGTTTTCCATTGGCATGGAACATCTTTTTCCATCCTTTTGTTTTCAGTCTATTGGTGTCTTTATAGGTGAAATGTGTTTCTTGTAGGCAATAGATTATTGAGTCTTTTTTTTTTTCTTTTTTGAGACAGAATCTCATTCTGTCACCCAGGCTGGAGTGCAGTGGCATGATCTCCACTCACTGCAAGCTCCGCCTCCCGGGTTCAGGCCATTCTCCTGCCTCAGCCTCCCAAGTAGCTGGGACTACAGGCGCCCGCCCCCACGCCCGGCTAAATTTTGTGTTTTTTCAGTAGAGACGGGGTTTCACCTGGTTAGCCAGGATGGTCTCGATCTCCTGACCTCGTGATCCTCCCACCTTGGCCTCCCAAAGTCCTGGGATTACAGGCGTGAGCCACTGTGCCGGGCCGATTATTGAGTCTTTTTTAAAAAATTCATTCAGGCACTCTATGTATTTTGGTTGAAGAGTTTAGTCCATTTGCATTCAATGTTATTTTTGTAAGTAAGGATTTACTTATGCTATTTTTTGTTTTTTTGGTTGTTTTGTGGACTTCTCTTCCTTCTTTCTTTCATTCCTGTCTTTCTTTTAGTGAAGGTGATTTTCTCTGGTGGTATGTTTTTATTCCTTGCTTTTTATTTTTTACATAATCTGTTGTATGTTTTTTGGTTTAAGATTACTATGAGATTTGAAAATACTATCTTATAACCCATTATTTTAATCTGATAGCTACTTAGCACTGATTTTATTAACAAACAAATAAGCAAAAAGAAAACTAATAAAAACTCTTCACTTTAACTTAATCCCCCTGGTTTTAAATTTTGTTGTTTCTATTTATATCTCATTTTGCTATGTCATGAAAAGTTGTTTTAGTTATTATTTTTGATTACTTCATCTTATAGTCTTTCTACTTGAGATAAGAGTAGTTCTATATACAACAATTACATATTATAATATCTTGTATTTTCTCTGTACTTGTTAGTATCAGTGAGTTTGGACCTTCAGGTGATTTCATTAACATCCTTTCCTTTCTGATTAAAGAACTTCCTTTAGCATTTCTCATAGAATAGGTCTGGTGTTAATTAAATCTCTCACTTTTTGCTTGTCTGGAAGTCTTGATCTCTCTTTCAGGTTTGAAGGATATTTTTTCCAGATATACTATTCTAGGTTAAAAGTGTTTTTTTTTTTTTTTCTTTTTCTTTTTTTCTTTTTTTTTTTTCCCTGCATCTCTTTAAATATGTCATTCCCCCTCCCCTGGCCTATAAGATTTTTACTGAAAAGCCTGCTGCCAGACATCTTGAAGTTGCATTGTACGTCATTTGTTTCTTTTCTCTTGCTGCTTTTAAGATTCTTTCTTTATCCTTGCCCTTAGGGAGTTTCGTTATTAAATGCCTTGAGGTAGTCTTCTTTAAGTCTGCTTAGTTTTCCATACACTTCTTGTACTTGAATATTGATATCTTTCTCTATATTTGAGAAGTTCTCTGTTATTATCCCTTGAATGAACTTTGTACTCCTCCCGCTCTATCTCCTCTTTAGGCCAATAACTCAGATTTGCTTTTTGGAGGCTATTTTCCAGATTCTGTAGGCATGCTTCATTGTTTTTGTTTTCTTTTTTCTTTTGTCTTCTCTGACGGTGTATTTTCAAATAGCCTGTTTTCAGGCTTACTAATTCTACTTTCTGCTCGATCAATTATGCTATTAAAAGACTCTGATGCATTCTTCAGTATCCCATTGGCATTTTTCAGCTCCAGAATTTCTGTCTGATTTTTTAAATTATTTCAATAGTTTTGTTAAATTTGTCTGGTAGAATTCTGAATTTCTGTCTGTGTTATCTTGAATTCTTTCAGTTTCCTTAAAACAGCTGTTTTGAATTCTCTGTCTGAAAGATCATATATCTTTTGTTTTCCAGGGTTGGTCCCTGGTGCCTTATTTAGTTTGTTTGGTGAGGTAATGTTTTCCTGAATGCTCTTGATGCTTACAGATGTTTTCTCGGTGTCTGGCATTAAAGACTTAGTTATAATATTTATTGTAGTCTTTGTGGTCTAGCCTTGTTTGTACTCATTCTTCTTGGGAAGACTTTCCAAGTATTTGAAGAGATTTGGGTGTTGTCATCTAAACTGTGTCTGCATTAGGGGGTACTCCAAGCCCAGTAATGCTGTGGTTCTTTCCGACTCATAGAGGGACCACCTTGGTGGTGTTAGATAATATCTGCAAGAATTCTCTGGATTACCAGAAACTTTTGTTCTCTCTCTTTACTTTATCCAAACAAATGGAGTGTCTCTCTGTGCTTGGAGTTGGGGGTGGAGTGACACAAGCACCCCTGTGGCTACCACCTCTGGGACTGTGCTGGGTTAGACTTTAAACCAGCACAACATTGGGTCTTGCTCAAGGTCTGCTGTAACCCTTACCTGGCTACTGCCTATGTTTGCTCAAGGTCCTGGGGCTCTACAATCAGCAAGTGGTGAAGCCAGCCATGCCTGTGTTTCTCCCTTTGGGGAGATGAGCTCCTCCAGGCCCCAGGTACATTCACAGGTGCCATCCAGGAACCAGGGACTGGAGTCAAAAACCTTAGAAGGCTACCTGGTGTTCTATTGTACTGCAGCTGAGCTGGCACTGAAACCATAAGACTCAGTTCTTCCCACTCTTTCCTCCCCTTTCCACAGGTAAAGAAACCTCACCCTGTGGCCACCACCACTTCAGGTTCATGGGGAGTACTGCCAGGCTACCATTTATGTTCCCTTGAGGCCTAAAGGCTCTTCAGTCAGTTTATGGTGAATGCTGCAAAGCCCAGGACTCACTCTTCAGGGCAGTGGGCTTCCCTCTGACCTAGAGCAGATCTATAAATGCCATCCAAGAGTCCAAGCCTGGGATCAGAGACCCTAAGAGCCTACCCTGTGTTCTCTCCCTCTGTGGCTGACCTGGTACCTAAGGTTCAAGACAAAGTCCCCTTTACTCTTCCTTCTCCTTTTTCAAGCAGGAGGAGTCTATCACCACAGCCACCACAGCTTGAAAGGTGGTTTCATACTTGAAGTCAGCATGTCTCAAAGTCTTGCTCAAGGACCATGACTTACTACCTGGGTATCACTGCTGATTATTCAGGGGCCAAGAGCTCCTTAGTCAGCAGGGAATAAATCCTGCTATGACTGGATGCTTCCGTTCAAGGCAGCAGGTTCCCTTCTGGCTCAGGGTGTATCTATAAACATTTTCCAGGAGGTAGGATCTATTGTAATGACCTCATGACTCTCCCTGCTGCCCTATCCTACTGTGACTGAGCTGGCATCCAAGTTGCAAGACAAAATCCTCTTTACTCTTTCCTCTCCTTTCATTAAATAGAAGAAATGAGTCACTTTTTTTTGCTGCAAACTGCACTGCCTGGGGTGGGGGAAGTGTGGCAAGAGCACTCCCTTGGCTGCCATGGCTGGTGTCTCACTAGGTCACATGCCCAACAAGTCCACTGGCTCTGAGCCCAGCACAGTGTTAGGATTTGCCTAGGAGTTGTGGTCCTTGTGGCCTAGACTGCCCTTCAAATTTATTTAGGACCCCAGAGCACTTTAGCCTGTGATGGCTAACCTTGTTGAAACTCAAGTTCCAGCCTCTGGGATGGGCAATTCCTCTCTGGCTAGCACTTGACTTAACCCTCCCTCCATGGATATCAGCTGAGTTCAGCCCAGTTTTGCTTTCTGCTGTGATGGGGCAGCACTAAGGTCCAAGGCAAAGTCCCGCAGTCACTGTACTCTCTCCCCACAACTTCTCTCTATGCCAGGGCATGGGAGAGGAGTTGCATTGGTGATCAAATACTATCTTTCCTACCCTCTTCAGTGCCTCTTTCAGTGACAGAAAGTTAAAACCAGGTACTGTGATTACTCACCTAATTTTTGGTTCTTATGAAGGTGATTTTTTGTGTAGAAAGTTGTTAAATTTGATGTTCCTGTCAGGGGTGGTGATCAGTAGAAGCTTATATTTGGTCAGGCCATATTGCTCCACCTCTTTTCTCCAGCGCATAAATTTTTAATTTTAATAAAATCCAGTTATTGCTTTCTTAGATTATGCCTTTGTTGTTATATATAAAAAGTTATTGCCAAATTCTAGGTCGTCTATTTTTTCTCCTGTGTTATCTTCTAAGGGTTTTATAGTTTTGCATTTTACATTTAGGTCTATGATTCATTTTGAGTTAATTTTTGTATAGGATGTAAGATTTGTATCTAGATTCATTTATTTTCTTGCATGTGGATGTCCAGCTGCCCAGTACCATTTATTGAAAAAGACTATCTTTTCTCTTTAAATGTCTTCGTTCCTTTGTCAAATTTCCATTGACTATATTCATGTGGATCTGTTTCTGGGTGTTCTACCCTGTTTTGTCTATTCTCTTGCCAATACCACACTGTCTTATATACTGTAACTTTACAGTAATTCTTGAAGTTGGGTAATGTCAGGCCTCCGACATTGTTTTTTACCATTAACATTGTGTTGGCTATTCTGGGCCTTTTGCCTCTCCATATATACTTTAGAATTAGTTTGTATTTATCCACAAAATAACTTGCTGGAATTTTGTTTAGAATTACATTGATTCTATAGATCAAGTTAGGAAAAACTGACATATTAACATTATTGAGTCTTTCCATCCAAAGACATAGAATATTGCTTTATTTATTTAGTTTCTTAATTTCATTTGTAGAGTTTTGTAGTTCTAATATATGGGTAGAGTTAAGAATTAATATTTTAAGGATTCCATTGTATTTATTCTGTGAATTTCAGGAGCAACCATTTTTACGTATATATATTTTAAACTGCTTTATAAAATTTTAAAAAAATGGTATTCTCTTTTGTTTTCAATAACAGCAGTTAACAGTACTGCTGGTCATCCCTGTGAATTTTGCTCCCTGAACAGTGAAGACTGGTGGCCCAAAGTCCTTTTGCCAAGAGGCCTCTGAACATGTGCATTATTGGATTGCAATCCCCCTGCCTAAGCCGGTTAGAACTCATTCTCCATAATGCAGAGAAATATGATTGTTTTTCGAAGGGATCTTCAGGAAGATGATTATTGATGGTGTTCAATGAACTTTTTGAAATTTAATGCAACATTTTGTAACCTGGGTGTTTTGGGAAAGGAAGGGAGCCATGTACAATCATTGACCTCAGGCCACCAATGCACTTAAAAGCTTCAGGATTCCCTACAGGTATGGAAAATGCCCTAGCCATATGTCACCAGGATCAAGTGGTTAAAGAAGAGGCCCCTCCACTTCAGATATATCCCACAAAACAGGTAGAGTGTTTTCTTCTGTTTTCTGTTCCTGGAGAAACTGCAGTACAGGTATTGCAAAGAAGAACCATTGCCCAAATAATATAAAAACACAAGATCTCCCTTGTATTTGGAGGAGAAAGTGATGAGGCTTGATGTCTCTCAAAACCAATCTGAGAAGATATAGGAGGGTGGTTCTTGATACTCCAGAAGAAATTCGAGAGTGCCTCCTACCTCTTCCCACTATGTTTCTAAGAATGACTTTGTGACAGAGGAAGGTGAATGCGAAAGGCTTCAATGTATTCAAGTGTCTTTTCTGGAAGAATCAATACCGTTTCCTCTTATTGCACTTTTTAATCCTTTAGAATTTAAAGAAAACATTCTTCACTTTCTGTATTTTGAATCTTTGTCATATGGTTGTTACTGTTCAACTTTTTAGTAATGTGCATTTCGTTGCTTATGCTTTATCTCACTCAGTAGATGAGCACCATGTGACCTAGGACACTGTCTTATTACAGTTGCTCCATTTTTTTCACTTCTTAGAACAGTGCCTGGCACATATTAGGTGCTCATTAAATGTTTGCCAAATGAACAGGGAATCTGAGTTCAGTGTCAACTGCCACTCCACTTTTTTAGTCAGCTCTGAGGAAATTTTTGCAATATTCAGTCACTGTCTGCATTTATAAGTCTTTCCAGGTAAGACTATTTTAAATGAAAAAAATTTCAAAATATTGAACATATAAATACAGCCACATAATGATGGAGATATGGTCTGAGATGTGCATCCTTAACTGATTTCATCATTGTGCAAACCTAAGAGCGTACTTATACAAACCTAAATGGTATAGTCTACTACACACCTAGGCTATATGCTATAGCCTATTGCTTTTAGGCTATAAACCTGTACAGCATGTGACTATACTGAATACTATAGACAACTGTAACACAGTGGTAAATATTTGTGTATCTAACATCTCTAAACGCAGAAAAAACAGAGTAAAAATACAGTATAAAATACAGTATTAAAAATACAGTATAAAAATGGTACAACTGTACAGGGTATTTACCATGAATGGAACTTGCAGGACTAGAAGTTGCTCTGGGTGTCGGTGAGTGAATGTGAAGGCTGAGGACATTACTGTAGACTGCTGTAGACTTTATAAACATTGTACACATAGGCTACACTAAATTTATAAAAACAATTTTCTTTTCAATAATAAATTATCTTTAGCTTAATGTCACTTTTTTACTTTACAAACTTTTAATTTTTTTGACCTTTTAACTCTTTTGTAATAACACTTAGCTTAAAATATGAGCCTATTATTACAGTTGTACAAAATATTATCTTTATATCCTTATTCTATAAGTTTTTGCTATTTTAAAAATTTTTATTTTTTTTAACTTTTAAAACTCTTTTGTTAAAAACTAAGTCACAAACACACACATTAGCCTAGGCCTACATAGGGTCAGGAACATCAGCATCACTGTTTTTTACCTCCACAACTTGTCTCACTGGAAGGTCTTCAGGGGCAGAAACATACATGGAGCTGTCATCTCCTAGGAAAACAATGACTTCTTCTAGAATATCAACCTGAGGGACCTACCTGAGACTATTTTACAGTTAACACTTTTTATAAGAAGAATGAGAAGTATACTCTAAAACAATGATGGCTAAATGAATGAGGAAATGAGTGAAATATTTGCTGTGATTACAATGAAATAAATCGTCATTTTTTTCCTCTTATATCGAAATTGGAGTAAAATTAACTTCAAAATAATACTTTTACAGTTAAAATTGTTACTATTTTTTAAAAATCTACTCCCCAAGAGCATCAAAAGTTGACATTGGAGTTCAAATGGCAGCTGAACCATATGATGCAATTTTATGCTTCAATGAAAAACACAAAATTACAGTGTCAGGTAGACATCTTAGCACATATCAGAGTTAGAAGAAACTGCAAATATAACCTAGTCGTTCAGTGGTAAGGAAACCTAGGCCCAATAATTAATTTGCCCAAAGTTCCTTGTAAGCAAGCCACAGATCTGAGCCCATAACCCAGGGTTTCTTATTTCCACCTAGCCCATCCACCTTACTGCAGTCCACAGGCTCAAGTTCCTGTGTTTAGACTCAGAAATAAATTGAAATTCCTTTTGTTTTTGCTGTCCCTTCATTTTCTTTAGCCTGGCTCCATTGTGGGGCCTGGCTCCATTGTGGGAATTCAATGCCCCCAGTAGTGTCCTCTCCTTTATGTACCTCATACTATTTCGGTGCAGTTCACTTGGGGCTCGAGGGTCCCTCCCTCACCTCTTTCCCTCATCGTACAGTCTTCTGAATGGACCTGTGATTCAGGAAATTGACAGGGAGTATGAAAGGGGCGGAAAAGCAGCAGATGGAGTGGAGGGAGGGCGGGAAGTGGGGAGTCTGGAAACAGCCTGGAGGCAGCCACAACCTGGTGGCCTAAGCCCACAGATGCATTGCTTGACTTTGAAGAAGTTTATACACATATTCTCATGAATATTCTCATATGACAATAATATTGTGCAGCTATAGAGCACTTGCAGTCATCTCATGAGAGCCGTAATATAGGGTGGGAGGCAAGTATTGGGATTACAATTGTAATAACTCACTGTAAATAACTTACTGTAAAGCTGCCTGTGAGTTTTTGGCAGGCTATTTAACCTCTCTAAACTTCAGTTTCTGATCTATAGAATGAAGTACACTTTATAGCCCTCTTCGGGTTATCTGAGGATCCAATAAGTTTTTATATGCAATGTGCTTTTCAAAGTATAATTTGCTATATGAATGAAAAGCCTGGCATTTGGCAGAAGAACTGTCTAAGTTCTTATTCTCAGAGCCCACAAGCTGGATGGTTCTAGTGGCTATGTAAATGTTGTTTCATGGATTTGTTACAAGGTGGTAATGTTTAAATACCTAAATTAACAACTTCTATATGTTAGGACATATATATTTCCTCTCCAATATTTTATGCTCCTTATTCCTCTTCCCATCTCCCACCAGTCAAACCTGTCCCCTAGTATGGGTTGCATAAGATAGACAGGGCAGGGGTGGGAAGTGCACACACATGAATCTTCCCTAGAGATAGGGAGCTCCCTTTATTTTACAACCTTGGATGCAGAGAGGGAGAGAATAACACAGGTCCAGGCAGATAGAGCCTTGACAACCGAACAGGTATTTCTGAGCCAAAGTGTGGCATGAGCAAAGCAGCAGGGGAGTGAGAAGACCTGCAAGGGGAGGTAGACAAACACAAGGGATGTTGTAAATCTTGAGGTCTGACAACCAGGTACCAGATAGAATAAAATATATCTGGGAATCTATGTGGACAATGAATATCTAGAATTGAATCAGTCAAGGTCACAGCAGGAAATAGATGATGCCCTAATAGTTGGATAATTTGAGGAGAAATTATTTACAAAGGAGACTGATGACAAGGTGTAGGCAAGCGCGTAGAGTTCAGGAACTTGGGGCTTGTAGCAGCAGAGCTGTTGCCACTGCTAGGCGTGAAATGAGGAGAGGAGGGTGTGATTCTGGAAATTAGAAAGAAAAGAATCAGGCGGAGAAGGCTGAATCCATCTGGGAGCCACAGGGAAGCCCCATGGATGTGATCTTTTTACTTCAGGCCCCAGGGCATGGACTGATGTGGAGGGAACTAGTATGGACCTGGAGTAGAAAAATGGAAGATTTTGAAGAGTCTCACTCCAATTTCTTGGCACTGTACAAGCCTCTACAACTTTAGCATAATCCTGGAGAAAGAGAGGGGTGTGGGAACAAACTGGTTAACATTGAGTTTCTACAACTACAGCAGCATAGGAACTCGAAATAGAAATTAAGCTGAGTCGTAGAAAAAGACATATGTTACAATTCTTGCAAAACATAAGTTTTGGACTGAGAATTGTATCCACCTCATATAATAAGATGGATCCGTTATATTATATGGATTACAACAAGAGTCCATATGTCCAGTCTTACATATAACATTTACATATGTGCACACACACCCCATTCTGACAGGGAATTCATGGGTTTCATCTCCACCAAATGACAATGTAAACGGCATTTCCATCAGCATACAAAATAGAGGGAAAAGTGCTGGCAGAGAGGAAGAACGAGATGAGTAAGAAATCAGTAGGAGTGCGTAAGTCAAAAATGTCAAGCAAGGAATAAGGAAATGGGATTTGAAGTGGCAGGGGCCACTGGTATTATGAGCTGGAGACTTCTGAATGACATCATGACTTTGCAGTCAGCAGCAGAGCAGCTCTTCATCCTTGTCTAGGATGAGGCCAGGAGAGACAGCAGCATGCAGCTAACTAAGGAGAAGCTAAGAAAAAGGATCTGAAGTCCCTGTGAGATACAGAGAGAAGACTGATTTTCTGATTTCCTGTTCTTACTTCTAGTGTACCTGTAGCCTGGCTATGCCTTCCTTATAGTCATCTCCTATTTTAATCTAGTTTTCATGGTGCTCAGTTCTGTGTGTGTCTATTATAATATTTGACATGATTTTCTATAGTTTATTTACTTTTCTGAACCTCTATCCCTATTCTTCATGATGCAGAAGATTCAGTCTAATTTAGTCATTTCATGTTGGAAACTGTCATAATCAGGATTGTTGGACTCCTTCGTCTTAGATTGTGTTGCTGAAGGCCTTAAGCAACAATCACTGGTAGCATTAGTAAACAGGGAATATTCCTCGTTAATACTCTGTTTCACACTATTCTTGCACCCTTTAAGTTATAACTCGTATTATTTGCTCTTAACATAGTCCTTATTGACACTGGTGATCTGTTGAGATTTAACCAACATTCTCGTGTAACCTTTCATGGGACATTCCATATTCTCTGTTGCAGGTTCCCTCATCCCAACCATGAGCTTTTTCCCTCTTTATCCTTCCAACTTCAAATGTACACTTACTCTTGAAAAGTATAAAGGCTCTAAATTGCAGTATATGCTACGGGACAAATATTTAATACCCCTTTGGAGTGATTTCTGAAGATTAATATTATACACCATGGGAAAAAAGAATATCTGTCTGAGCGTGTGTTTGTATGTGTATTTTTCTTTCCAACTAAAGGCCGTTTTCAAACAACATAATTTTTTAGTCAATGTGATCCAGGTTTAAATCCCATTTTTAGCTACTTATTGACTGTGTGGTATTGGGCAGTTTAGTTAAAATTACTAAATGGGTTTCTATAATTGCAAAATTAGGAGAAGAATGTTTACCTCATGGAGTTTGAGGGGCTAAAGGGGCTTGGAACACTATAGATGCTAGGCAACTGTTACCTATTTCTATCTCATTCCATTTCATTAATGACGTAAGTTTGATGTGGACAAAGTAAAAGAAAAAATCGGACCATAAATTAAAATGTAGAATTTTTAAAAAGTTATTCTGTGTTCTTCATACATCTTCCTTTATTGTCTTGAAAACCTCTTGAACCCAATAGGTAAGTGAGATAATTTGTGTGAGGGTCGCAGCAAGGATCTTTAATCAGAGATCTGTTTCCAAAAGCTGATCAGGTATAATGGATAATGTCTTTGATAAATTTTGATGCCTTATGAAAGTAAACTTTATTATGTGCTAAAGCTTTATCCATCATAAAGGAGATGTAGAACAATGAGAAAGAGAAAGATTATTCAGTAAATCTTATTTGGGCAATTGTTTATCTACTTGGGGAAAAATTCAATTTGCATTTTTATTTAACAGCATAAACCAAAATATATTTTATTAAGATTAAAAAGGTAAATGTAGAATATCAAACCCAATTAGTCCTGGTGGAAATAAGAAGTGATTATTTTCCAATTCCTGGATCAGGATGGAAGAATTCATAAAAGAAAAGAATAACAGATTCAACTATAGGAAAACATGAAAATTCTTAATATCTTGGGTATTATGAAGAGAACTTAAAGGTAGAAAAACCAGAAGTTAACTAACTACACATATGCCAAATTATTATTATCTTAATATTTAAAGCAGTTACGTATGTTGATATGACTCCAGAATGTTAATGGGCAAAAGACATGAACAGATAATTTATTATAAAAGCATGCAATGTTATTTAGAACTCGAAAAGATAAAAGGTTAAATGACATAGGATATTCACCTATTGAATTAGAAAATATGAGAATAACCCAACGTTGCTAAGGCTCAGGTAATATTGGTGAGAGTTTAAAGTAGTGGCATTTAGAAAGGCAATTTTGCACTATGTAGGAAAACTCTTAAAAATGCTTATATTGATAAACTAAGAAATCCAATCTCTCAGTTCATCTATGATAGCAAAATACTATAAAATTTATAAAAGCTTCATTATAATAATAGCCTTAATTCATTGGTTGTCTAGCACATGGCACACTTTGCTTACCTTACTTTCACTTCTCAACAAAACTTCTACGTGGCTGAGTGAGGATTTGAATCTGTCTGTTTCAGATTCTGCCTGGGCTCTTTATTACAATTTTATTCTACCCAAGATATCTTTCGTAATGTAATAGTGAAAATCGACCGGGCGCTGTGGCTCATGCCTGTAATCCCAGCACTTTGGGAGGTCGAGGCAGGTGGATCGCCTGAGGTCAGGAGTTTGAGACCAGCCTGGCCAACATGGTGAAACCCCATCTCTACTACAAATACAAAAACTAGCTGGGTGTGGTCGTGGGTGCCTGTAATCCCAGTTACTCGGGAGGCTGAGGCAGGAGAATTGCTTGAACCTGGGAGGCAGAGGTTTCAGTGAGCCAAGATGGCGCCATTGCACTCCAGCCTGGGTGACAAGAGCAAGACTCCATCTCAAAAAAAAAAAAGGTGAAAATTTAGAAATACATTTAAAATCTGTTAAGAATGTAATAGTGAAATAAACTATTGTTGATGCATTTCACATAATGCCATGCAGCCTGTGAAGGTATGGAAACTGCTTACTCTTAAATAATTTTAAATAAAAATAGCGAAAACAAATTACAATATTTCTATTATTTTAACTATTTAAAGAAATTGAATACAAAGAATGGGAAGAAATACAGGTTAATAGTAGCTGCCTCTGATTTGTGGGACTATGACAATCATCCTTTTTATGGTCTGTATACTTTTTGGGGCTTTTTACATTTTTGTAACAAGAATGAATTATGTTCAGAAAAAAGTAAATTTGAACTTAAAAATTTGTGGAGCTTTTTATCTTCTCAGGGAATAGTGGGAAATATGTTATCTCTATTTAGTTAAGTCTTAGTAACATAGTCTGCTCACCAAAAGAAAAATGCTCTGAAGATTGACAGAAGAGGCAGTTGTTCTGAGATTAGGTTATTATTAAAATGTGTAATTAGACAAATCCATAGGGGCCATATGAACAAACAAGAATATCTCTGGCAGCATTGTAGAATGAAAACATTTGATTTATCTCTTGAAAATGTAAGTCAGAGAATAAGAACCAATTTCTAAATCCAATAAAGAAAATTAAATTTCCAACATGATTGGAAGATAGTTTGCCTTACTAATGACTTGCCCTGTGAATATATATGATATCTAGGAAACAAAATATCTCAACAATTGTTCAAAAATTTATTTCTTAGGTGGAAAAATAAGGAAATATTTTTAGGTGCTGTCAATAAACTCACTCAACCTGATTTTTTTTGAAAAATACAACTCTGCCAAAGAGTGTCATCTTTTTGCCCCATTTAGCCTTAAAAAAATATGCTTTGTTATAACGCATGAAGGAAAAAAGCAGTGATGTTTATATTTATTCTTATTTTCGTGGTACAATCCTCTTACTTCCATAATTAACATTGTAATGATTTGATTATGATCAGTTTATGGGATTATTAACCACTCTTGGTTTCTTCTCACCTCATTAACTAGCAAACTAGGCACTGACTGCTGATAATAACCAGTTTCTCATGCACTGTTGCTCAGTATTACCAAATCTTTTTGGTTTTATGAAGCCATTTTCATTAGAGAGCGAATAGTTTTTCTATTTTTTTTTCTTTTTTAGCACATGTCAAAGTCAAATTAAATATGCCTTTATTACCTAACTATGATTTATTTTTTTTTTCCTTAGGGGCAGCAGCATCCATTAAATGTTTCAATTAGTGTTGGGTTAAAATTTGATTTTTAGGTTAATTTCCTAAATACATAGAACTAGTTTAGTTAGAATGACACTGCTCAATTCACCTGGTATCTTACTGACAAGAGTATGAGAAAAAATGAGTTTAAAATAATGAATAATAATGGTAGCTTGACTCTTATTGTTGAGGGACTGTAACAATGAACTTGATTCACAAGTTGGTAAAGTTGTGATTAGGGAAACAGACCACATTTAGCCCATTTGACATGTACTTGTTCTTAGGTGCTTGATAAATATTTCTGATTTTAGTGAACTGGAGTCTACCAGCATTACTTTTTTTTCTCCTTTAAAAAAATATAAATATAATTGATGCTTATTTCCTGTGAATCCCCAAATCATTTCCCTTTTCTCAGTTTTCTAGTGGATCAGTTTTCCTCTTCATTTGTGGAATGTTTCCATATAATGCAGCTATTCATTTTTAAAATTTTTATTTATGATGATTTCTCTGTTGCTTTATGTAATTTTTAATTGACAAATAAGTATTGTATGTATTATGTACAACATATTGTTTTGAAATATATATATATACACGTGTTGTAGAATGGTTAAATTAAGCTAATTAATGCATGCATTACTTCACATAATTATATTTTGTGGTGCGAACACTTAAAAATCTACTCTTTGCCATAAAATGCATTCTTATTAACTATAGACACCAGTTTGTATAAAAGATCTCCTGAACTCATTCCTCCTGTCTAATAAAATTTTTATCCTCTGGCTAACATCTCTCCATCTCCCCACTTCCCCATCTCTCCACTTCCCCACCTCCCCACCTCCCCACCTCCCCACCTCCCCACCTCCCGACCTTCACCCCCTGGTAACCACTCTTTTACTCTTTATTCTATGAGCTTGACTTTCTAAGATGCCACATATAAGTGAGATCGTGCAGTATTTGTCTTTCTCTTCCTATTTCACTTAATTTCCTCCAGGTTTATCCACCTGGCTGCAAATGACATTATCTCATTCTTTCTTATGGCTGAATTGTATTCCATTGTGCGTGTGTGTGTGTGTACAGTATACATATTGTGTGTATATATGTAGTACATATAGTGAATATACAGTATATAGTATATATAGTGAATATATAGTATATATAGTGTATATATAGTATATACATATAGTAAATGTGTGTGTGTATATATGTGTATATATACACACATTTCCTTTTCCTTTACTCATTTATCCACTGATGGACACTTAGGTTGATTTTTTTTTTCCCCAGTGCAGAGCTTGATTCCATTTCTTGGTTATTGTGACTAATGCCACAGTGAACGTGGGAGGACAGATATCTCTTCAACATGCTGATTTCAATTCCTTTGTCTATATGCCTGGAAATGAGATTGCTGGATCATATGGTAGTTCTCTTTTTAGTCTTTTAAAAAGCTTCCATACTGTTTTCCATAATGGCTGTTCTAATTTACATTCCTACCCACAGTGTATAAGTGTTCCCTTTTATTCACATCCTCACCAACACTTGTTATTTTTCACATTTTGGTAATAGCCATTCTAACAGGTATGATGTCTTGTTTCATTGTGACTTTAATTTGCATTTCTCTGATGACTAGTGATATTGAGCATTTTTTCATATACCTGTTGGTCATTTGTACATTTTCTTTCTATGAATAGAAATGTCTATTCATAGCCTTTGCCCATTTTTAAATCAGGTTATTTTCTTACTACTGAGTTGTGTGATTTCCATACGTATTTTTGGATATTAACCCCTCTTCAGACGTATGGTTTGCAAATATTTTCTCCCATTCCACAGGTTGACTCTTCACTCTACTGACTGTCCCCTTGACTGTGCAGAAGCTTTTTAGTTTGATGTAATTTCATGTGTCTGTTTCTGCTTTTGTGGCATGTGCTTTCAGGTTCATATCAAAAAGTAATTGCCCAGACTAATGGAACTTGCCCCTATGTTTTCTTTGAATACTTTTACAGTTTCAGGTATTACATTTAAGTCTTCAATTCATTTTAAGTTTATTTTTGTATATGGTCCAAGATAAGGGTCTAATTTTATTCTTCTGCATGTAAATATCCAGTTTTTCTAACACTATTAAAGACTGTCCTCCTCCTATGTGTGTTATTGGCTCCTTTGTCAAATATAATTAACTTTAAGTGTGTGGATTTATTTTTGGGATCTCTATTCTGTTCCCTTGGTCTTTGTATTTATGATTTGTATGGTACTATTTTGATTACTATAACTTTTTAGTATATTTTGAAGTCAGGTAGTGTGAGGCTTTCAGCCTTTTTCTCTTTGCTTAAGGTTGTTTGGCTCTTTAGGGTCTTTGGTTTCCATATGAATTTTAGGATTTGTTTTATTTCTGTGGAAAATATCATTGGAAATTTGATAGGGATTACATTGAATTTGTAAATTTCTGTGGATAGTTTTGGAACACATATATATATATTTGCATATATAGAACCATCCTTGCCTCCTGGGACAAATACCACTTGATCATGTGAATTATTGTTTTAATGAGTGGTTAAATTTTTTTTCCTAGAATTTTGTTGAAAATTTTTGCATCTATGTTCATTAGTGATACTGGCCTGTAATTTTCTTTTCTTGTAGTATCTGTGTCTGGCTTTGATATCAGGGTAATGCTGGCCTTGTAAAATTAGTTTGGAAGTACTCCCTCTTCAATTTTTTTGGAAGCATTTGAGAAAGATTGGTATTAACTCTGAATATTTGGTAGAATTTGACAGTGAAGTCATCAGGTCCTAAGATTTTCTTTGATAGGAGACTTTTTATTACTGAGTGAATCTTCTCACTCATATTGTCTGTTCATATTTTCCATTCTTCATGATTCAGTCTTGGCATACTGCATAGGTTAAGGAATTTTTGCATTTATTCTAGGTTATCCAATTTATTGGCATATAATTGTACATATTAATCTTTTATAATCCTTTAAATTTCTTTGACATTAGTTGTTCATGTACTCTTTCATTTCTATTTTTTTATTTGAACCTTCTCTCTTTTTTCTTAATCTGACAACTTACTGATTTTATCTTTTCAAAAAACCAACTCGTAAGAGTTGCTCTTTTCTTTTTTTTTTTTCGTTTCTATTTAACTTAGTTATGTTTTGACTTTTCTTGTTCTCTTTCTTCTGCTAACTTTGGGCTTTGTTCTTCCTTTTCTATTTCCTTGAGGTATAACACTAGGTTGTTTATTTGGAGGTCTTTCTTATTTTTAGATGTAGTCATTTGTTGCTATAATCTTTCCTCTTAGAACTGCTTTTGCTATGTTCAATAAATTTTGGTACTGTTCATTTTTATTTATTTCAATATATTATTTAAATTTCTTAGTTGGTCCATTTGTTGTTCAGGGGCATGTTTTCTAGGTTTCAAATGTTTACGAATTTTCTGAAATTTCTCTTGTTATTTATTTCTAGTTTTAGAAATTGTGATCAGATAAGACACTCAATATGATTTCAATCTGCTTATATTTTCTAAGACTTATTATGCGGCCTAATATATGGCCCATCCTGGGGAATGTTCTGTGTGTGCTTGAGAAGAATGTGTATTCTGCTGCTTTTGGATGAAATATTCTGTATACATCTGTTTTGTCCATTTCATCCAATGTGTAGTGTATGGCTAATGTTTTCTTATTGATTTTCTGTCTAGATGATATGTTCATTGCTGAAAGTGAGATATTAAAGTCCTCTAATATTATTGTGTGACGGTCTATCTCTCCTTCTATATCTATTAATATTTGCTTTATACAGTTAAGTGCTCTGATGTTGGGTGCATATATATTTACAATTGTTATATCCTCTTGATAAACAAATCCCTTTATCTTATATAATAACCACCTTTGTCCCATTTTTTTAGTTTTTTTACTTAAAGTCTATTTTATCTAAGTATAGCTATTCCTGCTTTCTTTCATTTTCATTTGCATGGAATATGGGAATATATTTTTCCATCTTATCATTTTCAGTTTATGTGCCTTCTTATAGGCAAAGTAAGTGTCTTGCAGGCAGCATGTAATTGAGTCTTTTTTGGTAATCTATTCAACTCCTGCATGTCTTTTGATTAGAGAATTTAATATACTTACTTTTGAGGTAATTATTGTTAAGTCAGAACTTAACTACTCCCATTTTGTTAACTGTTTTCTCATTGTTTTGTAGATAATTTGTTCCTTTCTCTCTTACTGTCTTCCTTTGTGATTAAGTAATTTTCTCTAGTGTTATCCTTTGATTTCTTAGTTTTTATCTTTTGTGTATCACTTTTGTGACCTATGTATCTACTTTGCATAGCTTTTGTGACGTGGAGCTGGAGCAGGTCTGAAACCTGGGTATACAGGGGCTAGCTTGGTACTCGGTGGGCTTGAATTCTGTATTTACATGGTCTACCCTGGAAGCTGAGTCCGTGTGTACCAGCTTGGTTACCAGGAATGTGGGAGCCAGCCTGATGTTGGAGTGAGCCTGAAATCTAGGGTTGCTATCGGGGCCAGCTCAGTGCTGGAGGAAATCCAGAGCCTGGGGTACCTGGGTTTTGCCTGGTCTTGGGGTGAGCCTGGAACCTGATTATGTGGGATTGTCCTGGCATTGGGTTGGGTGTGCCTGCCTATCTGGGGCTGTTTGGTGCTAGGGTCAGTCTAGAGCCTGGGGCTGCTGAGGTTAACCTGGTGTTAGGGAAGGCCCAGAAATTAAGTCTGCTAAGCAGGCCTAACACTTTGGGCTATAGGTTTCTGCCTAATGCTTGGGTGGGTTCGGAGGCTCAGTCTGCCAGTACCAGCCTGAATCTTGGGGCTGTAAGGAATGGCCTGGAGGCTTCATCCTTGGGTCCTGACCTGATTATTAGGACTGTTGGGGGCAGCCTCATGCCAGGACAGGTGCCTGAACCGTGTGACCATGCAGGTGAGCCCAACGCTGGGGGTGGTCTGGAACCTGGGGTCACCTAGATTGGCCTGGTGCTGAGGGCAGTCTGGAGCCTGGGACTACTGAGCTTGGGCTGGTAGTGGGGCAACCCAGAGACTGAATCTACCTGGCATGCTTAGGCCCTGGGGCTGTGGGCTCCAGCCTGGTGCCAGGGTGGGCCTAGAACCTCCATCTTCAGCCACTACCCTGGGGTCTGGGGCCATGGAGGCCTACCTGGTGCTGGATTTTACTGGGGCAGGTCTGGTTTTGGGTCTGAAGCAAAATATGCAGTCAATCCCCTCTCCTTTCCCCACTTGGAGAATATCTCTCTCCATGCTATGCTGCCCAGGACTGGGAAATGGATGACATAGGAATGTAAAACTGTCCTTTCTACACTCTTCAGTATGTCTCTTCTTGTTTCTGTGCTACACCCAGGCGTTGTAACCTTTTACCTGGTTTTCTTATCTCTTGTGAAAGTATCTTTGTGCACGCATAGCTGAATGAGTTGTTTCTGCAATGAGATGAGCACTGAAGAGTCCTAGCCCACTATCCTGCTGATGTCCTTGTAACTTTATTTGTGGATCTCTTATATCGGTTTTACTGTCTTCTCCCCTCTGTACAACCAGTTAGATTTTGAGGAATACAAATGAGAGAATTTTACATTTCATTTTTTTTCTAGAGAGGTAAATTGGAGTTCAGAAAAGTTACATGATTTAATTAAGCCATTAGACCAATGTTTTCTGAATTTTTGTCTATGAATCAGGTGTAAGGCAGGCGTTTTACTGTCTCTTTCTCTCTCTCTCTCTCACACGCGCACACACACACACACACAGCAGTTTAGTGATCAAATTAGTTTAGGAAGGGATGAATACTATGAGTTGTTGGTGATTAACAGTATATATTATGTACTAAAGACTCTGAGATATTTGTACATAAAGCAATCTATAAACTTAATTCATTAAGTTTAATTTAATGCATAGTTTCTTTTGTTTTGCTTATATCTTTCCTTTTATTTGAGGGTTTTTTGTTTGTTTGTTTCTTTTCATTTTGCTTCTTAACCATTTCCTACATATATTTTCAATCTTTATTGTTTTTCAATAAATGCCTTTTAGGTTATAAATTTTCCTCTGAAAGCCTTTTGGGTTACAGCTCACAAGTTCTCAAATGATGTAATTCACTACCATGTAGTGCTAAATATTTTTATTTTGCATAGGATTTCATGTTTAATCTGAAAATTGCTGACAATATTTTAAGAAATATTTTGTTACTCTGTGTTCCTAGAGGGGCACAGCTAGCTTATCTCTTTGACATAACCTGGCATGGCACATAGTAGGTACTTCATGAAACCATCGTTCTCAGCAAACTAACACAGGAACAGAAAACCAAACACCACATGTTCTCACTCATAAGTGGGAGCTGAACAATGAGAACACATGGACACAGGGAGGGGAGCATCACACATCAGGGCCTGTTGATGGGTGGGGGGCAAGGGGAGCGAGAGCATTAGGAAAAATAGCTAATGCATGCAGGGCTTAAAACCTAGATGATGGGTTGCTAGGTGCAGCAAACCACCATGGCACATGTATACCTATGTAACAAACCTGCACATTCTGTACATGTATCCCAGAATGTAAAGTAAAATAATAATTTTTAAAAAGCTCGTTGAAGTGAACTAAAGTTTTTTAAGGATCACTCAGACTATGACAGAAATGAGGCTAGATCTATATCTCTTGATATTTTTAGTCAGGTCTATTGAGAGAAAATTTAAATATAACAAAATTAGGCCAGGCATGGTGGCTCATGCCTCATTCCAGAACTTTGGGAGGCCAAAGCAGGAGGAGTGCTGGAGCCCAGGAATTTGAGACCAGCCTGGGCAATATAGTGAGAACTCATCTCTACACAAAAAAATTTAAAAATTTAGCCAGGCATGGTGGTGTGTGCTTGTAGTCCTAGCTACTTAGATGGCTAAGGTGGGAAGATAGCTTGAGCCCAGGAAGTCAAGCTGCAGTGAACCATGGTCATGACACTGAACTCCAGCCTGGACAACAGAGTGAGACCTTGTCTCAAAATAAATAAATAAAATAAAACTCACCTTGTTTATGGACTTGACAAATGTATATAGGCATGTAACCACTGCCAGAATTAAGATATAAAACATTCACATCCCCTCCGAAAGTTATTTTGTGCCTCTTTGTAGTCAATTTCCTTCTCTTCCACCTCCAGGCAACCATTGAACTCTTTGTCATTATAGTTTTGCCTTTCTAGAGTATTTTAAGAAGAGAAGCATATATCATATCACCTTTAGTATCTGCCTGCTTTCACTTAACATAAAGCACTTGAGATTCCTCCACATCAATGCGTGTAACAATAATTCATTTCCTTCTACTGGTGAATAATATTGCACCAAATGGCCAAAACACAGTTTGTCATCCATTCACCAGTTTATGGAAGTTGCCATTTAGGTTCTTTTTAGCAATTATAAATAATGCTGCTATAAACATTTGTGTACATGTTTTGTGGGCACTTATTCCTTCATCTTGGGTAAATACATAGGAATGAAATTGCTGTCTTTTATGATAACCATATGTTGGTGGTGTGGTTGTGGGGTGGTAGTGGAAGGGGAAGGAGGACATTCTGTGATGTCCTGGTGTAGTAGAGAGTTTCTTGGCCTTCCCCAGTGGTGACAGCACACCTCTAATGGCATGCATATAAGATACTGAGGCTGGGCCCAAGACTGTTTCCTGGCCCTCCTCCAGGAGTAGATAATTTTTCTTTTTTATTCTGTCATCAACAATAGGTTTCTAACCTGTGCCTGGGAGTGACAAGGTTTTCTGCCTCTGTCACGGAGGCTTGAGGATTTTGTTCTTTCTGAGAGTATGATCTGGGCAGGGAGGCTGCGGTTCATGCTTTCCCAGTAGTGGCTACTCTACCCCTTCTCCTGGGCTGTATCATCTAACAGGGACCCTCCCCAGTTACCTACTGTGCCCCCATCTTTTTTTATGAGCACCTCATGGAGATACATGGAGATGAGCCTGGGAGGGAGCAGCAGCTCCTCCCGTGTCTGGGGCTGCCAGGGATTCTACACTGTCACAGCAGTCCACACTCAACCTCCACCAATGCTTTAAGGTTCAGCTGCTTCCTTCTCAGCCAACTGTATGGCAATCAGTGCCTTTTTCTCCCATGCTTTGCCCTCTCTGAGCCAATCTACTGGTGCTTGATTTAATTCAATTTCCTTCAAATACAAAATAAAATTAAAAGCAATTCAACATGGTGTGTGTGTGTGTGTGTGTGTGTGTGTGTGTATATATATATATATATATATAATATATATATATTTTGTAATGACAATTTCTGTGAATTCTATTTTGGGGAAACAATGGAAGAAAAGATGATGGTGGAGGATCAAAGTCTGAATCCCATAAGACGTGGTTCTCAAATGAGCCTCCCCTAGAACACTGGGATATTGCTAAAAAAATTTAACTACATTGGTATCTTCCCCAAAACTCAGAAAATATTAAGTTTATGGGTGGAATTTTCTGAATTTGAAGTTTTTGCCTCATAATTTGCTATTATTTTAATAGTTTGGTAACTGCTGCTGATTGTTTACTCAGTAGTATATGCAGCTAGATAAATAATGGGCACAAAAATGGCAAACTGGACAGCTAATGAAGCCTTTTCACCACTTCATAAGGTAATTGGGTTCATTGTAGATAGTTTTAACTTTGTGAAATATCATTTTCTGAAAATTTCTGTGTATTCTGAGAATATGGAAATCTATATCATTTTAGAGATGTTAAAAAATTTAGCATTTCCTACAGAAACTCTGAGGAGTTTGCGGATAAATCCTACAAAGCAAAGGGGATGATGTGGCCCAAAATTAAGATCAGTAAGAGGTCTTTGATTTCAGTCTCGTGTTGTTTCTGTTATGTAAATTTTTACTGTCATGGATCATGATATTTCAAGTCATTTGAAAAGCCAAGATTTCAGCAAAGTCTATTTGAAGACCTAAAGAGAAAACATGTTGAGCCTAAATACAAAGCTTGTACCCAATGGTGAGGGGAGGGTTTAAAAAACTTTAATTCATGCTAATTTCTATGTTGTAAAAGGAGATGAGGAGTCTCCCAAGACTGATGTGAAAAGAGTTAAAACATAATCTGAAGAATTTTTAGCTTTTGTTAAATTTAATAAGTGAATAATACTTTTGCAAGGCATAAGGTGTCCATGTTTATTAGAGCTGAAGAAATTCTGGGACCTAAGATCCTCCTTCAAATCTGGAGTCTATGTATATATTACTTTATATTTAAACATATGCAACACAAATATACCTTGGTTGGTACCCATATATATATTTATTTTTAGTAATATTCACCACTAAAAATTTTGTTTCTAGTCTATAAAACAAACTTCAGTATATCAATATTTCATGGTACTCCACAGTGTGTGTGATTTCCATGCAACTTATCACCTGGGTTTGAGTTGGCTTCTGTGATTTTTCACTTGATTTACCTTGGATGTTGGGGTGTCATCCTGAATTTTGGGCTGGAAAATGACTGTGGCTTAATTTTCTTATCTGTAAAATGGGAATCATAATCATGCCTCCTTTATAGGGCTGTTATGAGAATTAAAGAAGGCATTGCTTGTAAACTCCTTGTTACAGTGTCTAGTCATAGTAAGCATTCATTAGAGTTTAGCTATCATTAATATCTGAAGTGGTCATGGGATTGTTTTGCTGGTCCTGTGGAAGAGCTATGCATCATTGTTGACATTCCTCTCTTTCAAATGGAGAGAACAACAGTGAAATATTATTGGCCTACTAACTGCAAGCATTTATTTGTGTGGATCAATTCAGATAATACTCATTAATTTATGCCACAACTGTAAAATACCCTACACACATAATATGTTGGAGTTGCAAAGTTAACAACTACTCACACCTAGAAAAAAATTCTCGTTGTTATTTTATACACCTATTATTTTAATGCCAGCTGTCAAGTTTTATTTTATGCTTTTTAATGTTTTATTCTTCTTGGTTTATTTATTTTTAATTATAGAAATTTATAGGGTACAAGTACAATTTTGTTACATGCATAGATTGTATAATAATCAAATCAGGGCTTTTAGAATATAGATTTATTTTCAGTAAAAAACTTTTCTAACCTTGAATTTAAGACACCACTTTCTTTAATTTCTTTCATGTCTGACAAGCATAGGTGTTAGTGTGGTATTTTAGTTTAGTTCAGGTTATATAGTCAATTCAGTAAAGCATCTCAGAGTTCTAAAATCATCCTTTGGGTGGCAAGCCTTGGCCAGAATGTCAGTCTAACTCTGCAAGGGTTTTCCAGTTATCTTCTTTCTCTTCAGAGCCAGCAGAGGGAGCACCAGTCTCTCCCTATCTAAACAATCATAATGGCTTTTAAACATATGGTGGGCCTTTCATAATTAAGTTTTGAAAAAGAGATGTAGTTTGAATGAAGATATAAAACTCAAAGTATGAATATGCATTAATTACTTTAATAATGCTGCCAAGTTTAAATGTACTCAAAATGAAAATGTTCAAGACTACAGGTCATATGGAATGAAACTGGGAGCTATCAGGTAACTTTAACACAACCTAATTTAGAAAATACTGTCAGAAGTAGAAGAGAGTAGAAGGCTAAGAATGCCTGAAATTATTTAATAAATATTTATTGAGTACTTGCTATGTTTCAGATTGTGAGCCAAATTATGACATGATAAAGATGAACCAGATTTAGCCTGGGGAGGTAGGGAGGAAAAGGTTAGGAAAAGCCACTTAAAAAAAATAATGCCTAATTTCTAAATAAGAGTTCTAAATAAAATGTTTGTTGAATGAATTAATACTAATAATATGTGTATTAATAATACAAAATTATCATTTTATACGATGCTTGAAAGTTATGGTGCTTCTACATACATTACTCATTTAATTACACTTAGGACAGGTTTAAGGTCTCAGAGATGGTAAATTGCGTAGGTAGGTCACTAACTACAAATTAGTTAGCTTTATAATCACTGTATCTGGTGTGTACAATTTGTCTTTTTAAAATAAAAGATATCCGCTTGCAAATAGTCTTAGAACATGAACATATTTCTTTGGTAATATACAATAATCTCTTTTAAAAGTTTTTTTTTTCAGTTAGTGGAAAATAATTAAAAACTATTAAGGGCCCATGTTTGAAAGATCAAGAAGGTTTACCAGTGGAAATAGATCTAAATATAAAGCAAGAGTCTAGGCAAGAATTTCATTGAGATCATTAGACAAGTCTTAGTTGAAGGAAGTACACGGTTATGCCATTCAGAAAATTTCATATATTAAGAAGAAACAGTCCAAGAAATTTTACTAGTGGGTCTGCTAGAATGTTTAGGATAATATATCATACATATCTGTGTTCAAAATTTCTTTGAATTTGTTAGATCAGGCAACTCACCTAATATTCAGAACTAAATTTTGGATCAGAAAAAAAAGTTATCCAAATTAACTTCAGATTCATTCAACTTTGTAGATAAACTTTAGGATATTAAAAAAGTAAATGGATATTATGATGCCTTTTAGAGCCATAAATAGGCACGTAGATCTTTCAACAGTCATATTACTCTTATCAGGGATGGACAAGAACTCAAAATGTATCAAACAGAAATGAAGCATATGAGGTTATTAAAATTTGATTTAGGATTAGAACAAAATACATCTGTTCTGGTTTTAGGTTAGATATGGTGATTTCAGTTTTACTCAAGATAACACATAGCCTTGACCCTACCACTTCTGCACTTTGCTTCCAACAATTAAATATTTTAAAAATTTGCATGGATTGTACAATCATATGAGATAATAATAATCCTTTTAATGGGCCATTATAGAAGTTAAGACAGGTAGATCAGTAAATTATCTAGATTCTGAACTATATCTTTGAACTCCACTGGACTAACAGCTTCAGGGATGGTCAAGATAATCACATTTGTATCTCCTGATCTGTCATACAACAAGCTCTCAAAGAATGTTGAATGAATAATTAAATGAATAATAAATGAACATTGAGTGGGAATACTGGATTTAAGAAGTTGCTTTTTTTTTTTGTGAAGTCAGTCATGCTCCATGCTCTCTTGAGAATTTACATCCGAAAGTAGATCCTTAGTTTTCCAGGAATACGCGTTCAAGATATACAACTTTCATTATTTGAAAAAATCTCACTTACCAGAGGGATTTTTGTCTCCTACCTAAAAAGAAATGGCATTGCCACGTGTATGTACATTATCAAAAATAACATCATAGCCAGTGACCTTCACAGTTATCACAGTAAGTCTGTTGTCAAAAGTTTCATCTTCGTAATGTAAAGTGGTCTGAGAATTCAGTGATGCAGATATGTACATTCTTTTGAGGTTTACCTCTTCCCAGAAATCTTTAGTGATTTTTTAACCTGGTGGCATGAAATCAGTACAAGGAAGACAGAATTCTCTGATCTGCAACATAATTGGGAAGGAGACTAAAGAAAGCAAGAATGAGGACAGAACAGATGGGAGAGAAAAGAGATGTGTTTGTCAGTAGAATGAAAATACTGAAGAAATGCTCTTTCTGCAGTCCCATCTCCAAAACCTTGACCATCCAGATATTACCATCTCCCAGGAAATTCCTCAAGTAAAGTCTTCTGCCAGAACATCTCCTTATGTTTTCCTTATGGCACATACTTTACCCCATGTTGAGATTTTTTAACTTTTAATTTTGAAATAATTTTAAGTTTACAAAAGAGTTGTAAAGATTGTATGAAGGTTTCCCATATATACCTCATCTTGCTTCCTCTAAAGTTAACATATTACATACACCTAGTAACATGGACAACATTAAGAAATTAACATTTGTCAATAATGTTATCTAAATTATTGTTTACTTCACATTTCCTGTTTTTCTACTAATGTAATTTTTGTTTTTGTTGTTCAAGGATCCAGTCCAGTGTGCTACATTGTAATTAGTCATTGTGTCTCCATTGTCTTCTTAATCTGTGGCAGTTCCTCAGTCTTTTCTTGTTTTTCAAGACCTTAATATTTTTGCAGAATACTGGTCAGGTGTTTGTAGAATGGTCCTCAATTTGGATTTGTCTGGCGCTTTCTCATATTTAGACTAAGGGTGTAGATTTTTGGAGGAAAATGCCACATAGGTAATATGTTATTTATTGCATCCTCTGAGGGGATACATGATATCACTATTTTTAATTACTGATGGTATTAACGTTGGTCACGTGGGTGAGATGGTAACTTCCAGGTTTCTTCATGTAAGTTTACTATTTTTTCTTTTCCATAGTCTGTTTCTTAGAAGTGTGTTAATAAGTGAGTCACTAGGTTTATTTTAGTGATGGAAAATAAAGCCCTTGGAGGAAGGAGTATGAAGAATTTATGGATATATGTTAATATCAATAAATAATAGATAAATATTTATTTAAACATTTTATAAATATTTTGGAGGAGAAATACTTTGAGAATATGCCAATATCTAATTCCACCTTAAAATTTCTTTTTATCATTATACCTCTCTAGGTAATGTGCCTTTTTTACTCTGGCTGCCTTCAAAATTTTCTCTTTGCCCTTGATTTTCAGCAGTTTGGATATAACAAGCCTAAGTACACTGTTGTTTTTCGGTTTATTTGCTTGTGTGATATATACCCTATTGGTGTTCCTTGTACTTTGTGGGTCAGTTTGGTGTCTCTCATTATGTTTGAGAAATTTTTGGCGATTTTACCTTCAGGTACTTCTGCACCATTTCCTTCCTTCTCTTCTCTTTCCACCTAGTTCCAGTTACGCATATATCAGACCTCCTGATATTGTTTCACAGCTCTTAGGTGTTCTGTTCTTTTTTGCTTTCTTTCTTTTACTTTATTTTTCTGTTTGTGTTTCAGTTTGTGTGATTTCTATTGGTTGACATTTAAATTCACTGATTGTTTCCACTGATTCTTTCCTCAGTTGTGTTGAGTCTACTGATTAGCCACTAGTCATTTTAGAGGAATGACTTATAAGTCATTCTACATCTCTTACTGTGTTTTTGACTTCTAGAATGCCTATCTGATTTTTTTGTAGCTTTTTTGTAGTATTTTCCATCTCTCTTCTGGATTTACCAATCTGGTCTTGTAAGTTGTCTACTTCTCACTGGAGCCTTAAATGCATTTTAAAAGTTATTTTAAAATTGTCCAATAGTTCCAATATTGGCGTCATATCTGAGTCTGTTTCTGATTATTGCTTTGTGTTTTGGCTTTTAAAATGCTTCCTAATGTTTTGTTACAGACCTCTTGTAGAATGTAGCTATTCTACTACTATTTGCTGGTAGGCATTGAATATGGAGTTTATGCTGACCTGGTCAGGAGTCGGGCTGCATGTGAAGTTTGTTGTTACTATAATTACCCTCGGGGCTCCCAGACTTCAGATAAAATTTTCTAATAATTCCGCTAGTGTTTAGGATGTGAGCTGGTATGCCAAAGGTTATTTTTTCAACCTCCTTAGTTTGGGGTTTTCCTTTCGCAGTATGCTCACGTGATAATCTGTTTCTTTCTACCCTCTCATCCATAATTAAGCTATTAGTTCTACTTAATGCTTGTTTACTTGGTGGTGGGTGGCTGGAGAGGAAGCTATTCTCTGATATTTTGGTTAAGCATCAGGTTTAGGCACTGTGTCCTTGGGTCCCTGGTATATGTTCCTGCTTCTCTCCCATTGGTATTACCTGCTTTTGTTTTCTATTCTGTCCTCTAACCAAAATGGATTTCCACCAATGCCCTAAGATCACAGTTTTTGCTGCTCTTCCTTCTGCACATTAAGACTTTTGTTTTATAGGGGAAATACAGGTAATGCATTGAGCGAGAGTCTTGGAAGCAACTACTGTTTTCTTCTTCAGCTAACACCTTAAGACAATTTTTGTCAGTGTCTTAGTCCATTCCTTTTGTTATAAAACATCATACACTGGGTAATTTATAAGTAATAGTAATTTATCTCTCCTCATTCTGGAGGCTGGAAAGTCTAAGGGCAAAGCATTGGGAGATTTGGCATCTCGAAGAGGCTTACCCTCTGCTTCCCAGATGGCACACTGTTTCTGTATCATCTTGATGGGATTAATGCTGTGTCTTCACATGGTAGAAAAGTGGAAGAAGGAGGCAGTTATCTGAAGCCTATTTTAGAAAGGCATTAATCCCATTCATGAGGGTGGAGCCCTCATGGGCTAATCTCCCTTGAAGGACCCCACCTCTTAATACCATCACTTTGGGGATTAAGTTCCAACACATGAATTTTGGAAGAATACATATATTTAAATCATAACTGTCAGGATTTTCACTGATCTTCCCTGTGAGTGCCTGGGGGTTCATGGTTCATGCAGACAAAGTCTACAAGAGCATCGTCCTATACTTGCAGTTCTTTGGGGATTGGCATTCTCATGCTAGCTCACCATCATCCTCTAGGTAAAAATTCACTAAAATTTTTTAGTTACTTTTTTTTTCTTTGATAGATGGAATCTTGCTATATTGCCCAGGCTGGGCTTGAACTGCTGGGCTCAAGAGATTTTTCTGCCTCAGCCTTCCCAGTAGTTGGGACTATACTGATATCTTTTTAACCAGCTAATATGGTATCTGATATTGTCTGCCTCAGGTAAGCAAATACTCGGGTCATGTATCTCCCTGAGGGCACTGTATCTTCTCAGTCTGCAGATTAGTTGGTGACTCTCAAACATCAGTTCTTTAGTGGGTTGAAGAAACACATTAATTTGCACTTTGTATATATAGCTTTGTCCTTGTTATAAGATAGGAGCAACATGTCTGAGCTGAAAAACTCTGATATTGATTTTAAGCATCATCTGTGCTTTTTTGGTCTTTATTCCTCACTAACATATTTCTCAGAATTCACTGTGCATAAGAATCAACTGAGAAGCATGTTAATGATAGATATTTTTGTGTCTCACCTTCAGAAATTGTGATTCCATAGTCTAAGGTAGACAAAAATAATTTGTATATTCAGAAAGTTCCCCAGGAACTTTTAGCAGGGGATCCCCATGCTACAAGGGGCTTTGAAAGGTGGTATCCTTTCAAAGGTAAGCTCCTACTTAGGGATGGTAGCTTGCTCATCGTGATATCTCCCAGTGTGTTCAGGTGGATGCCTTGTATATGTTAGCTTCTTTATAAATATGCATTAATAGTTCCTAGTTTAACAAGAGCAGAGGTGGGAAAAACCATCACTTGAAATAGTCTAACCTTTCCTCATGTCTGTAAAACCTATCCATAATTCAAGGTTCAAATGAAGTTTCAAATCTTCTCACTAACTCCTTAGTATGGGAGGAGTTCAGGGGCAGTGAGTCAAGAAGGCTTTTTGTCAGTAGCTGGTTGTGTGATTTGGCTAAGGCACTTAAACACTTCTTCAATTCATTTTGTACTTCGATTTTAAAAGTGTAAAAATGGAATAGACTTTGGATCACAAATGAGCTTTATCATGAAAATCACTTGGGAGGTGTTTATTTTTACTCGTATGTGTTTACATATAATGTATGTGTGTATAATGTACACACATGCATTATACATATGTGTCTTTGTGTGTATATATATCTATATATATGCACACACATACTCTCTCTCTCTCTCTCTCTCTCTATATATATATATACATTTGTCTTAATCCATTTTCATTCCTATAAAGGAATACCTAAGGCTAGGTAGTTTATAAACAAAAGCAGTTTAGTTGGCTTACTGTTCTGCAGGCTGTACAAGAAGCATAGTGCCAGCATCTGCTTCTGGTGAGGGCCCCAGGAAGCTTCCACTCATGGTGCAAGGCAGAGGGGAGTTGGTGTGTAGAGATCATATTTTAGAAAGTGAGAGGAAGCAAGCAAGGGTGAGAAAGGGAGGTGCCAGACTCTTTTTAACAATCAGTTCTTGTGAGAAATAATAGAGCGAGAACTCAATCATTGCTGGAAGGATGGCACCAAGACATGCATAAGGGATCTGCCCCCATGACCCAAACACCTCCTGCTAGGCTCCACCTCCAATGTTGGGGATCACATTTCAACATGAGATTTGGAGGGGAAAATATCCAAACTATATCAGTATAACATATAATATGTATATTAATTATATATTAGTTTTATATTACATGTTAATTATATATGTTATATTAATTATTTTTATAATTATAATGTATTATATAATTTAATAATAATAAAATATATATAGTATGGACACTATGCTAATCCCTGGAGATACTGATTCGGTAAATTGAGGAATTTGCTTTTTTTAGCCTCTTTAGATGATTCTAATAATCAATTGTATTTGGAAACCTCTAGATTATATGCTTTCTAAATTCTCAAGTCCAACCCTCTGTCTCTGTCTACTGAACTCCCCAGATAGACATGTATCATCACAGGGTAGTGACTAAAAATATAATAAATTTGTATCATTTCCATTTATATTTTCACCCTAAATACATTTGCAATATACACTTGATGATGGAGACTATGTATCAGTCTTCTTTTCTCTTGCATAGAGTTCCTAGCACAATTTATAGACTACCCCAAGCAAGCTGGTAAATTTTTGTTGATTGATGGAATGACAGTAGCCAGAAATTAGAAGTCAGGGAGGACAGAGAAGCTAGAGATGGCTGGGAAGATACGGGTGTCTTGGTCGTAGCTGCATGAATAGAATATCTTGGCAGAGGGATTTTAAATAGATGGGTAGGTGACAAAGGAAAACCTGGAAGAGAAGAAGGTGGCAGCAGTCAAGATAACTAAGCAGTTGATGAGCATCTTAGTTGAGAGGTTCAGAAATGTGGAGGTGGGCATGACACTGTGAACATGAGAAAGAAGGGTATATGAGGGGAAGGCAGAGATGATGAGTGGAGGCAGCTGCATTTCTAAAGCCTAAGGATAGTTTTCAGGAAGAGAGAAAAGTCTAAAGTTTGGGATTGAACAAACAAGTGTAGCACAAAGACTCCAGAAAGCTTTAATTCCTGAAAATCAAAAGAAGTTGAGATTTCAAATTTGACGTAACCATTTGGTATGAGAAGTAAATGCTGTCCTGCTCATCCAGGGGAAGCCATGTTAACCATCAAGTATGAAAGGCTGATTTTGATTTGTTTCATTGATTTTATTAGTAGAATAGTTTCCAGGAAGGACGTGTAATCCATAAATTACTTAAAATTGATATTTGTGCCCTACCCCTGAGGTCTCACTGCAATGGATTGGAGTGAACAAAAATTGATGATTTTGAATTGTCTTGTTCAGAAATTATCATGAAGTCCGTGTTTCTTTGGAAAGGAGAATCAGTGTTCAGTTGTTATGCCAAACAAGAAGTAATTCCCTTTTTCAAAGGCACCTCTGCAGCCCAGAGATTGCTGATCCTGTGAAGAAAAGGCAGTCATCAAAGAAAACAGCCACAGACTTAGAGAATTCACGTTGGAGAGGCAGAGAGCTGCCATGTTACAAAACCAAAGTGTAGAAAAGTATTTGTCAGAAGACAAATCTTGACAATGATTAATGGATAAAAGTGGAGATTTTAAATAAGTGCAAGAGCAAAGATGTGGGGCCCATTAGACAGAAATAGGTATCCCAGAATGGAAAGGATGGGACCCAGATAGGAGATCCTGTTCTGGGCCAGTCCCTTAACCTCTTTGTTCCAGGCTTATCATAAGTTCCAAGAGAGATGAAGTTTTGGTAGGCAGAACTTCCTATGTATCCGTTCCATTTCATTGCATTTTAACATGTATCTAGGTAACATTATCAAGTACTGAGTTATTTGATCTCAGTAAATCCTTTTGTCATCTTCTTAAAGTTCTGAATAAAAGCACCCCTCTAGGTATTATTAAATGTAAATGCTGAGAATAACTTAATTAATAATCATGGTCAAGGTTGTGGTGCTAGCATCAGTACTATAGAGTAAGCATTACTGTGGTTGTTTGGCCACCTAACAACTGTCAGCCATTTGAATTTTACTGATGCTTTTGGGGGAATTTGTTCATTTGTGGGCAATTTTAAAGTCAATAATTTGTTCTGCCCTGCCTTAGAGTAAAAGCCAGCTACAGAACTCAAGATAAGCAGACTGGACTTGCCTAGAATCTCTCTCTCTCTCTCTCTCTTTTTTTTTTTTTTTTTTTTTTTTTTTTTGAGATGGAGTCTCACTCTGTTGCCCAAGCTGGAGTGCAGTGGTGCGATCTTGGCTCACTGCAATCTCCACCTCCTATTTCAAGAAATTCCCCTGCTTCAGCCTCTCAAGTAGTTGGGATTGCAAGCACCCGCCACCATGCCCGGCTAGTTTTTTTTTTTTTTTGTATTTTTAGTGAAGACGGGGTTTCACCATGCTGGCCAAACTGGTCTCCAACTCCTGACCTCAGGCAATCCACCCGCCTCAGCCTCCCAGAGTGCTGGGATTACAGGCGTGAGCCACTGTGCCCGTCCTTGCCTAGAATCTTCAGCTGACTGAGTCACAAAACAAAATATTTGGAACTCATTAATTCTAGCATTTGGATCTAGGAGATGGTTGGGTCATCAAGTTCTCTTGCTTTGTGGTCCTTCCTGTTCTGTCTTAAAGCCCACTTTTTCAGCTTCCCTTTTATTCTGTCAGCATCTTGTATCACCCAAGTAAATTAGCTTTTTAAGTTTACCAAAATTTATTTTTGATGTTTGAACTATTTTCATATATAGTACAACTTACCCAATACAGTGAGCAAAACCAGATAACTAGCCTCACAATTTTCAGAAAGAGAATAGTTTATTTTGGGTGGTACTTCATATTATTAGAAGGCCAACAGGAAGAAAGGAGAAGTAAATATTAAAAATAGTTTTGTTACTTGTGGGTGCCCTGGGTAGTCTTTGTTACGCAATGTTAGTTCAGTACATAGTCAGCTCAGATTTGGCCCATTCTTCTCCTATTGTCAGCTTGTGGAACCAAGTGCTGCAAATATTTGGGCATATGCAATGAGTATTAGTTTATTTTTAGTCATATAAAGAGGAAGACTGAGCCAAGGAAACAAAAAAAAAAAAAAAGGAGGAGCAATCAGCTCCCATATGCACTCAGGCTACAAAAATGATGTGATAGGAAATACCCAAAATATAAGAGTGGGAATTAAAAAGGGTACTCATGTGTGCAGGTGATATAAAATATATTCAGGAGTCTAAGGCAGACCATCTGAACAAAATGTGATCACCATATGGGCAAAGGCACAGACTCTGAAGTGTGATTTCCTCTGTTCCAATCCACATTCCACTTACCTAGCATTGTGACCTAGGCAAGTTACAAAATCCTCTGTGCCTCTTTTTTCTGATGCATTAAGTAGAAATAATTGTCATACCTATCTTACAAATGCTTATTGAGGATTAAACGAGTTAATACAAATTCAGTGCTTAGAGCAGTGTCTGGGAGATAGTAAGTGTTTAATAAATATTAACTATTAGAAAGCATTGGTAAATACAATTGCGGTTCAACAGCAAGCTTCTCTCCAGGCTAGAGTGTGGGCGGGAGGAATGAAGAGCACTTAGCTGGAATCAGCAGTGAGTTAGTGAGGATCAAGGAATGTTCTCCTAAATCTGACCTGAATTTGGAGATGAAAAGATGTGGCATAGTATACCCTGGAGGAAAACTCAATGAACCTACATGGAAAAAATCCCAGATAGAATTCTCACCTTTTTCCCTCTTTTTCTTTCTATTAAAAAAATTCTGCTCTACGATAGAGGCAGAAAAATTCTTAACCTCTTTGTTTTCTCATCCATAAAACAGACACCATAACTCTGTGTGTGAAATGAAATTATCTGTATGAGAGCACTTTGTAAAGTTATAGAAAGTTTGCGCTATTCAGTGCCCTTTCAGTTGCAAGTGAAGGAAGTTCAACTCAAATATCTAAAAAGGGAAGTAGAATTAATTGGCTGCTAAAACTGGACAGGATATTGGGTATTTTATAGGCTTGAAGGACAAGCTGTAGAAACTTGCTTATAAAAGGCTGTAACTAGGCATTCAAAATGACCTGGATGTTTTTTTCCTCTTCTCTATGACCACCCCAGGGAGCATTGTTCTTATGGTATTCAAGGGGAAAAGCATGCCAAGGGTGCAAGGTAGTACAAGGTTAATGGTGTCCTTTGGAGATGTCACATGTTCTCATCCTTGTTTGACTTTGCTTCCCTTTGCACCTTAGTCTCTTCTACACCAGATAGCTTTCCTCTCAAAACCTTAATATGGCCACAAGGAGCTTCAGCTTGTATCCTTCTAACACTATAACACACAAAAAATAGAATCTTTCCTTTAGCTTGAGTCGAAATTTCCCAAGAAGGACTCTGATTGGCCTGACCTGGGTCCTGTTCCTATTCCTGAACCACTGCAGACTGGGGGAAAGGGCCCTCTGGTTGGATGATCCTCTATCATGTTCTTACTGTTCCTGTGATTGTGTATATGGTGGCTGGAAGGAAGGGATACCTGACTGAAAACCCTTCGAATCATGGGGAGTAGAAAAGAGGTTCTGTTATTCAAAGAAAGGAAATATGAAAGACAAGCTAGCACTACCATGGTCCGCCACAAATGAAAGCATTATTTCCTAATGCTTGAGATTATTCACTATCCTTCCACCCTGCATTACTGTGAAGAGTGTGTTGTGCAGTAGCTGCAGTTATATGACGTTGTGATATATAATAAGCCTAGATTTTCCTATTGGAAAAACAAACTTCTTGCTGAATTAACATATTTCACCTCGGCTGTACAATTATTCTTCATCATTACCCTTTTGGAGAACTCTAACATCATCACAAATGAGATATTACTTTTCCATAAGCTACTTTCATGTGGGCATGCTTTTTAAAAGTCCTGAAAAGGGGTGGTAACTATCTCCATTACTAAAAGACTAGAAATTCAAAGGGCATTCATTTGCTCAGTTTATCTCCCGAGTGTTTTCACAAATACCAAGAAGCCAGCCTGGTTTCAGGAAAGAAAATGTGCATTTATCAGATGTACTTGCTGAGGCACATAAACAAATAGTACTGGGACTATGGAAATGATATGTGGATATGTTTCTGGAAATTTAAACAAAAGAATTATTCAGAGAGCTAAAGAAGGTATCTGGAAAGTGATAACCCTTTGAGGGGCCCTAGAAAGATTAGAGATATATGTAGGTGAAAAATAGCTTATATAAAAATTGACAGTGAATGGGTAGTCAATTCAAGTTTAAAATCACAATAAAGAGCACCTTCTCTTTTCCTCAAAATTTCTTTACTCATCATTTCTAAGTTTCTATTTCGTATTTTCCTCTTTTTCCTTAATAACATATTTCTCAGAATTTGTCTATTTTAAACATCATTCGTTCAACTCTATACAAAATCTTATTGATATAATTTTAGCCTTTTATTTTCTCTTATGTGTTGCTATTATTATCTCCGCTTTATAGATAATAAAACAGAGGCATAGAGGTGTTAAATAACTTGACCAAGCTTGTGAAGCTGGTTAGTGGCAGAGCCAGCATATGGACCAAGACAGGCTGACTACAGAGCACATGCTCCAAACCATCTCATCTTGCTGCATTTTCACTAAATTCAAGGCAAATGTTTGAAATCCGGTGTGTGGTCAAATTCTTCTCTCGCAGAAGACTTTATGTGTGATCAGATACATTGTATTCCTCCATTTATTAAATATAACAACAAGATTATAATTTTCTTGAACATGGTCCTGAATACAGGGATAATCTGAGAGCTAGAACCATATATCTCTTCCTCTTACTAGCTGTGTGAGTAGGGATAGACTTCTCAGATTTCTTCACTTGTAACAAAGGGAACTAACTGCTTGACGCATCTCAGAAATTATTGGGACAAAAGAGATGTGAAGTGTGAATTGAGGAAGCATTAAGAAAATTGACACTGTGAAAATGAAACAAATTGAAACCAACACCAGCTCCTCACAATCTCTTCTCATCTCTTTTCCTGGTTTTATCCTGTCTAATTTAGATCATAAACTCTCGAGCCTGAAACCATTACCCCTTTATGCAGAGTACCAAGACTGGTGTCATTATTTAATAAAAGCACAAGAAGCAGCAGCAGCAGCAGCAGCAAAGGTTTGAAGTTAAATCCACAGACCTGAAGTGGAAGTTATATTGAGTTCCAACTTTAGTTCATTATAGCAAAGTTAAAGATAAGGGAATGGATCTATTTTCTTTATTTTCCTAAAACTAGTGTAAATGTAGCAATTTAGAGTGCAATCGAGTGTCAGATTTCTTGTATAACATTTTTGTCTCAGCTTCTTTACAATTGTAAAATGTTTTGAATACACTAGATTGCACAGATTCCAAGGAACGCAATATTTTACATTTTCATATCTCATACAGTCAGTGGAGATTTATGGTCACTATTGTACATGTGGTAGTGGAAATGTACTTGGCTTCACCTGATCACACATGCACTTGGTCATCACTGGTCAGCGTTATCTCACCTGAGTTATGAGCATTTGCATTACTGCACGTGCTGAATTACTTTGCCATTTAAATTGGCTTCAGATAAATTCAACAATACATTTGGCTTTAAGACAAAAAGTTAATGTATATGCAAAAACAGAGGAGTGGTGTTTAGATTTGATATTCGTGAAGCAAATATTCATCATTAGAAAAATAATCATTATGCCAGATTGTCTTGCAAAGAAAAAAGCAAGTGTTTTTATGACGTCCAAGAAAGAAACATACCCACAAGTAGCTGAAATTGGGTTATATGTTTTCTACTGAGGCGCAGCAGAAGGATTGCTTATCACAACAAGCCATAGAACCAAAGGCAGAAGAAATTGCAACTCCCTTGAGATAGATGAGAAAAATTACAAAGCAAGGAGAGACTGCTTTGATACAAGAACTCTTTCAACAAGTATAGAATAAAAATTTGAAGTGACAAGAAAAGATTACATTATATTTATGGCGTTTTTCCCCTTTTTCAATTTGTGTATTTAAAAATATTATAATGTACTGATGACCTCCTAGAGATGATGAAATATGGAATCGACTTGTTGTATTGTGTGAGGATTAAATAAAATAATATAGGCAAAGAGCTACTGCTGTGCTTGACATATAGTAAGCGTGTAATGCATGCTAGTCATTATTATGATCATCAGTAAATAACAAAGGTCTTTCACTTTCATATCTGCTCTCTAAGAGATTAATGGGGGTTGGAAACAGCTCAGGTGGGATATACTTTATTTGAAAATAATATGTAGTTTGTGTTCTCAGGGAGAGCAAGGAAAAGTCTAATAGGCAGTATTAGGAAACATGACAGGTGTTTCTTAAGTTAAAGTGAAGAATGAAGTGGAAGACTTTTCCCAGCATGCTCAACATGAATGACTTTTTCTGTCTTTGACTGGAAGTTACTCTTTTACTACCTTAAGAAATTGCTACCCAGCAACACGATAGACAAAGCTTCAGCTGCATTTCCTTAGCCAAGAAAATTGGAGACATTTCTACCTTGGCCTTTTATTCAAAAAGTGTAGTGTTAATTTCAGTGTGCCACTTCACAAAAAGATATTCATAGTTTTAGAATTTGTGATTTTCACAGCTTATTTGGAGCCATAAGCGTATTGTAAGGACTTTATTGAAAAGTTCTCAAGTAAACAAATGTTGCCTGAGCTCAGTGAATTTACACAGTGTTCAAGTACACTGAATTCAACCTCAAAATTTTAATTTTCATCTAACTCAAGCTGTTGCATTCCTGAAAACATAGAAGATTCTATAAAGTCACGAGTGATGCTAACTGGGCTGTGAATTTTTTTCAGGATTAATTCCCTGGTTAGAAAAACAAACTTTTGCTGGGTGCGGTGGCTCACGCCTATAATCCCAGCACTTTGAGAGGCTGAGGCGGGTGGATCACCTGAGGTCAGGAGTTCAAGACCAGCCTGGCCAACATAGTAAAACCCTATCTCTACTAAAAATACAAAAATTAGCCAATTGTGGTGGTGGGCGCCTGTGATCCCAGCTACTCAGGAGGCTGAGGCTGGAGAATTGCTTATCCTGGAGGTGGAGGTTGCAGTGAGCCAAGATCACACCATTGCACTCCAGCCTGGGCAACAAGAACAAAACTCCATCTCAAAAAAAAAAAAAAAAAAAAAAAAAAAAAAAAAAGAAAAGAAAAGAAAAAAAAAGAAAAACAGACTTTTGAGATACTTTTCCAAAGTGTCTCTTAGATTGTGTTCAAGCATCTCTATTAAAAAGTTAATTGTTTTTTTTTAAACAATTAATATTGAAGTATGAAAGACTCACTTGAATATATTTGACTTTTATTAATCAAGGTAACTACAGAAAAATAAATTAAGCACATAACACCACTCCCCTTCACACACATACATTTTTAAATAACTGTGAAAGGCAAGCAAAGACTTTTACCACTTTTATTATTTCAAAAGCACAAAGATAACAACATATGTTGTTTGAGGTTTTATGAGTGAAAAACCTCTCTTAAGACAAAGGAACAATAAGCATTTTAGTGCCAAAATAATTCTGGGTTTATTCTTCAGAAAATTATTTTATTTTGCTTTTGTAATATAATTTTTATTGCTACATTCCAATTTTTTTGTTCTTGAAAACTATTAAACTACATAGAAATACCTTGGCTAGTAGATACCATAATAAATGACTCACGAGACAATTGCTCTAGTAATCAAGCTATCAGTCATGATACAGCAACTCTGGACAAGTATAATGTGTGTGTGTCACAGAAAGTTAATGTGGCATGTTCACTTATTATTATTATCATTATTATTTTTTGGAGACAGGGTCTCACTCTGTCTCCCGGGCTGGAGTGTCGTGGTACAGTCATGGCTCACTGCAACCTGGACCTCCTGGGTTCAAGCGATCCTCTTGCCTCAGACTCCCAAGTAGCTGGGACCACAAGCACTTGCCACCACAGACAGCTAATTTTTGTATTTTTTATGGAGAGGGGATCTTGCTATGTTGCCCATGGGGTCTCAAACTCTTGGGCTAAAGCAGTCCTCTGGCCTCAGACTCCTAAATTGCTGAGATTACAGGTGTAAGCCACTAGGTCCAGCCTCATTTATTGATATTCTTGACAAGGTTATTCTTAGTAAAAAGGGGAGGGGAGCAAAATGCTGATCAGGGGCTTATTTGTTGGCTTAAATTTGTCCTCCAGTGTCCAGGTTAAGGAATGCCTTTTTTTGTATAAGCCACTCAAAAAGTTGTCACTACTTACCTTCAGCTTATTTTTCCTGTAGGGGAGATGGAATTTTTTTCTTTACCCATCACAGGTTCATGACTGAGACCCCTATAATAAAGACAAATTAATAAAAGAAAAGCATACAAATTTATTAAATAGAAGTTTTACATGACACAGGAGTCTTCAGAAATGAAGACACAAAGAAAGAGAGAAAACTGTATATTTTTATGGTAAGCTTGATGAAGGAGGATAGTCATGCCCAAGTTTGAACAGCAGAAGGGAGCATGATCCAATGGTAATACACTGGAGGGAACTTGGCAAGACCTGTGTGTTCAGATTCTTCTTTGTTTTTCTGTGTCTTCAGTGATGGTATTCTTTTCCTCCAGGTACATGGTGGGTACCTCTGGAATAAAGGTTTTACGACCTACACCAGGGGAAGATGAGCTAACTTTCATAGCCCTCTTCAGGGGAGAAGGGATGAGGGGAAGTTGAGAGTGACCTTCCTGCTTCTACTGTTTTCTCAAATGTCAAGGTGTCATATTTTGGGGTAGCATGTCCTGAACCCAAAGGATCTGACGGACTGTAGAAGAATGGGCATGACTGCTGAATCTGGTTCAGATCTTTAAATTTATAACTAGGGTTTTCCAAAATAGAAAATGATTTTTTTTCTATTTTTTCTAAATGTTATTGACTCAAGAAAACTGTTGCTACAAAAATCTAAGCAATGATGATAAAATTTTATCCAAAATATTACCTTTCATTATTGTTTATTTGGCGAAAAGTACTTTGACTGGTGCTAGATAAATCACAGAATAGAAAGGAATGGTAAGACAACAATTCAAGTGTTTTATTGTCTCTTTGTGTTTGATAGTCTACTCTATTTTTGGAAGTGCCTTTTAAGCTCTGGGAATGTAAAACAATTACTTTTCAAACCACTGAAGTGCAACCTAAATATAGTTAACACCTCATCTGGCTTCCAGGGTGTAAATTAACTTTGTCTACAGGCCATCAGGAATATTTAATGTTTTTTATTTGTGAATCATCAGTATTATAGAATTTGACTAAATGTAATAAAAAAGATAAGCAACTGCATAAAAAATTTTGAAAGCAATTAGGAAACAGGACATTATTTTTTATGATTTACCACAATGAGTGACATACTTTTCTCTGATCCTCAAGTCAATCAATTTATACATTAATTCCTCTTCAGAAGAACACTGTAATAATGTTAGGAATTAGTACTCAACCACCTGCTGTTATTTCAAATGCATACACATTGATGGAAAATACAGGGGCCCAAAACATACTCTACCATCAGCCCACGGCTCTTCTGCTAGGAAGGAGGTGGCAGTTAGGCACAGAACAGCACTGCACGAGGTAGGCAGAGTTTCAGAGGCTCTGCCACATGAATGTCCCACTAAAATAATTTTCTAGTGGAATACTTGAATCAGTACATGGATTTGGCATTGGAATAAAGACATGGCTAGCCCCTTCTCTATTAACTCAAATTTAAATATTTTTTCTTTCTCTTCCTCTCTCCTTGCTCTGTCCCTTCTTCTTTCCCTTCTTCTTCTGTCAACTGTTTATCTTTCTACTTTGGGTCGCTTTTTCAATCTCTGTCTTCTACTATCCCTTCTTCCCCTCTCCTCTCTCCACGTATTCTCCCTTTGAGTTCACATTTAATCTACAACATATCAATATTCACATAAACCCAATTCTCCGTGTGTAGCCCTGATCTCTCAACCACGAATTCACCATTCCAATTGCCTGCTGGACACTTGCAGCTATGGTTCCTTAAGTCCTTTAGACTCCACTTCTCTGTTAAACGTGTCTTTTCCCCCACTCCTCAAACCAACTCTTGGTCTTCTCTTTCCTATTTCAATGAACGTTTTCACCAGTCCTTCAGCTATCTGGGCCTCAGCTCTTACAGTTATCTTTACTTCTCCTCTTCTGTCTCCTCCTACATTCAATCAGGCATGTGTCCTCTTGATTATATTTTGTCACATCCTTTAATTTTCACTTCTAATATCAAGATCCTAGTAAACTTTTATCATCACTCTTCTTAGTGTTCTGGTCATTACCAATTCATCCTTCAGACCATTGCTAAGATATTTATGATACTAAAAGACTGGTAAGATCCCACAAGAGTCATTTCTTCTGCTTATCAAAAACCTTTGATGAGGGGCAGAGATAGGCAAGACAATCAGAGAAGAAAAATAGAGTCCATACTAGATATCAATATGATTTATAAATAATACATATTGACTTATGTATCATATAATATTTCATAAATCATGTATCATAATCGATCATATATCATACTAGATATCAATACGTTTTATAAATGATAGATTAAAAAATATATTTATGAAACATCAAAATGTTTTATAAATGATGTTTTATAAATAATATACACTTCAGATGTCGAATATAATCCAGACAATCTGTTACTTGAAAAGGATAGATAAATAGACATGGAATCATTGACAAAATTGCAAACACAATGAGAAGTTGGCGTGATAAAAATAACTCTTTCAATAGATATACACATAAAGAGATTCCAGATATTTAGCCCCTTGATTTAGGAGAAAGATAGTGCTGCTGTGCAGTGGGGAAGAGTGGTTTTTTCAACAAATGGTGCTAGGCCAATTAGATATCCATGTGGAATAAAATGAAATGGTGGTCCCTCTATCATGGCTTATGTGAAGAATCAATTCCATATAGGGCATGAAGATAAATGTGAAAGAACAACCAAAGGGACACACAGAAAAATTATTAACCAAAAAGTATGAATACATCAAGTTGCATTAAAATTAAGACACTTAAGTGAAAATTCAAGCTACAGTGAGGAAGATGTCTACAATACATTTTTTCTGACAAAAGAAGAGTAGTATAGAATATATAAAGAACTCCTACCGAATAGTTAGAAAAAGCAAGTAATTGGTCTGGCACGGTGGCTCACGTCTGTAATTCCAACACTTTGGGAGGCCGAGGCGGGTGGATCACCTGAGGTCAGGAGTTCAAGACCAGCCTGACCAATATCCCGTCTCTACTGAAAATACAAAAAATTACCCGGGTGTGGTGGTGGGCACCTGTAATCCCAGCTACTTGGGAGGCTGAGACAGGAGAATCACTTGAAGCTGGGAAGGCTTTACTGGGAGTCAGAGGTTGCAGTGAGCTGAAATCGTGCCTCTGCCCTCCAGCCCGGGCAACAAGAGCAAAACTCTGGCAAAAAAAAAAAAAAAAAAAAAAAAGCAAAAGCAAGTAATTAATAAAATTGGATATCTATGTGGAAAACATAGATAACAGACACTTTATAAAAGAGAATATACTTGTGGCCAATAAATATCTGAAAAGGTGCTAAATTTTTTTAGAGATTAACGGGGTATACACTAAAACCTCAATGAAATACCACTACACACCCACCAGGATGGCTAACACTTTAAAACCTGAACAATATTGGTGCTGGCAGGAACAAGGAAAGGTAGAATATTTATAATCCCTGGCGGAAATGCAGAATTTATATAATTCGCAGAACAACTATTTGGCTGTTATAAACTAAAACTGACTATATGACCTGGCAATTTCATTTGTAAATAAATACCCAACAGAAATGGTTAAATGTGTGCATTAAACAATATGTACAAAAATATTCATAGTGGCACTATTAGTAATAGTCCCAAACTGGAAGCTACCTCACTGTTCGTCAATAGTAACACAATAAGTACATTTTTTTTCATGTTTTGAAATGCACACATTCTACCAACAGTCTTTGGAATCTTGGTTTCTACACACATTCACCTAGTACTCACCTTACAACACCCTGAATTCCTGTGCATCCTGGGTCCACTGAAATTCCAAGCTCACGGGGCGTCGTGAATGCTATATGCAAGCGGGTGGCAAGAAAGGTGGACACGCACATTTTGTGAGTCTCCTCTGCTCTTACATCTACTTCATTGTTCCATTGGATTTCACTTACAAAACACAATATCAATGATAAAATTATTAAGAATTTCAAGATGACAACAGCAAAGAATAAAGTAAACATATGCCCTTCTGGGTGGGAGCATTCCCTAAAACCAGCTCTTCCTCTTAATCCTACTTCAGAAAAAGTTTGTTAAAAAATACGAGAACAAATAAATATCCCTTGATAGTTCCTTCACTGCCTAGCACAGTCCAAATTCTGTAGCAAAATAGAGTATTTAAAACTCTGGTCTCAACTCCCCTCCCTCACTCTTTGCCTTACCTGCCAACTAATCCCACCCCCAGTATCTTTCCACCTCAAAACCTGAGAGTCATCCTTCACCCCTGTCCTAACCCCTCACAGCAGATTTGCTTGCCTTACTTTGAGCATATATTACAAATATATCCACTTTTTCATAGAAATAGATCACTCTAATCTAAGCCCTGTGGCACCTGAGCAAAATGAAAGCAAATGCCAAACAGCCTGAGTGTGAGGGTGTGGGAGTGTCCATTCCCCTTTCCCCATAGCCCTTCACAGTCATTCCACAACCAGTGGTCAGAGTAGCCTTTAGAAAATGCCATTCAGTCTCTTGAAATGATGTCTGTATTCAAGTAAAAAAATTAGAAATTAAAAGGAAAAAAGAAAAAAAAAATGCTACACAGCACTGCTCAAATTCTACAGAGGCCTCCGAGTCTCTTGAGAATGAAATTCAGACTTCTTCTGGACCCCAAGGTACTGTCTGCATGCTTTTGATTCTCTTCTCTTCAACCCAGCTTCCCTTTCCTTCTTAGGACAGACCCTTGGCTTTTGTGTTTGCTAATTTCTCTATTTTGAATGCCCATCTTTGCATGGCTGTGCCCTCCCTGTTTGGACTCAGATAAAAATTCCTCTGCTCAAAGAAGGCTTTGCTGACCACGAAATATAAACTAGCTCTCCCCCACCAATTCTAGTCCTTGTGATCATAGGATTATACTGTTGTCCCTCCTGCCACTTACCAACACTTGCAGTGATGAGATTGATGAATTTACTGTATTTGGTGGCTGGATCCTCCCCACTAGACTATCAACTCCAGGCTCTCTTGTTCATGGTTGTATCCTGAAGGCCAAGAACAATGTCCAGCACATACTACATGTTTACAAATATCACATTTCATTACTGCTTTCTGAAAGGATGATCAAAGGCTCTCCTCATTCCCCTGGTTGTTTTGGCAGGTTTTTGTTTGTTTTGATTTGTTTTAGTTTTTTTGTTTTGTTTTTGTTTTGTTTTGTTTTGTTTTGTTTTTCCCTTTGAGTCTCCTCTGCTTAGCCAGTGAGCAGGGTTTTGTTTAGGTAAGGGAATATTAAGAGGCATGTGGAACAGGAAACTAGGGCTAAGGGCTGGGGCTGGCAGGTAGAAGATAGGGAGTGGAGACATGATGTACATTCTGGAAAGGCATTTTTTTCTGGGAAAGAGAAATGCTCAAATTGGATTTCAGAGATTTCTGATATGTGATGAGACCCTTTCTTCTCCCCAAAAAAACCATCCATGAAGTCTAGAAGATTCATGAAGCATTTGTGAGTTTGGTGGGGAGGGGAGGCTTGTTGCCCCTTGTGATGACATAGGGTTCATGTATAAGGTAAGCAAAGGAGCCTCAACAGCCTGGTCGCCTTTGGGTCACACCTATCCTTCAAACAATATGGACTGCTAAGTTTGGTAAAATTAGGTTATGCTTTCTTTGGCTATTCCGTTAGTTTGTAATATTATTGCCAAACATCCCTTCCTAGGCAGCCTAGCATGGAAAATAATTAATGGGTAAAAGCAAGGATTATTTTAAAGCCCAGTTCTTCCCTATTCTGAGCTGTGTGAACTTTTGCAAGTTGCCTATCTTCTCTCTAAAATGGGTATCATACTACAACCTTTCTTATTTGTCATGGTCAAATAAGATAATGCATTACACAGTTACTGGCAACATATGGACCCCTTAAGTGTTAGTTTTTATTTTCTCCCCTTTGGGGGTCAAATACCTGGAGGACGGGGTGTGTGAGAGGAGATTTCGTCTTCCATAATTTCAAATCCCGTGGAGGAGTCCTGCAAGATGTCTTATAAGGCAATTTCAACAAATGTTTGTGGCAAATCTAGGTTTTTAAACATTCAAACTTGAAATAAATTTGTTCTCTTGTATAGCAATCCTTTCAAAAGGACCAGGTCCTATTGTGATTTATTTGCATTTACACCTTTCCTATTCTCCTCCTCAAAAGGAGTGTCATGGAACACCTAACAAACCAAACAACAAACAGACACACACAATCTCAATTGAATTATTTTTTCTTGAGAATATTAGTGACACAAAAATAGTTTTGGAAAATAAATCTCTGGGATTATTCATTCACTTCTTTCTTCTTTTCTACCAAGAACACCTATAACTCATCACTATCTTTTACTGCCCAATATGTGAGATCTTTTCCACATCTTATCTCCTTAAGGCTCCGTCACAGCAGGGCGAAGATACTTTCTGCTCAGTAGTTCACTTCCAAAGTCTGTAGTTTGCATGTGGTATGTGCTCTGGAAGGGCAGGGTTGAATTGCATAGTGGTTAAGAGCTGGGTGATCCTCATTGTATTATCATATAGCACTTTGCACAAACCTCAAAAAGACTCTGGATTTGTTTCTGGTTCAATGTGTGGAAGAAGCCCATTATTGAAGACCTCTTACCTATTCAGTAAATGTCTACTTGAGGCTACCTAGTGACTGGAGAAAACCCTGCTCAGTCTCTTCCCACTCAATGGGACAGAGGGTTTGCCTCTGTGAGTCCTAGAGTGGCTATGTCCGCACAGAGCCCCAGTGGGCTTTCTCGTACCTGGTCAGCTTTGGAGCTGGTGTGTCTTCATGGAGCACCTCTGAGGAGACAGCTCTGGGGTCTTGGACCCTGGCACTGCCTGATTCACCCATTCATCCATCTACTCACCCTTTTACCACTTCTTACTGAGGTGCGGGAGACAGAGCACATCAGATTTCTGCTTCCACAGAGTTGATATTCCAGTGCAGTACCATAGATAAATGATGACCAGAGACTCTCCTATTGGATTTTTACAAAACTTTGTCTTCGCTTGTTTGTAGGACTTGATGCTTTAGATTTGAAGGTAGCTATGAATTGTATACTATCTTATTTTATGAGTATAGTGTTTCTGCCTATCACTTCCAGATTAGTTTATCAAATTTTCAGGAATGAATAACTATGATTTATTCATTTATTCAATAAAACTACATGAGAAGTAGCATGTGCAAACCAGAACCAAAATGTTTGGTTTAAATGTCAGTTTACCACTCAACAGCTACGTGACCCTAGGCAAGCTACTTAATCTTTTCTACGCCTCAGCTTTTTTCTCTGTAAAGGGGGGATAATCATAATATTTGGCTCATGTCAGAGAGAAAAGTTTTTCAGTGACATGCTGTAACCCCTCAGTATGCGCTAGCTATCATTAAGGCAGCACTTATCATGTGGCAGGGGCTGTGCTATATTCACATCAAGGTTGTTCCTCACAATAGCTCATGACATTGTTATCACGAGCCCCATTTTACAGATAGCAAATTTGAGAGGCAAAGCTCTTTGCCCAAGAATACAATAGAGACAAGGTTGAACCCCTTGTTTGTTTGGCTTCAAAGCTCATGTTTTCAGCAATATCTTATCATTGCCTCTCACCTGTGGAGTTCCTGACTTCAGTGCAGAGGATCCAGACGCTCTTTTATAAAACCGTGTGTGTGGAGCAGATTGATTCACATGGAGTTTCCACGTTTTATTGAGGTCTCACTATGAGCCTGGCGTTTTTCCTGGAGCTAATCCACATCATGATTTCACAATACAGGACTGAATTCAGAGGCTGTGTTGAATTAATTTTTTCCTCCTTGTCATTTAAGGTCAGGATCGGGCACAGCATGTTGAAATATGTATTGTTCACAGCCTTTTTCTGTTCACTGAACTTTCCAATTAGTGTTCACTTAAATGGATGCCAGGGAGAATTTCTTACAAGTTATGGTGTCATGTTGAATTGTGGTGATTATGAAGGCTACAGTGACAGGAAAGACCTAAGATATATATATTTTTTCTGTTCTCTCATTGCTTGGCAAAAACTGTCTGTGAAAAATAATCATTAAGTTAAGAATTCCCTGATACAAAACAACATTAAACCATTTTTTGGGTCATTTTGTTGTTAAAAGTTCTTCTGATTTAAATGTTCCATTTCCTTGAGTTTTGTTTTTTAAATTATAGTTGTATATGGTGCCCTTGGGGTAATGTTATATTGATTATCAAATGTCTCTGGTGCATTTCTGCTCTCGGTCTATTTAAACATAGAACAAAATAGTGTGGGTTTTCTATCTTTCATTCTAAATGTCATTTGCTGTGAGCTATTTTCTTGCACTCGGTTGCTTTCCTTTCCTTTTGTTTATCTTATTTAGCATATACTTTCAATTTTTACGAAATTGGTTATAATATGGGATTACACTGTGTTCTGCGGGTGAATTTGAACATTAGGTCTGATATTTTATTTTGTGACAGAAAGACTAGGGTATTTTTTTTCTCTTTTATTCTCCTTCAAAAAAAAGCCCCAGTGAATGAATAATTTAAGTCCTTGAATTCTGAAGAACATATTTGAGTATTTCATGGTACAGGCATCTTTATTTTATGTTTCTTTCCCAGAGGCAGGAGAAGTACCAGGTATTATAATATGAACTCAATCAGTCATGTCCTTTCCTGGGGCTGTGTGGTGATGAGAGTCTCACCTCTATGAGGATTTAATTCATGGACAGGGAGAGAATTCAAGGAAGGCCGCTGTCATCCTTATTCAATCTCCATTGCTTTTTACTGGTGAGTGTAGTAGCACAGGCTTGTCATTTCCTTATGCTAAAACTGAAAGGGTGGGTTTTCCTATGAAAATACAGTTGTCTCTGGAGTTTTCCAAGGATCACTAATTCATGGTAAGGGTGTGGCAAGGGGTTGTCTGTCTAGTTGCTACCCAGCACTATTACAGCTTTGTGTAATAGGGATGAGAGTAAGGGAGTACTTTTAATTATATTTTGATTCTTGTCTCCAGATCAGTTTTATCAAGATCGATTGTGGCATTTGTGGCTATCTCAATGAAAAAGAGCATGTGAAAATTAAAGAAAAGTGATGAATTTGCTCATCAGCAATTCAGAAGGCAAAGGTAGCAGAGGATAATTTATACTGAATTGCAACACCTCTCTAGGTTCAAGGCCATTTCAGGATGTGGCAGATAGCTAGTATAGCTAGCTTGCCTTTTAGAAATAGATTGGGCTTCTTTGTAAGTTGGTTGTTTGGAATTCAGGAGGATAATAATCTATAGAAACATTATTTAAAATATATAGTATATGTATTATAATTCCTAGGCTAGCCCAATAACACCCATTTAACTCACAATGCAATTGGAGGGTGGCACAATAGTACTAATGAAAAAACAACGATTTAGATTTAGAAATGTGTTTGGAGTTTCAGTTACCTCCATTGTGGCCCTGGTTTTAGGATTCAGTATTTTTTTTTTTTCTTCATCTCTACCAACTCCATCACTTCCCCAGCTGGCCACATAGACATATTTACTTCTTCATTACATAGTTTGAAACTCCTACACTTTAGTCTATGCTCTGGTTTTTCTCAATTCTTTTCAGAAATTCAATGTGCCATCTTTCTTCCAAGTTTAGGCCCTCACTTTTGTCAGCTCCTCCACCTGAAATGCTTCTCCAGCCATTCATCTCTTGGCTAACTCCTGTTTGTTCTTCAGTGTGGGTGTCATCTCTCTGTAAAACCTTTTGTGGTTCCTCCTTTTCATACTTCAAGTCTGTCTTGCAGACTAGAACTAAAGTACAATTAGAATCCATCTTCAAACTGCCCAGAACCTGCAAGAGTATAGTTAGCCCAAGGAAGGGAGAGTGGTTAGTCCAGCTTAATACTTATATAGGGAGACACCTGCTGTTTCCACAGGTCCTTGCCGGCACTTATTTCTGATGAGCAACAGGCCCTGTAGAGCTATCAGAAGATGCTCTTTCATGCTCTTGACACTGATGACAAGATTCCACCAGGGACTTCATGCATCTTTGGATTGAACTTAGCCAGATCAGTGCTAAGTTCAGTCACAGCTCTCTCACTCTTGGCTCCCAGGGGTGCAGATCTTAGTGCTCAGTCTTTCTATTTGCAGGTATAGCTTCCTCCCAGGGAAATAGGAGGCCCCACAACAGTAAGTCATGATTGTTTCTGTCCTATACTTCACACATCCAGACCACTCTCTTCCTTCTCTCACCGGCCATTCACATCTAGTGGTTAAAGAGTGTGTTAGTTTCCCAGGGCTACCATAATAAAATAGAAAACAAAAATGGTTGTCTTAGAACAATAGAAATTCATTGTTTCACAGTTTTGGAGGTTAGACATCACATCTGAAATTAAAGTGTCAGCAGGGCCATGTTCCCTTCACAGGCTCTAGGAAAGAATTCTTTCTTGCCTCTTCTAGGCTTTGGTGGTTGTTAGCTATTTTCGGTGTTTCTTGACTTGCAGATGCATTATTCCAATCTCTACCCCTGTCTTCATATGGCCTTTTCCCTGTTTGTCTGTCTCTGTGTCCAAATTTTCTCTCTAATCATATTAGATTTAGGACTCACCCTAATCCATGTTGACTTCATCTTAATTTACTTACATCTGCAAAGACTTTATTTCCAAATAAAATCACACTTACAAATTTCAGGTGACATAAATATTGAGGGGCTACTCTTTAACCCATTATAAGCGGTTTTCTCTTAAATGCTCAAAATCCAAACGGTCATGTTACACTTCTTTCACACATTGGGGATAGCTTCCCACACTCCAAAAGACGTGTACTCTCAGTAGTTCTAAGGTGACTCATCCATATAAAGGAGATTCTCTAATAGGGTTGGAAGTCAAGGAGGCACTTAGAGTATAAAATTTGAGGAGGTGCTCCTTCTCCATATCCTAGAGGTGCAGAGTTACACTTATACAGCCTTGACAGTGGGTTCTTCCTTACTTTTGGGGTCCTAGTTCTCTTCTTGCATTCTCCTAGTCCCAGCCCTACTCCCCAAGATAATCCAAGAGATACACCTAAAGAAATGGCAGATGAAGTAAGCAACATGTCTCACATCTCTGTTGTCAAAAAAAGAAACAAATCTATAATTTTCATCTGTGATGCAGCAACACCCTGAGACATGACGATAACTAAAATTTTAGAGTGGTTCCTATGTGTGGACGCTAGAGTGGTTCCTATGTGTGGGCGCTACACTAAGTTATCTTTATCTCATGTATGCCTTTTAGCCCAAAGAAGATATTCACAGCATTCCCATTTTTTAGTTGCAGAAACAGATAACTGCAGCTGTCTTTCATTTTATAACCCTTTAACTTTCAGAGTATCTGACACTCAGTGGGCACTCAAAAAAATGTTTTAATAAATGAGACAGCCCGGCCAGGTGCAGTGGCTCACGCCTGTAATCCCAGCACTTTGGGAGGCTGAGGCGAGCAGATCACTTGAGGTCAGGAGTTCGAAACCAGCCTGGCCAACGTGGTGAAACCCCATCTCTACTAAAAATACAAAACAACCAGGCATGGTGGTGTGCAATTGTAATCCCAGCTTCTTGGGAGGTTGAGGCAGGGAAACTGCTTGAACCCAGAAGGTAGAGGTTGCAGTGAGTCGAGATCACACCACTGTACTGCAGCCTGTCCGGCACAGAAAGACTCCACCTCAAAATAAATAAATAAATAAATAAATAAATAAATAAATAAGAAAGAAAGCCTGAGATGTTTTGAAGAAATTACTGTCAGATATAGTTATGGCCACCAGCATGCAGAGACGAATAAGACACCATTCCTGTCCTCAAGGAGTTTAGAGTTTAGTGCAGCAGTTTTTAACTCTTGAGTACAGAGAAAGGAAGGAACATTCGAGTTGCCTGTGAGGTTTTCTCCCAAACTAACAGCCACTCAAGGAACCCTTTGATTTCTCATCTTACCACAATGGTTGCCCTGAAAGCACTTTAGTTCCTGAGCCCCAACAATCCTTGTACCCAAACAGTGAAAATGCTTTTATATAAAACTCCCCCTCTGCCCAATAATTGAGCTGTGCTTAAGGGCAGTGTAACAACCTGGACTCATGCTGTTTCCTTAATTTAGAAAAGAGGATTTTAGAACATCCTCCCTCTGAAATTTCTCTGCATTAATTAGACTTAATTGTGTAAAGTGATTTGATGATTAATTTAAACACTAATAAATTATTAACATTCTAATATATAATATTTAATATATGCTAATGAGGGTTCACATTAACAAACTGTTCAATTTTTTAATACCACCTCTATAATTTATTACAAAACCAACTAAAAATACTACCTACCAGAAATGCTTCACTTTGACCATGGTTTCAATGTAATCTACATCCACAGTTCACTTTTTTTGTTGGAAAAAAATGGTAAATATATAATTAAAAAAATAGGTTGCAGACAGAGAGGAAATGAGACTTATTTCATGTGTCTGAGAATTTCCCTCTTCAGACCTTAGAGGAGATGTGGGGAATGGACTTCTTAAATTACTATTTAGTTCACTTATTTCATGTGTCTGAGAATCTTTCTCTTCAGACCTTAGAGGAGATGTGGGGAATGGCCTTCGTAAGTTACTATTTAGCTTCATGGAATCACAAACTATTCCTTAGACTATAAGTTTTAGACATCACAATGCATCAGCATCCAGCACACTTCCTGGCACAGAGAAGATGCTAAATAAATATTTGTTGATTGAATAAATAAACTAATAGCAAATCTTCTATTTAGCCTGCTTCTTTCCCTTTCTTGGTATTTCTCCAGTGATGTTGACTATAAACTTGGCTGTTCTCCCATTAGAAGAAATGAAAAACAAATTGTTTACTGGCTTGAGAAAAGTACTTAAAATATGATTCCATTCATTCCTTTTATTCCTTTCAAATGTGTATTAACAATACATGTATACATATTATAATATGGATTAAAAATTAAATTTGTTCATATAGAGTTCAGCTTTTGTTATACTGAAGATTGGTATCTGCTAACAATAAAGTTGTAGAATACTGTCTCAGCAATGTTTCCCCACAAAAATAACTTTGTACTTAACTGCCGGACAGAAATAAACACTTTGGCAGAAAGTAGTGTTACAGAAGACTTTCCTCTTTTGGGAGTTCAGGGATATCTGGTTTGGATGTTAGTATAGTGCCAAATTGCAAGGAATAAACAACTGTATTCTTTTCAGCATGTACTTTTATTACTTAGCAGATTCAACTTATATTTAATAAAATCACTAAATAGTTCTTGGGAAAGTGATAGAAAGATCGTAATGACCTTAAGGAGTTTTCCTCAGGCAATATTTGCAAGAAAACATTTATAGTTATCCTTTTTTTTTTTTTTTTTTTTAGACAGCGTCTCACTCTGTCATCCAGGCTGGAGCACAGTGGTGCAATCACGGCTCCCTGCAGCCTCCACCTCCTGAGCTAAATGATTTTCCTGCCTCAGCTTTCTGAGTAGGTAGGACTACAGATGTGCACCACCATGTCCAGCTAATTTTTGTTGCTTTTTCAGAGACAGAGTTTCACCATGTTGTCCACACTAGTCTCAAACTCCTGGGCTCAAGTGATCCACCTGTCTTGGCCTCCCAAAGTGCTAGGAAATCAGGCATGAGTCACTATGCCCAGCCACAGCTGTAGTTTTTAATAAGTGTACAGGATTTTTCCGTCACCCACCTCCGAGGCCCTAGAAATATTTTAAATAGGGCCAAAGATTGACTTTCCTTTAGATTTAACACCTATTGATGAGAAGACATGCCAGAAACTAACAAGGCAAAAATTGTTTTGTCGCCAATCAGTGATGTTTCAATTTCAGCTTAAGTTGTTTGGTTTATGAAGTGCCTCAGTTACTGCTAGTGATTGATGAGAGTTGTTTCTCGAGTGCTAAACTATAAAACTATTTTATATTGCTGAAAGATATGGTAATTTTATCCCACTGATTTGCAAAAAAGGTGGTTTAAAAAATAAACTCTGAACTTGCAGAGTTATTTCTGTGAAAATGAAGAAAACAACTTAAGATATTAAGTATTAAAAAATGCACGCTCTGAATCTCAAAGCAATTGTAAAAATGTATTCATATTCCTAGATGGTATATCTTTCTTTTTTTCTCCTTTTTAAAATATAATGAGATATACCAAGTTTATTTGGGTTATGTAAAATTCCCCACTTTCAAATGTATGCTGGAAGGAAGATCATCTTCTATGTTAATGTTAAAAAGGCTAGCATGGGAACAGATTATGAAGACAGAAAAAAAAAAAAGGCTAGTAAAAGTAATTTTGTGTTTTGAGACACTTCTGAGCACCACTGTGACCATTTTAAAGAACAAAAGAAAGATGAAGGTGATGATTTGACTGAGAGTTTCCATTGCTAACTGGGCATGCAGTAGCGATTGTTATTCCTTCTACAAAACTGGACAGAAGCAGATCCTGCTCCCTGTCCTCCCACATTCTGTTCTGGTTTTCCCAAGGTGCAATGAAGAACTCAGGGAGGCACTGGAACTATTTCAATACAGGTTGAGCATACCTAATTGGTTTGTGCATACCTAATTTGAAAATCTGAAATCAGAAATGCTCCAAAATTCAAAACTTTTTGAGTGAAGATATGAAACCACAAGAGAAAGAGAAGTTAATGAAAAGTGGAAATACACTGCACAATGTTAAAAGTAAAGATCTCAAATGTGTAGAGATACATCTACATAGGAGTGAACACATGCCACTTAATGGTATGTTCTCATGAAACAAGTGAAGATCTATCATGATGAACTGAAAATTGAAGGGCACTGTGAATATTCAACAGGCTGGTTGCAGAAACTTAACTAAAGACACGCCATTACATTTTAAAAGATTTGTGGTAATAAAGCGTCTGCTGATCACAAAGCAGCAGAGAAATTCATTGGTGAGTTTGCCAAGGTCATTGCTGATGAAAATCTGACATTGGAACAAGTCTTAATACTGACTCGTTCCCTTTACATTCTATAAAACACAGTTCCCTTCAATTTTCAGTTCATCACAGTTTTGGCATGACTGTCCCAGAAAGACATGGTCTACAGCAGGTGAGACAGCCCCTAAAAGAATTAAGGATGCCAAAGACAGAACAATTGTGCTGGGATGTGCTAATGTAGCAGACATGTGATAGGCAAAAGCTTGTGTCCTCACTGTTTTCAGAAAAGGAATTTCTTACCAGTCCATTGTTACTCTAACAAAAAGGCAGGTCTCGGGATATCTTTTCTAATTGGTTTCACAAATATTTTGTACCAGTAGCTTGTGCTCACTGCAAGGAAGCTGGGCTAGATGATGGCTGCAAGATTTTGTTATTCTTTGACAACTGTGTGTCATGACCCAGCTGAAATTCTCATCAAAAATAATATTCATATCATATACTTTCAACAAAATGTGATTTTGTTGATTTAGCCCTGTTGGCAGGGAATCCTTATATCAATGAAGAGTAAATACAAAATTTTTGTTTTTGTTGTTTTTTGTTTTGGAAACAGAATTCTGCTCTTGTCGCCCAGACTGGCTACCTTCAGACTCTATCAGTAAGCTGGAAGAGGTGGATATCAAAAATGTTTTTAACATGGATAAGGAGGCTCTCGTTGTTTTTTTTATTGAACGATGGTGAAATAGCTGAAATGGTTCTGAATCAAGGTAATCATGATACTGTAATAGTGATGATAAGATATTAACACTGCAGAAAGAGTGCCTATAGATGACATGGTGAAAATTTGTGATGATCTTATTGAAGGACTAGAACAACATGTATTTATAACAGAGCAAGAAATCATGTCAGTTTATAAAATCAAAGGGAGACTTCTAAGACAAAAATTATTGTAAATTATTGTAAATGAAGCAGATTACTGTGGAGAAAACATTTTAAAAAGCCATCCAACAGAACGCCTCCTCATTCCTAGAAAACTCACTTCGTGGCCCCTCAAATGCCTCTGATGTTTCTTCTCACCTAAAAAAAAAATAAAAATAAGTACAGTGTACAATAACCTACAATAACCTTTGTAATTGAAACACAGCATCATGGGTGGAAACTGAAAGCCTGCCGTTGTTTGCTGTTGCTGTTTCCAGTAGCTGATGCAGGTATTGTGGTGATGCTACGGTGCTGCTTAGTTACCCTGAACACGGTATCTTTCTACTGTATTAATGGTGTGTCATATTTTTTACTGTTAAATACATATGTGTGAATAAGTATAAGAAAACGATTGCTTATTGGTAGCACATAAATTCAGAGTTAGGAAAGATGGTGATGCCAAACAACCACTGATTGTTGTGGGTGGGAGATAGTGACACCTTAAGCTTTCTGAGGCTTCACTGTACACAAACATTGTTTCATGCACACAATTATTAAAAAGGTATAAAATTACCTGCAAGCTCTGTGTGTAAGATGTATATAAAATATAAATTTTGTGTTTAGATTTGGGTCCCATTCCCAAGATATCTCATTATGTATATGCTAATATTCCAAAATCTGAAAAAATCATCCAAAACACTTCTGGTCCCTAGCCTTTCAGATGAGGGATACGCAACCTGTATCTAGTTGTGGTGTACCTTAAAAGAGCTCTATTCTTAAATACTTATGTTGAGGAAGTATTGAAGGTTTTGCAGTGTTGAAATCTGTTAAAATGCAAATACTCCAGAGATACACTGAAACTCTCTTTTTTTCTTTTCTTCCTTTTTTCTTTCTTTCTTTCGTTTATTTATTTATTTATTTCAGCTTAGGCCCTAGGTAGGGTAGAAACACCAAAGAAGGTTTCATCTCATTTCCCCTTGGCACTTATTGAGTGCCCATTTATAGGGACTGTGATTATTAAGGACTGGTCTTTGTTCTCTAAGGGTCTGGAAAGTGGAGGTTGGGGCAGGAACTTATTTGTGAATATATGAAAAGCAAGAATAAGATAATAGAGAGGGCTGGGTCTTGAGATATTGGATAGTGGCTGCCAGACCCTTCCAATTTAATTGTTTAGTAATATTGTGATGACCAAACCAGTCAGCAGCATGATTTGACCCCTGGGATGGTCGTTTTTGTAATCTTTGCTCAAAGGATAAGGGAAAAAGGACAGACAGGCAACCAAGTCTAATACAATATCATATGTGTTATAGTAAATACAAGCACAAGGTTAACTATTAGGAAGGCAGGAAGTGGTGCTGCTTAGTTCTTTCAGGGCATATTGAATACTCTCACCAAGCCAAAAAGACAAGAATTTTATTTCTGTCTTGAAACTAATATTCATTGAGGACTGACTGTGTTGAACACTGGGCACACATGTTCACATACGACTGAAAGGAGAAGCAGGTTATTTCAGAGAGGGGAGCCTAAATAAAAGCTGGGGAATTTCAATGTATATTTTTACTCCAAAGTGCTGTTGGATTTCTGGGGAGAGAAGAGGAAGGAAAGCTTGGAATTATGTTGCAAAAGTGTTTAATTCCATTCTAGGCAGAGCTTGGTCACTTAGCAGCCTTCGGAGGTAATTTACCTGGGGAGAGACTGTAGAGGAAGGAGTCAAATACATAGGATGAAAAGGGCAGACCCTTGGGAAATGGCTAGAAAGCTGAGGAAAGTGGTCCATTTAAGATGATGAAGAAGGAGTAATTGGCGGGATAGAAGAAAAGCCAGAAGATAGTTTGGCTAAGCCACCTTCCATGAAAAGGCCACAAAGCGATGCCCATTCACCTCCCAGTTTTCTACCCACCCCGGTCCAGGTGCCAGACATGTGAAAATGTCTGGAAATGCCGTCTCCTGTTTTCCAGGGCTGGTATGGTGGCTCTCTGCCCCATGAACACAACCTCCTTGCCTCAGTGCTCTACTATCTCCAGGTATGGTCCTCATCCTCATTGTCCGAGATAGTGGCATGATGTTTCTGGCAGGAGGATGAAGGAAGGCATAGAGAAGAAGAAACAAGGGCATATGTCAGCTGTCTCAGAGTAGGTTCCTGAAAACTTTTGGTAGTTTCCTACATAAAAACTCTGGTTATATCTCATTGGTCAGAACTTAATTACATGGCCATACATACTTGCAAGGAAGACAGAAAAATGTAATATCTATTCAGGGAAACCATATACGTAATAAAAATTCAATTATTGTTAAACATAATCAGCAACTAATAGTTTCTCCCATACCAAGGCAATAGTATCACTGGAGAAAATCATGGTTTTTTTTTTAGGTTCAAGTGTTCTTAGAAAAGATTAAGGGTCAGCCGGGTGTGATGACTCACACCTGTAATCCCAGCACTTTGGGAGGCCGAGGTAGGTGGATCACCTGAGGTCAGGAGTTCAAGTTCGAGAAAAGAGTATGGGTATAAGGAAATTTCACTAGCTCTTAGATAAAGCACACACACACACACACACACACACACACACACACACGTTTACATTATTATAAATTATAAGGATTTTGGTCTCTATCTATCTTATTAGAAAAAGCTCTTAATATTTCCAGGAGTTTCTCTCCCCAAATATCTCTGACATGTCCCAGGAGAGTGTATACATGTTGATGAACCATGTCTCACCATTGCTCTTATGCTGCTTCCCCCGGGGAGCAGGAATTGATGTCCCCCTTGAAGGTGAACACCTTCATGACCACCCTCTCTCAATCCCCATTTGCCATCATCAAAGGATCAAGACATCTACTATTGATGGCTCCATATTCCTTCTAGTTATGGATCTTGGTTAAATTGTCCTAGTAACAATAGTATCATGAGTGGTAGAAGCTTTTTCAATTCAGAGCCCACACCCTGCTGTGGTCTATAAAGTACACTCACATTATCAGAATTAATTATGCTAGTAATAATATAATTTATTATATTGTGTGTGGGTGAGACTAGTACTCTCAGATCACCCATTGCTTTGATAAAAATACATACTTATGCTTCCAGATTCCTTCCACCCTTATAATTAAGTGACCTCTCAGGGGACCTATTGTTCTTAGTTATACTCTTGCTTTAACTATACCCTTGCCAGTTCATTGACTTGTTTTAATAACTTTGAACATTAAGGGAGAGGGATCATGGACTCACAAGTTCATTCCCCCTTTCTCCATAAGTCTTGCTTGTCACTTATTCATTTGCTTTCACAGATAGTTACAAAGAAGAAGGCAAGTTACTAACCTGGCAGCATCCACCTATGAAATGAATGCACATGGGTATGTTGGGAAAGGCATGGTGGAAGTTCATGGGTGAGGAGTGTCTAACTCCTCATTCTGTGCCCTGTGACACTAGACCTAGAAAGAGGACTCTAAAGGAATTAGTGCAAAGGAGTAGGCAAGAGTGGTCAGCAAGAGGTGGTCTGACCAGGAGAGGATAGATCTGTGACGGGGCAATAAGGCATGATGGATACAGACAACAGGCTAGAGAAGTATCCCTGTTGGGTAGGGATTATGCATCACAAAGGAAAGGGATGGCATTTGGAAATGAGACCAGGGTCACCAGAAATGACAGAATACCAATTGCAGATAAATTGGCAGGGCTCCAGAGTCTGATTCCCTTTCTTGGATTTCCCCTACAGCCAGCAACACAAACGAGCATTTAAAAATTATTTCCCAAAGTATTTTTAGTGATTTCAATTCCTAATTAGTTAATCTTAACATCAGTTCTAAAGAAACGACAGTTTCCCTGTGGGTTTTTTTTTTTTTTAAACCTTCTGGCATTAATTAACTACTTTTGAATATGTCAGCTATATTCTGGAGGGATATTAGAAGTTCTCCCTACCCCCAAGCATTTTCTTCTGTAAGTGTCCATTGTGTATGTCTTGGGTCATCAGAATTTTAATCCTTTTAATAAGGGTTAATTAGCAAAGAAGTTAATGACATTACATTATGGAATAAATGAATTGAACAGGATCTCATTACAACATGCATATATGGTACACAGGTGGACATCAGGACCTACCTCCTGTTTTTTTTGTTTATTTGTTTGTTTGTTTTTGAGATGGAGTTTCGCTCTGTCACCGAGGCTGGAGTGCAGTGGCGCGATCTCAGCTCACTGCAAGCTCTGCCTCCCGGGTTCACACCATTCTTCTGCCTCAGCCTCCCGAGCAGCTGGGACTACAGGCACCCGCCACCACGCCCGGATAATTATTTTTGTATTTTTAGTAGAGACGGGGTTTCACCGTGTTAGCCAGGATGGTCTCGATATCCTGACCTTGTGATCTGCCCGCTTCGGCCTCCCAAAGTGCTGGAATTACAGGCGTGAGCCACCGCTCCCGGCCCCTACCTCCTGTTTTATGGTTACAGAATGGGGAAGTGGTGTGGAGTATAAGCAGCAAAGCGAGGTTTCCAAAACCATGATTTCTGACAACTGGTGATTTCTAACATGATCACTACACTGGAGGAGTGTTTCTCAGCAGGACCACAGAGTAGAGCTCAGAAGTGTATTCCCTTAAATAATATGTCTCAGTTCAGGCAGGCAGCCCTGGAGAACAACCTCCACACAAGAGGATCAAAGACCTAGGTATCAGAACAATAGTCCCTGAGGAGGGCTGGAAAAAGCAAGGCGTGAACCAGTCCTGGAAAGACACTAAAGGAGAGAATCAAGGATATCGAATAGAATAGAAAGGATCTCTATAATAACAACTGTGATAGGGTCAGGGCCTGAAAAATCTATGAACTAACTCATCTGTAAAGTTCCTCACGGATTGTGGAGGGAACTGGAGGGTCATCCTAGATCCGCTGGAAGATTCCATCTTGCATAATTGCAGTTATTCCGTGTTCACTGCTACTTGACCAAGAGCACCCTCTGACTTAAAACAGAGAACACATTCTCTTGTGCCACTTCTCCTAATAGATGATTGTGCAGTGTGCTGAAAAAAATGACTAATTAATACAACAATGTTGTATTTTAGTGTAAGACTATGCTAAATGCTTCATACATATTATCTAATTTAATTCTTAAATTCTAAAACCAATTACATATTACAAAACTGAAACGGAGGAACTGGGATTTGGGTCTGTCTTTCTTTAAAGCTCTTAGCACTTAAGTTTTCTATGTATGAAAATATATCCCCTAAAAATATGGAGTAACCGGTTTCTTATCCTACTTCCCTCATAATCATGCAATTAAAATTTTGTTTGACATTTGACACTTTTAAGACTTTCCTTCATGATGATTTTAGCTTGTTAATAATTTTCAAGAGGGAGTTCCCTAGTATAACTGGGATTTTGAATGTTTCCAATCAGAAGTGGGTTGTAGGGGATGATGACACAACATTACAAATAACCATATAAATCTTAGCTTCCAAAAGGTCTTTTTAAATCTGGTTTTTCATTGTATTAGATGTGTGTCCTCAGGAAAGTCACTCATCTTCCCCGAGTCATACTTTCCTTATCTGTAAAACTTGGATGATAAATAAAATAGGGTTTGTATTAGTCCATTCTCACATTGCTATAAAGAAATACTTGAGACTGGGTAATTTATAAAGAAAAGAGGTTGAATTGGTTCATGGTTCTGCAGGCTATACAGGAAGCACGATGCTGCTGCCATCTGCTCAACTTCTGTGGAGGCCTCAGGAAACATATAATCATGGTGGAAAGCAAAGTGGGAGCCAGCACTTCACATATCTGGAGCAGAAAGGGAGGAGATGAAAGGGAGGAAGATACCACACTCTTTTAAACAACCAGATCTCATGAGAAATCTTTCACAAGAATGGCACCAAAGAGATGATGCTAAACCATTCATGAAGGATCTCCCCAACCATGATCCAATCACCTCTCACCAGGCCCCACCTCCAATATTGAGAATTACAACTGAAGATGAGATTTGGGTGGGGACACAGATCCAAACCACATCAGGGTTATCTTGAGTATTAAATGAGATTATGTGTATAAAGAACCATGATCTCTTATACATGGAACTTAATGTATACTAGGGGGTGATTAAACAAACAGAAAAGTATAAAATTAAACCAAAAATAAAGACCACTCATATAAAATGCATTAACGTTAACAAATTATAATCAGTTTCATGAAAAAAATAATGATTTCGAGACATAAAGATCACAAGGAATATGAATCAAATATTATTCATATTTTATCTTAACTGTAATGAGATACCTTTGAAGACTTTTGAGAGAGTCACCTCAGAGATTTTTACTTTAAATCCGTCATTTTAGCTGCTGTGTGGAGAATGGAATGGAGAAGAAAGGAAGGTCAAAAAACAAACAAAAAAAAGGAAATGTTAGGAACTTAAGTAAACAACAAAAGTGCAAAGAGAGAAGTGGATGGAGTCAGGTCATATTTTGGAAAGTGATAGGCCTTCATGATGGATTAGACATAGGTGTTAGGGAGAAATGTCAGCTTGTGAGGGATGATTGTCAGATTTCTGGCTTTAGTAGCTGAGGCTAGAAAGGATGCAGGTAAAGCAGTTTGCTATAGAAAAGAAATGATCAAGAGTTTGTGGTGTTTAAATCTTAGGAACATTGGAGATATCCAAGAAGGTTTACCAAATAACAGCAGGCTATCATGTCTGAAGACTGTATTAAAACTATACATTTGAAAAGTCCAGAAGTGATACTGTTTCATAACTATAGGAAAGGATGAGATTACTGATGGGGGGTATAAAGAAGAGCATGAAAAAATGGGCCCCAAAGAAATCCAACATTAGAAAGTAGAGGAACTGATTTTAAAAAATCTTAAGAATCACAAAAAAAGAAAAAAAATTGATGATTTATTGTCTGTATGGCACAATTTTATACTTTAGTAGAAAGCTTAACTTTTTATTTTTTATTTGTATCTTATTTTTTAAAAATGAGATGAACATTTCTGGGTAGAGATCATGATTCTTCTTCCTGTTGTCTTGTATTTCAAGAGTTCAAGAAATCTTTTTGATTGATTTGAGAAGAGGGTGACAAAATAAAAATTCTAACTTACATCAGATTACTGAAAGTCATCTTACCTTCCATATGAAATCTTAGTAGTTTTACTAGACCATTAAGAAGATTTTAGCCCATCTCTTTGCATAAGAGAAAAGGAAACTTTTCATGGAAAAAAATCATGTTTTCCTTGTCTACTTAAATCAAATATCTTATTTGTTAGTAGAATAAGGCCATTCAATTTCAATAAAGACTCTAAATCAGAGGTTGACAAAATGGGCAAGTATCTGATTATGTTTCTGGACTTATTCAATGGTTAATCAAAACTCTAATTTTTACTTGATTACATTTAAGAAGGGTAACACTTCAGTTTTGTATCAGATAATCATGAAACTAAAAAATCTATTAATATACTTCATAGCCTTTATACCACCTGCCCACAGGTACAATAATTACTGAAAAGCAAAAAGAAAAGTAGGAAGTAAGATTACTTCTAAGAGGATTTTAGTTTTAATATTTAAATTATGACTACATGGCTGGCAGGACAGATGTACAGAATAGATGAAAGCAGTTTAATGGAATATAACACAGGATTAAAAGTAAGAGATATAGGTGCTTGCATTTATCATCTAACTGTGGTGATGGTCTCACCTCTGCTTTTACATTCATTTATTTTAAATTTGGAGAATTGGAAATTCATGAGATGAGACTTTTGACCAAAAAGATAACAACCTTATTCTTTTGGGTAACTTATTTATTGCACTGCTCTGAATCAATTCAGGTAAATTTCAAGGTGTGATGTGTTTTCTCTTAGATTCCTAATGTTATTTTAAAAGTAGTCAATAAATATTGTGTTTCTTTATATTTTAATATAATAAGTATACAGCAAAAAAGCCTCACAGTCCTGTTTTCTGGATAATTACAGTTGACATGAAAAAGTAAGGAGCAATATGTAAATGCTGGTAGAAAATGCAAACAATACCACAAGGTATAAAGGGAAAAGTAAAAGCCTTCATCCTCCTAACCCAGCCCTCCTTATTGAAGATAACCATTTTGAATAGTGCATGTGTAGCTTACAAAAAGTATGTATGTATATATGCATTAATTTGTTTGTTCAGCAAATATTTATTGAACATGTATTACACAAGTGTGGATATATGCATAAATAATATGAATATACACATATAATGACATGTAATGTATATGATATACACATCCATGTGTTTAATGTATTACATATAGAATATATATAAATGCTTATGTAATATATTACATCTACAAGATATATTCTTGCCTATCTGTAGGCACACACACATATGCACCCTGGTATAATTAGAAACTTTAAAATGATTGTCAGTTACTGAGGTTACCTGCACACCAAAGGTTTTCCTAGGTAGACAATCATATAATTTTTCCTCTATTTCTAACATTTTTCTTACCTTCCTTTCTTTCTTCTCTTGATCCTTCCTTCCTTCCTTTTCTCATTTGCAAATGATAAATGGCATAATAGACATTATTGTCTCTTAACTAATTTACTTCATGTATCTGTAGTTTTTCATTTCATTTTATTTTATTTTTTAAGTGGTGGGGGGCAAGGTCTCACTCTACTGCCCAGCCTGGAGTGCAATGGTGCAACCAGAGCTTACTGCAGCCTTGACCTCCCAGGTTCAATCAATCCTCCTGCCTCAGCGTCCCGGGCAGCTGGGACTACAGGCACGTGCTGCCACACTCAGCTAATTTTGTTTGTTTTGTTTTGTTTTTTGTAGAGATGGGGTTTGGCCATGTTGCACAGGCCGGTCTCTAACTTCTGACCAAGCGATCCACCTGACTTGGTCTCCCAAAGTGCTGGGATTACAGGTGTGATCCACCATGCCGGGTCCCACAGTTTTTCATTTTAAATATTATTTTTATGCTTGTTATAATATTAGGGATATCATAGGGGTTCTGAAGCCAGAATATCTGAGTTAAAGCCCCAGTTTCACAACTTACTAGTTGAGTGACCTTGAGCAAGTTTTTCTGAGTTTCTGTGACTCCGTTTACTTGGCTGCAAAATGGGGATAGAAAAGTACTGACCCAGGAGGGTTGTTGTAAACACAAAATGATTACATATAAAATGACTAGAACAGAGATCAGGAGTTCAATACGTCAGTACATATTAGCTATTGATATTTTTCTTCTAATTTCACTTGCTAAAGAACTTCTTGTTTTAAAATATATAACATGTGTTCAATTTATTAATTGCTGTATTGAATCACTGCTTCCTTTTTGTCTGTTCTGCAATTTTTGCTTTTGGAAAAATTATGCCTTAGAACACGGCCAGTTCTCTTACTTATAAATTCACCTGATTACCAGTGTGCCTAAAATAAAACCCCCTTGAGCATTTTAAAATCCGTTCAATATCTGCTATATTTTACCTTATTTTAAACTATTTACATGTTTAGAAATAAACATATCTAAGGATTTGCTATTATAAATAATTATAGGAAATAAAAAATAATCAAATTTACAGAATTTTGTGGATTAGGGGATTGTTTTGCATCCCTTGGGTATGTCTTTCTATTTTTATTCATATTCATAACTTTAAAAACCCCTCTTTTTCCTAAAGAACATTTCATTCAAATAACATATTTTATATTTCATTAAAATAACATATTTCCAATCATGACTACTTATTATATGAAGTATTTCATTAAAAATTTATAATTTCCAACATGTTTGAGTCATATAATTGATTATGACATAGTCCTGACCGAAATAGTAGGCAAACTGGAATATTTATAACTCTCTTTGAAGGAGTAGTGTGATTTAACTCATAAATCTGGACTGTCTCTATATTATTGCATTGTATAACAGTATAATTCCTTAAATTAGAGATATTTCTAAGAAATTGAGTGTAATAAAATTGTGATCGACTTTTTCACTTTTTTGACAATGTTAGTGTCAATTCCTCACTGAACAGAATCCAGCATTTGATTAATAAGCACTTAATATACACCAGAAAAACAGAACATAGAAACTAACATTAATTTACAAAGACTAAACAAGGAGAATAGAATATAAAATATCCTTTACCAGATTATCAGATTTGATAACTACATTTTACTAGACTGAGAATGGGTTGTGAAAACTACTTGAAATTCCTTAAAATTTTCAATAGTCAGGAAAATATTAAAATATTCCTCCCCCAGGAATATATATAATGCCACCGTTTATGTAATGTTACAAAATTATTTTCTATGTTTGTAATAAGTATTTATGTTGGAAGTGTCTATAAAAACTGATGTTAAAAGCTGTGAGATAACATAAGGATGATTTTTTAAATGGCCTACAAAGTTGTTGCAAAAAACACTGAATTTAAGAAGAGGTATACATTGGGAAATGAGATATATTAATAGTTTTAGTTTTTCAAACATCATTTTTGGGAAAGTATACTTAGAAATGGGCTTTCTCAAATCCAGATATTGAAAGAATATTTTGTTGAATTTTTTAATAACCAACTCAGATATCCATTGGAAGGTAAGGTCACTGAGGACAGAATTTTTGTCTGTTTACTGCTAGTTTACTGCTCTTTCTCTAACATCTAGGAGAAGGCCTGAAATATACCTGGAGCTCAATAGATATTGAATGAATGCATGAATCTACTTATAACCTTGTTGACATTTTTCTAGGCCAAACTTACTGGAACAAAATTACACACAGTAGAACCCTGGGATTTTGCCAATCATTTCATCTGAATCTTGATGTTGATTCAAATAAGTGTGTAAGGAAAACTTTGATCCTATTCTTGGTTCATCTCTGAGCTGAGGCAGAATACATATTTGTGTAAGGTGAAATTTTTGTGAGAAAGTGCTCTCTTATAAAACTCTAGCTTTAATATCACAGCATGGAGGCTGGTTTTTAACTAAAAACACAAGAGAAGTTGTTGAGAGACCACATAGTAAACCATTTACTCCTTACAGCTGTCAAACCTTAGCTCAGAGAAGCACCCTGTAATGAAGATTTGTTATTTGCTTAACTATACTTAAGCAGTACAATTTTTTACCTCCACATGCTCTGAAATCCGTTACTTTAATAATTTATTCCAGCACAGTCCTAATTCCTGTAACTGTGAACCTGCTGTATCTCTCTGGTGGAACTGGACTTTGTCATGATGACATTGGTTTATATCTAGGAATATTATAGAAAATGTCCCGAAAATATTACAATTGTGTTTTCTGTAAGCTAGTTATTGATAAATTTTTAATTACATTACATGAGAGGATTTTATTTCAAGTTTTATGTCAGGATGGGTTGCATTTGTCTAATGGACCATATACATTTTTTAATGGGTCAACTGACCAGGTTTGCAATTTTATGTTGTCTAAAGTTTACAGATAAACTTCTAAGCCACCTACTGGAATGTGATTGTTTTGATCTCAATGTTTATTTATGTGTGTGTGACTGTGTGTGTGTGTGTGTGTGTGTGTGTGCATTCAATTCTTGCTCAATTTTATATCTTATTCTTGTTTTGCTTTCTTTTTTTCTCACATACCTTTAATTTACATCTTAAAATATACATGTCCTTATAAAGCACATTAAATCAATTGTAGAACAACGGGGAGATTATTAATCAATCAATTATTGACTAATAAAAAACAACTTTGAAAATTAAAAATGAAGTCAATTAAGATAATTGGCTGGGTTATCAAATGACTTGGCAAGATCACTTCATCATTATGGAAAAGCACCAAACATCTGGCAGAGGGCAGCACGTTAACGTATAAAATTCTATGGGGAGAGAACTTTGTTAACCTGGAAAATACTTTTCAATTTTGTTCATTTGTGGTTCAAATCTATTCGTATAGAAAGAGAAGGGTAGAGAGAAAGGGAAGACAGTGCCAAAAGAATAAATGAATAAATAGATTGATAACACCAATGTAAGAAAGAAATAAGGATCTTCAGGGGTGTTTTAGTTGCTCACTACATGTCCTCAGTGCATCCTGAGATCATTCTGATGTCCCCAGGGAATAGATTTGGGCATCCCAGTGAATTCTTTCCGGGTGATAGGGAAGCGGTTGTTGGAAAATCTTTGTCAGAGCCACTTAATGTCTGAAACTCTCTCGTATCCCTGATTGTGTCTCATCTCACTGGACTTTAGGTTTCTAAATTTTCACAGAGGTGACTCTCATGGTCATATGAGGAAGCCTATTATTCAGTCCTTAATTACCTTCCCAAATATCACCTCCCAGAACAGGGGTTAAATCTGCCTGCTGCAGCCTGGGCACATTCTCTGATAATATCTTAGCCTCATATTCCATGCAAGACAGGTGAGATCATATATCAAGGATTTAGAAAAGGCCTCAGGATAGTCTGGCTGCCTGAGTTGGCAGATGGGGCAGTCCTTCAGGCCCTAGGGAAAGCTTAGCCAGACAGGTTGTAAATGGCCAGGGAGGTTTCTGCAGGGTTGTATTTCTTGGGGACTGGAAGGCAGATGACCTTTAGATTCCTGAGAAGGTTCCGGATAAGTAGTATATTATGACTTTACTACACCAAATTCCCCTTTTCCTCCTAAGTACTCAACCAGACACTCCTCATTTACTGAACTCATAAAATTTCCACTCGTGGATGGACCTAATTATTCCCTAGTTTCAGACTGAGGTTCTGCTGCCTCCACTTTATAGTATCATCGGTAGAATTGTGACAAAATCATTATATATGGTGCCAAGGAATCCTATTATGGACTGAGAGGTCAGGCAGAGTGTCACTTTTACCTTCTAAAACAGAAATCCATTTAAATCATCCTAAATGTCACACTTAAAAAGATTTTGTTTTGATATGTCACATAAAGCCACCTTGTTTTCTCAAAATTTTGTCTCCTTTTAGTTTTATAAATTCTCTTATTTGAACCCATAATTAAGAATTAATGTTGGTTTAGTGGTCTTGGAATTCCTAGAATAGAAAACAATTTTTATGATTTGTTCATTTGTTAGAGGGTTTTGTTCCTCCCAATTTTAAAGTAGGAAAGAAGGGAAAATCATTAAGAGTATTACCATCTAAGCATACCATTTCGAATTTTGACTTGAGGTAGAGCCGTGTTTCCAGGTAAGGAAGATGAAGGAATGAGGAACAATGAAAGTATAATCTGAATTATTTGGAGATCTTTAAAACAACAACAACAACAACACCCATTTTCTTTATTCCTTGTGGTTTGGGAGGAAGAAATGAAGAACAGAATGGACATGGTGAGCAAATACTTCTTGTAGCCTCCATTCTTCTGGTTAGAAAGCATTGGAATAATCATTTAATACTTTTTAGATGGGATATTTGCTAATTTACAAACACTGCTTGTGCAGAGTTTTGGCTTGTTTGCTTTCAGATCCCTTCTTGCTTTACTTAGTATCACTGGATGAGGGCTTGCAGGGAGAGCAATACTTGCAGGCTGTGTTTTTGGGCCCTCCCTGTATCAGCTGATTACATGGGTTTAGCCAAAGAGACTCACAGACAGAAGATCAGAGGGAGAGTGAAGGGGAAGAGCCAGGGTCTTTCCCCGATCCATGTGACTCAGACAGCATCACTCTGAGTGTCTGAGTCTCTCCATAGCTCTAGTTTTCAATAGATGGATCTGCTGTATTTCAAATTCTGTCAGACAACCCTGGCCTTTGGGCTTCAGTGACCTGCCTCCTCTAGGCTGCCTGCTGCTGCTAATCTGTAGGTTGCCACACCATCCTGTGGTCATCTTTCAGCTCTTTCATCTCATGGGGGGACTGATTCCTGTATTAAGTTTCCTCTGGTTTAAACACTTCGTGTAATTTTTGTTTTTCTATTTGAAACTGAATGATATACCATTACAGCATTTACCTTATGCCTCAAATAAAGAAAATTGAAAAGTGTATTTTCTCGATCAACTAATATTTATTCAAGCACAAATAGGAGAACGCCTACCACGACTTCCTGAAGATAGTGTATTTAATGATTCTCCTAACAAAAAGACCAAGGATCGCAGCTTGATTTAGAGGTCTAATGGTATTACCAGAATTCAATTCACTGGATTGACTTGTTTGTTTTGTTCCCTTTAGATTGGCAACATTCTCAGACTTTATCTCTCTTTATCATAATACAAATTTTCAAAAGAAGAAAGAATGAACTCTCCTAATAGCCACTAGCCTCCTGGAGGGAGGTTGCTGGGTCAGCTCCTCTGGCTCTGCTGCCTGCAGTGATTGAGTCTCTTCCAGACCCAGGCTGCTCTACTTTCCATTTGACCTTCCAAGCCGGGCTAGGTCCTGTCCCTGTCCAGTTTCTTTATTTATTGACTTCAACAGAAAGTTGACGGTGTTGACAGAGTTTGCAATGTGATTTGTGAAGTTCAAACAAAGCCTTATGAAATGAAAGGACTGCATTTCCTAATGGTCACTAATGCCCAGTAATAAACACATACTCATCAGATAATGAATACCTACTTTGTTTTGAAATATAAAGAGAATTCCTAGTAGAAATCTAAGTTTCTAAGTTTAAATCTAAGTTTAAACCTCAGTCAGTGCAATGTGAATTCACAAAAATTAGGACCACAAATATGAAAGTGGAAAAACTGAGCTCCAAGAATGTTGCGATTTTAAGGGATCAATAAATAGCACTCTTCCTCTATGGAGTTCTGAACAAACTTATGTAAATATATAAAATAATCAGAAAGACAGTTAATGGCCTATTGTTTTTAGGCTATAGTGGTCTTTCCAGAGCAGATATAATCACTGAGGACTGTTGCTTTATATCTCTTGAGTCTTCAAACAGGGAATGAGATGGACCTTCAGAACTGCCTCTAGCAAGTGAGTCTAACTCCTGACCTATGGGTGGTTGCTCCCTGAAACAGGAACAGAGAAGAATGCACTCACCCTAGTTAATCCAAACAGAGAGAGGAGAAAGGCCCTGAGTTGAGCAGGCCCAACTGTTTTTCAGCCCCACCAATGAGATGTCAACCATCCTTTCAAGAGTGGGTAGAAATTATGAAGTGATAGAGGTTTTTATTTTCCAGACTCAGGGTGGAATGCGGGAGTGAAAATGAAAGGGTCTTTCTGCAAGCACCTATAGGATATGTGTAATGTTTTTGATCTGTGAATGTTTTACCATTGGATAAAGTCTCAATAAATGTGTTACATTAAAATGTGAAACATAAAGCAAATGATTCAAAAAAAATCAGCAAAAAAAATCGTGATTTTCACTTAAGTAGGAATCCAATACCAGATCCCTACTGGACTTAGCACAAGAAATGACTGTGGCTAATACACCAGACCATAAGTGTTATTGTCTGCTGACTGTAAGACACACAAACAAGATTTTTGAACCTTATTCTAGAAACATGATATATCAATAAAAAGAAATTATTTTGACATTAAATGTTACTGTTCTCCCAGAGGGAGAACAGTACACAACTAATGTTCTTTTTTACACAACTAATGAAAATAAAATCTACATTCATGAAATAGAGGGGCAAGGTTTTTGGTTGGGTTAGTCTCACAAAAGCCAGAGAGAAAAAAATTCCTTAGAGTTCTGCTTTCTTTCACTTAGATAATGAGCAGAGATTAAGGCAGTACCCTTCCAACTAAGATATTTTCATCTTTTCACAGAGATTTCTGAAAATAATTTAACCTCTAGAAATGATAGCCATACAATTAAGGATGCTGGGTGCGAGGTAGGGTGTATTTTCCAGTGAGCATGCTACATTTTCAACATCGCTTGGGTCCTAAAGCTTAAGAAGCCTCTATTCTACAAATAAGAATAGCTCTATTTATATCTTTTTTGTTGTTGACAGACTTTTTATAATAACGTTATGTGTTGAAATTACCTCAAACTTAGAGTAGTTGCAAGAAGCACGGAACTTCTGCATAACCTTTACCTAGGTGCCTTGATTGTTAATGTTTTGCCACATTTGTTTCATCATTCTCCTTTTCTTTGTCTCTCCAACCTCATATATTTTTAATAAACATTAAATAATTGCAAATATGGTACCTCTTTATCCCTAAATACTTCGGTGCATAGCTCTAAAGACAAAGATTTTCTCTTATATAACCACAGTGCAATTATTCAAGTTGGAAAATTAACTTTGATACAGTATTATTATCTAATCTATAGACCTTATTCAAATCTTGCTAATTGTCAAAATGTTGTTCTTTATATAGTTAGTTTTTTAATTAATTCTGACTTTTCCTGGTTTCAGACTTTAGATAAAGCAGAGATACAGAAAGCAAGAGGTGTTGTACCTGTTGGTGAGGTGGCCTTTCTTATACTTAGATTCCTATACTTGGATGTTGAGTATTAGCTCAACATCACTAATGATTAGAGAAATGCAAATCAAAATCACAGTGCAATACCACCTTACCCCTGCAAGCATGGCCATAATCAAAAATTAAATTCAAAAATCAAAAAACAATAGATGTTGGCGTGGATGCGGTGAACAGGGAACACTTCTATACTGCTGATGGCAATATAAACTAGTACAATCACAATGGAAAACAGTGTAGATATTCCTTAAAGAACTAAAAGTAGAACTACCATTTGATCCAGTAAGGTCACTACTGGGTTTCTACCGAGAAGAAAAGAAGTCATTATACAAAACATATGCTTGAACATGCATGTTTATAGCAGCACAATTCGCAATTGCAAAAATGTGGAAGGATGCCCATCAACCAACGAGTGGATAAAGAAAATGTGACATATATGAATGATAGAATACTAGTCAGCCACAAAAAGGAATGAATTAATTGCATTCACAGTGACCTGGATGAAATTAGAGACTGTTATTCTAAGTAAAGTAACTCAGGAATGGAAAACTAAACATCGTATGTTCTCACTTATAAGTGGGAGCTACGCTATGAGAATGCAAAGGCATAAGAATGACACAATGGACTTTGGGAACTCAGTGATAAAGAGTGGGAAGGGGGCCAGGGATAAAAGACTACAAATTGTGTGCAGTGTATACTGCTTGAGTGATGGTTACACCAAAATCTCATGAATCACCACAAAAGAACTTATGTAGCCAAACACCACCTGTTCCCCAATAAGCTATGAAAATTAAAAAAAAAAATGAAAAATAAAAAATAAAACAAGTTCTAAGAGGCTTAAGAAGAGAAAGAAAAGAAACAGGTTTCCACCCCCTACATGAGTTTCTATCTCTTACAGGTGGGTGTTCCTATAATTAGAGGAATCCCAATGCAACTGGCCAATAAGCACATGGAAAGGTGCTCAACATCATTAGTCATTAGGGAAATCCAAATTAAAACTATAAGGAGATGACTCTTCACACCCGCTAGAATGGCTAAAATTGGAAAGACTTGGCAATGGCAGGTGTTGGTGAGGATATGGAGCAACAGGAACCCTTGTGCTCTTTTAATAAGAGTGCAAAGTGATGCTGCTCCTGAAGTCGACTGCTCGGCATTGTTGCATAATTAAATATGCATTTACAATGCAATCCATTATTTCCATTCCTAGCTATTTATGCAAAAGAAATAAAAATATATGTCTACAGAAAGACATGTGAAAAAAAAAAAAGAGCAATCATTATTGCCTTGTGTAAACACAAGCTTTGACCTGAAAAGGCTGTCCTAAGGCTTGCTTTCAGAGAAGTTTCCTGGCACCTCTTCTAAGTCACATTTAATGTTATCTAGCAGATGAAGACCTCCAGTGTCCTTAAAGACTTTACACCACCTTCTGAATGCTCCCATGGATGGTCCCCCAAAAGTTTCCCTGAAAGCCCTCCACCCTGACTTGGGGCATCTGCCAGTATTCCTTTCTAATCTGCTTGAATTCCTACATGGTCTTCCTCTCCACATGTAACATCTTACTGCCAGTGTTGTTCTGATATTGTGTTACTTCCTACTGATGAGTCTGAGAGAATTTACAAGTTCTGTGATCCCACGGAGATTTTGGATGAAACTGGACATTGTATTGTCCCCTAATTCTCTTTTCTATATGCACTAAATTTTCACACTCCCTACTTTCCTCCTTCTCTTCCTAGCCACTCTCATTCGCATTATAGCTCATAGCCAGACCTTTGGGACCAAGGTTCCTGATTCACTCTGAAACTTTCACCACCCAAACTTACCCTATCAGAATGAGGCTGGTCTCATACCTTTCCAGACCTGCAATAAAGATCAGTACAGATTGATCTATTTGTGTGCCCATTGTAGAAAATACATGAAAACTCATGCACATACACACACGAGCATGCACACGTGTTCTCACACACACAATCTGAATAGATTTAACTGAAAGCTTTATACTGCCAGCATCAGAACCTATTATGTTATTCTTTAAGCAAGTCGGGAGATGGATTCAATGTCAGGTTTGCTTATTACTATTCAGATGAACAGATAAATCTTCTTGCAACTAGCCTTCTTCAATCTCAGGGTTTTCTTAAATGTAATGAAGTTACTCTTAGATGGCAAGCTGGAGGGTTTAGCTGCAGGCAGGACAGGCAGAGGAATAACTGGTGAAGCTCAGAGCTTAGAAAATTGGGTGCACAATGTTTCTTTGTTGGATAAATGATAAAATAAAGAAATCTTGATTAAAATATTCTAGGGCTAGTTCCAAGAAACTAGTTTGGGCACCTCAAACAAAATGCTTACCTGCAATTTTGGTAACATTCTCCCAAATGGCCCTTGTAAGGTTAGCAGAAGTCCAAGAGATAAACGGAGGTTAAGATATCCAATGCTGATGAGAAAGGAAATTATAGTATCTTTAATAAAATCACTTAATCACAACTATTAAAAAAACTAGATACATATTAACCACTAATTACCTACATTTACATATTATGAAGGAATTTTTAAGTGAATACTACAAATTGGCTTAGATAAATACGTTCTTATTTATATAAGCGTGTCTTCAATTGCTACTTAAATGCTGCTCACTCTGGTTTTCTTCCCAGAGGTCAGAGGTCTTCTCTGCCATTCTTGAAGTGGGCAGCAATGACACAGACCTTTCTGCAAGAATGACCTGTGCTAACTGCCTGAACTTATTTGAAATCGCTGTCTCTTTAGTCTCTTTTGTGTTTCTCATGCTCCTGACTGCTGGATTTCTTCCCAGTTTTTCTTATTTAACTCTCCATTTGATTTTACAGACAAAACCATAAATCTCCTGTCTATTCTCATTCTTTTTTCTCTTTGCTTTATTTATGTATTTAAAAATTAATAGTCTTTATTTTTTTTACAGGACTTTTAGGCTTACAGAAAAACTGAGGAGAAAGTAAAGAGAGTTCCTACATTTCATCCCCCACCCCAATCTTCCCTACCAACAACTTGGGGCACCAGAGTGGTACATTTGTTCCAATCAATGAACCAATATTGACACATCATTATCAACCAGAGTACATAGGTTACATTAGGATTCACTCTTGATGTTGTACATTATACCGGTCTGACAGCTATACAATGACGTGACTCTGTCATTATAGTATCATACAGAGTAGTTTCACTGCTCTAAAACCCCTCTGTGCTACAGCAATTCATGTCTGCCCCTACCCAACCTCTGGAAAAATTGATCTTTTCGCTGTCTCTATAGTTTTGCCTATACCAGAATGTCTTATAGTTAGAATCATACAGTATGTACCTTTTGAGATTGGCTTTTTTCACTCAGCAATATGCATTTAAGGTTCTGCCATGCTTTTAAAGGCTTGATAGCTCTTTTTTTTTTTTTTTTTTTTTTTAGTGCTGAATTATATTCTATTGTGTGACTCTACCCATAATTCATTTATCCATTCACCTACTGAATGATATGTTGGTTGCTTCCAAGTTTTGCCAATTATGAATAAAGCTAATATAATCATTCACATGCAACTTTTTATGTGGACATAAGTTTTCAACTCATTTAGGTAAATATTAAGGAATGCTATTGCTGGATTTTGTGTAAGAGTATGTTTAATTTTGTAAGAAATTGTCAAACTGTCTTTCAAACTGGCTGTACTGTTTTGTACTCACACCAACAAAGAATGAGAGTTCTTGTTGCTCCTGGTTAACATTTGGTGTTACATGTGTTTTGCAGTTTAGCCATTGTCGTTTTGATTAGCATTTTCTTGATAATGTATTTTTCATCTTTTTTGGTGGGGATTCTATTCAGATCGTTTGGCTATTTTTAATTTTATTTTTATTTTTATTTATTTATTTTGAGATGGAGTCTTGCTCTGTTGCCTAGGTTGGAGTGCAGTGGTGTGATCTTGTCTCACTGCAACACCCGCCTCCTGGGTTCAAGCGATTCTTCTGCCTCAGCCTCCCACGTAGCTGGGATTACAGGCATGCGCCACCATGACAGGCTAATTTGTGTATTTTTAGTAGAGATGGGGTTTCACCATATTGGCCAGGCTGGTCCCGAACTCCTGACTCTTGATCTGCCTGCCTTGGCCTCCCATAGAACTGGGATTGCAGGCATGAGGCACCACACCCAGCCTTGGCCATTTTTAAAACTGGCTTGTTTGTTTGTTTTACTGTTGAGTTTTAATAGTTCTTTGCATATTTTGGGTAAAAGTCCTTCATTAAATATGTCTTTTGAAAATATTTTCTCCTAGTCTGTGGTTTGTCTTTCCATTCTCTTAACAGTATCTATTGCAGAGCAGAAGTTTTGAATTTCACTGAAGTCTGATTTCTTAATTTTTTCTTTAGTGAATCAAGTTTTGGATTTTTATCTAAAAGGTCTTTGCCAACCGAAGGTCATCTGGATTTTCTTTTATCATCTGGGAGTTTTATAGTTTTGCATTTTACACCTAGGGATGTGACACATTTTGAGTTAATTTTTGTGAAAAGTGTAAGGTCTGCGTCTACAATTATTATTTTTTTGCGTGTTGATTTTCAGTTGTTCTAGCACTGTTTGTTAAAAAGACTATTCTTTTTCCATTGAATTGCCTTTGTACCTTTATCAAACACGAGCATTTCTTGTTTCTCTATTCTATTCCATTGATCTGTTTGTCCTTTCACTATTACCTCACTGTCTTGATTACTGTAGCTTTATAGTAAGCTTTGAAATTGGGTAGTTATCAGTCCTCTAACTTTATTCTTCTTCAATATTGTGCTGGCTATCTGAGGTCTTTTGTCTCTCAATGTAAACTTTGAAATCAGTTGTTGATATCTACCAAATAACTTGGTGAGGTTTTGATTGGAATTTCATTGAATTTGTCCATGAAATTGGGAAGCATTGACCTCTTAACAATATTGAGCTTTCTCGATTCACAAACATAGAGTATCTCTTCATTTATTTAGTTCTCCTTTGATTTATTTTATCAGTTTTGTAGTTTCCTCATATAGATATTATACATGTTTTGTTCTATTTATACTTAAGGTTTTCTTTTATTTTGGTGCTAATATAAATAGTATTGTGTTTTTAATTTTAAATTCCAGTTGCTCATTTGCTGGTACATAGGAAAACAATTGACCTACCTTTGTATCCTGTAAACTTGCTATAATTGCTTGTTAGTTTCCAGAGTCTTTTTTAAAAATATAGTTTTTACTCTTCGAGATTTATCTGAAGAGTCACCTTCAGATAACTCTTGTTATCTGAAATCAAGGAGTTTTTTTCCTTCTTTCTTAGTCTGTATATCTTTTATGTTTGTTGTTGTTGTCTTATTGCATTAGCTAGGGCTTCCAGTATAATGTTGAATGAGAGTAGTAAGGAAACATCCTCATCTTGTCCCTGACCATAGTGGGAAAGCATATGGTTTCTTGCCGTTCAGTATGATGTTAGCTGCTTGGTGTTTTTTTTCCCCCAGATATTCTTTATCAAGTTGAGGAATTTCTCTTCTATTCCATGTTTGCTGAAAATTTTTTTTATCATGAATCTGTGTTGGACTTTATCAAATGCTTTCTCTGCATCTATTCATATGATCATATGATTTTTCTTCTTTACCCTGTTGATGTGATTAATTGTATTAATTGATTTTTTAATGTTGAACTAGGCTTGTATACCTAGAATAAGTTTCAGTTGGTTGTGGTATAAAGTGTTTTTATACATGTTAGATTTGAGTTGTTAATATTTTGTTGAGGATTTTTCCATTCTGCTCATGAGAAATATTGTTGTATAGTTTTTCTTTCTTGTAATGTCCTTAGTTTGGGTATTAGGGTAATACTGGCTTAATAGAGTGAGCTAGAAAGTATTTCCGTGGCTTCTGTTATCTGGAAAAGATTGTAGAGAATTAGTATAATTTCTTTCTCAAATGTATGATAAAATTAAACAGTGAACCCATTTGGATGCTCTCCTTTCCTTTCCTTTCCTTTCCTTTCCTTTCATTTCATTTCCTTTCTTTCTTCTTCTTTCTTTTCTTCTTTCTTTCTTTTTCTTTCTTTCCTTTCTTCCTTCCTCTCTTCCTCTCATTCCTTCCTTCCCTCTTTCTTTCCTTCCCTCTTTCTCTCTTCCTTTCTTTCTCTCTCTCTTTCTTTCTTTTTCTTTCTTTCTTTCTTTCTTTCTTTCTTTCTTTCTTTCTTTCTTTCTTTCTTTCTTTCTTTCTTTCTTTCTTTCTTTCTCTTTCCTTTCTTTCTTTCTTTTCTTTCTTTCTTTCTTCCTTCCTTCCTTCCTTCCTTCCTTCCTTCCTTCCTTCCTTCCTTCCTTCCTTCCTTCCTTCCTTCCTTCCTTCCTTCCTTCCTTCCTTCCTTTCTTTCCTTCCTTTCTTCCTTTCTTCTTTGTCTTTCTTTCCCTCCCTCCTTTCCTTCCTTCCATTATTTATTTATTCCTCATAATTTAGAATATTCTTCAAGAGAAAGATGAAAGCCATCAACTCAAGGTTAGCACATTTCCCAATGTACCTCAGCATTGACTTCTGTTAGGCTTAGCGGCATTGTTACTGGTATGTTGCATGCTGTTCTCTAAAGACTATCTTTGAGAGGAAAAAAAAAAAAAAAAAGACCCTACATCTTTTGCCATTATATTTTCCCTTTCCCCTATCTAAAGAGACAGGATTTCTGCTGCAAGCTTCTTATCAATATGCTTACTTTTGGTTCCTTCTGAACCAGAATTTTTGAAGAAATGTGCACTTTATTTAAATATTTTTAACTAGTGCTGTAGTGACTTTTTTCACTTAGGCAGATAGGTTGAGATTCTTGTGTTTCACCACGTTGCTGATGGTGTTTCTATTTGTGTTATGATTGTGACTGCAAAGGCAGTCAGAGGGTCAGCAATACTTTCTGCACTAACTACTAATGAAGCCTTCATGGTTTCAAGTTCGTTTAGGTGAGCTTTAAGACCCTCTGTACCTGGGTAAAATCATCCTGTGGCTGCATGTGGGTGCTTTGCTGCACCCATAATTTAGGACTGATATACTTTGTCTCCTCTTTACTGTACCCTTACTATCTGTCAGGCACTTTATATACAAATCTCATTTATCCTGACAACAACCCTGTATTCATCATTGTTCAAATGAGGAAAATAAAACTGTGGTTAAAAAGCCTCCCTCAAATGACAAATAAGTCTAAATTTGAACTCAGGTTTATCTGACCCCAGGTGATGTTTCTAATGACTGTGACATATAACATAATTTACAAGTATGTACCAAGTACCTAAAGTGTCAGAAACGAATATGGTAGAACATGAAGTTTTGCTAAAATTTGGTCCATTCATTCATGGGACTTATAATTTAATTAGGTATAGATGAAAAATACAAATGAAGTACCTTAAAACACAAGGAAGGGAAATAAGAATGAGCCTGAAATAGTTAAAGAAGACATTATGGAGGCCATGATGCTTGGACTAAGGTTTATATGAAGAACTGGTTACAGAGAGAAGGATGTGGTATGGCAGGCCCATTGCTCAATGGCACTGAATGAGCAAAGGTAAAAGTAGAAATGAGCAAAATGTGCATTAAGCTGTAGCTTCATGGGAGGAAGGTCTGTATTTGATTCATTTCTGAATCCAGTGTACCCAGTGTGATACATAATAATCAAGTGTCCAATGGATGTTTGTGGGTTGAGACACTAAGAGACTGTGTCTAAAAGAGGAAGGGTTTGAACTGAAGGTAAAAAGAGAGAAGATTAGAAAGGTAGTTGGAATTAGTCTGTAAACGACTCTTAGGGGCCTTCCAAGCACTAAAAAGTATGATCTTCTGAATGTCAGCTTATAACATTGGAATTAATCTGTTAGGGGATACAGAATCGTTGAATGTGTTAGAAAAAAACATAATGAAACAAGTTTGGAAAGCATAATCTGAGATGAGAGAGAGAAAATGACAGGGAAACTAACTAGTAAGATTACTGCAAAAATGTAGTTATGAGGGAGGCTACTTTGGCCTAGGAAGTAGAAAGCCAGAAAAAGTAGCTCCCAGCCCAACAATAAAAAAAGACAGATAGACCACTAGACCTAAACTTTTGTCAGCCCCACCTGGTGAATTCACAGGGCAGCCAACAGTCTGAAATTTAAGAAAAGACAGGTTCCTCCAAGGACCTGGAAGGCAAGCACTGACTCACCTACGGGTAGAGTGTGGGCAGAATGAGGGCTGCCATACATGTGGATAAAAAACATTCAGCTAAAATTTATAAGGAATTGCTAAGTAGATCCTTCGGAGCATATACAGTAGTGCTTGCACCCACTTGTAGGCTCTTCTCCATAGGACATCCCACAAAAAGATTAGGAGAATAGAAGGCAGATGAAAGGACTGGAAAATTCTCCCATGGTGGTGCAGGACTGGAGGAATCCAGCAGTATTGAAGCCTGGACAGAAACTTTCTCTCCTATAGAATGAAAGCCTGTTTGAGGTCACTGAGGGAAGGCAGCAAATCCTGTTGTCCCAGGTACAGGTGAAGACCACTGCTGCTGCCAGAGGGAGGGCAAAAGAAAAGCCCTCTCACTTTGGGGGAGGAATAGGAAAGTATCTGGGTCAAGCCTATTTAAGGGCTCCTACTGCTGGACAGGGCAGGAAATACTGTCTTGCAGAAGACTCACTTAAGTCACAGAGCAGAGTTTGGCTGTCATAGGTAAGAAGACAGCATCACTAAGCACCACCTCTAAGATCCAGCAACACAGGATACACCTAAGACTGAAGTGGGCCATGACAACAGAGAAATTCCCAACCCCTTTCCCATGTAATAAAAGCAACAATGGTCCACCTTGGGGAGAGGGGCAAGAGTGTAGAGAGATGCTCTCTGAGGCATAGGCACAGGGATGGCTGAAAGTTGAGGTTGGAGCTGGGGAGAAAACCCCTACAGCAGTTTGCTGTTTTGTGTGCTGTGCAGAGGATAAACTGCAGGGAGGCAAGGATCCTAGCAGAGAGACCAGGTAAGCTGTGACTGCAATAATCCATGCGAGATTATCCAAACCACCACCATAGGCTTGCAACCATGCCACAGGGTGGCAGCAGTGGTAGAATGTGAAGTGGTGTGATTCTGATTATGTTTTGAATCTAGAACCCTCAGATTTGATTTGCTGATGGAACCCTCAGATATGCTGATCCATTAGATACAGGATATGAGAAAAATATAGGAATCAAAGACAGTCTCCTATATTCAGACTGAAACTGAAAGATGGTGTCATTTACCAAGTTGGGGAAGACAGAGGTAGGAAGAAGGTTTGGGTGGTAAAACAAGAGTTCTGGACATGTCCTGTAGAAATCTATTCGTAACCATTTAGGGGCTTCATAAGTATCTCTGCATTAGCCTTTATATCTTTGTGTGTATTGGAGACCAGCCCTGCATATGAGGTGCTAAAGGAAAGGCTTGCAGAACTATGGGAAGCTTCGTTTTTATCAAGGTACTTCTGCCGTGAGGAACTGAATTTTCCCTGGTTCATTTATATTAGTTGGCCTTGCTTTCTTGATTTGCAAGATGGGGATCTTTTCATCAAAGTCATAGTTGTGTTTTGTGTTGGGTAGGAAATGTGACTTAAAATTTTAGAGGTGATACCACCTTGTTACAAATCGTTTAATGACATTTACATATTCCATGACTTGTTAATTTTCTGACACCATCCTTCCTTCCCTCAGTCTCACTTAGAGTCAGTGGTGCATGCTGGAAGTTTATATCTTCTCAGGTAGGGATTACAAACTTTCTTGGAAGAATGGGGAAACTGAGGCTCCTATGAAGTATTAATACCTTTATTATTTGGCCTCTCAAAATTGGTTAATATGTGCAACAGGGAAATTATATTTCAAAATAAAGGCCGAGTGCAGTGGCTCATGCCTATAATCCTAGCACTTTAGGAGGCCGAGATAGGCAGATCACCTGAGGTCAGGAGTTCGAGACCAGCCTGACCGACATGGAGAAACCCCATCTCTACTAAAAATACTAAATTAGCCGGGTGTGGTGACTCATGCCTGTAATCCCAGCTACTAGGGAGGCTGAGGCAGGAGAATCACTTGAACCTGGGAAGTGGAGATTGCAGTGAGCTGAGATCGTACCATTGTGCTCCAGCCTGGGCAACAAAATCGGAACTCTGTCTCAAAAATAAATAAAATAAAATAAAGTAAAATAAAATAAAATAAAATGGGTCTGCTGATACTATTTCTCATTAGCTTAAAGTGGGAGGAACAAACTGCCCTTCTTCTGAGCTAACTTCCAAGGTATTCTGAGTAAGCACAGGAAATGGAGTGGTGCTTAACTGCTGGGAAGTAGGGAAGACTTTCTTCACAAAAGGGAAAGTTTAGGTGAAGGATAAGGGAAACTGATAAAGCAGCCCTCTAGCTATCGGGCTGAAAGTCCTCAAGTGCTGAGAATTTCAGTGATGTTTGCTGACAATGTCTATCAAAAACACCTGAAATCCTTGCTAAGTACTCAGCTTTTTAGGCCACATTCAAGATTTCCTTCTTCATATGCTAAGGCCAAGACTTGGTATTAAAAAGCCCAGTGATGACCTCAATTTTAGGTCTCCAAGGTGTACCTTGAAGCTTCTGATTTTCTCACTTACATCCCCCACAAATAGTAATATTTATCATGTATTAAATGTTGACTTTGTATCCGGCACTCTGCAAACATTATCTCATTGAATTTGCTGGCCAACCCTGAGAGAAAGGTGTATTTATGTTCTGCAGACAGGAGTCAAACTGAAGAGGCTAGCTTGTTTTCTTATGGCTAATGAGTTGGTGAATACAAATTTGCACCCATGGCTGCTGAGTTCAAAGTGCATACCCTTTCCTATTGTGCTTTGTGGTCTTTAGAATTTTTGTATAGCTCAACATTTTCAGGCCATGTATCAATTGCTTTGCATTTGCCTAACCAGCACACTTGCCTTTATTCAGCATGATTGGGTGCTGAGTTATTTAGGTTATTATTCTGATAAATGAAGTCACCACAGTACATATAAAATGCCAACTTCCAAAGAACTAGAATACGTAAAAGTTCTACATAAAATGTTACTGAATTAAAAATTACTAGTATCAGTCTGTGGCCTATTAGAAACCAGGCCGCACAACAGGAGGTGAGTGTAAGGTGAGCAAGCAAAGCTTCATCTGTGTGTACAGCTGCTCCCCATGGCTCACATTACCGCCTAAGCTCTGCCACCTGTCAGATAAGTGGCAGCATTAGATTCTCATAGGAGCACAAATGCTATTGTGAACTGTGCATGTCAAAGATGTAGGTTGGACGTTCCTTATGAGAATCTAATGCCTGATGATCTGTCACTGTCTCCCATCACCCCAGATGGGACAATTCAGTTGCAGAAAAACAAGCTCAGAGCTCCCACTGATTCTACATTCTGATGAGTTGTATAATTATTTCATTATATATTACAATGTAATAATAATAGAAATAAAGTGCACAATAAATGTAATACGCTTGAATCATCTTGAAACCATCCCCTACAGCTGGTTTGTGGCAAATTTGTCTTCCATAAAACTGGACACTCGTGCCAAAAAGATTGAGGACTGCTCTCTTATAATACCTTAAGATTATTATTATGAATCTTGATCGTTATTAGACAGTATTGAACAAAGGAATTCTATTCATTTTAGTGTTCTTGTTCTTTGGATAATTAATAATAGGCTACTTAACAAATAGTTTCATATGAAAAAATTGAGTGCCATGTTCTTTTGTAGATTCAAAGGACATCCAAATCTTCTGTCAACTCTATTCATTTTATAAGCAAGGGCAGCCTTATCTTTCATGGAATATGTGCTAGATTGTCAATGGTTTGAAATCTGGCTGTGTAACAAGGTGATTCTCATGGAAGCCAAGTATGGGAGCACTTAGTTCACAAAGAAATTGAAGATGATACCAGGAGTGCACAGTCACTCAGAATACCCTCTATTTGTAAGTGCTAGAATTCCCAAACTCCTGGCCTCAAGTGATCCTCCTGCCTTGGCCTCCCAAAGTGCTGGGATGACAGGCATAAGCCACAATGCCTGGCCTTTGTAAGTGCTAGAACTCTAAAAGTTTCCATTGGAACAGGCATTCTTTGGATTCTTCTCTTTGAAAACTACTTTCCTGAGGGTCTTGCTTTAGTAAAAACACAAAACTAAACACTCCTTTTAACAGGAGTGTGGATATATAAGAGAGCTTGTGAGAGAATATGAAGGCAGAAGACAGCAGAAAATGGAAGGGCTCAGAAATCAGAGAAGGGTACCAGAAAATAAATTGTACATTTCATACGTGTCCTAAAGTTACTATTGTCTCCAAGTCAGCATCTGGTGTTTACAAATTAATCTAAATATTCCCCGGCTCCTTTGAGGATAACACCTTTTTTTAATATCCTTGGACTGAAGAGGGAACAGTGCTTCCTGCTATTAATTTAAACTATTTCCAGCAATATGGAATTATGGGACTTTGGTATTCTATTTTATGGTATCAACAACTCCTACTCATCACCTTTCAACTTCTAAAAGAATGTAATGAGACTTCAGAAAAGAGAAAAAATAAGTCCCCCGAGCAAAGAACAGTCATTAACTAATGAGCAAACTACAAATTGTGAACAAGAGAGAAACACCTATTACAAGAACTGTTCCTTGATTGTTCCACAGTGTATGAAACAGGAATTATATTGACTAGTGGGTGTCTCCCTGGTGTGACTGATGAAAAAGCACTCCAGAACACTGAAGAGAATACATTTTTGGAGGAGGAAGGACCCTAAATCTTCATAACATTCCAAACCAATAGCATTTCCTTTATGCATTGATACAGTGTCATGGATACTTTTACCATGCCTCTGATAAATACCCTGTCTTATATATTCTTTCTGAATTCTTTTTTTTTTTTTTTTTTTTGAAACAGGGTCTCGCTCTGTTGCCCAAGCTGGAATGCAGTGGTGCAATCATGGGTCACTGCAGCCTGCACTTCCTGGGCTTGAACCATCTTCCCACCTCAGCCTCCCGAGTAGCAGGAACTACAGGTGCACACCACCATGCCTGGATAATTTTTAATTTTTTTTTTGTATATACAGAGTCTCACTACATTTCCCAGGCTGGTCTCAAACTCCTGGGCTTAAGTGATCCTCCTGCCTTGGCCTCCCAAAGTGCTGGGATGACAGAAGTGATTCATTGTGCCTTGTCTTTCTGCATTCTTAAGCAATGATGTTTTTTCTTGTTTTGACTTTTGCAAATGTCCTAGAATTAACATGTACACAAATATAATAATTGTAACAATAAAAATTCTTTTTCCCAATCTGATAAATAGAGGTACTTTATTGTAATGAAAACTCACTTAATCAGTTTTTTACCAAAAGGATAGAGGGAACTAGTGGTGATCTGTGGTGTGAGGAGTGTAACTGTTTTCCAGTTTGCTAACATGTCTTAGAGGCAGGTGCTGTCTGCTTATCAGTCATCACATGAGGAAGAGCCAACAGAATCACAGTCTACCAATGAACCCAAAGGTATCTGGATTCAAAAAGAATCTGATGTGGAAAGAAAAATATACTAGGGGCAATAATAGAAATATTCTGAAAAGAGCAGTTGTTTTAGGCTGGTTTTTCAATATTTTGATGAAGAATGGTGCTCTTCCCTTTTTCCTCAGTATCAGCTTATCAAATAACAGCTGGATATGGATCACCTAGAACAAAGACTACACATCTCGGACTCCCTTACAATCATATGACAAAGTTTTGGTCAGTGAGATACATAAGCTTAATTTGCTTGTGAAGGAAGCCTCTGGGAAGAATCCTTAAAAGAAAATAGTTCTTCCTGCTGGCTGGAATAATGATAATGGTTGGTGCTAGCATAGCCATTTTGGAACATGATGTAGAAATTTGCAGATATAGAAATAGCATAACAGCAAGATAATGGAAACTTTGGCTTTGGTGGCTGTGTTTTCACAATATCAGCTTGGCCTACCCCGCGTACCTGGAATTATACATGGGACAGCATATGTACTATAGTAAAGAATGAACTCTGAAACCAGATTGGGTTTGATTGAGTCTAGGCTTTGTTTCTTACTAGCTGTGTGACCTTGAGCAAATTAACAAGCTGTGCCTCTATCTGCTCAGTTACAAAATGGGCTAATAAAAATGCCTAACTCATGAAGTTGCTGTTAGGGTTAAATGAGATAATGTATGTAAAATGCTTAGGATAGTATCTGGCATGTCATAAACCCTATGTAAATAGTAACTAGTATTATTTGAGCTATAATTGTTTTCATATTTTTGAGATCACAGAGGAAACTAATTCTAATTAATGTAGAAGCTTCGGCATACATATTAGTGACCAGTATAAAGTGGATACCTAATATTGTGAATGAATGAGTGAATTATTCCTGTTTACTCTTAAGTTCATGTGCTGTGGTAAGCTGAACAGTAACATTAAAGAACCTGGTAGCATACATTAATCACTTGAATCATGAACAAACTAATTAGAGACCAGAGAGGATTATTATTGCCTTGTGTTCTGGCAATTATCTGGATACAATGGTGTCTTTCTGGTGCAGAGCTGCAAGAATCAATGGTCATTCACTACTCACTAGTTTAGCAACTTCTCACCTGATTGTTGGTTCCAGTTCTCAATCCTGTACAGCTTTCGTGACATCCAGCTATTAACCCACTGCTGGCTCCCCTTCTAGTGGCAAGTAATGCAGACTACCTCTGTGCTACCAGTCATTGGCATAACCTTAGAAAAGGCCAACTCACTTATCATTAGCCAAAGCCAAAGCTATAGTTAAGAATACTCACTGCCACAAAAATGCCATAACATATTGACTTAATTTAAACAAGTACTTAGATCATTTGATAATTAAAGGGGAGGGGTACCTAGCCATTCTATTTCTTTCTTAACCTGATCAACCAAACTTAAGAATAAGTTATATTTTGTATGATATACCTATATCCATTTTCCATATGTATACTATGGTTTTTCAAGTAGCATTAGCTGATACATAACATTTCATTCTATTATTTCCCTAAATGAAGAACACTCCAAGCCAGAGAAAGCATATGATATCAGCAACATTTATGATTTCTATTAGCAGCTTTGCCACTGTATATAACACGTAGTTAGTTTCAAGTTGCTCTTTAATCATCATTCCATCCATCATACTATCTAGAATTTGATTGCCTTATTAAAAAACTGGAAGATGTTATAGCAAAGCTATAAAATAGACTTTATATGACACAACCGTTGTATACTTGGTATTCTTTTCCTTATACACACAGTTTGAAAAATTTCATTACTCATTGACCCAATTTTACATTTAAATATGAATTCTTTTAATTTTACTTTGCAATCAGGTAAATTAGTGAGAAGGAGTCTAAACAATATGCTTTAATTGCATTTATAAATTATTCTCTCTGTCCTTCATGAACACTCTTTCTTTTTTAGATATTGAAATGTGGTATCTAAATATAAAGTGCAGTAACATCTGGATCTAATTGCTGGTTTGAATAATATAGACAGACCTTCAACATTTCGTGCTTTTGAAAGGATGCGTTTAGTAGGAGGTATTGAGTCAAAGGTTGTAAAAATTTTGTACCACTAAAAATAGTTGAAATCTCAGATTCATTTAAAATGGAAATTACCACTTTCTGAGCAAATAGTTCTTCTTGATATAAGGTGTATGTATGCTAGAAAGGGTTCATCAAAATAATGTTTTTGCTTTTTTCATATCCCATATAGGACAATTCTTAAAATCACAGTGGTTTTATTTTTTAAAGAGTCCAAGTCTTATTCAAATTCAAAGCAAGTATTTAAATCAATAATCGCTGAACCCATATGTTATGGAAGGTTTTGTATTTGCGGATATATTTTAGATCCATGTTATCACAATAAACTAGAGTGGAAGCATTAAATTTCCATTAAGGTGATGGGCAAATAGGTTGTCATCTGATATGGTTTGACTGTGTCCCCACCCACATCTCAACTTGAATTGTATCTCGCAGAATTCCCATGTGTTGTGGGAGGGACCCAGGGGGAGGTAATTGAATTATGAAGGTCAGTCTTTCCCATGCTATTCTCATGACAGTGAATCAGTCTCATAAGATCTGATGGGTTTATCAGGGGTTTCCACTTTTGCTTCTTTCTCATTTTCTCTTGCTGCTGCCATGTAAGACATGCCTTTTCCTCTTGCCATGATTCTGGGCCTCCCCAGCTGTGTAGAACTGTAAGTCCAATTAAACCTCTTTTTCTTCCCAGTCTCGGGTATGTCTTTATCAGCATGATGAAAATGGACGAATACAGTAAATTGGTACCAGTAGAGTGGGATGTTGCTGAAAAGATACCCAAAAATGTGGAAGTGACTTTGGAACTGGGTCACAGGCAGAGGTTGGAACAATTTGGAGGGCTCAGAAGAAGAAGGAAAATGTGGGAAAGTTTGGAACCTCCTAGAGACTTGTTGAATGGCTTTAACAAAAATGCTGATAGTGATATGAATGATAAGGTCTGGGCTCAGGTGGTTTCAGATGGAGATGAGGAACTTGTTGGGAACTGGTGCACAGGTGACTCTTGATATGTTTTAGCAAAGAGACTGGTGGTATTTTGCACCTGCCCTAGAGATTTATGGAGCTTTGAGCTTGAGGGATATAATTTAGGGTATCTGGCAGAAGAAATTTCTAAGCACCAAAGCATTCAAAAGGTGACTTGGGTGCTGTTAAAAGCATTCAGTTTTAAAACAGAAACAGAGCATAAAAGTTCAGAAAATTCAAGGCCTGATAATGCAGTAGAAAAGAAAAACCCATTTTCTGAGGAGAAATTCAAGCTGGCTGCAAAAATTTGCATAAGCAACAAGGAGCCTAATGTTAATCCCCAAGACCATGGAGAAGATGTCTCCAAAACATGTCAGAGACCTTCATGGTAGCCCCTCCCATCACAGGCCTGGAGGCCCAGGAGGAAAAAGTGGTTTTGTGGGCTGAGCCCCAGGTCCCATTGTGCAGCCTAGGGACTTGGTGCCCTGTGTCCCAGTCACTCCAGCCATGGCTGAAAGTGGCAGCATAGAGCTTAGGCTGTGACTTCAGAGGGTGGAAGCCCCAGGCCTTGGCAGCTTCCATATGGTGTTGAGCCTGTCGGTACACAGAAGTCAACAACTGAGGTTTGGGAACCTCCACCTGGATTTTGGATTTATGGAAATGCCTGGATACCTAGGCAAAAATTTGTGGCAGGGACAGGGCCCTCATGGAGAACTCTGTTAGGGCAGTGTGGAAGAGAAATGTGAGGTCAGAGCCCCTACACGCAGCCCCTACTGGGGCATTGCTTAGTGGAGCTATGAGAAGAGGGCCACAGTCCTCCAGACCCCAGAATAGTAGATCTACTGACAGCTTGCACCATGTGCCTGGAAAAGCCATAGACAGTCAATGCCAGCCTGTGAAAGCAGCCGACAGGGAGACTGTACCCTGCAAAGCCAGAGGGGCAGAGTTTCCCAAGACCATGCGAACCCACCTCTTGCATCATTATGACCTGGATATGAGACCTGGACTCAAACGAGATCATTTTGGAGCTTTAAAATTTGACTGCCCCACTGGATTTCATACTTTCTTGGGGCCTATAACCCCTTTGTTTTGGCCAATTTCTCCCAATTTGAACAGCTGTATTTACCCAATACCTGTACCCCCATTGTATTTAGAAAGTAACTAACTTGCTTTTGATTTTACAGGCTCATAGGCAGAAGGAACATTCCTTGTCTCAGATGAGACTTTAAACTGTGAAGTTTTGGGTTAATGCTAAAATGATTTAAGACTTTGGGGGACTGCTTGGAAGGCATGATTGGTTTTGAAATGCAAGAACATGAGATTTGGAGGGGCCAGGGGCCGAATGATATGGTTTGGCTGTGTTCTCACTCAAATCTTAACTTGAATTGTGTCTCCCAGAATTCCCACATGTTGTTGAAGGGACCCAAGGGAGGTAATTGAATCATGGGAGCGGGTCTTTCCCATGCTATTCTTGTGGTAGTGAATTAAGTTTCACAAAATCTGATGGGTTTATCAGGGGTTTCTGCTTTTGCTTCTTCCTCATTCTCTCTTGCTGCTGCCATGTAAGAAGTGCCTTTAGCCCTCTGCCATGATTGTGAGAACTTTCCTAGATACTTGGAACTGTAAGTCCAATTAAACCTCTTTTTCTTTCCAGTCTCAAGTTTGTCTTTATCAGCAGCATGAAAAACAGACTAATCCATCATCCTAGTAGTAACGTTTATGTGCATGTATGTGTATGTATGTATATCTTAGCTGTTATGTGTTATAGATCACTATGTTTCACTAAAAAGTCCTTAGGAGCACATGTGTATGTATTTCAGCTTTCCTTCCTCCAATTATAAAGATCCTTCACCCAAATATGTGTCTCATCCCCAACTCTTTTGTGAATTCTCATTTTGTGGCTCTATTGCATTAGTATTTAGAAAGAAATGTCAATAGCAACAGACTTTCATCTGAAAAACACTCAATAAATAACTGTCACCTAAATACTTAATTCCTGCTTAAATCAATAAAATAAACTGATCTCTTAGTACATTATACGATTATTCTATTCTGAATAAAATCTCATGTATATCTGAATTTAAGATCTCCTTAAAAAAGATAAGTGTTGCTCCCTTTCTTGAAAGCCAGTGACCCAGAATTCTGTTTGTCTCAGAAAAGATCTCTATAATATGTTGGGCACCTGAGGCCACCTGGACCATGAGGATTCTGAGATGCTGAAAGTGACCACTTCTAAAATAGGATTACAATTCATCTTGGCAAATTCCTTCTTTTAAATTATCAGTTGAACTCTAGGTATGGTGACCATTTAAAAAAGAGCAACATCTCTGTTCCACAGTGTGGAAGTGCCACCAAGACCTTGGAGCACAACCTGGGTAAACCTCCTAGGTATTACTGTTTACTAGACGTGATACCTTGATCAATCTCACTAACTTCTTTGGACCTCAGTTTCTCATCTTTAAAATCAGGATAATATTTGGACCTACTTCACAGATAGTAGTGGTACCTAAATGAATTCAATCACATAAACAGCTTATTCTTATTGAGATTGTTTGGGACTTTTTGCTTTAATGACTTGATTAAGAAGCTAGGATCAAAGTAATATCTCTGTAGGCATCTTCTAAGCAGAAATTTTGGTCAGGAGTGTAGGTGTGAAGTAGAGAATTAAGGAAAGAAGATTTGAGCCAGTTCTAAACCAGCACCAGGAATGATTCTCAGTAGGTCTTTTTTTGGAAATAGGCCAGAAACAACTAGTCATAGCACAGTTGACCCTCTGGACCCAAAGATGTGAATTTGCCTAATATCTGTGGAAAGAAAGAGTTGACACCCACCAGGCCCTCTAGGAAACCATATCTGTTAGCAGGATGTGAGCCCAGAATTTGATTCTCTTAAGATTTCAGTGGGTTTGGATCCTGGGCTAAAGGAATGCTCAGATGCTTCCTGTCACAGTCATCTCCCCCAACTACTCAGTTCTTTCCTGAAGCAGAGGCAGTGATCTTGGCTGAAAGAACTTCACAGTAGTCAGTGATTTTATAGCACTCATGTTAGCACTTTATGCACTGTGAAAATGCCCCCAGCATATGGCTGTTAAAAATACTACTGATAATCTCAGCTATGGTTAGCTTAAAGAAAGTTGCTTGAGCATATAACTAATATGAAATGAGGGAGAACACTTTATCAGTTTTGATCAATGGCAATGTTAAGGAGTTAATATCGCTATTAAAATTTTGCCCTATTATTATTTTTTCCCTATTATTCTTATTAGCATTATCTTTCCAGAAAATCGTATTCACTTTAGGGGGAAGTTTTAGTCTTGAGCATAATTTGCAGTTTGTACCACTGCCTTAGTTCCAGCCCACGTTATTTCTCTACTGACTTTGCAATAGACAGCCTTTAACTTGGAAGCCCTTCCTCCAGGCTTCTAATCAGATCTCGTATCACTGCCAAAGTTTTGTTTTTTTTTGTTTTTTTTTTTTTTTTTTTGTTTTTTTTTTTTTTTTTGCTTTGTTTTTTTAGTTAGTTTAAAAAAAGAAAAAAAAAAAACTCCTTAAATCTGTTTATATGACTTGTTCACTTAAAACTCTTTAGTAATTCTCTTCCTAATTACAGAATGAAGTCTAAAGCCATATCTTCCTATCTTTCTTCTTTGGTCCTTCATCATCAGATGCTGGTTTTCTCCATAGTCTCATCTCCTGCACCTCTCAGCTCACACCCAACTGTTTGCTGTGTCCCATGCTGTTCCACATTTCTACGTGATGGCACACTGCATTTCTATCTGAAGTGCCCCTCTCTATGTTATCTATGTTTCTCCAACTCTGATGCTGTATCCCTATTCTTCTGTTCTCTTCGTTACCTCTTCTGTATCTGGCTCTCTAGAATTTTAGAGGGAAAAGCATCATCTTGTCTACCTTTGTGTTAGAAATGAGAGAATGAAGTTCCAGAGACCTTCATTGGCCACCTCTGCTAAGAAGCCTGTAACAGAGGGGAGCTGGGTTGCTGGACAACCAGTCCCACCGAGCATGTCCCCTTGTATCAGAGAAGCCACGCCCCATGGATTGTCTTAGCCTTCTATGCACTTCAGTTCTGCATCGACTTATTGATGTCCTGGACATTTTACAATGTGAACTTGGATATGAAGATTCTTTACTTTGTCTGCTTGTTTCTTAAACTCTTCAGTGATTTTATTCTCCAATCTCAGGTATTATTTTCTTAAAGGAAATAAGCATAAATTATTTATCCTAAACACCCCAAAACCTCTAACAATTTATCTTAGAAAATTTTTTAAAAATCAGTAGAAAACAAAAAAATAATAAATACAAATAGGCAATATCCTTATGAAAAACTGTTCAATTAGTAATCAAAGACAGGGAAAATACAACTAAATAAGATAGTCTCTTTTCATAAAATATAATTTTTTATTAAATTACTAAGATTGTCAAAGTTGTGAGGAAATAGGCACTTGCATGTCCTTTTAGGAATTATACAACTTGGACAAATATTTTTGGAGGACATTTGGAACCTGCTTAAAACCTTAAAAACATGACTGCCATGTTTTTGACCCATAAAACTTACATTTAATTATTTATCCAATGCAACGTGGACAGTTTTTACAAACATCTTGATCAGGATATTTTTAATAGAGGAAAAATTAGAAACTAGTTCCAATGCCAAAAAAAAAAAAATTAGTTAAATAAGCTACTGCATGGCCATTCAATATAATGATAACCACTGAAATTACATTTTTAAGTTTATGTCTTTCTGTGAATTTACATGATATTGTTGACTGACAAAAAGTAAGGTTAAAATGTATGTACTCTCTATGATTGCAATTTTTGTTAAAAATATGTATACATATCACCTATGGATAAAAATATTATCTTCCCTGCATTTCTAATACTTGGAGATATGCCTGGCTTGCAGGTAACATTTAAATAAAGTTGAATGAATAAATACAAAAAAATCTGGATATGCATATGTCAAAATGATCATACTGATTAGTGGCTTTAGTTTATTTTTCAACTTTTTTGTTTATATTTGTTTTTATACAATAAACCCATATAACCTTTGTCATAAAAAATTTTTAAATAAAAATACAGCTGCTCAGTTCATATTTCCAAGCAAAACAATAATCACCATATTTCCAAGCAAATATTTCCAAGCAAAACAACAATTTAACTCACTTAGTCTGAGGTGCTTAAAAAGTGCCCAAATGAAGATGCTCAGATTTCTTTAGTGCTACTGCTTAATTCTGTCATACCAGGCCTTCACTGACAGCCACGCATGCATTATTGGTCTACAGTTTTTAAGTGGCTCAGGCTCTATGTTCAGAATTTCCTGAATGCCTAAAGAATATCTGCCCACCCACACACCCATCTTGCTCAGCTTAGCAAGGCTCTTTCATCATGTTCTATATTTTCCAGGAACACGTTGTATGTAGAAAAATGGCCCCCAAGGAGCAACTGAAGCATGTGTGTAGGCACTTTGAATTGACATATTGTGGAATAATCAGAAATTTATTTGGATAAATAGTCTGTAATATAGTCAGGGACTTCTCATAATTCTGAAGTCAATGAGGCCCTCGGTGGTTTTATTTCCCTCACTTTCAAGACAATGGGATTCACGTAGACTATGGATTTACTCATTAAATGCTGAATGTAAGAACTTGTCAATGTCGTCTTATTTTGGGAAAACTGAGCATGGTTCCTTTTGGTAAATAAAATGAACATAAAATAAACATTGCAGGCCATGTTTGTTCCAGTCTTCTTTGTGAACTGCAAATTCAGCTGCTGCTACATTGAAGCAGATTCTGCTCGTAAAGTAGTGAAATGCCTGGTCTGCAATATATCACTATGGGATGCTGTAATGTCAGAGGCCCTTGTCAACACATTGGCAAAACTCCCATCCTGTGGCTGCAGGAAAAGATGCAAAACATTGCATCCAGTGTATGGACCTTGGACTTTGAGAATTCTGGCTTTGATAATTGATAACTTTAAAATAAACCTTACGCAAGCAATGATACATACCTCTTCACCTGTGCAAGATAACTTTTAATCATGTAGCCACTATTCTAAATAGCTTCACTGTCTCTTTCATCTTTTTTGTTGGTGGTGGTAATGATGAAGGTGATGGTAGTAGTAGCTACGGCTACTAAGCCTCTATTATGAGCCAGATGCCACAATTTACAGGTGAAGACATTAATTCCCAAAAGTAGAACCAGAATTTAGATAGTCTCTGGAGATACCTGCTACACAATGGGTGCACACCTGTGCCTATGTTTTCAATCTTGGAATCTTTCTATTGTACAGCTCCGTCTCCCTTTTTCCACCTCGGGATTAAAAAAGAAAAAAATTGTCTTTAGGATTTTCATGATTCAGCAGATTGTTCTGCTCTTAGAAAGTACACAGGTACTTCTTTTACCAGGCACTCTTCACCTGTGCAGGACGCAAATACCAGATTTTTCTGCCACCTCAGTTTTCCAAATATCTGAAGTTCATTGAGGTCCTTACAATAAAGATGCTTCGTACTACCTCTCCTGGTCCAATCCACCAGAGATTCATTTAACCAAAACTAATTTGTCTAAGACAAACACAATTAAATCTGTTTCCCTAATAGCATCTTGAATTATAATCAGTTTTAGTGAAAATATTTATCATTTTCAGCACATTTCTCATATGATATGAGATATGGAAACCTTTTTACATATTCTTGCCCCTTTAAGTGACTTTTTCTGTTTTTCATATTTATCAAGAATCCCAAGCTTCATTTCAAGCTATCTAATTCCCGGGATTCAGACATCTGGACATGTCTTGTTGAGAAGAACTTATCAATGAAGTTGCTGAAATCTTGAAGATATCTCTTGGGAGAGAAATTATCCTAAAAGAAAAAGAAAAGTATCTTAATGCAGAGACTAAAGTACTAGACATTGGAGGAAAAACTAATTGTCTTTTTCACATTGAAATCCAAATAATAAAATACTGCTTATTTAGTTATCGCTATATGCAATTGTCTGTTAAGGTCAATCAAACAAGTAAGGATTGAGTAATAATGTGCTCAGTATGTGATTCATGCTATAATTGGATATGTATAAAACTTGATACTTGCTTTGTTTGTTTTTCATTCTTGTATATTCATTCAGAATAATGCCTGGTTTATGTTCATGATCAATAACTAATTGATAGATAAAATAGTCAATGAGTGAATGAATGAATGAATGAATATCCTGATGAATTTTTTAACTTTGTAAGAAATAGATTTTTTTTTATTATCATACAGCATTTAAGAATAATAAAGCTGTGGTGAGATTTCAAATTTGAGATATCTATGGCAAGTTTATAAAAGTACATTGATCAAGATATAATTTTTAACATTAATATACACATTCCATAATCTCAATCCATTGAACATGAACACTGGCCTTTGTCATTGTTATTTTTTTCTCCCTACAATATTGCCTGACTCTGTAGAACAGTGGTTCTCAGTTGGAGGTTGACTGTGTCCCCCAGGGGCATCTGGCAACATCTGGTATAATTGTGGGTGTCATGGGAGAGGGATGCTAACAGCATCCAGTGTGCAGTCCGGGGATGCTGCTCACCATCCTAGAATGCACAGGATGGACCCCCACACACAAGGATTTTATCCAGCCCAAATGTTAACATTGTCAAGGTTAAGCAACTCTTGTTGAATGGGACTCCATTCCCATTTTATGAACACCTCTGTGCCCACTGTAATTCTGAAAACACAGACTTTGCTAATTGGCAAATACTATTTAAAAGAAGATTTAACCTAATCAATATCACTTATCAAAAGCAATGGCTGACTTTAAGTATCAACGTATTTCCAGAATGAATAAACCACACAATCAACTTAGAATGATACAAATTAGGGTTCATATCATTTAGTTTTCCTTGAACCTGCTCTGGTAGTTTAATCTGTTAATATGAAAGTTAATTAGGACTGTTTTGAAGGAGCTAAGCAATATTTTCCTTTGCACATTTTTCTGAACTCTGAAAATTTAATGATACTTAAAGCACCTGGCAAATAAAAAGTGCTCTGCGAGTGCTCCGGAAATGTTTATTACAGCTTACTAAAAACACAGGGCTTCACTCATTTGTTCAAATTTTCCATAAGCATGTGTTGCACAGGTTACATTTTTATTTGCTCTCTCTTATTTTACAATAATCTCTCACAAATGTCGTTTGGAAACAGAACACATATACAGGGGGTGTTATACAAAGTTATAAGTTATTTTTTTACACACAAGTTGTAAAGTATCAGTGTATATAATACATTGATGATAGAGAACTAAATTTAAATGAAAAAAGTCATTCTAAGTTTGTTAAGTAGAGAAATTTTTCAGTAATCCTTCACCTACGTATTCACATCCTGTATATTTCCTCATGGTCAACAAACTGATTCGAATGATTTAATTTATCCCACCATTTAAAGAGAAAAGCCTCTGCAATAATTTGAAACCATGACATTATCTTAATTTCACCATTGGCTGCTTTTTTTCAGAAGTTCTTTTATTTCTTCCTTTGACACGTGACAATAGCTTTTAATCTCATTGGAATCTGGATTCAGAGTTACATTCTTCCTCATAAACAAAATGTAATCCATTTCACGTTCACCTCAGATACCATCTGACTGAGCTTTGTAGTGAATTCGTGTTAAATAATTAAGTTCTTCTGAAGGAACCTCTTCCAAGGGAATTCCTAGCTCAGCTTTCACCCGCCTCTGTGCTGCTCGCTTCACTCCAAGGGCGTCATCTTCCTCAAACTCACCTGGATTACTTAATGGATGACTACAACAAGTATTAGTAAAACAACCTGGAAAGGTAATCTTAGCATCTGACCTTTGCTGTAGCAGAAGTTTATTTTCAGTGTTGAAGAAGAAGACACTAAAAGCGCGATGCAATAATCCTTTCTCGATGTTCTCATTCAGGTGACAATTCTTCTTGGTCTCAGCCCCAATTTTATTGTCATTCTCATCAATAAGGATACACATCTCTGCCAGGAGTTGAACCTGTGGCTCATCGAGGTGGTGAGTGTTTATTTCAGGCATCATTACAAAATGTCTGATCTGTCCTGAGAGGCCTCTGGCCACGGATACCCCATCCTGATGAATTTATAGCTTGGTTGTGGAGGCAACACAAATGACATTAAGCAGCAGTCTTTTCAAAAGAAAGAATGCAATTTATTATTGAATTATGCATAGTGTAGTGGACTGAGTTAATATTTGGGTTCTATTTCTACTCTGCTTTTGACCTAGTCAGTGATCATGCATGTTACTAAAATAAGTGAAGCCTAACAGATTTCTAAGATGATTTAAAGTTGTAGCATATTTTTATTTGATAAAAATGAGTTCCGAAATATCTAAGATTTCTTAATTAGAAGAAGAGAGTAAAGATTCCAATAATAGAAAAAGGCTTCAGTGAAGAAATAATATTTGATTGGGGCAGGATTTTGATTGGATGGAAGAAGGGGAAACTAGTATCAGTTTCCTTCTACATAGCAGATGCTTATGCACATACTATCTTTCAGTTTTACAATATTAAAAAAGAGGTAGCATACTATTTGTATAGATAAAGGAACTAGGATGAGAAAAGAAACCAACATCACCAGTTGAGAGTACAGAAATCAGGATTAGAGGCAGTACAGTCACATTTGTTAATTAAAAAATGGTCAAAAGACCTTAACAGATACCTCACCAAAGAAGATATCAGATGTCAATAAGCATAGAAAAGATGCTTCACATCATATGCCATCAGGGAAATGCAAATAGAAACAACAATGAGATACCACTACATATCTATTAGAATGGCAAAAATCCAGAACACTGGCAACACCAGATGCTGGCAAGGATGTGGAACAACAGAAAATCTCATTTATTCCTGGTGGGAATACAAAATGGTATACTCACTTTGAGATAAATTCTGATGGTTTCTTATAAAGCTAAACTACTCTTCTTGTACAATCTATCATTCACTCTTCTTGGTATTTATCCAAATGACTTGAAAGTATGTTCACACAAAAACTTTCATGTGGATGTTTATAGCAGCTTTATTATTTATAATTGCCAAAACTTGGAAGCAACAAGTTGTCCTTCAGTAAGTTAATAGATAAACAAACTGTGGCACGTTCAGACAATGGAATATATTCACCACCAAAGAAAAGGAGCCATAAAGTCATAAAAAGACATAAGGAAACCATTAAATGTTGAGTGGAGGGAACCAATGAGAAAAGGCTACATACTGCATTATTCCACTGTATGGAACAGGTAAAACTTCTGAAAAAGGTGAAACTATGGAAATGGTAAAAAGATCATTGGTTGCCAGGGACTGGAGGGAGGGTTGAATAGGTAACACACAGAAGAATTTTAGGGCAATGAAATTACTGTGTATGATACTACATTGAGGAATACACATCAGTATGTATTTGTCCAGACCCACAGAATCTACATCAAGAGTGGACTCTCATGTAAACTCTGAACCCTAGTTGATAATAATTTATCAATGCAAGTCATCAATTTTAACACATATACCACTCTGGTGAGGAATGATGTGTGTGTCGGGGGAAGGAGCACATGGGAAGTCTCTGAACCTTCCTCTTAATTTCTTAGGAACCTAAAACTGCTTTAAAGAGATAAAGTAAAAACAACAACAACAAGAAAACCCAAGATATTCTCAGAGAGATAACTGAGGCTAATAGTAAAAAGAAACAGTAACAAGAATTCATGAAGAAGAACCCTTAGAAGATAATGGGTGTAAAACCCATAATTATCACCATCAGTCAGTGGATGAACTGAATCACAGAATTAATACAGCTGAAATGTGCTGCAGCAAGTGGGAAGAAATAAGGATTTGGAAAACTGAGAACAGTTAAAAGATACAGAGAGTGAAATTAATGTGTCAGTATCTGCCTTAAAAAGGCACAGATGAAGAAAAAGTAGATGAAAGGAGAGAAATAATGCCTTAACACTTCTGTGAATCACAGAAAGGTTTAAGAGGTTCTTGAAAGTGTTCATTAAGAGCCACCAAGCAATCCCAAATGTAGGCACATTGTAGTTAGACATTGGAGGAAGTACCTGTGTAAGACATTTTGGTTGGCTAAACATATCTCTTTCTTCCTTCTTGTTAACGTTAAATTATATATATTATAGAATTTGGCTAAGCAAATACTCATTTTACTCACTTCTCTTGTACCTAGAGGAGGACATACAAGGGAGTCCTGGCTAATGAGATATAAGCATATGCCTGCTGTGGGGCTTCCCAAAAAGTTTCAACTGGTAAAAGGGGAAGAATTGAACACGGAAGTGATGTCAAGAGGTATGGGAGCCACTTTGCAAAGAAGAGGAAGCAAAAAGAGAATAGCAGAAATGTTGACCCTGATATTGTTAAACTGATGAGTTGTTGCCAGTAGCCCCTTAAACGCAAAGCATCTTTTTAGATGAGAAAAAAAAAAGTAAGTCATTATCAATTGGCTTTATGATATCTCCACCCAGACCATTTCAAACTAATAGAGTAATCCAGTAAGAAAAAAGATGAACACAGAAGGTAGGAACATATAATTTGGTAAGGTTTATTTTCTAAATAAAAAGTGACTACAACACAAATAAATAAAGAATAATCCACAGATAAAATTATGGAATGGTACTAACCTGACAGAGATGAATGGTGGGAGGGAGAAGGAAAAGATCAGAGGCAAGTTGAAATGAAAAAAAAATAGAGAGTAAGTAGTAAATATAAAATAAAATGCAGAAATATGTATCTGGCTATTAGTGTTATAATAAATGTTTATTAACTCAAGATTATCTCAAAGATTAAGAGATATTTCTAAGTATGATTAAAAACAGCAATATTTATCTAAAAGTGATATCTAAAACAAAGGAATATAAGTAGAGTAATAATGAAAAAAATAGCTTAAGATATAGTAGGTAAATGCAACCTTCTCCCTCCAACAGTCAGATTAATGGTTTTAATATTGAATTTAAGGCCAAAAGGAATCATAAAGGACAATGAGGGCACTTGTAATAGGAATAATAGGCATAATAATCATGAACATTTACATACCTAGTACTATGTATTCAGAACAATAACCTGTGACTCTATGGAGAAAAATAGATAAATCAACAATTCTAACAGGGGAATTTAACACACAAACCTCAGAAACTGTTAAATCAAGCAGATTAAAAATATACATAATTATTGAGCTTAAATGAATAGATACATAGAAGTTTGTAGACTCAAACAGAAGATAGAAATTCTTTTTACGGACAAAGAACAGTTACGCAAACGGACCGGATACTGGTCACAGAGAAAGGCCTCAGTATAATCAAATTATTTAATACCATATAGACTCACATTAAAATGCAATACAATTAGAAATAAGTCCAAGGAAAAGCTAAAACCATCCCATATGGCTGAATACTAAGTAACATTTTGCTAAATGGCTTTTATTTAAAAATCATAAGAGAAATTATGGAATTCTTAGAGCTAATGCACATACTATTTGACTATAGGCCAATATTTGCAGGATAAATGTCTGGTTTTACTTAAAGAGACATGTATAGATTTAAATACATCACAAAACAAGCAGAAGAAAAAATAAATGGGATTAATATTCAAATCACGAAGCTAGAAAAAAATTAATCAGAGCCAAACGTATAAGGACAGAAATAATGATTACATAGGTACAAATTTTAAAAACAAAGAATAACAAAAATCCAGTAGAGAGGCTAAATAAAACAAAACTCAGTTATTTGAGTAAAATAAGACACACAACTTCTAGTAAACCTGATCAAGAGTAAAGACAGAAGATGTAAATACTACAAAATGCATATAGATAGAGGATTTAGCACAGTTATAATAAAGAACAAGAACCATGAGGCTATAATCGCTAACTTTCCCTCAACTTGAAAATCTTGAAGGATTTATTTATGAAAGCACAAATTTTGCATGAGAATAATGACATTACTTGAATATTCTAATAACTACTAGAGAAAATTAAAATGTTAGCTAAAAACCTGCTTCCTCATTTCTCTTTTTTCCCACAGAAAGGCAATGGATCAGCAGTTGAAAAGGGAGTACTGTGAAATTTTCAAGGCACAGAAACTTCTTATCACAAATAAGTTAATCCAAAACACGAAGTAGAAAAGGAAAACTGGACAGCTCTCGGTGAAACTGGTATAAGTTTTGACTTCTTCTCCTGCTGCCTCTAGGTAGGGCCAACCCTCCTGGGTTTTAAAAAAAGCAGAAAGAACAGCCTGAGCTTCAGGTTGTCTGGATTTCTTCCATCACCACTCACTTCACAGACTCTTTTTTCTTTTCCAAGCAAGGAGGCCAATTAGTTGGTGGAACAGCTAAGGCAACACTATACAATTACCTGGTTTGTATCCTTCACTGACTCTGATTAGAGTCAGTGGAGGGATCAATTATCATATAGTATAATACTTAAGATGTCTTAAAATATGTAGGTTAATATTTAAATTTTTATATAAAATTTAGAAGAAACATGTTTACATTATTCTCTCTTTTCATTCTATCAAGTTTTTCTCTAATAACCTACTTTGGGATGCTACAACGACCTTCGGAAAATATTAGGCCAATACTTCCAAGTTTTTCTATTATCAGGTCGCTGTAATATGGGAATAAGTTAGGGAGCCTAGGCTATCTTTGTGCCTGTGCAGTCCTTTCTTTGATATATGTTTTACAACAGTTGGTTTTCTTCCAAGAGTGTAGAAGGATTGTATTATTACTATAACTATTGTTATTTAAATTGAGCTTATATAAAAGCTAGATTTTCTCTCCTTTTTTTCTTGTAATAAGAGTTGACATGTTAAGCTAACCTGTTCTTCACTGTCTTCTAATTTGGTTCTATTTCTCAGAGAAGCCTTTTTAGGTAGATTTTTTTTTTTTTTTTTTTTTTTTTTTGGTATCTGTCTACTTGTTTTAAAACAGCAATGAGACAATGGTTATATTTTACTTAATCCTTCACTAACCCTGGTCTTTAAACCAGAAAATGGTAGTTCAAGTATACAAAAATATAGGCTGACTTCACATGTAAACAAAAATGTGAGAATCCTTTAAAAGTGTTGAGCTTAACAAATCTAAGATTTTATTTCTCTTTACTTCTTTTATATATATTTAATTGCTTATTTAAAATATATCATGATCAAATAGAGTTTGTACCAGGAAACAAAGAATATTTTGACACATGTACAAGATAGTTCATGGCCCTTTGGAAATAGAATCTCATAATTATTTCAGTAAATATACCAGAAGACATTCTTAGTGAGGTAGGGTTGGTAGGAAACTTTCTTAGCCTGATATCAAAAAATATTACCAAAAAAGGTAGAATAAATATATAATATGGTATATTTATATGCATTTTTGTTAAGTTTAGAAATAATGTGTATATATGATAGCACTGCTATGTTGCATATATGTTTGGAACTGGCAAACATAAGACAAGAAAAACAAGTAGTAGGTATGAAAGAACAGAGAGAAAGAATTAAAATTACTGTTATTTCCAGGTTAGCTTCATAGCAAACTGGGGAGTACACATCTGGGTGCGTCTGCATATGTGTTTTTTTTCTCTGTGGAGGCAGTTTGCATAGCTGACCTTTTGAGAGCTGACTGAGCAGGTCCGAGCAGCTCAATGCAGGAAGAGACTCAATGCAGATCCAGTTGCTGATTTTCAGAGGCCCCCTTTCTAAAAACATGACTGCCTCTATCAGAGCTTCCTTTTAAATGTAGTGATAATAGTTCCTTGTCCTTTGTCTCTATCAATGTGTAGAGTGTTGCAGGGAGCAAGGTCTTTTTCTATTGGAACACTGGTCATGGCCCATGCAATCCAAATTTGCACTGCCTAAGCTAGGGAATAATGGTAGTTCACAAGATTGTGAGTTTTCCCTCAATTATATCTGCACCACGTGGTACTAATAGTCTATGTCTGTAACTCCTAGGCATAACACAAAAGCAAACTTGCTAATAAATTATTATAACTAATGAAATAGTCTGTCCATTTGCTGGTACAAAATCAACTTACAAAATCAAAATCACTAAATAACAGTGAAAAAAGTGGTTAGCAAAATATTTCCCCAAATAACAAGAACTATAAATATTCAGTGTCACTCAACAAAGAAGGTACAAGAAAAGGTAAGACATACCCTTTGATATAACACAGAAAGTCAACTTCTATTTACCCAAGAGAAATGAAAACCTAAGTCTATACAAAGACTTGTATAAACTGCTCACAGTAGCCTTGTGTATAATGGCCCAAAAAGTGGAAGCAGCCCAAATGTTCATCAACAGGTGAATGGATAAATTCCGTGTGGTATATTCATTCAGTGGTATACTACTCAACAATAAAAACAATAAATTACTGATACACTAAAAACATAGATGACTCTCAAAAATATTCTGTGCAGAAAAGCCCAGACACCACAGAGTAAAGAGACTATGATTCCATGTGTATATAACCCAAGAAGAGACAGATCTAATTTGTAGTGTCAGAAAGCACATCAGTGGCTACCTGGAGATTACTTTGAGCCAACCCCTGGCAGAGCACCAGACATCCACTTGATCAAAGTTGTTTGGCTTCCATTCATTCTTAGGCAAGGTCCCTTCACCCACATCTCTGCTCTAAGGTGGAGAATGTCCTAATTCAGTGGGTCCCAATTATTGGTTCATAAACTAGTGTGTGCGAACTGAGAAGAAAAATATCAGATATGGAAAGTTTTTTGAAGTATAAAATTTATTCACCTGTAAGTGACTATCATTATTATGAAATTTTCTCCATGTAATATGGTGTTAAAATATTCATTTATTTTATATAATGATGACAGTCAGTGATGAAGTTGAATTTTTAATTGCCTTTCTTGTCAAAACAAACATTTGACAAATCTGGGTATTAAAAAAAGAAGAGGAAGAGGAGAAAAGGAATGTAGGAGAATGGCATATTCTATTTTGAGCTAGAAAAGGATATCTTTTTTTAAAAAATCCATAAAAGCACAGGCATAAAAATAACAATAAAGAAACAAAATAACAAAAATAAACAGAAACTTCATTAGGGAATTTGACTGAATCGAAAGAAGAGTTTTATATCCAATAAAACATATTATAGGAAGCTTTAACATGGAATTTACAAGAGTGAGAACTGTTTAATATTTAAAATACATTAAAAAAACACATGCTATTCACCAAATAAAAGGACTGAAAATTTATAAAAATGAGTACAGTAGTTGAATGGAAATTCATGTGAATGGTAATACATATGTAAACTGATTCTCAAACTCACTGCTACGTACATAAATAAAAATTAAAATTAAAACTATAAAATATTACTTTATAATCACCAAATTAGCAGAAGTTAGAAGGCAGGAAAATATGTCGAAAGGAAGGGGGATCCATACACACAGCTAGTGGGAATCTAAAATACTACAGTGATGCTGGAGAGAAGCTGAAATTACCTAATAAAATAAGCATAGCTTGATGCTACAACTCAGCTCATGAAAAATCATAGGACTTTGTGGAGGATTTTCACAGCAGCGTTGCTTATGATAGCAGGAAACCTGATGGAATGACCAAGTAAAAGGAGGTGTATGTATATGTCAGAATGTTGGCATACTACGAACCATTAGCAACAATGAGCTAGATTTACATTTGACAGCATGGAATCATCTAATCTCAAAAACACTAGCAAGAATGAAAATAGCAAGAAACAAGATACTACCGCTATCATTTATGCAAATTAAAAGCACATATAAAATACACTCTAATTTTCAAGGAACCAATGTAGTTAAATAACCACTTACATGGAAGGTTGGAAGGGTGAAAAGGAGGGAGAACTATAAAAGGGGCAATATACTAAAATAAAGATAAAATGAGATAAAAGAGTTGTTAACATATTGATGATGAAAGTATGATGAATGGAAAAGCGTGAGTAATCTTACATACTCTACATTTTAAAAATTAAGTAAACCACAATGAATCAGTATCCAAGGGTTCATGTGGGAAGAGGAGAGAGTGAGCTAATGACCAAGAATCAGTTCAATCAATCCTTCATTCAATCAAATGCTTTTGTATGTCACAACACAGTGCTGTGTGTTGGTATGTTGCTTACCATTAAGTGTGCTCTTATATTTTTTAAACATTCTCACTTTTCTAAATTTTTCTTTAGATAATAAACTCCTGCAAAGCAGATTGTTTGGTTCTTTTTCCTCCATGGTGCCTGGCCCATCATTCTGCAGATATAAGGTAGGCACTCGTTAATATTTTGCTCCTTTGATTACTATAACTGAAAAGCTGGGATTCTATAGGATGTGGCCCCTTAAAATATCTGTAAGTGATTGAAAAAATGTATTCAAGTTGCTGTAGCTTCTATGATCCTTATCAAATATATATTCTTACCAGCTTATATATTGCTGCCAGCTTATTTTGCATTTTGCTTGTGAGAGGATATTCCCTGTGCTATGTGTTACTGCTGCTTTGTTGCATAGTGACACACTTTCGGTCCTAATAGATTCTCTTGCAAGAGTTTCAGATGTCATTTGGAACATGAGAAATAATTGCTTGTGGGCTATTTCTCTCACAGAACCTCTTTCCCTCTCCTTGTCACATGCTGACTCCCGTTTTTCCAACATGTTCTGGATGTTTTATTTCTATTCTTCCACATAGAATGTGTTCTAGAAGCACTCATTCTAGTAGTAGGGGGCAATATAATGAAAGGAAAACTGTTTCTCTATTCACAACACCTCTCACACCCAATATATAGGGATTTTCCCCCCTGCAGTAACCCATTTCCCAACTCTCTGGTTGTCAATTTGATATTCTATAATATAATTCAATTCTGACATTAACTATCGGCTTAAGGGCTCGGTCCTACAAGGCCCTTCAGACCCGAGTAGCAAATAATGAACTCCTAGGGTATCCACACTTCTGTCCAACTTGGCTACAAAGCCAAGAATTCCCACAACCTTTCCCCCATCAAAGTTCAATAATTTATTGAAAGGACTCACAAAACACAATATTTGCTAATGCTTACTAGTTTTATGAAGGAAATGGGAAAGGATACAGATGAGCAGTCAGGTGAAGAGATACATGGTGTGAGGTCTGGAAGAGTCTCATGTTCAGGAGCTTCCGTTGCTGTGGAGTTGCGGTGCCCCTGGGATGTGTGCATCCCAGCACAGGGATGTGTTCACCAACCTGGAAGCTCTTCGCATTTGGTAGTTTAGGAATTTTTAACGGAGGCTTCATCACATAATGTACATACACATAATTCGATTACAAATATTCATATTTTTGAGGATGCCTTTTTAAGCCTATTTACTGCTCACCGCAGTGAAGAAACTTCTCAGCGTCCAGTGAGGCACGGTGGCTCACGCCTGTAATTCTAGCACTTTGGAAGGCTAAGGCAGGTGGATCACCTGAGATCAGGAGTTTGAGACCAGCCTGGCCAACATAGTGAAACCTCACCTCTACTACGAATACAAAAATTAGCCAGACATGGTGGTGCACACCTCTAATTCCAGCTACTCATGAGACTGAGGCAGAAAAAAATCGCTTGAAACCCAGGAGGTGGAGGTTGCAGTGAGCCAAGATCACGCCACTGCACTCTGGCCTGGGTGACAGAGAGAGACTCCATCTCTTAAAAAAAAAAAAAAAAAAAGTTTATCAGGATGTCCTCTGCAGACCACCTACTGCAGCTGGAGAATCCTGGGCATGCCACATCAAAGTCTGTGGAGATGTGTCTTGGGAATGGGTCTTTATAACAAGCATCCCAGGTTCTTGTGCATGCTAGCATTGTAAAATCATCATGCCTAAAGAAGCTTAAGGAAAATTGTTCTGCTGTGCTACGGAAAATTTGTTAATTGACACCTGAGGTAGTACAAGCCAGCTCTCAGGAGATTAGCAACAGGAAGAGGGAAAAACAGATAGATACAAATAACATTTTGAAGGTAAACTATATTGACCTATTGCCTATATGTGGAGCATTTAGGAAGAGAATAAATCTTAGAGTCAATGAATATTTTTGAATATTTCAATGAATTAATTCTCTTGACTGCCTCCATTCTCCCATGCCCCAAATTTTCAGCTCTATTGAGGGTAAGCAGTTTGCTTGAAGTCAAGCATTTATATAATGTTAAACTCTAAAATCGAAACCACGCTTTTTGATGGTAGGGTCAATGGTCTTGCTATCTAACCATAACTTCTATGTTGAGAAGGTTTTAAGTCTGAGTGACTAAGAAAATTGGTCTGCCATTCAATACTTTGTTGAAGATCATCTGTGTGTAAGGCAACAGTGTTCTGTGCTGAGTGCTGGGATTCCAGTGGTGAACACAGTAAACATGCTACCTCCTCCCTGTGGTGCTCACTCTCTGTTTGATAAGATGGTAACGCTAATAACAGTAAAAGCCTTCTGGAAAGGGAAGTTGGTGCAATAATGAGAATATGACATTTTTGGAATGAATATTGGACATGCTGAATTGGTCTGTATTTCAGGTGCATCCAAATTGCCTAGTTCTCCCTTTAAACCATATGTGCATGTTCCTTTATGTGTATGTATAGGTTAAGGAAGCCTCTCTGTCTTTTCAGATAAGGGAGAGAGAGAAGAGTCAATAGTGAAGAGGAAGTTTATCACATTCGTGAGAAACATCCTTCCTGAGCTTGCAGCAAAGTGATCACTGGCCTGTGGAGAAGAATGTAAAGTTGTTTCACCAGATGGAACAAAGTTACAGGTTTTAGACATGATTTTTAATGCCAGTGAGGTATATCTCTCTTCTATAAAATGTACTTGTCTCTATGATGGGTTATTTTTTTAGATTCTTCCATCCTTTGGAAAAAGGCAAAATATAAAGGCAGTATGGGCTGTTCACAGCATAAACTCTGTAAATTGGTCATTAGCCAACTTTCCTCATAGAGATGGGCACCTTGTGTCAAAAACAGGAAAATAAATTAACTTGGACATGCTTTGGATGATTTTCAGCATGAAAACTGATATCCATGGACTGGAAATGAATTTACTCTCTAAATATTTGCAGTCATGAAATAGTTTAGATGAAAATGCTCTCTGATGATTCAAAAGTAGAACACTGAGAAATAATAAAATTAGAATCATTTTAGAGAATTCAAGAAGATGTATTGTATAAAGTACCAGTGGGTAGAAGTGGACACAACTCTGACTGTGACTGCTTAAATATACTTCTAAGAGAGTTTTCTATCTTTTGAAGAAAACTTTCATGTTTAGGGAGAGGTTTAGGTTTGTTTTTTTTTTTTTTTTTTCAATTTCTCACATGATATGATCTATTTTTTTCCTCTTTCCTTAAATAAGGAAGAATAAACATAAAGAAAAAGTTTGGGTCAGGTATGGTGGCTCACGCCTGTAATCCCAGCACTTTGGGAGGCAGAGATGGGGGATCACGAGGTCAGGAGATCAAGACCATCCTGGCTAACACGGTGAAACCCCATCTCTACTAAAAATACAAAAAAAAAAAAAAAAATTAGCGGGGCGTGGTGGTGGGTGCCTGTGGTCCCAGCTATTCAGGAGGCTGAGACAGGAGAATGGCCTGAAACCGGGAGGTGGAGCTTGCAGTGAGCTGAGATTGCACTACTGCACTCCAGCCTGGGGGACACAGTGAGACTCCTTCTCAAAAAAGAAAAAGTTTGAAAACTATAATATTTACTAATTTATTAATAGCAAAAAAGTCTTAATACCTTTTTACCATTCTAAGTTTTGAATAATTAAAATGTAAAAAAGCTATGAAATTAAGTTGTATATAATTGTAGAGGGAAGAAAGGTTTATATTTTGACATGTCTTGGTTGTGTCCGCACGCAAATCTCATCTTAAATTCCCACGTGTTGTGGGAGGGACCTGGTGGGAGGTACTTGAATCATGGGGGCAAGTCTTTCCCATGCTGTTCTCATGACAGTGAGTAAATCTCAGGAGATCTGACGGATATTATAAAGTGGAGTCTTCCCACACAAGCTCTCTCTTAGCCTGCTGCCATCCACATAGATGTGACTTTCCACCATGATTGTGAGGCCTCCCAGCCATGTGGAGCTGTAAGTCCAAATAAACGTCTTTCTTTTGTACATTGCCCAGTCTAAGGTATGCCTTTATCAGCAGCATGAAAATGGACTAATATGTATTTCTTCTTGGATTATAACTTGAATTTAAAACTAAAATGAAAGAAGAAAAAGGAAGAGGAGGAGGGGGAGAGGAATATCTTGATAGATTTTTCTAAATTTTTTTTTGAATTTTTGTTTTATTAATTTAGAGAACACAGAGAGCCGTCATTTATTTAGAATTGTTCTACTGTGATTCTTATTTTGTCTATACAGAAATAGACTTTATCTGCTATTGTTAATTTGATTTAGAAGGTTTTCTTATATTTGGGCATGATATTGATACAGGTTATAATTCTCTAAGAGAAAAAAAAAACACTCAAAGGAGATGAAAGTAACTCAAATGCTTGTACCGTCACTAGATATTTTGAAACCCACTTTTTATATTTCTTAATTATTAGTATTTATTTATGAGAATACTTTTCTGTTTACTGATTGCTATGAATCCTGACAGCTTCATGAATTACAAGCTCCCTTAGGCATGACATAATAACTTTGGTTAGCAAATTGCAGTATTCCTACAGAGTTTTCTGGATTTGCCTCATAAACGTGCTATTCAACAAATTCTTGAACTAAAGGATTTTTCCTAAGAAAAGAACTTTTAACATTTTAAGAGAGCTATGACCAAATTGTTCATGGTCATAAGTCCCTAAAGAGTCCTCATTAATAACTAGGTAAATGGAACCTCAATGCTACAGCTTAAAGATCAGAAACTTTGAGCAGACACTTAGAAAGAACTTCATTATTTGTGAGTTCGCAGGGGGAAATTATATACCTCTTCATTTTATTCTGTACCCTAGAGCCCTAATCACTAGTGAGAATAGTATACTCCATGGATTTACCAATATTTAACAATATTTCTCAGAATGAGTTTGCAAATTTAGTGAGAAATACCCAAGAGTGCTGCTTAAACATACGTATAGTTCTCTTATGAAATCACTTAGCAAAGACTTGTTATGCTCTGATTAGCTTATTAGTTTATTCTGGATCTGATAGAGAGTTTTGGGGCATTGTCTGTCAACTTGCTAGGAATTAGGACAGCAAATGCTTTCAAATTGTCTTTGCTCATTTAACCATGTCTCTGCAGATGTTCACTATTTTAACATGTCTTTTCTTTGGAAACTGTACTCTATGTACAGTATAATCATTTAGAGATGTACAATTTTGAATTAAGGTAGAAGTTTAAAAGTAGATTAAAATGCTTAGGCATACTTCCTGCTCAAATGGGTCCCATCCTGCATATCAATACATGACTCATTCTGAGTGACAAAAGATCATTTCAGGTTAGTTTGTTCATGCCGTCATAATAAAAAATTCCACAGTACATAGTATATGAAGGCAGTCCATAATGATAGTTTAGCTTGTACTTAGGTTATTTACACATGAAGATAAATGACTTTTTTGTATAAGAATGGAAATATGAGAGAGTTGTTCCTTTAAGGATTGAATAATGTAAAATAATTATGGAGAAACATTCGTGGTGTTTTCAAGAAGTGCAATGTGAAACTTGACTCTTCTTATTTTCTTTACCCAACTATATTCTACTCCTGCTACTTTCATATGAATGAGTTAGTGAGGTGGCAAAACAGTGCAGTAAAAAAATATTAGATTTTCAAGAGAGATATAGGGTTGTAGCACTGGAAAACTCCAAGCGGTGCCGTTTGTATAATAGGCTCTGTGAGTGGCATTCCTGGAGTTGTGCAGTACACAACATTGGCGACTATATGCAGTTGCCCTGAGCTAGACCAATGTTAGAGACCTGATTAAGTAGCATTGGGCAAAGTTAGTAGCTTTCTCTGAGACTTCTGCTTGTCTCTAAAATGAAGTTAATTTTACCTATCACATATGGGTCTTTTGTGAATTAAATGAGGTTTTACAAGGGTTTATTTCCATAACAATACTAGAATAGTACCAAGTGCACAGTACATGCTTAATAACTGTCAGTCTTGAAAGTAGGCAGATGAGATGAACTCTAGTAAGAGTTTAAAAAGAGAGAAAAAGATCATGTTAACTTAGAGGTCTAAAACTTAAAATAAAGACTATTGTTTTAAATTATCTAGAAAAGGCTTTTTCATAATTAGCAATGCTACACACATGTACTCATGCACACACATGTTCAAATCTAGGCACACATATACTAGCACATGTGCACACACAGACACACACCCTCCAAATTTGGGATACCTAATTGGAAGATGCTAATTTTGCATCATATAAATTTTACACATTTACAAGAAAATATAAAGTAGACATCATGAATTGTTATCTAGAAAAATATTACCACAAAAAGGTAGAAGTAATTATTATATTGAATTACACAATTTGATATAATAAAATATAAGTGTAAAGACAATTACTACAGCTATCAATCTTCAATAATTTGTGAAGAATCCAGCCTCAAATGCAATGAAGCTTTATAAAATTTGTGATTACAGAGTGTAAAATATAACAGATGCTACAATATTTAGATGCCTGCTGGCATTTACCTTTTCCTCTGCACAGTTCATTTCAACTGTATGAAAATTTTATGTGTTACATAAAAGTAGAGAAAAAGAAAGTGATTTGCAAAATAACCACATGAGAATTGATGGTGTGTTTTCAGCAATGTGGTATTTGATTCTTTGGATCAGATGAACTATGCAAGAAAGTAGAGAATTTGATAATACATACTATTTTCAGTTTCATATTATTTTCAGTAAAAGATGCATAGGTCAAAAAAAAAAACCGCAATGTTGAATTTGGTTACTTTCTCTATGCATTCAGAGCTGATTTTTTAAGCTGGGAGGCCTATTATTCACTGAAGAAATGGTCTTGCTTTAAGGGTTGTAGTGGAAGGGTAATGGCATTGGTGCCATTCAAGATATAGCCACTGTTATCTTTCTTTTGATTTTTAAATTTTAGATTTAAAATTTTTTGAGATGGAGTCTCACTCTGTCACCCAGGCTGGAGTGCAGTGGTTCAATCTCGGCTCACTGCAAACTCAGCCTCCCGAGTAGCTGGGATTACAGGTATGTGCCACCACACCCAGCTAATGTTTGTATTTTAGTAGAGACAGGGTTTCATCATGTTGGCCAGGCTGGTCTGGAACTCCTGACCTCAAGTGATCCACCCCCTCTCAGCCTCCCAAAGTGCTGGGATTACAGATGTGAGCCACCACGCTGACTGCCAATGTTATATTTTAAAAGCAAGATACTTAGAGTGTAACACCTGCTTCTTGAAAATACATTTTGCAGGTTATCAAATATCAGTCTTCTCATTTAAAAATTATGTTATTATCTTATCTGTGATTATATTGTAAACATGATATTAAATTACAGATATTATTTTTGAAGATTTTTGTTCATTCTTTTAAAAAATTTATTTTTTATTTCCCATTATATCAACTACAGGTTTTTCAGAAAAAAAAAAATAATAATAATGATAATGAAAAATTCTCTAGACCTGCAAACTAGAAACCCAGAAATCATTTTTGGACATCTTCATCTTCATCTTTCCAATATCCAATAATTCATCCATTTCTATCAATTATATTCCCTAAATATCTGTTAAGCCTGTCTGATTCTCTCCATTACCACTTCCACTATTCTTCCCTGGACTGATTCCCGTGATAAAAAACTTCTTAATTATTCCCCTCTACCTATACTTCCTAATTAAGTCCATATTTTACTGTGTTTTAAGATGTCAGTCTGATCTTGTCCTACCTTTATTTACTTCAAGGGATTCCTACTGATTTAGGACAAAGACCAACATTCTTAGTATGGCCTAAGAGCACCGAGAGGGTTTAGCAATTGTCTGCTCCCAGCTTCCTCTCCTTCTACTCTTTCCCAGCTCCCTGTAGTCTAGATTCCAATTCCAGGTCTTGAAACCTCCCCACTTCCCAACTTTTGTTGAACCAGGAAATTTCTCCAAACCACCAAACTTCCAACTGAGGTACATGTGTCCTTGGATGTGCAAGAAGGTGTGTCATGCACATTGAGAGTTTAAACGAGTCCATTTCCAGATCCACAACACCCAGAATTTTTCCTCCAGATGACCTGCCTCAGGAACATGTCTGCAGGCGAGTCATCCCTCTGTTTCTCCTCTCCATTTCCATTTTCACAATCACTCTTCTTTTGCTTTACAAGCAAAACAAAACAAATAAAAGGTGTTTCTCTCATTCATTCTGATTCTTAATGTGGAACGCTGCATCAGATATTGAAATCTCTGGGGCACCAAAAGAGGGGCAATTTAAACTCTCAGTGTCGTGAAGGCAGCTTTAGTAACAACGCTAGATTCATTTTCTTTTGATACATATTTCTGTTAAGGGAAAGTGAAATATTAGAAATGAGCTTTCGTGGCCTGGATTGAATGCACTTTCTGAATTTAGGGATTTTGCGGAGCGGGTCAGCAGGAGTAGTGGCAGTTTTACTTTAACCATTTCACATCTTTCATCCCCCACCGTTGTCAAAAAAGCATTGCTCCTTACGGAGAGTCAAGAAAGAGGATAGCAAGGCAAGGGGCAGTAAGAAATATTGAAGACATCAGTATTTATCTCCTACATGTGGCAAACTAGGAGAGTCTTCCCTGCTTATCTATGTGTTCATCTAAATGTCTCTTTGTCTCCTTTGTCTACCTTCTTATCTTAGAATATTTAAACTTTGTAAAAACAGTCAGAGGTATCAATTTACTCAATATTTTTACTGGTTTCATTAATGAAAAAGACCCTGGGGACTATGATTATTCACTTTTTACATAGTCTTTGTCTCAGTTACGCATTTTGTATTATTTCTAGGAGAAGGAGCTGATAATTTCAGTGTTTACTTCTTTTAGACCAGTGCTATCAATTTGACTAAAAAGAACACAGAATATGCTGGGGCGAGTTAGGCTTTATTTTGAACATCTACTTAGGATTGTGGTAGGAAAATTTTCATTCATTTTTGTCAGTGCTTAGGGATAATACCTATTTATATTGGTTGTTTTACTTGAAGGTATGCATATATTATACCCCAAACTCTCTGCTAGTCATCAATCTCCTGTCTTCTATTAGCTCCAACTTGTTCAGATGACTTCTCCAGAGCACGCATCAGGACTGGTTGTCCTGGCTGGCACACAAAACTTATTCTGGCCCTCGCTCTTACTGTATACTGGAAATCCTGTCACCTCACTTTGTGTTGGATTTGCTGTTTCTGTATCTCTTGTATTTCTCTTTCTTGCTCAATGGAACCCATTCTTGTGAAGCTTCCTGAGAATAGTGATTGGGAGGCAAATATCTTTGAGACTGGCAGATTAGAAATACTCCTATCTTTACCATTAAGAACTTAGCTGGTGTTGTAGACTGACTAGTGACCACCCAAATATATCAGACCCTAATCCCTAGAACCTGAAGATAGTGTCTTATAAGGGAAAGGTCTTTGTAGATGTGATTAAGTGAAGGCTCTTGAGATGGGGAGATTACCCTGGATTATAATAGTGGTCCGTAAATGCAATCACATAATCCCTTTAAGAGACAGGCAGAGGGACATTTGATGAAGACAGAAGAGGAGAAAACAATGTGACCACAGAGGCAGAGATTGGATGGATGTAGCCACAAGCCAAGGAATGTGGGTAGTCACCAGAAGCTGAAAGTAGCAAGAAACAGATTTTCCCTGGGGGCAGCATAGCCCTGCAATTTATTTCAGACCTCTGAGCTCCAGAACTATGAAAGAATAAATTTCTGGTGTTTTAAGCCACCCAGTTTGTGCTATCGGTTGAGTATCCCTTATTTGAAATCCCTGGGATTAGGAGTGTTTTGGATTTTGGATTTTTTCAAATTTTGGAATATTTGAATATACACACTGGTTGAATATTCCTAATCTGAAAATAAAAATCTGAGATACTTCAATGAGAATTTCCTTTAAGCATGACCTTTGAGCATCATATCAGAGCTCAAAAAGTTTCAAATTTTGAAGCATGTTGGATTTTGGATTTTTGGATTGGGGATACTCAACTTGTTGAGCATACTTCCTATTGCAACAGCCACAGGAAGCTAAAGCAACTGGAAAACATTTTTCTTTGTCATTTTTATAACATTTTTCTATCACTGTCCTGCTCCTGATGAAACTGTTTAGAAGTCCAAAGTCATTTTATATAAAAGTTATGTATTTTACACAAGGGGAAAGGGAAATGGCTACTTTCTTGATTCAAGTTGAAAATTTATTTTATTTTATTTTTTCTGAGATGGATTCCCGTTCTGTTGCCCAAGCTGGAGTACAGTGGCATGTTCTTGACTCACTGCAACCCCCACCTTCTGGGTTCAAGTGATTCTCTTGCCTCAGCCTCCTGAGCAGCTGGGACTATAGGCATGTACCACCACGCTCAGCTAATTTTTCTATTTTTAGCAGAGACAGAGTTTCACCATGTTACCCAGGCTGGTCTAGAACTTCTGACCTCAGGTGATCTCCTGCCTCAGTCTCCCACAGTTATGAGATTACAGATGTGAACCAGTGTGTTCAACTCTGAAAATTTATGTATCATTTTCCCCTTCGGCAAATTGCAAGACTTGGAGTCTCCTCTTTGCCCAGTGTTCTGAAATTTCATGATGGTTCTCTTTCATGATGCCCAGACTCCTGCGAGCTTGGAGTCTCCTCTTTGCCCAGTGTTCTGAAATTTCATGATGGTTCTCTTTCATGATGCCTAGACTCCTGCGAGCTTGGAGTCTCCTCTTTGCCCAGTGTTCTGAAATTTCATGATGGTTCTCTTGGCACGAGCCTATTTTCATTCATAATACCAGGGGTGGGGTACTTGGAGTACATTTTCAATTTGGAAACATACGTCAGTTAGTCCTGGAATTTTTTTCTATTTTCTAGATAATATCATCATTTCTTTCATTGTTTTCTCTTCTGGAATGCCGGTTAGTGAGATATTAGACTTACTTAACTGATCCTCTAATTTGTTTATCCTTTCTCTTTGTCTTCTTCATAATTTGCTCTACTTCCTGAGAAATGTCCTTGGTTTATCTTCCAACCTGTGTATTTCTTTTAAAAATAAAACCAACCATTCCTATTTCATGATTACTGCATCTTTTGTATCTTTCTGAGATTCTTTTTTCTTGTGGAAAAAAATCACATAGCATGGAATCTACCCTCTTAACAAACTTTTAAGTATATGGTAGTGTTAACTGTCTGCACATTCTAGATCTCCAGAAGGTTTTCATCTTGCATGACTGAAACTCTATACACATTAAACCGCATCTTAGTTGGTATTCTCCAGAGAAACAGCACCAAATTACAGATATACATGAAGAGATCTATGAAAAGAAGTTGGCTTACATAATTATGGAGGCTGACAAGTCCCAAGATCTGCAGCCTACAAGCTTGAGAGCCAGGAGAACTGAGGATGTAAGTTCCAGTCTGACAGTGGCCAAGCTCAAGACCCAAGAGAAATGATGTTTGAGTTCAAGTCCAAAGGCAGGAAAAGATGAGTATCCCGGCTCAAATAGGCAAGGGGAGTTTCCTCTTACTCACGGGAGGCTCAGCCTTTGGTTTTATTTAGGCCATCCACTGGTTGTATGAGGGCCTCTCATATTAGGAAGAGCAATCTGCTTTACTGAGTTCACCCATTTGAATATTGATCCCATCCAAAAAGATACACACACACACACACACACACACACACACACACACACACAAATCATGTTTGTCCAAATATCTGGGCACTCTGTGGCCCACTCAAGCTGACACATAAAATTATCCATTACAAATAGCAACTCTTCATTTCTCCCTCTTCCCAGCTTCTGGCAACCACCATTTTACTTTTTTTCTATGAGTTTGAAATACTTTAGACTTCATATAAATGGAATCAGCTGTATTTGTCCTTCTGCTACTGGCTCCTTTCACTTAGCATTGTGTCTTCAAGGATCATCTGTGTTGTAGCCTATAAAGGACTTCCTTCACTGGTAAGGCTGAATAATAATTTGTTGTATGTATATACCACATTTTCTTTATTCATTCATCCATCAATGGACATTTAGGTTGTTTCTACCTATTGGCTATTGTGAATAATGCCACAAAAAACATGGGAATGCAAATATCTCTTTGAGATCCTATTTTCAATTGATTTGGCTGTATAGCAGAAGTGGGATTGCTGGATCACAGGACTACTCTATTTTTAAATTTTTGAGGAAGTTATTTATTGTTTTCCACAGTGGCTATAGCATTTGACATTCATGCCAACAGTTCACAAGGATTCTAATTACACCACATCCTGGCCAATACTTGCTAGTTTGTTTTTCTGATAATAGCTGCCCTAGTAGGTATGAAGTGATATCTCCCTGTGTTTTTGATTTATATTTCCCTGATGATTAGTGATGTTGAGCATCTTTTCATATACCTGTTGGCCATTTGTGTGTCTTCTTTGGATAAATGACTCTGCAAGTCTGTGAGTCTATTGCCCATTTTAAAACTTGTGACATTTGTTCTTCATGCTATTGGTTTGTAGGAGTTCTTTATATATTTTACATATTAACCCCTTATCAGATACAGTTTGCAAATATTTTCCCCCTTCTCTAGGTTGCCTTTTCACTTTGTTTCTTTTGCTACACAAAATTTTTTGTTTCGATCTAGTCCCATTTGTCCATTTTTGCCCTTGTTTCCTGTTATTTTGGTGTCATATCCATCTCTGGGAAAATTGATAATAGTTTAATTTTGCTTAAATTTTTCTCCTTTTGCGTGGTCTGTTGCTTCCAAATTGTTTTGTTTTTGTTTTTGTTTTTAAAATTTTAGTCTTTACCTTTCTTATGAGAGGACTCCCTCCATCATTTTGTAACCTGTGATTTAAGAGTAGTGGGGAAAGCTGTAGGAAGTTATAAACAGGTGGGTGGGACTGGGTGATTGTGGATTCACTGCAGGAAAATCTGAGTTAGTAGTTTTTTGGGGCAGCCCCTTATATTCATCTCTTTAGGTCTTTTCTCTTGTGCTGCTGCAGTTCCCCAGGGAAGATGCATCCAGCATCCTGCCTACAGGATAAAGACTTGGCTGCCAATACTCCAGTAGCTGATGAAGGAAGAGGAATGCTGGGAGAATATCAGCCTTCAGTACAATTACATCATTTAATCTTCATTTTCAGTACTCTATTTTAGTGTGCATGGTAACCCAAGCCCAGAGGCTTTCTGTTTAAAGAAAGAAAGAAAGAAAAAAAACAACAACAAAAAAACTTCCTGCCCTCTTCTGTGGTAGGGAGGAGGTAATGTGAATGAGGGCCAGTGCTTCTGGCAACCTAAGCAGCCACTGACTTAGGGGAAATAGAGAAACCATGTGGGGGAGGGCTGCATACTGTTGGGATGAAAGACAAGGGAACTAAAGGAAAGGAGGCAGTCACCAGGCCTGTCAGAGTAGCCTGCAAACAGTTGTGGCGTAGCCTGGTAGCGGCAGGAGCACCTACTGCAAAATTAGAATGACCTGTGAGCTTGTGGACCCACAGCTCTAACCCTGAGCCTACTGAATAAAAATCTGAAAGTAAACAAGAATTGCAAGTGACTTGTATGCAGCTTCAAGTTTGAGACACGTTGCACGTTGCAATACCATACAATCAATCAATGTGTCCCCCAAACTTGCCTGCACATTCAACTCAATTTGGGAGTTAAAAAAAAATACTGCTGTGCCTTAGACTAGACTAATTTAATGAATACCTCTAGGAGATGGGGCTCAGGCATAGCTAAGTCTTAAAAGTTCTTCCAGTGACTCTGATGTGCAGCCAAATTATAACCATTTACCTGTATGTGAAGGCCACTACATTTATCTCTCGTTTAATAAAAATAACACATATGTGACATCTCTGAGCAATCGGTCATTTAAAAAGGTGTTGTGTTCTTAACGTGATTTGAAAATATTTTTAAGCAATATCTTAAAAATAAAAAAGGACAGCATACATGTCAAAAGCAAACTTCTTTCTACGAAACAGGCAAAGTGAAGCTATTGAGATTATGTGGAATTCACATAGAAGTAATTGATGAAAATAGCATTGGAAGCTCAAGTAATGCATGTTGAGATGATTTGCATTTTGGAGAAATGTACTGGCCACCATGTGAACCCTCATGGCCTCCAAGAGATTTAACTTTCAGGATCCCTGTGCTAGATTACAGATGCCTCACAAGCAGGGAAACTTATTTGATTGCTGTATTTTAATTCATAGAAAAGCATTGTTGATTGAGTACCCTAAGCCAAATAAATATATGAGCCAACTAACATAATGAGCCACTTATGTTAGGCACTTGTTCACATTCATAAAAACAACAAATGATATTATCCCGATCAAACCGTTCCTAATAAATGGTGACTAAATCATATCTGATGTTTTCTTTGTGTGCAATTTCTTTCCAAGATGTGTAGGAAAGTGATTTGCTTTTGATGAACCTGTGCTGCCTACAAATTAATGTCCACAGATTTCCTACTTTATTAATTGTCTCAGCAATTTAGCCAGTAGTGATTTATATGAAATATTCCCTCTTGTTGCAGGCTCTACAGCCCGTTAATTGATTGCTGTATGAATTATGCATCCTAAGCCAAATGCAAGGATGCATGAAAGAGGCAGCCAAGGTCATTTTCCACCAAAGAGAACTATAGTGACTAAATGCCTTTTAAAGATAGGCTTTATTACTTTAATTTTGCTGCTTTCTTCATATATACATCAAGTCCAGAATAATGTGCAAACTCTAAAGTCATGCTCTTAATTTATAAGCAGACACAGACAACCAAAATTCAATATTCTGTAGCCAGACAAGGCTCGTAATGGAATTAATTTGGTAAAGCTAAGGAAAGAACCAGAAATGGCATATAAGTGTTCTTTATCTGATTCCAAAATATGCCGTCTCTCATCAAATTTGCTTATAGTTTATTAACACTCAAAAATGACTATCCCAAAAATAAACATTTTAATTAGATGAATGACACCTTGGAACCAAGTGCAGGGTATTTGGCATGTCAGCAGATGATGAGACAGTTTGGAAAAGTTACGATCAATTATCATTTATTCATAGGAAGAGAGGGAATGTTTTATACATTTTGGAGGATGTATAAATGAGGGGATATATATGATACTTTACTAAAACTTTCAGAATTAAAGCAATCAAGTTGGAGTAGTGAAAAGATTTTGATCTCTGGTGTCTCAGTGGCTTAGTTTGAATTAATTATTGCTTAACCATCTATTTGTTGAATGACTTTAGGCAATGTAATCCTCTGGACCTCAGTTTTCTTTTGAAAAAAAGGGCATAATAATATTTTGCTTGCATGGTTACTGTAAAAATAAGCATGACTGTAAGAGCTAGTGAAATCAACAACTTAGCCTTAGTTAGTACCTTGATCCTTGGGTAGTACACAATAGAGTGTACTACCAGATAGAGAAAAATAAATACCAGACACATTCCTTGACTTACACGTTGCATGTAAGGCTTGTAAAGAAACCCTCTAATTTTCTATTTAAAATCACCCCCAAATGGCTATGGGACCATATTACTATATGTCTCTTTGGTTTAGAAACCAAAGAAACATCTTTAATATGAATATTTTTATATGCCCAGAGAACTCTTTTCAGGCATTAACAAACCACAAAAAATGTTTCATGACAAACCACAGATGCCCTGGGCACATCACACCACACTTGGGCTGTGATAATGTGTGTGCTATTACTTCACATTAGGGGCACAGATGCCTCAGAAGAGAGGAATTAATCACAAACTCTTTAAACCAGTGTTTCATGCCTTAATGCATATAGCAATCACCTGGGGGTCTTGTTAAAAATGCTGATTCTGGTTCAGTGGGTCTGGGATGGAGCCTGAGATTCTGCCGTTCTAACAAGCTTCCTGGTGATATGACTATAAACTTTAACTAGTTAACACCATGATGGACAGGCTTGCTGTAAGTTAACCCTTAGGAAGTGGGCATTTTCAGCCACCACGGCGAACACAAATCCTATGTATAACGTAACCTTGCTTGCCTTTGTAGCCCCGTCGGCGCGCTTTATCGGGTGGGGTGGAGCGGGGAGCGCTGTGGAGAGGAGGGAGCTGGTGGTACTGCCAGCAGCGGAACCTCAGAAGAAAGCGCATGACATCAGACTGCTTCTTCCTCCACAGCTCCTGGAAAGCACCTATCTTGGCTTCCCTGATGGCTGCCGCCAGACGGAAAGGAAAGAGTCTTACTCCCCACCTGGAAGCTCTTAAAAAAAGACTGCTGAGGCCTAGGCGGGTGAATCACGAGGTCAAGAGATGAAGACCATCCTGGCTAACATGGTGAAACCTCGTCTCTACTAAAAATAGAAAAATTAACTGGGCGTGGTGGTATGCACCTATAGTCCCGGCTACTCCGGAGGCTGAGGCAGAAGAATCGCTTGAACCTGGAGGTGGAGGTTGCAGTGAGTGGAGATCCGCCACTGCACTTCAGTGTGGTGACAGAATGAGACTCTGTCTCAAAAAAAAAAGAAGAAGAAGAAGAAGAAGAAGAAGAAGAAGAAGAAGAAGAAGAAGAAGAAGAAGAAGAAGAAGAAGAAGAAGAAGAAGAAGAAGAAGGAGGAGGAGAAGGAAGGAGAAGGAAGAAGAAGGAAGAAGAAGAGGAGGAAGAGGAGGAAGAGGAGGAAGAGGAGGAAGAGGAGGAAGAGGAGAAAGAGGAAGAGGAAGAAGAAGAAGAAGAAGAAGAAGAAGAAGAAGAAGAAGAAGAAGAAGAAGAAGAAGAAGAAGAAGAAGAAGAAGAAGAAGAAGAAAAAGAAAGACTGCTAGGCACCATCCTCAGAGTTCCTGATTCAGGAAGGTTGGTTGGAGTGGGGCCTGAGAAATTTCATTTCTAACAAATTACCAGGAGATTCTCTTAGTTATTGGTCCAGAACCCCAGCTTTGGGAGCTGCCACTTTATTATTTCATAAACTTCACTGGAAGAGAGATTGGGCCTATGTATCCACCGTTCTATCACCTGTGCCTAGTATGTTTATGGCATGAACGAATCTCTTTTGGTTAAAAAAGTGTTGGTGAAAGCCTGTCTCATTCATAGTAAAAACACATACAGAACGTTGGATACCTTCACCCAGCTCATTAAGGATAATGCATGCCAATGAACCAGAACAAATAACATTGGTTTAGGGATCTCTGTTACTATAGACCCTAGAGTATCTGGGGCATTCCCATGAAAGTTCTGATTAGTTTTTCCTGAGGCACTACTTTATGGTAATGAAATTGGCATTGCATCAACAGGTTGATCGACTGTTCAGGCTTCCCTTCAACGTGGTTCGAAATAGCAGAAGCAATAGTCTCTTTTAAATAAATACTTTTTTTAATAGATAAAGTATCTCTTAAAGGGCCATCTGCTCTCAATTTTTCATTTAAATCTTCTGAAGGCTCACCAAGTGCCATAAGATAAAGAGAGCAAAAGTAAGGTGTAGCATTACAGGCAATAATATTCCTATCATTGCCAAAGTACTATAGGGATTACTCCATAGTGGCATACTCTTATAACCTAAAAATATTAATGTGTTTTGATTCTGAAGGAAACCAAAATATGCCACTTCCAAATGTATGTCTTTTGATATGGCCATTCAGAGAGGCTGCAGACCATAGGAATACATGTACAAGCTGTACTTTTGTGAGGAAGATTTGCAGCTGTAGAGGAAATCTACATAAGTGAAGTTAAGAGTGAATGCAACTTTGGGAGGCCGAGACGGGCGGATCACGAGGTCAAGAGATCGAGACCATCCTGGCTGACACGGTGAAACCCCGTCTCTACTAAAAAATACAAAAAACTAGCTGGGCGAGGTGGCAGGTGCCTGTAGTCCCAGCTACTCGGGAGGCTGAGGCAGGAGAATGGTGTGAACCCAGGAGGCGGAGCTTGCAGTGAGCTGAGATCCAGCACTGCACTCCAGCCTGGGCGGCAGAGCGAGACTCCGTCTCAAACAAACAAACAAACAAACAAACAAAAAAGAGTGAATGCAAACAGGCTTTCTCTTAGCCCCATCCCTTACCTGCCTTATCCACATCTAAAAAAGATTAACTTACAAACAAAGGAGACTAAAACTCTGACACTTTTAGAGTTCTGATGAGAAACTCTTACCTCAGGCTCCTATCTATACCGAGAGCTGCTACCCCTGAGCTTTCATCTGCATAATAAGACAAACTTTGCTTGCCATTGTCAACTTGAAATAATTGACAGGATCAGAACCCAATTTTAAAAAGTTTATTGAAGTGAAAAGCTGGGAATAACTATCCAAGAAACATGGACTCCTGAGAAATGGAGTCAGTGCTCTGAAGTTAAAAGTTAAGTTCTTCCTTATGTTAGCAGAAAACAAGGACATTTATTAGAATTATAACATTTTCTATATAAGCCTTGTTTATGAGTTACAACCCACTAAGATTTTTTAACAGCTTGTTTTCATATCCTTTCCAATTTAAAAGTGTATTTAATGTTGTATCTTAGACAATGTGATAGTAATGAAGTCTTTGTGTAAGAGAGGAAAGAGGAAAGTCAATCTATAATGAAGATCAATGGTGGACAGGGAAGTGGTCTTCTCTGGCAATCTTCTGTAATTTACAACATTTTCTAAAACACTGTAGGTAAAGAAGAGGCTAACTGATAACCAAAAGAACAAAGATTACAGCTGCCTAGGTTACAGCTCTGCCTGTCACATGACTCAGGTCCCATAATCACATTCCCTTAAGGTTCAAAATATCTGAAAGTTCCCACAGCTTAGATTCCGAATTACTTATTTTCACACCATGCTTTCTTCCCATCATTCTCTTGGAATGCCACCTCCTCCCTCCTCCAGAAGCCCCAAGTCCCTAATCTTTCTGTCACTTCAGGATGCTGTAAAAACTTCAGACCTTTGAAGGTCTTTGAACCTTTAAAGACCTTTGAATCTCATGTTCTGTCCTTTGAATCTCATATTCTGTCCTTTGAATCTCATGTTTGCAAGGCTCCTATGTTCATGTATGTATAAATACATTTGTATGCCCTTCTCCTGTTAATCTGTCTATTTTGTTTTATAGAATCAAGTTATCAAAGCTTCAGAAAAGAGAGGGAAGGAAATTCCTTTCGCTCCTACAGTTTAATATTAGTCTTTTTGTAATAAAAAATTATTAATTTTTTTATTGTAAGCAGACCTTCCCTGTCTGCTTACAATTTTAATATTTCAAGGTGGATTTTCTCAGACTAGAGGTAGGAGCAGCACAGAACTATTATGCTGATGATTCACTGTTTTCGACTCTTGGGTTACACATCTAGTTAATTATTATGATCAAATATTTACTTTTGTGGAGGTTCCCTGACAAGAAGGCTTAGTTCTTGCCCTCAGAGAGCTAGAGAAAAATCTAACAAATCTGATACAGGTTACTTACCCAGATCCTGTGTTTGAATGCTGTGGAAAGAAACTACTAGGTATACCCAAATATTCTAGATGATTAAAAAAAAAAAAAGTTCAAAAAACCCTGAATCTCCCAAATCTTCTCAGAACTGTTAACAGCTATTGTCTTGATAATTTTTTATTTTATTTTTTACTTTATAGTTTTAGAGTAATTTTGTTACTTCCTTAAAAAAAAAAACAAAAAAAAAAAACAGGGTTTATTTGTCTGATAACAAATAACTCTCCACAAGAGTGCAGGTTTTGATCAATAGGAGTTTTATTATTTGGCCCAAGTAAGGAGAACACTGAGCGTATTCTCCAAAGCACTGTCTCCTTGAGAGAAAGTGACGAGAAGATTATATGGGGCAAGATATAGGGAGAGGGTGTGTCATCACACCTAGAGGAGGGGTTTCAGTTGTGCAGATGCAGCCAGGATTATACCAGATCCCAGGTAGCATATTATGGTAATGAGGCTACAGCTCCTCCCAGGTGGAGACTTTAGCATGGTAATGAGGGAAGTTCACTCAGACTCATCTATAAATTGCTGGGGTCTGTCAGGATCTGGTTCCAACCAACAAGGTAACTGCATTCTACATAGGGTTTGGAAAAAAACGGACTTCGGGGCAGAAGGCTGTAAAACAGGCTGATTGCTAAAGTTGATTAAATTCCTATAATCCCTGGAGACCTTCCCTGTCTGCTTACAATTTCAAAATTCCAAAGTTTCTTTTGCCTTATGATAACCCAAGTTCTATGAGGTAAGAAGGCTTGTTTCTAAACATAATTTGTCAGAAGTGGCAGCAAGAAGTTAAATAATTTGTATATGTAATCACCTGTTGGGTTCATCTGGACTGCTTCCCAGAAAACCTGATGCACTGAGAAGAACAGCCTTTTGCAATAGAGAAAGAGTTTAGTAAAGTCAGAACTGGCTAAGTCAAAGGACAGGCATTTTATTATTACTTAAATCAGTCTCCCTAAAAATTTGGAGGCTAGGGATTTTTAAGTATAGTTTGGTGTGCAGAGGGTAAGGGAATGGGAAATGCTGATTAGTTGGGTTGGTGATGAAATCACAAGGAGTTGGAGCTGAAACTATATTTGCAAAATTATGACTGAGACAGTGAAATAGATCTAACTTATTGACTCCATTCTGTTTCTAACCTCCAAGCTGTCCTTGTTCTTTCCTGGGCATAGGCTGAACTTACTTTGGGAGAAACTTGGTTTATAGCTTATAGTTTAGGACAAAGACAATAACAGCCCTTTCCCAGGGGGGACCTCCTTCTTGCCTGGGGACGAGATTGCCTTCGTAGGACTAACATTAGCCACAAGATTAGAAATTATGGTTTATGACTCATGAAGCTGGAGGCTACATGATTCTGACCCTCCCTAAAGTGCTCCTAAGATCAGTGCTTGAGATATTTTGCAGACCCTACACTTGATGGATCACCTAGAACTGCCCAGATTGATAAACTGGCTCATCTGATTTTGGGGCCCCCACCCAGGAACTGACTCAGTGCAGGAAGACAGCTTTGTCTCCCTGTGATTTCATCCCTGACCAATCAGCGCTCCTGGCTCACTGGGTTTCCCCCACCCACTAAGTTGTCCTCAAAAACTCTGCTCCCCGAATGCTCAGGGAGACTGATTTGAGTAATAATAAAATTCTGGTCTCCTGCACAGCTGGCTCTGCATGAATTACTCTTTTTCTATTGCAGTTCCCTTGTCTTGATAAATTGGCTCTGTCTAGGCAGTGGGCAAGGTGAACGAATCCCTTGGGTGGTTACAGAGCTTGCCTTCTTGTACTGAGTCAGTTCCTGGGTTGGAGCCAAAAGACCAGATAAACCAGGTTACCAGCCTGGGTGGTGCTAGCTGGTCCATCACAATGCAGTCTCTGAAAAAATGCCTCAAACACCAATCTTGGGTTTCATAATATGTTACCTATGGGAGCAACTGGGGAGGTGAGGAATCTTGTGGCCTCTGGCTGCATGACTCCTGAGCCATAATTTCTAATCTTGTGGCTAATTTGTTAGTTTCAACGGAAGTCTGATCCCCAGGCAAGGAAGGGGTTTATTTTAGGAAGGGGCTATTATTGAGAGACAGGACTAGCTGGATTTCCTAGGCCGACTAAGAATCCCCAAGCCTAGCTGGGAAGGTGACCGCGTCCATCTTTAAACATGGGGTTTGCAACATTGCTCACACCTGATCAATCAGGTGGTAAACAGAGCTCACTAAAATGCTAATTAGGCAAAAACAGGAGGTAAAGAAATAGCCGATCATCTATCGCCTGAGAGCACAGCGGGAGGGACAAGGATTGGGATATAAACCCAGGCATTCGAGCCAGCAACGGCTACCCTCTTTGGGCCCTTTGTATGGGAGCTCTGTCTTCACTCTGTTAAATCTTGCAACTGCACGCTCTTCTGGTCCGTCTTTGTTACAGCTGGAGCTGAGCTTTTGCTCACCATCACCACTGCTGTTTGCCGCGGTCGCAGACCTGCTGCTGACTTCTATCCCTCCAGATCGGGTAGGGTGTCCGCTGTGCTCCTGATCCAGTGAGGCGCCCATTGCCACTCCCGATCAGGTTAAAGGCTTGCCATTGTTCCTATATGGCTAAGTGCCCGGGTTTGTCCTAATAGAACTGAACACTAGTCACTGGGTTCCACAGTTCTCTTCCATGACCCATGGCTTCTACTAGAGCTATAACACTCACTGCATGGCCCAAGATTCCATTCCTCGGAATCTGAGAGGCCAAGAACCCCAGGTCAGAGAACACGACTAGGCTTGCCACCATCTTGGAAACAGCCTGCCACAATCTTGGGAGTTCTGGGAGCAAGGACCACCCCCTACCCCCCTTAACATTATCATCTTTGTTTTGAGGTTGAGCTATAAACTAAATTCCTCCATAGTTAGCTTGGCCTACACTCACGAATGAGCAAGGGCAGCTTAAAGGTCAGAAGTAAGATGAGGTTAGGTCACATTTCTTTCACTATCACAATTTTTGCAAAGGTGGTTATATACAGAGTCTTACAGCTAATAGGAGAGTAGTAACAAAGCCTCTGCAAATTTGAGGCACACAAGATTATATGAATCAACTTGCATAAACAAATGGAAAAAGACCATATTACAGCAAGTTGAATCCATAAACTAAAGAGCCTGTAGACACAGAGAGTAGGTTTCATCCTTCATATTGAATGCTTTACAGTCTACATTTTTAGGACTCATGTATGTTGTTTTCCCTCTGTGATTTCCTGCCTGATCAGTGTCTCTGGGCTCTTGAAGTCTTGATAGAAGTACTGAAGAAGTGCAAACAACCCTGCTTTCTGAAAGTGAAGTGATAAGTTACTTACTATTGATTTTGATGAAGCTGGTCTCGGGAAAAAGTGCTTCAGAAGTGTGTACTCTATGGGATACACAGGCAACAATGTGTGTGTCTGTGTGTGTGCACGCATATGTATTGTATATGTGGCATACTTTTCTCACCCTAAAACTCGTGGTTAAACTTTTGTTAAAATAAAGACATCAAGTTTGTGAAGAAATATGATATATGCTGAAGACCTGTAAAACTGAAAAGAAAAAAAAAAGAGAAAAGAGTGCAGCGAATCAGTCAAAAAGCCAAGAAACATGTGAATCTTAGTCTAGGACTTCACTGACTTGAAGACAGTATTCATGTATGTTAGGCCTTTGGTAACACTCTGCCTAAAGAAAAGAAGGCCCAGAAGACTGAGTCTGGAAATACAGAAGAGGGATACATTTTGCATAGCATGGTTTTAGAGTGAGCGCCAGAAGGGATGAGTGGAAGGTATTGAGAGATAGATTTAGGTTTACGTATAAAATAATTCTATAACTAATATTATTGCATTCATGAGAGTATTCTGTGTGTTTATGTAATATTAACTGTGTCTTTATTCATATTTACTAATGATATGGCTCCAATGAGTGGAGGAACACCAGGGTTTTTTCGTCTGGAGTCGAATTAGATAAAATGGCATTAGACACATGTGGAGTGGTTTTACGGAGCGGAAAGTTTAATAGGCAAGAAGGAAGGGAGAAGAAAGAAGAAAGAAACTCCCTGATACAGAGACAGAGCGGGGCCTCCAAAGCTGAGAGAAGAGACCCCATGTGCCAAGGATACCAGCCAGTTTTATGAGGAGGCTGGAGGAGGCAGTGTCTGATTTGCACAGGGCTCAGGGGATTGGTTTGACCAGGCATGTTATTCGCATAGCCTGGGAAAAAATTGGGCTTTCCACCCTAGCCTTTTAATATGCAAATGCAGGGCTCCATACATGGGAATATGTGGGGGCAGCCATGTTGCCAGGGACATGTTGGGGCAAGGGCAAGAGGGCAACGGTGAGAATTGCCATGTTGGGTGAACCCAGTTTCTAACGGCCTGTGTTTTCATATCAAAGGATACCGCCCCTAAGAGCCAGGTCTTCTCTGCTAGATAAGAAATGTTTCTGGAGCTGCTTTAAAAAGAAATAAAAACTTTCCAAGGACCCCTTTTCCTCTCTGTCTAAAATAATTTCTTAATAACTCCTAGCACAATAATTTAATGTTTATAGAAATCTCCTTTACACATCACAAAATCAAAGAACCAGGATATTATGAAATATGCCCATCTTTCCAGTCAGGAAATAGTAGAAGTGGAATTTGAACGTACACTGTCGGGCGCTGAAGGCTACAGCTCACCTGTGTGGGTGTGATACCGCTCTGATGCTTTGAGATATGAGATTCCTTATAAGCAAGTGATTTTTTATACTATCAAGCTTGTTTAAATGAAAAATGGGGCCAGGTGTGAGGGCTCACACACGTAATCCCAGCATTTTGGGAGGTCAAGGTGGAAGAATTGCTTGAGGCCATGGGTTTGAGACCAGCCCAGGCAACATAGTGAGAGCCTATCTCTACAAAAAATAGGAAAACTAGCCTGCTGTAGTCCCAGCTACTCCAGAAGCTGAGGTGGGAGGATTGCTTGAGCCCAGGATGTCAAGGCTTCAGTGAGCCATGATCGTGTCACTACACTCCAGCCTGTGTGACAGAGGAAGGCTCTGTCTCAATAAATAAATAAAAAATGAAAAATAACGAGCCCCTGTCAAGTACTTGCCAGAAGAGATTTCTGCTTTAGTTAGAAGCTGTACCAGATAATCACTGATGTGATTATATAATTTCATTCTAACGTAAATCATCCATTTAATTCTAAGATTCTATTATTAAATAATCTGGACTTTCTAGGTTTTCATCATCTGTTGAACTCTCAATATTATTGTTTTGCTACTCGAGTTTACCTACAATGTAAACCATGCTGTAGCAAAGCAAGTCTTAACTGGTTGCTATGATCCATATTTATAAAGAATAGAGACTGATTCCATAATACAGAAAATGATTATGGCAGCTCCAGTCTGTACAACGGCTGTAGTCTATCAAAGTTGTCATATATAATCAGAGAAACAGCTTTAAGGAAACCTACTTAGAAATAAAACTCTTTTGTATAATGGAGTCTGGTGCTGTTAAACACGATTTGACCAACAATGGGGCAATTTAAAAAGTGTAAGTGAAATAGATTGCCAATTAGATATACCACTTTATAAATGTGGGTAATTGATCCGGAGGAACCAATAAATATCTGAAGAGCTCAATAATCACTTTAAAAAGTAATCAAGCCAAGTAATTCCTTCTGTAATTCCATCTGTAATTCAGATCATGAAGAAAATTATCTGAATCAAGAGAAAGAACATAGATATTTCAATACATCTTTGATATTATTTAATTAAGTTGGTTACCATGTTGCTATAAATATACCACTTTCTACAGCCTGCTGATTATCATCATTTTGAAATGTAATCCAGGGTTAGGTAAGAGAAAGATAAGTAACATAGTTTTTTTCTTTTCTTTTCTTTTCTTTCTTTTTTCTTTTTTGACAAAACACAATTTAAGAAAATAATTGCAAATAAGATGGAAAAGTTAAACTTATTTGATGTTCTGAATTAGAAGTATGGAAAGAGATTATGGAAGCCTGGATGGTCTTTTGTTAGTAACCTTCATTACTTGATGAATCAATCCATAATCTGAACCACAATGACATTCCTTCTGGAAAGAATGCTACACCAGTGGAAACTAATTAAAATGAAAACCCTGTCTATGAAAGTAAGAACTTATACTGAATATTTAACAAAGTGTCAAGTAGTGCTAATGAGCTGTTTTAGGGCTAATTCTGGTAACTACAGAGTGAAGTAAGGCCACATTTTCAATCCAAATGATTCACAAAGTTTACTTAGAATTCAACTTCCAAAAACTCTCATTGAATTTTTGTCTCCTCTCATTTACCTCAAGTAAACTAAGTCATCCCATAGTTTTCCCATCCAGAGTTCATATTTGTATGTTACTACTACCTTGGAGAGAACTGAATATCAAAATACGAGTCCTGATAGAATCCATAGGGACTTCTTAGAAGACCATTAAGAGATGTTGTATGCCAACATTTACCTTAAAATCCAATCTAATCAAGACTTCTTAGGGTCTTTAAAGATCAATCTGAAAAGAGAAAAAAATCAGTTTAGAGTCAATAATACACGAATAGTGTTATTTTAATCTTTTCAAGTAGTATTTTGTAATTTATAGAACGATAACAATGATCATCTAAAAAGAGAAAATGGCATTTAACAACAAAAAGATGACAAAATTAGATGCATACAAAATTAGGAAAATAAATGATCATAAACTTTTACAGCCATGTCCTCCAAAATTTGCACTAATTAATTTTTAAAACCTTGTGAATTTGACTACGTATTTAATGAAGAATTAATACCAGTCCTTCACGAACAACTCAATCCTTCACTATCAAGAGAGAATACTTCCCAGTTTATTCCATGAGGCCAGTATTACCGTGATACGAAATCCAGACAAAAGTATCTTAAGAAATTAAGATGACAGGTCAGTTATCTCCTGATGAGTGCAGACACAGACATTCTCTAAAAACACTAGAAAACTGAATAAAGTAACATATAAAATGAATTACATACCTCAACCTTGTGGAATTATTTTGCAAATGCAGTGATGGTTTAACATCTAAGAATAAATCATTGTAAAACATCATATTAATAGAAAAAGACAAAAATAATGCTCATCTTGATAAATACAGAAAAGCATTTGACATAATCCAACATGTAATCATGATTTAAAAAAGAAATCAGCAAAATACGAATAGAAAAACACTTCCTTGCACTAAGGCAACATATCCACTACATACTGAAAGCTTATACTCAATGAAGAAATACCCCTGGGAAGTAGGACCTATCATTTCTAAATTCTACAAATTTTAATTTAGGACCTAAGTTGGTCTTAAAATGCTACTGAGTTCTGTTGATCAGGTCTCCTAAAGAAGGAGCCTAAAACTGGGATGGTTTTCTTGACCATGACTAGAGTGTGGCACTTTTGAAGAATATAAAGATTTAATATTTAGAATGTCAGAGAAGGAAAAACACATGCTCACCTGAAAAGATGCAAAGAAAAGGTATTTTCTAAAATTCAGTATTTTATGTTGATTCAAGACTCATAAAAACTTGTAGCATTTGCATAATTCTGTAACATTATTTATCAGATAGATCTCAAAGAAAGAAGAACTTCAGCCTGCGCTGGCATACTTCTGTCTCGGTGCCATTAGGAAAAAGACAAGGAAGCCACCATCCCCACTAATATTTATGACTGATCAGGAAAAATAAGCAATACCTTTCAGACAAAATTGTAAAATACAGAAACAAAGGCCAAGTAGCATTTTCAGATGGTTTGATTGCCTGCCTGAGAAACCATGAGAACAGAAAGCAGAAATAACATTGGCAACTAAATACAGCATCACTCCAGGAAGTTGAAAAGACCGCACACAATTAACCCGTATGTGGGAGAGACACGGACAAACTAAAGTGTAAAAAGGGGAATTAGAGACTTGAACAGAGGGACCTGCTCATCCCTAGAGAAAATCTCAATATTGCAATGACGCTATATTTTCACCCAACTTATTTTATACATTCACTTTAGTTAATTTAACATTTTCCAAGTAATATTAATGATTAAAAGGTAGATAGACACACACACATACACACACATTTATTTTTCTGAGAAGAAAAGCAAGAGTAAAGACAATGCCTAATACATGGAGAGGAAATGCTTTAATCAATTACAACCAGGTTAAGTGGGTTTCAGAAATTGATTAAAATGGCCTGTAGAATCACAATGACTAAGAAGAAGATCAGCAAACACAAAATGATGCTCAGTTCTACTAATAATGAAAGCTCTTTGGTTTGTGTTTTAGAAATGGTCCCAGTGATAAAACTTACATATAATGAAATCATGGGGCGGGCAGGAAACAGACTATGACTTATTGATATGCAGTTTATGATTCAAGAGTGAAATATGTTCTCTATCAAAAGAAATTTAGGGACTGAATTACTTATAATTAAGCAGTTTCCAAAACAGCAATGTAGAGGCTCTCAGAAGAAACTCACGTAACTACCCAACAGTGAAACGTTTGGTGCTGTGAAAGTGGGCTCTCTAGGTGGGCTCACTGGAGAGACAGTCTCTTTACTTGACCCTGAGTGTAGATTTGAGACCCCATGCCCTCAGAGAGGACAGTGTGCATGGCCTGTGTGAGGTGAGCAAAATTTTGACAAGACTCACAAGGTCCTAGATGTCTAGGAGGATAGAGAAGCACAAGGACCTGGGAAAGTTCTTCACCTGGGTGTGAACCTGCTCCTGTACCTCCTATGCACACGCAGAGCAGCCCTCCTCCTAGCTCTTCTATGCTTTTCACCCTCTTCTTGAATATGGCAGTCTAGCCACCATTCTGGATAGAGTAGAAATCAGCAAGGAAGAGCAGGCACCTCCAGCGTAGGACAAGAGAAAAATACAACTATTAATTTCAAGCAACTTTAAGTATATGCTGTGGAACACATGTCCTTGGAGATGCTCCATGTAAAAAAGAAATTTCATAGTAAAATAAGTTCAAAAATATGCCGTCTTTTTGATAAAAGCCATTTTAACTGAAGTATGATGAGGCCACATTGTAGTTTTGATTTGCATTTCTCTGATGATCAATTATGTTGAGCACCTTTTCATAAACCTGTTTGCCATTTGTATGTCTTCTTTCAAGAAATGTCTATTCAGATCTTTTGCCCGTTTTTAAATCAGATTTTTAGACTTTTTCCAACTGAGTTGTTTGACCTCCTTATATATTCTGGTTATTAGTCCCTTATCAGATAGATAGCTTGCAAATATTTTCTCCCATTCTGTGGGTTATCGCTTCATTGTGTTTGTTGCTTCCTTTGATATGCAGAAGTTTTTCGACTTGATTTTATCCCGTTTGTCCATTTTTGCTTTGGTCGTCTGTGTTTTTGGGGTATTACTCGAGCAATCTTTGCCCAGACCAATGTCCTAGAGATTTTCCCCAATGTCTTCTTGCAGTAGTTTCGTAGTTTGAGGTCTTAGATTTAAATCTTTATTCTATTTTAATTTGATTTTTGTATATGGCGAGAGATAGGAATCTAGTGTCATTATTCTGCATGTGAATATTCAATTTTCCCAGCACGATTTATTGAAGGCACTGTCCTTTCTCCAATGTATGGTCTTAGCACCTTTGTCAAAAATGAGTTCAGTGTAGATGCATAGATTTATTTCTGGGGTCTCCATTCTGTTCGTTTGGTCTATGTATCTGTTTATATGCCAGTATGTGCTGCTTTGGTTACTATATCTCTGTAGCATAATTTGAAGTCAGATAATGTAATTCCTCCAGTTTTGTTCTTTTTGCTCAGGATAACCTTTGCTATTCTAGGTTTTGTGTTGTTCCATATAAATTTTAGAATTAGTTTTTCTATTTCTGTGAAGAATGTTATTGATATTTTGATAGGGAGTACATTGGATATGCAGATTGCTAAAATTTAATCTTTATTCTTGCATCTTCCTGTTATCTCCCTGAAATCTGTTCTGCTAAACTTCTACCCCCACACAAATATATTTATATTCATGTTCATTGATTTCTTCAAAGACCATCTGACAATGGATTCTTTAGAGTAGTCTGGCCCTCAGGTTATGTTGTTCCATTAAACATAATCTCTCGGTTGTTTATTATTTAGATTCTTGGTTTTAGTTCACTGGTGTGTGTGTGTGTGTGTGTGTGTGTGTGTGTGTGAACATGTGTGTGTTTTCAGATAAAGTTTAAATTTTACCTGCTTCCCAGGGGTGATATGAAGCATAACTAACTTTGGTGAAATACAGATTCCAACAGTAATCATTCTGTAGGCTTACACGCTTAAACTTTTTTTACACAGCCTACTTAACAAACAAATAATTTAGCATGCAAATCTCAGATACGTTCAAAGACAAGTGCATATGAAACTAGGTTAAGTATTCTGTGATTTGAGGTTATGATAGCTATAGGTCCTTGCTCTCCATGATTTCAAGAAATAGAAAGAAGTAAGAGGAATTTTGCAAATAGTTAAGCTTCTGCCTCTTGTGCCATTGGCAATAGAACATTATTACAGATCATTTTGTTTTCCATTTCTGACTGTTTGTCTCTTGGAGGAAACTCTTTATTCACAGTGCCTAGTGCAGTGCCAGGTTGAAGTTAAGGTAAATAACAACTTTCTGAATGGGTGTTCATTTCTCATGATGGCTCTTATCAGAAGGGAAAAATCATACATTCCTAAAGCCAAAAAAATCTTTAAGAGACTACAGAGATGAGTCTCTCACTTTAGAATTATGAGGCTCTCCAGATAGCAGCTATTCACTTTATAAAAAATCTGCAAAAGTGAAGGGTTATTACTAATCCTTGGTAGACTATTCCAGTGTCTCATTCTCTTCTTATTAAATAGACAATGCATTGGCTGCTTACAGTTCTTGGCACTGTGAAATAAAATGGCAAAGAGAACAGAATCTGGATCTTGTGAAGTTATAGATTAGTGAACCACCAACAATTAGAACAAGAAGTAGCCTTTAGATTGATTCCACTGTACTCTGATTCCTTCATTTTATAGGTCAGTGTTGTGAACTGAATGTTTTTGTCCCTCCCTCCCCCCAAAATGTTATATGTTAAAATTCTAATCCCTAATATAATAGTATTCAAAGATAGGGCCTTTAAGCGGTGGTTAGATCATGAGGGTGGAGCCCTCATGAATCAGATGAATGCCCTTATTAAAAGAAACACTCACCACTCCTATTCAACATAGTATTGGAAGTCCTAGCCAGAGCAATCAGGCAAGGGAAGGAAATAAAGAGCATCCAATAAGAAGAGAGGAAGTCGAACTATCCCTGTTTACAGATGACATGATTCTATATCTGGAGAACCCCATCATCTCTTCCCAAAAGTTCCTTGAGCTTTAAATAACTTCAGCAAAGTTGTGGGATACAAAATCAATGTACAAAAATCACTAGCAGTCCTATACACCAACAACAGCCAAGCTCAGGGCCAAATCAGGAATGCAGTCCTATTCACAATTGCCACAAAAAGAATGAAAATACCTAGGAATACAGTCAACTAGAAAGGTGAATGATCTCTATTGGGGGAACCTGCCCCCAATTTTCAATGTAGGTTCTTCCTATTTTCCATAAGTGTTGGCTGGCTGAGAAGTAAAGAGAGACAGTATAAAGAGAGGAATTTTACAGCTGGGCCACCAGGGGTGACATCACATCTTGGTAGGACCATAATGCCTGCCTGAGCCTCAAAACCAGGAAGTTTTTATTAAGAGTTTCAAAAGGGGAGGAGGGGTAAGAACAGGGAGTAGGTACAAAGATCACATGCTTCAAAGGGCAAAAAGCAGAACTACTAATAAGGGTCTAACAAAGATAACATGCTTCTGAGGGAACAGGACAAAAAGCAAAAGCAGAACTACTGATAAGGGTCCAACAAAGATCACATGGCAAAGGGCAAAAGCAGAACCACTGATAAGGGTCTATGTTCAGTGGTGCACGTGTTGTCTTGATAAACATTTTAAACAACAAAAAACAGGGTTTGAGAGCAGAGAACCAGTCTGACCACAAATGTACCAGGGTGGAGTTTTTCCCCACCCTAGTAAGTCTGAGGGTACTGCAGGAGACCAGGGCATAGCTCAGTCCTTATCTCAACCATATAAGACAGACATTCCCAGAGTGGCCATTTATAGAACTTCCCCCAGGAATGCATTCCTTTCCCAGAGTATTAATATTAATATTGCTTTATTATACTCTCTCTATATATAATATTATATATTATATAATATTATACTCTATATATTATATAATATATAATATTGCTATATTAATACTCTTTTCCTTGCTAGGAAAAGAGTTTAGCAATATCTCTCCTACTTGCACATCTGTTTATAGGCTCTCTGCAAGAAGAAAAATATGGCTCTTTTTGCCCGACCCCGCAAGCCGTCAGACCTTATGGTTGTCTTCCCTTGTTCCCTAAAAATCGCGGTTATTCTGTTCTTTTTCAAGGTGTACTGATTTCATATTGTTCAAACACACATGTTTTACAATTTGTACAGTTGACACAATTATCACAGTGGTCCTGGGGTGATGTACGTCCTCAGCTTATGAAGATAACAGGATTAAGAGATTAAAGTAAAGACAGGCATAAGAAATGATAAAAGTATTATTCGGGAACTGATAAATGCCCATGAAATCTTCACAATTTATGTTCCTTTGCGATGGCTCCAGCTGATCCCTCCATTTGGGGTTCCTGACTTCCTGCAACAGATCTCTACAATGAGAATTACAAAACACTGTTCAAAGGAATCAGAGATAACACAAACAAATGGAAAAACATTCCATGCTCATGGATAGGAAGAATCAACATCATTAAAATGGCCATACTGCCCAAAGCAATTTACAGATTCAATGTTATTCCTATCCAAAAACCAATGACATTCTTCACAGAACTGGAAAAAATTATTTTGAAATTCATATGAAACCAGAAAAAAGAGCCTGAATAGCCAAGGCAATCCTAAGCAGAAAGAACAAAGCTGGAGACATCATGTTATCTGACTTCAAACTATACTACAGGGCTACAATAGCCAAAACAGCATGGTACTGGTACAAGAACAGACACATAGACCAGTGAAACAGAATAAAGAACCCAGAAATAAGGCCACACACCTACAACCCATCTGATCTTCAACAAAGCTGACAAAAACAAACAATGGGGAAAGGACTCCCTATTCAAAAAATGGTGCTGGGATAACTGGCTAGCCATATGCAGAAAATTGAAACTGGACCCCTTTGTTACACTATATACAAAAATCAACTCCTGATGGATTGAAGACTTAAATAAAATGTAAAATTCAAAGCTATAAAAACCCTGGAAGACAACCTGGACAATATCATCTGGTAAAGATGTTGTGATTTAGATGCCAAAAGCAATTGTAACAAAAGCAGAAATTGACAGATGGAATGTAATTAAACTTAAGAATTTCTGCACAGCAAAAGAAACTATCAACAGAGTAAACAGACAACCTGCAGAATGGGAGAAAATATTTGCAAACTATGCATCTGACAAAGGTCTAATATTTAACATCTATAAGGAACTTAAACAAATTTACAAGAAAAAAGCAAACCACCCCTTTAAAAAGTGGACAAAAGACATGAACAGACACTTTTCAAAAATAGACATACATGTGGCCAACAAGGATATAAAAAAAAGCTCAATATCACAGTCCATTAGATGAATGAAAATCAAAACCACAATAAAATACCATCTCATACCAGTCAAGATGGCTATTATTAAAAAGTGAAAAAAATAACAGATGCTGATGAGATTGTGCAGAAAAGGGAACGTTAATACACTGTTAGTGGAAGTGTAAATTAGTTCAAACATTGTGGAAGGCAGTGTGGCAATTTCTCAAAGACCTACAAACAGAACTACCATTCAACCCAGAAATATATAACACATATTTCTATATAATATAGATAGAAATATATTTAATTTTTCTGTATGCACCTTGTGTCCTTAAATTCCCTTACTGCAAATGAAGGTCATTTTATCTCTTTTCCTAATGATCTAGATACTTTTTATTTTTTTCTCTTGTCATATTGCCCCCTAGCTAGAACCTCCAGTACAATGTCGAATGGAAGTGATGAAGGCAGACATCTTGCTTTATTCTTGGTCTGAGGAGAAAAGTCTTCGATCTTTTATCAGTGTTTGATGTTAGCTGTAGGTATTTTTGCATAACTCCTTTATAAGACTGAAGAAGTTCTTGTATATTTCAAGATTTCTGAGCACTTTTTATGATGTCTGAGTATTAAATTTTGTTAAAGTCATTGCCTGCACCTAACCGTTTTTTTTTTTTTTTTTCTTTTGGTTAATGTGACAAAATTACATGTATATGTTAAGCTAAACTTGAAATCCTCAGATAAACCAACTTGGTCCTGATGTGTTATTTTTACACCCTAAATCTAGTTGAGGGTTTAATTTCTGCTATCCCCTGAGGTATAATTGATGGACCCAGTCCCATCTCAGCATATTCTGATCACATTCTCTGCAAATGTTCTCAGTTCTTTTGATGTCCTTAGTTCTTCTGATGACTTGGCATTCTTGCTGACCACAAGCCCTTCAGAGTCCCTGCCATGTGGATCATATTTCCCACGGTCCCAGGAAGTCTCTTTTTTGATTTTAAAAAAATGCGTAATATGAATATCAGCTCTATTGCCAGTTGGCCAGACTCTCAGCTGAGACTTCATACTAAATAAAAGCAAGTGGCTAACATGCTTCTTGCTCTGCATGCTGATGCCCAGAAATAAGTAAGAAACATGTGATTGTAGATGACTAAATTAGTTCATTATCTGCCTTCACTGTACACTTTCAATTTTTTCCTACAATATTTCAGAGCTAGAACTTCTTATAAATTAAACAGTGAAAGTTTTCTCTTCACGTCATCCTCCTTCATTGTTCCTCCACAACTTCATAACCATTGTAGGCACTCGCTGTCAAGAATTCAATACTTATCTTTCCAGATTTTTGCCTCTTCTTAAACAAAAAAATCCATTCATTCATCCATCCATCCTTCCATTCATCTATCCATCATCCACCCATCCATCCATCTATCCATCTTTCTATTTATATTTGCAACATATTTGCAATTGTTCTTTGAAGCCAAGTACATTGACAAATTGCTTATTAGTATTTTTTTAATTTAAATATATCTTTCTGAGTGAATGTAAAACTTGCTGTTTGATTTTTGCTTCTCCAATATATCTACAACCTAGCAATAGATTACCCAACATTTATTTAGCTCCATGTTTTGCTTTTATCTGTAATTTTTTTCTTTTTATTGTTGAGTGATATTCCATTGTATAAGTGTACAACAATTTGTTTATCCATTCACCAGTTGACAGATATTTGGGTTCTCTGCCCATTTTGGCTAATATGAGTATACTGTTTATGAAGATTCATGTGCGTGTCCATTTTGGTGGGGGGAGATATATATTTATGTTTCTTTTAGGTAGTTACGTTGGAGTATAATTGCTCAGCAACATGGTAAGTGTATGCTAACTTTAAAATAAATTATTTAGCATTTTTTCAAAGTAGTTATACTATTGTACACTAACAATGGGTGAGAGTTTCAGTTCCTCCACATTTTCAGCAGTACTTGGTATTGTCGATCTCTTATTAAATTTTAGCCATTTTAGTTGGGTTACAGTATTATGTTATTGTGATTTTAATTCACATTTCCCTGATGACTTGTTGTTTTATAGCCATAGATTATGAATGCCTGTTGTTTGGGACTTTATCTGAGAAAATCACTGTCAGCCTTTCTTTTTCTTTTTCAGGAGAGATTTTTTATTTGCTTTTGCTAATTAGCTTGGGTTCCTACTGACTTCAACCACTTTAATTTTCTACTTGGTGCTTCTCAGATGAAGCAAGTAGTGTGAATTCTAGACATAAAATGATTTGAGCAAATAAAACTTCTGAGGGAAGATGTTTTCCCCCTTTCATTAGCACTAACGTCAAATCAGACAGGTTTTCCTGCCATGTCTTCCTATAATTCATTGTTCCCATGTGATCCACTTAGCTTTGCAGCTTTAAACAGAAGTCTATTACATTTCCTAGCTCTCACATGTCCTAGGAATCAATTGCCTTCTCCAGTAACTTGTTTGACAATCAAAGCAGAAGCTCAGGGTCACCAGCATTTAGTAGTGAGTAGTGATTTTGAGCGAAGCTGTCTCTAATGCTTGTGTACTTCCAGAGTTCTATCTTCAGTCTCTTTTGAAGTCTTTCTTCTGATTCTTGTTTTATGCCAGGTTAACTATTCATTTAAAAGAAAATTTTAAGAAATTTTTAAAAAAGATAATAATTCAGGCTATCTGATCTACCATTTTGCCATAAATGGAAATCTTTTTCCTTTTATTAAAACACTGATATTTCTCATAATTTTAAAGTTTTAAAAATATATAATTTCTGAATTTTAAATGCCAATCTTTTATCAATGCATTTCAAGTATTTTATTGTGATTAATGGTGAACTCTTTTCTTTATTATATATACTTTGTATATTAAAAAACATTGGCATTTTTGTAAATTAGTGATTATATTGATGTTCAATTTTAATGAGCTGTATAATCTTAGAATATTATTTATTTTTCATTCTTTTTTTTAAACATATTTACACTTTCAATTTCTTTGTATCATCTAGTCACATTGCACAGACCTTTCAGAATATTATGAAATGGTGGCTTTAGTTGGAATTCCTATATCATAAAATATGATGTTGCTATTACTATTTCTCCTTTAAATTTTTATTTTTTTATTTTTTATTTTTTTGAGACGGAGTCTTGCTCTGTCACCCAGGCTGGAGTGCAGTGGCGCGATCTCCGCTCACTGCAACCTCCGCCTCCCGGGTTCAGGCCATTCTCCTGACTCAGTCTCCCGAGTAGCTGGGACTACAGGCGCCCGCCACCACGCCCGGCTAATTTTTTTTTGTATTTTTTAGTAGAGACGGAGTTTCACTGTGTTAGACAGGATGGTCTGGATCTCCTGACTTCGTGATCTGCCCGCCTCGGCCTCCCAGAGTGCTGGGATTACAGGCATGAGCCACAGTGCCTGGCCTAAATGTTTAAAAATTATAAGATGTTGAAATTTTATAAATACTGTTTTGGCTTTAATTAAGGTACTCTCTGTTTTAATTTCCCCTTTAACCTAGTAGTGGCGATTTCCTAAATTTATGTTACTGAAACATCCTATTATTGAAAGATAATGTAGGCAAGGGTTAGTCTATTAATGTCCTAATTTAATATTCTCTATAACGTTTTATTAGCACTTATAAAAGTATGAAGGCCAGGCGCGGTGGCTCACGCCTGCAATCTCAGCACTTTGGGAGGCCGAGGCAGGCGGATCACCTGAGGTCAGGAGTTCAAGACCAGCCTGACCAACATGGAGAAACTCCATCTCTACTAAAAAATACAAAATTAGCCGGGCATGGTGGCGCATGCCTGTAATCCTAGCTACTCAGGAGGCTGAGGCAGGAGAGTCGTTGAACCTGGGAGGCGGAGGTTGCAGTGAGCTGAGATTGTTGCATTGCACTCCAGCCTGGGCAACAAGAGCAAGACTCTGTCTCAAAAAAAAAAAAAAAGTATAAATTGGTATATACTTTTATATATAGTATATCATGATCCCTTCTGCTTATTACTTTATTGTTAGACTATTTTTATTATAATAATTTAAAAATGTTTCTTTTATCTCTACCAAATTTTACTACCACTTAATTCAATTGTAGAATTAGCCACTAATCAAAGGTCTAAAAATTTTAAATTGAAATTTTTTGAACCTGACACTATGAAAAGGGGCAGAGGTGTGAGCTAATAAGAAAACTTTTTGTTAGCATTCTCAGTTTCTTTCTTGGTTGCTGCTTTGTTTGTTTTTTTATTCATTTTACTTGTCAAAGATACAAACTTTGCATTTAGGTGTAAAATGAATCTTCTATAATGACCAACTTATTTTTCTCAAACAGAGCTCCCCTAAGAAATTTAAGAGAAAATATTTTAATGTTTTCTCTCTGAAAGCAAATTTATAGAACACCTATAATAGAGAATTACAAAACAAAGGGAGTTTATAGATAATGAGATTATCATCACAGTATTAATGTGAACTTTCCAACAGAGGTTGCATTGGTTTTCTAGGGCTGCCATAACAAAGTATCGTATACTTTGTGGCTTAAAACAACAGAAATTCATTCTTTCATGATTCTGGAGCCCAGCAATTTACAATGAAGGTGTTGGCAGGGCTGCACTCTCTTTGACAGCTCTAGGGGATAATTCTGCCTTGCCTCTTACAAAACTTATAAGGATACTTGTCATTGAACTGGAGGCTAATCTGAGATGATCTCATTTCATCTAACTTACATCTGCAGACCCTTTTACCAACTAAAGTCATATTCACAGGTTCTAGGTATTAGAATATGAACAAATCTTTTTGGGGGTCACCATTTAACACACAGCAGGTGATTAAATTAAATTTCCTACAGCCATTGTATTCAAACTAATACAATTTCTTATAATAAGAAGCAAAATCAAGCATTACAGTAACTATAGTCACAAAACTGAAGATCACATACAAAAGTCATGGCAATAAATTATTTATAGTTAAAAAGCAGAATATCAAGAACTTGCTCTCACAGGAAAATAATCTAAAAATGTATGAGATCTTATGATGCCAAGAAACTGAATATATAGAAAAAGAACTCACATAGAATGTTCTCTCTTTTTTATATACACACTCACATTTTCTCTGTGATTGCTTTTAATTTTATGTCTGTATCATAACTGGTTTATTATATTTAAAACAAAATATAAAGAATTTTAGACTTTATATTCTAAAAAGCAACTAAATTAACAATTTTCTTTCCTTCCCAAGGTTTTTAATTGAGTAAAGTGACTTCTGTCCTGTGGCTTCAATTAATATTTTAACCCAGCTTAAGCAACATTTTCAAGACCTTTTAAAATTTTCATGGATCATTTTTAGTAACTTAAATTCTACCAGAGAACTCCTGTAGTTTCTTCTCATATTCAAGCTTATTTACAAAAAACCACAAAGTAGTTATGTATGATTTTTATGATTCTTTATTTTCCTCTATACTTGTAGTTATTTTTCCATTATGATTTCTATTGTAAGGTATTTGTGTGGTTTCTCCCTTTCTCTCTTTTGTTTTAATTTGGTTAGCTAATGACATTGAATTTGTTATTTTTCACAACAAGTTATTTAATTGACAGTTCTATTATTGGTTGGTTTTTTTTTTTTTTTTTTTTTTTACTATTTATTTCTACCTTTGCTTTAATTATTTTATTCTTCTGAGTTTGCTTTTTAATTTAATTTAAATAGCTACATGTGGCTAGTGGCTGCTGTTTTTGATAGTGTAGCTTAGATTACAGCTAGTGCAACTTAGATTACAGCAACATTGTCATAATATTGATGAGTTAAGTTGTTCACTAGAGAGAGTGAGGGCGTAATAGGCTATGGTGTTAGAAGGCAGGAATGTGGTTATTTTTGTTGAGGATGAGTAATGACTAGAAGGTGGCATGAGGGGGTTTCTGGGGCTTTGAGATGTTTTGTTTCTTGATCTGTCACTGTTCCATAAATATATTCATTCTGTAAAAATTCATAGAGCTGTGCCTTACAGTTTGCATACTTTTTAATATAAATTAAAAGAAAGAATATACTAAGTGAAACTTATTTTAGTCATGCAAAGGTGTTTCAATAATAGTAATATGCCATATGACTTTTATAGTTGACATTTGATAAAATGTAGCACTGATTCCTGACAAAAGTATATAATAAAATAGCAACTGATTTATTCTTTCTCAGCATAAGCATATCTCAGAGATACTGCATGTTTGATTCCAGATCACGTCAATAAAGGAACTATCACAATAAAGTGAGTCACACAATTCTTTTGGTTTTCCAATGCATAATAAAAGTTATGTTTACACTATATTTTATTCCATTAAATGTGCCATAGCATTGTGTCTGAAAAGTCAATGTATATACCTTAATTTAAAAATATTTTATTATTAAAAAAGCCAACAAACATCTGAGCCTTCAGTGAGTCATAATCTTTTTTCTGGTGGAGGGTCTTGCCTCATTGTTGATGACTGTTGACTGATCAGGGTGTTGACTGATGTGGCTGTGGCAACTTCTTAAAATAAGACAACAATAAAGTTTGCTACATTCATTGACTCTCCCTGTCACGAAAGATTTCTTTGTAGTATGTGGTGCAGTTTGATAGCATTTTACCCACAGATGTTCTTTCAAGATTGGAGTCAATGCTATCAAATTCTGCCACTACTTTATCAACTAAATGTGTGTAATATTCTAAGTCCTTTGTTGTCGTTTCAACAGTGTTCATAGCATCTTCAGCAAGAGTAAATTCCATCTCAGGAAACCACTTTCTTTGCAAATTCAAAAAAGCAATTTCTCATTCTTTCAAGTTTGATCATGAAATTGCAGCAATTCAGTGACATCGTCAGTCTCCACTTCTAATTCTAGTTGTCTTGTTATTTCCACCACATCTGCAGTTACTTTCTACATGAAGTCTTGAACTACTCAAAGTTATTCATGAAGACTGGAACCAACTTCTTCCAAGCTTCTGTTAATGTTGATATTTTTATCTCCTCCCACGAATCAGGAATGTTCTTAATGGCATCTACAATAATGAATCCTTCCCAGAAGGTTTTCAATTTACTCTTTCCAGATCCATCAATGGAATCACTATGGCAGCTATAGCCTTACAAATATATTTTTAAATCATAAGATGAAAGTGAAAACTATTTCTTTTTTTTTTTTTTTTTTTTTTTTTTGAGACAGAGTCTCGCTGTGTCTCCCAGGCTGGAGTGCAGTGGCATGATCTCGGCTCACTGCAAGCTCCGCCTCCCGGGTTCACGCCATTCTCCCACCTCAGCCTCCCAAGTAGCTGAGACTACAGGCGCCCGCCACCACGCCCGGCTAGTTTTTTGTATTTTTAGTAGAGACGGGGTTTCACCATGGTCTCGATCTCCTGACCTTGTGATCCGCCCGCCTCGGCCTCCCAAAGTGCTGGGATTACAGGTGTGAGCCACCGCGCCCGGCCGAAAACTATTTCTTGATCCATGAGCTGCAGATGTTGTGTTAGCAGTAATGAAAACACATCAATCTCTTTGTACATCTCCATTAGAGCTCATAGGTGACCAGGTGCATTGTCAATGAGCAGTAAGATTTTGAAAGAAATCTCTTTTTTTCTGAGCAGTAGGTCTCAACACTGGGCTTGAAATAGCCTGTAAACCATGCTATTTTTCCAGTAGCACGGTTATAACAGGTGTGTAGTCATCCAGGCTTTGTTCCATTTATAGAGCACAGGTAGAGTAGATTCAGCATAATTCTTAAGGACACTAGGATTTTTGGCATGGTAAATGAGCACTGGCTTTAACTTAAAATCACCAGCTGATTTTCTGCTGACAAGAGAGTCAATTTGTCCTTTGACGCTTTGCCAGGCATTGACTTCTGCTTTCAAGCTATGAAAGCTCTAAATGGCATCTTCTTCCAATAGAAGGTTGTTTTATCTACCTTGAAAATCTGTTATTTAGTGCAACCACCTTCACCATTTAACTTAGCTAGATCTTTTGGATATTGTGCTCCAGCTTCTAGATTAGCACTTACTGCTTCATCTTGCATTTTTATCTTATGGTGATGGCTTTTTTCCTTAAACCTCATGAACTAACCTTTGCCATCTTCAAACTTTTCTTCTGCAGCTTCATCACTTCTCTCAGCCTCCACAGAATGAAAGAAAGTTAAGGCCTTGCTCTGGATTAGGCTTTTGCTTAAGAGAACATTGTCACTGGTTTGATCTTCTATCCAGACCACTTGATCCTTCATTATATCAGCCATATGTGTTTTCTTTCATTTTCTTATTATTCATATGTTTAATGGAGTAACATATAAATAGTAAGAAAGTGAAAGAAAACACATATGGCTGATATGGATAAAGTTTAGTTTTCTTCTAGAACTTTTCGTTTGCATTCACAACTTGGCTATTTGACACAAGAGGCTTAGTTTTCAGCCTGTCTCGGCTTTCAGCACGCTTTCCTTTCTAAGCTTAACCATTTCTAACTTTTGATTTAAAGGGAGAGAGGTGTGACTCTTCTTTCATTTGAATACATAGAGGTCATTGTATATTCATTGGCCTAATTTTAATATTGTTGTGTTTTATGGAACAGGGAGGCCTGAAGAGAAAAAGAGGTGGAGAATAGCTGACCTGTGGAGCAGTGATAACACATACAGCATTTGTTGATTAAGTTCAAGGCCCTATATGGGTGTGGTTTGTCTCACCCAAAAACAATTAGAATAGTAACACCAAAGATCACAGACCACAGATCACCATAACAAATATGATAAAAATAATACAACTAGAAATGCTTTGAGAATTGCCAAAATGTGATTCAGAGATACAAAGTAAGCATTTGCCACTGGAAAAATGGTGCTAACAGACTTGTTTTACATAATGTTGCCAAAATGCTTCAATTTGTAAAAAACATGACATCTGTGGAATGCAGTAAAGCAAAAAATACTAAAACAAGGTATGCCTGTATGTGCCTCATTTTAAAAGCCAACTTCTTATTAATTAAGAAATATGAAATCCATTTCTACTAAACAAACAAGGCAAATGTATCCATCATCTGCAACATTAATGTAATTAGACAGTATAACTTAGTAATTAGAACTGTAATGGAAGAGGCAAAAATCTCTATTATAATTGCATATTTGGAAAAGTCAAGAGAATCAAAGGAAAACCACTGCAAATAATCAGCAAATTTAGTAAAATGGTGATATATAACACTAATATTCAAAAACTGAATATTTCATGTATGTAAAAGTGAGTATAAGAGCCGAGAAGGTCCTATTTAAAACAGGAAAAGGTAACATTAGAGTTTTGGCATAAATATACAAAAGCTCAAACAGATGGTGGGGGTCTCCAGAGATTATCGGAATTTAATCAATTTAAGCCATCAGCCTATTTTACAGCCTCCTCCTCTGCAGCCTGTTTTTCCCCAAACCTGGTAGGAAATGTGGTCACTTTGTTGGCTGGAACCAGCTCCTGACAGACCTAGCAACTTATAGATGAGCCTGAATGAACTTCTCTCATTACAATGCTAAAATTTCCAGCTGGGAGGAGCTATAGCTTCATTAGCATAACATGCGACCTACGTGCTGGCATGATGATTCACTGCATCTGCACAACTGGGACCCCTTCTCTGTATGCGATGATGGACCCTCTCCCCACCCATTACCCCATGAAACCCTCTTGTCACTTTCCCTCAGGGAGACTGCTTTGGTGAATACTCCCATGTCCTCCTTACTTGAGCCAAGTAATAAAACTCTTACTGGTCAAATCCTGTTATCATGGAGAGTTGTTTGTTATTTACCAGGTATACAAATCCTGGATTTTTTTCAGGTAACAAAAGTAGACTTGAACAAAGAAAAAGGCATGCCATATATTTTAGTACAAAACATCATTTTAAAGAGATTTCATTTTTCCTAATTTATTTCACAGTGTTGCAATCACATTAATTTTTTTTTCTGTAGCTAGAATGGTTGATTATAAAGTTTATAAGAAAAAAATAAGCATAAGTGAATAGCTATAGAATTCTAGGAATGACAAAATCAATGTGGCAGAAGTGTGTGTAGGGGGGTGTTTCTGGGGAGGAAGTACTCACCTTATGATATGTTATAACATTTTATAATATCATTATAACTAAAACATTGTGGTATTGGGGTGTGATGCCACTTATCAGACCCAAATAGAAAAATCCAGAAAGAGACCCAGGTATATATGAAAATTGATGTATGATCAAGAAGGTATCTTAAATCAGTAGAAAACAATATATGTTTTGGGATAAGATGAGGAAACATTCAATCAATTCTTCACATCAGAGACCAGGATAATTTCTATAGGATTAGAGCCCTTGGTATAAACAAGAAAACTATATACATATATGGATGATTTTCTTTAAAATCAGAAGTGGCAAAATCTTCTGCATATAACTCAAAATATCTAATATCACTGACAAATGACAAACTAGCAAATATTTCTACTTATAAACAAAGGATTAATATATAAGAAATACATTAAGGATATAATATATAATCCTTATAATATATAAGGATTTAGAAGGATAAGAAATCCTTCTAAAATTTGAGAAAAGCCTATGCTTTTAGCCTTAGCTAGACTAAAGGAAAAAATAATGCAAATTGCTCTTAAATACCTATAAAGATGCTTAACTTCACCTGTAATGAGAGAAACACAGATTTAAACTCTCCTGCGGTACTGTTCCTCACCTATCAGATTAACAAAATCTAAGTTTTATCATATGCTCTAAGACTGGCAAAAGAGACACTCATACATTTCTACAACTATGGAGTAGAATTTGACAACAGTAAAAATTCACATGCACTTACTTTTTGACCCAGCAGTTCTACATCTAGGAAACTATTCCCAAAGAACATTGGCAAAGATACGAAGTGACCTGTGTACAGGTCATCACCTTTTCATAATCCCCAAATCCTGTTTTCTAACACAGATGGAATTCTTAGGTCCTTTCTGAGAGTTTATCTTAACTGTATTACCTCAATTTGGTACCTGAGGTCCTTAAACATTTTCCAAAACTCATCAACAGAAATTATTCCAGAAAATAATACAGGGTGCAAGGTGTAGACTGGTATGTATAGGTTCGGATATATACCTGTAATAATACTTGCAGGAGTTTAAAAACCTGGTACTTTATGAAAACGACAACAACAAAAATTCATTGGAAATGGTAGACAATTCACAATGAAAATAAAATAAACTTCATATAACATGCAAAACTTGTAAATGTTGAATGTTTGTTCTTACACTAATTTTAATTTTCTTATCTTTAAGAAAGTGATAGAAAACTATAGCTATAGCTGACAGAGCTAGCTAGCTGCTCCTGTGTGCTCTATAATCTCCATCTTTTGTTTTCATTTTAGTATCTGCTGATTCACTTCTTTGTGTACTATGCTGTCCTCATACTAGGCTGTTAGTTACTTGGATACTAGTTATTTGTGTCAGAGCCCTTATGGCTATTTCAAACAGTCTGTATGTGTGAATGTTCAAAGTCCACTTCAAAATAGAGTATTCTTATAAAGACTTGCCATCTCCAATGTTCTGCAAAGTGCCTACTGCTCATAGTTAGCATGATAGGTTGCTAAATTATGTTTCCACTAATGTGCCAGGACACAATAGATAAGAAATTCTGAAGTAAGGTGCTCAAGCAGAGTGAGCTAAAAAATCCAGAGAAATGGTTTCACATCTCTTGTAACCATCAGCCAGTTTCAGAGGATAAAATATTTGGAGAGAGGCTATGGAAGGAAAATATTTAAGAGATTTATCTGGTGTAGAGTTGCTGGACTTAGCAAATAAAAATACATGATGTCCAGTTGAAACCTCCTTTGCAAAAAAGATGAGAGCCAGAGAAGTCTAGCATGACTGACTCAATTTTGCTTCTAGCCTCATAGGCTGGCTGTCCTCACTCATTTCTGTTTGTAGGCTAAGCTAAGTATAGGAGAAATTTAGTTTATAGTTTAACTGTGAAGCAAGGATGCTAATATCCTGCCCTAAAACTGACCCCTTCCTTGTTCTGAGAATGAAACTGCCTTTGTAAGACCACAAGATTAGGATTATGGGAGAGGCCTGAATTGTGCTAAAATGTAGGCAAGGTTAAATGATTACCAGCCACTGTTTCCTAGCTTGCTTTTCTATAATCCCCTACTGCTAAGGAGTCATTTGGCCTGAGCTCACAAGATTTGTGTCTTTGCCAATTGCTCCTATAGATAACACCACTTATCTATAGTCTTTTGAGATGTTTTTTAGACTTTTGCATTCAGGCAACTGACTGACTCTACTTGGGCCTGTGACTCATGACTCAACTGGTCCTGTGGGCCCCAGCCAGAAGCTGACTCGGGGCATGAGGACCATTTTTCACATCCCTATGATTTCATCCCCAAATGATCAGCAGCACCCATTCCCTAGCCCCCTGCCCACCAAATTATCCATAAAAATTCTAGTCTCTGAGTTCTCAGGGAGGCTAATTTGAGTAACAAATAAATCCACTTTCCTAACCCTGTGTTAATTAAACACTTTCTCTACTGCAACACTGCCATGTTTTAGTATATTGATTTTATCCATGCATCAGGCAAGAAGAATCTGTTGGGTGATTACACAGTTACATTTGAATTTCAGATTATGGTACAGAAAGACGTATATTTAGTGTTTGTCCCTGGTTCCTACCACAGAGTTCCTAAAATTCTTGGATTTTCTTGAGTGATTAAGAGATTTATTTGGTGTAGATTTGTTGGACTTAGGAAATAAAAATACAGGATGTCCAGTTGAAACCTCCTTTGCAAAAAAGATGAGAGTCAGAGAAGTCTAGCATGGCTGACTCAATTTTGCTTCTAGCCTCATAGGCTGGCTATCCTCACTCATTCCTGGTTGAAGGCTAAGCTAAGTATAGGATAAATTTAGTTTATAGTTTAGCCATGAAGCAGTTTTTGTTATTCTAAAAAAGTCCCTTTTGATCAAATCTGAGTTTGTGTAACGAAGTAATGAAGGTGGGGTCCCCAGCCTCAAGACGGGACTGGTCACCAGGAAGGTACAATGATTAGAAGGTTGAAACTTTGAATCCCGCTCCTGGACCTCCTGGAAGTGGTGGGAGAAGGATGAGTAAATGCTATAAAAACTTTTGAGTCGATGAACTTTGGGGGTGATGAACACATCCAGATGCTCTGAGGATTGCAAATCTGGAAAGTATGGAAGCTCTGTGCACCTCCCAGCTCGCCCAGTACCTTGCCCCATGCCCCTTTTTCATTTTACTATTCCTAAGATGCATCCTTACTAATAAGCTAGTAAAAGTAAGTATTAAATTAAGTTTAGCCTACAGCTGCCTCCTTGCAAATGTTAAGTTCGGCCCAAAGGTTTATCCATATGTCGTGAACTGTAACCTAACTGATATGTAAACATTCTGTAACCTACTCCTGTGACAGTCACTGAACTTCAGCTAATCAAGAGTGGCTGACTGTTCAAACTAGGCTCGAATAAAGCATATACCAAGCTGTAACCAATCTAGCTGTTTCTGTATCTCGCTTTTGTTTTCTGTATGTCACTTTCATTTTTCTGTCCATAAATCCTCTCTTAACATGCGACAGCAGCAGAGTCTCTCTGAACCTATTCTGGGTCAAAGGCTGCTTGATTTGCAAATTGTTCTTTGCTCAGTTAAACACTGTTAAATTTAATTTGTCTAAGGTTTATCTTTTAACATAAGTCAACTGTTTTCCTGAGTTCTTTCTTGCAAATTATTGAACCTGAGGAGGTGGCCATAGGAACCTCCTATTTATAGTCATTCAGTCAGAAGTACAGAAAATCTGGGACTTGCGGCTGGTATCTGAAGTGGGGGCAGCCTTGTGGTCCTGACACCTTATGCTGTTGATATAGGAGTTAAAAAGAAATTATTTGGGCAGTTAGTGAGGATAAGGAAGTCCTTGGTAAGGTTTTCCTTTTAATGAAAAGCAGCCACCAAATTATTTTCTTTTCTAATAAAGGGCAGCCTGTAAAATTGAGCTGCAGACAGATAAGCAAGCTGGAAGCTTGCACGGGTGAATGTGGCAGTTGTGCCAATAGGAATAGGCTACCTGGGAGTAGGCATATTCAAAATGGTGGCTCCATCTTCCCTTCTCTTTGACAAGCCACGTGTACAGTAAGGAGCAGACAAGATGGCACCGGCCAAGTGGAAAGCCCATTTGGATAATAAGATCAGGATGGGTAGTCACCCTTCTCCCAGTGCTAATTTAAATGTCACACCTGATCCAACCAATCTGTGGGCCCTACGTAAATCAGACACCACTTCTTCAGGCCTGCCAATAAAATCTAGTACAGTCCACTGCTGACTGTATTTTCCTTTGGGAAGCCCCTGTCTTGCAAGAGAGAGAGCTGTTCTCCTTTCTCTCTCTCTCTCTCTTTTTTTTTTTTTGCCTATTAAACCTCCACTCCTAAACCCACTCCTCGTGTGTGTCTATGTCCTTAATCTTCTTGGTGTGAGATGACAAACTCCAGGTATTTACCTTAGACAATGATGCCGCTTCACTGTGGGGTCTGCACTAACTGTAGAGTCAGAATTGAGTTGTGCAACACCTTGTTGGTATCTGGAGGGCTGGAGATTTGGTTGATGTCAGATAAAACACTCCACAGATAAATAATAAATAATTTTTTGGTATAATTGTGTTCCAAATACTGCATGGGGCATACTTATATTTAAAACAAATCATTTGTTGTTTACCTGAAATTCAAATGTAACTGGATATCCTGCAGTTAATTTGGCAGTCTTCCTTGGGATAGAGTATGCTCTGTGCTTTAAGTTCTGCCACCTACCTATCCAAGGAAGTGGGATGCTGCTTACCTGATTTCAAATTTTAAAAAGGCGCTTCTGTAGGCAAATGGAGAACTTGTTAGGTGAATGGCAGACACAATGGACTGTTCTGATATCCGCTCATTAAATCTAGAGGGCAAGGGAGGCTAGCAAGCTGCTTTGGAAGCAAAGATGTTATCATTTTGAAATCTGTCTCCACTCTCAGGACTTACCAAATTAGAGGATGGGTGAGTCTATAAACCTGATTGGGGCCAAACAGGAGAAACAAACAAGACCAGAGCCATTTTGATTTTTATCCAAGAGAGTCACATGGGAGACCAATGGGACTCCAATTAGTGAGTTGTAGGGGAACAGATCACCTGAAAATCTGCACTAAAGAGGAGCAAAACCAGGGTAAGATAATGTACTGCCCAGTGCCTGAAAGTCTCAGTCAGAGGAGATACAGCACAGGTTCCTCCAAGAAATTGAGACAAATGCTCATAAGACAAGGAGGCGTTTTCAAGCATCCACCTGGCTCAGAGTGTGAAGTATATTACTCAAATAAGGAAGTATGTTTCTTTTTCTCTTCTTCCCTCTCTCCTTCTTGGTGCTTCAACCTCTGAAGGCTCCACAAGAGCAGGTGAAGAATAAGGTAAGTGTGAAAGAAGGAAGCATCCACACAGTTTTTCCCATTGACAGAGTCATAGATGAGGAGGAGGGGCAGGCTTATGGTGAAGTCTTACTTTTGAATGAAGATCAAGCTGTTATTACAATGATAATTTTATAGTATATTTGCTCTTATATAGTATATAATATAGTATATAATGTATAGTAATGTAAATGTATATTGTATGATAAAAATTGTTAATGTACTGAACAGGACATTTTAAATTCCTGAATTAAGACCAAGTCCAAAATACTTCTATCATGAAAGAGTGATCAGAAAAGGCACAAGGCTTTTAGAGTTTTCTAGTTGGAGGGGATAAATCTTATCCAACTGCATAAATTCTGTGGAAGTCAACATAAAGTGTTTTGATAACACACTGAGTTGTGTTTGTCCAAAGTACTAGTTATTAGTGTTAACTGCACTTAATCTGCAAATTTCTTGACTCTGCAGCTCTTCTCTCTCCCCAGAGTGCTCTCTGTTTTGCATTCTCTGGTGTGCAAAGATGGCGTGAAGAGAATATAAACTCTGTTCTTTTTTTTTTTTTTTGAGATGGAGTTTTGCTCTTGTTGCCCAGGCTGAAGTGCAGTGGCACAATCTCAGCTCACTGCAACCTCTGCCTCCCTGGTTCAAGTGATTCTGCTGCCTCATCCTCCCAAGTAGCTGAGATTAGAGGCATGTGTCACCACGCCCAGCTAATTTTGTATTTTTAGTAGAGACAGGGTTTCTCCATGTTGGTCAGGCTGGTCTCAAACTCCCGACCTCAGGTGATCCGCCAGCCTCGGCCTTCCAAAGTACTGGGATTACAGGCATAAGCCATCGCGCCAGGCCAATTCTGCTCTTCTTTATAATGGAGAGATTATAGAAACTTCCTGATTTAGGTCCACACCCAAAACCATTTTTTTTCACTCATCTACTTAATACATATTTTCTTTCTATTGGCAACAGGATTGAATTTTACAGATTAGCTTAACCTGTTCCAAATAAGTATTATTAAAAAAATAATAACACAAAACTGGGGAAATGTCACTAAATTTATAAAGAAAAAAAAAGCAACCTTTTCTTACAAAGAAGTCTAATTATTAAGCAAAATATAAAACTTTTAAAAAATTGAGGTACTTTTCAAGGGCCTTTCATATGTTAGTGGACTTTGTAAATCAAATTCCCAAAGGGGATATTTGGAATGCAGCATTTTCTCAACATGTTTGACCCAGAACTCTTTGGTTTTGGCACACGAATCCCAGAACATTCCAGAACTAATGTTCCAAAAAACAATTTTTTGAAAATCCTAGCTTAGCATTTCAAATCTACCAACTACTACTTACTCTTACAGCTTCTTATTCTTGTGAGCTAAAGAGACATCAAATAATGGCCAGTTTTCTCAAAGTGTGGACTCTTATCACAATCATCTCAGTATATTTGTTAAAAATGCAAGTTACTGGGCTCTGACTCAGGTCTGCTAAATTGGAAGAACTGAGAACTCAAATGGGAGGTAAGACTTGGAATCAGAATTTTAATATTGTCCAGTGTTGAAGTCGTATTTACATGAAACCCCAAGAACTCAAGTGAGGAATTTTACGTCTTGCTGACCTTTCAGAGTCTGCTGGTGAAATCATTCTCAGAAGTTTGCAGTTTTCTTGTAGTCTCTATTTTGTTTCCAAGCAGTACACAAAAGAAGTAGAAAGTTACTTAGACTCTTTCTACTTGGAGAAGAAAACAACAAAAAATTCAGTGATTAATATTTCCTACTCAGTAGATGCTAACTTTCCCCTGTGCTCTTAAAGAAAAAACATTTCTTCCTCCCAAGTGATATTTTCAGGGACATTTGCTGGTTATGTGTTACTTGGAAATTAAATATAGCGATTCCTTCCAGCCACTCATTAAATTTGAAACAATTACAAATTGACTCTGTGAGCAGGTAGTAGGAAAATCTTATTTTTAAAATAATATTTATAAAAATCTTGTTTGATCATGCTTTTTGAAATTTAGGTTTAACTTGGTTTTATTTGACATCTCTGGATTTAGAGAGAATAATGGAATAATTTTAACTTTTTAAATCTAGAGTAAATATTTTGGTTCCAAAGCCTTTCCAAGTAACATAAGTAAGATGGAGTATTTTCCCTTTTAGTATTTTTGTGTCTGTGTGTGAAGCCTCACAAATTTAATTTTTGCTCAGTATAGAAAATGAGATATTTTTGTTAACCATGCAATTATAATAAAACCTGTTTAAATGTTTTTTAAACAAATCTTTTGTTTTCATACTTTGCAAAATGTTCTGATTCTCATTAGGGAATATAGGCTACTCAAGAAAACAACTCTGAAGGTTCTAAAACAGAGGTACTTAAGGGCTGAAGATGACAGAAGAGTCAATTTAAGGAGCATAGTGTTACATGTATCTCTAGGTTTTGAAATAATTAATTGATGAAAGAGGAAGCTAAATAGGAAAGCACCATCTCCTTTACAAAAAGAAAAAAAGAAAAAAAAAAACTCATTGCGGTCTCTATCTCAGTGGTTCACAAACTTGAGTGTGTCTCAGAATCACCTAAAAAGCCTGTTAGCATAGAGTGCTGAGTCCCACCCCCTCAGACCACACCACCCCAGATTTCTGATCCAGTAGGTCTGGGCGGGGCCTGAGGACTAATGTTTCTGACACGTTCCCAAGTGATGCTGATGATGGAACCACACTGTATACTTCCAAATATACAGACCTTTCTATCTCTTCTAATTTACCTCAAGGAAGGAAAGAACATCTCTATGTGAAAGAAGAGAAAATCTCTGGGGAAGTTATAAGCAGCATCTTGAAAGACTTGATAGTCACAGACACAACTTTTTTTTAGAGATATTGCCTATCGTAGCTTATTGAAAGCTGAGTAGCTGGTAACAATGTAACACACAAACTACCGGATGAGATTTTTTATTATAAATAGGACACTATTAACACAGAAATAGGGATTAATGAGAAAAGTAACAGAGGTTATATAAAAGTTGCTCTAAAACATGATTTTAAATAAATTGGTAACTTATGTTCTTGACTCTTAAAAACTGATTATATTAATAAAGAATGGGAAGTATACATTTGAAGATCCATAGCATGTTGAACAAAAATACTTATCTGAATTTTACTCCATATTTTGTAGGGTAATCACAGGGTTAAATTTTGGGAGGATGTACTCATAAATTTCATGGGTTACAACTCTAAACCCGAAGTTACTAAGTAACAACAAACATCAACAAACTATTTTTGAAACTTTTGTTACAAGATAACTCATATTTCTTTTAAAGTATGCAGTCATAAAAAGAACGAGATCATGTCCTTTGCAGGAACATGGATAGAGCTGGAGACCATTATCCTTAGCAAACTAAAGCAGGCACTGAAAACCAAATATCACATGTTCTCACTTATAAATGGGAGCTAAATGATGAGAACACAAGGACACATGGAGAGCATCGCACACTGGGGCCTATCAGAGAGTGGAGGGTGGGAGTGTTAGCAGCAGCAAATGTGTATGGCTCTGCAGCAGCCACAATCCTTGCCTTCTCAGAAGAAAAATTTCAACTGAGGGGCATAAGGCAGAAAGAGAGACCAAGGCAACGTTTAGAGCAAGAGCGAAAGTTAATTAAAAAGCTCTAGAGCAGAAACAAAACGAAGGAAATACAGTTGGAAGAAGGCTAAGCAAGCAACTTGAAAGACAAGTGTACAGTCTGATCTTTAACTTGGGGTTTTATATGTTGGCATGCTTCCAGGGGGTCGTGTCCCTTCTCCCCTGATTCTTCTCTTGGGGTGTGCTGTTTGCATGCATGGAAGACTGCCAGCACCCGTGAGGAGCTGCAGGTGCAATGTGTTTACTGAAGTTGTGCAGATGCTCACTTGAGGCATTCTTCCCTTACCAGTCCAGTGTTCCTAGAGGAAGGTCATATATCAGTTAAATTCCACCATTTTGCCTCTTAGTGTACATACTTGAGCCCACTCACCCAAATCCTGAGATCTTAGGAAACTACTAATCAACAGTTTCAGGTTTTTGCTTGCTTGCTTGCTTTCTCCCTCTCTCTCTCTTTCTCTCTCCCCTCCCTCCCTCCCTCCCTCCCTCCCTTCCCTCCCTCCCTCCCTCCCTCCCTCCCTCCCTCCCTCCTTCCTTCCTTCCTTCCTTCCTTCCTTCCTTCCTTCCTTCCTTCCTTCCTTCCTTCCTTCCTTCCTTCCTTCCTTCCTTCCTTCCTTCCTTCCTTCTTGCTTGCTTTCAAGACGGAGTCTTGTCCTGTCACCCAGACTGGCACGATCTCAGCTCACTGCAACCTCCACCTTTCAGGTTCAAGTGATTCTCCTGCCTCAGCCTCCTGAGTAGCTGGGATTACAGGCTCACACCACCATGCCTGGCTAATTTTTTGTATCTTTAGTAGAGACGGGGTTTCACCATCTTGGCCAGGCTGATCTTGAACTCCTGACCTTGTGATCCACCCACCTCAGCCTCCCAAAGTGCTGGGATTACAGGCGTGAGCCACTGTGCCTGGCCCAGTTTCAGGTTTTTTCTACTGCCTTTCTCTGGTACCAGCTGCAACTAATTATTATTTTCGAGAGACAATCCCCTGACCATCACCTGATGGTTGCCTGACATTCCTGGTGGTGTGTGTAGGGGTGGGGGGGCTCTCCTGCCTGCCCATGTCTGTTTAGTTACTTACTCTAACAGGAGGAGGGAGAGAATCAGGAAAAATAACTAATGGGTACTAGGCTTAATACCTGGGTGATGAAATAATCTGTACAAAAACCCCCTGTGACACAAGTTTACATATGTAACAAACCTCAATGTGTACCCCTGAATTTAAAATAAAAGTTAAATTAAAAGAAAAAAAATAATATGCTTCTACACCTTTTTTGAGACTGTGTCTTACTCTGTCGCCAGGCTGGAGTGCAGTGGTATGATCTCAGCTCAATGCAGCCTAGACCTTCTGGGTTCAAGTGATCCTCACACTTCAGCCTCTGGATTAGTCCGTTTTCACACTGCTAATGAAGACATACCTGAGACTGGTAATTTATAAAGAAAAAGAGGGTTTCTTTGTTTGTTTTTGTTTTTGTTTTTAGATGGAGTCTAGCTTTGTCACAAGGCTGGAGTGCAGCGGCGCTATCATGGCTCACTGCAACCTCTGCTTCCCGGGTTCAAGCTACTGTCCTGCCTCAGCCTCCTAAGTAGCTGGGATTACAGCACGTGCTGCCACGTCCAGCTAATTTTTGTATTTTTAGTAGAGATGGGGTTTCACCATGTTGGCCAGGATGGTCTCGATCTCCTGACTTCCTGATCCGCCCGCCTCAGCCTCCCAAAATGCTAGGATTACAGGAATGAGCCTCTGTGCCCAGCCAAGAGAAAAAGTTTTAATGGACTCACAATTCCACAGGCCTGGGAGGCCTCACCATCATGGCAGAGGATGAAATGCACATCTTACATAGCAACAGGCAAGAGAGAAAATGAGAACCAAGTGAAAGGAGTTTCCCCTTATAAAAACCATCAGATGTCCTGAGACTTATTCACTATCATAAGAACAGTATGGGGAAAACCGCCCCCATGATTCAATTATCTCTGACCAGGTCCCTCCCACAACAGTAGGAATTATGGAAGCTACAACTCAAGATAAGATATGGGTGGGGACACAGCCAAATCACATTAGCCTTCCAAGTAGCTGGGACCACTGGCACATGCCACCGTGCCTGGCTAATTTTTTGTTGTTGTTGTTGTTGTTTTTTGTAGAGACAGGGTCTCACCATGTGGCCCAGGCTGGTCTTGAACTCCTGGGCTCAAGTGATCCATGCACCTTGACTTCCCAAAGTGCTGGCACCACAGGCATGAGCCACCTGCCACTTGTATATCTTTTTAATGTGCATATAAAGGATGTTAAAAGCATATGTACTATAGATTACTCTGTGACTTATTTTATTCACTTAATATTTTATGCATAGATTTTCACCTAATTTTTTTCTATCTGTGGTATGCTATTAGTTGCTTGAACTATACCATAATTAATTTAACTTTGCCCCATATTGATAGGAATTTATTTTGTTTCCAGTATTTTGCTATTACAGACAATACTGTAATAAAAATATCTGTACTTTTGTCTTTAAGCATGTTAAGCATTTTTAATAATAGATTTCTAGGTAAAAGCGCTGTGTCAAAGGGTATACAGGTACTCATTTTTCAAAAACAGTGCCAAGTGACCATAAAAACTGTACCAATGCAGAACTCAAATGCTGCTCTGAGAAAGGGCCTACCTTTGCCGACTTCTTCAGCTTGTCAACAGATCACCCTTTGCGCTTCATCTTATATGTAGCTCTAAGCAGACTCTCTGTCCTGTATTTGAACTATTCATCTTTAAATGTGAAAAATTTATCTAGGACTTTCAAACTAAAAGAGTTAAATTCTGAACATTAAGGTATAATGAAAGAGCCTACAGGATAATTTAAATACATCATTAACTGGCTAATATGACAAGAAATTCCAATCAACCTTTATCAATTGTATCTCTTTTCAATGACCCTTCAACCCACTTTCCTTTAAATTACTTTGAGCTGTAGAACTAGTTTGCAAATTCCCCTGAGGAATGTAAATGACTTGCATTTTTCCCTCATCCCCTGACAATTTTCATTCACTATTTAACAGGCAATTATCTGGCCATCCAGAGTTACAAATAACTCTCCAGAAGAATGGAGTGTCCTTTGAGTTCAGTGAAGAGGTGCAAATCCATATGCCAGTAACAGCCACAATTTTAGTTCTGTACTCTTTTCTCCTTGAAGTCTCTTCACCAACTTTTTCTCCTGATCTTCTGTGTGACAAATCTATTAATAATACAACATTTCTCAAGAATTGGCAAATCATAAATATATTGAGGAATGTTTCATTATCTCTGAGTTGCCACTTAATAAAGTTATGTGCTACACCTTTTAACCATAATACCTTTTAACCATAAAAAGCTACACCTTTTAACCATGAAATAAATTTCCTAGGCTCTGAAGTATAACATATGAAAGGAATAAATTAATTTCTTCAAATTTAATTCAATTAACCATATACTTGCTATGCACCTTTACTTTTCTAGGCACTGTTTTAGAAGCAAGCAGTCCACAAAAGTAAATAAGATGGGGGCTTCAAATAGATACAATTAAGAGGGAAGATTAAAACACTCATAGTCATGATGGAGACCATATTGTAATTGTTATGATGAAAGTCTAGGAGAGGTTTGGCAATGCACATGGGAGAATAGAGGAGGGGAGACTGGAAAGAAAGGTTTCTGAATAGCTTCTTCATGTTCCACTTAGCTATGGGTAGCCACCACTAACTTGGCACATTTGGCTTATTCTTTTAATTCAAAGTTTTTCGGATATTGAAATAAGGATGAAAGAAGAAAAACATGTCAAGTAACCACTAACTTATTTCAACATTTGCTATACATAATTATGTAGATGTAGATACATACTCTCTTGAGTCCTCAAGACAGTTCTGTATAATAACATATTATTTTTATTGACTCCTCCATTTCCTCTTTGGCACCACTTGTCCCATTGCTACTCTTTGATTTATTTAACAAGTGTTAAAGATGATAAACTTGCTGATATATATCTATGATACTGTTCCGTATCTGTAAACCTATAATAGAATAGATGCTGGAACCTAGGGAGAGATTATTGGAGGATATAGTAATAAAGGAGTTTGAGGAGCAGTTAAAAAACAATCCATGTCAGAAATTACAAGAAAGGAAACCCACCTATTTCTGTTCTCTGTGGTTGTGCTTACCCATGGTCCTCTTCTTTGCTATGTCCTGAATTAATCAATCAATCAGGCAACAAGTCAATCTCAATCCCTAGCCCTCACCTCACATTCACTACCAGCACCAAAATACCCCCAGGCCCACACATAGATTAACTCAGTACACTTATTAAAAACTGATGAGAAAAGTTTTCTTATAAGTTAATTCTAAAATTTTAATTTAATTACTAGGTGATAGGAAACTCATATTTTAAAGCACAAGGAATATAGGGACTGAAAATAAAGTGAGAAAGAAAAAAAAAAAAAAAGGTTGAACCTGAATGGAATTTTAAATTTCCCCAATACCTCCATAAAAATAACAGACCTCTCACTTTTTTGTTATTATTATTATTATTTAGTTATTTATTTATTTTTGAGATGGAGTCTCACTCTGTCACCCAGGCTGGAGTGCAGTGGTGTGATCTCAGCTCACTGCTACGTCCGCCTCTGGGGTTCAAGCAATTCTCCTGCCTCAGCCTCCCAAGTAGTGGGTTTACAGGTGTGAGCCACCAAGCCCGGCTAATCTTTTTGTATTTTTAGTAGAGATGGGGTTACATCATGCTGGCCAGTCTAGTCTTCAACTCCTTGACCTCAGGTGATCTGCCTTCCTCAGCCTCCCAAAGTGCTGGGATTACAGGTGTGAGCCATCACGTTGGGCCGACTAGACCTCTCACTTTAAAATGCTAATTAATTATTGAATTCAGTTGGTGATACTTTGTGTGTTTCCTGGCTCCTTATCTTTCATCACTTGTTTTTGCCATCCAAACATTTTAATTTCTCATCTTTCTTTTCTCCGTGGAGACTGAAATACCCTTTTTTCTTGGCCTTTGGGGTATTCTGAATAAGGTAAATTTAATTCCTCATCACCGTTTTATGATTTGCTCATTGAAATGAATTACCATCAATTCTCTTCTATTTTTATCATTAGGGTGAGTTTTTTTTTTATTTTTTAAAGCCTGTCTGTACTAACTATAAAGTATATGAAGGGCTTTCCATGCAAGTGACTGTCATCAGAGGTACTGGGAAAACTGACAAGAAATAATATTAAATATGTGGACTCTCAACTGAAAAAAAAAAGCTGTTTAAGCATTATAACTCATCTAGTGAGGTCTAATTAGATAACTGAGGACTTAAGGTACAATATTAGGATTTAAATGATAAAGATTTTTGGTTCTGTAAGTCTCTAAAAGCCCTATCCCCAAACTATTTCTAGTTGATATTATACCAATTACATCTCATCAATGTATTCCACTCTGATGATAATGGCAACTGTTGACTAGAAGCTCTGTTTTCAAATAGGGCTGCTTTATGACATTCCTGGGCCTTAGGTCCTTGCCCTATTAGCCCTATGTTTCATCAGAAAACAAATATATGTTTTATACACACACACATACACACATATATGTATGTGTGTATAACATATATAATCAATATAACATGTATAAAATGTATATTTAAGAATTGTTTTGGTAGAAAAAAGACTATAATCTATCCAGGGTAAGCATTTAAACATCATCTCCAACCCTAAGAGTTCATTTTTTTCCCTTCTAACTCGTAAAGAAGGTAAAATATCTTTATATGCTCCTAAAAGTATCCTGGGCCCTAAGCTCTGTGCCTGCTGTGCCTAATGGATAAGTCGGTCTTGCTCTCAAAAATCTCCATGGCTACCTCCAAATCTCCTTCAAGTCTTTGCTCAAAATATCGTCTCAAAAGCACCTACCCTGGCCACTCTATTTACAATTACACCTTCCCTTGCCCCCACACTTCTGATCTTTCTTATTTTGCTTTATTTTCTTTTCTTGTCACAGGTCAGCCTTTGATGCATTATATATCAATATTTACTTGTTACTAAAGTTTTTCTCTTCCATCTAGAATATAAGCTCCATGAGGATACCAATTTATTATCTCCACATTCCTGAGTAGTGCCTGGTATAGAGTAGCGATTTCTTAATTTTCTCTTGAATAAAGTAGAAAGGAAATGGCCTTTATTTTTTTCATTATGTTTTTTAAAATTTCACTTTATTTTTTTGATGGTCTAGAAACTAAAAGGTAAGATGGAGGAATATTTATTAGGAGGAGTTAGGCTTATGTACTCACAGATGCTGAAAAGTCCAATGATCTGCTGTCTGCAAGCTGGAGACCCAGGAGAGCAAATGGCATGGGTCTCAGTCTGACAGCAGCAGGAGAAGACTAATTTTCTGGCACAAGCAGTCAGGCAGAAGAGGTGAATTCTCTCTTCCTCTGCATTTTGTTTGATTTAGGCCATCAAAGGATTGGATGATTCCAACCTACACTGAGGAGAGCAATCTGCTTCACTGAGTTCTCCAATTCAAATGCTAATCTCATCCAAAAACACCCTTGCAGACCCACCCAGAAATAATGTTATCCAAATATCTGGGCACCCTGTGGTCCAGTCAAGTTGACACATTACATATTATCAAAAAGGGTATTATAAATCCTATTTAAAAAATTAAAAAGGATCCTTGGGACAATGGGAAGCTAGGATAGTATTAAGTCTGGAACAACTTTGTGTATGAGAGAGACTTTTTATTACTCATTTCTATAATAAAGAATAACGTAGTCAATGGTCATAAGCTAGTGTGACAACTTGATCAGGTATTGTTAGTGACTTTTTATTTTGTAAAATAAAAGTTCATATTCACTGATTTTATTATAAATGCTTCATTCATATTGATGAAATGCCATCACATCAGATATGAGTGATACTGAATTCAACTTAATGAGACAAATCTGCTGTTATTCTCTTAAACATATTTTTATCACAATCTGTGTTCATATAACTAATCATCATATAAGAAGAAGATACTGGGTTACCACATCTTAATTGGTTACAACTATTTCCATTGGGACAGTTCCAAAACTAAAAGCCAAAAACTGTTCAGGGAAAACATCAAGAAATAAAAACTTTCCATACTTTCAAAGGGTAATTATTTCTGTAGAAACTAGTGTAAAAACAAAACAGATAATACAGATCAGTCATTTCAACCCACATAGACAATATGAGGAAATTCCATTTTTCTCAAGCATAAGGGTAATGCATATGTGAAATAAATACCGTGGGGGTAAGTAAATATTTCTTGTCTCTAACAATCAGTTGACAAATATTTATTGGTTCTCTATTATGGATAAGAATCTGTATTTTATAGCAGTGTTATACAAAATATCATGATACAAAATGTTGTCCGATCCTAGTCTTGACCTAGAAAATTTTTTGCCCTTGTACTTGAGATGGAATACCAAGACAAAAATGGATGACTTGCAGAGATTAATTAACAGGTAAATTTGTGTTGCCTGAAGCCCAACACTACTTTGGGTTTCATGGTACCAACTCTTAGGCATTCTCACAGCCCAGCAACCAAAAGTTTATGCCTGCTTCAATAGAGACCATCCTCTGCAATGGTTGACCTTGCTCTTCATATATAGTCTCAGTTTACTGGTTAAGTGATATTGTGGCAGCTAAATGAAAACCAGTTATTTAACTGCCTGAGCTTCAGTATACCCATAAAATGGAGATAACAATTCCTATTATATATAGTTGCTGTTAGGATCACTGGTGATGATTTAAAATGCCTGTCATACCTACCACCTAAAGAATTGTAATAGCTCTTTTATTTGTTTATTTAAATTGATCAATAAAATTATGTATGTACTTATTGTATACCTGACATTTTGACATATGTATAAATTGTGGAATGGCTAAATCAAGCTAAGTAACATAGGCATTATCTCATATACTAATTTTTTTTTTCTTGAGATGACAACACTTAAAATTTACTCCCTTAGCTATTTTCAAAAGTACAATGAATTGTTATCAACTATTATTGCCATGTTGTATAATAGACCTTTTAAATTTATTTTTCCTACCTGAATGATTTCTATCCTTTGGCTAACTTCTCTCCAGGTCCTATTCTCCATCCACCCCTAGTAGCCACCTTTCTATTTTACTTTAAGAGTTCCACTGTTTTAGATTTCACATATAAGTGAGGGTATATGTCTAGGAAAAGAGGAATGTTCCAAAGTGGATAGGCAAATGCAAATCTTACCCTCAAAGGCCAAGGGAGCTGAGAGGCTGAAGAAAGAGGCTGACAAATTCAGTTACTCAGAAAGAAGCATTTACTACAGACTCAGGAACTGAAGCATGTGTCTGGTGGCTGAGATACAGTGGATCCCTCCCTATCCACCCTCCACAAAGTATTTTTTTATATAGTAACTTTAGGAAAAAGACATGTGCAACTGGTCATGTCTCAGACTTTCTTGCCAAGACTCATGACTGCTACAGGCATTGTTTAAAGACCTTGCAGCAGAACACCTTGGAATGTGGGGATCAAACACTGGTCATCATGACAGTTTTCCTTCAAAATGGCATCACTCTTGCCATGTAACAAGCATGGCAATTTTCCTACAAGAAACATAAGTAAAGAAAAATGAGAGAACTGTTTGCCTCTATTTTGGGAGTGCTCAGATAGCTTTGAATGTGCCATGTGGAAATACCAAAGGCAAATGTTTTCATAGAGTTTTGGAAGCTGGAAAAGAAGAAGTTCAAATCTAATTTGATAAACAATATAGAACTTATGAATAGGTGGATGACCATTTTTGGTTATACCCTGATTCCTCTGCAACTAAGATATTTCTTAAAAAAAAAAAAAAAACTTTTTACTTTCTGATTAAAAAGCTTTTTAAAATGTTTGTTTCTTATGCCATCATGCCACCAATCTATGTTTCTTTGTAACAATCTTCTTACTTATTTCTTGTTAACTGTCTCTCTTTCCTCTACTACAAGCTCCTTGAGGGCAGGGCTGTGCCTCTGTTGTCTATCACTACATCCTCACTGTCTAGCAGAAATCCTGGTATGGATTACTAGGCTCTCTGCTTCCTCTACTAACAGACACGTCTTTTCATAGTTGTCAAACTTGGTGAGGATTGCAGGTGGTGGAATAAGGGAGCTCTGAATTTAATCGCCTTTCCAGTACTTATGAGCTGTGCAGTCTCATATTTGGTCAGCCTAGTTTTCTTAGTTGTCAAATTAGGATAAGAGACTATCTGTGGAATTGTTAATAAGAAATTAAAATGAATGTTTATAAAGAACCAGTATAGAGTATGAATCATAGGAGGTGTTCAAAAAATGAAACTGTTACTTTTACTAAGCATTCGATGCATTTCCTGAGTTAGTTTCTGAGTTTCACATCAGATTGTTCATTATTCCATTACATTCCTTATGGAAAAACTTAGGAAAAGAAAATAAGACAAAGTAAAACTAATAAAACAGCAATCTGTTTAATGGCATATATAAAAAGAAAAAGGAAAGGAACAATTTCTATTGATGACAATTTGTAAATATTGTCCATTCTCATTTATTCTCAATATCAACAGAAAGTGTATCATTCATTTATCAGTTTATCAGATATATATTGAGAATCTATAAGCCATATTTAGAATTCTGAAGACAAGAAAATGTGATAGGAAACATTGTTGTACTTTAATGGGGGCGTTCTACTGTCAGAAAAACAAAAACAAAATAACGGATTTAAAAATATATTGCATGATGTCAGTGTTGGTCATAAAATATGTGCTACTAAGAAGAAAATAAAATGGGGTAATGTTATAGGAAGTTGTGGTTGCATGGGGAGAGGAAGTACGTTGGGCGCCTTCTCACAGGAAGTTACATTTAAGCAGTCACAATTAAAGAGGTATCCAAGAGATACCTCGAGGAAGATACCAAGAGAGGAAACATCAAATGCAAAGGTCCAAAGGTGGAAACATGCCTGTTGTGCTTGAAGGACAGTGTGAGCCAGAGAGAATGGAAATGCAGGAGAAGGGTGGGGGTGGGGGAATCAAGGACCAGATCTCATGCCAGGGCTCCTCATGCATGTGCTGGTGCTGGGTGTTCACAGTCATCAGAGCCCATGTCATCAACATGGAACTCCACACTCACACCAATCCTACAAAACAGTGAGCTCTCAAAGTTAACTATTCTAGAAAAGCAATCTGGTTTCAAAGATCTGTGGTGAGAAGGCGTATCAAATACGCAAAACAGTTCAGGGAAACTGATAGAAAGAAGAGCACACAGAGTGAAAAGAACAAAAACCTAGCCTAGAAGAAAGTAGTCAAAGATATAGAAGAAATTCCTCACATGAATTTTAATCTACAGATCATCTCAATATGAATATTGATACACTTAAACAGCATGAGATTACTAAGGGGGATTACAGTTGGAAAGAACAAACACTGATATTGAGAATAATACATGAAAGAGAAATAGCAGAAACAAAATTGATGGAGATAAACCCAAACCAATGAAGAGAGAAGATGAGCAGTAATCAGAGTGAATGCAGAGAGAAGAAAAAGTAGAGGAGAGAGGGAAAAAGATAAAGGAAAAGGTATTTTAAAGCCAGTTGAGGGAAGGCAATGGACAGAGAAAGATGAGGCAACAAGTATCCTTGAAAAAGAGAATTTTACAAACGAAACAGGAAAACAAAAACAATTTCCAAAACTTTAAACAGAAATTTTTCATTAAATGAAGAAAGAGCAGATTTAGCAAACTGAGAAACCATACTAAGTTACAGGAAAATGTGAAAAGTTACTCAATGTTGAGTTATGCTCTGATAAAATTATTTAGCATCAACAATGAAGAAAAAAACATTCACTTATCGTAGTACAAAAGACCTTGATGCACTTAAAAAAGTTCGGGCTAACATGGAGCCTTGTGCTCAGAAATATTTAAGGCAGAAAATAATAGAATTATATCTCACAAGTTGTGAAGCCATGTCTCAGTGTTCTGAGAACAATGAAATACCCGAATGCATTCAAAGAACAGGCAGACATATTAAAACATGGAGGCACACAGGAATGTAGCACCCTTGTAGTCTTCTGGAAAATCACCTGAAATCTGGTAAAGATTGAAACAAAGAGCTCAGAAATAAAAAGACGTGATTTAAAAAATGGTGGTGAGCACCGAATTAAAAATAGAACAAGTCCAGATAATTATGGATTATAGAATAGAATTTACATAGTTTGAATTTTGGCAATGTAAATAAAAATTAAATAATTACATTTGGGAGGGGAGAAGATTTGAAAATGTGAGAGTGCTCTTTTCTTCATGTTTTATGGTGATGAGTAAAAGTAATCTTAATGGAAACAAATAGAGTTTTATTTAAATGATACCAGTTTTTTATAATTTTTCAATAAAATTTTCCAGCCTTATAATGACCTTGAAGAAAATATTTTCTTTGGTGAAGAAATGGTGTCTGAAGTCCAGCAACAGTGTTAGTTTTATTTCAGTGTATTCTTATTCAATAAATTTAAGCAAAAATGAATTCAATATTTTGACTAAAAGCAGAATATATATCATGAATCATTTTTATATAAAAGTATTTCTGTCAATCAATCAAGCCATCCTTCTCTCCATGAAGATGCAAAAGAATAACATCTGAAATTTTAGAAACAGGCATTATTGTGTACCACTGGTAGCATTATGAATTTCTCAAGGAGTTTGGGCTTTAGTAATTGTACTTGTTCTGGCTTTAGTTATAAAAATTCAAATTCTATTTATGCGATGCTGCTCTTAGTATTGTGCTGAAAGTCAAAGCCAGTTAAATAAGGCAAGAAAGAAAACAAATGGCATAAAAATTGGCAAAAAAAAAAATTAACGTTGCTTTCATTTATAGATGATATGTTCATTTACACAGAAATTTTCAAAAATATACTAAAACCAGTAAGTGTACTTAGCAAGATTGTGTGATATACATAGACTATAAACAATCAATTGAGAATTTAAAATGAAATTAAAAGGCTTTTTTTAGGACCAAAATGCATAAACTTCAAAGAAATAAATCTAATGAGTGATGTGTAAGATCTCGTCACAGAAATTCCACATGAACCTAATTGAAACCCACCATTATTTGTAGAAATGTATAAACTGATTCTAAAATCTATCTAGAAATCTAAGGAATCTAGAAGAGCCATAACAAACTTGAAAAAGAACAACAAAGTTGGAGGTCTTACACTGGCTAATTTCAAGATAAATTTTAGGCCAAAGATAATCAAGAATGTGTGGTATTGTGGTAAGGGTCAACAAACAAAATGGAAGTAAATAAAGTCCAGAGATATACCTGCACATTTGTTATCAACTGGGTTTTGACAAAGGCGGCAGATAATTCAATGGGCAAAGGAGAATCCTTTCAATAAATGGTTCTTGAACAACTTGGTTTTACGTGAAAAAAAATAAACCTCAACCCTTACCTCACACAAAATTAACTTGGAGTGGACCATAGTGGTAAATACAAAGATAAAACTATAGGTTGAGTGCAGTGGCTCACACTGCTAATCCTAGCACTTTGAGAGACTGAGGTGGGTGGATCACCTGAGGTCAGGCCTGACCTGACCAGTCTGGCCAACATGGCAAAACCCCGTCTGTACTAAAAATAAAAAAATTAGCGGGGTATGGTGGAGTGCCTGTAATCCCAGCTACTCAGGAGAGTGAGGCAGGGGAATCGCTTGAACCTGGGAGCGGGAGGTTGCAGTGAGCTGAGATCACACCACTGCACTCCAGCCTGGGCAACAGAGACTTCATCTCAAAAAATAAATAAATAAATAAGATAAAATTATAAAACATCTTAAAGGAAAACACAGAAAGCTATCTTCATGACCTTGTGGTAAGTAAAGATTTCCTAAATAATACCTAAGAAGCATGACACAGAAAAGGAAAACTGAAGCCCCCAAAATGCGGACGTTAAAATTACCAAAATTAATCATATTTATTAAAGTCACCTTTTAAAAAAATAAATATATAAGCCAGCAACTGGGAGAAAAAAACTGCAATGCCTATATCTGATATTCTTATATCCACATATGTGCATATATATATATATATCTCCATAGGTATATGTTTGTATATTATATATCCATATGTATATATAAACACACACACACTCATGATAGAGAGTAAGATTACATAAAAAGAGGCATGATGGACTTCTCCAGACCTATATAAATGTTGTATATTTTGATTTGGGTGGTAGTTATATGAGTGTAAAAATTGTCAAAATGTAAAAACTGAAATTTATGGTCTATACACATTAAATCTGCATTTATTGTATGTAAATTATACCCTAATTAAAAACAAAAAAAGTTTAAAAGGACGTTTGTGCTCTGTCAATACGTAAATTTGGAATGTACGTTTTGTTTTTGTTTTGTTTTGTTTTTTCTGCCATTCTTCTGACTGATAGGGAGCTCAGACCTGTGCAACAGAGAAATCAGTTTTGAGTGCCATCTTAGAGCTGAGTATAAGGCTCAAATGTTTTTGGTGAATAATTTTGTTTTATTTACCTGACAGTACTTTGCTCTTTGTTTCACATTCTATTAGCTGGCATTGGATCGTAGTGAAGTTCTTAGGTTGAATCGTTGAGACATTAAAAAAAACCCGATGGCAGGAATTATGAGGTCTTTGTAATTATGTTTTTATAATTCTTGTTGAACAAATTTTAATGAATAGTTGAGCTTAATCTGGAAATACTGTTGACTTTGCAAATGCTCTGCACATAGAACTCAAGAAAGTGCTTTTGGCTGGGTGTGATAGCTCATACCTGTAATCCCAGTGCTTTGGGAGGCTGAGACAGGAGGTTTGCTTGAGGACAGGAGTTTGAGACCAGCCTGGGCAACATAGTGAGACCCTGTCTTAAACAGAAAAAAGAAAGAAACCTCTAAATTATTTTATCTGACATCTTTGACAATGGGTTAGAGAGGAGAATTAGGAAGATTTAAAGCAAATGTATTCCTGGACATGAGTGGGCTGGGTTGGGGTATTGGGAACAGACTTCAAAACAATCTTACCTACTTTTGGTGATAAAGCTAGTGGGAAAATAAATGGCTCGACCCTGTTTAATTTATTCCTTTGCTCCTTGATTTCCACCAAACAGCAATTACATTACTGTGGGAAAAAAGTTTGTGGCAATAAAATACAAAGCTAAATTTACTTTCTTCTCTAAAAGAGATGGACCATTCTGTAAATCATAATTCAATATATAGAATTCCAAAGTGGAGTTGTTTGTCATTTCATTTCTAGGATCCCATAGATTGTGATCTAGAAGAACATTTGGGGCAGTAAAAGTGGCTCCTCCTGATTTAGAAATGTAGAGCCTTTAAAATTTATTTTCTATAACTGGCGTTTCATCATATTGGCATTCCACGCAGGTGCAGTGTCCTGCTGAGCAGTGACTTAACACAGCCCTGGAGCTGGATTAGATCATACATTTAGATTCATCACAGCACAACAATTTATATGTAGTTTTCCCAAATGAAACATCAGGGAAAATCAGTTCAGAAATGAACTGAGTAAATCTCTTGAATTGAGATTGATGCCCAGATTTCAAATTATCCTTATAGAAAACATCCTGTATGCCGCAGTTTGGTTTCAGGGTTTCCAAGACAATTGACTGATTTATGATATTGCTTTAAGGCTGAGTTATCAGTTTGTGAGCTATCATGAATGCACAGAATCAATAAAATTGTTTAGGAACACCTTGATGCAAAGAAAAAAAATCTCAATATTTTACACTTTCTCAATTCTTCAGATACTAGCACGTACCCAATGAAATGCATCTGAACCTAACGTCTGACTTTTTATTGGCAGTCGTCTTATGGTTCCCCTTTAATGAGCTTACAGCAATTAACACTATCAAAATGAGAATGCTTTATACCCTCATCCTGAGTTTGCCAAATCTTTTTTTTTTTTTTCTGTATGAGTACCTGATTCAGGAAAATACACATAGCATTGTCTTGATATTTTTGAATGAATAAATAAATGAAGCAGTTAATTCATATTACATAATTTAATAGTGAATTGAGTACTGTTTTTCATGCCTTTCTAATGGTTTCTAATACATTGATTTCATCTTCCCAAGGAAGGTTTTAATCTTCTATGGGGTACTTTTTAAAAACACATATGCAGTATGTTCTGTGAATAGCCTACTACTATGACCATACTAAGTGCTTAGGGAATGATGGATAATTAATTACACATTGTCATCAGCGTCAAAACATCTTGGATCATGGTTTTACGGCTTTTTATTCCCCTTAGTTTAAGCGGCACTACTAAACATTAGTTTGTCCCCTACTTATGCTGTGTCATTACAGTTCTTAAATATTCCTTTATCTCTGGTAATGAACTTAATCTGCATACTTCCCGAATTTCCAGTCTTGCGTTTTAATGTGTTGTTTGGTTTATTCCTGAGTCTCATTCTTTGGTCTTTCTCTCCCCTAAACTGTCTTCTCCCTCACCCACCTTGCAGAAAAACAGATTTCAGTTCACAGAGCGTTTCACCATACACCAAAAACATGCCAGGTACTGTACTAAGCACAGGTGACCCCAATGAGAGATGGCTCCTCTACTCAAAGATTTTGCAGCCTGGTGGAACACAAACATTATTTCCATGGAGAAATTACAGAAACATGTGCAAGTTACCATCAGAGCATAGGCTACCGACTTCAGCCTAGTGCAAAGACACTCTCTGTGGCAGGAAAGCTGGCACAGGATGTGAGTTCAGCAGTTCTAAAAGAGTAAGGCTAATGAAGTCTCTTCCTCAAAGCTATAAGGACTTCTCTAATTTATAGAACGGGCACATTTGCGAGGTGATGATGGATGACAAGGTTCATAGGCCGGAGGAAGAGACTGAAAGGCTGGCAAAGTGAGAGGGAGAATCCCAAGCAGATATACAATGTGCAGATATGAAGGTGGAATGAGAAAGACAGCCAGAGAAGATCATGAAGCAATAGATAGAATGGCTACATGTTAGGGTAGTTACAGGGCAGGTTCTAGGTACAGAGACTATTACCATTGCGGGCCTCCCATGATGGGGTGGAAGGGCCAGGTGAGCAGGGAAGGCCATGGATAGAGTAGACACAGACTGCACCTAAGGTTGGGAATTATGTTTGGGAAGAGGAGTTGGTAACTCTAAAGACAAGATCCTTCCCATTATATAATATTTGCATTTCATGTATATGTTCACGCTTAGAATACCTGTGGAATGAATTGGTACACTTTTATTTTGGGGTGGGTTTATATACACATTCTCAATAAATCCTTTTGCACTATTTCTAAAGAACTAAATTCCTTGCCACCCAAGCCTGATGTTGTAACAGAGAAACAACAGATAAAGACATAGAGCTCAAAGACTAAGGGCAAGGGCCTGGATGTGCCTGCCTTGGTGCCAGTTACCTTGTTTTTGCCATGGTTTCTTTAAAAATAAAATGGGACTAGTAATAGCGTCTCATAGAGTTGTCATCAAAATTAAATGGGCTTACACGAAAGTCCTAAGAACAGTGGTAACTTGGAAGTGGTCAGGGAATGCTCACCATTGTTCTGATAATTATTTTCTGGAAAGGATGGACAAAGCCAATGAGTGTGACCAGATTTTGGTGCTGAGAGAAACAGACAAAATAGACCATCTCCAACAAAGTGATGTTAACGAGCTTATTTCTTATAGGTGTGTTACCTATAAGTAAGGGAATGAGACCTAACCCATAGTTGGTTAGATGAAGCTCTACCTGAAATAAATTCGAAATGAAATCCCAGTACAGTAGATATATTTAGAAGATAACTGAGGACATTAATTTTATTGCCTGCTACATTAAAATTTGTGGGCAATCACATCTGAATATATATATATATATATATATATATATATGTGTGTGTGTGTGTGTTTGTGTGTGTATATGTCTATATCTATGTGTATATATATGTATATCTATGTAATGAATATGTACATATTCTCAGCAGTGATATTTTGTCCCACAGAGAATTAGAGTTCCATAACTCTTCTTTTGCTTGATTTTAAGCTTCTTTGAGCTTAAATCTAAAAGAATACCAACAAGAAGATGCCTAGACAAATTTCTTAGATTCTGTGATGAAAGCAATCTGAAACCTTACTTACAGAAAGTGTCATAGTAAACAACTTGTTTTCTTGAGTTGAATTCAAAAGAGGAGGATCTTGAGTGAAATGGATGTTAACAAAAAGCACAAGAAACATCTTAGCTCTGAAAAGTTAAAGTGGTCCTTTTAACTGGTGTGAATAAAGCATAATTTACACAACTCTGAGCACTGGGTTAAAGGGGAAGAAGTGAGGTGGATTTGGCACAAAATTACTTTTGACATATGCCATGTATTATTTACCAGAAAATTCTGCCACATGCATTAATATGACAGGCATAGTCACTTGATTAGCTGAAGCCAATTGGTCAGTACATATAGTGAAGTTTGGTTCAGATGTTTCTGGGTGGATGTGGAGAGAGGATGATAATCAGAAACTTAAATAGCTGCCTCATAAAGAAATATCTTCTTTGTCTGTTTTTACCTCAGAAAAATTCAGTGATGATAAAATGAGTGGAAAGAAAGAGAATGCTTTGAGGCTTTGGGGAGAAAGAATTATGTTAAACAGAACCTAACATGTAATTATTTTTTACTCTCTAAGAAAGACTTATTCTTACACTTCCTGCTCTATATGTACAAGCATCCCTTGGATCCATCAACCTCATGGTTTTTCATGAGGACAAGTCAATGCATTGTTCTCATCTTGTGATGCCTCTGAAAGTGGCCTCCCTGTTCCTAGTCTAAGAAATCGATTTGATTCTTTGTCTTTTCCCACAGCCTCATGTCTCCCCTGGGACAGCTTACCATACGAACAAAATATGAAACATGCCTATAGTTTTTACAGTGACAGAGCCAAAGCTTTTTCTGTTATTGTTTGCGTAGTCCTTGGAGAAATATCAGAATGGGAATTGATCTTGGCAAAGATATAGTCCACAGAGATGGTTGAGTTTAATAAACCCTTGCTATAAAAGACTCATATTTAAGTTCCAGCAAGTCTCAAAGCTCATTCCGCCAAGGCTATCTAATATCTTGCCTCCTCAGTTACAAATTAAAGTTCCCTTTGTCACTGTTTCTTTGGAGTCTATTTTGAATGAGATAAAAGATGAAAGCCCTCCATCAGCCCATTCTCTGCATTACAGAAAGCTCAGTCCTGTAGGTTAATTACTTTGATAGGTGTTCCAGAGAAAGCAATAACTCCGTAATAAATATTACTTAGTCTAGGTGACTCTACCTTTTGAGGACTATGGAAGTGCTATTATTCATTGCTATTCTTACCCAGACTTCTTAAGAGAACTTGATTTGCTCATGGGGTTCAAGGAAGAACAGATATGAAAATAAATTAAACAGCTCTTTTGGCAAATGATTGCCTTAAATCCAAAAGTAGTTGGTTGTAATATAATAGTATTGACTCATGGTTCTGAACTAATTTGCTATCTTTTACATATATAATGCACACATACATATATATACACATATATGTAAAATATATAAATTTGCACTATATATGACATATGATTCTAATATGTATGATATATAGTATTGTGTATATTACATATCCTACATTTTATGTATATAAATATTCATGAATATATATGTGTACATACATATTTAGGATTAATAACATGAAAAATTATCCTATGACAAACTCTTTCAGCCTTAGTTCTCACAACTTCGAAAAGACTGGTTTGGACTAGATGAACTTTAATCCTTAAATTCAATGATAAATATGTTTCGGTCAATTGATTGTTGTACAATGGTTATTTAAGTTCTCAAACAAATAAATTTGGAAGACATCATACATCATAGCAACCCTATCACAAACATTTTCTCTGGGACTTTGAAAGAAAATGAAACAGGCCTATTTGAATAGAGCTTATGACCTCTCCCATGCTCCCTGTTTGATTTGCATTGTGGTAATTAGGCATGTAAATTACCAGGTGGATTGTGATTTATTAGAGGGAAATAATCCAGTCTTCTCCATTTGTGAGGCCCAAAGTAGAACTTACATATTGTTGCCATAAAAGTATATGACCAAATTATTAAACGACTTAGAAGAGCTCTCAATCATCATTACTTTAGCTTTTATTAATAGCAGTATCACTGGACCACCTTCAACCCCTACACATGCCAACATCTCTCAGTGTGAACAGTGATTTTTCTAGCCACTATGTTAATATTGTGTTGCATGGGGCAGCAGCCTGAGTCACCTCAAATAAGCTATTGGAATGGATTTGTATTTGTGGCATTTGATTTACTAACAATACCCCTGAGGCTGTGGGCCTTGTACACATGCATAATTCATGCACATTCAGCATTTTAAACTCTACCCGGGGTTTACTCTTAAAAGCCACATTGATTTTGATTTAAAACCCTAAAGAATAAGCAGAACCAAGCTGCTAGGTTGTTTTTATTAATAATATTTTATTCTTTATCATTGGATAAGATGGTAACGATGACAAAGCCCTTGCTAAGCCTAGGTTCACAGTGAGAATAAAGACCTTCCTGAGAGTTGTGTTCTAAGAATAATACACTGAGTTGGAAGTTTAACCAAGACACTATTTAAGTTTATTTACAGTTTGGAAATAAATAGATGTTCTTTAAAAGGATTAGCAGCTTACCTAACTCATTAATCTAGGAAAGCCACCACTCTGAAGAGCCTGACACTTTCAGTGAGTACTTAACACACTATCTTGAGTAGAATTTTATTACTAACTGCCAGGCAGCACTGTCAGAAGGCAGAGAGACCAAGAACACGATGTCTTCTACTTCAGTACACTAGAGTATTATTTCAGAATCTGGAATGTAGATAATGTGCTACCAATGTTATCCTTGCATTCTATTCTTAATTAGAAATGTTAAAACACAGACACACACACAAAACAGCAACAACTAAAACAGTTGGAGGAAATTGCTTCTAGCATTGTGTAAACATGTCTTTTTCTGAGCCTCAGTTTCTTCACTTGTGAAATACACACAACCTCAAAGACCCATTTCAGTTCAATTTTTCTTTTGCCTCTTAGTTCCCAATGAGACAGCAAATGAAATAGCTAGATCCACTACTTAGAAGGGATGTCCTGGGAAGTGCTTTTTCAAAAGATGGGGGAAAGGCAAGTAGTGAATTCACATTCCAGTTTGCAAGGAATAACTTGCCAAGGGTCATTTCCCTTAAGCGAACTGCATAGGGAAATGTCTTTAAGCGCTTCCTTGTCGGCTGAAGAAACCCCCATATTCAATTACATCTACTATGGGGAGTAGCTCTGCTTGGAATGAAGAGATGTATAAATATTCCAAATGTCCTCAGAATTTAACTATTCTTTAGCCTTACTGGTAATGATACGTATGTGTGTGGAGGGCAGTGGGTGATTGTATACCACAAATTTACACATTTTACTAACCTTAGTGGTGCTGTCTACAAGAGATAGTAAAGTGGGAGTTTTAATTTTGATTATTATCTACATGCCCAACACTCTTAAACCCAGGCCTGTCTACTAGGATGTTTTGATGACATTTAAACTCAGCATGTTCTGAATCAAACACCTTCGCTTTCTTCCTACACTCACTCCTCGCTCTGTGTTCGAGTCACAATCAAGGGCACCACTGTCCAATCAACTAGGGAAGGTAGAACTCAAGCGATCCCCGTTGACAAGTTGCTCTCCTTCAGCCCCTGCATTCCATCCATCAAGTTCCTTCCATTAACCCCCTAAATGTCTCTCAAATCTGTTCACCCCTCTTCATCTCTGCAGACCCCACTGTTGCACCCTCATTCTCATGTCTCACTTGGATTATTCTGATATCCTCCTAGAACCCTGCTCTGATTCATTCTCCATAGTGCTTCCAGAGTGACCTTTTCAATACCAAGACTTCTCTGCTTAAAAAGAAATTCATTAGAAACTCCTCATTATTCTTACGATAAGGAAGACAAGTGCCTGCAAGGCTTGGTCTCCTCCAAACTCTTCTGATTCATCTTGTACAGTTACTCCCCGCTCCTCCGCCCCAATTCCAAGACACAATGGGCTCAAATTAACTCCTGAGTCACACCTTGCTTTCTTTTGCTTCAGATGCTCAACCCGTGATTGCTTCCCTGCCACAATATTCTCTTCCATGCTTTTGCTTGGTTAATTTCCACTATGTTGCAGCTCCAATGCCACTTCCTTGGAGAAGCCTTTCTTGAGCCCCCAGATGGGACTAAATGTGCCTCTTGTATCTTCTTAAGAATTTTCTTCTTAACACCTATTACAGTTAACACTGTGCATCACTACTCAATGGGTCATTCAGTCAAGTCTAAGGGCAAGGTCTGAGGCTGTTCTCACTCATTGTCACATCATCTAACATAATGCCTGGTTTACAGTCAATACCTGTTGAATGAATTTAAAGAAGTTCTAGGTAAATCAGTTAATTCATTAGATCTTTAGAGTGAAAGTATTTGTTCACATAGATAATTCTGAATTACGAGAAACCAGTTTGCTAATTACTTTCAGCATGTATAAAAGCTTGTCCCTAATAGTACATTTTTAATCTTTCCAGTAAATGGACATACCTTCCACTTCTAAAAAGGAGACTTTTCCCAAAATAGTCAAGTCAACAGCAACATTTGGACGTAGCCAAAAGGATTCCATAACCTTGATTTTTCCTTTAATGATATACAAAATATAAAATTATTTTACCATAATCATACCTCTGCAGTTGTTCACTGTCAGTCAAGGGTGAAGGTATCTACAAACCGTGTCACACTGGAAACTGGCTAAAGGAACTGGAGGCAAGAGGATTAATAAAAGGTATGGGGCAGACTTCACAAGTTTATAATGCTCTGGGATAGAGGAAGCAGAGTTTTGTTTAGCTAAAAGGCAAAACTAGGACACATGTGTGGAAATTATACAAATGACAAATCTAGGTTTTAAATTAATTAACAAAGAGCTTGTTAACATCATGCAATGTGTGCTTAGCAATGAAACGGGCCATTTCCTGAGTTAAGGAACCCTTTGCCAAATCAGAGATGCTGTGGAAGAGATTCCTACATTGGTCTCTGGGCTGCCTGCATAAAGGTCTCTCCCTGGCTTGGGTTTACAGAAGGAAATAACCATCTAGGGCTCTGTTTGATACCTAAAAGTTTGTCCAGCTACGTATCCAAATTTGTTTGAAGGACTCTGCTTAACTGATAAATTCAGTTTTGATATGGATTTAATCCACAAGTGTAGAGATAGCTAACTCTTGAATGTATTTTTTTAAAACTGATTGAAGAGTTTACATGTTAAAATAAAAAACAAAAAAAGAAACTTTTCCCAGTTCAATTTAAGGAATATTATTATATAGTAATATGCATGACATTTTCAAACAACTGGCTATTTTACGATTAATTGCTAATATTTCAGACAGGCACTGTATTTCCTATCTACTTATTTTGCCAACATTTGATTATGGTAAGGCAATTTATAGACAGGTTAGCTTGCTGTTTTTAATGAACTGGATGTGCTCTCTAATGGAATTGCTAAATTGGTGTTAAATTGTAGCTTAGAGTCTTATTATTGTGAGATTCTATCTTCTTTTCATTGGTTTTCTTCATCACAGAGAGAAGACTTGAATTGGCTTCAGTTAGAATAGTGAAGAATAATTGTTAGTTTTTATAGGAATAACCCTATATCATTGATATAGTTTAACTTTTATCAGATATTTAGTCTATGGAGAAAATAAAGAATCCTTTACTCTTTATTTTTGTTATCAAATCTAAATTATTCTTATATTTTGAATTATATTTATAGCTCTTATCACAAATGCCTTATCTTTTAGTTACAGAACTTAATTTCAAACTCGACATGAATAGTATCTATCACATTTTAAAATTTCGTTACATCATGTAAGTCTCCTCTGGGCCCTCAATTATTTTCTTGGTGAGAAATTCAACCTCAGATGAGTTTGGCGTATTCTACCTCACTTCAGTGGGATAGAAGGGATCTTCATACAATCTACCCAGAGATAAAAGGAGGAATCTCTTCTACAGTGTACTTGTCTTGGAAAGGTATTCCTTAACTCAGAAAACTTACCATATCATTGGGATAATTAAAAATTAGGGTGTTTTACACTACAGAAGATCAGGAAGTAGTCAGGTTTTTAGATCATGGTGGAGGCGTTCTCACCACCGGCTCTCTTTATTACCTGTGGATCCACTGCTATTAACGTGGATTCTTCATCATCCATTGTTTGTGCTATTTAGAGCAGACCTAGGGAAACTCCTAAAGAGGTCCGGTCTCTAACCACATATTCATTCCAGGAGGCTTCAGTCACTAATCTTAAGGCCTTTGTGCTCACTGACAGCCTCTACAGGCATGTTGAAGAAATCACCCACCTAGGGGATACTCCAGTTACAGAAACTATTCAAATATGGTTCTGTTTTCTATTTATTTATTTTTTCATGCTTAGAGACCTTTAATGCATATAGCCCTCCCCACACCTTTTGACTCATTTTACTCAAAGCTTTTGGCTCCACCCCATCTACCTTTGAGATAATTCAGCCCAATTCTTTCCTGAACAGACATGAACTTTAGAAAGCTGTTTATTTCTCCCATGATCTTGAGGATTAAGGATAGCATAAATAGTGCCCGTCTTTTTCCTTTGTATGGCTAGGGAAAGCTATTTTTAAAACAACTTTCCTTTTCACAGGTTTTATGTGTGTTTCAATAATTCATCTTGTTACATTTCTGTATATGTTTCCTTGCCTCATTTGCTCATTCATGTATGCAAATCAGCCATTATGTCAGGTCCAGTGCTGTGCTTACTTCACATTTTTACTAGATTTTAAATTTCTTAAAAACAAAGGTCACATCTAATACGTCAGCATGTCTGTCCCCAAAGCCAGGACAGGGCCTCATACTTTCCAAACTCATGAAATACTAATTGAATTAATTAATTAATTGTGTACAAAGACCACATCTTCTTTCTTCTGGACATTATTTTGACCCTACAGTCTTGAATGGGGGCCTAGACTCAATGTAACTAGGACCTGCATGGAATGCAAAGAATACCTGCAAGGAATGGCTACATAGGCCAATGTAGTATGAGTGTGAGTACATGAATATATGTGTGTCCCAAGTGTGTAAGTATATAAACGAAAATGCAAAAATCATTACATATATTTAAAGAATATTACATGAACTTCTAGGGTCTCCATGTCCCTTCTCTCTTCCATTCACCTGAATTTAATTGAATTACTCAAGTGTTAAATACATGAGTTAGATAAGAAAAACTTAGTCCAAAGATAGTAGTATCCTGGTCAAGTGTGTAATCACTGTTTCAGATTGGAAATGGGGAGTTGGGAACTGGTTTGATTCACTGTGTTAAATTTAGCCTAAAGCTACCTCCTTCCATACTGTAAGTTTAGCATAAAGGTTTCTCCATGCATCATGAAGTGTAATCTAAGTGGATGTGTAGACAGACTGTAACCAACTTTTGTGCCAGTTATTAAGTTTTCATCAATCAACAACAGTCAACTGTTCATATCCTGTTCAAATAAGGCAAACACCAAACTGTCACGAATCCAGTCGTTTCTGTACCTCACTTCTGTTTCCTGTATGTCACCTTCTTTTTACCATCCATAAATCTTCTTCCACCATGCAGTAGCACTGGAGTCTCTGAACCTATTCTGGTTTGGGATCTGACTGATTTGCAAATTGTTCTTTCCTCAAGTAAACTCTGTTCAGTGTAATTTGTCTAAGGTTTTTCATTTAACAACAGCCTATTCCCAAATTCAGGTGTAGGGACTTTCCTCCCCGACAACCAGTTAAAGGCCCTTGGCCATACATTTGCTTTCTTGTGCTCATTGCTTGAATGGAATATTGTGTTTGTGTAGATGTGTATATGAGTGTTGGAGGGAGGCAGTCTACAAGAAGTCAGATGGAACTCTTAGAGCCTTGGGTACTAATTGCCACAAATTATGGTCATTATACTCACCACTTGTCTTCAGTGGCTACCTGGGGTTAAGAAAAAAGCTTTGCCCTGGATGCCAACAGGAAGGACAGCTGGTGCAGCTCCTGAGTGCAGGCCAAGGAAGGCACTCACCTGCATGAAAACCAGGACTACTGTGTATGGTAAGTCAGCTTCCATTGGCTGAAAGAATACCTCCTGTATTGTGCCTTAATTGAGTTGTTTCTCATTCTTGTCCTCATGGCCCTCATGCACAGACCCTCTTTCAAGGAGCTAGCCAAACCACCCATTTATTTTTCCTCTTCTTTCATATTCCTACTGACATTTCCCATTCATCACACAAAATGCATTCATCTCTCCCTCTTCATGTTTCTCACCCACCAAGCTCTACCTCAAATTTAAATCTCAGGTCTGAGAATACTATTCCTTTTAACCAGCATATTTTTTTTTGAAAGCAAAAGCAGGAAAGACTAAGCTGTATTCTTTTTCTTTCTCCTTTTAGCCACCTGTAGGAAAGGAGAAAAACTAACTTGAGTCAACATCTTAAAAATATAACCTTGTTGGCCAGGTGTGGTGGTTCACACCTGTAATCCCAGCACTTTGAGAGGCTGAGGCGGGCAGATCACGAGGTCAGGAGATCGAGACCATCCTGCCCAACATGGTGAAACCATGTTTCTATTAAAAATACAAAAATTATCCAGGCGTGGTGGCAGGCACCTGTAGTCCCAGCTACTTGGGAGGCTGAGTCATGAGAATCACTTGAACCTGGGAAGCAGAGTTGCAGTGAGTTGAGATTGTGCCGCTGCACTCCAGCCTGAGCGACAAGAGCAAAATCTCTGTCTCTCTCTCTCTCTGTCTCTCTCTCTGTCTCTCTCTCTCTCTCTGTCTCTCTCTCTCTGTGTGTGTGTGTGTGTGTGTGTGTATATATATATATATATAACCTTGTCAAACAACATTAAGTGTAATTTTTGCCCTTGCTCACATGTCTCTTTTGCAATTAAACTCTTCTCATTGGATAAATTACATGACATATGGAAGTACACAGTGATTTCTAGTAAACCCAAAGTCCCCACTCTCTTCACTCTCCTCCAGATGTTTACATGATCAGAAAGAAGTATTCACAGTCCCGTTGGAAGTCATCAAAGGCTGGCAGGGCAGAAATAAATTGAAGATCATTACAGGTGTCCACACTGTAATCCCACTGCAATCCAAGTATGTTCCTCTTCTTATGCCCTCATCCAGTAGAATAAAGGGGGTCTGTCACCTGATTCAGCAGCATTCCAAAGCCATGGAGATGGCCCCCTAGAGAAGCACAGTCAAGTCCATGCATGTGTTTGTGGTGCTAGAAACTGCTTTTTGATGTAGAGACAAGTGATTAATTGCACTGTAACTGGTAACTGCTAAAGCACAAGGAACATAAGTTAAGTCTAATAAAAGAAAGCAACTTTGGAAATTACCTTTGCAGACAGAGAGTTTTTTCAGTTTGAGGAAACGATGGATGACCCTTTGTGAGAAGGTAGATTCAGGCAGAAACCAATCAGAATCATGGACAATTATTTTTTTGAATAATGCCAAGGAAAAGCAGGTACTCATTGGTAGCTCCTTTTACTATTTTTCTTCATGTTTTTTCTCTTCCATTTACCTCTCCTTCCTTCTTTTTTTTCTGTTTGCACTCCTTTCTTTTGTTCTATTATATCCAAATCTTGTCCCCCTTTAGCTTTTATGTTTTCCTCCTCTCACTATTGTGCCTCTGCTTCTCCTTCTGCTGCCAACACCTAGCCTAATCACATGTCACTGGGATTCAATTCCAGTGGCTACTTGTCAGAGGATACCTCTATCCTACCCACACCCTTGATAACTTACTTTTGCCATATATACCTCTAACTTTTTAAATCGCAGTCCTGGAATCAATGATTCATTCTATGAAATTATTGGAAACTTTTTAGATACCAAAGACTGCATCTATTTCTAGAATATCAAGATGTGTTTTCCAGAGAATGTGACTCATTTTCATCTGTTGTGTCACTACATTACGGAATTTTAAAATACATTTTAGCACTCATTTTTATGAGAACAGCAGGGGATCCTAAGGACATGTTCAATGGCAGTCACCTGGAAACACCATATTTTATTAATAGCAGGACTTTGTGATTCTCTATGGATGTTAAATCAAATTCATTTGTCTGTCCCGCAGCCAATCAGGTGGCCAACGGCCGAGGCAACACTCATTATTTAATTTGCATATCAAATAAGTATGAGGACAGGCTGAGAACAGAGTATACTTCCATCCATCTGGACACATTTCACAAGTGTCTCTCAGCCAGTCACAGTCACCAAGCAAACATGCATGTGCTCCTAGTTTGTGTCCAATGGCTGTTGTGGGACAGGCAAGTTATTGTCATCACCTTCAGAATCTCATAAACTGTAAAGACTGAAATGATCCCTAGAAAAGAGAGAAACACACAGAAATGTTACAGTAAGCTTAGCTCAAGGGTGTGATAGGAGGTGGATGCTGATAGCCTGGTCTGTGTCCAGACATGGAGAGATTTCTCCAGACCCTGCCATTTATCTTTTTTATAGACAGGGGCTATTTTGGTTAGTCTGTTCATTGTAAATTATTAATAAGTGCATTTTGAAATAATAAATGGATTTTACATTTTGTAAAAGACAATCTCTTACACGTATATCATTTGTTATACACTTTATTTGACTCTCACAATTTCTCAGTTAAGTAGGGAAGCTATTATTGTTCTTATTCCATAAATGAGAAACTATAATTGATAGATTTTTCCCAGTACAAAGTTTTATGTGTTAGAAAACCAAATCAAAATCTAGACTTTTGGACCCATAAATTCAGTGTTTCACCATGATGAGCATCTTCTTTAGGAAACTGAGGCTACATGCCCACACATAACATGAACATAAGAGTTTGCACAACGAGATTTAGTTACATTTAAATTCTTTAAAACATTAATATTTAATAACAGAAAACAAGAAAATATACAGGAGTTACTTTAAAAACATTTGAGGTACTTCATTCACTAAATATAAAGGCACAAAAAATGTATAAGCTTTATCTTCCCGAGCTCAATTTTGGCCCATTCAAAATGGAATGCCAGGAAGCAAAAAAGTCTATATATAAATATGTATAAATATGAATTATAGATCTATTTAATCAATGTAAACAAAAACTTTACCTAAATATTTCTCAGAGCAGAGATTACTGACTCTGTTAATTTAACATCAACTTTACATCAGCTTTTTGGCTAAATTTCAAATTTTATACTCCCTACATTTAAAAAATGCCTTGTTGTGATAAATGACATCCAACCATCATGAATGTGATGAAGATTCTTTGTTTCACTTTTCGTTCTAAGAACCGGGTTTTTAAAAAAATTTGTGACCTTTCTATGCTTTAATTTATACATATTAACAGCTTTTAAAGTCAGACTTTGTTTGTTTTATAACCCATAAATGGAAACATGCTTTTATTTATGCAATTTACTGTTCTTCACTTTTATTGCTGTTGCATATGTTAATGTTTTGGCTTCAGAAATGAAATATCATGTAGGTAAGCAATTAACTTCCTTCTGTAATTTACCTTCAATACAGAGAATAATTGAGCAATTTTCATTGAGTAAAGATTATAGATAGAGATAAAGAGAAATGATTTTTCTTTTGGATGTGCAGAAGTTACGATGTGATTAATTGCATCATAAGCATAATGTAATTTATTCTGAAGTATTGGACAAGATATGAGCTCTTAAACGATGACTTCAGTGAACTATAATTTGGTGGTTTATATTGTTGCTTCTGCCTGTGGTAAAGATTCAACTGTAAGGCTCACATAGCTTCCTTTATACTCACTGCCAGTAGACAGTTAAGTAGAATCCATTTATTTTGTATGAATAATGATTTCTATCTGAATAAATGAATGACTATATTTCTGATAGATGAATTCGTGTGTTCGCTAAATAAATTCAATCTATGTGGATCAGGCAGTTAAGAAGCCTCTGTTGTATTTAAAAAATCTTCCGGGTTTGGATTTGTTTTCTGTTTTAATCTTTCAGAGGTAGAGATGAAATTGAATTTGTATCTTCTAATCTGGTCTTTATATTCCAGAGCCAAATATGAGACTATGTACTCTGGAGCTTACATGACTTTTTTTTCCCGTGCTTCTGAGCAAATAGCAAAGTACACTAAGCAATGTCATAGCCTTCTTATAACCCAACTAACAATCTAAGAGAAGGGTTGCAGATTTAGCACTCACTTTTTTTCTTTGGAGGGTAATTTCTGAATTTTAGTAATCTGGCACAGAAAAGGTTATGAAATTATAGAATTACTTTACATTCCAGGCTAACAGTCCATTTTTATGTGGTAGAAGTATGTGCAAGGAACTATATATTGGGAGCCTAAATTTGATGTATTATTCTGGAAAGAGCAATGGAATACTGGTAGTCTGGAGACCTGAATCTAGCCTGGGCCTTCTTACGTCATCTAGAATCTTAATTTTTAGGGTACAAGTTCTTCATTTTTAAAGTTATTGTTTTCTCTATACTGTGTAACTCAGAGAAAGGTTATTATATGAATATGATTAGCTTATAAATGTGAGTTTTCAAAGGATTTTAACATATCCTGTTGATAGAGGCTATATGACTTTATAAATTTGGATGATTGTGAAAATAAGATGATTTTTCTTATGCTAGTGGCTGAAATAAGTGATCTACCGTCAACCATTTAATAGTTATTAAGTGTCTTGTTAGGGTGATTCAAATAGCTACAAGATATGGTGACTTCTCTCTAAAAAGGTACAGTGTTCTGAAGAGATTAGGCTTAAACACCTGCAAAGTTACGTAACAACACAAGACAAGGTTAAGTACCAAATGAAAGAGTAAATATGTTGAGTTCAGAATAGAGAGGCATCATGGGTGCCGGAGTGATCTACAGTAGATCGGGGAGAAAACCAGATTTCTGCTATGAAGAAAAGTGAAGCTAAAATGAGTAAATAGATAGAGAAATGAGCATGAGAGATAAGAATATGAAGTATAGGCAATGAAAGATCAACAAGTTTCCCTAGGTAAAACATTTTATGGATAGAAGATGAATTCATTCTTGATGGGGGTGGCACCTCCCACACTCCTTTTTGTCATACCTATCTGAGATAGCAACAATAAAATATTTGGAGTCCTAAAGGAATTCCCCCATGACCACTAGACCCACCCTCCCCATCAGTCTCTCAGCCTTTGTCAGAGTCTTGTGGTCTGCCTGTTTGACTGATGAGCAGAAACGTTCCCTGATTGAGGAAGGTGAGCAGAGTCCTTGCTCAAATGCTGCAGAGAGTGGATGAAAAAGAGAGGAGCCTTATGTTTCACCAAAACTCCAGTTGATTTTACAGCAACTTGGAGTAAGAAAAGAACAGACACAGTGAGAACTCAGGAATTAGAGCCTGAAGGGGTGGGCATAGCTTCCTAATTATAGTGATTTACAATGCAGCAAATTCTTCCAATATCTATGTCCCTCATTTACATTATTTTGAATAGTATAATACGAATTTTGAGTTAGAAGGAATTTTGGCAAAAACATCTACTTCACTCATTCTCCCATTTATTTGTATATTATACATTTATTTATTTAGTGCCTAATTGTTTTTAAGCATCTCAAAGATGAATTAGATATGGACTTGTGTCTCCTGGAGTTTCCACTGTAGTGGGGTGGAAACTCCACTACATTTATATACATAAACATGCAAATATAAAACAAGGAATAACAATGTTTTAATTACAATGGTGAAACCATACGTGAGGCCTAGAAAGTGGCATATAATATTTTCTGGGTTGAAAGTAAGGAGGCCTTTTGTAGGAAGTACTACCTGAGGTGAGGCTTTAAAAAATAGAAGTTGGGCCAGGCATGGTGGCGCATGCCTGTAATCCCAGCACTTTGGGAGGCCGAGGCAGGCAGGTCACAAGGTCAGGAGATCGAGACCATCCTGGACAACATGGCAAAACTCCGTCTCTACTAATTTACAAAAAATTAGCCGAGTGTGGTGGCACGTACCTGTATTCCCAGCTACTGGGGAGGCTGAAGTAGGGGAATTTCTTGAACCTAGAAGGAGGATGTTGCAGTGAGCTGAGATCGTACCAGTGCATTCCAGCCTGGCGACAGATCAAGACTTCCTCTCAAAAAATAAAAATAAAAATAAAAAAATAGAAGTCAACAGTAAATATGTGAAAATGGGGAGAGGCTAAGGGGTATCATACAAAGAGAACACAACATATATGAAGTTATGACAATACCATGAACCCTGCTCATTTATTTTTCAGAATATAAAACTTAAGCCCAGAAGTTATAAGTTGTCAAGGCTATAGCCATATTGGTGACACAGTCTAGTTCAGAAACTTGTACAGGTTGAGCATCTCTAATCTGAAAATATGAAACCTGAAACACTTCAAAATCCAAAACATTTTGAGCACGGACATGATGCCACAAGTGGGAAATTCCACACCTGGCCTCATGTGATGGGTTGCAGTTAAAACACCTCACAACTTTGTTTCAGGCACAAAATTATTTAAAGTATCCTATGAATCGCCTTCAGGTGATGTGTATGAGATGCATATGAAACATAAATGAACTTCATGTTTAGACTTGGGTCCCATTCTTAAGATAGCTCATTATGTGCAGGTGATATGGTTTGCCTGTGTCCCCACCCAAATCTCATCTTGAATAGTAACTCCCACCATTCCCACATGTGGGAGGAACTTGGTGGAAGGTGATTGAATTATGGGAGTGAATCTTTCCTGTGCTGCTCTCGTGATAGTAAATGAGTCTCACAAGATCTGATGGTTTTAAAACATGGAGTTTTCCTGCACTAGCTCTCTTCTCTTGTCTGCCGCCGTGTGAGACATGCCTTTCATCTTCCATCATGATTGTGAGGCTTCCTCAGCCATGTGGAACTGTATGTCCAATAAGCCTCTTTCTTTTTGAAATTGCCCAGTGTCAGGTATGTCTTTATCAGCAGTGTGAAAATGAACTAATACAGTAAATTGGTACTGACAGGGGGGTGCTGCTGAAAAGATACTAGAAAATGTGGAAGCAACTTTGGAACTGGGTAACAAGCAGAGGTTGGAACAGTTTGGAGGGCTTAGAAGAAGATAGGAAAATGTGGGAAAGTTTGGAACTTCCTAGAGACTTATTGAATGGCTTTGTCCAAAAGGCTGACAGTGATATGGACAATAAAGTTCAGGCTGAGGTGGTCTCAGATGGAGATGAGGAACTTGTTGGGAGCTGGAACAAAGGTGACTCTTGTTACATTTTAGCAAAGAGACTGATGGCATTTTACCCCTTCCCTAGAGATTTGTGGAACTTTGAACTTGAGAGAAATGATTTAGGGTATCTGGCAGAAGAAATTTCTAAGGAACAAAGCATTCAATAAGTGATTTGGATGTTGTTAAAGGCATTCAGTATTAAAAGAGAAACAGAATATAAAAGTTTGGAAAATGTGCAGCCTGACAAAGTGATAGAAAAGAAAATCCCATTTTCTGTGGAGAAATTCAAGTTGAATGCAGAAATTTGCATAAGTAACAAGGAGCTGAATGTTAATCCCCAAGTCAATGGGGGAAAATGTCTCCAGGACATGTCAGAGACCTTTGTGACCTTCCTATCACAGGCCCAGAGCCCTCAGAGGAAAAAATAGTTTCTGGGCCCAGGGTCCATCTGCTGTGTGCAGTCTAGAGTCTTTGCGCTGCTCTGCATCCCAGCCACTCCAGCCATGACTATAAGGGGCAAAGTTAGTGCAGGCTGTTGCTTCAGAGGGTGGAAGCCCCAAGCCTTGGCAGCTTCCATGTGGTGTTGAGCCTGTGGGAGCACAGAAGTCAAGAATTGAGGTTTGGGAACCTCTGCCTAGATTTCAGAAGATGTATGGAAATGCCTGGATGCCCAGGCAGAAGTTTGCGGCAGGGGCAAGGCCCTTGTGGAGAACCTCTGCTAGGGCAGTGTGGAAGGGAAATGTGGGATTGAAGCTCCCACACAGAGTCCCTACTGGGGCACCACCTGGTGGAGCTATGAGAAGAGGGCCACCATCCTCTAGACCCCAGAATGGTAGATCCACTGACAGTTTGCACCGTGTGCCTGGAAAAGCTGCAGACACTCAATTCCAGCCTATGAAAGCAGCGAGGAGGGAGACTATACCCTGCAGAGCCACAGGGGCAGAGCTGCCCAAGGCCATGAGAACTCAACTCTCGCATCAGGGGTACCCAGATGTGAGACATAGAGTCAAAGGAGATCATTTTGGAGCTTTAAGATTTGACTGCCCTGCTGGATTTCAGACTTTCCTGGGGCCTGTTGCCCCTTTGTTTTGACCAATTTCTGCAATTTGGAATGGATGTATTTACCCAATTCCCTTACCTCCATTGTGTCTAGGAAGTAACTAACTTGCTTTTGATTTTACAGACTCATAGGCAGAAGGGACTTGTCTTGTCTCAGATGAGACATTGTGGGGACTGTGGACTTTTGAGTTAATACTGAAGTGAATTAAGACTTTGGGGGACTATTGGAAGGCATGATTGATTTTGAAGTGTGAGGACATGAGATTTGGAAGGGGCCAGGGGCAGAATGATATGGTTTGGCTGTGTCCCCACCCAAATCTCATCTTGAATTATAACTCCCACAATTCCCACATGTGTGGGAGGTACCCAGTGGGAGATGAGCGAATTATGGCGGTGGATCTTTCCTGTGCTGTTCTCATGATACCGAATGAGTCTTTAGAGCTGATGGCTTTAAAAAGAGCAGTTTTTCTGCACAAGCTCTCTTCTCTTGTCAGCCACCATGTGAGACATGCCTTTCACCTTCTGCCATGATTATGAGACCTCTCCATCCATGTGGAACTGGTAAGCCAGTAAACCTCTTTGTTTTGTAAATTGCTCAGTCTTGGGTATGTCTTTATCAGCAGCATGAAAACAGACTAATACAATAGGTAAATGTTCTAAAATTTTTTTAAAAAGTGGAACTCTGACTTCTTGTCCCAAGCATTATGAATAAGGGAAGTATTCCTAATTTTGGTTAAGCATACATTCCACACATGCACGTCTCAGGATTAAGGAGCTCTTTTCCACAATACCCCTGGCAAAGACAAATATATGATAACAAAGGAGAGTCATAATATTGATATGGATTGAGTACCTAGTTTTCAGGCAGAGGAAAAAGTCCTAGATGAAGTCCTAAATGAATGGAATCTAGGACAGGTGAGTGGAAAAGAAGAAAATACTACAAAGAGGGTCAGTTATTATTTTATTTGAAAGGAAGAGTATGTGATAAGGAAGAGTTGAGACTAACCCCTGGTTTTAAACAAAAATGTGGCCACTTGGGTGATTTTTCAAGGTGCTAGAGGTTTTAGGCCATTATTATACGTGTGTGTATGGGGTATAGTTTACAAAATAAGGATATGTATAATTGAACTATACCCCATTACACAAATATTATTCATTGGGGTAAATGCAAGAATAATTTCTGTTAGCATGAATCTGCTCATTGCTATGCCTCTTCGGATTTACCTTCTACCATAAAATGCAAAAGGCTAGATAGACATTTTTAGAATATGGTGAAGATTTTATGTATGTGTATCTGATAATAATATGAGTTGTAATTAAATACCTTAAACAATCGGCCCAGTAATATAGGAGTCTGATGCTTCTCAGATTGTTAAAAGATTTTCAGTCCTGACATGGAAGGAATACAAGTTTGATAACAATTACACTGGGGAAAAGAGCAGTTTTTAAGTTATCAGGAATGTTTATTTCCTTTTAGTTCACTAGTCAGAGATTCCTTCTACCTGTCTCATACTAGATGCTAACTATTATGGGATATAATTGTTCAATGTCTGGCAATTGTGTTGATTTCAAATACTGAAGCCTTTTGGTTGAAAACTCCTTACATTAATAAGAAAGCTACTATTTATTAACATTTTTTTTTTTTCCTGTAGAGATGGGGTCTTGCTCTGCAGCTCAGGCTGGAATGCAGTGGTACGATCACGTTTCACTGCAGTCTCGACCTCCCAGGCTCAAACGATCCTCCCACTTCAGCCTCCCGAGTAGCTGGGACTATAAGGATGAGCCACTGCACCCAGGTAATTAAAATTTTTTTTTTTTTGTAGAGATAGGGTGATCAATTCTTATATAATGTAAGTAGTACTAGTTGCTTTACATTTATTCAAGAAAATTTTCAAAATAACCTATGCAACAATTTTTGGGTTCCAGTTCCCCTCACCTTTCATGTACAAAAATGGATTGCAGTTTGAAGCGAGGCATGACCATATGACTTCCTTTGTCCAACAAAACATGAGAAGAAATGACTCTCAAGTGAACCGAGGCAAAATTGATTTGTGAAGATAGAAAAAAAAATCGGATTAAATATGCTTCAGCCATTACAGCCAGATCTTGCCTTACTGTTTTAGCCACCCTGTCTCTGATGTTGTCTCACCTAAAGCTGACCCTCAGTGGGAATGCATTGGCTTTCTACTGCAAAGAGAATGATGAAATTAGACTTAGAAGTTTCATTCAATAGAACATTTAGCAGTTACAGAGTGAAATACTACTACTTCTAGATACAGAACAAAGTACATATTTACCGATGGATGTTTTTTAACTTTACTTTTTGAGATAGACTTGCTTCATTGAAGGGCTACCCGTTATGTTCAAGAGTCTCATTACCAAAATAAATAATAAAATAATAATCCTATTAAATTTCCAATTATTCAAAATCCAGGAGACAAAATGGGTTCTTTCTTCTTGTTGAGAGATTCATAAGTGATGTAATGTAGCAGGAATTTCACACTTGGCCTTAGGATGAGCAAAGTGGTTCGGTGTTTGTAGCAAGTGCAGTTAGCAGTGCTAGTGAAGGGATGGCTGTGCTTAGGCAGACTGCTGATGTAGGAATACAAAACTGCAGAGACATCAAGCAGTCTGATTTAGGGCTTATAGACAGTGGGAAGCGGTGAGATTGATAGCGCAAAAAGGAATCTTTTGGTAGAGGTCCACGGCCCGCATCAGAGCTTTTGGGATTGGTAGCATACCGTGCTATCAATCTCAGCAGTCTAAATGGGACTACTATTCTCTACGAAAAATGGGTCATATTAAACACTCTGACATTGACTAGATTGAGAACTGCAGAATGACTAAGGAAGAATACATGTTTGCAGGGATAATGCTGTACTATTTCATTTTATAGTTTGTTGAAGAAGGGGATTGAAACCCGATACTACTCCACACGTATCCTAAAGATGCAGTCACGTTGATTATATTTTAGATTTAGATTGTATTTTAGAATTGAAATTGAAATTGAAGAGAGCATAACATAGCAGTGATTGAGAACTTGTAGCCTTGAAAAGACGGTAATGGTAGAATTATAATCATTCTGTAATAATTTAATAAAATTGAAGCAAATGAACATATGGTTGTCTGTATTGTTAAACAATAAAAATTAAGACCCAATTTGTGACATGAAAGATTTAAAAGAATGGGTGTAAATAAAAATCAAATGGTGTTTAAAAATTTGATAATATTTCACTCATATATCCAAGGTCTAATTCTCATGCCTAATATGCTACCTGCTGTCATGTGGCATACTTTTTGGTGCACAAAAAATAAATATTCATGTAAAGGAATCTGTTGAAGTAAATAACTAAGCTAGGACTTGGAAAAAATGCGTTTTCATTCAAAATGAGGTTTTCTCTGTCTCCTATTTTTTCTCATTTTATTTAAAATTACTTTAAAGTTTACATTTCTTGATTCAGAAGACATTAAATCTGAAAAGGACTTTACATTTCATGTAGTCCAATACCTCAATTTTTAATAAATAAAACCAATTCTAGATACATCAACTTGGTGTATAGTAAGTGACAAAGAACGTAGGGTAGTTTAAACCCAAGCTTTCCTGAGAAAAATGCTATAAATAAAGCATTTCTTGAAATGAAGGCTATTTGACTCCAGTAAGATCTGGTATAGAACCAGCTCACATACAGAAGTTATTTGAGTCAAGTTTTAGCCATTGCCACCCACAATAAATTAATTACTTCCCTGTAGGTAGTATTGCACTGTATCATATAATGTATAACACAAATTGAAACAAAAACCCAATATGGGATATTGTAGTTATCATAATATCTTACATAGTATCTTTCATTTCACATATTATGCCACTGGTGAAGCTATTTGAAGAAGATAGGTCTCATGTTATTATTCCCATCTTCTATGTTAGCATGGTGCAAATTTCTTCTCATTTATTTCCAAAAAGAATTAGAAAAAATGCATGCTACCGTTGCATATTTTAAAGATAATATTTAAAATTTTTATTTCTGAATTTAAATAAGATATTTTGGGGTACTGTTGTTATGTATAATAACATTTAAAAGCAAAAATTTTACTTTAAGACTCTTATTTTTATTTTTACTTCATTTGCTTATGTATTTAATGATGCCCCAGTTTAAATTTTTCTTTTTCAGCTTATATTTTAGATTCAGAGAGTGTGCAGGTTTATTACTAAGGTAGATTGCATGATGCTGAGGTTTGGAATATGATTGAACCAGTCATCCAGATAGTGAGTATGGTACCTAATAGGTAGTTTTTCAACCTTTGCCTCCTCCTCTCCCTCTCCCATCTTGTGTTGTTTAGCGTGTATTTTTGCCATCTTTGCGTCCATATATACCCAATGTTTAGCTCCCACCTATAACTGAGAACATGCAATGCTTGGTTTTCTGTTTCTTCATTAGTTTGCTTAAGATATTGGCCTTCGGGTGCCTCTGTGTTGCTGTAATGGGCATAATTACATTCTTTCCTATGGCTGTGTAGTATTCCATGGTACATATGTATCATATTTTCTTTATCTAATCCACCATTTATGGCACCTGGTTTGATTCCATGTCTTTGCAATTGTGAATACTGCTGCAATGAACATAAACATGCAAGTAAGACTCTTATTTTAAAAGTGTGTAAATATGATAGTGATTTGATATCTAAATCATCTGTTGAAAAAGAGAAACTCTTTTATAACAGAAGAAATGTTAATATTGCTCCTTTTTTCCTTCAGTATATATATACATATATATATATGTATATTTATTATACTTTAAGTTCTGGGATACATGTGCAGAATGTGCAGTTTGTTACATAGGTATACATGTGCCATGGTGGTTTGCTGCACCCAACAACCTGTCGTCTACATTAGGTATCTTCCCTAATACTATCCCTCCCGTTGCCCCCACCCCCTGACAGGCCACTGTGTGTGATGTTCCCCTCCCTGTGTCCATATGTTCTAATTGTTCAACTCCCACTTCTGAGTGAGAACATGCAGTGTTTGGTTTTCTGTTCCTGTGTTGGTTTGCTGAAAATGATGGTTTCCAGCTTTATCCATGTCCCTGCAAAGGACATGAATTCATTCCTTTTTATGGCTGCATAGTATTCCATGGTGTGTATGTGCCACATTTTCTTTATCCAGTCTATCATTGATGGACATTTGGGTTGGTTCCAAGTCTTTTCTGTTGTGTCAATTTATATTTGTAATCAACCTTCCTTACATAATATATGAATGCACTATGTTTTATACTTGAAAATTGTTTATTGATTACCCTGTTATAATTCTCTGAGATTAAAACAACTTAGAATTATTATAGTTTAAGACAATTTCCTGGGTGTTTTGGATTAAGTGTTTAAAATTTGGATTGAATTACCATAACAATTGTAACAGATACATAGTCGATCAAAATGACAAGTATATTTATAATTTTATAAATAATTATTTAGCAAGGCCAGGTGCAGTGGCTTATGCCTGTAATCTCAGCACTTTGGGAGGCCAAGGTTGGTGGATCACCTGAGTTCAGGAGTTTGAAATCAGCATGGCCAACATGGTGAAACCCGATCTCTACTAAAAATAAAGAAATTTTCCAGGAATGGTGGCTCACACCTGTAATCCCAGCTATTTGGGAGGCTGAGGCAGGAGAATCACTTAAACCTGGAAGGCAGAGGTTGCAGTGACTGAGATCACACCATTGCACTCCAGCCTGGGTCACAGAGCGAGACTCCATCTCAAAAAAAAAAAAAAGAATTATTTAGCATAACAAGTAAACTTTTATTAGAAGTGCATCTTAATGTAAATATGTGGTATTATTTTTAATTAGTTAATATATTCATAAATAAATATTACTTATTGCCAGAGTTGAACATAATTCACTATTGGTTTTATTCCTATTTTTCATTTTAATGGACATAGGTGAACTTCTATACAAATAAATAAAAATGTTTTACAAATAAATATAGCAGAATTGAAGTTTTATTATATCAATATATTTAAATTATTTAAAGTCATCTTGAGTTACATACCAAAAATGATACACTTATAATCACCAATATTTAATGATATATTAAGTCTTAGGTTCTTCAATTTTGTTAAATGTCAATAGCGAGAAGCTAATTATCAACTGTTTTGCAAGAGGCTTTGTTACCCATTCATTAAATTTATCAAATTCTTTAAATTCTGGGCATTGTAACAAAGAAAAAAGCTTTATAGGACACACAAGTGAGAATTAATTAAATGTGCTTTTTTAATGGAAAGACATTTTATTTGTATGGCTAAAATTCGGTGAAATTGATATAAATCCACCTCATAGATTGAATATTATTAATTTTAGGATTTTTTGCATTTGCTCTGAAGACTTATCTCTTGTGATCAATTTTGGTTCTCACAGTTGTTTTTTTAGTACCTTAAAAAAAGTCAAAGAACAACATTGGAGAATGTTTGTTCTTAACCTGTACAGAAGAAGATATTCTGCTTTAAAGAGTACAGATTATTTATTTTGTGGAAATTACAAGCCAAAATAAAAGGATGGTATTTGGCCACTAGTGAGTGCAAGCTTGTAGGTGAAGCAAGAATGGTGTTTGTTGAGTGCATTTTTTAGTGTGGAATTCACAATGTGACTCCATTAATTTAATCTAAACCAAATAAGTACATGGTGGAGATGAATACATGAACAGAAAAGTGGGTGGTGCAGGAGAGAAAACAGACGACTTGTCCCTAAGTTCAAACAAAACATGAATATGTAATACTCAATTACTTTGTGGGGGGTGAGGGGGAACTCTAAAAAATTCTTTTCCAAGTCTGAGTATTTGTTCAGGAAAATACAAATCATTTACTTTGATATATGTTCCTTTTATTCAAAAATATAATGTTCATCTAGTATAGTTAAACAAACTTTTAACCTCTTTTCTGAAATAATGCCAAATTAAGTTATGGATAAATTATATGGGCAGAAATGTTCACTAAGCTGATTTGTATTGTTAAGAATGATAAAAATGAAGAGAGTACTCATTTCTCATCTCATAGCAGATTGGTATTTTTTACTATGCTACTTATGAATATGAATATTCCAATTCTAAATACGGATGGATAGATCAATTGATCAATAGCTAGATGGCTAGCTAGATTGATAGATGTATAAATGAATTGTGAGTAAAGCACAGTGCTGCTCCCTTCAGTGCTGTTTACCTGAGCGTCCTGTGCTTTGTTCTCCTGAGATCCTCATTCAGGTGTGATGCATTATTTGACAATAGATAAGGGAGGAGGTGAGGTAGTTAAAAGAAGAGCATCATCATTCCCAAAATCTACACATCCTACCCCAAGCCCTACTCTATGTATACCTGAATTCAAAATATGCCAACATAGGCTAATGTTTCTAATGCCATGTTTGCCTCTGAATGAAATATTTAAAATGAGAAAGGATGGGAGACAGGAAGTCTGTTTTTGGTTGATGGTACTGTAGAGGGGACTTTGCTGATACTAGTATTTCATATTGAAACTTTGATGACTTCAGATTTTTTTTTTAATCCTCAGGGCAATGAAGCAGACCAAGATTGGGGGTTGGTGAGACCTCTGCTTTTTCTTTCAAAATGGGAAAAGAGTAATTGTAAAAGTGGAAATGGAAAGAAAATTTGCATAATGACTTGACAGCAGACCCCCCTGCCTGATTCCCAGGCAGATCAACCTCAGAAACCAACACATATGGAAGTTAAGAATCAGACATTGATGGCTGGGTGTGGTGGTTCACGCCTGTAATCCTAGCACTTTGGGAGGCTGAGGCGGGCGGATCACGAGGTCAAGAGATTGAGACCATCCTAGCCAACATGGTGAAACCCCATCTCTACTAAAAATACAAAAAAAAATTAGCCGGGCGTGGAGGCGGGCGCCTGTAGTACCAGCTACTCGGGAGCCTGAGGCAGGAGAATGACATGAACCCAGGAGGCAGAGCTTGCAGTGAGCCGAGATTTCGCCACTGCACTCCAGCCTGGAGGACAGAGAGAGACTCCGTCTCAAAAAAAAAAAAAAAAAAAAAAGCATCAGACATTGGTTTACTTAAAACTATCCACACTCAAGTGGCTCCTGGAATGTTTTCATGTTCAAAACACACAAAGACTACTGTTTTAGATAAAGAGATTAAGGGCAAAAAAGTTGAAGGACTTATCCAAGTTTCTATAGTTACTTATAGAGTAAGGACTACAATGAAGGCTAAAACAATCTTAATTAAGGGACCTTGGAATTTGTAAATCAGACGTCCCCCTATGCAATCTCTTTTTACATATGAGAAAATCAACTTAATGAGCTACTCGGGAAGCTGAGGTGGGAGAATCGCTTGAACCTGAGAGGTGGAGGTTGCAGTGAGCTGAGATTGAGCCACTGCACTCCAGCCTGGGTGACAGAGTGAGACCTTGTCTCAAAAGAGAAATCAAAATGGGTTAATTTTAGAAAAACTTAGGGCTAGTGATTATTGTAAAGGTGATTGTGTTTTATCACTAATATTTATTATACAGGTGAAATAATATTTGTAAATTATTATATGGTCTGAAATGAAACAGTGCATATAACAATTTGTCTGTAACAAAACTCTAAGTTGTTCACATTTTGTTGCTCAAGTTTTTTTTTTTTTTTTTTTTTTTGAGACAGAATCTTGCTCTGTTGCCCAGGCTGGAGTGGCACAGTGTTGGCTCACTGCAACCTCCGCCTCCTGGGTTCAAGTGATTCTCCTTTCTCAGCCTCCTGAGTATCTGGGATTACAAGTGCCTGCCTTCACACCAGGCTAATTTTTTGTATTTTTAATAGAGACATGGTTTCATCATGTTGGCCAGGCTGGTCTCAAACTCCTGATCTCCTGATTTCCTGATCCTCCCACCATGGCCTCCCAAAGCGCTGGGATTACAGGCGTGAGCCACTGTGCCTGGTCACTCAAGAATTTTATGTTACAATTGTCTGAAATAAGTGCACTAGGTATATGAGCTTTCAAAAATTTTCCCTAGAGAGATTTCTGTAGGATAGGCCACAATTTCATCTAGATAGTGTACTAACTTTAATAAAGAAGTAGCAATTGTGTATATATAGACTTGGACTCTCAAAATATGAAGCTATTGAATTAATTGGGTTGACAATGAAAATATAATTTGAATTGATACTCCTGAAAATTATTTGAAATGTTTCCTCTTGAAGTTAGCAAGCTGTGCCCATGAAAAGCATATTAAAAATTTAGCTGTAACTTGTCTTAATGGCAGTTTTGAAAACATTAGAAAAGAAACAGACGTGCATATAGTATTATATGCTTCCCCAAATAAACAATGAAGTTGCTATTGAGGGGATTTAAATTGAGGTCATCAAAATAAATTCAATTTCACCCAGGTAAATCAACAATAATGGGCACTAGGATAAATACCTCAAATAAAAGCTACATGACAAAAGAAAGCTATTCCAGAGACAATCAATGCAATTTGAAAATTATTATGTTTTGGAACGTCTGAGGTCTTTATTCAAATTGCAATGGCAATTTGAAAAAATAAAAAATCTTAAGCAAGAAACTATATTCTATGGTTCCAGATGAGGGGCATTTTTGCTTCTCATTTCATATTTTGACATTTGACAATCTATACTGGCTGTAGGTTAAATATTAAAATTACTTTGAAGATACGTCAATTATCAAATACAGGTATAAATTTCAAGGAGATGAATATGAAATAAGGATTAATTTTTCTTTCTTTTTGTTTTTTTTGAAACAGAGTTTTGCTCTTATGCCCAGGCTGGAGTGCAGTAGCATGATCTCGGCTCAGTGCAAACTTTGCCTCCAGGGTTCAAGCCATTCTCCTCCCTCAGCCTCCCGAGTAGCTGGTGTTACAGGTGCCTGACACCACACCTGGCTAATTTGTTTGTAATTTTAGTAGAGATGAGGTTTCGCCATGTTGGCCAGGCTGGTCTTGAACTCCTGACCTCAGGTGATCCGCCCATCTTGGCCCTGCAAAGTGCTGGGATTACAGGCATGAACCACCATGCCCGGGTTAATTTTTCTTAATAGAAAACAGGTGTGGTGACTGAAGCCCAAATTATCATCATTATGTGCTATGTATGTGTGTGAATGTGTGTTTGCGTGTTGGGGTTAGATGAAAAATGTGATGAATTCTAATTCAAGCTGATATCTTAGATTGCACAATAAGATTAGAATGTAAAAATTATCAGTAAACTGAGAGATTAAAACGTAGCTCTGAAAGATATCCACAGAGCTATATACAACTTTACATTTTGTTTTGAATGGACATCTAATTGGGGTAATGGGTAGTTTGGCATGTGGTTATACAGCCGGATAACACCTCCAGGAAGATCATGTCCATAACCACCTAAGATTATTCATCACTTCATTGCCTCTCAAAATAACCTGGTGTTTTTGACTTCATACAGAAACATCTAGGTACATACCTAATAGTAAAGCTTTAAATGTATCCACTGCTCTTCATATTTTGGAGCAGAGAGAATGCAAATTATTTGACCTTCAAAAACTTTTGAAGTCCAAACAGCTGTTTTTAAAATTAAATGATCATCAGACTTGGAAAAAGAATATTGTCATGCATCCTTATGGACTGAATTTCTATCCATGCACCAGGAGTAAGAATAAACGGGTCTAGATACAGGAAATGTAAACTGAGAAGTCCTTTGAGGATTAGTTTCAGAGAATATTTTTAGATGTGATCTAGAAGATGGAGTGCAGTGACATCTTCAAATTTGCTGATGACACTGGTTTTTCCTGATAGTGAAATGCCAGGGTGACATGAATAAATTGCAGGAACATCTTGAGAGACTGTGGGAGTAAGCTGAAAAATAGTAACTGAGCTTCAGTTTCAGAAAGAATAAGGCAGTGTGTTAGATGTGGGGTAAATAATGGAAACTTTATGTATTGGGTGAGTCATTCATTCTTTAAGTAAAAATTTATTGAGCACCTACTGTGCCCACAGCACAGTGTTGGGCACTGGGGATGGTAAGACACATAGTACGTGGTTGTGATAGAGGCAGGAGACAACCAAATGCTTAGGCAGATAGGGAAGAGAACCTCTGACCCATCCATGTCATTGTGCACAGGAGGCTTGTTTAAACATGCTCACAGTGAAAAATTCCATTCTTTAACACGTGTACAGTAAGGGAAATAAATCAATGTGGAGTGGCTCAGACTAAGGGCCCACATGCTCACTAGAAGGACGGGGTGGAGCCACCAGGAATTCACGCCTTATGCTGAGGAGGAGCCTCGCCTGTGTGTGGTGGTCTGATATTCACTCTGTCAGGTGGAAACCTGCGTGCAAGACCCCTGTTTTTGTGGAGAGCTTTCCTTTCTCTTAATAAATTCTAACTTCCTTACCTTTCAATACTTCCGTGTGCCTAGTATTTTCTGGTCATGAGACAAGAACCCGGATTTAGCTGAACTATGGAGCAAAAAAACCTGCATACGTTGCTGCCCTACGAGGGGGAGACAGAACCATTTACCTTGCAATATCACGTAACAAGTGTTTTCAGGAACAATAATCAAGAGCTCCGGGAACACAGAAAGCGGAGCGTGAGGGACCAAAGTTCGGCTTCTCCAAGTAGGTGACATTTGAGCTACAACTTAAAGGCCAGGAGAGGAAGGGGAAGTTTTCCATGAAGGGGGAAAGCCAGGAAATGCAACGCTAGATTTAGTCTGTTCAGGCTTATTTTTTAATCTTTATTCTTTTTCCTAAGTAAAATGCTGTCCAGAAACCTAACTGTAAGACAGATTAAAACAGACCTTTTTTTTTTTTTTGCCAGTGTTTGCTCCATAATACTCACCTTTTCCCCTGCTTAATGTCTCCCATAGGCACTGCTGCAGAACATGAGGATTTTTGGAACTCCCTTGAAGACAACTAATGTGGCCTTCCTTCCTCTAATTTCATAGATGAGGAAAAATGGGGCCCAGATATTTTCATTACTAGTTCAAGGTCTCAAAGGAAGCCAGAAAGATAATTGTATTTTGATTTATAACCTGGTAGGTAAATATTTAGAGAACTTCTTGGAGAATAATTTGCTTGATAAAAATTAGCTGAATTTGTTACAATAACTCAAGTGGTAAACAAAGCAGTGGAATATTGTCAGGGGGCGAGTTAGAAGAAGGAGAAAACCTACCCACCTTACCCGCCTTTTAACCATGGTGTTCCTGCAGTGGGATCGTGCATGTGGTTTCCACCACCAATAAAAGCATGGAGACTATGGAAAGAAGAGGCTAAAGAATGGGCAAGGAGGTTTGGAGGTTCTTCTCAGTCCCAAGATTAGTCCAGTTGGGATGCACAGAGTTAAGCCCATCCAGCACTGGAGATCAGGTATTGGCAGGATCAACACATGCTGGATAATCCCCCTAAGGCAAGGAGCAGAAGGGAATAGTTTAGGCGGCAAAGCTGGATCTGGGTTCAAAAGGAAAACCACGGAGACCATCCAATAAAATCAAAGATGAAACTGAAGGATCCATTTGTGTAGAATGGAAAGCTGATGGTAGGAGACAGACCAAATATAAGAACCATCAAATCAGAGCTGAGCATGGAAATAAAGATGCCAAAACACAAAAGTGAATTCCAGAGCCAAATTAGGGATGGACTGAATGCTAGACCAGATCTCTGGAATAAAATCAAAAGACACACAAAAATGCACAAGCCATTGTGTTTCAGTGTGTTGGGCTAAAGAGGAATCTCTTGGAATGCTGATATGAAGCTTTTCCGCTTTGTTTTAAAGATATCTTACCTCCTTTGTTGTGTGAACTATAGGCTTCCTTGCTTCCATATGGAAACACACTAAAATCTTTAAGGCACATGCATGAACAACAGTGTGGTGAAAAGAACATTTTAGGCTTTGAAGCCAGAGGGAGACATAAGTACATTCTCAGCTCTGCCACTTACCACCTACTTAAGCAAGCTATATAAGGTTTTTCACATTAAATGGGAATTATAATGCATACCTGCCATAGTGGTTGTGAGTATTTAGTGAGAAATGCACAAAATACACTTAGCATGCTCCCTGACACATAGTGGGTGGTTAATAAATGGTAGCTGGGAGAACATCTATGATAATGAACATGAAATTGGTGAAGGCTTTTTTATCTAAGCATCATCATAATAGTAAATGTCATGAATGAAGTAAACAAGTTTATGTTTATGAAATCCTGAAATAGTTGACGCATGGATTACCTTGTAAATGGGTACATTTAGGTAAAACAAAAATAAGAATACTGAATACAATGAGTAATAAACAAAATTCAGCTACATTTACAGTGATTTTGCTTTTAAAAATGATAAGCATATTTATGTTATTGGATTATAATTAAACAAGATGAAATGGTTGGGAAATAGACCTTAGAAATAATAGAGGTCTGGCAATAAATCAAACACAAATAAACAAAAATACCACATTGTCAAAAATATTTTGGAAACAACACTGAGTTAAACAAATCAGTTAGGTCTCTTTCAAATATGATTTTAAGAATCATGTCTCTCTAACCTGAGAGTTATAGTATATATTATTTCTCAAATAATAATGTCTTCAGGACTCCTTTTTCTTTTTTTAAAAAAAAGGAGATATCAAAAAGGCTAGTTCTTCATGGCATACACTTTGGAAAACATAGTAATGGCCAAATGAAGCTCATGTTGGAAGTATATAGATGACATCTAAACTCTAGGTTTACCTACACTCAGTTCAGTTAATCTTTCTATCAAAATATTACTATTTCCTCTGACTTTATGGATGTAATATCATAGAGAGCAACTATTTTACCCACAAAACACTATCTGCTACTTTTCTCAGACAGGTCTGGTTGGGGGTGGTAACTGTTTTGTTTTTACAGCACCAGATATATTTGTTGTGTGTGTGTGTGTGTGTGTGTGTGTGTGTGTTTAACTTTTCATCTAATTTTATTATTTTCATGGGTGCTAAGCTCATGTTTCTTTCCCAAAGCCCTCAGAGGCTATGACTCACGTGCTATGTTAATTTTAAAATGTAAAGGAATGAAACATCTGTTATCATGACAGGCCCTCAGGACTTTAATTTTTGAATCAGGAGGGTGAGAAATAGATTTAGAAGTGAGGGAAGATAAAAAGACCCAGGTGATATTCATTTAACACCATCCCCAAATACTGGGAAAAACATCTCGGATGTGAGTCAAGCTCACAGAAATACCTTGTCCCTTTCTGTGTGTTATAAAGCCACCCGTGGCTCATGTGTGACTCACCTTAATTCTTCAAGGCTACGTAATCTGAACCAAGTGCAATCTTAACTTCTGGGGCTATATCTTGGTGCCAAGGGGAAGATGATCATGATACTTTGTACTGGGAAGTTAATTTTTTTTTAAGTAAGTTTAAGATCTAAGTCATCATTATTGGGTTCCCTCCCAAAACTTAGGCTGCAGAATAATGAAATGGAAGTTTGGAGCCAGGAGGAGGTAGAGAGAGAAGCCGGGGCTGTAGTGTGGATGTGAAGTCAGTTTTCTGAATAGAAGTCCACAATGGGGCAAGTCAGAGTGCCCGAAGGAGAAATCTTCTCAAGACAGCACTAGGAATGGAACAGAAGTCCAAGTGAAATACCACTGGAGGGAAAGCAGGGGTTAATGAGAGGTTTCAAAATGGAACTGGTGCTTACCATCTGGGAAATGTTCAAGAGACCCAAATATAACCAAGGCATATTTTTCAGAAGATGAGATAGCCTCAGACAGCCATCAAGAAGCATCAAGTGAATGAAAAAATAAGTAAATAAAAAGTAAAAAAGGAACAAGAAAACAAAACAAAAATAAAAACAATAAAAAGAGGCATCTAGTGAAGACGATTGCCTTACGGAGAAAATGATCATCTTTTATGTTGTCAACACTTTAGAACTTAACAGAAATGCTTATTTAATGAGAGTAGATAATCCTGGAAAGAGAGCAAAAGATGCAGACTAGTTTTGAAAGGAGTCTGCCATCATCATTGTCAGCATCTTCCCTTTATTTATTGAACACCTATTATGTGTTCTCTGAAAAACACTTTCATATTTAATCTAAATAAGAAGCCTATAGTGTGACCTTTTCATCCTCATTTAATTAAAAGTTCCATGAAGAAACAATGTTTTATAGAGGTGAAAAAACTTGTTTAGGTCATACAACAAGTTTTTATAAATGCAGGCTCATACCTGTGTGCCTCTTTCTGGTGCCCTGAATTCTTTCCAGTATATTAAAAAGAACTTCTCCCCATCTTCCTCTCCCTGCACCCATTTTGAACATTGCTAATCAATAATTTCCACTGAGCATAGTTTCAGAATCCTTTTCAGCATATTATAGAACACCACTACCAACTGATCAGTGAATACTTTTGGAGAAAACAATTTCCCCAACAATCCCCCCCTTGCTATACCCTTTTTGTTTTGTTTTGTTTTGTTTTTGAGACAGAGTCATGCTCTGTCACCAGGCTGGAGTGCAGTGGCACCCAATCTGGGCTCACTGCAAGCTCTGCCTCCCGGGTTCAAGCAATTCTTCTGCCTCAGACTCCCGAGTAGCTGGGACTACAGGAGCACGCCACCACACCCAGCTAATTTTTTGTATTTTTAGTAGAGATGGGGTTTCACCATGTTGGCCAGGATGGTCTAGATCTCTTGACCTTGTGATCCACCAGCTTCAGCCTCCCAAAGTGCTGAGATTAAAGGCGTGAGCCATCATGCCCGGTCTGCTCTACACTATTCTTGTTTTCTCTGTTATGTGGCAACTGGGAGTAGCCAGAGTAGGCTAGCAAAATAAGACTAGAACCAGAGTCCAAAGACATCTTACTAAAGCAAACAAACAAACTGAAAGACAAAATATTAAGTACTAAGAAGTTGAATAGAGCAGGAAGGGACTAGAAAAGGCAGAGATTAAGTCAAAGAGTTTTCTACATAGGTATTACTGATTAAATAATTGTCCACTGGTGATTAGTAGATAAAGTAAGCTGAGATTTCAAGGTGAGGCTGTTTAATGTTGGACTCGGTTTGTGTTACTTCTTGAGCGTGGGCAAATTAAAACTCAACTTTTTTTTTTTTTTTTACTGTAGTTACAGGGCAGTAGTAAAAGAACTGATATTTCCAAGATTGGGTTGGTAGGTAGATTTAGTTGGCCTGTGGACATATATATGTAAAACTATTTGGAATAGACTGGCAAGTCATTCCCTGGAAACCACAAGTTCACTGGATTTTTTTTTTCTTTCTTCATTCAATTAACTAAATCAACTAGCTGAAATTAGCATCTCTAGTCAAATAAAGAATTTACTCAGTGGGTATAGTTATGATCTGTACTTTCTCACAAAATATGTGAGATTTCTCCTCATACCAACAAATATCCAACTCTCTGGGAACTAACTGGTTATGCAATTATTCAATTCAATTCAGACACTAACTACCTAGAGTTAGCACAGGCCCCGCAGGTTAAGGGCTCAGTCCCACAAGACTTCCCCCAGTTGAGATGCCAATCACAAGTTTGGACCAACCTTACTTCTGACTGGCCAGCTATAAATTGGGATTTCTATGACTGTCTCCTCAGATTCAATAATTTGCTAGAGTGGCTCCCAGAACTCAATAATTTTTTTTTTAACTACTACTGTATTTTTACAAAAGATACAACGCAGGAACAACCAGGTGGAAGAAGACATGCATATGGCAAGGAGGGAGTTGTGAGGTGCAGAGCCTTCATGACCTCCCAGGGTGCACCACCCTCCGGGTTCTTTGATATGTTCATTAATCCTGAAGCTCTCCAAACCTGGTTATTCAGGGGTTTTATGGAGGTTCTATTACGTAGGCATTATTGATTAAATAATTGCCCATCAGTGATTAACTCAACCTCCAGTTCTTCTCCCCTTACTCCTCTCTGGAGGTTCGAGGTCAGTGAGGCTGAAAGGAACAACTATCTAATCAGGTGGTTGGTTTCTCTGGCAGGTGGCTCCCATCCTGAAGCTATCTTGGGGCCCTCCAAGAGTCACCTCGTTAGCGTAAACTCAGACCTGTTTAAAGGCTCTTGTTATGAATAACAAAAGATGCTCTTCTCATCCCCATCACAGGAAATTACAAGGAACCAGGGACAAAGATCAACTATATCTTTCTCATATCACAATATTATAGTGAGGAACAAATCTGTAAAAAATAACTATTTGGAAGTAGAAAACAAGAAAAGGTTGTTATATTTAAATATTCAGTTTTTAACCAAATGTCACAGAACATGTTCATGTCAAATTTGCTGGAATTATTTTGAAGATCTACAAAAGATCACATCTATTGCTATGTGTAATATAGTAGCTATATGCTGCATATCAGCATACGATGAATTCTGTTGGATAGACATAGTCACTGTTCTCTGAGAGTGTACATCTTGTTGGAGACAAAGACATGTAAACAAATGGATGCAATATATTTTGTCCTCTGCAGTGATAAAATTATGTATAGATTGGGAAGTATTACGAGGAAAAACATACCTAATTCTCTCTTTGGGGTAGATGAGATAGGCTCACAAGGAGGCTGATGATAAGCACAGAATTTAGTGAGGCAGACAATGTAGAGGTGTGGGAAATGGGAATAACAAGGGCATTCCAGGCAGAAGGAACAGAACTTGTAAAAGTGCCAAGGAGAAAAAAAGCCACCATGAGAGGAAAATTACAGAGTTCAGAATGGTGCTACCATGAAGTGCAAGGCTGTAGCAATATGTGGCAGGAGCTGAGGCAGGCAGACACATGGTTACAAAGGGTTTTCTGTCTTACGAAGCAGTCCTGCTTGGTGATGAGAACATGTTGGAGCTTTCGGGCAGTAGTGCCTCAGGCTGATCACTGTGGACGCTGAATGAAGGAAGCATTTGAGAATTGCAGGGATAGAATACAGGAAAAGCAGAGAAAAATAATTAGGGCATGAACTACGGTGTGGCAGACGTGATGGAGTAGAAGGTTCCTGAGACACTGAGGGTCAATAGAACTTAGCTGTCTGGAAATGGAGAGCAGAGAGGAGGTATGCATTCAGAGATGCTCTGGGAGCAAGTGCATCCCAGAATGGAGTGGTGCAAGTGGCCGGGCTGAAAGTTACCATCGGAAACATGGCTATTAAGATATATGTAATTGAAAATATTTAAATCATGGGGTTTTTTGTTAGAAAAAGGAAAAATATTCATAGAGAAGTTAAATAATGAAAAAGTACAAAGATAAATAGAAAAGCCGCTCATAGGACTGGGTGTAGCATCTCATGCCTACAATTTCAGCATTTTGGGAGGATAACGGGGGAGAAAAGCTTGAGTCCAGGAGTTTATGACCAGCCTGGGCAACACAGTGAGACCCTGTCTCTACAAACAATAAAACATTATCCGGGTGTGGTGGTGTGTGCTATAGTCCCAGCCACTTGGGAGGCTAAGGCGGGAGAATTGCTTGAGCCCAGGAAGTCGAGGCTGTAGTGAGCTATGATTGTGCCACAGCACTCAGCTTGAGCAACAGTTAGACCCTGTCTCAAAAGAAAAAAAAGCCACTCGTAATCCCACTACTGGGAGATAAACTGTTGGTAACATTTTAGTTTACAGGTAATTAATTTTGAACATTGAAATCATTAAAAATTTAGTGTCCCACTTTTCTCACTTAATATTATATTAAGAAAGTATTTATGACATTTAAAAATCTTGAAAAAACATGATTTCTAATGAATACATCACACTCTATCTTGTATTTAACTGTTGGGTATTTTACCATTCCTACATTCTGTGGCAAGTAGTTCAGCATATTGAATTGTACAAGAAAGTGTTCCAAATGTGTGTACATATAGAGCTCTTTAAAAAAAAAAAAAAGTCTGATTGTTTTCTTAGAGTAGTGAAATTATTAATTTTATCTGTCAACTTCACTGGGACATGGGTGCCCAGATATTTGGTCAGACTACTCTGGGTGTGTCTGTGAGGGCATTTTGGATGAGATTAACGTTTGAATTGGCAGACTGAATGAAGCAGATTGCCCTCCTTCATATGGGGTAGCCTCATCCAATCAGAAGACGACCTAAATAGAACAAAAAGGCCGTTCCTATCCCTCACTCATACGGGGGAAGTTCTCTTGCTTGAATGCCTTGAACTGGGACACTGATGTTTTCCTGCCTTTGAACTCAAACTGAAACATTGGTTCTTTCTTGGTCTTGAGCCTACTGGCATTCGGAGTGAAACTACATCATCGGGGTTCGCTTTGGTCTCCAGCTTGCTGACTGCAGATCCTGGGACTTGTCAGCCTCCATCGTTACATAAACCAATTCCTTATAATAAATCCCTTTATTAAACACACACACATACACACACCCTATTGGTTCTGTTTCTCTGGAGAACCCTGACTAATACAGATATGTTTATTTATTTGCACATTTTGAATTCACTTCAGAAATACAGATGGTTGGGTGCAAAAAGGACAGGCCTTCTCAGTGTGACTGAATTCTATCCATCCCTAGTTGTAGCACATTCTACATCTTATGCATGTCTTACTTACCCATTGTTAAAAGTTATTAGCAATTGTTTTCAAAATGATTTTTTGGGGAACTGAATTGCTTATTGCCTTGTAGGCTTGTCTGTATGGGTAATTTACATACCTGAAATGAAATACTTGAAAATGTAATATTGGACATTGTTATCATAATGGATTTAAAAGGATCAACCACATTTTTACTATCCACATATATATAATGCAAATCAAATATTTTAGAAATTTTGACGTAAATTATCATTTGTGAAGTTTACTTTTTCACGTAAAACATGTCCTACATGAGACTGTGTTCACACCCAACAAAAAGGATTTAATGAACTAGTTTAAATTTAAGATGACATGATGAAAGTACCATCAGTTTCTCTTATTGACCTGCATAATAAAGTAAACTCAATTAACATTTTTTGAGAGGTTATGCCACTGTTGGGCCATTCAGTATCTTGAGAAATCGGTTTGTTCTTCTTGCATTATGCTCAGATGACTTTCATATTTTACAACACTAAAGTAAGCAAATAAAAAATAAAATTTCACTCAAATCAACTTTTAAAAAATAATAACATAATGGCCTTATGGTTCTCCCAAAGAATATTTCATTGAATTAAACTCATTTCTATTCTTTTTTCCACTCTATTTAGTGAAAGAAGATCTCACATCTCTCTCTTGGGTCCACTGGGATTCATCCTCTTTTGAAAATTTCCTAGAGGAGTAGATTTTATGACCTTTCCTTGTTACTAATTCTGTATGAAGAACTCATACTCTCAATGCTCTTTCGAAATGCCTGTGGGAGTATACTAGTGCTTGGGACTGCAGATACATGGAGCACCTGGGAAGTGAGTTGTGGGGAAGCGACCTTTGTTTCATTGGAGCCTTTAGAAGGTCTTTAGGTGTTACTAGTGATATGCAATGGGTGGGCAAGCAGGTAAGTGGCCAGAGTCTCCAGGACTGTTGTGAGAATATGTTAAAAATATATAAATAAAAACTCAAGTATGTGGCACAGAAGTTGTTCAATAGATCCATGGCCCCCTCACTTTGATCACTGTTGGCATTGTGGGCTCAAAGGCCAGAGTTGCTGTCCCCCTAGTGCTGGGGAGTCAATTGCTCTGTGCAGTAACTCTTAACAGCATAAAGTAATTTGTACCTGTTGCCTAATGCATCTTTTTCTCCATTGTGACATCCTCACATTGTGTCCTCTACATTCCTGTTTGATAGGTTGGAGCATCTTCTACTTTGCCGTTCTTGATGCCTTCTTTGTATGAAGTTTTCTGTCAGGTTCATCATATCTGATCATCTTATTTTAACCTTTAAAAAAACCTGGCTGGGTGCGGTGGCTCATGCCTGTATTCCCAGCACTTTAGGAGGCCGAGGCGGGAGGATCACTTGAGGTCAGGAGTTCGAGACCAGCCTGGCCAACATGGCGAAATCCCGTCTCTACTAAAAATAAAAAAATTAGCTGAGCATGGTGTTGTACACCTTTAATCCCAGCTACTTGGGAGGCTGAGGCACAAGAATCACTTGAACCCAAGAGGAAATTGCAGTGAGCTGAGATCGTGCCATTGCACTCCAGCCGGGGAAACAGAGCAAGACTGTCTCAAAAAAAAAAAAAGAAAAAAAAATCTGAAGCTATTTAATCTGTTTAACTCTGTTAAGTCATTTATTTCATCCTTATACAAAGTCTTATTTGAAGTTCAACAATCTTCAGTCTTGCTGCCTCGTGGTCTGTGAGCCCTAAGGATTGAAGACGTGACGGGCCGTGCCTGTCATTCACACACAGTGGGAGCCAGGGTTCTGGAGGGAACTGAGAATGGCTGGATCACATGATTGATACCAGTATAAAAGGCTGCTTAGATGGTTCTCAGGAGAACTGAGAACCACTTACAGTGGTTATAGATTACTCAACATCCTAGAAAAAATAAATCACACAGGGAGAAATTAAGAGAGCAAATTAAAATGTTTTTCCTAGAAAGTCAGAAGAGAATTGCTTACAAATTACTTCACCCTTAGTCTTCCGTATTTCCCTGAGAAACTGAACTCTGAATTCAGTTTCTCAGTATTTCCCCAAAACTGGAGCAGTTTTTTCTTACCTGGATTTGAAGTTTTGAGGGTGACTTTAATTCTTATTTTCTCATAACATTTTATTATGAAGAAAACATCTTGCTACCTTCAGTTCCATCTATCTCCTTTTCTGTTTTTATTTGTCTCTCTTTTGGGTTTACATTCCTGAGGAAAGATCTATCTCTGTGTTTGTCCTGATGCGGTAGACCCAACAACTCTTCTGGGAATTCTTCCACCCAAAAAAAAAAAAAAAAAAAAAAAAAAAGAACAGAAAGTTGAGAGTAAGTAAGCTTCCTAAGCTTCCTATTAGGAGGTATTTTCAAGTTTCTAGCCTCTGAGCCAGGGTAACTTTTTAAATTCAATCATATGGCAAAATTTTCATTAGGTTATTGTAAAAATAACAAACTCATGTTCTAATCCTGAATTGAGGACTCACACTGGAGAAGGGCAGAATTTCTTTGGCAGGAGTAGCCTATTAAAGGATTCACATTCTACAATAATCATCACCAGTCAAGAACGATGACAAAATAAGGCCCTGTCCTCCTAAGCAAGAACCTTGTTCTTGCATAACCACGTGGAAATTGGAAAGGATTGCCCTGCCCGTAGGTCTGGGATATTCCAGCTAGGAACCATCTTTAGGCTGTGTTCTCAGAGCTAAGCAAAAAGGACAGTGAACACCAAAAAACACAAACACTTAGAAGGACTTTGCAAATAGCAGCTTTCCCATTAAGATGTATCATGCAGAATGCACAGAGGAGAATTCTGGCCCTAATTTAGTGCAGGTTTGTATTTGGCACAGGTTACCTGTAGAGTATTTGGGTAAATTACTGATGTCAGTTGTATTTCTCTTGGAGACGAGGGAAATAGGTTATTGGCACAATAAAACATCCAGAGGCATTTAAAATGTCAGTCTAATCGCAAGAACCAGTAAGGCTTTTAATTACCTTCTGTGCAATTTTTTTTAATTGCTCCGATGGCTGTAGCGCTTGGTAAGTTCCTGACAGAGCAGCTGCAACAAACTTAATTTAAACATCTTTTTTTTTTTTTTTTCCTGGAACTCTCTGAAAAAAGTAATCTGAGATGCAAGGTAAATGTTGGAAGTCTCTTTTGTTCCAGGATCTCTGTAGGAATTCTTATTGTTTGGTCACTAATAGAATCCCACCTTCATGTTAAACCAAACTGCAGGTTTTTGTTTGCTGATGACATTCTTTGTAACAGGTGTATGTTTGTCTCCCTCTTAGAATACTCTGAATCAGCCAGTCTGCAGTGCTAGACCACCACCAACTTCACCTCCCATCTACTCTGGTGCTTGCTTAATTCTGAACTTGAAAATAGAAGGATGCACAGTTCCTTTCTTGAGATGTGTTGGACCTTGACATGAGGGGGACTATTTTCTACTTGTTAGCTCTTCTTTCCACTTTATACAACTATGCTTTATTTATCTGAAAACTGTCTTTATTCTTTAGGGCCTTGATTCTCTCCTTTAAGAACTGTTCTCTTAGGAAGGGAACATGCAGTGTGGCCTGATTAAAAGTACAAAGGCTTTACAATCTAAGATATCTAGGATTGAATTCCAGTTTGTTATATGCTACCTCTATTTAACCTTGGTTTACTTCCATAAAGCAGAGATGATAATGTCTGCCCCACAAAGTTGTTATGAGGGTTTAACAAAGTAATATATATCAAAAATGACTGTCAGAGAGTAGGTTTTTCCTTTGAGTTAGTTCCTGAAGAGTACCTGCCTCCACTTTTGCCTCTGCTACTTTCCTCATCTGGATGTGTATAACCACATGTCCATTGCTAACTATGTCCTGACACATGGCAGGTCATGCCTCAATTATATATGAGTAGCAAAGGCTAGGCCTGAGGTTTATTTGCTACATTAAAGGTATCTAGTGAAGTGCCCCTAGCAATTACTTTTTTTAATTGATGTGCTAACAGATTGAAAATATTCAGAAATTTAAACCTGTTAGGAGATGGGCTGCCAATTAGGGTGGGTTTGATGCTAAATATTTCTAAACGTTTTGTGCCCTATGAAGGGTAAGAACTAATTAAATGGAGTTGTAGAATATTGAACCTGGAAGGTTATTCTATTTTTATGTAATTATATACTTGTCAATTCCATAAAGTCAGTTTTTTTTTTTTTTTTAGCAATGGAGCTATAGATTGCATTTGATACAGGAATGTGGGAAGTGTTTGAGTACAGTTTCTCGGTAGAAATCATCTGAGCATCCCATTTCCTCTTCTGAGATTTAGCTCTGGGTTACAGGACTGCTCAATTTATTGACATTGTTAGCAGCAAGGTCTTTCCTTGCTTTTTCTGTGTGGCACTCAATAACAGGCCACAAAGGTTACACTGGATAAGGGACATCACCATGAATGTTGAGGAATAGTGGGGACTGAAAAGAACTGTCTAAAGGGAATACTGATCTAAGGAAGGCAGAAAACGATAATGGATCAGAAGTCCCTAATAACAGATTTTCAGTGTCCGGAAGGATCCCTTCTGCTGCTGCAAGTCAGACCTTCTCCTTTGTGTTTTCATTTTCATACTATCACTCCAAATTTCCCCATATTCCAGGCTTCTTGGAATGGAGTGAAAGGGAGCCACCTACCCTCTGCTTCTGCACACACACTGCTTCTATATCCTGGTAATGTCGATAGCTGCCTTCCAGTGATACAGTGAGCATTTAGGAAATGCCACTTTAAATGTATTATGTTAATACATATGTGTAAAATAAATAATGCCCATAAATCTCTTTATTCTTATAGCAACACTTCAATGCTCTAACTTTACAGATGAAAAACAGTCTGAACAGCGCTAAAAAGAGTGGCTAATTTAGGATTTGTGTTCAGTTATGTAAGACCCTAAAGCCCCAAATATTTGTACTGTTATTCATTTTCTTTTATTCTGTTCCTGGAATAAGAGCCATGTGAGAATCTCCTGGAAAATTTTGAAAATCTCTCTTTAAGCTCCATTAATTCTAAAACACTACTAATCCACTTTTGAAAATCATGGACATGGTGAAAGAGAATTACCCATGGGAGACTCGACTATCTCTTAGCAGCAAAAAGTTGAGAGCTACTGATCTTGACATCTTCTTACACAACACTTTTTCCATTCCCAGCATGATTCTGGTTGTGTGTGTGTGTGTATGTATGAGTGTGTGTGCATGTGCGTACCTGATGCACTACATGTGGTGTCTTGAAATACCCTGGAATTAATGACAGCTGTCTTGGTCTATATTTACATGTACGTAACGCATCCACTTCTGTCCCTTTCCCCGCTGGCAAATCTATTATCGTACCTATGAGGCTGGTATGAGGAAATCTGCCCATTTGTGAATATCTTAGTGAAGATCCTGGTGGGAAAAAGGTGACACACTCAATCTGGGAATAATTAGGGAGAGATTATTTATGAAGATGTGGTTAGGAAATCAAGAGAGTGTAGTGCAGTTCCATAAGGCATAGAAACACTGGGAAGCCATTATCACACCCAGGTTTGAAAAACAATGGGACTGAGAAGTTATTGGAATCCAGATAGAGGCTGTATAAAGAGAGTCACCTGTCAACAGCTTTGACCTTTAATAGAGGCATGCAGCCAACATATGATGACCCAAAAGGAAGGTTATGGGGCTAATAGATGTCTTGACCTCATTTCCTCCTGTTCTCTGATTTCTTCCCCTTGCATCCTTTTGGCCAGTCTAATAGGAAGCTGGGGGGCTTGAGAACCCACAGAAGTAGGAGACACAGGTCAACTTCCAGGGGTGCAGAGAAGGGTGAAGAAAGGCAAAGAGTGCATCTAGAGTGGCAAACAGAAGACAGCTAGTTAGGCAAATAGATTGGCATATCTGTGAATTGTCAGCAGGGCCAATCAAAGTTAGGGAAAGCAGTAAGGATTGCACTAATGCAAATTCTAAATTACCTCTGAATCCCTTTGCATTGCTATTTAATGAAGGCTTGCTGTTTCAAACTCTAAAAGTACCATGTCTTCATCACAATAATTGCTATGAGGAAGGTACTATTATTCGTATTTTACAGGCAAAAAAAAAAAAAAAAAAGACAAAACACAAAAACTGAGATGTCTAGCTCTCAAAACCTTGCCAAGACCACAGGTAAGAGGCAGGAGAGCTTATATTCAAGGTTCAGCCTGAGTGACTCCAAACCTAGACTCTTTCTCATCATTACAATTTAGTGCAGATTCAACAACACAGCAATCTAAGAAATCACTTATGGAAAATCCTGGCTGTGTATAATGTTACTACTCAGAGAAGACAACAGAATTTGAGTCAGAACTGAGTTATAATATTTAGTTTAAATCAAAGATGTTTAACATGTTTATCCTTCAAAGTATGAACGCAGTGGATACTGTCAGTGCCCCATCCATATCCCTTAAACTCTACCATTTCAAGATGCTCTGGGTGATTTGCAATTGTTGGTACCCACATCTGGAAGTGCAGAAGGCCACGCTGCCCTCATGTTTGGCAAGCCACAAGCACCAGAAATTAACACTCCTGTGAAGATCCCTCAATCAGTGATTCTTGGAAGTTGGAATAAAAATGTCCCAGGTCCCTTCCCACTCATGCAGAATCCTGAGGTGTGTTTTGTACTTCCCCCCAGTTTTCCTATAGGCTAAGGTTCTGTTTCCTATGTGTGATAGCAAGCTTGATAACACACCACTTTTTGGCTGCCTTTCCTTTCCTGTGTCATTTTTCACTTCCCTAGTGGTGGTCTCTGCACTTCTATTAGCACTCAAATTTTTCTGGGACCACCCGAAGTAGAAGAATTTATGCTAGAAGTTTTCAAACCAGGTTTTCTATTAATAACAAGAAGCTTTTCAGGAAGAGATTCTAAAATGGGATCATTTGCTGGCCATAAATAGTCTCCTAAAGGAGACTATTGTTGGTGGGAAACACAGTGTTGATAACCCTTGACATACTGTAGCATAAGTTTCTGTAAGAACCTTGGCTATGGTAAATTAGAAAGGCATAGACGTAGAAGAGGTGGCACTGACTTATGTGTTATCCCAACTTTTGGAGCAATAAGGCTGCAATTATAATTTAAAAGACAATAGCTTTAGTTGGTGCCATCGACGCAGTGAATATTTAAAATTACTGGCTCAGGTCAGCCAACTGCCAATTCAGAAGCATAATATGGAAGCCAGAATGCATCTATGATTGCATTTAAATGAATCCTTATTTCCTGCAGCCATACAGCAGAAACTCCTAGGTTTTGTGAAATCATTAACAGCAAAAGATAAAAATCATAATGTATGAGAAAAAGGAAAGATGCTAAGCAGATTGGGAGACAGAATTGTGAAGTCCATGTTTTCTCTGAATATTTGATTGACTTAGACTTGAGCTAGCATTCTTCCTGTGTGCAAGTTCATCCGGAAAAGTGAAATCTGCAAAGCTGTCAAGAACATGTACCTTGGCTGAGGGTTTTTGGAGCTAAGTTTCAGTCTCTTTACTTTAATGAGACGTTGAATTATTCCAAACAGCCATCACTGTCTTCCAGAGTAGAGCATAGGAACAGAGCATGCTGTTATGCCACTTGAGATAAACAATTACTCTGAAAACTGAGACAGGCAATCAATTAAATAAATAAGATACTGTAGGCAAATATCTATTTGCAAATGAAATGTAGGGTTAGTGGCAAAGATGCTAAATAAATGTGAAATTTAATCTGTAATTATGATCTAAAACAAATCTTTTAAGTACAGAGTCAGGGATTCCAGTTGCTTTGATGGGCCTGGAGGATTGGCCCAGAGTCTCTGAATTGTTTCCTGGGAAAAGAAGCAAAAGTGAGAAGGAAAATGTAGATAATTCTTCCCTGAGCCTCAGGATGGTTCTCCTGGTAGGGATGACCTAAGCCTGTGTGCAATTTGGACAGGATTGATATTAAATACCTGTCCACAAAGGAAGTTGTGGGATTATAGACTGAAGTGAGAAAAACGTCAGTGAAGAAAGCATTATTCCCCCGATGCGATTATTAATACTGCTCCTTTCTCTTTCATAAGCATCCTAATTTTGTTGATAATTTATATTGTTACTTTAATCATGCACTATTCAGAGTACTCCTCATTATCCCTGAAAGTGTGTGGTATACTGCTTACCTTAATGTGTCATGGGGTATGGAGTCAAAAGACCTGTGTTGGTGTTCTCTGTTCTTATTCTACTAGGTACGTCAACAAGATTTGCTCGTTTATTAAATAAGCACGGCAATATCTTCTCTGTGGTAAGGTTATAAGTATGCAAAGCACCTTACCAGTGTTAAGTGCCCTTTGGATCAAAATTATTAGAATTCAGGGTAAGTCACATGTGACCCAAGATTTGTGGTATGGTCCAAAGTCTAGTTTCAAGATTTGGTGAGCAGGAGAATGTGCCTCTTAGGTTTTTAAATGCCAGGAGTGTGACTGAACAACGGCCTCAGCTGCTGTTCCCTGAAGCCCAATACTATGTTTGCACAGAGGCCATGCTTTCTGTGTGCTTCCCCCAGACAGTGATTGGGCCGAGGGAATACTAAATCAGGCCCATGCCAAGGAGATATGGGACTTTGCTGAAGGCTGACCTTACCTAGAGGAATCTTTGATGGCCTTGCCAACCTTTCCTTAGAATTTCAGGCAGCCCGTGGAACTTCCACCCAACCTTCTTTCCCTTCTCTCTCCCCTTCAGTCAGAGTCAGGTTTATATCACAGCCTGACAGCTCCCCTCTCCCCTTCTTAGCTCCTTTTCTCTTCTCTCTCAGGCATTTGCCCTGATACATTTCTTGCATGTCTTATCCCATTTTAGCATCTGCTTCTCGATAGACCCAAGATAACATAAGGATAAAATATAAGAAATTTGCAAGTATGCAAAATATGCCTATTGGGATGATGATATCATTGTGGCTAAAAACAATGCCACTTGTTTTCATTTATTTAGATTTTTCTATTGAATATTCTGTAAGAATAGACGTTTTACAATTCTGGTACTCAATGCAGATATTTTCATTTTAACTAGGGGTAAAACTGTTGTCCCAGAGATCTTTTATTGTCTCTGCACTGGACTTTGTGAAAAGCAGGCAGAACAGCATTCCTCTGGCAATGTTATCAACGTGGGTCCTGCCTCCTGGTAATAATTGTTCTCTTTTTCTAATTTAATTTGACTCTTCTCTACCCTTTAACGTCCAACTTAGGTGTCCTCTGGTAAACCTTCTCTGATAGGTCCAAAAACACTGGTTTTTCACCTCTTCCATCTGCTTTAGTACATCAAAGTGATCACAACTGATTTATGTTGGCTGCATGAAAAAAATTAAGTTGATGGAAGATCATAGGACAGAGCAATTTTCAGAAATTGTGCTCAAAAATGTTTAAGAAAATAATTTTCAAGCCCTTTAGCAAACATTGACTACTAGGCTAATTATAAATTATCCTAAGCCCCTTGTTAAAATAGTTCCAGCGAGGTTTTTATGGTCTTTAGTGAGTTGCTGGTGTGCTAAACCCAAGCCACTGCATTTCTTTAGAATTATTCAGCAGCATTTCAAATCTCTCTACCTACCAACAAGTCTCATTTGTTGTTTAATTCTAGAAGTTTATGTCTGGAAAATTTCTCTGAGACAGCTAGAAGGAAATTGATGGAGCTTTTTAAGAGGGAAGTTGGGGGTAATCCAGTCTAGAATGGGTCCATGTTTAGATCAAGGACTTTGGTCTAAAAGAAAGTTAATGATGTGAGTTTTATCATTTTCTCTGGGATCATCTGTTCAAAGTCAGCCTTTTTTTTTTTTTTTTTTTTGTAAAGAGTAAGCCCTTAAAGAGCAGAGATATTATTTATTAAGTGCTTAAGAAACTTATTGAATAGGCCTTAACAATGGATGAAGAAAGGAGAAAGCAGTCCATGAGATAACTTGTACTACTGCTGTGTCTGTTTGAAGGTTTATATCCCTTAGGACGGGCTGCCAACCAAAACTTGTAGTAGACATAGCTGTATTTCAGTGCTGCCTTCCCTGCCTCTCTTTTCCTAGTACTTGGTAAGACCCATTTGACCTCAGCCACTCCACAGCGAGCGCCTGTCCAGCTGCAGAGTGCTGGACCATTCGTGCTGGTCTCCTCTGTCTTCTGTTCTATTTTATTTTCCGGGTCCCTATTCTGCTACTGAGAGTTGTGCTAATCAGCTGCAGTCACTTCTCAGTACCCTGTTTATGTTGAACCAGGGACTTGCAGAGCAAGAGGCCTGGAGGAATCAGGTGATTTTCTCAAGGTCACACCAGCAGTTAGCACTGGGCTTTTGGAAGCCATGTGTCTGACACCTGGCATATTGTTTTCTCTGTTAGAGGATGCTTTTTCGTCTCTGCCATACGTTTTGAGTTACTCTGAATTTACCTTGTATTTATTTCCACTTAGAAAATGTAAATTTTCTATATGTTTTTTCCGTCTGTAGTTTTCCACAGTCTCATCGATATTACATTTATTTGCAAGGCTCAACTAAGCCACAGTAGAATAGGGATCTCTTTTCCTGAGGACATTGTTCCCTCTCTCCTTTTTAGTTAGAGCACACTTGGCATTGCAGCTGGATACAGGCTCTTCTGCACCTGACAGCTCCGTGATCTTTGGATCTTTACTCAAAGGCCATGGAGTTTAAAATGGTTTGAGTTCAGATTCATAATTCAAGGTGCCTTTCCATCCAGGCATAGCCTGAGTATACTGGGAGCATTTGAGTTTGGTGTCAAGGAAATCCAGGAGTGAATTTTCAGTCAATGTAGCATAATTCCTGATTAAGGTTCTCAGTAATATCTAACCTTTAATAAATGCCAGATGCATAATGATGGCTGGCATGTTTTCTGCAGATACTGCACTGCAGTCGGTTCAGCCAGGCCGTAAGAATCTATTTAATAGAACTTTAATGGGAAATGACCAGGATCTGACTACAGAAGATTAAAAGTGACAATGCTAATTGACTGCGGAGGTGTCTACATGAAGAGGGGCCAGAAAAATCATTTAATTCTAAATGAAATTGGACTGATTTGATATTTGAGAAAAGTATTACCTTCCTGCTGTTTGGCAGGGGTAATTAACTGCTTCATGTTTCCTAAAGAAGAGTCTTTGTGGAACAAGGAGCTGCAGTTGTTGGGAAAGTAACTTTCCTCAACTGGATTAGAAAAAAGAATTGGGCTAAAGATTTCATTGATACTGCAATCACAGTGCGTAACAATCAGTGAAAAGTGCTAGTATCTAATTTTGAAACGGTCCTTGTACAGCGAAAGACGGCCCATTCCTCAACCTCACTGAGGATGGAACACCAGTGGGATTCAGCGGCTCATGGAAAATGTGGGTTTAACTCTTAATGTAGAAGAGGTTCTTTTAAAAATATTTAGAACAATACAAATTAATAAAACTTTATTTTATTTTTCTTTTTTGAGACGGAGTCTCGCTCTGTCACCCAGACTGGAGCGCAATGGCATGATCTCGGCACACTGCAACCTCAGCCTCCCAGATTCAAGCAATTCTCCTGCCTCAGTCTCCTGAATAACTGGGATTATAGGCGAAGCCATCATGCCTGGCTAATTTATTTACTTATTTATTTTTGTATTTTAGTAGAGAGGGGGTTGAACCATATTGGTCAGGTTGGTCTCGAACTCTAACTCCTGACCTTGTGATCTGCCTGCCTTGGCCTCCCAAAGTGCTGGGATTACAGGCATGAGCCACTGCTCCCAGCCTTGAAATTTTAAATTCTAATTTTTTTATGACTAGTCAAGTCATCTTTAGACTCTTCTCTAAATCTCATCAAATTAACAGATATACACAGCTTTCTCATCCATCAACTACATCAGGCTCAAGCCATGCCAGGGGGATTTACACAAGTACTCTCTTCTCTTCCTTCTACATAGTTCTTAACCATCCTTCAGATCTCAGCTTAGATAGGTTTATTTTTCAGAAATATCTTCCTGAATCTCCAGACCAGGTAGATATGCACTGGTATCACTGTGGTTAAGGCAATAGAATCTAGAGATAAAAAGCCTAAATGAAAACACTGGCACAGCCATTCCCTAGCTCTGTAACCTTCAGCAAGTTGCTAATGCTCTCACAGCCTTAAGCTCTTCAGCTATTATGTGGAAAGAACAATGATTGTGCTTATTTTGTAGTGTTGTTGTAAGAAATAAATATAAGGGATTTATATCATTGTTTTAAGCTTGTATGGCCCTGTGTACCTTTCCTTCATTACTCTCTTCATATTGATATTTTTAGTACTAATTAGTACATGTTAGTATGCATACATGTTATCACATTTTTTTGTGACTATTTGATAGATATCTGTCTCTCTCACAATACTGTAAGTGTCATAATGTTAGGGGAATTACCTTTGGATCACCAGAGCCTAGAACAGTGATAATTCATTCTCACTTCTATAAATACCTGAGACTGGGTAATTTATAAAGAAAAGAGGTTTAATTGGCTCACAGTTCCACAGGCTGTACAGGAAGCATTCTGCTGCCATCTGCTCAGCTTCTGGGGAGGCCTCAGGAAACTTACAATCATGGTGGAAGTTAAAGAGGAAATCAGCACTTCACATGACTAGAGCAGGAGTAAAGGGGGCAAGAAGGTGCCACACACTTTAAAACAACAAGATCTCATGAGAACTCAGTCACTATCATTAAAATGGCACCATGTGGGGAAATCTGCCCCCATAATGATCCAGTCACCACCCAGCAGGCCTCACCTCCAACACTGATGCTTATAATTTGACATAAGATTTGGTTGAGGACATAGATCCAAACCATATAAATCTGCCCTCAGCCCCTACAAAATCTCATGTTCTTCTCACATTGCAAAATACAACCATGCTTTCCTAACAGTCCTCCAAAGTCTTAACTCATTTTCACCATTCACTCAAAAGTCCAAAGTCTCATCTGAGACAAGACTAGTCCCTACAAACCTGTAAAATCAAAAATGAGTTAGTTACTTCCAAGATACAATCAGGGTATAGACATTGGGCAAATACTCCCATTCCAAAAGGGAGGAATCAGCCAGGAAAAAAAGGGCTATAGGCCCCATACAAGTCCAAAACCCAGAAGGGCAGTCATTAAATCTTCAAGCTCCAAAATAATCTCTTTTAACTCAATGTCTCACATCCAGGGAATACTGGTGCAAGGGTGGGGGGGGCTCCCAAGGCCTTGGGCATCTCCTCCCCTGTGGCTTTGCAGGGATCAACCCCCATGGCTTCTCTCATGGGCTAGTGTTGAGTGCTTGTGGCTTCTCCTGGTGCATGGTGCAAGCTGATGATGATTCTGCCATTCCACAGCCTGGAGAACAGTGGCCTTCTTCTCGCAGCTCCACTAGGCAGTGCCCCAGTTAGGACTCTGTGTGAGGGCTTCAACCCCACATTTTCCATCTGCACTGCCCTAGCAGAGGTTCTCTGTGAGGGCTCTGCTTTTGCAGCACGCTTCTGCCTGGACATCCAGGCTTTTCCATACATCCTCTGAAATCTAGGTGGAGGCTCCCAAGCCTCAGCTCTTGCATTCTGTGCATCCACAGGCTTATCACCACATGGAAGCCACAAAAGCTTATGGCTTAAACACACTGAAGCAGTGGCCTAAGCTGTCCCTGGCCCGCTTTTAGCCACAGCTGGATTTGGAGCAGATGGGATGCAGGGACAAAACCACATTATTCGTAGTCACCACTAGTTAAATATTTGATTGAATAAATGAATAAACAGTGGCTTCTAGTAGCAGCTTACAACTTCTTACGCTGTGAGCAATGGTAGAAATTGGCCACTTTTATCCATAGATTTTCACATTGTTGACTCAATTCTTCTCACTCCTGCAACTATGCTATGGTAATATAGCTATTAGATTCTCTAGACCACTTCCTATGAGTGACTTCCAGCATGTTTTTTTTTTGTTGTTGTTGTTGTATGCCTGAGAGGAGTAATTCTCAATCCTGGTAACTCATAGGGTAAAAAGTGTTCTAAGTAATTTGTTACTGATAATAGTAGAAAGGTCACAAATTTGCAAGATACATGTTATTTGTATTTATTAAGTGAAGTTTATAGACAGTGAAATGCACACTCTCAAGAACATAATTTAATGGAGACTTGACAAATGTACAACTACCTGACAGCTATGCCCATTAATAGAACACTTCCATCATCCCAGAAAGTCATCTCTTACCTCCATTTAATCTACAACTTCCACAGGCATTCCCTGTTCTGATTTATGTCACCATAGATTAGTTTGCCTGTTCTTGAATCCTTTTAAAAAAATGTTTTCAACTTGTAGTTTAGATTTAGGGTGTACATGTACAAGTTTTGTTACCTGGATATATTGCATGATGCTGAGGTTTGGGGTACAACTGATCCTGTCACCCAGATGATGAACATAGTACTGAATAGCTAGTTTTTCAACCTTTCCTCCTTCTAGTAGTCCCCAGTGTCTATTGTTGCCATCTCTATGTCCAATCATTCCCAAGTTTTAGCTCCCATTTTCAAGTGAAAACATGAGGTGTTCAGTTTTCTGTTCCTGCTTTAATTCACTTAGAATAATGACCTCCAGTTCCATCTATTTTGCTGCAAATGACATTATTTTGTTCTTTTTTATGGCTGCATAGTATTTCATGACATAAACATACCACATTTTTAAAATTGAGTCCACCATTAATTGGCACTTGGGTTGACTCCATGTCTTTGCTGTTGTGAATAGTGCTGTGATTAACATATGAGTGCATATGTCCTTCTGGTAGGATGTTTTATTTTCTTTTGGATATTACCCAGTAATGCTGGATCACGTGGTAGTTTTGTTTTAAGGTCTTTGAGAAATCTCCAAACGGCTTTCCACAGTGGCTGAACTGATTTACATTCCCATCAATAGTGTATATGCATCCCTTTTTCTCCATGCTTCACCAGCATCTGATTTTATTTATTTTGTTTTATTTTTCTAAAAATAGCCAATTCTGACTGCTGTGAGATTATATTTCATTGTGGTTTTGATTTGCATTTCTCTGATGATTCATGATATTGAGCAGTTTTTCATATTTGTTGGTTGCTTGTATGTCTTCTTTAGAGAAGTGTCTGTTTGCATCTTTTGCCTATTTTTAATGGTTTTATTTTGGTTTGTTAATTTAAGTTCCTTATACATTCTGGATATTAAATCCTGGTCAGAGGCATAGTTTGCAAATATTTTCTCCCATTTAATTATTCTATTGATTGTTTCTTTTTCTGTGCAGAAGGTCTTTAATTAGATCCCCCTTTCAGTTTTGTTGGGTTTTGTTTGTTTGTTTGTTTGTTTTTGCAATTGCTTTTGAGGACTTGGTCATAAATTATTTTCCAATGCTGATATCCATAATGGTGTATCCTAGATTTTCTTGTATGATTCTTATAGTTTGAGGTCTTATATTTAAATCTCTAATCCATCTTGAGCTAATTTGTGTATATGGTGCAAGGCAATGTCCAGTTTCATTCTTCTGCATATTTCTAGCCAGCTATCTTAGAACCAATTATTGAATAGGGAGTCCTTTCCTCATCACTTATTTGTGTAGACTTTTTCAAAGATCAGATGGCTGAAAGTTTATAGCTTTATTTCTGGTTTCTCTATTCTGTTTCATTGATCTAAGTGCCAGTTTTTGTACCAGAACTATGCTGTTTTGGTTACTGTAGCCTTATATTTTTTTTATATATATATATATATTTTTCTGCTTACCTAATTTTAATTTTATTTTTTTAATTTATTTATTATTATTATACTTTAAGTTGTAGGGTACGTGTGCATAATGTGCAGGTTTGTTACATATGTATACTTGTGCCATGTTGGTGTGCTGCACCCATCAACTCGTCATTTACATCAGGTATAACTCCCAATGCAATCCCTCCCCCCTCCCCCCTCCCCATGATAGGCCCCTGTGTGTGATGTTCCCCTTCCTGAGTCCAAGTGTCCTTTGTAGGGACATGGATGCAGCTGGAAACCATCATTCTTAGCAAACTATCACCAGAACAGAAAACCAAACACCGCATGTTCTCACTCATAGGTGGGAACTGAACAATGAGATATACTTTGAATTTTGATACATGATGCCTCACACTGGCCTTTTTGCTTAGAATTGCTTTGACTATTTGGGCTCATTTTAGTTCCATATGAATTTTAGAATAGTTTTTTTTCTAGTTCTGTGAAAAATGGATGTTGGTAGTTTGATAGGAATAGCATTAAATCTATAAATTACTTTTGACAGTATGACCATTTAAGTGAGATTGAGTCTTTCAGTTCATGAGTATGGAATGTGTTTCCATTTGTTTATGTCATCTATGATTTGTTTCAGCAGTATTTTGTAGTTCTTCTTGTAGAGCTCTTTCACCTTCTTGGTTAGACGTATTCGTAGGTGGTGGTGGTGGTTGTTGTGTGTGTGTGATTTTGTAGCTATTGTAAATGGTATTGTGTTCTCGATTTGGCTCTCAGCTTGAACACTACTGGTGTGATAGAAATATTCCTGATTTTTGTACATTAATTTTTGTATCCTGAGACTTTACTGAGTTCATTTATCAGTTCCAGGAGCCTTTTTGGTGGAGTCTTTAGGGTTTTCTAGGTATACAATCACATTGTCTGCAAAGAGGGACAGTTTGACTTTTTCTTTTCCTACCTAGATGCCTTTTATTTCTTTGTTTTGCCTGATTGCTCTGGCTAGGATTTTTAGTACTATGTTGAATAGGAGTCATGAGAGAGGACATGCTTATCTTATTCCAGATCTCAAGGGTCATACTTCCAGTTTTTAATCATTTAGTACAGTGTTGGCTGTGGATTTTTCATAAATGGCTCTTATTATTTTAGGGTATGTTCCATCAATGTCTACATTCTTCAGGGTTTTTATCATGAAGGGATATTTGATTTTATCAAAAGTTTTTTCCACATCTATTGAGATAATCATAAGTTTTTGTTTTCAATTATATGTGGTGAATTACATTTACTGATTTGTGTATGTTTAATCAACCTTGCATCCTGGGAAGAAATCCTACTTAATCATGGTGAATTAACTTTTTGATGTGCTACTTGATTCTGTTTACTAATATGGTTGTTGAGAATTTTTGTATCTGTTCTTCAGGGATATTGGCTTGGCTTATTGTTTTCTTTTTATTGTTTTTGTGTCTTTGTCAGGTTTTGGTATCAGGGTAATGCTGGCTTTGTAGAATGAGTTAGGGAGGAGTCCCCATCTTTGATTTCTTAGACTAGTTTCAGAAGAACTGGGACCAGATCTTTTTATGTCTGGTAGGACTTGACTGTGAATCCATCCGGCCTGTGGCTTTGTTTGGTTGGTAGGTTTTTGAATTATTGATTCAATTTTGAAACTTGATATTCATCTGTCTAGAGTTTTAATTTCTTCCTGATTCAATTTTGGGAGGCTGTATGTTTCCTGGTATTTGTCAATTTCATCTAGACTTTCTAGTTTATGTCCATAGTAGTGTTCACAATAGTTCTTGAGAATCTCTTTAGTTCTGTGGGATTAGTTGTAATGCCACCTTTGTTATTTCTGATTGTGCTTATTCTGATCTTCTTTTATTCTTTGCTAACCTAGCTAGCAGTCCCTCAACCTTGTTTATTTTTTCAACCTTTGGTTTCATTAATTCTTTGTATAGATTTTAGGGTCTCATTTTCATTTGGTGCTGCTCTGGTTTTAGTTATTTCTTTTCTTCCGCTAGTTTTGGGGTCAGTTTGTTCTTGATTTTCTAGTTCCTCTAGTAGTGATGTTAAATCATTAATTTGGGATCTTTCCAACTTTTTGAGATAGGTATAGTTTTGCTGTCTCCTAGAAATTTTGGTATATTGTGTTTCGTTTTCACTTATTTAAAATAATTTATTGATTTCTGCCTTAATTTCACTGTTTACACAAAAGTCATTCAGGAGCAAGATGATTATTTTCAATGTAATTGTGTAATTTTGAGTGATTATCTTGGTATTTATTTCTATTTTTATTCTACTGTGGACCAAGAATATGGTTGGTATCATTTAGATTTTTTTGAATTTATTTAGACTTGCTTTATGGCTGAGCATGTAGTCAATTTTGAAGTATATTCCAACAGATGAGAAAAATGCATATTCTGTGGTTACTGGATGGAGTATTCTGTAGATGTCTGTTAGTTCCAATTAGTCAAATATGTAATTTAAGCCCATAATTTCTTTGTCAATTTTCTGCCTCAATTATCTGTTTAATGCAGTCAATGGGGTCGTGTAGTTCCCCACTAGTATTGTGTGGCCATCTAAGTCTTTTTGTAGATGTAGAAGTACTTGTTTTATGAATTTGGGAGCTCCCATGGTGGGTATGTATAGATTTAGGATAGCTAGGTCTTCTTGTTAAATTGAACCCTTTATCATTATGCAATACCCTTCCTTGTCCTTTTTTACTGTGGTTGGTTTTAAATCTGTTTCTATCCAATATAAGAATAGCGACCCTTGCTTTTTTTGTTTTTCATATGTGTGGTAGATCTTTCTCCAATTCTTTACATAGAGCCCATGGGTGTCATTACATGTGAGATGAGTCTCTTGAAGAAAGCAGATAGATGGGTCTTTTAAAAAATTCAACTTATCACTCTATGCCTCTGAAGTAGAGTACTTAGATCATTTGAGGGAATAATTTTGAGGTTAATATTGATATATGAGGTTTTATCCCATTGTGAATTTGTCAGCTTGTTGTTTTCTAGTCCCTACTATGTGGTTGCTTTATAGGGTCTGTGGGCTATGTAATTAAGTATGTTTTTGTGGAATTAGCTATTTTTCTTTCATTTTCATGTTCAAAACTCCCTGAAGGATCTCTTGTAATTCTGGTGTAGTTGTAACAAATTGTCTTAGCACTTGCTTGTCTGAAAAAGATTTTTTCTTCTTCACTTATGAAGCTTAGTTTGGCAGGATATAAGATATAAAATACTTGGTTGGAATTTATTTTCTTTAAGAATGCTTAAAATGGCCCCCAATCTCTTCTGGCGTTTGAGGTTTCTGCTGAGAAGTCAACTGTTAGCCTGAAAATATTCCTTTTGTATGTAATTTAACTTTTTTCTTCAGCTGCCTTTAAGATTTTTCTTCTTCAGTGTTTGCCTTGGACAGTATAATGACTATATACCTTGGTTATGCTCATTTTGTAGGGTATCTCACAGGTGTTTTCTGGATTTCTTGTATCTAGATGTCTATCCGTCTAGCAAAAATGGGGAAATTTTCTTGAATTTCCCTCAAATATACTTTCAGTTTGTTTATGTTTTCTCCTTCTCTCTCAGGAATACTAATAATTTGTAGATTTTGTTGCTTCATATAATCTTTCTTGAATATTTTATTTACTTTTTAAATTTATTTTTATTTCTTTATTATTTTTTATTTATTTATTTATTTTGACTGGGTTAGTTTGAGAGACCAGTCTTCAGTCTGAGATTCTCTTTTTTGGCTGATCCATTCTGTTGATAAAGCTTTCAACTGTATTTTGAAAAAAATTTAAGTGTGTTTTTCAATTCCAGAAGCTCTGATTGATTTCTTTTTAAGATGTTTATTTCTTCTTTCATTTTCTGGATTGCTTTAGAAGATTTGTGTGTTGATTTTCAACTGTTTCTTAGATTTCATTGAACTTCCTTGCAATCCTTGCTTTGAATCCTTTATTTGTCACTTCTGCTTATCTGTCATTTTGGTTAGCTACCATTGCTGAAGAGCTAGTGTACTCCTTTGGTGGCGTCACTACATTTAGATTTTTCATGGTACCAGAAGTCCTTTGCTGGTTCCTTCTCATCTGGAGATGCAGGTACTTCTAATATTTGTAATTATTTTCATGCAGGTAGGAATTTTTCCCCTTGTCTTTCTTTTCCTAAAATATTATTATGATTTATTTATTTCTCTTTCCTTTTCCACTCCTTCCCAGGGGGTGTGACTATAGAAAATGCTGGATGACGTCTTTTGGGTTTGCTTCTAAAGCTGTATGCAATTCTGTCAGCATGTTTTTTTTACTGGGCTGTGCAGTCTGACCTATAAGCCAGTCCATGGCACTTATGGGTAAGAATGGGCTGTGGCCAATGTGGCTGGGTATCTACTAGCCTTGTTTACTCAAAGAAACTCTCTGTTGCTCAGGCAATAGGTTGATTCATGGAGTGCCCAGTGGGCTGAGCACCCTATTCAGCCCTTGGGGGTTGTGGAGAAAGATAGGCAGGGCTTGATCAGACAGGTTGGCCTACAGGTCCCCTGATGGCAGGCACAAGTGCCAGTCCCAATAGAGAATACAGTGGGTGGCCACCAAACACACAGACATGTCCCTAGGTGTGGAGCTGCAAAACCTTCTCAGCCTCAAGTTCTCTTCATGGGCAGGGGGTACAGCCTGAACTCCTAACCCAGGGGACTGAGTGCTTTAGTACCTGAAGATCTGCATGATGAGCATGGACTGTAGGGGCACCCCTGCACCAGGGTCTCTGTACAGGATGGTTGGAGCAGCACAGGCTTCTAATCTAAGTAAATGAGTGCTCTGAATGCCTGGAGATTTGCCTGTCTCTCCGTAGAATGGTGACAGCCTCCCTACACCAGGATCTCTGTATAGGAAGGATGTGGTAACTCAGGTTACTAGTTCACATGAATGAATGCTCCAAATGCCTGCCGATTTGCCTATGTGTAGAGTGGAGATGGCTCCACTGCACCACAATTTATATCCAGGAAGGGTGGGGTGGCTCAGGCTGCTGTTCCAGGCAAGTGTATACTCCAAATGCCTGGATTTCTGACAGGGAGTGGAGTGGAGAGGGCTCTGGTGCACTATAACCTCAGGGGAACAAGCTTTGGCACCCAGCAATGACACTGACAGGCTGGTTTCAGGTCACCAAGCTGGCCCTGGCTGCAAGTCTCACTGCCCAGAAGAAACTGAGGCTGTAGCAGCTCTCCTCCCACTCCAGGCTTATGATGGGGACAGTACAATTCCAGCTCCTACTGCTGAGGTGCTTTCCACAGTTCTGGCTGCAGCATCCCCTACCTAAATCCAGAACAGGAGCTCTAATATTTGGCCCAAGACTAAAATGCCAGCATGACCACAATGCTGGGTCACCAAAAAATGGTTGACTTTGTATGAGCTCAAATTAAAAATAGTGTCTTTCTCTTGGTCCCAGATTTGGGAAAATGCCTGTAGCTTTTCCCAGTGTCTCTCTTTCCTCTAAACCTCTTCTCTCCCCAAGTTAGCTCCAGGACTTTGGGGAAACAAAGTGCTCTCCCTCAGCCTGGGTTGTTCAGATCCTCACTGGAAAGGTAAGTCACAGAGGAAGGCTTTCTGCTTTTGTCAGTACTGAGGCTTTACTCACTTTTCGCAGCTAGATGTCATAAAAGAAGATGTTTGCCCATATTCTGCTCCCCAGGATCTCCTTCACAATTCTGATGGATTTCGATTTTCCTTCTTGAATTAAAGCTCACAGAGTTGATCTTTATTTTATTTATTATCTTGCTATTTCCAAGTGCCCGAGACATGCTAAAAGCCAGGTGGAAAAAAGGTGCTTTTGAGATTTATGAAAGTTCAGTGATATTTTGTATATGAATTCTATTCTTTAATGCAACAATTTTGAGATTCATGCATGTTGTGTATTTCAGTATTTATTTTATTTATTCATTGCTGAATAGTATTTCACCACATGAATATAGCACACTTTGTTTACTAATTCTTTTGCAGATGAATGTTTGGGTCATTTTTAATTTGCAGCTACTATGAATTAACCTTCAATGAACATCTTACACATCTTTTATTAAAATGATTTCAAGTATTTTTTTGTTTTTTAAGCAACTAAAATAGTTTTTATTTTTTTCAATTGCTTGCTAATATTAGAAATACAATTATTTTACAGATAAATATACAAAACATAAAAAATACAATGACTTTTGTGCATTAACCCTCATACACTACTATAATGATAAATTCATTTATTGGTTCTAGCAATTTTTTCTGTAGATGCAAAAAGATACCTATGTATACAATCCTGTTGTTCATAAATAAAACTTGCCTCCCATCTTCCACTTAATTATTATGCCATTTACTTATTTTTCTTGCCTTATGGCACTAGCTAGAACTTCTAATAGAATGTTGAATACAAGTGCAGAGAGTGTAGATCCTTGCATTGTTCACAGTCTTGGCTGGAAAGTATTCAGTTTCACAAATGAGTATTATGTTAGTTGTAGGTTTTTCATAATTGCATTTTATCAGATGGAGGAAGTTAAATTCTGTTCCCATTTGGCTAAGAGCTTTATAATAATTGAGTATTGGATTTTGTCAAATGCTTTTTACTGTATCTATTGACATAAAAATGTGTCTTTTGTTAATACTGTTAATCACTTGAGTCATTTTTGAAAGTTTAACCAAACTAAGATTTCTGAAAAAAATTTTACCTGTCTCTAATATACTATATATTGCTATATTTAATTTGTTAATTGTTTTACTAAGAATTTTTGAATTGCTGTTTGTGCACTTTTAATGTTAATATTGGACTTTAGCATAAGTGTTAGGCTGGCTTCACAAAATCTGTTGGGAAGTATTCTTCTCTATTTTCTGATATATTTTGTGCAAAATTGGTTTTATTTATTTTATTTATTTATTTTTTTTTTGAGACAGAATCTCACTCTGTCTCCCAGGCTGGTGGGCAGTGGCACGATGTTGGTTCACTGCAACCTTCGCTTCCTAGGCTCAAGTTATCCTCCAGCCTCAGCCTTTCAAGTAGCTGAGCCCACAAGCGTGAGCCACCATGCCTGGCTAACTTTTTTATTTTTTGTGGACTCAGGGTTTCACCATTTGGTCAAAGCTGTTTTCAAACTCCTGAGCTCAAAGCGATCCACAAGCCTCAGCCTCCCTAAGTGCTGGGATTACAGGCATGAGCCATGGCACCCAGTCTAAGACTGGTTTTATATGTTCTTTAAATAGGATAGAATTCACCAATAAAACTATCTGTGCTTACTTTTCTTTGTGGAAAATTTCTATTTTAAAATTGAATTATTTTTAACAATTTATATTTCACTAAACTTTTAAAAAGACACTTTTGCTTTGTTATTTGTATTTATTATTTTCTTGTTTTTAATTTTATTGTTTTCTGCTTTTTTATTTTTTCTTTTTACTATTTACTTTAGTTTTTAATTTTTTTATAGGCTTATAAGGTTGAAAATCAAATCCTTGATTTCAAATCATTTTTTTCTTTTTAACATAATCATGTAAAGCTACACATTTTCCTTTAAGTACTATTTTAAGTACATTTTCCTTTAAGTAGTATTTCCTTAAGTACTATTTTAACTGCGTCTAGTAGATATTGATATATTTTATTTTTCTTAACATTCAGTTTAAAATTCTTGTTTTTCTGTGATTCTTCTTTGACCCACGAATTACTTAAGAGTGTTGTTTAATCTCCAGATATTTGAGGATTTTTTTATGTCTATTTTTTGTAACTGACTTCTACTTTAATTCAGCTGTAGTCAGAGCTCTATATAATTTCCGTCCTTTAAAAGGCATTGAGACTTGGTTTATGGCCCAGTATATTGTCTTTCTTAATGACTGTTCCATGCAGACGGGAAAAGAAGGTCTATTCCGTAGTTGTTAGATGCATTATCTATAAATGTCAATTAGGTCAAGTTGGTTAATCAAGTTGTTCAAATCTTCTGTATTCCTATTTCAATTAATACTGAAAGAAATGTACTGACATCTCCAACTACAGTGATAAATTTGTCTATTTTTATCATTAGTTTTGTCAGTTTTTGTTTAATGCATTTTGGAACTCTGTCGCTATGTATCTACATATTTATAATTGTCATGCATTCTTGATTACTTATTCCTTCTCACATTATGAAATATCTTTATTTCTGCTTATATTTCTAGTTTTTCCACATTTCATTTCCATAGTAAGGTATGTCTAGTCTTAATGTCTACTCTGTCTTATATCGATGCATTCCTACTAGCTTTATTACATTTACTTACTATTTGCATGGTATGTCTTTTTTCCCCCATCCTTTTACTTTCCTCTTATTTGTAACTTTATATTTAAAATATCCTTTGTGTTCTCTTTTTCCTATCTGGTTTTGTTTCTCTATTCTTCCCTTTCTGATTTACATTGTGCTTAATGCATGTTTCGGTATTCTATTTTCATTTCTTTGTTTTTTAAACTTTTGTTCATTATGTATCATAATATATTATAGTCTGCTTACAGTTAATACTTTACATAAAATGAAATTAATAGAAGAAATAAAAATGTAGTCTTTTAGTAGTCCTTTATATTATGCATGTTTTACCTTTTCCTGTGCTTTTTTTTTTTTTTTTTTTTTTCCTGTAGAACTGTATTTCTATCTGCTGTTAGCCTGGGTCTGTTTCAGTTTTGCCCTTACTTCTACAGTGCTTAGGCTTGTAGAGTCTTGCTTTGTGCATGTACGTCTTAGCCCTTCATTGAGAACGGCACTGAATGTCGGCACGACTTTTACACTCCTCCCCGCTCCCCCAAGCTTCCGCTTCTCTGGTGAAATGCCCTACAAATTACAGATTCCGTAGTATTGATCTCCTATCTCTGGATAGGAGATCGAGAGATAGGAGGATAGACTTGGCTTCTGCCTTCTTAATTGTGGCAGAAAGCATGAATAAATGTGGGACAAACCTCATGATTGCTTTCTCTCAAGAATCACAGTCCTGCTCTTCTTGCTACTTAATAAGTACCTAAAAATAAATACCTAAAAATATAAAAGACTACATTTTATTTCATTTATTTATTGCCTTATGTATTTTGTTTAATTGTATGGTAACTCACAGTAAGAGAGTGAGTCTCGTACTACGTATTTATTCCATCATGGTGGAAAACTGAATTCCTTGTACTTTACTATTTTAAGATAAACAAGGTAGATTAAAACTTCTCCATAAAATAAGATCACATTTATATTTTTAAAATTTCAATGTAGATTTTGAGTGTCAGAGAATTAGATACTGTTATAAACAGCATTATGCTTTGAATAAACACAGACACACCTTTGACAATGTGCCCTAGAAATGAGTGCTATCTGTCCTGGTTCTGAAGAGGAGATTGAAAGCTGTTTCTAAAAAGGAGTCGGGGTATTCTAGGATGTTGTTCTTTCCAACACATTAGAACTTTTCATGCAAGTTCAAACCCTAAGCTGCTACAGGAATGTTAAAGATGAGCTGATCTGTCTTCTAATGTTGTTGCCCACTTATCACAGTTCTAATATTTTCTTCGCAGTTGCTTATTTGAGTTCTGTGGATCTTTTCAGGGATTAAGTATGCTACCACAATAAATGCAAATTGAGTGACAAATTTGCATTTTCAGTTCCTAATTTATTGTACATCAGAAAGACTAGCCCTTGTGGGAACAATAAAGCAGGTATTCTCAAAGTCGGTGTATCAAAATTGTTTTGTATGTAGTTGGTCCTTGCAGTCCTCATACTGCAGCATAAACATCCTCTGCTCCCAGTTTCATGGAGCATCATTCCTGTTTTATTCTTGGGACCATTTTCTAAGAGTTGTTTTCAGTGCCATTTCCTTATTTCATGGAAAGGGATGTGTTCAGGGTAACAATGGATAGTTTGTTCATTCATCCAATGTTATCATAAGATGGGTATCTCCCAGTCTCTTATTTAAATATTAGACAAATGCAGTGAACACAAAGTCAAGGTCTTGTTCTTTTGGAACTCATAGTCTAGCAGAATCACACTAACCCAGAAACCATATCACCATGAATTTGCATCAAGGTAAAAGTCTAACTAGGAGTACTTAGTAGAGAAATGTCTTCAATGGGGAATCTGCAGCAAGTTTATAACTTGCTTTCCTCTCTCTCTAAGGTGTGTGTTTCATCAGTGAACCAATATTGGAGGTAAATTCTTCACAGTATGTGGGCAGGGTGAAGGTCCTCCTCAGGTTTTTGTATTTGAATTAACCACTTTAATAAACACATCCAGGGGAGTATCTGGGCTCACATAAGCCTAAGTTACTCTCTGATCACACAGCTCATGTTTTGAAATACTCTGAAGCATCTTATATACATGTCCACTTTGGTGACATGTCCACTTTGATATATACGAAGTGAATACTTTTACCTAAGGGGTTCACTCCAGGGGTTACCTTGCTCCCTTCACTTTCTGTTTGAATTCAGTAATTTGGAACTTAACAAAACTGAAAACTTTTTCATGCATGTTATATCTTTACCCTGTTGATTAGAAATTCATGTATGCATAAAAATCCTAGTTATTTGAGATATGTGTGAATATTAATGCAAACATAATCTCATGCTACTTCAAGACAGACAGATGACAGTATTTAATTTTCCCACTGTTTTCAGGAATGAAATACTTTACATGAGTGAAATTTGCAAAATAACATATTTATCAAAGACTCAAAATATTTAACTATTTTGGTGGAAATCTATTAAAATTACACTTTTAATAAGCAGTACTATGAATTTAATGTCATAGTTAGTTCATTATGAGAATTAAAAAAAAATTGCATATACAAGACCACATGTCTGTCAGACTATTTAGTGTTTCTGTTGCCTTCTTATCTTTAACTATGTCAGTGTCTGGAAGCTCCTCTTCATACCTTACCTGTTAATAATCTCTCTGGATTAGTTTGGCAAATAATATTAGTTTTCTAATGAAAAAGGTAATTAAGATTACTGAATAAGTAATTTTGATGTTATAACACAAAGACAATAGAATAATAAGGGCATAAGGGTTTTGTGGCTTTTTTTTCATTGTAGAGCATGACATTTAAAACAATTTTTCTTCGTAAAGCATGTTTGTGTTTGGATTATTTGCTACAATACTGACCTCTAGGCATATATATTTATGTGTATCTATTATATATAGTATGTGCATATTATTATATATAAAAAGGTTATAATTATATGACCAATGTTGCTTCTAAGTGCAAGATAAAACTAAACAAAGTTTCATTTCTGAAGAAAAACATTACTTTTTTATGAATAGTAATAAGAATGTCAAAAGAATTAAAGAAATGTAGAACAAATGTTAGTATACTTATGCTAAGATTGGCATCCTTACTATGTCATTTTTAGAAATCCATGTCAAACTGCATATTAGATGTTAGAGAATAGTCACAGTTTCAGCACCATAAAAGTAATAATTTTTCTTATTTACATACTCAGTGAAACTGGGAGATAGATTACAGTAATTAGTAGGAATCCAAATCTTATAGTACATTATAGTTGTTAATGGGTCATTTTAATGTTCATACCTAACCACATGGGACTTATTTTAGAAACATTAAAAATGTCCCTAGCCCAAGCTAAGAAAAGTGTAGAGTGATCAATGGACTATTCTCTCCTATAATGGTAGTGATCTAACAATAAAATAGACTGTAGAGGCAGAGCTCAAAGTGACAGCATTGGTAAGTGTGAGTCACCGGGAGAACTCTACACAGGAACGAAAGTATCAGGTGGAACACAGAAGAATGCTGTATAGCCGTGTATGTGCCTTCACCAACCAGACCGAAAGGTGACAAGTGAGTCTTTTGTCAAGTATAGCTTTTGGCATTAAGAGATATTAATGCGGTCGGGCGTGGTGGCTCAGCCTGTAATCCCAGCACTTTGGGAGGCCGAGGTGGGCGGATCACGAGGTCAGGAGATCAAGACCATCCTGACTCACACGGTGAAACCCCGTCTCTATTAAAAATACAAAAACTTAGCCGGGTGTAGTGGCGGGCGCCTGTAGTCCCAAGCTACTCGGGAGGTTGAAGCAAGAGAATGGCGTGAACCCGGGAGGCAGAGCTTGCAGTGAGCCAAGATCGCCAGTGCACTCCAGTCTGGGCAACAGAGCGAGACTCCATCTCAAAAAAAAAAAAAAAAAAAAAAAAAAAAAAGAGAGAGATATTAATGCTTTTGTCAGCTCCTCTGGATCCCTCTTGCTGGTTTTATGTGTCCATACAGCAACCTCTACGTGTTAGCTGTTGCAGCTTACTCCAACAACATTCTTCAGAGGACTTGGACTTGGACTCTTAAGTGCCACTTCCCTGGAAGCATCTTAGAATTTCGTAGCACCTGGGGAGGTCTGTAGCTATTGACTGACAGAAGACAGGGTACAAAAATCTGATTCCTGGTCCTGGCGGGAAGGAGGAGTGGGAAGCCCTATGTAGTCTTTAATCTCTAGAGCTCCCCATGAGATCAGGCTGAGGCTAGGGCAACACTTCTCCCGATCCAACGTCTCCCACTGCCTTCCCTGTTTCTCCCGGCACCATTCTTCTGTTAAATCGTTTGTGTGCAAATCCTTGTCTAAGCATCCGCTTCTGGGAAACTTGACCTAACACAGAAGTGGTATATTCCTTTCTACCCTTTCATTGCCTTCCATTCAAGGATCCTCAAAATAATTTTTAACACCACGCAGAGTGTTGTTAAAGCAAACTAAATGTGGCCTGAGAAAGACTGCGTACTTCTATATTTGAGTCCTTGTGGATCAATAGTAATCTAATTTAGGAATATGCGTCTGTAACAATGGTTGAGTCTTGGCCAATCCCAGAAGTCATACTTCAATCACTCATACACTGCTAAATGTTCAAACTGTATTCAAATAAGGCAAATACCAACCTGTAACCAATCCCGCTGTTTCTGTACCTCACTTCCGATTTCTGTAGGTCATTTTCCTTTTTTTGTCTACGAATTTGTTTTGACGACGAGGCATGCCTGGAGTCTCTCTGATTCTACTAATTCTGATTCACGAATCTTGTTTTTGTTTTTGCTTGTTTTTTCTTGCTCAATTAAGTCTGCTAAATTTAATTTGTCTGAAGTTTTAACAGTGCTATTTGTGAAACAAATAACCAAATCATAATCTTGGGGAGGGATGAAAGTCTTTAATTCTGACTGTCTTTATTGACCATAGAGGGATTTGAGGATTGTTGTCAGAACTAAAAGACAGGTGGAAGAGAAAATAAGGGCAGGGTAGGTTAATAAGGGTGGAAAAAAAAATCGAAATCATGATTCAATAAATATTTATTGAATATTATCAATATTGTAGGCTTTTTTCTAGGCATAAGAAATATGTTTCTTGCCCATGGAGCTTATATTTTAGTTGGAAGAGAAGTGAGAAAACAATCAAATAAAAGAAATTTTGTATTTGAAGTAGCAGATGGCTATCTTACTCTGAGCTGTTTTAACAAAATAGCATAGACTTGGTATTACAAACAACAGAAATTTATTCTTTCAGTTCTTGAGTTGGGAACTCTAAGATTTGGTATTTGGAGAGGGTCTGATTTCTGGTTCATAGATGGTGGCTTCTTGCTGTGTCCTCACATGGTAGAAAAGGGTAACTAGCTCTATGTGGTCTCTTTCACAGGGGCACTAATCCCACTCCTGAGGGCTCCACCCTCATGGTCTCACCACTTCCCAAAAGTTCATGCCTCCTAATACTATCACCTTGGAGGTTAGGATTTCAATATATAAATTTTGGGGGGACACAAACATTCAGACTATAGCAATAGCTTTAGTGATGGTCTCAGGTTCAATGAAGTCCTTCTTGAATAAAATGTTAATTCTCCCCTTTGCATTCATGACAGCTATTGAGGGAGGGAGAAACCTGACCATGGTGGAAGCCTGTTTCCTCCAGTGCTGCTTGTTGCTGTGTCTCCCAGGCACATATTGCATGACCTGACCCTCAGTGAATGCAACATAAATCCTGCCTATCCTTGACTTCATTGAGAAAGTATTGGAGATTCAGCTCAACCACAATGTAGATAAACCAGCCCTCATTCTGAATTCTCACTTGTTACAAACCCATTGAGACACCACTTCTACAGAAACCACAGACAGCTGTCTGCTTTTTCTCCTCTCCCCACTTATGAAACTTGATCTTGATCACCCATCGCTTTGTGTATTCTCTTTCATAGAGGTATTTATGTATTGTGTTGTTGCTAAAAATGTTAGTACTGTATATGAGAAAGAGCCAGAAAGGGTGGATTTTTTTTTCTTGGATCAGCAGCTTTTTTTTCACTCCCAACTTCATAGCATATGCTCTGACTTCACATGATGTTAGTTTGCCAGCCAAAGGAGCTCCTCCGCTGACATTCTGTAGAAGTCTGCTTCTCAGGGTGATTGCATCAGTAGCTGATCATTTAATAATAATAACAGTAATAATAGAATATTAAATTGGGCTCATAAGAAGTCACAAACATACTTTAAGTAATTCTAAATATTAGGCATATAAATTGCACACTCATATGGTAATTATTTGACAAAGGACTTGTCTTTGACTATGGGTCCATGATTATAATTCTGTTTCTCATATAAACCACATCCATAATGCATTGTCCACAATGTTCTGTTTTACTTCTTTACAATGAAACAAACAAAATCTTAAAAAATTTGCAAAGTAATACAGATCTAGAATTCTTTTACTTTTTGTGAATTATTATTATTATTATTATTATTATTTATTTTTTTTTTTTTTGAGACAGAGTCTCGCTCTGTCGCCCAGGCTGGAGTGCAGTGGCGCAATCTCGGCTCACTGCAAGCTCCGCCTCCCGGGTTCACGCCATTCTCCTGCCTCAGCCTCCTGAGTAGCTGGGACTACAGGCGCCCGCCACCGCGCCCGGCTAATTTTTTGTATTTTTAGAAGAAACGGGGTTTCACCGTGGTCTCGATCTCCTGACCTTGTGATCCGCCCGCCTCGGCCTCCCAAAGTGCTGGGATTACAGGCGTGAGCCACCGCGCCCGGCTTGTGAATTATTTTTACCCTTCTTTATTCCAATGCAATTTTTTTCTGACTAATAGTTACCAAGTCTTTGCAAAACATTTGATTTATTTTTATAGGCACAATGAACTTCCTTTTTTAAACGTTCATATTGGCATACTATTTTATTTTATTCTTTTAAAACAATTTATTATCTAATTAAATTACTTAATTACAATAACAATTTCAAATAGAACAAAAAGTTTTGGAACGAATAACTAAATAAATGGGAAAACAATTCTGTGATCATTCTAGGGATTAACTAAGGAGTTAAGTGTTCCCTGGGAATCATTTTGTTTTACAGAGGAAGTTGAATGGGTTAGTTATTTTGGATAACTGTTTATAGAGAGATAAGAAAAATTCCATAAGATATGTTCTTGTCCTTCAAAGATAAATGAAATAGACGGCACTAGAAATGAGTTTGTAGAAAGAAGTGGGGCAGAACTACTAGGTGAAATACTCTTTTGGAAAAAGGGAATAAATACTGCAAGCACTCCGATGAAAAGACTCAGAACACCAAAGTTGGGCCACGTTTTCTGATCCCAACCTCCAGATCACACATAAAATATGAACCAAATTCTATTGTTCCACGATAAAGTTCACAAACACACTGCCTCCATGAAAGACCTGTCATTTATATTGTGAGATTAAAGTACTGGGAAGGTTCCCCCCAAATTATATCTTGGAATTCTACAATTACTGAATCATTCATTGTCTTCATTGCCTTTCCTCTTAGGCTTTTTTATTAATTTTGAATCTCCTGATCATTGTAGCACATAAAATTTCAAAGTACCTGTCTTGAAATAATGTCTCAGATTTCCTCTTTGAAAGGGCTAAAACAGTATAAGAACACTGAATGACTCTGTGTGAGTGACGGGGATGGATAATAGGAAAGGAGTTATAGAAAAGAGCACAGAAAAGAAAAGGTAGCCAGCCTGAAGCATAGTCTTATCTGTTTCACAGTTTTCTGGGTGCTAATTCCCCCACTATTCATTTTATATTACAGAAAATGAACTACTGGATAGAGATTGATGCCTTTAAGACAGTCCTACTTTCAATCTTCTATCATGGAGAATAGCCAATCAAATAAGAAGTGAGACAAGTCAAAGTAAGCTTTTTTAAAAACAATGTTATCTGTGATTTTGGTGAAAAGATACATTTCTCCATTAAAACTGTATTTACTTTAAAAAAATGTCAATATGGTTTGTGCCCCATTTATAGCACAACATACTCGGATGATTCATCATTGCCACCAGATATAAAAATTGCAACTTTTTTTATTTTCATCAAGTTACTATTTTGACATGTAAAGAAGAGTCATTTTGTAAAATTCTAAACTTTTACAAAGGTAAGAAATGGTGAAATAATAACAACATTTGTCTTCCATCAAAAAATATTGACATGATATTACTATAGCAAAATTGGTTTGTGTTCCGAAGTATGTCTCAAAGATAAATCAGACTTTAGATTTTTTTAAACAATCTAAATTGTTCTTCTGATATTAATGTCTATAAAAACATCAGGACATACAAGTGCAGAGAAGAGATTCTATAAAGTAGACATAAAATTTGGATAAGATCCTTGAAATTCCCTGAACACTCATTTGACATATTTGACATTGACTCAAGTCATTTTCAAAGTATAATGTGACATATTTCATATTTCATTAGTGTCTAAATTGTGGACTTCTTGGACAAAAAAAAAAAACCTTTGTAAATGGCTAAGAAATATGTGTTTACTGTCTTTGCAAGATTCTATTCAGAGAACTGGGCAAAGAAAGGGTGTACTATGTGAATGAAAAAATAAAAATTTATATAACAAATTCATGTAATGGAGAAGAGCCCAGAATGATTAAAACATTGGCAGCAAATGCTCTTAGCAGTGAAAGTGAACTACGGTCTACTAGTCAACAATTTCTGAAGTTGGAAGTCTATCTCACTTCTTGTTTCTTATCCATGCCCATTAACCTCATGCCAAAATCAAACACCTAGTGCCATCTGTCTAATCAGACTGATAAAGCAACAGGACTTGGAAATACAGATGAGGCTGCTTTTCATACTTTTAAAAAAGTCTTTATTTTGATGTTGTTAAGGAGGGAAAAAAATGAACCATAAGCTAAATGTGACTTAATTTAATTGGCTTTAAAATAGTAAATTGAGAAATAATAATAATTCAACTCATTTGTTTTCAAACTGATAACAAAATTCAAATTCACCTCATACTTATTAAGCACCTACAATATTCAAGACATGTTCCAGGCAAAATGAAGGAACAAGGATGACTGGTGGAGAGTAAGCAGTCTGCATGGTGTGCTGGCTGGCTGCGGTGGCCTTGTGGATCTGGGACACTGAAGGAACGGCTGTCCTGGGAGGAAAGGCTGGCAAAGCAAGCCGGGATCAGTGGAATGGCTTGAGCAGGAGGCTGAGCAGTATGGGCTTTGGGCTACAGGTAAGGAGAATCCTTCACAGGTTTCTAACAAGGGAGATGAGCCCATTAAGGGTGTTCGACTTGATGCAACCCTTATAGGAATCAGTAAGCACAAAACTTCATTCCATTTCACTTTGGTGAGTTGAAGAGGGGCAAGGTAGGGGGGAAGAAGAAAGAAGAAGAAGAAGATACAGGCATAAGAGTGAACACTAGAGAAGCAGGAAAGGGGAGAAACATATTCTGAGCAAGGAATCAAAGCAGGACTAGGACGGAATAGGAGGCTTTTGTTTTAAGAGACAGAGTCTCGATCTGTCACATTGGCTGGAGTACAGTGCTACAATCCTAGCTCACTGCAGCCTTGAACTCCTGGGAGCAAGTGACCCTCCTGCCACAGCCTCCTGAGCAGTTGTGATTACAGACATGTGCCACCATGCTTGGATACTTTTTAATAATTTTTTTTTTTTTGTAGAGATGAGGGTCTCACTATATTGCCCAGGCTAGTCTCAAATTCCTAGCCTCAAGCAATCCTCCCACCTCAGCCTCCCAAAGTGCTGGAATTACAGGCATGAGCTGCTACAGTCAGCCTACATAAGAAAGTTAAGTAAATGTTTAGTTGAGAATTAGGTGGAAGACATAATCTGCTGCTCCTTTGAGCTGGGAGCAACTGAGAACTCACCCACCATTTCCTAAACTAGAAGTTAAACTGGTGACCTGCAGTCAACAAGGCCCTAAAAGTTGGATTTACTTTATTTATTTATCTGTTTTTAAACTTATTTATTTTTAATTTTCTGTTTCTTTTCATTTATACATCTTAAACATATTTTAAACTTGAGTGCCTTTGGGAGGCTATGCCATTCTGCAGTTCAACAGTCCCTATTTACTTACATCCATGTTTATATGCCAGCCTGGCTTCTGTAGGCACTTAAGTTTGTAGTTCCAACTAGGAAATAAAGACTTGTTTGCTGAAGATTAATACAAGATATTTGTATCTCTGTACACCTTAAAGTTAAGAGTATTAAAACACATATGTTTAGAAATTTGGAAAGATATGTTGTATACTTTTCTCCCCCAATATTTACAAAAAGAGTAGTGGATACTTTTGAGAAATATATCAGATGTTCTCAAAGTGATTGTCACGCTTTATCAGCAGCCATTAAAAGAGCATCTGCCACAAATATTTAGCCTCTCTGATGTTTTTACACAGTCATTTGTACCACTTTGGGCAGAAATCACTTGGTCAAATCTCAAATTTCTCATTTTCCTTTTCTCTTGCTTCAGGAAAACTAGTAGATTTACTTTCCCCTTGTTTCTTACTTTTCGAAAAATAATAGGAGCCAATTAAAAATTTTTGAGAAGTATGTTATAGTATATTCTTATGGTTTTTGGCATGGTTGCTTATCAACAAAAAATAGCTCTGATATTGGCCGACATAGTTAACTATATTGTCAAGTACACTAGTCTCCCTCTTACTTTCATTCAGATCTGTGCCCCCAAAATATCTACAATTGTTTTCTTTTGAGTGTTAATGGCATGTGACTCGTCTGCCACTCTCACCATGAAGAATGCTTATATTCATCTGTGTGCGATTAAGGTAGAAAAAGACATATGTAATTATGACGGGTCTGCATTTGACTACTAAGTAGGATATTTGAAACATTGAAGGTCTTAAGACATTATGAAATTGTGCACTTAGGATGGGTGAATTTTATTGTATGTCTATAACACTTTAATTAAAAACATTTTAAAGTGTAAGATCTAAGACCACTAGATAAACATGGCAGAGAATACATGCATTTATGTTTGCCTCCACTTCAAATCCTACCAAAATAAATGTAAAGAAAGGAAAAAGTTTTAAATCTGTAGCAGCCAAGTGACCAGAAGTAGAGAAAACAATTAAGAAGAAATGCTAATAAAATTCAGAATGACTGAAAGTGAAGAGAAGAACCTAAATCCTACATGCCTGCAGAGATGGATACCAATATGTAGTCAACCACAGGGCCTCAGAAAATAACAATGATAGATGGTCTCAAAAATTGTTTCGAGTACTCCAAAATGGAGCCACTGAAGTATGGAGTTGAAAATAGAGTGATCAAGAGTTAGACCAAAGAAGGGTCAGCCTGTCTTTGAAGATTTGTAAGAATGACAACTCAGACTTGGTTCAAGATTATTTTTTTCCCATTGGTACTAGCAAATCATTCCCAAGTTAATTCCAAAACAGAGATACAAGGGAGTACCCAGCTGTCAGGGTCTCTGCATTTCTCCCCGACAAGTACATTGGAATTGTTGGAAAATAGCTTCATGAGCAGGAAATTCACAAAGCAGAGGATTCCTATTATCCTATTATCATTCAGAGATCTGTCTAGGGTCCTAGAAAGAAATTCTTGCCAAGATACTCTTTTGAGTTCAGTAAACACCTGCAACAGACCTAGAGATCTTTCTGAGCATCCCTTTAATCAACAGAATTATATTCTTTCTGTCTATAAAATTGTCTGACATTATTTCTTTGATAATTGCTCTTCCCACTCCACACACTCAAACTCCCCTGGAAAAAAAATGTGCCCTTTTTCTTTATTCTCTCTTTTGGAACTTCTATTGGCAGTATATTAGGTCATTAATGACCTTGTGAAATTGCTGCTATTTCATCATTTGATCTACAAAAATGGTAGTTTCATATGATTCAACCTAACGTATCTATCCATAAATGTATCCACATATATTTTTTTCTTCTCTGCATTGTCTCTGTTTTCTCTAAGTTTTCTCTTAGCATTTATTGATTTTCAGCTCTACCTTTGATCCCAGAGTCTCTCCTAAATGTCTGATGATCCTAGATTAAAGTCTACATTAAATAATGAAGCACCTACAAGCCAAGTGTACACTGTGTATGCTTAGCAGTGACTTGTGGGTGGGTGAGCTTCCATGTAGGGAGTGGATACGTGAATGCAACGATTTCATTGGTAAAATTCTAAATTTTAGTGTCAGTTAACATTTTCTCTGACACTGTACAAAGAAGGATCTTTTAGTCTCTGCTCTCAGTTGATAGGCCTGGCTGCTGGTTCTCTGAAAAAGAGGATGAGATCTTGATATTTTGCATGCATATTTTTGCTCAAGTCCCCTGTTTTAAATCTAGCTTTATTCTCTGTTTTCCATTGTGTCCGGTGTTCCCAAATCCAAAGGCTGATTTATTCAATGTATGCAAAGAGTCAATTCTTAGTCTCTTGGAAGAGGTGGTCACTGGGCTATTTGGGAGTAGAACTAGGATCCTGAAGGCCCAACTGTCCCTTGTGTGGCCTTTCACCTTGAGGTGAGCCATCTCTAGGTCTGTTGTAGGTGTTTACTGAACTCAAAAGAGTATCTTGGCAAGAGTTTCTTTCTAGGACCCTAGACAGATCTCTGAATGATAATAGGATAATAGGAATCTTCTGCTTTGTGAATTTCCTGCAATGTAAATCATTGCAAAATTTTGGAACATGAAGAATAAGGAATAGATACTAAAAATATTCTAGATGGAAAAAAATTGGTCACATACACAAAATAAAGAATATGAAGTGGTGTTGGTCATCTCACTAACACTGGAAATTAGGAAACAATGAACAATACTCTTACTATGTTGAGCAAAAATAATTTTCAACCACCAATTTTCCCCCAGCCAAACTGGATGAAAGAATTTTCAGATGTGCACTATATACATATATGTGTACATATGCATACATGCACATACACACACATATATATGTATGTATTTCTTTTTACCCTCTTGTTCTTGCACTACCTCAAGAATATACTGGGGGATGTGTCTCACTAAAATAAAACCGAAGAGAAAGACATGAGATACAGGGTCCTGACACTGGAGGGAAATGAAGGAAATTCCCAGAACAAGAGCAACGGGAATGCAGCTATGCATTTACCCAGGAGAGTAAGCGGTCAGTGTGGACAGGGGAGTCAAAGCTCCAAGAAGGGAGCACTCATTAACAAAATAGAAATAACTGATTATCCTGTACATTCCACAATTTGCAAAGTGGTATTGAGGGGCTGACAGATGATCAAAAGTAATTATAGGTCAATACAAGAATAAAAATATGGAGAAAAGTGAGGCAACTTAATTAAGAAAAGTTTTATCAGAAAGTAAAATTAGTATTTCCCACTATTTGGATCAGCAATAAACAATACTGCTTTGTAAAAATAATGTAAATATTGAATATTGACATAAGTCCAAAATGTGAAATATAACTGAACTTTGTTAGGGAGAGAAAACAATGAACAAGGATAATTGTGCAAGAGAGTTAAAGCCTTAGCTACTAAGTAAGAAGCCAAAATATAATATCAAACAACAGCTTATAGCAGCTTACTTTTTTTTTTTTTTTTTTTTTTTTTTGATATAGAGCCTTGCTCTGTCATCCAGGCTGGAGTGCAGTAGCCCGGCGATAGCTCACTACAGCCTCAAAATCCCAGGCTCAAGTGATCCTCCCACTTCAACCTCCTGAATAGCTACCACAGGTGCATGCCACCACGCCCAGCTATTTTTCCTTTTTAAATTTTTTTGTAGAGGCAGGCTCTGGCTTTCTTGCCCAGGCTGGTCTCGAATTGCTGGCCTCAAGCCATCTTCCTGTCTTGGCTTCCCAATGTGTCATGATGAGAGGTTTGAGCCACTGCACCTGGCCCTAGCTTACTTTTTAATAGCTAAATGCCCATCAACAAATAGTTGAATGGATAAATTAAATAGTGATATATCCTTATAATGGACTAATAGTCATAAAAACCAACAAACTGTTGATTTACGCTCAAAATGCATAGATATCAAAATGATTACACTGAATGAAAAAATATTGAACAAACTTACATTATGATTCAATTTATAGAAATCTCTAGGAAGAATAAACTAACGTTTAGTGATAGAAAGTAGGTCAGTGGTTACATGGGTCTGGGAATAAGGGGGGTATGGAGGAAAGACTGAGTTTCAGAGAGGCATGAAAAAGCCTTTGGGGACGACGGGAAAGTTCATTATCTTCACTGAGGTGATTATTTTATGGGTATGTGTATGTGTGTGTGTGTGTGTATATATATATGTCAAAATGTATTAAATTGTAAACTTTAAATATCTGTGGCTTATCATGTATTAATTATACCCTAATAAAGCTGCAAAAATAGGCCAGGTGTGGTAGCTCACGCCTGTAGTCCCAGCATTGTGGGAGGCCGAGGCAGGTGGATCACTTGAGGCCAGGAGTTCAAAACTAGCCTGGCAAACATGGCAAAAATCCATTTCCACTAAAAACACACAAAAAATTAGCCATACATGGTAACTCATGCCTGTAATCCTAGATACTCTGGAGGCTGAGACATGAGAATCACTTGAATCTGGGAAGCGGAAGTTGCAGTGAGCCAAGGTCTTGCTTCTGCACTCCAGCCTGGGCAACAGAGAGAGATTCTGTCTCAAATAAGTAAATAAATAAATAAAGCTGCAAAAGTAGATTCTAAAATTAACAAAATAAAGAATTTCAATTTAATGATTATATTTTAGCAGAAACATAAATAGCAGAAAACACCTCTAAGGTGAAAAATGGCAGTCTTTGGGAAGCAGGACTGGGGAAAAAGAATATACTGCTTGCTCTTAATGAAAACCTAAGAGTACAATTTCCTTTCCATAATTATGTACATGCATTCCTTTGATAAAATTTAATACATTTTTAGGTCATTTTAATAAAAACATGTACACAGATACTATATACACTGATACGTACTCACGTTTTCCCCAAAGTAGACAAGAATGCATATTTCAGAGGTTGACTTTTGTGTCTGGCCCTTGTGGCTCAATAAGTAATTAGTAATTCAAAATAATGGCAAAAACTGCAAATACTTTTGCACCAACCTAATCGAAAATGGATGAGAAGGGCTCACTTTAAGTCGACTGAAAGTAGAGGTTCATGAGGAAAAAATCTTTACTTGCCTTTTAAGATTATATATTTTTTGCCACTCAAATGCAAATTCAAGAATGCTGTAACTGGTAGGTTCTAAGGGAGAGTAGTTTGGTAGAATTGGGCAAATACATCTTACACAACTTTAAAGGTATATTTTTCCAATCTGGACCAGCTTTCCAAAATTTGGAAGCTTCTGTGTTTGATTTTTCCAACGGCCAGTCACCTACAGTGAAAGAGGGTCCCCGTCAATACACCTGATGATTTGGCTCCTAATATTTCACTGGTTTTGAATGATACTATGTCCTGAGTATATCCACAGCATGACATTGGATATGTTGGATCAAACTAGGGACTTCAGAGGGGAAAATTATGTTTTCATAATGAATATTCACTTAAATGAATAAATATATGAATAAACATACTACAATCAATATATGATCTATAATAACACAGTGGCTAGACAAAAGCATGTAAAGAAGGACAGCTAAGCACAGCTAACGTGGGTTCAGGTGATATTCCCATCACACTGTTCATTCAACTTTGTGCCACAAGTTTTCTTGTATTGTGACTATTAACTGAAACATGTATAAGGAAGTTCTTTAGTAAACAATACATGTAGCAATTAATTAATTATACTTTTACCATGGAATGTAATGGTAAATGTTCAGAATAATACACTTTATAGTAACTTTAAATAAAAATTGGTCATAATTTTGATCATTGTAGCATTGCTTCTGAGTCTGATTTTGATAATAAACTTTATCAGCAACTTATTAAAAATTTAAATAACTTGTTAAGTATTTCCATCAAATGAGCTTTCTTCATGCGGAAAGACCTAGAAGGAGATTTAAAATAAAACAGAAAATCAACCACTTGGACATGATGACTTTATTGCATACAGAAACAGACTCTGCTCCTTTCAAAGTCATTGGAACCTGAGTAGGACACCGTGCCCATCCCCCCAATTAGTAAAAACATATTAGTAACTCCTTATTTCATTATCCATAACCTTTTTTTTCAGAATACATTGGTACTTTGCTTAGGATTAACTGGACTTACACTGGTTACAAAAAAAAAAAAAAAGAAAGAAAGAAAGAAACTAGGACAAAACATGAGACCTATGCATATGGAGACGTCGACCAGAAAGTTGATGAAAGCTACGGGTGGACTCTAATCTGGCTAAATGAATCAATTTCACATTCTCTATTAGACCTTTTTAAAAACCCTTCACTTTCCTGCTGGGAGGCGGAGCTTGCAGTGAGCCGAGATTGCACCACTGCACTCCAGCCTGGGCGACAGAGCGAGACTCCGTCTCAAAAAAAAACAAAAAACAAACAAAAAAAACCTTTCACTTTCACCTGCTTCCCCAAACGATCACAAAGAGCCACAACTATGCCCAGATGGATGGAAATAAAGCACTTTATAAGATTCTTTATTATTAAACTTAATTCTTGTTCATTCTCAACAGAATTTGTTGGATTTACACACAGAGAAACAGTTTCCAGAATACAAATATGTTTGATTATTACTGATAAAAAAGTTAATGACAAGAGATAGGAAGAAAAAACACAAAACTTCATACACTGGAATATACCTGAACATTCACTGGCTAGTTTTGTGTTTTTTTGTTTTAGTTTTTTTGTTCTGTTTTTTTTGGTTTGAGGATGTGGGAAGGCATGCAGGTTTTGGCAAAGGAAGTCAAAGACTTAGAGATGAATTCATGAAAAGATCATGACCTTTTCAGATGACTGGCTAAGGACATCAATTATAATATGTTGGTCTGTATTAGCACAGAAAGAAAGCAGAAGTTCTATGTCCTTAATAGCTTAGCAGAAAATAAATAGTCATGTGGTACATCTTAACGTTTGTAAACAAAACCCAGAAGAATTAAAAAAAATGTTCCTCATTAAATTTAAGGTATATTTTCTGATTAGATTACATGTAGCAAACAATTCTTCAGCAATAAGACGGTCTTTTGCTTTTTATGTATTTGAAACAGAAAAATCCTTTTATTTCACTGGTTTTGAATGATAAGGCTACTGATATCTCTAGAGCCACTGTGGCACCAGACATTTTACAATTTGAGTCAGTGAAGTTACAGAGAGAACAAGTGACCTACAGTATATTCAAAACAGTGTAATAAAAACCCAATTCCCTGACAAAGCCTTCCAAACAAGAAAAATCACAGGTACCATGGCAGGAACATGATGTGTGAGAGACACTGATTATGCTGTGAGATGGAGAACATAGACTTAGAGGTCAGAAGTGCTTGGCTTAAGTAGAAGCCCTGTTACTTGCTTGAAAAGAGTGCAGCCTGGGGCAAACCTTTTGAGCTTTCTTAGGTGAAACATCCACCTCTATGCCTGTCCTTCACCTTCTCAGAGTTATTATGCAGAGATCAAATAACACATAAAACTGCATCATACTTTATAAGGTGTTATGCAAACATAATGCATTATTTTTTCTCTCTTGGGTAAAACTGAAAAAAAGCTCAATTATAGAATCAACCTGAAAACTTTTTAACCTAAAGTTTATAAGCTCCTGTAATTAAATCCTGCATTAGTTACAATAGAAAAGCAAATTTTCTTTCTGCCGTTTAATCTTTTATAACAATATTCTGAATAAAAACCAATCTGATTAGTTTCTTTGAATGATTGTGAAGAAATTCCATGTTATAGGAAAAATACTTTTAAAATTTAATTTTCATCATTTTGGTTTGGGGAGTGGCACGCTTTAATGGTAGTAAGATAAACTTTTAATGAACAGAGAAAAACTGAGGTCAAATAAGAAATATTATGTCACATAAAAGTAATAGGTATTTCTTCTTATTTAAGACACAATTGGTATTTCCACATGAATTTTAAGAATTTCATCATAAATACTGATGAAGAGACCAGTCTCACCCGGTTTATTGATTATACGGAATTACAAGACTGAGAAATATCCAAAAATTCAAGTTTGGAATTTCATTTTCATCTTTTTTCTTGATGATTACAGCTTTAAAATAATTAAAATAACTACAAATATCCATCTAGAATGCTAGAACTAATAAAGCAATTTCAGTTTCATGACCTCATTCGATACTGTCTTATAACAGTCATTTTGTGTTGCTTATAACAGAATACCTGAAACTGGGTAATTAATAAAGTAAAGAATTGTATTTCTTACAATTCTGGAGGCTGGGAAATCTAAGGGCATGGGTTGGCTTCTGGGGAGGGCCTTCTTTCTGGTGAGGTCTCTCTACAGAGACCCAAGGTAGCAAGAGCATCACATAGTGAGAAGGCTGAATGTGAGGGCATGCTTGCTCAGGTCTTCCTCTTCTTATAAATCCATCAGTTCCATTTCCAGGATAAGCTATTAATTCATTAACCCACTAATCCATTCATGAGACAGAGCCCTCATTATCAAATAAACTCTTAGAGGCCCCACCTTTCCATAATGTCACATTGGAGGTGAATTTTCAACACTTGTAATTTAGGGTACACCTTCAAACCATAGCAAATACTTACACAATCAAGCATGGCAAGTTTTATCACAGTGATGACTGTAGTTGCCTGCAGCACAGATTTTAAGGAAGAACCATTAACGATCTCCAAACCTTTTGATAGAAAGGCATGGGTCCCTGGTCACTGCATAAGGTCATTGCATTGAGTGTATAATAATACTCAAACTGCATGTTCATGTCAAACCCAACTGTAGCTCAATGTAAAGAATGAGATTGCAACAACCCAAGATCCCATGTCTGTGCATAGATTAAAAAACACTTGGACACATTGGCACAGATCATTTTATAGTCCGTTACAAACAGATAGTGTTGTGCCCTGCCTTACATCACAAGTGCCTCCAGTTTAGGAAGTATGTGTTTTCTACAGAACGTGTGAGGCTATGCACATAGTAGGAAACTTAGTTTTCATTGACTATATTATTATAAGTCAGTAAGCATGGGCTCAGGTTCCTCATTAGAAGGGTAGCTTAATAATACCTGCCCTTACTGTCTTAAAAGTACATATGTTAAGGTAATGATGTTCCACAAATATTGGGTGGTTTTAATACATTTTCTGCTAGACTCCATCCTCCTGACTCTAATTTGGCCTTTTCCTTTAGATAATGCTGCCGGACCTAATATCATTTCAAAGCACTCAGAGGCTACTTCATCCTGATATTTAATGAGATGGGCTACAAGCCCCAACCAACACATTTTCTTTTCAACAGTCATGCAATTGCCACATCATTCCCATGCATGGATCTGAGTCTGTTTAAGGTCGAAGGCACATCACCACAGACATAAGCAAACTTCACCTCTCCTATCCTCTCGCTGTGAGGGTAAGAAGTCTTCAACTCAAGATGTCCTTAGATCAGCGAAAAAAACAAACAAAAGAGCATATTCTCTCTTCTGGGTTTTCCAGAAAATCAATGATACCAGCATACCTGCAGGCATAATCCAGTCATTATTACATGTATTCATGATATTTGAGTAAATGGTTATTATTAGTTGGATCACTCCTGAAGATGCACCACCATAGCTGCCACCAATGTTCTAGATGATTTCTAAATTTCTTTCTGGTCTGAAATGCAGGATTCTTTGTTGGGTCCTGGGGATTCCAGCAGGAGTTGGCAAAGTGGTGGGACAGTTGGGCTAGTACAATCAAATTTTAAAAAAGGGATAGATTTTCCTTAAGCTTTCAAGTCATAGTGTTCAGTGGAAGCCAAGGCTGCTTGAGGATGGTTGAATCTGTCCTGGCTAAAATGCTTCACTGAACCCTCAGCACGTTAGGTGTGCCTGACACCCTGGTGTCACTCAGCTGCATCATGAACATGCATGCACATATACACGTGCACTCACAGAAGAAAAATAAGTGCCCTCAGTAACAGAGATTTGTCAATTACCAAATATATTTAATTGATGTAGAATATCTCATTGGGTTCTTACACCTATCAAAGTTATAATTGTTAGACTTGGCATACTCTATAACTAAAGAATGCACAGTTTACTGTTTTCATCGAGTGATAATTCTGTAATGTCTCCAGGGTTTTTGTCTGAACATGTGACCTCATAACATTTCAATATGTTTATAGTAATAATAAAGTTTAATAAATTAACTACTTTGTTAATACGTTGAAAGCCAACTCAGGCTTTGAATTAGATATTTAAAAATTTGAATGTCAATACAAACACGACCAGGAAGAATATGCAAAAATTTTCTTTTTCATTTAAGGGGCTAACGACTATGTAAACAAATATATCTAAATAACATAGTGTTCTAACAGTGGTAATAATCACAAGCATTATTCTATGTCATCACTGCTTGTGCTATCATCAATGGAATACTTACATCAGAAATGGATCAAGTCAAACTCTAGATACACTTCCTCTTGACATCTTGGGAGGAACATATATAACATTGGAAGAAAGCCATTCCATGCTGTCTATGAAATAAAAAACATTTTTCAGTGAAATTGATGCAAAGGCATTGGGAAGCTTCAGAAAAAACTGTTGCATACATTACAGAAGGTATGTATTTTCTTCTATTACCTTTTGCTGATACCATTTTCATCAATAAAGGTCTTTGTCTGGCTGCAAAAGATACAAACAAAACCCTTTTTATATCATAGTGAGAACAACCTTGATATAATTCCTCTGGCTTTGAATTATAATGTATGTCATCAGTAACGTAAGTTGTTATAATTTACTTCTGACATTAAGATGTTGCTTTAGGGCACATTGTTGCAAATATATCCTATTCACTTTCTTGCCTTCTAAATGCCCTTCATGTTTCAGTAAAACAATCCAATCAAAACTAAAGACCAAAAACACTGTAAAACAAATCAAGCATACAAACAGTTTCTAAGCATTCCTGTTACATTTTAGCCCTTTAGCCAGAGGCTTTAAAATTTCTTAAGCTGTATATAGTAGTTTAAGTTGGCAAACAGGACACAGAAAATGTCATCATGAACATTGTTTTCAGTCAGGTTCTGAAGGACTGCAAGGAAATACCTGGGGGATAATAGAATGATTTGGATCACAGGAAGCCACCCCAGGTAAAGCTCTCAAAGATCATATTCAAGGTGAATTAACCACATTCCTTCCTCTTGGTGCAGGACCCTTGTGACTGTAACCTCACACTGGAGCTAGCAACCAAGCCCACTGTATCCTCTCTACTGAGATGTTCCCAATAAGATAGAGAGGCATCCCTTCTGAAGGGTTTGATTTATTTCTTGTTGGTGGCAAAAGAATTTGAAGCCGTTAAGAGATTTCCACCTATAGAGTGTCTGGAATATAGATTTTTAAAAAATTATTTTTTTTTGAGATGGGGTCTCACTGTGTCAACCAGGCTGGATGGAGTACAGTGATGCAATTATGGTTCACTATAGCGTTGAACTCCTGGGCTTAAGTGATCCTTGCACCTCAGCCTCTTGAGTAGCTGGGACTACAGGCACATGATGATCACCTGGCTAGGATTTTTATTATTATTGCTCACGATGATAAGCTATATTTCTGAAGCAGAACATTAATTCACTGTAGGAAATGATTGCCAGATGTTCATTGCAAAAATGTCAGGCCACCAATGAGAAAAGGGGTGACGATTTTTTCTGTATTGATGCCTTCTTTCCAGAGTCCAAGGGAGGTTTTAATATTATCAAGTGGAATAATTTAATATTATTCTTCAATATTTAAATATTCTACGTTTAGACAAATAATTTAGAGAAAGTCTGTGTGTATACATATATATGCCTGTATAATTTTCCACTTACAAAATGACCTTAGAGTTTTAGTCCTTATAAGTAACATCTTCCCTAATTTTAATTTTTCTATGTAGTACGTAAGTCTTGTGAGACCCGTTCACTACTATCTATGAAGCATCTGCTTAGCATGAAACAGTACTGTACTAGGTACTGGCAACACACCAGTGAATAAAATAGACATGGTCTCTGGCCTCATGGAGCAAACATTCTACTTGGGACAGTCAAATGATATAGAAGTAAACAGATAAAGAATATACTTTCTGATAAATACTATGAAGGAAATAGGCTGATGTAATTCAGACTGACTAAGTGAATGTTGTCGCTTTACACTGTCAGAAAGACTTCTAGAGAAGTGACATGTGAACTGAGATGCAGATAGCCGACTAAATTTGTTCAGTGCAAGGACCAAGTACTTCAGAGGATGTGCAAAGGTATAGGGAAGGAACAACTGGCTCATTTGAGAAATAGGAAAATACATAGGCTATGGAGGCTATTGCATAGGGAGCAAAAGGAAGTTGATATAAGATGCAGGTAGGGGCTGATAATGGGAAAAAGGGAAGAATTGTAGATTTGGTTTTGAATGCAATAGGACATTGTTGAAGATTTTAAGAAGGTTAAAGGCATCATCTTACGTAAGTTTTTAAAAGATCACTCCGGTTAGTTTTAGATGATGGCACAGGGAAGCAAAAGTGGAGGGAATGAGAGAGGGAAACTATTAGAATAAAGAAGAGAGATGGAAGTAGTGTGGGCTGGAAAGCTAGCCGTGGAAATGCAGAGAAGGGTCCAGATTTGGGTATGTATCAGATGTAGAAACCCCACAAATTGCTGATGGTTCATGCTAGACACAGTTCTACAGTGGCCTCTAAGATTCCTGTCCCTGGCAATATGCATGCCTTGTATGGTCTCTTGCCCCTGAGTGTGAACAGGACCTGTGACTATGATGGGATACTCATTCCCATGACTACAGTATATTTATTATATAGGACTTCCTCATAGCACACTGAAGGGAAATTTTCCTGCTGGCCATGTTGTAGGAGGACCATGTGGCCAGGACCTGAGGGTGGATGGCCGCTAGGTACTGAGCATAATCCCAAGTAATAGGGACTTCAACTCTACAATCACAAAGATCCAAATTCTACCAACAATCTAAAGGAGCTTGGAGGAGGGCCCCAAGCCTCACTTGAGATGGCAGCCCAACGGGCACGTTGATGACAGCCTGTGACACCCTGAATGCCAACCAGTGCCCTGACTCCTGATCTGTGGAAACTGAGAGATAATAAATTTGCATTGTTTTAAGTTGCTAAGTGTATGGTGATTTGTTGTGTGGCAATTGAAAACGAATACATAGTTTGTAACAGAGAAGATCAAAGATAGGGATAAAACAGGAAGTTCAAGATTTTTGGCATTGGTTTCTAAATACCATCCTCCACTAAAAGAAAGAGTGTCCCTTGGAAAAATAGCTGATTCTGGGGCTAAATCAGAGAATTAACAAAAAGATCCATAAACATATGTTTGTGTTACAAAGTAAGGACATATTCAAAAAATGAGGGGATAGATCCAAAGAGACATTGGACTAGATTGGAGGGGACTTCTGCTGGCCAACTCAAAGACCACCTGAGCAGCAAAATCAATAATGAATAATGGTTTATGACTCATTAAAATATCAACTCATAAGTCTATTTTATATAAATGAATGAAGAGACAAGTAAATTAGGGAGAACTGATAGTTCTTCCTTCCAAAAGAATATCAATACATTCTGAAGGAGTTATGAATATAGAAAACTCACCATTTGATAACCATCATAGTCATAATTGATTCAGATGGGAGGTATAAATGGATGCTAAGACTTTAGGATGGAGACTTGACAAAAAGCAGTAGATCAGTCATGGTCCAAGCAGGAAAACAGAGTCATAAAAAGATTACATATAGCAAATATTTATATATAAAAACATAGACATACATATGATTTTTGACAGGCACTTAGCCTTCTGCAATTATGAAAGTCAGTTAAGCGATTTAAGCAAGCTGTTGTCTCTGTGATGCTGGAGCTTTGAAGTCCAAAGTGTAGGCAGTAGGCAAAAGGAAATAGATATAAACTGAATGGCAAGCAGAGCAAGCCGAAATTCACAAGCATAAGCTGCAGATCAGAAGATGAACTGAAACCTGTGTCAGTTCTTGTTGCTTCTGCCTTTGATGGTATGGATGTACTGCAGAAGTCAGGGCCTTCCTACCTGGCTCGCAGGTCAGAGAAGTTGAAAAGAAATCAGGAAGAGGTGAGCAGTTGCAGTCCTGGCTCCTGCGCACCAATGAGCTAGGCCAGTGGGTGAGTGACAATGTGAGAGATACAGAATGAGTGCAGCTTTACTGCCACCCTCTTAATTGCCCACAAGAAGGTTGTTGTGGCCCAGACTAACCTGAAACATTCTTGAAACATTCAGCCTAGCCAAGTTAACGCATGACTAAGCCACCATTGGTTTAGATGTGGTGTATCTTCCCACAAAATACTTATCATTTACAAAGGAGAAAATGGTGACTTTAGGGTGAAAAACCTGGCAGACACCAACCTGATGTTTATATCACGTCTGTGGGAAGAATCATCCTATGGGTGTTCTGATGTCCCGAGAAGGGTACAGCATCAATTCTGTGGCACTCCTGCTAAGAATACATCATTCTTTCTGGTCCTGAGGAAACCTCAGGATGCTATCTAAGAGACATCCTACAGAATGAAAGCTCTCTACTCTTTAAAACCATCAAGGACATAAAAGGCAGGAAAAAAGCTGCAGAACTTTTCCAGATTGAATGAGACTAAAGCAACATCAGGACCAAATGCAAAGCTTGATTTTGAATGGCATCCTTGGCCAGAAATAGAGAAGAGATCTAATCAGGGTGATTGGAAAAATGTGACTGGGTTTCAGGTTTGGATTATAGTGATGCATCAGTGTAGATTTCCTGTTTAGGATGATTGCATGGTATTCATGTTGGAAACTGTCTTTGTTTTTGGAAAATACACACTGTAGTATTTAAGGAGGCAGGGGTCACGTTGCCCATACTTATTCGAAAAAATAAGAATGATAATTACGTGTTGTATGTATTCACAAGGAACGAGACATGGGGCAAATGTGGTAAAATATAAACAGTTGGGGAAGCTAGGTGAAGTAGATCCGGGAGTTCTTTGTGTTCTTCTTGCAAACATTCTCTTAGTTTAAATTTGCTTCAAAATAAATTATAAAGAGAATAGTAGAAGGTAAATGAATAAGAATAGGAAAAGAAGAATACAATACTGACAACAATTTTCCCAACTCTTCTGTGAATTGAAGGGTGAGACGTGGGCAGGAATAGTAGAGAAATTTGGTGTCAAGAAAAGATTTTTCAAAAATGGTTGACAGAACTTGTTTGTAAGTTGATGAGAATGATACAAGTGATTGAGAGGGACACGTAGTGCATAATTTCAGGAGCAAAGTCCTGGCAAATCACCATAATGTCCACATGACAAGTAGATGGATGGTCTTTGAGAGAAGCCAGAACATTTGCTCTTTAAAACAGAGAGAAAGCATTTTACTGCTTTTACAGATTCATATTTTACTATTTTTTAAAAAAACTGAATATGAAATACTTAAAAGCAGAAGTGTTGACAGCTATGATAATTAGGAATTAATTTTTAAAAAGGCTAAAGCAAAAATGAATTATAATTAACTTTTAAAATTAAACGTATATGTGTCCATGTTTAAGACTTTTATTTTATTACAGAGAAAGCTAAAACGAAGATGTGCAGATCACTTCCAGCCACCTGGTATACCAATCCCTGGAGAATTTCTTGCAGGGCTTAAGTAGAAATCAAGCAAAGACTACAACTGGGATCCTAAAATTCACCCTAAGAACTCACTGGAAATGAAATAGTTATGGGTTATATCAATAAAAATGAGCTGCATATGAAGTTCACATGCAGAAAAGGCCTAGCAGGGAGGTGAGCCTGTCCCAGTTCTGGGGAAATTTGCAATTCAACTTGGTCAAGTTACCCAAAGACTTGCTGACTTGTGCTGTTGACTCTAAATTTTTCAGAAAGTTGAAAACCAGTTTTCATTTAGAGTAGAAAAATGCTTTGGTTTGACTGGGAATGTGTGTTACTAGTAGAAAAGATCAATTGGGAAATTATACTTCAGTGTCTCAAATACCAAATTCTTGAGGCTTTATTGAAATTTTGTCATTGAATCATCTTTTTCACAAATATCTTACAAATTTAGCATTTTAAAAACTTGGCACATAGGAAGTAGTTATTACTTTGACTTATTCATCAAAGCATGGACTTTTATTTCAGTTCACAAAATTATCCTTCCAAAGAATTAATAAATTTGCCAACATTCCTTCCTTACTTTTACTCATAATCTTTTCTGTATTCTGTTTTTGCTTAAATATATCACATTATCATCTGCTTTACAAACATTCTGTTTCCAGACTCTTTGCTAATAAAAGAAACAGTTTCTATCTATTTGAAGTGTATGCACAATGCTATGTCCACTAGTATTGTTAATTATACAGTGGTGATACAGATGGGCCCTGGCTTAAATCCCAATTCTACCACTTGCTTCATTCTTGACCTTGGAGAATGTACTTATCTTCTCTAGCTTGAATTTTCTCTAATGTAAAATACAGGGGAGGCTGCATCTTGTGATGTATTTAATGGGTGTGCTTCTTTTATAAGACAACTTTCCCCAGGGTTCCACTAAGTATTTTAATTCTTCCTCTGGGAGTTTACTAGGTAATTAGTTTAAATTACATGTATTAAGGTTATTGAGGCTAAATTCTAAGACAGAAAGAAGTAAACTCTTTAGAAATGCAGGGGCTCTGGAATTATTCAGCCATCTCACATTTATCTCTAGGGTTTTCTCTAGTTATCATAATATTTAGCAAATAGTTTAGGGGTGATCTTAGGACCTAATTCTGAAGAAGATTGTCTTGCCCTGTGGTGCGTTCAACATTGGGATGTTTTACAAATTAATGAGAGCATAAACCTGTAGTACCTAGAGGTTTCTGACGCAAGAATGTCCTCAGTCAGTGCTGAGTTATTATTATTGTTGTTGATTATTCCCAATTATTCCTTTTACCAAAAAACATGCTATTTTCCAGAACCCAGCCAAATAATATACTTCATTTTGACAACAGAGTTTGAAAACTGGAAGAAGTATAAATTATTTGAATAACCTTTGCAAACATACAAGGACTCCAAGTTAGGAAGTGTCACTGGGGCAACACCCAAACTGACTACCTTTCTAGCCTTCTCTAGCACTCTGTTTAGTAGAGTTGCTCTGCTGTGTTCCTACACTGCTTCCAACCAGCCTTTCAGATGGCCCCTCATTACCTTGGCTCAATTGTTGATAAGGGCATCACATTGCTTACATCAGAGCAAAAATGTCACTCAATTGATAATTCATTTGTTTCCAATTTTCCACCCAAGTTCACCCTCTCACTAACAGACAGGCATGTGTGTTTTGTGTTCTGATCATTTTCTGTCTCCAAAGAGGTTTGAAATGTCTATGTTGTTCTCCTCTAATGCTAAATAGAGTTCCATTTTTGCTTTGCTAAGGCTTTTTAATTTAAGTACTTTAACTTTTAGCTTATTAATTTTACTACCGCTTCTATACATTTCTAGAGAGGTCCCAGAAAATAGTTTGTATTTCGTGAAAGCCTATATTTGCACCCAGATTTAAAGAAATCCCATCACTATATCTAACATGGACAAAGGCATTTGTCAGTAGTAGAAACCACCAGATGAGTTTACATTATTATGACTTCTCTATTAGTCTCCAGAGCTTTCCACCACCCAGAAATCATTGCACTTTTAGAAAAGCGGTCTAAATACAAACGATTGTCAAAGACTAGCCGTGAAACCCTATTAGGAGCCATGCTATTCATGGCCAATTAGAGCACAATGAGACCTGACATTTTTCTTCATTTAAAACAACTTTTGTCCAGCTTCTTAAAAACAACTGTTAAAATGACCTAGGAGGGTATAGGATTCTAACACAAACAAATGGAAATCCGATTTGTAAAATTATTGTTGCTATGATACTATGATAGTTGTGCTCAATTATTAGATGAATAGAATGAGAGGGGTTCAAAAATATTTCATTGTTTACTCACTAGTAGTCTTCATCAACTCCTGCCAGGTGAGGCAAAATAGCAATTTAGGACACTACCTCTTCAGCTTTTCCTCAAGTGCTTGAGCTACTCAGTCATTCTGAAGTTGGAAGAGATTTGAAAAGTTCTAGTAAAAACTCTCAGATTGGGAGGAATGCCTTTAACCTTTGGGGGATTGGAGAGAAGGAAGGACAAGGTAAAACTGTGGCTGGAGTGGCCATTGAACTATGGATGATTTATAATTTCAAGAAGAAGGGTGTCAAAAACTGATTGATTTTCCTCAACCTGTCTTTGGATCTTCACATTGAATTAAACACACACAACATGAGGATGGAATATTGCATGAACCAAAATTACAGTACGGTTTATGTGAGATTAGAAGAGCTCAGTTCTTCATGCAGCTGTCTCTTCAGGCCACTAACAAAGCTTTGTGTGTGTGTGTGCAATCTTCCTATAAATGAACAGCAATCATCAATGCCAAATTATTCCACAACTCACTTACATGTATGAGAAAACCAAATAGTTTATTTCTGCATTTTTCTGTGTGTAAAGTCTGGAGGAGGTCACTGCAGCAAAGTTTTTCTCATTTACTTGATGGCCCTAATTTTTTGATTTCCTGTACCATGTTTAATTTGCCTACTTTTAACCTGTTCATTCATTGGTTTAACATGTTGCTATTTTTTTTTGTTCATCCATATGTGTTTTTTTAAAATCATATTTTGTGGTTTTTTATGTTGCTACTATCTGCAACCTTCCAGTATAAAAGCTTCCAGGATATAGCCAGAAGCCTGCCCCTGCATTCGACGATAGTATAGTGATGATGACAGACAAGAAAACTAACAATTGTAACAGTGTTGTATGGGCTATGGTGAACAGAGTATTGGGAGGAATGGGAGCACAAAAGAGGACAAACTGATTCGATCTCATCTTGGGAGGTCAGGAAGGCTTCTTTGAGGAGATGCTATGTAAACTGAGTTCTAAATGCTTAATACTTAGATATTTTACAGAGAATTGAAGCAAGAGCACAGGTGTGTCTACAAAATCTACAAGATTGTTATTTCACATTCATTTTCTCTCCTATCCATGTTTGTGGGTTAAACTGAATTACTGTATTCATTCATTTATACTGGGAGGTAGGTAAGCAGAGCAGATCTCCTTACTACTTTTAAGAGTTCCTCACACTGAAATGGAGCCAAGAGAGGAAAAATAAATGTCAGCATAGATGCCAGAAATTGAGAGCCATTAGCCTCAGGTCTGTGATTTTTAAGTTCCATTTCTTAGAGCAATTGTGGTTCAAGGGTTGCTTGAAATAAACAAACTAGTTTAAATGGGACATTCAGGGGGTTCAGCACCATGAAGCATCAATCCACGGTTAGCTAAACCTATTTCTCCCATTCTGCTTCCCAATGAGAGGATGGAAACAGCCTTGACTCCACTGAAAGAGCAATTTATTTAAGACAATCTTGGTGAAATTAATTAAATTCTATGGGCATTGTTTTCTTCATTCATAATAATAATATAAATCTACTCACAGGAATGTTGTAAGGAACATTTATAATTATATTAATTCTCAAGAACAGAGCGAGGCACATAGTAAGTGTTCAATAAATTATAATAATTATCATTATTAGTATTGTCATTATATAGAAAGTGATCTCAGCTCATGCTTCAGAATTTTATGAACAAATTCTCTCCAGACATATTTTACTATGCACTGTAGGAGTTGTAAAACAGAAAGTAAAAGTTAACATAAATATTAAACTTATATACACATTACACACATTTTATACTAACACATTTTTACACTTAAAAACATACACAAAAATTATATTCAGATTTAAATGAAAATGTATTCAATTAAAAAATAGATGCATGCCGGTATTCCCAGCTACTTGGGAGGCTGAGGCAGAATGAGTTGAGTCCAAGAATTTGAGCTACAGTGAGTTATGATTGCACCACTGAACTCCAGTTTGGGCAACAGAGTGATACCCTATCTCTAATAATAATAACAATAATAATAATAATAATAATAATCGCTTCTAATGGGAATATTGGTGTCCTATAATAAGGTCCCCATATTCTAGCCTCTTTTGGAAGACTTAGGCAGAATTCTAAGACTGTCTCCATGACTTCTTCCCCCAGTTTTGTGCCATAATTAGGTTATATTATATGGCAGAAGATTTTGCACATGTAACTAAGATCGCTAATCAGTTGATTTTGAGTCAATAAAAAGAGATTATTCAGGTGGGCTTGAACTAATCGCTTGAGCCATTTAATTGTGGATCTGAAAGTCAGAGCCAAGAGTTAAGGTTCAAAGTATGAAAGTCATTTGACATAAGGAAGATTTTCCCTCTGGACCACACATAACATACAACATTCCATTTTTTTGGTAAAACCCCCAATCTTCTCTTTGGTCTTCGGACATTCCAAAGACCACCTGGTCTGTGTGTATGCCCTGAATTGCAATTCTTCCTTCTCAAAAAAACATTAACTTTAGAAGTTTGTCTCTACTTTTTTATTTTGACTTTGACACTTCTCTGAGAACCCACTTCTGAGTGTCATCAGTGACTTGCCAATGGCCAGGCCAATAGTTCCTTCCACTCACTTGACTTCCCAGGAGCACTGGACACTGTTCACCATATGTTCTTTCTTGAAACATTTTTTTTCTTGGGTTTCCTTGCACTCCTGCTTTCCTTCCTTCTTATTGGCCACTTCTCAGAATCTGTTGCTGGCTTCTCTTCTGCTTGACATTTAAATATAAGAATGCTTCAGGGCTCCTTCTTAGCTATTTTTCTTCTCTATCTACCCATCTCCTCCCTAGATAACCTCATCCAGTCTCATTGCTTTAACTGTAAACTATTAGAAATAACTTTAAATATGTATCTCCAGTCTGACCCCTACTGAAATCCCTAATGAGAATAACCTACTGTCTGCTTAACATCTCCACTTAGATATCTTTTGGGCATCTCAAATTTAATGTGGACACCACAGAACCATTGATTACCTCAACACTTTGACCTAAACTGGCTTCTCTTAGGCTTCTCTATCTCAGTAAACAGTATCATCCACTGTACAGCTTCTAGTACTATCTTTATTCATTTGCTCACATCTAGCATCTAACTCATCTGTAAGTTTTGCGAACTCTACCATCAAAAGCATATCCCAAATCAGTCCAATAATTCCCATATTTCACTTGAACTATGGTCGTAACTTCCCAAGTGGCTTCTCTGTTGCAAACCTGTCACTACATTCATTCTCCACACATCAGCTGAAGTAAACTTCAAGAAGGTAAATCAGACCGTGTCCCTACATATGCACAACATATTTAACCCCCTGCAAAGACTTCCCATTACTCATAGAATAAAATTCAAACTCCTTGCCCTGCATAAAAATCATTGTTTGGCTCCTGACACTAAACTGACTTCATCTCTTGCCATTCTCTCTTCTCTGCTTGCCTGTCCCTTTGTTTCTCACTCCCACCTCAGGGCCGTTGCATTAACCATTCCCTCTGAAGTGAAAAGTCATCTCCTGAGAGGTCTTTTCTGACCATTTGGTCTAAGGAAAACTAACTACTCCATCACTTGAGGTCTGTTTATCTGCATCACCCTTATCTTTACATGTTTTTGTTGTCTTTTATTGGTCTTATTCCAATTCTAGAATGCAAGCCTTGTGAGAGCAGAGAAATAATTTGCTCATGCCTTTATGAGTGTATCCTCAGAGCCTAAGAAAATCCTGAAGTATAGCGCATACTCAACAAGTATCAATTTAATAAATGAATGAAAGCTGAGTTGTTCAAACAGAAAGTAGAAAAGAAAGAAATTGCATATTAATTTCTTAAATACACAAGTAGAATTTTAAAAGACAGGGTATAATAATGACTGAAAATAAAACTTTTTCTTACATTTATTATTTAAAGTAAAAAGTGAACCAATCAAATGCTAAAAATGCTTAGTACTAAAAGTATTAAGATGAGGGAAGTTTACCTTCTCCAATGGAGTATGTGAACTGTTTCCTTACCTTCACAGTGATGGAGACAATGGTTATGGTTTATATTTGATAAATTGGTTAATAGAGCTATAAGCATGTTTAGAAATATGGAATAAATACCCAGAAGAATTAAGAGGGAATGAATTGATTCCCTCACTCTCCCTTGCTGTCTGGGTGCAGGAAAGGGATCTGGGCCACCCGTCAGACAATTAAATCAATTAATTGATTTTTTTTAAACAAGTGTGAGATGCCTGTGTAAGATCTTAACATTAGGAGCTATTCAGTGAAGGATGTATGAGAACTCTTGGTACTATCTGCAACTTTCCTGTAAATTTATTCCAAAATTTAAAACTTATATAAGTAAAAAAGCAAGAGTTTGATAAAAGCATTAGTATATTGGGCATAAGACTGGTGATAAGGCAGCTAAATATAGTTTTCAGTTTATGCTTTTCTTACTATTTGCTTTTTTCTCCTGTGTACATGTATATAATTGATAGTGATGATGATGATAAATAAAAGCTTTAGAACAAAACTTCCTTTTTGTAAAAAACAGCTTCATTGAAGTGTAACTTGCATATATTAAAATTCACTCATTGTTAATCTACAATTTAATAATTTAATGAAATGTAATAGAAATTAAAACCACCCTTTTTGGATGATTTTAATGTCTCATGTTACACTTCCATAATATGTGTGTGTGTGTATGTGTGTGTAGTACTTGTTAAGATGTTTGTGTAAAGAGCATCATCACTGGGATGAAAGAAAACAAGGAAGGGAAGGAGGCAGAAAGGGAGGGAAGGAAGGAAAAGAGGAAGGAAAGAAGGAAGGAAGAAGGACGGAAGAAGAGCTTTATGAGTAAGACTAGGTCCTGGACACGCTTGATGTTCAAATGGGTCTTATATGGTGAAAACAAAGAGGAGCTGTGGGAATCCTTAGGACTGGATGCAGTGTGATTCATTTTAGCTGGAACACTATAACAGCTAGCTACTGCTTTCACTGAGAGAATTTAGTTCCCAAATAAAAGGTAGTAAGAGGCAGGCATATCGTTAGCACCTGTTCTGAAGAGCTGCGACGGGAGCAGAGCTCCAAACCCAGTGTGCACACTGGTAAGCAGAGCAGATAGACAGGAAAAGCAGAGTGTAATAAGATTAGACAAATGAAGTAAGCATTAGGAAAAAAATGTCAAGTTATTTAATGGATTCTCACAAGCATTGATTGTGAGAATCACTCTATTGGTTTTCTATGTTGCTGTAACAAGTTACTACAACCTTAGTGGAAGAAAAAACATACATTTATTATCTTACAGTTCTGTAGGTCAGAAGTCTTACACAGGTCCCACTCGGTTAAAATCAAGGTGTAGGCAAGTCCGCATTAATTTTGAGGTCTCTAGGAAAGAATATCCTCATTTTTTCTAGAGGCTGCCTGCATTCCTATGCTCATGTCCCCTCTGCCTTCAACACCAACTTTGGGTTGAATCCTTCTCATATTGCCATCTCTTTGGTTCTTTTCCATCATCATTATCACCTTTCTCTGAGTAACCAGAGGCAGGGAAGGGCCTTTGCTTTTAAGCACTCATGTGATTAGATTGGACCCACCTAGCTAATGAAGGACACTTGACCATCTCAAAGTCCATAAGCTTCCTCACATCTGCCAAATCCCTTTTGCCACGTAAGGCAACATACTCATGTGTTCCAGGTGATTAGGGTATGGACATCTTTGGGCAATTATTCAGTGTACTACACCTCTCAAGACCTATCTACAGGTTTCCAGACTTCCAGCCTCTGGACTTCTAAAACTGAAGTACATATTCTCGGGGATCCTATTCCTGTATGAATCCAGATGATTTTATGGTTGGGGGCGGGGATACTTGTAGGTGTCCTGCCTCAGTGCCTGTAAATGAATTGCATTGAGTCAGGTGGGTGGGCTGACACAGAACAAGCCTGGTGATTATAATGATCATTTGAAATGTTATTCCTTCCTCTTTTATCATTTTTAAAATATAATATTTAGAAAAATCAGCAGCTACCTGTATATGAGGTGGCTTTTTACATCTAATTCTGAAAGCAACCTAGTAATTACGAAGATGAGAACTGCACAATGAAATTTAATTTCATGAGGATAATAACAAGGGGAAAAAAATTCTTTTTTTTATTTTCAAGGAGGATTGGAAATTAGTCCTTCCCATCTTCCTCTGTGGTTTCTAGGCTATGCTCTCTTAATGGATTTTTATCTGTTTTATAAGTAATTTCCTTAATATTTCAATGGTCACAGATAGTCGAGATTGTACGTCTTCTCAGGAAACATATATTTCATCAGCACTGTCACAGTCTAGAGTCCCAGAGCTTGTAGACTGATGTTTTTGGCCCTTCTTGCTATCAGACACATAGCACAGAAATAAATGTGTTTGTCTATTGGAGGCTTTAATGAAATTGAAAATGTAGTAACATTTTTCAATGTCAATAAGCTAATTTTCTCGTTTAGATGCTAATGTTGGTTTTTCCTGAGGATTCCATCCTCTAATTATGAGTCATGACTTTTCTTCCCTTTGTCTAAACACTATTTCTGAGAATGGCTTGAATTATATGGGGTGGTTTCTGGTTCCAGATAGGACTAGATATCTTTGTTTGCCTAAACCTATGGCATGAGATGAGAGTGGAAGAGTAAGAGAAGTACTTGAGCTTTATTTAAAAGTGTTTACTAAGAATTTGAGTGTTTACACAATGCACTAAGCACTGAGCTGGTACTATACTTTTGTTGGCTTGTACTGCAACTATTTCCATTTTGCTAATGAAGAAATGAGCTCAAATGGGCAATTAACTTGCCTAACTTTTTAGGGTTAGTATGTTAGGCAGAGTTAGGGTCACATCCACATCTGACTTCAAACCCCTGCCTGCTTCTATCACCACTCAGTCCTCAATACTCCTTCTCATACCTATCCTCTTACTGGGGCTGAAGAAGCACAGGGAAGAAATGTTGTCCTGCCTTTCATTTCTTTCCATCTTGGTTTCTATATCATTTCTGTATTTTACAGTTTGGTGATTCAACTGCATTTTTGCTAGGCAAAGACTAGTTTCTGTTCCCAATTCCAGGGTACTAAGATTAAAAAAAAATACCATAAAATCAGACCTGGATAAATTCATGCTCTTTTGTGCCCTTTTACTACTAATTATTATTTTCTTCTTCCTCTCTCCCTCCCTCCCTTCTCCTTTCCTTCCCCTCTCCGTCCTCCCTCCCCACTCCCTTTATAAACAAACAACTGTTTGTTAGTGGTTGCCTAACAACTTTTGAATAGCTCTTCTATTTGGGAGACATTCTCAGCGTTATAAACTTGGCTGCCAGAGTGGGAGCTGAATTCATTCCCTCACTCTCCCTGGCTGTCTGGGTGCAGGAAAGGGATCTTGGCCGCCCATCAGACACAGCCATGAAAAGATTTTTTTGATTTAGGAAAATAAGATAGAAGTTTACTTGCTCTTATAAAAGAGTAAAGATCTATCATCATAGACTGATACCACACTTTGGTCTCAGAAGTCCATAGGGACAAGACTCCTTTCAAGTGATTATTTCACAACCCTAGGGAGTGTGACTCATCTTCACTATACTAAAAGTTAATATAAAATAACTTCTATTTTCCACTGGCCTAAACTGAATCACATGGCCACAATTTGATTAAGTAGGGGCTAGGAAATGTAGTTTTTACTCTGAGCAGCTGGCCATGTGACCAACTAAGTGTTTTATTACAATGAGAGACGGAGTGAATGTATGTTGGGGTACAAACAGCAGTCTTTCCTACAGAAGGGAGCAATATGATGTCATAGACACTCATTGAATCTATCTTGTAGCAATTAGTGGTTCCAAGTGCTTCTAAGCATTTGGCTCCACAGAGACATTTAATGTCCAATCTTAAGCTGTGATATTTCAATGAACTGAGATATAGGTGACATATGTTGACAGCAGTGGTGTTTTCATGGGTCATTTTCATGCATTGAGTATCATCCCATGACTCTCTGTGGCTCTTTGGACCTCCTGATAATACTGTCAGCTACCCAGTATCCTGAATAAATTTTACCTCTACCAAAATTAACTAGATACAGTCTATAGTTTGCAGCTAAGAAACATCTCTTTACCAGTTCCCTTAAAAAATGACTATAAATATTTCTGTTTTTCAAACTCAGATATCCATACTCTGCTTCTTTTAAGAGTAAAAGTTAATGAACAACAACTCCTTAGTCTTCCTTTCCATCGCTCAGAATTCCTTTTCTAGTTATCACTAGTCTGCCCCTCTGTTCTCTGTCCCTGACAATGAAGTGTCCCTGCTCCTTATCTGAGATGAGTTTTCCAGCCTTGAGGTTGAGCTCAAGACTTCTGCTTTCTCTGGAATATTGCTCTAGAATTCCCACCCTCAACCCCGCCACACACATGCAATTATATCTTAAATCTCTTTCTCTCCCCTGTCTCTCAGCACACAACCTGTCTTGGCTTCTTCTCCTAATACTACCTTCTCTCCACACAGCTACATTTTTAGGATGCCACTCCATTATTTCTTCTGCTTTCTCTCCCAGTTCTTCACCACTCACTCGTCCCTCAGGCTTTTATAATCTGGTCTCCACACCAGATTGCTGAAGCTACTTTATCAAAAGTCATTCCCAAATTCCTAATGTCCAAATTGGAATATGGTTTCTTACTGGTATCCTCAAATTTGCCACACTGGCACTGATGAAAAACTCCTCTTTCTTAGTAATAAGTCTTCTCCTGGATTAGTGACTTAGCATTACACTGATTCTCTTACTTTGCCCTAATAGCTGTTTGTCCACCTCTTTTAATTTTTTTTGTGTGTGTGTCACCACTAAATCCTCCTCACCACCTAGTGCCACATCTGTGCTCCCAATGACATTGCTCTTCATTGATTTGCCCAAGTCAGTTTGCTGAGTATCCTCCTTGTCTTCCCTTTCCTTTAACACAGGCATGTAGTCAGTTGTCAAGTCCTGCCAGTTCTCTCCGCTATGCATTTCTCAATTATCCTTGAAATCCCTTAATTGATTTTCCTTGTTCTCAAATTCATGTCCAAACTCCATAACATGATTTATGATCTGGTCCTATTCACTTCTCCTATTTTGTCTCTTAAAGGAAATCACCCCCTATACAGACTATCTTTCTTTTCATCCTGGAAAATCTTAAACATCCCATTTACTCTATGTAGAATAATATCTTCTTATTCTTAAGTAAATCTTCCTTTTTTTCTTTTTTGAGAAAAGTTCTTACTCTGTCACCCAGGCTGGAGTTCAGTGACATAAACATGGCTCACTGTAGCCTCATCATCCTAGGTTCAAGCAATCATCCTGCCTCTGCCTCCCAAGTATCTGGGACCATAGATGCCTACCACCATGCCTGGCTAGTTTTTAAAAGTGTTTGTAGAGACTGAGTCCCATCATCTTACCTAGACAGGTCTAGAACTTCTGGGCTCAAGTAATCCTCCTGCTTCAGCCTCCCAAATTGCTGGGATTACAGGTGTAAGCCACCGTTCCTGGATTGAGCAAATACCTTATCTCCTTTATGTTCTCAGCTTAGGTGTTACTTTCTCTCTGGAATTTCTCTGACTCTCTTCCCATATTGTCCTGTTTTCCATATTATATCACAACACTATGTGTTAAAATTGCCTCTTTACTTCTCTGTTTTTACAACCAGATAATAATCTTCCTGAGGAAAGTGTATTATTTTCACTTAGCATCACATTCACAATGCTCAACAAATATCTGCTAATGAATCTACTGCCTCTTTCTAAATGTAGTAAATGTAGGTGTTACTCAGAGTCTTATCTTTGGTTTCATGCATAGCTGAATCCTAGCAACCAATGACGTCATCTGAGCTTTATGTTTCTTTACATTTAGGGTGTGGGATGGCTGCCAGAAGACCCAGACACACTTCCTACCTGCTCTGCCCCCTCAAACTATTTTCTACTACACACATCCTTACTTTTATGTACTCCACTCCCTCCCTGTCATGCATTATTTCTTGTAGTCAACTGAATTATTATATCTTTTTATTTCTGAGTTTTTGAGGATGTTATTGCTTCTTCCTACAGCAATGTAAATAATCCCTACTCATACTTCATCTCTGACAAAACTTCCTTGACTTGTCAAGACTAGTTCTAGCCCTCCTTCTTTTTTTTTTTTTTTTTTTTCTTTGGAAAAAGCCAATGCTTTTTATTTTGTTAGTTCACTGTCTTCATTATAATCTTTCTTTTTCTTTTCTTTTTTTTTTATTATTATTATACTTTAAGTTGTAGGGTACATGTGCATAACGTGCAGGTTTGTTACATATGTATACTTGTGCCATATTGGTGTGCTGCACCCATCAACTCGTCATTTACATCAGGTATAACTCCCAATGCAATCCCTCCCCTCTCCCCGCTCCCCATGATAGGCCCCGGTGTGTGATGTTCCCCTTCCTGAGTCCAAGTGATCTCATTGTTCATTTCCCACCTATGAGTGAGAACATGCGGTGTTTGGTTTTCTGTTCTTGTGATAGTTTGCTAAGAATGATGGTTTCCAGCTGCATCCATGTCCCTACAAAGGACACAAACTCATCCTTTTTGATGGCTGCATAGTATTCCATGGTGTATATGTGCCACATTTTCTTAATCCAATCTGTCACTGATGGACATTTGGGTTGATTCCTAGCCCTCCTTCTAAATCATCCCGTAATTGATGCTTCCTTGTCCCTATCAGAACAGGTCACGTTGTATTTCAATTACCTTGTCAAGTTTCCCCATGTCTATTTTGTTTACCATCCATCTCCAGTATGTAGCACAGTGATTGGCGCATTCTAAGGGTTCAATAACTATCTTTTGACTGAGTGGTACTTTTGACTAATTTACTAAATACATTTTATATTTGAGAACTTTAGTGTTAATTTTTTTTATTATTATTATACTTTAAGTTCTAGGGTACATGTGCATAACGTGCAGATTTGTTACATATGTATACTTGTGCCATGTTGGTGTGCTGCACCCATCAACTCGTCAGCACCCATCAACTCGTCATTTACATCAGGTATAACTCCCAATGCAGTCCCTTCCCCCTCACCCCTCCCCATGATAGGCCCCGGTGTGTGATGTTCCCCTTCCCAAGTCCAAGTGATCTCATTGTTTAGTTCCCACCTATGAGTGAGAACATGCGATGTTTGGTTTTCTGTTCTTGCGATAGTTTGCTAAGAATGATGGTTTCCAGCTGCATCCATGTCCCTACAAAGGACACAAACTCATCCTTTTTATGGCTGCATAGTATTCCATGGTGTATATGTGCCACATTTTCTTAATCCAGTCTGTCACTGATGGACATTTGGGTTGATTCCAAGTCTTTGCTATTGTGAATAGTGCCACAATAAACATACATGTGCATGTGTCTTTATAGCAGCATGATTTATAATCCTTTGGGTATATACCCAGTAATGGGATGGCTGGGTCATATGGTACTTCTAGTTCTAGATTCTTGAGGAATTGCCATACTGTTTTCCATAATGGTTGAACTAGTTTACAATCCCACCAACAGTGTAAAAGTGTTCCTATTTCTCTACATCCTCTCCAGCACCTGTTGTTTCCTGACTTTTTAATGATCGCCATTCTAACTGGTGTGAGATGGTATCTCATTGTGGTTTTGATTTGCATTTCTCTGATGGCCAGTGATGATGAGCATTTTTTCATGTGTCTGTTGGCTGTATGAATGTCCTCTTTTGAGAAATATCTATTCATATTCTTTGCCCAGTTTTTGATGGGGTTGTTTGTTTTTTTCTTGTAAATTTGTTTTAGTTCTTTGTAGGTTCTGGATATTAGCCCTTTGTCTGATGAGTAGAGTGCAAAAATTTTCTCCCATTCTGTAGGTTGCCTGTTCACTCTGATGGTAGTTTCTTTTGCTGTGCAGAAGCTCTTTAGTTTAATTAGATCCCATTTGTCGATTTTGGCTTTTGTTGCCATTGCTTTTGGTGTTTTAGACATGAAGTCCTTGCCCATGCCTATGTCCTGAAAGGTATTACCTAGGTTTTCTTCTAGGGTTTTTATGGTATTAGGTCTAACATTTAAGTCTCTAATCCATGTTGAATTAATTTTCATATAAGGAGTAAGGAAAGGATCCAGTTTCAGATTTCTACTTATGGCTAGCCAATTATCACAGCACCATTTATTAAATAGGGAATCCTTTCCCCATTTCTTGTTTTTCTCAGGTTTATCAAAGATCAGATGGCTGTAGATGTGTGGTATTATTTCTGAGGACTCTGTTCTGTTCCATTGGTCTATATCTCTGTTTTGGTACCAGTACCATGCTGTTTTGGTTACTGTAGCCTTGTAGTATAGTTTGAAGTCAGGTAGTATGATGCCTCCAGTTTTGTTCTTTTGACTTAGGATTGTCTTGGAGATGCGGGCTCTTTTTTGGTTCCTAAGAACTTTAAAGCAGTTTTTTCCATTTCTGCGAAGAAACTCATTGGTAGCTTGATGGGGATGGCATTGAATCTATAAATTACCTTGGGCAGTATGGCCATTTTCACGATATTGATTCTTCCTATCCCTGAGCATGGTATGTTCTTCCATTTGTTTGTGTCCTCTTTGATTTCACTGAGCAGTGGTTTGTAGTTCTCCTTGAAGAGGTCCTTTACATCCCTTGGAAGTTGGATTCCTAGGTATTTTATTCTCTTTGAAGCAATTGTGAATGGAAGTTCATTCATGATTTGGCTGTTTGTCTGTTACTGGTGTATAAGAATGCTTGTGATTTTTTCACATTAATTTTGTATCCTGAGACTTTGCTGAAGTTTCTTATCAGCTTAAGGAGATTTTGGGCTGAGACAATGGGGTTTTCTAAATATACAATCATGTCATCTGCAAAGAGGGACAATTTGACTTCTTCTTTTCCTAACTGAATACCCTTGATTTCTTTCTCTTGCCTGATTGCCCTAGCCAGAACTTCCAACACTACATTGAATAGGAGTGGTGAGAGAGGGCATCCCTGTCTTGTGCCAGTTTTCAAAGGGAATTTTTCCAGTTTTTGCCCATTCAGTATGATATTGGCTGTGGGTTTGTCATAAATAGCTCTTATTATTTTGAGATATGTTCCATCAATACCGAATTTACTGAGAGTTTTTAGCATGAAAGGCTGTTGAATTTTGTCAAAGGCCTTTTCTGCATCTATTGAGATAATCATGTGGTTTTTGTCTTTGGTTCTGTTTATATGCTGGATTAAGTTTATTGATTTGCATATGTTGAACCAGCCTTGCATCCCAGGGATGAAGCCCACTTGATCATGGTGGATAAGCTTTTTGATGTGCTGCTGAATCCGGTTTGCCAGTATTTTATTGAGGATTTTTGCATCGATGTTCATCAGGGATATTGGTCTAAAATTCTCTTTCTTTGTTGTGTCTCTGCCAGGCTTTGGTATCAGGATGATGTTGGCCTCATAAAATGAGTTAGGGAGGATTCCCTTTTTCTATTGATTGGAATAGTTTCAGAAGGAATGGTACCAGCTCCTCCTTGTACCTCTGGTAGAATTCAGCTGTGAATCCATCTGGTCCTGGACTTTTTTTGGTTGGTAGGCTATTAATTATTGCCTCAATTTCAGAGCCTGCTATTGGTCTATTTAGGGATTCAGCTTCTTCCTGGTTTAGTCTTGGGAGAGTGTAAGTGTCCAGGAAATTATCCATTTCTTCTAGATTTTCTAGTTTATTTGCGTAGAAGTGTTTATAGTATTCTCTGATGGTTGTTTGTATTTCTGTGGGGTCGGTGGTGATATCCCCTTTATCATTTTTTATTGCCTCTATTTGATTCTTCTCTCTTTTCTTCTTTATTAGTCTTGCTAGCAGTCTATCAATTTTGTTGATCTTTTCAAAAAACCAACTCCTGGATTCATTGATTTTTTGGAGGGTTTTTTGTGTCTCTATCTTCTTCAGTTCTGCTCTGATCTTAGTTATTTCTTGCCTTCTGCTGGCTTTTGAATGTGTTTGCTCTTGCTTCTCTAGTTCTTTTCATTGTGATGTTAGTGTATCAATTTTAGATCTTTCCAGCTTTCTCTTGTGGGCATTTAGTGCTATAAATTTCCCTCTACACACTGATTTAAATGTGTCCCAGAGACTCTGGTATGTTGTATCTTTGTTCTCATTGGTTTCAAAGAGCATCTTTATTTCTGCCTTCATTTCGTTGTGTACACAGTAGTTATTCAGGAGCAGGTTATTCAGTTTCCATGTAGTTGAGCAGTTTTGATTGAGTTTCTTAGTTTCTTAGTCCTGAGTTCTAGTTTGATTGCACTGTGGTCTGAGAGAGTTTGTTATAATTTCTGTTCTTGTACATTTGCTGAGGAGTGCTTTACTTCCAATTATGTGGTCAATTTTGGAATAAGTGTGATGTGGTGCTGAGAAGAATGTATATTCTGTTGATTTGGGGTGGAGAGTTCTGTAGATGTCTATTAGGTCTGCTTGCTGCAGAGATGAGTTCAATTCCTGGATATCTTTGTTAACTTTCTGTCTTGTTGATCTGTCTAATGTTGACAGTAGGGTGTTGAAGTCTCCCATTGTTATGGTATGGGAGTCTAAGTCTCTAAGGACTTGCTTTATGAATCTGGGTGCTCCTGTATTGGGTGCATATATATTTAGGATAGTTAGCTCTTCCTGTTGAATTGATCCCTTTACCATTATGTAATGGCCTTCTTTGTCTCTTTTGATCTTTGATGGTTTAAAGTCTGTTTTATCAGAGACTAGTATTGCAACCCCTGTTTTTTTTTTTTTTTTTTGTTCTCCATTTGCTTGGTAGATCTTCCTCCATCCCTTTATTTTGAGCCTATGTGTGTCTCTGAATGTGAGATGGGTCTCCTGAATACAGCAGACTGATGGGTCTTGACTCTTTATCCAGTTTGCCAGTCTGTGTCTTTTAATTGGAGCATTTAGTCCATTTACATTTAAGGTTAATATTGTTATGTGTGAACTTGATCCTGCCATTATGATATTAACTGGTTATTTTGTTCGTTAGTTGATGCAGTTTCTTCCTAGCCTCGATGGTCTTTACATTTTGGCATGTTTTTTGCAATGGCTGGTACTAGTTGTTCCTTTCCATGTTTAGTGCTTCCTTCAGGGTCTCTTGTAAGGCAGGCCTGGTGGTGACAAAATCTCTAAGCATTTGCTTATCTGTAAAGGATTTTATTTCTCTTTACTTATGAAACTTAGTTTGGCTGGATATGAAATTCTGGGTTTAAAATTCTTTTCTTTAAGAATGTTGAATATTGGCCCCCACTCTCTTCTGGCTTGTAGAGTTTCTGCTGAGAGATCTGCTGTTAGTCTGATGGGCTTCCCTTTGTGGGTAACCCGACCTTTCTCTTTGGCTGCCCTTAAGATTTTTTCCTTCATTTCAACTTTGGTGAATCTGGCAATTATGTGTCTTGGAGTTGCTCTTCTCGAGGAGTATCTTTGTGGCGTTCTCTGTATTTCCTGGATTTGAATGTTGGCCTGCCCTACTAGGTTGGGGAAGTTCTCCTGGATGATATCCTGAAGAGTGTTTTCCAACTTGGTGCCGTTTTCCCCCTCACTTTCAGGCACCCCAATCAGAAGTAGATTTGGTCTTTTTACATAATCCCATACTTCTTGCAGGCTTTGTTCATTTCTTTTTCTTCTTTTTTCTTTAGATTTCTCTTCTCGCTTCATTTCATTCATTTGATCCTCATTCGCTGATACTCTTTCTTCCAGTTGATCAAGTCAGTTACTGAAGCTTGTGCATTTGTCACTTATTTCTCGTGTCATGGTTTTCATCTCTGTCTGTTCATTTATGGCCTTCTCTGCGTTAATTATTCTGGTTATCAATTCTTCCACTCTTTTTTAAAGATTTTTTGTTTCTTTGCGCTGGGTACGTAATTCCTCCTTTAGCTCTGAGAAGTTTGATGAACTGGAGCCTTCTTCTCTCATCTCGTCAACGTCATTCTCTGTCCTGCTTTGATCCGTTGCTGGCGATGAGCTGTGTTCTTTTGGAGGGGAAGATGCGCTCTTAGTTTTTGAATTTCCAGCTTTTCTGCCATCTTTGTGGTTTTTCCCCATCTTTGTGGTTTTATCTGCCTCTGGTCTTTGATGATGGTGACGTACTGATGGGGTTTTGGTGTGGGTGTCCTTCCTGTATGTTAGTTTTGCTTCTAACAGTCAGGACCCTCAGCTGTAGGTCTGTTGGAGATTGCTTGAGGTCCATTCCAGACCCTGTTTGCCTGGGTATCAGCAGCAGAGGCTGCAGAAGATAGAATACTGCTGAACAGCGAGTGTACCTGTCTGATTCTTGCTTTGGAAGCTTCCTCTCAGGGGTATACTCCACTGTGTGAGGTGTGGGGTGTCGGTCTGCCCCTAGTGGAGGATGTTTCCTAGTTAGGCTACTCAGGGGTCAGGGACCCACTTGAGCAGGCAGTCTGTTCGTTCTCAGATCTCAACCTCCGTGTTGGGAGATCCACCGCTCTCTTCAAAGCTGTCAGACAGAGTCGTTTGTGTCTGCAGAGGTTTCTGCTGCTTTTCGTTGTTGTTGTTGTTGTTGTTTAGCTGTGCCTTGTCCCCAGAGGTGGAGTCTACAGAGACGGGCCGGCCTCCTTGAGCTGCTGTGAGCTCCACCCAGTTCGATCTTCCCAGGGCTTTGTTTACCTACTTAAGCCTCAGCAATCGTGGGCATCCCTCCCCCAGCCTCGCTGCTGCCTTGCAGTTAGATCGCAGACTTCTGTGCTAGCAATGAGGAAGGCTCCGTGGGCATGGGACCCTCCTGGCCAGGTGTGGGATATAATCTCCTGGTGTGCCCCTTTGCTTAAAGTGCAGTATTGGGGTGGGAGTTACCCGATTTTCCAGGTGTTTGTGTCTCTGTTCCCCTGGCTAGGAAAAGGGATTCCTTTCCCCCTTGCGCTTCCCAGGTGAGGCGATGCCTCGCCCTGCTTCAGCTCTTGCTGGTCGGGCTGCAGCAGCTGACCAGCACCAATTGCAGAAATCACCTGTCTTCTGTGTCCTTCGTGCTGGGAGCTGGAGACTGAAGCTGTTCCTATTCGGCCATCTTGCTCTGCCCCCTAATGTTAATATTTTAAACCAACAGACTCAGAAGCTGTCTCAGTCAGCTTTTGTCACAATAATGATGCATAACAAACCACACCAAGATGTAGTGGCTTAAAACATCAAGATTTTATTTCTCATTCATGGGTTTGTAGGTTGACTGCAGCTCAGCTTGGCCCAGCTCCAGGCTCTGGGCTCCAGGATTTGATGTGTTACACATAATTTTCACACTCTTTAAATCAGTGGCCATCTGACAATTTTATTCTCAAGATGAATACCAGGAGTCCTGAAGCCAAGGCAAACCATATAGACATATGTAAGGCCTCTGCCTGTGTTACATTTGCTAACTTTCCAAGCCTAATATCAACAAGGCAAGAAAGTTTTCTCTGCCCACTGTTGGAGTTGTAGGGGAATTAATATTTACTGAACAATAATCCAAACCGTCACAAATATTCTGCTAAAGGAGACTGACGAGAATAGGTACAGAGCTTTCTTTACTGTAACGAACAGTGAATAGACAAGATTAAATGCTCCAGGTGTAATAATAATGTTGGCATTGTTTCTGGTTTTCAATTTATAGTCCTCACCAGGGATTCTTTGACATGCTAGTAAAGTGATATAAACAAAGGTTCTCTCAGAAACACACAAAACCTTAAAAAAAAATCAAACATGTTGTCTGTGTCTTCAAATAATTTTATTATGATCTCATGAAATATCGTGTATCTGGAAAATTCTTTATGGACATATTTAATCTGCCTAATCAGAGCATAAAAAGATATCAAAATCAGTAGAAATTCAAATTAGAAAATATGAAACCTGAACATGAAGCCAAAAATCTAAACCTGTCCCTTCTCACAGGTTGTCCTTTGTACATTTGTCATCTTTATGTAGCCAAATTTGTTGCTGCCTTTTTTCATTGATGATGTGGGTGGAAGTGGGAATGATTTTTTTTTTTTTTTTTTTTTTTGAGATGAAGTTTTGCTCTGTCATCCAGGTTGGAGTGCAATGGCGCCACCTCGGCTTACCACAACCTCTGCCCCCCGGGTTCAAGTGATTCTCCTGCCTCAGCCTCCCAATAGTTGGGATTACAGGCATGTGCCATTACACCTGGCTAATTTTTGTATTTTTAGTAAAGATGGGGTTTCACCATGTTGGGCAGGCCAGTCTCAAACTCCCGACCTCAGGTGATCTGCCCGCCTCGGCCTCCCAAAGTGCTGGGATTACAGGTGTGAGTCACCGTGCCCAGCCAGCACTGATTTTTAATGGCCTAAAAAATAAGGAGATACTATTGCATTTGCCATTGCATGCTACTTTTCATGCAAAACGTGTCTGAGTATTACAGTTGGAATTGATTTTGTTTGTTGATAATTATGACATATACATTTATACCAATAAAAATTACCTCACCTTTTCACCAAATACTTATAAGAATAAAGAATTTCAGGATAGCTTTTAAAAGTGGTATTAATATTTAGAAAGTTGTTTATTTTTGTCTGTGTTGTTGTTATACAAAGGAAATGTCCCTATAACACACTTGCTAATTTTTACATTAGAAATCTGTACTCTCTACAGACAAGTTTTAAGGGCGTCAACTAATCAGTTGCCTACCAGGAAGATAGTTCTAGATTAAGATAAATCAATGACGTTAGAAGGTCAATTCTGTTAAAGTAGTGTTGGTGTTAAAAAAAAGCTTAATTTCTTTAGTGATTAGGAACAGGCAAATTAAAACCATAATGAGATACAAAGTGTTGACAAAGATATGGAGCCACTGGATTCTGCATAAATGACTGTCGTGAGAATAAATTTGGTACCTGTACAGCCACTTTTGAAAAGGAATTGATACTACGAACTAAAGTTAAACATACACACACCCTGTGGCCCAGCAATTAATACTCCATGTTATAGAGTCAACAAAGAATAAGTACTTATTAGTTCCAGAAGCCTTGTAAAAACGTTTTATAGCAACATAACTTTATACTGTTCCCAAACTGAAAACAAGTTACATGTTAATCAAGAGAAGAATAGATAAATCATGGTATAGGCATAAGATGAAATACCATACAACAATGAAAAAGGTCAAACTACTACCACCTACAGTCATATTGCTATATCTCACAAACGTAATGTGGAATGGAAAAGCAAAACACAAAATAATGCATACTATATGATTTTAAAGATACAATGTTTGAAAACAGGTCAAACAAATCCAGTGAGTAGAGGTTAAGGGGTGTATGAAGAGAACTTCTGAGGTGCTGGTTATCTTTTTTTTGACCTGGGGAGTAAAAAGGCAGATGCATCACTTTGTACTGGCTCATAAACTGTGCCTTTATGATTTATACATCTTTCTGAATATTTTACTTGAAAAATATACTATTTTTCTTAAAAAAGCAAATAAACCAAAACACTCTGACCACATACACTATGCCAGGAACTTTCTTAGTTTATATTTCTATTCATTTTCACATCTAATCTGTGAGGCAAGTATTATTTTCACAGCGTAGAAGATAAACCAGAGGATCAGAGGTGTTCTGACAATCCCAAGGTTAGACAATATCTTGTCATTCTCATAAACTCCCTGCAATACAGGTGCCTGGATCCTCTCACTCAATTTTCCATTCACAGCCTGTTTTCAGAAAAGGGTCTGATAAACCTGTAACGCAGCACTAAATTGCAAATAGAAAACCTATCGTTGAAGATGATGGAATTTTAAATAGAAAGCTCATGGTTAACATTTCATAAAAAGTGTGTATAGAAACTTATTTTATGAAGAAAGTTTTAAAATAAGAAATACCTGATAAGGAAAACAGGGAAATCTTAGAGACTTCAGTGAAAGAAAATAGTTTCATCTCCCTTTTGTAGGGCAGTAAGTACTCAGAAAAGTTAAGGAGGCTGGGAGGCTCTAGGTGTGCTGGATGGAGGCAGGTTCTCCCGAACTACAAGTGAAACTTACAAATTTCATAAAAAATATATATTTGAATAAGAGATTTGGACTTAGAATTTTAGGTTAAAGTCTTCCTCAATATGTAAACAATATTGCAAATTTTAGGGATCTAAGTGTTACTATATATTTCATGTATTTGCTATATAAAACTTAAATGAGTATATCTCAGTTAGAGAAGTAAAGTAAGTAAAAGGGAAACTGAAAATATTAAACTCATAAATGTGGATTAAACATGTTTTAATTGAGTCCAACTATATCTATACCAAAAATAATCAAAGGCATCCTCAACAGTGATTATTAATAGTTGGTGTATCTGCAGAAAGATATTACGTATAGTAAACTGAACTAAAAAAAGCTAAATTTGGAGATCTACAACTTTAAAACTTTGAATATTATTCTTAAAACAAGTTTTTTTCTTAGTAGACATTCCTGTGTATGAAATATTCCTTGTATATTTATATATTGGGAAATTTCTAGATCAAATAACCTCTGCTTTATATGAAAGGCAGCATGGTAGAGATCAGGAGTTTGCCACATCATAAGTATTTCAGGCTTTGCAGGTCATATAGTCTCTGTTGGCAACTACTCAACTCTGGTTATAGCATAAAAATAGCCATAATAATACACAAACAAATGGGCGTAACTGTGTTACAACAGAACTCTATGTACAAAAACAGATGGTGAGCTGTATTTGGTTTATGATCCATATTTGCTGACCCCAGGTATAGTTGGAAGTCACTAGTGTGTCCTGTCACTGGGACCTGGCTTTGAATACCAGCTCTACCATTCACTATATACTCTTCATGGACTTGCTTTAAATTGGAATAAGTACATTGTATTTACAGGACTAGATGAATGATTGAGTGACATAATGCATAAAGCTTCTGACATGGAGCATGTCTAATCAATTTTAGTTGCCAGATTTCATTATGGAAGGGATGCTGTTAAATAAAGTGGTAAGTTTGGGGAATGATAAAGAATTTCACTTGTGATGATAAGCGTGAGATGACAGAGAGCCAACCAATGGAAATCTTCAACAAGCAATAGGAAAATGGATAAGGAGTTCCAGCATAGAGTGCAGAGAGGGAGATGAGTTGGAATTTTAACTTGTGTAATCAGGGTAGACCTCACTAGGAAAGTGTCCTCTGAGCAAAGACTTAAAGGAGTTGAAGAAACTGGCTATGGAGAACTGTTCCAAGCAGGAGAAACACCAGGACCTTGGACTTGAGGTGAAAAAATAGTTGAGATGCTCAGCAAACAGCTGGGAGGCCAGTATGTCTTCAGTGGAGTGAAAAGTTAGGAGATGAGATTGGAGAAGTAACTAGAAACAAATCATTTAGAATCCTGTAAGTCATTGTAAGGACTGGCTTTTTGCCCAGAAGAATGACATGATGTAGTTTCTATTTTGAAAATATCTTTCTGCTATGATATGATATGGCAAGTCTTTAGTGGGCAAAGATAGAAGTAGAAACACCAGTTAGGACTTGCTGTAATGCAAGTGAAACTTGATGGTTTCTCTGGCCAAGGTCACTGCAGTGGAGGTTATGAGAAATGGTCTTATTGTGGAGATAAATATATATATAAATTATATATATAACCTTATATATATATTATATATTTAGATATTATATAGCACATTATATATTAATATATTAATGTATAATATTTTATATAATATTATATATTATATATATGTTTGAGATGGAGTTTTGCTTTTGTTGCTCTGGCTGGAGTGCAATGGCCTGATCTTAGCTCACCGCAACCTCCACCTCCCGAGTTCAAGCAATTCTCCTGCCTCAGCCTCCAAAGCAGCTGGGATTACAGGCATGCACCACCATACCCAGCTAATTTTGCCTTTTTAATGGAGACAGGGTTTCTCCATGTTGGTCAGGCTGGTCTTGAACTCCCAACCTCAGGTGATCCACCTGCCTCGGCCTCCCAGAGTGCTGGGATTACAGGCATGAGTCACTGCGCCTGGCCTATTCTGGATATATTTTTAAGGTAGAGGCAAAAGAATTTCTGATTAACTCTTTGTTTGATGAAACTGGAATGTGTAATAGAAAGAGAGGGGTCAGAGATGACTCCCAGTTAGAGGTGGACCAGATCATATATAAGATCTCTTCTCAATATTTTATGATTGTATAATTATAAATGATGTGTCCTAATTGTTTGTGATCTTCAAAACTTGGGTGCTGGAATAAAATGTGTAAAGGAGGTTTCACCTAGTTTTTACAGTTTACTGCTGCACAAAGTTTGTCGCCCTTTGGAAAAGCAGAGACTGAAACCAGAGCTATGAGAATATGCACTGCCTCAATGGGTATAATCAACAAATAATTTTGTGTGAGGGTGCTAAATTATTAACCTTACCTCTCTTGGGTGAATAGTAAAGTATTTTAACCCAAACTCACTAAATTATAAGCCTCTGCTTTTTAAGAAGGGAGAAGGAACTGTAAGGGTTAAAGAAAGAAGAAAAACATGAAAAGTGGCTCAATGGTCAAAGACCAGTTTATTTGGGAGAATAAACCTGAGAGGGGCTTCTGGCTTATTTTTGGTTAGGAGCCTTCTCTCTTACAGAATAAGAGTATTTAAGGGTATAGGAAGGGAGAGCTTATTGCAGGCTCAGAATGTTTCTGTGTGGAGGAGAGTTTTATTACAGGGCTGGAATGTCTCTGGTAGGAAGGGAGGTTATCTTGGGGATGGCACATTTCTGGTTGGAGGGGAGATTATCTCAGGGTTGGCATGATTCTGGTCAGAATGGGTTTATCTCAGGGTTGGAATGTTTCTGGTCAGAGGTATCACTTGTGGTTTATGGTCATGCTAACATTAGCCATTAGGCTGATGTTTTTCGGGCTGGATTTAGGCAGTTTTTAATCAAGGGAAACTTAAAATGGCAGTGTTTGTCTAAGGTGGTGATGCTCCTGCTCTGTCAGGAACTACTGAAAGAATGGTTCTTCCTGGTCTGGTAAGCTGAAGGATTGGTGGCTCCATATTCCATCTGAGTCCGAAACTATCTAGGCAGTGGTGCTGCATTTCATCTCCTTTGATGCTCTGAAACCAAGTCTTCCTTCATTAGCTGTCCCTATGACTGAAATATTGTGTCCATTAAGAGCTAAGCCACAGCTCAGGAATAGCTATTAACATTGTGCTACTGTTAAGGTACATCTAGGCCTTGAGAAAGTGTTCCCAGCAGTTCATACATTATCCCACACTGGGCCAGAAAGTGTGTGCTATAAACACTCTTTCCATCTCTTTCTTTGTGTCCTTCTCCACAGTAAGTAAACTACCTTTATTTTTAACATCCTCAATATTAAATGTTTTATATTCTTATAAATTATGTAATATTATTGAGGATAATTAGAATTTACTACAAATTATTGAAATGAACCCAGAGAAATTCTACATTGTTCTTTTTATTCTGTCGTTTAATAGACAAGTGATCAAACCAGTGGATACCACGTCTGTTGGCTCCTTAGACGTTACCACGGAGTATTTTTAATATAAATATTCTCAAGCCTTGCATCAGAGCTACTAAATCCTGAGTGCTGGGACTTAGACCTTGGAATCGCCTTTTTGTTTGTTTTGTTTTTTCTTTATATCTTCCCAGAAGATTTTAATGCAATTGATATGGATAAGATTTTCCAGAATTATCTTTGGGTCTTCCCACAATTATTGAAAACATAATGATTAGAAAATATTCCAAAGCAGTTGTCACTAAAGAACTAAAGATTCTAAGAAAATTCTAGCCCAGATGTCATATTTGGCAGACGTGTCATTCACTGTGAAGATGATATCTGCCCATTTAAGAAGCTGACTTCAGAGGCCTCTCTATGGGTCACTCTGAAATGATCACCTATAGCTCTCTCTGCTTTACTTTTGATTATCGAATGATCAGTTTTGCTGCCTGGTTAGAGAATGTAGTGTTGTTGTTTGTTAGTTTATTTTCATCATCAGTAAATTGCTGATCCCTGCCAAAGTTTACTGAAACTGCCAACCATACATTCTTCAAAATAATTCACATCAATAACATGAATTTGAAAGCCCTCTCTTCCTTTCTTGGCAGCTACAAACTGCTGACTCACACACCTTTCCCTGTCAAGTGTGTTTAACTTCATATCGCAGTTTAATAGTCTCATTCCAAAACAAAGACTGGAATTGGAAAGTGCAGGGAGAGAGTGCAGTAGGTGAAATGAAAGTTTCAATATGTGTTACCATATATAGGAATCTTAAATTACCTCTAAATAATACACAAGCTCTGACATGAAGATGAAATGAATCTGTGACAGAATGTTTCATCCAGACGCAACTTCTCATCTTTTCTTGGAGAAAGGATAGAAAAACAAGCCGACTTTGTGAAATGTTTTCCAACTAAGGCATTTCCATTTCAAATTCAAACTTGTCACCTGAGTTTCTGGATAATCCCGTGAAAAGCGACTTCATCCTCCAATCATTTCAGACAAAATCAAGACTTTTTATTAGTGAAGCACAATGTCATTAAACTAGTTGTCTTTCCAGAATGAAGTTCAATATCTTATAATTATGCCCTTGGTTTCTCAGGCATCCAAAATTATCGTGTTAAAGAAGAGGGAGAGTTGATTTCTGGCAGCTATACTGCAAACCTCCTTCAATCCACACTCTTGGGCAAGATTATAAACTCAGCCAGCAAAGGAAGGTAAAATTACAGCATTCTGATTTTCTAAGGTGGTGAACGACTCTTCCTAATTTTTTGACAAAAATATAAAATTTTCCTGGATCTATTTCAGAGTCACATTGCTGAAAACTCAGTAACTATTAAAGCCATGCAAAACTACTGGAGTTAAATTATTGATTCAGATAATTGTAAACAGATTTTTTTTACCTACATGATGTACACTGAGCACTCAACATCATGAATGAAGTTAGAATGTTTTACTGTGTGAAAATGTAATATGCACTGTGACTTTACCACTCTCCCTGGTCCCCATTCAGTAAATGCCAGTAGTGACTCCTCATCATTGTGACAATAAAAAATCCTCTCTGTAAATTTCCAAAGGCATCCAGAAGGATAGTACCATATCCCTTAATCAGTTGATCACCGATGAAACTGTTGAGGAAACAGACACAGTGGTCTTGATATCCTTCCCCACCTACTTAAGGACAGCAACCCGTGAAGAACCCACAAAATACAGATGTCATAATGTAAACTGATATCTGTATTTTGAGGTAATTCTCAATCTTTTCAGGCAGAGTGGTGAAATAAAGGAGCTGTGGATTTAGAATGAGAAGATTTAAGCTCCATTCTGAGTCCTGCCTGGAATTCGGCTGCTATGTGACCTTGGCCAAGTCACTTTCCCACTCTGGATCTCATTATCCTTATCAGTAAAATGGAGATAAAAGTAATAATAACTGTCCTGTCTGCTTCACAGAATTGCTAAAAAAAAATGATAACCAGTATGAGATCGGATTTTGTCAACTAGTGGGTTAGTTAGAACTAAGTGGTAATTCTTGATGCTCAGAGAGTCCATGAGGAGACAGGAAGATAGACTGTGTGGCCTTTAGGGTTGCATATAAGCCTAGGGCTCACTGGTGCTTTAACCAGGTATATAGTGTGACTAAGTATGAGTTCACTGTGTCCAGTATGTGTTGCTTGTACCAGTGGTTTTCATCTAAGGGTCTAGATTGGATTCTCTCCTTCTGTCTACGTGCTGAGCATATTTTTTCTGGACACAGTTTCCAGGACATGCTCTTCTCTCTTTTATTCTATCTCCTCCTTACCACACTGGCATCATCCCTTTGTAAAAATCACTTTCCCACTTGCTTATTCCCTCTGCTTCATGAACCCACTCTCCCTCACAACGGCCATTCTCTCTGAAATTCAGTTTCAGCTGAATACTGAGAAGATAAAACAGTAGCTTCTAACCTTTACTCCACACTGGAATCACCTGTGTCATTACTCACACCATACCAGTTTATATGGCAATAATGTCCTCACGAGTGCTATCAATTTTTTGACTCTCTAGTGACATTTAGAAAGGCCAGGGTAGACTCTAGAGTTAAGAAATTAGCTCAAACAGGCAAGAAACAATCAGTAACAAAGTAGCCGGGAACCTGACATTTCATGTAAGATCTGGATGTCCAAACAAGAGCAGGAAAACCACAATGAGGTCAATACAGTTTGGGGATAAAAGCTGGAATTTGGTGCAGAACTTCAGGGTCAATAGGTGAGTACAGATTAAACAGAATGACTAGTCTGGGTGCATATGCAATTAGCATACTAGACAATTCTCCTTGGTTGATGCTTTTCTTACATTCTTAGACTCGCCCAAGAATTTTCCTCTTTGCTGGGTGAGGACAGAGCCCTGGTGCTTGCTTGAACAATCACAATGGACAATCCGTACATTCCCTAGGCAAAATCTGCCATGTAGAAATCTAGGTGAAATTCATCAGAATTCACAAATGCTCCACTGAAAGATAATCTAATTTTTCTCAGGTGGGCCTTTGTGAAAGACAAGGCTGGAGCTAGGGGTTAGCCCCAGTACCTGAGATTATGACCATAAGACAACCAGACATTATCGAGAAGAGCTCAGGAAGCAGAACCAACCCAGGCCTCCTCAAAGGTCATGGTAATGGTGATTCTCAAAAGTAGATGGGTGATTGGTTCATGGTTCTGGGTGATGGAGGGGTCGATTCAATTTAAGTAGATTATAACCAATATCTGGGAGAACTGAAAAAGGGTCGAACTCCTGGGAAAAAGGACAGAGGAAACGAACAAGTACTTATGGTTATTAGCAACATTCTCTTTTTAAGAGAAGTCAACAGGGAAACTAAGCTCAAGTACAATCATTCAGGCTGAGCATTGCCAGCTGTGGTTAGAGAAACCCTGGTCTCTGCGCCTTGCTTGCTCTTGGACCACTCGTTCCAGACTTGCCGTATCTGAAGCTACCAATATACTCTCCACACTGGTCCAAACTGGATCAAAAATCGGGTCGGCTGAGCCCACAAGTTAATGGCATGAGTTATTATTGGGCCTGAACTGTGTGTTTTCAGGAAATAATAAACTCTCAATGGGCCTTTGGTATATTTGGGCTCAAAGGCACCTGTCACAGCTACCCCACATGGGAGGCTGTTGTGCTCCAAAGCCAGAAGCCATTTTTATAATATTTTGTGGAATATATTACCTCCCTGTCCACAAAGCCTTGGCCAGAAGTGCGTTTCATGGTTTTGAACCTTGGCCACTTTACCGCCACTCACCTGGAGTTTACAATCGGCTCCTTGACATGAGAGACATCACTCCTGACTCAAGGCTTAGATTCTTCCTGCAGGACCTCAATGAGAGTCTGAGCTTAAACGTGACCCTAAACTGGCCCAGGCAGACCACAGGGGAAAGCAATGCTGCTATTTTCAAGGTGTATTCCCTAATTCATGCATGCTATCTCCATGGTCAATGAGGTGCTCTTTTTTTTTTTTTTTTTTTTTTTTGCATTTTCTGTGTTTTGTTATGAGTAGAAATTTGAATTTCCACTGATGACACAGTAAGGCTTTGGTATAATCCTCATTGATCTGAGATTCAGAAGGCTCAGATTTTAGCAGGCTCTGCCACTACCCACGTAAATTTAGTTAAGTATTAAACATCTCTGAGCATTAATTTCTTCTTCAGTAAAATGAGAAAGCGATACCTAATTTGTTTTGTCCTTGAGTTGCAATAAAAATCAAGTAAAACTCTAAATACAAACTATAAGAGGGAATACAGATAAAAACTATTTATCCATTCACTCATTCATTCTCTCAGAGTTAATGAACCTCTATTTATGTAGCAGGGAGAGCTAGTCTCTGGAGATATTAGTCAAGTGAATTAGTCAGGTATAAATTAAATAATCATTCTAACAAATGTAAGTTACAATTCTGACAAACGCAATAAAAGAAAGGTATTTGGTTCATATGATAAGGGGAATCCAACCTCCTGATGGTGTTCTTTAACTGAGCTGTGGAGGATGGAAAGAATTTAACCAGGTAAGAGGATAGAGAAGGGAATTTTAGTAACTAGAAACAGCAAAAGTCAAGAGACGGCATGACAGATAAAAAGCACCACCAGTAAGCCAGTGAGGCTGCAATAGAGAGAAGGACAAGGTGCTGGAAAAGGAGGCTTGGAAGGCAGGTCTGACCTGGATCACACATTGCTACATTGGTTATGGTGAGGACTTTCTGCTTTAACCTAAAGCAGTGAGATTTTGAGGGAGATGAGAGAGTGATGAAGGGAAGTGATGTGCATCTTGAGACCATCACTTTGATAGATATCTGACTGCACATCTTTTTATATTCCTTAACTTTATCTTTCATGTATCTCACTTTAAATGGTCTGTTACTCTGATGGTTATTGTCTTTGGAAGCAGGCATATTTGGACATAAATTCAAGCTCTACCATTCACCAATTGTATACTTATTCTTCTCTGATTCTCCATTTTGTAAACTGTGCAATGGTTATGGTAATTCTTCTCTCAGAATTTCTTAGGAATATATGAGATAGTATCTATGTAATTTCTGGCATACAATGTCAACAAATACTAGTTTTTATTATTATCCCCTCTAATAATTTACTCCTCTTGTAATCACATTTTTTCTGGATGGGATCCATTTTAGCTTTTTGAATTTTTTAATAAGAAGGTGGAATTATTGATCTACTATCCATAGAAGATGCTATTTCATTTATTTCCCATAGAGGGAATGGGAAATAAATGAAAGCCATTAACTTTGCTTCCAAGCACCTCTAAAAATAATGCCCATGTATTACATTACTTTGTCTAGCAATAGTTTACCTGAAGTAAGGAATTAATATCATTACTGTTTTAGGATTTTGCTAGATTGAATAGTATAAAATGATTCCAGATTCCAAGAAAAGGGTTAGGCATGAGTTAATTTAGGTTGCATTGACACCACTTTCAACCATTAACTGGAGGGCATTTACTTTTCTTGTCTGGATAGAGTAGTCCACTATAAAGCCAGTGTAGCTGGTCTTACACTATTGAAAAATTATTCACCCCACCTACTAAGCTGTTGAATGTGCAGTGATGTTCAATAATTAGGCTCCAGGCACGATTTTAAATAAAAAAAGACCACTTTTGAGTAAGACATTGAAAAAGCTAGGTGGAATTTGTCCAACAAAGGGTAAAATATCAAAATTAATTTTAAGGGAAAATTAAGATTCTCCTCACAGTCTCAAAGCTTTCTTCTCTAATCACACTACAGACACTATCAGTGAACAGAGAATCTTTGTATTATTTCCAAGTTTCTCCCATTGTCAGTCACTGTGACAAAGTGCTGGCCAGTCTGACATAATGATGAATCACTCCAGACATTGAGTTTTCACATAGCTGTCGAGAGTTCTCAGTAGACTTTGTCGTCTGAAAATGCTACAGACCAATACTAGGTGCTGTGTTCATGAACAAAGCCAGGATTTGGCAAAATTAAACACATGTATTTTAGAAAAAAAGAAAGAGAGGTGTAATAAACATTTCCTATGTCTGTTTCTACCATGTCTTCATGTTGCAATTGATTTAAATGCCTATTAAACAAATCCTCACTTCCCAAACCTCATCTCTATACTCTGCTGGAATGAGTTAGATTTCAGAGTACATTGAGAAGTTGAAATATTAAACAAATATTTTTATTTATTGTTTTCAGCTACAAAATAACATGTGGGCTCTCCTTGCCCTATATCCTGGAAATTTTAATGTACCACATAATTCTTTGCTAATAATATTTTTAACTAATTAGAACTTACAAATCTAATGCTGAATGATGGATTGATGCATAGCTCAATGTGAATGTACTTGTAATGTCTACCTTAGTTTCCTGTTAGAAAGCTTGTCAATACACCAGTGCCTCAAATCCATTTTCTCAGTAAAAATGTTGCAGTTTTCTGATTATTATTCACAAAGGCAGCTTCCTGAGTTATTTCTGCTCCTGCACAATATTCATGATAGCAATTTGATATCGTAGCAGTTTCAAGGTTATCAAGTGATGGAAAATCCTACTGCTTACTTCAAGGTGTAACATATACAACTGTGCTGTCATCCATTATAGCAGTATAATAGTTTTTCGTAATGCCTTTCATGAACTGCTGATTTAGAAGTGTAAGCCTAACTTCTGAAGGCGCGTATCAGTCTCAGGCTAGGAAAGTATTGCTTCACTGGAAAACATCAGCAGGGACCCTTTGCGCCACTAGAAAAAAATAAAAAATAAAAAAAGGAACTAACTTTCATTTCTCTCCTAAATAGTGTTAGAGCCTTGTCCTGTGAAGTCATTAAAGTGCATCTGCAAAAAGAAAGAAACAAACAAACAAAAGCCATGGTTTAGCTTTTGAAGGGTTAATGCTAATCAGCAATGAATCTTAGCAGGAACCATTTTATTTTGCAGATTGTGGAGGTTAAGTTAGAAGAAAGATATTACTGAGAGAAATGATGGAGGAGATTTTGCTAAAGTAACAACACACAAAAGTCAAACAAATTCATAATGATGTTGGGAGGTAAAACCAATCGTTATTCAAAGCACCCTTTGCACATATTGCTCTATCCACGAACTGAATTTTGGTTTAGGGGTCTCTGGTTGAGCAGAGGGTTGCTTGAGTGAGTTTAGAAGGTGGCATCTGTTTAAGTAACAGATGTCTGTGTCACCAAGGTGCTGTGTTCTCACTTTTTATATTGGGGAAATTGCTGCTGAAGGAGTTTTATTGTTTTTATGCAAATGAAAATATCTTATTCTTCTCCTTAAAAGGTTTCTCTTCCTGATGTGGATCCACAACAATCATAAAGGACCTCAGCCTCATCGACTTTTTAAAAATATATTTTGGAATCTGATAAATTGCTTATGCACTGCCAACTATGCATGAAATGAGATCTGGAATTGCAGACATTCTTGCTCTTTTTTAACAAGGCCCCACTGGGTTGAAACAAATTGCGCAGAGTAAGAGTCAATGCTGACCCTTCTGTGGCACCAAGAGACTGGACCTGGAGAGGCATTCACACCCCTTGAGCTAGCTCTAAGCATGTAGGGGAAAGCTTGCCTTAGGGCATAATATTGACTTTGTTCATTTGGTTCTTGGTTTCTAGAAATTTCTGTTTCCTTTTATTTTTCAGAAGAGATGAGAGAGAGTGGAGTCATCCAAAAACACCCTTCGAGTAGACACATATAATTAACTATGATAAATATTCTGGGCAACAAAATGAGAAGGAAGCAGGAAGAGCTGTATTTCTGCTCCATAACAAAGTGTGATGACTATCTTGAAGAAAAACACTTGCGCAATTATTTGAGTTTCAGGCTGAACTACTCATTTCTCTTATGGAATGTCAGTTTTATCGGAAAGTATGAAAGAGAGACAAACTATACGAATTCAGAGTTAAGCTTTTAGGATTTGCCATAAAAATGAACAACATGAGTCTTTCATTTCTAGGAAAATGAGTGATGGTATTTTTTGCCAGCGGTAAAATCCAAACTTTAAGGGAAAATTTGAATTTTGGAAAACTTATTTCCATCACCATGAGCTTACTAGCTTCATAATATTTAGAGTGTTCTCTAATGAAATTGTTGGTATTAATAATAAATGTGATTTTTTGATGTTGTAAAATGAAATGTGTCAATATTTTAAAAACCTGCATAATTCAGTGAACCAATATTTTCCAAGACACCATGATGTTATGAAATTATGCTTGGTTAAAAGATACATTCAAAATACCAAATGGGCTAATGGATTGTAATATAACAGAGTAAGAAAAGCTTATTGATATGGTTTCAGATTCCACACACAACTAACCTTTAAGACACTACTACTTGTTAAGTTTTGGTATACTATCAAAAAAGAATATCTACAATCATCTGAAAAGCTATTAGAATTCTTCTTACTTTTCCATCTACATATTGGTCTGAGGCCACATTTCCTTCACATATTTTCATAAAACAACATACAACAGATTGAGCCCAGAAGCAGATATAGAAATCTACATCTACCTATCTCTTTTTTTTTTTTCTTTTTTTTTGAGATGAAGTCTTGCTCTGTTGCCCAAGCTGGAGTGCAGTGGTGTGCAATCTTGGTTCACTGCAACCTCCGCCTCCCGGGTTCCAGCGATTCTCCTGCCTCAGCTCCCAAGTAGCTGGGACTACAGGCACGTGCCACCACACCAGGCTAATTTTTGTATTTTTAGTAGAGATGGGGTTTCACTATATTGGCCAGAATGGTCTCAAACTCCTGACCTCGTGATCTGCCCGTCTAGGCCTCCCAACATGCTGGGATTACAGGCGTGAGCCACCACGCCGGGCCATCTACCTATCTTTTATGAAGCCAAACAGAAACAGGATTTAGGCTCACAGAGGTTCTCAGAGACTAATTATTGAATTGGTTCACTTATTAAAATAAACCTAGAAGATCTTTTACCAATATTCTTTTCTTGTGGACACTGTAGAAATTAAAGTTATTTCAGGAGCTCATGAGGAGTCTCATATTTTTCAAGAAGAAAACTTGATTCTATACCCAGGGAAGTCACGTAGTAGTGGTGAACCCAAGATTCCTAGGCACCAGCTGGCCAGTGCCAGTGAGGTCGAATGAACATTAAGCCTTACCTAGATCATTAAGCCTCACCTGCGCACTTCAGAACCTCAGCATATTCTCTTCAGGGTCTTGCACTCCCTCCATGCCACCAGTGTTTCTGAAACTTTCAAAATGTTTTTCGTTTGTGTTTGTAAGTCAGTTAAGTCTGCTAGGAGTCTGTCCTGCTGCATGTAGCTCAAGGCACAGCTATGTTGTTAATGCTTTCCCTCTGGCTAACTAAAAACCAGATTTTTCTTTTTTAAAAATTGTGGAATCTGATGGGCTTCATGTCATTGCCTTCAAGTGGCGTCAGTCACCATCGCTTGAAGAATGCTGAGAGGATGTTCTTTTACTAGGAGATGGCAGTGCAGTGAGCATCGCAGCAAGGATTATGAGCTATGAAATAAGAAAAGACCAGCTGCTTGTTCAAGACCATGAGGAAAAAGGAGATGGGTGAAGGTAGCTTCAAAGTAAAACTAGGCACTGGTGGAGGCTGTGTGTAGGATCTAGCTTAGCACTTAGCGACTGGGGGAGGATGTTAGTGGGGAAGTGACGAGGTGAGGAACTGAACTTCCACAGAGGATATGGCTAAGCTAGAAATCTGGCTTGTGAAAATGTTCTGGTAATGTAAAATTTTTCAACGAAAAATGTGGTTCCCATGACTTCAAGATGTCCCTAAAGTATTTACAAAGCTGGTTAAAGAGGCCGCAGCCCAAGGGTCAGATGCTTCCCCCTTATCAAGGTTTACCTGACAGAAGTCCCATTCCCTCCAACCTTGCCATTCATCAGGAGATAATAAAACAGTGACTGTTTAATGAGTGCCTCTTCCAGGAAAAGAGAGTTGTCCTGAATGAGTGGGAAATTTAAGAAGCAAGTTTGAAATAGGCAAGAATTTCAGAACTCCTAACAGCTGAAAATAGTTGCCAACCCCACTTACCCTGAGTCATATGCCTGATCTGGAGATTGAACCACTTTCTTCTATTTCTCCTATTCTCAATTATCTTTATTTTTAAAATCACATTTGAAGGAAAGAATCTTCTGAAAATCAAAAATCTCAGAAAACATCCCTCAAGCACTTGTGAGCTGCTAGCACTCTTTGTCCCCCAGTGTATGGATAGGTTTTGGGGTAATAAGCTTATTTTAGTAGTTCGATAAATACAATATCCACTATGAAAATAAGTATGACTCAGAGAGTGTTTTATCATAATTAAAAATTATTTTAAATGATCAATGCTAAAATTTATTTGCATTAGTGTGGACAAATATAATTTGATTAGACCTAATCTTCAGAGATCAATTTTCAGACACTGTGATCAAACTTTTGTGGTGTTCTCTGAATTAGAGGAGGTAGAATACACCATAAAGCATATCTAAAAAATATGTATAAGTCAGCATTATGGATATAATAACTATCAAGGCAGGTTTGCAGGCTTTGTCTAAAAATAGTGAAGCTCAATTATTATCTTTGCAGTGCCTAGCAGTTTATTATTTGTGGGCAAAGTATTTGTAGATGTCATTAGAATGGCTATTATTAGTTTGGTGATTTCCACAGATAACCTAAAAATGAGAAATAGATATCATAGCAGCTGAGCAGAATGGTAATTGGGGTACCTGGAGACTTTTCTTGCATATCTCCATTAGCAGAATGGAACATTTAAAGGCACACTGCACACTCGGGTATAGCTCGAGATAGCTGAGTCTCAAAGATGACCCTGAGCTTCTTATGTGGGATGAGGGTGAACATGTGCAATTTGAGTACAATAAAGAACATATGCAACTGTGTTAGAAACACAGAACATGAAACCATTCACTGTTCCTCCCTTATTCCCCCTAAGAGAAAAATGGTAGCTCTCCCCCAGCATCATCTTCAAATCCATTCCATTCCCTTCTCAACAAAGCAGCCCCTGCTGAATCTTGTCTGGATACTGTGGAGGCAGAAGGTAACAGGGAAGAGTAGAAAGCAAGTTAAAATGATGTGATGGTGAGAGAAAGAAAAGACCCATGATGGGCCATCATGGTAAGGAGTGTGACTACTTAGAGCAGAAGAAGAAGGCTCAGATTCAGAAGGCAGGTAGCTTGCTGGCTTGAATCAAGCCTAGATCACACTTTCTCTGACCTGAATTAATAAACAGAAGTTTTGCAATAGCCTTGATCATGGATAGCAGATAGATTTCTTCTGGAATACTGGTGGCATTTGATGGGCAATATATCTGGCATACTGTGTTAAAATAGATTTTAAAGCTAAATTTGGGCTGAGGGGGAGAGAAAGTTGTGATTCATTAACAATATCTACCACGGACACAACCAGGGAGATTGCAACATGTGACAGATTTACCACCTCTGCTCCACATGGGTCTGGGTAGCCTGCCAAATGTGTGACTTCTTCTTTCCACATTCTTAGGTTCTAAGGTCACCTTGATGCTTGGTGCCTTTGTCTGTTTTAAGAGGTTGGCATGCATATGACAATTTTTGCATAAGACTATTGCTATATTTTTCTGTCCTTCCATTTCTAGAAAGCACAGGGGATTCAAGTCTCCATGTTCATTTTCACAGTCCTCTTCATTGATCCTGTTCCCAGAATAATTTTCCTAAGACTATTCCAGAGATGCCTTACATCAGTCTCTGTATTCTTGCAAATGAGTGACAAGGACAAAAATGAAACTATTATGAAAGAGGAAAGACTCAGGAGGATTCTTTCCCTAGACCCTGAGATCCTCACAATAGTTCAAGCGAAATGACAGCCAATGGCTTCCTTATCTGTCTCCTTTGCTTGACCAGCCCCCAGAATGGGAACAGTTGTTCAGGAAATCCACATTAAACATTGCCTGTTCCCTCTATTTATATTGCATTTTAATGTAATTGGTTGCTTTCCCCCATTTGTTTCAGGGTGGTGACACAGCTCTGGGGGCCTGAAGATGATGAAGTGAATGAGGATGGAGAGAGAAAGAGAGTACGCACATGAAAAGCCCTATCAGCAATACTTTTTCTTATTTATAGTGACAACCCCAAGCAAAATATAAAAATATATTTAGAGAGATGACAGCTTTGCTGCTTCTTGATCACAAACCAGCACTTAGGAATTCCCTTTTGTGAGCAGATAAAAAGGGCTGCACCTCGATAAAACAGGGTGAGGAGAAAGGAAAGAGAGAAATTGGATGAAGGGCACTATGTCCTAGATAAAACCAGTACAAGAACCAATACATTAAATAGAAGGGGGAGCCTCAGAATATTGCCTGTGGGTGCCTTGGACTGAAGATAGACAGAAACCTCCTCCCATCCAGAAATCATAATGCCAAGAAGGCAAGAGGTCTTTAGACTTGCCTTCCAGTCCTTGAATTCGTATTTGATAAATAAAACACTTAGTCTTCAATTTACTTTATTTCAAAATAAAAGAGGGGAAAAAGGTGCACGAAAATATTTGAGAGGGGCATTACTTATTCCTGTGTTAAGAAGAGGCAGTCACAACTTATAAACAAGTCCACCTTTGAACAATTCAACGTAAGTGTGCTCTGTGCAAAGCCCAAGTGGTACAATGATGAGTAAGACACAGACCCTGTTCTTAAGAAAGTCGCAGCAATGGAACTAAAATGTTATTTGAAAGTTAGATTGAAACTTATAATGCCATCTCCATAGAGTTAGTGTTAAACATGACAGTTCGTTTTCAGTTCACAATTCCTTTGTTCCTGAAACATAATTCTGTTATAGTCTGAATGTTTGTGTACCCTGAAATTCATGTTAAAATTCTAACCCCCAGGGTGATGGTGTTAGGAGACGGGGCTTTTGGGAGGTGATTAGGTCATGAGGGTAAAGCCCTCATGAATAGGATTATTGCCCTTATAAAGGGATTCAGAGAGCTACCAGGCTCCTTCTACCATGTGAGGAAGGACATAGCTAGAAAGTGCGGTTTCTATAAATCAGGAGTGTGTCCTAACTAGCCTTGATCATAGACTTTCCAGCCTCCAGAACTGTGAGAAATACATTTCTGCTGTTTACAGGCCACCTATTCAACTTATATGTTGATATACCAGCTCTAACAAACTAAGATATATTTCTTTTATTTTCTTCCTGTATCTTCAATTTTCATTTTAAGTTCAGAGGTATGTGTGCAGGATGTGCAGGTGTGTTACATAGGTAAATGTTTGCCATTTTGCCATGGGGGTTTGCTGCCCAGATCATCCCATCACCTAGGTATTTTTTTTTCTTTTCTTTTCTTTCTTTTTTTTTTTTTTTGAGACAGCATCTCACTCTGTCACCCAGGCTGGAGTGCAGTGGCGCAATCTCGGCTCACTGAAACCTCTGCCTCTCAGGTTCAAGCAATTCTATCTCAGCCTCCTAAGCAGCTGGGATTATAGGCGCACACCACCACACCCAGCTAATTTTTGTATTTTTGGTGGAGACAAGGTTTCAACATGTTGGCCAGGCTAGTCTCGAACTCTTGATCTCAAATGATCAACCCGCCTTGGCCTCCCAAAGTGCTGGGATTAAAAGCATGAGCCACCATACCCAGCCCCATCACCTAGGTATTAAGCCCAGCATCCATTAACTATTCTTCCTCTTGTTCTCCCTCCCCACACTGGCAGGCCCCAGTGTGTGTTGTTTCCTGCCATGTGTCCATGTGTTTTTATCATTCAGTTCCCACTTAAAAGTGAAAATATGCAGTGTTTGATTTTCTGTTTCTGCATTAGTTTGTTGAGGATAATGGCTTTCAGCTCCATCAAACTCCCTGGAAAGGACATGATCTTCTTTCTTTTTATGGCTGCATACTATTCCATGGTGTATATGTACCACACTTCCTTTATCCTTCAAACTAAGACATATTTCTATAAGGCTATTTCAACATTTATTTCACTAGCATTGTGTTTATATTATTCTTTTTTTTTAATGTGGGAAAAGAGTATTTTGAGCTCCAATCTAGTACTAAAAAGTGCTTTTATGAATGCATTCATTCAAATGTCTGATTTCTCTGATTCACTTTAAAAGTGAGAAGAGCTGAGGATGAGGAGAAGGGTAGAAGGCTCCCTGTTTGCAGAGAGTTCAGTGTTCACTCTGTATGTGAGTACCTGAAAATGCCAGTTCTGCCTTTGGCTGAAGACATCTCACCAATGCTTTGGACATTTTTCTCTGGTTCTGTCCTTGCTATCCATACACAGTTGGTTCACTGAACCTGACTGGCTTTGAGGGCACATGCAAGTTTACTTAAATGCCCTTCTCCAGGTAGTACCATGCCCTATCTACTCAACATGCATCCACATGCCAACCTTTATTTCTACTCCTGGTTTATCTCTTCACTTTTTTAGCTCTTTTACCCTGGCTCTTACTCTGAACACTGAATCTCCATAAATCTGCTTTTACCTACCAGTTAACTCTTATTAACCCTATACTTGCTTAACAGAGTTATCTCTCTAAGTCAGACCACCCACCCCTGCTAACCCCACCAGTTGATTTGGAATGGCATATATTGGTTGATATGGGAATTACTAAATCCTCAGTTATCTTTGTGAAGGAAGCATTTGTTTGGTGACTGTGGTTGTCAAACTTTGCTCCATTAGAATCATCTTGCAGCTTTCAGAAAATCCAATCTAGGTTGCATGTCATGCCAATTAAATCTGAGTCTCTAGGAGTAGATCTGGGGCATCAGTATTAAAACTCTCCAGGTGATTTCAAGGTGTAGACAAGTTTGAGAGCCATGGTTTTGGCCGAGAAAAGCAACAGAAATGGAGACATTGTGGAGATGGAATTAGCTGTACGGCACAGAAAACTGGATTCAGGATCTCGTCACCTCACTAGTTTTGCTCCTTTGGGCAAGTCATTAAACCTCTTACTGCCTTGTTTTTGTTAGTGAGAAAATTGAGTTAATTATTACTTCCTAGGCTAACCCTCAGAATTCTGCAGGGGATTTAGGATATCATGGTTTTGTGGTTTTGGAAACACTCTGACTATAACACACAATTTAAATGTGAAGTGTTTTATGGTAGAATGTTATACGGTAGAAAGGCCAGTTTTTCAAATTCTCCTATCTCCCTTTTCACTCAAACACCATTCGCAAATTTGTGAGCTGCATGATATTTGTGATAGGCAGACTCTCTCAAACTTGTTTTTTGGCCACTCTCTTCTCTCTCTTGTTGCTTATGACGTGATTCCCAGTATCTTCACAATATTCGTTGACTGTCCAGGATCATAGCCCTAATCACCATCCTGCTCTGCTTTCACTGTATTCAGATGATGAGAGGAAGAGAGTGACTTAAGTAGCCAAAAGCTAATCTTTGAGCCTGGAATTAGTGAATAGAAAAGTTCATGATGTTTGGCTAAGATTCCAAGGACTCCAAGTAGTGTCCTCCTTTCTGGAACTATTTTGTTATTTCTATTATGGTACTTCCTTTAAAAAAAAACTTTTTGACTGGTAGCTTAACTTCTATGCCACCTTATTACCTTCTTTCTCTGTCTTGAATTCTTTTGAAATTGCCATAATATCTTGTATTGAGTCTTTCATTTTTTATTGGCTAATGCTTCTGCTCAACACTTCTGTCCAGTGACTAATGACTATATTTCTGGTTTTGACTGGGGTCCTAGCTTCTATTTCTAAAAACTATTTGCTTAATACATTGGTTTTAGACTCCCATCACCTCAGATGGTTAGCACAGGGATATTAGGACTGGCCTTGTCCTCTAACACGTACCTGCATTATTATTGGTCTGATCTCACTCACTTGTTATCAGTTCTTTCATCCTTTACCTGCTAAAATATTTAATGATACGATATTAGATGATAATAATCATGTGCATATTTACAATGGATTTTTCAATATACCATACCTTAAATCAACAGAATGACCACTCCTTGATACTTTACCTATTAAAATATTTAATGATATGATGCTAGATGATAATATTAGTGTGCATTTCTCTCTATTTATTTTTTGAAATAAATAGAGAAGCATAGGTTCTTGACTTTGTAATGGAAGACTGAAATTGTAAATGCATAAAATTTTACCAAATAAATTTGTAGGTTTCATATAATTTCAATAAAAAATTCTTAACCTTTTATAACTTAAATAATCTAAATTTCATCTGAATGAGTTAACATATAGAGATAGCCAATGCAGTTTTTAAAAAGAAAAAGAGTTCACTTAAAAATGGGCATCTCACTTTGATAACCAACCATGTAGTAATTTATCTAAATAATCTTAAACAGAATGGTGCTAGGGCAAGATTCAACCAGTAAATCAGAATAGAACATGCAGCACTGCCTATGGAATGTTTAGTACATGGAGGATAAAAGCAAACATGAGCACACAATGTTTAGGTAGATATAGGAGTGGGGAACAAGCAAAATTTCCCCTTTACCTACCGAAAAACATACAGGCAAATTAGAAGTTAATGAAATCCTGTCAGAACTGGGGGAAAAAGAGAATATCAATAATTATTTGATCTAAAAATAAGAAAGGACTGTCTAAGCATAACAGCAACAGAGAATCACAGCCAGAAAAATCATCAATAAATATGCTCAAAAATGGAAAATTCTGTGTCATATATAACATTAAAGATAAATGACGCATTAGGAAAGTATTTGAAACATTCATGACAAATGATAGAAGCTATCAATCTATAACATGCTCACACAAATTGATTAAATGAAAAAAGTCCTTAAACCCAAGAGAAAAATGGTTAAAATGTCACAAGCTATTCTTTGAAAAAGAAATACAAATATTCAATAAATATATAAAAATGCTCAGTTTCATTTATAATCCAAGAAATGCACATTATACAACTATAGAAAATTATTTCCCACCCTTAAGAGTGCTAAGGAAAAAAAAATTCTCGTTTTATAATGGGAAGATATTACCAGTCTGTCATTGTATTCAGAGTATCACAGAATTTATCTTTTTATGTATTAATTCTTGGAGACCCATCCTGAAACAATAATCAGATAAATGCTCAATTTATTATATTATGGAAGATTTAAAATTATACATTCATACACTTAAAAGCATTTTACATAGTCACTAAATCATGTTTTCAAAGAATATTTAATAATATGCAAAGGTTCTCAAATATGCAAAAAGTCTCAAATAGAAATAAAACATGATACAACATGGGATAGCAAGGCATAATAAGAGTTTACCCATCAAATGATCATATTTAATCACAGTTTGTATATTCAGGGCACTTCCTTGTTCATTACTCATTTAACTCTTATTTGGTAGGAAGGGGAAGCATTACGTACTTGTCTTCTTGAGTTGATAAAGAAAGAGATTCAAAGCTGATATTTTCTCATCCTAGCCTCTAACTTTTTCTCTAAGTTTAGTGCCATGGACAAAGAGCTACATAAAATAATTATAGGGTATTTCAATTTTCTGGAACTGTTCCTGAGTTCCTCGTACCATTAAATGTCAGATAATGTATTTTTTGAGTAGCTAATATGTGGTAGTGTCTTCTCTGGGCCCAGGAATACTCTGATGAGGAGGAATGAGATGTTTTGCTTCTTTTGGAATATAACACTAAGGATGAAAAAAGACAGACCAAAAGCAAATACAAAAATAAACAATGCAATTTCCAGACTTGATAAGTGCCAAGAAGAAAACAGAGTGGCTTCTTAGAGAATCAACATTTGTGGAGTGACAGGAACAGGAGCTTTATTGGAGTAGTCAGGAAGACTTCCAGGAGGAGGTGACACTTGAGCAGAGTTTTAAATGATGAGAACGCAGTCATGGGAAGATCTGAGAAAGAGGGCTTCTATCAAAGGAGAGAGCACATAAGAAGGCCCTGAGGCAGGAAAGAGCTAATAAGAAAGCCAGTGAGATTGGATCATGGTGTCTAAGGGACAGAATAGTGTGAGAAGAAATTGAAGAATGCTGGGTTCAGATCACTCTGAGCTGTGTGGGTAGAATAGCTCATAATATGTGATTGGTGTATATTCTACTGGAAGGCGATCAGAGGGAGTGGAACTTAAACTGATGAGTCGCTCAAATAAGTAGTATTTACGTGAACAGAATGGTGAGGAAGACCATAGCATCAACTAGAGCAAGATCATGATATAGAGCAGATTTATATGATAACTATGTGATACAAAAATACATTTGTTCCTTCAGTTATTCCATTCATTAGATAGGGAGGGGGGCTGACTTGCTTTTGCCAATAACACTTTTGTTTTAACTAACATTTTAAGAAAGTCCAGGTATAGTCACTCTGAAGCTTAGTTTTAGAATCCTAGTTTTTCCTTTATCATAATACCTTATATTTAATGGAATGAGAAACTCAGGAACTGTTCCAGAAGATTGACACCCCATATAAATCAAAAATATCAAAAATTGTTCCATGCTTTGCACAAGTTATCAAAATTAACAATAGAAAGTTTAACAATAAAAGGCAAATAAACAATACTGTCCACTCTTATCAGTCATGTGAGGCTAATAATAAATGCAACTTGACTGATCATAAATTTAAGAAGAAATGAAATATTTATTGTGAAAGAGTCAATATGAGCCTGAATACTTAGCAATGCGACATAAATGAACAAAAGATTCCCGTTAGATTTCAATGCTTGGTCGATTTAATTTTATTGCAACTAAACTCATCTCTTTTCTGTGAGCAGATTGCAATGTAAACGAATATTTATGATGTTTTATAACTATTCATAGTTCAGTGTTAGGAAAACATCTAAAGTGCTTTTTATTTATTTATTTTGAGAGTGAATACCTACAGAAAAATAAGCCAGGCTCCCTGTTGTGCTTTTGTTGTGTTTTGCTTACTGCTTTTTGTATGCTAAAGTTTAACTGACTACAAGAAGAAGAGGAAAAATAAATTTAGAAAGTTTAGGATCAGTTCTCTCCTATTCAGCCAACGTATCATGACCCACATTCAAACATCCCACTCCTTTTCACCTCTTTTGCCCCTTAGCCTTCTGAAGTCCTCTCCTTACAGAAATCTGATGCTGGAAAAGCTCAGATGTTTGCTTTCTTTGCTCCTCTCCCAGCCTGCCATTGGAAGGCGCCCCAGGAATTTTCACTAATACAAGACCTTCAACCTCTGCTGAGCACCTGATGCTCTACAGTCTTTCTCCATGACTACATTAATTTCCTCAAGTACCCTCTCTGCTCAGCATTCTGCTTCATACCCAGTGATTGCCTTTCAATGCATTTCTTCCTCTGTCACAGAAAACAGATGCCTTCCTAAGGGTTTCCTTAAAGTTGTTTTTTTTTTTTCCCTACCCACTCTGGTCTTAACACTTACCAAATTATCTTTGCAGCCTTCCATCCTTGCTACACCCCAAACACCAATGTAGAAGGAGTTCTTGATCTCATCTAAGCTGTTTTCCCCACATCTTCCTTAAACTGTGTTACCTGCCTGCTTTTCTCGGCTTAAGCAGACACACTTCCCTAGAATGACCCTTTACTCCTGTCTTCTGTCACTGAATCCACTCAAAGAGAACTTTTAATTTTACCTTTTAAAATCTCTTGTATCTCATCCCTTTTCTGCATTGACACTGTCCTGTATTTGGCCCACATTCTTCAGTTTCTTCTTAAGACTTCTTAGCTGAAATTTGTTAGGTCAGCAAATATTCATTAAATGCTATTATATGGCAGACTCTGTTTTAGATAGATGAAACACATAGGGGAACCAAATGTGTTCTTGAGGATCTCTACTCTCTCTTCTTCAGAGGCCTATATTCTAGTTGGCAGATAGCAATAACAAACATAAAATATAATAAGCGAGTACTTTATTATATTGTAAATTAAAATGTGGCAAGTGCTATGGAATAGAACGGGTAAGGAGAACCAAGAAAGTTGGTGGGGTCAGAGGTTGCCATTTAAGATAGGATGCTCAAGGTAGGCCTTCCCCAAAAAAGGTGACACTTGGGTAAAGACTTAAATGAGGTGAGGGAATATAGAGAGGAGAAATCTAGAAGAAAAACAGAAGCACTCAATAGAAAGAACTTAAGGAAAAAGTATACTTGAAGAGTTTGAAGACCCACCAGCCAGTAAGAAGGCCAGAATGGCAGAAGCAGAGTGAGCAAAGGAGAGAAAGTAGATTGAGGTTTAAAAGGTGATGGGGAAAGCAAGGTAGGTATCTCAGGTACCTTTGCTGTTACTCAGGGTTTTTTTTTTTTTTTTTTTTTTTTTTTTTTTTTTTTTTTTTAAGCAAAGAGTGATATTCATATCTCAAGAGGGTTGTTCTAGTGCTGAGTACAGAGTTTTAGGGAGTAAGAATGAAAGCACAGAGACATCTCAGGAGGTTTCTGAAATAAGTGATGATGGCTCTCTGGTCAAGTAGCAGCAGTGAAGGCAGCCAGAAGTAGAAGAAGTTTAGCTACCTTATGACAGTAGAAAAGGATTTGCTTAAGGATTGAATGTGGGGCATATAAAACAGAGGTAAGCTAAGGTGATACTCAAGAGTTTTGGTCCAAACAACTAGAAACAGCGAAGTTGCTATCCCTTGAGATGGACAAGGCTGCCAATAGAGCAGGTTTTGTAAGGTAAGACCAGGAGTTCAGTTTTGGACATGTGAAGTTTGAGGTTTCCATTAGATGTTCTAGTGGAGGCGGCATTAAGGAGGCAGTTGCACATGTGAGGCTGGAATTAGAAGGAATGGGTGAGATTTTTATTCATATATAGATGTGTGTGTATATATATATTTGTTCAGATATATTTGTTCAGTGTGTATATATATGTACACACATAGTTGAAGTGTTGACATATAGATGTTACAACTATACAGAGAGAAGAGAATCAAGGGTGATACCCTAAGACTTTCTAACATAGAGAGTTGTGGAAAAAATCTGAAATCTCCCCCAAAACAAAAAAGCAATGACCAGTAAGATAGAGAAAAGCAAGAAAATGTGTGCCTTGGAACCAAGATCAAGAAAAGACATTTAAGAAGAGGATTTATGCAACTGTATTATGTTGATAATAAATAGGTCACTTAACATGAGGACTAAGAATTGTCCATTGGATTTAGATGAATAATTTCTGTGGAACAGTGGGGCCTAAAGCATGATGAAAATAGGTTTACAAAAATAAGTGGGAGAAGACAAAATGGGGCAGTGAGTATGGACAACTCTTGTGAGATGTCCAACAAAGGGAACAGAAAAACATGACAGTAGCTGGTGGGGAAAATGAGTCAAGAGAAAGATTTTTAGGATGGAAGGAATGACAGCATATGTATATGCTGATGGGAATGATTCATGGGAAAAGAAAAATGTCTTGCAAGAGGCAGAGAGAATTGCTTGGAGCAGGTGAGAGGGAACGGCATCTAGTAGTGCCTACACGGAGAGACTGGCTTTTGGCAGGTGCACGGCAAGCTCACTGCTGATGTCAGGTAGGGGGTCCAGGACATGCAGGCTCTGAAAGCATGTAGATGTGGTGTTGAGAGTCTGTGGAAGTTCCCTCTGGTTCCTTCCATTTCCTCAGTAAAGTAGGAAGCAAGGTCAACCACTAAGTATGAGGTTGGGGAGGAAGAGGCAGTTTTGAGGGAAGAAGAGGAGTGATAAATATCTGGAAGGTGGAGGAGTGAATGGCCGTGTAGCCTGATTGCTGGGCAGCACAGAGAGCCCATTCCTGGTCATGAAGATCAAAGGTGATCTGTCAGGGAAACTTTGTCTCTCTAAGTACCTGGTTCGCTTCATCTTGGTCTTGTTCATAGTGAGAGTTCTGTGGCTAGGACAGTGCCTGGCACACAGCAGGCACCTCATCCCCATCCTGCCTCTAACCTGGCCTCCCTCGAATTCATTCTTCTCACAGTTGTCAGAGGGAGTACTGTAAAAACAATGCTTATCTAGTTGCAGTGATTTTTCCCTAGTCCTCAGTACAGACCAAACTTGTTACGGCAGGACAGAAAGCGTTTCATGGCCTGGTCTTTGGTTAGGTTTCAAACAGCAGCTGTTGTGTTTATCCTCATGCCCCACATTGTAGGGGCAGTCATATTGGCCACCTAGCAACTGCCATAATATTCGATGCTATTTCTTTCTGGACTGTCCTCCTCACCTCTAGCTCTCACCTAATTAATTTGTACTGATGCTTCAGAGATTCAACTCAGACATCACCTGCTCCAAGGAGCCTTCACTGACACTCTCTCTAACACTTCCTTCTCCCAGGCTGCACTGGATGCCCTACAGAATCCTTCGGTGACTTCTATCTCAGCCTTTCTTATGCATCTTCTCTTTGTTCAACAAAATAATATTGGTAAATTCTAGGATGTCAACATGGTATTTATCTGTATCCTGAGCTCCTACCGTGGTGTCTGGCATATAATACATTCTCAAAAAGTGTCTGTGGAATGAAGGAAGAAAAGATAAGAAGAAAAGAACGGGTAATGACTGTCTATTGTCTATCAAGACAGGTTCCAGTAAACATTAATACATAATACATAGCAGTAAGCTCCAAGGCAGGCATTCTGAACTTCTTGGATTATTTGCTTAATTTTTTGACCCTTTCCTACTCCTAAAGTTACTTTATGCATATCTCTGATTTTTACAAGTAAAATAGTTGTGATCTCTGAGTTTTACAAGTAGAATAGTTGTGATGTGTTTAAGATCTTATTTGCAGACATGGTATCGGTAAGACATACCCACTGAACAGTTTTTCAGAGTCTAGAGTTAGGTGGCTCTGAGCCATGCTCACTTGTATTAGCAAGGAGCACAAGAGGCCTTTAGGAGGCCTTTAGGCCCAGACTGAATCTACACTGCTTCCCTTTACCTCTATGAGTCTCCATTTCCTCATTTGTGATAAACTTGCCTGGAGTGATATTCTAAGGATGGCATTTTGTAGATGAACAAAAATCGCTAGTTTACTGTTATGATTGTGACCCAGGACTCTTATTGTTTAGGCAGCTGCCCTGAATAACAAGTGGCTACAGATCTGAACAAAACAACTCTTCCACTTGACAAACTGCCTTTCTCTACTCTCTGAGGTCAGCCTGCTTCTCGTTCTTTAGGTCTTACTTTGAACGTCCTCACCTTCTTCAGTCACTCTGTCTAAATCAATTCTCACCACACCTTCCCCGTTCCCCACTTACCTCCCCCTTGTTATCTCAACGTTGCCGTCCCTTCATGATGTTGATCAGCATTTGTAATTCTAGAGTTCAAGTCCCATAATTGTCTTGTTCAGAGTTATATGTCCAGTGCCTAGAGTCCAAAACATAGATAAAAAGCAATTCATAAATACCTGAAGAATGGATAAATGGCACTATGTTTTGATCATACTGGACAGCTAATTTGCCTAGGAATTCTAGGAGTTGTTTGATTTCACTAAGTCACCCAGAAACTTTGAAGAGAATGTTTGTCTCTCAGCTTCAGGTATAACGATCATCCTTTCTAGACTATTCTTCTGTCTCCCATTCCTAATGGCTTCACCACTGAAGATTATGACAGCTATATTCTGTGCTTGCAGAACAATTTGTAAGTCTAAACCATCTTCAAAAGTTCTTAGCAAATGCATGGAAACAGAATATTTAGAAAAACAGGTAGCTTCTTAAATGAAGCCTCTGTCTCTCTCTATATATATGTATTTATAGATGTATACTAAAATCTATTGGCCATGCTTTAGGATTAGAATCCCAGCCGGCCTCCCTGTTCCAGCAGGAATTGAAGGAGCATGCCAGAATGCATTGGAAAGTTGATTATGCCCTGCAGCTGCTTGCAAACTGGCTCAACGCTTCAAGACTGACATCCTTGAAATCTAGTGAGAATCCAAGTCAATATAAATTACAGGCTAAATTGTGTTTTACGGTAGAGTTGTAAAGTTACTTTAACTTAAATACAGGACATCCGAGTGGGGGGAAAGATCAGTGAAGTCTTAAAGCTTCCTCCAGAAGGTGGACATTGAGAAAGAGTGGAAGAGACTTGGAATCCGGGAGGAGTGGCTAGAAGGGGTCGGGTCCAGGTCAGGGCATGGTTCCTGCTGGTGATAGGCTTGCAGTTCCCAGAAGGAGGTAATGCAAGGACACGAACATAAGTGGGCGATGAGGGAGGTGGGAACCTTGAACGACACCGGGTTTGGCACACTGTGCTGCATGTTGGATCGTTCTGCAAAATCTGTGACTTCCCCTCTACTTGTTTATTGCCTCCTGCCTTCCCCAGAACAAAGCAAAACTAAATCAACACCACCAAACAAAAAAATTCTCTTCCCACAGGATGGGCAGCAGGTGAAGATCCCATGCTCTTGCTAAAGGAACCATAAGGACAAGTGTTTATGAAAATATGTCTGGCTAAAGAGTTATTTCCCATAAAGGATGAGAGATTAAAAACAAATGACAGCAGGACACAGAGCATGACTGTGTGTGCATATGTGTGTACTGTGTGCACCTTTGTGTGGGCGTACAAGTATATACCCATATTGTGTGTATGTGTGGTGTGTTGTAGAGTGCGTGTGTGTGTGCGGGTGGTGGGTGAGTGTACAGTGTATGCCCATGTTGTGTGTATGTGTAGTGTGCTGTAGAGTGTGTGTGTGTGCGCGCAGGTGTGTGGGTGAGTGTACAGTGTATGCCCATGTTGTGTGTATGTGTGGTGTGTGTAGAGTGCGGGTGTGTGTGTGCGCAGGTGGGTGGGTGAGTGTACAGTGTATGCCCATGTTGTGTGTATGTGTGGTGTGCTGTAGAGTGTGTGTGTGTGTGTGTGTGTGCGCGCACGGGCAGGCGAGTGTACAGTATATGCCCATGTTATTATGTGTATGTGTAGTGTGCTGTAGAGTGCAGGTGTGTGTGTGTAAGGCACACATTTTTCTCCTTCCTCTGGCACCTGCTTGGGCATCCTCAGTTCTTGGTTCCTTCACAGGCAGAAGGAGGTTTGGGGCATGGCCCCTGTTTCCTTTTCTGCTCCTCTGTGGACCTGGTGTCCCCTTCTGCTCTGCTGCCCCCTGCGGGGACCCTTCCTCTCACTGCTGCCTGCTTTCCTTCCCAGCCAGAGAATGGGGGCCATGCTCCTGGGGGAAGGCCAGCAAGTGGCTTTGATGGATCGCTTTGCACGGGAGACCCAGCACTCCCAGATTAGAGAGGCTGCAGCTGGGCGCCCCTGCCTCCAACTCTCCAACTGGGGGTTGCTCTGATGAGATAATTTTTCTCATTGACCTTGATAACTCTCTGTTGATATACGGATCTGTTTGCACTAACACAGACCTTTTTATTTTTTATTTTTTTAATATTTTTTGGTCTTCTGCACCTTCCAGGAAGGAGAACTCAGAGCTTGGTGTCAGCCTGCAGCTTCCCAGCTGTTGAGTAGCCTGGCTGCCAGCTTCTGGACACCCCGGTAGACCTCCTGGGTGGAACTTAACAAGTCCCTGTGTTCGGTATCCTGGATTTTCTTGGCCATAAAGCTCTCAACAAATGTAGAATAGGTGTTGGAGTGAATGAGCAGTTTAGAGATTCAAGAAACCCCTGAGGCAGCAGTGGGTTCATCTGCTCCCACTCCCCCATTACCCCCTTTATCCTGCGCAAAACCCAGCTGCTTGCTGTGGCTCCTTGCAATAGCTCTCTGATTTCAGACACCCTGGCCTCTGCCAGAACTGTCCCTGCACTGCAAGGTGTAATGGCAATGTGCCATAACCATTATTTGGGGGGTGTCTTTTTCAGCAAGTTTTCTCTTCCCCTAATTAAAGTGAATGTCTGTATTGTGTACATACTACCCTTATGCTATTTATTATAATAAATTGTGCCTATTGGTCAAGTCTTTTTCCCTGGCAGTCTGTGAGCATTTTGAGAATACAGCCTGTCATTTTCATTTTTGTTTCCTCAGCATTAATACAGGGTCTGGCAACAGTAAGAATCTGGGGAATGTTTGTTGACTTTTGAAGAGAATTAGACAAGACACAAAATTAGGAAGTGCCTTGAGTGCTTCATGGAGTCTAGTTTTATGGGGGAGGTTATTAGCATAGGTTGAATTGTATCCATCTGGGGCCTAATTTTGGACACTTACACTTGCACATCTGCACACAGAGTATCCCAAGTATCTCCCCAGAGTCCCTCAGAGTGGACAGGACAACTCAATATATTGAGGATCCTGATCAATTACAGTGAATAATTGCAAAAATGGGCCCCAATAATTTCATAGACGAACAAAATAAAGACCTTTATGAAAACCCACTGCAATACAATTATGTTGTCTATGAGGTAAATTTTAATTTTTTAAATAATTCACAATACACCACAAGCAATGTGATCCAGTATGGGACACAAGAGAAATGATGGTCTTCTTTCAATTTTGACAGTGTACGTCTGTGAGTTTACACGAAGTAATTTAAAAATTATGTCAAAGTTCTAAATTGAAGCTTCTTCATGACTGTGATGCCTGGACAGTAGCTTTGCTTGATTTTTAGTCTCTGATTTGATCCTACACCACATACACATACAATGAACACCCTCTCTCCATTTTTTCCTTAGCCAGGCAGAAGCCATTCAATGCCATTCAATTCAATAGCCTTTGCTTATCAACTGACACTCCATTTTGGAAAGAGGTTATGTACTTGGGGGGAAGTAAAATTAACCTTATAATTCTTTAACGAGTCTGACAAAGACATTTTATTCGGTCATAGAGGCGGGACAAGTAGAATGTAAAGAACTCTCCAGGTACTCTCCTCTCTGAAGAACACAGGAAGGTGTTTGCTGGCAGCTGCTGCAGTGTTGGAGCCAGTATTGATGTTTGAAAAAAGGACTCAGACTGAAGGGAGAAGAATGATGTCATCTCTTGAAGCAGGGGCCAGTTCTCAAACTTAACATTCCTTAGAATAGACTGTGGGGATGGGGTGAATTCTGAGAATTTGTACTTTTTACAAGTTTCTAGTTGTTGTTGATGTTGCTGGTCCATTGCTCTGAGGGAACCTGCATAAAAAAAGTGCCAGATTACCCCAGAATTATTGGAGATGAGAGAGGAACCAGTGGGTGCTATTTGAATCATAGAGAATTTAAGATACAAAGGATCTTATAAACCATTTAGTCCACATCCTTATTTTATAAACAAAGAAATAACAGAGATCTAATGAGGGGTAGTAATATCATTTTTAAAATAAGTGAGTTGATGTTGCAAATATTCGGTCACAAAGTCATCTAAAACCACCCAAGTGGTTGTTTCAGCTACTAAAGATACTAAAAATATTGTAGTGATATACAAATGAAATTAAGAAGTAAACACTTTTCTTTATCTAAAGATTCTGGTTGCTGACTTCAAATTGTGCTTCATCTAAGTGATGTCTTCCTACTATGTGCCGGGCACTGTACAAGGTCCTGGGGAAATAGCTTACAGTCCAGTGAAGGAGATTCACTTTTGACAGTATAGAGTTGGCTGAAGGGAAGTTTTTAGAAAAACTCTGCCTGCTGGAGCTTTTTTTGGCATATCAGTCAATTGACAGAAACTGAAAAGATTGCAAAGAAGTGGACTTACTGGCAAATGTGCCCAGTCCTTGGCAGACGTAGAGATACGTCTAAGGTCTAAGGTCAATAAAAGTTGTTATGCTTAAAACTGAGAAATGGGGTCTAATTAAACTAAAGAGCTTCTACACAGCAAAAGAAACTATCATTAGAGTGAGCAGACAGCCTATAAAATGGGAGAAAATTTTTGCAATCTATCCACCTGACAAAGGTCTAATATCCAGAGTCTACAGGGAACTTAAACAAATTTACAAGAGAAAAACAAACAGCTTCATTTAAAAGTGGGTCAAAGACATGAACAGACACTCTCAAAGAAGATATTTATATGGTCAACAAACATATGAAAAAAAGCTCAACATTACTGATCATTAGAGAAATGCAAATCAAAACCACAATGAGATACCATCTCATGCCAGTCAGAATGGCTATCATTAAAAAGTCAAAAAACAACGAATGATGGTGAGGCTGCAGAGAAAAAGAAACACTTTTACACTGTTGGTGGGAGTGTAAATTAGTTCAACCATTGTGGAAGACAGTGTGGCAATTCCTCAAAGACCTAGAGGGGGAAATACCGTTTGACCCAGCAACCCCATTATTGAATATATACCCAAAGGAATATAAATCATTCTATTACAAAGATACAGGCACACATATGTTCACTGCAGCACTATTCACAATAGCAAAGACACAGAATCAACCTAAATGGCCATCAATGACAGACTAGATAAAGAAAACATGGTACATATACACCATTGAATACTATGTGGCCAAAAAAACGAACAAGTTTTTGTCATTTGCAGGGTAATAGATGGAGCTGGAAGCCATTATCCTTAGCAAACTAATGCAGGGACAGAAAACCAAACATCACATATTCTCACTTGTAAGTGGTAGCTGAATGATGAGAACACATGCACACATGGCAGGGAACAATACACACTGGGGCCTGTTGGTGGGGTTGCAGGAGGAAAGAGCATCAGGAAAAATAGCCAATGGATGCTGGGCTGAATACATAGACAGTGGGATAATCTGCACAGCAAACCACCATGACACACATTTACCTATGTAATAAACCTGCACATCCTACACATGTACCCATAAACTTAAAATAAAAGTTGAAGAAAAAAATTATTATGCTGTTGTCTCATATATTTTGAGGAAGCCTGGAAAAAATCCAGCCAGAGCAAGTGCTTCTTGCTTTCTGCTCCCATTACAGGGCTTTCATTCTCTCTTGGCCTCAGTTTCTTGTGCAGCAAATGGGGTGAGGATTTAATAAAATGAGATAAGGAGAGTAAAGAGGCTTCACTCAGGGCCTGGCATGTGGAAGACGAGCAATAAAATTGTAGTTTGTGCTATAGCTTTAGAATGTTTAGAATTCCAGATATGCTGTTTTACCTGTATGCTATGAAGTGAATAATATTATTATTCTTCCTTTGTTAGAAAAAAAGGTTCAAAAAGGTGAAGAAACATGCTTACACAGTTAGTAGCTATAGATGATGAATTCAAAGCTAAAGCTGCCTAAAACCAAGGTTCTTTTCTTTTCTTTCTTTTTTTTTTTTTTTTTTTTCTTTTTTGAGACAGGGCTCATGGTCACTCAAGCCAGAGTGCAGTCATGTGATTGTGGCTCACTGCAACCTCTAATTCCTGGGCTCAAGCCATCCTCTCACCTTAGACTGCAGAGTAGCTGGAGTAGTTGGTATTATAAGCATGCATTGACACACTTGGTTATTTTATTTTTTGTAGAGGTGGGTCTCTCTGTGTTTCCCAGGCTGGTCTGAACTCCTGTCTCGAGTGATCCTCCTGCCTCAGCCCCCCACATTGTTGAGATTGCAGGTATAAGCCACCTCACCTATTTTCACCTATTTTCTTAACTATACTTTCTTAATGATACTGTAGCCTATGGGAAGTAAAAGTTCTGAAAAGAGTTGCTTGTTATCTGATCCAAAGAATTAGTTTATCTATAGTACTTTTTGTTTTGAGGGGGTTGTGTGTAATCACTTCAGCTTTCTTAACATTATTTCCATAAGTTAAGAGTTAAACACTGGATCTGTGGCAAGTCGCTGTAGTCCTCATCATACCTTTTATCTTACACCTAATCTGCTTCACTTATTTTTGTTACCTGCCACTTCCCTTTGGCATCTCAACTTATGGTCCTGGAATATTCCTTTTCTATTTCTTCTTGCCTAAGAACCCTGACGTATCCACACAAAGATTTATACATGTAAGCTCATAACAGATTAACTTAAGTAATACAACAAAAAATAGAAACAAGTCATATATTATATAGAGGTAAATACACACACATGCACGTGTGTACAAGTAAAACTAGAGAACTCTGAATGAGACTGGTGAGTTATATCAGTGGCAATATTCTGATTGTGCTGATTGTGGATTTCGCTATTACAAAATGTAACGGTAAGACTGGGTAAATAGTACATGAGCTCTCTCTGTATTATTCCTTATGACTAAAGGTAAAGCTACAATTATCCCAATATAACTCAATAAGAACTTGTATTTATTAGGTTTAGCAATCATTTCTAAGTTAGAACTAAATTACCATATTGAGATTGTATTATTCCTAAAAAGCTGAGATCAGCTTCTTTCATGGTTGTTTTTAATCGATAGTAACTATTATTGATAAGAAATAATAATAATGGTTACTAAAGACTTGGGAAGGGATCTTTTTGAAGCATGCAATTCTTGAAATAATCTAGCATTTATCAAACTGGCAAGCTTTGGCCAGCAAACGGCACTTGGGAAAGAAAGGTACCAGGTAATGGAATATGGTAAAACTATGTTCACTTTGCAAATATGCCGAGGGCCTGATGACAGCAGGCTTTCTCATGTCTCTGAAAACTATCTGACAAGGGATAAGTGTGTCAAGGACTGAGCCTGAAGAATTCTAGTTTCATATTCCAGATTTGTTTCACAGAGGCTTTACAAGACAGCAATATGAGAAACATACAGAGCTCATACTATGGTGGAAAACATTAAAGAATTGACCCCTCAAGGAGACTTTAACATGTCTTTGGATTCTGAGGATTTTATCAAGAACTTGAGCCCATGGTGGCAAAGGACTGGTTGCAGAAGTAACAGAAAAACATGAATAAGCGGATTGCTTCTGAAAAGGCAGTTGGTACAAAAGGACAGTCATAGGAAAAAAAAAAAACAAAAAACAAAAAACTGAAACTGTTTTTCCTCTGCTCTCACACCACAACAATAATCAACACAGAAGACTTCAGTGACCAAATGTGTGAAGGGGTTCTCCCCACCAATGAGCAAGTAATTAACCTGCAGCAGACAACAGCTGGGTGTCCTTAATTAATTTCCAACACTATCTACTTGGAGTTAGTATCAGATCCCACAAGGTGGGGGCTCAGTCCCCAAGACTACCTCTCACTTCCAATGCCAATTGCAAGCCCCAGGTTATTTTTACTATGCTTCTTACTGACCAGCTATAAAAGTTCACAACCATTTCCTGGGATATGATTACCTTTGCTGGAGTAGCTCACAAACTTCAGGGAAACACTTACTCTCATCTACTAGCTTATTACAAAGGATATTTTAAAGGATATAAATAAATAGCCAGATGAGGAGATACATATGGAAAAGTCTAGAAGTGTCCCAAGCACAGGAGCTTCTGTCCCTGTGTAGTTGGGGTGTGTCGTCCTCCCAGCACATGCTTGAGTTCTTGCTCACCTTCCTGTAAGCCTCTATACGTTCAGCTATCCAGGAGCTCTCTGAAACTAGTCCTTTTGAGTATTTATGGAAGCTTTATTACATATGGATAATTGATTAAACTATTGGCCACTGGCAATCAACTTAAACTTCAACTCCACTTTCCTCCCCAGTGGTTGATGGTGGGGGTAAAAGTTCCAGTCCTTTAATTCTGCTTTGGTCTTTCCTGTGATGAGCCCCATCCTGAAGCAGCTAGGGCCTGCCAGTCATCAGTCAACTCATTAGCATACCAAAAGACATCACTTTGGAGTTTCTAAAGATTTCAGAAGTTGTATGCCAGGAAAGAGGATTGAACACCAAATATGTATTTTACCATGTTACAGACAGAATTACAATATTCTACAGAATAATTATATTATTCTTTATCTGACATTAAAAAATAATTCCAATATTTCAGAATGAATTGTTGAGATTGGGTTAAAGAATCTAGTCCTCCAAACAAGTCAGACTAAGTACGGTCTAACCATAACTAAAAACAAAACAAAATCGAAACTTGGAGATTATTCCCCCTATGAGCTTTTATTTGTGATATTTGATCTGAAACTTGATATCCCATTAATGTGCAAATAATGGAGGAACTTGAAGATTGGCTAATGGCAATGTAGGCAGTTTGTGTGTAATACCTGGAATTCGTCAAAAAATGTTTTATTTTAGTGATAAGTCACACAGGTTCCCCGGTATGTACCTGGCATAAAGTAGGAGCTAAATAAATCTTTGCAAGAGGAAAGGGCACACAAAAAGAAGACAGGAAGGAAGGAAAAGGAGGAAGGAGGGGAGAAAGACCATATTTTAAGCTTTGGCTGAATTTATATCCCTGAAGACAAGAAAATAAAATGTGTTTTATTAAAATGTTCAGTAAGTAAAAGACATTGACATTTCGTCTCTTACTTCATACCTTCCAACCCTCTCCCCAGTAAACCACTGATTAGTGAGTTAAAATATACATTTATAATAATTTCAAAAGTTAATAATTATGAGAAGTATAAATTGAGATGACTGTTTAAAGTAGATTTATTTCTCTCTCTCCCTCCCTCAGAAAACTCTGGGTGAGGAAGAAAGAAACATGGTTAGACTACATTGATGCCATTTCCTCATCTAAGCATTTGACTTAAGAAATAGCAACTGGCCATGATTATTGAGTAGGCATGGCAGTTCAGCTGAAGGATGATCAATGGACTTCAACTCAGATGCAGAGCTTGACTGACAGAAGGTAATTATCATTCAAGCTAATGGGGAACTTGAATTGGACTCAGTGGTGTTAGAAAGTGAGGAAAGAGTGAGTCTTCCTAAATGAGAAAAAAAAAAAAATACATCTCTTTGATGAGTTCATCCTTTTAGCCTGAGTCTCTTTGATAGTTGACAGTATAAAAGTTTGCACCTTCAAATAATTTTTTTCAGTTTAGATTATTATCAATGTTCTTTGTTGCTATTATTTAGTATATTTTCACAGAAAGAGGCTAGAAATTGCCTTCTTTCCTGTAGGTGAAAGTAACTGAGCATTATAAAGGTTTTCTGCCAAAAGCATGGAGCCTCCTCAGATAAGTAATCTCATCCTTCACCTATGATAAATAAGCTATAAAAATCATGAAAAAAGAAACAGTTAGAATGTGTGAAATGCACAGACAATGTTGTAGAAACCTCATTTGTAAGACCATGAGTCTTCCCCATTGTCTCGTTACAATGCTGAATCTTCTCTATTTATATTTTTGTTTGGGGATTTTTTTCTTTCCTAAACTGAAGTGTTTTGTGCATGAGACTGAAAAGCTGCCAGGACTGGTCCATCTGGCTGGCCAAATGGATTGTGCTCACTGGAGCAATGCCACATGTATACCAGTAGAAAGTTTAATTTCTGGACAGTCTAACACCCCACCTCCTTTTTCAGTGTAATAGAGACCACTTTTGTTTTCTAGAAACTTCTCCAATTGGCCTGATTGTTGTCACCTTGTCTTGCCTCCCATAATCTTGATCTCAGTCTCTAGAGAGTTCAAGAGTGCAAATTCTCCTTTCTATCAAGTCCAAAGCAGTGAAATGAGTTTGATGAAAAGGGTTATGGCAAGTGAAAAATCACTATGTTATATTTGATTACATTTGTCTGACCTTGAACAATCTTAGGAGCCAGAGTAGTCATTTCAGTTAAGTAATTTAGTTTAAATTGCTTAATTAAGAAATAAAATTTCATGGAATTCCCTAGATTAATTTGCACTTATACTTAAGAGCATCAACATTTATAATCAATTTAAAGAGGAAATAGGCCTAGAGTATTTTATAGTTTGCAGTGAAATCTAATTGGATTCATTTGGGCTGAAATAGGAAATATAGAGAGATCTGATATATTTTTAATTTCCCAAATCTTAAGAATAATAATAGACATTTAATCTTAGTGAGACACTGAGTTTTAGACTTGAAACTGCGGAAATTATGGATTTTGGAGATAAGTGGCTGATTCCCCCTGTGTTCTTACCGTTCAGGGAAGGTATTCACCAGTCTAGATTGCAGCAGGAACCCACAGGCTGTGTTGGCTTCTGCATCAGCAGAGCAGGGAGGGTGCCTGGATTCACCAGGGCCGGCTTTTCTCAACCTCTGCAAATGTTCTCTATCTGAACCTTTCCTTCCCCTCTTTCTCCAGAAGATTTAAATGAGAATGTCAAGATAAGAGGTGAGTATTTAGGAAGGTTCTGTCTGACTTGCAGGATAGTGATTTGAGAGGGAACAGACTGAGAGACAGTGGCATTTTTGAGGCCATGTGTCTGTCCTAGTCAGAGATCCTAAGATCCTCAAGTAAGACAGCAATAGTAAAAATGGAGAAGAGATATTCTAGAGGTCATATCAAAAAGCTTGGTGATATATTGGGACAAGTTGGGAAAAAATAGTATGAGGGAGAAAGAAAAAGCAAGGATGGCTAGCAAATTTCTGTCTTGGGTGACAGCTAGTCTCCCAAGCATCTGTATATTCAAGCTTGTCTGGAGCTGGGTTTATGTCTGTAGTACCATCCTTTTATTTTCCAGTGTGTTTCAGTTTGGTGGACAAATTTATATGGTCACTTTAGTAAAAGAATGAATGGCAATCACAATCACACTGGGAACTTCAGGGAAGACATGAGCTGAAAGGAGGTTTTAGACCCATTATATCTGAAATGCCTATGTTACAATTTTATTTATTCACTCACTTCCTTTAAACTGTTGTTCAAACATTCCCTTTTCATTGAGCTTCCCCTGACTATCTAATTTAATCTCTCAACTTTCCCCTTGACCCATCTTTAATCCTCCTTTATTTGCTCTACTTTTTCTTTCCTCATAGCACTTTACACCTTCTGTTGTGCTGTGTAATTCACTTATTCAAGATGTTTATTGACCACTGCTTGACCTCTGCTAGAATAGAAGCTCCCTATGGACAAGGATCTTGGTCTCTCCTGTTTAATGACATATCCCAAGCATTTAAAGCAGTGCTTTCTATTTAGCAAGTGATCAGTGAATAGTTTTGGAAAGAATGGATGAGTGAATGAATTTACAAGTATAGATTGCATGCCTACTGTGTCCCAGTATGTTCAGCACAAAGTGAATCATATAATTTTAGGAACAAGAGAAGGTCTATGCTGGAGTTATGAGTGTGTGTCTGTAGCAAATAGATCATGTTTGAAGCTGTGGCATCATTAATGTGCTCTGCCATAGGGAAATCATTTTAAGTGAGATAAGAACAGGGCTTGGGATTGAGCACAGAAATTAGCAACAGTTAGGGGAAGGTGTGAGAGGAGAAATTTGGGTGGAAAATGAGTAGGAGTGGCCAAGAAAATAAGCAGAACTACAAAGGGGTAGTGTTGCGCAGAAACTGAGGGGGATTAAAATTTTTTTAATAAGGGAGTTGTCAAGAGTATGAAGTAAAATGCATTATTCAAGTAAAGCCTGAATAATTGTAATCAAATTTGTTGGCAAGATGGTTGCTATTGGCTGAACTGTGCCCCTTCCACCAAATTCATATGTTGAAGCCTCAATTCCCAGTATGACTGTATTTGGAGATAGGATATTTAAAGAGGTGGTGAAAGTTAAATGAGATCATAAGGATGGGGCCCTGATTCTGTGGGACTGGTGTTCTCATAAGAAGAGAGAAAGGCATTGGGGTGCACTCATATAGGTGAGAGACCATGTGAGGATGCAGTAAGATGGTGGCCACCTGCTTGCCTAGGAGAGTGGTCTCAGGAGAAACCAAACTGGTTGCCACCTTGACCCTGGACTTCCAGCCTCCAGAACTGTGAGAAATATATTCCTATTGATTGAGCTCCCCAGTCTGTGGTATATTGTTCTGGAAGTCTTAGCAGACTAATAAAATTGTCATTATCAGGATGTTGTTATTGAAATCACAGCATTTGTCAACAATATCTGAAGCTGATACCATATAGCAGTAGGGTAAGGAGTCAAAGGAGGGGTGAGGATAATCCCCTTTTATGGAATGGTAATTATAGGGGAGGAGAGAAATGACCCAAGAACCATAGCCTGCATGGGAACCCCAGGAAAGAGCCATGAAAAGTGGTTGCCATAAATGTCCAAGAAACAAGTTGATCATCTTCACACTATAATTTTACAATATTATGCATATCGATTAGGGGATATTTATTTGTTTTGTAACCAAAGAAAATTCTTGGTAGTTTTAAATTTGAGACAATTAGGAGACTATTATGACTATATTAACAATGAAGCTAATACTCTTTTGGCATGATTTCTGGGTCACTGAAACAGCCTAGACCTATGGAGCTAAAAGCTGTCCTAGGCAGTGTTTCAGAAAACAACAACAACAACAACAACAAAAAAACAAAACAAAAACCAAACCAAAAAAAAAAAAAAAAAACCCTAATAGTGTTTAAGACTACTACCCACCTTAATTCTTTCACATTGCTGAGTTTGAAGACTGCCATATGAATATAAAAGCATTGCCCAATTAAGGGTACAGTCTTTTACTTAGAAATTGATATGTTAGACACTGCTAGAGTATCATTGGAAATGGAAAGAGAGAAAATTAAATTTAGCAAAATTTCTCTTAGAATGAGTATTATTTGTAGTTAAAAGGAATAATGTTATAGTCTGCTTCTGGGTTAGGATGGAGAAGCCATGGAGAACATAGCTGAGTAACAGCAGATGATCACTAGACCAACTTCTTTAGAGGGTGGAAGTTAAATGCAAGGATTTATTTAAATAAGCACATGTCCAAACTCAACTATTGTCTTCAGCATTCTTTTTTTCTTCTTTTCTCCCCTCAAATGTCTTCCTTTTTCTCTAAATAAACAAGGAGTAAATACTTTTAAAATATGAGTTTAATGATGTGCCAGGTATGAGCACCTCTGGACTGGCCACATTATTATCTCTATCACCACCTCAAATCTTGCCTTAATGAAGGGTATTGATTGCTCCGGAAGGGTCCTTTAACCCCATCCAGGATTTTGTCTTCTATACTAATTGTGGTGGACATATTCTAAGGTGGACTCCACCCTCATACCCCCTGCCTCCTGGCATGAGTGGGACCTGGGACTTGCTTCTAACCAATAGAATATGGAATGTTAATGGATATTACTCTATGATTACTTACTATTGGACTTGCTCTAGAGATGCACCTTGCTAACTCAAAGTTAGCACCCTTTTTGGAAATATCCATAAGGTGAGGAACTGCAGGCAGCCTAAGATACCAGTTTGTTACCGTAGTTACTAAAATCAGTAGGAGAAAGAATGAAAATTCCAATGTTTGAGCCAGACAAATTAATGTCTTTTGAAGGCAATTTTAGTATAGATTGATCACCTTACAAAAAGAAAGATGCCAGTTGATAGTTGATAAACTCAAAACAGAATACACATATACACACTGATTAATCCCATTTCAATTCTATTATCCTTTATCTATAATAAAGGACCAAGAGAGTCCCTGTATATGCACAGTTTTTAAAACGATGCCATTTTGGGTACAGCTGCATTTGTTTCTTTTGTAGGAAGTTAATTTTTCTAATGGCAGTCAAGAAAATCTTCACAAAATTACTCTCATTTTTAAAGCTTTTTTGAAACTTTTACAAATTAAGGCAGAGTGTGAAAACCCTGCCATTTTTCTGAGTAAGAGATGAAATTGTCTAATACAAATCAAGTATGGGTATGGAAAAGAGAACTTTCAGAAAACTCCCCAGATGCAAAAAGACATGATTCCTTTACCCTGTATTTGCTAAATAAAGCCCTCTAAGAGCATTAACTTTTCTTCAATTACTGCTTTCTAGGAAAATACAGAGTTGAATGTAGTTTACAACCAAGGAAGATCGGAGACACTGACTTAAAAGTATGTCTGCAAGAATGATTACATAGTTAACAATAATAACTTAGGTTTGTACGTCGTTTTACAAGGGCATTAATGGTTTTATGAAATTTAAGGCTGAGATTACATTTGGCATTTGGAGAAAGGGAGAGAGAGAAGGAGATAGAGTGAGTAAGCGAGGGAAATAGAGAAGGCCAAGACAAAAGTGGAGGCTTTATACTGTCTACTTTAAGGCCTTACCATCATCCCACCTCACTTTATTAGCATCTGTTCATATGTGGACACCGGACTTTTATCCATCTACCACTCATTCAAGGACACCAAAGAGAGGGAGGAGATTCATCAACTTGTCCAGAAAATCCTGATTCTTTACATCAGTCCTCCTTCCCAAAGTGTAAGCACTGAGTTCTGAATCTTTGAGCACTAGAATTGATTCTTTGAGAAAGAAATTGGGGCCCAAAGAAGTTGCATACCTTGTCCAATAAAAATAAGAGTAGCACATAAAAGAAGGTGCTCACCATTTATTGAGGTCTTACTTTGTATTGGCCACTTCATATAAATCACTGTTAATGCTTTCAGGAAGCCTTATATATAAGAGGAAAGTGAGACTCAAACTTTAAGTACTTGCTTATTAACACAATTAATAAATAACATACGGGGGATTTAAATCAAGATCTGTTTAATTCAATAGTCCCATGCCCCTTTAATTAACTAGGCACTACTTAAGAATCCAGATCTCTTTATTCCCAGCTATGGCTTCTATTTTAGCAACGAGTCTGACCCAGGTTCTAAGTCCAAGTCAGTCTTGTGAGGATTTACCCAGAAATTGTTTTTCTCATGCAAATAGCTAGAAGTTGAGCTCCTGAGAAGGTAGAAGGGTAGTTATTGGGGAAGGGTCCTTGTGTGTAGGGTGCATGTGTGTTGCACTCAGGCAGGAGCACACATGGCTCTGCTATAAGAAGTACAGCAAATGGTGGATATTTTTTCTAACATTTATGCACAGAGCTATGTTTTTATTTTTATTTTTTGCCATTTATTTGAAGTATAGCTTTTCATTGCCTCCACATGAAGGTTTTTAACAACATGTATCTTCAGATACCTGTTTGAAAGTCCATGGTGACTCAGCCAGTGTAAGCCATTTCAATTCTGGTTAGATCATCATTCCTAAGACCATCAGGATTTGATGTCATGGGCCCTAAGTCTCCTTGCTGTTTCCTTTAGGAAAGGCAGTGGAAATTTACAGGCACTGAAGGACCCTGTCAAATGCATCAGGCTTTGGATGGAGCCCTGAATGCAATGTGGCACAGTGAGTATTTACACACCAAATGGAAGGCTTTTCAAGAACAGAAGGTGCAGACAGACACAATAGTCTCTTAGTCATGCTTTAATGAGCCAGGGTTCTTGGCTGAATGGATGCTCAGTAACAGGACGTCTGTGCAATGAGAAAACAAGCAGAGGATGCTTGGGATTGCTCGGGCAAGTGTCTCCAAAGGGAGGGAAACATGACTCATGACACTTGAGCCTTGAGCTAAATCGACACCACTGCCATCACCCTTGGAATGCAATTTGTGGGCAGAGATCTAGGCTGTTTATAAAAATGACGTGAACAGCAGCTTCAGCCTCAGGAGGCTTCATAGGAATAGATAAAGAAGAGGATTACAGAAACTAAAGCTTTTGTTTAAAGAGAGATTACAAAGCATTTATTTCGGATCAAGTCAGCCTGAAGCTTAACAGCTAAAACTTGCCCTTTTTTCTGCTCTGTGATGAGTTTTGCTCTTAAACTGAGTGCTCAAATGGTAAGATGAAGATGAGGCTTTATTTGGAATGACCTCAAATTAGGCCATTGGTTTTTCACTCTTCTGTTAATATGAATTCAGGAAACATGAAGATTAGTAAAGATTCTAATCAATTGCCCAACATTAGTTTTTCTAGTAACAAGGGCAAATGTGCTTTTTAAGTACTTGAAGGTGAAAAGGAAATCATACAGCAAGAAAGGGGATGCAACAAGGTTAATGCCTGCAGAGCTTTTCATAAATTGTGGTTTCTGTGTTGGAAATTGTTCAAAGTAAAGACTGCCCATGTTGGGAAGGTTAAAAAAAAAAGTTTTAAAACACTCAATCTCTATGCCTTCTGAGACTGAATTGAATTGACTGCATGGCTGATCCAGTGACTGCAAAAACCTACACATTCAGGAGGTGACTCTTACAAAATGAATTGACAGTGTGGCAGGCAGGATGGCAGAACAGGAACAGCTCCAGTCTGCAGCTCCCAGAGAGATCAATGCAGAAGGCAGGTGACTTCTGCATTTCCAACTGAAGTACCCGGTTCATCTCACTGGGACTGGTTAGACAGTGGGTGCAGCCCACGGAGGGTGAGCCAAAGCAGGGTGGGGCATCGCTTCACCCAGGGAAGTGCAAGGGGTTGGGAACTCCCTGCCTTGGCCAAGGGAAGCCTTGAGGGACTGTGCCATGAGGAATGGTGCACTCTGGCCCAGATACTACACTTTTCCCATGGTCTTCACAACCCATAGACCAGGAGATTCCCTCGGGTGTCTACACCACCAGGGCCCTGAGTTTCAAGCGCAAAACTGGGCGGCCATTTGGGCAGATACCTAGTCAGCTGCAGGATGTTTTTCTCATACCCTAGTGGCACCTGGAATGGCAGCTAGACAGAACAATTCACTCCCTGGAAAGGGAGCTGAAATCAGCAAGCCAAGTGGTCTTGCTCAGTGGATCCCACCCCCACAGAGCCCAGCAAGCTAAGATCCACTGGCTTGGAATTGTTGCTGCCAGCAGACAGTCTGATGTCTATCTGGGACCATCGAACTTGTTGTAGGGAGGGGCATCCGCCATTACTGAGGCTTGAGTAGGCGGTTTTCCACTGACAGTGTAAACAAAGCCACCAGGAAGTTTGGACTGGGTGGAGGCCACCAGAGCACCACAAAGTTGCTGTAGCCAGACTGCCTCTCTAGATTCCTCCTCTCTGGGCAGGGCATCTCTGAAAGAAAGGCAACAACCCCAGTCAGGAGCTTACAGATAAAACACCCATCTCCCTGGGACAAAGCACCTGGGGGAAGAGGCAGCCGTGGGCGCAGCTTCAGCAACTTACACGTTCTTGCCTACCAGCTCTGAAGAGAGCAGAGGATCTCCCAGCATAGCGCTCAAGCTTTGCTAAGGGACAGACTGCCTCCTCAAGTGGGTCCCTGACCCCCATACCTCCTGACTGGGAGACACCTCCCAGCAGAGGTCAAGACATACCTCATACAGGAGAAGTCTGGCCAGCATCTGGCGGGTGCCCCTCTGGGATGAAGCTTCCAGAGGAAGGAACAGGCAGCAATCTTTGCTGTTCTGCAGCCTCTGCTGGTGACACCCAGGCAAATAGGGTCTGGAGTTGACCTCCAGAAAAATTTCAGCAGACCTGCAGCAGAGGGGCCTGTTAGGAGGGAAACTAGCAAATGGGAAGGAAGAGCATCAACATCAACCAAAATGATGTCCATACCAAAACCCTATTCGAAGGTCACCAAAATCAAAAACCAAAGGTAGATAAATCCACGAAGATGAGGTAAAAAACAACGTCAAAAGGCTGAAAATTCCAAAAACCAGGACACCTATTCTTCTCCAAAGGATCACAACTCCTTACCAGCAGGGGAACACAACTGGATGGCGAATGAGTTTGATGAATTGACAGAAGTAGGCTTCAGAAGGTGGGTAATAACAAACTACTCCAAGCAAAAGGAACATGTTCTAACCCAATGCAAAGAAGCTAAGAACCTTGAAAAAAGGCTAGAGGAATTGCTAACTAGAATAACCACTTTAGAGAAGAACATAGATGACCTGATGGAGCTAAAAAAACACAGCATAAAAATTTCGTAAAGCACACATGAGTATCAATAGTCAAATCAATCAAGCAGAAGAAAGGATATCAAAGACTGAAGATCAACTTAATGAAATAAAGTACACAGACAAGAGAAAAAAGAATGAAAAAGAATGAACAAAGCCTCCAAGAAACTTGGGACTGTGTGGAAAGACCGAACCTACGTTTGAATGGTGTACCTAAAAGTCACAGGGAGAATGGAACCAAGTTGGAAAACACTCTTCAGGATATTATCCAGGAGAACTTCCCCAACCTAGCAAGATAGGCCAAGATTGAAATTCAGGAAATACAGAGAACACCACAAAGATACTCCTTGGGAAGAGCAACCCCAAGACACATAATCATCAGATTCACCAAGGTTGAAATGAAGGAAATAATATTAAAGGCAGCCAGAAAGAAAGGTCAGGTTACCTACAAAGGGAAGCCCATCAGACTAACAGAGGATCTCTCAGCAGAAACCCTACAAGCCAGAAAAGAGTGGGTGCCAATATTCAACATTCTTAAAGAAAAGAATTTTTAACCAATATTCAACATTCTTAAAGAAAAGAATTTTCAATCCAGAATTCCATATCCAGTCAAATTTAGCTTCATAAGCTAAGGAGAAATGAAATCCTTTACAGACAATCAAATACTGAGGGATTTTGTCACCACCAGGCCTGCCTTACAAACGCTCCTGAAGGAAGCACTAAATATGGAAAGGAAAAACTGGTACCAGCCATGACAAAAACATACTAAATTGTAAAGACAGTTGACACTATGAAGAATCTGCTTCAACTAACAGGCAAAATAACCAGCTAGCATCATAATGACAGGACCAAATTCACACATAACAATATTAACCTTAACTGTAAACAGGCTAAATTTTCCAATTAAAAGACACAGACTGGCAAATTGGATAATGATTCAAGACCCATCTGTGTCCTGTATTCAGGAGACCCATCTCACATGCAAAGACACACATAGGCTCAAAATAAAGGGATGGAGGACTATTTACCAAACAAATGGAAAGAAAAAAAAAGAGCAGGGTTGCAATTCTTGTCTCTGATAAAACAGACTTTAAACCAACAAAGATCAAAAGAGACAAAGAAGGGCATTACCTAATGGTAAAGGGATTAACACAACAGGAAGAGCTAACTATCCTGAATATATATGCACCCAATACAGGAGCACCCAGATTCATAAAGAAAATTCTTAGAGACCTACAAAGCAACTTAGGCTCCCACAAAATAATATTGGGAGACTTTAACACTCCACTGGTCACAGGGAGGACAACATCACACACCGGGGCCTGTAGGGGGTAGGAGAACAGGAAAGGGATAGCATTAGGAGAAATACCTCATGTAGATGACGGGTTGATAGGTGCAGCAAACCACCATGGCATGTGAATACCTATGTAACAAACCTGCACTTTCTGCACAAGTATCCCAGAACATAAAGTATAATTTTAAAAAAATGAATTGACCAAAACTCAGACAATTTGTCAACTATTTGTAGACTTGGTCTCTGCTCAGATAGGGATGGTTGGTGATCTTTTCTATATCAGGGAGATTTTCTGCTTCATTGAATCTTTCCCTTTCTTTGGGAATTAAAATCTGAAGAAAAATGATACAATTTCAAATGTACTATATGCAAAGTTAGATGTATGGTTGATCATTCATTAATACAACAGAGAGGCATGGAACACATACTAGATGCTAAGTTCTGTTCAGAGCACTAGAAATCCAGGGACAAACAAGACAACTCCTTATATTTAAGTTACTGTAGGGAAGACAAAAACCGAATAGTCAGGCAAAAAAGGATATGCAAAAATATACTTTGGGGCTGGGTATTGTGGCTTATGCCTGTAATCCCAGGACTTTGTGAGGCCAAGGTGGGCAGATCACTTGGGGTCAGAGGTTCAAGGACAGCCTGGCCAACATGGCAAAACTCCATCTCTAATAAAAATACAAAAATTGGCTGGGTGTGGTGGCACACACCTATAATCCTAGCTACTTAGGAGGCTGAGGGATGAGAATCACTTGAACCCAGGAGATGGAGGTTGCAGTGAGTCGAGATTGCACCACTGCACTCAAGCTTGGGCAACAGAGTGAAACTCTGTCTCAGAAAAAACCCCAAAATATACTTTCATATTATGATGTTACCAAGAAATTAAAAGAGGTGCAGTGTAGGAAGTGGTAAGACTACTTTCGATGTCAGGAGAGGCTCTGAGAGGCACCTGAGGAGGTGATATTTGAGCAGAGACCTGAAGATATGAAAGAGCAAGCTGTATAAAGTTCTGACAAAGTAGTATTCAAAAGGGAGGGGATGGCAGATATAAGGGTCTGGGAACAGAAAATGAGCTCATGGTATTGTATAAACTTTAAGGAGCTAGTACGGTTGAAGTGGAGGGAATGAGGATAAGTAAAGCAGGAGTTAGGTTGGAGAGCCACAGAGACCAAGGGAGCCCACGGTAATGAGCTGGGGCTGTCCTCCCCCACACGATGAGAAGCTGTGGTAGAGTGTTGCAGGAGAAGGGATAGAACCTGAGGTGTAGTTTGAAGGAGCTCTCTGGTGACTGTGTGGAGAATAGACTATTGAATGGCAAGAGTAGAAACAACACAGTCAGTTTTGAGATAATATCTAAAGTCTGTGAAGGAGATGGTATCTCAGAGAAGTGTGATATTTGAAAAAGTGAACAAAAGTAATGGGACTTGGATATATTTTTGAGAGTACACCCAATAGGGCTTTCTGGTGGCCTGGATGTGGGGCTGTTGAGGTGAGAGAAAGATTTGAGATTATGGGATGAATCATTTCAATATCTAGGCATCTAGAATGGAGGAGCATACTACCTTCCTTTAAGCACAGGCTGTGATTGAGCTTCAGCAAGTAGAAGAATGTTGGTGGCTAAGATGAAGAAGATAGTGAGAGAGGAGACCTTTTGGGGATTTGAGGTGGAAAAAAATGTGGATATGAACACGTTAGATTTTAAGCACCTGTGAACTACTGCTAGTGCTACTAACAGTAAGTTAGAGATGAGTCTGGAGTCTGGAAGAGGTCTGGATGGGGAATACAAATTGGGACATTATCAACATGTAGATTCTATATAAGATCACGGAAATGGCAGATTGCAGAGGGAGGCAGAGAGAGAACAGGGCGAAGGACCAAGAATGGGGGCAGGACAACATTCAAAGAAGGATATAGAAAAAGAAACCAGCAAACAGAACTGAAGAGGAGCCATCTGTGAAAAAAATAAACTTCACAGAGAATAAAGTAAAGAGAGTATTCTGAGTTTTCTGAATGTTTGAGTAATACAAGGACATAGAACTGACTGATGAATTTATGGCAACAAAAGCATTGGCAACACCAATAAGAGTGATGAGTGAGGATAAAAGCCTGATTATAGAGTTAAAAGAAAACAGAAGGTGAGGAAGTGAAGACTGACTATAGAAAATGCACTCATTGCTTTTTTTTCTAAACATGGCAGAAAAAATTGAAGATAGCTAGAAGGAGATGTAGATGAAGATTTTTTTTCACAATGTGTTTACATGCTCCAGTGGTCAGGATAAGCTAAAGTATGCTTCAGTAACAAATTGGACCCTAAATCTCAGTGATCTACAACAAAGGTTTATTTTTCACTTACGCTATATGTTCAAGGAGGGTTGGCTGAAGGCTATGCTCCCTAGTTTCTCAGGGTCACAGTCTGATTGAGGCTCTGTTGTTTTATACTCTATATCTACTCCGTATCTCAAATATGGAGCCAACTCATTGCTGCAGCAGAAGATAAACACTAGAAAAGGATGAGTGGGGTTTTCACTGTCAGCCTGCAAGTGATGCACATCTGATTGGTCAAAACTAATCACATGACCTGCCTAACTGCAAAGGCCCATGGTAAATATAGGATAGCAAAGGAAATCTTTTGTGGCATCACTGCCTCTACTACATAAGTTGATGGGGATTATCCAATAGAAAGAATAAATTTGATGTAAGAGCCAAATTCCAGAGCAAGCAAGAGGGAATGGAAATCAGTACTCTTTGGAGGAACAGTTTCCAGCAGCCTGAACTGAATAAAGATGTTTTACCCTACCCACTGTGTCAGGAAACAGAGTGGGATATATGGACAGAAATTCATTGAACCTGGGAGATGGAAAGATGAATGTGTCCTTTTCTGAATAATTTGTTTTCTCAGGGAAATAAAACCAAGGTCATCAATCAAGAATGAAGAAAAGGGAATGATTCTTGTAGGTTTTAAGAGAAAGTATGTGTGTAAATATTGGTCTTTAACAGCGGAGAACCAAGTTTACTAGACACATGAGAGAAGATGGCAGAGGCAGTATAGTGGGCTGGTTACTAGTTACTGACTGTGGAGCCAGACTGTCTGTGATCCAGTCTGGCTGGTTCACTTACGATCATGGCCTCAAGTAACATACTTACCAGCTAAGTACCTTAGTTTTCTGATCTGTAAAACTGAGATAATAATGGTAGTTATGCCACAGAGTTGCTTGGGAGTTCAAAACAGAGCCTGGTACTTTGAAGTTTCAGTTGGTATCATGAGGATAGCCTAACAATGGGACAATTTTACATTTACTGTCCTAGAGATGAAATGATGCCAGTTAATATGGCTGTGTGTTTTTCCTCTAGCCATGTTCAACTGCTTAGGAAGTTCCACTGCTCATCTTGCTAGGAAGCAAGTGTAGAGTAGGTAGAGATTTCAATGTAACCAGGGTTAGACGAGATGTGTGTGAGATAGGGTATTTTGTCCAATGCTCTACTTCTAGGTTTCTCCCTCTCCCGAGTATAAAGATGTTGCATTTCTTATCTGAAATCCAAAGTATTTTTTTTTAAATTTTCTGTGAGCTATTTCAGATTTTACAATGTCAAACTTTATAAGAGCCCTACGGGATATTAAGAGGTTTAGAATTCCATTTCTGATTAAATTAGTCCTCTTCTCCAAGGAAAGCACCGTTTATGATTCCATAAAAGTGGCACATTTGGCAGAGACCAACTGACAAGTCTCTCCATGAGAAACCACCACCAAGAACAGAAGTCAGATAAATTATATTCAAAGCTTTCCTCTTGAAGGTGAAGGAAATGATTTCTATACCAAATAATGTTACATTATTGGCATAAAGTTCACATCATATTTGCCATAGGTGACTGCTTTTTTGTCTATTTTACATCCCTGAGTATCTGAACCTTGATCTTTAGTGGGAAACAATACACCAGAGTGTCCATTTCAATTTTTCTGCCACCTTATATACTGCTTTCTTGGTTGCTAATGATCTGAAGCAAATGTCACTAAGTAGAAAAGAGGAATGATTCCAATGAGACTAAATGGGCAAGTCAACTCTACCACATCTTTTCACATAGGAATCTGCGAGGTGGCCAACAGAGGAATCTGTTATTGTATAATGATTATAGGACAATTTTCTCCATGTTTTTCTTTGCCTTTAGAAATTTTTTACTTTGGCTTTTTCTGCCAAAAATTGCATCTAGCATCCTTAACAACCCATACTTTATGGAAACTCTTATACTGTTTGGCAGTAGATCTTACTATCAATTCATTGGTATTCCCCATCCTAAAAATAATAGATTTCTGATTTAAAGGGGTGGGTAGCCTTTTCCAACTATCATTAAAATACAATTGTAAGTATATGCAAGTGAAAATATGGAAATAGCAAAATATGTAAATTTAGGATAAACAAAAATTAGAAAATAATGTGATCAAAGAAAAATTATAATATTTATATTGCCAATGGAGCCAGATGGGAAGACACTCCCCATTCCATCATTCTATTCACAGACGCAAAGACCTAACACCTGGACAGCCAAAGCAATAAGCAATTCTTCTATGGCATTATATTTATAATGTTTACTTTATTTGCACGGGGAAATTGTGAGTGATTTTGATATTTTTTCTAATTTTTATTCTTTACTTTGTAATTTTTTAGTCTAAATAGCTTTTAAAAGAGAACGTATATTTTATGTATGTTATATATAGTATATTTTATATTTCCAAATATTTTTACTGTATTCATGTATTACCATGTAATTAGGGAACAAGATATAGTCTTTAAAAGACAGTGCTTTAGAGGACTTAGAAGAAATTGGTTTTATTACCTCTTATTTTAAGTCAAATTTGCAATAAAATATTTTCTTCCCTACTTGCTGTGTTTTATCACCGACGTGAAGATTATCCCTTTTTTAATGAAGAAGGTTAATTTATACAGTGAATTTTGTTTGGCAAGCAGAGAAACAAAATAACTATCTGAGTTCTTGTCCAAAATGGAGGGTATGTTTGGGTCTGTGTTGAACTGTAACCTGGTTAGTATGAGGAACAGCCATGAAATAGCTAGATTGCCTTAATGCCACAACTGAGGATGAGTTTTTAATACAAATAACTCTGATAATGTGGAGAGAATTATTGAGATGGTCTGTGTCATTGGTGAAATTTCTTTGGGTGCAGGGGGAGCTGTGGCATATCCTAGGATATAGGAGTCATCATCAAAAACTACAACTGAAATGTGATAACAGACCCTTGCATCTGCCAATTTGGAAGCACCTGTTTTAAAATGTATTTTTTAATATTGTTGACATTATTGTTATTACTGTTATTATTAAACCATCATTTATATACATTAAAACATACAGATCTTAACTGTTTAGGTGTAACTGGCGTCCATATGAAGATATGGAACATTTTCATCACCCCAGAAAATTCATTCAGGCTTCTTCCCAGCTAATTTGGTTTCTTTCCAGTTTAACACTTCTATGCATAAAGAGGCTGTTCTTGTATATTATGGTGAACATAAGTACTCATTTCTGTTGGGCATATGTCTAGAAGTGCGATTGCTAGGTTGCAGGATATATGTATGTTAAGATTTAGTAAGTACTTTAAAATATTTTTTCAGTGCAATTGGACCAATTTCCACTCCTCCAGCTAGGCAAGAGAGTCACAGTTGCTTCATAAACTTGCCAACACTTTGTATTGTTCGTATCTTTAATTTTACCCAACGTACAACCATGATGGGTTCCTATACATATGTAAAGATGATTCATGATTTGAGTCATTTTTCATGTTCATTGGGTATTTTGCTACCCTCTATAATAAAAAGCCTGTTGATCACTGTGTGTTTTAAATGTTCGTTTTCTTATCTACAATTATGTCCTAACAATTTGTCTCTGATTTCCTAAAGGTGAGAGATGCTTTGAATAGATTTTTCTATTCCTAATGCTTAGCACATTGCTCTAGCACATTGCATATTCTTAAAAATATTGATTTGAATGAAATTAGAATAATTGTTAAATAGTTCCTCCTATGTTCCAGGTGCTTTTCATGTATTTCTCAGTAATCCCCATACCAACTTCATTTACAGATGAATAACTTGAGGTTTAGAGAGTTTTAGGTACCTACCATGGTCACAGAGCTTCTAATTGGCTTGCATTGCTATAGTCTGAAACCAAGATTGTTGGATTCAAAAACTTTCTTTGTTCCTCCATTCACCACAATGACTTCAGATTAAAAAGAGCCTTCCATTGTACTCACTCTGCACCCATTTACTCAGCAGAATGGCAGAGGATGCTGTCCCTTCAAATATCCGTGTCTCTCTTCTGTTCTCTGGGCATGCAGCTAAACTACATTTCCCAGAATGTTTTAAGTTAGATAGCATCTATTATGGCACTGGAATGTGATATAAAATTGTATGCCATTTCCAGGTCTCACCTATAAAAATCTCCCACATGCAACCTTCTACTTACTGCTCCTGTGGAACATTTGGAGTCTACATATTGAACATAGAGTTGTCATAATACATAAGAAGCCTGGGTCCCTGAGTGACTGTGTGGAACAGAAAATCTCACCCCACCCCCACACACACCCCCTGCTATCACAATGGTCTTTCACAAGTAAACATTAAGTTCTCATTGTGATAGACAACAGAGATTTCAGGGTTTGTTAGAGCACCTCAGCCTACTACAATTTTTCTCTAGGTGTTGGTGCAGAGATGAACAGCTATTAGACTTAGGGAACTTCAGTTTGATAAACAAATGCAGTTGATCCTTGAACAATGAGAGGCTTTGTGGTGCTGATTCCCTGCACAATCAAAAATCTGAGTATAACTCTTGACTCCCAAAAAACTTAACTAGCAGCAGCCTAATGTTGGCCAGAACCTTTACCGATAACATAAACAGTCAGTTAATACATAATTTGTATGCTATCTGTAATATATACTATATTCTTACAATAACGTATGCTAGAAAAAAGATAGTTTTATTAAGAAAATTGCAAGGAAGATAAAATATTTTTATTATTTATTAAGTGGAAGTAGATCTTCATAAAGATCTTCATCCTCATCATCTTCATGTTGAGTGGACTGAGGAGGGAAAGAGGAGGGATTGGTCTTGCTGATTCAGGGGTAGCAGAGGCAGAAGTGATCGAGGAGGTAGAAGGTGAAGCAGAAAAGGCAGGAACACTGAGTGTATATTCTATTGAAAAAAAATCCACATATAAGTGATCTGTACTGTCCAAATCTGTGCTGTTCAAGGATAAACTGTAACTCTAACACAATATGACAAATGGAGTTCTATGGCAAATGATGGAGGCAGAACAATTCTGTCTTATAAACTTATAGAATACCTCATTGAGAGGATAATATTTTTATGTCGATCCTGAAAGATCAAATCAAATTGATGGGCCTTTCAAGTTATAGAAACTCTATGAAGAAATGCATGGAATAATAAAGAGCATGGTGCACTTTCTCTGGAGATTTGTGAAGTTCTAGGTAGCTGCAGTGCAGCTCTCAGAGCATGGTAACAGAGAAGCCCGATAAAATAGACTGGTAGTTGAAATTGAATATGCTATTAAAAGGAATTAGAACTTGGTCTTATGATCAATGGGGAGTCATCGCTTATGAACTGTAGGGAGAAGAAATTAGAAGGTGGAAAACCATTTGAAGGTATTACAATTATCCAGGTGAAAAATAATGAAGATCAGAACTAAGACACCATAAATATGAATTAAGAGGTGGTAGAATCTTAAAATTAGTACTGTTGTGGATGCAAAAAGAATAACATTTAGATTATTCCTTTTGTTGAATGTCTCCCACTATTAAAAAAGTATTACATAAATCACGTTTGAATGAATCTTTGGTATTTGCAGGTCTCATTCTAGAATCCATGCTTCCAACTTCTCAGAACATCTGGAAGTCTTGTCTGTACACAAAATGTGCTTATCAATAACATTTTATCAATGAAAAAGCTGAGCTTTGATTCTGGAATTATTAATTTTTTACATGCCTTTCCCCAATTTATCGTTTCTTTATCTATATGGAAGACAAATAGTTTAATTCCACGAACAGTTATTGAGCCACTATTATGTTTTCATACAGCAATAAATGCTAATGATAAAGAGGAGTATAATCTTTTATCTCAGTCTTTATGAAATTCCTGGCCTAATAAAGGTAGAGAAAAGTAGGTCAAGAAGGACAAGATCGCAGCACCAAATGGCTACAATGCAGTCTAAAGGAACTGTCAAAATCAGGTGGTATGAGGGTTCAAAGTGCTAACAGGGTTCAAAATAGTGATGTTAAAGGATTAGGCATGGTTGGTATTAGTCATGGTTCTGTGCAGACCACAGACAACGTGGTATAGGTTTTCGTGATGAAGACAGTGATGATGACATGACTGTGATAATGATGATGATGATGACGATGGTGATGGAAAAGGAGGACAAGTTCCTTTTAGCATTTTACAGTTTTATCAGCTACTGCTGATGTCTGTGGGCACATGGCCAGGCAGGCCATTCATCCACATTCATGCCTAGTTTCCTGCATTAATGACTCAAACCACTGATTATGTAATAATAATGATAATAACTATTAGGCAAAGAGTCAATTTCCACTGTTTGTTTTGTATCTTCAGGGGATTAAAGGCAGTTTTACAAAACCTCCCTTAAATTTACAGAATAAAGAAAATACACAGGAGGAAATATACCACCAAGGATTAAAGAAGATCATGTCAGGACCAGGGCAGGAGATACCCAGAAGCTTAGCAAAATGAATGAATGAGTAGTTTATTTACTTTTGCTCCTGAAAATATATGTACAAACAGAATCACAAGTGGAGGAGAAAAGAGTAGACCATTGTATAAGGAGGGAAGGTAGGGAAAAAAAGTAGAAAACAAGATTTTGACTTGTTTTTAGATTAAATAGGGCTGATTCCAGACACATCGTAAATTTCCCAAAGGGGGAAAATTTTGGCAGAAAATCAGAATCACGGTTTTAGAACTGAACATTATTCTTCTAACTGTAACAAAAAAACTCTAAATTTTGGAAATAATATAATAGATGCATTCTTTTATTCTCTAGGCACATACTGATAGTCTCTTTTAGACCAGATCCCATACTAGGTATTGGTAGAAAAAATGTTAAGAGAATGTTGTCTCCCTCAAGGAGTTTGTAGTCACACAGAGTGACTCCCAGGGTAATAAAAACAACCAGTAACCACGGTGGTGAGTATTGTGGAGCTATGTGTGAGAATGCTAAGAAAGTATGGAGAGATGAAACCTTGGTCTGCCTGGGACTGTGTGAAAAGGTTTCTCAGAGAAGAAACAATCTTCAACTGGGATAAGCCATATAAGGAGTAATTAGATAGAAGAAAAAAAATGGAACTAGGCATTTAAGGCAAAGAGGAAAACAATGAGAAACTGGTCATGTATCAGTAATAATTATTGCAGGTAAAATTCACTGATGAGTCTTAAATTTATTGGGTAAAAGCTTAAGAAAAAACAAAATTTACATATCCTCAAAGCATATCCTCCAAGGTATGATTGACTATGAAAGCAAGGATAAATTTACAAAAGTAAAATCTGGCAGAAACAACCTTCTAATGGATAGAATATAGCTTTGCCAATAACAAGACATATCAACATTATGAGCTCCGTGATATGATGCACTGAGAAAAACACAATATCATTTTGTGGTGTTCTTGCCAAAAAAAAAAATTAAATAAATAAAATAACATTACTCTGATCCCAAGAAAACACATGAGACACACCACACCTGAGGAACATTTAGCAAAACAACTGATCATTGCTCTTCAAGAGTGTCAACATCAGGGAAGATGAGGAAAGACTAAGGAACTATTACAGACTGTCGGAGACTAGGAGGAAATAACAACTAAAATGCAAGGTGGGATTCTGAATATGGTATGGAACCAGAAAAAAGTTAGTGGTAAAAAGGGTAGAATTTGAATAAGGTCTTTAGTTAATAGTATTTCCTCATGTCAATTCCTTTTACTTGATAAATGAACTATTGTTATGCAAGATGGGAGAGGAAGAGGAGTGAGGAATATACAAAAAGTCTCTGTAATATTTTTTCAACTTTTCTGTAAGTTTAAAATTGGTTCAAAATTTGAAAGTTGAAAAAAAAGGAAACACAAATTTAAGATAATGAGGTGTACATTTGGCAGATAAGTACATTGATAGAGTCTAAGTGTTGGATATTTCTAGGAAATGAGGTAAGCCAAGCCCTTCCTAAGGACTTTGGGCTTAATCTTCTAAATAACAACAGGCTATTGACAGGCTATTGAGGCAGTTCAGCAGCAGAGCACCATAATGACATTTGTGGTTTATGAACAACCTTTGTTGACAGTGTGGAGTTGTGAACACTCAAGTAGCTATAGGCTCAGGGAGAGATGTTAAAGGTTTGTACCAGGATAGTCACAAAGTGGGTGACATAGAATGACAGACTTCCACAACAGTCTTTTCAAAGATTAATCATCATTCCCATGCAATATAATTAAAATTAAATATGAGTGTTTCCTAGGCCTATGTTATATGTGAATGTTTCCAAGGCTACTTTTCATATCTACCACCCGTATACCCACGTGTGTGGTCTACATTGTTGTCCATTTTACCCTGATTATGAATTTACTCATTCTCTACCTTTTATGCACTCTTTCCTGACTTTTAGCCTGAAATTTGGTGTTATTTCCTGGAGAGCACCTATGCCTCACAAGAACAAGTCAAATTTCTTTCAGTGGATCATACGACTAGACAACGCATTTTTTTCCTTCCCCAAAACATGCTCCATGTAGGCATCAAGAAACAGAGACAAAGGATTTTCACTCTTTTTCTGTGCCAAAGTTGCCAATCCATCTAGCTTATCAAGACAGCTAGGGCTGAGAATCAAGTAAGTTTTTAGTCAAGGGTAAAATTGAAAGAGATAAAGAAAGAGAGAGACAGAAAAGGAGAGCAAGAGAAAGAAAGAGAGAAAAGAGGCCAGGCGTAGTGGCTCACACCTGTAATCCTATCACTTTGGGAGGCCGAGGTAGGTGGATCACCTGAGGTCAGGAGTTCAAGACCAGCCTGGCCAACATGGTGAAGCCCTGTCTCTATTAAAAATACAAAAAAAAAAAAAAAAAAAATTAGCCAGGCATGGTGGTGCGTGCCTGTAATCCCAGCTAGCTGGGAGGCTGAAACAGGAGAATCACTGGAACCTGGAAGGCAGAGGCTGCAGCAAGCTGGGATCACACCACTACATTCCAGCAGGGGCCATAGAGGGTGACATTATCTCAAAATAAAATAAAGAGAGAAAGAAAAGAAAGGAAGGGGAGAAGAGAAGAAAGAAAGGAAGAGAGAAGGAAGGAAGGAAAGAAACAAAGGAAAAACGGAAAGAAAGAAGAAGAAAGAGAAAGAAAAGAGAGGTAGAGAAGAAAGGAAGAAAGGAAAGGTAGAGAAGAAAGGAAGGAAGGAAGGAAGGAAGGAAGGAAGGAAGGAAGGAAGGAAGGAAGGAAGGAAAAGGGAAGGGAAGGAAGGAAGGAAAGATAGAGAAAGAAAGAAAGGGAAGAAAAAGATTGTCAAAAAAAATTTCTTGAACCTCAAAAAAGAAAAAAATCTCACATCCTCCATCAGTTCACTTCTTTGGATTTGCCACTACTTTGATGTTTTATTACTCACTGCAAAATTCAACAACTTGTGCTTCCACTTGGGGTTGCTTAGTTTTCCTGTGTTGTGATTTACTCTGGAGCTTCTATTTTAAAAGACACAGAAGTGGAAAGGCCTTCAGTTACAATAAGAAGGCTGGCAAATGTATCTTTCTCCATCCTGCACTCTCTACTACTTTCTCAAATGCCTCCCTGAAAATGGAGCCCAGGGGACCATCAGGTGGCTTCATAGTAAATTGTTTTGATTTTATAAGTAGAGGAAATAAGAAGTTGCCTTCCCCAGTGATTTTCCATCTGGATTTTTATGCTAGGGATTTATGCCATGCCTTTTAATTAAGCATATCTTCCTGTTCTTCCTAAACATTTTTCTTCCTTTTTTTTTGCGGGGGAGGTAGAAGGGGGACAGAGTCTCCCTCTGTTGCCCAGGCTGGAGTGCAGTGGTGCAATCTTGGCTCACTGAAACCTCCACCTCCCAGATACAAGTAATTGACCTGCTCAGCCTCCCGAGTAGCTGGGATTAGGTGTGCACCACCATGCCCGACTAATTTTTGTATTTTTGGTAGAGGCAGGGTTTTACCACGTTGGCTGGGCTGGTCTCAAATTCCTGACCTCAAGTGATCCTCCTGCCTCAGCCTCCCAAAGTGCTGGAATTACAGGCATGAGCCACCGTGCCTGGCCCCACAATATCTTTTCTAATAAAGCAAAGACTCCTGATAGGAAGGCTACATTAGGCCACCACCGTGTCTGTGTGTTCAATGTTAGTAGATCCATTTTCCTTGAGTAAACAGGTGGAAAGTCTGAATATGCTGGACACCTTCAGTGGAATTGTGGCATAGGATCCAGTGCAAAAAATATACATAGTGGAGATCTTTGCCTTCCAAGATTCCAGGCCTCCAGGTATTAGCAGAGTACTTGATTTTTTCCAGTGTCTCCTGCCCTACTTCATCATATCATGCGTAAGATTGTCAGATCCATCAGGTACAGCGTTATCCATTGCCTTAAACATTAGAGTAGGTAAGGAGTAATCTTGGTCTTGGGTGACAAAAAGTAGGAAAGGATCCTTGAAAAAGATCTTGAAGGGAGTAAAAAAGAGACTTTTCAACCAAAAAAAAAAAAGGAATTTATTTTTTTTTTAAATAAAGATATGCCAAAAAGAATAAATAAATAAGTCTAATGCCTAGGTTAAGATGGGGAACAGAAAAAGTGAGGGAGTGGAATTTGTAACCAGAGGGCAGGGCATAGCCTGGTGACAGGGAAAGATGCATTGAAGAGAGGAACGTATAGTGCTTGAATCTAGCTACCTAGAATGTAGCTTTGCTCCCATCAACTGGTGTAAAAGAATATGATCAATGTGGCAAATTCTAGCAAGTTTGGTGTTCAGGGTGTTGAAACTTTTGGCCTATTGTGTGGCCCTGACATGGGAGTGGTGGGATGGTGGGAGATAAGTCCAACAACACCACCCCTCCACCCCGAGAGAACTAGGGGGTATGTATTTATTTTAGGAGAGTTATCAAAATATTTTGGAAGACTCACACTCTTTCTCAGAGTTTAAATTTATTCATTCATTTTATAAAACAATGGGGATGATTCAGAAAATTTAAGAGACATTTTAGACAAGTTTTCATCAAAGTCCTTTTATTTTCTACTCAAAATTACGTTAATAATCAGACATTACCCACATTGATTTCTCAGCATGCACTGAGTGAGTCTTTTAGGCCTTATTCTTTTTTTTTTTTTTTTTTTAATTGGAGTATAGATTCAAGATCTGTTCTTTGTTAGAAGAAGGAAACAAAAAAAATTTTCTGTTGTTAAACTGTTGCTTATGCTTCCTCCTTCTTGAGGGGACTCATTCTCTGTTATACTCAAGACTGTTAGCAGGAATAATAACTATACATCATTTCATTTCTCATTTGAGAGTAAGAGGTAGGCTCTCTCCTTTCCATTACACACATTTTACAAAGTAAAAAGCAGGCAAAGTTCACAGGACACACTATAAGATATAAAACTCAGAGAACATGTTACATTTGCCTTCCTGTTCCTTGCTATAAATCGTGCACTGGCGTGTCGCATGCTGTTGTAGGGACAGTACTCTCAGTCCCTTATACTGACACAGAGGCAGTGGTCAAGTAGAATTGTTCATGGGACATGTGACATGGTTCCCAAGATAAAACCTCATCTATTTCACAGTTTTGCCCTGAGTCAGCCCTGAGTCTAAGGAAAAGTCCTAACGACAGTGTGGTGGTGGCTCTGTTGCCATCACAGCTCCACTAGTCAGCACTATAGAAGCATAGCACCATCATCACCCGATTCATGGACTCACCACCAGCGGAGTGAATGGCTACTGGCAGGATGCAGAGGTTCTCTATGGGCATAAGCAGGATTTCATAACAATGACAAAAAAATTAGTTTTCAGTCAACCTCCATGAAGTATGATGAGCTATATATTAAAAATATTACTTACCACTGAATAATTTATCCATGACCTTTTCAAATATGAAGAATTATCTTGTCATATATTATCATACTAAATAATCTCTCTCTTTTGTTTAATGGCAGACATTTTAATATGCCTGTGAGGATCTACTTTAAATATTCAACCTAATATAGAATGTCTGTATACACATATCTTTTGCAGGTGAAGTGAGCTGCCTTTCTTTTGCCTTGGACGTTCTGGGCTTTAGATTGAGAGATGGCTGGGCAATGTGAAATGTTGAAAGCTTTGTTTATAATTTGACCTCTTCATGTTGAAGTAGAAAGCTAAGGCTAAGAGATGAGTTGATTGTCTTAAATTCTAGGGCAAATCAGAGACAAAACTTAGACTCAAACTGAATTTTCTTGATCCTCTGTCCGGTACTCTATGCTGCACATTGACTAAGAGCAGGGTTTAGAAGCAGCTGTTGTTCAGCAAACCAAGATAGGAAAAGAATTGAGGAAGAAATTCATGACATATATAGTGAATGATGTTGTCTAATACTGTGCTGCCAGGAAATTAATTATTTGATTCTGTGGAGAATAAGGAGTTCTACCTGAAATCCTAACATAGACCAAGTTACATGTGTACTAACTTTGGGACATTTATTCTTTAGGAAAATATTTATTAAACACTTATCGCATGCTAGACATTATCATCAGTGTTGTCTAGGGATATGGGAAACTGGGGTGGGGACCTCCCTTCCCTGGCTCACTGTTTCTAGAAGAAGGAGAACATCAGCAAATATATCACACTTGGCATCTCTAAATCTCCACACTCACAGTTTCCCAGGCTGGGAGTTGAGGTGAGAGTGACTTACCACGAGGAAGTTTCAAATAGAAATTTGGCATAACTCTTCCCCTTGTTCTTTTCCTTATTTTTGAAACCTGCCTGCACAGCTCTTAGTCATGTGTTAAGCTGAGCAGTAAAGTTTCTATTCTAATGGGGGTTAGCGTGTGGTTTCCCCTCACTGTTTGTGACCAGAACTGTCAATCTGTCTAATATGAAGGCTCTACATCGTGAAACCAAATTTGTCTCACATCTATGTGAAGTTTCCTATCAGTTATACTGGTAATGAAGTGGGCTGAAGTTAGACAAAGGGAAGCTAAGTCTACAAACAACCTATGGGCCATCACAGTGCAGGCGCTTGTCATGGGTGTAGGAGCAGTGCAGTCACACAGGGCCTCTGACTTGAAGGAGCCCACATTTCCATTTTGCACTAATCCCCACAAATTATGTCATGGATCTTGCCAAAGTTTTTAGCCCAATGGAGGGTACTTACTTATGGTACCAGCTGCATGGCTAAATCTTAAACTACTCAAGTTCAGCTTGAACAGGTATTGGAAGATCATTTTAGATATAATAGGTGGAATATTTATCACTTTTAAGCCCTAAGGTGGCTGAGATCTATACATAGAGCTCTGGTAAGGTTCTAGTATTAAAATATGCTGGATTGTATTGGATCTGTTACTGCAAATTCAATTCAATATTGGGAATGTGGAGAAAATTCCATAGCCCTGGGGCTTATTAGGTGCCTCAAGAATCACCCTTCTTTTACACACACACACACACACACACACACACACACACACACACACACACAAATCGACCTCACATTTGTCCTGGATTAATTACTAAACTTTTTTTGTATTTTATTCTATTTGAAGAGCACATGTTAGAAATTTTGGTCCTCAGGGCCCCTCATTACAAGTTTCAGAAGCAGCAAAAACCATCTCAGTTTCCAGGTATTGGTTCAACTGAAAGTCAGATACGACAAGGGAGAAACTTCCTCTAGGAGGCAGGTGTTTTAGGCCTCATCAATTCCCTGTCAAGGAGTTTTGTTAATAGACATCAGGGAATAAGAATGCCTGCTGGCATGGGAGAGAGCAAATATGCTTCTAGAAAAACCCATGCTCCGTAGGGGACAAGGATGCCAGGGACACAGGGATCAAAGGAAACATGGAAATTAGGGAGGTTTAAATGCACTTAATGGGAAATAATGTTACTTTGAGAAAGGCTTGATGATTGGACCGCCACCATTGCATATTTGTAAACTCTAGAAGACACAATGTGATGTCAAATAGCCCTTTCTGCAATGGGAGACAGAATCCCTGAGTGAAACTCCATCTCAGATAAGACAAATGTACAGTGCCCAAGTTAACTATTGTTCAAAAAGATCTCCTAATTGAGTTTAAATTTACAGTTGATCATCTTCTTAAACAGGAAAGGCCTGATTGGTACATTTGGAGCTGAAATTAGAATTTTCTTTATCTACTCACTTTTTTTAAGATACCATCAAATCTTTGCTATAGTCTTTGGAAGCCCTAAATTCTGGGTTTCTTTATCTAAAATGAGGTCTTGAGGAGTAGGAATTCCCTTTGTTTCTACATGTTTAAGGTTTGCAGCAGTACTGGAATAAACTCTTGTGTTTTAAAATATATTTGGACTCATTAAAAAGTGAGGTACATGACAGACTTGATGTTGAACTAATTCAGTTCCTGAGGTTCAGAAAAATGGCCTGTATTCTAGCGATGGATAACACTGGCTGCGGCTTCTAAAGGAAGCCAGGCATTGAAAATCTCTTGAGCTAAGACTGAGTAGAATACAAAAAGGGCTTCACTTTTCTTTGGCCTTACATGGCCAAGGACAATAATACTAGATTTTGGACTTAATTACTTTGAATTTTGTTATATCTAAATTTGAATTTTCAAGGGGATCTAATCTATGGAACTTATTTTCTCTCAAGGAATTTGATCCTGGAAAGAAGTTTATATTCAGCTATTTGGAGCTTTATTATTGTGTTGATTTTACATTTCCTGTTGATTTATATTTGGCAATGTGCTGAGAAAATAGGTAGGTACTACAGGTACCTACTTTTACAAGATTGTTATAGACCAAATGAGTTAATGGAAAATGCTTAGAAAAATACTATATCAGTGTTTTCTATTAATCTTTTATCTTATCTATAAATTTGTTCAAAATTTGTGGGGTGGTGATGAGAGAAGCTGTTGGGTCTTCCATGAAGTCCAACAATCAGTACTAGTTACAGACACACAAGAGTATTTCGGTTCTGGCTTCAGTCTAATGGTAGAGGCAGATGAATAAACTGATAATTGTAGTACATTATGTGATATAACCAAGCTGTGATATGCTGTAGAAACTTAGAGATGGGAGCAACTGACAATTAAAATGTTACTACAGTTGTATACAAGGCTAGTCCAAGATAAATTATGAATCTGAGCCTAATATTTTTCAGCGCTACAGCTAAGCCTTCCTGTTACTGCTCCCCACCATTTTTCTGCCACATAGTGACCCATGTCCTTTCACTGGCTGCCTTCCTAGAGTTGCTCCATCCAATATTTAGTTCCAGATTCAATAACAGGTTGGTACAACAGTTGCCTGAAGCACCCATCCATATGAGCTGCCAAACCATCAGTTGAGGATTGAAAACATCACTGAATATGGAATAAGGTAGAGAAAATTAAGATTCTCAGAAAAGAAAGGACATTGTGTACTAGATGAGATTTGCAGATCCAGGCAACAGAAGCTAGCTTAGGACAATTAAACAGAAACGAATGTATTACACAAGTCACAGAATTATTAAAAGTCACAGAATTATTAAAAGAATTTAACAAGTCACAGAATTATTAAAAGAAAATTGGAGGCTAAGTGTTCAGGGCAATGCCTTTAAACCACACTGTGAAACTGGTCTGGTAAGAAAACTGCACACTCACTAGATAATACAATTTGTACCAACACCGCTTGTGCATCAAGAACTCACTGCTTCTGAAAGCACTATTGATTCCTTCACAATGCCCCTTTGACGTAAGAAAAGCACCTTTGCAACTTCTGCAGCCACTACAAACTTCAGATGCTGGATACTTCACTAATCTTGGCAACAAAAACAAAATGGATTATGTGCAATTCTTTCTTCCTCACACTGCTTGCTTTCTATCATATTTTGCAAAGTGCATTCACTTGATGTTGTCTAGGTAACATGCCTGAATTCCAGCTGCAATGAAGCTGGCAAAGCCATTTCTATGGCTTCTTTGTTGGAGTGGTGTTGGGAAAGTCTTAGTCAATCAGAAAACATGGCAAATGTCTATATACTAATGATAACTTTGGAGGAGGAGTGAAACTCTTTAAAAAACTTGATTAAATAACGATTGATATCACAAAATATCTTATAAGGTGCTTCTGTTTCAAATTAATGGAGAGGTTTTGCTATAGTCTGAATGCTAGTGTTCCCCCTAAATTCATACACTGAAACCTGATCACCAATATGATGTATTAAGAAGTAAAGCCCTTGAGAGATGATTAGATTAGGTGATGGGCTTAATGCTTTTACACAAGAGGCTCCAGAGAGCATCCTTTCCCCTTTCACAATGTGAGAACACAGCAAGAAGGTGCCATCTGTGAACCAGAAAGCAAACCTTCACCAGACACTGCATCTGCTGTCTCCTTGATCTTGGACTTCCCAGTCTCCAGAACTGTGAAAAATAATATTTTTGTTTTTCATAAGACACCCAGTTTATGGCCTTTTAAAATAGCAGCTCAAATGAACTGAGGCATAAAACAGTTTTTCTTTTCTATTTTACATGAAAGTTTGGAGCCAGAACTCAGAAAAAATATATACAAGTCCAAGTATTTCCACTATGAGCTTCTTTTATTCAACATTCCCCAAACAGTGTTCTGCTTCTCTTTTCAATGCTGAGTAAAGCAATTTGTTTTTTGTTTGTTTGTTTTCTTGAGATGGAGTCTTGCTTTGTCACCCAGGATGGAGTGCAGTGGCACCATCTCGGCTCAACGCAACCTCTGCCTCCTGGGTTCAAGCAATTTCCCTTCCTCAGCCTCCCTAGTAGGTGGGACTATAGGCACATGCCAACATGCTTGGCTAATTTTTGTATTTTAGTAGAGGTGGAGTTTCACCATGTTGGCTGAGCTGGTCTCCAACTCCTGACCCCAAGTGATCTGCCTGCCTTGGTCTCTCAGAGTGCTGGGATTACAGGTGTGAGCCTCCATGCCCAGCCCGAAAAGTAAATTATTTTGAAGATGCATCTACTTATTAGCCTACCTGGGGGGCACCTGTGGTATTAACATTTAACTATGTGTCATAGTAAAGGTTCCCTCCTTTTCCGGAATGGACAGTATCAGGGACTCTTGTTCAATAAATGGTGTCCGATATTGTCTGATAGTCAAAGACTTCTAAAATCTCGACTAAATTACCACTTTGTCTTCTGCTACATTTTCTCCCTCACCAGATACCACAACCATACTGGACACTACAGGCTTTGCCCAAATATAGTATTCTATTTGTCCCTCTCAGTTTTATAAATTCAGGCCTTGATGCCAAATATGCTTTCAAGTTCTGGCTGTGCAATGTCACACATAAGATATATTGGTCACGATTTCCTCCCTAAAATAAAAATCAGTAATATTATCAAGTAATTATGCAGAAAATATTCGCCATTATTATAATATTTGTTTTTGCCTTTACTTCTCTCACTGTTGAAGTTCTACTAAACCTCCAAGTCAAAATGAATTATGAATGCTCCCAACAAATGAATTCCCCACTACCACCTTCCACCCTCAACACCATGATGCTTTGTTTTCCACTTATTGCACCAATAACAGTTATACACTGTTGTCATCTCCATTGTGGCCTTCTTTCTCTATAGAAGTCAGAGTTGGTTTCATCTTTGTGTTACCCACATAAAAATAAGTTGCTTATATGGAGAAGAATTTCAGCAAATATTTGTTGGCTTGAGCTAAACGGTGATTATTATTTTGTCCCATACTCCTACCCTTTGTTAATTAAGCATAGAGAGTTAAAGGATTTTAATGGAATACGGAGTTATTTCATCATATAACTTATTTATTTTTATAAAGGGTTTCTGGAACCACATTGGAAACTTCTTAGGTGTAGGCTACACTTGAGTTGAATGCAGCACCGAAAAGCACTTTCAATCTCTTCTTCTCTTGAAATATCACTGATGGATGCTGGTGGTATTAGTCTGTTCTCACACTGCTAATAAAGACATACCTGAGACTGGGTAATTTAAAAAGGAAAGAGGTTTAATTGACTCACAGTTCCTCATGGCTGGCGTGGCCTCACAATCATAGCTGAAGACAAATGAGGAGCAAAGTCACTTGTTACTTGGTGGCAGGCAAGAAGGCTTGTGTAGGGGAACTCCCCTTTATAAAACCATCAGATCTCGTGAGACTTACTATCACGAGAACAGCATGAGAAAAATCTGCCCCCATGATTCAATTACCTCCCACCAGGTCCTTCCCAGGACATGTAGGGATTATGGGAGTTACAATTCAAGGTGAGATTTGGGTGAGGACAAAGCCAAACCATATTATTGGTCTAGTGAAAAACTGCAGTGCTGGACATTATCAGCCAGATTCTTCAGTGACACTTTTTGCTAATAAAGACCCATTGGCTAAAGAAACTGAAACAGAAGGATTAGAAAGTGTGCTTCTCCATCTTTTTACATGGAAATCAAAGAGGAAGAGATGGCTAACACTTTTCTAAAATTCCTGTAAGGGATTGATCTAGTTTTATTTTAATTTGGAGAAATAGAGTATGTCATCAAACTTGCATCTTGAACTTTTACATTTCTGACCATGTTTTTACTGTTAAAGCAGTTATGCATGTGTACCTATATACACAGATAAGGTCTGGGGAAAACTGTGAAGATTCAATGGGAAAATATATAACAGTATAAAATATAAGCATAATTATTTAACCTGTTTGCAGACAATGTCAGCCTTACTTCAAAGCAAGTTCTAGTTGCTATTTAGTCTTCCATTGTCTTGAAGGATCTTTTGGAGGGAAGAGTAACAGAATGTTTGACTTAGAAGGAACTTGGAAATTGTACAGTACTTTCATATGATGTAGAAGTACCCTAAAGCCAGTGCAGAAGTAAGAAAAGATAATGGTCACATGGAGTAAACAGCACCAGTGAGACTGGAATCGGATGTTTCTATGTCACTTCCTTCTGATCAAAAGCTACCTAAGTAACTACTCAAAGATAGCATTCTTTGCTTTCTCTTAAGCATCAGGCATGCTTTATTTCAAGCCATTTCCTTTGCAAAATTATTACTTTGCAAATATTAGCAGCTATGTTGGAAAACAACACAATTTCAGTGTTCATTATGATATGAAAGAAGGAAAGTTTTGCAAATATTTTTCTAAATATAAGTAATCCTAACTATGGGGCTAATCATTTTCCTGTTACCTTCATCCTCAATCTTAGTCTAAAAGTATATGCTGTTGAAAAACTTGTTCTGACCAGTCCTGTTTTGTTGTTTTGTTTTATTTTGTTTTTGTTTTTGTTTTTTAAAGATAGCAACACTTTTCTTTGCATCTCTTTAACTTTGGGCATCTGCAGGTCCTGCTTTGGCTTTGTTCCTAATTACTATATTATTAGCTGATTTTCATCTGTTCTTGGCCATTTAGCCTACGTGGACTTGTTTCTCTGCCCTACTAATTAGGAGTTGAGCAGTAGGGTAGCCAAAACAAGTCTGCCCAGATTCAAAAGATAACCTCATTCATTATCAATTTTCTCATTTCAACAAACTAGGGCTTCTTACATTTGGATGCCTTCCCTTTCAATCCTAATCCACTGTTTAATAAAGTTCTCAAATTAACAACCCTGGGTCCATGCAGCTTATCCAAGGGAGCCCTGTGAGCTCCTGTTAATCCAATCTCAGTGGCAGAGCCTGAGCTTGGGCTGCTTCCTGAGAAGCTATATCTAGTTTTAAGCAGCTGTGTTTGGCAGCTTCACTTGGAGAGAATTTACTAATAACTCAGAATGTAGTTCCCTCTGGGTGCCTCTGCCTATGTGTAGGTTTTACGTACCACAAGAGAATGAAACTATTGATAAAAGTTGAGCTTTACTGAACTAAATAGGAAACTCACACTGGATGGAAAATAAACTTTTGACTCTTTGAATTGTTCCCATTTAATCTGAAAAGTCCTAATTAATTCTCTTCAGTGGTCTGCATTTCCAACCATTTATGGATTACAGTGGAACAGGGAGAACAGGGCCTATGAAGAGCTCTCACATGGTTGAACACTCTTCTGTTGCTGTCTTGAAACTCTAAAAGCTGTAATCTTTGAAGGTATGTTTTGAATGTGCAAGCTTGAAGCATGGGGTTGAACAAAGGATGTCTATGGAAAAAAAGGTAAATGCTTTCCCTTATAATGACACTGTTGTCCAGTTTTTTTGAACAAGGCTCTCCCTTTTTTATCACTGCCCCGAGTAAGAATGAGGTATATATCACAGAGTCCCTACTTCAGTATGGCCATTTTTACCCACATATGGCCCTGTAAACTTCTGTCCTGGCTTGCATCCTACTCGCGCATCACTTCAATGACTCAGGTTCTCTTTTTCTCTCCTTCACTGGCAGTTATTTAAAAATATTTATTTAGCACTTCTTCTATGCCAAACACCATATTAGATTGCGATCAAACTAAAATCCATCTTAATAAGGCATCAATGAGGGAATGACAGCTGTGATAATAGTGATAACAACGACCATCTACTTTCTCTCATTTCATTTTCATTATTTAAAAAAGGAGTATCTGAGTAACCCGTTGTTCTGTTTAAGGTCCTTAGGTCAAAACTACACTTTCATTCCTTTTTTATTATTTTTTATTTCCTGATCTCATTTTCTGTCTCTCTTTCTCAATCTGAGACTAGGTTTAGAAAAATGTGTGTGGTGCAGGTGGCAAGTTCAAAATCTGTAGATTTCAATTTCTAGAACCTGATTCCATAAAAGGACATGTGGCTTCCATACCAATCCTGCAAATATTTTCCAAAAACTCTTCTTGATATAATTCACCCTTTATGTCCAAGAACAATCCAAAAGCCTTGCTGCAAGACACGCTCCCCCTCGACTACCACGTGGGTCATTGCAAATACTGATCTTAGATGATATTTCAGTCTGAAAAGAGGGAGAGCAGTACACTTTCATGTGATTCCTCTTCTTCTATGGCTACTAAGTCAAAATCACAATGATACGCATTTTATAGTGTTTTCCCCAAAATCCATGAATTAAAGCTCTAACCCACAGTAAGTCAGAATGTGACCACATTTGGATATAGGGCCTTTAAAAAGGTAATTATGTTAAAATGACAGCATTAGGTTGTGCCTTATTCCAATAGGACTGGTGTTTTTAGAAAAAGAGGAGATTCGGCACACAGACACACACCAGGGACGTGCGTGCACAGAGGGCGACCATGTGAAAAGACAGCAAAGGGATAGCCATCTGGATGCCAAGGAGAGGGGCCTCAGAGGAGACCTACCCTGCTGCCTCTTGGTCTTGAACTTGCAGCCTCCAGAACTGTTAGAAAATAAATTTCTTTTTTTTTTTTTTTTTGAGACGGAGTCTCACTCTGTCACCCAGGCTGGAGTACAGTGGTACTGTCAGCTCACTGCAACCTCTGCCCCCTGTGTTCAAGTAATTCTCCTGCTTCAGCCTCCCAAGTAACTGGGATTACAGGCACCTGCCACGGCACCTGGCTAATTTTTGTGTTTTTAGTAGAGATGGGGTTTCATCACCTTGGCCAGGCTGGTCTTGAACTCCTGACCTCGTGATCCCCTCGCCTCAGCCTCCCAAAGTGCTGGGACTACAGGCGTGAGCCACAACACCAGGCCAAATTTCTGTTCTTAAACCACCCTGTCTGTGGTATTATGTTACAGCAGTCTTAGCTGAGGTAATACAGATTTCTTCTCATTTTCAGGCAATCATATTCTTAAACTGCTCACCTTTTTCCCTGTCCCTTCCAGCCATTGTCTAATATTTTGAACCCTTCTTCACAGTCAACTTCCCAAATCATTTATGTAGTCATCCTTGACTTTTTTCCATCACTTATACTTAACATCCAGTTTATTAGTAAATTACATTACCTTTAGCTTTAAAATATTTTCAGAATTTGATTTTTTCCCACCATTTGACTACTACCATCTAGTGCAAGCTGCTATTATCTCTTACCTGGATGACAACGATAGTCCCCAATGGATTTCTCTGCTTCTACCCGGTCCACCTTGCAGCAGCTTCTGATAGAAACCTCCCAAATACCTTGCAACTTAGAGGAAAAGACTGTCTTTGAAAAAAGATTTCTAAAGCCTGACATGATCTACCCTACCACCCCTCTTCACCACTCTGACCTCACCTACTACCCTGTTTTACTTCATGCACTCCACTCAAGCCATGCTGAGTGTTCATTGATGTTTCTTATCAATGCTATTCATGAAGCTGCTTCAGGTCCCTTGTATGTACTGCTTCTTCTGCCTGGAATGTGCTCTTCACAGATACATATATACATACACACACACACACACACACACACACACTAAGTTCTAGGGTAAATGTGCACAACGTGCAGGTTTGTTACAGACATATACATGTGCCATGTTGGTTTGCTGCACCCGTCAACTCGTCATTTACATTAGGTATTTCTGCCAATGTTTTCCCTCCCCCATGCTCCCACCCCTCAATAGGCCCCAGTGTGTGATGTTCCCTGCTCTGTGTCCAGATGTTCTCATTGTTCAATTCCCACCTAAGAGTGAGAACATGCGGTGTTTGGTTTTCTGTCTTTGCGATAGTTTGCTCAGAATGATGGTTTCCAGCTTCATCCATGTCCCTACAAAGGACATGAACTCATCCTTTTTTATGGCTGCAGAGTATTCCATGGTGTACATGTGCCACATTTTCTTAATCTACCCTATCATTGATAAACATTTGGGTTGGTTCCAAGTCTTTGCTATTGTCTTCACAGATATTTCATGGTGCATGCTGTCTCTCATTTTCTATAGGTCCGTGCTCTAACACCTCAGCATAAGAGAGGACTTCCCTGGCCAACTTCTCTGATCTCCCTAGATAAGACAACAGCCATATCCACTCAACACTCCTTTACGTCCCTTTAAGTCTTGCTTAATGCTGCATTATTCTTTCCAGCTGACATATCGCATATTTATTTGTATGTTTATTGTCTGTCTTCCCTCTACAACAGAAGTAACTTAAGACACTGTCAATTGACTGCTCAGTCCCTGCATCTGTAGCAGTGCCTGGAATGTAGTAGGTCTCGATAACTCTTTCCTAAAAAATAGTTCCACTTGTTTTTTGCCCTTTATTCTCATATTTATTCCAAACTGGTTTTTCCTCTTGTCTTCTGAATTTTCTCATATCCGGGTCTTCAATGACCTCTGTTCTGCTAAACCCTCAACTAACTTTACCTCTCAGATAGTTTTGAGAGAATTAAAAACCACCCTCCTTTTGAATCACTCTCTCTTCCTAGCATCTGTGATTTTTCTGCTGTGCCACTGGCCACTCCTCACTTTCTCCTCCTTTATGCAACTTTGAAGCTGTGCAGTTCTTCAGAGATCTCACCAGAGTCCTCCTCTCTTCTCACACTTCAGTTTCTCTCCAGGTGATCTCATCGCCTCCCATGGCTTTAAATACCATGGGATGTTAAAGTCAGGGAACTTATTTTCTCATCCAGCATTATCTTCTGAGCTTTAGGCGGATGCTGTCATTAGGAATCTAGGTGTGATATGTGGAAACTAAGTGGCAAACCTATTTGTCCTTGAGTGTTACTTCCCTCAGAAAACATTTGATTGCTTAACTTGGAAAGCTGGGAGTCTCTTCCCTTTCCCTGACTTCCCAGATTCAATTCACTAGCAAGTCCTGTCCATTCCATTGTTGAACTGTACCTTGTGTGTCTGCTGCCTTCCCTTCATCTCCTTTATCACACTCAAACCACCATCATTCCCTGCGTGGACCAATGCAATACCCATCTAAATGGTGTTTCTGCTTCTACTTTTGTCTTCTTTTAATCCATTCTCTATGCAGTCACCAGTATAATCATATGATCATGCCACTTCTTTGCTTAAAATACTTCAAGTGACCCACATTGCAATTAGGTTTTTAAGTCCATCACGATCTGGCCTCTAGCTATTTCTTTTGCATGACGTCTCATATCTCCTGCTTCCACTCATCATCCTACACATGTTTGGACTCACAAATAGCTCTTATTTACTGTGCACCTATTATGTACATTGTGGTAGTTATTTAACCTATTTACCATATCATTTTCACATTATGCAAAATGAGCATTAATGTCCCTAAATTATAAATGAGAAAGCTGAATTCCAAGGAAAGTAATCATGAACCTGAAATCACATTTATTAAATGGATGAATAAATGAGTGAATGAATTTGACTAAGACCACACAGCTGGATGTTACAGATTTTGTTCACCACACAGGTTTATTGGGATGATACAGAGGTCAGTTTTTCAAAGCATAAAGTACCAAAATATAAATTTTAAAATCATATTACAGTTTGAAGTTTGTGTTACCCTATATTACAAAGGCATTCCTGCTGGGTGGGAAGTAGACAACTAAAAGGCTGAGTTATCAACATTAAAGAGTTGATTTTCTCACTAGGCAGGTAGGGCTTACATACATTAGAACTCACAAAGAACAATAAAACGTAGCATTTAAAAATTCCTGAGCGAACAGCTGGAAAAAGTCTTGTTTTGCATGCTGTTGAAGAAGGACACAACATAAAGAAATAAAGAAAGGGGGCCCCAACCGATCAACACGATCAATTAAGTCAACCAATGGAGTAACACATTGTAGACAGTCTCTGACATACAATGTAAAAGCCCCTAGAACTTAGCCCTGAGCACATAACCAACAGGAGTGTGTCAAATCTGAGCTTACCAAATTGTACCTAACAAATGAGGTCTCCGCTGACAATATGTCCACCCCACTCCTATAATTGCCCACTCCATTAACCTCCATGGTTAATGTATTCTCTTTCTTCTCACCACCTGAGATGTATTCTTTTTCTTCTCTTTCTTCTCACCACCTGACACCATCTAATTATCTGCTTGTCATCTGCTTGTTGTGTCTCTGGTCTGTAACACGGGCTAGCACTTGGCAGTTGCTGGAGAAATAATGTGTTACTTGCGGTGAATCATGAAGCGCTAGATTGAACTGAATCCAGTCCTTAACTGAGGGACTCAGATTAGGATGGTCACTGTAACAATTATGTATTCTACTGTTACCCCTTCTTGACTGCAAAATACTGCCTAATTTTCTGCTCTCAGTTTTCAGGATGGGTTTCCCTTCCCTCTTAGCACATCTTATAATAGGGAAAGCTGCGGCCTCATCCACCCATTGTCCCCAGAGAGTATGACCAGAGGCACAGGCCAGGCCCTCTTTAAAGACCCTCTGAGAGCTCCCCTGGGTAACTGTCTGGTGTCTCAGTTGCCTCACTTACTTTGCTGCTGGCTCCAACCCAGAAGATCACCGGCTCATCTTCAAATGTGCTATTTATGACGATTCATCTAGATACAGCCCTCCAGAACCTGAGGCCCCACACCAGCTCCATTCAGCTGTGACAATGTGCCCAAAAGCTACTGCAGGTTTCACTAAACTATGGAGCAAATGTCAGACTTCCCTCGCATTATCAGACACACATTTTACATGGCCTCTTTATTGGGTTTTTATATCTTGAGGGGGTCTTAATAGGATGAAAGGGAGGCTTGCTAGGTGCAGATGAGTGCCGTTCGACTATTTAAAGGCACATTTAATTAAACTGGATTCATTGCCTGCATGGGGCAAGTTAAATGAAAACTAAATAGATGGAGTATGATTACATATTATTAAGAAGAGAGACAGCTCTGGAGACCAAATTCTTTTAACACAACATTAAACTGAGCTCATTTCATATGCACAGTTTAGCACCGGCCTATAAGGAGAACGTGTTTTGAGAAAATCAGCAGAATGGTTATGAGCTCTAAACAGCTTTTAATAAAATGCAATGTTTCAGGGAAGGAGCAGCTTCTAAGCTTCACTTAAATATGCTAATTAAAGAAAATGAAGTTTCCCACTGATTCCAGGTTCCCTTTGTGTTCCCTCTATTTTTTATGTTCATCGCACCCAGGCTACTTTCCACCTTATTTTGTAAACTCCCAGAAATGCTCCAGATTCCTTATTAAAAAGATATCAGTGCTCACTGTGAGTTGAGAAGAGAAGAAAATAACCCCAAGTCTGCCAAATTGGTGACTTTATTCAAATTGGCTCTCTGGGTCTCAGTGTCCACAGACTGAAATAATCCTCAGCTTCTAGCTGGAATCAAGACTATTTTGACAAATGGACCTCACTGAGTTTAGCAATAATAATAAAAGTAGTTTCCATCTGTTGAGTATTTGTATGGGACAGGTGCTTTATAGACATCACCTAATTTGATTCCCACCATCACCCGGGAAGATAGGTATTGATACCCCATTCCATTTGCTCAGGGTTACCCAGACAGCCAGTGGTGTTGCTGGGACTTAAACTCAGGTCTGACAAGCTCCCTGCTCCCTCACTGGCAACGATATCTGCCCTGATCCCATTCAGGGAGTCACATCCCCCGGGAGGGGGTGGTATTTTAAAAGCATGTAAAATAGTCAACATAATTTTGTATCACAAAAGAGGAGAAAAAAAACTTACACTGACTTTCAAAGCATGAACCCTTTTAAAGTAATCTTCTTGGCTGCTGGTCCACAGGGTAAAGAAAAACAAGTTGAAACATAGTTGATCTGATTTATCCATCCCCAAGTTACAATCTTCTGCTGTGGCCCCTCCATTCCTCTTTCTTCTGAGAGCAACATCTTGGTGTTACTGTGGAGTCAGCTCTCCCCTACTTTTGGTCCATGTGGCCTAAGCTGTATTTACCTTACCCTTTAGTTTCATGAGTTTGCACATGCTCCTGGCCTGGACAACGTGTCCCAAAGTGGTCACAAGTCCCACTCCAAGAAATGAATGCCAGCCCCAGTACTTTTGTCTGGAGCTACTGAGAGAGAGAGATCCTCCCTATAGCTGCTAAGGAGATAGGCTACACTCTCTTAGTGGTCCTCTTGGCACCACTCTCAGGCAAAGTGAGAACTTGCCTGAGAATGAAGCCCAACTGAGAGACGGAAAGGTACAGAAGCCCAGTGACATTGTTTGAGAGCTGAACCCAGGCACACGTGAAGTCAAATATCTGCACATGGCCTTTTCTAGTTCATGACCCAATCAGCTCCATTTTGTTTTTAAGCTAATAGGAATCAGTTTTCTGTCACAAGCATCTGGAAAAGTATGGCTCCCAATCTCACCAATTTTGCAGTTGTAGAGCCTGAAACTCAGAGAGGAAGAGCAGAATTTCTTAAAATTTTTACTACGAATTTGTGACATATTTAAGCTAAGAATCTAGAACTCCCTCCTCTCCATCCAGTTTTGTTTCCTTTACCATAACCTACTAGGCCATTGATTCTCTAAGTCCAATCACCAGACCAGCAGCAGCAGCATCATTTGCAACCTGCTAGAAATGCACACTCTCAAAGCCCCATCCAAAACCTACTGAATCAGAATCTCTGGAAGTAGGACTAGCAATCTGTGTTCTGATAAGTTCTTCAGTTGACTCTAATGCCTGCTGAAGTTTGAGAACCTCTGTTCTAGATCAATGTTTTTGCAAGATTTGAATCCTCATCACAGGAAGACATTTCCCCTCCACCATTTCTGCTCAAATTTTCTATAATTCCTGAAGCTCGATTTTAGGGTGAGATGTTCACTGATCTCCACATAAAAAGGGGACTTTTGAATATTTGCAGAATCAGAAGTGGGTAGTGGGGTTGGGGAATGCACACAAATGGAGATCCGCCTTGGGAAATCTCAGGGCCTGTCCCAGCCCTCCTCTAAATCCAAATGTGGATGTAGACAGGGAAGAGGCAGCAACTCTTTAAGGGAGCTCAAGATCTGAAGCTTTGATGTCTAGGAATGGTGTAGCAAGCTAGTTATTAATATATTCCCCTCAAACACGGGGAATTCCAATGGGCTACTTCATGGCAAATGCATGAAAAACTGCACGTGTTATGGAACCTGGCACTCTCTTTGCTGCATGCTCAGCTACCCTTCCCTGGGGGAACTCGGTCTTTTCCAAAGAGAATTGTATCTATTATACCTATGTCCTCTGAGGCCTCAGAGCTTTGGCGTTCTAACTTCCTAGGATGGTTTTCAGGGGACAAAACTGTGTTCAACAGAAAAGGGATCATCTGCAGGAGAAAGATTTGGGGGCAAGCTAAATTTACAGCCATTCTAGGAACACTAGGAACTGCTTCTGCATCTTTGCAATGCTTAGTCATAGTTATAATTCCTGAATGCTCCGCAATCTTAACTCAGGTTTTTTTCACATGTGATAAATGTAATATTTATCACATCAATATTAAGAATAATTCAACACTAAGAATAATTTGTATAATAATAGATAATACACTTTATACTTATTATTATCTATTTTGGGACACATCTCTCCACTAGGTAGAGTAGGGACCTTCTGTGTTATTTCAAGAGACAGATGCAGCAGCTGTCACATCAGAGGTGCTCAAAAATATCTTTTCAACAACAAAAAAAATTCTTTCTAAGCGTACTCTTCCAAAGTCCGTCAGGGAGCTCACCATCTTGAGAAGTTAATAACAGCTACCATGAATCCAATACCTGACATAAACCAGACACAGTGCCTGGTGAGTTACAGACATTATCCTAGGTGAGGAAATTGAGGCACAGTTTGTCGCTAGTCCAAGGTTGCATAGCTGGTGAGTGGTGGAGCCGGGACTGAATCCCAGGACTGAATCCCAGTCTTAACCCCAGTAGTTTGTCATATAATGAGAAAATTATTCTTGCCATTATCTCTGTCTCCCTCTCTTATTCATTCATTCATTCATTTAACCTACACTTAAGTCACTTAAGGAGAGCCTTGTCCTTACTGCTTCCACAGTGTGGCTAGGCATGTGGACATCCTGAGGGAATACCCTTCAGGGATTTCTGACTTCCACAAGCTCACAGAAGGGTAAAGAGAAAGGCCCCAATACTGCAAAAAATAAATAGACAAATACAATCCAGTAATGATAAGGGACTCTTGTCTTCGATCTCCATAGCACTGTTCTTTTACAGACTGCAAACCTCTCAGTATATCAGCAGTGAAATCATAAAAAGATTGTTATTGTTTTGCTTTTTTTTCATACAGAAACAAAGCTAATTACTTTGCAACATCTTCAGGCTCTGAGGAAGATCAAATTAAGCAGGTTATCTTGGTACTGTCCATTACCCCAGGCCTGCTTGCCTATCCCGGCTCTAATTGCCAGCTTTCCTGGGCAGAAATAATTCCAAGCTGCATGCTCTGCACTTTCTCCTCCTTTTTAATATCATCAAATTTGAAATAGACATACACAGCAGCAGAGTTGCTGGAAGTATTATAGAAGCCCAGTAGGAGATTTTTGCATATTTATGAAAATAGTTTACCTTCTGCTATGACAATAACAAATGTTCACAGTCTCAGCAATTTGCCCACTTTGTTTGAGGAAAACCAGGAGTGCATTAACAATTTAGGAAGGGCTTTTGAGGGGTGGTTACACCATTATCTTATTTTCCTTGAAGTTATCATTTCAAGAGGGTATTTTTTGGTGCAATTTCTAATGCAAGGAATGTCCATCTTCTGACAATGATAAACAGGGAAACTTTTTCAATCCTCCCCAAAATGCGCCAATCGTTTAGGTCAGACTTTGACAAACTTAGTCTAACAGGTTATATGAGGAATTCATACCCAACAAATATAACTTTTGCCTATTTTTTTTGATAACTACTTATGATTGACTTGTCAGTCTCAGGACTTGTTTTCAGCTTTCTAAAAATCTTTCTGACCATGTTAAGTAAGGAAGGTTGCAAGTCTGACTCGGCAATAGTTAACATGTAACCTTTCTCTAGAAAGAGAATGAGGATGTCAGAAAAAAAAAATGTTTTCAAGTGGAAAGATGACTACAGTGTCTTTAATGACACTAAATCTCTGTCTGGCAGCCAATATTTGTATAAGACTATTCTAGCTACGAGAACAGTTTACTGTAATTTTAAAATGGCCTAAAATAAATGAGCCCCAGGTGGAAGAAGCTAAATGGTATATTAGAAAGAGCAAAGGTTTTGAGGTTAGACAGACTTGGACACAAATCCCCACTGTCTCACTTACTTGTCGTGGCCTTCTGGAAAATATTTTAACCTTTTCGAGCCCCCATTTCATGAGCTGTAAAATGGGGATAATCTTGCCTAGGGTTTCATAAGCTTGAGCTGACAAAAAGAACCTGTAGCTCTGAGTACATAGTGCCGGTAGAATGTGCATAGGTGCTCAGTAACCTCTCTCACAGAGTACGTGTTCCATGTTTTACTATTATTTGTGTTATACTTATCGTACAGTTTAAATGCCGTTACTTATATTTGTTTTCTGTGGCTGCTGCGACAAATCACCACACACTTGGTGGCTTACAGTAACAAAAGTTTTTTCTCTTAGAGCTCTGGAGGCCAGATATCTGAAATTAAGATGTTGGCAGGTCTGTGCTCCCTCTGAAGGCTCTAGTGGAGAGCCTTTTCTGGCTCTTCCAGCTTCTGGTCACTCCATATGTTCCTCAGCTTGTGGCTGCAAAACTCTAATCTCTGTCTTTGTCTTCATGTGGCTTTCTTCTGTTTGTCTTCTCCTGTTTTGCCTGTTATAGGGACATTGGTCACTGAATTTAAGGCACACCCAGATAACCCAGGCTGATATCACCTTGAAATTCTTTACTTAATGACATCCTCAAAGATTCTTTTTCCAAATAAGGGCACATTCACAAGTTCTGGAGATTAAGACATGGACATATTTTTTTGAGAAACACCATTTAGTCCACCACACTAGTATATTGGAAACTACCATGAGCCAACTTTCGCAAGATGATTTATTCCAGTTGCTTAGCTTTTTAAAAAAAATCATTTGCAGCATTATTAAGCTGAAAAAAATACCATCTAATTCAAAATATTGCAGAGACTAAACAAGAATTGAGAGCTTTGGGTTTTGTTGTAATAAAAACCTTATATCTTGGTATAAACTTACATAATTTGTAGCCCCACTGTCCATAGTATCTTTAACTCAGGGGATCTTTGACACTCACCTCACAAAAGTACAGTCATTTTCAAACCTCACTTTAAATAAATACATCAAATCCATATTTTAATCTTTCCTTTGCCTTTAAAAATAAACCAATATAGATAGAACTTTCTGACACCCATAAAAGCTAGTTTGAGATCACTCAACTCATTTGCATGGATGACCTCTACTTGAACTCATTTCTCTGGAAATAAAAGTTTAGTGCACTACTAATTCAACTTAGAAAGTAATTGAAAGACTTCAGCAAATGAGGAAAATTCTCATTTTATAGGGACTAGGGACTTAATTCAAATGAAAAAACCTTCACTGATGACATGAGTTAATTGTGCAGTTAACATAAAATAACCCTACCTAGAATTATAAAGACTCTGAAAGTATCAGTTCGCAGGTATCAATGATTAAAAGATTCTTCAACAGAACATCACATTTCTTGAATTTTCTGCATATTGTATATTAAAGAAGATAGTGACCACTAGTAAGTCTAACACTTTATATAATTTCATTTGATAGAACCCTATTACAACCTCAAAATCTAGACATAGAGTTTCTTCAGTTCCCAAGACACGACACTCTCTCTTTTGCTGAATCCTTAACTTCTACCTCTAAATGTCAGAGATCTCATGGCTCAGCCCTAAATCCTCCTATCTAGTTACATACCTCCTTGGAAATTCCATCCATTCCTCTGGCTGCTAATACTATTCACATGCTACTAATGCCCAAATACTCTATCTCTCTGAGGTTGAGTCCCATATCAATCTACCTATTTAATGTCATTACTTGGATACCTCATAGTCATGTCAAAAGTAATCTGCTGAAAATTAATTCTCTTTTAGGTTGGGTTCCCTAAAAGCAGAGGTCCAGACATGAATTCTCAAGTAACTTATAATATTGAAATTGATTTAGTGATAGTCAAGTGATTTATTTAATTAGTGTTCTCAGAAGGGAAGTGAGAAAAACAGGAGAGGGCTGGGCAAAAAATGTGAGTGAGTCTAGCTTCAACATGATCCCATAAGGAAGCTCTGGAATGCAAATTGTGCACTCAGCTGATCCCACCTTGAGGCAAGGAGACTGACCTTTTGTTACCACATGTCAGGTTTCCAGCTTCCTCAGGAGTGAGAGGTTGTAGGACCTAACCTCCCCAACACTGCAGCTAGTGTCTTGCTGGGGAAAAGCAATAACATCCACTATAGCTTCTTAATTAATCCCACACTACGTAGTCAAAGTTCTACCTACCAGTTCTCCCTAATATCCACCATCTCTCTATTTCTTCTCCCAGTAACCTAGTGTATAGGATTTTTCTCAGTCACTTTGCCAGCCAGGGACCTCCACAGTCAGTGATGTCCCCACCTGGACCTTGCTCAGTCCTGGGCCTGACACAGGAGGTACCCCATTCACTTGGCCTGCTGGGCCACACTTGGCTTACACACCGGCCTGGATCCTGCACTCACTGCAGGTTCCATGCTCAGCCTGCAGCTTGGCTGGGCATGCCCAGCCCGCCTGTGTTACGGCTCGTACCCATGTTTGGTGGTTCTCACGTCCTTGTCCTGCATCCAAGGATAATAAGGTTATGTTGACAATCAATGGGTGAGGAGGGCAGAGAAGAATTCTGCTGAGTGACAGAACAGCTCTCAGTTCCTCACAAGCTGAGGAATGTATGGAGTGACCAGAAGCTGGAAGAACAAGAAAAGGCTCTCCATTGGAGCCTTCAGAGGGAGCACAGACCTGCCAACGTCTGTAAGTGTATAACTTCTTAATTAATCCCACACTATGTGGTCAAAGTTCTACCTACCAAATCTCCCTGATATCCACCATCCCTGAAACCCCACCCTAAGTTGGGTGGTCTCCCTCCCAGTGTAGCTGGGTCCAGGGCTTTTATGAGCTCAGAATGGGTAGTGCATGCTGACTGGTTTGTGAATATGCATACGTAAAAAAGGTTAAAACAAAAGCACCACTCAAAGGTGGGCATGACAGTGTAGAAAACCAGTTAGGGAAGGGTAGGTATATGTAAAATAGGTGAAGGGTGAGGATCAATCAGAAGAAAGTCACCAAATGGGAAAGGAGACTCTCAATCCAGTCCATGGATTTGACTTGTAGCTTGGCTTCCAGGCTTTAAACTGTCTCAGCTTGAAGGTAGAGTTTCACGGGGGACCCGCTCCTGTCTGCCTTCTGCCACTATCACTAGGCCAAGCTACTACCACGTCTTATTTCAACTAGTAAAATGCTTCCAACACATGCCTTTATGTCCACCTTACTCATCAGCAATACACTGACCTCAGAAAAGCCAGGATTATTATTTTTTAAACACAAATCTGGTGGCTCCAAATGCTTTAATGTCTTCTTATTGCCTTTATAACTAATTTCAAAATCAAGGCCCAGATCTCAGAGCCACTGTGGCATTAGGCCCCTGACTCCAGTGCACTCTCCAATGACCTCTCCCTCTGATATACTATGCATCTGATGCTTCTAGTACTTTGGTCCATACCTATATCACTAGAAGTTTCTGCCTTGTGACCTTCACTCATGTTATTTCCACTAATGAAACGAGAATACTAATTTTTTTTTTTTTTTTGAGATAGAGTCTTACTCTGTCACCCAGACTGGAGTGCAGTGGTGCGATCTCAGCTCATTGCAAGCTTTGCCTCCTGGGTTTAAGTGATTCTTCTGCCTCAGCCTCTCAAGTAGCTGGAATCACAAGTGCATGCCACCACACCCAGCTGATTTTGGTATTTTTAGTAGAGATAAGGTTTCGCTATGTTGGCCAGGCTGGTCTCAAACTGCTGACCTCAAGTGATCCACCCACCTTGGCCTCCCAAAGCACTGAGATTACAGGCATGAGCCACTGTGTTCTGCTAAGTATGTTTTTTTCTAAGTCTCTGTTTATTTTGTTTGTTCTCATCACTCAGGTCTCAGGTTCAAGGACAATTGCCTGAAGGAGACCTCTTCTGATCTCACCTTGTTCACAGCAGTAATCACAATCTACAAGGTTATTTGTTCTCTGAAAAACCTAACTATTGAATGAGCTGGATTTGGTGTATGAAAGCAGAAAACAATTTTCTATTAACCTTGATATTTTGACTTATTATCCTCCACACTGGATAATCCCATTGCTTCTTCAGCTTCTCTCAGATATTAAAAATTCCAATCCAGTGAAACATCCACACTTTTAATATCTTTGACTTATAATGTTTAAAGCTTTTTATCTACCCCAGCTTGGATCTGCCTTGGGCTGGTAACACAGCATTGAACAGGTAGGGAATGATCAACTTCTTTGGGAATGATCAACTTCTTTAGGATTCCCCTAAGCTTGTGTTCCTCTCCTGGCCGCACCCAGCTGTCAATGCTGAGATTTAACTAAATAAAAAGTAGCTATAAAATAATCTGTTATTAGGTGGGAGATGTAATAAGCATACATGCTATTTTTGCAGGTAGATGAAAATATATGTACAGTTCCATCCAGGAAGTCATGTGATTCTCCTCAGTTTGCGATTCAGTTTGTCATTCTACTCAGATAATAAGTCAAGAGATAAAGGTTAATCAGAGAACTAATCAAAATTAGTTCTTTCCCATCATTTAACTTTTTGTAAAAGAAAGTTTCATATTTACTTTTCTATTTGGGACCTACTGTAGGCAATTATAGCTTTCACAATATGATCCTTTAGAACTATGGCTAATAGCTTAATTGCCCTTTTGACAATTTCTGGATTCTTGAAAATCAGAGCCCCACTAATGTGAAGGAAGTTTGCCAACAACTGTGAACATGGGAAGTGAGTGGGAAACTGAGTGTTGGTGCCCAAGTCCCAGACATGACCTCCCACAGAATGGGCTCCTTAGTGAGAGAGGGATGACCCTAGTGGGAACTGAAACAGCCTCAAAACTGGAGGCCCTCCTCTCCTCCCCTTCTGCACTATCCTAAGTTTCTGTCAGCACCCCACAACAAAACCTCACCACCTTACCCCAAGCCGTTAAGAGTAAGCTTGGTTGTACTTCATATCTTGAAGATTCTTATAGGCATCTTCAGATGGTCTGGGGCAATTAACTTCTGACTGCTAGAAATGACCAAAATCCCAACTTGCGTGCCTGTTCATGGAGCTGTTTACCTTAATATCTGTTTCTCGAATTTCCCCCTGTTCTGCTATGTATCACAAAGGGTGGGGAAGCAGTGAAGGGAGAAGACTAGCTGACCCCTGCAGACTGTGTTTTTCAGGATCCTATGCCAAGAAAGGTACTAATGGAAGATTGGATGTTCCATTAGTGGGAAGGAGGGAGAAATTCCCACTTCTATGTTTATGGTGTGATTCCCAGAAGCCACTGTTTCTCTTCTTGAGGGTCTCCAGAAAACCCTGTGATGACCTGCCCTGATTCCATTTTTTCACCAGGTGACTGTCACCCCAGTGCTCCAGTAACAACACTCCCCTCTGGTCCCTTCAGACTTAGGGTAAGAGCTTCCTACCATCATTCATTTCTGGTTTGCCTCCCTCTGTACTGGATGCTTTCTCAGCATCCTCCCTGCATTCTATATAGCTGTGGAAACAATTCTCTGTGTTTTAACTCCTCAGAGTGGGTTCTGTACTTCTAGTGGGACGCTGGCTGATCAAGGCTGATTTTAGAAAAGGTGAGTGGGATGGGGCAGGGCAGTGCAGAGATGAACAAAAACCTTTGACTGTGGCATGCAGAAGAATGAGAATGCTGTTAGAAATGAACAGGACATCAGAAATGATTCAGACTGAAAATAAGATGTCGTTATCTACCAAAATGCTGCATTGCAGGCAGGAAGAGAATTATTCACCACCACTTTAATGCTAGCGAACCATCATACCCAAGGCCTTAACACATCAAAACCACAGGCTTTCTTTCATGCAAGAATACATTACTGGGCTTCCCCTTCCAGAACTGCTTCACTCTCAGCAGGAAAGCAAAGGGATCCTGTCGCTCAGGGAGTAGGCAAGAGACCTTGTGATATTCAGGATGGGTGCTGGGGATGCAAACTTCAAAATGGTTACTTGAAAGTGGTATTCCTAACATATTCTATAACTATTAGCGAGTTCCTACCATGTGTTGTGTTGTTTTAGGTACTGGGTATAGAGCAGTGAGCAAATAAAACAAAGCCCTGTCTTCAAAGAGTGTATAATATGACAGTGGAAGGATGGGAGAGACAAACAGACAATAAACAAAATAAATAAATAGCATTTTTTAAAATGGAGATATATGCTACAGAGAAAAATAATGCAGGGAAGTGGATAGTAAGTGTTGAGAATAGGGTGTTGAAGTTTTAAATTCAAGGTCAGGTAGGGCCTCAGAGTGGCATTTAAGTAAAGAGCCAATGGAGGTGAAGAAGAGATTCATGAGTTTTCTGGGTAAAGGACATTCAGGAAAAGAGGTGGAAAAGATTTAGCATCATTTTGGGATAGGATGTGACAAATAGAAAGGACTCCAAGAAGAATTCAAGGTCTCTGGCCAGAGCTTCTGGAAGAATGGCATTAGTTGAAATGGGGCAAAGATGAGATAGAGGATATTTGCTTGGGGTTGGGGTCAGGAAGATTAGAAGCTTAATATTTAGACACATTAAACTTGGTAAGCCTATTAGACATTTAACAGGGGGTGTGACATAGGTAGCTGCTTCTATGAATCTAGAATTCATAGAGAGAGAGAGAGATCCTAGAGTTGTCAGCATATCACGAGTACTTAAGCAGTATGTAAAGCCCCAAGAGAATGAAAGTGAGCATAAACAGGAAAATAAAAATTCCAAAATGAAGTCCTTGGCACTCCAATATTAAGAGGTCAGGGAGATGAGGAGAAGTGGCAAATGAGGTGTGAGGCAAAACATTGGGTGGGGGGTGTCAGGAAAGTCAATTAAAGAATGTGTTTCAAGATAGAACATGTAACATACTGCTAGTAGATGGAATAAGGTGAGCACCAAGGACTTACCACTGGATCTGAGGTCATTGATGGGGCTGCCAAGAGCAACATTAATGGAGTGGTGTGGAGAAAACATGGGGTGGAATCAAGGAAGAATTAAGAAAGAAAATGAATCCCAGCAAGGACAGAAAACACTTTCCAGGAAAGTTTCTGTAAAGGGAAAGGCAGAAATAAATAGTGGCTCAAGAATGAAGTAGAGGTAAAAAGAAGGTAGAAGAATAAAAAGCAAGTTATTATGTTGGAGAGAAAGACTTAATAGAGAAAAGAAAATCATGGTTTGTAAAAAGAGGGTATAATTGCTGCCATGATGTCTTCAGACAGTGCAGAGGAGATGAGACTTGGTGCACAAGTAGAGACACTCATATCAGCTAGAAGCATGGATGGTGCATATATGGTACTGTTATAGGAGTTATTAAGAAGTTATTTTTGGCAGATAGAGAGGAAAAGCGTTCCTTGGGAAGCTTTTGTTTCTTTTAAAGCAACTCCAGAAATGTTTCTTGTCTAGCAGGAAAACCCCAGCTCTTAGATGGGCCATGCTGGCCATTAGAAACTGGGTCCACCCAAACAAGGCGATTTCTGCAGTCTTCTTGGGCCCTTGGCCCAACATATGCCTGACAACATGACTCCCCCACATATCCCCAGGTGTATAGAACATCATGGTGGCCTGCATTTGCATATTAAAAGGCTAGAGTGGGAGGGCCATACCTAGTCAAACCAATACCCTGAGTCCTACACAAATCAGACACTGCCTCCTCCAGCCTCCTTATATCAGCAGTCACTTTTCCACAGCACACAGGGTTTCCTCATGCAGCTTTGGAGATCCCCTCCCTCTGTCTCTGTATGGGGGAGCTTCTTCTTTCTTTCTTATTAAACTCTCTGCTCCATAAAACCACTCCACAGGATCTGTGTCACTATCAAAATTGGTGCCAGACTAAGAACCCAGGTGTTCCTCCAGTTATCGGAATCATATCAGCACCACAAGGAAAAGTAGAGTATAACAGGCATAGGTGCAGGCAAGCGAGTAGATGGGGTTGGAGTTTGCAGAAGTTCTTTTCTGGTTGCTTTTATTTTATCAGTAAAATAAGTTGCTGAGAAGAAGGAACCAAGTCATCAACTAATAAGGATGGGGGAAGAGGTATTGAAGGTTTAAGGAAAGAACTAAAAATATGACATACTCCACTGGTACAGTGAGAGAGAAATGGATATGGAAATATATTTTCCAGTTAACACTAAGAGCCCACTTGAGATTAGTGATCATGAATTTAAAGTGAGGCCATTCATCATAATTTTATGCTTTTCTTCAGTCGTATTCAGTTGCACAGTTGCAGGCATGGAGTAGACAAAGAGTTAGATTTAAGTAGGGCTGTGTTTTTGCCTATGATGAAGTGAGAGAGTGACCAAAAATTTGTGGATACATGCAAGGGAGGGATTATAATTATTGGTCACCAGAATTTAAGCTGGATTACAAAAGGATTGAATTAAAGGCAAGCCAGGAAAAGTGTAAATTGATATCACTGAGAAATTATAGATTCTGATGGGGTCAAAGGGAGGTTGGAGAGGAGTTCCTGGAGGGAGTGGGCTGGAAACATAGAAGAATGTGATGCTGGAAATGGAAAATATGGAGGGCACTCGGTTAGGGTAAGACAAGAGAGCAAATGTGAGTGAATGGCTGAGAAACATAGCTGAGAGGAACATAGGAAGAGAGGAGGTCAGTGACTTAGAAGCCAGAATATTAGCAGGGTAACATTAGGTTGGAGGGAAATTGAAATCACCAAAAAGCAGGAGTGGTGTGAAAAAGAGGGACAATGAGCCAGGATCAAAAATCCTCAAAAATTAAGAGAAAATGGTCTCCAAGTATGAGTTAATAACAGAAACAAGGAGGACTGGTATTTGGAATAGGCTGATGACCTGAGATTCAAAGTCGATTGTTTTCATGGAGAAAGAAGAGAAGATAGGAAGGAAGTGACAATGAGGAGATAAGAGGACACCATCCTTCCTTCAAGCGAGGCTTACAACAATGCAATGGGGTAAGAGCTATCATTTGAAAGGGCTATGGGGAAAATGGTATCCTCAAGACAGGAACAGGTTCTGGAACACAGGGGATCGAGAATACAAATTCTTTTAATGATAAGAGACAAGAACTTCTAAAATTCACAGTGCAAGAGTTTTAGGAAGTGAGGATAGTTAGAAGATGTGATCTGAAAAGGACTTTAGAGGGTTTAGAGTACCCCAGCAGTTCTGCCCTCTAGGGCTGCATCTCCTCATCATAAACATAAGATTCATTGAGGAACAGTTGCCTCTCAGACCTTTCACAGCACCCATTTGGGTGGCAGTAGGTACAGTGGGAGGAATCTTTGGAATGCTGTCTCAGACACATTTGAGCCTGTAGAAATACACACCTTGGAGTGTAGTGTCCTCTGTGGCCCCTCCCTTCCCCTTCAGGCTTGGCTATGCCATATTAGAAGTGACAGTTTTACTCTACAGTAGCTGCCCATGATGAGAGAAAAATTTCTTCGTGACGTTTGCTATCTTCTTGGGCTTCACACAGCATGGAACCCAGATACGCTGTACTATCATATCTCTAAATTTAAAATGAACTTTTGTGTTACTGCACATACTTGGCATAAAGTTTTTTTTTGTTAAACTTTTTTTATTATTATTATACTTTAAGTTCTAGGGTACATGTGCACAACGTGCAGGTTTGTTACAGAGGTATATACGTGTGCCATGTTGGTGTGCTGCACCCATTAACTCGTCATTTACATTAGGTATATCTCCTAATGCTATCCCTCCCCACTACCCCCTCCCCACAATAGGACCTGGTGTGAGATGCTCCCCTTCCTGTGTCCAAGTGATCTCATTGTTCAATTCCCACCTATGAGTGAGAACATGCGGTATTTGGTTTTCTGTTCTTGCGATAGTTTGCTGAGAATGGTGATTTCCAGCTGCATCCATGTCCCTACAAAGGACACAAACTCATCCTTTTTTATGGCTGCATAGTATTCCATGGTGTATATGTGCCACATTTTCTTAATCCAGTCTGTCACTGATGGACATTTGGGTTGATTCCAAGTCTTTGCTATTGTGAATAGTGCTGCAATAAACATACGTGTGCATGTGTCTTTATAGCAGCATGACTTATAATCCTTTGGGTATATCCCTAGTAATGGGATGGCTGGGTCAAATGGTATTTCTAGTTCTAGATACTTGAAGAATCGCCACACTGTTTTCCACAATGGTTGAACTAGTTTACAGTCCACCAACAGTGTAAAAGTGTTCCTATTTCTCCACATCCTCTCCAGCACCTGTTGTTTCCTGATTTTTTAATGATTGCCATTCTAACTGGTGTGAGATGGTATCTCATTTTGGTTTTGATTTGCATTTCTCTGATGGCGAGTGATGATGAGCATTTTTTCATGTGTCTGTTGGCTGTATGAATGTCTTCTTTTGAGAAGTGTCTGTTCATATCCTTTGCCCACTTTTTGATGGGGTTGGTTGTTTTTCTCTTGTAAATTTGATTGAGTTCTTTATAGGTTCTAGATATTAGCCCTTTGTCAGATGAGTAGATTGCAAAAATTTTCTCCCATTCTGTAGGTTGCCTGTTCACTCTGATGGTAGTTTCTTTCGCTGTGCAGAAGCTCTCTAGTTTAATTAGATCCCATTTGTCAATTTGGGCTTTTGTTGTAGTTGTTTTTGGTGTTTTAGACATGAAGGCATAAAGTTGAGCATATGTTCTCTCCCAACCCTCAACAACAAGCAATAGTTCTCTCTTATATCTAACATTCTGGTTTTGCCAACTCCTCTCCTCCCTATTCTGAGTTTGAACCATCTTTGGCTCATGAGGGCATAGGGACTTGGCCAGGCAGGGAGAGCAAAACATTACTTACTGAAGTCATGTGCTTTATCCTTGAGGGGTATTTGATGCCCCTGTTCTTTGGTTCTCCACGAAAGAAAGAAAACAAAACAAACAAACAAAAAAAACCTGATGATATCACTGAATAAGACAAATGTTAGATTTTCACTTTCCCCTGAATTATCTATTTTTATTTTAGTGGAAAGCTTAAGTTGATAAATGGAATTATATGCACAGGAATTGGTAAATGCTTTGAAAGTAAGAAGCTATATGAATGGAAATAATTGTTTTAAATTCTTGAGAATGAGAAAGGAAGAATGAGCAGATGGCCCATCATGCTTTTGCTGGCTTTTGGGTTGGTTCCAAATGGCAAACTATTGCCTGGGCAAATATTTGGAATCAAAATGACCATACTCTGTTTGCTGAGAATCTTTCAGTGCATTGTGTACTCTGCAAGTCATGTTTACCACTCTGAAAGGACATTAAACTTGATAGAAAAAAATATGTAATTTATTAGAGCACTAGGAAGGAGTTTGAAAAGAAAGCAAGTGAACTAACAGATAGCCATATCCAAATGGCAAAGATGCTAACATGGGATGCAAGGAGCCCAAGAACATTGTGGAATTTGAAATTAAAGTGACGGAACTTTTATCTAGATGTGAGCAAATTTTATATGCATGATTGTCCCAAAGACCAGAGCTATTTTCAAATGAGAATTGGATCTTGAATTATGAATTTTGTTCTAAGCAAGTCAGAGAATATTATATTATTTTGATATAATCAATAACCTTTATGAGAAAATAACATTTTACTTATTTTGCCTGTTTTTTTTTTTTTTTTGAGGTGAAGTCTTGCTGTGTCACCCAGGCTGGAGTGCAGTGGCATGATCTCAGTTCACTGCAACCTCCGCCTCCTGAGTTCACGTTATTCTCCTGCCTCAGCCTCCTGAGTAGCTGTGATTACAGGCACGTGCCACCATGCCTGGCTGATTTTTGTATTTTTGGGTGAGTTGAGGTTTTACCATGTTGGTCAGGCTGGTCTTGAACTCCTGACATCGTGATCTGCCCACCTCGGCCTCCCAAAGTGCTCAGATTACAGGCATGAGCCACCACGCCCAGCCTATTTTGCTTTTATTTTGACATGAAACCACTGTTTTGAAATAGCTCTTGAGGACAAAATTGAAGCAGAATGGTACATATCTGAAGAGCATCAATCAAATTATTTCAGAAAGAAAAGAAAAAACTTGAAAGATATTTAATTGGTAATAGGAACTAAGTTTTGGAGGGTGAAAACTAACATTCTTAATGCTCTCTCCAATTTATTATTTGAGGCTAAAAGACAACAGTGGAAGTGTATGGAGGCTAGAGGTCATGGTCTGACTGCCCATGCAGTCAGGAAGCCAAAGCTTGAATTTCTGTGGTACCTTCAAATAGCTGTTTAGTATTAGGCAAATCCTAACCTGTCTCAAAACTTGCCATTTGCCTAAGTATCAGTTTCCTATTCTATAAAATGGAAATATTAAAACCTACTTCATGATTTGCAGTCATTTAGCATAGTGTCTGGGACACAGATTTGGGATTTTGTATGTAGTCTCGGTAAATTATCTACCCAAAGCACTGATTTGATATTGTCTGAACTATTTGATTTTTCTTTAACACATTTGAGAATAAATTCAATATAATGAATATATGCTGTGTTTTCTCTCACTTAGTGACTGAGTAAAACTGAAGGCCCAGTGTCTCATTAAAAGGGATCTAGAAGGACCCAGACATTAGGATTTTCCTAAAATAAAAGAAGGTTTATTCTAGCTGGCTACACTTTGGTTGTTCCCAATCACTCTAAGCAATTGGTATACTGTGAAAATTATTTTGTATTTGTAATTGTTAGACGTTGGGCAAATATCTGCTAGTCCACCCCATCCGAGCTAGTCTAGGTCATTCTTATAGTAGGAATGTGTTATTCTCCTCACATTGTAACGCATCCCAGGAAAGGGCATTGTGTTACATGGTGGGGTGAGGGGTGGAAGCGGGGAGTATGGTGGTCTCTAAAATGATGAAATTCTTGAAGATATTGCTTAAATGTGTCCTGTCCATGAAGTCTGTTGCTTTAGGCCTCTGGTAAAAATTAATCGCTTTACCTTTCCTCAACTAGTTTTTACAGCTCAATTTTCCATTTACATCTCACTCTGTCTTGTATAATATTTGTATTCTTACTTGTCAGTCTTCCTTAGGAATTAGCAACCTCTCTGAGAGCTGAAGCCAGTCTTTTTCTTCACTTTTTCCTTTCATGTGGTACCCAGCATCCAGGCTTGTATGCAACTGGTGTCCAAATACTCAGATCAATTAATCACCCTCTATAGAACCTTGAGACTTGAGAGTTTTAGTTGCTGTCAGTGTATCCATAGAAGTCAATGCCCTTAATTTGGGAATTGGGAACATTTTTCAAGTAATTGTAATTGTCTACCAGCCCAGTTTGAGGTAAGAAAGATTGCAGGTTGTGGAACCAGTCCTTCATGTAATGCAGAAAGCATTTTCTGGTTCTGCAGGCTTCCAGCTCCTTGGCTGAGAAATGTCACAGACTGGTAAAGCTCACCTCTAAGCCGAAGGCACATCTATTTACACAATCATTACTATTTCTGTTTCAAATATACATCTGCTTCTCAAATGTTCCCCTCCCTTGACAGCAGTGTGTCTCACTGCTCCATGAAAATTCTTCTATTTTTCAAATTATTAATCTGAAAGGGATGGAAATGGAAGCTCTTGCATGAAAGGAAAAATCCCCTGACATATGTAGTTACCTTGAAAGTCTGACATTTGCTTTTAGTTGTTACCCTTCTAAAAAATAAATAATGTCCTTTTAAGGCATAAAAAAGGGACCATTACAAACTCTAACATTTTTTTTTTTTGGCCGGAAGTGAGTATGTTTTGCAGATCTCTTTGATACTATTGTGCTCAAGCCAGCAGACCTCTGTTCTTCCTGATAGGAAAATGTAAGTCATATTTAAGAATTGTTTCAAAAAAAGTCACGAGCTGAGTCCTTGGATGTAAAGTTGCAGCTCACTGCAGATTCTGATAGTTGGGTTACAACTCACTGAAAATCAAGGGTTTAAAATGGAAACACTGACAAACCTTCAAGCCAGGGCAGCACAAATGGTGCCTTGATAATTTATAGTCTACAGACAGCTCTCAGGTTTATTATCACAATGACAAATGCACTGTCATTGTTAATAGGATATTTCCCAGCAAGGACTTCTTGTTATGCAAGCCAGGTCCGGTATGTCATGCCGCATGATAGCAATAAAGTCTACAAGAATTTGTAATGAACTTCAATTACTAATAGATTATGGTTAATGGGAAATATGTGCAGTAAAGATATGGGTTTTTATATGCGCCTTCTGGTATTCTATGAGGCAATGATTTATGCTACAATTTATGTTAACATTTTCTACTATGAAAAGGCCCAATTTGGTAGAAAGCCACTTCATCCATAACAAATATTTAAGATAATTTTGCACATAAAATAAATGAAGGTATAATATTCGATATTAATCTATTTAATTCTAGCATTTTTATTTTTATTGAAAGTGAAGGCCGGGCGCGGTGGCTCAAGCCTGTAATCCCAGCACTTTGGGAGGCCGAGATGGGCGGATCACAAGGTCAGGAGATCGAGACCAGCCTGGCTAATACGGTGAAACCCCGTCTCTACTAAAAAATACAAAAAACTAGCCGGGTGAGATGGCGGGCGCCTGTAGTCCCAGCTACTCGGGAGGCTGAGGCAGGAGAATGGCGTAGACCCGGGAGGCGGAGCTTGCAGTGAGCTGAGATGCGGCCACTGCACTCCAGCCTGGGCGACAGAGCGAGACTCCGTCTCAAAAAAAAAAAAAAAAAAAAAAAGAAAGTGAAGACTTTTTTCCTCTACCTGGTAGTACCGTTGGTTAAAAATTCTTACTATAAAACAAAAGCATAAAATACATTGAGGTCTTTGAGTTAAATGTAACATCTTGTATGTTAATTTCTTTGTTTAACTTCCTTCTGTAATTAAGAATCCCATTAAAATTTGATGTATACTGGTGTCCTGCTTATGCAAGTATTATTTTAAATTAAGAAAATACACAAGTATTCATCTTAAATTAAAATGAATTTGTAATCCACGTCATGCTTTCTGTCACTATAGAGATCAACAGCTGGGATACAAAGGTGGAAGTGCATATACAAATGATTTGTGTGTGTCTTTATGTCTGGGTATGTATGACACACACCCACAGATATTACATGTAGGCCAGGTGTGGTGGCTCACATCTGTAATCCCAGTACTTTGGGAGGCTGAGGCCGGCTGATCACTGGAGGTCAAGATTTTGAGACTGGCCTGGCCAACATGGTAAAACCTCATCTCCACAAAAAAGACAAAATATTTACTGGGAGTGGTGGTGTGCACCTGTAGTCCCAGATACTAGGGAGGCTGAAGCATGAGAATCCCTTGAACCCACGAGGCAAAGGTTGCAGTGAGCTGAGATAGCACCACTGTACTCCAGTCTGGGAGACAGAGCAAGACTTCATCTTCAAAAAAAAAAAAAAAAAAAAAGAGAAAAAAAATTGAAAAATGCGACCATAACTTAGCCAAACGCAGACAAAAAATTCAAGAAAATTAAACTATAAATTAGAAACAATTCACAACAAGATTTTGTTAAATCACTATGAATTTAAAATTCTGAAACTAGAGTTGTCACAATCTTGGGAACCCACTGAAAGCATTTTTACATCTCTAAAGTCTCTGTGTGTGTGTGTGTGTGTGTGTGTGTGTGTGTGTGTTTAAAATCGTAAAATGATTTATACAAAGCGTAGCCTTTTAACTCAGAAAATGTGTTTTTATGTTCTCTCTTTTCTTCTTATCTCTGAACTCACGTCTTTTCACAAATCCTATATGATATCTTGCAAATGGCAGGTACAGACATGCTGAACACCTATGTGCTCACTACTGCTTACTTGAATAACCTTTGAGCCATGATTTTTCTCTCTGAATGATGACGGCTCCAAGATTCCGTGAAAGACCTTCCTGTCTAAGAGTCAAACACCTGGACTGTGAAGGGAGAAAAATCCAGAAATGGCCCCATGCTATCACTTTTTAGCTTAGACTGTGGGCAAGTCTATCTAAACCTATCAAACCTCAGAGTCTTCATCTGAAAAATGATGATAATTTTAAAGACTGACTTTTTATTGTGAAAACAAAATGAAATAATATGTCAAGAATTTTATATAGTCCCCGGAAAATATAAACACTCAATTCACTGTAGATAATATTATTATTAATTGCAGCAATTCGATAAATACTTGTCGAGATAGGTAAGCGTATGATTTTAATGTTTCTATAATTATTACTATTTTTTATTGTTATAATATTGTTTGCAAACCTCAATATATTGCAGGTTGAGGTGTTTTGGTGAGCCAGAAAATCACCTGGTTAGTTCACAAAGACAGATTCCTGAACTGCACACATGGTTCAGATTTGGGATGGAACAAAGAAATTTACATATCTAAAAAGCCTCCCAGGTCTTTCTTCAGTCCACAGAAATTTTAAAAGCAGTGCATGGGCACCATGCATAGAATCTGTTAATGTTCGTATTTTTATGTTTTGTTGAAATCTAACTAAATACCGTGATTAATGACTAAGTCATCTGTTCATCTTTTGGGTATTTGACATAATGCAGATTAAATGTCTAGGACTCAGGTGATGAATAAGATGAGTGCACTTCTCATCTTGATATTTTGGCCCCTTTTGAAAAAACGTTTTTCTTCTAGTGCAGTCATCCACTTTGCTACCCTCGATATAACTTATGTTATGTTTTCCTTTTTTTTTTTTTTTTTTTTTTTTTTTACCATTTTCATAATATTTCTTTTGGCTTCCTTTGCAGATTAAAAAAAAAAAGATTCTGAAACAGATGGGAAATACGTGGGTCAGATTAAGCTACCTATGGTAGTTTGGGCGTGGTTTCAGCTGCTGTTACTCTAAGAAAGTTAACATCGTACGTACAAGGTAGAATGCCCTTTCTCTCTCAAGTAACACTCAGAGGGCAGGTAGTCCACCCCAAAATGGCAACTCTGCTCCGTCAGGTCCAGGGATGCGGCTCCTTGTACCTTGTTCCTCCACATTTCCAAGGGTGTTGCTGTTTTTGTCTGCATGATCTGACATAGCTGACTACGACAGTAACATTCCAGCCATCCAGAAGGAAAGAAAGTAGAAGAGGAGGAGATATCTCTTCCTTTGTCATCATGATCCACAAATTGTGTTATTTCTTCTCACATTCTATTGTCTAGAACTTAGTCATATGGCTATATCAAACTCCAAGGGTGCATAAGAAATGTAGTCTTATCTGGGTAGGCTTGTAACTAGTTAAAAATTAGACATTCTACTACCATAGAAGGAAGGGAGAGGAGGCTAGTCTCTGCCACCTCACTTCACGACTCTGTCCAGCTGGAGCTACACTGGGCTCAATATTTGCTGTTAAAAAGCCTCTTGCAGTCGGGCGTGGCACTTTGGGAGGCTGAGGCGGGTGGATCACAAGGTCAGGAGATTGAGACCATCCTGGCTAACAAGGTGAAACTCTGTCTCTACTAAAAATACAAAAAAAAATTAGCTGGGCATGGTGGCGGGCGCCTGTAGTCCCAGCTACTTGGGAGACTGAGGCAGGAGAATGACGTGAACCCAGGAGGTGGAGCTTGCAGTGAACTGAGATTGCACCACTGCACTCCAGCCTGGCCAACAGAGAAAGACTCCGTCTCAAAAAATAAAAAATAAATAAAAATAAAAATAAAATAAAATAGGCTCTTGTTATCAGATACTCAGTAACTGAGGATACGTTTATACAAGCTCAAAATAATGGATCAGTTCGCTGGGATTGTTCTCTCTTGCCTAAGAGACCAAGCCACAGCCATACAGGAGTTTCCTCTTGAAGATAATGTATTTTGTCTCTTGAAGATAATATATTTTGGGACAAAGTAGATCAAGTCAAACAGGTGCTATTTTTATACTAGAGTCACCAGGTGAGATCCATCCTGGGAAACAGAATACAAATTAAGAAGCTAGGAGATAATTCCTATATGAAACTTAAAGAGGAGGAAAAGGGACAGAGAGTCAATGAAGGTCAACATTAAAGGCAGCAAGATGTAGTGGTTATGAACATGGCCCTGGGGTTAATTCGTGTGTATCAGAATTCTGGCTCCTCCAGATGTGAGAATGTGGCACACATTATATAATTTAATATATAATTTTACCTCAGTTTCCTTCTTTGTGAAACTGGAATAGAAATTGTAACTAACTCACTCATAAGCTTGTTATGAGGATTAGATTGTATAATGCCTATAAACACTTAACATTAGTACGACACATCATAAGCCCTCAATAAATGTTAACTATTATTAAAATGGGGTCTTTTAAATCCCCTATGGTCTGTTTTATTTAGCAAATAATCTTCCTCCATGATTAACTCTTTTTCAAGCTGGAAACTATGAATTAGATTGGCCAAAGAAAACAGAAGGAAGCAGCCAACCTGAAGAGCCAGTTTTTGCTCCACCATTCCTAGGACACACAGATGGGAAACTCAAAAGTTGCCAACCTTGCCCAAACAAATTCATGCCATGAGGCTTCTCCTGGATTAGTAAGCCCTGGCTAATTTCCTTGCCTGGGTAACTTATACAATGAGGAATAAGTCCAAACTCTTCTCCCAGTCAGTCCTGGAGAAATAAAAACCCTAATAAAAATAATTATAAACAAACCACAAGGAGGGTAACGCACCTTCCATTAAAGGCTATTGTGGGGTAGATGAAGTCTGTTGGGAAATGTGCAGCATGGCAGCAATATCTTGATAAATAAGCTAAGGCTGCAGTGTGCTCATGCTGATAACAAGCAGCATGGAATAACTGCCTCTTCTACAAAACCCTGGGATTTATGTCCAGTCTGCCTGCATTGAAAACCAGAGAATTAACTCATGAAACTCATATATCAACACATGCAGAAAAAGGAATCACAGTACAGAAATGAAATTAGCATGAAATTAGTTAGCTGTAGAACATAAATAAAGGTACTGACACTTTTCTGCATCTTCCATAGCAAATGTCTTTGGAGAACTCACAAAACTTGGACTATACCTGATGGCTCCTGTGATTTATTTCAGCATTTTCTATCCTAAGCAGGTTGTTTGCAAAGTCCTTCAAGTATCATTAAGACAAATCGGGAAACACAGATAATTCTTCAAGAGAAGAATATGATCATGGAAAGACACTGCTTGTACAGAGTATCCCCGTGTGTCAGTGTAGCCTCCAGAACAGTGTCTTGTATTTATTAATCCATTGCCACAGAGATTACTACAATCTGACTCAGAGTCCTAATTAATTTTTGGCACATTTTGAAATTGTGACTGTCGTTACCCAGGGAGCCTCTTAAATCAACCCCCCTTTTACTGCAGTTGCCTTTTTATGGTGTATATCACATTGAGAAATGGATTACAGGATCCTTAGCTTTAACTATCCTGCATTAGTTGATCGCGTACTATGGATGTGTATTGCACAGTTTATGAATCATAGGGGAGCTAGGGTATGGATGATAATTTAAACATGAAATTGGTGATGTCTGGGACCTGGTAGGAGGCAGCGAAATACAGGCAAAAGTCAAGGCAATGGGATGGAAAAATCAGATATTTATGACAAGCTTAAAATGAACTTGTTAGTGAAGTGTAGTATTTAGAAAGAGTCCTATCTCGTTATTCAAGGAGGTGATTTTTTTTTCATAGTACTCTGATCCTCTGATACTCTTGCTTCTTCTTCCCTTTTATGATCAGATCCCCTTCAATGTGCAAGTGGATATCTGGGGGCAATGGTGATTTAGTTCTATGAAGTCATACTCTGCATCTAAGATGAATGAAGATCACATATTTAACTTGTCCAATATGTAGACATACAGTGTGAGTCGGTAGATATGGGGTTTAACTAATTTCCTGTTATCAACTTGCTTTGGGAGCTGGATTAAATTGTTCAATGTATTAGTATCTCAGTTTCCTCACCTATGAAATAGGATAATAATAAATAATCTTTCTAATTCATGAGGTAAGAACCAAATAAGATCTTCTATTTTGCTCTACCTAAGACATTTGGGAGGCAAGAAGCAGACACCCACAAGGACACCTGGAGTAAAATGTTATTTGTTTTCAGGTCAGACACAGATGGGAATAGAAATTGCAAGGACCCTTCCTTGAGACAGCCAAAGCTCATCTCCCATTCCAAGCCCATGTGGTCTTACACTCCTGGCATCTCTCATTCTCTCTGCAAGTTGGTTCCATGCCTCACCTTCAAACCATGGCAACCCAGTGAGGTCCTCCCACATGTGGCCCACAGTGGTGACTCTAGACTTAAATCTATCTTAGGACCCTTCAGCTCAGCTACTATAGAAAGCCAACTTGCCTCCTTATTGTCCTTTAGATATGTCAAGCTCATTTCCACATCAGGGCCTTTGTATTCGCACTTCTTCAAATGCTCTTCTCCCAACTCTATGCATGGTTTGCTCCTTCACTGCATTTCAATCTCTGTTCAAATCTCATTCTTTTAAAGATAGCTTCCCTGATCACTCCACTTAGTATTACACCATCTGGTACTCTTTTCCCCTTATTTACTTTTATTTTCTTAATATCACCTATCATTATCTGGCATATATTTATTTTTTGTCTATTTCACCCACTAGAAATCAGGTCAATGAGTTGTTGTTGTTGTTGTTTTGCTGTGATATGTCCTTTGCTTTGAAAACTCCCTCACACCTAAGAGGAACTCAATAGATACTGATTAACTGTATATATCACGAATAAGTGAATGAATGTCTCATTGCCCCAGATTTGTAGTTTCAAATTTTTAAGAGAATTTTTAATGGATGCATTTCATAATTTTCAGAAAGACCATTTCATCAATTTCTGCTTATAGATTTCTATCCATGTGCCAGCTGGATAGTCTCATCAGGCAGGGTTGAGATGGGGCCATTTCACATGGTGCTGAGCACAGGCACTTAGAGCATGGATAGCTAAGGGAGGCAGATTCCTTAAGTTGGGGCTTGGATGGTACAATCCTGAAGGCACCTTGGGTCTCTTGGACGACCAGCTTAGCTCTGAAAGACACAGAGGCCATCTTCCTGTGGCTAAGAATCTCAAGGTCAGAAACTAGGCCAGATCCTACAAGTACTAGCTCTCTGGCCTTAGTTGTAATTGTCCTTAAACTTTTTATTTACTCTGCATTTTGTATTGAGTTTCCATGAGTAACTAATAACAGCAGTGGTTAATATTTTTGAGTATTCCTGATGAGTCTAACACTATGTGCATATTTATGAAGCTTAACTCCTGGGCTTCTCATAACCATCTTCTGAGGTAGATACTATGATTCACTTCATTTTGCAGATGAAGAAATATGAGAATAGAGAGAAAATAAAGTGCCTAATGTCACTTGGTGAGTAATTAATACAAACAGAATTTGTACCCAGTTAAGTCCGACTTTTCAGCCTTATTTAACAAGGTTATTTTAATCCACTCACTCCATTGTGGGACTTCCCAAGAAGTTCACATTTTCTTAGAAGTAACATTCTGATGAGGTGACACATACAAATATGATTTCAATAATAAAGTATTATGTGCAAGCTATTCCCATTAAACAAACATTTAAAATACATTAAATATACATTAGGGTCTGTGCAGTTCCACAGACTTAAGATCTAGTATTCTCTATGGCCTTTGCATCTCTTTTTATGGATGTGCATTAGAAATTACTTAATTTTTATGGCCCAGAATGGCAGGGTTTTTAATTAAGAAAGTCACCAATTTTTATAATAAGCAAATATCAAGCCCTAAAATGCTGCACTCCATATCATGCTTTCACTTTGGGTTTTGGCAATATGCCCTAACAATACGTGCAAAAAAAGTGTCTGAAAGAGTCCTAAATAAGTTAAGGTTTACACTCATACTAATGGCAACACATAACTTTGTTGGCTTTCTTGAGCTCTGTTTATAATAATAATATGAACACACAAGGTACAAAATAAATGTTTGAGAAGGAAAGAATTCATTGATGCCCCTTTACTTAGCATTTACCATATGCAAGGCACCACGTTAAACACTGAGAGATCCATGATACATAAAACAACATTCCAAATTCACCCTGAGCACTTTTTTCTGAAACACGAGAACAAACCTGAAAAGCCAGCGTGTGACTGCCCCAAATTTTGGTAATATCATACAGTGCAAGAAGAAATCAGGGATAGGTTTATCCCTTGAACTTATCTAGCTTCCCATTGCTAACCAGTAAGTTTTCATGGAATTTCTCTCTTTAAAACGGCTGTGTGTTTCAATTGCATTAAAATTAAGCAGGTGAGAATTTATTTATCCTTGTATACTAAAGGTTTAACAAGGACGAGAAAAAGGCCATATTTACAAACACCAATCTATGGACTGCAATTGTTTTGCATCTTTCAATAGGATTGTTAGTTCTATTTTTGTTTGTTTTTGCACGTGTGCTTTATACAAAAGACTCTGTAAAGTCTTGATTTCCATATTTCTGGTGAAGCTCTTCCAGGTCTTCATGGCCCCATACCCATCAATCATATGTGCCTCACAGATTTCCTTTGTCAGTAGTACATATCAGTATGATTAATGATTCAGTGTTCATACTCAGGAATCTGATTGGAGAACTGTCGTTTCATTTGTTGGAACGTATAATTCAAAAAGCATTGATGAAGTTGTCCAAAAAAAAGAGAGAGCAATGCAAGTCTGTCTTACTTATTATGAACAACAAAGCTTGGTAGCTTATTAGTGTAAATAGGCTCTCTATGCCAGTATATTCCCTGGGGATAAACTAAGTGATTGAGAGGGGTCGTTTAAGTTTTTAGAGTGATTACACATCAGCATTACATGGAAGCCCTATTACATGAAAGAGTGAGTATCACACCAGGTTGAAGGCTTCCTCATTGGTAGAATGAGGGCTCATGAGCTGTTTAGTAAAACCTTACTTTTGTTTTGTTTCTGACAGGGAGTACTAATTATTTACATACTTAAAATATTTATTTATTAATTATTAAATTAGCTATTTACTTATCTAAATTTATGTACTATTTATGTAAAAAATGATAGAGGGTTATTATTAAAAATAAGAAACATCAAATATGTTTTCAAACCCCCCCTGAAATCCTACAGTCCAAATGACTCTTGGTCTCACAGGAGGTCTTAAGAGTGACATAAGAAACTATAAAGTATCAAAATGCATTGAAGGTTTTCTAGAACCTTGCATTTACGCAATTCCTAGAAATCTGGTAAAAGGTGCATTTTAAGCTAGAACAGGTTTTAGTTTTGTGTTTTTTTGTTCTTCAATAAATTTTGTTTATATATCTGGCTATTATTTTGAGGGGAAACAGTTTGTTCTCACTGTTATACTTACCTAAATTTCAAACATATTAAAGATTACATTTTTTAAAAAAAGCAAAACTATAATATTATTTTGATAAAATGTTAGTATTTTAAAACCTTGGTTTTAGAAGGTCTTTTAAAATGTGTCAAAGCCCAGACTTTAAAAAATTTGGCTGAATATAATAGAAAACTTCAGTATATCAAAAATACAAACAAAAAGCTATTAATTCACAGATAAAATTACAAGAGAAACATAATGGGAAGAAATGACAACACATGATAAAGAATTAATTTTTAATATTCTAAAGGTGCTTACTCTTAAAAATTAATAAAAATGAGATAAAAAGTACAATAGAAGAATGTACAAAGAGAAATATTTCTTCATAAAATGGCCAAATCAGTAACACAGGCTTTGTGTTCAAAGTGTTGATAAGTGCATACGTCACTAATAAAGAATCTATAGTATATATTTTATTATTATTCTAGAAAAATTTCAGACAATCAGCAAATGGAATGAATTTTATTATCAATATGCCATAGAAATTCGGTCATCTAATTTTTCTAGCTTATGTTATGTTGAGCCTGCATGTGGTCTCTCTTCCTGGAGGAGGGACAGGATAAGACCAGCAATGTCCCATATGATTCCAAATGGAAGTCCAATAATGTCTTGGAGTTCACTACTTCTCATATCCAAACAGTGCTTTATCTACATTAATGTAGGTGTTTGTAATTTTAATATGGATATCAATGAGCAATCAGAGTTGTTCAAAATATAATTTTTGAATATACTTTTGTGATTGATAGTTATGCCCCAATCACTATGAAACTCAGATTATTATTAAAAAGAACCTTCCCCTCTTTCTTAGTACTAAATTCAGGCTCTTGTAGATCTTTCACAAGCTCTGCTTTGAGATCAGGTGGTGCTGTGGCATTAAAGTTGCAGGTTTCAGTCAAAAAATCCCAAAGCAGATCTGCAGTTTCATTACCATCAGTAAAGCAATCAGATATGTCCAAGGTGGACAAAAAGTCATAGCACTCATACTTAAGCCCTAGGTTGTCCAGCATCTGAGTGAGGTCATCTGATGTGACATATAGGCAGAGGTCATCCTGGGGTAAGCGTGATCCGTACTTTCTCCACAGCTTGTCCCAGCCACTGCTTCCTGTGCAATAAAACACAATTCATGCTTTCATTTATTCTTTCTTTCATTTGCAGTCTGCCAGAAAGTACACTAGATGCTTAGAATAGAACAAAATAATAATCTTGTCCTTTGTGCAGTTCATATTTCAAGGAGTAGGGGAGGAGAGAGAAAAATAAGTAAATATATGGTGATAAATGCTAAATGAAAAAGTAATCTGAATAAGTGCTAAGAGAGTTAAAGACTTTGATGGGTTGCTGTTTTAACTAGGGTGGTCACAGAATCTCTCTAATAACCTGACATTTGAGCAGAGACCTGACAGCAAGCCATGAAGATATCAGGGGGAAGATGACTCCAGGAGACAGATGAGCAGCTGCGAAGGACCTGAAGCAGGATGATACTTGGCCCATTAAAGAACTAGCCGGGAAGCCAGTGAAATTGGAGCTGAATGAGTGAGGGCAGAGGAGAAGGAGATTAGGTTGGAGGGATTAGGGGTGGGGAGTGGATGAAGGCACCAGATCACTTGGGGCCCAATGGGAAACCACCATAATGCTGTCTGATAGAACTTTCTGAACCAATGGACACGTTCTATATCTGCATTGTCCAGCAGGATTGCCACTCACCACTTGTTGCTGTGGAGCACTTGAAAGGTGGCTTAGGACTTGAGTTTCAAGTGTGACTGAAGATCTGAATTTTAAGTTGCATTCATTTAAATTAATTTCAGTTTCAACTTCACTACCAAAACATGGTTTCTGTATGGAACAGCACATGAGGATGACTCAATATGCATTTAATAAGGTCACTCTGGCCACACAGATGAGAAGAGAGTACTGGAGCATAAGGGCAGAGGTGGGGAGAACAGTGAGAAGGCTACTATAATCACCTGGGGATAGGTGGCGGCAGGTCCCACGGACCAGCGAGCTGGGAGGTGAAGAGAAGTGGTGGGAGTTTTTATGTATTATACTCCTAGATCCAACAAGGCTTGCCAACAGTTTGGATGTAGGATATGGGTAAATGGGAAGAATCAGTGATGACCGCAGTGATTTCTGCGTGGGGGCCTGAGAAGATAGAATTGCCATTATTGGAGAGGAGAAGAATGAGGGATGAGCAATTTTGTATCATCAGGCCTCTGGTTTCAGGAATATAGATTTGAGATACCTAGTGGACATTCAGGTGGTGACATGAGAAAGGTAGTTGTTAGTCTGGAATTCAGACAAGAGTCTTTAATAGTAAAAATTAAAATGGAAAAAAAGAGCACAGTAATGATGATTTACTCAAATAAATGATTTTTTACTCTCTTCTCTATATAAAAAAATGATGCTGCCTTGGACTGACAATAACTAGGTGGATTTCGCCGGGCGCGGTGGCTCAAGCCTGTAATCCCAGCACTTTGGGAGGCCGAGACGGGCGGATCACAAGGTCAGGAGATCGAGACCATCCTGGCGAACACGGTGAAACCCCGTCTCTACTAAAAAATACAAAAAACTAGCCGGGCGAGGCAGCGGGCGCCTGTAGTCCTAGCTACTCGGGAGGCTGAGGCAGGAGAACGGCGTAAACCCGGGGGGCGGAGCTTGCAGTGAGCTGAGATCCGGCCACTGCACTCTAGCCCGGGCGACAGAGCCAGACTCCGTCTCAAAAAAAAAAAAAAAAAAAAAAAAACTAGGTGGATTTCTATAAATCTTGTCCCCAAGTTCAGAATACCCTTTAGCAATGTTTGTAGTATTTAACTGAAATTCTAACCCTGCAGAGAAGCTACGGAATACCTTATCTGAGGGAGACAGACATGAACTGAACTCTTCTTCTGATGCTTTATGAATGAGATGAGGCTTGTGAGATGAGCCTCTCAGAACTTAAATTTCCTCATCTGTAAAATGCGGATTATCTTACTTACCTTGAATACAACTACAAGCATTACATGAGATAATTTAAGTGAATTATTGTACAATGGTAAGCAGATGAAAGATGTGTAATAAGTGCTTATAAAATACATGAATTAGTCTGCTAGTGTATTTCCACTGATCGTAATCTTGAGACTAAAAAAGCAAACCTGCTATTCAGAAATCTACAATAATAATGAATTTCTATTTATAGGCCTTCTAATACATGCATATTACATACACAGTCAGTACAGGCAGTAATAAAGAGCATGGTCTCTAAAACCCAATTGCCTGAGTATGAAGCCTGGCTTTCCCTCTTACCAACTTTATGAACCTGTGTCTCAGTTTTATCATCTGTAAAACAGGGGTGATAATATAATTCATTCATAGACTGCTACAAGGATTCACTGAGCTAATAAAGTAAAGGCCCTTAGAACCATGACACATTAGTTAACATTACTGAAGTGTTAAACTGGATTTGGCAAAAGCAGTATAAGAGATAACTTATACTTTCTTTGTGCTTCTAGGATTAAATGTCTTGAGCTACTTTTGGTTCCCAAGTCCCCTTTATGATTTAGTGAGAGTAACTGACTCTCCAGAAAAATACACAAACAATACATACCCCCACAGTTCTGCATATGATTATAGAATGCTCAAAGACCCTTGACTCTCATGCATGGATTAAGCTAAAGTTCCCAGATTTAATTCAACCCAAGAGATGAACCAAGACAAAGAATAGGCTAAATAATAAATAGCCTAGGATAATTGATGTTCTACTTATATTTCAGAAGAGGGGGAGGTAACTGTAGGATATGCTCTAGGAGAAGGTGGAATTGGAATGAAGTAGAAAGAATAAAACTTCCATTCAATGAAAATAAATGAGGGTTGTGAGCATTTATTAAAAAATCTTTTATTCCAAAGACAGTGAATTGTCTTCCTAAATAAGAGTTTGCCGGCAAACAAGATATGACAAGAAAATCAGCATTTCAGTGGCTGAAGAGAGGCTCTGTTAACATCATTATTATATTTTTAACCTGGCAGAGAAAAAAGAACCAAACACTAACTGCAGAAAATGTGCTGGTGTCAGTGATGTGACTTGGTGCCATTTCTGAGCTGAGCAATTATGCACTTCCAGACTGATGCATTATAATGGCTCTCGGTGGGCACAACATATGGTGTTACTTTTGTTTTCAACATGATATAAACCAGATTTTTTTTTCACTGCATTAAAAATAACACACAATGATTTGCCTCCTTCCTTACTCAGGTAAGGAGAGGACACACAGAAAGCTTCGGTGATCTCCTTCTGGCTCATCTCCCTTAACCAGACAGGCTGCCTTTTAAATAGCAACCCTCCCAATTGATGTTTGGCTATAACATTTGCAGAAAAAACATTTATTTGATACAATTTTACTGTGGGATACTCCACATTTTTTTAAAGAAATCCAACTCTCTTGTTCTTATGTCTCTTCTTTTTTATCCCCAGATCAAATTTCTTTCATCTCCATTATCAGGAACTTCTACTAGTTATCACTAAATGACTATCTCTTGAGTTGGGGTAATTCTGTAATAGATATTTACAAACACAGAGGAAAGGTTGATTTCCATCAAGCAACATAAATTTCAATAAGCTGACCAGTAAATGTTGTCATTTAATTCTGATTTCAATTTATTTTTCTTTCCCTAATTAGTTTTAGTTGTTCTTCATTGCTTTTGTCTGGCTGCTTCCATTTGCTCTGTGTGTTTGTGTGTGTGTGTGTGTGTGTGTGTGTGTGTGTGTGTGTGTCTTTTTTATTGAGTCTTTGATTCTTATTTATTAAACTCCATCTGCAAATATCCAGAGATTCCTGTGTTCTCTGATTTCATCAAGTCAGTTTTAGCTGAAATATGCTCTTTTTCCTTGGATGTATGTTCAGAGCTTATTGTAGTTCTGATATCATAGGGCAGAAATAATAAACAATTAGTTCAATTAAAACATGTTTACTGAGTATTGTCTCTGTGCTAAAGTTTTTACAAAGATCTAGGAACAGAGATGAATCTCCCTATATGCCTCCCTGTATACCATGAGTACTCAGTTTTGTGCATTGCAGAGCAGCTATGGATGACAATATTACCCTGCAACAAATGAACATACACAGAAGCATCTTCCCTTTTAGGTAGTTATGAGGCAAATTCCACTGAGAAAGTGACCCAAAGAATCTTGATAAAAACAGAACCTAGTGTAAACCAATGTGGTATAGATATTCCAAGTTCTAGGTCAATATTCAACTTTAGGAAATGTTTCAATCTGTCGAGTGAATGAAAAATGGGGTTTAAATAATTATTTTGTTCACTGACATCGATATGAAAATGTCTGATTGGAAATTTCTTGGGATCAAATTTGTTCCCAATGTTGGAAACTAGATTTTATCTATTTTTCCAAAAGCTAACCAATATATTTGTATTGGGTATGTTAATATAACAAAGCAACTATTGCTATTTTTTAAAAATAGGAAACTACAGTCACCTTCATCATATACCTTATCTGAGGGAGACAGACATGAACTGAACTCTTCTTCTGATGCTTTGTGAATGAGATGAGGCTCATCTCAGGGAGGGGAGCAAAATAATTTATCTCAGGGAAATGTATTGTTGTTAAGCCAAGTTCATGTATGCACAGGTTTATCTAGGTGACAGAAATAGAATAAAAGGGAATTAAACTACTCTATAAGAGGGTTGCTGGGTCAACTGGTAGTTCTTCTTTTAACTCTCTGAGAAATTGCCATACTGCTTTCTACAGTGGTTGAACCACTTTACACTCTCACCAACAATGTATAAGTGTTCCTTTTACTCCACAACCTCATCAGCATCTGTTATTTTTTGTCTTTTTAATACACAGTCATTCTGACTGGTATGAGATGGTATCTCATTGTGGTTTTGATTTTCATTTTGCTAATGATCAGTGATGCTGAGCTTTTTTTCAAATGTTTGTTGGCCACATCTCTGTCTTCTTTTGAGAAGTGTTTATTCACGTCCTTTGCCCACGTTTTAATGGGGTGGTTTTTCTCTTGTAAATTTAAGTTCATTATAGATGATGGATATTAGACCTTTGTCAAATTCATAGTTTGCAAATATTTTCTCCCTTTCTGTAGGTTGTCTGTTTATTCTGTTGATAGTTTCTTTTGCTGTACAGAAGCTCTTAAGTTTAATTAGATGCCATTTGCCAATGTTTTTATTGCTTTTGGTGTCTTTGTCATGGAATCTTTGCCTGTTCCTATGTGCAGGATGGTATTGCCTAGGTTGTCTTCTGGGTTTTTATAGTTTTGGGTAGTCTTTAAGCCATAGTGAGTTGATTTTTATATAGAGTATAAGGAAGGAGTCCAGCCTCAATCTTCTGCATATGGCTAGCCAGTTATCCCAGCCCGATTTATTGAATAAGAAGTCTTTTCCCCATTGCTTGTTTTTGCCAGCTTTGTCAAAGATCAGATGGTTGTAGGTGTGTGGCCTTATTTCTGGTTTCTCTATTCTGTTCCATTGGTCTATGTGCCTGTTTTTGTACCAGTACCATGCTGTTTGGTTACTGTACCCCCCTATAGTATAGTTTGGAATCCCATTACTGGGTATATACCCAGAGGAATATTAATCATTCTATCATAAAGACACATGCACATAAATGTTCATTACAAGATTATTCACAATAGCAAAGACATGGAATCAACCTAAATACTCATCAGTGACAGACTGGTTAAAGAAAATGTGATACATATACACTATGGAACACTATGCAGTCATAAAAAAATAAAATGAGATCATATCTTTTCCGGGGACATGGATGGAGCCAGAAACTATTGGCCTTAGAAAACTAACGCAGAAACAGAAAACCAAATACTGCGTGTTCTCAATTATAAGTGGGACCTTAATGATGAGAACTGATGAACACAAAGAAGGAAACAACAGACATTGAGGTCTACTTGAGGAAGGAGGGTGGGAGGAGGAAGAGGAGCAGAAAAGATTATGATTGGGTAGTGGGATTAATACCTGGGTGATGAAATAATCTGTTTAACAACCCCCCTGCCACTGGACACGTTTACCTATGTGACAAACCTTCAGATGTACCCCCGAACTTAAAATAAAACTTAAAAAAGAGGGTTGCAATAGAAAGTGAGGAGGTGGCATCTCAGCACTGAACTAAGAGGATATGAGGGAAGGCTGAGAGAAGTTATGAGAGCAGGTTCAATGGAAGGGAGTCCAGACTGAGCAAGAGAAAGGTGAGAAAGAGTCACAGTGGGACCTTAATGCTGAATTCTGTTCTTTGTTCCTCTTTCTCCCCCACAGGTCTCAACATCTGTCAAAAGCAAGAACGGTGTTTTGGAGAAGGAAGGAGGTAGGACTATGTCCATGTTTAGGGCAATGTGAAATAAGATGAGAAAGGGCAGTTGCAGTACATGAAAGATTTAGAGAGAAGAAATCAAAAGTTGAACTTGGAGCAGGCAGTGGATGGCAATCATCAGGAGCATTTAAGTCTGACCTCAGGAATCCTCAGGAGTAAAGGAATGGTGATGAGGGGATGGATTACCCAAGTTACTTGAAATGAGAGCTCCATCATTTACTCTGGATGTTTAAGAGTTAAGTATGACGTGCCCATAGGACTGGAGAATCTGGGGACATTCCAGTTATACTAAATTGATGACAATGATCAACATAGTTCACAATTCTATTTCTCTTTTCAGGTAGAATTATTTTTCACTGCAAAGTAATCATTAATGTGAAAAGCGGGTTTTTTAAAAAAATTAACTTATATTTAATTAATTTATTTACTTAGCATTCTGACAAATAGAGGCAAAAAAAGCCAAGACATTCTTAGCTTTAGGAGAAAGAGAAGCAGAAAACCCCAAATAAAATATCTAAATCTTTCTTCTACTTTTGCTAAGTGGTTTTTCTTTTAGGAAAAAATGGATGGCTATAGCTGTGTAAATCTCTTCTAAGAAGTGCATATGGTAAAGGAAGGAGATCATCAAAATCTCTTTAATAATCTGTCAAATGTTATTCATTGCATTCTTATGTCTATTAACAATGTTTTCCTCTTTGGAATAGCTGTCTCCTGTGCTATAAGCAGTAATGAAGAATTGTTAACTGCATATTGAGAAAGTGAATAAAACATTTCCATCATCAAATACATTGATTAAATAATTTTTGACTCAAAATACTTTTCAAAAAAAGCTAACTGATTTTTGAGTCTTTACTCCCTTTCTTTTGATTTTTTAAATTATGAGTGTTTATTTACAGATGGTACTCATGAACCACATATATGAAAAGATGTAACATAATGCAGATATGGTTATCCAGAAATAGCCCTTGAATAAACTGAGATGCAGAGACCAAATTCACATAGCTAGAAGTGCCTCAGTATTCTTGCTCCATGTATTAACATACAACACATTTCATTGAGTTCATTTTGGTCTTCAAGCTTCTTGATGCCAATAATCATCAATTAATTCATTCATGACACAGCCAGCAGAATACTGTAGCCATAAGGGCACTTAGTCACTTCTCAGTTGCATGTGGACTATTCATGCTCCCTTCTAAACTTCAGGCTGGCTTTGTCTTATTGGTAATATACACTCATAGATAGCTAACTTTTGGGTGCTCAGATACTTAACTTCTGAAAATATGTTGGAATAAACCAAGTATAAATAAAAGATTAGATCTACCATTGAGATGAAACATATTCTAAGATAAAAAATATATGACTTCTCAATGAATTGTTATTTCTGTCTACAATACTTTTTCTATATGATTGATGAATATCATCAAGAATAGGTTGCCTACAATGTTGATAACTAAGTTTACTTTGCAATTCTAAATGCAGTTCATAGCACTTTATTAGTTCAGAGAGAGGTTAGTAAGATGAATCCAGTTTCCATAAGCCCTTCTAAACGGGAAGTGAGACCTCTCCCACATGAATGAGTATTTTTAATGAATTAGAGATAAAAATAGTGTATCTAAATGTTCCCTTGGCGGAGAGGTTGTGCATAGGAGCTCTCTATTGCCAAACTTTCACATAAGGTCAAACCCAGGATTACAAGCTATAACCATGTTTGCCATCTTTAAAGCAATTCTTCATATTTAAGAACAAATCAATTTTTTGACATACAGTGCCCAAGTATGGGGTCTGGTATAACTTTAGGGAGACAGAGTCTGTTGTGTATCTAAAATCAACCCATAAGTACTGGTGGACAATCGATAAAGATTGCTGAATGAAAGAAGTCATAAATACTGTCCTCAACAATGTCAATGTTTCATTATCTAAAAATGTTTACTTGTGTTCTCTGTGTGATACTAGATCCCTGCCAGCAACTGGTCATGCTCACATGCCTCGCTAGAAATAAAACACCAACACAAAACACAACAAATGAACTGTTTTTGATAGGCATTTGAAAAAACCTATAGCAAGCAGTGTTGATCATGGCTCTAAGAATGCAAGTTAATTAAATTTGATGATATCTGAAATACTTAAACCTTTATTTATTAATAAACATCACAGAGGGAAAAGAAACATTCAAATGGCACAAAGTAGGTAAAATAAACGTTTACTATTTTTGGTCTCATTTAAAATCTTTTGTCAGTTGAATTTACTCTAAGCTTTATAAAAAGGATTCTTATATAGAAGAGAAAGACATATTTTACCAAAAGAAAGAAATAAACAAATGTTTAATTCCATTATACCTTCTAAATTGAGAACTGTTGTGAATAACTTCCCTAATACTGTGAAAATTAGCTGGTGATGATTAGAGGCCAAGGCAAGAATTTCATAATGAAGACAAAATACATAAGCTTCTTTCAAACACAGGGGTCCATGCATACATGTACTATTGCTGTTTTTAAATTCAGGCTGAATGAAAATAACTTACCTGACACAACAATAATGAGAATCTTAGCATTGGTACCTAAGAGACTATGGAAGAATTTCAGGGTAGCGGGGATGTCTTTTACATAATACAGCATCTAGAAATGAGGAAAAAGAGAAATGAGATGCTTCTTTATGTTGAAGTCTTTATTGCTTGGGCTAGATGCTCCTAGAAAGTTTGATTTTCTAGTTGAGTTAATTTTTATTGAAGAAAACACTTAAGAAATTTAAAAATAAAAGACGTTGCATGAAGACATAGAACAATAATGTGAGAAAATATTTGGGGAAATGGAAAAGTATGGTATTTGTTCAACTAGAGTCAAATGATTTTAAATTTACTCTTTCTGGCTTCCATAGCATAGACATTTATAGCTGGAGACACTTAGTCACCATTCCACATGGGGACATGAATCCTATGCCTATTCTATAATTCGTGAATTGCAGTTCTTCTGGGAGAAAATGGTTTCGGCACCATAAAAACAGATCCCATTTCATGGACCGTTGCTTTACAATTAAGCCCTTTGCACTAGCTTCTCCATATGCTCACAGATGCTTTTTTAAAATCACAGAAAATGTGACAGGCTCTGATGATGACAGATTCTGTAAGAAGTTGGACTAAATAAAGCATGAGGTTATCTGCTTGGCCACAGGGTGTTTAGGGGTCAGGCCACCCATTTTTAATAATTATGGACCAATCTCTAGTGAAGTACAGGCCTTTCTACCCAACACAGAGCTTGGACTTAGGTATTGACAATGGGAAATTGTTCCCCATGGCTGGCATCTTTGGACCCCACCCCCATAGACACTTCTTATATCTCATCTTCAACTTTGTTGGACAAGAATTCAATGTTCCAAATAGCCTGTCCTTAGAGAACTCATTGCACAAAAGAAAAGTACTTTAGCTATGCTTCTTTCATATGAATGAATGAAATAAAATGGACCTGACCTGTGCATGGCTCATGGTATCTTAGGGACCACACTCCACATTTTCCACCACAGGGACCATAGGCAGGTACCCAAATATAGCAAATCAATATGATGACTAATAATCTGCAATATGACCTGGCTAGAAATGTAGAGGTGGCCCATAGAAGATCCCTTAAATTTTTCTCAAAGACAGTGAAATTTTCTGAATTGACATTGAGGTTGTAAAAGTATCATGAGTGTGTGAGGACTATAGTGAGTAATAGAGAGGCACAGATGCTGCACAGAAAAATGGGGCATAGACAGAGATGGAGAGAGAAGAACAGGATAGAGATGCAGAGGGAAACAGAATTGCTGTAAGAAAGAAGGAATAAACATGGAAGTTTTAAGAGAAATAGGAAAGAGAAGTTGATTCCCGAAATCAAAACATTTATAACAGAGAAAAGAATAGGATCCAGGGTTAAGCAGAGGGAGTGTTTTTTGATAAAAGGAGGTTTTTGCAGTAAGATGGAAGAAGGAGATGGTGCACAAATGCAGTTATGTTTGCAAAGTTAGTAGGTGAAAAATGAGTTTCTATCTCGTAGTTTCTATTTTCTCTATACATTGTGAAGTGAGGTCATCGGTTCAGAACGAATGATCTGGGAGAGACTGCAGGAGTAGTAAGGAGAGAGGGGAGTTATAAAACAGTTATGTGAGGAAGTGGGAACAAAAGCAAATCTGGTAGAGAAATATCTTGGCATCCTGGACAGTGAAAAGTACTACCTGACAGGCAAAAGATTTCATCAGCTAAAGAAGCAGAGACATAGAATTGCCTGTATATGACAAAATCGGAGTATTTCTTCCTTTGACTTGTAGTAAGTTTATTCTTTTGGGGTGACTATCGTAGACCAGGAAGAAAAATAGTGTTTTGTTGTTAATCAAGTGGTATTGCCAAAATATGTACATTTCCCGATGGTAACCAGCTTCCAAAACCCATACATCCCTTATGCTATTCAGAAATATTAGTTATCTCTGGAAATCCAGCCCCATGTTACCTACTTAATAGTCACTCCTTTTCTATAACATGTGTGAGTCAGTTTGTTGGATCTGGATGATGGAAGTACAAATTTATTGAACTGAGGCATCATTTAATCTGCCCCTTCGACGATATGTCCACTACAGAAACACTCTGGGACATTGGTCCACCCAAACCTTTAGAGTCACTAGAGAATATGTTATGATGTTATCATTCTCAAATCTCTATATAAACATTCAATGATATAAAAATAAATTAAAGACTGGGTGCAGTGGCTCACACCTATAATTCCAACACTGTTGGAGGTTGAGGTGGGAAGATCACTTGAGCCCAGGATTTCAAGACCAGTCTGGGCAACATAGTATGGCCGCAGCTCTACAAAAAATAAAAAAATTAGTTGGGTGTGGCGGTGCACACCTGTGGTCTCAACTAACCAGGAAGTTGGAGTGGGAGGATTGCTTAAGCTCAGGAGGTTAAGGCTACAGTGAGCTAAGATCATGCCACCATGCTCCAGCCTGGGTGACACAGTGAGACTCCCATCTCAAAAAAAGAAATAAGAATTAAGCCAACATTTTTAACAATGGATAACTGTAGATGTATTTTGATTAGAGAAAACTGGTTTTTTGAATGTTAAAGAGAATCTTAGTATTATAAACATCTTTATCCTTTATTTGGGCATATCATAGTCACTTGTAAAATTAGAAATCAGAAGATTTTCATTTTCCTTTTGAAAGTTAGAATAGTAGGTATTCATTATATACACACACACACATATATATATGAAAAGTCTTCTTTTTATAATACATATTCTTACCTGAATCATATGAATAAAGTCCCACTTTTGAACCTCCTTTTTCTCCAACATTCTTCTTTGATATTCAGATGATGTCTCGTTATGCCAAGCAAACTTTACATTCTCAAGGTTTGATGTCTTGGCTACAAGCTCTAAAATACAGAGAAGAGGTGACACACCATCAATTTTAATTGCAAATGTGGAACCCATTTCCATATATAATTTTAATGTAATCAATGTTATATACAAACAGATAGAAAGAACATTTTTCTTTCTTATGTCTGGGAGACCAGAGAGTTCATACTGTTTTTTTTCTAGTATTTAATGAAATTAGAGGTGAAAGAAAGAGTCAGTAAGAAATAATTACAAGAACCCTGGGCAGACACAGGCTATATTGTCTTAGTATTAATGAAGAATCAACTGGTGAATTTTATCAATGGAAAGTGAATTGGAAAGAGATGATATGTTTGTATAATTCAGGAGTAGGCAAACCACTGTCCAGGGACTATATCTAGCCTGCTACTTATTTTTGTATGAACTGCAAGCTAAAAAGTTATATTGTTCTACTTCCTGACTTTGTGTCACTGCCATTCATGTTTCACGTCATTATATTTTTGAATGATTTAAAAAAACAAAAGAAGGATGCTATTTCATATGTGAAAATGATATGAAATTCAAATTTTAGTGTTTACAAATAAAGTTTTATTCAAATACAGCCACGCTCATTAGTTTACCTTTTTTTGGCTGCCTTTGTGGTACATGGCAGGTTGATTAGTTGTGACAGAGACTGGACTGACCTTCTGAGTCTAAAATATTTACTATTTGGTCTTTGCCAGGAAAAGTTTGTGAACTTTTGCTGTAACCCACTAAACATAAGCTCTTTAAGGTTGGTTTAAATAATTCTGGATCAATGAATGAATCTCTATCTAAGCATAAACATCAAAAGGTAATCATTGGTGACAACTGGGGAATGGATTAAGTGTCAATAGAAAAGGGAGTTTATTATTCACTGTTCACATTTTGAGATGTTTAGTCATGCCTGCCAAGAACTAATTCAGTTCTTCTCCCACTAAGCTTGCGAAAAGCATACCACAGTAACTATATTATTAATCATTCAAGGGAACTATTTGAGTTAAGTCTTTTGGGATAGGATCTGGGGTAGAGGACCAGGAGTTACAGGTACCTTTGTATTTCGCAATTTGTTCAGCACTTGGCTCAACAACTTCATTGTTGATACAAACCCTTGGGTATTGAGCCTGAACTTTGGAGACAATTTGAAGATCAATTTCACCTGGAAGATAAACATATGGAACAGGTCACATCATTCCAGCAAGAAATGATTAAAAACAATTTTAGCTGATTTATTATTTGCCCTACCTTTACTAGGAAAGCCTAGCATAAATAAAGAATAATGTTCAACTGCTGCCCCGCCATGAGGCCTGTGATGCTGAACAGCTAGGTTTTAAGTAGGCATAGTAATGTGACTCAAGGAGGGCTGTGAGTGCCATTCATTCGTTCATATGACCTTTAACATCTATCACTATATTTCATCAAATCAAAGGTGCTGTTGGTCTTTGCCAGGAAAAGTTTGTGAACTTTTGCTGTAACCCACTAAACATAAGCTCTTTAAGGTTGGTTTAGGAACCAACCTTGTAGAAGGAAATTAACCCTTATTTTTGTTTCACCAAGTTATAAAAAAAGCCACTGTCAATTATAATTTTAAGATTTTATCAACTGGACAGCATAACAATATCAGAGGTATTAAAATATGAAAAAAAAATGCACCTCAGAATTGGTAGAGTAGGCTAGGCCAGAAGAGTACAAGAAAAAAAAGTCAGATTAAAAAGGGGTACAAATAAGTCAGGTAAAATAAAGAAGAAAAACATGTCAGATATCTGCCCTTATAAACACTGTTATCTGTGACACAGACACAGAAATAGCCCTGGCTCAGTTGAATCAAGGTAGGAAAGGGGAAGAGAACATGTGGGGAGAGGACGAGAGATGAGGCCAGCGTGATGGTGCTTCATGGGGAAAGATCACTCGTGAACTCTGTCACTCTCAGGGTAAATGGGAGTTAGCCCAGAAACTGGGGAGAAGTGAGGGATTGCAGATACAGGGGACAAGATGACAGACACACACGCAGAAAATAAAAGAGTGTATTTGGAACTACTAGCAGTCTGGATTTCTTAGAATATGGAGCAAGGCAGGGCCTCCAAGCAAGAGGTGATTCCAGAAAGGTATGGTGAGGTGACTATGAGCAAGGCAGATATTTATTCATACTTATATTATTCATATTATTATATGAATATAATATAATAATTATATTATTCATATATATTATTCATATTATACCATGTTTCAGGCACTGCACTAGGCTCTACAGAATGATTATAAGAAGGGTCAGTAGATACGTGCCCTGGTGAAAATTCAGCCTGTAAGGGATAGTGTAAGAGAGATGACAATAATCAGATGGACTTGAGTTTTAAACCTGTCTTCTTCACTTACTCGGTGTATACGACTTTGGGCAATTTGCTTTACCTCTCCAAGCTTCATTTTTTTAATTAGAAAAATAAAAATAATAATAGTAACTAATTTATTAGTTGTGAGGGTTAAATGAAGTAATGCATATAATGCACAGTGCAAAATAAAGTTGGCACTGAATAAATGTTAGCTGTTCATTATTTTTATTGTTATCTTGAGTCCATCTCTTGAAAATACTTCTTCTCTCCCTATTGCTGATACCTCCAACTTATGTTTTGCACTTTTATTCAATTACGTTATGATGTTGACCTTCATTAAAATGGAAATACCTCCTGGCAAGATTAGCATAGGAAAATGATGTTAGTCTTTAACATTTGGCATAAATGACATTAACAGAAACTTTCCAAGGTTGCACATGGCAGGAAGCAAAAGCAGAGGTCATAGGACTGGGAGGTCTGGAAGGAAACAGATGAGGAAAATAAACCAGGAACAGAAGATGCTAGACTAGGAAAAGACAGTGGTCCAGGAGCATATGAGAGTCCCAAGTACTGGCAATAGGAGATGGCATACATGGTGCGTGTGGAGGGAAGGAGGAAGAGTGGGAAGGAAGCTGAAATAGAGTATGAAGTCACTTATGTGACCATTTTCTTCACAGCCAGCCCTACCTACTTAAAATCATGTATTTCTTCATTGATAACTATAGCTGCCATTTATTATTGGCCACCTACTAATTGCTAAACACTGTGCTAGGCTCTTCACCTGGAACATCTCATTAATCCTGACAGCAAGTTCCATGATATTATTAATATTCCCAACTGGATTAGGTGATTTGAGTATGTTGACATTCAAGGGATATTGATATACCTGAAGTTTAAGTCACATTGGTCTAAATCTACAATATTTGTTCTTCTAACTACTTCATATAAGAAGTACAAAGATAACAAATACTAAAAAGACATGAAAAACCTTTAATTCTTCTGTTCAGCAACCATTTTGAAGGGAAAAAAGATAACTAAGACAAAAGCCTGATAAGAATAGCTGTGGGCTAATGGGAAATAGATTCTAGTTTGCCCCCAAAAGACTAGAGACCAAAATTTTCTGTTCTTGCCTCATATTAACCTAGTCACACATTTTAAATGAAAAATTTGAGGATCTCAAATTTGACATTTTGAAAAAGATAACTGAAGTGCAATTATATTCCCTCAGGGCTTGATGAGCTCTCCTCCAAAGATGGACTTAGACATTTCAGGTTGGCCTGGTTGGCAAAATATATCTAGCACAATCTGGAACATGTTCACAGCCAGGCAGTCCCTCTTCCTGGGGCACTGATAGAGGACACAATGCTAGAATCACAATTGACATACAGAAACCATTGGTTTGCATAACAGCCTGTAGAGTGTAAGCCCATGTGTGCTGGATTCCTAGCAAAAATAAATTAAGTTTAAGAAGAGGCGATAATGCAACTATTTCCTTAAGAGTCAATTAGAACATAAAATCTATTTCTGACCTCATAAGTAGGGTGACCATACGTGTTTGTCAGGGACATTTCCATTTTATACCTGTTGTTTTAGTGTCCATCTGCTTTTGTTTTTTGGTCCTAACTTGTTCATATGTTTGTTGGCCACATAAATGTCTTCTTTTGAGAAGTGTCTGTTCATATCCTTTGCCCCCTTTTTGATGGGGTGGTTTGTTTTTTTCCTATAAACTCATTTAAGTTCCTTGTTAATTCTGGATATTGGACCTTCATCAGATGGGTAGAGTGCAGAAATTTTATCCCATTCTCTAGGTTGCCTGTTCACTCTGATTATAGTTTCTTTTGCTGTGCAGAAGCTTTTTAGTTTAATTATATCCCATTTGTAAATTTTGGCTTTTGTTGCAATTGCCTTTGGCATTTTTGTCATGAAGTCTTTGTCCATGCCTATGTCCTGAATGGTATTGCCTAGATTTTCTTCTAGGTTTTTATGGTTTTGGGTTTTACATGTAAGTCTTTAATCCATCTTGAGTTAATTTTTGTGTAAGGTGTAAGGAAGGGGTCCAGTTTCAGTTTTCTGCATGTGGCTAGCCAGTTTTCCCAGCACCATTTACTGGATAGGAGATCCTTTCCCTGTTGCTTGTTTTTGTCAGGTTTGTTGAAGATCAGATGGTTGTAGATGTGTGGTGTTATTTCTGAGGTCTCTGTTTCATCGGTCTCTATGTCTGTTTTGGTACCAGTACCATGCTGTTTTGGTTACTGTAGACTTGTAGTATAGTTTGAAGTCAGGTAGCATGATGCCTCCAGCTTCGTTCCTTTTGCTTAGGATTATCCTGGCTATATGTGATCTTCTTTGATTAGATATGAAACTTAAAATAGCTTTTTCTAATTCTGTGAAGAATGTCAATGGCATTTTGATGGGAATAGCATTGAATCTACAAATCAATTTGGGCAGTATGGCCATTTTCATAAAATTGATTCTTTTTATCCAGGAGGATGGAATGTTTTCCCATTTGATTGTATCCTCTCTTACATCCTTGAACAATGCTTTGTAGTTCTCCTTGAAGAGGTTCTTCACATCACTTTTTGCTGTATTCCCAGGTATTTTATTCTCTTTGTAGCAATTGTGATTGGGAGTTTATTCATGATTTGGCTCTGTGTTTGTCTATTGTTGGCGTAAAGGAATGCTTGTGATTTCTGCACATTGATTTTGTATCCTGAGACTTTGCTGAAGCTGCTTATCAGTTTCAGAAGTTTTTAGGCCGAGACAATGGGGTTTTCTAAATATGCAATCATGTTGTCTGCAAACAGAGACAATTTGACCTCCTCTCTTCCTATTTGAATACCTTTTATTTCTTTCTATTGCCTGATTGCCCTGGCAACAACTTCCAATACTATGTTGAATAGGAGTGGTGAGAGAGGACATCCTTGTCTTGTACCAGTTTTCAACAGGAATGCTTCCAGCTTTTGCCCAGTCAATATGATATTGGTTGGATAAGTTTGTCATAAATAGTTTTTATTATTTTGAGATATGTTCCATTAATACCTAGTTTATTGAGAGTTTTTAACAAGAAAAGATGTTTAATTTTATCAAAGGCCTTTTTCTGCATCTATTGAGATAATCATGTGGTTTTTGTCTTTCATTCTGCTTATGTGATAGAATATGTTTTTTGATTTGTGTATGTTGAACCAGCCTTGCATCCCAGGGATGAAGCCAACTTGATCCTGGTGGATAAGTTTTTTGATGTGCTGCTGAATTCGGTTTGCCAGTATTTTATTGAGGATTTTCCCATTGATACTCATCGGAGATACTGGCCTGAAGTGTCCTTTTTTTGTTGTGTCTCTTCCTGATTTTGTTATCAGGATGATGCTGGCTTCATAAAATGAGTTAGGGAGGCATCCCTCCTTTTCAATCGCTTGTAATAGTATCTGAGGAAATGGTACCAGCTCCTCTTTGTATTTCTGGTAGGACTCAGCTGTGAATCCATCTGGTCCTGGACTTTCTTTGGTTGGTAGGCTATTAATTACAGCCTCAATTTCAGAACTTGTTATTGGTCTATTCAGGGATTCCACTTCTTCTTGGTCTAGTCTTAATTGAGCGGGGGGGGGGGGGGGGAAGTGCCCAGGAATTTAACCATTTCTTCTAGAGTTTCTAGTTTATTATGTAGAGGTGTTTATAGTATTCTCTGATGGTAGTTTGTATTTCTGTGGGGTCAGTAGGGATATCCCCTTTATCATTTTTTATTGTGTCTATTTGATTCTTCTCTCTTTTCTTCTTTATTAGTCTAGCTAGCAGTCTGTCTATTTTGTTAATTTTTTCAAAAAACTAGCTCCTGACCTCATTGATTTTTTTTTCGAGGTTTTTTTGGGTCTCTATCTCCTTTAATTCTTGTCTGATCTTAGTTATTTCTAGTCTTCTGCCAGCTTTTGGATTAGTTTGTTCTTGCCTCTGTAACTCTTTTAATTGTGATGTTAGGGTGTCAGCTTGAGATCTTCAAGCTTTCTGATAGGGCCATTTAGTGCTATAAACTTCCCTCTTAACACTGCTTTAGTTGTGTCCCAGAGATTCTGGTAGGTTGTCTCTTTGTTCTTGTTGGTTTCAAAGAACTTCTTGGTTTCTGCATTAATTTCATTATTTACCCAGGAGTTATTCAGGAGCAGGTTGTTTAATTTCCATGTAATTGTGTGGTTTTGAGTGAGTTTCTTAATCCTGCGTTCTAATTTCATTGCACTGTAGTCTGAGATGCTGTTATGATTCCAGTTATTTTGCATTTGCTAAGGAGTGTTTTATTTCCAATTATGTGGTCGATTTTAGAATAAGTGCCAAGTGGCATTGCAAAGAATGTATATTCTGTTGATTTTGCAGATGTCTACTAGGTCCAGTTGATCCAGAGCTGAATATCCTTATTAATTTTCTGTCTCATTGATCTAATACTGACAGTGGGGTGTTAAAGTCTTCCACTGTTATTGTCTGGGAGTATAGCTCTCTTTGTAGGTCTCTAAAAACTTGTTTTATGAATCTGGGTGCTCTTGTATTGGGTGCATATATATTTAGAATAGTTAGCTCTTCTTGTTGAATTGTTCCCTTTACCATTATGTAATGCCCTTGTCTTTTTTGATCTTTGTTGGTTTAAAGTCTGTTTTGTCAGAGACTAGGATTGCAACCCCTGCTTATTTTTTGCTTTCCATTTGCTTGATAAATTTTCCTCCATCCCTTTATTTTGAGCCTATGTGTGTCTTTGCACATGAGATGGGTCTCCTGAATACAGCACACTGATGGGTCTTGACTCTATCCAATTTGCCAGTCTGTGTCTTTTTAATTGGAACATTTAGCTCATTTACATTTAAGGTTAGTATCATAATGTGTGAATTTGACCCTATCATCATGCTGCTGTTTGGTTATTTTGTACACTAGTTGTTGCAGTTTCTTCATAATGTCATTGATCTTTATATTTTGATGTGTTTTTGCAGTGGCTGCTACTGGCTTTTCCTTTCCATGTTTAGTGCTTCCTTCAGGAGCTCTTGCAGGGCAGGCCTGGTGACAACAAAATTCCTCAGCATTTGCTTGTCTGGAAAGGATTTTATTTCTCCTTCACTTATGAAGCGAGTTTGACTGGATATGAAATTCTAGGTTGAATTTTTTTTTCTTTAAGAATGTTGAATATTGGCCCGCAATCTTTTCTGACATGTAGAGTTTCTGCTGAGAGGTCTGCTGTTAGTCTGATGGGCTTCCCTTTGTAGGTGACCTGGCCTTTCTCGCCTTTCTCTCTGGCTGCCCTTAACAATTTTCCTTCATTTTAATCTTCAATCTGATGAATATGTGTCTTGGGGAGTATCTTATTATGATTTTCTTATGGAGTATCTTAATGATGTTGCCTGTATTTCCTGAATTTGCATGTTGGCAGTCTTGCTAGGTTGAGGAAATTCTCCTGGATAATATCCTGAAGTGTGTTTTCCAGCTTGTTTCCATTCTCTCCATCTCCTTCTTGTACTCCAATCAATTGCAGGTTTGGTCTGCTTATGAAGTCCCATATTTCTTGGAAGCTTTGTTCATTCCTTTTCATTCTTTTTTCTCTAATCTTATCTGCATGCCTTATTCCAGGAAGGTGGTCTTCAGACTCTGACATCCTTTCTTCCACTTGTTTGATTCAGCGATTGATACGTGTGTACGCTTCAGGAAGTTCTTGGGCTGTGTTTTTCAGCTCCCTCACATTGTTTATGCTCCTCTCTAAACTGGTTATTCTAGTTAGCAATTCCTCTAACATTTTATCAAGGTTCTTAGCTTCTTTGTATTGGGTTAGAACATGCTCCTTTAGATCTGTGTAGTTTTTTATTACCCATCTTTTGAAACCTACTTCTGTCAATTTGTCCATCTGATCCTCCCTCCAGTTCTGTGACCTTGATGGAGAAACATTGAAATCATTTGGAGGAGCAAAGACAGTCTGACCTTTTGGATTTTTAGCATTGTTTCATTGATATTTTCTCAACTTCTTGAGTTTGTCTAGTTTTGGTCTTTGAGGCTGCTAGCCCTTGGACAGGGTTTTTGTGGAGACTTGTTGTTGTTGTTGACGCTGTTGTTGTTGCTTTCTGTTGTTTGTTTTTCTTTCAGTGTTTAGGTCCCTCTTCTGTAGGGCTGCTGCCATTTGCTGGGGGTTCACTTCAGGACCTATTTATCTGGTTCACTCTTGTGCCTGGAGATGTTACTCAAAGAGGCTGGAGAACAGCAAAGTTGAGTGCCTGCTTCTTCTGGGACTTCTGACCTTGAGGGGCACCAGCCTGATGCCAGTAGGAACACTCCTGTATAGGGTGTCTGAAAACCTCTAATTGAAGAGTCTCACCCAGTTGGGTGGCATGGGGAACAGGACCTGTTGAACACAGTGCCTCACTTGGGGGGAACCCACTTGTCTGGGCTGCCTGGATTCCTCAGAACTACCAAGAGGAAAGGCTAAGTCTGCTGGTCCACAGAGACTGCAGCCATCCCTCCCCATAGGGACTCAGGCCCAGGGAGATTCGGGTTCAGTCCCTGAGCCTCTGGCTGGCGTTACTGGAGTTCGGGTAGGGAAGACTTACCCAGTGAGGAAGGATGGGTCAGGGTCTGAAGAGGCACTCTGGCCACAGACTGCCACAGCCAGTGTGTTGGACTGGGAGGGACAAGTCTTGGGACCAAGCTGTCCAGCCTCCCTTTCTCCAGCAGGAGAAAAGCACAGCCTGGGGCTAAGCTCCCTTCTCCTGCCCAGGGAGCTTTGTGTTAGGCAGATGTGAATCCCAGTGCTGTCTCCTGCTCCTCCCCCAAGGAGCTCAAATAGCTTTGACAGCAGGCAGCCACAGCCAGTGCTGGTCACCCCTCCCTCCAGGAGTTCGGTAGGCTTAAGCAGATTCCCTCCAATTGAGAGGCTAAGAGTCTGTGCATTCTTGGGTTGGGACGCTAGTCCCTGGTGGTGTGGGTTCACGAGTGGGATCTTCCAATCGGTGGGTTGCACAGTTCTGTGGAAAAAGCACGCTCACCCATTGCCTCTCTTGGCTGGTGGGAGAGGACTCCCCCATCCCATGGGGCTGTCGTGTGGGCCGCCACACCACACTGTTCTTCTTTCTCTTCGTGGTTCATGCCAGCCTCCTAGTCAGTTCTGATGAGAGAATCTGGATGCTTCGGTTGCTGGTGAAGTATTCACAAGCTTATTATGGTTTTTTTCGATGGCAGCCTCCAAACACTGCTGTTTCTAGTTGGCCATCTTGGCCCTGCCCTGTGTTACTTTTATAATAGGTATTAGTATTTCTTACTGTTATATATATGTAAGAAATAATACAATCATCTATATCTATAGCTAGCTATATAAATATCTACTTCTATTTACATACATATATGTATCTATAAAAATGCATGTATATGCATATATCAGTATGTGTGATATTATTTTATATCTATATATATTAGTTTTTATCTATGGCTCCTGGCTTATGATTCCCATAGCCCTTACTAATAGTCTTTTATTATAATGTTATGGTGCTTTTGGCATCAGGAGCAGACCTCAGAAAACCTTTCACCTACACAAGACAGGACTAAAACATTTTTCCACCTTTCTGATTGAGGGTCATAAGACCTCGTTTCAGAGGAGGTCCTGTCCCATATTCTAGAGGAATTAATGCTGCACAGAGAGGCCAAGAAGAATCTGAACAGATAGGCCTCACTGGGTTTCCCCACTCAGTCTATCAGTATTAGATTGCAACCTTTTTGTCCAATCACATTACTGCATGGTTGTCCATGCTTCAGTCATGCCTATCCAATGAAGTCTTCATAAAAGGCCCAAGAGAACAGGATTTGAAGAGCTTCCAGATAATGAACATGTGTAGGCTCCTGAAGGGTGGCATAGCCAGGCAGAGCATGAAAGGTCTGTGTACCTTCTCTCATACCTTACCCTACGCATCTCTTCATCTGTAGCCTTTGTAACATCCTATATAATAAACCAGCAAATGTAAGCCAGTTTCCCTGAGTTCTGTGAGCCACTTTAGTAAATTAATCAAACCCAAAGAGGAGTTGTGGAAACCTCAACTTGAAGCTGGCTGCTCAGAAGTTCTGGAGGCCCAAACTTGCAACTGGTGTCTGAAAAGGAGACAGTCCTTGTGGAACTGGGCCCTCAACCTGTGGGATCTGACATTATTTTCAGGAAGACGGCATCAGAATTGAATTGAATTGGAAGATACCTAATGGTATCTGCTGCTTGGTGTTGGGAGGAAAAAAACCTCATGCATTTGGTCATAGAAGTCTTCAGTGTAGAATGTTGTGGTGAGACAGCAGAGGAAAAAGTTTGAGTTTTTCCCTCAGAATATATACATATGTACATATAAATATGTGTGTGTATATATACATATCCGTAAGATATAAAATCATAAAATAAAATATTCCTTGACATTGTATTCTATATGATTTGCTTTTCAGTATCCCTCAGAAATAGGAGACATGTATTTTTAAAAACTAATTTATACCCAAAATCTCCAACATAATATTGAAAGAGAAGAACAAAGTTGGAGAACTGACACTACCTGACTTCAAGACTTACTATAAAGCCATATTAATCAAAACAGCCTGGTATTGGCAAAAGAATAGACAAATAGATCAGTGGAACAGAATAGAGGGACCAGAAATAGACCCACATAAATATAGTCAACTGATCTTTGACAAAGGAGCAAAGGCAATACAATGGAGCAAAGATAGTCTTTTCAACAAATGGTGCTGCAACAACTGGATACCCACCTGCAAAAAAATGAATCTAGACACGGACCTTACATCCTTCACAAAAATTAACTCAAAATGAATCATAGAACTATGTGTAAAACATAAAACTGTAAAATTCCTAAAATATAACATAGAGGAAAACCTAGATGACCTTGGGTATGGCGATGACTTTTTAGATAGAAACCAAAGGCATCATCTATGAAATAATTAATAAGCTGAACTTTATTAAAATTAAAAACTTCTGCTCTACAAAAGAAAATGTCAAGAGAATGAGATGACAAGCGTGAAAGAAAATAATTGAAAAGAGCACATCTGAAAAAGGACTATTATCCAAAGTTAACAAAGAACTCTTAAATCTCAACAACAAGAAAACAACCAGCACAATTAACAATTGGGTCAAAGACCTAAACACCTCACCAAAGAAGATATATAGATGACAAATAAATATATAAAAATATATTTCATATCATATGCTATCAATGAAATGCAAATTAAAACATTAACGAAATACCATCCCACACCTGGAAGGGCCAAAATCCAGAGCACTAATGACAACAAATGCTGGGAAAGATGTGGAGCAACAGGAACCCTCATTCGCTGCTGGTGGGAAAGGTAAATCTGGGGCCACTTTGGAATACAGTTTGGCAGTTTCTTAAAAAACTAAGCATAATCTTACCATAGGATTCAGTAATCAAGCTCCTTGGTTTCTACCCAAAGGAGTTGAAAACTTATAAGTCACACAAAAATCTGCACATAGATGTTTATTAGCTTTATTCATAATTGCCAAAGCTTGGAAGTAACCAAGATGTGTCATTCAGCATATAAACTGATAAGTAAAAGAACAAACAAACAAAAAATCTGTGGTACATGCAGAAAATAGAACACCATTCAGCGCAAGAAAGAAATGAGTTACTAAGCCATGAAAAGACATGGAAGAAACTTAAATGCATATTATTAACTGGAGGGAGCCAATCTGAAAAGCTTACATGCCGTGTGATTTCAACTAGATGATATTGTGGAAAAGACAACATTATGGAAACAGTGAAAAGATCAGTGGTTGCCAGGGGCTGAGGGGTGGAGGTGAAGGGATGGAGCATAGATGATTTTGGGGGCAGTAAAACTACTCTGTATAATACTATAATGGTGGATACATGCCATTATACATTTGTTTAAACCCATGGAATACAACACCAAAAGTAAACCCTAAAGTAAACTATGAGCTTCTAGTAATTATGTGTCAATGAATGTTTATCAATTGTAGCAGACTGTAATTCTGGGAGGGAATATATATATAATGGGGAGACTATCCATGCTTGAGAGCAGGGGTTGTATGGGAAATCTCTGTACCTTGCTGTCAATTTATCTGCAAACCCTAAACTTCTCTTTAAAAAACCTTTCTTTAAAATAAAACAACAAGGACAAAAATATTTATTTTTATTTTTTTGAGACAGCCTTGCCCTGTTGCCCAGGCTGGAGTGCAGTGGTGCGATCTCGTCTCACTACAACCTCTGTCTCCCAGGTTCAAGTGATTCTCCTGCCTCAGCCTCCCAAGTAGCTGGGATTACAGACACGTACCACCATGCCAGGCTAATTTTCATATTTTTAGTAGAGACGGGGTTTCACCATAATGGCCAGGCTGGTCTCGAACTCTCGACCTCTGGTGATCTGCCTATGTTGGCCTCCCAAAGTGCTGGGATTACAGGCGTGAGTAATCATGCCTTGCCAACCAAAAGATTTATATAATCATCTTGTCTATAAAAAGAAAAGGGGGGGGGTCAATAGTTCAGATCTGTCATACTACAGTCTTGTTTAACCATTTAACATTTAGTTCATTTAGTTTTAAGTATTATCTTTTCTTGAAACATTCACCCATGCTGTTTGTTATCCATCATCTCTCCAAGTTTCTTCTTCCTTTATCTTCCTTTCCTGGCCATCAAGAAGTTTACTTTGTCTCTCCTGTCCCTACTGGCAATGGCCTTATGCAGGCCAAGATTATTCATCTTTGGAATACTGCAATAATATTCTAAAAGGTCAGCCTACCTCTGGTCTTGTATTCCTCAAAGCCCTTACCATGACAACCATTTTAAACACTGCTAAGCAAACCCATCACTTCCCTGCTTAAAATCTTCTAGTGACTATAAAATGCATGCAGGTCAAGCTGCTCCACTAAACATAGACTATCTGCCTGGCCCTTAGTCTCATCTTTCACAGTTTTATATTCTGAAATTTGTGGCTCCAGAAGCCCTGAATTGCTTGCATTCTACCCTCTTTCCTTTATGTACCATCCTCTCCCATGCTTTCTCCTCTGCCTAAAAAGCTCTCCCTCACTTATTCACTTCAACTGGCTAACTCCTACACATCTAAAACTCTACCACTCATAGCTGATAATCTTAGTGGTCTTTCCCACAGAGCCCAGAAGCAGCATGAGTATCCTCCCGACACTACCCATCAGTTGACTGGAGCTGGTAACACAGATAAAACACACTTGTCTTTACTGATCTAAATTACTGCTTTTCTTCATTTATATGATATACTAGCAAAGGCTTGGTTCCAATAAGTTTGTTAAAAATAACTAAGGATACTTAAATGCTGGATTGAATAACTGAGCTGGTTTGATCATTAATCATTGCAAGCATATGAGAGGTTATTATACCCTATAGAACCATGAGCCATCAGAATAAGAGATTCAAAGTTAAAAAAAACAAAACAAAACAAAAAAACAAAAACAAAAAAAAACAGTGGCCATTTGTCCTTTCTAACTGAATCCTTCAGAGCAGGACCCACAATGTTATGAATATGTTCCAGTATCAGGTATGAAGTGCTCTACAAATGCTTTCAGAGAGAACACAAGCCAAACTAACGTTTCAAAATAATGGCAGAAAGTAAACTAGAATTGAGTAAAATCATTCAGAAATTCTCAACAAATTCAGGAGTAAGTGAAAAAAATGTGGAAGGCAACAATCTACTTTTATTGTACATTGCAAAACTTTCTAGGAATCTTAAACTTGAGATCCAGAAAATGGCATTTAAGGAGAATAGGGCAATACATGCTCAGTTTATAGTCAGTCTCTTCCCACATGTGACCTCTCATGGTCATTGCTTGGTCATAACTCTGATGATTGAGGACTACTTAGTTTTGACCTCCTAAGGCCTTTAGATACAAACACACCAACAGCTGTTCGGGTTAACAGAAGCCCTATTAAGAAGTGACATTAAATGTTTCCCCCTAAAGAAACAAAGTCTACAGCATTTTCTGTGACAAACAGAGAAATAATTTTGATGATTAAACAAACTCTATTCAAACATATCATAGTATTTTCTTTCTTTTTTCCTTTTCTCCCCTTTTGTGAATAGCAAGGCAAATTAATGATTTTTCAGTCTGTGCTTGTGATGATGATGTAACTGATTTTCTCAGTTGATCCCATGTGTGTAATTTTAGCAAAGTTGGAAAATCCAAATATGTATTAGCATAAATCAATGGGATACAGAGCACTTCATTTCAATATGCAATGTTTAGAAAGATATGCACCAAATTAAAATCAAGAGTTATCTAACGGTGACAGAATTATAGGTTATTTTTAGTTCTCTTTTTTTGTTTATAATTTGAAATGTTTCTATAAAAATTTATTCAAATTAATTATTCTTGAAGTGTTCATCTCCCAGTTAGAAAACCTAACTGGGATGCCTACTTTTATGTGTCATCTCTACTGGGCCGTGGGGTGCTCAGATATTTGCTTAAACATGATTCTGGATGTGTCTGTGAGGGTGTTTTTGGATGAGATTAATGTTTGAATTGGTAGACTGAGTAAAGCAGACAGCCCTTCCTCATGCAATCAATCCAAGACCAGAAGAGAACAGCTTGAGCTGGAACTGGTCATTTCTGACCTTCAGACTCAGACTGAAATATCAGCCCTTGTTGAGTCTCAAGCCTTCAGGCCTGCTGGCTTTGAGACTAGAACTTACACCATGGGCTCTCCTGGGTCTCCAGCCTACCAACTGCAGATCTTGGGACTTGTCAGCCTTCATCATCACATGAGCTAATTCCTTATTTTACATATTAAGATATATGTGTGTGTGTGTGTGTATATATATACACACACACTATATATACTATAGTATATATAGTGTATGTATATAGTATATATATATAGTGTATACATACATAGTATATACTATAGTATATATAGTGTGTGTATATATATATAATCTTGTTGGTTCTGTTTCTCCAGAGAACCCTGACTAATTATTACAGGTCTAAATTTATTCTGTTATTATTTTATATGCAAATGACTATCCCAAGGCATTTATCAACATATATGAAACAACTCACATTAGCAACAATTTGGTCTTTAGCTTACTGTAATCATTTAACCTCTCTACACTAATTACCATATTTACCACTAACACTAGTACCACATTTACCACTAAATATCTAATTAAACATCTTTATTTTAGTTTAATTAATTTTTTTTTGTTTGAGATGGAGTCTCGCTCTGTCACCCAGGCTGGAGTGCAGTGGCATGATCTTGGTTCTCTGCAAGCTCCACATCCTGGGTTCAAGGATACTCTGTAATGCAAGTTGTTCTCTCACATTCTGGAGGCTTACATTTGGTTTTATAAAATCACATGTATTTGATTTTAAAAGGCATGGCTATATTATAGTAAATGTTAGTATACTGAAGATGTGATTATACCTTATATCATATATGAACTTTATCTGGTGACTCCAAGAACTGGTCTTCTGAGTGGGAGACTTTCTGTTCTGGGTAAGTGCACTAGTAAAAGAGGCTACAAAATGAAATTCGTATTGCTTAAAATATATAGATAAGTAGGTAGACAGCTGATTAGATGGATGCATGAATGCACAGACAGACTCACAGACTGCTACTAGTAAGATAGTTACTTGGATGACTAGAAGAATAAAAGTATGTAGGAAAGAGAGAAGTCACAAGTTGGAAAAATAGGTTTTCTAGGTGCTCTGCTGTGACATTTAAAAAAGCATGTTTAAAGGGTAGGATGTGAAGACAGGCTGAAAGGAAATCCCTAACAAAAGCTCTACCAATCCCCTACTTTTTAGCTAGCACATTATGTGAAATCCTATTCTTAGGACACGGCTTTAAATTGAACATACACTTCCACTTGCATTGTTGATGGACATACATTTCTGCTATTTGAGATCCCAAGGCAGTCAAGGGATGGAGTTAGAGCAGTTTTACACATTCTTAATTCTTTTTTTTTCTTTTAGTTTCGGTTCCGGTGGCACTGCCTTTAGCACACACCAATTTTGTCCATGCACATTGTAGGCAGATAGTGAGAAGTTGAGAGTCTTATGTGTCATGTCTACTGTCTTAAACTGGTCTGTCATTATAAAATTATAATCCCAGTTTACTACTATTCAAAGGCAGAGAACAGAACTTCATGACATGATTGGTGGTATATCAAATGTTTTATTAATCACATAATGATTATAATTAACTCATGCCAGCCCTAGCTAAATGGCCCAATCTTTTTTCTTTATCTTTATAGTGCTACCAGAATTCTGCATGCTTTTCATAGAGTATTTAAATCTCTCTTGAACTCATTTGCTCATCTACAAAATGGGAAAATATAACTCACAGTCACTCCTTATATCATATGGTAACTTTTTAAAAATGCTATTTTTATAAATTTTTTAAGTTTAATTTCTCTATGCCAACCTTATCGACAATCTTCTACTGTAAAATCAGGACAACTGATTAATATAGTTAATTACCTCAAAAATTTAATTCCGATATTTACTTATTGTTCAGATTTTGAGATAACCAACAAGAACCAAAAATCAAAGCCTGAGACTAATTTGGGAATTTTGTGTGCTATACTGTCTTTCTTTCAATCATACACTAAGGATCCATTATATGCCAGGAAATGCCCACTGTTGGGCTTACAGAGATAATTTCTTAAAAAGTTAATAGGCACATTGACATTGCTCAAACTCGTTAATAATCAGAGATGAAAATTAAAATGGCAATACAATATCATCTGATGCTTGTTGGACTTGTAAAACATCAGAACGCTAAAGAATGCTAAGTAATGATGGATATTCAGACAGAGAAATTTCATCCAGGCCACTGAGAATATAGACTGGAGCAGCCACAATGGGGACTAATTTGGTAATACTTATTCAAATTAAATATATGCATAACCTACGATCCAGGAGTTCTGAATTGAGCATGTAATAAAAATGCGTAAGCCAAAGAAATTCTCACATAGGCGGATAAGGAGATACTGAACCACGTTCACCACAGCATTGCTTGGGATAGAAGGGGGTTAGATGAAAAGTTATAAGGCAGAAAAATTGTGGTGGATGCACAACATTCAATATTCTGCAACAGTCAGAATGCATAGATCAGATCAATACTTAGCAATACAGGTAATCTTCAGGGTATAGTACTCAGTGACTATGCAAGAAAGAGTAATCTATTGAGGGAAACTAGAATAGGTGACCTCAACATCTGCCTCTTTGACAAGAAAATTATTTTTGAGCTAAAAGCAATTAAGAAGCAGCAAATGGAGGGAAAATTTTCCCTATCCTCCTGCTTTTCTGCCTAAGAGCAGGATATAAATTCTCCTTTACTGGAGACAAGTCTAAACTCTTACCGGCCCAGAGACAGCACCAGAAGAATCCGCAAACAAACTTACTCTATTTTCCACCCATATATTTACCTTCCCACAGTTTCCCAGCTTTGGAAGCCTAAAATAATTTTCCTTTGCCCTGTCATTTCCCCACAAATTTATTTTTTGTTGAAGGTGCTCTACAAGCCAGAGTTCCAAACCACCACTTCGAGTTACACTTCCATGGGGTTTATCCCATATGATGAGCACTGCTCTTAATAAACATGTTTGTTTCCGTCTTATTAATCTATCTTTTGTTATAGGGATCCATCCCAACGAAGAATTCATGAGGGTTGAGGGGGAAATTTTTTTGTTCCCTACAATACATATTGTATACACTACATGTATATTGTATAAAAATATACAATAGGAGAATAAAAATGTACAGATTGGTAATGGGAAACATAAAACACATTAAGTGCAATAAATTATAACAATGGTATAATGGAATTATTCAGGGCAAAGAGTGAAAATACAAAGCCAGAGTTAGTGACTGTAGTGAGGACAAGGGAGGCTGAGTCCAAGGAGAAGAGCAGGAAATACTTCGTGGAGGATGTGGAGGATATACCCCTTGGGCAAGTCTGTGTATTCTACTGTTAGCTTTCTTCCTGGTTTTGGGTGACTTACTTTAGACTACTTTAGGCTCTAGAACTTTCTGTATAATAATCATGAGCAACTACATAGGTTCTGCGTGATATTTATGGATGAGGTTTTGGGATAATAGGAAAAAATCATGTGCTTCAGGAAAAATCCGACCTGGGCTTGGAGATCGGCTCCACCGTCTATTACATGATGAAATGCATCTTAAACCATCTGAGCCTCAAAATATCTGAACTTCAGCTCTTTCATTTTTAAAGGAAGTCCCCACAGAGTCTCCATGAGAATAAAATGCGATCACATATGTCAAGTGACTAGCAAAGTGTCTGGAAAATAATAAGCCTTCAGTAACTCTTAGCCCCTCTGTGATTCCGCTTCCAAAATAGATAGCACGTAGGCAGTTTATGTTATTATAGCATATAAAGGGAAAGAAAACTTTTTACTAGGCAATATTGAGGAGCAAATTTTTGGAAGCTAGCTGGTTATAAATTTCTTAAAAATGTAATAAATTTTAGTTTTATGAAAACTTGTTTTCTAATCAGCTGAATTGTGGATTTTTTTTTTCACTCCTGTGTAATTTCCTGCTAAACAAAATATGCTGGCTTTTTGATTTGGGAGGTTAATGAAAACTGATTTATTAAAAATCTCCTTCTCTGTAAATCTCAATTTTTGGTACCACCCTGTCCCTCAAATCTGCCACAGCCATAGAATTAATTCCCGTGTCTCCATTCTGGGCTATATTGAGTATTTTACTTAATTTTAAAGTCAGATATTTTTGTGGTTATAATATCCTGCTTTCACACAAGCCGTATTATAAATGCATCACACTTACATTCAATGAAGAGCAGATAATGGAGATCTCTGAATGTGGAACTTATAAGTTCAAAAACAAAGAAAAGGAAGTGTCTCATTTTCCAGACAACTATTCTCCACTCCCTGAAGTTCAAGGATACGTTTAATAAGATAGAAGAGAAATGCTACATTTTTTAAAATCCAAAGACATTTAATTTAAAATGGAAAAAATTGGTGAAAAGAAAAAATTAAGGCTGGGTACAGTGGCTCCTGCCTGTAATCCCAGCACTTTGGGAGGCCTAGGCTGGTGGATCACTTGAGGCAAGGAGTTCATGAGCAGCCTGGCCAACATGGTGAAATCTCTACTAAAAATACAAAAATTATCTGGGCGTGGTGGCATGAGCCTGTAATCTCAACTACTCAGGTGACTGAGGCACGAGAATCACTTGAGCCTGCGAGACAGAGGTTGCAGTGAGCCTAGATCGTGCCACTCCACTCCAACCTGGGTGACCCAGAAAGACTCCATTTCAAAATAGTAATAGTAGTAATAATAAGAAGCAGCCTATAGAAAGACAAAACAACTCAAATTTCTTATTCACCAGAATTATCCTATGCAAATGTGTGGGCCTCTCTGTCCTTTAAATTGCATATGTGTAAAATGGATATAAAACGGTTTATGTTATAGGGTTAGAGGCATTGTAAAGATTACAGGCATTATATGGAGATAATTTACCACACAGTTCATGATATATAGTAATTACTCAAGAAAGTGAAGCTATTATACATTAATTCAACCAATTTTTTGAGCACCTACTAAATGTCAGGTTCTAACCACTGGAGACGTAGCAGTGAATAAAACAGGCAAAAATACTCTATTTTTTATGGATGGTGAGAAGTCCCACGGAGAAAACCAAAGCAACAAAGAAAAGGGAAGCTGCAGTGTGAAGGCTTTGCAATTTTCAACTGTGTGGTCAAGTAGGCTTCAAGGAAAAGGTGACACTTAAAAGAGGCTAAAGGAAACTAGGAATGAGGGAAAGGAAGATGTGCCTTATTAAACGGGCAGCTCCAAATGGCAACTCAGAAGAGTGCTCATCATGTATCCTCATGCCTGGCTTGTCTTTCTGACAGGTCCTACACAAAATGAAACACGAATTCTGCTTGAGAACCCTGGAGCCTCCCCGAATGAGAAAATCTGCAGGTCAAGAAAATAGGGGATTAAAGACTGTGGCCATATCTCCTGCCATTCTATTTCAGCCTATCCCTACTTCATTTCTCATATCAAAATATATATTATCAGCAGGAAAAATTTAATTCTATTACATGTTGCATTAAGATTATTATCATTTTTGTTCCCTCTACTAGAATATCAGGCAGTAAAAAAAATGGTTTCTAGGAAGAGCGATTGCTCATGTAACTCCGTGCTTGGAGATGAAAGATAATTTCAGCTGTGGGTTTGCAGCCAGTCCAAGAACAATCTGGTTGTGAACTGCAATGTGAAAGATAGAAGATTCCTGACAAGATCCTTTCTTTTCTTTACTTCTCTCTTTCTCTCTCTCTCTCCCTCCAATCCCCTGGTACCTCAGTATTGAAGCAGTCTGTCTGTATGAAAATATGAGTGTAAAATATTAAAATAACTATAGAGTTTCAAGAAGGAGATTATAAATACAAATTCTTCGTCAAAAGGCTGTTGCCATTTGTTTTCACGTGTCTTCTGGCCCTTGGCTCAGGAAATCTACTGCCTAAGGGTTTTGCAACTGCAGGAAAAAATGTTCTACAAAACACAAACTTAGAGAAAATGCTTCAAAGGGTGCTGAAGATTGAAATGTACAGATATTTGATGGAAAACTCAGAAAAGATACGTCAAATACCTCAAGAAACAGAGGATAGCCACCATTCTCTTGATCAGTATCATCCTCACCATCCTCAGAGCTGAATACTCGGTTCTAGGCACTGACAATCTACGGGCTCTGAAGAAAAGCTCTGCTAATCTACAACATAGCTGAGACCGCTCTTTAAGTATCTGCACAGGTATAAAACCTTTACAGGGCCGGGCGCGGTGGCTCACGCCTGTAATCTCAGCACTTTGGGAGGCCGAGGCAGGAGGATCACGAGGTCAGGAGATGGAAACCATCCTGGCTAACACGGTGAAACCCCGTCTCTACTAAAAAATATTTAAAAATTAGCCGGGCGTGGTGGCGGGAGCCTGTAGTCCCAGCTACTGGGGAGGTTGAGGCAGGAGAATGGCGTGAACCTGGGAGGCGGAGCTTGCCGTGAGCCGAGATCGCGCCACCGCACTCCAGCCTGGGCGACAGAGGTAGACTACGTCACCAAAAAAAAAAACCGTTACAGGTGAATCAAAATCTTCTGAAGAAAAGCTGTCAGGAAAACACACTTATTGGAGCAGTGCTTTGGGCTTCAGCTAATTAGCTGAAGGAGATGAAGGAGAGGCCAGGGGGTCTAGTCCCTACCATCATCTCTCATATATAAAACTATAGTTTTGTTTTTTTCTCTCTGGCTAAAAATTAATAATGCAGAAAACTCGGGACATAGAAAAAGGTAAAAAAGTAGAAAAGAAACATCTCACTGCTCCCTAAACTTTTATTTTTCTCCATTGATCAAATCAAGGTTTTTCTTAGTCTATCTAGGTGAGATTATTATGATGTATATAAATCATTTTGCCTTTCTCTTGAGTGTTAAACTATGAATATATCAAAATTTATTTTAATGTGTTATTTGTAGTGGCTATACTATATTCTCTTAAATGGACATGTGAAATAATTCATTTAATCATTAACCTTTCATATATAATATAAATAAAAGTATACATTTATGTAAAATACATTTATATTTGTATTTGTATATACTTTATACATGGAAATATATATGGATATATGTTTATATGTGAAAATATAATTTTACATTTAATTTGTCTTATATATACATAAACTATACTTTATATATTATATACTATAAATAACACATATACTAACTATACTATATAACATATATAAACTATACTATATATTATACAATATACTATATTATATAATATAGTATGCTTATGTAGTATACTATATATTATATAATGTATTACCAATTATATATTATATAATATATTACTTATATATAATATGATTACCTATTTTGTGTATATTACCTATTATGTAATATGGAGTATACTTTATACTATATATTATATAAGACTATATTATATATTATATAATTATATTATATTACATAATCATAAAGTATTATATAATACTATTATATATTATATATTATATACTATATTATATAATAGTATATATAATATAATGTAGTATAGTATATATTATATAATATATAGTATATATAGTATTATATATACTATATAGTATTATATATAACATTATATACAACATATAGTATATATAATATATATTATAGTATAATATATACTATATATTATATATAATACTATTCATATTATATATGGTATTATGTATACTATATAGTATTGTTATAATAAGGTATATATTATATACCATATATACTATATAACATACATAATATAGTTATGCTATATAAAATAGTATATATGGTATTATATATTATATATGATATATGCTATATAATATAGTTATAATATAAAATACTATATTATATATTATATAATTATAATTATATAATGCTATATTTTATAATTATATTATAAATAGCATAGTTAATATATACACATATAACTATAGTATAGTTAATATAAACACATATAAATATACTTAAAATTGACTATCTTCAGTCTCATATATAGTTTTAGATGTTTTGCTACTGTGAGGAGACTGAAAATGAGCCATAAATTTTTGTGCAAAAATATTAATTTTTTTAAGTTAATTCCCATAATGGGAATTAATGATTGGAATAAGACTCTTGATCTGTGATGATATTTTTAAAAAGAGTGATAAACAACAACAACAACAAAAAGCCCAACTACAACGGTGGCAGGTGCTCAGAAAGGATGCAGGCTGAGGAACTGTAGCATAGTCCTAGCAGCCCTCCTGGACTGGCAAGGCCAGGCCAGTTGCTGGAGCCCTGGAGATGGGGGGTGGGGAGGCAAGGCAGGATGTCCAGGAGAAAGCACTGAGGCAATATCTGGGACTGTGGTAATATGGAAGAAAAGTAGCTGTTTATTAAGAATTTCAATATTTTTAACAACCAGCAGGGCCAGGCCAGGGCATATTAGATAAAAATCAGAACTGTTCTTGCTATAGAATGCCAAATTACTTTCAGAGAAATTTTAATTTCATACCCTTACCTTTTACACATGAAAGCTTCCATATCATTGTAACCTCATCAGTGTTATATGTTATTGGTTTTTAAGCCTTCTTGAATTATTCTTAGTAAACATTTGAACTTTCCTTTTTTTATATTTTGAATAAAATATATTATTAGCTAATTAACCAAATATTTTTTCATTATTTCTCTCAGATTGTTATTGTTAATAGAGATCAAGCTGAAGGAGACCCAGGGAATTGATCTCAAGCCCTGTAACTTCCCTAGTTCCCTTCAGGCATATATTATTAGGTTCACCATCTATAAAATGAAGATAACAACAGGTCGCCTACACCAGAGTTACATGACCGTGTATATTAAATTGCAAAGTTTTATCCAGTGTGACTGTCAAGAGGAAACTTACTCACTAATTAAGACACCGCAGACCAAAATGGCACAAAAACTGGCAAGATACAAATTTGTCCTTCAGCAAAATTACAGATAAACACATGCCATGGACTTTTATGTAGATTGTAAATAATCAAAATTGGGAACGGAAAACACTCTAACATTAACAACAACAAAACAAAATGAGAACCTACCATATTGCTTTTTTTCTGTGTCACCTGTATAAGCCCATTGCTGCATTCTCATTAATTCTAAGGCTTTAGAACTAAGTTTATTTGCTTTTGTAAGTATACAATCATTTAATCTGCAATGATAGTTTTGTCCTCACTTGGTTCATTATCCCTTGTTTTGCTGTTTCAAACCTTATTGAATTAGCCGAAAACAATCTTGTTTACTCTACTTTTAATGACAATCATTCCGGTGTTCTAACACTATGTTCCATTCTCTCAAATCTGTAACTTATCTGTCTTTAACAATACCTCAATGTTCACTGAAAGTTTTAAATACAATACAATGGGGTAAATTATTTGGGTAAAATTATGAAGAATACTTTATTTTTAATCATATATTTTAATAAATGCCTTTAATAAAATGATGCCCCAAACTATAACTGTGTTTATCTAAAGTAGTTCTAAATCTTGTAGATTAGTTTATGATTATAATCTATAACCTTCTGATAAAGGAGTAACTGCTATGATGCTGCATATAAGTACATTAGTTTTTACTTATTTTTCATTACAAGCAATTAAAATCCATTCCCAAAATTGTCTGCAGGTCTAGAAACCCCATTAGAATACCACTTCCTCAATACAACAAACATGGTAATAGCCACACTATTCTGAAAAAAAAAAAAAAATCCTACCTCTTCTCTAGAAGGTGACTCATAAAAGAAGATTTCAAGACTCAAAGCATGTTTAATGGCCCAAACACACAAGAAATCAGCGCCTGAGTCCCTTCCATAATATATCTGTAAAGTATTTCTCCAACCTATGCTAACACCACTAGAATGACAGATAACTTTTTATCTCCCAAGGAGTGGAAGTTATTTTCTATTTATGGACAAGTTTCATCATTAACATGCTCTTTTACTTTTTTTTTTATATTTTTTTTAGATGGAGTCTTGCTCTGTCGCCCATGCTGGAGGGCAATGGCCTGATCTTGGCTCACTGCAACCTCCTCCTCCCGGGTTCAAGCAATTCTCCTGCCTCAGCCTCCCGAGTAGCTAGGATTACAGGCATGTGCCACCATGCCCAGCTAATTTTTGTATTTCTAGAAGAGCCGGGGTTTCACTATGTTGGCCAGGCTAGTCTCGAACTCCTGACCTAGCAGGTGATCCGCCTACCTCGGCCTTCCAAAGTGCTGGGATTACAGGCATGAGCCATCAGGCCCGGCCAACATGCTCTTACACTGAGCCAAGAAATCACTCTCTGAAGCTTTCAACCATTGGCACTTTGAGGGCAAATATTCTATTGTTTGCCCATCAGAAAATATACAAAAATGGCAATTAGCACAATCAAATTCTTTTTTCCAAGCAAAAAATACCTCAGTTCCCTACATTTCCTCACACATTTTAAATTTGTTGATCTGTACTGTTGGCTTACTATGGATCATTGGTAAATATTAACCTTTGCTTCCTGCCACCTCCTAGTTTCTAAACCTGACACACTGGATCTTCCAGTTCCTACTTGAATTACATTCATTCTATTGCTATCCAATCAGCTTAAAGTATTAAGCTTCTGTGTTACCTTAACATGTCATTTATGAAAGGAGACAAGATTAATAATCTGATAAGGTTAGATTGTCAAATAGCTAGTCATTGCTAAGTACCTAATTTCTCTTGTGAAAGGAAAATAAAATCTTGGGACTCCAAACTCACTATGTTAAAAGGAAGAGTTACACTTGAGAACTGGGTCACACAAAATCTGTCTTCCTTTTCGTATGTAAACAGATAGGTGCAATGATAGAAGGCCACTGTTTCTCCAGGTGGCCCCCCTCCTTTTACATATAACATGTGGATTCAGTGAGTACTAATCAAACCCTCACAAGAAAGTGACCACTTACCTCACTACCTACCCTCCCTATTACTTTCTTTCCTCCTTCTCTCCTGCTTCTTTTCCCCCTCTAAATATTGAAGCCCTCAAACACCTCTTTGGAAAAAGCACAGATCACAGACGCTACTGCAACCTGTGTCTCTTTTTCTCAGTTGCATCCTCAATCTTGGTAAAATAAACCTCTAAATTGATAGAGAGCTGTCTCAGACACTTTCTCCCTTAGCAAGTTAAGAATTAATTATTAAATCTGTTTAGTGCAATTTGTTGGACTGGACTAAAGTCAAGAGATCTGGGTTTTGTTCTGCCTTGTTGGTCCCCAGGTTTCTTATTTGTGAAGTGAGAGTGTTGATGGTCTCTTAAGTTTCTTTTAGGTTTTAACGTCTGTAGAAATGCTGGTGTCTATATGTTGCAGAACAAGAGAACCATCAAACTGCTCTCAACATATGTCAGAAAAATTATGACAGAAAATATTATGAGGGTGGATAACACCTGTATTTCATATGTGAGTTGCTTGAGTGGATTAAAAAATTATAAATGTAAATACAATTATTGGTATAGCAATGATATAGTGGCTGAGTTAGTATACAATAGGTTAATGAAAATAGAAGCAGGAAAGCTGGATTAAATGTGATTATTTGAGTTGTAGTTCTTTCTAACTCTTAAAAAATTTTCTGGCATTTGAACATAAGAACCAAATAGTGGGAAAGATAAAATGATTATCCTTTAAGCAGAGCCTAGAGCAAGGAGAACACATTGGCCATGACTGCTTTCCGGAACATTTTTTCAGGTATAAATATATGCACTGTAAATTAATAGCATTCTCTCTTACCAAAAAGAATATGGGATTCTTTTTTCCCATGTACCATCTAGCATGAAGGCAACACTCATTAGAAGTTGAAAAACAATGAACACCCATTGAGAAGTTTAATTTATGGAAGCACCAATGCTGATGGATCCAAAAGTATGTTCTATGAGATTTAAAATATATGCATTACTCTCAAAACCTAAAAACAATTGCAGAAAATGACAACAAGAATACTTCAAGACCCTGAATAAAGCAATTCTGGCTACTCATTGTGTCTCATTAAAGCACACAAGCTCATATACATGAATATACATGCATAACTTTACACTTCCCAGTTTGTTCTCTGTAAAAGTTACATGGTCTGTGTTTCTGTTCATGGTTTGTTTTCCTCTCTTTATTCCTATTGGGTTCATATAATATTTATTTCATACATTTTCCTAACATTAGAATGCAAAATCTATGGATAACAGTGTTATTTATCAGTTATACTTTATTGATATGGAAGATGACTCAAAGAGTTTGCCATCTATTTCCTTTCTTTCGAATTTCTCAGAGCCCTAATAATTGCTTGGCTTCTAAACTGAAGTGCCAAGCACCTTTTGCAAAAACCTTACAGTCTCTCTTAAACTATGAAAACTCTTTCCACACAAACGCCAGACTCAAGAGGAGAAGCCAATCGATAGGGCACATGTGCATCCTCTCCCTGCTCATGTCTCTGAAAAAAATCAAATAGACCCCCCCACCTCAAAACACGATAATTAAGTGGTATAAAAGTAGCAATTTCATCTAGGAAGGCTTTTAGCTGGTTTGCTTTTGTGTGTTTTTGAAGCACGGTGGGAGAAGTGGTAGCACCATTATGAATGCTTAGAGAATATTTGCACCAAAGCCATGTGCTTACCTATCTGTGCAAACAAGGAAAGAAAATTGAGGTAGTAAAACCTGTAAACTAAGACAGAAATGGGACCCTATGAGATACATTACAGGAGCTGAGCACAAAGGACTGAACAGGATCAACGGCTTCATTTGCTAGGCACTGGAGTTTAATGAATGATTTGGAAGGATACTCAAGCCATGGGACAATACAAAACTTACAGGCACCCTGTAGATCATAGAATATGTGCGAAGACCATTTCTGTAAGACAAGGATAGAAAGTTCCTTGCTGTATAGTAATGCATTGTTCTGCAGTCAGGCCAATAATAGGTGATTAGATAACCATCTCTCAGTTGCTACGTCAGCACTCAAACTAACTGAAGTAGAGTGTCCTCTCCCCTCAAAACACTGGTTTTTCAAGTAACAGACACCTAGACCTAGGGATTTTAAATGCATTGCTTTTGATTTCATATAACTTGGTTGGGTAGTGAAAACTAAGTATATATAACTTGAATTTTTCTTGGAGTTTTTCTTATATTTCTGATTGATTTCTTATGAAAAGTGACCTTAAAGGGCACCCACATTCTCCCCAAGGCAGAGCTTGTTATTAATACATTATTGGGGCTCAGTCAGAAGAACTCCAAGAGTTGCTCCCTCTATTTTGTTAAGTTCTCTATATCAGCTTCTATGCGCACCTTTATGTAAGGACTCACCGTGCAGGCCAAATGTTCCTTTCTCTAGATAGATTATAAGCATCTGGATAAATTTGCATTAGAAATTCAATTAACTTTATATTAAAAGGTCAATTAACTTGGCCATGATAGAGATTGTTTTTAATTACTTTTTCTTGTAGGGCTTCTCTTCTTGTCCAAGCACAAGTGACACTATCAAATGATAGTCTCATTGCCTGTTGGTTGCCTGAAACTCATATCCAAAACACACAGGAAATAATTGTCTTGGTTAAATGAATTAATAAGACATTCTTTAGACAATTCATAAGTATTATAATTTTGGGGACTTAAAGTATCCGTAACCAATAACAAAGTATTTTAGCTTAAATACCCTCCATGGTATTGTTCATGACAATCCCCTTCATTGTCTGTCTTTGTTGGTTTCTATTTTCTTGGTGCAAGATGATAATAAAGTAAAATGATTTTAAGGATTACTTCTTATTACACTATATCACAGTGTATTTCCAGAAAAATTAACAAATAATGACATTACAATCAACGATCTCTGTCAGGCATGGTGGCTTATGCCTGTAATCTCAGCACTTTGGGAGGCTGAGGCAGGCAAATCACTCAAGGTTAGGAGTTCGAGACCAGCCTGACCAACACGGCGAAACCCCATCTCTACTAAAAAATACAAAAATTAGCCTGGTGTGGTGGCGGGTTCCTATAATCCCAGCTACTTGGGAGGCTGAGGCAGGGAGAATTGCTTGAACCTGGGAGTCAGAGGTTGCAGTGAGCCAAGATCGTGCCACTGCACTCTAGCCTGGGCAAGAGAGTGAGACTTCATCTCAAAAAACAAACAAAAAAAACCACAAAAAATTAGTGATCTCATTTCATTAGAGTTATCTTTGTGTTAATATGAGCCACAATTCAACTCATTCATGAGGCACTAGAACACTTATACTTAAGAGGTTCAAGGGATTACCACTTGGCATTAAGTTACAAGTGACAATAGGGTCCACTTGATATCAAATTGTAACCATTATTGAACTATCACTCAGGCAAAATAAAATAACTAAAGATAAATATATCAATAATATATCTACATATTTCATACATAATAATGCATTAACCCAAACTTCCAGATGAGTAGCAACTTAAAAATGAAGCAAACACTGTTCAGGAGTTGATATGAGGAAAAGTCTTGAGATGAAACTTATTTCACTTTTGCAGAAGAGAATAACCTTCACCCTCCAGGAGCAATAAGATGTCCTAAGCACTTTGTAAATGCTACCTATATCACTCTCACTACAACCTTATGAGATAACATTAATTGTTCTCATTTTACTGATGTTTCAGCCAAGATCATACAGTTCATTGGGGGCCGAGTTATCTGTGTTCATCTACCTTTCCAGACTTTCAATTTTCCCCTAGAATGAAAATGCTGGATCTAAAAGTAATGAGGCTATAAAATGCCTGTAAAAGGGTGCTTAGGGCTGGGTGTGGTGGCTCACGCTTATAATCCCAGCACTTTGGGAGGCCAAGGTGAGTGGATTATGAGGTCAGGAGTTCAAGACCAGCTTGGCCAAGATGGTGAAACCCTCATCTCTATTAAAAACACAAAATTTAGCCAGGTGTGGTGGTTGGCGCCTGTAATCCCAGCTACTCAGGATGCTGAGACAGGACAATTGCTTGAACTCGGGAGGTGGAGGTCGCACTGAGCCAAGATTGCACCACTGCACACTCCAGCCTGGCGACAGACTGAGACTCCGTCAAAACAAAAAACAAAACAAAAAAAAACCGGGGGGTGCTTAGGAGTGTTCTGAATGCTAGAGGTAATTCTAAGCATTCAGTTTTGGAACTAAGAGGAAGGGAACAGATTAGGCCCATGCCACTCAAAGAATGTGTCCACAAGAGTGTAAATTAACTCTGTCATTGAGCACAATTTTTCCCCATGGTGAGACTTTCTCAATGAAAAAAGCTATGCATCAGTTTATATTCCAGTGCATATTTCTGATCTTCACATGGGCAAATAACAGTTTGAAAAGCAGTAACCAGTCCATGAACAAGGCTTTAAGTGGCACAAGCTTAAGAAGCTTCTTATGAGATTTTCCTTTTCTGTGAGTATTTTAATCATTTTGGATAAGAGTTACCCTTAAAGTTATCCTATTTGATTATTTGATTTTTCATTTATCAAAAGAATAAGTCACATCCCTTATTCACAATAGAGATAGTAATGAAGGTTAGTGTCCTATACCCTGTAAATCTCTGGGGGCATTAATGTTAGTTGAAGTAATATTGCTAGTTTTAATAGGCTGATCTCTTCCAACAGCAAAAAAAAAAAAAAGAAAGAAAAAGAAACCTTTCTTAAAAAATGAACAATATTGTCATCACACAGCATAATGTTTGAAGTGAAATATAAACTTTAAAAATATATTATTCGTACCTGCACCTCCGCCTATGCTTAGAATCTTAATTTCTGATTTTGTGTCTCCAATCCTGAAAGAAAAAAAATTATGTAGTTTTAGAAAAATGTGTTAGGTGCTTTGTGAAATCTGATTATCTAGTCTAGTTGAAGAGAACAGACTAAAAATACAATGAACGAAAACTAGGCCAACATGAAAGTTCCCAATTATACCAGTTATATTGCCATCTTTAGAGTATATTTCAAAATACAGGTTTTATTCATTAACAATCTTGAACTGGGAGACTTGGAAATGGCATTATGTACATCTCAGAGGTAGAAAATGCCATTTGTTTGAATATTGTTTGGAGAACAAGAATAGAAAAAGTGGAGTTTCGAGTCTGGTAATATAATAAGCCACCCATCGTAGATAGGGGAAAGGCTCAGGTGGTTCCCACTATCTATAATGTCTGCCTTCTTTCCTCCCCTACCCCCTTTTTTTTTTTTTACCTTACTTTTAATGAACAAATGTTTATTAAACATGTATTATGTGTATTCTATCCTAGGCATTAAAAAAACAGATATCACTTTGCTCTCAAAATGAAATGTGAGACAATAAAGCCCTGAATTATGACTCAGGTACTAGAAATAGAATGAAGTAGATAGATTGGGAAATAAGCCAGTAGGACTTGCTGTTAGACTGATGTGAAGACGTAAGAAAAAAAAAATATGGGTGCACAATGACTTCCCTGTTTCAGGCTTGGATGACTGGGAAAAGGGTGATGCCAAAAAGGAAGCTGAGAAATATAGTTTGGTAACAAGCTTATGTTTTTGTCAGGGCTTTTTAAAAAAATAAATAAGAATTCGGCAAACATTTGAATTTGCAAGATTTAAGCTAGGAGAAGAGAAATCGGGGCCAGGGATGTATTCTGGAGAATCATCATCATAAAGTAATAGTCAATGCTAGAAGAGTAGATTCCATCACCCAAAGTTACTGCAGAGTTAGAGTAGTAGTGGATGGTGATCCAATATCAACTTCTAAAGATAACTGGATTGTGAAGAATACACAAAGAAGACAGAGAAGAAAAGAAAGCACAGAGAAGTACTAGAGTAACTGGAGGCAGAGAAAGCCCTTAGTCGTAGCAAAAGCAGCAGAGTGTACTACTTAAAAAAGGAAAAATCTACATCGAATTTGGCAATATGAGTGTCTTTAATAATAGCAGTTTTTTTTAAGTTCATTCATGTTTTTAATATAAAGTTTGAAGTAATAATTTTAATAATTCCTAGAACATTGTTAGGTGCTATGGGGTTTAGATAGTGATTTTTTTTCTTTTTTGTTTTCTGGTTTTTCTTTCTTTCTTTCTTTCTTTTTTTTAATTATACTTTAAGTTCTAGGGTACATGTGCATAACATGCAGGTTTGTTACATATGTATACATGTGCCATGCTGGTGTGCTGCACCCATCAACTCGTCAGCACCCATCAACTCGTCATTTACATCAGGTATAACTCCCAATGCAACCCCTCCCCCCTCCCCCCTCCCCGTGATAGGCCCCGGTGTGTGATGTTCCCCTTCCCGAGTCCAAGTGATCTCATTGTTCAGTTCCCACCTGTGAGTGAGAACATGCGGTGTTTGGTTTTCTGTTCTTGCGATAGTTTGCTGAGAATGATGGTTTCCAGCTGCATCCATGTCCCTACAAAGGCCACAAACTCATCCTTTTTTATGGCTGCATAGTATTCCGTGGTGTATATGTGCCACATTTTCTTAATCCAGTCTGTCACTGATGGACATTTGGGTTGATTCCAAGTCTTTGCTGTTGTGAATAGTGCCGCAATAAACATACGTGTGCATGTGACTTTATAGCAGCATGATTTATAATCCTTTGGGTATATCCCCAGTAATGGGATGGCTGGGTCATATGGTACATCTAGTTCTAGATCCTTGAGGAATCGCCATACTGTTTTCCATAATGGTTGAACTAGTTTACAATCCCACCAACAGTGTAAAAGTGTTCCTATTTCTCTACATCCTTTCCACCACCTGTTGTTTTCTGACTTTTTAATGATTGCCATTCTAACTGGTGTGAGATGGTATCTCATTGTGGTTTTGATTTGCATTTCTCTGATGGCCAGTGATGATGAGCATTTTTTCATGTGTCTGTTGGCTGTATGAATGTCCTCTTTTGAGAAAAAGAAGACTGAGGACTGCAGTCAGATGGCAATGGGATTAAAAGTGAGCTCAAAAATGAGGAAGCAGATCTGGAGTCTGTTGAAAAAGGATGAAAGAGAGAAGGATAAGAGATGACTGCTACAGGGGAACCATGAAGGGAAAAGGATGGTGTTTGTTTCTTTGGACTGTGGGATGGTAAACAAACCTGTGTTTTGTCTTCATTGCAAAAGCTTGCACAGTCACAGGATGGGAACAAAAGTTGAAGTAAGGTTCTAAAGGAATCTTGCAAAGTCTAGGGTCAAGAACACCTATAAATGAGTTGCCTTTTTCAGTTCTAATTATCCTCCAGTTCATAATCCTGCATCCTAACATATCCATTTCTATCTTAACCTTTTGTTCATTCTTTAAAATGCTTACATCTATGACAGCATAGGGAGGCTATGAAGCAGAGGACCCAAGTTGAAATCCCAGGTTACTGATACGTTACCTTGAGCAAGTTATTTGACATTTCTGTGAGATAAGATAATAATATCACCTCTCTTGTAGGATTATTAGTAACTGTTTCTAATTCATGGAGAAATTGTGAGGATTCAATTATTTAATTCATGTAAAGCTCTTAGAAATGTAACTGCACATGACAAGCACTCCACATATATTAGCAATTATTATGATTCTAGGCACATGTAAGTGACTTATGTGAATCACCTCTTTGAATCCTTAAAATTCCTCTATGAGTTAGATACTATCATTCATCCCATTTCACATATTATAATGACAGCAAATAATTATTGAAAACTTACTATTTTCTAGCCAAGGATTTAAAAGTTTTATATGCAACACCAATAACCAAGTTTACTATTTATAGTTATATACTATAATTTTTCCTGCCACCAAGCCCTGCCCCACCATCTACCCCCAAATAGGGAATTGAAGAATTCCTCCATAGGGAAACAAATCATCTCAGTAATAAAGTTAACATGATTTTATATCTGAGGATCACCCAGGAAAGAGCTGAGGCCACACTCAATTATTCAGTGAGCTACTCACTCAACAAACCCTGCCCTGACTTACACAAAGAGAAACTGACTTCCTTTTAGTGCCTCATTATTTGATTGAACAGAAAACCAAGGCTTATTAGGCTGTCGAACATAAGAAACAGAGACTGAAAGAGGCAGAGAGAGCAGAGGAACATTTTGTAATGAATAAGAAGGTATTACATCTGATAATGATGAAAAGAATGCTATAGAAAACATTCTTGGAAATTAAAAATATAATAGTAAAATATTAATAGATAGGCTGAAAGAGAAAGTCGTAGCAAACTGGAAATACAAGAAAATTAGGTAATCAATCCAGGAAGTATTTGATGAGTAAAAGTTTCAGAAAAATAAAACAGAGGGGAGGAATGATTACCAAAGTTCCTCATAACTGAAGGGTCTGAATCTCAACTGAATTAGCCCAGGGAGTACCCACAAAATGGGTGAAAAGGAACCATTTCACAACTCACTATTTTAAAATTTCAGAGTACTAGAGATCAGATTCTAAAAAGTTCAAAATAGTGAAAACAAAACACATAATGTAAAAGTTATTCCACAAGCCAAGGATGAGAATTTTGAGTAGCATTTGATTTCTTTTTTTCTCTTGTATGAGACAGGGTCTCACTCTGTCATCTAGACTGAGTGCAATGTTACAATCATGTCTCACTGAAGCCTTGATCTCCCGGACTTAAGCAATCTTCCCACTTCAGCCTCTGGAGTAGCCAGTGCTACAGGTGCACGCCACCTTGTTCAGCTAATTTTTTTACTTTTTCTGTAGAGATGGGATCTTGCTGTGTTGCCTAGGCTTGTCTCAAACTCCTGGGCTCAAGTAATCCTCCCACCTCAGCCTCCCAAAGTGCTGAGATTACATGCACGAACCAACACACCTGGCCAGTATTTTATTTGTTAACAGCAATTCTGGTATCTAAAAGACAATGTAAAAGTACCTTTAGATCTATGATACAAAACTGTTTTCAGTATACAGTTCTATATCCAGTCAAACTGTCTAACGATGAACATAGAACCAAGGGATTTTTAAACATACAAAGTCTCAAAAAGTTTACCTCTCATTCACTATTAAAGCTTTTAAAGAATTAGTTCAGGAAACAAAGGACTGAGGAAACAAATGAAAGGCATGAGATACAGAATCAGGGAGTTAAATACTTGAGAAAGAAAATGATTCTCAGAAAATGAAATAAACTCCCTCCTTAACAGTTGTATAGCAGGCCAAAGCAGATCTTCCTAAACTGAAAAAAAGAACAGAGGGCTTCAGAAAAGTTGTTCCCTTGGGGTAAAATAAACAGATTCCTTGATATGTTTGCATATATTGAGATGAGATTAGTATATCTGCTTCGGAATCAAAGTAGTAATAGGTACATAGAGAACTAAGAAAAGAAACCAAAATTAAGGCAATAGTCAACTCTAGGGAAAACAAAAAGTTGTACATAAAAGGAAATGTAAGCATAGTCTAATATATTGCTCAATTATTAATAATATGTACATAGGCAAAATAACATAAACACTCAAATTATTTAACCAAAATTTTGACTAAATATGGTGACATGAAAGGGTGGGAAATATGCATGCTAATTAGCTATTTTAATACAGCAAAATGAAGAAACAGAAAAATAACATGTTATTTTGAATTATGAAAGAAAATTCCATAAATAACTAAAAGATTTCAAAGTGCTGAAAGTGGTTGCTTCTGGAGAGTGAGAATCAAGAATGGAGTGGGTGGGATTTGTTATAGGCCCCACCCACTTTAGAACCATTTGATTGTTTTTAGAACCATTTGATGTTTTAAAATATGAGCATGTCTTGCTTTAATAAAATGTTAATATGCTCGCTCCACACTCAATTAGCACAGTGAGCCACCAACTCAACAAACCCTGCCCTAACATACACAAAGCATATCCTAATCACGTTTTGGTACTTCATAACTCATAGACAACTTTAAGCAACAATTTTAAAGGTTCTTCAGCTAAATCTTATTTCAAACACTACCTTCAGGAAAAAATTACTTTTTAAATAAATGACACTGAGTTTGATCATTCCTAACTATATACTATTGTTAAAAGACACACAGTGTGCCCTTAAAAATTCTTCAGTCTTTCACAGATTTTATAATATTTCCAGTTAGATTTAAACTTTGAAGATAAGGAAGGGGTCATTCATCTTTTATTACGTTATCTCCATCCACAGCACCTCTTCAAACCAAACTCTGTATGGCTGAAGAAAACCAAAAATCTGGTAAGCTACAGACATGAGCAATACTTTTGGTACTGGAAAAGAATTGAGAAATTAACTCATTACCTTTAACTTTAGAAGTGAGCAAAGAAACCCAAAGAGGTTAACTATAATTAGTTCCTAGATAAGAAGTTATCTGTATTTGCCATCTGCTTTGATGTTTGGCATCCTTATCCTATTATATATTAATTTTTAATATATAGTATCCTATTTTTTGAAAGCTAACATTTAAAATCTGAATCATGTTAAATAGAAAGGGAAATAAAATTTTATATACATCTAATAATGCCTGCTCTGGTCAGACATAGGTGAAAGAATTTCAGGCCTACAATAGAGAAATTCAGCAAAAGATAAAATACCACTTTCCTTTGCTGTTTGCAAATTGGATCCATAGTCATTTCTTCCCAGTTTTCCATTATTATTTCCTGAAGCAGAGTGAGTTACAACAAATCACCCCTAGATAGGTGATTTGATTATCTTTAGCATGTGGAATCTGTTACTCTCATAATGCTTATCAGCTCTGGCACAAATTGAACACATTAATCACCCCAAAAAAGAACTCTGCAAGAAGGAGAGGAACCAGTGAGTTTCACTGATAATGAGAAAATGGTTCTTTTTTTAAGGAACACATTGCTAATATTAAGTTGAAAGAAAAAGACAATTTTGGGGAAGAGAGTGATAACTATAACAATGGACAAGAAAAATGAATTTAAATGGATATTATGAGAACTGAGGGACTCAATCCTCAGGGCAAATCGTACTTTGGCAACTATTTATATTTGATTCTGATGAAAAGCATACCAGACTCCCTTTGGGCCTTTTTTGGGATGTAAAATTTGGAGAAGGGCTGAAAAGTCTGAGTTCGAAGATTAGCATCTTATCTTTTTCCAAATGAACATGGATTTATGCCTTCAAATGGTTAACACTTATCTCTATGCAGCTGGAAATACAGCACAAATGGGAGCCTTTGAGTGTTTAAAGCAAATGTGGAACCAAAGCACTGCAGGAGAAAGGCAGAGCAGGGCAGCGAGGAGGGGGACGAGGGGGAGTTGCTATCAGTAACTCGCCCTTATCCCCGTGCCCAGCCTGCGAGGCTGAGCTAGACCCATCTATCACTGACGCACAGCGAGTCTCAGGCTTGTCCCTTTGACAACAACGTCCCTTTTGTTACCTTGCTATTATGCCTGGCAGCTTCTTGTCCATGAATTCCTGCATGCACTGGTGTTCCGTGGAATGGCTGAGAAACCTCCGGAAAGATTCAACATATCTCCCGTGGTCAGAAAACAAGCTCCTCATGGAAGATGCCATGTTTGGTTTTCTGAGAAAGACAGAGTGGGAAGCAAGGTTTAACTTCCCCTCCTTCTCTTCCCAGTTCCTTCATTCTTTCCCCACCCCCACCAGTTTCTATCCAAAAACAAAAAAACGCTAGGCTTGTTTTGAATTTAACATGCACCAAAGGCTGGCGTGCAGAGCTCATTGCTGACTCAATGTTTGAACAGCACTTTGCACTGATACTTTAACCCCTACACGGTTGTTTTATAAGAAATAGAAGTACTAAAGCAAGGCTGTAAATACACTGCTAAAACTTTTCAAACTCCTGATGTTGAAAGGTCATAAAAACAGACTGTATTCAAATCACTTCCTGTTTTGTCAGCAGAGCCGCAAGTAAGTTCCAAGTGTGAAAGTGACTGTTCAAAGTGGCAAACGCAGGATGAAAAGGACAGCTACACAGCACTCTCAGAAATCTACAGCAGTGAAATCTTTGACGAAAGACTGTCATCTGCCTCTGGGCTTTCTACAGGATTGTTTTGGCCTTGACATCCCTCAGCACTTAAATTTTCAATTTATCTGCTGCATTTCTTCAAATGCTGATTTGTGGTAACTCAAATTATCTTAAGAGGAAGTCACCAAGGAGGAGCCCAAGAACTCGTAGCTAGAAGCTGTCAGAAGCTGCATTTAGGGGATTGAGAGTGGTGAGAGAAGTCTTGGAGCAAGAGTGCAGGACACCAGGGTAAAAGCCCAGTCCGTAGAATCCTTCCCTAAGCACTTTGAACACGACGAGGTCAAAGACAGTTCGCTTGGCTGGTTGAGCCTTTGGAAACCCAGTGGTGTCACCCACCAGAAGACCCAAAGCTTCAGAGTACTCACACACAGTCTTTCTCCTGGGAAGTGGTCTTTAAGAAGGTATCTAATTCTTTATCTAATACTGAGTTGTTAATAATAGCATCCAACTCATGGAGGAGTTGTGAGGATCAAATGAGTTAACTCATTATAAGTCTCTTAGAAATATGTCTGCTTAAACCGTCCCCTTCTAATTGAGTTCCCAAACTGTCCTCTAAGCATTCAAAACACTCCCCAACTCCCTTTGTTTTCTGTTTGTTTGTTTGTTTGTTTTTGTTTTTTGAGACGGAGTCTCGCTCTGTCGCCCAACCTGGAGTGCAATGGTGCGATCTCCGCTGACTGCAACCTCTGCCTCCTGGGCTGAAGTGATTCTCCTGTCTCAGCCTCCCGAATAACTGGGATTATAGGCGCCCGCCACCACGCCTGGCTAATTTTTATATTTTTAGTAGAGACGGGGTTTCACCATGTTGGCCAGGCTTGAACTCTTGACCTCAAATGATCCACTCACCTTGGCCTCCCAAAGTGCTGGGGGTTACAGGCATGAGCCACCATGCCCAGCCCCCAATCCCCTCCCCCAACTCTCTTTTATAAGTATGTTTTGTTCTCACTATTCTTAGAGCCAGTGCTTTTACCCTAGGGGAAAATGGAACATCTGGATAGGCAGATTGCCGTGGATGACTCTGTCCTTAATGAACTGTGTGACTTTGGCTGAAATATAAGCTGCAGTTTGCTCATCAGTAAAATGGGAACAACGAATTTTATCTCATAGGGTTGTAGTGAGAATAATATAACTAATGTTTAAAAAGTGCAAGCCAGTCCTTTCTCCAAAAATAATAATAATAATAATAATAAAATAACAAAAACCATCGTCACTTTATTCATGGAAGTTGAAATTTGAGTTTCATATCATTTTCACATGTCATGAAATGCTATCATTCTTTGAATTTAACCATTTAAAAACATAAAATTTATTGGTAGCTCATGGGCTGCACAAAACAGGTGGGTAGGGCTGGGTTCGGCCACAGGCCCTATTTGGTCAAGCCCTGATTTAGCTCCTCTGCCCTTCACTCATCCTTGGAAAAGGTCTTTGCTAGTTCTCTACTCACATCTCTATCCAGCCAGCCTTCCGTTTCCTCAGATTGACTCTGACAAACTTTTGCTTGTATTACCATCTTCCATTTTTCTCTTTAGAGCTCAACCCAAATCATTCATTCATTCATGTTTACATCTATCTGTTTTTGTTTCATTTTAACCCAAACCAAAAATGGCCAATAATGTATTCATCTATTGAATAAATGTTCAGTAAGAGTTGCTGTTGGCTATTCTGCTGAGGAATACTCCTGACATGACTTTCTCTTGGAAAACTGCTGCTAAGACCTCCCTTAACTGAAACTTGGTCTTCTGAGACTATCACCTCCCTTGTCTGCTGTCAGATATTCTCCAACAGAGCCTGCTCTTCATGTGGATCCCATTGAGGACTTCCTTTCTATTCCCACTGTTTCCACCCTACTTGAGATTCTCTTTATTTTTCACTTATTGTGCTATTTAAAAAAAAAAAAAAAAAAAAAAAAAAAAAAAAAAAACTTGTAAGTTCAAGGGTACATGTGCAGATTTGTTGCATAGGTAAATATGTTTCATGGGGGCTTGTTTTACAGATTATTTCACCACCCAGGTATTAAGCCTAGTACCCATTAGTTATTTTTCCTGATTCTCTCCCTCTTCCCACACTCCACCTCCAATAGGCCCAGTGTGTGTTTTTCCCATCTAATGTTTCCATATTTTCTCATTATTTAGCTCCCACTCATAAGTGAGAATATGCAGTATTTGGTTTTCTGTTCCTGCATTAGTTTGCTAAGGATAATGGCCTCCAGTTCCATCCATGTCCCCACAAAGGACATGATCTCATCCTTTTTTATGGCTGCTTAGTATTCCATGATATACATACATCACATTTTCTTTGTCCAGTCTGTCATTGATGAGCATTTAGGTTGATTCCATGTATTTGTTATTGCATATAGTGTTGCAATAAACATTCACATACATGTGTGTTTATAACAGAACAATTTATATTCCTTTGGGTATAATATACCCAGTAATGGGATTGCTGGGTTGAATGGGATTTCTGTCTTTAGGTCTTTGAAGAATCGCCACACTGTCTTCCACAATGGTTGAACTAACACTCCCACCAACGGGGTATAAGTGTTTCCTTTTCTCAACAACTTTGCCAGCACCTGTTATTTTTTTACTTTTTCATAATAGCCACTGTGACCGGTGTGAGGTGGTATCTCATTGTAGTTTTTATTTGCATTTCTCTAATGATAAGTGATGTTGAACTTTTTGTTCATATGATTGTTGGCTGCATATATGTCTTCTTTTGAAAAGTATCTATTCATGTCCTCTATCCACTTTTAATGTTTTTTTTTCTTGTAAATTTACTTAAGTTCCTTATAGATGATGGATACTAGACCTTTATCAGGTGCATAGTTTGCAAAAATTTTCTCCCATTCTATCAGTTGTTTATTCCTGTTCATAGTTTTCTTTTGCTGTAGAGACGATCCTTAGTGTAATTAGTTCTCATTTGTCAACTTTTGCTTTTGGTGTCTTCATCATGAAATCTTTGTCCATGTGTATGTCCTGCATGGTATTGCCTAGGTTGTCTTACAGGGTTTCTATAGTTTTGCGTTTTATATTTAAGTCTTTAATCCATCTTAAGTTAATTTTTATATATGGTATAATGAAGGGGTGCAGTTTCAACCTTCTGCATTTGGCTGGCCAGTTATCCTCTACTGTGCTATTTTTTTAATTGGGTTTCCTGCTTTAGGAATCACACAGATCCTAACCAATTTTATTGCCACTGCCAACTTCATGTTTTTTTTTTAAAGTTTGGATAAAGACAGTCTTTTCTTTCTCTCATAATATTTAGTCTCCCCACTGACCCCCAAGTCAAGTACAAGATCCACTCTGCAGTTCCCCCAATAATTATCCAGAATTGTGTCTCATTTTATCTCTAGTTTTGCATTTATATCCCCTTCAAATTGTGCTGCTTCTCTGGATACGTTCCTATGCTTTTTTGCCTACAGCCTCTCTTCATAATAGTTCCTTCTGTAACATGCTGCTTCCTTTCTTACCACATCCATTGAAAAATTTTCTATTCTTCATATGCTACCACTTTCATATATCCTTCCATATTTCCCTCAAAATAATCAGCACTCATGCTCATAATTTCTGATATTCTTGCAAGCATTCATCCTTGTGTTACTGTTGTTTAATATATTTGCCTTAACTCCCCTGCTTGTCCCCATGTGACTTAGCTCATAAAGACAGGAACTGAGTCACAGCCACTTCCCCGATGTGTTGCCCAAAGTAGACTTTCAGTTCTTTTTTAAATAATTAAGAATGTGCTTGAACATTTACACTCTTGAGATGTTCTCTGCTATCAGATGTCCTCCATCCTTTTCATTATTGAGTAGCTCTATATGTTACCAATAACACCAGAATTCCATTCCTTGAACACTTACTATGTGCCAGAAATTGTATGGACCTTATAAAATTTAATGTAGTATTTACTCTTTGTAGTACCTCCATCAACTTCCCCCTATTACAAATGAGAAAACCTAGTTTCTGAGAGATTAAGCTACCTAACCAAAAACTGCAGGACTGGTGTTGAATTGTAGGTCTGTCAAATCCCAGGACTAGCGCTCTCACAAAAATCTTTATATTCAGCCAAAACCTGCTGCCCTGTAATTCTTAGATAGTACTCCTATTTCTGGTTGCTTAAACTAAACAGAAGTAATCCAGTTCTGTCTCCATATAACAACCATTAAAAAACTTGAAATCAACCATCAGGACAACCTTACTCCCCAAGGTGTCTCTTTCATAGCTCCTAATTATTTCTTCTGCAATATAGCGTTATATAATTTGTTACTCTAGCCCCTCCTTAGGAAATACTCTAGTTTGTCTGGGTTTCTTTAAAAGGTGATGTTTGAAAATAAACACAATATACCCAAAGCTACCTAAAAAGTGGAGATTTATTTTCCAGGCTTACACTAGTGTTTCCCAAAGTTCCGCCCAACTCAACTTCTTTCAGATTTTACTCTGCAAAAAAAAGGGTTCCACAGTCAAATAATTTTAAAAGTGCTGAACTGAGTAGCTTCCTCTGGATATTTATAATGCACATTAGTATATTAAAGATTCATAAAACCTTTGTCACATGTCCTCTTCAGATGCAAATATATCATGGCTACGACATTTCTCTGATTAGTCTTGCAGTCCCTCAAAAGACAAAAAAAAAAAGAGGAAATCTTGTTGCTTTCAGCATGATTTGTGTTTGATTAAGTGCTGGTTTCAGCAATCACAACTTCCTTTTAAAATTGCATATAGAATATCTGTTTCATAATCCATACTGCATCTGGAATTTCCTTCTAGCTGGCTGGTTAGAATTACCGAATCTTGAAAATCTTTTTTTCCCTTTTTTTTTTTTTTTTGGAAAATTGAAGCAACAATCTAGCACATCTATCATTTGCCATGACTTTTCAAAAGTTACCAGCAGTGACATCAGTATTGCTTTTATAAGTTCTTTCAGCACACTGAAATGTAATTTTTTTAGACTTTAAATTATTGCCTAATTTAAAATTCTTATTTATTTTCTTACCTATTTTGGGCATCCATCCCCTATTACATATCAATTATTAAGCTGTTACTGTGTCAAAGTGCCTTATATACTTCTAACACTCTGGGGGATGGAACTATTGATACCATCAAGTGAGACTCAGAGCAGATAAATAGTATAAGACCTCATAACTCCTAAGAGAAGAGCCTGGGTTCAAATTAATGTTTGATTCCAAGGCTCATTTAAAAAAATTATGCCATATTACCTCTCACCTTTCTGTGTCTTTCCAACATGAAGATTATTTTCCATGTTACAGAAGATAGGAGCAAAGAAAAAGTGGAATAATTCTGTGTTCTTTCTATCACCTTTTAATAGAACACCATCTTTGCTAGGTCAAAAAACAAAGGCTTTCCCTTGTTCATTCTTCTTCCTCTGTATGTGGTACACCAAAAAATAAACAAATGAACAAAAGAGGAGAAAAAACAATAGCAAAGTCTTCAGGACCCATTTTCTTTTACACAGCATTGTTCAGATATTTCTGTTCATCCTGGTCTTTAGTCTTCCGAACACCATACTCATTGGTCTAGCTTCTTATTCTTATGTCCGATCATCTAAATAGCACAATACATAGTAGGTATATGTTAACAGCAATATTGCTAAAATATGTTAGTCAAATAGGTCAAAGAATCCCATTTTCTTTTCACTTGACAAGAATGGAGGAAGACAGTATTTTATACAAATTGATTGATTTACTTGATCTGCTAGCTTATTTGAAATTTATCAGGAAGATTGATCCAACTGTGGTCTCAAAAGGAGGATTGGAATTATAGCACATAAAATTTTAGAGCTTGATTAGACTGGGAACTTCAGTCAAATATAGTAGGCATCAGGAATCTTACATTCCGCAGGAGACTTAGGTAAGTTTCTCATAAACATGGAAATAAGAAGCAAGAAAATTGAATGCTATACAAGCCTTGCCTCTTACTAGGTAAATCTGCTCTAAACTTTTTTTTCCATATATAAAAAAAATGTGGAAAGACGAGAGGTGAGATGATCTTTAAGCTTTCTTGAAGTTTTAGTTAAATGCCTTCCATCTTTTAAAAAGATAAGTTTTTGTGGGCTTGTGAAACTAAAAGTAGTTGTATATATATTCATAGCTAGTAGAGCCACTGTATCTAAAGATTGTCAATAAATCATAAATGATAACCTAAAGATGGTCTCTGGGTAAGATGCCCCTTCACTTTATGGTATTAGGCAAATTTACCAATGTGAGTTGCTTAAGGTCACACAGTTGGTAATAATGCCATATATCTTGTTACTATTAATGACTTAGTTGTTTCAATTACACTTTATTAATGTGGAGTTTATGATAGTTTTGTTTTAATTACCTTAAAACAAGAAAGGCCCAAAATACCCAATCAGGGACAAACCAAACTGTCTTATGATGCAGATGAAATACTTGGATGATAATTAATTGAGAAGGAAGAGAGAAGATGGACAGACAAATCCTGTTAAAAGACAGAGTAATCCCGTGAAATTCTAGAGATATAAAGCTTATATGAAATATTTAGGATGTGGCCGGGCGCGGTGGCTCAAGCCTGTAATCCCAGCACTTTGGGAGGCCGAGGCGGGTGGATCACGAGGTCAGGAGATCGAGACTATCCTGGCTAACATGGTGAAACCCCGTCTCTACTAAAAATACAAAAAACTAGCCGGGCGTGGTGGCGGGCGCCTGTAGTCTCAGCTACTTGGGAGGCTGAGGCGGGAGAATGGCGTGAACCCAGGAGGCGGAGCTTGCAGTGAGCCGAGATCACGCCACTGCGCTCCAGCCTGGGAGACACAGCGAGACTCCGTCTCAAAAAAAAAAAAAAAAAAAAAAAAAAAAAAGAAATATTTAGGACGTGAACAAAGAATAAGGCACAACAAAAAAGAGTCTGTGAACTAACTTTCCATTTAATAATAAAAAAAATTTTTAAGTCACCTTGAAAGTACTAGATCTCCTCTCAAAGGTAAAGGTCAGTAAGTATTTAGAACCTGGAAAATTAGCAAGAACTGGACAGCTATCAAAACAAAAAAGCAAACAAAACTACAATAATACAATTTGTGAAATGAGATTTTGCCTCACTGCCCTTATAGAGGGATTGTGGTAAGCAAACTTCTCTGGCATCTGGTGAAGAAGTATGTGCTCAATATACCAAAAAAATATAGTCTATGAAACCTCAGCACTAGAACATTCTCCTGGGCTAGAACATTCTTATCTGAGATGCCTTGTAATATGATTTGGCTGAGTCCCCACCCAAATCTCATCTTTGATTATAACTCGTACTATCCACATGTCATGGGAGGAGCCCAGTGGGAGGTGACTGAATTATAGGGGCAGGTCTTTCCCATGATCTTCTCATGATAGTGAATGGATCTCTCTAGATCTGATGGTTTTAAAAATGGGAGTTGCCCTGCACAAGTTCTCTCTCTGCCTGCTGTCATCCACGTAAGATGTGATTTGTTCCTCTTTGCCTTCTGCCATGGTGGTGAGGCCTCCCCAGCCACGTGGAACCATGAGTCCAACTAAACCTCTTTATTTTGTAAATTTCCCAGTCTTGGGTATGTCTTTATCAGCAGCATGAAAACGGATTAATACACCTTGCTTGGGCATGATCTGAGAACATATGCCAGTGGGGCCCAAAGACTACTTTTTAAAACTTTTAAGCATAATTTTCATATGATAAACTATACAAATCTCAAGGATACAGGTGGAGGAAATTTCATATATGTATATATCCATATAACCATTGCCTAGATCAAGTCTCCTTTCTATAATATTTACATTTCTAGTCTCCTAGAGGATTAGCTCATGTCTGCAATCAACAATACCCTCTCCACCCTGAGACAAACACCATTTGGACTTTAACTTTCCCAGATACGTTTTGCTTGTCTTGACCATCATATGAAAGGGTCATACAGAGTACTATGCATACTCTAGTCTTTTGTGTCTGCCTTCTTTAGCTCTACATAATATGTTTGAAATACACCCATATTTTGTGCATCGGCAGTTCATTCGTGTCAATACACATTCCATTATATAAATATTCCATAATTTTTAAAACCATTTTCTTTTACTTAATTGGGCATTTGCACTCTTTCTTCCAGTTTGGGCTATTAGGAGCAATGCTGGCAGAAACATTTCTGCACCTGTCTTTCATGGATATATGCACTCATTTCTATTATCATGAGTGAAATTGCTGTGTCATAGGACATTTTTTGTATTGCCAGTCACATTTGCTTTACCCTTCTGGGAGTATGTAGCAGTGTCTATATTTTAGTCAACAAATACTGACTGCCTTTTAGATCTTTAACCACTCGTATGGTGGAGCTGATTGTTAGAATTTCAGGAACTTTGTGAGCTGGTTGATATCACATGAGTAGCTAGAAATGAGCCATGGTGGGAGTATTTATGTAACTGAAAACAGGTCTGGATGCTCACTGCTTGCAGAGTCCAAGTAACAGGAGCAATGTCTGGTAGAAAGAAATAGAGACTTTGTTAAACAATATGAGTAAAGTGGAAGTGGCCAGATTCCCATATAAAGCAACCACTTTGATTTTTTGTGGGAAGGCAGGAATTTAAAGAAGGAAAACTTACTAAGGAAGGCAGGCAAGAATTGGCCTGAGTACAGTGTCTGTGTGTCTTGTTCTGGTGGCTATCTTGAGTCCTGGTCCACCTTGATCTCTGGCAGACGTGTTCTCAACAATGGCCAGTTGTTAACTAGTGGCCTTGACATATCTCTAGAATTTTGCAACTGGGTCTTCAGACTTGGTCTGTCTATCTCATGATTAACCCCTGAGACTTCTAAGAAGGCACATACTTGGATACTAGCATCCAGTTTAGATAAATGTGAAGGGAGTATATGGTGAGAAAAAATGGGACATGAAGTATATTTTAAGACTAAGGAAAAAGGCTTCTGCAGTTTGCTGCAAGGTTATATCTTAAAACCCAAGAGAAAGGAAAAAAAAAAGTTTAAAATGCATTTTGAAGTTAAGCTGCCCAGTTACATTTACACCATGAAGACTGGAAAACTCTATGAATCAGGTCTTTAAAAAAAAAATCTCCTTGGGGAGCAGATTGTTAAACAATTAGCAGTGTACTATTGTTTTTAGCCCTGTGATTATTTGCAAAGTGGCTTTGGAGAACTTGAACCTTCTTTTAAACTGGCTGAGTTGTGGTAATACCATACAGGCTACCTTTCTCCTGTCTCTAGCATGAACTTCCTGAAGCGTGTGGCTAATGACTATATGTGGGAACCACCGGAAGGGGTGGTGCCATCTTCCAGCATCTCTTAATTAATTGGTTGTACCCTTGCTATGATCTAGAGACAGAGATATCATTGTTCCTATGTCTACCAGTTACTAGTATGGCATTGGGCAGGTTATTAATGTTCCCTGAGCTTTATTTTCTTACATGTGAAATAGAGATAATAATTCCTACCTCATAAAAATTTGCGAGGATTAAAAGAAATAATGTGTATCAAGTTTTCAACCTAATGCCTGGCATATAATAAACTCTCTGGTGTGAGGTTGACTTCTTTAACTTTCAGTTCCTTCATTTATGGGATGAACACAGTAATGCTGTATTAGTCAGATTTCAATACAAATGGCAAAATCTCTGTCCAGGGTTCCAGAGATAATTTTTAATACGGGTAGCTCATGATAAAGGTGTTGGACCTGAAAAGCAAACAAGGAAGGTGAGCAAGCCCTCAGGACAGCATGCCCTTGCCACCTGTACCACCTGTAGGAGCAGGTGTTATCTGGAGCTCAAGCTGCCTAGTGGGAGGTAGAACAATGGAGGGGATACAAGCACTCTTGAGAATGCTGCCTGAAACACCAGGACATGGGCAGAAGTACTCAGTGTCTCCTCTTCCTGACCCCTCATCTCTACCAATTTTTCCACTTTCCTAAAACTAGCTGAAAACCAATTGGCAAAAAAGCATGAGTGATATAACTTGCAGGATTCAACTTTTTAAAGTACTTAGTAGAGGATGGAAAGGACCAGAATGGTATCTAGCATCAGACAGGCAATAACCAGAACAAGTGCTACTATAGTAAATTAATTTGTTGTGAGAGTGGAAAAAGAAAAAGGAAAAAAAAAAGCATAAAGCAAAATACCAAGACTATATTAAGTACTCACTGAATGCCAGATAAAATAGTGAAAACAAAAGGTGGCTATTATGATAGCTACAGGTCAATGAGGACTAGTACTCATGAACTCTTTAAGAAGACTGCCTTTGTTTGATGAGGGTATTTGACCGAAAACTATTTCTTGGGAATCTATCAGGGTTTTGGGAAACTCATCAGTGGGCACCCGATAATGGTAGGTCATTAGGAGTCCCATGATGATGGGATTCCTTTTCAGATCTGAGAATTTCAGAGCTGTCTGTCCCTTTCTCCTCCTGCGCTCCCAGGGGATCAGGAGATAGATTAACGGGCGACTCCCACTCCTGTTTCTCCATGTTACTCTGCTTACTGACTCCCTGTGTGACTTTGAGCAAGCACTTAATTCAGTTGCCTTGAATTTCTTCAATTGTAGGGAACTAGATGCCATCATTCACTTCCAGTTCTAAAATTCCAAGATTACTTGAGTTTACACCTGTTAATCAGAGACACGGCTCATATTTCAGGCTGGAATTATGGATGTCATTTATGACATTTGGCACTCGATATATCTCATTCTCTGACTCTTTGGTGCCCCTCCTTCCCTAATACAAATTCAAAGCTACTTTGCATTTCTAAGCATAGATTATACTATTGTGATGCACTAACAATTTGGAAAACATAAGGGGATCAAAGTAATTACCCATATGTTCTCAGGCAGTAGAAAATAATTAAAGTCTGTTTATCAACATGGCTAAAAACAAAAGGCATATGTATTCAATGTTTATTTTATTATTTCCTACTTAGGACTCTAAGAGCTGTTGTTGTTACTGTTGTTGCCTTTAGAGACAGGGTCTCCAGGCTGGAGTACAGTGGCACAGTCCTCACACACTGCAGCCTTGAACTCCTGGGCTCAAGCAATCCCCTTGCCTAAGCCTCTTAAGTAGCTGGGACTACAGGCACAAGCCACTATGCCTGGCTTTTTTTTTTTTTTTTTTTTTTTTTTTTTTGTAGAGTTGGGAAGTCTCACTGTGTTGCCCAGTCTGGTCTTGAACTCCTGGCCTCAAGCAATCCTGCTGCATTGGCCTCCCAAAGCAGTTGTTTTTAAATGTAATCAATGCCAATAAAAGTAGTAGCTCTTCTACCAGGATGCATGGGGTGTCAGTCTCTTCAAGTAGCTCAAAGATCATCTCTGGCAAAATACATTTCAGAGTTATCAATTTGGCACATATTTTGTGCCGTCGAGTGAAATTTGCAGTTAATAAACACAAATTTATGGTTAAAAACAGAGGCGTAATGTTCCCAAAAGTGTATTTAAAGCCTTTCTGCTCTACTACTCCAAATTAATACTTCCACTGGTGCAGTTCTAGCAGTAGTGAAACGCAGATTGGGTCAGAGATGGTGAGAGTTTATGGAGATTAACTCAATAATTTTTGAAAATTTGCTTTTCGATAATTCTGAATTGATTTGTGGATTATCTTGTCTCCAAAACTCCATACTACTAAAACAAAACAAAACAAAACAAAAACAAAAAAAGGGAAGAAAAGACAATTGTTTAAAGTACAGTGATTTTTGTCTCTCACAAATGTATGCTCTGTTTTATATTGTGTTTCTAGTTATGGTGCCTAATGAAATTAGTTGAAATGTTGGCAGGCCAGGTCTCACTAACACAGGCCTCCATAGCAACTGTTTAAGTACTGGCTGAGTGGTTAAGTTAAATATTAAAAGCCGGTACCCTTACATAACTGCTGGAATGTAACAAACACCCACCAGGAGTTTTGCTTAGGCCTTTCCTGGGCCTTAAAACATGACAAAATAACAAAGGAACTCTTAACAGAATCTACTTAGGATTAAACAAGTTTTACTGTGGGTCTGAAGCAACTCCCCAGGCCTCCACAAACAAGTTTATTGGAGGTCTGTGGGAACTCCGGGAACCTACATGATTTAGCAGGAGACAAGATAAGGGTAATCACACCAGTACCTGAACTCATTTACATAAAGTAAATTTACCGAGGCTCCAGAGAAAGGTTTTTAGGACTCAGGCCTTAGGTACAGATTAAAAGAAGGTAATCACTTACATCATTAGATGAATGCACACTTACATGTAGACATACAGCTCAGAAGGTATATAAGCTTTGGAAAACTTTGTCATTTTGAGTTGGTCTGGTGATCCAGGCCTTCTCCCTGTAACTGGTTACGGAAATAAAAACTCTTTTTATTTTCTCCCCAATTCATCTGCATCTTGTTATTGGTCCGCAAGAAATAGCTGCCCTACCCTGAGTTTGGACCAGGAACAAAATGTCAAAGTTGATTACAACTTTTCACAGTACATATTTGGTCTTTTACTAGTCAGATAAACAATGAAAAGCTCATGTTTTTCATAATATTGCTGCTAGAATCATTTTTCTAAGTTTCATTTTTATCACCATTTTATCTCTAGTCAGGATAGGAAATTAATGCATATTGGAATTTAATTTGTTTGGGGAATTCATTCATTTCATTTAATTTGTTTTAAAATACTAACTGCAATCGGTATTGAAAGGAGATATAGCTCAAACTTCTTAATAGCCATATCCAGGGAGACTTCCATAGTGAAAATGTGAGCCGAAAGTAGATATTGATGATATTCAAGAAAATAATTTCAGTAAATTTCAAATGAGCCAAAATCATGTATGAAAATTCAACTTGGAATTAGAATTCAAAGCAAGATCTCCATGAATACAGGGTGTTGCACCTGCTGCTAGGTGGCAGACAGAGGGAAGAATAAATGAGCTCCAGCTTTTGAAAAATTTAATTAAAAATTATATCAAACCTGGGATTCTCCTGAAAGAATTTGTTCTTACTTTAATAAAAGTTGTTTCTCATGGAGAAGCAATTTTAATTTTTGACCAGGGTTGCAATTCTGTGCTGAAAATGACCTTTCTATGAGATCTTGTTCATTTTTGCAAACACAATATATCCTCCCTGCCCTTAGGACCTTCCTTTAGCACCCAGACAGGACAGCATTTGCCAAAATAATGATAGGAATGCTCTGAAGACAATAGCTCTTCTCTAAATTTTATTACTATAAGTACAGTACGGCAAAAATCCAGACCACAGGCAATACTGAGGTAAGAGGCAAATCACATCTGCTGCTCAGATAAAACATTTTCATTTCCAATTTTTAAATTCCGAGAGAGAACCAGAGCAGATCAGTGGCTTTCCAGGGTTAAAGGCTGTGGGAGGGTGAGCTACAAAAGAACAGCAAGAGGGAGTCTGTATGGAGAGATGGCACCATTCTACATTCTGAACATGATTGTGGTGAGGGACTAATTGGCTAAGTTGGCTGGAGTTCCTGGGTCAATAGGGACCTCCCTAAGGGGACTTTCCTCTAAGCCAAAATGAGTCATAGCTGCCAGCTAAGGGATTGAAACTTCAACCAATCAAAGAAGACTTTCCCCTAAGCCAAAATGAGTCACAGCTGCAAGCTAGGGGATTGAAACTTCAACCAATCATATAGGGAGTTTAAGCTCTGGGATGCAGCCTGATGTTTTTAACCAATCAGGCCCGCCAATCCACAAGTGGATAGAAAATAAGCTAATTCTATAGGACAAAAAAAGGAAAAAAGGAGGGATCCTAAGCGGATATAAGCATAAGACACCCAACCCAGAAAGGGCTAGCCTTCCAGGGAACACATGGAAACTGCTTTCGCTTTCGTTTTACCTTCGTTTTCACTTTGATAAATCTTGCCGCCCTGCATACTCTTTGGATCCGCTTGTTTCTCTCATGGAGCTATAACATTCGCTGCTGCAGTCGGCTTCATTCCTTGAAGCCGGTGAGACCACGAACTAGAAAAGACCTTCAATCGGGAGAAGACTTCTCGTCTCAGTGGCATTTGTCAAAACTCCTAGAACTGTACACCAAAAAGAATGGATTTTACTGTATGTAAATTTTAAAAAATAAACAAATTAACATTGTCAACTTGGACACTTTGAAAAAGTGTGTCAGTTTTGCTTTAGGTTAGACAGGCTCATCAGGAGGCTTGATGTTTAACCTGTCCCCTCCACCTCCCTAATTCCTTCTTCCCACCTCTCCTCAGTTTCTCACTTCCTTAAATTTTTCTAGGATTTCCTCACTTCTCTTCCTTTGCACACACACCAAAACAAACAAACAAACAAACAAAACAAACAGAGAAACACCAACTTGGAGAGCCAAGGCCTCAGATTAATCATGGTGATTAAAGAATTCACACCTGAGAAGGAATGTTCCAAAAGTCAGGAAAATGTGCTGATGGAAAAGGATCATAGGGAAAGTGTGTGTGGGTGGGAGAGGGGCATGCTTTCACTCTTTTATTTTTATTATTCTTTTATTTTATTATTTTTTTATTTTCCCTGTGAGTATAAACAGAGGAAAGAAGAGGAGGATATTATAATAATCATATCTTATATTTGTAAACCGTGTTATGGTTTATAGTCATCTTCAATTAACTTCTTTAATACTCCATCAACCTGCATTGCCCGCATTTTCCAGATGAAGAGACCATGGCCCAGAACAGTGAATTGCCAATGGTCGCGGGACTAGGATGTGAAAGTTTGGCTTGAGGTATGAATTATGCTTTTCACCATGTGTAACCTCTGAGCTAAGAGTTTCTGAAAGAAATGTGTAGGTGGCAGTGTCGAACTTCCAAGTAACAGGAGGCATTAAGAAAGGCATCAAGAGATACTATCTTACTCCTGCACAGACGTTAGTGTGGAAGTGGTGAAAAACGAATGCTAATACACTGCTGGTGGGAATGTAATTTAGTACAACCTCTATGGAAAACAGTGTGGAGATTTCTTAAAGAACTAAAAGTAGCCATACCATGTGATCCAGCAATCCCACTACTGGGCATCTACTCAAAGGAAAAGAAGTCATTATAGCAAAAAGACACCTGCACACATACGTTTTTTAAGCACAATTCACAATTGCAAAGTTATGGAACCAACCTAGGTGCCTATCTCCCAACGATTAGGTAAAGAAAATGTGGTATATATACACTGTGGAATACTACTCAGCCATAAGAAAAAAAAACAAAGTAATGTCCTGCAGCAACTTGGATGGAGCTGGAGGTCATTATCCTAAGTGAAGTAACTAAGGAATGGAAAACCAAATACTACATGTTCTCACTTATAAGTTGGAGCTGAGCTATAGGTACACAAAGGCATGCAGTAGTATCATGGACATTGGAGACTCAGAAGTAGGAGGGTCGGTGGGGGGTAAGAGATTAAAAAACTACATACTGCGTACAGTGCACACTACTCAGGTGACAGGCGTGCTACAATCTCAGACTTCACCACTATACAATTTATCCATGTAACCAAAGCCCTCTTGTATCCCAGAAGCTATTGAAATTTTAAAAACATTTAAAAAATAAAGACATCAAGAAATTTTAGGCCGGGTGCAGTGGCTCATGCCTGTAATCTCAACAGTTCAGGAGGCCGAGGCAGGTGGATCACTTGTGGTCAGGAGTTGAAGACCAGCCTGGCCAATATGGTGAAACCGCATCTCTCCTGAAAATACAAAAATTAGCTGGGTGTGGTGGCATGCACCTGTAATCCCAGCTACTTGTGAGGCGGAGGCAGGAGAATCGCTTGAACCCAGGAGGTGGAGGTTGCAGCAAGCCGAGATTGCTCCACTGCACTCCAGCCCCGGCAACAGAGCAAGACTGTCAAAAAAAAAAAAAAAAAAAAAAAAAAAAAAAGAAAGAAAGAAAGAAAAATGGCCTGTTGCTCTTGGGAAATGATAAGAAGTTATAGATGATGGAATGTTGACTGTGAGAGGAAACGTTCATTCTCAGAATCAAAGTCAATAGCCACTGGGTATCTATGTCACTATGTTGCTTCAGAAAAATACAATTTTTAAAGTTATTCCTTGAAATATTTCAGGCTGCTCATTTTTCCTATCTTTCTCATAGTGACTCTGCCTACCTATTACTTCCTCTTTTCTTAGCTACTGTGCTTACCATGTCTTCTATTACTCAGTAACTCAGGGGAGAGATATGAATGGGCTCAAAGCACCAAAGCCCAATAGAGAACAAGACATGAAGCAGAGGTCTCCTCACCACACCTATTCCAGGTGCTGTTTCAGGCTTCTGTTCGGCAAGCAGCTACTAGGTCCACTTCTCCAGGTCGACCCCTGATGCTGAGAGTGAAACAAAGTCATTCAGAGGATTCAAATAAATGCCTTCTCTGCCTAGGTGGGCTAACATCTGTTTCTATTGCTTATAAAGGGGGGTCCTGAATACCACAAGTGTTTTTAAACAATTTTTTTCTGACCGTATTTCTTGGGACCTTTCCATTCTGCAGGTCTCTCAGGAGCCATATGGAGAGGGTAGCGTTAACCCAAGCCAGCAGCTTCCTGGGTTCTCCTTCAACCAGAGCAGATCAACTTAGTTTTCTTATGAAAAAGAATTTCTGCTACACACACAAAAAAAGTCTGGAAACTACACGTGGATGACAGGAAAGAAGTTCTTTTATCTTTCTTGAATTTTTCTAGACTTTCTCTGGATACCAACACAGAACCTTCCAGACCCAAGTCCTCCAGGTTCCCATGGAAGATCTAGTAGTAAAGAGTCCAAGCAGCTGCCTGCTATCTCCTCAGCAGCCAGAGCTGGTCCTGCTTCTCTTTGTTACCTGGGTCCTGGAGACTGGGGCTGATTTCTGCCACTTCTTAGCCGTCTCATCTTGGACAAATACCTTACTTCTACTGAACTTAAATTCTTCTCTCTGTAAAAATAGAACATGAATAATACTATTCTGTCAACCTCATATGACACCTGTGAGGCTCAAATGATCTAATAAGTATCACCTTATGCATTTATAAATTATTCGATACATACAAGATGAAACTATTATAACTATTACAGTCAGCATAAAATCTTAAATCAGTTGGTGAGCTTGTTTCCTGGATGTGAATGAATTAAGCTAGTCTATTCTATGTAAAAACAGTTAGCTCTTTTCATAGGAGGATGCATTGACTTATACCACAGGTCTGTGGTTAAATCTGATATGACACTGACGTTTTATTTTGTTTTGTTTTATTTTCTTAGACACGGGATCTTTCAGTGTTGCCCAGGCTAGTCTTGAACTCCTCGCCTCCCACTATCCCTCCACCTCAGCCTCCCAAAGCAATGGGATTACAGGCATGAGCCACTGTACCCTGCTGAGATTTTATAACGTGTAATCTTTAAACCTCAAGGGCCTATAGGCTTTGTCAGAAAAAAAAAAAAAAGAAAAGAAAATTTTGACAGTGGCCACGATGGTTGCAGCCAGGCACATGGGTAATAAATCCTAGGCCTATAAAGTAAATTTGACCTCTTACCTGTGTAACTGGAGTTTGTTAAGTATTTCACTGACAGGTACAGGTTATAAACATGTGTATCGGAGGTAGAACAAAGACAAAATGGAATCAGTCACCCTGTACCAGATCCTCAGATGACTAACCTTAGTCTCCACCTGCTCAACTGCATGTACATCTCATATATATATGTCTTCTATGGATACTGTTGTAGCAGGACGAGCTGTGGACAAAACCTCTCAGACACCGAGATAGTGAAGGGAGCGGCTTTAATCAGCTGGGAGCATCAGCAGGCTAGCATGTGAAAATCCGAGCTCATCAGGCGCTCAACTTCTGTCCCTTTTAAGGGCTCACAACTCTAAGGGGGTCCGCGTGAGAGGGTCGTGATTGATTGAGCAAGCCAGGGGGTACGTGACAGGGACTGTAAGCACTGGTGGTCAGAGTGAAACAGAACAGATCAGGAGGTTTCACAATGTCCTTCCATACAATGTCTGGAATCTATAGATAACATGAGTTGCTAGGTCAGGGGTCGAATTTTAACTACCAGGCTTAGGTCTGGCAGGCCCAGGCTTGGTTTCAGGTCTGGTTCCTTGGTTTCGGGTCTGATTCCTAGGCACCGGGCTACCTGCCTTTAGTTCTGCTTCTCTTTCCTTTTCTGAGTATAAAACAATATGAGAGGGTCTCTCTCTTCCCTCAGTGTCACTGAACACCAGTCAGAATCATAGGAATGTAACTGCTGCTTCTTGGCCCTGCTTCTCCCACCTTCTGTACCACCTGCATCCTTCTATTAGGAAATTATGTACTGTGCCTCATGGAACCTACTTTGGAGACTCATTCTCAGTCTGCACTGAGTCTGTGTTTCCAGGCTTAAGACCTCAAACCTGGCTCAAAATAAACCTAACCATAATTTCTCTAAGTTTTAGTGCCTGTTATTTCACTTTTCAGTTGACAGCTTTAAACGACTTACTGGTGACAAAAGATGTAAGGGCCAAAACCCTTATATTTTCATTTGTATACATGTGTATATTTATAATTATATATAAATATCAATTATATGCCATTTCAATGATTGGTATTTTAAATACATATTTTGATAGATTTGAATAATATTTATATATTTTTATGTGTAGTGATTATTTTACTAATTTGTACATTTATAATTTCTATGAATTTTATTAAGTACTTTCAATGTACAACACTATGTGATTCTATGCTTATTTTATGTAAAGGTGGATTGGTCTAGGTTTTATGAGTTTTGGTTATTAGCCTGAAGAGCTTGAAAACTACTTAACTACAAAGTAATTGTTAACAACTTCACAGCAACTTCACAAGAACAAAGTAGTTGCTGAGAAGCCATTGCAAGTATTTGAGAAAATTCATGTGATGAAAAACAATGTGTTAGTAAGAAGCAGAGTAATTGGATTAAAAAATAAGTAATTAGAAAGGTAAAAAAATACATGAACTTGAGAAACTGAAAGAATGGCTTTGCCCATAGAAAAGTAGGATCCAGCTGGAGACACTCAATGAAATTTTAGAACATGAAAAACTTTTCCAGTATAGACAGAATGAAAAGAGGAAGGAGTACAGAATATTCTTGTGCTGTAACTTGTATCTACTTTTAACGACCACCGCCACCTGGTGGCTTGTGACCCTGTTTCCACTGAAGAGAGAAACCCTGTTTATTCTTGATTTTGCAGACCTAACCGGGGATAAAACAGGATAAAAAGAACACTGGCCTGGAACACCAGGGATCTAAGTTTCTGGAGCACAGGGGTTAAAGACCATAATATGTCTTGTCCATCTAGATCCTTTAACTAAAAATACCTATACTTTAATGATTTCTTATGAAATTGCAGCCAAAGCTGGAATCCAGAAAGAATTCTGACATGAATTAAAATCTTCAAATCCCATCATGTATGTTGAATTACTCCTTTTTTTTTTATTCGACAAGCCTCATGTCTCCCATCCTGTTAGACCTTGGTAGTTTAAGCCCATATCTCTCTCCTGAGTTACTGAGTAATAGAAGACATGGCAAGCACAGTAGCTAAAGAAAGAGGAAGTGATAGGTGGAGAGACAGTCACAGTGAGAAAGCCAGGAAAAATGAGCAGCCTGCAATATTTCAAGGAATAAGTTTACAATTGTATTTTTATGAAGCAACATTGTGGGATGAGTACACATAGCTGCTACTGATTTTGATTCTGAGAATGAAACTCCCTCTCACGACCAACATTCCCTCACCTATAACTTTATATCATTTGCCAAGAACAAGCTATTTTACAGCTTCTTGATGCGTTTCTTAATGCGTTCTGCGGCCTGGAAATTCTACTCTGTACACATTTATTTCAGAAATCCCTAGTTCAAACGTTACCCCTGCTATAAAGGCTTCCAACACTCTCTCCAAGCAGAGGCAACATTTCTCCCTTCTGTTCCACAATTGATTGCATTTTGTTTTCACCTTAGTGTATTCTTACTAAACCCTCATTATACTCCTATATAAACAACATGTACTGTCTTAGTCTGTTTGGGTCCCTATAATAAAATACTATAAACGAGGTATCTTATAAACAATAGAAATGTATTTCTTATAGTTCTAAAGGCTAGGGAGTCCAAGATCAAGACATTGGCAGGTTCCATGTCCAGTAACAGTTTGCTTTTTCATAGACGGAGCCTTTTAAATATGTATTCTCATTGTGGAAGGCACAAGGGAAGTCTCTTTTATAAAAACACTAATCTCATTCATGAGGTTTCTCCCATGTGATCTAATCATCTCTTAAAGGCCACCACCTCCTAATAATATCACCCTGGGACTAGGGTTTCAACATGTGAATTTTAGGGTGACACAAACATTTGAATCATAGCATGTACAACATCTACTTAAATGTGTATCAGTATCACTGCACTTTAGCCTTCTCAGGAACAAACATTGTGTCTTTCAAATCTGTATTCCAGATATTTTTTTGATTGTTGGCTACTAGAATAGACAATGCCTCTATCCCACCCCCCAGGATGACAATTCTAGGGAGAAACTGAATAAGCATTTGACAGACCTTGAAAACATATAATTTTATGAAGGGTAGGAAGTGAATGCAGTATTTCTGTAAGAGTTTGCATACTTGTAACATTCATGAACCCTGAGCTTTTAATCAGTTTCTTAGGGCTCAGAAAACATAGGTGGTATTAGAGCTCAGAAAACTAACAAGTGAGTTTCATAAAAGATAACAAAAGGCTTGGCTCTTTTATTGAGGATCCATTCATTGACAACATGTAGACATAGTTTTTGGGGCTCCTCCATTTCTCTAGAGAGAATGCCTCCATCTTTACCAGGGGTTTAGCTCCCGACCACCTATCCATGTTCTGGATACAAGGTAAAAGAGGATGTCCAAGAAGCCTGAAGTTAAGCATTCAGAACATGGAGGAAACAGAGGCAGTCTGAGAAATAAAGATCGAAAACCAAAATAATACTACCAAGAGCAATCTCAAATTGATAAGAAATTGTCCGGAGGACAAGAGTTCTATGAAAAAGAAAATTTAAAATTTAAAATTTAAAATACAATAGCCAAGATAGATTCAGTAAAAGGGTTAGGAGATAAAATTAAGGCTATCTGTTAAAATTATAGCAAAAAAAAAAAAAAAAACAGTAGAAGAGGGGTTCAGAAGGGGTACAACCAGAAAAATGACATCATGAGAAAAACTTGATGAAGGAGCCATGCTGAAAGATGTGGGCAGCCTCTAGATAGAAAAAAAACAGATAGAAAGAAGATAGAAAAAAACAGAAAGTCAGTTCTCTTCTAGAGCCTCCAGAAAGAAATGCAGCCCTACCAACACCTTGATATGAGCCTAGTGAGATGCATTTTAGACTTCTGATCCTAGAACTATAAGATTATAAAGTTAGGTTGTTTTAAGCTCCTAAGTTTGTATTAATTTATTACAGCAGCCATAGAAAACTAAAAAGGATTGTATTGCACTTGTCACTTATTATCTTCAGTGGTGGTTTCAGGACATTTACTCTAGTCCTGTGCCCTTCATCCTTAATCCTTGATCCCCAGGAGTTTATCCTTCCCATAGTCTCTGTTCTGCACCCAGCCATCTCTGCTCACTGCAGTCCTAACTCCTTGCTGGCTCCTGATTCTCTGGATGCCAGAGTGTCATAGAGTTATCCCAGACACAGGCTGTCCTAAAGGTGGGAGTTGTCCCGCCCTTAGCCCCTAATAATGACAGCATTGACAAGAACACTAACACTCCGCTGACCCCCAAGAGCTTCTTTGGCATTATTATACAGACAAAGAGGACCTGTACTATGTCTCCCTCCCACTCTGCCCCCTTGGGACTCAATGCACTTCTGTGACTTTTCAACACATGAATCTTAATTATGTTGATTCAATTCTTTATGCACAGTTTTTAAACAATAACAACAAAAATGCTGTCAATTAGCCAGCTCATCTCTGGCTAAATCCTTGATGTCAGTCACAAAGACTATACCACTGGCATTCAGTTCCCACCAATGCACAAATAATTATTGAGTAAGGATCCTTTCTTTCAGAGTTGCAAAGGATTGCAGAGACTGCTGAAAACTGCGATCTTCAGCGAGATATTTAAGGGGAAAAGTGTAAGTGGATTTATCAAGAAGTACATAATGACTAAGGGATCCCAGACTGGGCTCCTGAGTGCCCAGAGCCATTAGTAATGGGGGAGACAACACGAGTGATAGGAGAGATCTGGAAGAGACGGGGAATCTGTGGGCAAGGTCAAATTCACCTGAGTTCAGAATCTAAGTGATATAACAAAGTCCCTGGATCAATACCAATTTGCCCCAATTACCCATTTTCCTCTGATCTAAGACTAAAATCAAATTATGCTCAGATCAGCATGAAAGGAGGCTTGGTGGGAGTTTAATATCCATAACCTCTGTCTGATCTCTTTTACGGAACACTGGGAGGTGGCCTGTAAATGTAAAACAAGACTTGCAACAAGGATTTTGCATCAGGCTGGCAAAACCTCGTTTTAGGAGGCAACCATACTGTCGGGGATAAAGAACAGATTCTCCTGTCTCCAGTGATCCTCCAAGGTTGTTTTTATTATAATGGAAATTTCCAAGGCTTTATGCAGAGCTCACATGTGGATGAAAGAGCTGCTGCACCAGCAGAGGTATAATTGTCTTCTGCTGTTCCTGAAGTCAGCACATGATTGTTCGTTAATTAACGTTGCACCCCATGAGCATAGCATTTCCAAACTGTGGGTTACTAAATAAGACTTCAGTGAACACAGTACTGCTGCTCCTTTCTGGTATGTACTTCCAATTATAATTTTATTCACTTTTCATATCCATAGTGAGCTTCTAGTGCAATAAGCTGCATTATTAGATGCTGTAGCATACATATAGATAAATAAGATGGAGTCTATGCCTCAAGGTACTGGAAGCTGGCAGCTAGGGTGACCTCCAGAGAATGTAGTGTGTGCAGTCACCATCATGGAGTTAAGAATACAAACTCCAAATTACTTCGCTTCACTCTAAGCCTTGTATTTTTACTATCAACAGAAGTTTTTCCTTAATAATTTTAGTTGCAAAATAGAAGATTCAATAATGTACAAACAAAATCGTTAGCCTCTGTTGGATACTGTGGTTGCTGGTTAATCCTCATAATAACCTTATGAGGAAAATTACATTACCTCCCAGTTGTATGTAACCTGCATTTCCCAAATGACCATCACCAATAAGTTGAAATAATTGATTGACTATCACCTATATTCTACTTGTTATTGCCCTCTCTCACCACCAGTAAAGGACCTACCAGCATTTCTATTCAAACAAGCCATTGTTCATGCAAAATGATTTAAGGCTGTTCACTCCAGCTGGGCTCACCCCACTGGCCCAACAAAGCCTGTGCTACAGTTGGGATCCCTTCTCTGCTAACATGAGGAAACTCGGGTTTTGTGAATCGGTGAGTTGCTCAAGGGTGCACACTTAGATCATCAATTTATACTTCAGACTCCAAGGGTACTACCTTCCCTCTGTAATTCAAACTGATCAACTTCTCATCTAAACACAAAATCATCACATTTTATCCCACTTGTTTATATTACTTCATATTACTTGTTACTTTCATAATCACACAGATTAGTTTCCTTTGGCAAATAAACTAGAATTGTGGCAATTAAGTGAGAAGGTTAGGGCAAAAGGGTCATGGTCTGAAAGTGTTCACAAGACCAAAGGGCAGTGGCTCCTGAGGACAGGGAGCTCAGAGACTCATTTTAAAGGCCCAAGGTTGGGTCAGCTGGAAGACCAGCCCTCATTGTCTGTCTGGGCAGAGCACAGTTTAGTCAACATTATGTACTTAAGGCTAGTAAATACACCATAGACTCCATTAGCTAAGCAGCAATCTATATAGATATTAAACAATTGCTCACTCTATGCCAAGCACATATGCCATTGTTTGGTGACTTTCACCTATTCATACAATCTTCTCAACAAGTCTGTAAGGTACTTTGGGACAAAGAAAGTCTCCTGCATCTTCTGCTCCCTTACCACTTTTTGCGTAATAGATTCTGTTGTTTCAAATTCTAAAAGGAAGGAAATTAAACAATTCTTAACCAAATGATCTTTCTCAAACCGGGTCAGCGCCCTCTCTTGGGATGCAAATCCTATGTATCTTATCTCAGTGAATAACTCTATAGTTAGTCATTGATATGGCAGGTTCAGGCTTTTGCTCTTCCTCTTTGAACATCAGTGGGTGCATTTTATTTCTCTCCCTCTCTGTCTCTTTTTTATTTATTTTTATTTATTTTTATTTTTTAAGCAGGATTAAGAAAGCCAAACCCTCAGCCTCATGTGGAAAGAGCTCATTTATTGAAACTAAAATATCTCTTCTTGGAAGGCCATGACCTCAGAAAGGCGAGCACTTTACTTTTTCTAAGGTAGTGAATATTTCATCTCTCTTACTTCGGACAAGTATTGAACCATATATTATTCCTGCTTGATCCCCTAGTTTGTTCACTTCTGGCTCCTTGTACCTCTCTCATTTTCAAGTGAGAGCTTCAAATTGCACAGGAATTCCAACTGCCCCATTCCTTTTACTCTTGACATTTCTATGAGCTTCAAGTACTCCATGAGAATTCTGTTTCTGTGTGTTTACCAACTGAATTGGCATGGACAGAAGGGCGCATACCCCACACCATTTGCAGGAGCTATTTCTTATGATCAGTAATTTTAAAGCAACGCACCTCCTCGGGCTCTTAAATATGTCATCCCAGAAGCTGCTGCTCCTTTTTTCCCATCTCCTTCATCATCCATGTGTCAGACATGCCTCAGGCCTGCTGGACATCTGCTGTTTATCAGTGGGCCCCTCTCCACCCCCAGCCCCCTGGGAAAGCCCTCTGAGGAGTGAATTATTGGAAACACAAGCATCCACAGAAAATACAATGCAAATCTTTTAGTTCCCAGCTTGGCAGAAACAGGTAGTGAACTAACTGAAGGTTTACTCACTGAAGGCTCGTTCATAGCCAAAAATAAAAACAAAAAATAAGTAATTTCCCTACATCTATGGTTACTAAAGTGCTCTGGGAGCTTAAAAAGGTAATTTTTGTATGTTTTATTTGATCTTTTTTTGAGAAATAACTAGAGACCACATATTTTCTATAATTCTAGTGATATTTTGATGAATAAAATAACTGCAAGGCAAGGCCACAGACTTACTGGGGGAGACAAATATGTAACAAGACAATTATAGCAAGTGTGAATACTGCCATAAAAATGTTGTTTACTAATAGGAGTGCAGAGGAGGGTGCCTTAGCACAGCCCATAATGGAGTGTGGAAAGGAGAAACCAAGAAATTCTCTGGAAAGAAATGGCATCAAAATTGAGACTTAAAGATCTAATAGTTGCTATCTTTTTAAAAAGGAAGATATTGGTAGAAAAGAGAAAAAATTTCTTTATTTCTGTTGTCCTTTAACTGGTATTTATTATTAGCATGCCCTGGGAAATCTGTAACTACTGCTTCTTCAGAATTCATTACACCTGGTGAGTCCCATGGGCCAAGACCCCCATATAATTTCTATGCCTTTGCTTAATTAAGACACTGTGATTGGGCAGACATTTTCTGGCAATTTATGATCAGCTGGAGGAGCTTAAGTCTTAAAGCAAAGCTGTGAAAATATGCAGTTATATTTATATAAAAAGTAGTGAAATTATAGTCTTTTCATGTCTTGATCAGCCAAAAGTTGAAAAGGTACATTATTGTGGTTGACAAGCTGCATTTATAGTTTTTGTTGTTTTCCTAATCACTAAAAGCCATTACAAATAAACAGGAAGAGAGAGACACATATTCTGAGTTTGACACTTGCTCTTTTTCATTAGGTATTTGGATTCCAGGTCAATGTGAAGAACTTCCCTAAGACACATTGCTGGCTAACACTGGGATTAGTTACTCAAAGAGCTTTGTAGTGTAACCATCATTAAGACTTTTACAGATGTCTTTATTTAATCAGCTAGGTTTAGCAGAGTTCAGCCTATAGATTGTGGAATGAATAGAATGAGCCCGATGCTTGTCTTATAAAATGTTTTGAATTTGTCAGTTCTAAGTGTAACACTTCAATCTTTCACATATATCACCATGTAGTACAGTGTTATTCACCCATCCAAGTTCATAGAAGATTCCAGGCTCTGCACCAAGTGTTTTGCATCTATAAGAGGGATAAAGTTTTAGAAGTATTTTCTCACTAAGTTTTCTTATGGTTGGACTGATTTCTTTCCTTGCACCCTACTAGGGTCTGACTGTTTCTGCCTCCTAAGAATTTTTTATGTTGAAATTTTAACTCCTAAGGTGATGGTATCGGAAGGTGAAGACTTAGGGAGCTGATTAGGTCATGGGTGCAGATCCACATGAATGGGATTAGTGCCCTTATAAGTTACTCAAGAGAAAGCCCTCACCTCTTCTGCCATGTGAGGACACAGTGAGAAGGCACCAACTATGAAACAGAAAACAGGCCCTCAGCAGACATGGAATTTGCTGGTGCCTTTATCTTGGACTTCCCAGACTTCAGAATGGTGAGAAATAAATTTTTGTTTTTTATAAGCTACCCATTCTATGGTATTTTGCTGTAGTGGCTGGAATAAACTAAGATACAGCCAATTTCATCATTTGGGCTGAACTTTGAGACTGAAATCTTAAAGAAATGAGGACAAAATGGTATAGGACAGTTACATTCAGACAGGAACAGAAAAGCTTACACTTTCCCATCCTGTCAGATAATGGAGGTAGAAAAAAAAAAAAGTAGAACAAAAAGGTTCTTATTCCCACTGCCCCACATAAGAATCATACATCAAATGCAAAAATGTATTTTACAAACATAGAAGTAAGCACGGAGAAATACACAAATATCAGAGGAATAGATTATTTTCCAAGGCAGAGCCGGCAGGCACCTAGAACAACTTGTGCCTTCAGTCAGGTGCCAGATCCATTGTGGCTCCAGAGCAATTCTGTGAGAAGACTGCAGAATGGGTTCAGGTGATGAGTCCACAATGAAGCTCTGGCTCTCCATTGTCTGCAGTTGTTATGACAGGGATTTAAGATTTCCCAAATGCTCCAGAAGGGATGTGGAAATGTTGAGAAAGGAGTAGGCAATCTGTCAGAGGCCTGGGGTCAGAGTGGATAGGATAAAGTGAGGGTGGACTTGAATACACACAAATGTCTGAAACTTTGGATTCCAAGAAGCCAAAGCTTCACTCCAAAAGGATAGGCAGAGCCAGACAGAGCTCAGGAGTCCTCAGACAAGGAGAGGTCGACTGGCCTGTCCACAGCTGGGCATAGAGGGCATCTGAGAACTCCACTTAATCTGAATTTTTTTCTCTCCACTATCACAAGGACAGAGTAAACCCCTCATACACCTTGGTGTCATTCCAGGGAAATTCAAGGGTAGGAGAGAGAATCTGAAAGTCTGAAAAGCATCTAAAACAGATTCTGTTAATTAAATGACATATCAATTACTACATCAAACAAAGATCACACGACTGCCTCCACTATCAATGGGGGTGCAAGTTTACAAAGACTAGTCTACATATAGAACTCCAAAAGGCCCCTGTTTTTCCCACGTTTGGCTCTAACATGAGTACATTTGCAGCCCCACTGCACGTGTGTCATTTCATTGAATTCCCAGAACAAACCTGCGAGGTAAGTATTGCTATTACTCCGATAAAAAAAACAGATCCAAAGAGGTCATATACTTTACTCCCAGTGTTACAGATGGACATGTAATGTGAAATTAGTTCCACATTTGCATATAGATCAGTCTGAATCTAAATATCATGTTCTTCCCATGATGACTCATGAGTTTCTTTGTTTCTTGAATGTGGAAACATGACGCTTTTTGTATGAAGGAAGATAAATGTAATCGATGTTAGGTATGCAATGTGCCTTTTGTCTTCAGGGACTCTTATTGGGACCTATAAGGAGACAAAAAGGAAGGACAAAGGATTGTTACCTAGTAGGTCTAAAGGTTAGTGTGGCATAACAGAGAGATGGGTGCAGAGCCTCTAGAAGCAACAGGGTTAATGTTAGAGCTGAACATTACAACTTTGGAGCTGTTTGTTGGAGAAATGAAGAAACACAAAAATAATGATTGTTCAGGAGGTAGCAAGTGGCATGTGGTGTTGGTTTAATTAGGAGAGGTGAGAGCAGAGCTGAACTATTCAATGAAACAGACATTTATTTAGCTCTTAATATATACATGACACAATGAGAGAATACAGTGATACCTAAACCACAACAGGGTACAATAGGATGTAATATTACACAAGACGGTGCACTGAAACTGATTTTTTTCTTCTTGTTTTCAAAGCAGCTTCTTTCTTGCTCTAATCTTTGTCAGACTAAAAGCAAAATCTGTACCTGTGTGGAGGAGATACGGTGCAGAGCTCTCAGGAAGGACTGAGCCAGTTAATAAATTTGCAGCCCCTTTTCACCTTGTCACCATCTCGCTCTCTACGGCAGTATCTGTGGCCTCTATCACACATTTTGCTTCTCTTATTTTCTTTATACTCTTATCCAGTTCAGCTTTGTTTGTCGGCTCTTATGCAACCTACACAAGTGGAATTCTCCTTGGACTCTTTCGTCTCGAACATAAATTGAAAAACCACAACTTTGGCAATGGCCTGTTGGACACATTTCAGTGCACTCATATCTCAACCAACTGAGTCAAAGGGGCCAACTTGTTTTTACTAACAACCTAAAGACAAAGGCTTTTCAGGGCCATGAGAAAAGCCTACTTTGAAAGTGCAGTAAAGGGGATTTTAAAGAAGAAAACAAATGGCAATTGAATTTTACTGTTTCCAGGAAACAAAAAGTTAGAGTTTGTAGACTCTTAAACTCAGAATGCTGGAAAAATAATTGGGCCTTTATTTGTTCCCTTTAGAGAAGAGAGAGAGAAAAAAATCCCTTAATTCTCCTGGGAGAATTAACTGCAGATGGAGAGTAGATTCTTAGGAATTTCTCATAAGGGAATCAATGGCACATCCTGCCCACCCTGTCCCCAAACTAGATCAGCTGCTTCCTGGCCAGGAGCCCACAATTATGCCGTGACATCAGTGGCACTGGCAGCTCCCCTACATACCTGACCCAACCAATAGCTCATGCTGAGAATGGTGCCTGAGAGGCCCCAGTGAACTGGCAGGGTGGCATGGGGATTTCTTGTTGAGAAAGAAACCTTCCAAACCATGACTTTGCAGTGTGCTCAAGGTTTACATGGGATTTTCTGGAAAGATAGTGGCGGGGGTGAAAGGCACGTATCTGTGCTTTGCCATTGCCTTTTTCTAGGGTGTTAGCTCTCTTGCTCTTCATTTTTACCATGACAGAAAATATGGAGCAATCAAAGGAACTCTTTTCTTGTATGTGCAGAGATATCATGCACAAATCTGGTAACTCTGAATGTGCAGCAAGAGGGCCTGAAGAGCGCTCATGAGTTCAAGGTGGAAAAAGCCCCTCATGACTCCTGTACATCCATCCTCAAACTGATACATGTTGGCTCTTCCCTCATCCCCTAGAGCTAAAACATAAACCAAAAGTGGCCCTACACTCCTTCATAGGAACACATTGCCCATGAACTTTTGAGTCACATAGCCCCATAGGCAAACATAGGTGAGAAAAGCTTGGGGAAAGAACTTGAAAGTAGCGTGAACTAGAGAACACTCTGGAAAAGTTAAGAAAAGGTGCACTTTTTTCCCCCTTATGTCTAGGAGGTCCAAGGACTGTGAGGAAGATTCAATAGGACTATTCAATAGCTAGTTATTCACAAAATTTATTTCCTTCCACACTGTAGATAGCGTTTCCCAATCTCCCTTGCAGTTAGGTGGCATACAACTGCATTCAGCCAGTGGGAAGTGGGCAGAAGTGATTATTGACCTTGGCCACTTACCCTCCTGTGTACAATTCTTTCTCTTCACTTGCTGCTGATTATTGACACTCAGGGAGATCCCAGAAGCTCCATGCTGAAAATGGCGGATCCTCTTTCAGCCTGGATCTCTGAAATACTCTCTAAACCCTTCTCTCCTCTTCTCCTTATTAGTAGAAGAAAGACCAGAGCATGCTGTCTCTCCCCGTGCCTAGCATTGAGAGCACAGAGGAAAGAAGATGTGAGAGCATGGTGAGAAGGAGGCCAGTCCTTGCTAGACAACAACCCTGACAGCATCTTAATCTTGGCTTTCTAGCCTCCAGAACTGTGATTTTAAAATGTATTGTTTAAGCCAAACAGTCTATGGTTATTTTGTGATGGCAGCCCGAGCAGACTAATACAACCATAGATTCCACTCTCGCCCCAATCCTTGTTTTACATGATGAAAAATAAATGTCTTTATTTTGTTAAGCCACTGAGATGTCAGGCTTTATCTCTTACAACAGTTAGTGTTTACATTTCTGATACAAAGACCGTGCAGAGCTAATCAAGTGTGTGATATCCCTTTTCTCAAAATGTGCAGGCTGGATTTTTTTTTCTTTGAAATGGAGTCTTGCTCTGTTGCCCAGGCTGGAGTGCAGTGGTGCTATCTGGGCTTACTGCAAGCTCCACCTCCCAGGTTCACGTCATTCTCCTGCCTCAGCCTCCTGAGTAGCTGGGACTACAGGCACCCGCTACCACACCAGGCTAATTTTTTGTATTTTTATTAGAGATGGGGTTTCACTTTGTTAGCCAGGACGGTCTCAATCTCCTGACCTCGTGATCTGCCCACCTTGGCCTCCCAAAGTGCTGGGATTACAGGCATGAGCCACTGCGCCTGGCCCAAGCTGGATTTTTATATGCAAGCTCTGCCTTAGTGCAAAAAATTCCTTAGGGTCAGCACCCAAGATTATTACAAAAAAAAAAAAAAAAAAAAAAAAAAAAAAGCTAACTAATACTTCATTAACAGATATTTAAAAATAAGAGTACTTATTTAGGCCAGCTAATTTTTCAAACATTTTATGACTCTTAGCTCATTTCATTCTCATAGAAATCTATGAGGTATAATTCTTATTATCACTGTTTTTTAGATTAAGACACTGAAATAGCTATTGCAAAATCATAACTGAGAAAGAGATCTGACCTAATCAGTTCCATCTTGCTTCTAACCTCCAAGCTGTCCTGGTTCATTCCGGGGTGTAGGGTGTAGAACTAACTTTGGGAGGAACTTACTTTATAGTGTAAAACAAAGATGTTAGAGCCCTTTCTCAAAACAAACGTCCTTCTTGCCTGGGGACTAGACTGCTTTTGTAAGACTAACAAATTAGCCACAAGATTGGAAGTCATGGTTTAGGAGTCATGCAGCTGGAAGCTACAACATCTGATCCTCCCTAAACTGCTCCTAAGATCAGTGCTTGAGATTTTGCAGACCCTGCACTTGAGGGATCAGCTGGCACGCAGTTTATTGAAACACTCAGATCAATAAACTGACTCACCTGATCTTGTGGCCCCCACCCAGGAACAGACTCAGTGAGATCTTGTGGCCCCCACCCAGGAACAGACTCAGTGAGAGAGGACAGCTTCAATTCCCTATGATTTTATCTCGAATCTAACCAATCAGCACTCTAGACTCACTGGCCTTCCTCCACCCACTAAATTATCCTTAAAAACTCTGAATGCTCTGGGAGATAGATTTGAGAAATAATAAAACTCCAGTCTCCTGCACAGCCGGCTGTGTGTGAATTTTCTCTTTCTTTATTGCAATTCCCCTGTCTTGATTACTTGGCTCTGTCTAGACAGTGGGCGAAGTAAACCCACTGGATGGTTACAACCCTGAGGCACAGAGAGGCTGAGTGACCAACCCAAAGTTTCACAGGACACAGCAGAGTCAGGATTTGAACACAGATATTCTGACTCTAGAGTCTATCCCTTTAACCACTACTCATACTAATTCATTTATGGTTTTTGTGGTCCATGCTTTCAATTATTTTCTTTAACCTACAATAAAACTTTGATTTTTACACTGGTGGAGGATGACGTAAGAATATTGCAAATAGAAAAATGTTAATTGAAAGACAAAATTTAACTTATTCTACAACCAGAAATGATCAGGCCTGTTTTCACCATGAATCTCGCAAACTGTGCTCTCTAGACCTTGGGATGAGAGGGCATGGGCTCAGAGTCTGAGAAATCTCTCTTCCTCACTCCCTCTGCTAAGAAGATTCCACATTCTATTCAAGTTTGAGAGACTCTGCTTGGTTGGGGCCTGCTCAAGGACATGAGCCTGCATTTATGTTACTCCTATGCTTTATACTTGGCACATCACAGACCATGAAAAAATAATCTGGTGAAAATGGCAACTTTGGATTTTTAATCTCAGTTGTTAAAATTTTTCCAAATATATTTATCTTTTGAATAATCTAAGGCCTTTATCCCCCTAAGGTTTACCTGGCTTACTTCATACTGCTTTTACTTTTCAAGGCAGTTAATCTTTTGTAATAACATTTTGTATCCAGTTATATTCTTTTGCTTAGTTTTCAGCTTTGTTATTCTCCAAGCTGATTTTATTAATTAATGCAGAGAGGGCCAGGAGTATCTGAATTAATTAGGTGATAGTGAACCAGGAGGAAATCACAGGCCTCAGTGTGAGACAAATCTGGATTTAAATCCTAGCTCTAATGCAGTCCATGACCTTGAGGAGGTCAGTTAGGTTCACTGGGCTCAGTTTCCAAATCTCTAAAATGTAAGTGACCAAATGTACCTCACAAAATTGTTGAAAGGACAATTACTTGTTTGAGAACATGTTACTGTAGTGTTTATAACCTATCAAGCGTATAGCAAATGATGATGATGATGATGGTGCTAATTAAAAGAAAATCAGAGTTTAACACTCCACTGTCAACATTAGACAGATCAATGAGACAGAAAGTTAACAAGGATATCCAGGAATTGAACTCAACTCTGCACCAAGCGGACCTAATAGACATCTACAGAACTCTCCACCCCAAATCAACAGAATATACATTCTTCTCAGCACCACATCGCACTTCTTCCAAAACTGACCACATAGTTGGAAGTAAAGCACTCCTCAGCAAATGTAAAAGAACAGAAATTATAAAAATCTGTCTCTCAGACCACAGTGCAATCAAACTAGAACTCAGGATTAAGAAACTCACTCAAAACCGCTCAACTATGTGGAAACTGAACAATCTGCTCCTGAATGACTACTGGGTACATAACGAAATGAAGGCAGAAATAAAGATGTTCTTTGAAACCAATGAGAACAAAGATACAACATGCCAGAATCTCTGGGACACATTTAAAGCAGTGTGTAGAGGGAAATTTATAGCACTAAATGCCCACAAGAGAAAGAGGAAAGTTCTAAAATTGACACCTTAATATCACAATTAAAAGAACTAGAGAAGTAAGAGCAAACAAATTCAAAAACTAGCAGAAAGCAAGAAATAAGTAAGATCAGAGCAGAATGGAAGGAGATAGAGACACAAAAAAACACTTCAAAAAATCAATGAATCCAGGAGATGGTTTTTTGAAAAGATCAACAAAATTGATAGACCATTAGCAAGACTAATAGAGAAGAAAAGAGAGAAGAATCAAATAGATGCAATAAAAAATGATAAAGGGGATATCATCACCGACCCCACAGAAATACAAACTACCACCAGAGAATGCTATAAACACCTCTACACAAATAAACTAGAAAACCTAGAAGAAATGGATAAATTCCTGGACACATACACTCTCCCAAGACTAAAACGGGAAGAAGTTGAATCCCTGAATAGACCAATAACAGGCTTTGAAATTGCGGCAATAATTAATACCCTACCAACCAAAAAAAAGTCCAGGACAGCCAAATTCTACCAGAGGTACAAGGAGGAGCTGGTACCGTTCCTTCTGAAATTATTCCAATCAACAGAAAAAGAGAGAATCCCCCCTAACTCATTTTATGAGGCCAATATCATCCTGATACCAAAGCCTGACAGATATACAACAAAAAAAGAGAATTTTAGACCAATATACCTGATGAACATCGATGCAAAAATCCTCAATAAAATACTGGCAAACTGACTCCAGCAGCACATCAAAAAGCTTATCCACCATGATCAAGCGGACTTCATTCCTGGGATGCAAGGCTGGTTCAACATATGCAAATCAATAAACGTAATCCAGCATATAAACAGAACCAAAGACAAAAACCACATGATTATCTCAATAGATGCAGAAAAAGCCTTAGATAAAATTCAACAGCCCTTCATGATAAAAACTCTCAATAACTTGGTATTGATGGAACGTATCTCAAAATAATAAGAGTTCTTTATGATAAACCCACAGCCAATATTATACAGAATGGGCAAAAACTGGAAGCATTCCCCTTGAAAACTGGCACAAGACAGGGATGCCCTCTCTCACCACTCCTATTCAACATAGTGTTGGAAGTTCTGGCCAGGGAAATCAGGCAAAAGAAACAAATAAAGGGTATTCAATTAGGAAAAGAGGAAGTCAAATTGTCCCCGTTTGCAGATGACATGATTGTATATTTAGAAAACCCCATCATCTCAGCCCAAAATCTCAAGCTGATAAGCAACTTCAGCAAAGTCTCAGGATACAAAATCAATGTGCAAAAGTCACTAGCATGCTTATACACCAATAGCAGAGAAACAGAGAACCAAATCATGAGTGAACTCCCATTCACAATTGCTTCAAAGAGAATAAAATACCTAGGAATCTAACTTACAAGCGATGTGAAGGACCTCTTCAAGGAGAACTACAAACCGCTGCTCAATGAAATAAAAGAGGACACAAACAAATGGAAGAACATTCCATGCTCATGGATAAGAAGAATCAATATCATGAAAATGGCCATACTGCCCAAGGTAATTTATAGATTCAATGCCATCCCCATTAAGCTACCAATGACTTTCTTCACAAAACTGGAGAAAACTACTTTAAAGTTTGTATGAAACCAAAAAAGAGCCCACATTGCCAAGACAGTCTTAAGACAAAAGAACAAAGCGGGAGGCATCACGCTACCTGACTTCAAACTATACTACAAGTCTACAGTAACCAAAACAGCATGGTACAGGTACCAAAACAGGCATATATACCACCAATGGAACAGAACAGAGCCCTTAGAAATAATACCACACCTCTACAACCATCTGATCTTTGACAAACCTGACAAAAACAAGAAATGGGAGGAGGATTCCCTATTTGATAAATGGTGCTGGGGAAACCGGCTAGCCATAAGTAGAAAGCTGAAAGTGAATCCCTTCATTACACCTTATACAAAAATTAATTCAAGATGGATTAGAGACTTAAATGTTAGACCTAAAATCATAAAAACGCTAGAAGAAAACCTAGGCAATACAATTCAGGACATAGGCATAGGCGAGGACTTCATGTGAAAAACACCAAAAGCAATGGCAACGAAAGCCAAAATTGACAAATGGGATCTAATTAAACTAAAGAGCTTCTGCATGGAAAAAGAAACTACCATCAGAGTGAACAGGCAACCTACAGAATGGGAGAAAATTTTTGCAATCTACTCATCTGACAAAAGGCTAATATCCAGAACCTACAAAGAACTCAAACAAATTTATGAGAAAAAAACAAACAACTCCATCAAAAAGTGGGCAAAGGATATGAACAGACACTTCTCATAAGAAGACATTTATGTAGCCAACAGATGCATGAAAAAATGCTCATCATCACTAGCCATCGAGGGATGCAAATCAAAACCACAATGAGATACCATCTCACACCAGTTAGAATGGTGATCATTAAAAAGTCAGGAAACAACAGGTGCTGGAGAGGATGTGGAGAAATAGGAACACTTTTACACTGTTGGTGGGATTGTAAACTAGTTCAACCATTGTGGAAAACAGTGTGGCGATTCCTCAAGGATCTAGAACTAGAAATACCATTTGACCCAGCCATCCCATTACTGAGTATATGCCCAAAGGATTATAAATGATGCTGCTATAAAGACACATGCACACGTATGTTTATTGCAGCACTATTCACAATAGCAAAGACTTGGAACCAATCCAAATGTCCATCAATGACAGACTGGATTAAGAAAATGTGGCACATATACACCATGGAATACTATGCACCCATAAAAAGGATGAGTTCATGTGCTTTGTAGGGACATGGATGCAGCTGGAAACCATCACTCTTAGCAAACTATCGCGAGAACAGAAAACCAAACAACACATGTTCTCACTCATAGGTGGGAATTGAACAATGAGAACACCTGGACACAGGGTGGGGAACATCACACACCAGGCCTGTTGTGGGGTTGGGGGAGGGATAGCATTAGGAGATATACCTAATGTAAATGACGAGTTAATGGGTGCAGCACACCAACGTGGCACATGTATACATATGTAACAAACCTGCACGTTGTGCACATGTACGCTAGAACTTAAAGTATAATAATAAAAATACATATATCTATTGAAGGTCCCAGAAGTTTTACTTTAACGTGTTGATTTTTGGCCCATGAAAGGCATATGATTTGGCGGAAAATATAAACCCAAAGGTTATTATGTATTGCTCTGTAAGATATTAAGAAGTTTTATATATAACCCAAATATCTTAACATTTTAAAATTAAATGTTCTATAAATACCTACCTCCTCAAGTATTGTTTGAACTATTCTTAATATCTAATTGTTTCTCCACCTAATAATGAGTTGAACAAAATCCTTACCATGTATTCATATTATATTTACATCGGTGTCCTAATTATATCTTTTGAAATTATACTTTAGCAATAAGAATAAAAGTCATAATCGAAATGTTAGCACTTAGCATGGGAATGATTCTATCAGTCAGGGTTTACTCAAGAAAAACTGGTTGCTCTAAATAGTCCAAATTAAAAAGATTTAATGCAGATATCGAGAAGCCTACACAATCATTGGAAAACTGGAGGAAGCTGAGGTCAACGAAGCCAAGGTAGACAACCTCAGCCTCGGCTCCCAGCTGAACAGTTCCCTGTTCATTGTCCATTTTCCATGAACTTCTAGACATTTCTCTTCAGCCATCAGTCTGCAGTGATGAAGGGCATTGTTTTCTGGTGGAGCCTCTTAGAATCTCACAGCTGTCCACATTTCTGCCTATAACCACCTCTAGCCTGTCGTTCATTTCAGCCTTCCAAATCTTCAGCAAGGGAAGGGACTTCTTGGTCAATCAACTTGTAAGCATACGGGGAAGGGAATTCTACAAATACAGCTCCCAACTTTTCTGAAAGACAGAGGAACCCTTAGAAGGGAGTGTTGGTGATGCCAATTTGGCAATAAATAACCCATGACTGCAACTCAGTTTGGCATCTAACTCTGGAGGCCACTCACTTACTTCAGGAAGGGAGCATTTACTTAGTAAGACAGATTAAAGGATCACTTGGTTCTAAAGGACTCAGACAAAAGTGGGCTAAGTGATTTTTAAACAGATATGACCAAGCTGAGGAATACCAAAGACTTATTATTTTTCAATCAGAGAACACAGCATGGAATAGCAGGAAGAGTACCAGACTGGAAGCCAGGGAATCTGGGATCCAGTTCAGCCTATCCTGAACTTGCCAGCTGAGGAAGCCCTCAGGGCAGTCACTTCACCTCGCTGTAATTCAAGTTTTCTCTTTTATGAAACAAGGAAAATAGTATCTGTCATGCCTCAGAGAATCACCACAAGGTTAACATATATGGAAATATTTTAAAGTGTACAAGCACCATATCAATATTAAGGTCCCCCTATGAACATGAAGACGTAAGGTGTACTTGGCTTAATCCGAAGAAGCTTCCAATGCAAGGCTGAATTAGGAAAGATGAGAATGAAGAAATAAAAGTTGGACTGGGGCCAGGCGCAGTGGCTCACGCCAGTAATCCCAGCACTTTGGGAGGCCAAGGCGGGCAGATCATGAGGTCAAGAGATTGAGACCATCCTGGCCAACAAGGTGAAACTCCGTCTCTACTAAAAATACAAAAATGAGCTGAGCGTGGTGGTGTGTGCCTGTAATCCCAGCTACTCGGGAGGCAGAGGTAGGAGAATCACTTGAACCCAGGAGGCAGAGGTTGCAATGAGCCAAGATCACACCACTGCACTCCAGCCTGGGTGACAAGAGTGAAACTCCGACTCAAAACACACACACACACACAAAGAAAGTTGGACTGGGAGCCTTACAGAGTTCACACATATTTGTAACATTCTTCAGATGTGGTCTGCACAAACTGGAGTCCAATTTTATAAAGAAAAATCATGTTTTGAATGTTGCCAAAGAAATTCCTAATTAAAATGGTATGATCCTTAAAAGGTTTTTTGGGGGTAATGGAGGTAGGATCAGGAGGATCAATATATAATTCATATATTTGAATCATGCATAATATAGAATGCATATATTTGAAAATAAATATAATATTTGGCCAAAGATGGCCAGGCATGGTGGCTCATGCCTGTAATCCCAGCACTTTGGAAGGCCGACGCCGGTGGATCACGAGGTCAGGAGATCGAGACCATCCTGGCTGACACGGTGAAACGCCATCTCTAATTTAAAAAAATACAAAAAATTAGCTGGGCGCGGTGGCAGGCGCCTGCAGTCCCAGCTACTCCGGAGGCTGAGGCAGGAGAATGGCGTGAACCCGGGAAGTGGAGCTTGCAGTGAGTCCGGATCGCATCAGTGCACTCCAGCCTGGGCGACAGAGCTAGACTCCCTCTCAAAAAAAAAAAAAAAAAAAAAAAAAAAAAAAAAAAAAAAGTGGCCAAAGAAAAATAAAAGTTCGACCTAATCAATTTGCAGAAATGCCTAGAAAATAAACCATCTTCTAAATATATCAGTGATTTTAGAGGATAAAGTATGAGGAAGGGAGGGAGTTGTCGGTCAGAAAAAAATATATAATTTTACAACATTTTATTTTTATTAAAAGAGAGCAGGTGTTAAAACCACCATGAGAATTAGGTCATTAAACCATCAACAATAGACTAATATTCCCCCCAAATTCCTGTATTGAAATTCTAATTCCGAATATGATGGTATTAGGAAATGGGGTCTTTCATAAGTGATTAGTGATTCATGAATCGGTGAATGAGATTAGTGCTCTTATTAAAGAGATGCAAGAGAGATTCATTGCAAGAGAAATCCATTGTAAGAGAAGACACAGTGAGAAGACAGTCATTGTCTGTGAACCAGAAAACTGAGCCTCACCAGATAACGATGCTGATAGTGACTTAATCTCAACTTTCTGAGCCTCTAGTACTGTAAGAAATAAATTTATGTTCTTTATAAACTACTCTGCTTATGGTATTTTTGTAACAAAAATTTTTGTAACAGCGCAAATGGACTAAGATACCATCCCTAAGTAGGGCAGTCATCCTGAAGTAGTTACAACCCAACAAAAACAATGGCAAGACCTAATTGATTTCATTCCTGAGATGTAATAAAGCAGGTGAATTTAGTAATTGGAAATGATTCTGCGAGGGACTTTCAGAATTATCACCCTCCAGAAACATGTCAGAAAAATCTAGAACATTATTCTCTGGGTGGGACAAATTTTGAAGAATGCATGCTACCTTGTCAGCTTGCTGTTCCTCCCTGGGAGACTGATGCTTCCCAATGCACAACTCAATTCAAAGCAACAATGTACTCTGAAATTTCATCTTCCTTCCTTCCTTCCTTCCTTCCTTCCTTCCTTCCTTCTTTCCTTCCTTCCTTCCTTCCTTCCTTCCTTCCTTCCTTCCTTCCTTCCTTCCTTCCTTCCTTCCTTCCTTCCTTCCTTCCCTCCCTCCCTCCCTCCCTCCCTTCTGTCTTTCCTTCCTTCCTTTCTCTCTCTTTCTTTCTTTCTTCTTTTTCTTTCCTTCCTTCCTTCCTTCCTTCCTTCCTTCCTTCCTTCCTTCCTTCCTTCCTTCCTTCCTTCCTTCCTTCATTTTTCTTCTTCCTGAGACAGGGTCTTACTCTGTTGCCCAGGCTGGAGTGCAATGGTATGATTACACCTTACTACAGCCTTGAAATCCTGGCCTCAAACTATCCTCCCACCTCTGCCTCCTGAGTAGTTGGGTCCACAGGCATCCACCATCATGCCTGGTTAATTTTTTAAAGTTTTTGTAGAGACAGGGTCTCACTCTCTTGCCCAGGTTGGTCTTGAACTCTTGGCCTCAAGTGATCTTCCTACCTTAGCCTCCCAAAGTGTTGAGATTGTAGGTATGAGCCACCATGCTCAACCCAGAAAGTATTTTTATGTAAAAATAAATTATGCAATGGCACTTTATGAACTTCAAAGAAAAAATTCTTTATGTTGTTCTCATTATATCTGAGGATAAAAATGATGATTAAATTTCTAAATAAAACATATTTTGTTAATTTACAACTTTTCTCAAAATGTAAGGGTTTAAATTGTGATTAAAAGTAGTAGGTAGAGTGCATAGCAGCATTACTTACAATAGTCAATAGTCAAGATTAGAAACTACCCAAGTGTTCATCTACAGGTGAATGGAAAAATAATTTTTATATATATATATAAATATATGTATATATATACAGTGGAATATTATTTAGCCTTAAATGGGAATGAGACTCTGACACAATGCTACAATGTGGATACATCTTGCAGACATGCTAAGTGAAATAAGCAAGCCACAAAAAGACAAATACTATAAGTAATAAAATTCATAGAAATGAAAAGTAGAATTATGTTTGCCAGGAGCTAAGGAGAGGGGAAAATGAGGAGTTGTTTAATAGAGATAGAGTTTCAGTTGTGACAGATGGAAAAGTTCTGGATATTGATTACACCACAATGTAAATTCACTTAACACGATTGAACTGCACACTTAAAAATGGTTAAGATGGTAAATTTTATGTTATGTGTATTTTACAACTATTTAAAAAATTAGTTGAAAAATAGTAGACAAAAATTTATTTCTAACGGTGGCTTCCCACCACCATTTTGGGGGAAATTCTGTTGTGAAATTTTAGGTGATTTACTTTCTTAAATTTTACTGAATCATGAGTTTGTTTTCCCAAGGAGAAATTACTAAAACAAGAGCACGTGAAAACATATAACACTTAAGTCAGTTCCAGGGGAGGTATTGCAAAAGTATGTCCATAAGACCTTTGACTTTGATGAGATTTATAAAAACTATGTGGCCTTTTCTTCCTTCTCACTCCATCCCATCTCCCAGGGCCAGGCTGTTCCTCAAAAGAGTGAAAAACGTAGGAAAATTACTGCCAGTCATCCAACCAGACTATCTAAATGATGTAAAGTAATTATTAAATTTTACTCAGCCAATACACTGTTTGAGCTTGGATTATAAACCACTGTTTACTCTCACAGTGTCCGGCAAAAAATAGGCGCTCTCATTTTGTTTTCAGTAGACAGATGGTATTTGCCCTTCTACAGCTCAAGAAGGAGAGTGATCCAGCAAATAGGCTTAAGCACATTTTGAGAAAAGCAACATGGCGCACAGCCCTGGGGCAAGACTATGTTGGGCTCAGGACTTGAGTCTGCCATTTACTAGCTGTGTAATCTTGAGCAATTCACTTAAATATCCTGATCTTCATTTTTTTCCAGTGTAAAATGATGACATTAATAAACAATGTCTGTAACAAGAAATGTAAAGGTCAAATGTAAAGAAATGTAAAATCCTAAGTCCTGCTTGGCTTCTACCACTGGTCTAGTCATGTGTGCCAGCTAAACATTCCCTGGGCTGCAATTAATGTGACTGATGGTTTTATCCCTGGTTTCCCAGGGTGAAATCTAGACACAGGAATCCTGAAAAATGCCTCTGTGGAAAGATGGATCGAAAGCAGGTCTTCTAAGGGAAAATGTTTCTCCCTCAGCGTATAGTTTGACAAAATGATATCAAGATGAAACCCTGAAGGCCTAGGATTTTTCATGGATTTGATTATTCTATTGAAGACCTTAAAAAAAGTGGCTAATAAAGATATTTTTAGAAATTGCTTTAGTATGGTTTTTATTAAGTTAACACTTATTTAATTAACTACATAAAATCTGTAGATAAAAGAGGCAAAAGGTTGTTCTTCCTCTCAGCCAGACAGTTGCTGATAAGGTAGTTTTGACAGGAATCTCCCTGACTCAGCAACCATAAATATGGTTAGAATGTGGTATTTTCTCTTCCTGGAAACAATGCTTCCCATTTACAGAGTTTATATTCAATATGGTGTTAATACATAGACCTCATCCAACTATCTCTCTGTGGAATCTGAGCTCCTACTCAAGTCAATATCCTGTAACACAAAAACCCTCCTATATTAGTTTCCTGAGGCCACTGTAACAAAGTACCACAAACTGGGTGGCTTAAACAACAGGAATGTATTCTCTCACTGTTGTGAAGGTCAGAAGTCCAAAATTGAGGTGTGTTAGCAGGGACACCCTTCCTTGGAAAGCTGCAATCTTTCCTTGCCTCTTTCAGCTTCTGGTGAGTCTTTACATTTCTTGGTCTGTGGCAGCATGACTACAATCTCTGCTAGGGTTTACAAACGGTCTTATCCCCAGTGTCTCTGTATTTTCCCCTCTTCTCATACAGACACCAGTCATTAGATTTTTGTATGCACCATAAATCCAGGGTGGTTTTATCCCAGAATCCTTTTTGTATCCCAAATATATCTACAAAGATTCTATTTTCAAATAAGGTCACATTCTGATGTTCCAGGTTGGAATGTTTGTATACCCCCAAAATTCATATGTTCAAACTTTTTTTTTTTTTTTTTTGGCAGAGTCTTGCTCCATTACCCAGAATGGAGTGCAGTGGCACCATCTTGGCTCACTGCAACCTCTGCCTCCCAGGTTCAAGTGGTTCTCCTGTCTCAGCCTCCTTGGTAGCTGAGATTACAGGCACGTGCCACCACGCCCAGCTAATTTTTGTGTTTTTAGTAGAGAGGGGTTTCACCATGTTGGCCAGGCTGGTCTGAAAATCTTGACCTCAGGTGATCCTCCCACCTCAGCACAACCAGAGTGCTGGGATTACAGGCATAAGCCACCACGCCCAGCCCATATAATCAAACTTGATTCCCAATATGAGAGTATTAAGAGATGTGGCTTTTTGGGCAGAGGGGGTAATTAAGCCATGAGGACAGATTCCTCATGAATTGGATTAATGCCCTATAAAGAGGCTTCAGGGACCTTGGTCAACCTTTCTTCCATGTGAGGGCACAGCAAGAAAGTACCATCTATGAAGCAGTGAGTAGACCCTTGCCAAACACTCAATAGGAAGTCATCTTGATCTTGCAGCCTCCAGAAACTATGAGCAACAAAGTTTCTTTTGTTTATAAATTACTTAGTCTATGGTATTTTTGTTATAGCCCCTCAAATGAACTAAGACACAGATGTGCAGAAATTTAGGGAAAAATTTTTCAATGCACTATACCTCTTTCCTTTTTTACTGATTCCTATTTGATTAATGATTCCTACAGTTTGTTTAGTGACAACATCTATGGTCAATATGTGAGATTCTCAAAAGAAAATGTAGCCATCAGCAGCCAGCAGAAAGTGGGGGGGGGGGTGGGCAATAGAAATCCTACCTCATTCCCCAAGTTAGAGAAAAAAAATCAATACATGGAGATATGAAATAATGCTTTGTGGGTCTGTTTTCCTGTAGCTTCTGAACATGTCCATCTTTTATGCTCAGCTTTCTTCATATCTTATTTTAGTATAAAAATGAATGTTTTATTGCCTTCAATTTACCATTATTATTTTTTACATCAATTGTTCTTTGTGTGTATGTATGTGTCGGATTTAGTTTTCTGGAGTGTGAATGTGTGTGGCGTGTGTGTATGTGTGTGACCTAAATAAGTTTATGTCTTGAAAAGAAAGCAACATCAACATTTAAAGAGTAGGTTAACAGAACTCACTTTATTAAATGCCTGCTATGTGTCCAGGCCTTGAGCTGAGGAATAAGAACAATGATGAGTAAAGACCATCCCTGTTCTCAAGGTGTTTGTAGACTACAAAGGAGCCTGTGACCTTGCAGCAAAAATAAAGTAAATAAACACAAACCATAGAGCATGCTGCACTCAACAGAGGTCCATTCTCACCCGTGGTGAGGATGCTGGGAATAATTGGAACTTTGTTGAAGAAAACAAGGAGGTCATTTCTGTTTTGTCTGTGCATCACCATGACTGTCTAGCACCATGGAGAAAGGGACCCCCTCTCAGAGCACAAACTCTGACCACAGAGGGCTTTTGTCTTTTGTTTTACTCTAAACTTTTCTCAAAATAACCATGGATGAAGCTGGAAACCATCATTCTTAGCTAACTAACACAGGAACAGAAAACCAAACTCACTCATAAGTGGGAGTTGAACAGTGAGAACACATGGACACAGGGAGAGAAACATCACACATCAGGGCCTGTCGGGATGGGGGGCAAGGGGAGGGATAGCATTAGGAGAAATACCTAATGTAGATGACAGGTTGATGGGTGCAGAAAACCACCATGGCACATGTATACCTATGTAACAAACTTGCACATTCTGCACATGCGTCCCAGAATTTAAAGCATAATAAAATAAATAACCCTTTGTGAATCTGTACTTCTGGAGGAAAGCCCACACAACTCTGGGACATTAGCATGCATCACAAGTAAGATTCTAAAAATAATTTTAAAAGTGCTAGTTCTGCTTCTGTTACCTTGTCATTAAATAAGGTTTCTGTCTTCCTTGACCCCTCAAGGTCCGTGCTTTAGCTTCATGTAAATGCCTTCTTGCATTGGATTCTTCCCATAAACTGCACTGCTCATTTCTCTCACAGATTGGGCCTTCTATGACTTCAGAATAGAAAGCTACTTTCTCTCTTAGCAAGGTGTGGCTTTTCCAATGTCCCCTCTTACTTTGCCAAGTTGAATTCCAAAGTTGTGTCAAATCTCAGCTAAATCAGTGTATTTGCCTTTCCTTCCTATGGCATTAATTGCACTTTACTCCTGCTATTATTTTCCATTTAACTTCTTGGTTAATTCCTTAATGTATTTTGGGATACCATTTGGGTATGGAGATATTATGGAAATGATGTTGGAATGAACTTCAGCACTCCAGGTCAGAGTTACTGGGCTACTTTTAAGCATTTGTTTTTGCATCTTCTTTTTTGGTCCCTGGGAGCCTTGGACAATAAGCTGTTATCCACTTTATATTTCTGAATTATACTTACATGAATCTGGTACCAGAGAAAGTTCTATGGTAAAGAATGATAACCAATTATTCCACTGTTTACAGTCAGAGCTGGTGACTAATGAGAGTGCCTCTACTGACTCCTATCCCCGTTGCTAACCTTCCTCAGAAGAGTAAAGTTCATTGAGACCCAGTATCCTCTAGACTCCTATTTTCCTCCACATAAAACTATACGTTTTGTTAAAAAATTGGATCAGGAATTTTACTCTCTCAGGCATTAACTAGCAATTCACTTTAAGAAAAGTACAAGGAGAGGGGATAGAATGAAAATTATAAGTTCCCCTTTGGATGGGCTTATGAAGGGCCCATTTACTCACAGAGTATAAGAAATGGAATATGGGCCGGGCGCGGTGGCTCAAGCCTGTAATCCCAGCACTTTGGGAGGCCGAGACGGGCGGATCACGAGGTCAGGAGATCGAGACCATCCTGGCTAACACCGTGAAACCCTGTCTCTACTAAAAAAAAAAAATATACAAAAAACTAGCCGGGCGAGGTGGCGGGCGCCTGTAGTCCCAGGTATTCCGGAGGCTGAGGCAGGAGAATGGCATAAACCCGGGTGGCAGAGCTTACAGTGAACTGAGATCCGGCCACTGCACTCCAGCCTGGGTGACAAAGCGAGACTCCGTCTCAAAAAAAAAAAAAAGAAATGAAATATGTACATTATCAAAAAGCAAACTGGAGTCAGCCATGAAGTTGTGAATGCAAGAGAGGGGATTCTCCATCTTATTTTGATTTTCTTTTTAACTTAAGAGACAATTTTACTAAGGAAGCAAAAATCCCCATCTGCTTGGCCCATCACACTCAGTAGAATATAGACAGACAAGGCACATGACAATAGCATAGATCCTCTTGGGTTTATGCCTGTCAAAAGGGGAGAAATTGTTCTTTTAGGATCCAGACTTTGAAGGTAAATAAACCAAAATTTCAGTCCTAACCCCACATCCTCCTCATTGTGTGGTCTTTAGCAAGTTTCTGAAAGTGTTTAAGCTTTGGCTTTGTCAGCTAGAAAGCGGTAATAATCATTGAAGCCATAAGTACCAAATCCTGGCTGGGTCAATTGGCATGCTAAAAAAAGGATACCTGAAGGGGGTTTTATCAAGAGTTCATTCAGGGTGTGGACAAAGTTAAGGAACCCACTAGGAGTAGGGAGGCGCCCAGGGACTAGTGGTAGTGAAGGCTATTCCCACCATCAGGCCTGTGGGGATGGGGGAGGTGAGAGCTCTTATCAGAGCATTGGGGAACTTGCACATGGGAGAGACCACCCAGCAAGAGTTGCTTCAGTGAGGGATACTGCCACCACCACTGCCACATCACTGTCTGGCCAGATGGGGGTGGAATAAACCCCACTAAGGCTCTTTCCTCTTGCTTTCCAATCCCACAGCAGTGTGCTTCATTGGCTGCCCTTGACATAAAGTCAGAAGACAAAGGAAGAGAGTGGCTAAGGAAGTGAGCTTCCTTTGCACAAAATCAGGTTAGAAAAGGATCAAGAGTGGATATGGAGGAGGAAATGGAAAATTTTCAGCATCTCTCTGTCTTAGATGGCTGTTGTTTGCCCAGTATCTCTTCTTTTGAGTATAAAACTTGAATGAGGCTGAAATAACATGTTACCCTCCTCCAATGACCAAGACCAGAGAATTTCATCTCCCTACCCTCTAGCCAATCAATCAAATTCAACTTTGAGATTTAATACAGGGTCTCTGGAAAATAGATAATCTCTTTTTCATTTGGATTATGAGCCATAAGGATGTAGACTTGGGCCAAACAAGTCACCTTTCCAACTATGTAGAAAGAACTGACCTGACAGCAAAGACAATGCAAAAAGAGCAAAGAAGAGTCCGGGAATAGGGAGAAAGAGGGAGGCCCATGGTGACTTTGTTTGAAGCCGTTTGTTTAATTATATCTAAAGGCAGTTATGCTTTTTAACATTTCAGTAATATGATTCTTTAATATCCTATATTGGAAGAGTCGCAAAGGTTAATAAGGAAATATGAAGTACTCAGCAACAGCAGAAAGTCTCTATCATACCAGAAATGGAGGTCAAAGAGAGGCTATGGCACTACGGAATTCTCTGAGTTGGGGCCTCAGCAGGACCTGAAATCATGGAGAAGGAACTGCTTAGGAAATGCTGAAGCTGCCAGGCTGGAGCCATGGCAAAGATTGCACAACAGGAACCGAAACCAGAGAAGAAATACGACCTCAAGTACAGAGAGTGAGAAGAAATAGTCTGGCTTCTCCTTGCCTTCCACCCTTTGGATGCCCGCTTCTCCGCCTTCACTTAGCTAAACCTAACTGTGAGACCAACGTTCAGAGCTGAGGAGGAAATGGGGCAGGATATGGCTTTCAGAGCAAACAAGTAAAACATGTGGTCAGGACATAGGACACACTCGTTCTTTTTTCCTCTTTCCTTCCGAAATGCATTACAAACTTTAGGAAGGCTACACAATTTTTTTTTTTTTTTTTTTTTTTGTCAAATCTCAGAGAACAGGGGTCAGGTTATTTCCTCCTTAGAGACTTGAGTGGGTTACAATATAAGACAAGGCAATTTGATCTGATATTCAAGTTCCTTTAGACTATTGCCATAATTTATGAGCATGGAATAACATGACAGAAAAATGTAAAGGTAAATTGAAATCCAGTCACATTAGACTACTTGCTCTTTTTTATTACAGCATATTTTTCTGCACTTGCTAATAATATTCCTTCTGCCAGGCTTAACGTCTTCTTCCCCATTTTTCTTTACTGAGATTTTACCTTCGCAATTATTCCTTCAAGAAACATACTGGCTTGCCCAAACTTCATTGTATCTCTCCCTTCTTAAATTCTTATATCATTTTCATGGCACTTAACAAATTAGATCTTGTGTTTTAGATATTGAAATTTCTATCATATGCTTTGATAATAGATGGTGATTTCTGCGAAGGCAAAGAGTACTTTCCTCAACTTTGTTTCCTTTGGGGTGGGTTTAAATGATCTCTTATACCTACTAGTTGTTTGATAAATGTTTGTTGTAGCAGATGAACACCTGAAACAGTAATGCTGAACCTTAGGTTCTAGTATTTTCTATGTCACATTAGTGTGACTTGCAGAATGGCTCAGCTTTGCTTTCCCTATGCACAATAAGTTCAGACTAGATGAGTTCCAAGGTCCCTCCTGGCCCTTTCAATTTCCTAATTTCATGTACAAGTTGGAAGATAAAATTTGTAAGCAGCAATTTTATAGTTCTATTATGGAATTTCTACTTGGGGGAAGCTAACATTTCATGATTTCATTCTTGCTGGATTGTTTCTCAAGATTTTCCATGGGGCTGAAATTTATCCATGACCTTGAGAAAGACATGCAAATGCTTCATGATCCTCACTCCACTTTCTTGTCCCTAATGCTTTTCCTCTGATGATTACTCATTTCATACCCCAAAAGCAACTCATTTTATAAATGTTTGTACAGCAGAGCAAGCAGTAAAGAATAAGAAATTATAAAATATTATATATTATGAAGAAACACTGCTCCTAATGCAGCCACAAAGAACCTAGTTCATAAATGTTGGTTTGTCAATTATAATGGTAAAATATGTATTTATATAATACATATAATATGATGGATGCTATTGGAGTGGGTTTGGCATATTTATTAAAATTTATTTTTATGAAAAAATATTAAAAAAAGAAATGTCTGCTGTAAGCAGTTACATGAAAATGGATAAATACAAAAGCAAGCACAAGAGTATTCAGTAGAGAATTTTGAGCCTGAACAATCAAGTTTCAGGCAAATCTTGTGTGGTTCGTAATTTTAGCCCTTTATTATGCAAAGCTGCCAATTCAATTTTACAATGCAAAGAAATGTTTGGCGTGATTATCAAGTTATATTTACTGTTCTGCGGATCTAGTAAAAGATGCACTATCTTGAAAGACTCTGTTCAAATTACCTTTGAACACACTTTTAGATCCTCATTGGTAAGCAGAAGTTGACAGACTAAAATGTATTCTTTCTTAACTAGCATCAGCATGTGAAACTTTAGAAAAACTGGTAGAGCAAATGATGATTCAGTTGCAGAGCCAGACAAATAATTTCCAAATCAACAAATTCAAACAGAGAAAAAAAGTTGCTGATCTCAGATGAATTGCCACATGTTGCCACTTCCTTTCACAAGTGTCTTGGTAGAAAAACTCTCATAAAGAATTTGTCCCACCCATCAGGATAAAGTGGTTGTTATTTCAATTTCCTATCTCCTCTTCTGCATCTCACCTTCTGAGGAGAGAAATATTAGAATCTCGAAGTATTCATTGCTAAACCCAGAGATAAGGGGTTGGGATGCAAGTTGGAAAAAGTGGGAAAGTACTAAATTCTGGACCTCTCTTCCCCCCTGGCTTCTCTCTCACCTCTCATTCTCTCTCTCTTCCTTCTTCTTTCTAAAAGAAGCCTTTGAAAGAGTTTTATGTATTTGCAGAATCAAATTTCTCTCCTCTCTCCTCTCTCCTCTCTTCAGGGCACACTGTTCAGCCTTTTGTTGTTATCTCTCCATTAAAACTGTTTTAGTCAACATTGTTGATGATCTCAATGCTACTAACACCAAAGTTCTAGTTTCAAGCTTTGTGTAATTCAACTGTAGCAGCATGAAACGGAATTTATTACTCTGCTCCTTGAAGCATTGTCTTATCTTCCAGGAATATACACTGCCAGTGTTCCTTCTCTTATTGCTTGCTTTTTTTCAAGGTTCCTTGCTGGTTCCTCTTTTTCTTTCTGATAAATAGAAGTATTTCATGGCTCAGGCCTTGAAACTCTTCCCTTATCTATCTATCTATCTATCTATCTATCTATCTATCTATCTATCTATCTATCCATATTCACTTTCTTCATGAGTTCATCTAGCTTTGTGATAACTTCTAAATACATAATTTTAGTCTCAGCCTCTTTCCTGAGGTATAGACTCAGAGATCCAACTGACTACCTGATGTCTCCACTTAAATGTTCAATGGCCATCTCAGAGTCAACATATCCAGAACAAGGCTTCTATATTCAATCCAACCTCCCCAAACATGCTTCTGCTCAGCCTGCCCCAACTCAGTGGATGGTGACACCATTGTTCCAGTCAGGACTAGGAAAAGGGTGAAGCAAGCCAGCCAGTTGGGCACAACATTTAAGGCATTCAGAGCATCAGGAAAGTGCTGACCTTACTTTTGTATGGCTACACAAGGTCCTCCTTAAATTTTATGCCCTCAACATCTCACTTGGCTCACGCTAGAACCATCCCTGCTTCTTCTTGCTCAAGCCAAAAAGTTCAGCATCATCCTTTATGCCTCTGTTTCTCCCATTTCCAATCTACCAGGATATCCTATTGGCTCTACATTCATTAATATTAAAGTGTTTGATCCAGTTATTAAAAAAAATAGATATATCAAAAGTAATGGAGGAGCTTTTTAAAATGTAATTCTTGTCCTAAAGAAGGAAAACCAAAATTTTGCTCTTATTTTCACAAAGACAAAGAGCTAAGAGAACGTAGACATCAGAGTGTTTAAAAAATTAATAGACTTTGACTTTTAGACCAGTTTTAGGTTTACAGAAAATGTGAGCCAAATATATTGGGTTCCTGTACACTCTGTCCCCCCACTGGCCTCTGGTTTTTCCTACTATTAACATTTTGTGTTGGTGTGGCACATTTGGTACAACTGATGAACCAATATTCATGCATTATAATTAACTAGCAAACATAGTTTATTTTAGGGTTTAGTCTCTGTGTTGTACAGTTCTATGGGATTTGCTAAATGTAATATATCATATATTTCCCATTACAGTATCATAAAGAATAGTTTCACTGCCCTAACAGTCTTCTGGGCCTTATTTCCCTTCAGCTAGCTGTGACATCTTTAGGTACAAGTACACACCACCTATAACAATTTAATTTCTTGCCTTCTGGGCAAGCCAGGGCAGTGACTGAGGGCAGAGACAATGTCACCTGTCTTCCATTCAGCAGCCTGTGTTTGATGCAGGGTCCAAGGTTCCTGGGTCCAGCCTACGTGCCCCAATGGTGGTCTCCTACACTCAAAGACAATGAACTTCCAGACACATCACAAATGCCAGATGCTCTGCAAAGCTCTCCTGAGTCCTCCTAGCAACATGAGTTGCCACATTTTCTTTATTCTAAGGTGTCAGGCACATGATCATGGTGTTCATCAGGCTGTCTGATCCTCAGATTATATGTCAGTCTCCCAGACTAGATCATGGGCTTCTTAAGGGCAGAAGTTTCTTCTTAGTCATCTGTGTCTTCCTCAGGGCCTGTACTTACCATTTGTTGATGATATGAAAAGAGTTGGGGTTGTGAAGGGGAGGAAGAAGGATAGAGAAATGAATAAAAGGAAAAGAGGGAAAGAAAAAAGGGAGAAGGGAAGGTGTTTGTGCCCATGCCCTCAGTCACCGATCGCTATGGGTGGGCACAGGTGTTCAGCACCAGAACGACAGGAAGATGAGCAAGAGAGGGCATCTCTGAGTCAGGGCTGATGCATTTCACACACCCAACGATCCAGCCACATCGCTGACGAATCTGTGATATTGTATATTTTTCCCATCAGCAGCCCTAGTTGCACATGAGAGACTATCATCTGCTATTTCACTGACTTCATTAAGTCCTAGAACCTCAGGGTTAATGAGTTCTTAGTTACATGGAACAGCTTTGTTTGATAGGTTATTCTAGTTTTATATGTAAGAAAACTTGGTGTTCTTATATTATTTAATATATTGATTTGCTACATTGTATAAAAAGACAAATAAATGAGACTTCTTTAAACTGTCTTAGAAGATGTCTCAAGTCTCCCATGGCTCTGAAACTTCAGTGTGGAAAGGCAATTCATGATATTTGTTGTCCATAGTGTACTTGTTTGGACAATTTCTCAATTTCCAAACAGCAGCGATGTTTTCTGCAACAGATGAATTACAAGACAAAATATTTCACATTTTGTCCTCCCTCTGATACAAATCTTTGTGGTCTTAAACAATTAAAACTCCTTAGTTTAAACTCGAAGTATTATTAAGGAAAGTTGAAATTTTCTGATAGTGATTAAATTGAAGATTCAAAAATGTGTCTATATTTGGGAATATTCATTGTTATTTTAATGTTAATTTTTTTTGAGCCAATACCATTTCCAAAAACTTAAACTGCAGAAATACCAAAACATGTGCAGTTATAGCTTAAAAGAATGTGGTGAAAATATCTGCAGTAGGGCAAAATGTAAAACAATGCAAATGGTTTTAAAAGAAGATTAAGTAACTATTTTTAATGATGAGTAAGTAGTAGGTTAAAAAAGGAAGTATTTTGAATAATAAGAAAAATAAAGATTCTAAGGTACATATTCAGTGAAGAAAGAATCACAAGTGTGCTCTCATTTCATTTTTGCAAAACAAACAAACAAGAATAAAAATGAAAGCTACACACATGCATGCATACTCACTGCAAGACATTTGTAAATTGAAGGGGGTAATGTTAATATTGACATAGGAACCATCAGCATGATATAGGAGTGTCAAAAAAACCAGGATCTATAACCACTTTAATTTAAGGGACTTTATATTCTCTATTATACCTTACTATCTATAATAATAAAATTAAATTTTCCATACTTAAAGTATCAAAAAAAAATTGAGTAAATTGTGAACTTGGATCTCAAGTCCAGTTTCTTTAGTTCTCTCAGAACTATCTCCCTTCATTTCAAAGTTCATGGAATGATTTTTGGTTTTCCTAACATGTACCACTGTATTTTAAATTTACACATCACCAGGGCATTCTTTTTTCTTGTTCTCTTATTATTAGAACATACATTTAATGCCTTCTGACAATCTAACCATTGTAAACCTCCCAGGTTTATTAATTGTCATCATCCAAGTACCCACAGTGCAGATTTCTGGTATTACAATGGTTTTAAATTTTGTCCTTTGGATTTTTTGAAAATAAATTACAGTGTCTATTTACATGGATAAAGAGTGACCACTGTCTTTGGCTGGTTTTTGTTGATAATGAGGTGAGGCCAAGATCAGGGCCTTCACTGAATTCCCACGTGTGCTTGGTTGCAAGCCACACTCAGGTGACAGACAGTCTTGCAGTTGCTGCTATTGGTCACATGAAGACTGGGAAAGAGAGTGCATCAGATCAATATAAACTTATTTCTCCTGCAAAGCATAGCAACTTGAGGCACATGCATTGTGAATATTGGGTCAGAAGCATTATCTTCATATTCAAAGACTAGCATATAATTATCAAGAACAGAAATGTAAAGAACATAAATAGCTTGATGATAGAATTGGTACACATTTTATTAGAAATTCTATTTGAAATCCAGAGAAGAGTAACTGAATGGATTAAAAACATATCAAATATTAGATGACAGAGAATATGAGAAAATTTCAACTTTTTTTCCAATTGAATTTAACAATGTTTTGCTCCTTAGTTGACTGATTGAATAATTTGCCTCTGCCAGGATGTAAATTCTCAGAGATACTCTTTCTGCCATTGTGCCAATCTATGACACAGCTAGCGTAGTATTTATATGCTGTGCTGGTCAATATCCTTCAGAAATGCCCAGCAGAACACAGGCACAAATATTCTCCTTCAACAAATACTCATCGAATATGAAATCAGATTTCAGGTACCGGTACTTCCACTGGTACAGAGTCATCTGGAGAGCTTGTTATGAGGCCTCATTCAGGATGAGGCAAAGGTTTTGAAGTTTGCATTTAAGTTTTTAGAAAGTCATGTATAAAGAGAGGCCGCCATGATGATTAAACACATTATATTGTGCCCTTATAAAATGTGATCAAAACCCACAAACTTTAATGACAATAAGTAATTGTTTTTATTTGGTCTGCTCATTCTGAAAAAACTGAGTCTTGTCCTATGCAACAGGGCTGGAGCAGTTGGAACATGCGTCAGTTGGAACATGTTTAAAATCTAATGGATAACATTGTTTTACATTTCATATAAGACAAATAGAGTAAATTAAGGACACATTTCTAGTATGTTCAGATATTCCAACAAGTAAATATCTCATATATCTCAGTTTGCTCCATTATTTGTCAAACACATTTATTTTCATTTTGATAAAAATGTCTCAAAAATGCCTTAGTAATTTGCGCTTTGGTGAGGGAAATTTAGAAATAATGAATGTGAACTAATCTCTTTGTGACTTAAGGGTTCTCACTCAAAATTATCAGCCTTGGAGCTTTGCTTTTATAACGTGATGCTCATTGGGTTTTTGAGGTATAATGCTTGTCTCTAAACTGAATTGCCCCCAAACTACTTTATAGTAGTTGATTTTACCACCTGTGTTCTCTCCTTCACTCTTATTTTGTATTTCAGTATACCAAATTTACAATGTTTTTGTTGGTTTTGTTACCAACAGAAACATCAGGTGAATTAAAAGACACCAAGATAAGTACTCATCAAACTAAAAAGTAAATGCAATTCCACGTTATTTTTGCCCAAGGGTGGGTGGGTAAATTTAGCATAATGCAGTCTTCTCAGTCTTGAGCATGCTTCAGAGTCATCTGGAGGGCTTGTTAAAATGCAGGTTGTCGGGTCCCACCCCAGAGCTGTTTCAGCAGATCTGGGGTGAGGCCCGAGAATGTGCATTTCTAGCACTTTTCCAGTGGATGCTGCCCATCTGAGGACTACACATTGAGAGCTACTTGCTACAGAGAAAAGTGGAACAGGGATAGTTTAAAGAATCAGTAAGAGTTTAAGGTTTCAGGAAATGCTTGGAAGTCTGCAAGTAGAAAAAGGAGAATGTTAATTTTCTCTTCACATGTTGGGCATTACATTTATAGAACACGAAGAGGGAGCGCTGTGGGACAAAGTCAAGGGAGTTATATAAAATGATAGATTACAGTTACGTGTTAGTTCACAAAATGATTTCTGGAAGATACATTAAATAATCCCAACATTATAAACTGATACCACATCGGGCAACCTCACTCTCCAAAATCCTCTCATGTTGCCTTTGCACTAGGCTGGCCTGGATGGACCATTGGTTGGACCCCATGTGGCATTCCTAATATCTCTGTATTCTAATCCATTGGTTGCCACTAAAGTGCTTTGCCAACAGATTTTGTTCTCAGATAGTGCACAGCACTGAAGAGAAAATCACTTTGCAAATCCAGTGATTTCATGGGCCACTAGGCTCTCTGGATTCTCTATTACCCAGTTTATCTTTTGTTCATTTAATGCATCGCAAACAACACTGAATTAGTTTGTTGGACAATTAGGTAAGATATTAAACTAAAGATGTACATATAAATATGTTAAGTTATTATTTTAAGAATACATCTGTAAGACATAGTTGGAGAAGGCTTTTTCTTGTGAACACTGTGAAGGCTTTTCCCCGCAACTCTCTAATAGTTCAACAGGTATCAACTTGCATAAATAATACTTCTTTCTCAGAGGGGTTCACAAGTGAGAAAAAGAATTTTCTATAATGGATGTTTAAAAAAAATCACTTCCAAGGCAATTAGTTCTTGTAAATCTCCTGAAATAAACATCAGGAAATTAAATTGGTGTTTGTTTGTTAGTAGAATGAACATCCGCAAGCAAATCCAAGATTGCAAATTTAGCTCAGGCCTAATTTCAAGTCTCTGAAAGACCCTTCCTTCCTGAGCTATGACCACCTAAAGTCCTGCTGCAGCTTCACCATTGCCTTAACTTTCAGCACGAATCCTGAAATGATGCTAAGGAGATGTACATGACTACATGTCTACAAGCTGTGGTTTCATCATTTTTTTCTTTGTCTCTGAGCTAATGCCGAGAAAACACCCTGGTTCTGCTAAGTGGATCTCAGTCTGTTACTTAGTCTCCTGCTCTCCAGTCACCCAAGTCTGATTCCTGAGCACCCAAGTCTGATTCCTCAGCTTGATTCTTTTTTGTTACGTGTCATTGCCCTCAGGAAGGAGTACCCCAGTCCTGGATCCTGGACCACTGTCTTGGACCCTCGTCTGAAATGCCAAATATTTCTAATTTCAATTTGCTATCCTTCTTTTAAGGATGAATTGTCTCATACTGCATCCATCTGTTTGGACAGGCCAACACTTAATTTGTAACCCTTCATGGGTATCTACTTAACTGAACTACAACCTGCTATCGCTTCATCTTGTCGGACAGGCTAGTGTAGTCTCGCTTTACATCTGTGATGGAATCTATCCACCCAGATCCTATTCAGTAATAGAGCCTTTTCTCAAATCCCAGCCCTTCCTCATCTGAGCTACATGACAATAAGTAATTAATTGGTCTTACTTGGTCTGTTCATTCTGAAAAAACTGAGCCCTTACTAATTGGAGTTTCATAAGGACTGAGTTCTTATGGAGCCATATTATACATGGGAGTGATGGACATGAACGAGGTACAATTTCTCTCTTGAAGAAATTTTTTCTTTCTTTCTTTCTTTCTTTCTTTCTTTCTTTCTTTCTTTCTTTCTTTCTTTCTTTCTTTCTTTCTTTCTTTCTTTCTTTCTTTCTTCCTTCCTTCCTTCCTTCCTTTCTTCCTTTCTTCCTTTCTTTCTCTTTCCTTCCTTCCTTCCTTCCTTCCTTCCTTCCTTCCTTCCTTCCTTCCTTCCTTCCTTCCTTCCTTCCTTCCTTCCTTCCTTCTCTCTCTCTCTCTTTCTCTTTCTTTCTTTCTTTCTTTCTTTCTTTCTTTCTTTCTTTCTTTCTTTCTTTCTTTCTTTCTTTCTTTCTTTCTTTCTTTCTTTCTTTCTTTCCTTCCTTCTGTCTTTTTTTTTGACAGAGTCTCACTCTCCCACCCAGGCTGGAGTGCAGTGCATAATCTTGGCTCACTGCAACCTCCGCCTCCTGAGCTCAAGCGATTCTCCTACTTCAGCCCCCTGAGGAGCTGGGATTACAAAATCAGTCTGCCATCATGCCAGACTAATTTTTTTTTTAATATTTAGTAGAGACAGAGTTTTGCCATATTGTCCGGGTGGGTCTCTAACTCCTGACCTCAAGTGATCTGCCCGCCTCAGCCTCCCAAAGTGCTGGGATTACAGGTATGGGCCACTGTACCTGGCTCATTTTTGATGACTGGGCAAACAAGCAAACAATTGAAATACAGGTTGAGTATTCCTTATCCAAAACTCTTGGGATAAGATATGTTTTGGAATTTTTAAAAAATTTTCAATATTTTCATTAAACTTACTGGTTGACATCTCAAATTCAAAAATCTGAAAAGCTTTAATGAGCATTTCCTTTTGAGCATTGTGTCAGCATTCAAAAAATGTGAATTTCAGATTTTTGGATTAGGAATGCTCAACCTACACAATACTTTAACCATAAATTCTGAGAACCTTTCTTTAAAGGACGTAGTAGAAGAGGTCAGAGAATTGTCCTTCCATAAACATTCATTCTATCATTTGCTCAAACCCCACTGTGTTTCAGGCATTTTGTTAATACATCGGGAATGGACCCAGAAGGCCTTTCTGAGAATTGTGAGTTAGACCCATATATTCGCCCAGGCCCAGAGCATCCAAGACCTTTCGCCTCCAAATACCAATGATAATTTGTCTTGTGGTCCTAAGACGTTAATCAGAGCTGCTTATAATAGACAGCTTCTGAAACTGGCTTCTCTCCCCTGTAGCCCCAGATGGTCTACCCTGGACCCCGATGACGTTAGGTTGGACGATTGTAAGTGCAGTCACTTTGTTGCCACGTCCACTTTCTTTCCAGAACCTCTGAATCAAATGTCAGCCTGTTTTCATTGTTCCCTTTCTGATCAGCTGGAGCTGGATATACTGAAGGAATGAAAATTTTCTGAGTTGACTGCACTGATAAACCTAGAAGGAGACCATGGTAATAATTGCTTCATAATTTTCAAAAGTCAGCATTAACTGCTGAGTAGCAGAGTGGACTTAAATTTGTGTTTTCAGTGGAAATGATCACAGTGATGTCCTTACTGCCTCCTAACTCATGAAAGGAACAACTGGCTGGTCCCTGGAACTCCCTGCATGACTGGTGATTGCCCACGGACTTCTAAAACCGTCTTTACTCTGAAAATGTGAATGTTGCCCATGACCTTCAGCTGATGGATGATATCTGGGCCTGAGATGGCAATATCAGGTATTTCTGAAGACATCCTAGGGAAATGTGGGGATTGCCATGGTGCCTCTGAGCTTACCTCTAGAACAGACATTTTGATAAGCACTTTTGCTTCTTTCTCTGAATTCTAAATCAGCCCTAGATCGCTGGAGGATAATTCTGAAACAAGCCCTACCCAGTCAATTTTCCTGAAGTTTCATGAGGATTTTGAAGAGCGGTAACTTGTGTTGGACTAAAACCAGGGAGGAAGGCCAAGGAGAGGAGAGCACTCAGAGGCAGCGGGTGGACAGAGGTCATCCAGAGACTTAGAGAAAATAGGACCAAAGCCATGGCCCCAGACAGGAGTGGCAATCCTAAATGCAGTTTTAGTTGCACTTTTGAGATAATGGAAGTACAAAATCCGTCACTTAACCTCTTTTAACATCAGTTTATTCATCTGCAAAACATTGACATGCTACTTCACAGCATTCTTCACATATAATAAGAAACAGCAGGTTAAAATACTAAACAAAGCTTAAGACGTGATGCAAATATACTATCAGAGTAGATTGTAGATTATAGTTCTATCACTTATCTCTTTCTTATTCATAAGAGAAGCTCTTATGAACATTGAGTTAATTATTTCTTTTCCCTCCTTATTTATGAGCACACATGTCTTATTCAAGGTTTAAAATATCACTTTGAAATTAACAAGGGGTTTCACAAATATAGTCATATTCCCTATTTGTTCACAATATTTTGCCCCAAAATGATGCTTTAAAAAAAATAAAAGAACTGCTTATAAAATCATGGTACAGTCAAGACAGACTATAAACAAATGCTCACCAACCAACAGAAGAAATCTATCCTGCAATATAGATGACTTTCCCAGTGTACCATGATAGTTCCTTTAAGCTGTTATGAATTATTCCATAAACCTGTATTTAGAGACTTTTAAATATGCAGATTATTGGCCTGAGAAACCATTTCATCTCCAAAGGAACATTTGCAGGCTGTCGTGCAAATCTGCATTTGAGCAACTTTCACATTATGATCTTAGTGAATTCTTGACCAGATGGACTTGAACAGCTGCCACCCATGCTTGGGAAGTCCCTTTGCTTGAGAAGACAAAATAGCTCATTTGTTTGCAATTCTTTCCTGAAAGTACACAAGGGCAATTTTCTACATTGTGAATTACTTCTATCAGAGCAACATTTTCCGTGAAAGATCATAGCTCATTAAGCTATTTAGAAACAAACAAACAAAAATGCATACAAACATTTTTTGGGGGGAGTTTTATAATTTGTGCCCAGAAGGGACAAATTTCTTTTCAGATTAAGTTTTAAAAAATGTTCCTTTATTGCTGTTATGTTCAAGCTGACATGGAGGTTATAACTGAGAGAACCCCCCTCTGAAATAATAATGCCTTACGTTTGTATAATATTTTATACTTTTCAAAGTGCTTTCAGGCACATTATTTCATTTGATCTTCAAAACAGCTCAGTGAGGCAGGTAAAGTAGGTGTTTTTATTCATTTCTTTTTAGATAAGGAAATAGGTTCAGACTACAAATATTATCCGAGTATCTACTAACTCCATCATATTGTGCAAGGTGTCACAGAGGATAAAATAACATGTATTCCTAAAAGAAGAATCTTGGTTTTAGATAAGACATAACAACACAAAGTTAAATAATACTAAATGTACAATATGGTTCAAAAGGTGACAAAAGACAATTTATGGTCATAGTATTAGAAGCATGAGCAAACTGTATTCTGGCAGGTTAAGGGAAACTTCTTAAAGCAGGTGCCACCCAAATATATATACCTGGAAGGAGGTTTGGAATTTGGATTTGGCATCATAATCACCTTCTCATATAACCTTAAAATAGAAGAGATTTTGGCATTCATCTAGTTTGTTCTGATACTAGATGTTAGCACTCCCTATAGCACCTTAAGCAAAAATGTTGGAATTGCTATGAGTCTTACAAATTCTATCTTATGAAACCCCATCTCTACTAAAAATAAATTTTAAAAAAATTAGCCAGGCATGGTGACGGGTGCCTGTAGTCCCAGCTACTCGGGAGGCTGAGGCAGGAGAATGGTATGAACCTGGGAGGCGGAGCTTGCAGTGAGCCAAGATCGCACCACTGCACTCCAGCCTCGTGACAGAGCGAGACTGTCTCAGAAAAAAAAAAAAAAAATTCTATCTTATATGCAGCTGCAATCTCCAGTTCTATAATTCTACCCTCTGTTGACTAGAGTAAAACAAGACTAATCTATTTTCTCTTTCTGTGGAAAGCCTTTAATATGTCTGTAGTCAGTATAATAGCTTGATCTGCCTTTAGTCTTTTCTTCTTTCCATTTAATTTTAAAGCTTCTGGAGATACAGTCATTATTTTACTGCTGGGCCCCTATTTTATTTCTCCAAATTATCTGTAACTTTGGCCATCCCAAATTGATACACTATTTTAGATATGCAGATTTGAATGAGACTCTAAAAACTATCATTATCTTTCCAATTCACTGCCAGCATGTCTGTTAATACTACTAGTTGTGAACAATTCTCACACATAAAAGTAACTAACTTTTGTGTAAAAGCGGCATAATTAATGTGCCTGGAATGAGTCATGGATGTCTTCCTAAAGAACAAAGGCCACCTTTCTCAAGAACAAAGACCACCTTCGTTGTGATGGCTTTTTTTCTTTTTCTTTTGTATTTTTCTTAAGCCATTCATGATCTATGCATGTCTGCACAGATGATACTTGCTTAAGGAACTAACACCAAAGCTCTAATACAATAACAATTTTTGGTATTTTGTTTCTCATTTTTATTACTGGGAAAGTAAAAATTAATAGCTCATGTAAATTAATAATCCAATACTGACCCCTGGTGTGTAATGAAGAAATTGCTTACTGGATGAACTAGTGGATGCTTGGGAAAAGTTTTATGTTTTAATATAAGAATATCTTTTTCCAAGTAAAGAAATTTCCTAGGCTATAATTTAAAATGTGGAAATTGGGAAATGTCAAACTAACTAACTGAATGTAGAGAATGTCTCTATGGTAGTCTTTAGCAGTGGGTAAATAAAAAGAAAAGAAAGAACAGCTGACACCAGAACTGTCCCATTCAAAAATGTTTTTTACAATTCGGCCAGCGTTTAAGAAACTAAGCACAGTGAGTTGAGAATGAATGATCTACCCTTCTTCACTTCACTATATTTGAATTGGACTTTAAAACAAAACAAAACAAAACAAAACAAAACAAAAACCTGTTTTGAATTTCTCTGAGTCACCTCCTCAGACGGTAGATGTGTCGTCATTGCCTGCCACTCCCCAAAGTGTCTCTCCATTTATTTCAGACACAAGATCCCAAAGTCACAATTTTCTAGTCTTACTTGCTCTTCTTTGTTATCTTGTCATTTTCTAAAGCCATACCATATGCCTGCTTTACCATTCAAAGGTATCCTATTTTCAGTATGTGCCCTTCCCTCACACCCTATGCTCAAGCCAAATTATCTATCCAGCATGTCCCCCATTGGTAACTTCTGAGAAGAAGTACTGCAGAGTGGACAGATGGGACTGGAATGAGTCAGTCACTTTGCAGACACAGATGTAAGCCATGCAAGTTTAGGCCTCTACTGCCACCAGCGACCCTATTGATGGCCTATTCCCTCCTGTAGCAGAGCTCATAGAACCTTAGAAATTCACCTGTTGAGGGAGTATCACTGGGCCAGTTGTCAATGAACCCAGATTCTAATTTAATCCTGGCATTGCCCCTGACTTGTTATGGGACTTTCTGCAATGCAGTTCAACTCCTAGGTTATGAAACTTCTATTTTCTAATCTATAACAAAGGGTGATTACATTAGACGATTTCTAACATCCTTTGTAGTACTCCAATTCTACAACTCTATACATGTGGATTCAGGAGGCTAGCTCAGACCCTGGGTTCTTCACTTCTTGCAATGCTCTCTCAATTCCCTTCTTCTCCCATCCTCTGGTTTGTCCATATGTTACTGTACTTGTGTACTTCCTATGTACACTAAACCATTATATGGACTACAGTCTACTGTATCTATTTGTCTATCTTTTTTCTTTCATTGAACTGAGATATGGTAGGCTGGGATGAGCTCTCTATACTGAGATATATACAGTGGGCTGAGACGAGCTCTCTATACTGAGATAGATACAGTAGGCTGGGACCAGCTCTCTATACTGAGATAGATAACGGTAGGCTGGGACCAGCTCTCTATACTGAGATACGGTAGGCTGGGACTAGCTATCTATGGAATGAATGAGAAAATAATGCATATCTTGTCTTTATCCTGCAGGTCTGTCTCTGCCACATATTTCAGAGGAGCTCCTGGGTCTGGGAAACTTTGGAGTCAGCACTGACCTTTTATCCTGGTTCTATAAACCAGATCACATGCAAGAATGTTGCTTCTTAAAAATTCTCAAAAGTGATGAATAGCTGTAGTCCATGCTAAAGGAAAATGGAGAACACCAAGTTGTTAGTGAGAGCTGAATCACTCTGAGTGATGGAGTGAGAAGTTTTATTAGGTTGGTGCAAAAGTAATTTGCGGTTTTTTACATCAATTTTAATGGCAAAAACTGCAATTACCTTTGCACCAACCTATAGTTCACAGAGTCAGGTAGACTAGGAAAAGGCAGGCAGAAAGCAGAGACTGGGGAAGTAGAGAAGAGTTAGTGAAATGATTTAACTTTGGAGACAATGGGGTGAAGGCCCAGGGAAGGTTCCACACTCTTGGGGTGGCCATAGGAAAGTTTTAAAACTCAGAATTTAATTTGACTCAATTTGTTTGCCAATTCAACTCTCAATTTCTAATTTGCAATACACTTTTCTATCTTCACAAATTCTTTACATGGTAGGTTTTTGTGGAAAACAATAAAGGTGATGAACATTCTGTCTGGGTCAATGGTTCTTCATCTTCAAGACTCTTTAAAATCACTTGGGGGGAACTTTTGAAATCTGCATGCTGATGTCAGACTCCTGAGTGATTACAACAGAATCTCTGCAGGTGGGACCCAGGAATCAGTATAACTTAAAAGATCCCAGGTGAATCCAATATGCAACTTGCTTTGGAATGAGTTATTGTGAAACAATAGACTACAGTGATCAACGTGAACTCATCTGAGAGACTCCTCGGCAATCATGTCTGCTTTGTTCTTTAATCAGTTCTGTTTCACATTATTGGAAACACTTATTTTAATTTTATAAGCCTCCATTTTTCTCAAAACTTCCACCTCCAATTCCATGTATACTCTCAACTAATGACTTCCCTTCTACCTTTCAGAGATAATTGGAGCTCAACAGGAAAAATTTCTTTATTTCCTGTCACCAAATCTGTAAATGCGTTTTTTTCTGAATTACTTTTCATTAGTGCCTTTCTATCAATATTTGACCATCCAAAGTCATCCATCTCTAGAAAGTAACAATACAGAAATATAGGGTGTGTGTTTGTTGGAAATAAAATAATACTAACAAAGACCTCTCTGAACCAACATAGAAAAGAGAACACAGTTTATTACTACATGAACATGGTCAGATTTCTATGCTCGTAGGTACTACAAAAGTGACTAAAACGTCTAGAGAGACTTTCACATAATTTATTTAGCAAAGCAGAAGTGAGAATAACTTCTCATCTCCTCAAGAGACTAAGGGCTACTTCCTAAGATAGTCCTCTTGGGGAAAACTCCCAAGTAAGTTTTGAAGGCATTTGTTTACAATTCCAAGGATCAGAAAGTTCGCATTCTTCCATTGCAAAATCAAAAGGGTAAACTTATTATTTGGACCTATTAAGATTTCAAGGAAATACTCTAAGGAAGAGAGGATGGAAAGATAGTGACCTCCAACCTCAAAAAGGTCATCATTTTACCCTTATGGTATGCTTTGGTTGGCATATGCATATGTATTTCTTAGCTTTGTGAAGTGAGAAAACCTAGAACACCTAGCCTCTAGACCTTTGTATCCAAACACTATTTCTCCATGACAGAAACCCATGCTCTTTGGGGAAATGGTTAATTTTTGGAATAGGGAAAAATGGTTAATTCCTCTGTCTACAGAAGAAGGCTGCCTCACATGGATTGAAGCCACAACTGAGTAAGGGCTTCAATGCATGTAGGTGACCCACGTGGGGTGTCAGAATCAAAACAAAGTGAGGGAGCATCCAGATAGATGTATTATCCATCACCTGGTGTCTAAACCCAACAGGCTGTTAGTACCTATGTAAGGCAATGGCACAGAATGGGATAAAAAGGATTTGCATGTAGAAGAGGTAGATCATTGTGGGATTTTTGTGGTCTAAATAGAATGAAAGGGGCATCTGTATAAGAGGGCTCCAAGTTGCCAGGTATCAAAGCCAAAGAACAAGAGAAAGAGTCCGTGCAGAAGTGGCGGCAGAATCCAGGCAAGATGAAAAGGGCATCATCACAGTGATGTAGCATGTTTGGTGTGTCAGAGCCTAACTGAGCAGGTTCGGGTGAGCACCCACATGAGTTTAGCTGAGGAAGGATGAGAAGAGTATCTATGTGAAATGGATAATAATCTAGGGGTAGGTTGGAGTCCAAGGATGGCATCCAAGAATGAGGGTGGCCAAGTATGAGGTGTTGGAGCCAGAGTAGAGTGAAGAGGGTAACTACACACAGGGGTTAGCTTAATGTAGAGTGCCAGGGTCTTGAATGGGGTCTTGGGATTAGACAGTAACAGGGTATTAGCGGGAATACAACCAATGCTGATAGCTGTGTTGTGAATATGTAGGAGAAATCCTGTTTGTAAGGAATAAATACCAAAATATTTGGTGATAATTGGGAATCAGGTCAGTAACTTATTCTCTAACGGTTCAAGAAATTTTTGTGTGTATTTTACTTCTAAATTTTGTTTAAATATCAATATATCTATATATATATATTTTTATGAACCAGCAAATAGCAAATTCATTCTTAGGTATATTCTCAATAGAAATGTACACATATTGAAAAGCTTCTTGTTTGGATATTTGAAAGGAACCACCACATTCCACAGAACATATTTACATGGGGCTTTTATTTAAAGGCAAAGATATGGTGCAGCAAGTGAAAGAGAGTGCAGGCATGGACTGGGAGTCTGAAAGACATCCCATGTTGAAAGCTACCCAGGGCTACAAGTATTCACAGACACAGAGTGTGCTAGCAATCTTGCTTTCAGGAGGGCTTGGAAGAGAAATTCTCAACAAGCCTTCTGTGTCTCCTTGTCCATGTAATCAAGCTAGGTTTGTCAAACCAATTAGGCCAGTTGTAAACCATCAGTGAAAAACTGACCCTGCAGGTTACCAGGAGGCATTTCCTGATTTTAAATCATACATGATAAACCTCATTGCAGTTATCTTCACCAAGAGTAAAAAATCCAGATATCCAGGTAAAAACAGCTTTTTCTGTTGAGCTATAAATCTGCACATATTTTTACTTAAAAAAACAAGAATATTTAAAGCATCATGTTCATAATAACAATAACTGAAACCAACCCAAATATATCCATTAGGAGAAGAAATAGGAAATAAATTGTGATCTATTTCTACATTGAATACTGCAGAACAATGAATAAATATGCATTATTGTTACATAAAACAACATAGATCAATATGGCAAACAATGTACTGATATTCCCTTTACAGAAAGTTCAACACCCAGGCAAAACCAATCTCTTGTGTGAGAAATTAGGATATTAGTCGCCTTTGGGGTATTAAAAAGAGAGTAATGGGCCAGGCATGGTTAACTCATGCCTGTAATCCCAGCACTTTAGGAGGCTGAGGTGGGCAAATTGCTTGAGGCCAGGAGTTAGAGGTCAGCCTGGCCCATATGGCAAAACCCTGTCTCTACTGAATTTTAAAAAATTAGCTGGGCATTGTGGTGGGTGCCTGTAATCCTAGCTACTTGGGAGGCTGAGGCATGAGAATTGCTTGAACCCAGGGGGTGGATGTTGCAATGAGCCAAGATCATGCCACTGCACTCCAGCCTGAGCAACAGAATGAGACTCTATCTCAAATTAAAAAAAGAGTAAGGATTGATAGTGAATATAAAACAAGGTGACAGTTGCTGGTTATGTTTTATTTCCTGTCTTAGCTGATAGTTAAATGGCTGTGTTAAAAATGTAAAAATTCATCAAGCTTAAAATTTGTTCTTAGATGTGCTTATGCAATATTTCAATAAAAGTGATTTTTAAAACATTTTGTACACATTTAACATGTGTGTGCATGCATACATACACACGTGCACACACATACTCAAAATTTGTACCTGCTTTTGGAGTCTTCTCAAGAAATCCATTTAACTTAGCACTGAGTGGGTAGTGACATTATACTATGTGTTTCTTTATTCTTCACCTTTTAAAGTTTTCTTCTATTATTTCTGTATTTGTTTTTCATTTTTCATGTTTTCTCTCTTGGTGACTCATTTAGGTGGATATTACAACTTATGAATTCAAATTCCATTTCACTTAATGTTTCTCTCACATTTTTCATCTTTTTATGTATTTTTAAATTTATTTTATGAAAATAGCTAACTGAGGTTGATCCTCAAATTCAATTTGAAGGCATAGGGTGTTCATGCACAAAGTACTAGGCAGTTACTTTAAAAAATGAGACAGATTTTAGTCTTATAATGTACAGGTGCTATAATGTAAAAAATATCATATTATATTCTATTTATTTATTTATTTTTTATTTTATTTTATTATTTTGAAACGGAGTCTTGCTCTGTCACCAGGCTGGAGTTTAGTGGTGTGATCTCGGCTCACTGCAACCTCTGCCTCCTGGGTTCAAGCAATTCCCCTGCCTCAGCTTCTCAAGTAGCTGGGACTACAGGTGTGTGCCACCATGTCCAGCTAGTTTTTTGTATTTTAGTAGAGATGGGGTTTCACCATGTTAGCCAGGATGGTGTTGATGTCCTGACCTCATTATCCACCTGCCTTGGCCTCCCAAAGTGCTGGGATTACAGGTGTGAGCCACTGTGCCTGGCCCATATTATCTTTTTAAATTAAAAAATAGTATAATTTATGTAGTACGAGACCTTTAAAAATATCTGTGTGTATGTGGTCTGTGTGTCTTAAAAAGAGTGCAGGCAAGTGTATTTCTAGAAACATATTTTATTAGTTGAGTGCATTGGGTTGCAAGTAACAGAAGACATTCTTATAGTGACTTAAGCAATAAAGTTATTCAATTTTTCTACATTACACTACCACTGGAAATGGAGACTACCAGATTTCCTGCAGCAGCTCAACAATGTTAATCACCCAACTTCTTTCTGTTCTGCCACCACAGCACATTCCATTTTCATTCTATGTAATTCCTTACAGTTATAAGATCACACACAACTAACACAACTTAAATAATTATGTCTTTAAACAATAAAACCAAAGAAAGAAAAAATTTCATATATTTGGCCATCATTTTCATTAGAGGTCAAAATCCTACTAATTAGCTCCCTCCTTTGGCATTCTTCCTAAATACATTCTATTAGCTGGAAACAGGACAAATGTTCATCTCTAAATCAATCACAAGCAAAGGGAATTAAATTAACATTTCTATTAGTTCGCTTTTGCTCCCATGATGCTTAAGAAACATGACAAGAAGCTAATGACCTATAACAGCAAGCGTTTACTCCTTGCTCATTAGTTTTGTGAATTGGTTGCAGCAGTTCTACCTTAGACTACAGATGAGATTCAGGTGTGCTCCAGGAGACTCTCATTCCTGGACCCATGTTGAAAGACACCGACTACTTAGGGCATTTGATTTTTATGCTGAGCAAGAGTTGAAGAGGAGAAGCTTCTTTAAAGTTCTGCTCAGTTACTTCTATTACTATTAACCTACCCAAATTCTACTGGGTAGAGCAATCCCATAGTCAAGCCTAAAGTCAATGATACAGGGAAATATTATCTTTCCTCATTAAAGCATGGTAAGGACAGGGAGGGAACAAGAATCCTCTTTTTAAATTTTTTTTTTTCCCGAGACAGAGTCTTGCTCTGTCATCCAGGCTGGAGTGCAGTGGCACAATCTTGGCTCACTGCATCATTCACCTCCCGGATTCAAGCGATTCTCACACCTCAGCCTCCCAAGTAGCTGGGATTACAGGTGCACACCAGTATACCCAGCTAATTCTTTGTATTTTTAGTAGAGAGGGGTTTTGTCACGTTGCCCAGGCCATTCTTGAACTCCTGAGCTCTGGCAATCTGTCTGCCTCAGTTTCCCGAAGCGCTAGGAGTACAGGTGTGAGACACTGCACCTGGCCAGGGAACAAAGAATTGTGAACACACAATACAATCTACCACAATATTCACGGCCTAGACCAGTCATGGCTCATCCTCTCAGATTGGGAGAGGAATCCATATTCTGTGAAATTGTTGCAACAATACAAACATAAACAATCTATGATCACTGTAAACAAGAAATAAGGAATTGTGGCTATTGAGTAGACAACAGTTCAATGTTGACTTCTCATTATTTAAACAAATTAGACTTTTTTTTCTAATTGAGAAAATGCACAAACTTGAAGAAACAACTCCAATATTGATGAAAATAGCAGTGATTTACTTATTGACTAAATATTTTAATTCAAAGATTTGGAAAGAGGGTTTTTAATCTTCCAGAAAAAATTCTACCTTATTTAACAAAGGCTGAAATGTATATATATGGGACATTCAGTTCACAGCATATCAGACAACTCTCTGACACCTTGGGTGCCCAGTTTTATTTCAGGCAGGACAGCAACATTTATCTTCTTTAATTCTGGCCCATCCACTGGCACAGACTGGTCCCTTATGTTACCATCATGAGCTAGTGATACAGGAAGAGAAGCATTGCTGATCTGTGAAACTGGACAATACATTTAATCTGTCTTAGTATTTAAACCACAGTAAGTACCATGTTTAATTGGGTTTATGAAATGACATCTTGTTCAGGGCAAGGATCAGTATTGAAGAGGAGCTATGTGTAATGCTAAATTAAATGCCCAAGTTAGAGCTAAATTGTTACACACACAAGTCAGTAATTTCAGATCTATGACTCACAAATAAATCACAAATTGACCTCTTTGAGCACACTGCAGGAAACACTTTGTGTGACATTATATGGCATTAATTGTAAAAGCCAAATCTGACTTCTTTCTAATTATATGTCCAAAAATCATAACTAAGAATTCTCTCTCTTTGGATTTTCTGACTTTCTTTCCTTAGTATTAAGGTAATGAATGACTTCAAAGCTACAGTTATGGGAAATGCAAGAGCTTATCCAATAGTTAATGTCTGAATCTTAGGGTTTATCAACTGTAGCATATCTAAAGACACAAAACCCACCTTCTCTGATTTCCTGGATGCTCTAGATGTGCAAATACAAACCTAATTGCATATGGAAGTGCCCTATCAGGCACAATTTTCATAAAGGGAATTTAAGTAGCTATTTTAATTTGTAGATCAGACCGTGTAGTCCAGGAATCTAAGACTAATGAGCCACTTTCTCAGAGAATCTCTTCTTCTAAATAAACAAGGTCTTTTGCACTGACCCAGGAAATCTGAGTTGTAGCTGAAAAAGTAATTATACCAATATTATAATAGGCATATCTGCAACAATACAAAAGAAGGTTTTCTCCGTCTCCAAAGTTAGATGTTCATTCAGATGAAATGCAATTTATTTATCTGGAATGTTTTAAATGTTTTCCTTTGTACCTCTAAATGAGCAGAAAGACACTTCCTTTTAAGAAGAAAAGAGAAAATCCATTATTTTTACTTTTTCTTTATATATATAAATAAATAAATTCTCAAACTAAATTTTTCCCCTACTAATTTAATTTGGAATAAAATTAGAACTGATCATTATGAGCAAAATGTTTTCAATTAAGACGTAATTAATTAAATGTGCAAATGCAGAATACATTTGGATGTGCTATCAGATGATTGATTATGCCTAAATCTAATTTTACACTTAAATTGCCAGCCACACACCTCATCTTGAGCTGTTGACCCATAGCACGTTACCATAAGTTAAACCTTACCTCTGGAGGAAGTGGCCTCAGTGGACACATTTTTTTCTGCAATAATTCTATGACCATGCCATAGTATCTGTCTTTAGAGAGTAGTCAGAGGTACCTTGCATGAAGGAGCTTCATTCTTGCCATCCTTCTTGTTTTTCAAACAGCATTTTGTTTGATTTTAAATAAGTGATGCATGTCTTAGCAAATTGTGAAAGAAAGACCTCTTTTACTCTTTTCTACTTACTCTTTTCTACTCACTTACTCTTTAAAAGAAAGTTGATAATTAAAGTACTAATGTGTGAAAAGGTACTGAGCTTTGAACAATTTTTTGGATTATTTAATATTGCATTTTAAATTGTCTAAGTTATAGATACTAATGTCTGAATCTATACTTGCTTTTGGTGTTTATGTGTTAAGTATATCCTCAAACTAACCAGGATAATGAATTTTTATTGCCTCAGAGATGGAAAGGATATTTAGCAAGGTTTGTAATTGATATGCATCCATATTGCTCTAAAAAATGAAGAGATTCCCATCACATAGTTTAAAAAAATTTATAGGTCCAAAAATTGGCTACAGTCAATAATTCTTCTCTAAATCTGGTGTTATTTTATGTTTCCTGAATATTTGAAAAATTTGTAAAATATTTTTCAAGGATTCTAAAAAGTGAATGATTGAGGAGGAAAGCAAAAGTTGTCAGTGAAAGCATTTGTTGAATGTCTACTATGTGCCAAGCAGTGCGCTTGGTTTTCTTATGTGTCATGTCTTTGTGAATCAATTACTAATCCATAGGTTGGTGCAAAAGTCATTGCGGTTTTAATAATCACTTTCAAGGGCAAAAACTGCAATTACTTTTGCACCATACTAATATCATTTCTCAGTCCCAAGCCAATGCTTCTATACCGTTTGTGTGTGTGTGTGTGTGTGTGTGTGTGTGTGTGTGTGTTTGCAATGTTGAGTTGGACATCTACAACGGCCTTCCATGAGGCAGCATACTGTCTTCCAGAGTGTGATAAGGAAGTTCCTTGGATTAGATACCTTTCTAGCCTGAAATATAACAATTTGCATTTCAGTCCTTTGAATTAGACATTTTTGTCTTCAGATAATTTCTTTAGAAATGCAAATGTTCATCAAAGTTTAGTTACCTTTTGGGTCCCTGAAGCTTAAATATTAGCAGGTTTGCTGGTTAGCTTTCTTCAAGAATAGTGGATATTTTGCCACAAAGGGAGAATAGGAAGCCAGAGAGGAAAGGGGGGGGGGGCGGGGAAACCAGGGAACACAAGGGAATAAATACAAAGGATAAATACAAGGGAAGGAGATAGACGGTATTAGCATTTACTACCCCATCATTGTATGGACCTTGATTTTGCTCCTGGAATTGCTGAAGGATGGCTCAGTTTCCCTTTTCTTGTGTAATTCTTTGATCCAGTTGTAGTCTCACTTTTGAAAGCTAACTATAGAAAGAGGAATATTTAGAAAAATAGGCAAAGTGATGTCATGGTTTACAATCTTCAATTGGGAAATCCAAAACCATGGTTCTCAAACTTGGCTACTCATGGAAACCATCTGGGAATTTTTTTAAAATACTGATGACTGGGTTCCATGCCCATAGATTTAAAAAAAAAAATTCTTCCAAAGGATTCCAACATCCTAATCAGGGTTGAGAGCCACTGCTCCAAAGAGCTTGATATAATCAAATGAACAATTATCAGGTGCTCACATAGACTTAGGAAGGCCCAGCACAAAGCAAAACCATAGAGACGTTGAGTCCTCTTTTGCTTCAGCATTCATCATCCAATTCTAACTCCACGCTTTTCCTACTTCCAACTTCCATCTTTGCCCCAAGCAACCTGTGCAGGGAACCTAATGGTTCCCTGTTCCACTGAACATCTAAAGACTATGGTGGTGATAGAAAATGAGAGTCATCAAAAAGCTCCAAGTTTAGTGAAGATGTGCAAAGGGAACAAGCCCTTGCTGAAAAATTTGGTGAATGAACCAAGATTCTACAGAAACTGCTCAGCTTTGTGGTGATAATTTTCTGTGAAGACATAGACTGAAATGGGAATAAGGGATAGAAAGTTGAAAAAGAATTTTCTCAGAATTCACATGTAACCTTACAGAAGGCAAACAGAAGGGTTAGCAAGATACATGGAATCACGCAGCTGAGGTGAGACAATGTAGGAAAATTAAGCATGAGATAGGAAATCAGGGTACTGTGTTTCTTTGTGAAGACTCAGTTCCCTCTAATGGCTCATAAACCTAAAATCCCTACTTCATTCTTTGTAACTTTTTTCCTCATTTCTTTCTGGAATTTTTGGATTCCCCTCTTTTTAAGACAGCCTGAGAGAAAGGATTATCAGAGTCAACCCAATAGGCATTTATTAAGACACTACCAGGAGTAATATCCTGAGTAAATGATTGCCAAATTTGAATATGTGGTTAGAAACACCTGAAGGACTGCTGAGCCCCACACCCCGAGTTTCTGATCCATTGAGTTTGAGCTGGGGCTTGAGAATTTACATTTCTAGCAAATTCCCCGATGATATTGATATTGCTGTCTGGAGGCCACACTTTGAAGACCACCACCTCTAGGAATGGGAAAATAAATTACATATCAGCAATCTGCCCTTAATGAGATTGCTTAAGGTTTTGTATTAGGGATGTACTTTGCCATAGAAAATGTCATATAAATGATAAACTAAGAACACTGGCAACATATTTTAAAAGGAAAATATAGTACAATACACTCCAGAGGTTCTGAGAAGGATAAATAATTAAGTAGTGGTGAGGCAGAAGAGGGTAATTAGAGATGACAAAGACAAATACAAAAACGATGGGCCACAGAGTCAGGGGGGGGCCTGGAGGTGAGATGAGCTTATTACAGAACAACTGCATATGTGGACCGAAGGACAAAACTCAAGGTTTTAAATGCTACGAAGTGTAGGGCCATGCTGCTGGTGCTAATTAAGCACTGAGGACTAGCTTTCATACAAGGCTGAGATCTGTACATGAGAGCTGAAACAGCCTCTTGCTTCTTGATCATGAACATCTTCAGTTAGATGCAGAAAGGGTCTAGTGAGGGTAGGTGGGTTACTCAAAATTCCTAGTGTTTAATTAGTTTTAGCTAGTTAAGACTGATTGTGATGAAACACAACGTTTAACTTTGCTGTCTCCTAGGTGCTGCCAGAAATGAAAAATCTCCTTTTTACAGAAAAGAGAACATGGAAGGGCAGTCCAGAGTTCAGTCTCAAAAGCGACGCTGGGCAGGGACTGACAAAGGGTTGAGGAGTGCCCGTTAACCTGAATATTGGTGATGAAAAATGTATCCTGAAATTGGAGATAGCAACACCCTTGGTGAATTGTTGCGCAGATTGGGTTGATTTCAGTGAAGGATCTAAAAGGAAAAATAAAAACATTAATGGTTCTATATAGTATTTAAAAGTTGTGATTATAATATGGCAAGTTTAATCACACACCAAAAAATGACATTTGTGTGCCATGTGAGTGGTGGGCTTCAGTGCAGTCACCCAGAGAACATTAACTATTTGTCATATGTTCAAGATACATTTTGAGACATCTAAGGAAATAGAACTTATTACTTTGTTATATGTGCACATAGGTGCGCACACAGAGTATTACTCAGCTAATTTTTTCAGCTTTATTCTATGTAACTATGTATTTTTTTTCCAACCTTATTCTGCCTGACTATCCAGATTTTACACTGTTTAGATTTGGCTGCTTCCAAATTGCACAGACTGTCTTGGACTGATATGGACAGAAGGCAGGCAAATACTAGTAGAAGATGGCAGGGTCTTTGGCAAGGGCTCCACTCACAAGCCTGGACCTACAGCCCAAAGTGAGAACTATCCCTGTTTTCCCGCCTGAATATTGCCTTTTGGCCCACCCCACCCCACCCTCTATCCTGTGCCCATAAGAACCCCAAGCACCAGACTCAGTGGACACACACACAGAAGAGAGAAGTGTCTAGATGTTGAAATGAGAAGAAGCAGCTGGAGGTCAGGGACTACTATGGTCAGAGAAGAGTTCAGCTGGACACAGCAGGCTCCAAGGGAAGATTATCTTCCTGCTCCACCCCTATTTCAGCTCCCCTTCCTACTGAGGGCCACTTTTACCACTCAGTAAAATCCTCCACATTCACCACCTTCAATTTGTTCATGTGACCTGATGCTTCCTGGTACCTGGACTCAGGTACCAAGAGAGCAAAGTGTAAAAGGCTGTCACCCTGACCCTCCACTGAGCTGGTTAACACTTAGCCATCCACAGACAGCAAATGTTCAAGGAGCGCTGATTGTAACACATACCCTCTGGGGCTCTGGGGTTTGCAGACAGCCCCTCCCAGACAGCAGAGGTAAAAGACCATTGTAACACACTTTGACACTGCTGCAGAACGCACACAAAGCTTGCTCCCGCTGGAGAGGAGCAACAGGCCAGTTCCAGCATTCATTTGCTCTGGTTCCCACACCCACCCACTCATGTGCTTCCTTCCATAAGGGATTCAGCATGGTAATCAAGTAAACAAGCCACCCATGTCACAAGTCCAGCAAAGGAGTCAAGGGAACTCTCCCATTTCAGAACCACTGAAGAAAGTCAAAGAATCTGTGATAAGCTTGTTACCAGTGCCCTGGGATCTTGTGATCTCCCAGGACAGAAATCAAGAGAGATCACCAGATGCAGTAATGAAGGAGAGTTTATTACCTCTCAGGGAGCCAGCCATGAGAGAGGAAAAAGGAATGGACTGCTCCCCGAAGCTACTGTGTGGTTCAGTTAGGTATAGGATCTTTCCATAGGGAAGGGTTACATCAGGGAATGTATAGGGGGAGTTTTGCTAGCACCTGCATAATGGCTCAACATGTTTCTTCATACATTGCATGTAGCATTAGCATTTTAAATCTCCACCCCTGGGCATGAACTTTAGTGTTAAAAGGAGGAAAAGGTGACTTCAGATTGGAGTTTGAGTCTGACTCTGCATGTGGGACTCTGGGAAAGTCTCCAGCCCCCTGAAATAGAAATTTGTAGTTAATAGCTTCCTGGGTCTTTTATTGCTGATTGGCTGAGAGTTAGATAAGTTAGAGCTTGAGTTGAAGTGTTTTTATCCTTTTCCTTCAGACATTCTTAAGATAGGGAACCAACCAGTCTGCCTGTCTCAGGCCCTAAGGAAAATTCTGAGATGTCAGAAAGAAACCTAATATTATAAACAACAATGCCATCAGCACTTACTTAAGTATATAAATATAAATTTAAAAGGGCCTATTAAAGTCATTCTGAGCCTATACATTTAACTCATTCTAAATGTTTACAGGTATTTAGATAAGAGAAGAAATTAGACCCAAATTATGCATCAATATCCAATATGGGTACATTGTGTATTAAAGATCGATATAATCTCCCACAGACTGTCCTGCTGAGTTAGCCAACATACAAAGACTTAGTTTGTCTTCTATATGTTAGAACATGAAAGAAAAGATATGTAGCTCACTGCCATTCCAAAATCCCAACAAATTATAGAACTGCTTCCATTGTGAAGCTGGCTTATTTTTTGTTTGTTTGTTTGTTTGTTTGTTTGTTTTTGACAGAGTTTTACTCTTGTCGCCCAGGCTGGAGTGCAGTTGTGTGATCTCAGCTCACTGCAACCTCTGACCCTCCCAGGTTCAAGGGATTTTCCTGCCTCAGCCTCCCATGTAGCTGGGATTGCAGGTGTCTGCCACCACACCCAGCTAGTTTTTTGTATTTTTAGTAGAGACAGGGTTTCCCCATGTTGGTTAGGCTGATCTCGAACTCCTGACCTCACGTGATCCATCTGCCTAGGCGCTGGTTGTTTTTTAAAAGCAATCTTTCTAATGAAGTGTAACACTGATGATTGCCCTACACATAGATGACATTAGACCTTACATACTAATCTCAGTGCTAACTACAGTCTTACACTTTCTAAAATTTTACATTTTCTCTGTCGTTAAAATCATCTTACAAAAAGACCCAAATTTTACAAAGATTTAATTGTCTTGGATTTCAAATCACAACTAGTTCAATAGTCAAATGATTAAAAACAAATTGATTTTATGAAAAATTCTTGTAGTATTAGTATTAAATTCATCATGGATTACCATTAATAATACAATCCTCTGCTGGCTGTGAGACATGCAAAGTCACAAAGCCGAGATCCACAGATTAGAAAGGATTTTGACACGTATAATTGTCTTAGTCAGTTTGGGCTGCTATAATGAGATACCATAGACTGAGTGATTTAAACAACAGAGATTGATTTCTGGAGTTCTGGAGCCTAGGAAGTCCAGGATCAGGTGTCAGCAGACTTCGTGACTGGCGAAGACCCACCTCCTGATTTGCAGACAGCTGTCTTCTTCTTTAGATGGTGGAGAGAGGGAGATCATCTTTTCTTATGAAGGCAGAAATCACAACTATGAGGGCTCCATTTTCATGACCTAGTCACCTCCCCAAGGCCCCACCTCCAAATATCAACGACTTGGGACTTAGGCTTCAATATATGAATTTTGGGGGGACTCAGATATTCATTCACAGTAATAGTGAGCACTGTTGACACCACACAGATACCCTGCATTCCTTTTGCTCTTTCTGTAAGCCTCTTCCAGCTGCTTTCTGCTTTGCTTCTGAAGGCCTGCAACTGAGACTGTCTTTTTTTTTTTTTTGAGTCCGAGTCTTGCTCCATCACCCATGCTGGAGTGCAGTGGTGAGATCTCAGCTCCCTGCAACCTCCGCCTCCTGGGTTCAAACGATCCTCCTGAGTAGCTGGGATTACAGGCAACTGCCACCAAACTTGGCTAATGTTTGTATTTTTAGTAGAGACGGGGTTTCACTATATTGGCCAGGTTGGTCTCGAACTTCTGACTTCTTGATCTACCTGCCTCGGCCTCCCAAAGTTCTGGGATTACAGGAGTGAGCCACCACACCTGGCCACAACTGGGACTGTCTTTAAGTATATCTGCACAGAACTGGAAGAATGGGGCGTTTTAACCCTCTGTGCAGTTCTTAGGCAGTGACTGACTAGTGCAAGTGTCTGAAAGTCTGATTCCCTGGCCTCAAGTTGAATGAGGCTGAAACTGGACTTTGAAAAAATCACACACTTTATTGGTTTCTCTCTCTTACATATCCTTCTTTCCCTTCTCCTTCCCTATCTTCCTTTGAGATCACCTTCTTAATAAATTACTCCCACATGACTCCTCATCTCAGGGGCTGCTTGAGGAGAACATGACATAAGACAATATACGCACAAAGAGCTTTACACTAACATTTTTAAAATTAAATTTTTTTTAGTAGAGATGGGATCTCGCTATGTTACCCAGGCTGGTCTCAAACTCTTAGGCTCAAGCAGTTCTCCTACCTCCACCTCCCAAAGTGCTGGAATCACAAGCATAAGCCACTGCACCCTGCCAAAATAAGATAACTTCTGTAACCAAAATATAGGCAGAGCCCTTCATGGCACAGACTCTGCACAGATTTCATCTCAAACCAAAAGCAATCCAATATTCTTTAGTTACTCTCAGAAATATTTAAGTAAGGTTGGGGAGAAATGGCTGTTATAAAACAAGGAACATAAATTGATGCAAGTAGATTTATTACAATGATCCCATTTCTACTCACGGGTTACTGAGGCCCAAAGAAGTGAGTACTGCACATTGAGTATGTGACATGGGACCAGCCCAACAGGTGAAAGAAGTTGGAAGTCTGTTTTATGTCTGAATTTGGAATGCAATAGCAGAAATCTGTTTTATGTATAAATTTGGAACGCAGTGCCATGAAGTATATCCTTTACAGGTTTTATGCAAAGCCTGAAATATAATTATAGAAATTTATTGAATTTCAGATGCAGTTTTGTCTAGGAGAACTGAGGCAATGAAGCATAGGAAAGAGATCTGCAAAGAGCCAAAGATGGCAGAAAGACTTCTGGAACCTGGAAAAAATAAAATAAAGTGTTACAAGTGATTAACCTAGGTAGGAAAGAAATGGAGATAAATTTGTTTTTGATTTACTGTAATTTTCTTTCTTCTCCATATTTTCCATAACACGTATTAGTTTTATAATCTAAAAAAGTAAACTAAATTTTTGTTACTGCAAAACTTTATAGTTATAATACTGTACACTTAAAATAAAATTTCCACTTTTAGGGAATTTAGAGACTATGAACAATCATGCCAGGCAATATTGTGCAGTCATTAGAAATAATGTCTATGAGCCGGGCGCAGTGGCTCAGGCCTATAATCCCAGCACTTTGGGAGGCCAAGGCAGGCGGATCACGAGGTCAGGAGATCAAGACCATCCTGGCTAACACAGTGAAACCTTGTCTCTACTGAAAATACAAAAAATTAGCCGGGCGTGGTGGCAGGCGCCTGTAGTCCCAGCTACTTGGGAGGCTGAGGCAGGAGAATGGCGTGAACCCAGGAGGCGGAGCTTGCAGTAAGCCAAGATCGAGCCACTGCACTGCAGCCTGGGCAACAGAGCGAGACTCTGTCTCAAAAAAAAAAAAAAAAAAAAGAAAAGAAATAATGTCTATGAAGTGTTTTGTATGACATTGAAAAATATATCAAATAACAAAGGCAGGATTCAAAACTTTATTTCCTATTTGATATCCACTATATCAAAATGTACAGAAAATACAAAAAGGAATTATTACACTGCTATAACTGTTACTTAATTTTCACTAGACTGTGAGACTATGAATTTTTCTTGTTATTTACATCTTATGTACATTCTGTACTGAATTTTTACAATCAGGCAAAGGTAAACTTAATACAATTTGAAAGCAAATACTTAGATACCCTTAGGTCTGAAATCCCGAGGTCGTACTTCTTAGCAGGCCTAGGAATAATTAGTTCTATCTAAAACATTGGAACTAATTTATGCTTTTAAATAGATCTCATTTTTCTCTGCTTCACTTCTCCATTTTCCTTCAAGCATCTATCTTCCTTTGAATGCCTGCCACTTCTTTGTCTCAAGAAAGCTTAAATTTATTTCCAGCACTTTTCTTCACATTCACATGAAAAATACACATCTGCTGCCACTGCTGCTACTGTGTGTGTGTTTCTTTTTTCATCTCTTATCTCACTGAGAGTATGCTAGCATTTTTCTGATGATTTATAAAAAAGTAAATATAGTTTTCCAAGGCTATTCACCCCATGTAAATTTCTAATGATCCCAAACGTGAGGGTGTGTTTGACAATGATGCCTTGGTAAAAAGCCAGCTGCTCTTTTCATTTGAGCGATAGTTTGATATTATTCAACTCACTAAATGAGCTTGTTTGTTTCAACAGCTGTTGACTTCATCTCCCTCTCAATGGATAAAAAAGAAAAAGATAAAAAGAAAAGCTTCCTTCCATATCCCCTGCCTGGCTACCTTTCAGCAGGGGTCTTTGCTAGGTGGTAGACATCTTATCCATTATTAGAATCAGGGACATTTGAAGTTAGGAAAAATTTAATAGATTAGAATTACCAAGCACCATCTTTGAGAAGTCGTTTTACACTGCTTACATTATGATGTCATTAACCACTTTTTGTCAGATAAGAAAATTGAGACTCAAATCCATTAAGTAGATTGCCTATGGTTACAAATCTTGCGGAGTGAGGACTTAAACATATCCCTCTTTTCTCTCAAAGACAGACTTGCAAGGTCGAATAAACATATTGGACTTAAGGCATAATAAAGGATATAAAACATAAAATTAATCTCTTGTTAGGCTTCTATGCTTACATTTGTACACTTGCTTACCATCTTCAAGCAAGAGAGCTCTGCCTCTAGAAAGAAGGTGTGGGCCCATTCTGCAGGCCCAGAGAATGCAGGGACTGCTGCGGGTTCACATTTCTCAATGGCATCTATTCACATTTTCTGATTCCAAGTCTCAAGATGCCATTTCTTCCTTACCAAGGTCCTGGCTGTTGCATGGGATTGCTGAGGATGTAAATTAGGCTTCCTTTAAGGTCCACTGTTTTGTTTTTGTTTTTGAGATGGAGTCTCACTCTTGTTGTCCAGGCTGGAGTGCAATGGCATGATCGCAGCTCACTGCAAACTCTGCCTCCCAGGTTCAAGGGATTCTCCTACCTCAGCCTCTTGAGTAACTGGGATTACAGGCATGTGCCACCACGCCTGGCTAATTTTGTATTTTTAGTAGAGATGGGGTTTCTCCATGTTGGTCAGGCTGGTCTTGAACTCCTGTCCTCAGGTGACCCGTCCGCCTCGGCCTCCCAAAGTGCCGGGATTACAGGCATGAGACACCAAAGGTTCACTGTTCTTATAGTTGGTCCTGGCCTGGTCTTCAGCATGGTCTTCCTTGGCTGTAGGAAAGGGTGGTTTGTTTGAGAGCTGCCAAGGGACTTTCTGACTTTCTCACTTTGCCTTATGCTGACCAACTGGAGTCTGCCCTTTTCTCCTTTCCATTTATCATGGAACCCATCCACAGCCTTTGTAATGACCGTTTACCTTGTACCTTCAAAAGCCAAAGAAAATTGCACAATCTAGCATACCCCTTCTGTCAGAATCCCATCTGTATTAGTTTCCTAGAGCTTCTATAACAAAATACAGTAAACTGGGTGGCATAGAACATGAGGAATTTATTGCATTGCTGTTTTGGAGACTAGAAGTCCAAAATCAAAGTGTCGGCAAGGTTGGTTCTGAGAACTGTAGGGAAGAAACTGTTCCATGACCTCCCCGTTGGCCTCAAATTGTTCTTGTGGATGCCCTGTGTCTTCACACCATCTTTCCTCTAAGCATGTATGTCTCCGTGTTCAAATTTCACTTTTTTTGTGAGGGCAATAGTGATATTGAATTATGGCACACCCTAATGATATCATTTTAACTTGATTATCTGCAAATATATTATTTCCCAGTAATATCACATTCCCAGGTACTGGGGGTGAAATTCAACATCTTTTGAGGTTACTTAATTCAACCCGTAACATCATCTTAATTCGCTCCAGGTGAAAGTTTTAACAACTGCAATGCTCTAGTGTGTCAGGGACCCTCTGGGCTCCAGATACCACTCTGATGGGGTATCTATTGCCACTTAGCTGGTGACTTAACTCTAGAATCCCATCCTCAGAATCTGCCTTCAAAAATCATCCCTGCCCTCCTGACCAAATACCTCAGGCTGGACTTCCAGAAGCCCACTCTGAGACACAGATCATGAACAAGGTATTTATTAAGGGCCAAGAGAAGAATGCAAGAGAAAAGAATATGAAGAACAGAGAAAGGCACAATTTTAGCCAACTCCCTGGCCTTAGCCAGATCTTTTGGGGAGCTCTAGACCACAAATTATGTCAGAATTTGCCCCATTTTGAGGAAAGGGAATCAGACTTTCAGAATCTTGCGTAGTCATTGGCTATATGCTTCCCTAGACAGATCTACAGTACCAGGCATTCCAGGCTCTCTCTTTGGGAGGGTTGGACTGGCCCAAGGTCAGCCTCTGAAGAAGGTCACAGGAGCAAGCCATTTGGAACAAAGCACAGAGAAGCTACAGGATGCATGCCCATGGCTGGTAAAGTTGATAAGAAGGGGCCCGGGGAGAGCATGGAGAGAGTTCACTACCCAAAGCAATACACTTCTGCCCACTTGTGCTGACAGTTACGAGCATCAACACAGGAATGTTTTAGATAAAACAATATTACTCTCGAATACTGAGGGAAGACCAAGAATGCCTTGAGATAGGACTCAGCATGTCCTGGAAGCAGGGTGCCATTGTGTGGGACGGAGGTGCCCGGCAGAGGTAATTCTTGGATCCGTGGCACCTGCAGTGGACAACTGGCCAGGAGGAGCCACAGGAACCAGCCCCACGGGCTCAGCAATGCCAAACAGCAGCAGCAGGAGGCTCTGAGTAAGACCCTATTTGTGAGAGTCCGCTGAAACTTTAAAGGACAAATGCAAGAGAAGCGGCGGTGAAGATGGACAAAAGGCCTCACAAAAATAGATCTGTAGGTAGAGCCAGAGAAATCAATGCTTATTGTTTTTAATGTGTCATGCTTTTTCTTATTCCTTTTAATGCTAGATGGGGTTGGCAATCCTTTGTTGAGAACAAAAAAATATTTTACATTTTTCCAAGTGGTAAAGAAAAATTTACAGGGCTCATTAGAAATATTTAGTGGATGGAAAGTAGTTCGAAGGAATCGATGAAGTTGAAAATAATAATAAAAATAAATCAGAAAGGGGTAGAGCAAGATAGAAATTTACAGATTTCAAAGCAGGGATACATGAGGGAAAAGGTTACATCAGTTCTCTACTTGAAGCACAGCAGGTGTGCAGGAAGGGAATAACACCCATCCAAATGCTTGTGCTCAAGAGATTCAGGTTTCTCTTAAAGTGAGGTCCTGGGAGTGCAGACTGAATATATTTGAGGAAACCTAGGTTCAGACAGGTTAACTGATTTTTCTCAGAGTTACACAGCTGTGGATTTCACAGCTTAAAAAAAAGTTACAAAAATCCTAATGAGAATTATAACTGAGAAGTAGGTGTCTTTTTTGCTCACAGAATATTCTGTGGCAAATTCTAGACTCAGGTTCTTATAGCCATAGCCCCAAGCTGTGCCAGACATCCACACACACCCACTTTTCCGTTCTCTCCAACAGACCTCAGAAGTTATCTTAATATGTAGTCTACGGCTATTTAGCCAACACCTGCACACAATCATCATTTATAAAATTGCCTAGGCAAACCAACATCAGCTTTGCTATATCTGGGCAAATGTCTCTCCTCTATTTGGCCTTTTAGCCACGGTGTGATGATTGGAATGTGTGTTGCAGAAAGGAAGCTTTTTCTGATACCCATGCAGGGGTAAGGCGGCAAGCCTCTGACGGAGGTAACTTTCTGACTTGTGTTTGGGATCTCTCCAAGCTGCTGAAATAGTACTTGCCGTGTTTCACTGACACATGGAAATTTAACACCTCCAAAGTTAAGCCTGACGTTCTAAGGTGGAATGCTGAAACCGCAGAAAGCAGAGCAAGTGTAGGTGATGATTGCATTTCACCTTCCTAGTGCTTTCATAGGGCGCTTCTGGATTTATGTCTCACTGGGTGAGGCCGCCCTCTCCTGGCCAACGATCCCACTGGCTCAGTCACAGCAGGAAAGCGAGAGTTGCAGGTTGCAGTAAGACAGAGCTCCACTGTCAGGGAAAACTGCTGACAATGCCAAAAGTCAGAATCTCTTCACTGTCTCTTCACATCCTGGCTGTCAGAGAAGCTAACTTTAAATTTTAACTTAAGGAGGTTTGTGTTTTTTATAGAATATTTCAACTCAGAGGGCAAATTTCATTCTAATGTGAGAAAAGCAGTGTTTGGAAAAGACTTGGAAACGTGTGCTTTTGAAGGTGACCTGAGATATGGCTTCCAAAGCTGGCCAATGCTCTCCTGGCCCAGAACCTGACCCCGCTTCATGACAGAAGAAGCTGAATCTCACGCTCTGTAGGAACCTGGCTTGCTCAAACGTGAGCTCCTCGTTCTCAGAGGTGGATCACTATAGTTTGAAGGATCAACATTGATCAAACATACCCATTTCTGCCAGTTTTACTCTCCTCTATGCTGTTACTAAACAAGAAAAGTTATTCTACAATTTATGTATCTTATAAAATAGTAATTAAAGATTTTGGAATATGTGAAAAATTAAACCACCACAATCCCCCTACCTACCTACAGTACTATCATTTTAATGTATTTTCTTTTTCTCATTTTATATGCACATTTACACTAAATGTTTATGTGTACATATATATTTTAGCCTATAATACCTATTTTTATTGTATTATATTACTTCTGATTTAGTATCTATTTTATTTACTATGTAATACATGACATATAAATATTTATTTTATGTTATATTATCACCTTACATTTATAGTTTTCTTCTGTAATGTTGATTAATTATTATGAGTAAATTATATTTAGAGAATATGCTGCAGCATATTGTTATTAAATAACAATAACAATAACAAGATTTATTGTTATTAAAACAAGGAATCTGTACTAAAGTAGATCAGAGTAAGCTCATATCCAATTAAGAAAGCTCTCTGGACGCATATATATTCCACCTTACTCCTGGAAGCGAATGGAGCTACTAAAATGTAACTTACATTCTTCAGTTTTCCATAATCTGTATACCCCTGTTGCCAAAGATACACTACAGTAAGAAAGAAGAGAATTTTATACCTGAAAGATTTTGGTCTGTACTGGTTTGTAAGGAATATTCTCAAAGACTAGCTTCAACTCTGTCTGCTGTTGTTCCTAATGAATTATCCAAGTATCCAAGAGTCTAGGGTTCATGCTGCCTCCAGCCATTGAGACCATTCACCTGGTGAGATGTGTTTGCCCTAATGAAACACGGACCCCCTGGAGAATGTATACCTGTCTGCAGTCATGTTCCATTATGGTTTTGCTTTCAGTTAGCCAATCATATATATAATTCATAGTAAGGGTATCAAGGTCTGTTTTACTCCACCAGCAAGCCATGGCAGTTTGGGAACCAGAGGCATTCAGAGTATCTGAAATCACTCCAAGCCCTAGGGTGGGTTGGACCCACCTGAGAGCCCTACAGGGCGAAGGCAGGCTGTTCTGTGTCTATTTTCTCCCTAAGCCTTTTCATACACACATCTTTGATGAGAGCACCTAAGTGTCATAAAATGCTGACTTTGGACCCGAAGACAAATTACCTTGAATGAGATGGGCTGGGACTTCCAATTAGCAGCAGAAATTCCAGGAATTTCCAGATTACTTGGCACCCATATTATCAACTAGATATAGGGAGTTTGGACTTGAAAATTCAGTAGCATGGGGATGCATGGTGGTGAATTCCTATAATGTTATATTGCCTTGGCATTCATTTTGAATATAAGTTGGACTTTCTCATACAAGAAACAGGGCTTAGTCACCCTTGGCACAGTTTCCAGTTCTCTATTTCATCCGAGTTCCTTAATGTGGTCAATCCAGATATCTGCCTTATACAATTGCCCCCTGTTGACCACCTTCCCTATGGGATAGCTAGATATCACCTATTGGCTTACCCCACTGACTCCTCCATCCCCCACAGACTGCACCAATATGCTGCAGCGACAACCTCTCGGTAACAGTGTGGCCACATAGAACTTGCAACAGCTTGCTGCTTTGAACTCTAAAATTAGAACTCCCATGGAAACCCACTTAGGTAATACCTTGGAGTTCAATAAAAGCTTTAGCACACAGGCCCCTCACTCTCTCTTTTGCTCTCCACTTTCCGGTTCTGGTTGAGCATGTACGTCTAGAATGGCTCCCCCTACCCATTGGCCCTACAAGGAGTGCTGCCCTTTTCTCTTAATCTGTAAGTAATACACTCCTTCTACTATTATATGGTTTTAGTTGCATTGCCTCCTCTGCATCTCACTTGACTGACACACCTGAACCTAACTTCTTTCCAAGGTAAAGCTCTCCTAGACAATGGATATCTTGGTAGAAATAAACTGGACATAGGTCAGACAAGAGCCACAAGGGGGGCTGCTGGTATAAGCATATTTCCTGTGAGTGGGACACCTGGTCATGGGTTGAACTCTTAGGCATTAGGCAACACTTAGGCATTAGGCCATCCACTAGGATAAAGAAGTCACTGTAGACATCCATGACCAAATCACTGGAGCCCTGTCAATGTAGGGTTAGAATTTATAGCCATTTTCCAGAGAGAAACCTCAAAAAAAATTTTTTTTTAAAAATTGCAGTACTTGGCCGGGCGCGGTGGCTCACGCCTGTAATCCCAGCACTTTGGGAGGCCGAGGCGGGCGGATCACAAGGTCAGGAGATCGAGACCATGGTGAAACCCTGTCTCTACTAAAAATACAAAAAATGAGCCGGGCGCGGTGGCAGGCGCCTGCAGTTCCAGCTACTCCAGTTCCAGCTACTCGGGAGGCTGAGGCAGGAGAATGGCGTGAACCCGGGAGGCGGAGCTTGCAGTGAGCCAGGATAGCGCCATTGCACTCCAGCTTGGGCGACAGAGCGAGACTCCGTCTCAAAAAAAAAAAAAAAAAAAAAAAAAAAAATTGCAGTACTCACCCACAGCCTCCTGCTTTTAGAGAAGAGGGTGCCTGCAACTTTCCCACTAGCCTCTCACTCACTGTCATTTCCCATCTCCCCAGGAGGTAAAAACTTTAGCTCACCCCTGCTAAGGAAGGGCAGAAGTGAGAAGAAGCTAGGCAGATGGTTGGCACTGATTACTTCTCATATTTCATCCTAATTTACATTAGTGCTCAACATTGCATCACTGTCTCTGTGTATATAATTTTTTAGTAAAAAAATTTTCTCTTCAATTTTGAGCTTGAAATTTTGAACAATTTGATTGCTATTTGTTGGTCACATTAAGATTCTCTTAAAATATACACACATATTGTTATGTATGTAGCAGGCATATACTAATGTATGTTCTTGTAGAAATATGCCTATGGGTATTTAGTGCTGGAGACAATTACTGTATTTCATTTCAACTTCAGTCCACAGCATGGGACCTCTTCTGAAAGTGCATGTACAAAAATGATCATGTTTAGTATAGCTCAGAGTATTATCTTCCCTTCTCATTCCTGGAGAATATTACATTTTTTCCTCCCTCCAGAATTTTGTAATTACTGTAGGGAAAAGAAAAATTAAATAATGCTAAATTTACCAAGTGCAGATCTTTCAACACTTCACAGGTAAAGTATCACAAAAACATTTTTTTCAAAATGGTTTTGTCACGGCTTTAATTAAAGAATTAGCTAAAGACTTGCTGCCTGAATATGAAATTATGCTATCTCACAAAATCTTTCCTCTGTGATTAAAACTTGTCATCTTCATGTTCTTTTTTGATTTCCTGCTATATAAAAAATATATTTAGGGCAGGGCACAGTGGATCATGCCTGTAATCCCAGCACTTTGGGAGGCCTAGGCAGGAGGATTACTTGAGCCCAGGAGTTTGAGACCAGCCTGGGCAGCACACAGAGACCCCATCTCTATGTGTGTGTGCGTGTGTGTGTGTGTGTGTGTGTAGTGTATATATGTGTGTGTGTCACATATATATTAAAAAAACATAAAAACTAATGTGAATTTCCTTTCCCTACCTGTACTGGAACAAGTTTAAAAGTCCAACACACATAGGGGAAACATTAAGAAATGTAAGTCATCGTCATCATCACGGTCATCTTCACCAAACACTCATTTGGCTGGTAGGAAACAGATTCAAATTGAGTTCTGTTTGACGTCTGAATTCAAGACATTCACATGTTGAAAGCTTAATCCTTTATCCTTTACTGCCTCATGTATTCTGTATAACCAAGAGAGATGATAGACTTCTATTTATTTGTGCCTTTTCTTTGGTTCTACATGGACACCTATTGGTCTTCTACATAAAACTGTATTTATCCCGAGCCAGTCTGGATAGGCTTGTGTTCCTGAATACTAAGAGTTCTTTGAGTAAATGCTATCTCTAGATAATTTTATCCTATGTCATAGGTTTAAATCTTACCCAAATGCTGGTTATTTCTAAACTAACACATCCAGCTTTGACCTCCCCTCTGTGTGCAGATTCAGATACCTGACTGCCAAATTAATACCTCTCCTGGGATATCTGAGAAGCATTCTGAATTCAACCACTCCAAACAGAAACTTTGATTCCTCCCTGCCCCAAATATGATACTTCCTCTCACTTCCAATCTTAGTGGAAATATCATCTCTAACTATGCAGTGACGCAGGCCCTCAATTTAAAAATCAGCCTGGATTCCCTATTTCTAACACACTCCACGTCCATTCCATTGGCAAAGCCTGTCAACTTTTTCTTCACAACACATCCTAAATCGAGTCCTCACCTTTTTTGTAGCTACTACCCCAGGCCATGCTTCCATTATCTCTCTTCTAAATTACTGCAGTCACTTCTGACTGTTCCCTCTACTTCCATTACTATTTTTTTCACCACCTCAATCCCTGGCTATTTTCCAAACAAGAGCCAGAATGATTCTTTCAAAAACATAGATCAGATCACATCATTTCCTGCTCAAATTCTATAACAGATTTTCATCACATGAAATAAATCCGTAAGTTTTTACCATTATCTCCCAGGCCACAGGGAATCTAGGCCCTGCTTATCTTTTGTGTCTGTTACTTACTACTTTTCCCTCTGCCACTCTATATCACTTTTGCACTATTTTTCTTGCCGTTTATTAAACCTCCCAGCTCTTGCGGCCTTAAGGCTTCTGCTTGGCTATTCCCTCTTGCCCCAGATATTGCTGTGGTTCTTTCATCATTTCTTTCACTTCTGAACCTTCTCTCCAACAATACTCTCTCTACACACACATTGTGTCATTCCATATTCAATCACACTTTATTTTTTCCACATAGCCCTTATCACAACCTAACACTATGTTATGCATTTGCTTCTTAACTTGCTTATTGTTTTCTTCATTAGAATGGACACTCCACAGGAGCAGAGATTTTGCCAATTTTGCTCATCCTTGTATTAAAAACATTTTTTAAAGTGCCTGGCACACAGTAGGTTCTAAAAATAAGTGTTGAATTTTAACATTATGCCTTTATTATTTTTTCTAAAATAGGCTTTTATGCTCTGTATTCTTAGATTATGCTGAACACAATTGTCTTTAAGATTTGCAGCATTTGTTAGAAATGCTACTTGTGGTGCTCTGTTAGAAAGTACAGCTCTAAGGCTGGGCACGGTGGCCCACGCCTGTAATCCCAGAACTTTGGAAGATCGAGTCGGCGGGATCATGAGGTCAGGAATTTGAGACCAGCCTGGGCAGCATGGTGAAACCCCACCTCTACTAAAAATACAAAAATCAGCTGGATACGGTGGCACATGCCTGTAATCCCAGCTACTCAGGAGGCTGAGGCAGGAGAATTGCTTAGCCCCAGGAGGTGGAGGTTGTAGTGAGCCAAGATCGTGCCACTGCACTCCAGCCTGGGTGACAGAGCGAGACTCTGTCAAAAAAAAAAAAAAAAGAAAGAAGGAAAGAAAGAAAGAAAGAAAGAGGGAAGAAAGGAAAAGAAAGAAAGAAGGAAGGAAGGAAGGAAAGAAAGAAAGAAAGAAAGAAAGAAAGAAAGAAAGAAAGAAAGAAAGAAAGAAAGAAAGAAAGAAAGAAAGAAAGAAAGAAAGAGAAAGAAGAAGAAAGAAAGAAAGAAAGGAAAGAGAAAGAAAGAACAGATATAAGAATGGTACGATAAAAGTATGGGAGGCTACAGTTGAATATGGCTTTAGTTCTCATTTTGAACATCAGTGTAACAGCCACGGTAGATTAATGGCTTCCCTACTTTTTATTTTTAAAAGTATTACTGATTACATTACGCGTATTTTTCTTTCATATCTCTTACATCTTATTCCATGAAATAAGTACATTTTTTTCTGCCTTTTCTTCCTGCTGAATGTTTATTCACACTTCAAAATGCAGGGAAGGGCCGGGCGCGGTGGCTCAAGCCTGTAATCCCAGCACTTTGGGAGGCCGAGACGGGCGGATCACGAGGTCAGGAGATCGAGACCATCCTGGCTAACACGGTGAAACCCCGTCTCTACTGAAAAATACAAAAAAAAACCTAGCCGGGCGAGGTGGCAGGCGCCTGTAGTCCCAGCTACTCGGGAGGCTGAGGCAGGAGAATGGCGTGAACCCGGGAGGCGGAGCTTGCAGTGAGCCGAGATCCGGTCACTGCACTCCAGCCTGGGCCACAGCGCAAGACTCCGTCTCAAAAAAAAAAAAAAAAAAAAAAAAATGCAGGGAAGATGTTAGCTTCATCAACAATCACTGTTACAACTTTTTCTTCCTCTTCCAATATATAGCTAATTATATACAATCTTACTATAGAATTTATTATGTTATTGCAATCTGATTATTAAATAAACTAGATTTCGTGAGATGAAAGCAGAAAACATAGCTACTCACTTTATCCACTAACTTTCAAATTCCCACACCCAGAGGTTAGTTTCAGAAGATCATAGAATTTGCCATTGTGTTCAGGTACTGAGGATCTCACCTTCAAGTAAAAAAAAGGATTATCTGACACTGTTTTAAAACTATATTTGGAAATACCAAGAATTTAATAACCAAGATAACTTTGAAAAAGAACAAAGTTTGAGGATTTACATGATTAAATATCAAAACTTACTAAAAAGCTAAAGTAAATCAAACAGTAAAGTATTAGAACAAGCATGGACACATAGAATAATAAAACAGAAAATAGACATTTCTATGTATAGTCTCCTGATTTTTGACAAAAGTCCTACTACAATTTAATGTGTAGAATGGCCTTTTCAATAAAAGTTGCTTCATCAACTGGATATCTATGAGGAAAAATTTATTTTTACCCCTCCTCCTACCCCATAAAAAAGCAAGTTTGTGATTTGCAAAAATCACATCAACTATATCTGAGACCTTGGTGAGAAATGTAAAATAATGTAGCCTCTTAAAAGAGAACATAGGACATTATTTTTGTAACGTTGGGATAGGCAATGATTTTCCAAACTGCACACAACTATAACTAACTGTGATTGATAAATTAAATTTTCATAAAATTAATTTCTGCTTATCAAAACACAGCATTTAGAGAGTGAAAAGCTCAGCCACACACTGGGGAAAATTTATATATAAAACTAAGGATTTGTATCCTGAATATATAAAAAGAAGCTACTCAATAAAAATGGTCAAAGTGGTCAAAAGACTAGAACAGGAACTTCACACACACAGGTAAACACACACACACACACACACACAGAGTCAATACGACATCATTACTTATTGGGGAAATGCAATGAGACACCACTACACAATGACTCAAACTTAAAAGACTATTCAATGTAAAATTTAATAAGTGAGGAAATGGAGAAACTAGAACTCTCGTACACTGCTGACTACAGTATAAAATTTTACATACACTTAGGAAACTTGTTTAGCAGGATCTACTTGTTTCAGTGTTCACTGGTGGTCAGGTTGTGCTGCAGGATAGACTGTCACATGAATGTGATCAAATGTGGTCAAGGTTAACAGGCAAAGAAGTGCCACCCAGCGGAGAGACCAGTGCATGATTTGAGGTCACTGAGAGCAGACAAGCTGCTTAGCAGGCTCAAATGATACAGTGTTTACTTACACCAAAATGAGAGAGAGAGTGTGTACGAGATCCAGTCCCTTGAAATGTGCCAGTCCCCCATAGACAGCAGATCCACTCCAAAGCCAAGGAGGGCAGTATGGCTGCAGGCATCCCACTTTATGCTGCAGTAGAAGACCTCCCACCAACACCCACCCTTCCCATTCCCTCCCCCAACTGTGGGATCTGAAATACAAAAAGCCGGGGAGAACCAATGATATACTCACTTAATCAGAACAAAGGAGTGCACACATTGAGTTGGAGGCAGGGAAAGATAGACCCACACAAGGTGACAAGCCCAGTTCAAGGTGCGAGGACTCTATCTCTTGATAAGGAAGTGTTTCAGGCCCAAGCCCAATCTTATGTAGCTGAGTGGGGGTGAGTTTGAGACTGCCTTTCCCTATATTACTAGTGTTTAATGTGGTCTTCTGTGACCCAGCAAGTCCACTCTTATGCACTTTACCTGTGAGAAACACATGTACAAATATGTTCATAGTAGTTTAACCCCTAATAGTCAAAGCCTGAAAACAACCCTTCCATCACTAGTGGAATGGATAAACCAGTGGTGATACATTCCCACCACGGGAATCTATACAGAAGTAAAAACACACTACTGACCACCCAACCCTCAGTGTGACACCTACAGACATAATGTAGGGGAAAGAAGCCAGACACAAAAGGTTTCGTAATGGATAATTCCGTTTATGGAGCGTTCAAGAAGAGTTAGCCATCTAAAGTGATAGAAGTCAGGATATTGTTTGTTTCCTGAGAAGTTCTGGCTAGGGTTTACATGGGTAGAGATAAGAAAAAAGTCATCCAGCTGTACATTTAGAATTATTGACTTATGCATTGCATGTTTGCAAAAAAGAAAAAAGTGCAGCCTAGTCTAAAACTTCATTTCCAGCTCCCCGTCCCACTCCCAGGCTTGATGTGAGGTTCTCCAGGCTTGCAGAGGGGTAGGGAGGAGCACGTGCACTTTTCTTCTTTCTTCCTTTATTCCAGCCTTACCTGCTTTCTAGCTGACCTTCAGGTCAGGCACAGCAGTGAAAGAGGATTTGAAGAAAAGGCCAGATGTTTCTGGACTGGAGCTTGTGTGACAAATTCCGAAATTCTGCCCCTTTAATCCTTGAGTGGTGACTGTGTACTGGACAGCCTCCCAGGGCACTGAGCCTTTGCAGGAGCAGAGCTCTCCAGGGCGGACTCTTCCCGGCGGTGTGGTGCCCCTTCCAGGCGTCTCTCAGTCACCTTACCCTGAGCCAGCTCTCTGGGGCCAAGTCTCTTAAGATGACTACAGTTCTGCTACCTCCCATGCACTAAACTCTTCCTACACAAAAATCCCGCTACCTCTGTCTCTATAGAATTACGAACTCTTCTTATCATGTCGTTCTGCCTGCGCTCCATCACACAAAACACTTCAGCTTCTTTCACAGAGAGGACTCCTGTCAACAAGAGTCACGCCCTGTTCCTGACTCCTCAACTCCAGGGCTTCTGGTTTTGTTTTGTTTTGTTTTTGAGACAAAGTCTTGCTCTGTCGCCCAGGCTGGAGTGCAGTGGCTGGAGCTCAGCTCACTGCAAGCTCCGGCTCCCGGGTTCACGCCATTCTCCTGCCTCAGCCTCCCAAGTAGCTGGGAATACAGGCGCCCACCACCACGCCCAGCTTATTTTTTTACTTTTTGTATTTTTAGTAGAGCCGGGTTTTCACCGTGTTAGCCAGGATGGTCTCGATCTCCTGACCTTGTGATCCACCCACCTCGGCCTCCCAGTGCTGGGATTACAGGCATGAGCCACCCCGCGGCCTCCGCTTCTGTTCATTAAGCCATTCTTTGGATGCACTTTCACTCTTCTTGAGGTGATGAGGGAGCAAGGTCCAAGGAAAGGGGAAGAGCACAATTTGCCCACAATTCTCTTCAAGGAAAACCCCACCAATTTCATTTTCTCAATATCCTGGCCTCCTCTTTGCAGATGCTCTTGTTTGGAGGTGGCTATAGGCTAAGGTTTGCAGAATCAGCTCCGAGACCACCCTGACTGGGAAGTCAGATGAGATGGTCTGTCCTCTTCAACTAATGCCCATTGTCGTTACTGTGGAGTATCAAAAGAATAACGGACATCACTGGAGAAAATGCACTTAACATCCTGTTATAAAACAAAAAACGTATTTTTAATTATTTTTTCACATGACTACTTTTCTCTCCACCCCCTACTTTATTCACACATGGAGAACAGACTGAGATGCATGTATTTGTATCCTACATGCTTAGTATCTGATATGGACTGATTGCTCGAAAACAATTCTTGAGAGTTTATATTCATTTAGGAACAACACACCAGTCTTCTAAACTTCTTCTAATTTAGACATGTATAAAAGTACAACAGCAATGCATCTGTATCTGTCAGAATAAGCTAGCTTATGCTACAATTGTATATAAAACAATAGCCTCAGTGACTTAAAACACAAAAGCCTCATTTCTCATGCATGCTACATGTGCATTGCAATGGAGTTTTGTGCATCATAATGACTCAGGGATCCAGGCTGACTGAGGGTCCATCTCTACCCGTTTCTATGACCACAAACACAGGTGGAAAGGGAGGGAAATGTGAAGGACATGCTGGTTTCACAAGATTTTGCTCAGGAGACACATGTCAATTTCCCTCACAGTTCATTGATCAAAGCAAGTTGAAAGGAGAAGATAGATATGCATGAGGTAGAGAATTCTAATCCTTTCCTAAAGAGATAATGAATATTGCTCCCAAATATTTTCCCCAAAACTAGAAGAAAAGGCTTCAAATTCAATAAATCAAGCTGAAAGCCTATACTCTTAATCCTATCAATCTATCTGAAACATACTGTGTAATTACTATACATAACTATATATACTGTCTCTGAACACATGCAAACATATACATACTCACACAAATACATAAATAGATGTATATTCCTTTTTAGAGTATTCCAAAATGTAAAACCTTTTCTAGATTTCTGTCCACATCTAGACCCCCTTTTGTCCTAATATTACAAACTTGGTGCTTGTTCTTTCAATCTGCACATTTTCATAGTAAAGATATTAATAAAAATATATTGTGCTTCATATTTAAATAAAATATTTTGTCACTTGCTTCTTTTACTCCACATTACATTTTTAAATTAACTACAGATATTGTTAATTCTTCTTAAGTTTAATTGATATTATTTTATAGTCACACTGCAAAGACACTGGATCATATACTTGATTTATCAAGAGTCCATGAGTCAAAGACTTTTTTATTCTGCTTTAAGGTTTCTTTTCTTAAAAAAAAATTAGGAAATCTCGACAAATGCCAAAGCAAATGTGTTCTGTGGCTTTTTTCAGTTTTGTCAATGATGTAATCGGGAAGAGAGACTTTCAGTCAGAGCAGGAGGGCACCACGTTAAGTTACAAAGTTGATGCACAATTATTTATTCTAATCCTGAAAAAAGTTGAAAAGCTCTGCATATCACAAAAAACCCAGCAACTAGAAGATACCACATATTACAATATGTCCCAATACATGGCTTCAAAGACTAGAAACCAGGGTACTCATAAGTTATCAGATATCTTCTGGATGTTCTAGATGATATAACTAGCTGCTATGGTTTGGATATCTGTCCTTTGCCTCATATTTCATTTGGATCCCCAGTGTTGGAGGTGGGGTCTATTGAGAAGTGTTTGGGTTATAGGAGCAGATCTCTCGTGAATAGACCAATGCCCTCCCTCAGTGTGAATGAGTTCCCACTCTTAATTTCTGCAAGAGCTGGTTGTTGAAAGAACAGGGCACCTCCCCCTCGCCCTCTTGCCTCCTCTCTCGTCAGGTAATCTCTGTACTGGCTGATGCCTTTCGCCATGAGTGGAAGCAGCCTAAGGCCCTCACCAGATGCAGATGCCCGATCTTGAACTTTCCCACCATAAGAAGAGTGAACCAAATAGGTCTTTTTTCCTTATAAATTACCCAGCCTCAGGTATTCTTTTGTATCAGTATTAAACGGACTAAGGCAATAGCGATGCCAATTCTGTAAACAAGAATATCAAGGGTTCAAAAATATAATTATCTTTTTCATTACTTCAACACAACTTTGAGTCTGAAATAGTCACTAGTACTTGCAACAAAGCACTAGTACAAAGCATTTCTGTTTGAAATATATTATCAAAATAAACTTTCAAAGGCGCAGTCAAAAATGAACGCCTATAATCATACAATAAAATTTCGGGAGACTACTGTAACTATTTTAAGATTTATGTTTTCTTTTTAAATTCAGAAGTAAAAGTTTTCTTCTTTAAGCAGAAACATTTGGTTTTAGGAAACATATTGAGATTTGACCCCTTTAAGTTTCCTATTTTTATAATCTGATTTTAATTTGTTGCTGTCACACATGTTAAACAATATATTTTATGCTGGAGTCAAAATTCGTCAGATTTCTCTGAATCCAAAGGTTTTAAGAGAATTTCCAAAGGTTTTAATTTCCAAAGGCTTCCGAAGTTTTAAGACAATTTGTAATTAGACAGGGGCTATAGAATGTTGTAATTTACTCTTATAGGTAGATCAGTGATTATTACATTTCATAATATGTATTAAGAAAAAATCAGTTTAATTAACACAAACATATACATTTCTTGGAAATACTGATTGTTTTCTCAGCTAAACAATTTGGTAAGGGATCTTCTTTCTTGTTAAGAAGAAAATGTACGGAGGGAAATTCTACTTTCAGTAATTTCTACCTCTTTCATCTAGTCTTGTATTAAACACTGACGAAAGTTCAGAGACGATGTATGCATAGGCCCTGATTGCATGTACTCCTTTTGTAATTGGTTATAAATTTGATTTTCATGTGATTAGCTGAGAAAATGATCTATTTATGGACAAGATTTTAACAGCTGTGAAGAGTACTTCATCAAATCTAAGACACCATCAAATTACCACTCTTCCTTCTTTTATGCTCCTCCTTCCATTTTTTTTTCTTAGAGAAGTAACAGCACGTTTATGAAAAGCTTTTGTTTTCTTCCAATATTGCATAATATTGGCTGGGTCAAGTTATATGTTCTTTGTTATTTTTACGTTCACATTTTAAATGTTTATTTTTATATTGTTTTACATCAAGAATGAATTTAATATTTAATCAAACACCATTTTGGCCTCTATTCATAACGTCAACGTTTTTCATCTGATTTACTGATATGATGAAAAATATAGTGACTTAATATTGAATTATTCTTTAAGTTCTTGAGTAATCTCTGCCTGACCCTATTTTATACTCCTTTTTAAATTTAGTAAATTGAATTTTTAATAGTTACAGTTTTTCATTTTGTTTTTCAATAATTTATTTTTAATGTTTCTTTTTGTTAACATGAACTTCTCAAAAGGAATTTTAAGCTATTTTTAATATTTTTATTTATTTACTTGTTTTTATATCCTGGTGGAGTTTAAATAGCCTAGAATCTGTTGTTTCAATATTTAAATGTACTCTTGGTAGAGCATTCTGGGTCTTGTGCAGCTAAGAGAAATAAATTTTTATGTATTTCATCAAATAATAGAGACATTTAAAGTTATATTGTTCTGAATAAAATTTGGCTATTTACAAGTTTTGGAAAAAATAATTCTTTGACTGTTTTTATTTTTAGAGTAATATGCCATTGCAGCTCTTATTTCTTACTTGATGTGTTGAAATTTTACAAAATATTTTACTCAAATATTTTGGAGCTAAAATATTTTTTATTTTTATTTTTCTATTTTTGGTTATCTCTCAATTTATTCCAATGTGGCCTGGCAACATTGGCACTAAAATTTCATGACTGATTTTTTTCTGTATGTTTTAGTATGTCAATTTGTAGAAAAGCTCCATTACAAAAGAATATTTGTACATCTTTTATAAGATTTCACGTAAGATGTATGTTACTGATTATATTATTTAAATATGCTATATCCATGATTTCCTTTGGTTTAAATTGTTTGCAAATGACTTAAGAATGTATGTTAAAATAATTTCCTAAAAATTTCATTTTATTTTACATATTGCAATGTTATGTTATTATATGGTTAAGTGTTTACAAACAATACAATTATCCATGGAACACCTCATATCAACTTTATTGTTTGGCCTTAAGTTCTCTTCATCAAACATTAATATCATCGTTCCTTCGCTCTATTAATGCCCATGCCTCCTCCTCCTCCACACCAGCCCATAAAATCAGAGGATCGATCAATTAACTGCTTTAAATAATATGTAAAATGAAACACTTGCATGGATGTCCATAGGATATTTTCCTCACTACAGGCAGAGCTTTACTATAATAATGAGACGTTTGATTATGAATAAAGAATCAAGTAAAAGGAGGTAATTGGATGAGAAGACACTTAACAATATTTTGTTAAGAGAGGCAACATAAGTTTTATATCAAATGAGTAAAAAAGAAAGAATACTTAATGTTCTAGGCTTTATAGTCTGAAGTTCTCTTTTTTAATACTTTGCATTTAATTTTCTCTTTTGTGTTAAAGATTTGAGTCATATCAATAACATGCTGTAAGTTTCTGACCCCAAAACAAAATAGACACTTGAGATGGGCTGCAAACCTTATTCTTTATGAAAACTGATGGTCTGAACTGCAAATCTTCTATTTCCATTAACCATGGCTGCTTTAACACTTGCTCCAACCTGTGTAATTTATGTTCTTTTTCTTGGAATACAGACTTTTCTTGAGATTTATTTTATTAGGTTTGTGAAAAAGTAATTGTGGTTTTGCCACTGAAAGTAATGGCAAAACTACAATTACTTTTGCACCAACCTAATAATAATTATTATTTTATAATTATTCTAAAACAGATTCTAGCTACACATAATACAAGTACATAATACATAATACACATAATACAAGTCCATTGTTTTTGCGATCCAGAAAAGATAAGACTTGGTCAGGGAAAGTATTTGCGCTGTGCTGAAGTTATATTCATGCTGGTTGTTACAAACTAGGCTAGCTGGAGTGCTGCTTTATTTCTGTAAGACTTCGGATGGCAGTGGCTGACCCTCTGCTGCCCACCAAATATACACACATAGAATCCTTTATTCCACAGTAAGCACAAGCTAAAAATGAGTACCCTGGATGACATTATGTGTACTAGCACATAAATACTACTCTAAGAAGAACTGAAAAGACTAATGTTTACTTCTCATCTACTGCCCTTGTGCCCGACACCTTCCTTCTGAACTTGACATTGGTGCTAGATTCTGCCAGATATTTATCAGATTTTAACTTTGCCCTTGATGTCCTAGCCTACCTCTCATTCTGATCTCACTTATCCTATATCTTGCAAAGATTCCATAAAATTTCTGGCATGTAACCAGCACTCCTCCTCAGTTTCCAATGTGGTATAAATATTTTGCTATGGATTTCAGGGAGTTGGAAAGGTGGTGAGGAAAGAGGTTAAATGTGCAAGTTCAACTAGCCCTGTAATATTGACATATGTCATTTAGTTAATTTAGACTGTTTAATTAACCATATTAATCTTTCAATGAATTGGCAATGTAATCATTAAGTGTATGGGCCTAAGACAAAGGCAAACAGACTTACTAATAACTTTCTACATGATCTTGTACAAGACAATCAATCTGGGCTTCAGGTTTCTCACATGAAATATGAGATAAAAAGGTTGATTTCTAAAGTTCTTATCACTTCTCTAATTTCACGACTGTGGTTTTTAACAGTGCATTTAACTGAAGCAGTTCACTAAGACTATGTTGCACTGTTGTTTGATGAGTTAAGCTTCACATATAAAACTGCTCCTAAGTAAAAAGGGAGTGTCATTCTCTCTGGATTCTGAGAGAACTGCAGTGATAACAACCTATGCGTACCCACTTTACTTAACTATCACGTGGTAATTGTCCATGTACAGTACTTGATGCTGTGGATATTTTAAAGACCATTTCTCTTTGATGTTCTTGATGAAAAATGTCATGCTCCATTACTCAGCATTTAGAACTAATGACTTACTCTGTGCTTGGTGCCAGCCAGTTGCCACTTTTACTTCCAGAACAATGACAATGGCAAGGGGCATCTTTTGAGATCTTTTGAAAGATATTAAAGAACAAGACAGGTCACATTCATAAAGTCCTTTGTCCCTGTTAATTCTTTAAAAAAATTTAGTCAAATTCCATCTGATAAGAAGGCAAATGTTTTTTGAGAAGCTCTATTTGCACTAAGGAAATAGCAAACAACACTACTGCCTATAAAAGGGAGGTAGTTGTATTAGTCTGTTCTCACGCTGCTTACAAAGACATAGCTGAGACTGGGTAGTTTATAAAGGAAAGAGGTTTAATTTACTCACAGTTCCACATGGTTAGGGAAGCCTCACAATCATGGCAGAAGGTGAATGAGGAGCAAAGTCACATCTTATGTGGTGACAGGCAAGAGAGCTTGTGTGGGGGAACTCCCCTTTATAAAACTATCAGATCTTGTGAGACTTGTTCACTATCACAAGAACAGCATGAGAAAACGTGCCCCCATGATTCAATTACCTCCTACCAGGTGCCTCCCATGACATGTGGGGATTATTATAATTCAAGGTGAGATTTGGGTTGTGACAGAGTCAAACCATACTAGTAGTACTAACACTTTCCCAACACTTACTAGTTCATTAATTGCCTCATGCCATTATAAGTCATGCAAAATTATCAGATGCAGAAAGCAATCCTTGGATTTGTTTCTAAGATAATGGGATCAATTATATTAATTAAATTGACCAGCTAATTTATTCAAATGTCTTAGTAATTTGGTATCCAAGAAGTTTGTTGTTTTTATTTTGGTTTGAAATACATTCGACTACTAAAAGAGATCTGAGGTGTTACCTTAATCACTCGGCCAGTGCAGTGAATTCTAGAATATCCAGTATAGGGGGTCTCCTTGTGGCAGGCCAGGTCTCACGAATACAGGCTTCCATAACAACTGTTTCAGCACTGACTGAGTGGTTAAGTTAAATATTAAAAGCTGATAGAGCCAGTGCCCTTATACAAAGGCTGGAATATAGCAAAAGCCCACCAAGAGTTTTGCCTGGGCCTTTCCTGGGCCTCGAACTATGACAAGGTATTGAAGGAATTCTTAACAGGACCTGTTTAGGATTAAACAAGTTTTCCTGTGGGTCTGAAGAAACTCCCCAGAACTTCACAGAGAAGTTTATTGTGGCCCTGAAGGAATTCCCCAAACCTCCAAGATTTAGCAGGAGACAAGATAAGGGTAGTCACTCCAGCACCTGGACCCATTTAGATTAAGTAAATTTACTATGGCTAAGTCTCCAGAGGAAGGTGTTCAAAACTCAGACTTTCATTATACTTAGAAGTTAATCACTTATGTCTTTAGATGAATGCACACTTATACGTAGAAATATAGCTTAGAAGGTATATAAGCTCCGGAAACTTTGCAATTTTCAGTTGGTCTGGTGATAATTTCCAGGCTTTATCCCTGCACCCAATTGTTGAAGTAAACTACCTTCTCTCCCAATTCATCTGCATCTCGTTATTGGGCCACAAGAACAAGCAGCCCAACCCTTGGTTTGGTCCAGGAACAATCTAGCCTCAGTTGAACATATCTTGTTACAGAGAAAGCTCTATTACCAACATAGGTGTTTCTCTTTTTGAACAACTCTTTTAAAGGTTAAGTTTACTAATGTCTTCTTGTGTCTACCAATGTGTCCTAATTTTTCACCCATATCCTCATTCACAGCCTCCCTGTTCATCCCTATACCTGCATAGAGAAACGAAATATTTTTTTTCTTTTTTATGCATGTAGTCATCCAACAAGTTGATTATTGTATATATAAAGTATATGTATGTATGTGTTTAATCACACTACATATTAGGCAGCATGCTAGTCACTAGAATAAAATAGGGATTTGTATAAATATGGTGGCAGCCCTCACAGAGTTTACTAGGCAAGAATACCATGGACAAATAAACTGTCCATTCCAATAGATAGTCAGTGTTTCCAATCTTTGAATTCAAGGTTTGGAGATTAATTTTGCATCTAATAACCTTATGTGTGTTCAACTTTCCCCATGCCTCAAATTAATCATTTTAATTTTATATTTGTACAGTATTTAAAATATAATATTTCATTGCAACTATGCGGTGCTTAATAGAATTAACAATTAGAATAGAACAATAGAATAGAACAATTATAAACCTCATTTATAATAAGCATGCCATGTTAATAGTACACCAATGTATACTACTTCCTTGATCTCATTTTTTAAGTATGAAGAGGCTGAGATTTACCCAAGTGACTCACTCAAAGTCATAGAATTAGTAAGTGCAAGACTTAGAACTAAGACGCAGTACTCCAATCCTTTGCCCTCTGCTGAGTATTAGCCATGGGAAAGGAACCTTTGGTTTGGCATGGAGAAAAGGTATTCTATACTTTTCAATCAATCCTATAAAGTGATACTAAACAGCACAAATGGTAAGCAGCTACAACAATAGAGTAGACATTTAGAAAGAACTTTCTCTATTTGCATGTTTAAAATATGAATTATCATAGAAAATTGATTTTATTTGATGCTCAAATAATAGTGATATAGTGATTAGAAACACAGCACTGCAATTTTTGATCTGAATAATTTCAAATATGTTTGTAATAAACAAAGACACTTTTATAAATAGCCCTGGGAGGAAGTATTGAGGATTTCTACTTTTACTATTCCAGAGGACTTCAGGTTGCACCCAGTCAGTTGAGCCTAAAGTAAATAAACTACAAAGACAGCTGTAAAGTAAATACCAAGAAACATCAGACACGTTAGGCTTCATAAATCTCAGAATGTTATCTTGACTCATATTGAGAGAGAGTTGTATCTAGTAAATATACACCATCCTGAAACTTTGTTAACCAATGACAGAAGAGGCAGAAGTAAGTCTCTGAGTCCTGGGGAATTCTTCTGTACAGAGCTCTACATCAAACTTTTGCTGCTAATGAATATAATTCATCAAGAAGATTTTTAAAAATTTTATATAGTTACATAGACTGCTCTCCTGTTGTGGAAACATCTGCTTAGAACCTCAGAAATTAGGGAATTTAAGCTTTTCTTTCTTAAATAGGCCTTAATAACAACAGGCAGAATTCATATTTAATTGTGAGGGCTTAATTGTTGTCATTTCTAGTTACCTTTAAATTAAATTTATAAAATATACAGCCATGCGTGCATACACACACACACACACACACACACACACACACACACACACAATTTTTAAAAGACTTGCCAATTCCAATAGTGGAAACAAATCACAGAACTCTTTTAACATGTCCATGGCTGTATTGATTCTTTAAAGATTATGTTTCATGTACATTTCAATTTGCAGATGGCTATAAAATTGATGTAAGTATGATAACGTAAAGCAATTTTAGAAAACTTGAGAGCAGCAATATCATTCGGTGGATAAAACAAATATTAAATAAAATTTATCTAATTACATTTACTTCTTCTGTATTTCTGACTATAAAACTGTGTAGAGGGGGAAGGTGGAACTTGTTATGGTGGCAGAGCAAAGGACTTTTGAGCCCTCATAAATAAATAATAAAAAAAAATGAGAAAATGTGATATAATTTCCTATCATAGGATACCTAATGCAAGTCACACTATCTCATACCATGCATGGTTTAATTTTACCAAAAGAATAAGCCTTATTATTTTTCCTAGTAAGAGTCAGCAAATAACCTGTGGTTATGATTTGTGTTCTTTAAGCATGAGCTACTAAATAACACTTTGCAGTTGAATGACAGTTTACACTCCTGTTGGCAACAAAAGACCAAATCCATATAGAAATGGCATTCTTATTCCATAATGATATATTTATTTGGTGTCATTAGACTTTGATCAATATCATTTTCTCAAAACATAGAAACCCTTTTTTTGTGACTAAAAGAACAACTTATATCAAGTCAAGTCTTTTAGCTCCTAATATCAGAATTTGATTATATTTCCTGAATTTGTATCTAACTTTCTTCTTCCTTTGTGAGATCAAAATTATCTCTAGAGTGTTTTTAAATAAAAAACAGTTACTAAATGAAAGAGATAATGAATGTGATGTCTTTATCAAGTCAACAAGGTTTTATTACATCAAATGTTTGTATCATTTCAATGTGAAAATTTTTTACACTTATTTGTTATTAAGGTCTCATTATCCGTAAGATAAGTCACACAAAAACAAAGAGGTGAATGAGTTCAAGAACTTATGGAGGTTTTGTTAGTCTTAGGCACAGGAACGGGCTTTTGTTTAATCTCACAATTGCATGGGTTTAGCTCTTTCTGTCTGTAAACATTAGAAAAGGTTTTAGCCACAAATAAATGAAAACTTGAGTTACAGAAGTTCAAATGAATCAGGGTGTATTTTTCTCAAGTATATATTTTTTAAGCCTTGAGTAAAGCAGCTTTAGTGATGGTTTAACAGTTTGACTGTAGGGTTAACGTCTCTGAGATTCTTTGGGCCTTTCGTTCATCCTCGCTACCCTGTGGTCCAGGGTATCTACCCATGTGGAGTTATGTTATTTGCATTCAAAGCCATAACAAAAGGACAGGGTACCAAGACACTGAGCCCGTTGTCTTTCAAGAAATTAAATATGTTTCTCTTTTAACTGCCACTGTCCTGTACGGCTACTTTAGCGGGCAGAAATGTATGGAGATTTTCTAGCATCTAAATGCAGAGGTGAGCAAAAGAGAGAAGAATTGAGAATACATTTTGGATTTTTGAACCCATGGTGCCTACCATAACTGTTGATAGTCAATCTTTTCGGAACAAAAAGCCACAGAGTAACTACCTGCTAAAACGACTCTATAGACTGCCAATTCAGAGGAACGATAGTTTGAATTTGTAATTTCTCTTTACTGAGCAGATAGGGTGTTGTAATTGGTTCTGCTTCTACCACATATACTGGTTGAATTTATGACATTATCTACATATTTACATAATTTATCCCCTCCAGGTCTTTAATCAAACATCACCTTCTCAGTGAGACTTTCTATGGCTAGGCTGTCTAAAAGTATAACAAACATCCTTTCACCAAAAACTTTGCCAATGTTCTTTATTGATTGATTGTTTTTTTTTTTTTTTGTAGCACTTAATGCTATGTATTTTCTATATTTATCCTGTTTGGGTTTTCCTCTCACAGTAGAAAAGATTTTGACCAAGGCAGACATTTATCAGTTTGCTCCATGTCTGTATACTCTCCACCTGGTACAGTGCTTGTTGCATTGTAAGGATTCAATAAAAACATGTTGCAGAAGCCAATGAATGAATGTCACTACTGAGTTCAGAGAGAACTGTCTAATTACCCAATAGATTCATTTAAACTAGGACTTTGATTCTACTCACATTGTTGAGATGAAATAAAATTATGCATTTCTTGACACTGCAGCATAATATTGATCAAATTAAACACATAATTTGAGATCTACCTGTGTTCCAGAGAATATTGATTGACCATGTTGAATACAGGTATATTTGTTTTTCCAATCAATGTTATCGCAAATTACCATTGGACTCCATCATTCTGAAAAAACAAGTTTCATTTTTTCTGCTCAGTGAACATAGCCTGTCTGGATACAAAGACAATTGGAACAAAGTTGTATAGATCCAGAGATACCAAGAAGGATGTACAATACACAATTCATCAAGAATGTGGAATATAGTGTAAGAAAAATTAAAATTCTTTTCAATTTATTTACCTTAAAATTAAGGCAATTCCTCATACTAATAACAATAGGTTTATTGTGCATGTACTTAACTTTTCAAAGCCCTTGAAAACTGTTACCTCATCTTATTTCTATAACTTGCATATGACTAAGCACATGTCTATTCCTCTGTTACACCACTATGAACCTGTCTCCCTTAGGGACTGTAGTGCCTTGAAGGTAGGAATTGCATCTTTTTCATTTTTATGCCATTTAGTTAAAACATTCACTTTGTCAAAATATACACTTACATATACGTATATATCCAGAAAGAGGCTGTTAATTGATTATTTATTGGACTTGGAATTGGTGGGGCAGATCTGTATAGTTTTAAAGATCAAAAGACACCTGTTTCTCTTATCCCATTTCGTCATGTGCAAACTTGACGGTAAGGAAGCCAAACAAACCTACCAAATTAAAGCTCTTGATACGGAGGCTGTGAAAAGTATAATCTATTTTCGTTGTTAATCACTAGATTTTATTGAAGATCCAAAAGGTCTTAGCACATTATTAGGTACTTGGGATATAATTTAGACATTAGGTATTCTCTATGTCTTCAAGAGATAGACAGTTATTGACTACTTATAACTTAACAAATGGAACACCCCTCAACAAAGTCAGGGGTCTATTTTCTAATACAGAAATTTATACGCCTTGAGTAGAAATACTTTTACTTTCTGCTTGGCTGATATTGCTTTCATAACTCTAAAATTTTACTCATTTTGCTAACATACTTGATGTTAACACTTTAGCCTTGTATATTTAAAAAAAAATAGTTTGAATTACTGTCCCATAGAAAGAAATGCAAGCACTTTAAAATGTGCTTCCCCTCAACTCAGATTTTATCATTAAAATTCCATGAAGCTTCTTCATGATCCTATCAGTTATCTTAAATACTAACTGCTTACTGCTCTTAACATCTTGGGAAGAAAACCAATGGGGTATTGCTGAATTTTTTGGAGGCATGCCATGGAAACGATTATAAAGATATGTTCAAACAAGGGCCTCCAAGGTCAGGTCTATGCTTATTTTATAGATTTGTTTCAATGATCACAGTCTGCTCTCTGGGTCATATAATTGATTACAGGATTGTCTCCCCTCTGACCTATGTACCTGGTAGGCTGCCACCAACTAAATTTATATCATAATGAAATCTATACCATTGTAGGATGACTATAGTTAACCACAATGTATGATGTAGTTTCAAATTGCTAGGAAGAGAATATTGAATGCTCCCAACACAAATAAATGCTAAAGCTTTGAGATAATAGATATGCTAATTACCTTCATCTAATCACCATACATTATAGGTATCCAAACATTACTATGTACTCCATGAATATGTATGAATATGGCAATTATTATTTGTCAATTAAAAATAGAATTAAGTCAAAAAAATTTTAAAAATATTTTTTAAAAGCAAATGGTAAATTTTAATTGTGAATCAGTCTATATTCTAATATATTAAGTGATCCTTTTGGAGAGTGTTGGGTGGTTGGATGAACTAGTATTGTACAGGTTCACATAAATTGGCATGTATTTCATAGCTTCATGCTTGTGTTGGACCTATGTTTCTGGGTGGTTTTTCACAGCACTACTGTAATTAGCATGTAAAGAACAAAAAATCTCTTTCTAGTGAAGCTTTAGTTCAGTCAGTTAGATTAGTCTCACCCCCAAGAGCAAGAGATTCTTTTGAAGACAGGTCATCTTTACAAACAGAAAAAAAACTCACGGGAGAAACTCAAGTGTTCAGCCTAGGTGATAAACCTTTCTCATAGATATATATAGCACAGATACACACATTTGCAGGTATTCATGGCATATAAGAAAGTGTTTCTGTAATTCATGGGTTAGCACCAATTAGTAAAATAAAGATAATATCAGAACATAAAAATTAAGTTGATTATGTATACTTAGAGTACATAGACATGCACAGATCTGAACATTGGATAATTATACAGAGATAAAGGAACCTCTTACAATTTGCATATCAGCTTTACTTCCAGGAGACAACTCATTTACTCTCCATTAACATATGATGAAGCCTGATGTCCAGGAAGAGGAAGGCTATAAAGACTTTTGCCTGTTTACTCCCATCATAATCATGACTACACTACAAATGGACTGACATTGAATACCAATTAGAGTTTCAATTTCATTAGTTACTTGTAAATATCATACACAATTTGTTAAACATATTTATCTTCATGTAAATATGTAACAAATTATGTATAGTATATTTGATATTTGGGGTAAAGTATTAACAAATTATTTTACTAACTTTATAAACAGAATACTTTTGTGGAATATTCTCTAGGTACCATTGATTATGTAGACCAAGTTAATATTCTTAATAACACCAGACAAATTGTACTGAGTTCAAATAACTTCAGACAGAGAAAAGTTGGAGCATTGTACAATTCCCATCTTCTATAAGGCAACTATGTCTATGAATGCAAATTTTTAAAATGTGTTAGGTGAAACCTTGAGAATCAAAAATATATTTATAGTCACAGTAAAATCCCAACATTACACTGTGATTGAAGGGCAAAAATTGAATTTTATGAAAATGCAATTCAATTAATGTGAGGTTAATGAATTAATTGGTTCAAGTTCATGTATTTAGTCAGAATGAGGCCCAGAGGTTTGTCTGTGTGAGCTAAATCCATAACTGGTTTGGGCTGTAGTTTGGCACCACCTAGTGGCTGTTGGCCACTTTGAGTTAAATACTGATGAGGATGATTTGAGGTCTTGTGGATGGGTAGACCTTGACCTCAATGTTTCCATACCTGACCTCATTTCTTTGGACCGTCTCTCCACTCTTTCCCACTTCCATAAGTACCTAGAACTATAAACTTTCTCTGACACTTGATGAGGAATAGGATGTCATTATCAATTGTATTATATACAAATTTATGTTATCAATCGTGGCAGGCAGACATGAGTTTTAATATTTGTGAGTTTCAAATTAATATTCAATTTTACTAAAAGATTAGTTTTCCTTAGACCTTTTAGTTCATCTATGTTTTATTAACTTATAAGCAATATTTAGATAAAAATGAGAGTAGTCTATTTCATCTTATTTAAAATTAATGGTTAACCCAAGGTAAGCAGTTAATGTTTCCTAACCAGTAGTTCTTGTCTACAAACTTAGTGAAGTATATTATCTTAAGCATACTAAACTAAATTTTATGAATTAAATATATATATATATTTAGACATGATATTACAAGTTATCAATCTAATAAATAAATTAACACAAGCCAGGAACTGAGTTCCTATAAATATCACAATTCAGTTTACAAAAACATCCTATTTTCTCTCAGCTTAAACCCACAAATCTAATATATCAATTATTTTTATTACAAATATTTTAAATAATATACACAGATTCCAAATTTAACATAAAATATTAAGTCTGATTAACCATTATATCTACACATATTTCTTTGCCAGTCCACTGCTCCAGAGAGTTATCCATGAAGTAATCATTTAAGTCTTCTCAACAATGGCTTGACTGACTGATGTGACTAGTTTAGAATATGGGGGATGAGTATGGCGCTTATCAGTCTGAGTTTGAATTAGGGACAGAAATTCCACCAGAATGATTTTCACAAAGTCTTTCTTACAATCCCTATGCCTCTATGCCTTTCACCTAGAATTTGGCTTTGCATTCTCTCTCCCCATCCAATGCTCTGTAGCCTCTTTTAAGTTTTAAGCATGATTTGGCAAATGCAATTATGCCCTCAACCCTAGGTTCTTGAATTTTCCACTAATATCTGTCTCGCTAGCAGCAGCTATATTGTCATGCAAATGATATGCTATGGACTCTGGCAACCTTTTCATAGTTTTGCTCTTTCACTGGCCACAAATGTGAGGGACTGACAACTTCACTGAATGCATATTTAAAGAATGACTTTTGAATTAATCTAAGGAGGACATATCATCTATTTGATACAGATAGTTCAAAATACATTTATTTAGTGTTTTGCTTCAACATGATTCACTTTGAGACTAAAGCAGTTATTCCCATATACCCAAATGTATCTAATAATACATATGAACATCAATAAATTGTTGTTGGTTGAGACCCCTGAATGCAAAATGTTATGAAGAAACTAGAAAAGACATCTCTCCTTACTCTCACACCCCACACAACCAGATGTCTCCAACTTGAGAGTTAATTGCAATGTCACAAAGGCAGTTATGTATTTCCTAGTGAGGAACGTATTACTTTCTTACACCCTACAACCAAGCTCTTGGTATAACCAGGTTGTTGTTCCTCCAAAGAAGTGAGATCGATGTTCTAACACCTCTTATCTCCCCCAGAAGGAATTGCATAATAATGGTGTCTATGACAGTATATGTTTAATTGTTTGGGATATAAAGAAATATTTGTTAATATACATTTTATAAATATATATGTATATATACCTACATCAAAAAATCCACCACACAAAATTTTTAGGCAAAAAGTAAGTCATATATTCTTCCTTAAGGCAAATTGTCAAGGAATGCAGCAAAGTTGGAAATATTTGCCTCACAAACAACGAAGCCATAGTTTCTTAAACCGTACTTTTTCCATAAGAATAAAAAAGTCATGGCAGACATCAGATCCCATTTGAGTTTGTGCTTAGGGATTATAAAATCAATGCTGACATTAACAGATCTTCATTCATATGTATGCTGCCTTTTAAGGTACTATTGAGGAAAAACATGAAAGTAGAAAATAAGAATATCCTGTGAAAGCTTATCTACGCTCTGATTATCTTTGTAAAAATTCCCTTTCATTGATTGCAGCTAAACTAACATGAACGAAGAAAAATTACCCCAGTTTTGAAAGACAAATTAATCTTCTGAGACAGTACTGGTTAATCTTATTATTAAAAATAACCAATCAGCCAGTTCTAGACAACTGGTGAAGGCAGCAATAATGTTACCAGTTGCAAACTTAAAATCAGAAAGTAACATGTCCTTAAAAACCATTGTATTAAGCAAGTAAATACGTTTATTTGCAAAATTGGGAAATATAGAAAAGAAAAAAATTTAAGTTAGTACTATTACACAGAAAGAACTCCTATTAACCATTTGGTGTAGGCTTATATGGGCACCTTTTCTACATAGAGAGGTTTAATTGACTCCCAGTTCCACATGGCTGGGGAGGCCTCAGGAAACTTACAATCATGGCAGAAAGCAAAGAGAAAGCAAAGACCTTCACATGGTGGCAGGAAAGAGGGAGCTAGCAAGAGCAGGGAAAACTGCCTTATAAAACCATCAGATCTCACGAGAACTCATTCACTATCCTAAGAACAGCATGGGGGAAATCATCCCATGATCCAATCACCTCCCACCTGATCACTCCCTCAATGCATGGAGATAATAGAGATCACAATTCGAGGTGAGATTTGGGTGGAGACACAGCTCAACCATATCAAAGGGAAATCAAAGCAGGGTAATCAGGGTAATTAATTAAAAGTCTACCTATAGGTCAAATACCCCAGTTTTCTCTCCACATCCCCTTTACAAATGCTTGTAATGCAGCATTTACTCCCAGGAAAAATTAACAGGGTTCTTTGTGACAGAGGTAAAAATTATCTGTTTGGGAATTATGATTCCTAGGATAGATGTTGGCATTCTACTCTTTCTGGCATATGCATTCCACTCAGCTTAGAGTTCTATCTCCATCCTGTCACCCTAAAGTTAAGCATGTTTTATCTATTTAGCCTCTCTGATCTTCCTTCAGTGTATAGGTAAAACTCCTTAGTCAAGTGAGACTCACTGCTGTAGTTTGGATGTCTGTCCCTCACAATGCTCATGATGAAATTTTATTCTCAATGTTGGATGTGGGGCCTAGTCATGAAAGGTTTGGTGTCACCCTTACAGGAATGAGTGCGTTCTCACTATTAGTTTCTGTGAGAGCTGGTTGTTAAAAAGAGTCTGGTACCTCTCTCTTTCTTATGCATCCTCTCTCACCATGTGATCTCTGTTCAGACTGGCTCCTTTTTGCCTTCTGTCATGATTGGAAGCAGTCTGAGGCTCTCACCAAAAGCAGATGCTGGTGTCATGCCTCTTGTCCAGCCTGCAGAAACAAGAGCTAAATAAAACTCTTTAATTAATAAGTTACTCAGTCTTGGGTATTCTTTTATAGCAACACAAAACAGACTAAGACACTCACATATACAAAAGAAGAAGAAACCACAGCAATTTCCTAGAAAAATTAACCCAGAAGCACAGCATGCTTTATATATGAAGTTGACTAAGATCTTGAAATAATAGGATACAGCACACTTTAAGTTCAATATGCAATATTAACATTCTTCTCTTTCTTGTGTCTAGATAATCAATACAACACGAAAGAAAGCCCTGATTTGTAGTGTTTGCCAACTTCTGTGATGTAAGTGCTTCCACCATTGGAGATTTCAAATGAGCATTGTGACATCTTTGAACACAGAATTGAGAAGAAATGCACAGAAGTACATCATTATATTGTATTCACAATACAGAAAGAACAAGAGTAAATAATTTCAAGATCATCCATAAAATGTAGTAAAGTGATTAAGAAGTAATGAATATCTTTGTTTCTCATGTATTTTATTTTATTTTATGTGTATGTAATATAATGTTTAATAATGACCATATTTAACAACTGGCTCAAACAATTTCTGATAATTTAAAAATGAGCGTTTGTGAACATTTACAAGCCAGTTTCCACATGACTGCACATTAGGGATTTCACTCTTGCTGGTAGTTCTTTCAGAACGATTCTCTTACCACCCTTTGAATACCTTGTTTAACTCCTCTTTACTCATTTAACTGTTTATTAACCACCCCATTGATAGACATTAGCTTTTTTAAAATTTATTTTTTAATTAACAAAAATCATATTAGCAAAAATCGTGATAAGTTTTGCATCAACCTAATACATATTTATCATGTTTTTATATATGTATACATTGTGGAATGGCTAAATAAAGCTAATTAACATATACATTACCTCATGAACTTATTTATTTGTGATGAAAACACTTAAAATTTACTTTCTGAGCCATTTTCAAGTGTACAATATATTGTTACTAACTCTAGTCACCATGTGGTACAACAGATCTCTTGAACTTATTTCTTCTATCTAACAGAAATATAGTATCTTTTGATCAACATCTTCCCAATCCCCCCCATCCTTCACCTTTTTGCCAACCCCTAGGAACCACTATTCTGCCTTCTACTTCTATGAGTTGGTCATTTTTAGATTCCAAGTATGTGTAAGATAATGCAGTACTGACTTGTCTTTCCGTGCCTGGCTCATATCACTTAGCATAACATCCTCTATGTTCATCCATGTTATCACAAATGACAGGATTTCCTTCTTTCAAGAATGAATAATAATCTATTGTATATATAATATATACCACATTTTCTTTATCCATTTATCTGTTTGTGGGTGCTTAGGTAACTTTCATATCTGGGCTTTTGTGAATAATGTTGCAATGAACATAGGAACACTGATTGTATTTCCTTTGGATACATATCCAGTGGTAGGATTGCTGCATCATACTGTAGTTCTATTTTTAATTTTTGGAGAAATCTCCATACAATTCTCATCTCATAATGAAGCCCTCTCTGATCACACTATTTAACACTGCAGCATATCCCCATCCCTTCCCTTGCACACTTCTTTCTACTTACTGTGTTCATTATCTCCATACAGTTTCTCACCTCAAATATACTATGCTATTTCAGTTATTTGTTCATCCATTCATTAGTTTGTTTAAGTTTATATTTTACTCCCCATTTAAAATATAAGCTCAGTAGAAAAATAAATCCTTGTCCTTTTCAGTATTGTGGCTAAAACAGAGATTCCACAATTTCAATTCATGTTATTTCTTCAGTGAATTTTTTAAAACTTTCAAACATTCTTAAGTGCCACTTAATCAATCTTCCTGTCTGTCCTTGATTGTCTACTATGTCAACAAGTTGTTGAAAAAGTTAAAAATTTAAATCCTGTTTTATGAACTTGATTAAGAAAAAAATATAGATTATTTGATTAAATTCACCTAAATTGTTCCTTAGGAGATTTTATGTGAAACAACTCTGAGTGGGTCAATATAATCTGTATTTTCAGATAGCAGGTAAAATTAATATAATCATAATCATGGCTGTTGAACTCTTGTCATCAGATTTATTATCTGAACACAAGTAAATTGATTATTCTTTGTACAGAGTTGCCCTTACCAAGTTCCTAATGGCTTGACTGGATGCAGTCAGAGCCCATAAATGTCCATTCATGACTCAACCAGGTTCTACATTTGAATCTGGAGCTAATATAGTTTTGGGCAAAAACACTACAGTGTGAGTTGGTATAGTATTACATTAATCCTACATGCTGTTAATTAAGAAAGTATTTTTTAAATCTATAAATGTTAATTATTAAACATTTACTTTAGAGCTTAATGCACTTTAGTTGGAAAGAAACACCTAATTGGTTCAGAAACAACTTGAAATATCTTTAGGAGGCTAAAAGTAAATACAGTCAGATAATTACACTTACCATTAACTTCAGCAGTATACACTAAAAATAGATAATTTATTTATTTTTTAACTAAAAGACTGTACCTATTTTCTGTTTGAAAATGTACAATTCAGTGGTTTTTAGTTCTGCCACAATCACAGGGTTCATAGGGTTCTGCAAGAATCCTTACTGTCTAATTTCAGGAAATTTCCATCTACCCTGAAACAAACTTCATGCCCATTCATAGTCACTTCCAGATAGGCTTAATATCTGGGTGATGAAATAATCTGTACAACAAACCCCATGACCCAAGATTACCTGTGTAACAAACCTGCACATACACCCTTGAACTTAAAAAAATAATAATAATAATCACTCCCCATGCCTTTCTTCCCCTAGTCCCTTGCAAGTGTTAATCAACTTTCAGCCTCTACTGATTTGCCTATTTTGGATATTTCACATAAATTGAATCTTACAATATGTGGCTTTCTGTGTCTGACTTACTTCATTTAGCATAATAGTTTCAAGATTCATCCACACAGCAGCGTGTATGAGTACTCCTTCCCCAAATTTTAACTGTTCTATAGAGATACAATTCACATACTAGACAATGCACACATTTAAAGTGTAAAATTCAATGGCTTTTAGTATATTCACAAAGTTGACTATCACCAAAATAAACCTTAGAGCATTTTCATTGTTCCCAAAAGAAACACTGCTCTTGTTAACCCTAATCCTACAATCCTCCATCCCTCTTACTCCTCTCCACTAGTCCTAGATAACTATTCATGTAATTTTTGTCTTTCTAGATTTGCCTATTCTGAACATATCGTATTACAGAATTCTATAATATATTGTCTTTTGGGACTGGCTTCTTTCACTTAGAATGTTTTCAGGGTTCAACTATTTTATGACAGGTATCAATGATTCCTTCTTTTTAAATTACAAAACAGTATTCCATTGTCTGGATATATCACATTCTATTAATTCATCAACTGACAGGTGAATTTGTTTCATTTTCACCTTTTGGCTATTATGAATAATGATGCCATAAGCATTCATGTACAAGTTTTTATGTAGTTTTATATTTTCATTTCCCTTGGATGTATACTTAATTATGAAATTTCTGGGTCATATGGTAAATATATGTTTAGCCATTTGATGAACTGATAAGCCATGCCAAATGGTGTGGTACTGGTATAAAAATAGACACAAGTCAGACACAATAAAACAAATATTGCATTTCTCACTCATAAGTAGAGCTAAAATATGTGTTTAGATAGACATAGAGAGTGGAATGATAGACAAAAAAGACTCAGAAGATTGAGGGGGTGGCAGTGGGGGTAGATATGAGAAACCACTTAATGGGTACAATGTACATTATTAGAGTGATAGATACCCTTAAAACCCTTACTTGGCTACTATGCAATCTATCCATGTAACAAAATTGAACTTGTACCCCCTACATATATACAAATTTAAAAAACAGAAAAATGATGAATATAATAAACAGAATAAAAGGTATTTTCTTAGTTCTGGCCTTGGAGATTAATTAACATCTTAATTTCTAACCATATAGTTTCGATTAATAGCAACTTAATTTCAATACCATACAAAAATTGCTTCTATATAGCAACCTTTCCTCTTTCATCTTTGTGCTATTATTGTTGTATGATTTATATCCTTCCACATTGTATGTCTATCCAAGCACATTTATATTAAGCACTTTATGTGATTGTGTTTTATATAAGATAGGAGAAAAAAGCATTACAAATAAGTTTTTGGACTTTCCTATGATTCTTTATAACGTTTCTGTTTCAATGATTTTTTGCCTTGACACTACTCATTTTGTCCCTTTTCAAACTTTGTAAAGCTTAATATTGAATAATAAGAGATGCATCGAATCTTCTCTCAACTCAAGTTTCCTTTGCAAATAATGAATGAATGTCTCCAGGTAGAAGAAACAGCCATTTGAGAGTCACAGCAACATGGGCATGCTTGGTGTATTTGAAGAATAGCAAAAGGCCAGTATGACTGCAGCCAAGGAAGCAAGGGGGAGATACAGAAATGAAAATGCAGGAGGGGAGCTGAACAAATCATATAGGATCCTGGAGGCCAAAGGCAGAACTTTGGTTTTTGTTCTAGGTGAAAAGTAGCAGAGGCTTCAAGAAGCCTTGCCTGTTTCTGCCTGTTTTTTCTTAACTGTCTAATGTCTGTCATGAGTACAGCAGAACTCAGATAGCTGCTGCCCTTTCACCCTGGCTCCCAGCAGATTGTTGAAACTGCTTCTTGTGGTGTGTCATGCATGTTTTGAAGTTGGTTTGTTGCTACAGCATAAATTGAGTAATATTTTATTTTTGTGTGTATGTTTATGTCTGTTTTTGACCAACATGTGGATTCCCAGTGCTAGCATGGTTCCCATCAAATAGTAGGTGCTCAGGAATTGAATGAGGGTGGTGAAAATCCCAGGCTACTGCAACAAAATGCCACAGACTGTGTGGCTTAAACAACAGGGCAAGATAGAGGAGGTGTTACTCTTGATTGGTTACTTTGCTTGTCAAATACATGCTCCCTGCTGAGCCGTTTGTCATCTCTAAGAAATGGCTAGTCTGGGAGGGGCAGCCTGTCTCCAACCAGAAGAGTTTTTTAAGATGTCAAAATATCATAATATACTGAAAACAAAAACATAAACAATATATCCCGTATTATCTTCCTAGTAATTTTTGTACACTCCATATATTTTATGCATATATGTATGTACTTATACATATATGTGCATATATGCTTACAGTATGTGTGTATATTTACCCGTACATATATTTCATAAGTGATATTACAACATATATATTGATTTGCAACTTGTTTTATCACATAACAAACTGAAAATATTTTAATGCTGTTTTTCCTACGTCTTTTAAAAAGCTGCATGTTTTATTACATATCTGTACCAGTATGTGTTTAACCAACATCCTATTGATATTTATGTTTTTTTCTAGGTATTTTTCTACAGGTATGCTTGTGCATTTCTACTTGGATATCTGTAGTGCAAATTTGTAAAAGTAGAATTGCTGGACCCCAGGGTACACATGATTTGTATTTAGATAGTGACAGATTGTTCTCCAAAAGATTCTCCCAGTTTTCCATGTTTATTGTTAAAATCTTCATTGATGATAAGAATGAACCCTTGTTGTTATAAACCACTGGGTGAGATAAAGAAATTCGAAGAAATCTTGAAGTAGGAAGAATAACTTTTCCACTCATGCCACATGCTTAGCCAGAAGTGAAGAAAATGACACTTTGCCATCTTTCGGCTTTCTCAGGAACAGATTCTAGTTTAGAAATTTACTAAACTTGCGCTATAATTTTCCATATAACCAGCAAAATTTTTACCTTTGATCATTAAGGGTATCAAATGCAAACAATCTAACTGGATTTCTTCAATTCTTAGCTTTTAAAACATAGTCCAGATATAATGTCCTTTATAGCTAAGTGTCAATGTACTCAAACTACATTAAGCCTCACTGAACTGTGATATGATCAACGTCTAATATTTTTTAGGTTTAGAGAAAATCTGAAAATAGATTTTAAAAACATTTCCTTTTAATAGGTGTTATATACCTGCAAATTTTGGGTTACTACCTTCTTTCAGACAAAATATTTAAAATTAATAGTACATGTCCATGTAGTGACAAAGGGAAATTACATGATCACTTTTATTGGAAACAGCAATCTCCAAGGAAGATGGCAAGACATTATAATTGATGAATTCACTCTTTGGCTATATTTCTTAAATCTGAGATGTTTAATTTTTGTTGAAAGTGTAATATATTGTATTAAATCTTAATTATCTAAATGCCACGATGACCTTGGAGTGATAGCTAAAGATTCACTAGCCAATATTTCAAGATATGAGCAGCCTGTATAATAGTATTGAAGGGTAGACAAAGAGGGATAAAGTATGTAATGAATTATCTATTCAAGCAAATAGATTGAAGTTATATAAAATGGCAATTCAACTACAATATCAAAAAATTATTGCAAAGTGAGAATATTTCCCCGACTGGCATGGCTTACATTTTCTTCTTTTTATTTTCTCTCACAAGCTGTAATGTGCCGTTTAACACAACCTATCAAGTTAGCTCAAAGAGCATATTATCCTTTTTACTGGCTTAAAGTTTGGCCAAATAATAATAATAGTATCAGATTCCAGCCTGTGAATACCTTTCTAATAGGATTTTGAAAAATCTTAAAGTACTGCGAATAATTTAAATATAAAGCTCTATATATTATCTTGTTGTTATCATTATCTTTATTACTATTAGACTAGCATTTATTTAATTCCTACCAATTCAGAAGTTATCCTAATTAATATAGAACAAACTTGTTTATTTGGAAAGTTCTCATGAAGAAAAATTGTGCAAAGGTGATAGCTTCCTAACTTTGAATCTTACCATGTCATCAAAAAATCATACCAATTACCAATGAAAATAAATAAAATCTCCCAGAATGCATACCCACAGATAACTAAAAGACTGAAAATATTACAAACTTCAAGTTATATCTAAGTAAGCACATAAATAAGCCAGAACATTAGAGTTATGTATAGAGTTTATGCATTTGTTGCTGGTCATGTGTGGATTGCACAGAAAAGAGGAGATATGTGAGAGTTCCATGGGAGAACACAGATTACATCAACTAGGATTGACCCTTCTAAGAAAAGAGACCCACTGATTGGGCAAAGAACATGTTTGAAATATACAACCGTAGTCAGTCCTCTGATATGCCAGGTTTCAAACATATTCTCTACAACACAATATGGAGAATATGTTTGAAATCTGGAGTATCAGAAGACTTACTACTGGGAATTTACAAAAAAACCAGTTTGGAATATGTGAATTACCAGAGGAGGCAGCCCTGGGAAATAACTTTTTCTGGGTTTACGATAATGGGGTAGCTGATGTCCAGATGAGTTTTCCTTAGAATCAAATAATTTTGAAATGCTAAAAAGGATCTGGTAAATAAATAAATGAATAAATAAATACAATCATCTGAGAAGATAAAAAGTTACAAGGAGCTCCAGAGAAAATAGGTATTACTGAAAGTTCATTAGGAGAAAAGATGATAAGAATAAAAAGAGTAAAAAAAAAAAAAAAAAAAAAAAAAAAAAAGAAGGTAACCAAAATAAATTTAAAAATGTAAAAAGAGTCAATTCCAACGGGTAAATGGCAAAGTGTCCTTTTATTCACTTCTGGATAAGCATGTGACATGACTGGAAAAGTTATTCTTCCTATGTCAAGATTTCTCTGTATTTCTTCATCTCACCCAGTGGTTTATAACCACAAGTGTTCATTCTTATCATCAATGAAGATTTTAATAATAAACATGAAAGACTGGAACAATCTTTTGGAGAACAATCTGGCACTATCTAAATATAAATCATGTATATGGCATCCAGCAATTCTACTTTTACAAATTTGCACTACATATATTCAAGTAGAAATGCACAGGCATATCTTAGAAAAATGTCCAGAAAAACATAAATATCTCAATAGAATGTTGCTTAAACACATACTGGTATATGTGTGTGTGTGTGTGTGTGTGTGTGTGTGTGTGTGTGTGTGTGTGTATAATAAAACATGAAACTTTTTAAAATAAATTTTAAAAAGCATAAAAATGTTTTCAATTTATGTGATAAATTGCAAATCAATACATATGCTATAATATCACTATGAAATATATGTATGGGTAAATATACATACATACTTATAAGTATAAATGCACCTATCTGTATGAGTACATTATATATACATAAAAATATATGGAGTATACAAACATTAGTAAGAGAATAGGGAATATATTGTTTTTATTTTTGTTATCAGTATATTGTATTTCGACACATTAAAAAAACTCTTCTGATTGGGGACAGACTGACTCTCCTGGTCTAGTCATTTCTTAGAGATAACAAATGGCTCAGGAGGGAGCATGGTTTTGATAAGCAAAGTAACCAATCAAGAGTATCACCTCCTCTATCTTGCCCTGTTGTTTAAGCCACACAGTCTGTGGCATTTTGTTGCAGTAGCCTGGGATTTTCACCACCCTCATTCATTTGCTGAGCACCTACTATTTGATGGGAACCATGCTAGCACTGGGAATCCACATGTTGGTCAAAAACAGACATAAACATGCACACAAAAATAAAGTATTACTCAATTTACGCTGTAGCAACAAACCAACTTCAAAACATGCATGACACACCACAAGAAGCAGTTTCAACAATCTGCTGGGAGCCAGGGTGAAAGGGCAGCAGCTGTTCTGCTGTACTCATGACAGACATTAGACAGATAAGAAAAAACAGGCAGAAACAGGCAAGGCTTCTTGAAGCCTCTGCTACTTTTCACCTAGGATAAAAACCAAAGTTCTGCCTTTGGCCTCCAGGATCCTATATGCTTTGTTCAGCTACCCTCCTGCATTTTCATCTCTGTATCTCCCCTTGCTCACTTGGCTGCAGCCATGCTGGCCTGTTGCTATTCTTCAAACACACCGAGCATGCCCATGTTGCTGTGACTCTCAAATGGCTGTTTCTTCTACTTGGAGACATTCATTCATTATTTGCAAAGGAAACTCGAGAGATGATTCGATGCATATCTTATTATTCAATATTAAGTTTTACTTGCTTTTTAAAGTCATATAGGATGATAATTGAATTTATAATAGACTGAGTTGAGTCTTTTTTTAGATTAGTCAAAAGAATGAATTGTTTTTCAAAATTTTGTTTTTCTGATATCCAAAAAAATTACATCCACATAGGATCATCCTGGCTGATATTTAGCGTTCTGAAGAGTGCCAATTGGCTTATTCTGATCATTTGAATCACTTGAATTTCAAATCTGGCAATGTCTTGCTACAAAAATAAAAAAAAAAGACCCTTGCAAAATAACTTTATAGGTTACATATTATCTTCTTTATCACAGTGAATAATGGGACAGCTGAAAATTGTTTCAGCCTCATGACAAAGACGGGAGAATCACTTTATGGTTTCTAATTATACGAGCTAGAACAGACATGTGAATTCTCCCTGAAATATTTTCATTTTTGCAGAGACTCGCCTGCATCTTTTAAACACATTTCCATTATGTTTGAGTAGTTAAGCGTACCTCATTTTGCATTTTATTTCCCTTGATATTTACATGACAATGGCAAAATAAGACACAGCCAGAATAACATAGTAATGTCCCAAATATCAGTTCATTTTAAAGGCACAGTTCATTTGAAATGGGCAATAGCCTTGGTAATTAATTAGTCCCTCTCAGCCCTTCATCCTGCTGTTGTATCATGTGACCTTTAGATTTGGCTAGAAGAGGGCATTGGTAGTAGAGAGCAGGAGGAGAGAAAGTTCTGTACTTCTCAAGTTGCTTCTCTGGCTGGATAGCAGTTTGATAGTAGCAGTGATACTTCATCAACAGCCACAGCTCCTGTGGGGTGGACCCTCACTCATAGGGGCAGTTCTCACAGGTTTTAGCAACCACTTACTCTACTTCCAGTCAGGCCTTGAAATGGTCAGGCTTCATACCATCCTACTCCTCTGTGGTTCACCTTCTCTTGTTGGTTCCCTTAACCCTGCCTCCAGCTTTCTAACTAGTCCTTTCATTACTTATTCCATGACCCTGTGACAATGTCATTTCTTTACTGTCCAGGACCATGGCTTATACCATGGCTTATAATATCATCTATCATGTGCTGTGTGCTACAAAAGTTTTAAAGTAAAAATGGTCAAGATGACAGTCAATGATAGTTTTCCAACTGGACAGTCATTTCACATCATAAAGGTAAGATTCAGCTCATTCACCCTTTCTTTCCAGTAGACTTGTCCCCCATGCTCTTCTGAGAGCTGAGGGGATGACCATGGTCTGGCCAAGCCTCAGTCTACCCTTCTACCCCTTTTCTCCTCAATATTGGTGGAACCTGCTATCTGTTGAGAGAACCCAGGCAGCTTTTCTGCTTGCTTGGATTCTGAAGCATATTGGGACCATCTATTTACTTAAAAAAAAAAAAAAAAAAAAAATCCTGGCCCAGCACTGTGGCTCACGCCTATAATACCAGAACTTTGGGAGGTCAAGACGAGCAGATCATAAGGTCAGGAGATAGAGACCATCCTGGCTAACACAGTGAAACCTCGTCTCTACTAAAAATAAAAAAAAAAAAATTAGCTGGGCATGGTGGTGGGCGCCCATAGTCACAGCTACTCGGGAGGCTGAGGCAGGAGAATGGTGTGAACCTGGGAGGCAGAGCTTGCAGTGAGCGGAGATCATGCCACTTCACTCCAGCCTGGGTGACAGAGTGAAACTCCATATCAAAATATAGGCAAGTTTATAGTTACTTAAAACATAAGTCTCCGTTTCCAATGCCATGAGTAGCATAGGAATATATTATTATTTCCTAAGATTCAAATGATATAAAGCACACAGAGTAGAATGCTCAAAGGTCCCCTATCTTACCTCCCATTTCTGTCTCTATAGATTTGTCTAGTCCATACATTTCATATGAATGGAATCATACAACATGTGGTCTTTTGTGACCAGCTTCTTTCACTTAGCCTAATGTTTTCAAGGTTCATGATGTTGTAACATGTGTCAGTACTTCATTCTTTTTTGTTGCAAAGTGATATTCTATTGTATAGATATACCACATATTGTTTAACTATTCATCAGTCCATGTGTGTTTGTACAGTTTCTACTTTTTGGCTATTATGAATAATGCTGCTATAACTTATGCAAAAGTTTCTGTGTGAATATATATCTTCACTTCTTTAGGATATATAGGAGTGGAATTGTTGGGTCATGTACTAACTCTAATGTTTAACATTTTGAGAAACTTTTCCAAGAATATTCAATTGGCTGTAATTTATTGGTGACATTTTCTGTAGTATTGTGGAGTTTATAAGGCAAAGAAAGTTTTATGAAGATCATAAATATTTTCTCTACATGATTAATTGAGAGATATAATTTTGCTGAAAAGGTAAATTTACTATTCTAAAAATATTTATAGATATAAAGAGAAATCTAGAAAAAATAAAATCTATGTTTCAGACCAATTTTATTCACAGTTATGGCCAGGTTGGATGATTATTACAAATATTTAGAGCTTAAGTTTCAAAGTGTTGTAGATAGATCTTATAAATCATCATTTCAAATGTCTATATCTTACATTTAAGATATTAATGCTCAAAATTAATGCTCAAAAATACTCAAAATTAATTCTCAAAATTAATGTCTATCTCTCTAATAGAAGAGAGAGGGTTTGGGGTATACATAGATTTTTTTAAAAAATAAAGCTAGACCTGTTTGAGGTGGATAAAATAACAGATATATTCCATTTTTATGATAATGTGTAATGATCTTGATTTTATAGGGGAATTTTAGTTAATGCCCATGTAACAAATTATCTTCAATATAATAGAGTTTCTATATGCTATTTATCAAGATAGCGCTTTAAAATTTCTTAATTTACGTATTCTTTTAGCAATTTATACTATAAGGATATTACTATATTCATGGTTTACATAGAAACCACAACTCGAATGGTAATTGACTTATTTAAAATCAAATGGTAAACAGCTGTAATTTTAATGCTTGTTTCCTAATTCTATACCTAGATTTTTGTAGCAAAGCTTCAAAGTTTGGACGATATAAGAAAATGTACTTTGTAGATTAGTTGCCCATAATAGTGACTTCCAGTAAACTGTGATGGCTTCATGAGGCTATTACTTAAAGTTTATTATACTTCTATGGATTACCTAGCAAGAGCTTTGCTGAGTTCTGTAGGAGGTAATACCTCTAAGAGATACCTGATGGAATCATGGAATCCAATCCAGGGCTTCTCAAGGGGCTTCTAGAGATAGTTTCCTGTAAATGCAAACCTTATTTGAAGGGCTGTGAATTCTGCTAGATATGTAATTTGTGATAAAGAAAATGCTTCACATTAAAACTATTCCCTTCATTTTTGTGTCACAGATGTAGTCATTCAATGATATTTTCTATAAAAGTACTGACAATTAATATTGCAATTTTCAAGCAAAAGCCCTTAAGAAACTAGCATTCATCCAAATACTTTTCTTTTCAATAAACACTATCAACAAAAGACATTAGACGTAATGATTTCTAAGGGCCACAACACGGGTTTTATAAAATAAATATCTTCAGGACTGTCTCTGAGAACAGTAATCAATATTTTATTTTATTATTTTAAGCTATTTTCTATTCTTTCCAATACCAACTTTCTCTTGTCCTTCCTTCCTACCTCTCTTCCTTCCCTCCTTTCTTTTTTCCTTTCTTCCATTCTTTCTTTCTATTTTATACTTAATTTTTCTTTTGCATGTATATGTTAATTTTCTTGTGTGCTTGTAGCTTCTTGGGTTTTTTTTTTTTTTTTTTTTGGTTCATGTTTAAAAACAAGGCATTTGAAACTTGATGGGGACTTTGGTTTACATGAAGGAGGACTGATAATCAACAAGAGATTACTTCTCTTTAGTTAAGGAAATTCAGTAAGATTGAAACTGAATATCCTTGATCCAGGATACTAATGCCCACGGTAGTAGAGCTAGTTCACCAAATACTGTGTTGAGTGATTGCTGTGTATGCTGATCTTAGGAAGAAGAGAAGATAGGCACTGTGGTCAAGTCGCTCCCTGGAAACACCTCATCCTTAATAACATTATTTTGGGAATTGCTGGACTCAAGGGATACAATTATAAAACTTGGACTTTGGTCTAAAATAAACCCATACTGTTTTACCATTGTCAAGCCAAAATATTTTATTACTGGAAACAAGTTTATGCTCTAGTTTGACTATTTCCACTAGTGGCACTATGGCTCTCCTTTTATCTCTTGTTTAAACACTTGAAATTATTCTCAGATCCTCATCTCTCCGCTTGTATTCAATTTAGTAATTTATCTTACGTCTTTTCCTCTTTTCCATTTACGCTGGAGCCACCCTTTTCCTGGACTTCTATAATGTTATTTTAGTAAATGAATCATGTTTGCTGTGACTGTGCCCATGCCTGCAGGAAGATAGCCCAAATATTCTGGTGCCAGGCAGAAGCAATTTCATATCCTGGCTTTGCCCCTAAATATCTACATTAAATGAGGAACTTACTTAACCTCTTTAAGTTATTATTTCTTTTGTAAAGTTGAGATAATCATAGTTCTTACCATATATGCTTTGGAGGAATTTTAAAAAGAAATGTAAAATGCTTCACACAGTACCTGCCACATACTAGGTCCTAAATAGTAAAAAAAGTTAACTATTACTGTTAAAATTGTACTGCCTGTCAATTTTTACATTATTACATTTAACCCAACATTCTTAACACATAAAATAAAAACTATAGTTATTTATATCAAGTGTGTCTCTTTTGCATAGCAAGAAGCCGCTTCTAGATTCTTAATGACAAATCCATGGCTACTAGCATTTTACCATCCCTATTTTGCAAAAATTTTAAAAGACAAATTATAATTGTATACAGTTTTGGAGTGCAATGTGATCTTTTGATATATGTATACAATGTGCAATGATTAATTCAAGATAAATTAACATATCCATCACCTCACATACTTATCATTTTTCATAATGACATTTGAAATTTACTTTCTTAGATTTGAAATATGCAATATGTTGTTATTAACTATGTAGTTACCATGTTGTTCGATCAATCTCAAAAACTTGTAACTCCAATTTAACTGGAATTTTATATAACAACTTTCCATTCCTTTTTCCCCAACCCAGCCTCTAATAATGACTATTTTACTTTGAGTTTGACTTTTTAATTTCAACATGTAAGTGAAATCATGTGGTATTTGCCTTTTTGTGCCTGGTTATTTTACTTAGCACAATATCCTCCAGGTTCATCTATGCTGTTGCAAATGATATGATTTTGCCCGTTTGTTAAAGACTGGATAATATTCGTGTGCACATGCACGTCTGTGTGTGTGTGTGTGTGTGTGTGTGAATACACTACCTTTTATCGATTTATCTATTGATTCCATATCTTGACTATTGTGACTAATGCTGCAATGAACGTGGGAATGTAGCTACCTCTTTGACATGCTGATTTCAATTTCTTTGCATATATAGCTAGATAAAAGATTGCTGAGTCATGTGGTAGTTCTATTTTTAGTTTCTTGAGAACTCTCCTTAGTTTTCCTTAATAACGTTACTAACTCACATTTCCAACAACACTGTACAAGAGTTTCCCTTTTCTGCACATCCTCACCAACACTCACCTTTCATCTTTTTAATAATAGCCATACTAAAAGGAGTAAAGTGATACCTCATTGTGGTTTTAATTTGTATTTTCCTAGTGAGTAGTGATACTCTGTACAAAATATCTCTAAAGACTCTACCAAAGACTGTTAGTATTGATACATAAATTCAGGAAAGTTGCAGTATGCAAAAATTAGTATACAAAAATTAGTAGTATTTATATACACTAACAATAAACTATCCAAAAAAAGAAATCAAGAAAAAAATTCCAGGCCGGGCGCGGTGGCTCACGCCTGTAATCCCAGCACTTTGGGAGGCTGAGGCGGGCGGATCACAAGGTCAGGAGATCGAGACCACGGTGAAACCCCGTCTCTACTAAAAATACAAAAAATTAGCCGGGCGCGGTTGTGGGCGCCTGTAGTCCCAGCTACTCGGGAGGCTGAGGCAGGAGAATGGCGTGAACCCGGGAGGCGGAGCTTGCAGTGAGCCGAGATCGCGCCACTGCACTCCAGCCTGGGCGACAGAGCGAGACTCCGTCTCAAAAAAAAAAAAAAAAAAAAAAAAAAAAAAAAAAAAAAAAAGAAAAAAATTCCATTGAGAGTAGCTACGGAAAAAAAAGCACTTAGGACTAAACTTAGCCAAGGAGGTAAAAGGTCTGTAAACCTTGGATAAAGCAAATTGAAAATAAATGAAAGGAAATTCTGTGTTCATAGCTGGGAATAATTTTGTTAAAAATCTCCAGACCGCCTTCCAAAATCTATAGACTCAATCAATCCCTATCAAAATTCCAAGTCCTTTTTCACAGAAATAGAAAAAAAAAATTCTAAAATTCATATGGAACTGGAAATTATCCTGAATAGCCAAGGCAATTTTGAGAACAAAATGGGAGGCATCAAACTACCTGATTTTAAAATATGTTGCAAAGTCATAGTAATTAAAACAGTGTAGTATTGGCATAAAAACATACCACAATAAAACAGGATAGAAAAACCCAAAATAAACCTACATATTTACAATCAATTGATTTTTATCAAAGATGGCAAGAACACACAATGGAAAAGTTTGGTCTCTTCAATTCAATAAGTGGTGCTGGGAAAACTGGATATCCTCATGCAGAAGAATAAATTTAGACCTTTATCTTACAGCACATACAGAAATAAACTCAAAATAGATAAAAGACCTAGACATAATAATGGAAACTGTAATACCACTGGAATAAAACATAAGGGAAAAGCTTTGCACCAGTTGTCTGGGCAATGATATTTTAGATTTGATCCCAAAAGCTTAGTCAATAAAAGAAAAAATAAACAAATGAGATTTCTTCACACTAAAAGCTTCTGGACAGCAAGGGAAACAATGCTAACAGAGTGAAGAGACAACCTACAGATTGAGAGAAAAAATTTTGCAAACCATACATTATATAAGGGATTTATGTCCAAAATACATAAGGAATTCAACTCAATAGCAAGAAAACAAGTAACTCGATTTTGAAAATGGGCAAAGGAGTTAAATAGACTTTTCTCGAAAGAAGACATACAAATAGCTAACAAGTATATGAAAAAAATTTTTTCTCTACTTTTAACCACTTGCAATTCACACCCCTAAAAAGTATAGATTCCTATAATGCCTTTTTGAGTATCAACCTCATAATGAGAAATCATATTTCTTCCAATTGACTGAATAATTAAGTATAAATGCCTTAAATTATGTTGAAAGTGCTTTCCTATCTGGCCTCTACCTACTCCTGATTCTCCATTGATGCCCTATTATTTCTGTGTATGAATAAACCATGTCAGCAAAATTCATCTTCTTATTGTCTGCGAGTCCACTGTTATATATCCTGTCCCTATCATTTTACTGATGAAATGATAAAAATTTCTCCTTGAATTCTTAATTCCAGCTTCAATCTCTACTTAAAGTCTAAAAATCAGTGGCCCTTAGTTTCTACTTCATTGTTTTCTACCACATTTATGACATACTATTTTGTATTTTTATTAATCTTTATTACAAACATGACAAATCTTTAAACTTAGTTAGGTACCATATGCAGTTCACCATTATCAGTAAGTAGACAATAAGTAAGGAGAGTAGGACCAATTGCAATGGACTCTTTAACAAATTCGCACACTAGACCCAGCCAATCCACTTGGAATAGAATAAGAAATAATTCAAAATGCAAAAACAATGTTCATGATACATACAGATGTCCATGAAGAGATTGTTACTGTTTTCAGTTGCAAAAATTTTGAAATGACCTAAACGTCCAACTATAATAAGGTGGTTAAAAAATCGCAATGCATTCACTTGGTGAAGAAATATATGTTATTAAAAATTAGGTAGTAATCAGTCTTAAAAACATGGAGAAATGCTTCTTCTTATATTTCTTACTATTTACTGAGAAAGTACTTTATTCCAGAGTTGGGCTAAGAGGCTACACATATTCATTAACTTCATTCTTTCTATATTACCTGATGACAATGGAATTTCTACTATTTTATTATTCATCTGTTTACAGCACTGTAGCCACTACATTTGCAAGCTCTCTAAGAAGGATTATTGACAATGTTGATAATAATCACAGGATCTGTCTATTAAAAAAATACAGAAAAATAGAGTCACGAATGATGCTACCACAATTTTGCATTTTGATTTCTTTCCTGGAGACTTGTTTTTATGAGTTTTGGCTATTATAGATGGAAATAAGTTTGAGCTCTCTTGTAATTGTCAAATTAGCTAACCTGAAGTCAGTATCTTGTAGATTCTGTTTTTCCATCCAGGTAGTCACCCGTTTGTAGAATAGGTGAGCTTTACAATGATCTAATACAGCCTGGGCAGTAAACGGTAAGAATGGATGCCTACAGTCAATAAGAATCAATGCCAACATAAGTAAGTAATAATGCCATAGTTGTGCATAGTGGGTTAATATCCACCTTAGTGATTGAGCATTAAAAATTTATTTGTGCTGTCTTATGCCCTTTCAGTCACACTTCACCAGCAAACCCTGAACTATTAAACTCTTAGGAATCAACTCATGCTTCCACGGATGGCTGAGCAAAGTTTTAATGAGACAATCTAACACACTGAAAGCAGTTTCCTCATGAAATCCCAATAACCAAGATAAGTAGAGTTTCCAATAAGTTATATTGTGAAATCTGTACAGAGTTCTTAATTAAGTGGCAAAGATAATTACAGACTTCTAATTAGCTACTTAGTTGCTATGAATTAGTGAATCTCATTGCTTGGATAGCTTTTACTCAATTTTGTTGTGAAAAAAATACATCCTCTTCAACTTCCTTATTATTCTCTCACAGTAATTAACCATTTCTTTGTACCACTGACCTTTTTGAAGAGGTATTTAATTATTGTTAATCCTTAGTTCTTGTTTTTAATCATCCAAAAAATGTAATAGCTTTGGCAGCAACAAGCCCCTTAGCTTAGGACTGGATCTATGAGAATGATAGAACGTTGAGTCACATAACCTGAAGACTAATGTAGCCCATTTCTTAAATAGATGAGAAACGCTCCCAAACTCTATTACCAGGAAAGGGAAAACATTAGCTAATATTTTATGGTACATATTTGACCTTCTTATGTGCTAATGTATTTCTCCTAATCATCACCTCCTCATTATTGAAGAGAGAAGTTCATCTTAATGGACAATTGAGTTTCACCTCCAATCTAGGCCAATGAAGGAGAAAACATTAAGAATCCACTTCAAAACAATCTTTTTCATTTACTGAACATATTCTCAGAGGCTTGACAGAAAGACTCCTTTATTCCTTTCTGTTGATTGTAGAAATAAATAATCATAGAGTAGAAAGAAATTTGTTTTTTTGGCCAAAATTTTGAGTTCTATTGATGGTCGTAACAAAAAGAACAGTGATAACAATAACAATAATGATTTGTTGGCTAGTATGTAACAGTCATTGGAGTAGAAAGAATTTTAATTCAGTGAGTTGAAGGAGGAAACTAAGAAGTTTATATTGATACATAACATATAATAGAAATGATCACACCATTGCCCTTCCATGATCTCATGGATGGGATAAAAGAGTCTAATGACCCCCTATCTCTTCCATTCATTCTTTCTAACAATTATTGCCCTCATTGCCTCATCTACCCATTTCTTATTTTATTTAATAAACCTGTTATTTCCTGGATGACCTAATCCAGAACAAAGGACAAATGATAGTTCCTGACCCATTGTAAATACTCTTTTTTAAAAAATGAATGCTCTTAATGAAAATCTATCCCATGAAGTAGTCAAATGTGGCCCCTCTCAGAGTCACAATACTACACATTCTAGCATGAAGGATACGGAGGTGCCAGACATAGTCTATCTTTGGCATGAGGACATTAAAAGCAGATGGACAAACCCAACCTCTATCCCGAGTTTACATGATTGAGACGGAAACCGATTTGGTAGGGAAGTGGACAAAGATAGACTATGTCTGAGAAAAACTAATCCGTTGAATAAAAAATAGAAAGGCTAGTGAAATTTGATTAAGATTTATTTATTTATTTATTTATTTATTTATTTATTTATATTTAACTTCTGTGTTCTTAAGTAACAGTAGAACTCAAAGGGGTTAGAGCTGTGAGGGGAACATTAATACAATTCTTTAATCCCTATGCGAACTTGGGGAAGTCATTTGACTTCTTCAGGCCTCAAATTCATCAATCACTAATTCTACTCACTTAACAGTGTGGTTGACTACTTTACATAAATAATGCACATATGTTTCTTAGTCAAGTGCTTGCCATATATTAAGTACTAAATAAATGTTACCAACTAGTCCAATTTATCTATCAAATACTGAAAAGAACTAGCCATTACTTTCTAAAAACTAAATTCAGGACAGCTGCAGTTTTAAGACATTCCAATGAGGCACAGAGGAACAACATATGATGGATTCTTGAGTGTATCCTTTCCAGTCTTCCTCTGGCAGGGTTGACTCAGGTTATGCTGGAATGTGGCCTTAGCCACTGCTTAAGTGGACCAGGTTGACAGTCTTGTCACACTGAATTAGCATGCTGGACTTGGCATGCACACTGAGCTTAGCGTTGAACAATTCTCAAAGATAAAACTCCATGGCTTTCTCTGAGGAGGTACTGGGTGTATTCACAACAGTGCCTCAAAGTACAGTTGCACATGCAGTCTGCAAAGGCCTCATTACCCAAGCTATGACCACCTCCCTACCACATCAGTTTCAGCCTCAGCTATGTAACTCAGGATGGAGATTGGGTTTGTCCATCTACTTTTAATGTCCTCATGCCAAAGTCCCTGGTATGTAATGAATGTCAAGCGCATGCAAATCTGAGAACTGTGATCTTGTTGTTGGTACTAGGTTTTCCAGTCCTCATCTAGTCCTCCAAGTCCTAAGGTTTCCAGCGAGCAGGAGTGGAACTGAGGCCACAATAAAAACCTGGTGACCTTTCTCAATGCTGCCATCTAAGTGAGAGAGTTGGCACGGATCCAAGCAGAACTGGTCATGCCCAAATGTTCTCTGTTTGTTCCAGGAAGGTCTGATAGACCTGGGAAACAGGGTTCTATTTTCTGATTCTATTGAGGCAATTAAAAAGACCATCAGGGCCAAAGTAAAACTTTGTATTTGATGTCTTTTTAATATTTGTAATGTGCAAAATAGCATTTTACTGTTTAGTTTCTATATTCAAGGAATTAATGCATTATAACCATGAATGTTACATAAAATTCTAAAATGAACTATATCTTCAAACGTATTAGATGTATTAGTCCACTTTCACTGATAAAGACATACCCAATACAGAGCAATTTACAAAGGAAAGAGGTTTAATTGGACTTACAGTTCCATGTGGCTGGGGAAGCCTCACAACTATGGCGGAAGGCAAAGAGGAGCAAGTCACATCTTGTGTAGATGGCAGCAGACAGAAAATGAGCTTGTGCAGGGGAATGCCTCTTTTTAAAACCATCAGATCTCATCAGACTTATTCACTATCATGAGAACAGCAGGAGAAAGACTTGCTCCCGTGATTCAATTACCTCCCAGCAGGTCCCTCCCACAACACGTGGGAACTCAAGATGAGATTTGGGTGGGGACACAGCCAAACCATATCATTAGATGTCACAAATTCAAAAAATTTTACAATAGTTGTAAAAATTACCTTCTCTAAGAAACATATGCATAAATAAAGTTATTGAAACAAGACTATAGGGAACACATAGATTTAGCCTACCTAAAAGCACAGATTTTAAAAAAATAATTTAAGTAAATTGTTTTGGGGTAGCTCATAACCAATGAACTTTTAAACTCATTATTTCAGGACTTCCACAGACAATAATCTTTAGTATAAAAAAATGGTTTTAAAGACATTTTTATTTTTATCGCCAAATGTTTACTTCTTTTTAGGGATAAAATAGGTCTTGATATAACTTTTTTTTTAATTTTTATTTTTTATTTTATTATTATTTTTTAATTTATTTATTATTATTATACTTTAAGTTGTAGGGTACATGTGCATAACGTGCAGGTTTGTTACATATGTATACTTGTGCCATGTTGCTGTGCTGCACCCATCAACTCGTCATTTACATCAGGTATAACTCCCAATGCAATCCCTCCCCCCTCCCCGCTCCCCATGATAGGCCCCGGTGTGTGATGTCCACCTTCCCGAGTCCAAGTGATCTCATTGTTCAGTTCCCACCTATGAGTGAGAACATGCGGTGTTTGGTTTTCTGTTCTTGTGATAGTTTGCTAAGAATGATGGATTCCAGCTGCATCCAAGTCCCTACAAAGGACTCAAACTCATCCTTTTTTTATGACGGCATAGTATTCCATGGTGTATATGTGCCACATTTTCTTAATCCAATCTGTCACTGATGGACATTTGGGTTGATTCCAAGTCTTTGCTATTGTGAATAGTGCTGCAATAAACATACATGTGCATGTGTCTTTATAGCAGCATAATTTATAATCCTTTGGGTATATACCCAGTAATGGGATGGCTGGGTCATATGGTACATCTAGTTCTAGATCCTTGAGGAATCGCCATACTGTTTTCCATAATGGTTGAACTAGTTTACAATCCCACCAACAGTGTAAAAGTGTTCCTATTTCTCCACATCCTCTCCAGCACCCGTCGTTTCCTGACTTTTTAATGATCGCCATTCTAACTGGTGTGAGATGGTATCTCATCGTGGTTTTGATTTGCATTTCTCTGATGGCCAGTGATGATGAGCATTTTTTCATGTGTCTGTTGGCTGTATGAATGTCTTCTTTTGAGAAATGTCTGTTCATATCCTTTGCCCACTTTTTGATGGGGTTGTTTGTTTTTTTCTTGTAAATTTGTTTGAGTTCTTTGTAGGTTCTGGATATTAGCCCTTTGTCAGATGAGTAGATTGCAAAAATTTTCTCCCATTCTGTAGGTTGCCTGTTCACTCTGATGGTAGTTTCTTTTGCTGTGCAGAAGCTCTTTAGTTTAATGAGATCCCATTTGTCAATTTTGGCTTTTGCTGCCGTTGCTTTTGGTGTTTTAGACATGAAGTCTTTGCCCATGCCTATGTCCCGAATGGTACTACCTAGGTTTTCCTCTAGGATTTTTATGGTATTAGGTCTAACATTTAAGTCTCTAATCCATCTTGAATTAATTTTCGTATAAGGAGTAAGGAAAGGATCCAGTTTCAGCTTTCTACTTATGGCTAGCCAATTTTCCCAGCACCATTTATTAAATAGGGAATCCTTTCCCCATTTCTTGTTTCTCTCAGGTTTGTCAAAGATCAAATGGCTGTAGATGAGTGGTATTATTTCTGAGGACTCTGTTCTGTTCCATTGGTCTATATCTCTGTTTTGGTACCAGTACCATGCTGTTTTGGTTACTGTAGCCTTGTAGTATAGTTTGAAGTCAGGTAGCGTGATGCCTCCAGCTTTGTTCTTTTGACTTAGGATTGTCTTGGAGATGCGGGCTCTTTTTTGGTTCCATATGAACTTTAAAGCAGTTTTTTCCAATTCTGTGAAGAAACTCATTGGTAGCTTGATGGGGATGGCATTGAATCTATAAATTACCTTGGGCAGTATGGCCATTTTCACGATATTGATTCTTCCTATCCATGAGCATGGTATGTTCTTCCATTTGTTTGTGTCCTCTTTAATTTCACTGAGCAGTGGTTTGTAGTTCTCCTTGAAGAGGTCCTTTACATCCCTTGGAAGTTGGATTCGTAGGTATTTTATTCTCTTTGAAGCAATTGTGAATGGAAGTTCATTCCTGATTTGTCTCTCTGTTTGTCTGTTACTGGTGTATAAGAATGCTTGTGATTTTTGCACATTAATTTTGTATCCTGAGACTTTGCTGAAGTTGCTTATCAGCTTAAGGAGATTTTGGGCTGAGACAATGGGTTTTTCTAAATATACAATCATGTCATCTGCAAAGAGGGACAATTTGACTTCTTCTTTTCCTAACTGAATACCCTTGATTTCTTTCTCTTGCCTAATTGCCCTAGCCAGAACTTCCAACACTATGTTGAATAGGAGTGGTGAGAGAGGGCATCCCTGTCTTGTGCCAGTTTTCAAAGGGAATTTTTCCAGTTTTTGCCCATTCAGTATGATATTGGCTGTGGGTTTGTCATAAATAGCTCTTACTATTTTGAGGTACGTTCCATCAATACTGAATTTTTTGAGCGTTTTTAGCATGAAGGGCTGTTGAATTTTGTCAAAGGCCTTTTCTGCATCTATTGAGATAATCATGTGGTTCTTGTCTTTGGTTCTGTTTATATGCTGGATTATGTTTATTGATTTGCGAATGTTGAACCAGCCTTGCATCCCAGGGATGAAGCCCACTTGATCATGGTGGATAAGCTTTTTGATGTGTTGCTGAATCCGGTTTGCCAGTATTTTATTGAGGATTTTTGCATCGATGTTCATCAGGGATATTGGTCTAAAATTCTCTTTTTTTGTTGTGTCTCTGCCAGGCTTTGGTATCAGGATGATGTTGGCCTCATAAAATGAGTTAGGGAGGATTCCCTCTTTTTCTATTGATTGGAATAGTTTCAGAAGGAATGGTACCAACTCCTCCTTGTACCTCTGGTAGAATTCAGCTGTGAATCCATCTGGTCCTGGACTTTTTTTGGTTGGTAGGCTATTAATCGTTGCCTCAATTTCAGAGCCTGCTATTGGTCTATTCAGGGATTCAACTTCTTCCTGGTTTAGTCTTGGAAGAGTGTAAGTGTCCAGGAAATTATCCATTTCTTCTAGATTTGCCAGTTTATTTGCATAGAGGTGTTTATAGTATTCTCTGATGGTAGTTTGTATTTCTGTGGGGTCGGTGGTGATATCCCCTTTATCATTTTTAATTGCGTCGATTTGATTCTTCTCTCTTTTCTTCTTTATTAGTCTTGCTAGTGGTCTGTCAATTTTGTTGATCTTTTTCAAAAAACCAACTCCTGGATTCATTGATTTTTTGGAGCATTTTTTGTGTCTCTATCTCCTTCAGTTCTGCTCTGATCTTAGTTATTTCTAGCCTTCTGCTAGCTTTCGAATGTGTTTGCTCTTGCTTCTCTAGTTCTTTTAATTGCGATGTTAGAGTGTCAATTTTAGATCTTTCCTGCTTTCTCTTGTGGGCATTTAGTGCTATAAATTTCCCTCTACACACTGCTTTAAATGTGTCCCAGAGATTCTGGTATGTTGTATCTTTGTTCTCATTGGTTTCAAAGAACATCTTTATTTCTGCCTTCATTTCGTTATGTACCCAGTAGTCATTCAGGAGCAGGTTGTTCAGTTTCCATGTAGTTGAGCGGTTTTGATTGAGTTTCTTAGTCCTGAGTTCTAGTTTGATTGCACTGTGGTCTGAGAGACAGTTTGTTATAATTTCTGTTCTTGTACATTTGCTGTGGAGTGCTTTACTTCCAATTACGTGGTCGATTTTGGAGTAAGTACGATGTGGTGCTGAGAAGAATGTATATTCTGTTGATTTGGGGTGGAGAGTTCTATAGATGTCTATTAGGTCTGCTTGCTGCAGAGATGAGTTCAATTCCTGGATATCCTTGTTAACTTTCTGTCTCGTTGATCTGTCTAATGTTGACAGTGGAGTGTTGAAGTCTCCCATTAGTATTGTATGGGAGTCTAAGTCTCTTTGTAAGTCTCTAAGGACTTGCTTGATGAATCTGGGTGCTCCTGTATTGGGTGCATACATATTTAGGATAGTTAGCTCTTCCTGTTGAATTGATCCCTTTACCATTATGTAATGGCCTTCTTTGTCTCTTTTGATCTTTGATGGTTTAAAGTCTGTTTTATCAGAGACTAGTATTGCAACCCCCGCTTTTTCTTGTTCTCCTTTTGCTTGGTAAATCTTCCTCCATCCCTTCATTTTGAGCCTATGTATGTCTCTGCGTGTGAGATGGGTCTCCTGAATACAGCAGACTGATGGGTCTTGACTTTTGATCCAGTTTGCCAGTCTGTGTCTTTTAATTGGAGCATTTAGTCCATTTACATTTAAGGTTAAGATTGTTATGTGTGAACTTGATCCTGCCATTATGATATTAACTGGTTATTTTGCTCGTTAGTTGATGCAGTTTCTTCCTAGCCTCGATGGTCTTTACATTTTGGCATGTTTTTGCAATGGCTGGTACCGGTTGTTCCTTTCCACGTTTAGTGCTTCCTTCAGGGTCTCTTGTAAGGCAGGCCTAGTGGTGACAAAATCTCTAAGCATTTGCTTATCTGTAAAGGATTTTATTTCTCCTTCACTTATGAAACTTAGTTTGGCTGGATATGAAATTCTGGGTTTAAAATTCTTTTCTTTAAGAATGTTGAATATTGGCCCCCACTCTCTTCTGGCTTGGAGAGTTTCTGCCGAGAGATCTGCTGTTCGTCTGATGGGCTTCCCTTTGTGGGTAACCCGACCTTTCTCTCTGGCTGCCCTTAAGATTTTTTCCTTCATTTCAACTTTGGTGAATCTGGCAATTATGTGTCTTGGAGTTGCTCTTCTCGAGGAGTATCTTTGTGGTGTTCTCTGTATTTCCTGGATTTGAATGTTGGCCTGCCCTACTAGGTTGGGGAAGTTCTCCTGGATGATATCCTGAAGAGTGTTTTCCAACTTGGTTCCATTTTCCCCCTCACTTTCAGGCACCCCAATCAGACGTAGATTTGGTCTTTTTACATAATCCCATACTTCTTGCAGGCTTTGTTCATTTCTTTTTCTTCTTTTTTCTTTTTGTTTCTCTTCTCGCTTCATTTCATTCATTTGATCCTCAATCGCAGATACTCTTTCTTCCAGTTGATCGAGTCGGTTACTGAAGCTTGTGCATTTGTCACGTATTTCTCGTGTCATGGTTTTCATCTCTTTCATTTCGTTTATGACCTTCTCTGCATTAATTACTCTAGCCATCAATTCTTCCACTTTTTTTTTCAAGATTTTTAGTTTCTTTGCACTGGGTACGTAATTCCTCCTTTAGCTCTGAGAAATTTGATGGACTGAAGCCTTCTTCTGTCATCTCGTCAAAGTCATTCTCCGTCCAGCTTTGATCCGTTGCTGGCGATGAGCTGCGCTCCTTTGCCGGGGGAGATGCGCTCTTATTTTTTGAATTTCCAGCTTTTCTGCCCTGCTTTTTACCCATCTTTGTGGTTTTATCTGCCTCTGGTCTTTGATGATGGTGATGTACTGATGGGGTTTTGGTGTAGGTGTCCTTCCTGTTTGATAGTTTTCCTTCTAACAGTCAGGACCCTCAGCTGTAGGTCTGTTGGAGATTGCTTGAGGTCCACTCCAGACCCTGTTTGCCTGGGTATCAGCAGCAGAGGCTGCAGAAGATAGAATATTTCTGAACAGCGAGTGTACCTGTCTGATTCTTGCTTTGGAAGCTTCCTCTCAGGGGTGTACTCCTCCCTGTGAGGTGTGGGGTGTCAGACTGCCCCTAGTGGGGGATGTCTCCCAGTTAGGCTACTCAGGGGTCAGGGACCCACTTGAGCAGGGAGTCTGTCCCTTCTCAGATCTCAACCTCCGTGTTGGGAGATCCACTGCTCTCTTCAAAGCTGTCAGACAGAGTCGTTTGCTTCTGCAGAGGTGTCTGCTGCGTTTGTTCAGTTTACTGTGCCCTGTCCCCAGAGGTGGAGTCTACAGAGACAGGCAGGTTTCCTTGAGCTGCTGTGAGCTCCACCCAGTTCAAGCTTCCCAGCAGCTTTGTTTATCTACTTAAGCCTCAGCAATGGCGGGCGCCCCTCCCCCAGCCTCGCTGCTGCCTTGCTGGTAGATCACAGACTGCTGCACTAGCAATGAGGGAGGCTCTGTGGGTGTGGGACCCTCCCGGCCAGGTGTGGGATATGATCTCCTGGTGTGCCTGTTTGCTTAAAGCGCAGTATTGGGGTGGGAGTTACCCGATTTTCCAGGTGTTGTGTGTCTCAGTTCCCCTGGCTAGGAAAAGGGACTCCCTTCCCCCTTGCGCTTCCCAGGTGAGGCAATGCCTCGCCCTGCTTCAGCTCTCGCTAATCGGGCTGCAGCAGCTGACCAGCACCGATCGTCCGGCACTCCCCAGTGAGATGAACCCAGTACCTCAGTTGAAAATGCAGAAATCACCGGTCTTCTGTGTGGCTCGCCCTGGGAGTTGGAGACTGGAGCTGCTCCTATTCGGCCATCTTGCTCCGCCCCAGGTCTTGATATAACTTAATGGTGTGTGCGTGAGTGTGTGTGTGTGCGCGCGCTTGTGTGTGGTAGCAATACATATGTATGTATCTAAACACCATTAGGAAACAGGTCAAAATGACCATATTTCCATGTATATTCTTATACAGTATGGAAATAGCCACCCAGGTGGGTACATTGGTATGCATGTTCTAGAAAATGAAGAATAGAACGAATTAAGGAAAGATTATCTTCCTCCTTTTGTAATTTTATTTCAATCGCTTTTGGGGAACAGGTGGTTTTGATTACATGGATAAGTTATTTAGTGGTGATTTAGTGGTGATCATGGGGTGCACCTGTCACCGAGCAGTGTACACTCCCTCCCACCCTTGCCCCCAAGACCCCATAGTCCAAATTATCATTCTTAATCCTTTGCATCCTCATAGCTTAGCTCCTACTTATAAATGAAAATATACAATATTTAGTTTTCTATTCCTGAGTTACTTTACTTATAATAATAGCCTCCAACTCCATCTAGGTTGCTGCAAATGTCATTGTTTCATTCTTTTTAATGGCTATGTCTTTCTCTTCAATGTTCTCTACAAATGCACCTGCACCTAAAGGTATATGATTGGGCAAATTCTATACCTATCATAGGCTATAACTTGGTCTCTAATTTCACACATGAAATCTTTTTTCATCCACTAGCAGTTAATTCAGTGAGGATATACACTGTCCTTTCCTTGTTCCCCAAGCACCAGCAAAGTGTTTAGTTGGGTGTTTAGTTAATCTCTCCTTAAATATTGAATAGAAAAACCTTCATTTGCAGAAACTGTTCTTTATGAAGTCCTAATATATGCCATGTGCTCTGCTGTGTGCTCTTTGGAGACTCTTTTTGCAGGGGCCTTTGAAAACAGTATGCTGAGAATAGATAGGGCTCAAGGACAGTATCTCCAATTGAACTTTTAATGAACTCCCGTAGGTGCCAAGAAGGCGGACAGATAAGGAAGAGCATAGGAACAAAGAACTGAGTAGAAGGTTACATCTGGAAAAAAAAAGTTTGTTTTGCATTATATTCTTTCTGCTGACGTGGGGTTTATGAGGTATAAATAAAGTGAGGCGGAGGCTCTGAGCGCGGCCGCCATATTCTCTGTGTGTCTTTGTCTTTTGTGTGTTCTTTCATTCTCCACCACCCCCGGCACGGACCTCAACAAGTGGCGCAGCGAGCAGGGTCAGCAGGGGTGAGTAGGGGAGAACAAGAAGGGGAACCCCCTAGGGGCGGGTAAGGCCCGGATATTGTTAAGGGGAACCTTCTTAAGCTTTCATTATGGGAATTCCATCTCTCTGGCCTCAGAATATTTACGCCTGTTTCAAGGACTGTTGCTGTCTATAGGAGTAGAAGTGAAAGAAAAAGACTTTTAAGTGATTGTTTGCCCATGTTGAACAACATTGTTACTGGATTCAGTATCAGACTAAAGTGCAGCTGAATCACAGAGAATGGTTACAGGTAGTAAAAGCTCTGCTTAGAACTCTCCAGTTAGGGGATATTATGCCTCTAAAATTGTGGACCTTGTGTAACTCTATCACTCAGACATTAGAGTTACTTGAGACTGATTCAGAGTGTGGTAATGTAGCCACAGGAGAGAAGGTATCTAAGGATTTGGGAAAAAAATAAATCTGAAATGGAGCCCATTTGTGCCAGGATAACAGAGGTTGGGGGGGTAGCAAAAGGGGGAGAAGAAAAAAAGCCAGCTTTTCCTTCTTCTAAGGGAAATTCTGACATACAGTGTATTATGGAAATGCTTCAACAAATATTACAGATATATTCTTCTAATTCACCTTTGCGAGCTTTCCCTGTTTCTTTTCCTTCTGCCCTGTTAAAAAAGGATTTTCCAGAGCCTCCAACCCCCCGGCCTCCTTATCTTTACCTTTGTTTGGCAAAGTTGAAGCCCTGTTCACATCAGACATACTTTAAATTTATACTAAACACCTGTTTAATATGTCAAAACCAGTGTATATGTATATCTTATTGTTTGTTAAAATATTATGAGTATTTCAATAGTCAATAAATAAGCACATTAATATTAACTATTAATATTAATATAGTATTAATAACCCCAGCTAGGGAATTGTTATGTTATAGGGGTGCATAGGTTCCACCAATTTACACTCCAAACAAAAGTTGAGTATTCGAGTTGCTTAACACATTAACTACCTCTTGATATTTTCTGTGTTTTTAAATTTTAACCATTGTATTGTGTATATAATGATTCTCAATTTGGTATTAATATACATATTTCCTAGTGAGTAATGATGTTAGACATATAGGTTTATTGTCATTTCTTTTTTCTACTACTTTTGGTTGGGTTATTTGCCTTTTCTTATTAATATGTTGGGATTCTTATATTTGGGGATATGAGTATTATTATATATTATATATACTTTTAATTAAAAAAAAATAAGGAGCTGGATCTGTTTCTAATTATTTATGCTTCTTTTGCGCCTAATACTCGGTTTTCAAATGGTGGCAATAATGTCCAATTTAATGCCTTACAAATTAAATTTTTTTAAAAAATAAAAGCTGCCATTTCTAACTATGGACCCCTATCCTTGGTCTTCTTGATATTTTTTCATCAGAAAATTTAATGATTCCTATAGACTGGGAGACTTTGGGGAAGGCTTTTCTTGATCGATCTCAGTGGTTATAATTACACAGCTGGTAAATGGACAAGGCACATGTACAGACTAAAAAAAATGTTATGTGTGATCCCCCAGGACCCACTGAGGAACAACTCACAGGCACGGGCCAATATGCTACTCTTAATGCTCAGACTGGTCTAGATGATGTTGTCTTTACTCAAATCAAAACTTTGTTTTTAAGGGCCTAAAATAAGGTAAAGATAACAGGAAAATCTTCCCTTTCCTCTGTGAAGATTTTACAGGGCACAAATAAACCCTATCCAAATTTCGTAGCCCGTCTTCAGGATACTGTCTTAAAAATTTTGAGTGCTGGCTTTACTTCAAAAATTTTGTTGCAAACATTGTCTTTTAAAAATACTTATACTGACTGTCAAAAATTGTTAAAATCATTAAAGGCCAATGGGGCCAATTTAGATAAAAATAATAAAACTTGTGTTAGTGTTAGAGGGGCTATTTATAATGCTCAATTATTTGCTGGAGCTTTGTCTAAAGCCTTAAAAGAAAATAACAAACAAGGTATTTGTTTTCAGTGTGGTAAACCTAGACATTTAAAAAAAAAGTCATAAAAATTGAACACTTTTATCCCTCAAGGCAAAAAGCTACCTTCAGAGGTGTACAAATGTTGTAATAAAGGTCGACATTGGACAAATAAATGTCGTTCCAAAACTGATAAAAGTGGAAATTTACTATCTCCTCTCCTGGAAAATGAGAGTCAGGGCCCACAGGTTTAAGGCCCCAACAATTACAATACAAGTCTACTACAATATTCAGTGAGCAATGGCCTACAACATTAAGAAATACATTCAAGTCCTCCTTAAGGATCCCAAACCTTACCCCAGTTTCTCAGCTTTATGCGGCAACTAAGCAGAGCGCCGCTGCTGACTTAGCTATTACTCAGCCTTATACTTTGTCTCCTAATAAAAAAGTATATAAATTAACTATTAGAGTGTGTGGCCCTTTGCCAAAAGGACATGTAGGACTTTTGTTAGGTCAAAACAACAGTACTATATGGAAGTTAATGATGATTTCAAAAATCATTGATCTTGATGTTACTAATAAAATTCTGATTATGGTACAAGTTCACAATTTATATGCCTAGAGGCTGGGGAACGTATTCTCAATAGGAAGGGTTTGGTAACACAGAAAAAACTGTTTTTTGGAAAACTTTAGTTTCTAATCAAAAACCCTTATGTTCATTACATATTAATAAAATAGTTTTTAAAAGGTTAATTGATATGGGGGTAAATATGTCTATTATTTGTTTAAATTAGTGGCCTATACAATAGAAAAAAAGATAAGTTTCAGTTATACTCACTGACTTGGGTGCTACTTCTGTGGTTTATCAAAACGTAAAACCTTTAACCTGTGTCGGTCCTAAAGGTCAACAAGGTCAAGTGTTTTTTTATATTATTCCTATCAATATTAATCTTTGGGGACAAAATCTTTCATAACAATTTGGTGCTTTTTTAAACATTCTTCATATTTCCTCAACTGTCAAAAATATAATGTTCAAAATGGGCTACAATCCTTTAAACTCATAGCCACTGTTCACCAGCCTCAAGTTTTATAATTAAAGTGTAAAACGACCACTCCTCTTTAGGTAAAACAGTGGCCATTATCTAAAAAAATACTTAGGATTTTAAAAAAGTAAGTCAAAAAACAAATGGCCAAGAGAAATCTAAAGCCACGTACTTCTGCATAAAATTCCCGTCTTTGTCTTGTTCTTAAAACTATAAGTGTTTACATTCAACCTAGGAAAAGTTTACAGCCCAGTCTTCCTAATCCTGCCCTTATCCCACAAAGTTAAAAATTAATGGTCATAGATCTCAAAAATTGTTTTTTCTCTATTCCATTGCAACCTCAAAATTGTAAAAAGTTTGCCTTTATTATTCCTAAATATAATAATAGACAACCTATTCAAAAATATCAACAAAAACTTCTTCCCCAGGGTATACTTAATAGCCCTACTATATGTCAAAAATTCGTACATAGAACTTTAAATCCTGTAAACAATCAGTTTCTAACTGTGTTAATTTATCATTGTATGGATCTTCTCTGTCCTTGTTTTTAATAATTTTCAGCCACTTTCTCGATATCAATAGAAAGTTTTACCTCAAGTTACGTTAAATAGCCCTACCTTGTGTCAAAAATTTGTCCATAGGGCCTTAGATCCTGTTCGAAAGCGTCATCCTTCTATTTTTTTATATCATTATATGGATGACATTCTTCTTGCTACACCCGCCAAAAAAAGCAGCAAGATGCTTTTGTATCATTACAAACTCAGCTTTCTTTCTACTCCCTTAATATTGCCACAAAAAAAATTTAACTAAATTTTCCTATTCAATATTTAGGTTATATCTTAAAAACATATTCGACCCCAAAAAATTCAAATTTGACGTGATCATTTAAAAACATTAAATGATTTTCAAAAACTTCTAGAAAACATTAATTGAATGCGTCCTGTTTTAGAAATACCAACATATCAGTTGTAACATCTTTTTTCTATTCTAAAAAGAGACAGTCACTTAGATAACTCACGCCATTTAACTCCTTTGGCTTTACAGGAACTCCAACTTGTTGAAAAACAACTTCAAAAGGCCCTTCCTTTTGTTTATTTCATACTTTACCTTCTCCCACAAAAATGATTCATCAAACTAGTCGACCACTAAAATGGATCTTTTTGTCCAATAAAATATCTAAACGCTTGACTACTTATATCAATCATTTAGCTAAACTAATCATCAAAGGACGGCATCACTGTCGACAACTTTGGAGAAAAGATCCTTCCTTAATTATTCCTCAATTCACTCATAATCAAATCACTTATCTTCTTACAACTTCTAATTCTTAACAAGTTACTTGTGCTTCTTTTGTTGGACAATTTTCTACCCAATATCCTAAGTCTCCAATCTTTTCATTTTTTAGGTAACATTCTGTGTTGCCTTTCTCACTAATTTCTGTATTTCCTATTCAAGGTCCTACCTTTTTTACTAATGCTAGTAACAATGGTAAGGCTAAATATTGAAGTGTTCATCAATCTCAAGTTACAGTTTATCCTTATCCCTCGGTACAACAGGAAAAACTGTTTACTATTCTCATGGTCTTACTTAATTTCCCTACTACTGGTTGTAACATTGTTAGTAATTCTCAATACGCCGTTTATGTTACTTCTTATATTTCTCAGGCCACTTTACCTCTTTGTACTACTTCTTCTCTTCAAAAACTCTTTTCCTTGTTATCTTCTACTTTAAGCCAATGTCGAGCTCCTTTATTCACCACTCATCTTCGTTCTCATTCTCAATTTCCTGGACCATTAGTTCATGGTAATACTCAGATTAATTCACTTTTAATCGGCCACCTACATACTACAAAAAAAAAAAAAAAAAAAAAAGCTCGTTCTCTTATTCGAGTTTGTCTATCCTATACTCCTTTGAGCATTCCATCCTTCCATCCTGGGGTTAATCCATGAGATGTCCCTTCTTTAGACAATTAAAGTATGTTCATCATACCATTAATACCTTTTCTCATTTTCAATGGGCCACTCCGTTACCATCTAAAAAAGCTAATTCTGTTATTACACATCTCTTGGTTTGTTTCGCCATCATGGGCATTCCTCTTATACTTAAAACTAATAATGCCCCTGCCTATGTCTCTCATAAATTACAAGTTTTCTTACAACAATACAATATTCAACATATCACCGGTATCCCGGGCAACAGTCAAGGTCAAGCCATCATTAAGCGCACAAATTTAACTTTAAAAACTCAACTACTAAAACAAAAAGGGGAAAATGAGCCCCCCAGAAACCAGATTTTGAAGGTTCTTTTTACCTTAATTTTTTTAAATCAATGGAGACAATTGCAAGATTCCACTGCCATAACCCATCTTTCCTCACCTCCCTCGGTGATAGTCCCCCCTGACAATTTAAAGGTTTGGTATCGTAATGAAGAAGGTAAGTATGTTCAAGGGCAAGTTCTAAAACAGGGATGGGGCTATGCTCTTGTCCTTACAGGGAGCGGACCTAAGTGGTTTCCGACAAGATAATTGAAACCCTGTTGAAAAAAAAAAACTGGATTCAGCATGCATTTCTTCCTTTGTTAGATGTGCCTCGACAGGGGACTTATTTCTCTTAGTGAGGCTTTGTATGAATATTGGACTTATATTCCCTTTCTGCCCTTGTATCAGGGAGTCGCCTGGGAGGAGGTGGAAATTAAGGTTTTCACCAATGACATTACTTGGATGCCGTCCCCCTATATGGACAAAGACAACATAAAACGGAAAACAGGAATTATAATCAGCACATATCAATTTGGAGTGGAAGGACTTCCAATATGTATGGGAAATAGTCCTCATTGTCTCCGAAAATCGCATGAAGCCTGGGCTGTTCACTATAATCATAGTCATGTGGCTGCTAAAACTGTTATTATTGTAACTAAAAGCTTTTAATATAATCATACTGTATATAGTAATGAAACTATTCCTAGTTCTTTACTTTTTTGTCCTATTCTAGAGGTTTCTCCTAATATTGAGGTGCTGGAGTGACAACAATGTCGGGGAACTAAACCCCGGATTTTATTAAAATACAATAAAATGTAAATAACTGATTGGAGTGTGCACGGTGATTTTCAAATAAAATTTAGTCACATACCTTTGAAATAACACTGGGTAAATAAAAGTATTGCCGCTAACAGTAATGAAACCTTGGTATGGCGTGAAGGAGGCCTAAAGTACAGAGTCATCTTTGGAAGTTGTTAGCTACAGGCGATGCCATTAACATTTTTGTGGGGAATATGTCCCTTAATCTTTCTAACCCAAATAACTCCTTTCATATTCAGTTATATCAGAATACCTCCCGATATATTATTGCTTGTGTCCGTAAGCCCTACCTATTATTAGCGGAAAATTTGACATGTGATAATAATACGGGAATTGTTAATTGTACAGATATGGGTACATTTTTGTCTTGCCTCAATCATTCTTGGTGGCACAACTTTACTGGGGATATTTATATCCTCAGGGCTCGTAAAGAAATTTGGCTACCTGTTAACCTTACATGGCTGTGGGGGGCATCACCTCTTAAAACTTATACTTGAACTTCTCTCCAGCAAACCCGCCGTGCCCTTGGACTTATAATTGCCTCGGTGATGAGCCTTGTCACCATCGTCTCCACTGAGGCTGTAGCAGGGCTCGCTCTACATCAAAGTATACAAAATGCTGAATTTGTGCAACAATGACACAAACAATCTCACCGGTTATGACTTCAACAACAAAACATTGACTCTCAACTTGCTAAAAGATTGGACAACACGGAGCAAACATTGACATGGCTTGGAAATCAGCTCACTGTACTCAGTACTCGGATAACATTACAATGTGATTGGAACTCCACTCAATTTTGTGTAACGCCTGTGCCTTTTAACATCTCTCAAAATTGGACCGTAATCTGAAAATTATTAGTAGGCCATAAAAATATTAGTTTGGACATCCAAGAACTCACTCAAAACATTTCTGAAGCATTTCGACAACAATTACATGTGTTGTCTGGAACCGTAACCCTGCAGAAGCTGGGTCAGCGCCTTGCTGCCTTTAACCCATGGACCCAAATAAAAACATGGATTTCTACAATCTCTGGAAGTATATTACTTTGGGCACTTGGATTGGGTCTACTTCTTTTGGTAATTCGATGCTCCCTCTGTCGCCTCCAAAAACAAAAGAAAACACAGGAACAAATATGGGCTACCTTTTTAGGATTGAGGCAAAACAAAAACAAAAAGGGGGAAATGCAGGGGCCTTTGAAAACAGTATGCTGAGAATAGATAGGGCTCAAGGACAGTATCTCCAATTGAACTTTTAATGAACTCCCGTAGGCGCCAAGAAGGCGGACAGATAAGGAAGAGCATAGAAACAAAGAACTGAGTAGAAAGTTACATCTGGAAAAAAAAAGTTTTGTTTTGCATTACATTCTTTCTGCTGACATGGGGTTTATGAGGTATAAATAAAGTGAGGCGGAGGCTCTGAGCGCGGCCGCCATATTCTCTGTGTGTCTTTGTCTTTTGTGTGTTCTTTCATTTTCCACCACCCCCAGCACGGATCCCAACATCTTTTACTTAAGTCTTACAACAATACTAGGAGGAAGGTATTACACCCATTTTAATAATGAAGAAACTGAGCTTAGTAATATGCTCAAGTTCTTACATCTAGGAATAAATCTGGGATTTAAATTGAAATCTGTCTAAATCTATGCTCCCATCTACTATCAAGTGTGGCTTCCAAAACAGTGTGGGCAGAATCTAAGGGTGGGTGTGTCCTCATGCTTACAAGCCTCTCTGCAGTCTGTGAAGATGGACAGGCAGCGAGAAGGGAAATAATGATCTCTGAGTGGAACCTGCCTCTCCCATCGCTACCATGTCCCAGCAAGAAACACTTCAGTACAGATTTCCCTTCTATTGAGCATTGAGTAAGCACAATAATGCCCCACCCACACCACCAAAGATGTCCAAGCCTCAATCCCTGGCACCTGTGAATATGTTATGTTCCATGGCAAAGGGGAATTAAGGTCGCAGATGGAATTAAGGTGGTTAATCAGCTACCCATAAAATAGGGAGATGGGCCATTATCCTGGATTATTGTAGTGGTCTCAATATAACCGGCAAGGATTTTTCGGTGGAGAAGAGGACGACAAAAGAGAGCAAACCAGAAAGATAGCAATGTGAGTAGGACTGGAGCTATGTTGCTGGTTTTGAAGACAGAAGTAAGGGGCCCTAAGCCAAAGAATGCAGACAACCCCCAGAGGTTGGAAGAGGTCAGGGAACAGATGCTCCCCTAGAGCCTCCAGAAGACACCAGAACACCTACTCCTTGGTTTTTGGCCCATGAAACCTATTTTAAATTTCTGATCTCCAGAAGAGTAAGATAATAAAAATGCATTGTTTTAAGCCACTAAATTTGTGGTAATTTTTTACAACAGCTACAGTAGGAGATTAATACTAGCACTAGTTGGTGTCTTGCAGCCTCAGAATGTATATTTTGTAACGGGGCGGTGAGACCTCCTTCCACTCCACATGTACACAGAGACACTCAGCACATATCCCTGAATGGGTGATCTCACTCCGGCATGTGCGCTGGGCAGTCAGTACCAGAGGCAGTTCTGCCACGGCTTAGTGCAGATGTCATTTTTGGTAGGACAAAAATCATGTATTCAGATCTAAAAAGGTAATCAAAAGCAAGTCTATAGGTCATTTTCATCTAAACTATTCCTAACATTTCTGTCAATTTACCAGGGGTATCCAATCTTTTGACTTCCCTGGGTCACATTGGAAGAATTGGCTTGGGCCACACATAAAATATATGAACACTAACGATAGCTTATGAGCTTTAAAAAAATTGCAAAAATACTTATAATATTTTAAGAAACTTTATGAATTTGGCCACATTCAAAACTGTCCTGAGCACCATGTGTCCTGCAGGCCACAGGTTGGACAAGCTTTATTTAGATCATGCCGAAGGAGCACAGTTCCATGAGGAGGGAGGAGGGGGAGCATGTGGTGTGTTTGCATCCGATTTTAATTTCTGGATGTTTCAAGTCATATTCTGAGTACCGAAGGTAGGCCTGACTCACTTCTCTGCTACACAAAATATGACCAAGTGGTGTACACAGATGTAGGACAGGTGTACAGGAGAAGCCCTGCGTGCATATATGGAAGCGAAGGCATGAAGTTGATGTAGATTTTATAGAATCACAATGCTTAAAAGCAATATTTAAATATCAGTTAATTACCAATACCCTCTCCTCCGCCCCCCCCGAAGAATGAAGACACCAGAAACAGTATTATTTGTAATTAATTATATATCCACTAGATGGCAGTATAGTGTAAGCAAAAAGAAAAAAACCTATTCCCTCAGCCCCAAGCTTCTCTGGCTGTTGGTAAAGGATGTTTTGTCGCTGTTTCAGGAGAAAAGGAGGAAATTCAGTCACGTTAAGGCAGTCAACTTAGAGGGCCAGGGCTGTTCTAGATTGACTCCACGGCTAGAAAGAGCATGGACTCTGTGCGTCTCAGCTCCTGTAATTCTTAGCTATGAGATCCTGGCAAGTTGCTTAACATCACAAGACCTCAGTGTTCGCATTTATATAATGGGTGGGAATGTTATCTTTCTTACAAGGGAAAGAAAAATGAAGTAAAACGGAGTAATATTATTAAAACATGTAAGATTTAATAAGCAGTCAATTATTAATAGCTCTGTGTCTCCTTTGGGTAGGGAAAAAATAATAGAATTTAGATTTTAGGTCCTAAACTAATCTAATCTCCAGGTATGGTTGTGAGGAAATTGTGGGTCTTGAAAAGTAAAGAGAGAAGATTTACTCTTTACTCTGCTTCAATGTGGCTAAAACTTCCCCACAAAGTGTCACAATAACCTTTTCTTCACGTTCTCAAATGCAGTTGCTCCCCTTACCATCTCTCCTTGACACATGAAGTTCCTCTCCTGTGAGGAGCATTGCCAACTTTTGAGAGGTCTGCAATGTTGGACTAACGTTCACGGCCTTTGCACAGGCAGGAGGTCACAGTATGGACGCCGGTGCTCGCCATTTCCCTCTTCCTACATCTGCCTTTAGTTTGTGAATGCGTGAGAATTTCATAGTGAGTTAATGGAAGCCCTACCAAAATATGTCCACATAGAACCTATGAATGTGACCTTATTTGGAGAAAAAAAAAAAAAAAAGGTCTTTCAAGATGTTATGAAGTTAAGAATCCTGAGATGAGCTCATCCTGTATTATCCATTGAGATCTAAATCCAACGGCCAGTGTCCTTAGAAAGGCATAGGGAGATTTGTGACAGAGAGGATTCTGCCATTAGCTCCAGAGTTGTAAATGTGAGTCTTACATGTGATTTTTAGTTTGGGTTTGCTCAAATCAGACATCTCTCTAATATGGTACATGGAGAGTTATTACTATTAATTTTTCATAATAGAGTACTTCGAGAAAACATATGAACCTTTTCAAAATGAAAATTATATGCAGATTATTAAAAAAGCAATGTGAGAATGACTGCATAATAAAATGAAAGATCTAAATGGCCCACTCTGTGTTACATTTCATTCTACCTTTACTAATATCTTGGCCAGTTGGGAATGGTCTTGTTTTGCTTTAACTCAGAATGTCTTATTTATTCCTCTGAACAGAACTTGTTAATTTCCTTATGAGATAGATACCTCTCTGGACCCTTCCCAGGTGGCTGGGAAGATTGCTTCCTGGTATCATGATCTTCATTGTAATTACAGAGAATTTACCCTCTCTATAGCTATAGCCACTGAGAGTTTAGACGTTAATTAATAAAGTCCTTACCAGGTATTTCTAAGAAGGGGCTTTTTTTCGCCTGCAGCCTGCGAGCACCCAGCCTGCTGGCTATGAGTTATGAATGGATCCGGAAAGGCACCTGGCTCTGCTTTCTTGGGTCAGTACCCTTGTCTTGCCTTGGCCTCATGTACTTGCTCTGTGTTCTGCCCAGTCAACTTTTTGTTCTTCTCAAAGCTGTGGCAGTGAGTAGACTTTTATGATCCATACCTTTTTCCCCCTTTGTCATTCAAAGAAGTTTCCAATTAGGTCACAGCTAAATATTGATTCTCCATTAAGCAGAAGCATAAATACCATTTTATTTCCTGTGTAACACCATTAAACATCCTCCTTGGCTACAGAGGTCCAAGTTTTATGATTTTTACTATTTCTCACCCAGTGATCTCTTAGCTGGTGAAGCACCCAGGACACTGCCTGGTGAGAAAAAGAGAAGAGAATCTCTGGCAATATATTACAAGGCAAGAATACTATAACTTAATGGTGATTGAGAAATTCAAGTCTATTTTTTTCAGGCAGTATCCAGTAACATCTTTCTTGGTATCAAGCTTGCTGTCAAGCTTATCAATAGCTTGAAAAAAGTACTGATGAATGTAGAAAGCTGAAAAGGGTAGGTAAAATACTGAAAGTTAGAGTTGGGAGACAAAACATCTTTACCTTGGAATGATAAGCAGAAGCCAACACTGTTAAATGGAGCATAGATGAAAGTAGATTCCTTCTGCAAAGGTGGAAACCTGCTGTCCAGGTGCAGCATGGGAAGATGTGTGCTAACACTGGACTTATTTCAGGGATCACTCCCCGCAGCAGCTTCAGAGGCTGGAATGGCCTCAAGGCACTGCACACTCCAGCCTTTACCTTCCTGTCCAGCCTCACATCTAGTGACATTTTCTGCTAACCTGCTCCCTTCACACAGGTAATGGGGAGGAACATTTTAGCTCAGTATAAGGAAGAATTTTCTAACAGAGCTGTCGGAAAATAGAATGAATTTTCTTCAGAAGCAGAAGCTGCCTATCTCCCCCAGCCATTCAGGGGTTGTAGCCAAGGCTTAATAACCTTTTGTAAGGTAATTGGAAAGAAGATTGAAACAATGTAACTAAGAAAATGGGCTTTGGGAAAAAAAAGACTTAAGTTCAAAGACTTTCTCTAAATAGATACATTATTTTGAGCTGAGTTGTGGTTTCTGAAGCTGCATAGCCTGGTTTTCAATCTAGTCTGCACTTACCAGCTGTGTGACCTTGGCATGGCACTGAATGTCTCCTGGCCTCAATGACCTCATCTACAAAATGTGGACAGCAATACATTCTGTCTTGTAAGTACTATTACGAGCATTGTGTGAGGATCAAACAAGTTAGCAAACATAAAACTCAGAACATTACCTGGCATATAGTAAGCACCTAAATAACGTTAACAAATTTGTTTATTTGTTTTTGAGACAGAGTTCAGCTCTGTTACCCCAGCTGGAGTGGTGTAATCTCAGCTCACTGAAACCTCCGCCTCCTGGGTTGAAGTGATTCTCCTGCCTCAGCCTCCTAAGTAGCTGAAATTACAGGCATATGCCACCATGTCCAGCTAATTTGTGTATTTTTAGTAGAGATGAGGTTTCACCATGTTGGTCAGGCTGGTCTCGAACTCCTGACCTCAGGTGATCTGCCCAACTCAGTCTCCCAAAGTATTGGAATTATAGGCATGAGCCACCATGCCCAGTCAAATGTTAATTATTATTCAACTATCTCAACCTATGTTTCCTCTACAGTAAAGATAATATGTGCCTTATGGATTTCCTTTACAAAAATAAAATATGTATTGTATTTAATATGGTGCTTGACATTCTAAACTATGTTTATTAATTTGATGAAATGCTTTGAGCTATGTAATATCTAAGATATTAGACACTATAAGAATAAACCTGAGATTCTGTGATCCAATGACTGAGCAACAGCAGGTTATCAAGAAATTTTCCCAGCATGGTCTTTGGAGACAGATACCTATAGCTTGTGTATGGAAAAAAAATGTTCCATTTAATTTAATACATTAATGCTTTGAAAGAGAGAAGGATAGAGAGGAAGGAAATGTAATAGGAGTAAGAGAGGAGGCAGGGAGGAATAGTGAGTAAGAGAGAGAGAGAGAGAGAGAGAGAGAGAGAGAGAGAAAATGAAAACTTGAAGCTTGTATATTTCACTCCAGCTATTCCATGAAACAACATATGGACAATTAGGTTAAAAAAAAAAAGAGAGAGAGAGAGAGAGAGAGAAAAGAAAACCATAATGGCATTATCATCTTTCTGATATGCAACTTATTTGTTAATCTTCATTATCATTGTATTTGATAGGGGTTTGAAAATATGCATTTTCAGGTAGAAGAACAGAAGTTGATTTCAAAATTTCTACGTAATTTTTCAGCTATATTCTAAAAATTACGGATTCCTCTCAGTCTAATCACCTACACTGAAGTGTCAGTCTCCAGACACAAGTGAATTACTTTTTGTGCCAAAAACATTTTTAGTTAATATTTCTTGACATTGTGGATTCAAATATATTTCTGCTGCTGTGCATCATTTAACTTCTGTCTTCTATTTTGGGATTAAAATGTTAGAACAGAGACTCTTATTCTCAAGTTTCCTAACTCTTATAAATTAAAATTGAGCACTTCCTCCAACTGCTTTTATTTTAGTTTTCTAATAAAGTGTTTCATTTGTACCTTGATTTAATAAACCCTAACCTGTCTGCATGCCGTGGGCCCTACAGGAGATATAATGGAAGCATAAATTTTGTCCAAGTTTTCCAGGTTATTGTGCTCTAGTTGGGGTGGAGGAAGAAGGAGGAATTAAGTGTGTCTACGAAACAGTTAAGATTCTGATTGGTCATTTACAAGATAGGCACCATCATACTTTAGGGATCAGAGATAACTCTGAACTGATGGTGGGAGGTGAGTTCTCATTCTAAAGAGTTGCTGCTTCAAGGCAATAGCAAATGCTGGCTCTTGGCCTTTGTGTGCCATGACAGTGGGAAAAATAACTGCAGATTATCTTTCTTCAACTACAGAATGATCCTAATGATGCCTCCCTCTCCAGGTGGCTGTAAGAACTAAAGATAAAGTATACAGACCACCTGTCCTATAGGAAATAGTCAGTAACTGTGACTTTGTCATGTTTATCCTTGGTATGCAATGTGGTGAGAGCCTAAAGTGATGGGTGGAATTTAGAGACACACAGGACTTGAAATCCATGTACGACATGTTGAGGGGAAAAGGAGTAAATAGCAGGAGTAGAAGTTCCTCACTGACAGTGGTAGAGGTTGGGAAAATTTGGAAAATACATGAGCAGCCCAGAAGGGTGAGATGAGAATCCCAAGCTAGTGTGTTCTTTAAAAAATATGAGCAACAGTGAATCTTTCTTGTTGTTGTTGCAAGCTTGCAGCTTGTATAATTTGGGGCACCATCATAAAACTTCTGTTACAAAATTAGGTACAAAAGTAAACATCATGGGCAAGGCGCAGTAGTTCATGCCTGTAATCTTAGCACTTTGGGAGGCTGAGGTGGGTAGATCACTTGAGGTCAGGAGTTTGAGACTAGCCTAGCCAACATGGGGAAACCCTATCTCTAAATTAGCTGAGCATGATGGCAGGTACCTGTAATCCCAGCTACTCAGGAGACTGAGGCGGGAGAATCATTTGAACCTGGGAAGTAGAGGTTGCGGTGAGCCAAGATGGCATCATTGCACTCCAGCCTGGGCAACAGAAGCAAAATTCCATCTCAAAAAATAAAAATAAACACATTATTTTATGTAAGGAAATAAGCCACAACATGCTCTAGTTTTTTTTTCACAGCTGACAGATTTCAAAAACATCACAAAATTCAGGAAAATAGCATAATGGCACAATGTGGCTGTGAATCAAAAAAGGATATATGGCACCAAACTGGATTGTAATATACGCTCGGCTGAAATTCCTGTTACACGAATCTAAAATATCCACACTATGACATCACCTTCTGACACGAGGGGGTGTGTACAAAGGGCGAACCAAAGCAGAAAGGCATGGAGGTATGAAATTATTTAGGTTAAATGTCTTACTTTTATTTATTTTACAATGACATATGACCATACAAACATAATGCCAGGGGCCCTGCCAGTGGGTGCCCTCAACCTTATGCCTCATTAGCTTCATGGCAAATCCACTTCTGCACATGGACGATGGGAGAATCATTGCAGTGAGGCATCAGAACTATTGCTTTAAGGAGATGGAATCTAGTTTTGCAATGGCTAGAAACCCAATGAATGTGGAGAGACCACTATTTAAACACCATAGAAGAGAGAGCCATTGGAGGGAGTATCACCACATATTAGATGACCAACACAATATGGACAATGACAGAGAAGAAGCAGCCCAAATTCACAGGGATGTGGAGCTCATGTGACCGAGAGAATATACAGCAGAGGCTTTGGCAAGAAAACAGCTACTGTCTGGAAGAAAGTGTGTACAAATCATATTGGCCATGAACTTCAGGAGGTAAGCACATCAAACAGGTAGGGAGGAGGAAAATGCCCCTTTCCAGCATGACTGACCATATCACAAGTGGAAATAGAATGAATACCAATCCCAGTGCTTATGACAGAAAACACAAACAGATCGAGATCCTCCTATGGCAACAAGATAGCCAGAGTCTAGGGATACCCAAGTTAACCCAGATCAGGTTTTAGGTAAATACAGTCATATCAAATAGAAGGGAAATTATTCTTGATTATTGTGGGGGTTCTCTGCAAGTCCTGTAGTAATCTGAGGCCTACCATGTACAGCACTCATTTTTCTCAGGTGAGAAGCCCTTTCCTTAAGTCTAATTCTGAATCTCCATGATGGGGGAATGGAAGTAGCCAGACAGCAAGTGAGAAAGTGTTGTCCACAGTGTCTCTGCCGAACCAGCCTGCCCAGGTACCTGGACACTAGATTCACCGGCTCCCATGTGAGATGCACAGTTTCAGGGGGAACTGGCCAAACCCAGGTAATAGAAGCTAAATCCAGGGTAACTGGCCAATCCAAGGTAATGGCTTCCAAATTCAATGTAACTGGCCAATCCCAGGTAAGATGACCAGTCTAGATGCAGAAAGGAGAAGCAGGAAGGGGGTGCCCATCTATATTTTCTGTCTTCAGTGGGCAACAGGCACGATCTTCCTTGATGTCAACTAAACTAGAGAATGACTCCAACTCTTTGGCAGCAAATTTACTTTCTCACTTAATCATCACAGTCTCTAACAGGCAAGCATTTTTATTCTACTTCATGGACAAGCTAATAGGCTCCAAGTTGAGCTACTTTTGCAGAGACTATGTGGCTACAAAGGCAGCACCAAGCAAATAAATAATGAACGTACTGTAAGTAGATTAACTGTGTTAGGCCATTTAATTATCACTGTAGCCCTGTAAGGTAAGTGTTGTTATTATTGTCTCCATTCCACAGCTGAGGCAACTGAGGCACAGGGAAATCTGGAAGCTTGTCTGAGGTCACACAGCTTATAGGAAGGAGGTGAGGCTGGGATTTGAACCAAGGTAATTAGGTTTGAGAATATATTATTTCACCATATACTGTTCTGCCCCTCCAAGATTTCAAATTACGACTGTCTAATTCAGTCATCCTCCTCGGCTCACTCCACCACTCTAAGCTGAATTCACAGACAGATCCTTCTTCACACAAATACAGACAGGATCACTTCATCCAAAGTGCCAATGGAAGTGTCAGGTTGATGGAAAAGTAATTGCACCATTTAATTGTCATTAAAAGCAATGGACAAAACCGCAATTACTTTCGTACCAACTAATAGAAGAAAACACATAGGAAGGAAGGTAATGAGTCCATTTACGGAAATGCAAAGTGGAGACTTGTGAGTGCCCCTGAGGAGAAGAAGCCGTCAGGGATTTGTCCTAGAAATACAGATTCGAGAGTCAGCAGCAGGCGGTAATAGGCAGAACAATGAGATAGGAGCTGCTCCTGTGTAATTATGTAATTAAAATAATGATACCTTAGAGTCACTTAGTACTTTATAATTTTCAAAACACTTTTATGTATGTTATTATATTTAATCACCTATAATATTTTTAAATTTAAGTGATACTAAACCTGCTGCATATTATAAAAATGTTTTAATATGTTTCTATCCTAGAGATAAAAGAACAAGATGACAGAGAAAAGTGTAAAGGAGAGAATATTATTTATTATCTTTCCCTCATAGGCTCTTAATTGAGACATTTTCCTGAAAACAAAAGTCAGATTAACAAGAGAAAAGCCAAGAGAAGTTTAGTAATGCGTACAGTACCCATCATACAGAAGAGGCCTCAGTTCAAAGTATTTCTCTCTCAAGGTAGTGGCTTGGGGGATTTACTTATATAGTATTTTGTCAAAGAGCCATAAATCCTCTATAGTCACACGATAAAGAAGAGAATATCTTCAGGCTAACTAAAGGTAAAGGCGGGAAAACTTTGGAATGTAAATTTATGGGAAGAGTAAAGTCTGCTCCTAGATGCTCTGGTGTTGCTGTCTCTGAGCTGATAAGCAAGCATTGGAAAGCAGCCTATCTTTAGGTGGGAAAGGCGGAGGAGGGAAGGTCGACTTTTGTCTTTATAAATTGCTGTCCTGACATCATGCAGGCAGAGGGAGGGGCAGGATACCCCATGCATTCTTCAGCTCAACAATCCTCAGTATTCTGGAGAGGACTATTTTGGCTTCCTTCAAAGGCTAGGCAACTGGTATTTGTTGAACTCGTGTTATATGCCAAGAAATGTACAAGATGTTTATGCCATTATCTTACTTAATCCAACAAAAAAAATTATGAGAGCAAACCATATTCTCACTTTACAGATAAAGAAAATGAGGCTCAGAAAGCTTAGTAACTTGGCCAATATCACACAACTAGAAGTGTTCAGGCCATGTTCTCCCAGGTCTGTCTCACTGGGGAGTTCATTTGCTTACACAACACTACAACAAGCTTCTTTTGCAAAGTCTTCCCAGCTGTGCTAGGTGCTTATGTATCACCCAGTAGATGACACCACCCAAATACATATTTCCAATGTTGTTGTATAATAATATTCATTAGAGTTTTGTTATCTCTGTACACAGATTACTCACATTCACACAAAATGAGTACAACGAAGACCAGAAAATTGGTGTCAATGCATCTCCCATGGCTACCAGATTCCCTCCTCCTGCTTCCAGGCCAGTTCAAATGGTTGTGATTACCCTTCCACCTGAACATTCTTTGTTCTAGAATCAAGCTGTATCCCTATCAAAGCTGCTATTTATCATTCACCAAAACTTGCCGGATTAACAGATATTATCTGCCTCCTCCATTCTTCTGGTATTCTTCACCACCTGCCTCCAGGGATTTCTGTCAGCCTTTAGAACTTAAAGATTTGGACTCTGCCACCTGCTGCCTCTCCTTTAGCTCCCTTCCCAGCTGACCAAGCCTAACTGTTGTACACTTTTGCAAAGAGATTGAGGTGTCAGAAAGGCCCTTCCAACAAGTATGACACCATACCAGATCCAAACGGAAAAAGCCCATCAGGCCAGCTTGAATAAATATGTTTGTTGGATCCAGACTTCCTTAAGCCAACTCAAGACCACACATTCAAAGATATTTTTCAAGAATCTAGAACAGGGGAGGCAAGTGGAGTATAGACTGGTGGTTCCCAGACTTTGCTGCATATTAGAATCAGCTGGACAGCTTTCCAAACTTCTAATGCCCATCCCATCCTAGTTTAATCAGAATGTCTGGGAGTGGAAATGAGGCAGCCATATTTTTTAAAGGTCCCCAGTTGATTTCAATATGCAGCAAAGTTTGGGAACCACTGATACAGAAAAAGTTGCTTTCAATTCTTCCAACTTTTATTTGTAGGACCAGTGTCTCTCCACACACACTCCACTCCCCACAAAAGGAGGGCAGTAACCAAGGCTCCCCTGCCTGGTCTTCCATCCTCCCCTTGGTACCTGGACTCCGTCATTGGGAATCTTGACAAACAGCTCTTCAATAAGATGGTGAAGGCAGAAAAAAATTGGGCTCTTAAGGAGAGAGCAAGTTGGGGAGGCTGCAGAAGCCATAAATTCAGCAACATAAGCGATGAGAAATTTGAGGCTTTGGGGCTGAGCTGGTAAGTTATACAAATCATGATCAGTTCCTCCCCAGAACCAGACCCCTTTGGGGCCTGCAGAATGGCCTCACTCCCACTTTGCTCCAGCTAATGGTATAATGTAGAATTCCTCTCAGGAAAAATGCTGAGCTTTTCAACCAAAACTCACAATCAATGGCCCTTGTCAAAGGAATTAATGAATAGGAACAGTAAGGAATGACTAAGAGGGTCTTCTTGTGGAGACAAAGAATTGGTGAGTGTTGTTTGCAGTCATTCCTTTTCATTGGTGCCAGCAGCTGCCTCTCTGTGGTTAGGTAAGGTTAACCCTAAACCTCTATGTACTGTGCCTCAAATCAAGTAGCAAAGGCCTGACTCATAATGAAAAAGGCCCTTGTGTTTGACACTGGGACCTCCTCTTGTTTAGCACTGACTCAGACCCCTGTTCTTCACCAGCATCCTCTTTTCTACTTCTTACCAAATATGTGGGTCTACTTGGCTTCTCTGCTATTTTGAAGGAAAATACATCGGGAAAAAAGGGGCGAGGGAGTTAAGCAACTCCCAAAGAAATACTGATTCTGGCCTTTAAGGCTTTGGTTCACTTGTCAAAAGAGTCCAGGAGTCCCCAGAGCCACAGAAGCTGCAGTGTGGTCATTGCAGCACAGCTACACTGACCCTTGCTGGACTCCAGCTCTTGGGCTTTTTAAAAAGCGAGTTGTCAAGAAAGGAAGATCCCTAAGCCAGGTTATCCCATTAACCACGGGATAGCAAGATGGAAAATAATATCATTTAGTCATTTGTTAACATGCTACCATCTGGTCAGTGCAGGTGCCATTCTCCTGAAACTGTGGCACAATGAAGGACATACATACTTGGATTGGACTCACTGGGTTGCATCACATCTCTGCTACTTACGAGCTGAGTGACTTTTGGCTTTGAAAAGATAGAGTTTATTTGAGCAGATAGTAATTCATGAATCAGACAGCTTAAAACTAGAAATGGTTCATAGCACTAAAAAGGGACATGAGGGGAAGCTTTTATAAAGTGAATGTAAGAGCAAATAAAATAAATTATTTGATTGGCTAAAGTGTGAGCCAATGCCTTATTTAGAATATCTTGACAGAAAGTTCAAGATAACATTACCTAATGCCCAGGAGGGTGCCTGTGATTGGCTGAGGTTAAGTTTTGTTTTCTTTTAAGTTCTGTATTGGGTTTTGGCTTGCTTACTCCAGAACCCAGGGTGTCAGAGACATCTCAGTCAAAGTTCCTCCCATTTAATTATTTTAGCAAGGCATTGCTTCTCTGTGTATCAGCTTCCATCTGTGAAATGGGGTAATAAACTTGCTGTGATGACCATATGATTAATACGTGTAAAGTACTTAAAACAGTTCCCAACATGTAATAAGCGTGTTTTACTTGTTTGTCATTATTATACTAAAGTTCCCCATAACCTTCTAGTTGTTATCCCCTTTGGCAGCAATTTACATTGTGGATTATGGATTTTTCTCTAAACTTTGTTTCTTGTTTTTCATAACACACATCCTGTCTTCTCTAATTTCTCCCATTCTCCATATTCTTACTCCTTCCTGTTTCCCACTACTCACTCAAATTGGTCTGTCCCAACATTTTCTTCAGGGTTGTCTTTCTTTTAATATCTCTATTTCCCTTTGAACAATTTTGTCTTCTTCCTGTAGCTCCTTCTGCCTTGACTAGGTGGATAAACCAAAGCCTCTGGCTGCTCTCAGATAGACTTTGTGGTTGGAATTTGCTCTCTGACTCAGTGGTTGATCAGCTTTACATCAGAAGACTGTCTTCATTTGGATTTTGCCACTTACTAGCTGAACGGTATAATTAGCCATTTTTAATATCTCTAAGTCTTAGTTGTTCTCCCAGTAAAATGGGGATAATAATAATAGTTTCCACTTCAAAGAGTAATTGTAAGACTTAAATGGGCCGAGTGCGATGGCTCATGCATGTAATTCCAGCACTTTGGGAGGCCGAAGCAGAAGAATTGCTTGAGTACAGGAGTTGGAGACCAGCCTGGGTAACATGGTGAGACTCCATCTCTAAAGAAAATCAAAAGAAATTATCTGGGAGTGGTGCATGCCTGTAGTCCCATCTACTTGGAAAGGTGTAGCAGGAAGATAGCTTAAGCCCAGGAGTTGGAGGCTGCAGGGAGCTGTAATCGTGCCACTGCACTCCAGCCTGGGTGACAGAGTGAGACTGTCTCAGAAAAGAAAAGAAAAGAAAAGAAAAGAGAAGAAAAGAAAAGAAAAGAAAAGAAAAGAAAAGAAAGAAAAGAAAAGAAGAAAAGAAAAGAAAGGAAAAGAAAAGAAAAGAAAAGAAAAGAAAAGAAAAGAAAAGAAAAGAAGTTGCACCTGAGGCAAAAAAACAGCACAAAATGTGTTTAGCGATTCTACTTGACCTCTCCAATCCAAAATATCTAAAATACAGACTTACTGCCTTCTTTCCACCCAAACTAGCTCTTCTAAATTTCTTAGCACTGCTGATGGTATTGGCATATTTTTAGTTACCTGTTTTCATGACCGAGTCATCCTGACTCTATTATCCTTTTCACTCCTCATCTGAACAATAGATGGGTCAGGATAATCTTGACCTTTGTTATGCAAGTTCTTGCTACATTTAACTTTGAATGTTGTTAATCTTTTCAATATGCCGTAAGCCCTGCCCTTCTTTTTCTTTAAAATTCTGTTTGGCTTTAGAAATTTTTTTGAATTTGCAACCTCCATTAACCTTATTAATTCCAATCCTTTGATGGTATAATGAGCATAATGGTCCAAAAAGTGACCCTGAAAGTTAGCTGGAACTTAGGACCACTATGTCTCAATGAGAGTTGCTGGGTCCAAATTCAGCTTCCCATGTGGCATCCTCGGGGTCACACAGTAACATCCAGGGGACCCACCGTCTTTAAGTTCCAGCTATCTGGCTTCTCCAGACACTTTCTATGAATTCAGACACCACGTGACTAATTAATCTGTGAATTCATCCACTGATAGGCTAATTTATCATACTTTTCCTGGAAAAAGTGAGAGTAACAAGGTAAAGTGTTACCACTTGGATCTGCTGCAGGCTCAGCATTGCCTTGGCCTCCATACATCTCTCTTTGGGGTGAAAGGAACATCAGGACTCACATGACATCTTTTTCCTTGTATATGGACTTAAGTTTCTCCAAAAACCTGTTTTTTGTTTGTTGTTTTTGTGTTTTAAATCCATACTATGTAAAGCTGTAAATTTAGTAACAAATCCTAGCTCTGTAATGCACTGTCATGGGAACTCAGAAGGGACCTACCTATCTTGCACGAAAACCTTTCAGCCTGCCATATAATGCTCTTTATAATCCTATGCCCAACTTTTCTCTCCAGTGTCTTCTTCCGTGAGTCCCTCTTCCCTTAGCCTTCTATGTACTTATTCCTTTAAATCACTAACTGGTAATTTGTTGCCTCTGCTCTTAATAAGTTACCATCCACTCCTACGTCTTCCTGTGAAAATCCTGCCCACCTTCTGTCATCTACTCTAAAACTACTTCCTCCATCTACTCTAAAACTACTTCCTCCAAGAAAGCATCCATTAGAGACAATTCAGGTGAGATCTCTGCCCCTGGACACCCTTCCTCAGACTATCCTTATGGCTCTTAGCATATCATGACTTGGATTGTGAATATTTGGACATAAATTCTTAACCCCTTTTTATTATAAAATTATTCAGGGATAAAACTGCTGTTACCCATCATTATACATCCAAATAGTCAGCACACACTACTAAGCTTGAAGTGGTCGATAAATGTGTGATAACATAGAACTTATGTTTCATAGCATATATAAAGAAAAAGACGGTCCATTTAAATGCTTGGGGCTTTAAAAGTGAACACAAAGCTTTTCTTAGTTCTTAAAGACTGCAAAAGCCAATGATTTGCTGAATGCCAGTGACAACTACAGCATTTTTTGCCATTCTGACTCATTGGAGATGTGTCTTCCCACTCTGAATGGCTGGCAAGTACTCTGAAATGAGTTTTTGTTTGTGATCTTTCTTAGCGACACATTATAAATAGCCCTGATATTTTTATTGATCATATTTGGTTATTAAATTACTCTCAAGCAATTTTTGCTGCACGGAGGGCCTCATTTCCTAGCCAGCCTGCTTATAAAAAACACCAACTTAGTCTTGTATGTGGACCACTGCCCCTCTTTCACTGTTTTACTGTCTTTTGTATTCAAATGTATCTCAAATATGAGTGACTAATTTAGAAGAAGTCTTCCTGATAAAATGTCCTTCATCTTATGTAAAATAAGGCTATCGCAATAGGTGTAAAATTCTGGATGTAACATCAAAACAATGTAGATATTAGACAAAAGCCATATATCCTCCAAGGTTTACCCTTTTTCTCTCCCAAGATGCATGGTACCTTTAAAATAAATCTCATTTTTAAATTTATGATTATTGGATTGATTTATTGTGGACTAAACTAGAAACGTTAAAAAGAAAAGCTGCCTATATCCATACTGTCTCACGTGTCTGCGTGAAGAGACCACCAATCAGGCTTTATGTGAGCAACAAGGCTGTTTATTTCACCTGGGTGTAGGCGGGCTGAGTCTGAAAAAGGAGTCAGTATAAATATTGACGCGTAGTCCTTTTGCAAGAGTGATAGCTCAAGTTAAGGCAATGAGTTTGGTTTGTTGAGAGGTAGGGGAGGGGGCAGAGTGGTAGCGTCAATGATAGGTGTGGAAGATATTATAGCATAGTCTGCCTTTGCTGGTGAGTGGCGATTAGGCCTGGTGGAACTGCCATCAATAAACCAAGTGTGTTCAAGGTGAGAAACAGGAAAGAAGGAAATATGGGGAAATGGAGTGAATGTCTGGTGGATCAGAGAAATACAGTCATGGGGTTCAGATGTGGTATCAGGAATAATGTGGGAGGCTGGATTGAAGTCCGGGCCAGGAACAATGGTAATTGTGGGAGACTTAACAAAGAGTGAGTATAGCTGAAGGAACCGCGGAGCAGAAAGTATATGAGTCAGGTGGGAGGAAGAAAATAGATTTTGGAAGTTATGAGAACTGCAGAGAGTGAGTTGAGCATAGTTTGTGATTTTGAGGGCCTCTAAAAGTATTAAAACAGCAGCAGCAACCGCACGCAGACATGAGGGTTAGGCTAAAACAGTAAGGTAAAGTTGTTTGGACAGAAAGGCTACAGGGCGTGGTCCCGGCTCTTGTGTAAGAATTCCAACCACACACATATTCTAACAGCTAGGATTGTTTTTTACCAAATGCAAGCAGGCATGAGGTAAGTAAAAAATCACAGTCATGAAAATAGTCATGACTACTTTCACTCAGTCATGGAGTGGAGGTCAGGGAGAGGGATAGCATTAGGAGAAATACCTAATGTAAATGACAAGTTAATAGGTGCAGCACACCAACATGGCACATGTATACCTACGTAACAAACCTGCACATTGTGCACATGTACCCTAGAACTTAAAGTACAATTAAAAAAAAAAAAAAGAGTAACAGGAACTGAATTTATCCCCCTTCTTAAACTAAGAAACAAGACAAAATTTGTGAAGCAATGGTTTTCAGACATTGTACAGCAGAGAGTAAGGAATAGTGACAACTGAGAGAACAAAAATAAGCAAGATGAGACCAATGACATCCACAGCCTATTGACTGGAGAGGTATTGACTGGAGAGGATATTAGGCAAAATGGTAGTAAAGGTATATTAGCCAGGGTTCTCCAAAGGAACAGAACTGGTAAAAGATATTTATGTCTGTATCTATCTATATATAAAAGAGAAAAGGGTGAGAAGAGGAACAGGCAGATGGGGACGGGGAGAGAAGATGATTGGTTTAATTTACTATGGAAATTGGCTCATGTAATTATGGAGGCAGAGAAGTTCCATCATCTGCCATCAGCAAGATGGGAAACAATCCAAATTTGGAGACCTAGTAATCAGGGGGATCTTGATGTCATAATCTAAAGAGATGATATAAAGTCTAAAGAGTTGTTATAGGAGGCTAAAGACCTAAGAACCAGGATCTCTGATATCTAAGGTCAGGAAAAGATTGATGTCCCAGCTCAAGAAGAGAGAGTGAATCTGCTCTCCTCCACCTTTTTGCTGTGTTGGGCTCTCAATGGATTGAAAGATGTTGATCCATGTTAGTAAGGGTGATCTTTACTCAGTTGACCAATTCAAATGCTAATGTCTTCTGGAAACAACTTCTCAGACACACCCAGAAATAATGTGATATGGTTTTCTCTGTTTCCACATAAATCTCATCTTAAATTGCAGTTTCCATTATTCCCAGGTGAGGTAGGAGGGACCCAGTGGGAGGTAATTGAATCATGGGGTGGCTCCCCCATACTATTCTCATGATAGTGAATAAGTTCTCACAAGATCTGATGGTCTTATGAGGGGCTTCCCCCTTCACTCGGCTCTCATTCTTTACTTCCTATTGCCATGTGAATAAGGACATGTTTGTTTCCCTTTCTGCCAAGATTGTTAAGTTTCCTGAGGCCTCCCCAGCCATGCTGAACTGAGTCAATTAAATCTCTTTCCTGTATAAATTACCCAGCCTCAGGTATGTCTTTGTTAGCAGCATGAGAATGGTCTAATACATAATACTTAATACATAATGTTTAACAGCCATCTGGATATCCCTTTCTCTAGACAAAAAATGTCTTCTGTATGCTAATTAACATGAAGGAAAGCATAAATATGTCGAAGAGAGAAATATAATTTATAAAAGAAAGACAAAAATTTAACTTCTAGGGATGAAAAATGTACCAGCTAAGGCAAAAAAAAAAAAAAAAAAAAAGAAAAAAAAAGAAACCCTGTATCATATTAGCAACATTTTAGACCCTGCCTAAAAATAATTGATAAACTTATTAAACATGCAGGGAACAAAAGTTTTTTTTAAAGTGAACATGCTGTGGGACAATACAATATCAAGTAGCCTAATAGATCTATAATTAGAATCCCTGAAGGAGACAAACAATAATAGGGTAGAGACAGAAAGATATTTGAATAAATACTGTTCAATTTTTAAAAATTTAATGAAAACTATAACCCTACAAATGTGAACAGCTCAACCAACCTCAACACAAGAAACTGAAGAAAGACACAGCAAGGCACATTGTAATCAAATTGCTGAATCTCAGTGATAAAGAGAAAATCTTAAAAGCAGTCAGGAAAAAAAGACCATTTGTACAAATGAACAAAGGTAAGTGACAGCAGGCATTTTGTCAGAAATAATGCAAACCAGAAAAGAGTAGAGCAACATCTTTAAAATGTTGAATGAAAAGTGTCAACCTAGAATTCTATACACAGTAGAAAGACCTTTTTATTTTATTTTATTTTATTTTTATTTTGAGATGGAGTCTTGCTCTGTCTCCCAGGCTGGAGTGCAGTGGTGCAATCTTGGCTCACTGCAAGCTCCACCTCCTGGGTTCATGCCATTCTCCTGCCTCAGCCTCCCGAGTAGCTGGGACTACAGGCGCCCGCCACCACGCCTGGTTAATTTTTTGCATTTTCAGCAGAGATGGGGTTTCTCTTTGTTAGCCAGGATGGTCTGGATTTCCTGACCTTGTGACCTGCTCATCTCGGCCTCCCAAAGTGCTGGGATTACGGGTAGAGCCTGAGCCACCGTGTCCGGCCGAAGCAACTTTTAAAACAAAAGCGGAATAAATACTTTTTAAGACATACAAAGCGGAGGCAATTCATTATCTGCAGATCTTCACTAAAAAAAGAAAGAAAGAAAGAAGACCTTTAGATGGGTAGAAATTTACAAAAGAATGAAGAACACTTAAAAAGTTAAATATGTGGGAACATATAAGATACTTCTTTTTACTTAAAAGTGTTTTTAAAATATGATTGCTTAAACCAAAAATGATAGCAATGTATAATGGGGGCTTATGACAATAGGGCTTATGACATAAAATGCATAATGACAATTGAACTAGACTAGTCTAGTCTTAAACTTACAGCATAGATAAAAGATTCTTATAGTTTAGGTAAAGTAATTTATTTTCTTTCTTATTAGAGACAGGGTATCACTTTGCCATCAATACTGGAGCACAGTGGTGTGATCATAGCTCACTGCAGTCTCAAATTCTTGCACTCAGGCAATCCTCCTGCCTCAGCTGGAATTAGAATACCCCCAAGTAGCTGGAACTACAGGCACACATCACCAGGTAGGTAAAGTAATATTATTTGAAGGTAAACCTGGATAAGTTAAAACTATACATAGTAATCCCTTAAGCTTCATGGTATAGCATTTGATAGCTGTATGTATCTATTTGATATTAAATTTAAATATACTTTTCAAAGACACAATAGTCATATGTAACCAGAGAATAGGGTTGGACGATGCAGATAATAGAACATTTTCATAATCATATAAAGTTTTATTGGACAAAAAATAGAGCAACCACTAACAACAAAACAGAGGTGCATAACTAATAAGTCAATAAAGGAGATAAACTAGAATAAACATGTATTCTTCAAATAAATGGTGAAAATTAAGCAAGAATAGATTGAATAAATGAAAAAGACCCTGCAATACGATAGATTTTAACTCAGCCATATCAAAATAGCAAAGATTTGGTTTTGTTTGTGAGAAGTGTTTAATAATAAGTTGACCAGTAATGTGGTCAGTATATTTTTTTCTATGAAAAATCTAATGTTATTCTGCCTCACAAACTATCTAACAGAAAGGGTTTGTTTGTTTCTGTGTTTCTACTGCTGATTGCAATTTTTCAGCTCCCATTGCTTATGGGAAGAATCATATAGGATGAAGATAGACTGATAGATCCACATATACTGAGAATGTCATATATACCTAATTCACTGGGGAAGAAAGAAACACAGCATTTCTTGACTGAATGAAGACCATGACACTTGAGCTAGCCTTTGTCACCTTGTTTTGTCATGTAGACTATTTTGGGGGAAGACTGAACTACATTTACCCACTTTACTGTCTTTGTCTCATAGTCTATGAGCACCAGATCACAACATCTCTTGCTTTAGCCTTGATTTGTCATTAAAGAACACTAACATTTACATGTTTGTTACTATCTATGCATAATCCAATTACGGGGAGGAAAAATATGTGTCACTGGTTGAATTTCAGTGAAAGGGATGCAGTATATTCTACTGTTTATGGTAGTCTGAAAATGTACTTTAAAATACATTTTCCCGGCCAGGCGTGGTGGCTCAAGCCTGTAATCCCAGCACTTTGGGAGGCCGAGACGGGTGGATCACGAGGTCAGGAGATCGAGACCATCCTGGCTAACATGGTGAAACCCCGTCTCTACTAAAAAATACAAAAAACTAGCCGGGCGAGGTGGCGGGCACCTGTAGTCCCAGCTACTCAGGAGGCTGAGGCAGGAGAATGGCGTGAACCCGGGAGGCGGAGCTTGCAGTGAGCTGAGATCCGGCCACTGCACTCCAGCCTGGGCGAAAGAGTGAGACTCCATTTCAAAATAAAATAAAATAAAATAATATAATATATTTTCCCTTTATATAGAATTTCTCTGAGTTTGAAGATTGCAAATAAAATCTAATATTTCACTTGTTATTCTCCTGTTTAAAAACAACAACAACAGTAATAACTTAGAAACAACTAACAATGTTCGGGCAGTGAGTCTAAACCACTCAAAGTCATTTAGCATGCTGTGAAGCAACTAGCAGATGATTTAGAGCTAGACACGCCCAGGATCAGTTCTACAATTTATTAGTCCTATGACTCGACTTGGACAATTTATTTAAACTCTTTGAGCTCCCTGGGTTTATTTTGAATTTCCTGACATACATTTAAAAACTGGATAATGACACCACTTAGGGTTATTGTGTAGATCAAATTAGATAATGAAAGCAAAAAAGAAAGTCTCTTATTCAATTCTTTGCTATCAGAATGTCATCAGCAAATGTTAGTCTTCCTTCCTCCCTTTTCTATATCATTTTTGCATAAATTTCTTAGTACAATTTAATTTTTCATCTAGTAATGCATAGCTTTCCCCAATGTTTGGGAAAATAAATTTGGTAGCTTCCTGTTCATGATGGGAGATTGAGACACATACATGCCAAAATATGTTTGAGATTCTAGTAAGAAGGTACAAAATGAAATATATCCTTAATAATACTAAGGATAGGCCAAGCATCTCAGGAAACAGGACATTTTGGAAAGTGAATGGAACCACATTAACATGCAAGTCATAATAGAAAGAAAAACCCCAAAGAAGGCTACATTGAAGCTACATTTCGGGAGGCTGAGGTGGGCAGATTGCTTGAGCCCTGGAACCGTATATGAGTCTGGGCAACATGATGAAACCCTGTCTCTACAAAAAAATGCAAGAAATTACCTGGGCATGGTGGCATGTGTCTGTAGTCCCAGCTACTTGGGAGGCTGAGGTGGGAGGATCAATTGAGCCTGGGAGGTTGAGGCTGCAGTGAGCTGAGATCACACCACTCCACTCCAGCCTGGATGACCAGTCTCAAAAAAGAAAAAAAAAAAAAAAAAAAGTAGATGCTGAGCTTCCTGGCAAAACCCTGGAAAGAATGGCAAAACCCTGGCAAAACCCAGGCTCAGAATCATTAGGCAGGGAAGGTACGGAGGGTTGTAGAGTAATAATCTGAATAAATAATTTTAAAACTGTCTATATGAATACTAAGTCAATTGATCTTTTTAAATTTAAGCAAATCTACATATACCAAAAATCAGAGAGCAGTAGAGTTGCCTCTGTAGCTAAAACTAGAAAAAGAGTTTTCCATTGAGTTTGAACAACCTATTCATGTAAGGTTAGGATTCCTAAGGCAGTATGTATCTTAAGAGGAAAACACATTTCTTTCAGTAGAGGAGAAGGACAGTTTGCTACCTACACCCCATCTGTGTACCCTAATAGGAAACCTGAAAGCCAGCTCACCTTGTCCCGACACCCAGGACTTATAGTCATCGCTGTCAGTCCTTCAATTACAAGAAGGATGTTTTGATTGTTTTAATAAAAAAAATAGGTATTAGACTTGTCAGAAGCTTAGAACAGGTCTCTAATTATCTATGATTATCCACCTCACAATTTACTCATAAATATGATAGAAAATTAAAGACAACTAAGCATTTGAGGAAAACAAATGACTTGATACAGAAGTACCAAAATGAACACACCAATCAACTGATCAAGAGGAAAGCAGATACAATTCAGCAAAGTTAAAGTAATATTTTTAATTTCAATTTTTATTTTCAAAGAGAATTGAAAAGACATTTATCTTCATTGCAAAAAGACTTCTAGGAAAAAAGATCATAGTACTTACACTAGAAATGTCATTAGTAAAAGAAAAAAAATGAGAAATGAATAGAGGAAATCACATATAACCTAAAGCCAATAGGATGTTATGTTATGACTGGGACAATTTGTTTAAATTGCAATTAATTTAATTTCCAATTAAATTAACAGTTAAAACTACAGGACAGAAATTAAAAATATAAAATTAGGAAGATCTGTTTCTAATAACAATTTCAATATCATGGCTTAAAAGCTAGAAGACTTCAATTAAGACTAGGGAACATAGAGGGAAAAATTAAGGGAGGAAGAGAAGAAATTTATTAGAACTAGAGAGATAAATCTTTAATTGAAGTATGAATGAAACAAAGTTGACACTTAGACAATCCTTAGAAGAGTTCAAGACACCAATGATTGAAGATTCTAAAACTTTTCTGAAAGAACATGATAAAATATATCAATCAATTAGCAGAGAAATTATAGTTAAATTGGTATCAAATCTTTCTTCAAAAGCACTGGATGCTAGAACAGTAATTCAAAATTATATATAAAAAAATTCTCAACCATACATGTCAAGCCTGTATCAGAACAGAGTAAAAACTGTTAAGGTAGCAAATGGCCCCATATGTTTAAGTTACATGCCCACTGTGGGCTGACTGTAGCTCTCTTCTGCCTAGGATCCAGGTCCTTTTCTGGGACATGGCTCTTCTGCTGCAAGAGGGAAAGAGTGCATAAAGAAGAATGACGGAAAGATCAAAGTGACCTTATTGGTCAAATTTTATGACTTAAAAGCTGGAAGATATCAGTTGCATCATAAAAGAAGCATTAAGATATGAATGAATCCTCCAAAAAACAAAGAGCCATCCATGAAGGTGATGCTCAAAAAAGCAAAGCAAAATACGTCATGTTTGAATGATAGAAAATTTGAAAAGAGAATTACTTTGATTGATGCTGGCTGATTCTCTTCTCATTAGCATATCTTATGTGATGTTGAATTATATTTCTTTCTATGGGTTTCTTTTCATGGTTTTGATCATACTCCTTTGTTCTTGTAAAAAGTAGTATTTGGATAATCCAAATATTATTAATGCTATTTATTGGCATTTAGATTTGTAGAATCTCAAACTATTAACATACCTGAATTAATTACAGTTTTATCAGAAAGAAACTTGTACAAGTCTTGATACTTCTGTAATAATACAGTAGGTACGATAGTGGTAAATGGAGTGGATTAGTGTAGGGAAGTACATTGCCTTGTCTTTTTTAGGTTTCAAGATGATGGAACAAATATGTAGGCCCAGATACTTTATTTACATTGTGTTTTACAACCTGCAGCATAACTAAAATGATAGTATAATTCTTGAAATTCAGAATACAGGGAAATATTTGGCAGATGGATGAATAAGTAAGCTGAATTTTTTGTCTCTAATAGCTTAAATAAAAGAAAACTATCCTAAGTTGGTAAGTCAAGCAATGAAGTCATATTGATATTACTAAGATGTTGTTAATCACCAGAAACTGAAAAACACAGGTAGTTAAAAGAGGCTACCTATGAGCTAACTGGAAATGGCAATGGCATAATAGCTCATTATGTGCATATGTTGTTTTTATAATAAAATATTGATCAAATTAGAATAAGTAGATAACAGAATTTAGACCATTTTAAATTATAAAGTGTCTAGAAGTTATCATAAGAAGATATTTGGCAAAGCTTTTTGTAAATTAAATAAGGTAACAGAAATGATGGGTACGTGATAGATACACACCCACAAATTCTGTGGTGTAGAGTTTTTTCACAATTTATGGGACTCGTTTTGTCCAGAGCTGAGTTTTATTCTTTTATTGCAATCAGATTTGTCTCCTCACAGGCCATAGAGGAAGTCATACTGTTGTTAACTATTATGCCTTTGATGTATTTTTTTCTGAAACAATTGAAAGTTGATGTCCCATTTAACTAGAGCATTCTCCATATCAAATGCTCTCTTTCATTCAACCATGGGATAATTTTTAGAGAGACCATTATGCCCCAAGCATTATTCTAGGAGCTGATCATGGCCCCCATTTGTACAGTATACTCATGGTAACTAGGGATATATTGCCTTCAAAGAGTTTGCAGCCTATCAGTGAGGAGGCAACCTGAAGGGCAGAAGTAAGTGAAGATATTTTAACAACACAGAGAAGGCGTTTCCTAACCCAGCCAAACCAGGTCTGAGAGGCACCCCTGAGTAAGTGACTTTTTAGTTGCTACTGAAAGGCTAGAAATTAGTCATAAAAGCAGGTTGAAGAATTGGGTGTGACTTTCCAGGCAGAAGAAGTTGTAAGTACAAATCATGTAGGCATCAAACCCAGATGAGGTTTTGGAGTAGCATTAAGTATCCTTCGTGCATTAAGTAGTATTAAGTCTAGCATTTTCATGTGAGAGAGTGAGAGAGGATTAAGCCAGAACTGGAAATAGCTCAATCATGGCAAAGTTTACCCTGGAACTTTATCCTGGAGATGCTACTTCTTAAAATAGTAACTGGATCTCACAGTTCAGAGTAATTGCGCTCTACTCAAACTTTTCTTTGCCATATATTTAGGGGGAGGAGAAAATAGGGAGTTGCTTCTCAGTTGATAGGAAATTACAATCATGCAGGAAGAATTAGCTCTAGAGATCTGTTGTGCAGCATAATGCTTATAGTCACCAATATTGTATTATGTGCTTAAATATTTGTTTAGAGGGCAGATTTCATATTAAGTATTCTTATCACAGAAACAAACTAATTCACAAGGGACACAAGAAAATTTTTGAAGGTGATAGCTAAGTCTTTTACTTTGATTGTAGTGATGGTTTCACAGGTATATGCATATGTCCAAACATATACAATCAATATGTGCAGATTTTTGCATGTCAATTATGCCTCAGTAAAGCTGTTTTTTGTTTGTTTGTTTGTTTGTTTGTTTGTTTTAAGTAGCTAACTGTACCTAAACTGCCTATGCACACAATACGATTTATACTGATCACCTGGTTTCCTTCAGGGAGTCTGGAATTTTCATACATGCCAAGAATTGGTTGCCTGTATGATAAACCCCCAGTAAAAACTCTCAGCACTGAGTGTTGTACAAGCTTTCTAGGTTGGCAACATGTCGTATTTGTTGTCACAGCTTGATGCTGGGGGAAATTACCTGTGTTCTCTGCAACTCCCCTGGGAGAGGATCCTGGGAAGCTCGCACCTGCTTTCCTCTAGAATTTATCCATCTGCCTTTAATTTTGCTGATTTTGCTTTATATTCTTTCCTATCATATCATTAATCATAGTTGTAAGCACAACTTATGTTGAGTCCTGTGAGGCTTCCTAGAGAATCACTGAACCTTGGAGTGGGCTTGGGGACCTCAACACACATATTCATTTTTAGAAACTCCCTCCACTTCTGGCAACCTATTTTTCTGGTTTTATTCCTGCTGTTCTGTCTTCCTTATTTTTAAAAAATTTTATTTATTTATAGTTTTTTTCTTAAATTTTTTTTATTTTTTTATTTTTTTTATTTTTTCAACTTTTAGTTTGGAACCAGGGGGCACATATGTGGGTTTGTTACATGGGTATATTGTGTAATGCTGAGGTTTGAGATATGACTGAATCCATCATCCAGTTAGTAATCATAGTATCCAATAGGTAGTTTTTCATCCCTTGCCCACTTCCTCTCTTCATGCTCTAATAGTCCCCAGTGTCTATTCTTCATATTTTTGTGTCCATGTATTCCCAATGTTTAGCTCCCACTTATACGTGAGAACATACAGTATTTGGTTTTCTGTTTTTGTATTACTTCACTTAAGAAAATAGCCTCTAGCTGCATCCATAATGCTGTAGAGGACATGATTTCATTCTTTTTTTAATGGCTGCATAGTATTCCAACAGTCCTCAATAGCAACTGCAATAAAAACAAAAAAATAAGTTGGACCTAATTAACCTGAAGAGCTTCTGCACAGCAAGAGAAAACACCAAAGCAGTACACAGAAAACGTACATAACAGGAGAAAATATTCACAAACTATCCATCTGACAAAGGTCTAATATCTGGAATTTATAAGGAACTTAAATCAACAAGAAAAAAAGAAATAACTCCATTAAAAAATGGACAAAGGACATGAACAAACACTTCTAAAAAGAAGACATAAAATAGGCCAATAAACGTATGAAAAATGCTAATTATCACTAACCATCAGGAAATGCAAATCAAAACCACAATGAGATACCATCTCATACCAGTCAGAGTAGCTTCTGTTAAAGAGTAAAATAATAATAATAACAGTTGTTGGCAAGACTACGGAGAAAAGAGGAAATTTATACACTGTTGCTGGGAATATAAACTAGTCCAGCCACCGTGGAGAACCATTTGAAGATTTCTCAAAGAACTAAGAGTTGAACTACCACTCAACCCAGCATCGTGTTACTGGGTATATACCCAAAGGAAAATAAATTGTTCTACCAAAAGGACATATGCACTCGTGTGTTCGTCACAACACTATTCACAGTGTCAAAGATGTAAAGTCAACCCAGTTGCCAATCAACAGCGGATTGGATAAAGAAAATATGATACATATACACCATCTTAATTTATTTTTAGATGACTTTTTCTTTTCCCTCCTCCAAGTGTTAATGTACTGTGGATGTTCTGCTCCACTCACTCTATGGTCTCTCTTGGTGATACTTCATTCTTCATTGATGGCAATGATTTCCAAAATTTTCACTTTTCTCTAGTTCTATATTCTGAGTTCCAGATTATTACATTCAATTTTCAAAACACATGTCCAGTTCGGTGGGTCATAGATTTCCCAAATATAGAAATTAAGATACCATGCCATTGTTTCCTTCTTACAAATCTTTCCTCCCAAGGCTTTCCCACTTTAGTAGTGGTACCACTTCCCACACCCAAACAATCTGCAAGTTTTACTGTTTCTAAGTCTAAACACATTTTGAGTTCACCTACTTCTCTTCACTGCATGAGCACTACTCATTTCAAGGCACAGTCAAGACCTTAGCATACTTGTGTCCTTCCATTTCTAGTCTTGATCCATAGTCTGGTTGTGTACTGAATTTTGTTTCCTTCAAATGTGTGTGTATGTTGAAGCCCTAATCCTCAGTATGACTGTATTTGGAGATAGTGCCTTTAGGACGTAGTTATGGTTAATGGGATCATAAGGATGAACCTCACCTTGATAAGAATGAAATCTGATTTTGCTATCTTAGAGAACGCCAATCAGGTACTTTTTGCTAGTCCCTGTGATAGCTCCTGAAGATACCATGGTATCATCTTATAAGAAGAGAAAGAGGCACTGGAGACACCTCTCTCTCTCTCTCTCTCTCTCTCTCTCCCTCTGTGTGTGTTTCTCTCTCTCCTCACCCTACCCCACTCGTTGTATGCACAACAAAAGGCCTTGTGAGAACACAGTGAGAAGGTATCTACCTGCAAGCCAGGAACAGGGTCCTCACCAGAACCCAATGTTTTAGTTCATTGGCCACTACTTTCTGTTTAAATTTTCAATGGTTTCTTCTTGCTGTTCAGATAAAATCCAAACTCATTGATATTGTCTAAAAAGTCCCTGTCTAACCTGGTAAACCTTTAACTTCACCTTGAACCACTCTCTGTTTCCCCCTCCATCTATATCACAGTAGCTGTATTTATTTCCTTAAACATCTCAAGATATTTTTCGCTTTTGGGTCTTCAAAGAGGTGTCCTTTTGCCTATAATCTTCTTCACAAGGCTTCTATCTTCTCACCCTTCATTTATCATCATAAATTATATTTCCCTACAGAAACCATTCACACCAGCTTATGTACATGAGTTAATTTCCATTATCTTCTATCGTTATATGAAAGTAGTTTCCTTTATTGTACCAATAAGTCATATGACATATTTGTTTCTTTGCTTGTTTATTGTTCATTTCCCCACGTTCTATATAAATTTCACAGTTAGGAAGTGTGTCTAGTTTTTTCTCTAATCTAAAGCTAATTCCTGCCTCAATGCCTGTCATGTAATAGAAGCTTAATAAGTACTTGTTAAATAAGCAGATGGATATGTGGGTGGTTGGATACACAGCTATCTCAAAGAAACTTCAAACACAAAATCCAAATTCCTTAAAACAATTTACAAGGCCTTCCACAATCTGGCTCCTGGTAACCATATGACTTGCTGAGTGAGAAAACCTTGAAGTTGGAATATGATTCTCCTAATAGAACACTGATCTGATCCTAGACATCAACTGTTTTAATATTTTTAGTACCTACTTGTTATAGTTACTAGCTAGCTCCATCTTCCCCCAATGTCCTCTTGCTACATCAATAATGCAAACTATAATGGACATATTGTGGTTCCACCAGGGTCAGTGCTCCCCTTCTCTTCTTGTTCTTCACACACACTTTTCTTGCTCTGTAAAACACTCTCTAGAGCCACTTTTACTTGGCTGGTGTTAGTTGTCCCTACAGTCTTGGCTTAAACATCAATTTTGAAAGGAAAGTCTTCTCTTCCCCTAGATTGGTCAGGCTTCCTGCTACAACTTAACCTAGTTCCCTAAGCTTCCTCCTCATTAGTGTCTCCTCATATTGTCATTATTACTTGCCTGTCTTCCTTCCCGTTAGACTAGCAGTTCTATGAGATTGTGGACTATCATTTGTGTTCCATGGTATCTTCAGAAGCTATCACAGTGACTAGCAATCAATAAATAAATAAGCCTGGTAGGATTAAATTGGTGTTCTCTAAGGTAGCAAAGATCAGATTTCAACTCCAGGGCTTTTTGGCCAAGCATCTCTGAACTGATGATTAATATGAAGACTCTACTTACCAAATCAACTTCAGATCTGACATGTTTTCAAAACGGGCCTTTAAAACAACATGTCACAATGTTCTGTGACAGAAGCAGGCTTGGTATCAAGGTATTTGATTTTCTATGCTTCACAGAGCCCCTCCGTAAACCTAAGAATGCTTAAATGAGTACAAAATATGATAATCCCCATTTTGCTAAGTCTTTAATTTCTTGGCTTCTTTAATATGATTTAAATAAGCCTTGTGCTTTCTTAAGAAATCAGGCTTATGCATGCTCTGGAGTTTTACGTGGCATCGTAATGTTAAATAAGACTGGTTGTTACCCCTGTCCAAGAAGCAGCATTTTAGTAGTAAACCAAAGATAGCACTGAGGCTGGCTAGCAGAGAGCAACAGTCAGTATTACAAGCAAAGAGGCAGAGACCTTCGTTCCTGGGTATTTATGAACTAGCATAGCCATCAGATGATGAATTGGAGGAGTTGACCAAGTTGTGTGCATTAGACTATTTCCTGACCTGAGGTGTATTCTAAAACCTTTGAAGCTAAAACATTCCTCAACCTCTATCCCGGCTCTATCTTCCCCAACTTCCTTTCTCTCTACCTCTCCTGTGTGTCTTGGGGCTCCCTTCCATGGCATATATACATCCTTTATTCCCCTCTAGCAACTCTGCCTTCATTTTCTGGCTAAATTCACTCATCTAATCTCTGTTTTTAAGCCTCAAAATCTTAGGGGTGGTTGAGCCATATTTGTACTCTAACTAGAAGAGTGTTTTAGCTGGAAGTGTGTAAGTGCTCCCTTTTCCCCACAACCTTGTCAGCATCTATTATTTATCTTCATAATAGGTCAAAGGTTGCAAGGGAGAACGCCACCACTTAAAGCAACTTAAACACACTTGGGAGCATTTATTGGTTTAGGAAGCGAGAAACGATACCCAGGCTAAGATAGAGATGCAAGAATGAAGGCCTCATTTCACAGGCTAACATGGAAATTCAAATCCTATTCTTGTTCTTCTTTATATTTTTCTTTTATATATTTTAAAATAGATTTTTATTATTGTCATTATACTTTAAGTTCTAGGGTACATGTGCACAATGTGCAGGTTTGTTACATATGTATACATGTGGCATGTCGGTGGGCTGCACCCATTAACTCATCATTTACATTAGGTATATCTCCTAGTGCTATCCCTCCCCTCTCCCCCAACCCCATGACAGGCCCTGGTGCGTGATGTACCACACCCTGTGTCCAAGTGTTCTCATTGTTCAATTCCCACCTATGAATGAGAACATGCTGTGTTTGGTTTTCTGTTCTTGAAATAGTTTGCTCAGAATGATGGTTTCCAGCTTCATCCATGTCCCTACAAATCACATGAACTCATCCTTTTTTATGGCTGCATAGTATTTCTTCGTGTCTATGTGCCACATTTTCTTAATCCAGTCTATCATTGGTGGACATCTGGGTGGTTCCAAGTCTTTGCTATTGTGAATAGTGCTGCAATAAACATACGTGTGCATGTGTCTTTATAGCAGCACGATTTATAATCCCTTGGGTATATACCCAGTAATGGGATGGCTGGGTCAAATGGTATTTCTAGTTCTAGATCCTCAAGGAACTGCCACACTGTCTTCCACAATGGTTGAACCAGTTTACAGTCCCACTGACAGTGTAAAAGTTTTCCTATTTCTCCACATCCTCTCCAGCACCTGTTGTTTCCTGACTTTTTAATGATTGCCATTCTAACTGGTGTGAGATGGTATCTCATTGTGGTTTTGATTTACACTTCTCTGATGGCTAGTGATGATGAGCATTTTTTCATGTGTCTGTTCGCTGCATAAATGTCTTCTTTTGAGAAGTGGCTGTTCATATCCTTTGCCCACTTTTTGATGGGGTTGTTTGATTTTTTCTTGCAAATTTGTTTAAGTTCTTTGGAACAATGAGAACACTCAGACACAGGATGGGGAACCTCACACACCGGGGACTGTCATGGGGTCAGGAGAGGGGGCAGGAATAGCATTAGGAGATATACCTAATATAAATGATGAGTTAATGGGTGCAGCAACCAACATGGCACATGTATATATATATGTAACAAACCTGCACGTTGTGCACATGTAACCTAGAATTTAAAGTATAATAATAATAAATAAAATAAAATAAAATAGATTTTGAAGATGTATGTCCTTCAACAGCTTGGCAGACACCTTAACAGCTCAAGATTGATACCACCGGTTTAGCAATCCCAGTAAAAAGATGATGTCATTCTTTCAACATCTGCATAGCAAAAGACAAACAACAAAAAAACACTAGTTAAAAAATTATGAACTTGTAAACCAAAAAGTGCCTGAGACTGATCTCAGTTAATTAAGAAATTTATTTTGCCAGGTTTGAGAACATGCCTGGGAAAAAGAAACACAAATTATTGTAGGATCTGTGGCCTGTGCTTTTTTCAAAATAAGGTTTTAAGGACTTCAATATTTATTTATTTACGTACTCATTTCTTTTCTTTTAACTTTTATTTTAGGTTCAGGAACAGATGTGCAGATTTGTTATGGAGATTTGATGTATATACAGATGATTTCATCACACAGGTACCAAGCATGGTACCCCATAGGTATTTTTTCTGATCCTCTCCCTCTTCCCACACTCCACCCTCAAGTAGTACCCAGTGTCTCTTGGTACCCTTTTTGTTTTCATGTGTTCTCATTATTTAGCTCTCACTTATAAGTGAGAACAGGCACTATTTGATTTTCTTTTCCTGAATTAGTTTGCTAAGGATAATGATCTCCAGTTCCATTCATGTTCCTGCAAAGGACATGATCTCATTTGTTCTTACTGCTGCATAGTATTCCAAGGTGCATATGTATCACATTTTCTATCCAGTTTACAATTGATGGGCATTTCAGTTGAATCCATATCTTTGCCATTGTGATTAGTGCTACAGTGAACAAATGCATGTCTGTGTCTTTGTGGTAGAACAATTTGTATTCCTTTGGTTATATACCCAGTTATGGCTTTGCTGGGTTGAATGGTAGTTCTGTGTAAAGTTCTTTCAAAAATACTCCAACTACTTTTCACATCGGCTTAACTAATTTCCATTGCCACCAGCAGTGTATAAGTATTCCTTTTTCTCCACAACCTTGCCAACATCTGTTATTCTTTGACTTTTAATAATGGCCATTCTGATTGGTGCATGATGGTGTCTCACTGTGGTTTTGATTTGCACTTCTCTAATGATTAGCAATGCTGATAATTTTTTCATATACTTTTGGCCACATGTATGTTTTCTTTTGAAAAGTGTCTGTTCATGATTGACTTCAATATTTAAAGGGAAAGATTGGACAGGAGAGGAAGAAGGAAAGAAAAAAAGGGAGAGGATAGGCAATAAGAAATCCACATTTTACAGGTGAAAAGGGAGTAGTGGGGAACAAGTCAATTATGTATCTGTCGTATGCTCAGTAAATCTACATTTTACGTAAGATAAAGTAAGCATATGACATTATAGCTATCTGGGAACAAAAGAAAGACAGGTTTTTGTTTTGTTTCTGCTTTTGTGTTTTGCATGACTCAGTTCCAAAGCTTAACTTTTCTCTTTGGCATACTGAGTTTGGGGGTCCCAAGATTTTATTTTCCTTTCAAAGCTGAAAGACAACAAACAAAAAAGGTAATGTCTACCTCTTGGACCAATCACTTTCGTTCAGCGAGAGTGATATAATAATTACCCAGAATTGGAGTAGGTGGTCATTCCTATAGCCTGAGGGAAGTAGATTAAGTAAGTAGTGGTCTCTGGAGGAGCCAGGGAGATCAACAATGGTTATACCTGCAGATGTACTCTACGTATAGTGAGATAGCAAAGAACTTGTGTTCAGACTTAACCAATAACTAGCAGAAAGGCTTACCTATCCTGTGTCTCAGGATATTCATTTTCTTTCCCACCTAATAGATGTATTGTGATAATCAAATATAATGAGATAACAGAGAAATGATTTGAAATCTTTTAGAATGCTGTACATAATTAGGGTGTTGATTTTTTCCAAGTTTTGTTTGTTGATGTTTAGCTTTTGATTGTTGTAGTTTTTCTTTACCAAGATAAAGACTGGCTAAGATGACTTCTGGGATCATTTTACATCTGAGAAATTTGAGTTTTAAAATAGGAAAATTTCTGCTGTGCTGTAACAGAAAGTTGCATCATAGATGTCAGTAAGCCCCAGCAGTTCTGTAGAAGTATCACTCTTTGCGTGTCCCAGGAGAGGGCTGCAGATCTTGCCACATGCCCCTGACTAGATAGTCTATTGCATGGTGTCTTCTTTCTTTGTTTAAGTCATCCTGTCTTGAGTTTAAAAGGTTCTCTGTATCCTGGAGTCCTTAGTGTAATTATAATAACCCAATGGGTTCATCTTGCCTGCTGCACAGAAAAGTCAATGCACTGAGAACAGAAGGTTTTTGCATAAAGAAAAGAGGTTAATTAACACAGGGCTAGCAAAGAAAGAGGCAGAGTTTATTACTTTGTAGAGTAATAAACAAGTCAGCCTCTCTGAGAACTCAGAGACTAAGGATTTTAGGGATGATTTAGTGGGCATGGGATTAGGGAATGGGTGCTGCTAATTGGTTGTAGATAAAATCCCAGGGGTCTGGAAAATGTCCTTGTGCTCTTAGTCTGCCTCTGGGTGGCTGGGTGGGGTCATAGGACCTATTGAGTCATGCATCATGAGTATAGGTGGAGTCAGCCAGTCCCCAGAATACAAAAGTCTGAAAAACATCTCAAAAGACCAATCTTATGTTCTACAATAGTGATGTTATCTATAGAACCAATTGGAGAAGTCACAAATCTTGTAACCTTCAGCAGAGTGAATGATTATAGAAGGGCAAACTATGTTTTCATTTTAGCAGAATTCAGGTTCTTCTCATAATCCTAATCTTGTAGTGGTTACTGTCCCTGAACAAGAAGGGGTCAGTTTTAGAGCATGATTATTATCCTTTCTTCAAAGTTAAACTATAAACTAAATTCCTTCCATGGTTAGCTGGACCTATGCCCAGGAATGAGAAAGGACAGCCAGTCTATGAGGCTTGAAGCAAGATGGGGTCAGCCATACTAGACTTCTCTCACTGTTTCTGCAAGGGCGGTTTTGTAATCCAAAAGCAGACTAGGAATACCACTCATTATTCCTCAGTTCCTTCTAAAGCAAGTGAGCTAAGACACCTACAGATACCAGGTAACTAAAGCTGAAATCTGACGGTCATAGCAGCCAGATGTCAGAAAACGAAAGAGGTTGAAAGAACTTATTCCAGAAGTTATCTTCCTGCTCCTGTGCACTGCTTATTTTTACACAATGATCTTTTGCTTTGGTCCCAACTCATTTATCCACTCATCTATCTGCATTTGTTTGGTTCTTTAAGATTTGCAAGCAAGAGGCATAAAATGTTTCATTTGGTAAAACTGCTTTTTCAAAGATACTGAAAAATGTAGAGAGACAAAGCACTTCAATGTTTCATGTAGTTAATGTTTTAGGCTTCTAATACTTCCAACATATACGGTAGGTCTCATGGGAAACTGGAAAAATGCCTCAGGATTCTTCAAGGGTCACACTATATGTATACTTATTGCCTTCACTTTTTAGGTAGGAATTCATTTCCAGAAGAGTGGAACTGACAGGATGTTTAATCACCATGTAAATGCCAAGCAACCCTAATGGGCGAAATTTTACCCCAAGTTATTTTTGGGGCAATTGGACTCCTATATGCTTTTAGAGAACCTTTTTTCTTCAAGTGCTAATCTCTGACCTAGTGAGTTAACAAAGAGAAAAGTTTGATATTACTCAATATATGAGTCACGGTTATTTCTGCAACTTCTTTCCTACAACAGAAGATGCCTTTATGACAGGAACACATGGCTTCGTTACCCAATGTGTTACCCCGTGTTTTCACTGCCATAAAGAATTGCCTGAGACTGGGAGTTTATGAAGAAAAGAGGTTTAATTGACAGTTCCACAGCCTTAACAGGAAGCATGACTGAGAGGCCTCAGGAAACATACAATCAGGTCAGGAGGTGAAAAGGAAGCAAGCACATTCTTCACAAGATGGCAGGAGGGGTAGGGGAAGAACCACACTTTTAAACCATCAGATCTCCTGAGAACTTACTCACTATCACAAAACTGCATGGGGAAAATCTGCTCCCATGATCTAATCACCTCCCACCAGGTCTCCCCTCTGATATGCGGGTATTACAATTCTATTTGAAATTTAGGTTGGCACACAGAGCCAAATCATATCATTCCACCCCGGTCCCAGACCCTCCCAAATCTCATGTGCTTTTCACATTGCAAAATTCAGTTATTCCTTCTCAACTGTCCCCCAAAGTTTTAACACATTCCAGCATTAACTCAAAAGTTCAAGTCCAAAGTCTCTTCTGAGTCAAGGCATATCCCTTTTACCTATGAGCCTGTAAAATCAAAAAAAAATTAATTACTTCCAAGTTGAGTACAGGGATTGAGAAGACATGGGAAGTACAGGGGTTGGGCAAGTGCTCCCCCTTGCAAATGGGAGAAATTGGCCAAAACAAAGGGGCCACAGGTCCCATGCAAGTCCAAAACCTAGCAGAGAAGTTATTAAATCTTAGAGCTCCAAAATAATTTTCTTTGGCTCCATATCTCACATCCAAGACATGCTGATGCAAAGGGTGGGCTCCCAGTGCCTTGGGCGGAAGCTCAACCCCTGTGGCTCTGCAGAGTACAGCCCCATTGGCTGTTTTCATGCACTGTTGCTGAGTGCCTGAAGCTTCTCAGGGTGAGCAGTGCAAGCTGTCAGTGGATCGACAATTTTGGAATCTAGAGAACAGTGACCTTCTTCTCACAGCCCCAGTAGGTAGTGCTCCAGTGGGAACTCTGCGTGGGGGCTCCAGCCCCAAATTCCCCTTTGGCATTGCCCTAGCAGAGGTTCTGCCCCTGCAGCAGGTTTCTGCCTGGACATCCAGACATTTCTATACATCCTCTGAAATCTAGGTGGAGGTTTCCAAACTCTTCCTTGTGCACACCCACAGGCCCAATACAACATGGAAGCTACCAAGGGTTGGGGCTTACACCTCTGAAGCAATGGCCCAAGCTGTACCTTGGCTCCTTTTAGCCATGGTTGGTGCTTGAGTTGCTGAGATGCTGGATGCCATGTCCTGAGGCTACACAGAGCAGCAGGGCCCTGGGCCTGGCCTATGAAACTATTTTCCCTCCTAGGCCTCCAGGCCTGCGATGGAAGGGGCTACTGTGAAGATCTCTGAAATGCCTTGGAGACATTTTTTCCATTGTCTTGACTGTTAACATTTGGCTCCTCATTACTTATACAAATTTCTGCAGCCAGTGGCTTGAATTTCTCTCTAGAAAAATGAGTTTTTCTTTTCTGATCAGGATGGAAATTTTCCAAAGTTTCACGTTCTGCTTCCCTTTTTAATATAAATTCCAAATTCTGACCATCTCTTGTGAACACATATGACTGTATGTTGTTAGTAACAGCCAGGTCATATCTTGAATGCTTTGCTGCTCAGAAATTTCTTCCACCAGACAGCCTAAATCATGTCTCTTAAGTTCTGTAGGGCAGGGGCAAAATGCTGCTAGTTTCTTTGCTAAAGCATAGCAAGAGTGACCTTTACTCCAACTCCCAATAGGTTCCTCATCTCTGTCTGAGACCACTTCAGCCTGAATTTTGTGGTCCATATTGCTATCAGCATTTTGGTTAAAACCGTTCAACAAGTCTCTAGGAAGTTCCAAACTCTCCCACATCTTCCTGTCTTCTGAGCCCTCCAAATGGATTCAACCTCTGCCTGTTACCCAGTTCCAAAGTCATTTCCACATTTTCAGGTATCTTTATAGCACTGCCCACACTCCCAGTACCAATGTTCTGTATTAGTGTGTTTTCACACTGTTGTAAAGAACTACCTGAGGCTGGGTAATTTATGAAGAAAAGAGGTTTAATTGACTCAGTTCTGCATGCTTAACAGGTGGTATGACTGGAAGGCCTCAAGAAACTTACAATCATGGTGGATGGCAAAGGGTAAGCAAACACCTTCTTCACAAAGTATCAGGAGAGAGAGTGTGTAAGGGAGGAGACGTGCCACACTTTTAAACCATCAGATTTCATGAGAACTCACTCATTGTCATGAAAACAGCATGGTAGAAATCCACCCCCAGGAGCCAATCATCTCCCACCCAGACCCTCTCCTGACATGTGGGGATTACAATTCCACATGAGATTTGGGTGGGCTCACAGAGCCAAACCATATCTCCCAGTAAATATCCTTTCTGGGTTCAGAAATCCAGACCTAATTTCAAAGGGAATAGACCCTAGAATTTATGCATGCTGTTCATTTACTCATTGATTTACTTATTCACTCATTGAGTAGATATCACTTAAAGATGTCAGGTACTTATTTATACTGTGGCAAATAAAAGATAAATACACTAAGGTCCTCATAACCAGAGAAACCTACAACCTCATAGAAAAGACAGTTATGCAAATTGTCCTTGTAATTTTGCTAAGCATGCAAGTCACAGATGTATGAATAAAATGTTATGGAAATGCACAGAGAGAAATAAGTTGAACTCCCTGGAGGTGTCTGTGGGTGTTGGAATACTCTAGTTATCTATCTCCTGTAAGACTGCAAAAAGAGGAAGTAAAAAACTATTTGAAACTGTTGACTCAAAACTAAATCTTGAAATAATGAGGACAAAATTGTCTACAGTTTTAGATGAGTCTAGCAAGAGTGTATCCTGATATGTAATGATTAGAATGCTATTTATTTTATATCTAAGCTGAGAAATTTTGAGAGACAAAGGAAACTTCAAAATTACCCAGCAATAGCAAGCATTGGGCTGTCTTCCCCCAGGTGCAGATTTGAGGACAAGAATTTGAGTACAAGCCATTTATTTGGGAGACTATCCCAGGAAGCACAAGCATGAGAGTGGGGAACTAAGGCAAGAAAAGGAGAGAACACAATAATTGTTATGTATCAAGTCAGTTACCACCGTGGGTAACAGGGACTCAATCCTGCTGAAAAACTGTGAAAATTGATCTAGAACATAACCCAGATGTATCCCCAAGGAGATAAGAAACTGGGCTATTTATCCCTCAACTTCCATCTTTTATCATCTAAGGGCCACACTCAAGAGCATAAACAACTACACAATTCTGGCCTGCCATTCTTTCGAGCCTAGAGGAAGCCTTATAGAGAGAGTCACAAGTGCTTATGTTGGGATGTCTTAGACATAGACTTGAATGTGAACACCCGATGCGTCATAGGTGGAAACCAACAACATCTGCTATAAGGTGTTTCCTAAGATGGTCCCAGGGAAACTAGGCCATATGCTCTTCCTACTAATTGCCCCATGTATTAGGGCGTCTCCTCTTGAGTTGAGTATAAATCTGAATAGTTCAAAACTGTTAAATTTTTAGGGAGGAATAGGAAAGCTTCTACTGTTAAACTTCTACAAAGATCTTCTCCTACTATATTACTCATACTATTCCACATCTATATAAAAGCTCACTGAATTGCTATGTTCCTCCATTCAATTACATTTGCTCCATCTGTACTTGCTTGTGAAAACTCTCTAATTACCAAGCACACATTTAATTAAGCACCTTTTTAGTCAGTTAGCATGAAGTTGTGAAAGTCGTAAGAGTGAGAGTCAGTCATATGAGACGAATAGCCAAAACCATAATAGATCCACCTGTTCAAAATTGGCAGAATAAAATAAATTTGTAGAACTTTAAATATTCTGTGGACTATATTCTACTTTACTGTTTTGAAAAATGGCTTTCGAGTCATCATTAATGCTCTCAGTAATTAATGAACACCAGATGGAATATGAAACAAACACTGCCACATCCATCAGGAGGTGTTTCCTAAGAGGCAGAGCATGAAAAGTTTTACCTCCCCTAGTCTTGGTTCAAAGAAGGAAAGAAGGTCCTTAGATACATTTTTACATATTTTGGAGGAAAACTGGATCACACCTTGACTTCTATTATACCCAGATATGAAACATAACACTTTCCTTACACCATCTATTTCTAATGAAATATTCTATAACTTTATGTCAAATATCTTCAAGCAGTTTTTCTTCTCTCTCACTGGGTAGAAGGCATAATTTTGAGAATCTATAAAATGGGTAAGAAAAATTATGTATGTAGTTAAATTATGAAAATAAGTGAATTGGTAGTTACTCCATTGCACTCTGCTTGGCAGGCTAAGTATAAATCTGCAATTAAAGAATATCATCAATCTTAGGACTTCCAAATAGTAAAAACAACGAATGTTCTGAGGTTCCCTATGCTCCTGAAAGACAGGGAACAAGGGCAAAACACAAGGAACTTTCACAGCGGGCTTATGGAAGATGAGATCATGTGGAATCAGGCAGTAAATTGAGATGCAATGGCTGTGTTCTGGGATGCAAAAGTGAGAAGATGATCTGTTCTTTGGACTTTTCTAAAACTTTCCTTGTAACTAAAATGTTGGGAAGTCACGAAGAGAATGCAATAAACTCTTTAGTTCTAGCAATTGAAATTGTGGTGGTAGAATAGTTTCAAGAGAAATTTAGGTGGAAAAGACTCATTCGGAGAGGAAACAAGGCAAGACTGGCTGTAATCTAGAGAAGTTCTTCTAAGAAGTGAGTAAGACACAATTGTGTAAGATAGCACAGTTGATCTGTCCATACTCTAGGTCCTAAGTTTGCTTCTTATATAAACTGGGAACAAAGTTGGAAATAGGAGTTCTGCAATGTTCTGAACTGAATGTTTACGTGCCCCCACCCAAATTCATGTTTTGAAATCCTACCCCACAATCCACAATGTGATGATTGTAAAAGATAGTGTCTTTGGGAGCTAAGTCATGAGGATAACTGCTCATGAATAGGATTAATACCCTTATAAAAGAGAGCCTAGAGAACTCTCTTGTCTCATTCACTATGAAAGGATACAGCAAGAAGTTGGTCATTTATGAGTCAGGAAGTGGGCCTCCATCAGACAGTGAATCTGCTGGCACTTTGATCTTAGACTTTCTAGCCTTCAGAACTGTGAGAAATAAGTGTTTGTTGCTTAACCCATCTAGTCTATGGTATTCTTTAAAGCAGTCCAAACTGACTAAAGCATACAAGTGAAAAATAAACAACGTTTTACCCTTTGAACCAAAAGATATACTGAGCTATCTCCTTACTTGGCTTTACCATGCTCCCTCTCATATCTGGGCCCTGTTGTGTATTCCCCATTAATTGAATTACTGTTACCTGTTACATTTGCTATTTTATCCATCTACTCAATGCCTACCTCAAAGGCCCAACCCAAGTCTAACCCTCTCCAAGGAAATTTATCATTTGAGTCTGCCTTACTCTCTCTTGCTATTCTGAAACGTTTTGACACTTGTGATCCGTTCCACTAAATTCATTACTAAAATGTAGTCTGTTCTGTAGTGCATGCTATTATTTCACAGGGACAGCCTTATCTCCGCAGTAGGATTGCAGTTTCCTCCAGTCATGACTGTGATTTACACTTCTGTACTATACTCATAATATTAAACCTAGAATAACAAGAATTCACAGAATGTTTGAGCTGAAACAGAGATTTGATTTAAAGTCCAGTATCTAGGGATGAGGCAACTGACACCCAGGAAAAACAAACAAACAAACAAAAAAACTTTTCTAGTGTTTTTCAAAGAGTTAATTACAGTGTCAAAACTGGGGTATAAAATTTCTGACCCAGCCAGGCACGGTGGCTCACACCTGTAATCCCAGCACTTTGGGAGGCCAAGGCGGGTGATTCATGAGGTCAGGAGATCAACACCGTCCTGGCTAACATGGTGAAAACCCATCTCTACAAAACATACAAAAAATTAGCCGGGCACGGTGGTGGGTGTCTGTAGTCCAAGCTACTCGGGAGGCTGAGGCAGGAGAATGGCTTGAACCCAGGAGATGGAGCTTGCAGTGAGCCAAGATTGCACCATTGCACTCCATTCTGGGCAACAGAGGGAGACTCCGTCTCAAAAAAAAAAAAAAGAAAAAAAAATTCTGACCCAAAACTAATGTTTTTTCTCTCATACCATATAGCCTCCAAGATGTGATATATAATGATACAAATTTAATCACTTTGAATTTCTTGAATGTTTAGGGGCATTCCTCAAAACAAAAGAATTGGAACTTACTACATTTTCTAGAAGGTAAGCCATCTTTACTTATTTATTTATTTTTATCATATATAATAAAATTTATTTTCTTTTTTGTGTGTATGTTTTCTTTTTTTAAATTATTATTATACTTTAAGTTCTAGGGTACATGTGCATAATGTGCAGGTTTGTTACATATGTATACTTGTGCCATGTTGCTGTGCTGCACCCATCAACTCGTCAGCACCCATCAACTCGTCGTTTACATCAGGTATAACTCCCAATGCAATCCCTCCCCCGGTAAGCCATCTTTAAAGAGCAAACTAAAAGGTTTCACTCAAAAGAACATTTAACCTGTTTTAGTCTAAGCAGAGGTCTTTGGTTTTTCTAATGAATGCCTCTGCTTTTGGTTCTTTCTAATAATCAGCAAGAAGGAGGGCATTGATACCATTTAAAGTACATCACTCTACCTGATTGCAGGACCATCTTTCTGTCTTCTCTAGTAGTTAGGAAGCATATAAATTTGGTTCCAAGTGACAGGTGAAAAAGATCTAGCTACAACTTGAGACTTCATCAAAAACCTGCCTATTCCTTCCAGCTATAGATCACTCAGCATTATCCCAGCAGCATATAAACTTTCTTCCAAGGAAAAAGGAACACACAGTAAGAAAAGAAAGGGAAAGAGCAGAGAAAAAAACTCAAAGAATTGAAAGCAATAGATAAGTCCTCCTTTTGCAAAGCCTATATTGCCTGACCCCCACCTCAAACCTCACCCACACATAAATGACAAATGCCAGTATGCAGACTTAGGTGTGAGATGCTGAAAATGCACAACCATTGGATTCCTTAAAACCTGACAACACAGATTAGCCTAAGGAGTCTTATACAGAGAGTGCAAATTGAGCATAGAGAAAGAAGCTTCTTGAATGTATCAAGGATGAGGACTTGGGCATGCATTCTCTAAAATTCATATCAGTATAAATTTTTTGAACCCTAAAAAAAAAAAAAAAAAAAAAAAAAGCAGAGCTTTAATCTTAAGAGAAAAGAGTTGACCATCCAATTACCCCTAGGTTTACAGACTTAAAGGCTAGCTAATCAACTCCTCGATTTTTAAGTTTGTTTCAGACCAGCATTTTTATTCTTTCTGCGAGGCTAGAAAGCTATCTGAACTGCCTTAAAATACTGTCTTGTATCTTTTTCTTTTCAAATGAACTCACAAAGTTGAATTTCTGAAATGTATCTATTTGTAAAATATCAGTTCATATCAGCGAGAAAATGCTAGGTTTTATGGTTTGGATATCTCAGGAAAAAATTAACGTGTTATCTGACAACTGAAAAAAGGAAACAATTTTTGCTTTTGACTCGTCGAAGACCACTCCTCCAAAACTCATGATTTTCTTATTATACTAAACCAAAGTTATTTCTAGAACCAAAGCAAATAAATATGTCTTTACATGGTGCTGATTAATTATATGACAATTTGCTACTAAAATATAAGCATCTGTATATATTTAGAAATTGTTTTTTAGAAGTTCACTGAAGTTGTGCTGGACCCCTATTGACTCTTCAATAGGAATGACACCATGTTCAAAGAGGCAGAAGAGACATAGAACCAGCAAACAAGACATAGAGTTTATTGAGGAGACTTATACTACAGTGTAGCCCAGTGGTAATGGGCTGGATAGCAGAACCACTACCGTTTGTAAAAAACACACAGTTGATACAGCATTTTCTCTTAGCACCCTCCCCCCTAGCACCCTCCACCTGGCAACCTTCACTTAACCCAAAACAAAAGGCCTTGATCCACTGTAAGGCCCACATGATGGGCCAGGGGTTCAGATGTTCCTCATCAATAAGGAATAAATCTCCAAGTTGTCTGCTTCCAGGTTCCTTAGCTTGGACCTCTGAACACACAATCTTCTTAGATGATGGGGTCTTTATATTATTGATGTCAGGTGAGTCTGCCTGGAACTGGGTAACAGGAAGAGATTGGAAGAGTTTGGAGGACTCAGAATAAGACAGAAAGATGTGGGAAAGTTTGGAACTTCCTAAAGACTTGTTGAATGATTTTGATTAAAAAACAGTCCGGGCTAAGGTAGTCTTCAATGAGATGAGGAACTTATTGGGAACTGGAGCAAAGGTGATTCTTGCTATGCTTTAGCAAAGGGACTGGCAGTATTTTGTCCCTGCCCTAGAGAACTGTGGAACTTTGAACTTGAGAGAGATGACTTAGTGCATCTGATAGAGGAAATTTCTAAGCAGCAAAGCATTCAAGAAGTGACTTGAGTGCTCTTAAAAGCATTCAGCTTTATTCATTCACAAAGATAAGGCTTGGATTTGGAACTCATATTTGAAAGGGAAGCAGAGCATAAAAATTTGGAAAATTTGCAGCCTGAACATGTGATAGAAAAGAAAAACCCATTTCTGAGGAAAAATTCAAGCTGGCTGCAGAAATTTGCATAAGTAATCAGGAGCCAAATGTTAATTGCCAAGACAATGAAAAAATGTCTCCAGGGCATGTCAGAGACCTTCATGGCAGCCCCTCCCATGACAAGCTGGGAGGCCTACGAGGAAAAAATGGTCTTGTGGGTCATGCCCTGGGTCTTGCTGCTATGTGCAGTCTCAGGACTTGGTGCTCTGCATCCCAGCTGTGGCTAAAAGGGACCACAGTAGGGCTCAGGCCATTGCTTCAGAGAGTGTAAGCCCCAAGCCTTGGCAGCTTACGTGTGGTGTTGGACTTGTGGGTGCACAGAAGTCAAGAATTGAGGTTTGGGAACCTCTGCCTAGATTGCAGAGGATGTATAGAAACACCTGGATGTCCAGACAGAAGTTTGCTGCAGGGGCAGAGCCCTCATGGAGAACCTCTGCTAGGACAGTCCAGAAGAGAAACATGGAGTTGGAGCCTCACACAGAGTCCCCACTGGGGCACTGCTCAGTGGAGCTGTGAGAAGAGGGTCACTGTCTTTCAGACCCCAGAATGATTAACAGACAGTTTGCATTGTGCACTTGGAAATGTCACAGACACTCAATGCCAGCCCATGAAAGCAGCCAGAAGAGGGGCTGTACCCTTCAAAGCCACAGCAGCAGAGCTGCCCAAGACCAAAGGAGCCCACCTCTTTCATCAGCATGACCTGGATGTGAGACATGTAGTCAAAGGAGGTCATTTTGGAACTTTACGATTTTTACTGCCCCACTGGATTTTGGACTTGCATGAGCCTTTAGCCCCTTTGTTTTGGTCAGTTTCTTCCATTTGGAATGGGTATATTTACCAAATGCCTATACCTCACTGTATCTAGGAACTAACTAACTCACTTTTGATTTTACAGGCTCATAGGCAGAAGGAACTTGCCTTGTTTCAGATGAGACTTTAGATTGTGGACTTTCAAATTAATGCTGAAATGAGTTAAGACTTTGGGGGACTGTTGGAAAGGCATGATTGGTTTTGAAACATGAGGATATGAGATTTGGGAGGGCCAGGAGCAGAATGATATGGTTTGGCTGTGTCCCCACCCAAATCTCATTTTGAATTGTAGCTCCTTAATACTCTTGTCATGGGTGGGACCTGGTGGGAGATAATTGAATCATGGGGGCTGGTTTTTCCCATGCTGTTCTTGTGATAGTGAATAAGTCTCCTGAGATCTGATGGTTTTATAAAAGGCAGTTACCCTGCACACACTGTCTTGCCTGCTGCAATGTAAGATGTGCCTTTGCTCCTCTTTTGCCTTCTGCCATAATTCTGAGGCCTCCCCAGCCGTGTGGAACTGTGAGTCCATTAAACCTCTTTTTCTTTATAAATTACCCAGTCTCAGATATTTCTTCATAGCAGTATGCAGATGGACTAATACAGAAATATATGTCCTATTAAAACTTTTAAAAACACAAGTACTTAATTTTCTTTGTTTAACCTTTCCATTTGCTCATAATGTTTAACATAATATTTATTTCAAGTCACCAAACTAATGACAAGATAAAGATGTGGACACACTTAGTTTGCTCAGTGTTTGTTGAGGTATGCTAGTGGTTCTAACATTATTATTAATGTATTTTTAAACCTGGACATAAAATTTTTAAATTCTCCTAGTATTTTGTAACATATAATCTAAAAAGAGAATGCCATATATATATATATATATATATATATATGTATATATATATATACACACACACACACACATATACCCGTGTGTGTGTAAAATTTTTTGCTGACTTCTAATACAATCCACAGTAAGTTACAGTTAAAATGTTTACTTTTCCAAGTTTTGAATGCTATTCTATATTTATAGCCAATGTGACTTAGTGTTGAAATTCAGAGCCAGGATTAGGATTAGGGTAAAGGGAGTGAGGTCCTGGGGCTCAAAATTTAGGAGGCATTTGCTCCCAGGGCTGACACTGCACTTGTGGGACCCTTGGAGCAAATGTCTCCTTAAATTTCCCAGCCTAGCAATGTCACTAGCAGCTTCAGCCCCAAGTTACAAATTGTGCTCTGTACTCTTTACCAATAAATGGCCTACTGCACTATCCTGAGTGTTACTGTGTCACCTACCCTGATATAGCCACTTTTCTTACCATCGATTTGTGTTCTAGTGAAGAATTCAGACCTATATACATCAGAATAAATGTGCATAAGGAAAAGGAGTGAATCAAAGAAACAAAAGAGATGATTATACCAGAAGCTAAAATGTCAACTTCATAGCAATTGAAATAAATTAAAAAGACCACATTAAAATACCAGAAAGTAATTGCGATTGGGGGAGGTGTTTTAAAATTAGCTAGGGTGTTATAAAATCTCTTGCCTCAGTTTATGGACCAGCAATCATTTGAAGTGTAGCTGGAAGAAACTGGATTACAGCATATTCTAACTTCAGGGGAATTGAAGAGAACAGAAAAAATACTGCCGGTTTGTGGATCTGGCAACCATCTCCTCAGAGACTGTGCTGTAAAATCCCAACATAGCCATGATTTGACTATCTCTGTAGCTCACCATTTTGTGAGCACCTACTTTGTTCCAGGTACCCATCATACTTTAATTTTCACAGCAACTTGTTTTAAAGAAATTACAGAGTATCAGAGTAATTAAGGTAATTGCAAATATCCATGCAATTTACAGTTTTCAGACCTGGATTTTATTCCAAGTTTATCTAATTCCAAAGCCTTCAGTATGAATCATTGCTTGTGTTTCATGATTGTGAAATGTAAGAACGACGTAATTATTGCAATTTTAAAAACCAGAATGATTAGCCTTACAATTTGGGTAATATTTAAGCATCTTACCCTAAGGTCAGATCATTGGGCTCTCTTTATTACATGTATTCCCATTCAATTTCCCAGTAGAAACAGTAAACTACACTGTGTTCTACACACACACACACACACACACACACACACACTCAAATAGAACCATGTTTTAATCTCAGTATGCAAAATTAAGGAAAATGATCTTTCCCAATATTTACTAGTTAGCCTAAGCTTGTAAATAATTATCATCCTTACAAACGTTTAGGAAAGTAAATATCCCAGTCCAACTAGTAATTATGATAATATTGCATGAGCTTAATATTAAAGTTTTTCATATTTTAGCATTATGAGACTTACTTATCAGTAAGTCAGCAATTGCTTTTTATGTTTTTGGAGAAAAGCTGCTATGTCTTTGTCTAAAGTAAGTAAAAAAAGTCTCCTTTATTAAGAAAACATGTGACTGATCCTGTAGTTATTAAGAGGTTATTTTTCTCACTTGTGTCTTTCTCATATGGAGGATAAATTTAAATGTAAAACTCTATATATTCTCATTCATATTATTGTTTGTGCATGCACAGGGGTTGTGAGTGTTGTTACAGAGATTGGGAGGGGGGAGGCAGAGGGGAACTGATATTTAGTAATATCTTTTATGTAACAGATGCTCCTTTTAGCTCTCTACATTGTTTTTCATTTAGTACTCACAAAATTTGATATTGCTCTGTATTTTTCAGAACTCTCCTGTTGCAAGTGACAGAAACCCAATTCAAAATGGCTAAAGCAAGCAAGTGGTTTATAAAATAGGCTCATATTGCCAGAAATGCAGGGTAGGCTGGCTATACTCACAGGCAGAGGTTCATATAATGTCATTAATCACCTGATGGGTTCTTCCTGCCCATTGCACAGATAAGACCAATTCACTGAGACTGTTATTTTGCAGTAAAAAAAAGAGTTTAATTAATACAAGGCTGACCACATGGGATAACTGAGGTTATCACTCAAATCAGTCTCTCTGAAGGCTTGGAAGTTAGGGTTTTTCAAGGATAGTTTGGTGGGAAGGGGACTAGGGAACGGGTGTTCCTGATTGGTTGGAGATGCAATTATAAGGATGTGGAAAACAGTCCTCTTGTGCTGTGCCCACCTCTCTGTTGGGGTCCATAGGACTGGTTGAATCATGAATCATGAGTCCAGGTGGGGATCAGTCAGTTGCCAGCATGCAGAAGTCTGGAAAGCATCTCAAAAGACCAATCTCACTGATATAGCTGGAATGTTTTTACCCTCCAAATCTCATGTTGAAATGTGGTCCCCAATGTTGAAGGTGGGGCCTGATGGGAGATGTTTGGGTCGTGAAGACAGACTGCTCATGAATGACTTGGGGCCCTTTACACAGTAATGAGTGAGTTCTTATATCATTTCCCAGAGGAACTGGTTGTTTCAAAGAGCCTGGGAGCTCTCTGGCTCCCTCTCTCACATGTGACATGCTTGTTTCCCCTTCACCCTCTGCCATAAGTAAAATCTTCCTAAGACCTCACCAGAATTCAAGCAGATGTTGGTGTCATGCTTATATGCTTATATGTCTGCACAACCATGAGCCAAACAAACCTCTATTTTTTATCAATCACCCAACCTCAAGGTATTTCTTTATAGAACAGCAAATGAACTAACAGAAGTTCTACAATGGTGAGGTCATCTATAGGATCAACTGGAGAAGTTACAAATCTTCTGACCTCTGCCCACATGACTTCTAAGCAATATAGGATTATACAAGCTATGCCTACATCTCAGCAGAGTTCAGGCCCCTGCCATAATTCTTATCTCATGGCCTTTCATTAGTTTTCAGTCCCTGAGCAAAGAAGGGGTTAGTTTTAAGGAAGGACTATTATCGAGCTTGTTTCCAACTTAAACTAAACTAAATTCTTCCCATGGTTTGTTTGGCCTATGCACAGAAATGAGTAAAGACAGCCAGTCTGTGAGGCTAGAAGAAAGATGCAGTCAGCCATGCTAGATTTCTCTCACCCTCAATCTCTGCAAAGGTGGTTTCAATTCCTTCCTTGGGCTTCACCCTACCTTAATACTTAGGCATGAACTATGGAGACGGAAAAAGACTGAGGACTCCTCTAACTTCTTCCTGTTGACAGTGGGCATAATTGGGATGGGGTTTCCCCAAGGGCAAGAGGAGTGAAACCATTTTGCAGTTGTCTGTATGTATTCACAGGTGCCTAGCTGGGGTCTCAAGTTCTGCATAACAAAAACACTAACATTCTTATCTATGGCTTCAGTACAGCACTTGAGAGAACAGTGGACTATAAGATAATAATGAGCCCTAACATAAGGGATAAAATTCTTAGCTTCAGGAGTCTCTGTAAAACTGATCTGAGGCCTTGAGGGATCCAGGTGAATGACCGTGAAAACCAGTTAGATATTGGGTTGTTAGTGGAGACTCAAAAACAATGGACAAGAATGGAATATAATAACAAGTTTACTATAATTTTTCTGAAATAATGTTTATCTCTTCACTTTTTCATTTCTATCGAAGATACATCATAGTAGGACTAATTTATTTGCAAAATAAGTTTTATTCTTATTATACTTGGCCTAATTATACACATAAAATGAGGTGAGAATAATTAATTGCCATATATCCTTTTTTTAAATTGGCTTTTCTGGGACTTTTTCATAAGGAATCTCAGATTAGACCTTTTAAAAGCCTCTTGAGCCCAACCAAGGATTTATTTGTGCCTGCAGATGTTTGTATGAATTCAGTCAATTCCTTCCTTCTCAATGTTTCCAAAATAACTTGGGGTTCCTTGGCCTGTCAGGAAGTGACATTCTTTACTTACTACAGGTTAGGAAACCTGTGAAGGACAAGGTATGAGACCAATTTTCCCAAGGAACATTTGTTGGCTCTGTAGTTCAATATCAATTCTTCAAAGCAGTCTGAAAACATGTCGTACCAGTCAAAGCCTTGGTAAAATAATCAGTGTCTGCAATTGTTTCCTGTTAGAAAAGAAAATAGATTCTCATTGAATTATTGCATGTAAATATATTGTCATAAGTTAAAAATATTCATAAATAGTTTCCAAATTCTGGAGAATTCAGGTAGAGAGAAAGATATATATGCCAAATGTTGCTCAAGGAAGTATACTTTACTCAGTTGTTAAAATGTTGTAAACAGCTCAAAAGAAAATAAGTTTTCTTGACTCTGGCAGACAAGCAATAAATCATAAAAGATTATTTCAGTCTTCTATTAGTTCAGTCCATGCCAATAACTCCTGTTTTGCTCAAATCTCATGAATACATCAGCTTTCCATGACAGTCTGGGAAGTTTTCCTATTTCAAAGGCACAATTTCTAAAGTTATCAGAAACTTGCATTCAAGAGCACCTGTCAGAGTTCTATAGCTGATTATAAAATCACCTTTCCAAAAAGATCAATCTAAAGTATTTGTGGATGACAAAAGTTTTAGAACATTCAGGGTTAATAATACAATTGGTGAAAATGGACTTATTTTGTGGCATAAAAATTTTAACACAATTATAATTATTACTGGTGACATATACTGAGACATATCAGAATACAAGAATCTCATGCAATTCTGTAACACACCATAATTACACATCCATACAAATATGATCCAAAGAAAGCCAAACACTATTTCATACTTGAAAATACATCCTGTATGATTTTAACACAACAAATTAACCAAATATCTCTTTTGGACTTCAGGGGACCTAATATTTAAAAAAGTTAATAAGACAAAAAGGATTGAATTTAGAATTTGAAATTTTGATCTTGGAAGGTTTGTTAAAAATGTACCTGCTCACTTACCACATTCTGCCATGATTGTAAGTTTCCTCAGGCATCCCCAGAAGCCAAGCAGATGCCAGCATCATGCTTTCTATACAACCTACAGAGCTGTGTGCCAATTGAACCTATTTTCTTTACAATTACCAAGTGTCAGGTTCATCTTTATAGTAATATGGGAACATAGTAATACACTGGTTCCCCCAAAAGAGAGAAATGCTGGGGGATGAGACAGTGCAATGCTTCCACAATGTATGTCATTGCACGAACATTTTCCCATGGCTGCTGGGCAACCCATCAGCCTATTGTGTAATCAGCCCATCCCTCATTCCATGCCTTCTAGGTGCCCAAGAGCATGCTTTTATTATCAAAACATGCAAAGAAAGGAGTATCACCCTGTAGTAATACTCTGTAAGCAACTGCCATTAGCCATCCTTAAAAATATATCTCCTGCATAGCTATTACACACTCAGGCTAAATGTTCTGTCATAATGCAAAATAATTTTTGATGCCCTCAAAAGTCAAAAAGGTCAGTTAACACAATGCAAAACAGTATAGAGCCTTAGAATTTGAGAGGGATCTGTCTATTTACAATTCTTGGGGATCCAAGAGGAAAACAGGTTTTTCCCAAAACAAAGTCTGAGGTTCCTTCTCTGTTTTCCCCAAGGGATCCCATCTGTTAGAAATTACTTTAGGTTCCCTCATACGGACAGTGAGTTTAGCAAGAGGAAGTGACAGGCAGAAGTAAATGGAGAAACAGAATTCAGTTGACTGAGGAAAAAAAAAATATCAAGAGAGAAAAGCCATAGAAAAAAAAAAAAATATATATATATATAGTTGAATATCCACTTTTAATTAAGCTGGGTTATAACTTTAAGAAAATCCTTTCAAATCTCTTATTAACAGACTGTAGCCAGGACAAACCACCAAAACCTCTGGCTTTTAAGTATTTTTTTTCCCTATAGTTATTCTCCCAAGTGAAACCAATAAGCCCCAACTAAGGCCATGATTTATAACACACAAGGTGTCCCTAAAGAGGTGGCAAGCAGTTTTTACAAGATCTACCCTAAAGGTAACTCAGAGAAAGGAAAGTTTCACTGGCTATAAACGGGGTACAACTTACATTTCTATCCAGTCATATTCTGCAGGGCCTCAGCTTCTCAGCTAACCATCTACATACAAAGGCCCGAAAACACTATATGCCCACACAGATGGAAGGTAGGAAAACAAAACCATACATGGGAGGGAAAAGATCAATAAGTGGCAAAACTGACACAGGTATCAAAATAAAGAGGATCTATTCCCTAAGCCAGGACTTGAACCCATGCCAGCACCACAAAAGGGCAAAGCCTTACCTACTGAGCTATAGCATGGGTGAGTTTTCATTCCTCTTCCCAGGAGTCTGGAACAGTCATTTGTGAACTTGCAAAGGATTTTAAAACTACCCAAGGGAATTCTCAAGGCTAGCCATGACACTATTATTAACCTCTTTTTAATTGTTTGGAATAAGAGAACTCTAAAATCTTTTTTTTTTCAATGGTGTGCTTAGTTTCAATAGTGACTCAACCTCAAACCTTTTTAAAGCCAGGATGAAAATTTTCCAGGTGTTCATCATATGATATGGTTTGGATCAGTGTCTCCACTCAAATCTCACGTTGAAATGTAATCCCCAATGCTGGAGGTGGGGCCTGGTGGGAGGTGATTGGATAATGGGGGTGGTTACTTATGAATGGCTTAGCTCCATCCCCCTAGTCTTGTTCTTGAGATAGAATTCTCACGAGATCTGGTTGTTTAAAATTGTGTAGCCTCTCCCCAGTCTCTCTCTCGGCCCTGATCCTGCCATGTAAGATGTCTGCTTCAGCTTTACTTTCTGCCATAAGTAAAAGCTCCCTGAGACCTTCTCAGAAGCAGATGCTGCTACATTTCTTGTACAGCCTGTGGAACCATGAGGCAATGAAACCTGTTTGCTTTATAAATTATCCAGTCTTAAGTATTTCTTTACAGTAGTGCAAGAATGGACTAATACCCCATACAAGCAAGAAATATTTCTAGAGAGTGGGTAGAAAAGGCTCCCTTATGATTTCCAAGAATTTCCTGTCAGAAATGGGATTAAGGCAGCAAAAGACAACAAAGGCCCCATAGGAATGGGTCCTTTTAAGAAAAAATTCACCTAAGGGCTTGATACATTCAGGATGGAGAATGTGCTGATGTTTCTTGGACTCCCAGTCTTTCAGACAAGCTGCCTAATATGAACCTGAAAATTTCTGCCTTCTGGATGGCAGAATACCCCCACATGGTTACAAAGTCAAGCCCGCAAGAACATGAAACAGGATGAGAGAGAAACCTTATCTAGTTTTTGCTTCAGGGACCTGCAGCAAATTTGTATCTGACCAGTCTGCAGGGCCAGCTCAATTGGTGGGTATATAGGGGTCCTAGGCCACCTTCTATCTTATGGTATTCCTCTTTGTGACAGAATGACTCAGAAAGATAAATGCATAGCACAAAGTAGGCTGTATGCCAGATTCCCCACAACCTTAGATTAGTCTCATAAATCCTTTCCCTCATCAATGAAAACCTTTCAGAGGAGACAAACATTAATTTTTACCATTTACTCACTGGTTTGCACATACACACACACACACACACACACACACACACACACACACACACACAGAGAAGCCAGAAGCTGGTCAGAAATTCTTACCCTTTTGCCAGCTTGCCAAGTTTCTGGGCTCCCTTTTTCTGTAGCTTCCAGAAGAGTAGAGTAGAGTTTGATGAAACCACTCTCTGCACCATATTTGTGGGGGCCAAGTTGCAATACAGAAGGAAATCATCCTTTTCTATTTCATGGAATCATAGCAAGAAGCCTCTCAATCGTGCAAGGTGCAGCCCAACAGGCTCTATGGGGGAATTGAATTAACATTTCCCATTCTGGCCAGAATGATATACATGTGACAAAACACAGACAGTAGTCATCCCACTCAGCACCGAAGTATCAACCTGGCAAAGCTCAAACATCACTCACTTGCCTCTGTTGTAATTGATCTACTCAAGGTCAGGAGGGATGGGGCCGACAAAATGTGGGTCTGGACCAAGGAGGGCAGATCCTGGATGAACCCCCAGATTTGTAACCAACTGATGGGTTCTTCCTGTCCACTGCACAGACAAAACCAACTCACTGAAACTGTGGTACTGCAGCAAAAAAAGAGTTTAATTAATGCAAGGCAAGCCACATGCATGGAACTTCCAGTTCCATGGAAGAACGAGTTATTATTCAACTCAGTCTCCTCCAAGGCTCAGAGGTTAGGGTTTTTAAAGGATACTTTGATGGACAGAGAACTAGGGAATGAATGCTGCTAATTGGTTGTGGATGAAATCATAGGAGTGTGGAAAACAGTCCTTGTGCACTGAGTCCACCTCTTTGTTGGGGGCACAGGACGGCTTGAATCATTAGTCACATGTTTGGGTGAGATCAGTTCATTGCCAGAATGGAAGTCTGAAAAATATCTCAAGAGTTCAGTCTTAAGTTCTATAACAGTGATGTTATCTATAGGAGCAATTGGGAAAGTCAAAAATCTAGTGACCTCTGCCCACATGACTCCTAAGTAGTAAAGGATTATAGAAACTATGCCTCTATAATCCTAATCTCAGAGTTCAGACCCCTTTCATAAGCCTAATTTCATGGCCTTTGTTAGTTTTCAGTCTCTGAGGAAGGAGGGGGTTAGTTTTTGGAGGGACTATTATCATCTTTAATTTCAAGTTAAACTGTAAACTAAATTTCTTCCATAGTTAACTTGGCCTATGTCCAGGAATGAATGAAGATAGTCAGCCTGTGAGGCTAGAAACAAGAAGAAATCAGCCATGTTAGATTTATTTCACTGTCATAATCTTTGCGAAGGTGGTTTTATCATCAATACACAATCTAACTCTCTTTAACTCTGAGGTCTACACTGTGCCATCCTGGCTCAATTCTCCAGAAGTCTCTCAAATCATGTCAGCAAAACAGATCCAGCAACCGCTGGTTTACATCTGTAGCTCGTCAATCCCAGAGACAGTAAATTCATCTTTCGGAGATGCTTCATTGAGTCCCCACATTGAATTCAATTAGAACACCTTGGTCTCAAAACAACTTTGAACAACAAACAGAAACAAAGGGAGCTGGGTGCCCAGTCAACCAAACCTTCATTCTATTACCCTGCTTAGTGCCAAGCAGGAGAAACTCTACTTGAAGCACATGGGCTTACCATTGGGAGAGGAGTGCTTTCCTAGGGAAAGGTCAGAGATTATCAGAGAAGGAAGAGATGAGGTAAGCATAGGGTTCTGAATAGAAGGTACCAACTTAAATTTCAACTTCAGATCAATAATTAATATTTTGATTATAATTATGTACCAAATGTTGTATAATTTTTAGTATAAATATGACCCATGCAATATTTGGAGCAATACTAAAAAATTATTCCTTGTTGATCTAAATTCAAATTAAAATGTGTTTCCTCTATTTTTATTGGTCAAATTTGGCAATTCTAAAGCAAAAACAGCAAAAGTGTACTACAAAGACCCTATTAACGTAACTTTTTTCCCATGAGAATGTCATAGCTTGGAAACATTTTATAACAAGCCCTAAATCATACACATATTGCATATCTTAACATAAATTCATAGCTTACTATAAAGTCCCTATTTAGGAGCAAGAAGGCCAAATAGGAACAGCTCCAGTCTCCAACTCCCAGCACGAGCAACACAGAAGACAGGTGATTTCTGCATTTTCAACTGAGGTACTGGGTTCATCTCAGTAGGGAGTGCGGGACAGTCGGTGCTGGTCACCTGCTGCAGCCCTACCAGCAAGAGCTGAAGCAGGGGGAGGCATCGCCTTCCTGGGAAGCGCAAGGGGGAAGGGAATCCCATTTCCTAGCTAGGGGAACTGAGATACACAACACCTGGAAAATCGGGTAACTCCCACCCCAATACTGCACTCTACCAAGGATCTTAGCAAACAGGCACACCAGGAGATTATATCCCACACCTGGCCAGGAGGGTCCCACCCCCACGGAGCCTCCCTCATTGCTAGCACAGCAGTCTGCGATCTCCTGGCAAGGCAGCAGTAAGGCTGGGGGAGGGGCGCCCACCATTGTTGAGGCTTAAGTAGATAAACAAAGCGGCTGGGAAGCTCGAACTGGGTGGAGCTCACAGCAGCTCAAGGAGTCCTGCCTGTCTCTGTAGACACCACCTCTGGGGACAGGGCACAGCTAAACAACAACAACAACAACAACAACAAAGCAGCTGAAACCTCTGCAGACACAAATGACTCTGTCTGACAGCTTTGAAGAGAGCAGTGGATCTCCCAACACGGAGGTTGAGGTCTGAGAAGGGACAGACTGCCTGCTCAAGTGGGTCCCTGACCCCTGAGTAGCATAACTGGGAGACATCCTCCACTAGAGGCAGACCGACACCCCACACCTCACACGGTGGAGTACACCCCTGAGAGGAAGCTTCCAAAGCAAGAATCAGACAGGTACACTCACTGTTCAGAAATATTCTATCTTCTGCAGCCTCTGCTGCTGATACCCAGGCAAACAGGGTCTGGAGTGGACCTCAAGCAATCTCCAACAGACCTATAGCTGAGGGTCCTGACTGTTAGAAGGAAAACTAACAAACAGGAAGGACACCCACACCAAAACCCCATCAGTACGTCACCATCATCAAAGACCAGAGGCAGATAAAACCACAAAGATGGGGAAAAAGCAGGGCAGAAAAGCTGGAAATTCAAAAAATAAGAGCGCATCGCCCTCTGCAAAGGAACGCAGCTCATCGCCAGCAACGGATCAAAGCTGGACAGAGAATGACTTCGATGAGATAAGAAGGCTCCAGTCCATCGAACTTTTGAGAGCTAAAGGAGGAATTATGTACCCAGTGCAAAGAAACTAAAAATCTTGAAAAAAGAGTGGAAGAATTGATAACTAGAATAATTAATGCAAAGAAGGCCATAAACGAATTGACAGAGATCAAAACCATGACATGAGAAATACGTGACAAATGCACAAGCTTCAGTAACTGACTTGATCAACTGGAAGAAAGAGTATCAGCGATTGAGGATCAAATGAATGAAATGAAGTGAGAAGAGAAACCTAAAGAAAAAAGAAGAAAAAGAAATGAACAAAGCCTGCAAGAACTATGGGATTATGTAAAAAGACCAAATCTACATCTGATTGGGGTGCCTGAAAGTGAGGGGGAAAATGGAACCAAGTTGGAAAACACTCTTCAGGATATCATCCAGGAGAACTTCCCCAACCTAGTAGGGCAGGCCAACATTCAAATCCAGGAAATACAGAGAACGCCACAAAGATTCTCCTCGAGAAGAGCAACTCCAAGACACATAATTGCCAGATTCACCAAAGATGAAATGAAGGAAAAAATCTTAAGGGCAGCCAGAGAGAAAGGTCGGGTTACCCACAAAGGGAAGCCCATCAGACTAACAGCAGATCTCTCAGCAGAAACTCTACAAGCCAGAAGAGTGTGGGGGCCAATATTCAACATTCTTAAAGAAAAGAATTTTAAACCCAGAATTTCATATCCAACCAAACTAAGTTTCATAAGTGAAGGAGAAATAAAATCCTTTACAGATAAGCAAATGCTTAGAGAGTTTGTCACCACCAGGCCTGCCTTACAAGAGACCCTGAAGGAAGCACTAAACATGGAAAGGAACAACTGGTACCAGCCATTGCAAAAACATGCCAAAATGTAAAGACCATTGAGGCTAGGAAGAAACTGCATCAACTAATGAGCAAAATAACCAGTTAATATCATAATGGCAGGATCAAGTTCACACATAACAATATTAACCTTAAATGTAAATGGACTAAATGCTCCAATTAAAAGACACAGACTGGCAAACTGGATAAAGAGTCAAGACCCATCAGTCTGCTGTATTCAGGAGACCCATCTCACATGCAGAGACATACATAGATTCAAAATAAAGGGATGGAGGAAGATCTACTAAGCAAATGGAGAACAAAAAAAAGCAGGGGTTGCAATACTAGTCTCTGATAAAACAGACTTTAAACCATCAAAGATCAAAAGAGACAAAGAAGGCCATTACATAATGGTAAAGGGATCAATTCAACAGGAAGAGCTAACTATCCTAAATATATATGCACCCAATACAGGAGCACCCAGATTCATCAAGCAAGTCCTTAGAGACTTACAAAGAGACTTAGACTCCCATACAGTAATAATGGGAGAATTCAACACCCCACTGTCAACATTAGACAGATCAATAAGACAGAAAGTTAACAAAGATATACAGGAATTGAACTCATCTCTTCAGCAAGCAGACCTAATAGACATCTACAGAACTCTAGACCCCAAATCAACAGAATATACATTCTACTCAGCACCACATCACACTTATTCCAAAATTGACCACATAATTGGAAGTAAAGCACTCTTCAGCAAATGTACAAGAACAGAAATTATAACAAACTGTCTCTCAGACCACAGTGCAATCAAACTAGAACTCAGGACTAACAAACTCAATCAAAACCGCTCAACTACATGGAAACTGAACAACCTGCTCCTGAATGACTACTGGGTACACAACGAAATGAAAGCAGAAATAAAGATGTTCTTTGAAACCAATGAGAACAAAGATACAACATACAAGAATCTCTGGGATACATTTAAAGCAGTGTGTTGAGGGAAATTTATAGCACTAAATGCCCACAAGAGAAAGCAGGAAAGATCTAAAATTGACACTCTAACATCACAATTAAAAGAACTAGAGAAGCAAGAGCAAATACATTCGAAAGCTAGCAGAAGGCAAGAAATAACTAAGATCAGAGCAGAACTGAAGGAGATAGAGACACAAAAAACCCTCCAAAAAATCAGTGAATCCAGGAGTTGATTTTTTGAAAAGATCAACAAAATTGATAGACCGCTAGCAAGACTAATAAAGAAGAAAAGAGAGAAGAGTCAAATAGAGGCAATAAAAATGATAAAGGGGATATCACCACTGACCCCACAGAAATACAAACTACCATCAGAGAATACTATAAACACCTCTACGCAAGTAAACTAGAAAATCTAGAAGAAAAGGATAATTTCCTGGACACTTAACACTCTCCCAAAACTAAACCAGGAAGAAGCTGAATTCCTGAATAGACCAATAGCAGGCTCTGAAATTGAGGCAATAATTAATAGCCTACCAACCAAAAAAAGTCCAGGACCAGATGGATTCACAGCTGAATTCTACCAGAGGTACAAGGAGGAGTTGGTACCATTCCTTCTGAAACTATTCCAATCAATAGAAAAAGAGGGAATCCTCCCTAACTCATTTTATGAGGCCAACATCATCCTGATACCAAAGCCTGGCAGAGACACTACAAAAAAAGAGAATTTTAGACCAATATCCCTGATGAACATCGATGCAAAAATCCTCAATAAAATACTGGCAAACTGGATCCAGCAGCACATCAAAAAGCTTATCCACCATGATCAAGTGGGCTTCATCCCTGGGATGCAAGGCTGGTTGAACATATGCAAATCAATAAACGTAATCCAGCATATAAACAGAACCAAAGACAAAAACCACATGATTATCTCAATAGATGCAGAAAAGGCCTTTGACAAAATTCAACAGCTCTTCATGCTAAAAATGCTCAAAAAATTCGGTATTGAATGAACGGATCTCAAAATAATAAGAGCTATTTATGACAAACCCACAGCCAATATCATACTGAATGGGCAAAAACTGGAAAAATTCCCTTTGAAAACTGGCACAAGACAGAGATGCCCTCTCTCACCACTCCTATTCAATGTAGTGTTGGAAGTTCTGGCTAGGGCAATCAGGCAAGGGAAAGAAATCAAGGGTATTCAGTTAGGAAAAAAAGAAGTCAAATTGTCCCTGTTTGCAGATGACATGATTGTATATTTAGAAAACCCCATTGTCTCAGCCCAAAATCTCCTTAAGCTGATAAGCAACTTCAGCAAAGTCTCAGGATTCAAAATTAATGCGCAAAAAATTACAAGCATTCGTATACACCAGTAACAGACAAACAGAGAGCCAAATCAGGAATGAACTTCCATTCACAATTGCTTCAAAGAGAATCAAATACCTAGGAATCCAACTTCCAAGGGATGTAAAGGACCTCTTCAAGGAGAACTACAAACCACTGCTCAGTGAAATAAAAGAGGACACAAACAAATGGAAGGACATACCATGCTCATGGATAGGAAGAATCAATATCATGAAAATGGCCATACTGCCCAAGGTAATTTATAGATTCAATGGCATCCCCATCAAGCTACCAATGTGTTTCTTCACAGAATTGGAAAAAACTGCTTTAAAGTTCATATGGAACCAAAAAAGAGCCCGCATCTCCAAGACAATCCTAAGTCAAAAGAACAAAGCTGGAGGCATCACGCTACCTGACTTCAAACTATACTACAAGGCTACAGTAACCAAAACAGCATGGTACTGCTACCAAAACAGAGATATAGACCAATGGAACAGAACAGAGTCCTCAGAAATAATACCACACATCTACAGCCATCTGATCTTTGATAAACCTGAGAAAAACAAGAAATGGGGAAAGGATTCCCTATTTAATAAATGGTGCTGTGATAATTGGCTAGCCATAAGTAGAAAGCTGAAACTGGATCCTTTCCTTACTCCTTATACGAAAATTAATTCAACATGGATTAGAGACTTAAATGTTAGACCTCATACCATCAAAACTCTAGAAGAAAACCTAGGTAGTACCATTCAGGACATAGGCATGGGCAAGGACTTCATGTCTAAAACACCAAAAGCAATGGCAACAAAAGCCAAAATTGACAAATGGGATCTAATTAAACTAAAGAGCTTCTGCACAGCAAAAGAAACTGCCATCAGAGTGAATAGGCAACCTACAGAATGGGAGAAAATTTTTGCAATCTACTCATCTGACAAAGGGCTAATATCCAGAACCTACAAAGAACTCAAACAAATTTACAAGAAAAAAACAAACAACCCCGTCAAAATTGGGCAAAGGATATGAACAGACATTTCTCAAAAGAAGACATTCATACAGCCAACAGACACATGAAAAAATGCTCATCATCACTGGCCATCAGAGAAACACAAATCAAAACCACGATGAGATACCATCTCACACCAGTTAGAATGGCAATCATTAAAAAGTCAGTAAACAACAGGTGCTGGAGAGGATGTGGAGAAATAGGAACAATTTTACACTGTTGGTGGGATTGTAAACTAGTTCAACCATTATGGAAAACAGTATGGCGATTCCTCAAGGATCTAGAACTAGATGTACCATATGACCCAGCCATCCCATTACTGGGTATATACCCAAAGGATGATAAATCATGCTGCTATAAAGACACATGCACACGTATGTTTATTGCGGCACTATTCACAATAGCAAAGTCTTGGAATCAACCCAAATGTCCATCAGTGACAGACTGGATTAAGAAAATGTGGCACATATACACCATGGAATACTGTGCAGCCACAAAAAAGGATGAGTTTGTGTCCTTTGTAGGGACATGGATGCAGCTGGAAACCATCATTCTCAGCATACTATCGCAAGAACAGAAAACCAAACACCGCATGTTCTCACTCATAGGTGGGAACTGAACAATGAGATTACTTGGACTCGGGAAGGGGTACATCATACACTGGGGCCTATCATGGGAAGGGGGAGGGGGGAGGGATTGCCTTGGGAGTTATACCTGATGTAAATGATGAGTTGATGGGTGCTGACGAGTTGATGGGTGCAGCACGCCAACATGGCACAAATATACATATGTAACAAACCTGCACGTTATGAACATGTACCCTAGAACTTAAAGTATAATAATAAAAAAAAGTCCCTATTTAATCTACACCTATTTTTCTTGCCCTAGGCCCCTTGAAATAAAAGGTCCTATATGTACACTTGAAACTAAGAAACTAATCTTTACTCTAAACACAGTAATGCTCAACTGCAACCAATTGAAATGACTTCCTGACTCACCAGCATAAATTTCAGTAGACTCAGCAAATATTTATAGTTTCACATTATTCTAAGAACTCTAATTAGCCAATATTCTGTAATTCACACCTTTTTCATCGTCCCTGTGTGATGGCAAACCTGACTAATTGAGAGGAATATTCCAATTGTGGAAAGAAGATGCAGGAAGTGACACAAGGAGGCTACACAGAAATTATCTTTCATAACACACAGCTTACCAATAAAGAAATACAAAGGAAACTTGATAGTGCCTGGAGTCAGACAGATCCTGGTGACAAGAGGAACTGAAAACATGGTCTCTATGGATGAGCAGGAAGTTAAAAACCTAACAGAGAGGATCTAAAGAGAAGAGAAATCTTGTTTCATTTGTGTTAAGTACATAAAGCTAACCTCAATTTCAGACTTAGTATTACTGCTCCAATGTTATCTTCTTTGTTATCATTTCAGGAAAAAAAAATGCAACTGGTTGTATTTTATTTCCTGATAGTGTATTGATAATGTTTTCATCTCCTCACGAAGACAAATTAGCATATTAGGGTTAAATGAACCTTCTATTTTAATTACAAACTTTCTCACTGTGCTTACAAACTTCCCCCTGAAGACAAAGTACAAAGAATTGATAAAGCAGATGAGGGAAGCACCAGTAGAATCCCTGCTTAAACTGATTTATTAGCTCATTAAGATGGATTAGCCTGTATCACTTATGGACACTTGGTCTAGGTGAAACAAGCACAAGCAGTCTATCCATACAAAATAGTGAGACATAGTAATGAAATTAAGAATTGAATTTAGTTAATGGGTCATTCTGTTTAGTCTCTCCATGTTTCCAGAATGATCCAGCATGAACAAGTGGGCATGACCAGTAAGAAAATAATCATAACCGTAACAATACTTATTTATCACTTTCAATTATATAAGCTTTATGCTAAATACTTGTATAAGCTTATTTAAAATCTGCAATAATTACGTGAGGTAGATCTTATCCCCATGTTTTACAGATTAGGAGACTGTGGTTCCAATACTCATTATGGAACATACTCATGGTAGAGCCAGGGTTTTTAACACAAATCTATTCAGTTTCAAAATCCATCCCATTACCCACTGCATCATATGGCCTCCCTGGGCTGCAAAAGAAATGTAAAAGTATCAGAAAATCTGTACTTTAAAAGTGTTTGAAACCTTATTCATTGACACATTTGCTACTCATCTAGACCTCTACGCTTCCTTTCAGGAAAATAATCACTTCAAGCCTAAATATGCTCTCAGGTAATCTGGCAAAACTGTTGGAAACTGTGTTCTTATCTTCCCTCTGACCCCCCAGGCACCCTGCTGAGATGCCTGATGTAGGACTTCCTTTCATGTTCAGCACCTAAAAAAATCCCAGCAGAATTCCCGCAGCCTGATATGGACACTGCAGCTCTCGTTATGTGGTGAATCTTGGGTGACACTTTCTGGCTAACAGCTCAGGTGGAAGGAAGTGAGATGCCCTTATCCAACCCCACAGCCATGTCCTGGATTTTCAGCCATACCTCTCCTCTCCAATGTGCCTTCTTTTATTTTCCATTCAATTGGATCCAGGGACAAGTCCATTTTAAAAAGCACTACTCTTCACCACGGGATTAAGAAAATGTCAGGACATATATATTTTTTTTCTTTGAGACAGAGTTTCACTCTTGTTGCCCAGGCTGGAGTGCCATGGGGCAATCTCTGCTCACTGCAACCTCTGCCTCCCAGGTTTAAGCGATTTTCCTGCCTCAGCCTCCCAAGTAGCTGGGATTACAGGAATGTGCCACCGTGTCTGGCTAATTTTTTGTATTTAGTAGATATGGGGTTTCATCATGTAGGTCAGGCTGGTCTTGAACTCCTGACCTCAGGTGATCCACCTGTCCAGCCTCCCAAAGTGCTGGGATTACAGGCGTGAGCCACGGTGCTGGCCAGGACATACACTTTTGAAATAAAACCCATATGGTGTCTGGTATTCATCACTCTTGATGCCCCACAGTTTCCAACCTAACATATCAGTCCTGCCCCCTTTTTGATAAATGTAAATGCTATCATGACTTCCTCAACTGTTCAGGCTACCTACCCAGATGAATTGGTCAGGCAACCAATTATCAATGGGAGGGTGGGGTTACAATGAAAAGAAAAGAATCCAAGAAAGCACAGTCCCTTGGTTGAGGACTCCACCTGCTGTGTTAAATTTGTGACTGATAGGTTTTATGCATGGTGCTAGCACTCAGATTATTTGTGAGCATTTTAACAAGGACTGTGAGGCGGCACTCTTTCAACCCAGTGGAATGAATCTAATGTTTGGAATTCCCAACCCCAACTGACAAGTAGGACTCAAAAAACAATATCCCAACATGAAAGCCTCAGAAACACCTTAAAAATAAAAGTTTGCCTCTAACTTTCTCTTGCTCTCCTATCTCTCAGTCTCATTCTCCCCTAGGGCTAACCACAGAAACTATAATCCTTCTTCCCCGAGGCAGGTCACAGAAAGCAGAATGCTTTTTTTTGAAAGGCAGCCATAAAACAGAAAAATATCCTATGTGAAAACTAGTCACAAGTTATCTGACCAACTTTATTTGACTGTAAGTTATAAAACCCCCCTTCCAGAGAGGGACCTGCCCCAAACCCAGAAGGAAAGATGCAGACACAATGAGGTCAAGAGTCTAGACAGACTGGCTTTGCTGGATTTCCCAATCAGTCTATTAGCATCAGCACATACCCTTTTTGTCCAATCACATTTTTACATGGCTTTCTATACTTTATTGAACATAAGAATAAAAATGAACAATTTCCCCTGTATTTGGGGATCTTCATTCTAAAGATTCCCAAGTATACATGTTAAATAAATGTATATGCCTTTTCGCTAATGAACTTGCCTTTTGCAATTTGATTTTTCAGTGAAACTTCAGGTGGAGAGGTTAACCCTTTCGGCCCTATACAGGGAATTGTAGAGGAGAAATTATATATTTCATACTTCATGTAATACTCTAATATTTTGATGCCATTTTATGTACATACAAAGCCAACCCTGACAATGTAGACAAAGGAAAGGGCACTCTACTAAGAATTGAATACAAGGAACCTTATCATAGTCAGCTGTTGAAGTAGAGTTTTTTAAAGGTATTTAATCATGTTAGGGTTGTTTACTAGATGGTAGATAATTTCTAGAACTCTGACTGATATGCTTCTATGATTTTGTGTAATTCAGAAAAAGATGCTCTTTACCTAGAAGCATTCAAGCACATTTTGTCTAACCATCACTACTATTATCCTCACTAAATAGTAGTTCGCAATTAAATGTATGACCTGAAACTATAAAAAGCCTAAAAGAAAACCTAGACAAAACTTCTGAACATTGGCTCAGGCATATAATTTATGGCTAAGACCTCAAAAGCAAATGCAACAAAAAGACAAATAGATAAATGGGACTCAAACTAGCTTCTGCATAGCAAAATAAATAATCAACAGAGTAAATAGACAATGTAAAGAATGGGAGAAAATATTTGCAAACTATGCATGTAACAAAGGACTAATATCTGGAACCTACAAGGAACTCAAACAAGGAAAAAATGAAAGAACCCCATTAAAAATTGGACAAAGGACAGAAACATACATTCCTCAAAAGAAGACATCCAAGTGGCCAATAAACATATGAAAAAAAGCTCAATATCACTAATCATAAAAGAAATGCAATTAAAATTGCAATGAGATACCATCCCACACCAGTCAGAAAGGCTATTATTAAAAGGTTTTTAAAAAACAGATGGTAGTGAGGATGCAGAGAAAAGAGAACACTTATACACTCTAGGTAGGGATGTAAATCAGAGAGGGACCTGCCTCAAACCCAGTTGTAAATCAGTACAACTTCTATGAAAAACAGTATGGAGATTTCTCAGAGAACTAAAAATAGAACTACCATTTGACCCCGTAATCCCACTACTGGGTATCTGCTGAAAGAAAAGAAATTAATTTATCAAAAAGACACCTGTATTCATATGTTTATCACACCACATCATTACTCACAATAGCAAAGTCATAAAGCCAACCTAAGGATGGATCTGATGGATGTGGATGACTGATATATATATATCATATACCCTGTGTGTGTGTGTGTGTGTGTGTGTGTGTGTGTGTGTGTGTGTGTATACACCCTGAAATATTACACAACCATGAAAAAGAATGAAATAATTTTTTTTTTGCAGCAACGTGGATGGGGCTTTGCCATTATCCTAAGTAAAATAACTCAGAAACAGAAAATCAAATACCATATATTATCACCTATAAGTGCAAGCTCAACAGTGGGTACATATGGACCTACAGAGGGAAATAACAAACACTGGGGACTTCTAAAGAGGAGAGGGTGGGAATGCGGTGAGGGTTAAAAAATAACCTACTGCGTACAGCATTCACTATTCAGGTGATGGGCACACTAGAAGCCCAAACTTCATCATTATGCAATATATCCACATAACAAAGCTGCAACACATCTCCTGAATCTATAAAAACAAAAACGTAAAAAAAAAAAGTAGTTAGTAACTATCTGCTAATGTTTGTCTTCCAGCAAGAATCTCACAGGGAAATTTCCTGAATAATTTTAAAATATATAGTGCTTACTGAGCACTTACTATACTCTCCAACCTATGCAAAAACCTGTTCTACTGCATCCCTACCTAGAGTGTATAAGTGTACTACAAAAAACTGTTTACTCTAAAAGAACTTCAGTCATGGTCCCTGAACCCATACTTGGATGGGGGTGGAGAGGTAGTTGTTTAAAGGCATTTTGGTTTTCCCTTCCTTCTCGGAAGTTTCAGACTAGGTGATAAATTACCTAAGTGCTACCACAAGGTGCACAAAGTGACCCCTGCCCACTATCTCCATGTTTGTGGAATTTGTGACACAAAGATCAATGTATAGCCAGTAGATAGCTTATGTTATTTTAATGAACCAATGTAAATTCTTGAGGAACAACTGAAGAACTGTCCCTTAACTTCTTATTGTTTTCCTTTAAAAACCCACTCATAACTGCTGTTAATGGGAGCGTAGGTTCAGGACAACTTGAATCTATGATTCTTGTGCTTTAGTCCTCAACCTTAGCCCAATAAACTCTTTCCTTATATTAAGTTTGCTTCAGTTTCTTCTTTTTAGGTCAACAGCATTTTTACATACTTCCTCTTTGTAAGTAAGAAGACTAAAGCTCAGTGAGGTTTGTAATTTATATGTAGGGCTACAAAGTCTGGTCAGCAGAGGCAGCAAAATTTAAATCTGAAGAACCAGGTTCTGCCTTTGTTCATAGATATGAATGGAAAAGTAGCATCCTGTGTTATGCTAATTGGAGGCCTCCACATGGAGCAAAGTCGACAGAGAATGCACAGGATGAAGGAACACTAAAGCATTTCACTGTGAACCCTGAAAGAGCCAGTCTTGCTCTTTTTGTAACGTTTCTTAATAGCAACAAAAGTAGTAGGGTGGTCGTTGGTGCTGAGTCTTTAACAAGTAAAATCCTCATGTTCAGCCTGTAGGCGCAATGCCCATTTCTTCCCATGAAAGCCAAAACAAAAGCTCTTGCCCACATTTTCCTCCTGCTTCCTCTGCCTTCTCATTGGCGCTGGCGCTTCCTCATGTGGACCTGGGTAGTGGGTTCTTCTCCCTCCTCTTGGGAACTATGAGTAACAACTATCTTTTCCATGGCAGTCTTCTCCTGATCCACTGGCCTCACCATACCTGAATAATGTAAAAAATCCTACATTTTAAAACGTATTGACAGATTTGTGTAAACTGTCTATGTCTTCAGTTTTTTCCTTCTGTAAAATTGAGATACTAATGGTTATCTTTTTCATCTTGTTAATGAAAAGATTCTATAAATGAATGTGAATGAAGGGCTCAGCACAGTGCCAGGCCTGGGGTGAGAATCAACAACTGGTAGCATTATCATAATTATTCTTTATGAAATTATTATTATCAATAGAGAGTATCCTTCTGGAAAGTATGGACCAATCTGATTTACCTCTGTATCTCCACTAGCTGGAAAAGAGTTGGCACTAAAAAATGGTCATTGAGTTTCAAATAAATTAAATCATTTATTCTTTCTAAAGACCTTTATGACTAATATTGAGGACTTAACTAAGCCAGTCAACCTTTATGATTAGAGTGCTGTAAATTATCAGCATCTCTATAGAATGACTGAGCAAAACTATGAGTTTTGGGGCATACATGTTTTAACTTATTTAACTTCTAACTAAATAAATAGGTGAACATAAAAATTCACACCCATAAAAGCAAGAAAGTGACAAGGAAAATTCTTCCATGTGTATTTTTAACCATCTTGCCATATAAACTATTAAGAGTTTGGAGTTTGGGATATATCCTTTGAGGAAAAAAATCATAAATTTTTAAAAATGATATAAATAATAAATGTTCTTCCCTCAGAATATGATGTCTGCAGGGGACAAACAAATGTCACATTAAGTGGAGAGAGTCAACGTCCTTCATAAGCAGACTTATTCTAAAACTATTCCATCTTAAATTTTTAATTCTAACTGTTAATTCCAGAGGCACATCATAACATGAAGTTCTGGTGAGTGAAGCAGAGCCACTCTCAGGAAGACTTTGGACTCTAATGACAATTAGAGAGTAATGAGGTATTTCGAGCTTTTGTCACATATGTGCAATCTCTGATCTGGCTCCAACATGGATTTCTTTGCCTGTGTTGGGGAAATGTTACCCGGTGCACCAAGCAGAGAGCATTGGTGTTAAAACCAGTTACCGTTGTGTCTCAGCAATGATTTCTTGGCACATAAAACTCTCTATAATACTTCCAAAATTTGCCGTAGCTATGGGAAAACAGGATGTGAGAGAACTGTGCTGCTACAGGAAATTTCTAAATACCATTAGCACTGCTTCAGAATGACAAAGTGGTTATAAAGTAATGGCCACAAAATTGCTCCTCAGTCTTGTTCTGATGCCCTCTCTGTGGGCTGAAGTTGACTGATTTCAGGAGCATTTTCAGTTCTCCTCTTGCAGTCTCCCTTTTTTGTGGTGGTTTGTTTGTCTTTTCATTTCTGTCACAATACTTATCCTTTATTAAGATAATAGCAAAATTTGGACCAATATCTGTAACCCATATCTTCTTAATTACTGGTGGTTTTTATATATTCCTAAACCCACTGATGTACATGGCTAAAATTGCATCTCTTTTTTCCAATAATGGCTAATCCTTAGTGTTGATCTGAGGGAAAAATACATATAAAGAGTATTTAAATCATCATTATAATGTGCCTAAGGCGTGATGACCACTGTACCAATTTACACTCACTGTCTCTAATTCTTATATAAATACTCCAGGCTAGAAGTTCTCATTTTACAAATGAGGAAACTGAGACTCCAAGAGGTTAAACAAGGCAGTGAAAATCACTCAGATGTAAGTTGTGGCTTATGAACTCTATGGCCCATACACTTTCCTATTATTGCATTTTGTGTTTCAAATTACCATTATTTCCAGTGAATCTCTAAAATTTAAAAAAAGTACTTCTTTGGTTATTTAACACAGAAATTCACCTACTTCTGTCCTTGGGTATGTTAAGAAATAGGAAAAAAGCATTGCCTTTCTGGCATATTCAAATCAGCCTGGTTCCATAGCATTTCTGAGGAACTCTAATTTTTTAGGCCCTATGCAGCCTTCAAATTGAATAGATAATTCCTAATGTTCTCCTTTCTTGGGAAAACATTTCTACTCCACTGTGAGGATCAGGTTCCCTCCTGTTGTCACTGTTCCCAAAGCTGAGCTAAGAAGATAGACGCTATGTGATTCTATGAAGATCTAGGACTGGGTGGCCTTCTGATGAGGCATTTAATTGGGGAGTTTAGCACTCATTCATACAACAAACACTGCAGGGCTGTTGATAGTGCTGGGGCCAGGACCTTTTAATCCTGACGGTTGTTCTGTCTTGCTGAGGTGATTTCCTCAGCTTAGCATATAAAACAGAATTATCAAGCAGAAAGCTGCTTGAATGCCAGTGAACAAGCACTGGGACACTAGCTATGTCATCTTAGGTTAAACTAGCAAAATACCAGGAACGAGAAGTCCCCTCACGCCCCACCAAGACCCAGTGAATCAAAGGACAGCCAGCTTCTTGTTAAGCTCCCTTCATCAGCAGCCTACATTAACCAACTGCCATTGTGGGTGCATGTTTCCCTCTCTCTCTTCTCTTCTTTGCTTTTTGCCTCGCAAGTGTTTAGAGTTTCTCTAACCCATTCCCCAGCCTTCTCATAAACTATTCATGTAGATAAATTGGAAATGAGTCAGAACTGACACCCCTCTGTGGCCTCAGCTGTTTAGGCAGGACAGGCTCTTCTGCATTGCACTTACAGACTTAACATGAGAAAGTTACTTGTTAAGGACTCATTCCAAAAATTAGCATTTTTCTTGCTATTGAGAAATGTTACAAAAAGAGCAAGATTGGTGATGGAAAGAGAAAAGGGAAGTATAGCAAATTTCAAAATAAGAGAAGCAGTTCTTTCAATGTAGCTTTGCTAAGGCTTGAATAAAATGAAGCCAAGTTCCTCCAGGCCCAGAAGGATACCACTCTCCAATCTCTTTTTGGGTATGAGTGGTATTGAAATGCCATGTCAAAGGGTCTCCTTAATGCATGTAAGCTCTGACAAGACAAGCTCAAGGGTGGAGACAAAGACAAAAAATCCAGGGTAAAAATGGGAAGGTAGGGTAATATCCCTAATCCCACACCTAGATATCCTCTCATCTGTGCCTGGCTGAGTAGATTAAAATTATCTGACAATTTTTCTTACTTTGTTGAATTTTTAAAATACGAAAGAGAAAGTGGGATAATTTATGGTTCACATTTCATGTTCCGAATTAACCACTGTTAAATCTTGGCATATTTGCTTCAAGGTTTTTTTTTTTTTCCTTTAAAGTTAATATTTCTCAATTGATTTCATAAAATTGAAAACTGCTTTAAAGGAATTTTTAAGAATTGAAAATCAAAAGGAGCATTCAAAAAGATGCTCAAGATGATACTCTCATTAGAGAATTTTAAATTAAAACAAGAAAGATACCACTGCCTACCTATTCAAATGGCTAAAATCCGGAACACTGCCACCACCAAATGCTGGCAGGAATATGGAGCAACCAGAACTCTCATTCATTGCCAGTGAGAATGCAAAATTGTACAACCACTTTGGAGGACAATTGAGCAATTTCCTATAAAATCCAACATAGTCATACCATGTGATCCAGTAATCATGCTCCTTGGTATTTATCTAAAGAAGTTGAAAACTTACATTGACACAAAAATGTATATAGTTGTTTAGAGCAGCTTTATTTATAATTGCTAAAACTTGGAAGCAGCCAAATGTCCTTTAGTAGATGAATACGTTTTTTAAAAAACCCAAAGCAAACAAACAAACAAACAAAAACTGGTACATCCAGACAATGGAATATAATTCAGAGCCATGAAAAAGACATGAAAGAAACTGAAGTGTATATTAGTAAGTGAACAAAGCCAATCTGAAAAGCCTAGATACCGTATATTTCCAATTATATGACATTCTGGAAAAGGCAACATTATGGAGACAGTAAAACGATTAGTGATTTTCATGGGCCAGGGAGTAAGTAGAATAAATAGATTTTTTAGGAGAGTAAAGCTGTCCTATGTATGAAACTATAATGACAGATATATGCTTCTGTAGTCTGAATGTTGTATGCCCTCACCCACAAATTTACATGTTGAAACCTATTCACCTATGTGATAATATTAGTAGATAAGGCTTTTATGAGACTATTAGATCATGAGCAGGGAATTCTCATGAATAGGATTAGTGCCTTTATAAAAGTGGCCTCAGACAGGAGAATCGCTTGAACCCATGAGGCGGAGATTGCAGTGAGCCCAGACCGCACGCCACACCATTGCACTACAGTCTGGGCAACAAGAATGAAACTCCATCTCAAAAAAAAAAAAAAAAAAAAAAAAAAAAAGTGGCCTCAGAGAGCTACCTTGTCCCTTTCACCCGTGAAACAATATAAAACTTTTAATTTCTCAGGTGAGGACGCAGCAAGAAGGCATCACTTATGAATCAAATGGGCCATCACCAGACACTAAATCTACTGGTCCCTTGATCTTGGACTTCCCAGCCTCTAGAACTGGGAAATTTCTATTGTTTATAAGTTATCCAGTGTTTGATGTTTTGTTATAGGATCCTGAATGAACTAAAACATGTCATTACACATTATGTCAAAACTCATAAGATGTACAACTCTGAGTGAGCCTTAATACAAACTACGAAGGCTGGGTGATAATGATGTCAATGTAAGTTTGTCAGTTTTAACAAATGAATCACTCTGATGTGGGATATTGATATCTGTAGAGACTCCCTGTGTGTGAGGTCAAGGAGTATATGGGAATTCTCTGAATTGTCCTCTTAATTTTGCTGTGAACCTAAAACTGTTCTAAAAAATAGTCTATTTTGAAAAAACCACAAAGGTGAAGTATTTTTTTAAACTTAATTCTCACCATCCATGCATTTTTATTATTGAAATAGTTGGGTGCTATTTTCTGAATATACAAGTAAAATGATGGATTTATATGCAGATGGATGAGAATAAATAAACAAATATAAATATTTATATAAAATAATTTATAAGTACATGCTATTTTGATAAAGTAAATTTTACTTGAAGTTAAAATATAGAAGTTGAAAAAATTAAAATTAATATTCTCAACTATGGTTTCAAAAAGATATGAAACTTTTGGTAAAAGTTAGAATCATTATGCTTTTTTTAAATGATGTATATCAATTTTAAGCCATTTCTATATTTTACTCTGCTTTAGAAGGATGCCACCAATCTCACCAATCTTATCGACACTCCTCAACTCTTCCTCTGGATTTTTGCTTACTGGTATTCCTATGTCAAGATCAACTTTTATAATATCAGCATTTAGTTGTTAACCATAATTCTAATGATTGGTTTTACTCCTATATTTAGTGGATATACTAGTGTTAAACAAAATTTATGGGAGACCATGTTTTTGGACTAGCCTCCTGTACTAGATCCCAGCAGGCCAGACCAAACCAGAATGAAGCTACTCATACTAGGTGCCATGTAATCAAACTGAACGTTGAAGGGGGCCAGTTTTCCAAAATAATTCAAAACAAAATGCAGAAGATCTCAATCAACTTAAGTCAGCATATTAAGGAAGTCCCTTGTGTTTAACACTATAAGGAAAGTAACATTGAAATGACCAATCTATTTCTTATTCCCTGTTTCTGCTTTTTTCAGCCCTTTTCTGTCTATAAAACCAAGCCTCTGCTCAGCTCATCAAATCACTAATTATGTTTTATAGAATGTGTTGTCCAAATCTAGAATTTCCAATAGAAGCCAATTAAGTCTTTAAACTATATAAATTGAAACTTTATGCCTGACAAAAATAAAAATAAAAATTAAACCCTGAAACTTTATATTCAAATAAGCATAAAAAATAAATTTGTTGTAATTTTGTCTTTTGACAGTATGAAGCAGTAATCCTTTAACACATTTCCCTGTTACCAAAATTTTTATTTTATTATTTTTATTCATCTTTTAATAATTGGAACAGTGTATTATTTATTTATTTATTACATTAGATAATGTGACTTTTTTCCTTCTTTCCTGGCTTCTTGATTTTAAAAATTTATTCTTCTTATCTTTTTCTTATTCTATTTGCTCTCATATAATGTGGTTAACTTTAGACTCTCTCCCCACAAGTGCATTTTTTGTATAATTTTTCTTTCCTTTTCCTTTTTCTTTTTCACTATGAGATATAATGAGAGCTGGGTACTTTGTGTCACTTCCAATTTTCTACAGCCTGAGGAAGCTAAGGGGTGTGTATTTTTAGTTGGAATAGCTGGGAGCTGTTCTCTGTCCTGAGGTTTTTGTAACAGGAAAAACAGTAATTACATTTATTCCTTCTTGTTGGGGCTAGATGGAGCTGGTTACACCATTCCAATGGGGACAGACCGGAAAGATTGGTTTTCTAGGATTCATTGCATCTAGTCAAGGTGGGAGACTCCATTCCTGAATAACAAACCTTGAATTCTAGATCGTTTGAAATCTTATATATAACCCTCAAACCCATACATCTCTCTAAGAAGGTCAGTTAGCAACTTATTTTTTTTTTCTATTTTGTATCATAGAGATTTCTAGTATTGTATGATCATAATTCAGAATTTCTAAAACATTCTCAAGTATTCAAGTTGCTCAATATCTCTGGAACCTCAGATGCTGCAAAAAGTATCCATCATCATACAGTCACATGAAACAAACCAAGACACCACGCCATGTTCCCTGACTACAAACATGGCAGCAAATAGGAGGCTCTCTGTAGGTAAGAAGAAGCCACCTGTGGTAAGTGATAAATTTTACTTCAAAGCTCTTCTTTTGACAAGGTAAATAAATATTTAAATACAAAAATATTTGTATCCAAATTAGATGTAATAATTTAAAAAATAGAAGCAATCTTAATCTTCTCAAATAAACAAGTAAACGATGATGGCTCTCAATCATAAGAGATCACAAAGCTTCAAAAATTGTGTTTAAATACAGTAGTTGTAAATGACACAAAGAAAACTGTGATAAAAGGTCCTAAACAAGCTATTGGGTTGAAAAGGTCCAATACAGCACCTACGCTCTTTACCATTTTGTCCCCATGCCTGCTACAGTGTCTGGCAGTATAAATGCAATGAAGGAGAAAATTAACGAAAGGGTGAATCTGACTACTCTCCTAGGAGAAAGAAGGAAGATGATACTGCTCAAATGCAATCAATTCCAAGACACCACTTCTAAATACTGGCCCCTATCTCAAGGATACCACTATCTAGGATACTACACAAATGTATTTATTTTTTCTTTTCAATGGAATGAGAAGTTTATGTGTCTTCCTAATGAATTCAGGTCATTTAAAAATTTCAAAAGGAATATTCATTACATTGAGATTCTACCAAGTTCTGAGCAGCCACATTCTTTTTGCTTTTCTTAGCTCCTAATTACTGTAAAATTTTGACAAGTGGTTACACATTCAAATATCTGTACTCAGTTCTTCACAGATTCCCAGAATCCTTTAATCATCTCAGCACTGTCAGCTGTGTCAGCACAGTACCAGAGAGGGGACTACAGCCAATCAGATGTGGAGCGGCCTCGTGCTTCCTCCTTGTAAACTCAGAGTGGCAGACAGGATGCAAAGCAAAGCATAGCCCAAAAGCTAGAGTGTCTTTTCAAAGACCAAATGAAATTTAATGAAAGAGGAAAGTTTTTATTAAAATGAAGAATCAGAGAAACCAAAAAAGTTGGAGACATTTTAGAGGAGTCAGGAAGTAGCGACTTTGAACTTAAAGAATGTTGAAGATTTTGAATACGTGGTCAGGAATCTTTAAACTACCTACACAAAGACTTCACATCAAATCACAAAGAGGGAGAACAACATAAAACTTTTAATTTCTCAGCATGTTGTAGTTTATTCATCTGATCTTCACAATTTTGTGACTCATTTGATTTATCCTCAATGAGCAAATAATTCATAAAAAGGATAGGTTATTTATTCATTCATTCATTTAGTGGACAATTGTAGTCACTTAGCTTGGCATAAGATAAAAGACAGTTCCTGGTCATGTCATGGATAGGCAGACAAATAAATACATAAATATCATAAATAAAATTCTGGCTGGCAATCAAGAAAAGATAATGTGATCTTTACCTCATTCCGTACAGTAAGATAAGTGTTGTCAATATGTTCATGTAGTACTACTTGAAATAATACAAAAAGACCCAGCTTAAATGATTATGTCTCCATTTCTTGAACGATAAATATAGTTAAGCAGAAAACATGTTAATTGTTGCTGGAATGGGGCTGTAGTAAAACAGAAGAAGGGTAGGGCCTGGTGGCTTATACCTGTCATCCCAGCACTTTGGTAGGCCAAGCTTTGGATCATCTGAGGTCAGGAGTTCAAGACCAGCCTGGTCAACATGGTGAAACCCCAGCTCTACTAAAAATACAAAACATAGCCAAGCGTGGTGATGCGCACCTGTAATCTCAGCTACTTGGGAGGCTGAGGCAGGAGAATCGCTTGAACACGTGAAATGGAGGTTGCAGTGAACTAAGATCACGCCACTGCACTCCAGCCTGGGCAACAGAGCAAGACACTGTCAAAAAAGAAAAAAAAAAAAAGGAGAAGGAGGAGGAGGAAAATATGCTCTTCTATGGAGAGACTTCAAGTTCTTCCAGTTTTTCCAGAGTTAAATCAGCAGCTTCCAGCTGTGCAAACTTGGCCAAATTTATTAAACTCCACATATTTCAGTTTCATCATCCTGAAATGTGAACAATAATACTACTTATCTCAGGGATTTTTTTGAGGATTACATTAAGAGCCACAGAGGACTTAGAGATGTTGCCTCACCCATAAAAAGTAGTGTATAGGTGGAAGCTATGATTATTATCCAAGATATATTATCTGTAAATGAAACAGATTGAGAAAAAAAGCAGTATGAATTCAATAATATAAAATGATGTACATATTAATATGTTCACATATGTATGTAAAGGCACACATAAAATTATTTCTGAAGTATGTCCGTTTTACTAATAACAATATTTAACACTTGAGTGAAGGCAAAAATATGGAAGTTACTTTTAACTTTTATTTGAGGTTCAGGGGTATGTGTGCATGCTTATCATATATGTAAATTGTGTGTCATGGGGATTTAGTGTACAGATTGTTTCATCACTTATGTAATAAGCATAGTACCCAAAAGGTAACTTTTTGATTATCACCGTTCTCCCACCTTGCACCCTAAGTAGGCCCTGATATGTTGCTCTCGTCTTTGTGTTCATATGTATGCAATGTTTATCTTCCACTTGTAGGTGAGAACATGCAATATTTGGTTTTCTGTTCCTATGTTAGTTAGCTTAAGATTGTGTCCTCCAGGTCCATCCATATGGCTGCAAGGAACATGATTTCATTCTTTTCTATGGCTGCATAGTATTCCGTAGTATATATGTACTACATTTCTTTTTCCAGTTTACCATTGATGGGCCTTTAGGTTGAATCCATGTGTTTGCTATTGCAAATACTGCTGCAATGAATGTACACATGCCTGTGTCTTTACAGTAGGATGATATATATTCCTTTGGGTATATACCTGATAACAGGATTGCTACTTTGAACAGTAGTTCAGTTTTAAGATCTTTCAGAAAATGCCAAACTGCTTTTCACAATGGCTGAACTAATTTATATTTCCTCCAGAAGTGTGTAAGCATTCCCTTTTCTCCACAACTTTGCTAGCACCTGTTATTTTTAGATTTTTAAATAACAACCATTCTGACTGGTGTGAGATGGTATCTCATTGTGGTTTTGATTTGCATTTCCCTAATAATCAGTGATGTTGAGCATTTTTTCATATGCTTGCTAATTACATGTAGGTTTTCTTTGGAAAAGTGTTTGATCATGTCCTTGGCCCACTTTTTAATGGGGTTGTTTGTTTTTTGCTTGCAAATTTGTTTAAGTTTCTTATGTATTCTGGATATTAAACCTTTGTCAGATGCATAGTTTGTAAAAACTTTCTCCCATTCTGTAGGTTGTCTGTTTATTCTGTTGATGGTTTCTTTTGTTGGGCAGAAGCACGTTAGTTTAATTTGGCCTTATTTATTAATTTTTGTTTTTGTTGCAATTGCTTTGGCATCTTTGTCATGAAATCTTTGCCAGGCCCTATGTCCAGGATGGTATTTCTTAGGTTACCTTCTATGGTTTTTATAGTTTTGAGTTTTATATTTAAGTATTTAATCCATCTTGAGATTTTTGTATATATTATAAGGAAGGAGTATAGTTTCAATCTTCTGCATATGACTGGCCATTTATCTCAACACCATTAATTGAATAGGGATTCCTTTCCCCATTGCTTATTTTTGTCAACTTTGCCAAAGATCAGATGGTTGTAGGTGTACGGCATTATTTCTGGGGTCTTTATTCAGTTTCACTGGTCTACATGTCTGTTTATGTCCCAGGACCATGCTGTTTTTGTTACTGTAGCCTTGTAGTATGGTTTGAAGTCAGGTAATATGATGCCTACAGCTTTGTTCTTTTAGCTTAGTATTGCCTATTTGAATAGTATTATTATTCAGGCTCTTTTTTCTTTTTTCCATATGAATTTTAAAATAGTTTCTTCTAATTCTGTGAAGAATGTCATTAGTAGTTTGATAAGAATTAGCATTGAATCTGTAAATTATTTTGGGTAGTAATTGCCATTTTGTATCGATTCTTTCTATCCGTGAGCATAGAATGTTTTTCTGCTTGTTTGCATCATCTCTCATTTCTTTGAGAAGTGTTTTGTAATTCTCATTGTAGAGGTCTTTCATCTCCATGGTTAGCTGACTTCCTATGTATTTTATTTTGTTCTTTTTGTGGCTATTGTGAATGGAATTGTGTTCCAAATTAGGCTCTCTGTTTGGATGTTGTTGGTGTATAGGAATGCTACTGATTTTATACATTGATTTTGCATCCTGAAACTTTGCTGAAGTTGTTTCTCAGGCCAAGGAATTTTGGGCAGAGGCTATGGGGTTTTCTAGCTATAGAATCATATCATCCACAAACAGGGATAGTGTGATTTTCGTTCTTCCTAGTTTGATGCCTTTTATTTCTTGTCTTGCCTGATTTTTCAGACCAGGACATCCAGTAGGCCAGAGCACTCAGTGGTGATTGAATAGGAGTGGTGAGAGAAGGCATCCTTGCCTTATGTCGGTTTTCAAGGAGAATACTTCCAGCTTTTGCCCATTCTGTATGATGTTCTCTGTAGGTTTGTCATAGATGACTTTTATTACTCCTTCAACATCTAGTTTTTTTTTTACAGTTTTCAACATTAAGCAATGTCGAATTTTATCAAAAGCCTTTTCTGCATCTAGAGATAATCATGTGGTCTTTGTCTTTAGTTCTGTTTATCTGATGAATCACATTTATTGATCTGCATATGTTGAACCAACTTTGCATCCTAAGGAAAAAGCCTACTTCATCACGATGTAGTAGCTTTCTGATGTGCTGCTGAATTCAGTTTGCAATTTTTTTGTTGATATTTTTTGCATCAATACTCATAAACAATGTTGTCCTGAAGCTTTCTTTTTTTGTTGTGTCCCTGCAAGATTTTGGTATCAAGATGATGCTGGCCTCATAGAATTGTGGGGGAGTCTCTCCTCAATTGTTTGGAATACTTTCAGTAGGAATGATACCAGCTTTTCTTCGTACATCTGGTAGAATTCAGCAATGAATCTATCTGGTCCTGGGCGTTTTGGGGGTTGTCAGGATTTTTACTTACTGATTCAATATTGGAACTCATTATTGGTCTGTTCAGATATTCAATTTCTTCCTGGTTCAGTCTTGGGAGGTTGTATGTGTCCAAAAATTTACCCATTTTTTTCCCCTAGATTTTCCAGTTTGTGTGCATAGAGGTGTTGATAGTAGTCTCTCATGGTTATTTGTGTTTCTGTGGGGTCAGTGGTAATGTACCCTTTGTCATTTCTAATTGTGTGTATTTGGATCTTCTCTCTTTTTTCTTTATTGGTGTAACTAGCAGTCTATTTATCTCAGAAATTTTTCCAAGGACCAACTCCTGAATTCATTGATCTTTTGTATGGTTTTTCATGTCTCAGACTCCTTCAGTTCAGCTCTGATTTTGGTTATTTCTTGCCTTCTGCTAGCTTTGGGGTTGGTTTGTGTATGGTCAATTTTAGAGTATATGCCATGTGCAGGTGAGAAGAATGTATATTCTGTTGCTTTGGGGTGGAATGTTCTGTAGATGTCTTCTAGGCCCATAGTTCAGGTCCTGAATATCTTTGTTCATTTTCTGCCATGCTGATATGTCTAATACTGTCAGTGGGGTGTTGAAGTCTCCCACTATTATTGTGTTGTTACCTAAGTCTCTTTGTACATCTCTAAGAAATTGCTTTATGAATCTGTATGCTCCTGCTTTGGGTGTATATATAGTTAGAATATTTAACAGTTAGGTCTTCTTGTTGAGTTGAGTACTTTAACATTATGTAATGCCCTTCTTTGTCTTTTTTGATCTTTGTTGGTTTAAAGTTTGTTTTGTCTGAAACTATGATTGCAACAGACACTTTTTTCTGTTTTCTGTTTGCATGGTAGATTTTTCTTTATCCCTTTATTTTGAGCCTATGGGTGTCATTGCATGTGAGATGGGACTCTCGAAGATAGCATACCATTGGGTCTTGCTTCTTTTTCAACCTAGCAGTCTGTGCCGTTCAACTGGGGCATGTAGCTTGTTTATTTTCAAGGTTAGTATTGATATGTGTGAAGTTGTTCCTGTCATCATGTTGTTAGCAGGTTATTATATAAACTTGTTTGTGTGGCTGCTTTATAGTGTTAATGGTCCATGTAAGTAAGTATGTTTTTGTAGTAGCTGGTAACAGTTTTTCCTTTTCTTGCTTAGCACTCACTTCAGGACATCTTGTAAGGTAAGTCTGGTGGTAATAAAATGCCTCAGTATTTACACGTCTTAAAAGGATGTTTCTCCTTCACTTACAAAGCTTACTTTGGCTGGATATGAAATTCTTGTTTATGTTTTTTTCTTTAAGAGTGCTGAAAATTGCCAGGCGCAGTGGCTGATGCTTCAGGTGGATCACCTGAGGTCAGGAGTTCGAGGCCAGCCTGGCCAACATGGCAAAACCCCGTCTCTACTGAAAACACAAAAATTCGTCAGGCGTGGTGGCGCATGCCTGTAATGCCAGCTGCTCGGGAGGCTGAGGCAGAAGAATCACTTGGAACTGGGAAGTGGAGGTTGCAGTGAGCTGAGATAGTGCCACGGCACTCCAGTCTGGGTGACAGAGAAAGACTCCATCTAAAAAAAAAAAAAAAAAAAAAAAAAAAACGCTGAAAATTGACCCCCATTCTCTTCTGGCTTTTAAGGTTTGCTGAAAGGTCTATTTTTAGCTTAATTGAGTTCCATTTGTATGTTACCTGTCCCTTCTCTCTAGCTATGATTAACTTTTTTATTTTTTATTTTTTTTTACCTTGGAGAATGTGATGACAATGTCTTGGGGATGATCTTCTTGAGTAGTGTTTCATAGGGGTTCTCTGCATTGCCTGAATTTGAATGTTGTCCTCTCTCATAAGTTTGGAAAATTTTCATGGACAGTATTCTGAAATATGTTTTCCAAGTTGCTTGCTTTCTCTCCCTCTCTTTCAGGGACACCAATGAGTGTGTGATTTTGTCACTTTACATGATCGTATATTTCTTAAGGATTTCATTCATTTTTCTTTATTGATTTTTGTTCATTTTTTCTGACTGAGTTATTTTAGAAAGACAGTAATCAAGTTCTGAGATTCTCTCCTCATTTTGGTCAGTTCTGCTGTTAATGTTTGCAATTGTTTTTGAAATTCTTGAAATGAGTTTTTCAGCTCTATCATTTCTGTTTGTTTTTTCTAAAAATTGCCATTCCGTCTTTCATCTCCTGTATTGTTTTGTTGTATTTCTTAAAATCCTTGGATTGGGTTTCAACTTTCTTCTGAATGTCTACGATCTTTGTTTCTAGCCATATTCTCACTTGTATTTCTGTCATTTCAGCCATTTCAGCCTGCTTAAGAACCATTGCTGCGGAACTAGTGTGTAGTTGTTTGGAAGTAAGAAGATACACTGGCTTCTTGAGTTGCCAGAGTTTTTGTGCTGGTTCTTTTTCATCTGTGTGGGCTGATGTTGCTTTCACCTTTGAAGTTGCTGTCCTTTGGATCGGTTTTTGTTTCTTTTGTATTCTTTGATGTGCTTGGTGTTTGATTGTGGTATAAGATGGGTTCAGTCATCTGGCTTCATTTCTGGTAAACTTTTGGAGGGGCAAGTCTCAGCTGGGCATGCCTGGGCTACATGCTCTAACTCTAAGGGCTGGTATCAGGCCCCTGGCTTTGTTCTCTGGCCTCTCGAGGTTGTGTATGTACTGTGTTGGAGAGACTGAGGTGTTCCTGGACTGTTGGTCACAGCTCCCCAAAGGGTGGTGCCAGCCAAAGTGCTTCATCATGTGGTAGCAGTGGAATCAATGCTTGTTTGAATATGCCGGAAGCAGCGGCAGCATGCTGGGCTGCACGCTTGTCAGCTCGGGGGGAATGCTGGCAGACCCAGGGATACTGGCTTCCATGTAGGAGTTGGTAATAACTGTAGTGGTTACATGGCAGGGGAGAAAGGTTGGGGCTGCTGGGCTCCATTTGTGCATTTGCACCCATGGCAGTGTCAGTATAGGGGTGGGGCCCTGGTGAGTGCCAGGCTAGTGACTGCGAGCACTTTCATGCCAGTGGCAGTGGGGAATGGGTGGGGGACTGCTGGTGTCCCTGCATGTTTACACTGGTGGCAGTGGCAGCACAAGGCAGAGGCAGGGTTGCTGGTGTCCACACATGTATTCATGCCAACAATGGTGATGTGGTGGTGCGGTGGTGGGACGAGGGGCATGGCGCACTCATGTTGGCAGCAATGGCATGATGGGATGCATATGCACTCATGTAGTGGCAGAGAAGGGGAGGCAAGGTCCACCTGCATACATGCTTGCTGGCAAAGCAATGAGGGAGTGGCCATGGGCAAGTGTATGCCAGCAAAGTGGCATGGGGGAGGCTGAGGTGGAATGAAGATGCAGACGGCTGGTATGTATCAGTGGGGGACTGCTCTGCTGGAGCTGTCTGATGTTCAGGCATGGTCTGCCAGTGCAGAAGCTATGATGCAACTTCAGGACAGCACTCCAGTTGGGCATCCAAGGCTGAATTGCTAACAGGCATGGCCAGGCTGGGGTCCTGAGAGAAGGAGGCAGACAGAAAGACTGACTCCATCTCATGGGCAAAATTGCCCTTCTCTCTTCAGGTCCAACACTTCTCCTGAGGCTAGAGTCTCTGAGGGGAACATGGTGAGCCTTGGGGGATGGGTGTCCCTGGCTGTGCTCTGGAGGAGTTTTTTAGTGAAATGTTTCGGCCAATGGAAAGAGAATCATGAATAAAAAAGGGGAATGTAAAAGTTTATTTATTCAATTATATATGTCAATTTCTATTATGTTCCCATTTTGAAGTGGAGATCCTTGAAAAGATTCAAGGATAACCATGGTAAGTCAATAGCCAATCAATATGTATGGTGCTATCATAAAAGTTGACTAAAGAAATAGTACAATATTACCTAAAACAACCTGTGTCAGATGGTAGATGGTAGTGTGTCTTACCATCATGCTCATGAATTATTTTATCAAACCATTTCAAAGACAAGTGGCAATTGCTTTTTTTTTCCATGTAGTTCGCCAGTTGTTCCTACACCATTTGTTTAAAAGACTATTATTTGTCCCATTTAATGGTCTTGGTATTCTAAATGAGAATCATTTGACCATACACACATGGATGTATTTTTGATCTCTCAATTCTATTTCATTGATTTATGTCCTCATGCCATACCATAATGTCTTGATTACTCTAGTTTTTTGGTAAGTTTTTAAATCAGAAAAATGAGTCATAGTTTTTTGTTCTTCCTTTTCTTTTTCTTTTCTTTTCTTTTTTTTTTTTTTTTTTTGAGATGGAGTCTCGCTCTGTCGCCCAGGCTGGAGTGCAGTGGCCGGATCTCAGCTCACTGCAGGCTCCGCCTCCCGGGTTCACGCCATTCTCCTGTCTCAGCCTCCTGAGTAGCTGGGACTACAGGCGCCCGCCACCTCGCCCGGCTAGTTTTTCGTATTTTTTAGTAGAGACGGGGTTTCACCATGTTAGCCAGGATGGTCTCAATCTCCTGACCTCGCGATCCGCCCATCTCGGCCTCCCAATTGTTCTTCCTTTTCAATATTGCTTTGGTTATCCTGGTCTCTTGCAATTCCATCTGAATGTTAGAATCAGCTGGACAAGTTCTGCAAGAAGTCTTCTGGGATTCTAATAGTAATTACCTTGAATTTTTAGATTACTTTTGGAAGTATTGCCATTTTAACAATACTAAGTCTTCGAATTCATGAACATCAGATTTTTTCTTTTATTTAGATCTTCTTTCATTTAGTATCTTTCAATAATGTTTCATAGTTTTCAGAGTATACATTTTACAGTTGTTTTGTTAAATGTTTTCCTAAATATGTTATTGCTTTTGACGCTACTATAATTTTTTTCCTAAATATGTTATTGCTTTTGATGCTACTATAAATTGAATGGTTTTCTTAATTTTATTTTGAATTTTTTAGTGCAAGTGTACAGAAATCCTGTTTTTTTTTTTAATATATTGATTTTGTGTCTTGCAGTCTTACTGAGGTCATTTATTATCTGCAATAAATTGTTAGTAAATTTTAAAGATCTTCCATATACACAATCATGTCATTTTCAAGTAGCTATAGTTTTACTTTCTTATTTCCAACCCGATGACATTAATTTACTTTTCTTGCATAATTTCCCTGGTGAGCATCTTCCATGCAATGTTGAAGAGATGTTGTGAAAGTGGACATCTGTCTAGTCCCCGATCTTAGGAGGAAAAGAAGCTAGTCTTTCACTATTCATCCTGATGCTAGCTATAGGTTTTTTTCATAGATACTCTTTATCAAGTTGAGGAAGTTTTCTTCTATTCCTATTTTGCTGTGTGGTTTATCATGAAAGGAGATGGGATTTTGTCAGATTCTATTTCTGCACCTGTTGAAATGATCATGTGGATTTTGTTTGTGCTTTTTCCTTTTCTATTGACATGATATAATACGTTAATTGATTTTATAGGCAGAGCCATCCTAGAATACAATACAAAGAATTCATATAGTATATAATCTTTTGTTTCTGGCTTCTTTTCTTCAGCATAATTCTTTTCAAATCCATCTGTTTCTCTTATAATCTTATATTCTTAAACCAATAATCAGTTCTAGGCTTATCTTAAATAAACCAATTTCAGCCGCAAAAGAGTTATGAAGGTCATGTGAAATTAAGTTAAAAGCAAAGTTTTTGAGGCAATTGATTAATATTTATCTCAAGTACCTGGATTTGTCCAAAAACTTCTTCCACCTTAATTATTGTCAAGTACTTTGAAATTGATACTTTGATTGCATTAAACTAAGAAAGAGGCAACATACAGTTTAGGAGTACAAATGTTAATTGAAATTCATCAGTTTCTCATATGGTTAATTTTCATTACACATATTTTGGGTTTCATGGAAAAATTTGATTTGATAAACTATGTAGTTTTCTCATGCTGCCACCTAGGCAAATGATGTAGTAGAAGGATAGGGGAGTTTGAAACTAAGCAAACTAAATTCAAATCTTTGTTTTGCTCTTTTATCAGCTGTGTAATTGTATTCAATTTTCTTAACATTTGTCAATCTCATTTGAGTTATTTGTAAAAGAAAATCTATGCATAACATATGATTTATTATTAAATATGTTAATAACTACATTAATAACATAAGAACCTGATATACAGAAGTTGCTTCATAAATGGTTACAAATCTTATAAGAAGTTTTCTCCATAAGGTATGAGGAAGGAATAAAGACAGAAATGTGGACACATGGCTGAACATAATGGATGTTCATTGAATCTTTGCCTAAGGATAGTAAAAGAGAAAAATAGAATTTAATGATCAACATTACAAGACACCAACAGAGGCCATGGAATAGGTGATCTTTAAAAAAGCAAATAAAGAAGAGGAAAAGTTAATAGCTTTCTATGTTCAGAAGTCATTTCTTTCTTTCTTTTTTTTTTTTTTTTAACAAAGTATCACTCTGTCACTCAGGCTGGATTGCAGTGGTGCGATCTCGGCACACTGCAACCTCTGCCTCCCAGGTTCAAGCAATTCTCCTGCCTCAGCCTCCTGAGTAGCTGGAACTACAGGTTCCATGACACCACACCCGGTTAATTTTTGTATTTTTAGTAGAGACGGGTTTCACCATGTTGGCCAGGCTGGTCTTGAACCCCTGATCTCAGGTGATCCACCCGTCTTGGCCTCCCAAAGTGCTGGGATTACAGACATAAGCCACCATGCCCTGCAATATTCTTCTTTAAATGTATAGAATTGTACTCTAGAATTAGCAAGGTGTTGATACATATTACCCACTTATCAAACTTCTGGGGTAATAAATATCCTTTTCTTTTTTTTTTAATTTATTTATTATTATTATACTTTAAGTTGTAGGGTACATGTGCATAACGTGCAGGTTTGTTACATATGTATACTTGTGCCATGTTGGTGTGCTGCACCCATCAACTCGTCATTTACATCAGGTATAACTCCCAATGCAATCCCTCCCCCCTCCCCCCTCCCCCCTCCCCATGATAGGCCCCGGTGTGTGATGTTCCCCTTCCTGAGTCCAAGTGATCTCATTGTTCAGTTCCCACCTATGAGTGAGAACATGTGGTGTTTGGTGGAAACAACAGGTGCTGCAGAGGATGTGGAGAAATAGGAACACTTTTACACTGTTGGTGGGATTGTAAACTAGTTCAACCATTATGGAAAACAGTATGGCGATTCCTCAAAGATCTAGAACTAGATGTACCATATGACCCAGCCATCCCATTACTGGGTATATACTCAAAGGATTATAAATTATGCTGCTATAAAGACACATGCACACGTATGTTTATTGCAGCACTATTCACAATAGCAAAGACTTGGAATCAACCCAAATGTCCATCAGTGACAGATTGGATTAAGAAAATGTGGCACATATACACCATGGAATACTATGCAGCCATCAAAAAGGATGAGTTTGTGTCCTTTGTAGGGACATGGATGCAGCTGGAAACCATCATTCTTAGCAAACTATCATAAATATCCTTTTCTATTGCCTCTTTATCAGATAGCTCAAGCTAAATCTGTTGCAGTATCTAATAACCCCCTAAATCTTAGTGTCTTCAACTTCAGTCAATCTTTTTCTCTTGTTACATGGTCATCATGGGTTAAATGCAACTCATTGTTCTCATTCTAGGAAACACGACGAACAACCACTGTATGAGATATTTTCAGTCTCATGTCAGGAAAAATAAAACAATGAATAAAGGACATGATGACTCTAAAAACTTCTACTCATTAATGAGACACATCATTCCTACTCACATTTTAGAATCCAGCATCCATAAATAGATTGAAGTGTACAAGAGATATTCAAAAAGTTCATGAAAATGCACATTATGAAATATCTATGCAGGGATTTCAAAGTTTTACACCAAAATAAAGTCATACTAACTTGTTATAACATGTCTGAACAGGATCTAGTTTGAGATACTAAGAAGGATAAAACATCAGTTTGAACAGAGTCTTTATCAGAGCAACAAGAATTCTAAAATTGATACAAAACAGACATTCAATTAATGGGACGCTTGGATGAAAGAATGGTAAAACGATTGATGCTTTTCAGAAAGTTTATGGGGACAACGCCCTAAAGATATTAGAAACTTACATATAAATAGTTCATTTTAAGAAGGAATCAGACATTCTTGAAGATGAAGCCCACAGCAGCAGATTATTCACATCAATTTGTGAGGAAAAAATTAATCTTGTTCATGCCTGTATTAACCAGGGTTCTCTATAGGGACCGAACTAATAGGATAGATGTAATTATGAAGGGGAGGTTATTGAGAGTATTGACTCACATGATCACAAGGCGAAGTCCCACAATAGGCCCACTGCAAGCTGAGGAGCAAGGAAGCCAGTTTAAGTCCCAACACCTCAAAATAAGGAAGCCGATGGTGCAGCCTTCAGTCTGTGGTCAAAGACCTGAAAGCCCTGGCAAATCGCTGCTGTAAGTCCTAGAGTCCACAAGCTGAAGAACTGGGAGTCTGATGTTTGAAGGCAGGAAGCAGCAGCATGGGAGAAAGTTGCAACCTGGAAGACTCAGCAAGTCAAGTCCTTCCAACCTCTTCTGCCTGCTTTATTCTAGCTGCAGCGGTAGGTGATTAGATGGTGCCACCCAGATTGAGGGTGGGTTTGCCCCTCCAAGTCCACTGACTCAAATGTTAATCTCCTTTGGCAACACTTTCAGACATGCCTAGGAACAATACTTTATATCATTCAATCTGATCAAGTTAACACTCAATACTGACCATCACAATGCCCTAATTGTAAAAAAAAATGATTAATATCATCCACAATAACCAACATCATAGACATCTTAATTGGTTCAGCTTACACAATTCTGACTGAAAAATTAAAGTTGAGCAAATATTCTACTCAATGGGTGCCAAAACCGTTGCACCCAGATCAGCTGCAGATGTGAGCAAAACTTTCAATGGAAATTTTACACAAGAGAGATCAAGATCCTGAAGGATTTCTTTGAAGAATTGTAACAAGAGATTGAACATGGATTTATCAGTACAATCCTGAAGACAAAAAAAAAAATGGCTACCAAAAGATAGAAATGGTCCAACTGTGAAATGGTCAAGAGCAAAAGTAATGGCAACAATTTTGGGAGATGCTAAATGCATTTGGCTTGTTGCCTTTGCGGAGGGCCAAAAACTGATAACATCTGAATATTATGAGAGAGTTTTAAGAAAGTTAGCCAAAGTGTTAGCAGAAAAACACCCAGAAATTTTCATCAGAGAGTTCTTCACCACTATGACAATGTTCCTGCTCATTCTTCTCATTAAACAAAGGCAATTTTGTTAGAGTGTAAATAGGAAATCAATAGGCATTCACCTTACAGTCCTCATTTGGCTCCTTCTGACTTTTTATTGTTTCCTAATCTTAAACAAATCTTTAAAGGGCACACTTTTTTTTTAAGTTAGTAATGTAAAAAAACAGCATTGGCATGGTTAAATTCCCAGGCCCCTCAATTCTTTAGAGATACACTGAATGGCTGTCACTATCACTTAAAAGCTGTCTTGAACTCAGTGGAGCTTATGTTGAGAAATAAAGTTTATATTTTTTTATTTTTATCACTTAATTCCATTTTTTACAAACTTTTTGAAGTATTTCTATAACCCTTCCACAGGGAAGGGTATAGGATATTTTATGTAGTAATATAATTTAATAGAAACTCCACCCTTCCCTCATTTTCCATAAAAATAAAAGAACATTATGGCTTTAATAAGTACTGAAATATTATCAGGACACAAATTTATGATATCTTTTCATTATATGACAGATATATCCTTCGTAAATGAGTTTTTTTCAAGTTTCTGGCTGATGCATTGAGATACATAAAGCTGAGCATTGGCTTTTTGTCATTGTATCAAAATAACATCTTTAGCCAACATTGATTATTATGTTACCAAAATTTTTAGATAATGATAAAAATCTAATTGTAATGAGAATCTCTGATATTTGAAACATATGAGTTAGGAAAGAATTAACTTTATAAAGAAATAGAGAAAACTGCTGACATCTACTAGATAGAAAATTAAGAACAAAATTTATTCAACTTGTGAAAACTGACGTTCTGATTGGTATATATTGAACTAAAAAGATTCTAGAACTATCTATTAATTTCATTTTGACCACCCAATTATATTTTGAAATCATTATTTTGTGGCATTATGTCAAGCAAATTATTTTTCTTTAATATCTCATTGAAAGTTTGACCAATCCCTCTTTTACTATATATTGCACTTTGACTCTGTGCTGAGTGTTGTGATATGCAAGGGAAATGATACCAAATAACTTCCAATATTGAAGTAATTTATTGTATCAGAAACTGTGATCACTGTTTATGTGTGATGTTTCACCTTATTATATTGTCAGCAACTCTGAAGGCTCTGAGATTTTACTTTATTGGGAAGCTAATATGTTAGCTTGCCACAGTTTCATGGATTCTGGTAAATTATATGAGCTTCCTGGTTCAGAAAATATAGTTAATTACAAAAAATAATGGCAATAGCAACGGTATTGGCATTTTTTTTTTTTTTTTTCCCTGTGCCTCCAATTCCTGATTTCTACAGGGCTATTCAGCCAGAAAGCATTAGCACATGCTGCGGTATGTAATACAGGAAAGGGATTCTGTGCTTAGAACTCTAATATTTCATGATAGGTAATGAGTATGCCAGCCCTTTGGTCTGGAAAGAGATGTTATCATCACTGCATTTGATGGTAAGCATGCTTGCTATTTGCTCTGGAGGAAAACTCTGTCTCTGTCTTCCAAGGCTATTCTCTATACAAAAATCTTCTAAAAGATAGTTCAGCATAAAGTACAGTAACTGCCTTCCTTATAAGACATAAGATTATGAGATAGCCCTGGAGAATTATGTCACAGCCAGTATCTACTTCTTATTGCTAATTCTCTGTCTTGACTGCTGGTGAATTTTCCCATGAGTATGCTACTCTGTTGGCTAGTCTCATTAATTTAAATAAGGTAGGCTAGGACTAAATCTATCACTTTGTTTCCTGTATCATTTAATTAAGACTGCTATCTCCAGAGCTACAAGTAGCAGGAGGAGGCCAATCTGCTGTATTGACCATTCTTCCCAACTGGACCCAACCAGCTAAATAAATTCTTTTAAGTCATCAGGGTCTACTTTAGAAATTGAGGTAATTTTCTTCTTAAATTTCTGCATTAGCCTTTCCACTTGGTCCAAAACTTTAACTGACATGCAATAAGATGTATCAGTGAATACATAGATTCTGCTTAAACCCAAAAGGGGGAAGTCTAGGACAATTGTGACCTTTAAGTTATGGCTGACCTGTCTCATATATCTGTGATCGCCAACTTTTTACTACTTTTTAATCACATACTAATGTGTATGTGTGTCTCTGGCATTTTACATTTTGACACTTCTATCCATATCCATATATTTGTATGTTGACTCACATTGTCTTTTTTTTTTTTTTTTTAAGATGGAATTTCACTCTTGTCACCCAGGCTAGAGTGCAATGGCGTGATTTCAGCTCACTGAAACCTCTGCCTCTTGGGTTCAAGTGATTGATTCTCCTGCCTCAGCCTCCCGACTAGCTGGGATTACAGGTGCATGCCACCATGCCCAGCTAATTTTTGCATTTTTAGTAGAGATGGGGTTTCGCCATGTTGACCAGGCTGGGCTCAAGCTCCTGACCTCAGGTGATTCGCCCACCTGGGTCTCCACAAATGCTGGGATTACAGGAGTGAGCCACCGCACCCAGTCCCATGTTGCCCTTTTAAAATCACATAAGTGTAAGGTTTTGATGTTTGGGCACACAGTTTCCTGTCATTTGGTTTTCTTTTCCCTTTTTTGGCTATTTACATTTCTTATTATTCTTAAACTTTGACATTTTTGTCATTTGTAAAATAAAAAATACTTAGATATTTGTTAAGTTTTTATTTAATCAATATTTTATTTAGAAAATATTTACTTCATTCTATTAATGTAACGTATTTTCTCTTTTTTAATCATGAAACATTTAAGCATGCAGAAACTACCCAGAATCATATAAATAAAACTTTAGTGTCCAACCTCCAGTTTTATAAAATCTAAAGCAATTTACACCTACATTTTAAAAATTCAACCCTTTCCTTATATCCAATTGTGAAATTTTGTGATTTTCTTCAAGTAGGTATTTTACATTAAGTTTATATTTAGGCATTGCCATTTTAAATTAAACTGTTTAAAATATTATTGCCAGCATAGAGGCAGTATAGTGTTGGGTTTTCTTTTTGGTTTTTGGTTTTCACATTTTTACTCACTTCACTAGACTTTTATATTTGCTCTCGCGTATTTGGGGTCTGGTTTCTTAGTATTTTAAGGCATACAAGTGTATTATCTCAAATAGTAGATGCGCCTTTTTTTTCTGATGTGTACATGTAAGCGTGTAGAATTCTTTTTCCTATCAGAACTTACTGAGTTGGGAAGAGCTAACAACCACCATGGCAATTATATACTCCTGGTTGTTGGACATCCTTGCATTCCTGATTAACACAGCAATGCCAAGTGCTTCACAATTATTGTGACTGTTAAATTGAGATCATTTATGATTTTTGCCTTAAGGGACAAAAGACTAAGACCGAGACCATAACTAAGATGAAGACCACATAAGCTGCCACTTGTGTTTAAAATTTATCGAAAATTTGAGTGAAATTATTAACTTTTAAGTTCATTTTTTTTTCTTTCATGGCCCTCCTGATTTTTCTCTTTTGCTATCAGTACCTGTGCTTCACTTTTCATATCTAAGCTATGCTTTCTCCCTTCCTTTTACTCCAGAACAGAACTCACAATATTCTTTAGTACAAGTCCTAGGAAGAGCAAGATCACTGACCGTACTATTTACCATGGCTAATACTTGTCCAAGCATTTTAATACAAGCATTTAGCACAAGATACAGAAATGTGAGACACACTTAGGCCCGATTACCTCACAAAGAACCAGACTGATGGTCTGATTGATGGTCATTTTCTGAACTAGAACCATGGGCAGGTGACATCATCTGGAATGGAAATTTGTGCAGGACAGGCATCATGGCTGACTTGGCTAGTATAGCTTACTATAATAATAATATGTTTATTTCTAAACATACAAGATTGTATCAGATTTGGATTTTAGACTCTCTTGATTGAATACCCTGCATGTATCGCAATGAGTGTTTGTGTATGTGTGTGTTTGTGTATAAATGGATGAATTATTATGATATTTTGAAAGTCTTTTATATTAGATATCTTTGCTTTTCCAAGAAAAACAACTCAATCACTCCTACTGTATAATATTTTTTAAAGTAGCATAGGTTTTTTAGTGCTTCTGCATCATATTTCTATAATTGACATTGATTTATAATTTCCTTTTTATATATTAATTTTGTACATTTGGGATTAGGGAATCTAATTGCTGTGAAATACATTTTTCACTTTTTCCTCTGCTTTGAAATAGTTTTTTCTTTTTTTAAGCTAAGGAGGTACACGATACCTAATGACATAAAGGAATTTATCTGTGAAACTCTGGATACAGAACATTTTGGTTGGTGACCTTTGGTCAAACTATTCCTTAATTTCCTCCAGACTGATTAGTCTATTCACGTTTTCAATAATTTCTTGAGTTAATTGTCAGAACTTTTATTTTTTTCTGATACACTTTAAATATCCCCTTGTGGAAGAGTCTTTCTACTTTTATTTCACTTTGTTTATTATTTTTTCTCTTCATTTCTCTTGATTAGATTTGTTAAAAGTTTACCCCTTTAGTAATTTATTTTCAAAATTTTATTTGATGATTGTATCTGGTCTTTTTATTTTCTAATTTATTGTTTTTAGTTGTTGCACTTATTTAACCTATTTGGGGAGGCATTTAAGGCATACATTTTTTCCAACTAGAATAAAATGCTTATTAATATATTTACTATCTTTTGTAGTAATAAAACATTTAAAGATATTAATTTCCCTTTAGTAGAATTTGGGCAGAGTGGAATGGTAAGGTTTTGACTCCGACCTTAAATTTGACATGTAGTATTCTCATTTTCATTATGTCTAAAAAGCCCAAAATTATATAAATGTCCTTGTTTCCTGAATATTTTATAAAGTTCAATATATTTCAGTTTTTAAATTTCAAAGGTTTTTCATATTATTTAAGCTTTTTTACTTATTAATTTATGTTTGCTTTAAAAAGATATTTAAGTTTTAACAAAATCAGTGATTGCCTAAGAATACACATATATATTGAAAAAATTGGTTTCATTTATTATATTTTTCAATATTCTTGTGTCCTATTTGTCATAAACCTATCAAAAAGTTATAGAATGATAGCAGTCTATTAGAGGATGCCATAACAATTATATTTCTGTCAAATTCTTTTTGCTTTTATTATAGTGTTTTATTCTTATAGTTTGATACCATGTTATTTAGCTCAATAAGGATCACAAATTTTGTTTATATAATGTTCGGCTGATCTTTATTTCCTAAGAACGTTTTGCCTGGGATTTTATTCTAACAGTTATGCTGTTTTCCTTTCTTTTTCTTTTTGTTTTTAAAATATCTTTATTAACCCTTTTTTAATTTTTCTATGCTTATTTCTTTTAAAGAAGACTTCCATTAGAAGACAGATTAATATTTTTGGCTTTTCATAGGAGTATTTAAAATCTATTTTGTATAATGGGCATCTGTTGTATTATGCTACAAAAAGAAAGGATCTTTGATATTTCTTTTATTTCCAGTAGTTTCATGGACTATGCCTTGTATTTGTCTGTGCACTTGAGTAATTTAATATTACTACTGGTTATCTTTTTTTCAATTAAAAATCTTAAATATGTAATTCTCTGCATTACTAATGTATAAACAAAAAATTCAATAGTGAACCTTGCATATAAAAAAACATATAGCTTGTTTTATTTCTCCCTCAAATTTTTTGTATTTTGTCAATAATAACCTAAAATTATAGATCTAGATGATTATTTTCATCAGCTTCTGTATTTTACATAATCATATATTATTTGTAAATATCCACATAGAAAAGCTAATCTTTTTCTATTAGAATATTTTTGCTTTTATGAATGTGGTACCCTTTAATTTCTGTATTTTAACTATGGAATACCACTCCAAGCAAGTTGGAATGATACCTCGAATTTCTGTATACTTCATTATGACAAAACTTCAGGTGCTTTAGTGCATTCTGAGACCATAACTTTTATTCCTAAATCACTTCTCATTACTGGATGAATCTTCACCCAAGCTGCATTTTTCTGTTATCCCCTGTATGATTTAAGGTTTTACATGTTTATTTTGTATCTCAACTCTAGGAAATTTTTGATAGTCTTTTGATGTATATACTTTATATGTTAAAATGCATAGATCTCAAGGGTATGAGTTGATCAATATTTTTACTTCTTATATCTCTGAATAACCACTAAACACAAAAAGATAAGCCAAATCTAGTACACTACAGGATCTTTGATGCTACTTTTCAGTGTATATGCACAATTTTCTACCCAAATTTAGGCACTTCAATTACATCTATTAGTTTTGCCCACCTTGGGCTTCATGTACTGGAATAATACCCTAGGCTTTAGTGTATGATCTCATTAACTCAACATTATGTCTTAATTTCATATAAATGGAACCACACAGTTCTTTTTGGTTTAGTTTCATTTGCTCAACATAATGCCTTTGAGATGTCTGTGTGTTGTTGAGCAGATCAGTAGTTTGTTCTTTTTTGTTGTTAAATTTCACTGTAGGATTATAGCATCATATATTTATGTACTCTCTTGTTAGCGGACATTTGGTTCATTTCTAATTTAGAGCCTTTATGAATAAAGCTACTGCAAACATTCTGTAAAAGGCATTTTGTAAACATCTGCACTCATTTCTCTTAAGCACATATTTAGGAGTAGAATAGCTAAGTTATAAAATATGTGTATATTAATTATTAGAAATTTTCAAGCAGTTTTCAACGTTATAGTGCCATTTTACTCTATTTACAACAATGTAGGAAACTTTCCATTTTAATACAACCTCATCAACATTTGCTATTTTCCATGGTTTTTTCTTGTTTAATTTTAGCTACTCCACTGGGTATACAGTAATATCTTTTAGTGATTTTAATTTGTATTTCCCTAATAACTAATAGTGTTGAGCAACTTTTTATCAGCTTATGGATCATTAAGATATCTTATTTGTAAAATGATTGTTGAAGGCACATGCCTATTTTTAAATGAATTTAATTATTTTTATTATTGATTTAAATAAGTTGTGTATTCTAGATGTAAGTCATCTGTCAGATGTAAGCATTGTGAATATTTTCCACAATTTTAGATTACTTTCTACTTTTTATCACAATGTTTTGTTTTGTTTTAGAAGAGGATTTTAGTTCTGTTGATGCCAAATTTATTGTTTTATTTTATGGTTAACATCTATTTTGTCCTAAGAAATCTTTTTCTTACTCAAGACCACAAAAGCATTTTTTCATATTCTAAAAGTTTTATAAGTTTAGTGTTCACATTTAGATATATGGTTCATCTCAAATACATTATGTGTGTGTGGAATGGTTTAGGAATATATAAGGTTGAGTCCTTTCGGAGGTGGATCCTGAGCTTCAGTGCAAGTGATTTATTAAGGAAGTGTTAAATGTTCCAAAAAGAAATCAGTAAGGTATAGAGGGGAAGCAGAACTGAAAAGGGAAAGAAGCCAGGCGAAGGTGCTATTTCAAATGAAGTCCCAGACTCAGTCTGATTTTGAAAGACTCTCTGGAGCAGAATTGCACTACAGAGATGACCCTTTTTGAGGCAAAGGATCTAGGCTTATATCTCCTGCCAGTAGTTACTTACCAGCTACAGGTTGCCTGTTTGGGGTTGGGGATTAAATCTTTCAGGCACTTTTGATTCTCTTTAGAGTTTTAAAAAGGTAAGATAATCCATGGGCAATTATTTGAGAGTCTCAGGTGCAAGCCATTAGCTGCAAGTCATGGCAAAGCAGAGAAATTGGTACACAGAACTGGTAAAAATATCTGAAGGAATCTGAATGTGGCACTAATGTTATCTGCTATAAGATTAATGACCCCCACTTCCATACAGTTTCAAATTGCATTGTTGCTTTTATAGACCATCAAGGAAACAGCTATGTGTCTCTTTCCAAACTGTCTATTTTATTCCATTGATTGGTTTGTATATCCATGCAGCAGTATTGCATTGCTGTAATTAGTGTTGACTTAAACTAAGTCTAAAAATTTGATAATATATTTTTTCATTATTCTTAATTCTTCAAAATTTTCATAGTTATTCTGTGTCTTAGCATTTCCATAAAAATTTTAGGATTGCATTGTCGATTTCTTACAATAATCCTGCTGTGTTTTTATTTGATAATAAATGGAATTTGAGGATCTGTTTGGAAAGGAAGCCTGATATCATAAAAATAGTCTCCCAATTCATGAAAATGGTATATCTCTCCATTTTTAAGGTCTTTCTTAATTTATTTCAACAATGTTTTATAGAGTTCAGTGTAGATGTCCTGCATATCTTAGTTTATTACTATAATTGTATGTTTTTAATGTTACTGTAAATGAAATTGTTTTGCTATTTTTACTTTCCCATTTTTGGTTGCAACTGTACAGACATGCAATTAATTATTAAATATTAACCTTATATGGCACTACTATGCTAAATTCAATGCTACTAAAATTACTCTTTTTCTGTGGCAAACACAACTTTCCAGTCTTTATGCAATGGACAACTTTCCGTATGATATTTTATCACTCCTCAAATATCCGTATGATATTTAAGGCCATATGTTATGGCCTCAAAGTTTCCAATTATCCCCTTTGTTGCATTTGTTGTATTCCTCTATCTATTCCAAAGTGACACTATTTAATTACAAAAAGATATGAAAGTGCTATACCTGCTCCTTTTATTTTTCAGTCTATCAAAGTTTCTTCTTTACATACCACATCTTCTCATTGGCAGTAATATGGGTAACTTGTTGTAGTGAGTTTCATAAGCCTTGACATGATTTCTATCATATTTATAGCACATGGCTAATTAGGCAACCCTAAAGCAGGCATGTTCAAACAACCAGGGATAAATACTTTCAAAGGGGTGAGGTGGCACATAAAAATGCTTTCTGGTTTCTAACACTTTAGTTGTCTTTTGTGCACAATTCTTGAATTCAAATATGAATCCAAGAAAGTTTAATTTGAGATTTACTATGTTGGCTTGGTATTGGAAACACTAAACTTTCAGTTTTAAACAGAAAATGGACTATCTTTTATAGACTTAGTCCCTTTTTGTTGGATGTACATTGGGAGAAATTTCATTTTAAAAATATACTTGTATAGATATATGTACACTTTCCATATGAATCAATAAATATATATACACACATATATGTTTATATCAATCATGAATGATTTATTAATCACACAAAACTTTAAAAAATAGTATTACAAACTTCAAGTAAAGGTTATAACTATATACCTATTTAATATTTTAATTCAAGTCATTAAATATTTAGTATATTTTTGGGAGCTTATAAATTGCTGAATACTTTTGAAGCTATATATTACATAGCTCTAATCTTTAAAAGACTCAGAATCTTAGTGAAGAAAAAACCTCAAAATACAAGTAGCAAAAACAGAGAGCTATACAAAATAGTCAAATATATTTCAGCCTATATATCTTATTGTGGGGCTTTTAAAAAGTGAGATTATTGTAAGCCAAAAAAGTTGAGAAAGACAGCTGGTAAAAGTCATACATCTTGCAAGCACAGAGGGCAACAAAGAAACTCACCAAACAGGTAAAAAGCATGAACACTTGCTGGATAATACAGCATCCTCCAGGGACAGAGCTCAGACTGCCTTACCTGGAAGACAATGTAGCTATTAACTAACTGTTAAGGATTCAGTTAAATGGAGGCAGATAACACAGGACTTGAATGTCAGATTAACAAATTATTTTTGTGTTGCCAGTATATGGAATTAGTATATGTTTTGAAATCTGCACACTTTCTAGAAACGTTAAAAAATGTTTAATTATTCTTTATTTGGCTGTGTTCAAACATCATCTTCTAATTGCTCAAAACTCCTGAAACCAAAATCTTATCATCATGGTTAAGCATACTCTGATCAAATATCAAACAATTATAGCTGTGTCTCAACCCATATTCATCTCCATTGAAATAAAATGAATTGACTTCAATCAAATTCATCAAAGCACATGCAAATTGAGTTAATGTGAGAGTTGTGCTGTGAGTGCCTGATATAAATGGCTTCTTTTATTCTTTTTTTGTTTTCTTTCTTCTCTCCCTCCTCCCCTCTCCTCTTCCTCCTTTTGCTCTTGTACCTCCTCCTTTCTTCTTCAAGATTGTTAATACCATGTAGCTATGTTCTGTGGTCCAGTAACAGAGTGGATTGATCAGCACATTTTCTTCTTTGTTGCTGTATATTCTAAATTATTTTTAGAAGTTTGAAATGACATAATGAAACAAGATTATTATGTGTAACTGTAAGGGGTGCTAGAGAATGTGTATTGCCATAAAAACATTAGAATGTAAGGATACAACAACATGTGGTGATAAGTTTGATAAATGTTTAAGAAACCATTGTGTGGCTTTTACCAAAAAGAACATTTGGAAACTAGCATTACTAGTAGCCTAGGCCCCAAAATCATGGATTTGAGATAAATTTTGAAATTTTGTCAGAATGGAGGTTAGTATACTGGAGTATACTAACTAATACAAATTACTGTTGCCATGGACGATCAAATAGGACACAGAAGTGCCTTTCTGGATACAATCTTTGTTGTAATGACATTTAGAATAATAGAACTCTGCCTTTGTTATCAACACCTGTATAGTTAAATTATGATCCTCTGACTCTCAAATAATATTAGACCACGGAATTCTCCATTGTCTATCAGGCCGGAGGTCCTGATCTTTTAGTGCTTGGAAACAGGATTCTTTGTGTTTAAATGCATTGGCTGTATGAGTCAGCTGTGAAGGTCACTTCCTAATCTAAGAAGGTCCAATGGGCAAAAGAAAAACAAAAGAAACCTGTTGTTGTTGTTGTTGTTGTTGTTTTAAGATGCTATTGTTTGCAGATATCACTACAATAAAATTTACCTGGAATCATGGGAAGAATGGTCCTCTAGTACAACAAACTGCTTGCATAGTGACAAGGAGAGTCCTTAACAATGGTCAAACTACAGAGAACATAGAGTCAGGACAACTGAAGGCATCTCCAAGAACAAAATACACAAAATCAATGAAGTATATTATGTTTCAAACACATAATTCCATTTTGTAAAACTCAGCCATCCAAATCTGTAAAAGGGCAATGCACTGTGCACTGTAGTTTTCTGAGGGAACACTTGCAAAAGGTACACAATTTTAGTGGTTACCATTTAATTATTTTGAATTGGGTTGACACTGTTTATTGATAAAAGATTATTAAAATTGTCATTACACTCTCTGTATATAGAGATATAGCCCTCACTTTTCATATCTATAATATAGCTAGTTAGTAAATATTTCTCAAAGAGTTCCTAAGATAAATAAATGATAGGCGACATAAAAGACCCCAACGATTGAGCTTAAGTCTATCTTCCTAGCTCCTACTTCTCTCGCTCCCTCACTCTATCTCATTCCTGTTCCTATCTCCCCATTTCCCCATCTTTCTTTTTTTCTTTATTTCCTCTTCACCCCATTCTCCATGCCATGTACATATGCATATTTTTAATAAAGATCTAACAAATTCCAGAACATTATTTTTGTCCTGATGAAAGTCAACAGGGAACTAGACCAGTGACACAGCAGTCTGCTGGATGGTACATTCTCCAGAGTAGCCAGCAGCATGCTAAGGAATCCTCAGATCCTTGAAATATATCACACTGCTACATCTGATAAATCTAGAATATAGAATCAGGGGTAAAAGATGATTTTCTTTTTCAAGTGCTAGCAAAATTTTAGCAAGGAAAGTAGGTTCTTTATCATTCAGATTCTTTATCATTTAGGACCCAGTGTACAGATTCTGCCGTGTGTTCCAAACTGTTCACTAATTCATAGAATAAAGTGCTTAGAGAAGAACTGGAAAACATTTATATTGGCTTGTACAGTAAGTTAGCAAATGAGCATTTGTTAGACAGTTATAACTGTTCAAAAACTCACTAGAGATGCATTCACTTTAGTTTAAGGGTTGCATGTTTCCCTATAAATGGTTTGTTGTGAATAATGTAAATGTGCATCCCTGAGAATAAATTAAATACATTTCCTGATATTGCTAATGTGTTAGAACAGTTTTACCATGTATCACTTGAATGTATCACTTGAATAGCATTTATAGATTACTATAATCTATCTAGGCCAAGCTTGTAAATATCTGTGTAACTCATATTTCAATGATTTGCAACCCTTGAAAGAAAACCTTAGAGATTTTTCTCTTGTTTTCTTTCCTCCCTTCTTGTGTGATATCGACAAACATCTAGCTCGAAGAAATTCATTTTGAATGCCTTTATAAAGCTTTATTTTTTAATAGAAACTGGAGGATTTAGTGTACAACTAAACGAGAGGGAATAAACAAAAAGCATATAGAGTGACTTTCCACTGCACATGATTGGGCCATCATTCATGTATCCTTTTCCCCTTTCTCTACCAAGCCTTCCTCCTTGTAAGACTCAGAAATCCTCTATGGCCATGCAAGGTGTGGCAATTTTCCAATGCCCCTCAGCTTCCAGTTTCCTTTGTCTTCCCTCTTCTTTCCTCCCTCCACTTCCTCCATTGTCTCCTCTTCTTCTTCATAGTCTCTCCCTTTTCTGCCTTGCGTGCACACACACACAGACAAACAGAGAAAGAGAGAGAGATAAAAACATTTATTGTGAAAACCAGTTCAGGCATATTTTGTCTGTTCCTAGCACCATGAATTTCATTAAAACTTATGGCATATCAGAAGCAAAATGAGCATTCAGCTTTGGAGACAATAAAGGTTTTTGGTTTCAGTATTCAGTCATGTGACACATAATATTTCAATAATGACTAACCACATGTTTGAAGGTGGTGCCATATGATTACAATGGAGCTGAAAATTTCTTATTGCCTACTATTTACTGTATTATAATTTTTATCATTACTTTAGTGTACTCCTTTAAGTACTCCTTCTACTTACTCCTTCTACTCCTATAAGTACTCCATCTACTTATATATATATATATTTTTTTGATTGAATTAATTAATTAATTTATTTTTTTATTTACTTTTATTTTTATTTTTATTTATTATTATTATTATACTTTAAGTTCTAGGGTACATGTGCATAACGTGCAGGTTTGTTACATATGTATACTTGTGCCATGTTGCTGTGCTGCACCCATCAACTCGTCAACACCCAACTACTCGTCATTTACATCAGGTATAACTCCCAATGCAATCCCTCCCCCCTCCCTCCTCCCAGTAATAGGCCCCAGTGTGTGATGTCCACCTTCCCGAGTCCAAGTGATCTCATTGTTCAGTTCCCACCTATGAGTGAGAACATGCGGTGTTTGGTTTTCTGTTCTTGTGATAGTTTGCTAAGAATGATGGTTTCCAGCTGCATCCATGTCCCTACCAAGGACACAAACTCATCCTTTTTTATGGCTGCATAGTATTCCATGGTGTATATGTGCCACATTTTCTTAATCCAGTCTGTCACTGATGGACATTTGGGTTGATTCCAAGTCTTTGCTATTGTGAATAGTGCCACAATGAACATACGTGTGCATGTGTCTTTATAGCAGCATGATTTATAATCTTTTGGGTATATACCCAGTAATGGGATGGCTGGGTCATATGGTACATCTAGTTCTAGATCCTTGAGGAATCGCCATACTGTTTTCCATAATGGTTGAACTAGTTTACAATCCCACCAACAGTGTAGGCAATAATTAATAGCCTACCAACCAAAAAAAGTCCAGGACCAGATGGATTCACAGCTGAATTCTACCAGAGGTATAAGGAGGAGCTGGTACCATTCCTTCTGAAACTATTCCAATCAATAGAAAAAGAGGGAATCCTCCCTAACTCATTTTATGAGGCCAACATCATCCTGATACCAAAGCCTGGCAGAGACACAACAAAAAAAGAGAATTTTAGACCAATATCCCTGATGAACATCGATGCAAAAATCCTCAATAAAATACTGGCAAACCGGATTCAGAAGCACATCAAAAAGCTTATCCACCATGATCAAGTGGGCTTCATCCCTGGGATGCAAGGCTGGTTCAACATTCGCAAATCAGTAAACATAATCCAGCATATAAACAGAACCAAAGACAAGAACCACATGATTATCTCAATAGATGCAGAAAAGGCTTTTGACAAAATTCAACAGCCCTTCATGCTAAAAACGCTCAATAAAGTCGGTATTGATGGAATGTACCTCAAAATAATAACAGCTATTTATGACAAACCCACAGCCAATATCATACTGAATGGGCAAAAACTGGAAAAATTCCCTTTGAAAACTGGCACAAGACAGGGATGCCCTCTCTCACCACTCCTATTCAACATAGTGTTGGAAGTTCTGGCTAGGGCAATCAGGCAAGAGAAAGAAATCAAGGGTATTCAGTTAGGAAAAGAAGTCAAATTGTCCCTGTTTGCAGATGACATGATTGTATATTTAGAAAACCCCATTGTCTCAGCCCAAAATCTCCTTAAGCTGATAAGCAACTTCAGCAAAGTCTCAGGATACAAAATTAATGTGCAAAAATCACAAGCATTCTTATACTCCAGTAACAGACAAACAGAGAGTCAAATCATGAATGAACTTCCATTCACAATTGCTTCAAAGAGAATAAAATACCTAGGAATCCAACTTCCAAGGGATGTAAAGGACCTCTTCAAGGAGAACTACAAACCACTGCTCAGTGAAATTAAAGAGGACACAAACAAATGGAAGAACATACCATGCTCATGGATAGGAAGAATCAATATTGTGAAAATGGCCATACTGCCCAAGGTTATTTATAGATTCAATGCCATCCCCATCAAGCTACCAATGAGTTTCTTCACAGAATTGGAAAGAACTTCTTTAAAGTTCATATGGAACCAAAAAAGACCCCGCATTGCCAAGACAATCCTAAGTCAAAAGAACAAAGCTGGAGGCATCACACTACCTGACTACTTATATATTTTTTAAAAAGTTAACTACAGGCCGGACATTGTGGCTCAGGCCTGTAGTCCTAGCACTTTGAGAGGCTGAGGCAGGCAGATCACTTGAGGCCAGAAGTTCAAGACCAGCCTGATCAACATGGTGGAACACTATATCTACTAAAACTACAAAAATTAGCTGGGTGTAGTGGCACACACCTGTAGTCCCGGCTACTTGAGAGGCTAAGGTCTGAGAATCACTTGAACCCGTGAGGCAGAGGTTGCAGTGAGCTGAGATCACGCCACTGTACTCCAGTGTGGGCAACAGAGAGACGGTTTCAAAAACAAAACAAAACAAAAAAACAAAACTTAACTACAAGACAGCATCAGGCTGCTCCTTCAGGAGGTATTTCAATAGATGCCGTTGTTATTGTATGAGATAACAGTGCTATGAATGTTATTGCCCCTGAAGACCTTCCAGTGGGACAAGCTGGGGAGGTGGAAGACAGTGAAATTGATGATCCACACCCTGTGTAGCCTAGCTAAAATGTGTGTTTATATCTTAGTTTTCAACAACAAAGTTTAAATAGGAAAAAAATTAAAAATAGAAAATAATTATAGGATAAGGATATAAATAACAAAAATATTTTTGTTAGGCTATAAAATGTGTTTGTGTTTTAAGCTTAATGTTATTATAAAAGAGTCAAAAAGTTAAAAAAATTAAAAGTTTATAAAATAAAAAATTTACAATAACCTGAGGTAAATTTATTATTGAAGAATGAAAACCATTTAAAATAAATCGAGTGTATCCTAAGTGCACAATGTTTATAAAGTCTACCGTAGTGTACAGTAATGCCTTAGGCCTCCATCTTCACTCACTGCTCACTCACTGGCTCACCTGGAGCAACTTCCAGTCCTGCAGGCTCCGTTTGTGCTAAGTGACTTACATAGGTGTACCATTTTTTAAATCTTTTATGCCATAAGTTTACTGTACCTTTTTTATTTTAGGTGTATTTAGATATACAAATACCATTGTGTTATAATTATCTATAGTACTTAGCATAAAGTATTCTGTACAGGTTTGTAACCTAGGAGCAATACACTATCCCATGTAGCCTAGGTGTGTCCCAGGCTATCCCATCCAGGTTTGTGTAAGTACACTTTATGATATTCACACAATGATGATATTGCCTAATGATGGATTTCTCAGAACATAGCCCTGTCATTAAGTAACACATGACTGTATGTCTTTGAAATCATTCTTCTAAGTAAAAGGAATTTTCAAAAATGATGTTTCTTTGTTGTGGGCATTTTGCATGCATTATCTCATTATTAAAGGAGTATTAATTCACAGTGTAGCATTCTTAGTCCCTCTTTATTAGTGAAGAAAGTGAAAGATACAGCAATGAAATAACTAATCAAACTCATAATACTTGAGGTTGCAGGATCAGAATTTGAAATTGAGCCTCATTCAGAAGCCAACATCTGTATCCTTTCAGCTCTACCTAATTGGTCATAACTGTAGCAAACTATTTCAATCTGATGAAAATCTGTCACGCCTATTCAACAGAGTGCTCTGAAATTTTATCTCTGTTCACTGTGTCTGAGTTCCCAAAATTGCAGTGGCCTGTTCCCTCTCACATTTACCTGTGCTGCTTTCATTCACCCCTTTCTGGTCATCCCTTGGGCTTCTTGAGGGAATAGAATCCAAACTATCCTTCAAATGTATTGTTTATTTCTGAGGCTACATTAATTGAGAGTGGAGAATCATTGTGTGTTGTTCTATTTTGTGCTGCTATTGCAGAATACCCCAGACTGGGTAATTTATAAAGGAAAGACTTACTTTTTTGAGATGGAGTCTTGCTCTATCACCAGGCTGGAGTGCAGTGGCGCAATCTCGGCTCACTGAAACCTCCATCTCCCAGATTCAAGCGATTCCCTTGCCTCAGCCTCCCAAGTAGTTGGGACTACAGGCGTGCACCACCATGCCCAACTAATTTTTTGTATTTTAGTAGAGACGGGGTTTTACCATGTTGACCAGGATGGTCTTGATCTCCTGACCTCGTGATCCACCCGCCTCGGCCTCCCAAAGTACTGGGATTACAGGCATGAGCCACCGCCCCCCACCAAGGAAAGATGTTTCTTACAGTTCTGGAGACTGGGAAGTTCAATATCAAGGTGCCAGCATCTGGCAAGGGTCTTCTAGGTGCATCATCCCAAGGTGGAAGGGTAAAAGAAGCATCAGGGTGGGGGACAAGTTTCTTTGTTTTTTTAATAAGGAACCCACTCTTGAGATAACAGAATTAATCTACTCATGAGAGTGGAGCCCTCAAGGCCTAATTACCTCTTAAAAGTCCTACCTCTCAACACAATTGCATCTGGGATTGTTTCAAACCCATGAACTTTGGGGGACACATTAAAACCATAGCACCTTTCAATGAGAAGTTTCTCTTTGTGCCACATGTCTGTATCTACCATCCACAATGACCCTGCTTTAGCAGTTACCAACCCTTCCCATGCCCAATCATTACATCCCAGAGTCTGACTGTCTGTGCCTGACCAATTTTTATTTTGTTTTTAGTGGAGCTTGATTGAGTTGCTCCAGCCTTAATGTAATTGGTGGTGAGTTGGAGCTAGATAGTCTTCAGTTTTCATTAGATGATGCTTTGCTGAGCTGCTATCTCATGGCACAGTCCAGCATGAACTCCTCCCCTTGCCTGAGTATCCCACCATTGCGATATGGACACCACCATTTATTTGTAGAATGTCTTTTGTTTCTTCAAAGTGCTTTCAAGCTTATCTCACTTCACTGCCTTCACATCATTGTGAATTATATGGGGTAAAGCTGAGTGAAGAGATTGAGACATGGAGAAATGAATCTTATTTCTGCACAGTGACTTTAGTTTTTTTTGTTTGTTTGTTTTTTGTTTTTTAAGAAGTACACTTCTTCCAATGAGTCCTGTGTAATTAAAATGTCCTAAAATGGGTTCTCTAACTCTTTAACTTTCTTTGTAGCATGGTTTTGACATTGGAACACCCAGATCACTGAACAGCATACTTGGAAGGTCTTAGTCATCATATAATTTAGAATGAAGGCTGAAACTCATTAGCCACTGTGGTAATAATAAAATGATTCTTCTTGCTATTGAATTAATATTTATAGAGCGAGTATAAAAAGATAACACTTGATATAGTACTTGACATCCAAGAAGACAGCAAGAAGGGGATATCTAGATTTTGCTCTCTGTTTTGCTTATTATGCTATGTGACTTTGGCATGTTGCTGATATTCTTTCAAGCTCAGTTTACTATCTATAAAATTTAGTGTAATTACTTTTTAGAATATCAAATATAATTTGGCTTGGCATCACAAATGCATAAGAATTAGTAATATTAAAAAATTTAAAACATGGCCAGGCACGGTGGCTCATGCCTGTGATCCCAACACTTTGGGAGGCCAAGGCAGGTGAATCACCTGAGGTCAGGAGTTCAAGACTAAAAATACAAAAATTATCCAGGTTTGGTGGTGTGCAACTGTAATCCCAGCTACTTGGGAGGCTGAGGCAGGAGAATCACTTGAACCTGGGAGGTGGAGGTTGCAGTGAGCCAAGATCGCGCCACTGTATTCCAGCCTGCCTGGGTGACAAAGTGAGACTCTGTCTCGAAAAAAATAATAATAATAAAATCTAAAACAACTTAAAAACAACAGCATCAGATCCCCAATTCACCTATAATAAATATTTCTAATTGCTCATAGTTTTCTGAAAGTAAGGAAAGAGTTTTCTTCGAGAAGTATAAAAAGAAGTGACTATTCCAACTTTTTAAATAGTGAAAATGTAAAATTTAATTTTTAAAAATGACTCAATTCCTCTCTTTGATCTAGGTGATATATGTCTTTACTGTCAATAATATTTCATTATTATGATGGCTATTATTAAAACTTTAGTATTAAACTACTCTATAGCACCAGTTTTGAACTCAGATTTGTGATCTATATTACACTTTATCTGTGATTTTTATTTCATCTAATATGTGTGTTTCATGTCTAAGAAGAAAAGCCAGATTTTTGCTTTGAATTTTAACAAGTATCTATTGTCTAGGTTATCCTAGAAGTCCTCTTTTGCATCGTTTTAATCCCCAAAATTGCTTATATGGAAAAGAATGTAAAAATGCATTTATTCCCATGGAACCTCACAATGTCAGTGGCCAGGGACCCTCTCCATAAAATATCACTACTGATGAGTCATACTGGACACAGTGACCTCTTGTTGAATTTTGCACACACTTCAGCTTTTTTAAAATTTACATGTTCCTTTCCAAGTCTTTTCTAATATCTTTTCCATTTTTGGGTACAATATAACTATTATCTTAAAAAGAATTGATGAATAATATTGTGCAAACTGTGATTTCCTAAACAAGTATGTGATATATTTGACTATATTAGATTTATTACATCCCACTAGTATTTCTTAGTTCTTAATATTTATCTGTAGAATTGCTAAATCATTACTTTTTTGCTATGGTTGTAATAGTAGAAAAGTAATAATAATATAATAATAATTCTGAAATTGCACATATAAGTCCTTTGGGTATTTTGACCTTCAAATTAGCTAATAAGCATAAATTTTATAGAGAGCATCCTCTCACCTCCCAGATTCTCTTCACATTTCAATAAGGCCCCTGGACAAAATAGACCTTCTCTATTTGGCTGCATGTCTTGTTTTCCAGATGCTAATTTCTATTTTAAGAGGCAAGTACACAGTGATGCTGAGTAAACAATTGTGGAAAATAAGTTTAAGATTTAGAAACAGCCCAAACTCATCACATTCTCCTTTTTACCCTGTCTCCTTTCATGTGCATATACACCTTGACACTGGCACTTTGGGCAAGTAATTTAACCTCAATATGCCTGGAAAATTGGAGTAATAGTGTGCAACTCAGAGGCCAGTGTTAGGATTAATACATGTAAATCACTTAACAGTGTCAGGCACATAAGTACAAAAATCAGTTGTAAATATTATGTGTTTGACTAATATTAAGCACCTGCTATGTAACAGATATTATGGTAGAGATCAGTGCTATGATGAGGAGACCTTGTCCCCAAGGAACAAACAGTCTCCTGAGATATAGAGAAAATTCCAACTCAATCTCAACAGAGCAGTAGTGTTAAAAGTAAAAAAGGCAAGGGTATTTAAAAAGCATATATTGGCACTTCTTCTTTTTTTTTTTTATTTTTATTTTTATTTTTATTTTTTTTGAGACAGAGTCTCGCTCTGTTGCCAGGTTGGAGCACAGTGGCGTGATCTCGGCTCACTGCAACCTCTGCCTCCCTGGTTCAAGCCTCAGCTTCCTGAGTAGCTGGGATTACAGGCACCCGCTACCACGCCCAGCCTAATTTTTTTGTATTTTTAGTAGAGACAGGGTTTCACCATGTTAGCCAGGATGATCTCAATCTCCTGTCTCATGATCCACCCACCTTGGCTTCCCAAAGTGCTGTGATTACAAGTGTGAGCCATCACACCTGGATATTTGCACATTTTCTAGCCCCTGGGAAGATCAGTGACATCTTTCAGGAAGAGAATATTTTTCTGGAAACCTGAGAGGCAAGTAAGGGCGAGTTAGGCAAAGTGGCGTGGGAGAGTGATGAGGAAAGGGGGGGAAAAAAAAAAGAATATATCCTGTATGAGGAGAGCCCAGAACAACAACGTGACTGGAAAGAATGGACCAAGATCAAAGTCCCATGTAGGGGCCTCTATGTTGCTAGCCCCAAGTATGCAACAGACTAACACTTCTTCCACAAGCAGATCATGTGGCTTTGGCTAACCTGAGAGGAAAGGGGCCCTGCATTCTTTGGTGGAAGAAGAAAGGAGAAGGTGAAGAGTGAAATCCCAGACACGTTCTAGATCCATTGTTTGGCACCTTTTCTTTGGTATGATAGGGAGTGGGAATGAAGGGGGCACAAATATTAAAACAGAAATGTCATAGAAGTGGCCCCTTTTACTTTTCTGGAGTCTAGAGAAAGACCCAGTACCCCTACTCTGCTGGCAGAGACTAGAATTTTTGTCCTGGGAGTCTTATTCCAGATGTTATTCTGGGGCTCCTCACAGACCAGGAAGCCTCGGGTAATTTATTGACCACTTTGTCTTGACTTTAAATTTGGTTCTTGAATGGCTGGGGATTAGAATAAAGAAAGAGAAGTAAGCATTGCATGGGAAGGAAAAGAAGAAGGAGGAGGAGGAGGAAAGGAAAGAGAGAGAAAGTGAAAGGAGAGAAGGAAACTGAGATTAAGAGTTTCGTGTGCCCTCATTTCAAAAAGCAACTGTCACCTAAGGACCCTTTGGGTGGCATATAGATAAATATGAATAAGGCTTGCTGCCTGCCTTTGGGGAGCCTACAGTTCACAAGGGATGCTCCCAGTCTAGGGGCCTGGTTTGTCAGATTTAGAGTTAATTGGAAGGAGAAGTGCCAGATACATGTCGGGGGCAAAAGCTATGATATCATCAAAATGATACAACGTTCCTGGTAAGGCTTTGCTTGTGTTATTCATTAGTGTCTTCTAATATTGGTGTTCCAGTGCCATTTATATTTCTCTCGTTGAAAAAATTTCCAAAGATGGACGAATAGGAACAGCTCCAGTCTCCAACTCCCAGCCCGAGCCACACAGAAGACCGGTGATTTCTGCATTTTCAACTGAGGTACTGAGTTCATCTCACTGGGGAGTGCAGGATGATCGGTGCTGGTCAGCTGCTGCAGCCCGACCAGCAAGAGCTGAAGCAGGGCGAGGCATTGCCTCACCTGGGAAGCGCAAGGGGGAAGGGAATCCCTTTTCCTAGCCAGGGGAACTGAGACACACAACACCTGGAAAATCGGGTAACTCCCACCCCAATACTGCACTTTAAGCAAACAGGCACACCAGGAGATCATATCCCACACCTGGCGGGGAGGGTCCCACACCCACGGAGCCTCCCTCATTGCTAGCACAGCAGTCTGTGATCTACCGGCAAGGCAGCAGCGAGGCTGGGGGAGGGGCGCCCGCCATTGCTGAGGCTTAAGTAGGTAAACAAAGCTGCTGGGAAGCTCAAACTGGGTGGAGCTCACAGCAGCTCAAGGAAACCTGCCTGTCTCTGTAGACTCCACCTCTGGGGACAGGGCAATAACAAACACAGCCAAAACCTCGGCAGACGCAAAGGACTCTGTCTGACAGCTTTGAAGAGAGCAGTGGATCTCCCAACACGGAGGTTGAGATCTGAGAAGGGACAGACTCCCTGCTCAAGTGGGTCCCTGACCCCTGAGTAGCCTAACTGGGAGACGTCCCCCACTAGGGGCAGTCTGACACCCCACACCTCACAGGGTAGAGTACACCCCTGAGAGGAAGCTTCCAAAGCAAGAATCAGACAGGTACACTCGCTGTTCAGAAATATTCTATCTTCTGCAGCCTCTGCTGCTGATACCCAGGCAAACAGAGTCTGGAGTGGACCTCAAGCAATCTCCAACAGACCTACAGCTGAGGGTCCTGACTGTTAGAAGGAAAACTATCAAACAGGAAGGACACCTACACCAAAACCCCATCAGTACATCACCATCATCAAAGACCAGAGGCAGATAAAACCACAAAGATGGGGAAAAAGCAGGGCAGAAAAGCTGGAAATTCAAAAAATAAGAGCACATCTCCCCCGGCAAAGGAGCGCAGCTCATCGCCAGCAACGGATCAAAGCTGGACGGAGAATGACTTTGACGAGATGACAGAAGAAGGCTTCAGTCCATCAAATTTCTCAGAGCTAAAGGAGGAATTACGTACCCAGCGCAAAGAAACTAAAAATCTTGAAAAAAAAGTGGAAGAATTGATGGCTAGAGTAATTAATGCAGAGAAGGTCCTAAACGAAATGAAAGAGATGAAAACCATGACACGAGAAATACGTGACAAATGCACAAGCTTCAGTAACCGACTCGATCAACTGGAAGAAAGAGTATCTGCGATTGAGGATCAAATGAATGAAATGAAGCGAGAAGAGAAACCAAAAGAACAAAGAAGAAAAAGAAATGAACAAAGCCTGCAAGAAGTATGGGATTATGTAAAAAGACCAAATCTACATCTGATTGGGGTGCCTGAAAGTGAGGGGGAAAATGGAACCAAGTTGGAAAACACTCTTCAGGATATCATCCAGGAGAACTTCCCCAACCTAGTAGGGCAGGCCAACATTCAAATCCAGGAAATACAGAGAATGCCACAAAGATACTCCTCGAGAAGAGCAACTCCAAGACACATAATTGCCAGATTCACCAAAGTTGAAATGAAGGAAAAAATCTTAAGGGCAGCCAGAGAGAAAGGTCGGGTTACCCACAAAGGGAAGCCCATCAGACTAACAGCAGATCTCTCAGCAGAAACTCTACAAGCCAGAAGAGAGGGGGGGCCAATATTCAACATTCTTAAAGAAAAGAATTTTAAACCCAGAATTTCATATCCAGCCAAACTAAGTTTCATAAGTGAAGGAGAAATAAAATCCTTTACAGATAAGCAAATGCTTAGAGATTTTGTCACCACTAGGCCTGCCTTACAAGAGACCCTGAAGGAAGCACTAAACGTGGAAAGGAACAACTGGTACCAACCATTGCAAAAACATGCCAAAATGTAAAGACCATCGAGGCTAGGAAGAAACTGCATCAACTAACGAACAAAATAACCAGTTAATATCATAATGGCAGGATCAAGTTCACACATAACAATATTAACCTTAAATGTAAATGGACTAAATGCTCCAATTAAAAGACACAGACTGGCAAACTGGATAAAGAGTCAAGACCAGAAAAAGAAGGCCATTACATAATGGTAAAGGGATCAATTCAACAGGAAGAGCTAACTATCCTAAATATATATGAACCCAATACAGGAGCACCCAGATTCATCAAGCAAGTCCTTAGAGACTTACAAAGAGACTTAGACTCCCATACAATAATAATGGGAGACTTCAACACTCCACTGTCAACATTAGACAGATCAACGAGACAGAAAGTTAACAAGGATATCCAGGAATTGAACTCATCTCTGCAGCAAGCAGACCTAATAGACAACTATAGAACTCTCCACCCCAAATCAACAGAATATACATTCTTCTCAGCACCACATCGTACTTACTCCAAAATCGACCACGTAATTGGAAGTAAAGCACTCCTCAGCAAATGTACAAGAACAGAAATCATAACAAACTGTCTCTCAGACCACAGTGCAATCAAACTAGAACTCAGGACTAAGAAACTCAATCAAAACCACTCAACTACATGGAAACTGAACAACCTGCTCCTGAATGACTACTGGGTACATAACGAAATGAAGGCAGAAATAAAAATGTTCTTTGAAACCGATGAGAACAAAGATACAACATACCAGAATCTCTGGGACACATTTAAAGCAGTGTGTAGAGGGAAATTTATAGCACTAAATGCCCACAAGAGAAAGCAGGAAAGATCTAAAATTGACAATCTAACATCACAATTAAAAGAACTAGAGAAGCAAGAGCAAACACATTCGAAAGCTAGCAGAAGGCAAGAAATAACTAAGATCAGAGCAGAACTGAAGGAGATAGAGACACAAAAAACTCTCCAAAAAATCAATGAATCCAGGAGTTGGTTTTTTGAAAAGATCAACAAAATTGACAGACCACTAGCAAGACTAATAAAGAAGAAAAGAGAGAAGAATCAAATCGACGCAATTAAAAATGATAAAGGGGATATCACCACCGACCCCACAGAAATACAAACTACCATCAGAGAATACTATAAACACCTCTATGCAAATAAACTGGCAAATCTAGAAGAAATGGATAATTTCCTGGACACTTACACTTTTCCAAGACTAAACCAGGAAGAAGTTGAATCCCTGAATAGACCAATAGCAGGCTCTGAAATTGAGGCAATAATTAATAGCCTACCAACCAAAAAAAGTCCAGGACCAGATGGATTCACAGCTGAATTCTACCAGAGGTACAAGGAGGAGTTGGTACCATTCCTTCTGAAACTATTCCAATCAATAGAAAAAGAGGGAATCCTCCCTAACTCATTTTATGAGGCCAACATCATCCTGATACCAAAGCCTGGCAGAGACACAACAAAAAAAGAGAATTTTAGACCAATATCTCTGATGAACATCGATGCAAAAATCCTCAATAAAATACTGGCAAACCGGATTCAGCAGCACATCAAAAAGCTTATCCACCATGATCAAGTGGGCTTCATCCCTGGGATGCAAGGCTGGTTCAACATTCGCAAATCAATAAACATAATCCAGCATATAAACAGAACCAAAGACAAGAACCACATGATTATCTCAATAGATGCAGAAAAGGCTTTTGACAAAATTCAACAGCCCTTCATGCTAAAAACGCTCAATAAAGTCGGTATTGATGGAACGTACCTCAAAATAATAACAGCTATTTATGACAAACCCACAGCCAATATCATACTGAATGGGCAAAAACTGGAAAAATTCCCTTTGAAAACTGGCACAAGACAGGGATGCCCTCTCTCACCACTCCTATTCAACATAGAGTTGGAAGTTCTGGCTAGGGCAATCAGGCAAGGGAAAGAAATCAAGGGTATTCAGTTAGGAAAAGAAGAAGTCAAATTGTCCCTGTTTGCAGATGACATGATTGTATATTTAGAAAACCCCATTGTCTCAGCCCAAAATCTCCTTAAGCTGATAAGCAACTTCAGCAAAGTCTCAGGATAAAAAATTAATGTGCAAAAATCACAAGCATTCTTATACACCAGTAACAGACAAACAGAGAGCCAAATCAGGAATGAACTTCCATTCACAATTGCTTCAAAGAGAATAAAATACCTAGGAATCCAACTTCCAAGGGATGTAAAGGACCTCTTCAGGGAGAACTACAAACCACTGCTCAGTGAAATAAAAGAGGACACAAACAAATGGAAGAACATACCATGCTCATGGATAGGAAGAATCAATATTGTGAAAATGGCCATACTGCCCAAGGTTATTTATAGATTCAATGCCATCCCCATCAAGCTACCAATGAGTTTCTTCACAGAATTGGAAAAAACTGCTTTAAAGTTCATATGGAACCAAAAAAGAGCCCGCATCTCCAAGACAATCCTAAGTCAAAAGAACAAAGCTGGAGGCATCACGCTACCTGACTTCAAACTATACTACAAGGCTACAGTAACCAAAACAGCATGGTACTGCTACCAAAACAGAGATATAGACCAATGGAACAGAACAGAGTCCTCAGAAATAATACCACACATCTACAGCCATCTGATCTTTGACAAACCTGAGAGAAACAAGAAATGGGGAAAGGATTCCCTATTTAATAAATGGTGCTCGGAAAACTGGCTAGCCATAAGTAGAAAGCTGAAACTGGATCCTTTCCTTACTCCTTATACGAAAATTAATTCAAGATGGATTAGAGACTTAAATGTTAGACCTAATACCATAAAAATCCTAGAGTAAAACCTAGGTAGTACCATTCAGGACATAGGCATGGGCAAAGACTTCATGTCTAAAACACCAAAAGCAACGGCAGCAAAAGCCAAAATTGACAAATGGGATCTCATTAAACTAAAGAGCTTCTGCACAGCAAAAGAAACTACCATCAGAGTGAACAGGCAACCTACAGAATGGGAGAAAATTTTTGCAATCTACTCATCTGACAAAGGGCTAATATCCAGAACCTACAAAGAACTCAAACAAATTTACAAGAAAAAAACAAACAACCCCATCAAAAAATGGGCAAAGGATATGAACAGACATTTCTCAAAAGAAGACATTCATACAGCCAACAGACACATGAAAAAATGCTCATCATCACTGGCCATCAGAGAAATGCAAATCAAAACCACGATGAGATACCATCTCACACCAGTTAGAATGGCGATCATTAAAAATTCAGGAAACAACAGGTGCTGGAGAGGATGTGGAGAAATAGGAACACTTTTACACTGTTGGTCGGATTGCAAACTAGTTTAACCATTATGGAAAACAGTATGGCGATTCCTCAAGGATCTAGAACTAGATGTACCATATGACCCAGCCATCCCATTACTGGGTATATACCCAAAGGATTATAAATCATGCTGCTATAAAGACACATGCACACGTATGTTTATTGCAGCACTATTCACAATAGCAAAGACTTGGAATCAAACCAAATGTCCATCAGTGACAGATTGGATTAAGAAAATGTGGCACATATACACGATGGAATACTATGCAGCCATCAAAAAGGATGAGTTTGTGTCCTTTGTAAGGACATGGATGCAGCTGGAAACCATCATTCTTAGCAAACTATCACAAGAACAGAAAACCAAACACCGCATGTTCTCACTGAAAGGTGGGAACCGAACAATGAGATCACTTGGACTCAGGAAGGGGAACATCACACACAGGGACCTATCATGGGGAGGGGGGAGGGGGGAGGGATTGCATTGGGAGTTATACCTGATGTAAATGATGAGTTGATGGGTGCAGCACACCAACATTGCACAAGTATACATATGTAACAAACCTGCACGTTATGCACATGTACCCTACACCTTAAAGTATAATAATAATAAATAAATTTAAAAAAATGTAAATAATTAAAAAATAATTTTATTGTAGGATATTATTTCACATATGATACCTCCTGAGATAATTTTGGAACTCATTTATGTTATCTTCCTTCGTGAATTAAGATTTTCAAATATAAGTGGACAAATAACCAGTGTGATCCTTGCAATTAAAAATGGTTAGTTACTTTAGATGTTTTCAACCCTAAAGTTAGTTGTTTTTTATATACAGAAACATTTTAAATGGAGATACGGCATTTTCTATTTATGGTTAATGTTTTTAATTACTATGTTCTATTATGCAGGGTTAACTATAAAATTTGACCAAAATCTGTATTTTATGGACAAAAAAGGGCAATAAACATCAATACCTAAAAAAAAAAAAAAAGAAAAAAAAAGAAAAAATTTCCAGAAAAACTCATTTACATAAAATTTGCACCATCGATTATTAAGTTTACTACATACACTTACCTCTATGCCTAGGTCTTTTTCTATGTATCTCTATTGCTATACTCTACACAGACCTTCCAAACACACACATACACACATACCTATTATCTTTTCTGAACCATTTCAGTATATGTTGTAGGCATCTAGTATGTAATCCTAAATGCAGGGGTATTTTCTAACATAATCACAACATGGTTGAAAACTTCAGCCTCGATGCAATACTTATAACTAGTCTGTAGTCCATATTTGTAGTTCTCATGGGTCTTAATAATGGCCTTTATGGTATTTATATTTGTTTGATTACAGGATCCAGACTGTATTGCATTTGAGGATCATATCTCTTTAATCTCTTTCTTCCTCTCTCAATGCCAAATAACTGACATTTTTGGAGAATGCAGGCTAGCATTTTGGCTTGTACTTGGTCTTCTTCTTTCTTTACTCCCAAACTCCAACTGTAATACAAACAGGTGACAGCCTCGATTTCCGTGATTGGCTATGCTATACATCATTTATCTGTTCCAAAACTTTTGACTGGATTGTAAATATGCAACTTCATAACTCCTTAGTGTCATAAAATACCCGACAAAAAGAGTATGTGGGGATGTCCCTGCCTATTATAAAATATTCACCCAAACAACTTAGCTAAGCAAAACATCTACTGACATTTATCCATCATCCTAACTTCCTCTTTGTAGTAGGCCAGCAAAGTCTTACTAGGAACGTCATATCATCTTGATGATATTATAGCTTTTGCCCCTGGTCTTGTCAGTCCCGTTAATACTCAAACATGTATCTGGCACTTCTCCTTCCAATTAACTCTAAATCTGACAAGCCAGCCACCTTGACTGGGAACATCTTTTGTGAACTGTGGACTCCTCAAAGGCAGGCAGCAAGCCTTATTTATTGTTCTATTCCTAGCTTGGCTCTCTCATTCTTTAGCCTGTGATTTATCTTGCTTTTTGATTAGCTTATAAGCTATAGTTCCTTGTGTCTGTTCCCTCTCTTTCCCCATCTGTAATTACCATTGTCCATGCTAAATGCTTTTCAAGTTACAATAACTGCAATCACAATACAGCTCTGTGGTGGTTTTTTTTTTTTTTTTTTTTTTTTTTTTTTTTTAAACAAAAACAAAAACAGTTATCCCCGACTCAACATACTCCACAAGCACCAGTGCCTTACAAGTGTAACCATTACTGAGGAGCACATTAGACCTCCCAGATTGAAATCTCAGCTTAGACATCTACTATGAACTTGTTATGTTCTTTGATCTTTAATTTCATTATCTGTAAAAACAAGGATATTAAAAGTACACCTAGCTCGTTGGGAGATTAAAGGGCTGTGTGAAAGAGTAAATATGGAATGTTCGGCACTGTTCTAGGTATGTACTGACATTTTTAAATGTTTCCTGTTGCTATTATTTTGGGAATAACATAGCACCCAGAATATAGTTTTGGTTTCCCTCTCTATTAGCCATTTATTTCTTAAAAGACCAGTGGAAGCTGTAAGGAGCTATTCCTTTATGCACAGATATGTATGCCTTGTTAAATTCCTTAAACTTAAAGTAAAGTATAGAAAGAGACCGTCTTCACTGCAGGACCCCAGAAATCCAAACCTCCAGCCCTTCTAACTGACCAGATTAGTTTATAGTGTTTCAATTTCTGACCAGGTTTGCAATGATGTTATAGTAAACATTCCTGTGTTGTATGCTATCTTTTTACCTGTGTAAAATGCATTAATGATAAGGGTACACTGCACTTGCAAAATCCAAAACTCATCAGGATTAAACGCATTAGATATCCCAACCCCCTGGGGAGGCTAAGTGATAAATATTCTCTACCTCATGGTCACAATTGAGACAATTGAAAGGCCAGACTGCCCTTGCAAAGCTTGCATTGTCACTCACTAACACACACAGTCTGTGGTAATCTATTTGTCTAGTATCTCTAAAGGGTGTGAGCCTATTAGGGGAAAGATAAAATTTAAGAGAAACAAAACACACCAAAAGCACCAAATTAATATAAAGCATATGAGGTAGTAATAAATGATATGGAGAAGAAAAAATATATAGGAAGATAAGGAGTAACATGGAGTAGTTGCTGATATTTTTACATAGCATGATCAGAGAAGTCCTCTCTAATAGAGAAGGCTTTGAGCAGTGGTGACCAGAAGTAAATAAAGCAGCAAGTCCTGCAGGTGCTGGAGGAAGAGCGCTACAGGCGGCTGGAACAGCAAGATCAAGGCCCTGGGGCAAGGAAATGCTTGGAGCTCTCCAGGAACAACACAGAGGCCAGAGTGGTGAATGAGGTGTAAGCAGGTAGTGTAAGGAGGTGAATGGGCAGATTGTGTAAGCAGGCCATGAGCATTCAGATGTGATGCTCTTTCTTCCTCCGGACTCTACACTTCCTTGTTGTGTATAACTTTGTAGGCACAGAAATGGACTTGGTTTTCACTAAGTCGGGAAGCCATTTAAGGGTATGGGGGAGAAGAATTAATTATCTGACCTGCACTATTTTAAGAAGATAGTTCTGGCCCTAGAGGTCAACATAATCTATAGAATGGGAAGAGTGGAGTCAGTTATGAGGTTATTGTTATAATCTAAGTGAAGAGTGATAGTGACTTTTACCAGGGTAGGAGTGGCACAAACGGTGAGAAGTAGATGGGTTGTACATTCTACTTTGAAGATAGAGCTGAAAGAATTTGCTCAGGTTTGGGTTGTAAGGTGTAAGAAAAGTAAGGGAATCAAAATTGACTCCAAACTGTTCGACCTGAGCCTCTAGATTGTTGGAGTTCCTGTTAACAGAGATGGGGAAGATTAGAGGAGGGTGCTGGGGATGGGGATATCAGTTGGTTATTGTGCACATAAAGTTCAGAGACAATGGTTTGAGGGCATTGGTTTACAAACTAGGACATGCATTAGAATCACTTAGAGGACTCATTAAAACAAGATTGCTGCATCCAAACCCTGAAGTAGATTTTTCTTTTGTCTTTTTTACACCAGGGTTTTTGATTTAGTGGATCTAGAATGGGATGGGACCCAATACTTTGTATTTCTAACAAGTTGCCAGGTGATGTTTATGCTGCTGGTCCTGGGACCACACCTGAAGAATGATTTTTCTAGTACTGAGAGTATCCATGGAAGGCATGGCTAAGGTAAAAAAGCCCCACAGCATTAGCAGCAGGGAGTTGAAGTATAGTTACTGGAATGCTTTCTGCACCTGGACTGCTGGAGTACCCCCTTCAGTTCTACTTTCTTCTACCTCATGGTCAATATTGATATGTGTTAGCCCATGGTGAACAACAGTTTTTGAGTTTTGATCCTCCTTCACATTCGGTCACAAAGAACCCTGTGAAACAGAATGTTCTAAACACATGAAGAGTTGACTCAGACACTAGCTTTTGCTTCTTCTCTAGTTAAGTCTAATTTATCTAGATAGGCTGCAGACACCAACCTAACTACATACCCATTTCTATGGGAAGAGATATGCCTAAGAAATTAATTTGTCTGACAAGTTTACATTTAAGAATCACATTTTTTTTTGCTTTAGATGTCATATAATTGAAAGCAAATGTGAGTTTTCTAGGTACAAACTTAATTTGATAATTGTATGGTTCTGAAATTAATTCTGGCATTTAAAGAAGAAAATTGTTTCTTCTTATGGAGAAATATTCTAGAGAGAAAAATAAGGTGAACATCCACTTCTTTTTAAAAGTTATAGCTTATAGCAAAACGCACAAAAAATGGACAAGCAAACCTTTATAATGAAAACACAGTTTTGCAATAATGATCATGACAGTCCATGTAATGGAAAAATTCTTTTGATAAGAATTTATCGCTACCTTAGTGGCCTTTAATCATTTTTGACCATGATCTACTATAAAAATATGTTTTATATCACAAAAAAACACACAAATCATTGTTTACCTATAGATATTATGAATATATATATAATTTTTTGAAATAATTTTTACCCTGAGTGTATGACAGATGTTTACTATGCTGTGCCCTATCAGTTTTAATATTGCTGGCTTTTACCCACTAAATTGATAATCAAGATGGCATAATTAAAAACATGGACTCACAAGATTGATTGGGTTGGAATCTTGGCTCTGCCTCTAACTGTGTAATCTTGATGAAATTGCTTAACTTCTCTTTACCATCAGTAAAATGGGAATAATAATATATCTACCTTATAAGGCAGTTAATAAGGATGAAATGAGTTAAAGAACTTAGAATGGGGACTGACATATAGTAAACACTACGGAAGTATTAGTTACTAATATTGTTTTCACAACCCAATAATATGTAATGGCTTGAAGTTTGAAAAACAAACAAACAAAAAAACACTTACGTGCATCACTAAGATTAACCTCACTCACCTGCCACCTTACCTTTCAACACGTATAAAAAATTAGTAAATTAACTTTCTCAGAGGCAACATTAGTAAGTTCTTTTATTTTGTATGGAGGGTGAAATAGCTCTATTTCCTTTTAAATCCCTAGTATGTTCTTTTAAAGTGTATTTGTAAGTCTTTTGGGGAGACAAGGTATGATCTCTTGAAAATCCAGACTATAAAAAGAAAATTATTCCTTAGATAATGTTTTATTCATTGGTGTCGTGTCTTGCATTTAATGTATTTTCAAAAACTATTTGTTTAAAATTAGTGTAAATCTTAATAGAAAAATTTTCAAGGAGACCAGGTGATGCGTATAGATAATAAATTAATAACTTTGTAATTTACAATGATTTTACATTCAGGTGTCTTAAATCTGTAATTCAAATTGTGTTACATGAAATGCTAAATTGAAACATAAAAGTTTGAAACTCTTCAAGAGTTACCGTGTACAGTGTACCAGTTATAGATAATTTGTCAAAACACATAGCCCCAAATTATAATGGTTCAAATGCAATGTAATTTTTGCTGATCGCCCATAAAACAGTCCAAAGTGAGTTTTCCAGTTGTGGAAAGGGCAATCTGAATCTGTCATGCATCACTCTGAGGCCCAAGCCCATAGTGGGTGTGCTGCCTTCAAGCTTGACTTTCAAAGTAATTCTGGTTACCACTATTCCAGCTCTGTGGAGGGAGCAAAGAGCTTGGAGGATAACAAGTGGGATTTAGCCTCAGGAGTGGAAGTGTCACATAAGACCTCCTATTTATCTCTCATTGGTCAGAACTCAGTAACATGGTCACTTAACTGCAAAGAAGACTGGGATGTGTGATCCAGTCTTGTGCCAACAATGAAAACAGAAAATAGATTTTAATAACAAATCTCAGACTCTGCCAAACATCATTAAGTTCTATTGCAAAAAATCCTTGTTTAGCACTATTTAGGTCAATGTTTTCTCAATATATTTGACTAAGAACACTGATTTTCTCTTTTGGCACCTCCTAACACACTATAGAAAACAACACACTTTGGAAAAGATGGCTGTCAGGAAACTCTCAAATCTCATACTGAAAATAATCTTGCATCTTCCAAGAACGATGAGAGAAAGATTCTTTTAACTTCTTCAAAATTGATTAGGACACAGATGCAGAACAAATAAACTATATGTTTCACAAATATACAATTAAATAATTATTAGCTGAATACCCTTGTAACAGTCACCCAGGAGGCAGAACCTTCCCAGCTACTTGGAAGGAAGAACTTCACAACTTCCTCCTAATAGTAACTAACTTGCTTCCCTCAAAAGTAAATTCTGCCCTGATATCTATGATAGTCTCTTCCTTACTTCTCCTTACAGGTCTAAAACCAGAGTGGTTCAAATTCAGATTGTTAGTTCTGTCTTTACATATGTCTTTAAACCTCTTTTAACCTAGCTTCTCTTTCTCTTACTTGTTTTCCCCCTTCCTAGTAATTTATTGGTGAGGAAATAGGCCACCTGTCCTATAAACATTTTCAGTCTCTCTTTCGTGAATTGCATCTGCATGGTGAGGTTTAACATGTTCCTTTATCCTTGAATTTCCTGTAAAATGGAAGTTGGATATCAAGGCTTCATTAGTCTTTGACAAGACTCCTTCATAGAAAGTGTGCTGTTTGCCAGAAAGCACATAATGTGTGTTTATCACTTTTTGTGAGTGTGGCTACCATTGATGGTCAACGACTACAGCCTTTGCTGTTTAGGGAATGCAAAATGGCAGTGTTCAGATTCTATCATTCTTCCTCATTTGTTTGTGGAACTGTTTCTGTTAAAAGAATTTTTGCTTCCATGGCCATTTAATTATTCAATAATCCGTTTTGTATTGAGGAGGCAAGCAAAATTAATATCAACATTTTACTTGCTGGTTTTCAATATGGGGAATTTTTAGCAGCTTTCACCATACGTGACTTTTTTATGTTGTTATGAAATCACAGATTTAAACAAATTTGATGTGTTTTAATCCTTTTCAATTATCATTTACAGTAATATTCAGATTCTCCTAGTGATAGTCTTTTAAAATGTGTCCTATAAACTTTTCAATAAAGACTGTGGTGGTCCTCATTAGCTTCTGTGCTATATATGTCAGGATGTTTCAGGCTCATCTTAGACATTTCCTTTGTCAGACTTGGAATCAGCTGACTAGTCTACACACGGCTGAAGCTTGAGGTCTCATCAAACAAGTCAATGTAGTTTTCTGAAATGTTGCCAAATCTTCCTAAGTTTCTCTTACTACAGAAATTTTATGTGGCCTTGCTGATTCGACATGCCAAGATGGACATGCCTGTAAATTGGACATGCCAAGAGTGGGCATTTCTTTCTGTGAGGGGATACTAGAAACATCAAGTCCTCAGCCTTTTATGCAAGAGACTCACACATTCTACTCTCCATTCTTAATCTTGAGAATGAAAACACACCAAAATTCTCTCATTAGTCAATGTTCAGGGAAAACGACAAGGTCATAGATTTCAGCTGTACCTGTTAGATTGTACTGGAACTGGAAGGAATTTTCATTAAGGAGGCAATGGGGACTAAGTTCCTATTCACATAGACCTTATCTAGTGATAAGAGAAAAAATATGTAAATGTACATCATTAACATGAGACTATTTTCATGTAATTGAGTCACTTAACCTAGTTTTAGAAGATATCCTAGGCCCCAGTTTCTGGCTGGCTTTCACACATGTTTCAGGTACTCTTATTGAGTCTTACCCTGACTAGGAAGCAACTAAAACTTCTGTAATTATTTTTCAGTGTTCGGATTAAGTCTTCTCCAGATTTGAAAAGAACTGCAAGTCATTGATTTAGTTCTAGTACAGCACATTTGAGGTCTGGTGCTCACTATAAGTGTTCCCCAGAACAGAACTTAACTGCAGACCAGTAGTTAAATTCTGACATTAAATAGTAAAAGTTTAAAGCCACAAAATAACATATTCACAAGATAAAAGTGGTGGCTGTCCCTTTAAATGCACAAGCATTAACATAAAGACACAATGATTGTGAAAAATCAGGAAAATATGATACCACCAAGATAAACCAATAAAGCTCCCAAACTGGACCCAGAAGAAATGAAGATATATGAACTGACTGGCAAAGAATTCAGAGAGATCCTCTTAGAACAATTCAGGACATTACAAGAAAGTATATTTAGAAAATTAAATAAAATTTTAGAAAACAAATTATGATGTTCACAAAGACATTTGACAGAGGAATCGAAATAAACAAACTAAAACCCTAAAACTAAAAAATACAATAACTGAATTGAAAAATTCAATAGAAAGTTTTGAAAGCAGACTTAATCAAACATGGGAAAGTATCACTAAGCTCAAAGGATGTATAAAATTGTTCAAGTAGGGAAGTAAAAATAAAAACCTATGGGAATCATGGGACACCATCACGTGATCTAATCTTCACATAATATAACAGTTCTTGAAGGAGGTAAGAGAGAAAAAGGCCTAGAAATAATACTTTCAAAAATAATGACTAAAAATTTTCCAAATCTGGGAAAAAATACCAACATACAGGTACAGGAAGCTCATAGATCATCAATCAAATATAAGACAAAGAATAATTCCCCAACAAATCCTCAAAAATCAGAGAAAAGAAAGAATACTTAATGCAGCAAGAGGAAAAACATATCACATTCTTCAATGTAGTACTAGTACAACTTTCAGTGGATTTGTTGGCAGAAATCTTGCCAACTAAGAGAGAGTGGGATGATATGTTCAAAATGCTGAAGAAAAAAAAAAAAAACCTTTCCAACCAATGATACTTTACCCATAAAGCTATACTTCAAAAATAAAAGAGAAATAAAGACTTTTCCAGACAAACAAAAGCTGAAGGAGTTCATTACTACCAGACCTTGCTTACAGGGAACACTCAAGGATTTTCTCCAAGCTGGAGGAAAAACAAAACAAAACAAAACAAAACAAAACAAAACAAAAAACCAACAACATTAATAAGTAACACAAAACATCTGAAAAATATAATAGTTACTAGTCAAAGTATTCTAATAGTCAAATTCAGAATACTTTAAAAATGTAATGATGGTATATAAATCATTTAATACTCTTAGTATAATGGTTAAGTGATAAAACACTGAAAAATAATAGTAAATATGATTCTATTTTAAAGAATATGCAATATAAAAATGTAAATTGTGACATGAAAATTTCTAAATATGGGGTGACAGTAAACTTAAAATATAACTTTTTTGAAGAGATCAAGGTTAAGTTGATAGAAGCCTAAAATAACCTATTCTAGCTACAAGACATTGTCTGTAAGCCTCATGGTAACCATGAAGCACAAAATCTGCCTTTAGTTTAGTAGATAACCTAAAAATAAAAGGCAAGGAATCAAAGCACAATACTAGAGACAATCACAACCATCAAGGAAGACACTAAGAAGGAAAGTAATAAAGAATCTACAAAATGACAGTAAAATAATTAACACAATGGTAGTAGTAGGTTCTTACCTAACAATAATCACACTGAATACAAATGGATTAAATTCTTCAATTAAGACACAGAATGACTGAATGGATAAAAAATAAAGACCCAACAATATGTTGCATATAGGAGACTCACTTTACCTGTAAGAATACTCACAGACTGAAAGTGAAGGGATGGAAAAAAAAATATTCCATGCAAATGAAAACCAGAAGAGAGCTGGGGCAGCTATACTTATATCAGATTAAATAGATTTTTCAGGTTAAAAACTTGAAATTTTCTTTTCCTCTTAAAAAGAGGCAAAGAAGGTCATTATATAATGATAAAAGTTTCAATTCAGCAAGAGGATATAATCATTATAAATATATATGTACCCAGCATAGGCGCACCTAAATATATGGAACAAATATTAATAGACCTAGAGAGAGAGAGAGACTGCAACACAATAATAGTAGAAGACTTCAACACTCCATTCTCAACAATAGACAGATGATCATCCAGGCAGAAAATCAACAAAAAAAATCAGATATAAACTGAACTCTAGACCAAATGGACCTAACAGACATTTATAGAACATTCCATCCAATAGCTACTGAATACACATTCTTCTCAATTGTACACAGAACATTTTCCAGATACATTACATGTTAAGCCACAAAACATAACAAGTTTAAGAAGACTGAAATCATAACAAGCATCTTTTTTAATCACAATGATGTAAAACTAGAAATTGATAACAGGAGGGCATTCAGAAACTTTAAAAATACATGAAAATTAAACAATATACTATTGAATAATCAATGAGCAAATTAAAAAAAGTATAAGAGATATTAGAAATATTCCCCAAAAAATCAGGGATAAGTCAAGAATATGCTTATTGAATGTATGATGACTACTAAACTTTCTGAACAGTGTAGTAAGATAAAAAGAAAAGAGGAACATTTCCATCTTTTAAAATGATGAAATTGGTGACATATAGAGGGCAAAATCTAAGAGAAAATTACAATTTAAAGAGAAAAAAATGTTTATTTAATATAAGCTTCTGTCAAACTGTATGCCTTAAAGGTAAAGAAAAAAAGTTATATTTCTTATCTTCCAAGGAGCCTTGACTTCAGGAGGATAAAAAAATTTCACAAGTCATTGAAGTCTGGCATAGCTTTGTCTTTTCCAGTTTATATAGGACATTGCACATCTACAATTGCTAGAATACTAGTATGTAACTACACATTCTCAGCAATAAGTTATGTATTAGGAGTTAGAGACACAAAGTGTTGCCCTCAAGGAATTTACAATATATTATGGGGAAGATTCATAAGTGGTATAAAAAATGAAATGTTTAGATCATATTGTAAATGTATGTTCACAATACATTGGAGGCATAAAGATGCCAATAAATTGGCCTCAGGTGATTAAAAGATGTCTTTACAAAGGATTTGGAGCTAAGTTGTGAGACAGATTGGGAAATGGTATTCCAGGTAGAAGAAACAGAGGCATATCATTGAGATATGAAGTATCTGAAATAATTCAAAGAAGCACGGATGTAAGGGGAATGTAGGAAGTACCTCTTGAGAGAAAAAAAAAGAGCTGGATTATAGAGAGCCATTCGTAGCATAATAAGCCATGTAGACATTGACCAAAGGCTATGGATACACATTCAATAAGCTTAAGCAGAATAGACCTCAGATTTGTATTCTAGTAACATGGAATTGAAGGTGGAGTATTAAAGGAAAGGAAGAGATAGCTATGGCAACAGAAAGGAGATGAACTGAAATATATATGTAGCTCTGGTTTGGGGACAAAGATGATGAGAAAAGTTAGAGAATCAATTAATCTGATGCACCTGTAGGATCACCAGGCCAAAATCATTAGACCTGCAGCAGGGAGGGATGGGGCAAGGGTTGAGAAACTATTGGTAGTATGCTTATAACCTGGGTGATGGGGTCATCCATACCATATACATCAGCATCATACAATATACTCATGGAAGAAACCTGCACATGCACCCTCTGAATCCAAAATAAAAGTTGAAAAGAATAAAATAGTGTCTGACATAAGGTGATTATTATTTCACATAAATATGTAAGCCGGTTTCCACCTCTTTATGAAAGATGGTGTTCATTTGACCTTGGGTGGATATATTTTTCATGCTAAGTCAAGCAGATGATCTCCTGGAAACAGAATTGATTGAGAAACTGCAAATTAGTCTCTACTGATAACTTGAACTTAATGTGTAACCCTGGCAGTTATAATGTGATCATGCCTTGTAGCTTTCTTTCTTTTGGTCAAGACCTAGCTATGCTGCATTTCTACCTTTCTAGGTTTCTAGGAAATACTCATAAATTCTTATATTTCATGTTTAAATTTTTCTTTGACTTGATTTCTGTTTCTTTGAACAAAAAAACTCAATTTATACAGTACATATGAGTTAAATCTCTTGATTGTATTAAATGTTTCAGTATTGCTTGAATGTAAAGATGACCACAGTGACCTCTTCAACATCTTTTCTTCTATCAACAATATTTTAGTTCTTAATTATGAGCAGAAGAGAATAAAATCAGATAGAAGGCTGAGTAGTTCATGCAAAGCAGACCTACCTCAGAGTTGTCTCTTTTATAAAGATTTCTTAAATGCTCAATATACACTGCTATTCAATGTCTTCCTCTTTGGCTCTCAGAACAGTGGGTCTCAGATATTTAGATGTTCTTGTCCAGTTAAGGGCAGAGAATCTAAATATATCCCAGAATTTCCAACCTTATCATCTATATCACCATATTTCCATAAAATAAAGAATTATCTTCACTTAATCAGGAAAAGGCTGATCTGAAGATGATGAGTTATCTCAATTGATTGTTGACTTACAGATCCAACTCCTTGCTCTATTATTTCCTCTATTCTCACTACTGTACTTGGCTAGGAAAATAAAATCAGAAAGAACCTTTATTTTAGAATTAAGTTCAGTTCCTTCAATTAAACATATTTACCTTTATGCAAAATATCTCTACATTTCTCTTATTTTTAATCAACTGAAACCAAAGGCCCGGTCTTATGGCACTTGTAATTCTTCACTTTTAGCAACTATTATTAGGTCATAGTTGGTATATTTATTATGGAGCCTTCCTCTCTCTTCCATTAAATGGTATTTTTGTTGGAGGAAAAAAAGTGTTTTTCTTATTCATCTTTGTCTTATCCATCATGTCCAGGCAGCCCCTAACACATACCTTTTACATAGTCAATGCTTCAGTAATACATTGCTGAAGGCTGAGCAATGCTAGTGGCCCAGGAGCAATTGATTTATTATTGTTTTTGTTTTTAAAATTTCAGTTCAGGTTTGAGTGAGAAAAAGGTCAGAGTAAAAGTTGGTCACATCAAAACTTCTCTTACCAACAATCTTCGAATCTTTACTGTAGGCGTGACCAAGTAGCTCACAATGGCATGGACTTAAAACAAACAAAGTCTGATTTTACCAATTATCTTTGCTTTAGGAATCCAGTGATTACCTGGGGATATTTTGATGGCCATGTTTGATTATTTAGTTTTCATTTACAAAGCCATCATTATTTTTCTAGTTTAAGTAATTTAATCAGCTCTAGGGTAGACAATAGTGTCAGAAATAAATTGTAGACTAAAAGCATTACTGGTACATTTGCATTTAAGATTCATTTGCTGAAATTATCAGGCTGGGTTACAATAGATTATAGCTGAGGCACAGGCTGTCAAGACTATCAAGGGCTACTTTGTCCTGGAAATGATTTTTAAAGTAAGCAAGGATGTTTATCTAATAACAACGTGAATTGAAGATATATTTTCTTGTTTTGTTGTCCTATCGTTCTCAGATAGTTCTTACGCATAAGCCCTGACTAGGGCATCTAACACAGCAGAGAAAACTACACACTTCCACCTTCATTTTGGAGGCCAGGCATATGGCAGCACAATGTAATTCTCGTATGAGCAGTCTCAAATCTGGACATCTCTCAGGATTGGCAAATGATGAGTCTCAGGAGCTATAATTCTTTGGGCTGACGACTGATGCTGGAACAAATTAAGAGATCTCATTCTTTTCTGGTGAGGGAAGCCTATTAGAGTTTTACATATTTTGAAGACATTGTTCAGCCCCATTCAAATACCTTAAGGCTTTTTTCCTATCAGCATATATTTCAAGCAACAGCTCTAACTCAGGCAGGTAATGCAAGAGCTCTAAAGAAATATTTTTATATAACCAATTGAATCTATCTCAGGTGACAACTCCATTACTGCCAATACACACATTAAACCATTGCTTCAAGGTAATTCACTTTATAATTTTTTGGTGTGGTTAATTACCTGGAAGCATTACAAAGTACATTATCTTTTTTTCCTTTTTGCTAGACACGAAAGTGGTTTGCAAGCATTATGTTTCATGTGCTCTCTTCATTTCTTCTCCTAGCATATACTCCTTTCATCCTTTTCTCCCACCTGCTCCTCCAGCCCTATTGTGTGTGTTCACTATGGTTCAACATATTGGCATTTTTGCCCAGGTTTCCTAAGATCTGTGCTCATCAATGCTCTTCACTGGTTGACTGCTCAAGTAGTTGACTTCTACTCAGGATTCTGTCCTCGGCCTTAAAATTGTTTCCTCAAGAAAATCTTCCCCAACTTCTAAAACTAGGTTAAGTGACTCAATTACATGAAAATAGTCTCATGTTAAGGATGTACATTTACTTATTTTTTTTCTCTTATCACTAGATGAGGTCTATGTGAATAGGAACTTAGCCCCCATTGCTCTGAGATCTATGCCCCAAAGCAACTACCACAATGGCGGTGGTAGCAGCACCATTCTTTTCTGTAGAACTGACATCTAACATATGATGACAGTACTGAATTTCCTGCCTACTCCTTTGAGACAGTAGCAGCTGTGTCAGATCTTATACAATTATCATTGTGGAGCACTGACCATGATAGTAGCCCAAACTGTCTTGGGCATGTAACCTTAATGTCAAAGATTGTTAGAGTCCTGTGTTGCTCTACATGTGTTGACAGACCCACATGTGTTGCTATTATACTGGCAAAGAACAGCAAGTCTTACTAAATTCTCATTTGTGGGTAAAAACATATGTAAAAACATATGCATTCCTAGGGAATTTTGAAGATGTTTGTGGAAGCAGAATCTTTCAAAGTCTAATGTTCTTATAAATCTAACAAGTGGTAGCAGTGAGAAGTTTTGGGAAAATCAGGAGAGGTAACTTTCTCTGGTATATTTTTTTGCTAGAGCTGCCATAAAATATCACAATCACAGATTGGGTAGCTAAAGCAACAGAAATGTAGTTTCTTTGGAGGATGGAAGTCCAAGATCAAGATGTCAGCAGGTTTGGTTTCTTCTGGGGCTCCTCTCCTTGACTTGCAGATGGCTGCCTTCTCACTGTATCTTCACATGGCCTTTTCTCTCTGAGTAAATATCACTGGTACATCTTCACTTTCTTATAAAAAAATCTGTCATATTGAATCAGAGCCCCACCCTTAAGACATCATTTAAATTTAGTTATCTTTCTAAAGGCCTTATCTCCAAACACAGTCACAGTGAACAATAGGGATTCAACTTATAAACTTGGAGAAAACATAATTTACTCTATCACATCTAGTAATTCCTGGGACAATCTGGTTACATGGGTTTCTACTGTTTCAAAATAGTGATCTTTAATGTTGCTGCATTTTGTTCTCTTATAGGTATATATTCATACATATGTAGTATATATGTTTATATCAAATATACATAAAGATTTATGTGTGTGTGTATACATATATATATATATATACACATATATATATATATTTAATGATTCTCTCCTGGACCTCAAAATAATGTCTATATTTTGCTGTTAATATACACAGTCAAAACAAGACCCATTGATCTGTTGCCTAAAAGAAACACTTCACCTGCTAAGACACATACGACTGAAATAAAGGAATGGTGTGATGGTAAATACTGAGTGTCAACCTGATTGGATTGAAGTATGCAAAATATTGATCTTGGATGTGTCTGTGAGGGTGTAGCCAAAGGAGATAAACATTTGAGTCAGTTGGCTGGGAAAGGCAGACCCACCCTTAATCTGGGTGAGCACCGTCTAATCAGCTGCAAGTGTGGCCAGAAAATAAAGCAGGCAGAAAAACATGAGAAGACTAAACTGAATTAGCTTTCTAGTCTACATCTTTCTCTAATGCTGGATGCTTCCTACCCCCAAACATCAAACTCCAAATTCTTCAGCTTTGGAACTCGGACTGGCTTCCTTGCTCTTCAGCTTACAGGTGGCCTATTGTGGTACCTTGTGATACTGTGAGTTAATACTCCTTAATAAACTTCCCTTTATATATATGTATATAAATATATATACACATAAATATATGTATGTAAATATACATACATATTAATATATTATATAAATATACATACATATAAATATATGTATATAAATATACATACATATAAATATATGTATATAAATATACATACATATAAATATAAATATACATACGTGTGTGTGTGTGTGTGTGTGTGTGTGTGTGTGTGTATCCTATTAGTTCTGTCTCTCTAGAGAATCCTGACTAATACAGATTTGGTATCAGGAGAAGGGTTCTAAAGAAACAGAATATTAAGGATAAAGTTCGTTTGTTGGTTTTGTAGTTTCCGGAGTTGCCTGCTTAATATGATTCAACCCTAAATGCTAAGGACTCCACCTCTAATAGTATGGAGAACACTGATAGTCCTTGGTGTGAACTGTTTAGAAAGTTATGCAAAACAAGTGCATTTGACACTCCTGATTCACCAGTCATGAGAGGCAAGGAGTTTAGTGACTCTATACATAATACCTTTGACAATATGTGGAGAACCAAAGAATATAATGAAGTTTGTTGGTTGCTGCTAAGTTCACTGGACAAAGTGATGAAAGAAAATGAAGAACTCAAGGATTCTAACTCCTGGCTTCAGAAGCAGATCCTGAACTTTGAGTCTGCTAAGATTGCCCTAAGTGAGAGTCTTATCTCCTGTAGAGAAAGAGCTGAAATTGTGGAAAACTAGACACAAGGTCTTATCATGCCAGTGGCTGATCTGCAATGAAAAGTGCATGTGCAGCCTCGCCAAGTGTCTACTGTTAAAGTGAGGGCATTGATTGAAAAAGAATGGAACCCTAAAACTTGGAATGGGAATGTGTGGAAGAACCCTGTTGAAGCTGGGGACATTGAGCTTGTAAACTCTGATGAACCTTTTTTGCCAGAAGAAACAACTTCCCCATTCCCAGTAGGGGCAACATCCTGTCCTCGGTCCATGCTGCCATCAGCCTTTCCACCTTTGTCTGGGAAGATAAACCCTACACTTCCTGAGGCAACAGTGATGGCCTCCTCTGAGGCAGTTGCCAGGCAAGACAGTGTTGATTCTCCTCAGGACCTTCCCCCAGCACCCCAGTTTGCTTCTAGACCTATAACTAGACTAAAGCTGACAGGCCTCTAAAGGTGAGGTTCAGAGTGTGACACACAAGGAGATGCACTAGATTCGAAAAAATCTGCTTGAGTTTTCTAATTTATATAAGCAGAAATCTGGAAACAGGCATAGGAATGGATATTAAGGGAGTGGGATGATGGTGGAAGGAACACAGATTTGGATCAGACTGAATTTATTGGTTTGAACCCACTAAGTAGGGATTCTGCATCTAATGTTGTAGATCAGGGAGTTAAAAAAAAGTTCTAATAGTTTATTTGCTTGCTTAACTGAAATATGGGTTAATAGATGGCCCACTGTGAGTGAGTTCAAAATGTCTAATCTCTCTTATTTTAATGTAAAAGAAGGGATCCAAAGGCTTAGGGAGATTGGGATGCTGGAGTGGGTTAGTCACTTTAAACCTACTCATTCCAGCTGGGAGGGTCCAGAAGATATACTTTTGAGCAATTCTTGCAAAGTAGATTTGTGAGGGCAGCACCTGCATCTTTGAAGAGTCCTATAATTGCTCTTCTCTGTTTGTCAGATTGAACTGTGGGAACCACAGTCACTCAACTACAACATTTAAATCCAGTGAGAATTATTGGATTCTAAGGTGGCAGGGGGCAAGTGGCAGCATTCAACCATCAAAGACAAGGTGGGAGTAGCTACTGTAATGGACAGCAGAGGCAAAGCAGCAATCAGAATAGTCTGATACATGTAGAGTTCTGGCATTGGCTAACTAATTATGGTGTTCCTGGAAGTAAAATGGATAGAAAGCCTACTGCATTCCTATTTAATTTATATAAGCAGAAAACTTCCAGGTAAAGCAGACAAAAAAACTAATTTGAATTATAAAAACGGAGAATCACCACCCATTGATCAATTTCCAGACTTGAACCAGTTGACTGACCCAGAATCCCTTGAATGAAGGAGAGACCGGGTCCCCTTGAGGAAGGACTCCACTACATTTCTGACAATTTATGCTATTAATATTCCTCCCATTTTTCCCCAAGGAGACCTACGGCCTTTTACCAGGGTTACTGCACAACGGGGAAAGGGAAATAGTCAGACATTTCAGTGACTACTGGACACTGGTTCTGAGCTGCCTTGATTCCAGGGGACCCAAAACATCCTTGTGGTCCTCCAGTTAAAGTAGGGGCTTATTAAGGTCAGTTAAAGTAGGGGCTTATTAATGGAATTTTAGCTCAGGTCCGACTTACAGTGGGTCCAGTGTGTCCACGGATTCATCTTGTAGTCATTTCCCCAGTGCCAGAATGCATAACTGGCATAGACATATTTAGCAGCTGGCAGAACCTCCACACTGGCTTCATGACTGGTAGGGTGAGGGCAATTATAATGAGAAAGGCCAAATGCAAGCCATTAGAGCTGCCTTTACCTAGAAGAATGTAAATAAAAAACAATACTGCTTCCATGGAGAGATTGTGGAGATTAGTGCCACCATAAAGGTCTTGAAAGGGGCAGGAGTGGTGATTCCCACCATATCCCTATTCAACTCTCCCATTTGGCCTGTGCAGAAGACAGACGGATCTTGGAGAATGACAATGGATTATTGTAAGCTTAACCAAGTGGTGACTCGAATTGCTGGTGCTGTACCAGATGTAGTTTCATTGCTTGAGCAAATTAACACATTTCCTGGTACCTAATATGCAGCTATTGATTTGGTAAATTCCTTTTTCTCCATTCCTGTCCATAAGGACCACCAGAAGCGATTTGCCTTCAGCTGGCAAGGCCAGCAATATACCTTTACTGTCCTACCTCAAATATATATCAACTCTCTGGCTTTGTGTCATAGTCTTGATCGAAGAGACCTTGATCACTTTTTACTTCCACCAGTATCACACTGATCCATTACATTGATGACATTATGCTGATTGGATCCAGTGAGCAAGAAGTAGTAAACACACTGGACTTGTTGCTGAGACATTTGCATGTCAGAGGGTGGGAAATAAATACAACTAAAATTCAAGGAACTTCTACCTCAGTAAAATTTCTAGGGGTTCAGTGGTGTGGGGCCTGTCAAGATATTTCTTCAAAGGTAAAAGATAAGTTGCTGCATTTGGACCCTCCTACAACCAAGAAAGGCATAATGCCTAGTGGGCCTATTTGAATTTTGGAGGCAACACCCTCCTCCTTTGGGTGTGTTGCTCCAGTCCATTTATCGAGTTACCCTAAAGGTTGCTAGTTTTGAGCGGGGTCCAGAAGAGAAGAAGACTCTGAAACAGGTCCAGGCTGCTGTGCAAGCTACTCTGCCACTTGGGCCCTATGACCCAGCAAATCCAATGGTGCTTGAGGTGTCAGTGGCAGATAGGAATGCTGTTTGGAACCTTTGGCAAGCTCTCATAGATGAATCACAGTGGAGGCCTTTAGAATTTTGGAGCAAGTCCCTGCCATTTTCTGCAGATAACTACTCTCTTTTTGAGAGACAGCTTTTGGCCTGTTACTGGGCTTTGGTGGAAACTGAATGTTTGACTATGGGTCATCAACCATGCGACCCAAACTGCCTATCATGAACTGGGTGCTTTCTGACCCGTCTATCCATAAAGTGAGTCATGGACATCAGCATTCCAACATCAAATGGAAGGCTGTCTACATGATCAGGCTTGAGCAGGTCCTGAAGGCACAAGTAAGTTACATGAGAAAGTGGCTCAAATGCCCATGGTCTCCACTCCTACCACCCTGCCTTCCCTCCCACAGACTGCACTGATGGTCTCCTGGGGAGTTCCCTATGATCTGTTGACAAGAAGAGAAGACTAGGGCCTGGTTCACAGATGGTCTGCACGATACATTGGCACCACCTGGAAGTGGAGAACTGCAGCACTACAGACCCTTTCTAGGATAACCCTGAAGGACAGCAGTAAAGGGAAATCTTCCCAGTGGGCAGGACTTCAAGCAGTGCACCTGATCATGGCCTTTGCATGGAAGGAAAAATGGCCAGAAATGTGATTATATACTGATTCATGAACTGTAGCCAATAGTTTGGCTGGATGGTTCTTCTTTGGCTGGAAGAAACATGATTGGAAAATTAGTGACAAAGAAACTTGACGAAGAGGCATGTGGATGGACTTCTCTGAGTAGTCAAAAATTGTGAAAATATTTGTATCCCATATGAGTACTCACCAACAGGTGACCTCAGTAGAGGAGGATTTTAATAATCAAGTGGATAGGATGACCCATTCTGTGGACACCACTCAGCCTTTTTCCCCAGCCACCTGCTGTTATCACGCAATGGGCCCATGAACAAAATAGTCATGGTGGTAGGGATGGAGGTCATGTATGGGTTCAGCAACATGGACTTCCATTCACCTAGGCTGACCTGGCTACAGCCATTGCTGAGTGGTCAATTTACCAGCAGCAGAGATCAACACTGATCCCTCGATATGACCATTCTTTGGGGTGGTCAGCCAGCTACTTTGTGGCAGGTTGATTATATTGGATCTCTTCCATCGTGGAAAAGGCAGAGGTTTGTCCTCATTGGAATGGACACTTACTCTAGATATGGGCTTGCCTATCCTGCACACAATGCTTCTGCCAAGACTACCATCTATGGACTCACGGAAAGCCTTATCCACTGTTACGGTATTCCGCACAGCATTGCCTTTGACCAAGGCACTCACTTTATGGCTAAAAAAGTGTGGCAGTGGGCTTATGCTCATGGAATTCACTGAACTTAGTATGTTCCTCATTATCCTGAAGGAGCTGGATTGATAGAATGGTGGAATGGCCTTTTGAATTCACAATTACAATGCCAACTAGGTGACAATACTTTGCAGAGCTGAGGCAAAGTTCTCCAGAAAGCCATGTATGCTCTGAATCAGCATCCAATATATGGTATTGTTTCTCCTATAGCTGGGATTCATGGGTCCAGGAATCAAGGGGTGAAAGTGGACATGACATCATTCACCATCACCCCTAATGATCCACTAGCAAAATTTTTGCCTCTTGTTCCTGCAACATTACATTCTGCTGGCTTAGAGGTCTTAGTTCCAGAGGGAGGAATGCTGCCACCATGAGACACAACAACAATTCAATTAAACTGGAAGTTAAGATTGCCATCTGGACAATTTGGGCTCCTCCTACCTTTAAGTCAATGGCTAAGAAGCGAGTTACAGTGTTGGCTGGGATAATTGGCCCAAACTATTAATATATAATCAGTCTGGTACTCCACAACCAAGGTAAGAAAGAGTATGGATGGAATACAGATCCATTAGGCGTCTCTTAGCATTACCATGCCCTATGATTAAAGTCAATGGGAAACTATGACAGCCCAATCCTGGCAGGACTGCAAGTGGCTCAGACCACTCAGGAATGAAAGTTTGGGTCAATCCACCAGGAAAAAAATTATGACCTGCTGAGGGGTTTGCCGAAGGCAAAGGGAATTCAGAATGAGTGGTAAAAGAAGGTAGTCATTAACGCCAGCTATGACCACGTGACTAGTTGCAGAAATGAGAACTGCAATAGTCATGAGTAATTCCTCTTTATTTTGTTAAAAACATATGTGTGCATGTACATACCTATACTAAGAAAATATATTCATTTTATTTCCTTTTCCTTTATCAAGTGACATAAGATTTCTTGACTTCATGTCAGCATTTAAGTATTGTTAACTTTATGTAATAGCATTTGGTTTGGGGATTAAAGCATTTCTGGTTGTATGAAGGATAATTATATTATGTTAGGTGTAATTATAACTTTACTATTTTTTTTTTTTTGAAAATAGTGTGTGATCTCAGGAGATGTGTATGGGTTCAAATTGACAAGGGGTGAACTTATGATGGTTAATACAGAGTGTCAACTTGATTGGATTGAAGGATGCAAAATACTGATCCTGGGTGTGTCTGTGAGAGTCCTGCCAAAGGAGATTAACATTTGAGTCAGTGGCCTGGGAAAGGCAGACTCACCTTTAATCTGGGTGGCCACCATCTAATCAGCTCCCAGCATAGGCAGAATGTAAAGCAGGCAGAAAAATGTGAAAAGACTAGACTGGCTTAGCTTCCCAGCCTACATCTTTTCTCTTGTGCTGGATGCTTTCTGCCCGTGAACATAGGAATCCAAGTTCCTCAGCTTTGGGACTCAGACTGGCTTCCTGGCTTCTCAGCATGCAGATGGCCTATTGTGGACCTTTCTAATCGTGTGACTTAATATTCTTTAATAAACTCACATATACATACATACACACACGTATCTCCTATTAGTTCTGTCCCTCTAGAGAATCCTGACTAATACAGATGAAAAAAGATATTCCATGCCAATGGAAACCAAAAAAGAGTTGGAATTGCTATACTTATATCAGACCAAATAAATTTAAAGATGAAAACCATAAGAAGAGACAAAGAAGGTCACTATATAATGATAAAGGGGTCAATTCGGAAACAGCACATAACAATTTTAATATATATACACTCAACACTGAACCACCCAAATATATAAAACAATTATTCATAGAGCTAAAGAGAGGGATAGGCTCCAATACAATAATAGCTGGGGACTTCAACACCCCACTTTCAGCAAGGGAAAGATCTTCAAGACAGAAAATCAACAAAGAAACGTTGGATTTAATCTGCACTACAAGCCAAAATGATTTAATGGATATTTACAGAATATTTATCCAACAGCTAGAGAATACACATTGTTTTCCTCAGCACATGGATCATTCTCAAGGATGAACCAGGTATCAGGTCACAAATAAAGTTGTTAAACATTGAAAAAATTAAAATAATATCAATCATTTTGTCTGTCCATGATGGAAAAACTAAAAATTAATAAGAAGATGAATTTTGGAAACCAAAAAAATACATATAAATGAAACAATATACTCCTGAATTATCAGTGTGTCAATGAAGAAATTAAGAAAGAAATTGAAAAATTTCTTGAAACAAATGACAATAGAAACACAACGTATGAAAACCTATGGGATATGGCAAAAGCAATACTAAGAGGGAAGTTTACAGCTATAAGCGCCTATATCAAAAAAGAAGACAAACTTTGAATAAACAATGTAATAATGAATCTTAAAAAAAAAAACTGGAAAAGCAAGAGCAAACCAAGTCCAAAATTAGTAAAAGAAAAGAAGTAAACTATTAGAACAGAAGTAAATGAAATTGAAGTGAAAAGAACAATACAAAAGATAAATGAAACAAAAATTGGGTTTTTCTTGAAAAGTTAAATAAAACAGACAAACCTTTAGCCACACTAAATAAGAAAAAAAAAGAGAGAGAGAGAAGATCAAAATAAATAAAATGACAGATGAAAATGGAGATTTTTAGAACAGATACCATAGTAATTCAAAGGATTATTAGTGGCTACTATGAGCAAATATATGCCAAAAAATTAGAAAACTTAGAAGAAATGGACAAATTCCTAAACACATACAACCTACCAAGATTGAACCAGGAAGCAATCCAAAATGTAAGCAGAAAAATAACAATTAATAATAATGAAATCAGAATAAAAGTGTTTTAGTAAAGAAAAACCCAGGACCCAGTGCCTTCACTGCTGAATTCTATCAAACATTTTAAGAAGACCTAATACAAATTCTACTCAAACTATTCTAAAAAGCAGAGGAGGAGGGAATCCTTCCAAAGTCATTCCATGAGGCCATTATTGCTCTGATGCCAAAAGCAGACAAAGACACATCACCAAAAGAAAACTACGGGCTAATATCCCCAATGAATATTGAGAGAAAAATTCTCAACAAAATGTTAGCAAACCAAATTAAATAATACATTTACAAGATCATGCATCATGACCAAGTGGGACTTTTCCCTTGGATGCAAGAAAGTTTCAACATAATCAATAAATATATGATATTTTTATTTTTACTATTTATTTATATAAATATAAATAAATAAATATGAAATAAATATATTAATATAAATAAATATTTGTTGCATTTTATTTATTATCTATTTATTTAATTTATAATTATGTTTTATTATTTTTTAAATTTATTATTGGTTTGTTTATTATTTATGTTGTATTGATTGTGATTATTTATTGATTACATAATTTAAAAGTCATACGTCATATCAATAGAATGAAGGACAATAATCGTATGATCATTTCAATTAATGCTGAAAAAGCATTTGATAAAATTGAACATCCATTCAAGCTAAAAATTCTAAAAAACCTAGTATAGAAAGAACATACTTCAACATAGTAAAGGCGAGAGATGATAGACCCACAGCTAGTATTATACTGAATGGGAAAAAGCTGAAAACGTTTTCTCTGAGATCTGGAACGCAACAAAGATGCCCATTTTCACCACTGTTATGCAACACAGTACTATAAAGATAATCCAAATTGGAAAATAAAAGAAGTCAAATTATCCTTGTTGGCAGATGATATGATTTTATATTTGAAAAAACCTAAAGACCCCACAAAAAAAAACTGTTATAACTGGTCAATAAATTCAGTAAAGCTGAATGATATGAAATCAGCATACAAAAATCACTCATATTTCCATATGCCAACCATGAATAATCTGAAAAAGAAATTTAAAAAGTAATCCCATGTACAATAGCCAAAATAAAATTAAGTACCTAGGAATTAGCCAAAAAAGTGAAAGATATGTATAATGAAAACTATAAAACACTGATGAAAGAAATTGAAGAAGATACCAAAAAATTAGAAAGATAGTGCAGGTTCCTAGATTTGAAGAATAAATGTTGTTAAAATGTCCATACTACCCAAAGCAATCTTTAGATTTAATGCAATCCCCATTAAAATACCAATGACATTTTGCATGAAAATGGAAGAAAAATTCCTATATTTCATATGGAACCACAAAAGACCCAAAATAAGTAAATACATCCTAAGCAAAAAAACAAAACTGGAGGCATCACATTACCCAACTTCAAACTATGTGGCAGAGCTATAGTTACCTGTCATACAAACAGACACATAGACCAATGGAACAGAATAGAGAACTCAGGAACAAATCCACACTCTTAGAGTAAACTCAACTTCAACAAAGTTGCCAAGAACATACACTGCGGAAAAGACAGCCTTCAATAAACCATGCTGGGGAAACTAAATATCTATATGCAGAAGAATAAAACTTGAATCCTGTCTCTCAATTTATACACAAATCAAATAAAAATGAATAAAATAAAAAAATAAAAATGAATTAAAGACTTAAATGTAAGACCTCAAACTATGAAACTACTACAAGGAAACCTGGGGAAAATCTCCAGGTTACTAGGCAAAAATTTATCGAGTAGTACCTTACAAGCACAGGCAACCAAAGTAAAAATGGACAAGGGGTATCACATCAAGTTCTGCACAGCAAAGGAAAGGTCTGCACAGCAAAGGAAACAATTAACGAAGTGAAGAGACAACCCACAGAATGGGAGAAAATATTTGCAAACAACCCATCTGACAAGGGATTAAAAACCAGAATATATAAACAGCTCATACTCTATCAGAAAAAAATGAATAATCCAATTCAAAATGGGGAAAAGATTTGAATAGACATTTCTCAAAAGAAGACTTACAAATGACAAACAGGAATATTAAAAAGTGCTCAACATCACTGATCATCAAAGAAATGCAAATCAGAACTACAATGAGATATCATCTCACCCCAGTTAAAATGGCTTTTATACAAAAGTCAGGCAATAACAAATGCTGGTGAGGATGTGGAAAAAAGGAAACCCTCATATACTGTTGGTGGAAAAGTAAATTAGTACAACCACTATGAAGAACAGTATGGAGGTTCCTCAAAAGACTAAAAATAGAGGTACTATACAATGCAGCAATCCCACTGCTGGGTATGTAACCCTCTCCCGTCCCCCAAAAAACAGGATGTTGAAGAGATATCTGAACACCCATGTTTGTTTCAGCACTGTTCACAACAGGCAAGATTTGGAAGCAACCTAAGTGTCCATCAACAGATGAATGTGTGAAGAAAATGTTGTACATATATACAATGGAGTATTATTCAGCCATAAAAATGAGTGATATTCAGTATTTGCAACAACGTGGATGGAACTGGAGGTCATCATCTTAAGTGACATAAGCCAGGCACACAAAGACAATCATCACATATTCTCACTTACTTGTGGGATCTAAAAATCAAAACAACTGAAGCCATGGAGGTAGAGAGTAGAAAGGAGGTTACCAGAAGCTGGTAGGCATAGTAGGCGGGTAGAGGGGATGTCTGGATGGTTAATGGATATGCACATAGTTGGAAAGAATAAATATGGCCTAGTATTTGATAGCACAACAGGGTGAGCATAGTCAATATTGGTTCAATTGTACACTTAAAAATAACTAAAAGAGTATAATTGGTTTGTAATACAAAGGATAAATGCTTTAGGGCATGTATATCCCATTTTCCATTACGTGATATTATGCATTGCATGTCTGTGTTACAACATCTCATGTACCCCATAAATATATGCACCAAAAAATTAAATCTAAAAAACTATAAAAATATTTTTTTTAATTACATAGCCAACTCTCCTTTAACAGATAGCAGTATATACCTATTTTAGGAATGAGGTTAAGGGGAAATAATATTTCTCATGAAAGAGTCTTAGAGACATAAACATATAGACAGTTAAATTCTGCTCTAGGTGATCTATTGCATTTAAGGGATTAAAAAGAATTTGTCCAAGCCTTTGCTATTGTGAATAGTGCCGCAATAAACATACGTGTGCATGTGTCTTTATAGCAGCATGATTTATAATCCTTTGGTTATATACCCAGTAATGGAATGGCTGGGTCATATGGTACATCTAGTTCTAGATCCTTGAGGAATCGCCATACTGTTTTCCATAATGGTTGAACTAGTTTACAATCCCACCAACAGTGTAAAAGTGTTCCTATTTCTCCACATCCTCTCCAGCACCTGTTGTTTCCTGACTTTTTAATGATCGCCATTCTAACTGGTGTGAGATGGTATCTCATTGTGGTTTGATTTGCATTTCTCTGATGGCCAGTGATGATGAGCATTTTTTCATGTGTCTGTTGGCTGTATGAATGTCTTCTTTTGAGAAATGTCTGTTCATATCCTTTGCCCACTTTTTGATGGTTTTTTTTTTTTTTTTTCTTGTAAATTTGTTTGAGTTCTTTGTAGGTTCTGGATATTAGCCCTTTGTCAGATGAGTAGATTGCAAAACTTTTCTCCCATTCTGTAGGTTGCCTGTTCACTCTGATGATAGTTTCTTTTGCTGTGCAGAAGCTCTTTAGTTTAATGAGATCCCATTTGTCAATTTTGGCTTTTGCTGCCGTTGCTTTTGGTGTTTTAGACATGAAGTCTTTGCCCATGCCTATGCCCTGAATGGTACTATCTAGGTTTTCCTCTAGGGTTTTTATGATATTAGGTCTAACATTTAAGTCTCTAATCCATCTTGAATTAATTTTCATATAAGGAGTAAGGAAAGGATCCAGTTTCAGCTTTCTACTTATGGCTAGCCAATTTTCCCAGCACCATTTATTAAATAGGGAATCCTTTCCCCATTTCCTGTTTCTCTCAGGTTTGTCAAAGATCAGATGGCTGTAGATGTGTGGTATTATTTCTGAGGACTCTGTTCTGTTCCATTGGTCTATATCTCTGTTTTGGTACCAGTACCATGCTGTTTTGGTTACTGTAGCCTTGTAGTATAGTTTGAAGTCAGGTAGCGTGATGCCTCCAGCTTTGTTCTTTTGACTTAGGATTGTCTTGGAGATGCGGGCTCTTTTTTGGTTCCATATGAACTTTAAAGAAGTTCTTTCCAATTCTGTGAAGAAAGTCATTGGTAGCTTGATGGGGATGGCATTGAATCTATAAATAACCTTGGGCATTATGGCCATTTTCACGATATTGATTCTTCCTATCCATGAGCATGGTATGTTCTTCCATTTGTTTGTGTCCTCTTTTATTTCACTGAGCAGTGGTTTGTAGTTCTCCTTGAAGAGGTCCTTTACATCCCTTGGAAGTTGGATTCCTAGGTATTTGATTCTCTTTGAAGCAATTGTGAATGGAAGTTCATTCCTGATTTGGCTCTCTGTTTGTCTGTTACTGGTGTATAAGAATGCTTGTGATTTTTGCACATTAATTTTGTATCCTGAGACTTTGCTGAAGTTGCTTATCAGCTTAAGGAGATTTTGGGCTGAGACAATGGGGTTTTCTAAATATACAATCATGTCATCTGCAAACAGGGACAATTTGACTTCTTCTTTTCCTAACTGAATACCCTTGATTTCCTTCTCTTGCCTAATTGCCCTAGCCAGAACTTCCAACACTATGTTGAATAGGAGTGGTGAGAGAGGGCATCCCTGTCTTGTGCCAGTTTTCAAAGGGAATTTTTCCAGTTTTTGCCCATTCAGTATGATATTGGCTGTGGATTTGTCATAAATAGCTGTTATTATTTTGAGGTACGTTCCATCAATACCGACTTTATTGAGCGTTTTTAGCATGAAGGGCTGTTGAATTTTGTCAAAAGCCTTTTCTGCATCTATTGAGATAATCATGTGGTTCTTGTCTTTGGTTCTGTTTATATGCTGGATTATGTTTATTGATTTGCAAATGTTGAACCAGCCTTGCATCCCAGGGAAGAAACCCACTTGATCATGGTGGATAAGCTTTTTGATGTGTTGCTGAATCCGGTTTGCCAGTATTTTACTGAGGATTTTTGCATCGATGTTCATCAGGGATATTGGTCTAAAATTCTCTTTTTTTGTTGTTTCTCTGCCAGGCTTTGGTATCAGGATGATGTTGGCCTCATAAAATGAGTTAGGGAGGATTCCCTCTTTTTCTATTGATTGGAATAGTTTCAGAAGGAATGGTACCAGCTCCTCCTTGTGCCTCTGGTAGAATTCAGCTGTGAATCCATCTGGTCCTGGACCCAAATGTCCATCAGTGACAGACTGGATTAAGAAAATGTGGCACATATACACCATGGAATACTATGCAGCCATAAAAAAGGATGAGTTTGTGTCCTTTGTAGGGACATGGATGCAGCTGGAAACCATCATTCTTAGCAAACTATCACAAGAACAGAAAACCAAACACCGCATGTTCTCACTCATAGGTGGGAACTGAACAATGAGATCACTTGGACTCGGGAAGAGGAACATCACACACCGGGGCCTATCATGGGGAGGGGGGAGGGGGGAGGGATTGCATTGGGAGTTATATCTGATGTAAATGACGAGTTGATGTGTGCTGATGAGTTGATGGGTGCAGCACAGCAACATGGCACAAGTATACATATGTAACAAACCTGCATGTTATGCACATGTATCCTAGAACTTAAAGTATAATAATAATAAAAAATAAATAATAAATAAATAAATAAATAAATAAATAAATAAATAAAGAATTTGTCATATTTGGTCACAGCTAGCCCTTACAATCTCTGCATATGGGAATTTAGACCCTTTTGAACCATCAATATGGCTCTTTATTGTGCATTTTAATGTTTATTGAGATGAAAAAACATAAAATTCATTATTATTTTCCACAGATTTACCTAAAATTGTTTTAGATACTGACCACATGCTTTTTCTCTTCTTGTTTTTGTCTTAATCTGTGATTTGGGATATTTCTTCAGCATGTTTCTGATTCAAGGTATTTGCTTTGTATACCATATCGTGAAAACTGTTTTATCCATAGGAAAGTGAAAATGCTCAGCCTAGTGAACAAATTCCCTGCATGACAAAGCTGTTGTCTTTCCTGACAGGAGAAGCTCCAATTCCCTGTTTAATGCAATCAGGGGAGGAAGTCTATGAACTGTTTGAATTGAAATGAAAAACCATAATGACGACGTTTATAACATGTCACATTAGATTTGCTTGGTCTATATGTCTCTCTCTGGAATAATAGTGACTTATGCAAATTGTTTCTCACTGCAATTTATATCAGTGTAAAGATGCCACCAGATATATGGAGAATTTTATTTGCTTCAAACTGACTGTCTATTTAATTGTATTTGCCACTAACTGAAAATACTACCCTCTGGCACATCTGCTTAGATATAATGGTTAATTTATTCTTGGGTTTTAGAACTTCAGCCTCTTCCACTTGTTAGATACTTGAAAGCATAACTTTCTCTCTCTCTTTTCTTTGCAAATATATATTATGTTTTAATATATGTATATGTAACATCTTTATGTCACAAATCTGGTAACCACACTTTTATTTCTCTAGGAACTTCATTGCCTAGATATCATTATTCCTCTTGTGGAAAGAAAAAAAAAAAAACCCTTACTCTGGCTACTTAAACTACAGCAGTGGTTCCCAATACAGAGAAAGAGGGTATTTTGTGACTAAACATTTTTGGCTGTCTCAAGTTGGAAGGGTTACTATTAGCAGCTAGTGAATAGAGGTCAGAGATGCTGCTAAACATTCTACAATTTATGAGACAGTCTGACAATAAAATATTCACTCCAAAGTGTCAATAGTGCTAAGGTTGTTAAACCTTGAACTACAGAATGGTTTTCGTAGTTCACTGGAGCTGCATTATTAAGATATGTCTACATAAATCCCAACATTTCCATTAAAGGTCAACAACTTCTAAAAATACAGAGATCAATTGATCTAGGCATAGATGAATTTCCAGGAAATCCAATTGCATTTTCAGTTGTAATTTTGAAGTATTTTAGATGCCTGAATTCTTTCTGGCTGCTTCTACTCTGCCCTCTATGGAGCCGGGCTTTCCCCAGAGTTGGACAGAGCCCAGTGTGGCTTTATACTTTTTCCATAGACTCCTTTTTCTTTGAAGGAAAAGGAGTGAAAGAGCTCAGGAACTCATCCTCAATCATTATTTTGGCTCTCTGCTCTTCAGCACTCCTGTGTCTTTCTCAGTATGTTTTCTACTGCAATGACTTCTTTTTCTCTGTCCCCTTCACTAACTTTTCCTCTTTCCCCCACTCCTTCAATGTAGCTACCACCCGGGGCTCTGACACAAAATCACTTTCTTTTCTTCTGAATGTGCCCCTTTGACATTTTCATTTACTTTCTGGTTTCAATAATCATTTATAGAGGATTATCAAATTTGCAATTTAAGCTTTAGTCTCTTTTCTGAATTACAGATTTTTTATCTGGGTATCAGGTGCTTTGCCCAACTTTAGCGATTTGCTTAAAGGCCCTTTTCCTAACTTCCTCCTTTAACTTTACCACGTTGACATAATTGGTGCTAAATTGTGCAGATTGTGCCTCATGTAGTTTCTTTCCATCCATACTTATTTCCCAGTGTTATTTGCCTTCTCCATCTACTCAGTCCTATATAATATGGCCATAGGAATTTCTTCAAAGCAGAGATTCTTTGTATTAGTACACTCTGCTAAAATCCTGAGTGCAAACTCTTCACCATATGCATTAAATGAAAAGTTCCCATCCTGACATTTAAGATCCTCACTAACATGCCCCAAACTAATCTTTCTGCTTCAACAATGTGTATAGCAAAAGAACTTTCACATTCCAGCCAATGTACCCTGATCCTTGATCATGAATATGCCCTATGTTTTCCTGAGTGTCTGTTTCAACCTTGCTTTGTCCCCTGTAAACTCTGCACCACATCATTATAGATCCTATAAAAAGCAGGGTTTTTTTTTTTTTAAGCCTGACATGCTCCTCCACCTTCAACATTATTTTTCTCTTTTGTGAACACCCAGAGTATTTGTTGCCACCATTTTATCAATGCTTACCTAGTGAAATGATCATTTTTGTCCTTGTCCAATTTTCTGTGTTAAATAAACTGCATATTGTTCATTGAAGGGCATGGATTGAGTTTTTCATATCTGGTTTTCTTCAAAACACCAAACATAAGACGCTGTGCATTATTCATTGTTCAGTAAATGTCATACTCAAATTGCAATCTACCTTTTGGCCTCCATCTTCAACTGCTGACAGAATATTTATTTTATTTTTATCTAAAATTCTGCTTATTTCTAAAGCTGGGCTCATCATCCCCTGATCACAAGATTCTCCATTTACAATTTCTTGTTTTTGTCAAGGTAGGTCTTCTAACTCACTAGCCATGGGAAAAACAAAACAAAACAAGGCAAAAACAAAAACAAGAACAGCAAAAAAAAAAAAAAAAAAAAAAACCCTCAGTCTTTAACCTATACTTCCTTTTCTTCTTTTCTTTTTCAGGCCTTTGAATCTTTCCTTGAACAATCTACACCTGCATTTTATATTGACCTCTTAACCAGTGTTTCTGCCACTCACTTTCTTTATTTGACACTAATAAAAATAACTCACATTGTTTTGAATTCTTCCTCTGTGCTAGGCAGTACTTAAGCACTTCCTAATCAGTAATTATCTTAGTGCTGAGAACAATCTTATTGCTACGATTCCTGGAGAGATAAAATGACTTTGCCATAGTAGCAAAATTATAAAGTGGTGAGTCAGATGCAAACTTAGGCAAACTGACACCAAGTCTTAAAACACTAGGTATACTGTTCCCCATCCTTGAATTCATCTTCAACTGCAAGCAACTTAATTAAATCTCTTTCCATAAGAAAACATTTTCTTCCATTGTCAATAGAAGAAAAAAACATATTTTTTGGAATTCCAGACCACGTTCAATTTCTCCTAACAGTACTGAACCAAACTTGTCTAGTGCAAGAGACTATCTCTCCAGCAGTTGCAGACTCTGGCTGAAGCTTCTCCCCTTGTCAATCCTGCCTCTACAACGTACTCAGTCTCTTCCTTCCAGCTTTTCTGCTGTCCACACACTCCTTATCCAGTAATTCAGATGTGCAAATGAATAGACTATAGATCAGATGTGACCTATGCAGCACTGGTTTGTGGCATTTTAAAGTAAGATATTAAAAATCAGATGTTTTCACAAAAAAAATCAGATTCCTGGTTCTTCAGAAAAATGGAAAGATCTGGCAATGTTGAGCCTGCTAATCGCCTCACAGTAATTCATGGGAGCTGAGAAGTTACTGTTTTATTTAAACCGAATGGATGCCTCCACTCCCTACTCTCTCCACAATACTGATGCTAAGGGAACAGTAACTATTTAGCTTGTGTTAATTGGTGTGTATTGATATATTGACTTTAAGACTAGAGTTAGAGGAAAGTAAAATACTTATTGTTTTAATACCTCTATGAAAAGCCAAAAAATAAAAAGTAAAATAAAATAACTTTTGATGATTAAGAAAAACAAAAAAGGTATATTACATAAAGCGAGTGAAAACATGTATTATTTTGCATTTATTAGGCAATAAGTGAAGGTAAAACAAATGAATAAAAATGAATAAATGAGTGTTAGTATGTAGGGAATGAAATATACTTAACATTCATTCCATGGAGGGCAATTTCCGTATATTATTACATTAAATACTTACCAGATCTCATGATGTTCTCTCCATTTAAAAGATAAAGCAACTGAGGCTCAGAAAGGATGAAGTTGCCTACAATCACATGAATATGAAGCTATTTAGTAGTATGGCAAGGGTTTCCTGTGACCTGGCTGAAAATTCTAAGTGCTTCCCAAACTGCCATATTTAAGTAACACATTGATTAATTATGTCATTAAGTGTGAATAAAAAGCACAGACATTATTACTAATTCTCAGAGTCAGTGATAAGCTGGCTCTCACTGACTGATAACAGCCCTTTCTGCAATTCTCTTCCTCTCTCCACCTTAATACCATCACACAGGTAGCTTGAAATCAGCCTTGGAGGGAGTATTTACACCATAGAAGCTGGCAAAAATTGTAAACTTAGGGCTAGTGTTTTGTTTTGTTTTGTTTTTGTGTGTGTGTGTGAATAGCCTGTTGTTAAACATTTACTAGCACCCCCTTAATGAAAAATCTGGTTATTGCAGGTTTGACCCCAAAATGTTTTATTTTTCATTTCTTGGGAAAGCATCTCCTAATATTAAGAAGCTAATACACTGAATATCAGGGTTTGGGGAATCATTGTGGTTGATTAGACAAATCTTTGTCTGGTGATGGTAACTATTTCCATTACCTCTGTGGGGAGCACACAATGCTGCTATTGCAAATTTCTGTTTCTAATGTTCATTACAAAAAAAGCTGGGAAAATGTGTTCATGAAGAATTGGGAAAAAAGCTGGGAAAATGTGTTCATGAAGAATTGCATTTGTTCAAAGAAGCTACTGAAAAGCAAACACTTAGCAGCAGACAAGTTATGTTGGGCCCCATCAGAAATAAAGGTGAGATTTGCTCATGAATTTTCCCACTGATGATCACAGAAAGCACTGTTCATCAAGCAGGGTAAGTCTTTGTCCTCTTGGTATTCACATGCTGTTACATTGATGTTCAAACTCCTAGAGCCCACAACAAGTCTTTATAAGCATTTACACCCTGCTGAGAATCCAGACCCTGTTATGTCTAATGCAAGTATTTAATAGTTGGTCAATATGTTTGAGATTAATTAAGGGACACATGTGACATTCATTTGGCCCATGTCTGGGCTTACTATTGGTGTTGCAGCTGATGAGATATGAAAGTCTTGTGAGTCTGAGTGAGGGGTTAGCCTGGCCAGAAGGCCAGAGAAGACCAGAAGAGAGAAGAAAGATGTGGCTACCAGAGGGAGAAAACCCATGCAGGAAGATTTCATGGTGTGTAAATTGGTCATCATCTTCTTCCCTGCGTAAAACTTTATGGACATTTTGTTATTCATCAAATCTTTCAAAGCTGGATATTTTGGATGATGGGGTAAAGTTACCAAATGCTAGGTTTAACCTGAAGATGGGCAAAACACAAGAACAGACACATGGTACAGTAACTAAATCATATTTTCTTTGTTGCTATTGTTTTGTTATAAACACCATGAAATTGCTCTTTCTAATCATGAATTTGGCTGGGTGACCACTTCTCTATTAATAGAAGCACACTGGTAAGTGCTGGAAACAGTTTTAACTTGCTTTAACATATACTTCTAATTACCATGCAATATTTATTTTCTGCTTCCTCCATAAAAACAAAACTCAGAGTTTTAATTTAGAGTGATGATGTAACTAGCCTTCCACGACTTTCTCAAGCCTTCTTTTCAGCAAGGTATGGGCATGTGAATACTTAATGTCAATAAGATATTTGCAGAAGTATTACATGGGATTTCCAGGAAAGTGGTATTGGCTCAGTTTCACAAACTCTGTTTTGGTTCTTCCACTTTCCTACTGCCTGTGTTGAAGATGAGATAGCGTGAACACCAGATGTCATATTTGTTCAGGATTCAACCTTGAAAATAGAAGCTTGTAGTGAAGACATTTTAGGAGAAAACTAGGAGTTAGGTGGCTGAATAATTCATCAAATCATCACACGAGCCTTGACAGCCTACCTTTTACATGTCTTTGTCTCATGGTTATTTTGAGTTTTCTCCTTTATGCAACTGAACTAACCTTAATTTATACAATCATAGTAGCCCTTTATAAACCATCAGACATTATTGCTTTTATATTTAAAAATAAGGAATTCTGCTTACAAATAATTGCTAAGTGTTTCCAGAGATTTGGGGACATACATGCCATTAGTACAGTAATTCTCCTAATTTTGTTCAAGTAGTTTTTATTCATGTAGATAGTTCATTAATTTATATGTGTTTAAGTCAACTTTACAGCTTTCCCCAGTGATTGTTTTGAGTTTATTAAAATAAAACAAAATGCAGCCATTGGTAAACATTTAGTTATATTTGGGTTGAATTTCTAAATTTTAATTTTATTGTGATAACACAGCATGAAATCTACCTTCTTAACAAAATTTTAAGTATACAATACAATATTGTTAACTGTAAGTACATTGTGGTATATCTAGCGGTTATTAATATTGAGGGACTGAGACTTTCACCTGTTGATTAGTAATGTCCCTTATAATGCTTTAATTTTTTATTTTTTTGAGGAACCTCTATGCTGTTTCACCAGAAGCTGCATCAGTATGCATTTCCACTAACAGTGTACACAAGTTTCTATTTCTTCACATGTTGTCTAACAATTGTTATTTGGTTTTTTTTTTTTTTGATATTAGCTATACTAACAGGTGTTAGGTATGTCACATTATAGTTTTGACCTCATTCTTTAATGATTAGTGACATTGAGCATCTATTTATATACTTGTTGGCCATTCGTATGTCTTCTTTGAGAAAAGATCTGTTCAAGTCTTTAGCCATTTTAAACATGAATTTCAAAGGTATTTTTGCTATTGAATTGTAGGAGTTTTTAAATTTATTTTACAAATTATTCCCTTATTTGATTTGCTTTGCGAATTATCCGATTCTGTAGGCTTTTTTTTTTTTTTTACAATGCTTTTTTTTTTTTTTTTTTTTTTTTGGTGTACAGTTTTTTAGTTTGACGTAGTTCCACTTGTCTGACTTTGTTTTTGTTGCCTATGTTTTGGTGTCATATCCATGAAATGATTGCCAAGACCTCTGTCGTGTAACTTTGCCCCTGTGGTTTCTTCTGGAAGTTTTGACATTTTAGTTTGTATATTTAAGCCTTTAATCCATTTCAAATTGATTTTTGCATATGGTATAATGCAATGCTCTAATTTTATTTTATTCTTTTGCATGTGGATGCCCAGCTTTCCCAACGTCATTTGTTGAAGAAACTATCTTTTCCCCATTGTGTATACTTGACACCATTGACCAGTTCACAATATACGCATGAATTTATTTCCGGGCTCTTTTCTGTTCCATTGTTCCATGTGCCTAGCTTTATGAAAGTACCATACTGTTTTAAGTATTGTAGCTTTGTAATATATTTTAAAATAAGGAGGTGTGGTGCTGCCAGCTTTGCTCTTCTTTCTCAAGACTGATTTGACTATTTGAGGTCATTTGTGGTTTCACATAAATTTTAGAATTGTTTTTCTATTTCTATTAAAAAATACAATTGGTATTTTAATAGGGACAGTATTTTGAATCTGTAGATTACTATGTGTTGCACGAACATTCGAACAAAAATGGACAAAGTGGGCATCTTGCCTTGTTCCAGATTTTAGAGGAAAATCTTTCAGTTTTTCACTGTTGATTGTCATGTTAGTTGTGGTCTTGTCATATAGGGCTGCCTTTATTATGTTGAGGCAATTTTCATCTTTCCTAGTTTGTTGAGAGTTATCATGAAAGGGTGTGGAATTTTGTGAAACTTTTTTTGGCATCTATTCAAACAATCATGTGATTTGTATTCTGTATTCTGTTAATGGAATATCTCACATTAATTGATGTTTGGATGTTGTGACCCAAGAACACTCCAACTTATTCATGGTGTATGGCACTTTTAATGCACTGTTGGATTCAGCTTGCTAGTAATCTTTTTTTTTTTTTTTGAGGTTTTGTGCACCTGTTTGTCAGGGATATTGGTCTGTAATTTTTTTCTTGTAACATCTTGGTCTGGCTTGGATATTAGGATAATGCTGGCCTCATAAATGAGTTTTGAAGTTTCTCTGTTTCAGTTTTTTGAAAGAGTTTGAGAATTATCAACATTAATTCTTTAAAGCTATCTGGTCTTGGGCTTTTGTGGAGATTTTGGATTACTGAATCAATCTCCAGGTCAGTTATAGGTCTCTATTTATTTATAATTTAGTCTTGGTATTTGTATGTTTCTAGGAATATATCCATTTTTTCTAGATTATCCAGTTTGTTAGTGGAAAATTACTTACAGTAATCACTTGTGACCCTTTTCATTTCCATGACATCAGTTTTAATGTCTCTACTTACATTTTTGTTTTATTTTATTCAAGTTTTTCTTTTTTTCTTGGTTAGTCTAGCTAAAGATTTGTAAGTTTTGTTGATCTTTTCAAAACACCAACGCTTAGTTTTATTGACCTTTTATTGTTTTTCTATTCTCTATTTTGTTTAATTCTGCTCTAAATTTCATTATTTCCTTCCTTCTACTACTTTTGTCTTTGGATTATTCTTTTTCTAGTTCCTTGCAGTGTAAATTTGGGTTGCTTACTTGAGATATATATATATTTTTTAATGTAGGCATTTTTCACATTAAACTTCCTTCTCAGTCCTTATTTCTTTTCCTGCATCTCATAAGTTTTGGTGCGTTGTGTTTTCATTTTTGTTTGTATCAAGATATTTTCTGATTTTCCTTTGACTTCTTTTTAGAGTTATTGGTTGTTCATTGTGCATTGTTTATTCTCCACATATTTGGAAATGTTCAAGCTTTCCCCCACTATTGATTTCTAATTTCATTCCACTGTGGTCAGAAAAAAAATACATGGTATGATTTAAATCTTCTTAATTTTATGAAGTGTTGTTTTATGAACTAACTAACATGTGATGCATACTGGAGAGTGCTCAGTGTGCACTTATGAGAAAAGTATATTCTATTACTATTGAGTGAAACTTTCTGTATAGGTCTGTTAGGTCCATTTGGTATTTCATGTTGTTTAAGTCTACTGCTTCTTTTCAATTTTCTATCTGATCATTTAATCCATTATTGAAAGTGGGGCAGTGAAACCTCCTACCGTTATTGTATTGGCTTATATTTCTCTATCAATTCTATCAATTTTTGCTTTATAGACTTAGGTATTCTGCTGTTGGATGCATATATTTAGAATTGCTATATCTTCTTGGTGAATTAACTATTTTATTATAGATAGATAGATAGATAGATATTGTTTTTCTTTTTTTTTCTTTTTTAAATTTATTTATTATTATTATACTTTAAGTTGTAGGGTACATGTGCATAACGTGCAGGTTTGTTACATATGTATACTTGTGCCATGTTGCTGTGCTGCACCCATCAACTCGTCATTTACATCAGGTATAACTCCCAATGCAATCCCTCCCCCCTCCCCCCTCCCCATGATAGGCCCCGGTGTGTGATGTTCTCCTTCCTGAGTCCAAGTGATCTCATTGTTCAGTTCCCACCTATGAGTGAGAACATGCGGTGTTTGGTTTTCTGTTCTTGTGATAGTTTGCTAAGAATGATGGTTTCCTTGGAATCAACCCAAATGTCCATCAGTGACAGATTGGATTAAGAAAATGTGGCACATATACACCATGGAATACTATGCAGCCATCAAAAAAGATGAGTTTGTGTCCTTTGTAGGGACATGGATGCAGCTATTGTTTTTCTTTATTTCTTGTGGCAAAATATTTTACTTAAGTCTGTTTTGCCTGGTATATGTATAGTCACCTCTGCATTATTTTTGTTAATATTCACATGTAATAGCCTTTTCCAGCCCTTCTAATTTAGCTTATGTGTGTCCTTCAACCAAAAACAAGTTTCTTGTAAACATCATACATTTGGATTTTAAGACTCCATCTAGCCACTCTATGTCTTTTGATTGAGGAGTTTAATCCATCTATATCTAAAGTAATTATTAATAGGGATGGATTTACTATAACCATTTTGTTAATTGTTTTGTTTCTCTTGTGGTTCTTTTTCCCTCTTGCTGTTTTCCTTTGAATTTCACTATTTTTTTTGTACTGCTATGTTTTTGTTTTCTTCTCTTTTTCTTTTGTGTAATTTCTACAAGTATTTTTTGTGGTTACCTTGGGACTTACATTACATATCAATAGTTATGTTTATTGCAAGCTGATAGCAATTTAAGCTAAATTGCATACAAAGGTTACACTTTATATCCTGGACACACACACTTTATGTTATTAATGTCACAATTTACATCTATTCATATAGTGTACCCTTAACATATTTTAAAATTACATGCATTTATAATACCTTTAAAAGTTTTCTTCTAGGATAAAAGTGACTTATGCAACAGTTACAATCAAGAAGTTATCTGTATTTGTCTATAAAGTTATCTTTACCAATAAGTTTTATAATTTTTTATTTTATTGTGCTCCTGCTTAGCATTCTTTTGTTTCAACTGGAAGAACTCTCTTTAGCATTTCTTGTAAGGCAAATCTGGTGGTGATAAACACTCTCAGTTTTTGTTTGTCTGAGAAAGTCTTTCATTTCTGAATGAAAGTTTTGCCAGATATTGTTTTCTTGGTTGGCAGATTTTTCTTCTCTTCAGCACTTTGATCATATGATCCCACTACTTTTTTGGCCTGCAAGTTTCTGCTGAAAAATTGACTGATGGTCTCATCTCATAAAAGTTTCCTTGTGCACAACAAGTTGCTTTTCTCTTACTGCTTTCAAAATTATTTGTCTTTGACTTTTCACCATTTGATTACAGTGTGTTTAGGTGTAAATTTATTTGGGTTATTAACTTGTTAGGAATCCTTGGACTTCCTGGTTCTGGATATTCATTTCCATTCCCAGATTTGGGACATTTTTAGCCACTATTTCTTTGAATAACTTTCTGGTCCTTTCTCTTTTTCTCCTAATTCCATGATTTCCATAGTACACACACCAGTCCAACTGATGACATACGTTAAGTTTTCTCCACTCTTGTTTATTTCTTTTCTTTTTGCTTCTCTGATTGAATAATTTCCAATGACCTACCTTTGAGTTTACTGATTCTTTCTTCCGTTTGATCTAGCCTGCTCTTAAATTCCTCTAGTGAGAATTCCAGTGAGGCAGGAAATTTGTCCACTCCCATAGGAAGGGGGCTAAAGACAGGGAGCCAATCAGCATTGTCCAGTGGGCCCCACTTCTGCAGATACTCACTAGCTAAGACCCACAGGCTTGGAATTGCCACCATCCAGTGGCAGCAGGCTTGAGACTGCCTAAGATGAATGAGCTCCTAGGGGGAGGGATGGTTGCCATCTCTGTGGCTCCAGCAGGCTGTTTTCCCCTGCCAAGGCCTGAGAGACTGGAAAAGATACTCACACATGCATGTTTATAGCAGCACAATTCACAACTGAAAACACATGGAACCAACCCAAATGTCCATCAATCTATGAGTGAACAATGAAATTGTGGTATATATATATATATGATGGAATAATAATCAGCCATAAAAAGGAGTGAAGTAATGGCATTCGCAGCAAGCTGGATGTGATGGGAGACTATTATTCTAAGTAAAGTAACTCAAGAATGGAAAACCAAATATTGTATGCACTTACTCATAAGTGAGAGCTAAGCTATGAGGACACAAAGGCATAGGAATAACACAATGGACTTTGGGAACTCAGAGGGAAAGGGTAGGAAGGGGGTGAGGGATAAAAGACTACAAATAGAGTTCAGTGTATACTTCTCAGCTGATTGGTGCACCAAAATCTCACAAACCACCACTAAAGAACTTACTCATATAAAAAATACCACCTGTTCCCCAATGACCTATGAAAATAAAAAATAAAATAAAATAAAATAATAAAAGTAAATAAAAACCCTAGAAGAATATGTAGGCAATAGCACTAAGGATATAGGCATGGGGAAAGATTTCATGATGAAAATGGCAAAAGCATTGCAACAAAAGCAAAAATTGACCCCTGGGATCTAATTAAACTAAAGAGCTTCTGCATAGCAAAAGAAACTATCATCAGAGCAAAAAGACAACCTACAGAATGGGAGAAAATTTTTGCTATCTATTTATCTGACAAAAGTCAAAAATCCAGAGTCTATAAGGAACTTAAACAAATTTACAAAAAAAAAAAAAAAAAAAAAAAAGCCAACCCCAATAAAAAGTGGGCAAAGAGCACGAACAGACACTTCTCAGAAGAAGACATTTATGTGGCCAACAAACATATGAAAAAAACCTCATCACTGATCGTTAGAGAAATGGAAATCAAAACCACAATGAGATACCATCTCACTCCAGTCAGAATGGCCATTATTAAAAAGTCAAAAAATGACAGATGCTGGCAAGGTTGTGGAGAAGTAGAAATGGTTTTACACTGTTAGTGGGAGCATAAATTAGTTCAACCATTGTGGAAGACAGTGTGGAAATTCATCAATTATCTAGAACCAGAAATACTGTTTGACCCAGCAATCCCATTACTGGGTATATACCCAAAAGAAGATATGTCATTCTACTATAAACTTACATGTACATGTATGTTCGTTGCACCACTATTCACAATAGCCAAGACATTGAGTCAATCCAATGAATGATTGACTGGATAAAGAAAATGTGTACACCATGGAATGCTATGCAGCCAAGAAAAGAAACAAGATCACGTCCTTTGCAGGGATAAGGATAGAGCTGGAAGCCATCATCCTCACAAACTAATGCAGGAGCAGAAAACCAAACTCCATATGTTCTCACTTATAAATGAGAGCTGAGTGGCGAAAACACATAGACACAGGGAGGGTAACAACACACACTGGAGCCTGTCAAGCGCAGGGTGGTTTGGTGAGGGAGAGCATCAGGAAAAATATCTAATGAATGCTGGTCTTAATACCTAGGTGATGCTTGATAGGTGCAGCAAATCACCATGGCACACGTTTACCTATGTAACAATCCTGCATTGCTCCACACATACCCCATAACTTAAAATTTTTTTAAAAAAAAGTGTTAATTGGATACAAATGCCAGGGAGAATAAACTTTCTGGGCATGTGCACTAAGAGACAAAATGGTGAGACAAAATGAAAAAAAAAGAAAAAAAAAAAACCTTCTCTATTAAATTTTTCAGTTCAATAACCTTTAGCCCTACCGTTTTTGTTTGGTACTTTATTATATTTTTATATCTTTGTTTAAATTATCATTTTGTTTCTGAGGACTCTGTTCTGTTCCATTGGTCTATATCTCTGTTTTGGTACCAGTACCATGCTGTTTTGGTTACTGTAGCCTTGTAGTATAGTTTGAAGTCAGGTAGCGTGATGCCTCCAGCTTTGTTCTTTTGACTTAGGATTGTCTTGGAGATGCGGGCTCCTTTTTGGTTCCATATGAACTTTAAAGCAGTTTTTTCCAATTCTGTGAAGAAAGTCATTGGTAGCTTGATGGGGATGGCATTGAATCTATAAATAACCTTGGGCATTATGGCCATTTTCACGATATTGATTCTTCCTATCCATGAGCATGGTATGTTCTTCCATTTGTTTGTGTCCTCTTTTATTTCACTGAGCAGTGGTTTGTAGTTCTCCTTGAAGAGGTCCTTTACATCCCTTGGAAGTTGGATTCCTAGGTATTTGATTCTCTTTGAAGCAATTGTGAATGGAAGTTCATTCCTGATTTGGTTCTCTGTCTGTTACTGGTGTATAAGAATGCTTGTGATTTTTGCACATTAATTTTGTATCCTGAGACTTTGCTGAAGTTGCTTATCAGCTTAAGGAGATTTTGGGCTGAGACAATGGGGTTTTCTAAATATACAATCATGTCATCTGCAAACAGGGACAATTTGACTTCTTCTTTTCCTAACTGAATACCCTTGATTTCCTTCTTTTGCCTAATTGCCCTAGCCAGAACTTCCAACACTATGTTGAATAGGAGTGGTGAGAGAGGGCATCCCTGTCTTGTGCCAGTTTTCAAAGGGAATTTTTCCAGTTTTTGCCCATTCAGTATGATATTGGCTGTGGGTTTGTCATAAATAGCTGTTATTATTTTGAGGTACGTTCCATCAATACCGACTTTATTGAGCGTTTTTAGCATGAAGGGCTGTTGAATTTTGTCAAAAGCCTTTTCTGCATCTATTGAGATAATACCACACATCTACAGCCATCTCATCTTTGACAACCTGAGAGAAACAAGAAATGGGGAAAGGATTCCCTATTTAATAAATGGTGCTGGGAAAATTGGCTAGCCATAAGTAGAAAGCTGAAACTGGATCCTTTCCTTACTCCTTATACGAAAATTAATTCAAGATGGATTAGAGACTTAAATGTTAGACCTAATACCATAAAAATCCTAGAGGAAAACCTAGGTAGTACCATTCAGGACATAGGCATGGGCAAAGACTTCATGTCTAAAACACCAAAATCAACAGCAGCAAAAGCCAAAATTGACAAATGGGATCTCATTAAACTAAAGAGCTTCTGCACAGCAAAAGAAACTATCATCAGAGTGAACAGGCAACCTACAGAATGGGAGAAAAGTTTTGCAATCTACTCATCTGACAAAGGGCTAATATCCAGAACCTACAAAGAACTCAAACAAATTTACAAGAAAAAAACAAACAACCCCATCCAAAAGTGGGCAAAGGATATGAACAGACATTTCTCAAAAGAAGACATTCATACAGCCAACAGACACATGAAAAAATGCTCATCATCACTGGCCATCAGAGAAATGCAAATCAAAACCACAATGAGATACCATCTCACACCAGTTAGAATGGCGATCATTAAAAAGTCAGGAAACAACAGGTGCTGGAGAGGATGTGGAGAAATAGGAACACTTTTACACTGTTGGTGGGATTGTAAACTAGTTCAACCATTATGGAAAACAGTATGGCGATTCCTCAAGGATCTAGAACTAGATGTACCATATGACCCAGCCATCCCATTACTGGGTATATACCCAAAGGATTATAAATTATGCTGCTATAAAGACATATGCACACGTATGTTTATTGCAGCACTATTCACAATAGCAAAGACTTGGAATCAACCCAAATGTCCATCAGTGACAGATTGGATTAAGAAAATGTGGCACATATACACCATGGAATACTATGCAGCCATTAAAAAGGATGAGTTTGTGTCCTTTGTAGGGACATGGATGCAGCTGGAAACCATCATTCTTAGCAAACTATCACAAGAACAGAAAACCAAACACCGCATGTTCTCACTCATAGGTGGGAACTGAACAATGAGATCACTTGAACTCAGGAAGGGGAACATCACACACCGGGGCCTATCATGGGGAGGGGGAGGAGGGGGGAGGGATTGCATTGGGAGTTATACCTGATGTAAATGACGAGTTGATGGGTGCAGCACAGCAACATGGCACAAGTATACATATGTAACAAACCTGCACGTTATGCACATGTACCCTACAACTTAAAGTATAATAATAATAAATAAATTTTAAAAAATTATCATTTTGTTCATGCATTGATCTCCTGACCTCAGTGGACATCTTTATGACTGGTATTTTGAATTCTCTGTCAGATAAATCACATATCTCTACTTAATTAGTGGTGGTTTCCAGATAATTATCTTGTAGATGTTATTGGAACATATTTATTCATTTCTTTGTTTTCTTTCGCTCTCTGTGTTGGTGTTGGCACATTAGAAAAACAGTCGTTTCTCCCAGTGTCCAGTGTCCAGATTATGCTTGTCCCATCCAGAGCTGTGAGACAAGTGAGACTGAATCCAGTTACCAGAGTAGCCCACAGAAAAGTTGAATAACTAGATGCTCTATCCAAACCTTTTCTCCAGGAAAATCTGAGATCTTGGATATTTTGCTTGTTCCTTCTATGCTAAGTTGGGGGATGGGGCTGTGGCAACCAGTTGCATGCTCAATCAAACCACTGTCTTATTCTCACTGGTCCACTGATGTCTAAAGTATTCTGGTTCTCATTAGCCCTCTGAAACAGGCAAAACAGAAGCCATTTTTGTGGGTAGTCCACAGAAAAGCTGTGCCATTGGATGCATGGTCCAACTCTTTCCCTCCCCAGGGAGAAGCTAGGAGCTGATAGTTTCCTTTCAATCATATGGCGTGGGCAAGAATAGGAATTCTTGCAAGAGGGTGTCTTGATCTCCCTATCAGTTTCTACATATCTGATTTCGCATTTACACAAGGTACAGAAGACTTTTAACTGTTTTCTAAATTCTTAGAGGAGAAATTTGCAGATGAATTATTGTTGATTTGGTTTCTTAATGGGGAGGGGAAAGAATGGTACAGGACTTTATTTTTTTCCATCTTTCTGACTTGCCATCTTCAGACTTTCTGCCTTTTTCTTTGTAAGGTATATAAGTTGAAAAATGTAATACTTGTATATCATCAGCAAAGCAATAGTAAGACCAGTTTCATCTACTATTGTAACTTTTAAATTCAATTTATGCAATCCAAAAAAAGCTGCCAATCTGGTATACTTTTTTAGTGACATCCTAATTTTGTGGGCAGCAGCAAAGGGCTCGAATAAAAACAAACAAGCAAACAAAACTACATTCACTGGTATCTGTGAAACAGTGATGACCAAGGTTTTGCAATTCTGGCCAAGTAGGTATAATCAGAGGGTAGCTGACAGAGCATTCTGAAAAACTCCTTTAAAGGAGACGGACTCAGCAATTTCGTACCCTTTTACTTTTCACCGTCTCCTTTACTCCTATCTGTTGTGAGTATGAAAGCTGGTGATGGAGCAGCCATTAAGACCATTAATGAAAAGCCAAGAGAGTCACAGAATCCTGGACTCAGAAATTTTTCAGCCACAGGACCAGTGCCTACAAGAATCTGCCTTTGGATATCTTATTGTGTGATTGGGCTCTAAACTCTCAAGTTGTTTACATTTACAGGCAGTCAGGCAAATTCAATCCCCAAGAGCTACATGACTACAGGGAAAAATAAATATGTAAATAAAAGAGAGGTAAAGTATCTATATTTTAGGAGGCGGTTTGTAAGAGATGATGATTTTTCAAAACTATTTTCATGACTGAAGATTTCATTTTCTCATTATCCCCTCAATCATGAGAGAAGTAGTAATAATTTTATTCTCTTCTTTTTCTCTGATTCTCTAATGAAGATATTCTTACCTGAGAAAGCTATTTCTTCACTTCTTACTCATAGATAATTGAGAGATCATGTCTCCTTGTTCTTCCTTTCTTTGTTCCTTTCCCTAATATCTGACTTTTTCTTCAACATCCCATTACTTTCCTTCTTCTATCTTTCCCCTTTGCTTTTTCCCCTTCTCTTATCTTTTTTCCATCTGTCATTTCTTTTCTTTAATCTGTATTTTTATTCAATGCATTTTAAGATACATATTACAACTGCTAAAAAATAGTTATTATTTATTATTTATCTCACCCCAAATGCTTGAGTTACTGAAATTTTGGAAAATACAAAAAAGAGATATTTTAGCAATTTAACAGGTAAACACAATAACTAAGGACTAAGGACTATATATATATATGTGTGTGTGTGTGTGTGTGCGTGCGCGTGTGTGTTTCTGTGATATTGGTCAGTGTTCTTTAAAGAGAACTGTTGTTACAAAATGACAAGAACACATATTATTGGCAAAAAAGGAAAAGGAAAGAAAAGAAAAAGCTCTCTTTGTACACATTTGATCCCAATGATTTTCATAGCATGATATGCTACTTACTGGTATAAAATACTAATGTGCGTGCATACGCATGAATTTAAAAATGTTATTTCAGGTGGGGCATGGTGGCCCATGCCTGTAATCCGAGCACTTTGGGAGCCTGAGGCTGGCAGAACCCCTGAGTCGGGTGTTTGAGACAATCCTGGCCAAAATAGTGAAACATATTTTATACTAAAAATATATAAATTAGCTGGGCGTGGTGGAGGATGCCTGTAGTTCCAGCTACTCAAGAGGCTGAGGCAAGAGAATCACTTGAAGCCAGGAGGTGGAGGTTACAGTAAGCCAAAATTGGACTACTGCACTCCAGCCTGGGTGACTGAGTGAGACTCTGTCTCAAAAATAAAATAAAAATAAAAATAAAAATTTAATTCCATACCAACTTTAAAGCAAGTTTTCCCCTCTATACACCTCTATTACACATGATGCAAGCCTTTGAAAGTGCTTGTTAATTAAAATTGTTTACCTAATTCTTCAGTGATCTTGGTATTGGAGATTTCCCCCTGTAATGTCCACCTCTAATTCTCTCCAAATTTGAAAGTAAAGTAAATGAAAATTGGAATAGCCATTCACCTTCTTTACGGTGATTTGTGTAATAAATGGATCTTACCATAGAGTAGTTTCTTTAGGTAAATCTGGTGGGGAAATAACATTGCCTGCAAATTATTTTATTACTTGTTTGTAACTTCAAAATTCTCTATCATGTTTTAAAGATAATATATGGTTTATTACCTTAGGGTCATTTTGTGACAGCACATGTGGTTTTCCTGACATAAAAATGTCACACAGTAAGTAAATGAATATAAAATAGGTGCCTCAATGAAAAGAAACTTGGTTCTGACATCCTTGCATTCTGAAGGGAAATGGGGAAGAAAGTAAATTGAACTGACAAGGTGATGTAAACTGTAGATGGAAGTCTGTTACTTCATTAACTTAGCAAACGATTTTGACTCCTCACAATACCTGTAATAGTTCAGCAGCGTGAGCTTCTTGGCCTCTTTGCCTTAAAAGTTATTTTCCAACATATTTCTGGAAATAGCACTACCAAGTCATCCTGTTGTGACACCTGGAAGTAGGCAAAAGCAAGCTGTGAAAATGCCAAGAAAGGACATTAAGAATATTTTATTGCTTCAGTTAAATATGGAAAGAAAAGAAGACAAAAACAGCAATATTCAAATACCCAGTCTTGTCTGTGTGGGAGCCTGTCACTATCTTCCAAGTCGACTTCTGCATGTTCTACATTCCCTGGAAGTCTCTTTGTTATCTTCCTCCCTGTCATCACCACTCAATCTCTTATTTAAAAAGGAGCACATAAAGGGACCACACCATCACACAAATTGTCATTGTCAAGAGGAAGCACAGAAATCTAGTCTTTTCATTCAGTGCAGGTACATATCAGGATGTAGGAGCCATGAAAAATCATAGAGAAAATGGGTGGATCACTCACTGCCTGTCAAGCACAGGTAAAAGCTTTTTATACCCAGTGTCTGTTTTATGATGAGCAACAACACCAATTCCCTCCTTTAATGGGATGAGTCAATAAAGGCAGAGAAAGTTAAGTTACTTGGGGTCACACAGCAGGTGACAGAGCTAGAATTGGAGCCTATGCTATATGACTCCAGAACTCTCTCTTAATAATGACCATACTGCTAAAAAAAAAAATGAAAAATGAAAAGTTTTAACTATGGCTTCCTAAATGCTAACCTGGAAATTTAGCCTGTCACATGCCCATTTGTTTAGCTCCTCCTCCTCAGTCTCTTTAATTCCAGCCCTAACACTGCAAGACTGAGAGCTCCTTTAAATGAAAGGGCACATAGATTTCTAAGCAGCCTGAGGTTTCTGCTTGATATTTTTAGAAGTATATTCCTTATAAAGCTGATCCTTTCTCAGTCCTACAGGACAATTAGAACATGTCAGTTGAAGACATGGTGCATTATTCTTCTCTTTAATCCCATCCTATTTGCGCTTCCTTATCACAGTTCACAGGCAGCTACTGATCTGATTATTAAACAGACAATTCACTCTGCTGTTCCTGCCTGCCAGAGCAGGAGCTCTATTTCTTTGGACCAGCTCAGCCTCATCTCTTTTGGGGTGACTCGGGTGATGCTAAGCTTCCCAGGGCCATTGCGTTCTGTCTTCTGCTTCTGACTTTTTCCCTGCTACCCACGTGAGCTTCTGCTATGTTCTCTTCTTTCCTGTCCAGAAATCATGTAGTAATATGCTTTTTGGCTGGAGACCCTGAAATCAGTCTGAAGCTAGAGACCTTTCCTTCCTGTGCCCTCCAGGCGTTCAAGCCCATTGAACAAAACTAAATCTTGCAGAAACAGAACTCTCTGGTTTTCATAGCCCTTGGTTGTGTCTAGATTTGTCAGGGGCTTCCAAAATCACTCTTGAGAAGAGAAAGTTGCAAGAACAAAATTAATTATAAAATCACTATACTTCCTCTCCCACTGGTTGCCTCAACAAATTTAGAAATTGCTATAGCAATCTATCCAATTAGGACATAGAGACTTAGTAGTGTATTCTACCATACTACAAGGGTCGTCCCATTTAGTTTATTATATTCAGGTTACTTCTTTTAACTAAGCAGGCTGCTAAGTTCAATCAAATATAAAAATAACAGGGTAATTCAGTCAAGCATCTGACTTGCCTATTGCTTTTAGCCAATTGGCCTATTATGAGAGAGTTATGAAATCTATTATTTGCATATTGGTTGACTGAACCTGGGAACGAGTTTCCCAATGGTTTCACTTCAGATTGACTCTGAGTGAAATAGCCCAAATTTTAGCCTAAATAATAAGCTATGAGATTAATTAAGAAGCATTTTATTATTATACTCTTAAAGCTCAACATGGGACTGCAGGTCTCTTGAAAGCCCGGCATGACTTTAGGAGGCAGGAGGAGGAAACTCATTGTCTCCCTGGAAGCACACCCGTATTAGACTTGGAAATTCCCCTAATTTGTTGCTCTCCTGTGTGGAGTACCAAATTGATAGAGGAGATATCTTATTGGGATATAGTTTTTGGCTTAAAACATATTTTTCACCTATTTGGAATTTAAATATGTTGCTACAATTCAAGCTGAAGACCAGAACAGTTAGTGAGTGGTTAGTGATAAACCAATTAAGGACCTTGATGGGGTCAAGCTTCTCACTGAAGGTGACCGGCCATGGCTATTTCAAATACAAAACCTGTTACTGAAAGGGATGAGCTTTTGGTACCTGGAAGATCTCATCTATATGCCATGGCTTCACAGGAGGAATGAGCACAAGCCGCATGCTCTGTAATATTTTTTAAATGATGACTGAAAAGTGTATTTTTTTATTCCTCAAAAGAATAAGCATAAATATGAAGGAGACTATTTAGGACATGCACACATTTTAAGGAAACAGCTATCCAACTGAGAGGCTGGGATTATATAAAGTGAATGTCTGTTTTTTGTCTGTAAATTTACATATTCAAAATAACTCAGAAGCCAAGAAAGTTGCTATGATGAAAAGTTGCAAGATGCATTTATTCTTGGGCAATGAAATTGTATGTCTTAGGAAAGCTTGTGAGCTGCAGATTCTGAATACAAGAATATAAGAGTGTGTCACAGTAAGACACCTGTCGCTAGATGCTCTTAAAAGTATTGATAACAGGCTGAATCTGCAGATTTGGTCTCATATAAAGTATCAAATATCATATTGGTTGGCTAACTCCATAATTGAGAACATGGAATAAAAGAGGAAGGTCTCAGGCTACTGCTGCTGAGGAAAAGCCAATGGCATATGCAGGAAGGGTTTTGCTGTCCATGTACTTGGGGGCAAGGAGCCTGTTTTGTTGTGTTCTCTACACTTGATTTTAAAATACCTTCGGCCAATATATATGTGTGTTACTTTAAATCTATAACTTAGGAACTTTCCAAATTCCATGACTGAGAATATGCCAACCTGTAACTCTGTGAGTCTCCAGGTCAGAGGCTTTAGCTATCTTAATTTCCAAACAACATCAGAGCTCTTAAAATGAACATACTGGATGATAAAGTAGTTTTTCATCATTGAACTGGGTGCTATTTCAGATGAGTGCAGAGGAGAGTTATTGTTCCTGGCAATATATCCTACTCCAACACCTTCGTAAAAATAGAGAATAAGAATCAGAATCAGCAAACCCAATATGCTCAATCTTACAGAACACTGTTTTAGGCTTAGACTTCTGAAATTAAACCTATATTTATTTTACCTCTGTATTATTCATGGTCCTCCAGAGAAACAGAATCAATAGCATATGTGTTTGTGTGTACTAAGAGGGAGAAAGTGGAGTGGGGGGGCAAAGAAAAAGAATTACCATAAGGAATTGACTCATACGATTACAGAGATGACAAATCCCAAAATCTACAGTCAGCAGACTTGAGACCCAGGAAGGGCTGATGTTTTCATGTTTCTGTTCAAGTCTTAAGGCAGGACAACCAACATTCCAGTCCCAAAGCAGTCAGATAGGAAGAATTACCTCTTATTCAAGGGAAGGTCAGCCTTTTGTTGTATTCAGCCCTTCAACTGAATGGATGATGCCCACCTACATTCAGGGGTACAATCTGCTTTACTCAGTCTATTGATGTAAATGTTAAACACATCCAAAACCCCTATCACAGAAACATCCAGAATAATGTTTGACCAAATATCATTGTACTGCATTGCCCAGTCAAGTTGACTTATTAAATTAATTGTCACAACCATCTGTCTAAGACATTTGACATGTGCTCCAACTATAATACTAGGTGAAAACTGCCTCTAGAATGACGTCACATCTGTCTCTAATGATGTAAGAAATGGAGAGAGGCCTAGAACCTAATCAATATTACTGAAAATGTTTTATGATGACTTTTGTGCATGCTTGTTAATAGATGTTGATGTACAGAATTTGCTTCCATAACCTAGTCTCTGGTAGTGAGGCTGTATGGGAGGATACCTATTGTTTTCAGCTATTTCTAACTACTGGAGATGGCCCAGTGTCAATCAAGAAGAATCTCATACTTGTGAATGACCACATTACATTGGCTTAGGCCAGATTGCAGCACATTTTCTATAAAGCCTCTAGGCAGAAAATGTTTTTTTTCCATAGAAGAGGTTTTGAAATGTCCTTCCTAGCTCAACAGCACCTGGGATAATACAGATCTCACAGAGCAAATGCAGGTGACAGAGATCACAGCCCCAGGTCTCAGGTAAAGAGTAAAGCCTTGCAAGATCTCACAATTGTTTTTGACAATATACAAAACAGAAAGCTAGCATTGAGCAGAGGTAAGGGGAGTAAAATACAGCTTCTGTGGAAATCAGTTGCTAAAGCCTGTCTCAGGAGCAAAGAAAGAAACAAAGTAAGACTTTGAAACCAAAAGAAAGAAGCAGACATCAGAGTATACCCAGAGAACCCAGAGAAGATTAACATTAGCCCATTATCACATTGCTCAAAGATTATCATCAGCTCAACAGTAATCAGAACTGCAAATAAATATCAAAAGCTATTGAATTCCTTCAGAGTTTGTTATATATGTACAAATTAAATGTTATATCATTTTCATTGTCTTTCTTTGTCTTCCTATATATTCCCCATTTAAAATGCCCTATATGTTTTGTGATGGGATGAATGAAAACCATCTTATAAAATTAGAGTCAGGATTCTGGTGCCCACAGTGGACTAGACAGATAAGCAACTGCATGCCCTGATGAATATATAGTAGGATATGTAACTAAATACAGACCTAAAGAGACTTAATTCTCTTCTTGTATATACCATCGAAGTGAAAAACAATAACCCAATAAACAAAATCAATGACTATTCCAAAGGAATATATACTTCACTCAAGGCTGTACTTTTTAACCTTCTGGAAACAAATTTGATCTCCAAAATATTTTATATTTAGCATTGAATATAAAGTCTCTTTGCTTTGGCTGAGGACTCCCCAACAGGGTTGAAAAGCAAAGGAAACTGTAGAAGTATTTTATCTATTGCCTTCTCAACTGACTTTATAATGCAATCTATGTTTTGAGACTTAAGGGAGGTGCTTTTGGAAGATACAGTAACTCTAATCAACCTTGCAATATTTACTCTAGGAAATTACTACATCAATGTCTAAAATTGCATTCAAGTGAAGAATAATAGGTAACTTCCTTCCTACAATAGTCTTTTGTGTACTTGATGTCTCTTGTATAATCCATATTCAGCCTTCTCATTTCTTCATATCTTATCTCCTCAGGACAGCGGGGATTTATTTGGATTATTAATGTGTCCTTTTCAGGATTATTTTCCCCATGAGGCTATTTTGTGTTCCACTATGAGCTCACAAAGCTAATATAAATATAGGGCACCACAGACATTAAAGGAAAAATTTGTTCAGAAAACATCCCCACATCCCCATGAGACTTGGAAAAAAAAAATCAACCCTCCAGGCAGATTCATAGAGTGATTTTAGGATGAACATTTTCATTTCATGAAAAAAAACAAAACAAAACACAAGACAGCTTTGATTTTTACTTATCACTCCCCCCCCATAAGTTGGAGATACTAAAGATAAATATGTTTATATGTGTGGAATTTACTCCAGATTCTGATAAACGATGTGCATATCTCTGTATATTGAGTCGAGCCGGCAAACGCACTGTGGGTTTTTTGTATTATGACTAAATTATGTATCTGGAGTTTTACCTCCTCAGCAAGATAAGCTTTTCTATTACATATAAAACCACATGCAATAATTAGGAAGATTAGGAAACAGAAAAAGGCATCTGAGCATGTTGATAGTACTGGTTTGGAGAATTTAGCTGACATATTAAAAGAACTTTCTGAACAAGATTGGTAGAAACTCAATTTCACTTCTCCCTTGAATTACTTGGGTGCTGGCCATTTCTGACAATTGAAGGCTCTGGATGGGAGCTCTCTGCCTATCCGGGAGCCCATTGAAAGAAGGAAATCAAATACACATAACTATGTTTACTTCCTTTATGGCAACCACTAAAACCACTTAATAAACAAAAAAGTGTTGCTCAATGAAATGTTAATTTGAAAATGCCACTGTAGTTAAGTCCAAAGTCATTTTTCACCCTTATATCCTATTCTGTATCCAATTTGTCATTAATTACTGGTTTTATCTTTAAAATGTGTCTCAATTTTTTTTTTTCTTTTTAGGACTTAGGGCCACACTCTTTTGTTAATAACAAAAACAATAATAAAAATAAACTTTAGCATGAGTTCCTGCCTGAGTCTCTACAGTTTTCCGTGTACATATTTGCAGATTAATTTAAGGCTTAAGTTCAGCTGCTTAAGATAGTGTAGAAACTAACTTTGTATTTAAGATGTATCTCTTGTGAGAAATAAATAATTGTGTCTTGCTTTTTATCCAACCTGATGACTTCTTTTAATTGGAGTCTATAGCCCCTTTTTATATTAAAGTGGATGCATTAAATCTATGACTTGGTATGTTTTCTATTTGGCTCCTGTGTTTTTTCATTAGCCTGTTTCTCCTTTCCTACACTACATATTGGCAGATTAGAGTACACTTTCTTTGGGGCCACAAACTGAAAATAAATCATGGTTGCTAAAGGAGCTATCTTGATTACTTGTGCAGATGTCTATGATAAGGGTCCAATCTCTGATGAGACTGACTGCCTGAGCTTATACTGCTCAGCTTGCCATTATTGCCATCTGGATTCATTATCATACTAGAAAAATCAGTACATATACCATCATAAGCAAGGTACAAAATAAAGGATTCTATGTTTCTGATTCAGAGGTTACCATTACCACCACTTGTGTAACTTGTGATATATGCCAAAAGTTGACCCATTTTTCTTGTGATAAGGAAGGTCACCTTGTACAGGGTATAGCTCTCACCCCACTATTGTAGACGGACTAGATTGCACCTTTGACCCCCTCTTCAGGCTGACAGCAGTGTTTTACCACTGTTTACGCTTTCTCTCATTATGAGTGTTTCCGTTCCTTAAATATCAGCTGTATTTGGCCAGAGTTGTGGCCCTTCAAATGATCTGTGTATTTGGTCTTCCAGATCATTTTCAGTCTGATAAGCACTTTTTATCCTACATGTTACTTATAATGAGTTCATTATCAAGGCATTTTATAGAATTTCCACACTCCCTTTTATCTACAGATATCTGATATTACTGTGCATGCATTGCATCTGCCTTCTCAAAAATTGATCCAAACTATTTCTGACTTTGTGCTTCTCACTATTTTTTGGCTCACACACCACAGCAAGGAAATTTGGCCAATGAGTGCTTCTGCCCCTAGAAAGGGATCATCTACCTGTGGCTGCTTCTTGGGTGATAATTAGGACCAAAGATGTAAGAGATTATTTAAACCTTTTTTGAAAATTCAAGATTCATCATTGATCATTCTTGGGCCTGAAGCTTCTTATTTTCTCCTAATAATAAACACAGGTGGTCTTGGTAGATATGCCCTGTGGATGCCCATAAGGGGGCCCAAAAAACTTAATTCTGGAATTCTGGGTTAGCATTTGGATTCTTTTGTTGGATGGATCTGGTCTTGCATCATAATACAATGATCTCTTGGTTGACCACATTGTTCATTGAGTCCCCCTGCAGTGGCCCACTTCTACAAAATTGAACATAAGAGATTTCTACAAATGTTATAAAAATGAGCTTGTTTCTCTCATACCTGATCTTTCTAGATGAGAAATATAATTGTAAGCAGGAGATGATTAAAAAAAAAAACTGTTGTGCTGTATTGAAATGAGGCATATCTATTTTGTGGTGGCAGAAAACAACACCCTGTCACCTGGGAGAACACTTCAGATATGGAGAGGGAGAAGAGAGAGGGTTACTTTAATCATCTTTGTCTTCCAGAATCAACTCTGGAGACTTCTTTCACAAAGAAGAAGGCCCTGATTTTCTCTCCCAAAATATTATAAGAAGCTTTACTTCAGCTGACTGCTCAGTCTAACAAACCCTACGAGATATCTGTGAATACAATTGGATCAACATCTCCCTTCACCTTACTGAGAAGATAAGTAGAAACATATCTCCTGTATCTTTCATGTGAAACAGCCATCAACACACCTGGAGGTCTTCCCCACCCTCATTCATGTAGCCCTTGCTCAGTATCATGAGGCAGACTAATTCTACCAAACCAGTGGGATAGACAAAAAGGACAGGTTAGATTGACTGCCCTCAAGCAGGTCCTCCAGAACAACAATTTGATTCAATCATTTTAACAGAATTGGACAGTCAAAGATCTAATGGCCAGACAGGCTGTTAGAAACCCTGTCAACCTGTGGGTCCTGAAACATATAGGAACTACTTTGAGGACACCAACAATTGTAGCCAATAATTTGTTTCCTAGGGTTCTATGTATATTTGCTTCTTAATTCTAAGGAATGCAACTCACAGAGTCATACTTTTCTCTTCATTGATCGGTTTGCTAACACAGGTTTCTTGAAATCTGATATGGGATACTTCTTAGTGCAATGAAACTTACGGTGACAAAAGAAATATCCTCACATAAAAACCAGAAAGAAGCTTTCTGAAAACTGCTTTGAGATATGTGACTTCAACTCACAGAGTTAAACCTGTATTTCATAGAGCCGTTTGCTAGCCCTGTTTTTGTGGAATCTGAGAACTGATATTTCGGATCGCTTTGAAGACTATATGGACAAAGGAAATATCCTCAGATAAAAATGAGAAAGAAGCTTTCTGAGAAACTTCTCTGTGATGTGTGAATTCATCTCACAGAGTTACATCTTTCTCTTCATGAAGCCGTTTGCTAACACTGTTCTCGTGGAGTCTGCAAAGTGATATTTTGGAGCGCATTGAGGGCTATGGTAAAAGGAAATATCCTCAGATAAAAACTGGAAAGAAGCGTTCTGAGAAACTGCATTGTGATGTGTGAATGCAACTCATAGAGTTAAACTTTTCTTTTCATTGATTTGTTTGCTAACACTGTTTTCTTGAAATCTGCAATGGGATATTTCATAGCGCAATGAAGCTTACGGTGACAAAGGAAATATGCTCACCTAAAAACTAGAAAGAAGCGTTCTGAGTACTTGCTTTATGATGTGTTAATACAACACACAGAGATTCACATTTCCTTTCTTGTAGCAGTTTCCTAACACTGTTTTCGTGGAATCCTCAAAGTGATATTTGGAGTGCTTTGAGGCCTATGGTGAAAAAGGAAATATCCACAGATAAAAACCAGAAAGAAGCGTTCTGAGAAACTGCATTGGGATGTGTGAATGCAACTCTGTGAGTTTTCTCTTCATTGATCAGTTTGCTAACACAGTTTTCTTGAAATCTGCAATCGGATACTTCTTAGCGCAATGAAGCTTATGGTGAAAAATGAAATATCCTCAGATAAAAACTAGAAAGATGCTTTCTAAGAAACTGCTTTGTCATGTGTGAATTCAACTCATTGAGTTACATCTGTATTTTGTGGAGCCGTTTGCCAGTCTTGTTTTTGTGGAATCTGAGAACTGATATTTCGGAAAGTTTTGAAGACTATACGGCCAAAGGAAATATCCTCAGATAAAAACGAGAAAGAATCTTTCTGAGAAACTTCGTTGTGATGTGTGAATTCATCTCAGAGAGTTTGATCTTTCCCTTCATGAAGCCATTTCCTAACACTGTTCTCGTGGAGTCTGCAAAGTGATATTTGGAAGCGCATTGAGGGCTATGGTGAAAAAGGAAATATCCACAGATACAAACTGGAAAGAAGCGTTCTGAGAAACTGCATTGTGATGTGTGAATGCAACTCACAGAGTTACACTTTTCTCTTCATTGATCAGTTTGCTAACACAGTTTTCATGAAATCTGTAATGGGATACTTAAGAGCGCAATGAAGCTTGCGGTGACAAAGGAAATATACTCAGAGGAAAACTAGACTGAAGTGTTCTGTGAAACTGCTTTGTGATGAGTGAATTCAACTCACTGAGTTACACCTGTATTTCGTGGAGCCGTTTGCTAGCCCTGTTTTTGTGGAATCTGTAAACTGATATTTAGCATCGCTTAGAAGTCTAAAAGGACAAAGGAAATATCCTCAGATAAAAACTAAAAAAGAGGCTTTCTGAGAAACTGCTTTGTGATGTGTGAATTCATCTCACAGAGTTACACTTTCCGTTCATGGAGCAGTCTATTACCACCTTCTTTGGGGAAGCTGAGAAGGCATACTTGGATGGCATTGAGGCCTATGCTGATAAACAAAATATCCTCAATTAAAAACGTCAAAGAAGCTTTTTGAGAAACTTCTTGGTGATATGTGAATTCATCTCACAGAGCTACAACTTGGACTTCATGAAGAGGTTTGCTAACACTGTTTTCGTGTAACCTGTTCAGTGATGTTTGGGAGAGCATTGAGGCCTGTGCTGAAAAAGGAAGCATCCTCAGATAATAACTAGAAAGAAGCTTTCTGAGAACAAGCTTTCTGATGTCTGTTATCATCACACAGATTCACCTTTCCCTCTTGTGGTAGTTTGCTAACATTGTTTTCATGGAATCTGCAAAGTGATAATTGGGAGCTCATCTAGGGCTCCAGTGAAAATGAAAATATCCACAGATAAAAACAGGAAAGAAGCGTTCTGAGAAACTGCATTATGATGTGTGAATGCAACTCACAGAGATACACATTTCTCTTCATCAATCAGTTTGCTTACACAATTTTCTTGAAATCTGACTTCTGTTAATTCTTAGCGCAATGAAGCTTATGGTGACAAAGGAAATATCCTCAGAGAAAAACAAGAAACAAGCGTTCTGAGAAACTGCTCTGTGATGTGTGAATTCAACTCACGGAGTTACACCTGTATTTCGTGGAGCCGTTTGCTAGCCCTGTTTTTCTGGAATCTGGGAACTGATATTTCTGATCGCTTTGAAGACTATAAGGATGAAGGAAATCTCAGATAAAAACTAAAAAGAAGCTTTCTGAGAAACTGCTTTGTGATGTGTGAATTCATCTCACAGAGTTCCACTTTCCTTTCATGGAGCAGTCTATTACCACTGTCTTTGGGGAAGCTGAGAAGGCATACTTTGGAGGGCATTGAGACCTACGCTGATAAAGAAATATCCTCAATTAAAAACGTGAAAGAAGCTTTCTGAGACACTTCTTTGTGATATGGGAATTCATCTCACAGAGTTAAAACTTAGTCTTCATGAAGCAGTTTGCTAACACTGTTTTCGTGGAATCTGTTCAGTGATATTTGGGAGCGCATTCAGTCCTTTGGTGAAAAAGGAAGTATCTTCAGATAATAACCAGAAAGAAGCTTTGTTAGAACTAGCTTTCTGATGTCTGAATTCATCACACAGAGATTCACCTTTCCCTTCTTGTAGTAGTTGGTTAACATTGTTTTCGTGGAACCCACAAAGTGATATTTGGGAGCGCTTTGAAGGCTCCGGTGAAAAAGCAAACATCCACAGATAAAAACAGGAAAGAAGCATTCAGAGAAACTGCATTGTGATGTGTGAATCCAACTCACAGAGATACACATTTCTCTTCATCGATCAGTTTGCTAACACAGTGTTCTTGAAATCTGCCATCTGATATTTCTTAGCGCAATGAGGCTTATTGTGCCAAAGGAAATATCCTCAGAGAGAAACTGGAAAGGAGCTTTCTGAGAAACTGCTTTGTGATGTGTGAATTCAACTCACTGAGTTACACCTGTATTTCGAGGAGCCGTTTGCCAGTCCTGTTTTTGTGGAATCTGTGGAACTGATATTTCGGATTGCTTTGAAGACTATACGGCCAAAGGAAATATCCTCAGATAAAAACGAGAAAGAATCTTTCTGAGAAACTTCGTTGTGATGTGTGAATTCGTCTCAGCAAGTTACATCATTCCCTTCACGAAGCCATTTCCTAACACTGTTCTTGTGGAGTCTGCAAAGTGATATTCAGAAGTGCTTTGAGGACTATGGTGAAAAAGAAAATATCCACAGATACAAACATGAAAGAAGCGTTCTGAGAAACTGCATTGTGATGTGTGAATGCAACTCACAGAGTTACACTTTTCTCTTCATTGATCAGTTTGCTAACACAGTTTTCTTGAAATCTGTAATGGGATACTTCTTAGCGCAATGAAGCTTATGGTGACAATGGATATATCCTCAGAGAAAAACTAGAAAGAAGTGTTCTGAGAAACTGCTCTATGATGTGTGAATTCAACTCACTGAGTTACACCTGTATTTCATGGAGCCGTTTGCTAGCCCTGTTTTTCTGGACTCTGAGAAATGATGTTTCGGATCACTTTGAAGACTATAAGGACAAAGGAAATATCCCCAGATAAAAACTAAAAAGAAGCTTTCTGAGAAACTGCTTTGTGATGTGTGAATTCATCTCGCAGAGTTACACTTTCTTTTCATGGAGCAATCTATTACCACTGTCTTCGGGGAAGCTGAGAAGCCATACTTTGGATAGCATTGAGACCTACGTTGATTAAAAAAAAAAAAATCCTCAATTAAAAGCGTGAAAGCCACTTTCTAAGAAACTTCTTCGTGATATGTGAATTCATCTCACAGAGTTACAACTTAGTAGTCTTCATGAAGCAGTTTGCTGACACTGTTTTTGTGGAATCTGTTCAGTGATATTTGGGAGCACATGAAGTTCTATGGTGAAAAAAGAAGTATCCTCAGATAATAACCAGAAGGAAGCTTTCTGAGAACTAGCTTTCTGATGTCTGAATTCATCACACAGAGTTTCACCTTTCCCTTCTTGTAGTAGTTGGCTAACATTGTTTTCGTGGAACCTGAAAAGTGATATTTGGCAGTGCTTTGAGGGCTTTGGTGAAAAAGCAAATATCCACAGACAAAAACAGGAAAGAAGCGTTCAGAGAAACTGCATTGTAATGTGTGAATCCAACTCAGAGAGATACACATTTCTCTTCATCGATCAGTTTGCTAGCACAGTTTTCTTGAAATCTGCCATCTGATATTTCTTAGCAATGTAGCTTATTGTGCCAAGGGAAATATCCTCAGAGAAAAACTGGAAAGAACCTTTCTGAGAAACTGCTTTTTGATGTGTGAATTCATCTCACTGAGTTACACCTGTATTTCGAGGAGCCCTTTGCCAGTCCTGTTTTTGTGGAATCTGAACTTATATTTCAGATCGCTTTGAAGACTATACGGCCAAAAGAAATATCCTCAGTTAAAAAACAGAAAGAAGCTTTCTGTGAAACTTCGTTGTGATGTGTGAATTCATCTCAGAGAGTTACATCTTTCCCTTCACGAAGCCATTTCCTAACACTGTTCTCGTGGAGTCTGCAAAGTGATATTTGGAAGCGCATTGAGGACTATGGAGAAAAAGATAATATCCACAGATACAAACTGGAAAGAAGCGTTCTGAGAAACTGCATTGTGATGTGTGAATACAACTCACAGAATTACACTTTTCTCTTCATTGATCAGTTTGCTAGCACAGTTTTCCTGAAATCTGTAATGGGATACTTCTTAGTGCAATGAAGCTTATGGTGACAAAGGAAATATCCTCAGAGAAAAACTAGAAAGAGGTGTTCTGAGAAACTGCTCTGTGATGTGTGAATTCAACTCTCTGAGTTACACCTGTATATCGTGGAGCCGTTTGCTAGCCCTGTTTTTCTGGAATCTGGGAAATGATGTTTCAGATGGCTTTGAAGAGTATAAGGACAAAGGAAATATCCTCAGATAAAAACTAAAAGGAGCTTTCTGAGAAACTGCTTTGTGATGTGTGAATTCATCTCACAGAGTTCCACTTTCCTTTCATGGAGCAGTCTATTACCACTGTCTTTTGGGAAGCTGAGAAGGTATACTTTTGATGCATTAGATGCCTACGCTGATAAAGAAATATCCTCAATTAAAAATGAGAAAAAAGCTTTCTGAGAAACATCTTTGTGATATGTGAATTCAACTCACAGAGTTACAACTTCGTCTGCGTGAAGCAGTTTGCTAACACTGTTTTCGTGAAATCTCTTCAGTGATATTTGGGAACGCATTGAGGCCTATTTTGCAAAATTAAGTATCCTCAGATAATAAATAGAAGTAAGCTTTCGGTGAACTAACTTTCTGATGTCTGTATTCAACACACAGATATTGATCTTTCCCTTCTTGTAGTAGTTTGCTAACATTGTTTTCATGGAATCTGCAAAGTGATATTTGGGAGCGTATTGAGGGCTCCAGTGGAAAATGAACTAGCCACAGATAAAAACAGGAAAGAAACGTTCTGAGAAACTGCACTGTGATGTGTGAATCCACCTCAGAGAGATACATATTTCTCTTCATCCATCAGTTTGCTAACACAGTTTTCTTGAAATCTGCCATCTGATACTTCTTAGCGCTATGAAGCTTATTGTACCAAAGGAAATAACCTCAGAGAAAAAATGGAAAGAACCTTTCTGAGAAATTACTTTGTGATGTGTGAATTCAACTCACTGAGTTACACTTGTATTTAGTGGATCCGTTTGCTAGCCCTGTTTTTCTGGAATCTGGGAACTGATATTTCAGATCGCTTTGAAGACTATAAGGACAAAGAAAATATCCTCAGAAAAAAAATAAAAAGGAGCTTACTGAGAAATGGCTTTGTGATGTGTTAATTCATTTCACAGAGTTACACATTCCTTTCATAGAACAGTCTATTACCACTGTCTTTGGGGAAGCTGAGAAGGCATAATTTGGATGGCATTGAGGTCTATGCTGATAAAAAAAATCCTCAATTAAAAACGTGAAAGAAGCTTTCTGAGAAACATCTTTGTGATATGTGAATTCATCTCACAGAGTTACAACTTATTTTTCATGAAGCAGTTTGCTAACACTGTTATCGTGGAATCTATTCTGTGTTATTTGGGAGCGCATTGAGGCTTATGTTGAAAAACGAAGTTTCCTCAGATAATAACTAGAAAGAAGCTTTCTGTGAACTAGCTTTCTGGTGTCTGTATTCATCACACAGAGATTCACCTTTCCCTTCTTGTAGTAGTTTGCTAACATTGTTTTCATGGAATCTGCAAAGTGATAATTTTGAGCGCATTGAGGGCTCCGGTGGAAAATGAAATATAAAAACAGGAAAAAAGCATTCTGAGAAACTTCATTGTGATGTGTGAATCCAGCTCAGAGAGATACGCATTTCTCTTCATCAATCAGTTTGCTAAGACAGTTTTCTTGAAATCTCATATCTGATACTTCTTAGCGCAATGAAGCTTATTGTGCCAAAGCAAATATCCTCAGAGAAATACTGTAAAGAAGCTTCCTGAGAAACTGCTCTGTGATGTGTGAATTCAACTCACTCAGTTCTACTTGTATTTTGTGGAGCTGTTTGCTAGCCCTGTTTTTCTGGAAACTGGGAAATGATATTTATGATAGCTTTGAAGACTATACGGCCAAAGAAAATATCCTCAGATAAAAACGAGAAAGAAGCTTTCTGAGAAACTTCGTTGTGATGTGTGAATTCATCTCAGAGAGTTACATCTTTCCCTTCACGAAGCCATTTCCTAACCCTGTTCTCGTGGAGTCTGCAAAGTTATATTTGGAAGCACATTGAGGAATATGGTGAAAAAGAAAATATCCACAGATACAAACTGGAAAGAAGCGTTCTGAGAAACTGCATTGTGATGTGTGAATGCAACTCACAGAGTTACACTTTCCTCTTCATTGATCAGTTTGCTAACACAGTTTTGTTGAAATCTGTAATGGGACACTTCTTAGCACAATGAAGCTTATGGTCACAAAGGAAATATCCTCAGAGAAAAACAAGAAAGAAGCGTTCTGAGAAACTGCTTTGTGATGTGTGTATTCAACTCACTGAGTTACACCGGTATTTGGTGAACCCGTTTGCTAGCCATGTTTTTCTGGAATCTGGGAACTGATGTTGTGGATTGCTTTGAAGACTATAAGGACAAAGGAAATATCCTCACATAAAAACTAAAAAGGAGCTTTCTGAAGAACTGCTTTGTGACGTGTGAATTTATCTCACAGAGTTCCACTTTCCTTTCATGGAGCAGTCTATTACCACTGTCTTTGGGGAAGCTCAGATAGCATACTTTGGATGGCATTGAGACCTACGCTGATAAAGAAATATCCTCAATTAAAAGCGTGAAAGCCACTTTCTGAGAAACTCCTTTGTGATAGGTGAATTCATCTCACAGAGTTACAACTCAGTCTTCATGAATCAGTTTCCTAACACTGTTTTCGTGGAATGTGTTCTGTGATATTTGGGAGCGCATTGAGGGCTCTGGTGGAAAATGAAATATCCACAGATAAAAACAGAAAAGAAGGGTTCTGAGAAACTGCACTGTGATGTGTGAATCCAACTCAAAGAGATACACATTTCTTTTCATCCATCAGTTTGCTAACACAGTTTTCTTGAAATCTGCCATCTGATACTTCTCAGCGCAATGAAGCTTATTGTGTCAAAGGAAATATCCTCAGAGGAAAAAGGAAAAGAAGTTTTCTGAGAAACTGCTTTGGGATGTGTGAATTCAACTCACTCAGTTACACCTGTATTTGGTGGACCCATTTGCTAGCCCTGTTTTTCTCCAATATGGGAACTGATATTTCGGATCGCTTTGAAGACCATAAGGACAAAGGAAATATCCTCAGATAAAAATTAAAAAGGAACTTTCTGAGTAACGGCTTTGCGATGTGTTAATTCATCTCACAGAGTTACACATTCCTTTATTGGAGCAGTCTATTACCACTGTCTTTGGGGATGCTGAAAACGCATATTTTGGATGGCATTGAGACCTAAGCTGATAAGGAAATATCCTCAATTAAAAGCGTGAAAGACACTTTCTGAGAAACTTCTTTGTGATATGTGAATTCATCTCACAGAGTTACAACTTAGTCTTCATGAAGCAGTTTGCTAACACTCTTTTCGTGGAATCTGTTCAGTGATATTTGGGAGCACATGGAGGCCTATGGTAAAAAGGAAGTATCCTCAGACAATAACCAGAAAGAAACTTTCTGAGAACTAGCTTTCTGATGTCTGAATTCATCACACAGAGATTCACCTTTCCCTTCTTGTAGTAGTTTGCTAACATTGTTTTCGTGGAACCCACAAAGTGATATTTGGGAGCGCTTTGAAGGCTCCGGTGAAAAAGCAAATATCCACTGATAAAAACAGGAAAGAAGCGTTCAGAGAAACTGCATTGTGATGTGTGAATCCAGCTCACAGAGATACACATTTCCCTTCATCGATCAGTTTGCTAACACAGTTTTCTTGAAATCTGCCATCTGATAATTCTTAGCGCAATGAAGCTTATTGTGCCAAAGGAAATATCCTCAGAGAGAAACTGGAAAGAAACTTTCTAAGAAACTGCGTTGTGATGTGTGAATTCAACTCACTGAGTTACACCTGTATTTTGAGGAGCCGTTTGCCAGTACTGTTTTTGTGGAATCTGAGAACTGATATTTCAGATCGCTTTGAAGACTATACGGCCAAAGGAAATATTCTCAGATAAAAATGAGAAAGAATCTTTCTGAGAAACTTCGTTGTGATGAGTGAATTCATCTCAGAGAGTTACATCCTTCCCTTCATGAAGCCATTTCCTAACACTGTTCTCGTGGAGTCTGCAAAGTTATATTTGGAAGCGCCCTGAGGACTATGGTGATAAAGAAAATATCCACAGATACAAACATGAAAGAAGCGTTCTGAGAAACTGCATTGTGATGTGTGAATGCAACTCACAGAATTACACTTTTCTCTTCATTGATCAGTTTGCTAACACAGTTTTCTTGAAATCTGTGATGGGATACTTCTTAGCGTAATGAAGCTTATGGTGACAAAGGATATATCCTCAGAGGAAAACAAGAAAGAAACGTTCTGAGAAATTGCTCTGTGATGTGTGAATTCAACTCTCTGAGTTACACTTGTATTTCGTGGAGCCATTTGATAGCCTGGTTTTTCTGGAATCTGGGAACTGATGTTTCGGATTGCCTTGAAGACTATAAGGACAAAGGAAATATCCTCAGATAAAAACTAAAATGGAGCTTTCTGAGAAATGGCTTTGTGATGTGTGAATTCATCTCACAGAGTTCCACTTTCCTTTCATGGAGCAGTCTATTATCACTGTCACTGGGGAAGCTGAGAAGGCAAATTTTGGATGGCAGTGAGGCCTACGCTGATAAAGAAATATCCTCAATTAAAAGGGTGAAAGAAACTTTCCGAGAAACTTCATTGTGATACGTGAATTCCTCTCACAGAGTTACAACTTAGTTTTCATGAAGCAGTTTGCTAACACTGTTTTCGTGGAATCTCTTCAGTGATATTTTGGAGTGCATTGAGGCCTATGGTGAAAAAGGATGTATCCTCAGATAATAACTAGAAAGAAACTTTCTGTGAACTAGTTTTCTGATGTCTGTATTCAACACACAGATATTCACCTTTCCCTTCTTGTAGTAGTTTGCTAACATTGTTTTCATGGAATCTGCAAAGTGATAATTGGGAGTGGATTGAGGGCTCCATTGGAAAATGAAATATCTACAGATAAGAACAGGAAAGAAGTGTTCTAAGAAACTGCATTGTGATGTGTGAATCCAACTCACAGAGATACACATTTCTCTTCATTGATCAGTTTGCTAACACAGTTTTCTTGAAATCTGATATCTGATACTTCTAGTGCAATGAAGCTTTTTGTGTCAAAGGAAATATCCTCAGAGAAATACTGGAAAGGAGCTTTCTGAGAAACTGCTCTGTGATGTGTGAATTCAACTCACTGAGTTACACCTGTATTTTGTGGATCCGTTTGCTAGCCCTGTTTTTCTGGAAACTGGGAAATGATATCTTTGAAGACTATACGGCCAAAGGAAATATCCTCAGATAAAAACGAGACAGAAGCTTTCTGAGAAACTTCGTTGTGATGTGTGAATTCATCTCAGAGAGTTACATCTTTCCCTTCACGAAGCCATTTCCTAACACTGTTCTATGGAGTCTGCAAAGTGATATTTGGAAGCACATTGAGGAATATGGTGAAAAAGAAAATATCCACAGATACAAACTGGAAAGAAGCGTTCTGAGAAACTGCATTGTGATGTGTGAATGCAACTCACAGAGTTACACTTTCCTCTTCATTGATCAGTTTGCTAACACAGTTTTCTTGAAATCTGTAATGGGGTACTTCTTAGCGCAATGAAGATTACGGTCACAAAGGAAATATCCTCAGAGAAAAACAAGAAAGAAGCATTCTGAGAAACTGCTTTGTGATGAGTGAATTCAACTCACTGAGTTACACCTGTATTTCATGGAACCTTTTGTTAGCCCTGATTTTCTGTAATCTGGGAACTGATGTTTTGGATCGCTTTGTAGACTATAAGGACAAAGGAAATATGCTCAGATAAAAACTAAAAAGGAGCTTTCTGAGAAACTACTTTGTGATATGTTAATTCATCTCACAGAGTTACACTTTCCTTTCATGAAGCAGTCTATTACCACTGTCTTTGGGGAAGCTGAGAAGGCATATTTTGGATGGCATTGAGGCCTAAGCTTATAAAGAAATATCCTCAATTAAAAACGTGAAAGAAGCTTTCTGAGACACTTCTTTGTGATATGGGAATTCATCTCACAGAGTTAAAACTTAGTCTTCATGAAGCAGTTTGCTAACACTGTTTTCGTGGAATCTGTTCAGTGATATTTAGGAGCGCATTCAGTCGTATGGTGAAAAAGGAAGTATCCTTAGATAATAACCAGAAAGAAGCTTTCTGAGAACTAGCTTTCTGATGTCTGAATTCATCACACAGAGTTTCACCTTTCCCTTCTTGTAGTAGTTTGCTAACGTTGTTTTCGTGGAACTTGCAAAGTGATATTTGGGAGCGCTTTGAGCGCTCTGGTGAAAAAGCATATATCCACAGATAAAAACAGGAAAGAAGCATTCAGAGAAACTGCATTGTGACGTGTGAATCCAGCTCAAAGAGATACACATTTCTCTTCATCGATCAGTGTGCTAACATAGTTTTCTTGAAATCTGCCATCTGATACTTCTTAATGCAATGAAGCTTATGGTGTCAAAGGAAATATCCTCAGAGAAAAACTGGAAAGAAGCTTTCTGAGAAACTGCTTTGGGATGTGTGAATTCAACTCGCTCAGTTACACCTGTATTTCGTGGAGCCGTGTGCTAGCCCTGTTTTTCTGGAATCTGGGAACTGATATTTTGGATCACTTTGAAGATTATAAGGACAAAGGAAATATCCTCAGATAAAAACTACAAAGGATTTTTCTGAGAAAATACTTTATGATGTGTGAATTCATCTCACAGAGTTACACTTTCCTTTCATGGAGCAGTCTATTACCACTGTCTTTGGTGAAGCTGAGAAGGCAGCTTTTGGATGACATTGGATGACATTGAGGCCTACAATGATAAAGAAATATCCTCAATTAAAAACGTGAGAGAAGCTTTTTGAGAAACTTCATTGTCATTTGGGAATTCATCTCACAAAATTACAACTTAGTCTTCATGAAGCAGTTTGCTAACACTGTTTCCATGGAATCTGTTCAGTGATATTTGGGAGCGCATTAAGTCCTATGGTGAAAAAGGAAGTATCCTGAGATAATAACCAGAAAGAAGCTTTCTGAGACCTAGTTTTCTGATGTCTGAATTCATCACAGAGAGATTCACCTTTCCCTCCTTGTAGTAGTTTGCTAACATTGTTTTAATGAAATCTGCAAAGTGTTAATTGGTAGCGCTTTGAAAGCTCCTTTGGAAAAAACAGGAAAGAAGCATTCAGAGAAACTGCATTGTGATATGTGAGTGCAACTCACAGAGATACACATTTCTCTTCATCGATCAGTTTGCTAGCACAGTTTTCTTGAAATCTGCCATCTGATACTTCTTAGTGCAATGAAGCTTATTGTGCCAAAGGAAATATCCTCAGAGAAAAACTGGAAAGAAGCTTTCTGAGAAACTGCTTTGTGATGTGTGAATTCATCTCACTGAGTTACACCTGTATTTCGAGGACCGGTTGCCAGTCCTCTCTTTGTGGAATCTGAGAACAGATATTTCTGGTCACTTTGAAGACTATATGGCCAAAGGAAATATCCTGAGATAAAAACGAGAAGGAAACTTTCTGAGAAAATTCGTTGTGATGTGTGAATTCATCTCACAGAGTTACAGTTTCATTTAATGGAGCAATCTATTACCACTGTCTTTGGGAAAGCTAAGCCATACTTTGGATGGCATTGGGACCTACGCTGATAAGGAAATATCCTCAATTAAAAGGGTGAAAGATACTTCTTTGTGATATGTGAATACGTTTCACAGAGTTACAACTTAGTCTTCATGAAGCAGTTTGCTAACACTGTTTTTGTGGAATCTGTTCAGTGATATTTTGGAGTGCATGCAGTCCTCTGGTGAAAAAGGAAGTCTCCTCAGATAATAACCAGAAACAAGCTTTGTGAGAACTAGCTTTCTGATGTGTGTATTAATCACACAGAGATTCACCTTTCCCTTCTTGTAGTAGTTTGCTAACATTGTTTTCGTGGAACTTGCAAAGTGATATTTGGAAGCGCTTTGAGGGCTCTGGTGGAAAATGAAATATCCACAGATAAAACCAGGAAAGAAGCGTTCAGAGAAAGAGAATTGTGATGTGTGAATCCAACTCAGAGAGATACACATTTCTCTTCATCGATCAGTTTGCTAACACAGTTTTCTTGAAATCTGCCATCTGATACTTCTTAGCACAATGAAGCTTATTGTGTCAAAGGAAATATCCTCAGAGAAAAACTGGAAAGAACCTTTCTGAGAAACTGCTTTTTGATGTGTGAATTCAACTCACTGAGTTACACCTGTATTTCGAGGAGCCGTTTGCCAGTCCTGTTTTTGTGGAATCTGAGAACTGATATTTCAGATCGCTTTGAAGACTATACGGGCATAGGAAATGTCCTCAGATAAAAACGAGAAAGAAGCTTTCTGTGAAACTTCGTTGTGATGTGTGAATTCATCTCAAAGAGTTACAACCGTACCTTCACGAAGCCATTTCTAAAGCGGTTCTTGTGGAGTCTGCAAAGTGATATTTGGAAGCACATTGAGGAATATGGTGAAAAAGATAATATCCACAGATACATACTGGAAGGAAGCGTTCTGAGAAACTGCATTGTGATGTGTGAATGCAACTCACAGAGTTACACTTTTCTTTTCATTGATCAGTTTGCTGACACAGTTTTCTTGAAATCTACAACGGGATTCTGGAAAGTGATATTCGGGAGCTCATGGAGGGTTAGGTTGAAAAAGGAAATCTTCTCAGATAAAAACTGGAAAGAAGCGTTCTGAGAAACTGCATTGCGCTGTGTGAATGCAACTCTCAGAGTTACGCTTTTCTCTTCAGTGATCAGTTTGCTGACACAGTTTTCTTGAAATCTACAACGGGATACTTCTTAGCGCTATGCAGCTTAGGGTGACAAAGGAAATATTCTCAGATAAAAACCTGAAGGAAGCTTTCTGAGAAATTGCTTTCTGATATGTGACTTCATCTCACAGAGTTACACCACTATTTCGTGCAGTCGTTTGCTAGCACTGTTCGTGTGGATTCTGAGAACTGATATTTTGGATGGGTTGGAAGTCTATAAGGACAAAGGAAATATCCTCCGAGAAAAACCGGAATGAAGCTTTCTGAGAAACTGCTTTGTGATACGTGAATTCATTTCACAGTGTTACCCCACTCTCTCATGGAGGAGTTTGCTAGCACTGGTTTTGTGGAATCTCAGAAGGGATACCTTGGCTATGGTTGAATCCCATGGTGAATAATGAAATATCCTCAGAAAAATCTGCAGAGAAGCCTTGTCAGAAACTTCTTTGTTGTGGCTGAATTTATCTCACAGAGTTACATCATTTTCATTGAGAAGCTTGCTAACAGTGTTTTCGCAGAATCTGCAATAAGACACACGGTGGCGCCCCGAGACCACAAATAACCTCAGCTCACAAAAGAAATAAGCTTTCTGAGAAACTGCTTTGTGATGTGTGCATTCAACTCACTGAGTTACAGCTGTATTTCGTGAATCCGTTGGCTAGCCCGGTTTTTATGGAATCTGAGAACCGACATTTCGGATCCCTTGGAAGAATATAGGGCCAAAGGAAATGTCCTCCGATAAAAATGAGAAAGAAGCTTTCGGAGAAACTTCTTTGTGATCTGTGAATTCATCTCACAGAGTTACACCTCTCTCCTCATGAAGCCGTTCGCTGAGACTGTTCTCGTGGAATTGGCAAAGTGATATTTAGGAGCCCATGGAGGGCTATGGTGAAAAAGGAAATATCCTCAGATAAAACCTGGAAAGAAGCCTTCTGAGAAACTACATTGTGACATGTGAATAAAACTCACAGAGTTACACTTTCCTTTTCATTGATCCATTTGCTAACACTGTTTTCTTGAAATCTGCATTGGGATATTTCTTAGCACAATGAAGCTTAAGGTGACAAAGGAAATATCCTCAAATAAAAACTAGAAAGTAGCTTTCTGAGAAACTTCTTTGTGATATGTGAATTCATCTCATCTCACCGCGTTACAACTTTGTCTTCACGAAGCAGTTTGCTAACACTGTGTTCGTGGATTCTGCAAAGTGATATTTGGGAGCTCATTGAGAGCTATGGTGAAAAAGGAAATGTCCTCAGATTAAACCTGGAAAGAAGCGTTCTGAGAAACTGCACTGCGATGTGTGAATGCAACTCACAGAGTTACAAATTTCTCTTCAGGCATCAGGTTGCTAACACTATGTTCATAGATTCTGCAAAGTGATATTTGGGAGCTCATTGAGAGCTATGGTGAAAAAGGAAATGTCCTCAGATTAAAACTGGAAAGAAGAGTTCTGAGAAACTGCACTGCGATATGTGAATGCAACTCACAGAGTTACTAATTTCTCTTCAGACATCAGGTTGCTAACACTATGTTCATGGATTCTGCAAAGTGATATTTGGGAGCTCATTGAAACCTATGGTGAAAAAGGAAATATCCTCAGATTAAAACTGGAAAGAAGCGTTCTGAAAAACTGCACTGCGATGTGTGAACTGAACCCACAGAGTTACACATTTCTCTTCAGGCATCAGTTTGCTATCACTGTGTTCGTGGATTCTGCAAAGTGATATTTGGGAGCTCATTGAGGGCTATGGAAAAGTTATATTTGGGAGCTCATTGAAAGGTATGGTGAAAAAGAAAATATCCTCAGATTAAAATTGGAAAGAAGCGTTCTGAGACACTGCAATGAGATGTGTGAATGCAACTCACAGAGTTACACATTTCTCCTCAGGCATCAGTTTGCTATCACAGTTTTCTTGAAATCTGTCACAGGATACTTCTTAGCGCTATGCAGCTTACAGTGACAAAGGAGATGTACTGAGATAAAAACGTGAAAGAAGTTTTCCGAGAAATTGCTTTCTGAAATGTGACTTCGTCTCCCAGAGTTACACCATTATTTCGTGCAGCCGTTTTCTAGACCTGTTTTTGTGGATTTTCAGAACTGATATTTCGTATGCTAATGAAGAGTAGAAGGAGAAAGGAAATATCCTCCGAGAAAAACTGGAATGAAGCTTTCTGAGAAACTGCTTTGTGATGTGTGAATTCATTTCACAGTGTTACACCACTCTTTCATGGAGGAGTTTGCTAGCACTGAGTTTGTGGAATCTCAGAAGTGATATCCTGGATATCGTTGAATCCCATGGTGAATCATGGGAGAACCTTAGAGAAATCTGCAGAGAAGCCTTCTCAGAAACTTCTTTGGTGTGGGTGAATTCAGCTCCCAGGGTTACATCATCGTTTTCATTGAGAAGCTTGCTAACAGTGTTTTCGCAGAATCTGCAATAAGACACAAGGTGGCGCTCCGAGACCACAAATCACCTCAGCTCAAAAAAGACACTTTCTGAGAAACTACTTTTTGATGTGTGCATTCAACTCACTGAGTTACAGCTGTATTTCAAGGATCCGTTGGCTAGCCCGGTTTTTTTGCAATCTGAGAACTGATATTTCGGATCCCTTAGAGGACTGTAGGGCCATTGGAAATATCCTCCGGTAAAAATGAGAAAGAAACTTTCTGAGAAACTCCTTTGTGATCTGTGAATTCATCTAACAGAGTTACACCTCTCTCCTCATGAAGCGGTTCGCTAAGACTGTTCTCGTGGAATTTGCAAAGTGATATTTGGAAGCCCATGGAGGACAATGGTGAAAAAGGAAATATCCTCAGATTAAAACTGGAAAGAAGCGTTCTGAGAAACTGCATTATGACATGTGAATGCAACTCACAGAGTTACACATTTCTCTTCAGGCATCCGTTTGCTAACAATGTGTTCTTGGATTCTGCAAAGTTATATTTGGGAGCTCATTGACGGCTATGGTGAAAAAGGAAATATCCTCAGATTAAAACTGAAAGGAAGCGTTCTGAGAAACTGCACTGCGATGTGTGAATGCAACTCAGAGTTACACATTTCTCTTCAGGCATCAGTTTGCTAACACTGTGTTCGTGGATTTTGAAAACTGATATTTGGGAGCTTATTGACGATTGTGGTGAAATAGAAAATATCCTCAGATTAAACCTGGAAAGAAGCGTTCTGAGAAACTGCACAGCGATGTGTGAAGGCATCTCACAGAGTTACACATTTCTCTTTAGGCGTCAGGTTGATAACACTGTGTTCGTGGATTCTGCATAGTGACATTTGGGAGCTCATTGAAAGCTATGGTGAAAAAGAAAATATCCTCAGATTAAACCTGGAAAGAAGCGTTCTGAGAAACTGCACTGCGATGTGTGAATGCAACTCACACAGTTACACATTTCTTTTCAGGCATCAGTTTGCTAACACAGTTTTCTTGAAATATGCCACGGTATACTTCTTAGCGCTATGCAGCTTACAGTTACAAAGGAGATCTCCTCAGAGAAAAACGTGAAAGAAGCTTTCTGAGAAGTTGTTTCTGATATGTGACTTCGTCTCCCAGAGTTACACCACTATTTCGTGCAGCCGTTTGCTAGCCCTGTTTTTGTGGATTCTGAGAACTGATATTTCGGATGGGTTTGAAGAGTAGAAGGACAAAGGAAATATCCTCCGAGAAAAACCAGAATGAAGCTCTCTGAGAAACCGCTTTGTGATGTGTGAATTCATTTCACAGTGTTACACCACTCTTTCATGGAGGAGTTTGCTAGCACTGAGTTTGTGGAATCTCAGAAGTGATATCCTGGATATCGTTGAATCCCATGGTGAATCATGAAAGAACCGCAGACAAATCTGCAGTGAAGCCTTCTCAGAAACTTCTTTGGTGTGGGTGAATTCTGCTCACAGGATTACATCATTGTTTTCATTGAGAAGCTTGCTAACAGTGTTTTCGCAGAAACGGCAATAAGATACACGGTGGCTCACCCAGACCACAAAAAACCTCAGCTCAAAAAAGAAAGACGCTTTCTGAGAAACTGTTTTGTGATGTGTGCATTCAACTCACTGAATTACAGCTGTATTTCGTGGTTCCGTTGGCTAGCCCGGTTTTTGTGGAATCTGAGAACTGATATTTCGGATCCCTTTGAGGACTGTAGGGTGAAAGGAAATATCCTCCGATAAAAATGAGAAAGAAACTTTCTGAGAAACTTCTTTGTGATCTGTGAATTCATCTCACAGACTTACACCTCTCTCCTCATGAAGCGGTTCGCTAAGAGTGTTCTCGTGGAATCGGCAAAGTGATATTTGGGAGCACATGGAGGGCTACGGTGAAAAAGGAAATATCCTCAGATAAACCCTGGAAAGAAGCCTTCTGAGAAACTGCATTGTGACATGTGGATGAAACTCACAGAGTTACACAATTCTCTTCAGGCATCAGTTTGCTAACACTGTATTCGTGGATTCTGCAAAGTGATATTTGGGAGCTCATTGAGGGCTATGGCAAAGTGATATTTGGGAGCTCATTGAGGGATATTGTGAAAAAGGAAATATCCTTAGATTAAAACTGGAAAGAAGCGTTCTGAGAAAATGCACTGCGATATGTGAATGCAACTCATAAAGTTACACATTTTTCTTCAGGCATCAGTTTGCTAACACTCTGTTCGTGGATTCTGCAAAGTGGTATTTGGGAGCTTACTGAGGGCTATGGGGAAAAAGGTAATATCCTCAGTTTAAAACTGGAAAGACGCGTTCTGAGAAACTGCACTGCGATGTGTGAATGCAACTCACAGAGTTACACATTTTTCGTGGAATTCACAGAGTTACACATTTCTTTTCAGTCATCAGTTTGCTAACACTGTGTTTTTGGATGCTGCAAAGTGATATTTGGAGCTCGTTGAGGGCTATGGTGAAAAAGGAAATATCCTCAGATCAAAAATTGGAAAGAAGCGTTCTGAGAAACTGCACTGCGATGTGTGAATGCAACTCACAGAGGTACACATTTCTCTTCAGGCATCAGTTTGCTAACACAGTTTTCTTGAAATCTTCCACAGGATACTTAGCGCTCTGCAGCTTACAGTGAGAAAGGAGATCTCCTCAGACAAAAATCTGAAAGAAGCTTTCTGAGAAATTGCTTTGTGATATGTGAATTCGTCTCCCAGAGTTACACTACTATTTCGTGCAGCCATTTGCTGGCCCTGTTTTTGTGGATTCTGAGAACTGATATTTCGGATGGGTTTGAAGGGTAGAAGGACAAAGGAAATACCATCCGAGAAAAACCAGAATGAAGCTTTCTGAGAAACCGCTTTGTGATGTGTGAATTCATTTGACAGTGTTACACCACTCTTTCATGGAGGAGTTAGCTAGCACGGACTTCGTGGAATGTCAGAAGTGATATCCTGGATATCGTTGAATCCCATGGTGAATCATGAAAGAACCTCAGACAAATCTGCAGAGAAGCTTTCTTAGAAACTCCTTTGGTGTGGGTGAATTCAGCTCACAGGGTTACATTATTGTTTTCATTGAGAAGCTTGCTAACAGTGTTTTCCCAGAATCTGCAATAAGACATACGGTGGCGCTCCGAGACCACAAATAACCTCAGGCAAAAAGACGATTTTCGAAAAACTGCTTTCGGATGTGTGCATTCAACTCACTGAGTTACAGCTGTATTTCGTGGATCCGTTGGCTAGCCCGGTTTTTGTGGAATCTGAGAACTGATATTTCGGATCCCTTTGAGGACTGTAGGGCCAAAGGAAATATCCTCGGATAAAAATGAGAAATAAGCTTTCTGAGAAACTTATTAGTGATCTGTGAATTCATCTCACAGAGTTACAGCTTTCCCCTCAAGAAGCTGTTCGTTAAGACTGTTCTTGTGGAATTTGCAAAGTGATATTTGGAAGCCCAGGAGGGCTATGGTGAAACAGAAAACATCCTCAGATAAAAACTAGAAAGAAGCTTTCTGAGAAACTGCTCTGTGACCTGTGAATTCATCTCACAGAGTTACAGTTTTCCCCTCAAGAATCCGTTCTCTAAGACAGTTGTTGTGGGATTTACAAAGTGATATTTGGAGGGCATGGAGGGCTATGGTGAAAAAGAAAATATCTTCAGATAAAAATCGGGAAAAAAACTTACTGAGAAACTGCTGTGTGATGCGTGACTTCTAATCACTGAGTTACAGCTATATTTCGTGGAACTGTTGGCAAACTTTACTTCTGTGGAATCTGAGAACTAGCATTTCAGATCCCCATGACGACTATAGGGCCAAAGGAAATATCCTCCGATAAAAATGAGAAAGAAACTTTCTGAGAAACTTCTTTGTGATCTGTGAATTCATCTCAAAGAGTTACACCTTTCCTCTCAAGAGGCCCTTAAGAAAGACTGTTCTTGTGGAATTTACAAAGTTATACTTGGAAGCCCATGGAGGGCTATGGTGAAAAAGAAAATAACCTTAGATAAAAACTGAAGGGAAGCTTTCTGAGAAACTTCTTTGTGATCTGTGAATTCATCTCACAGAGTTACAGCTTGGGCGTCAGGAAGTGGTTCACTAAGACTGTTCTTGTGGATTTTCCAAAGTGATATTTGGAAGCCTATGGAGGGCTATGGTGAAAAATAAAATATCCTCAGAGAACAACTGGAAAGAAAGATTCTGAGAAACTGCTTTGTGATGTGAGACTTCCACTCACTGAGTTACAGCTGCATTTCGTTGAGCTGTTTGCCAGCCTTATTTTTATGGAATCTCAGAACTGATATATCGGATAACTTTGAAGACTATAGGTCCAAAGCAAATATCCTCTGATAAATATGAGAAGGAAACTTTCTGAGAAACTTCATTGTGATCTGTGAATTCATCTCACAAAGTTACAGCTTTCCTCTTAAGAAGTCTTTCGCTAAGACTGTTATTGTGGAATTTGCAAAGTGATATTTCTAAGTCCATGGAGGGCTATGGTGAAATAGAAAGTATCCTCAGATAAAATTTGAAAAGAAGCTTTCTGAGAAACTGGTTTGTGACCACTGAATTCATCTCACAGAGTTGCAGGTTTCGTGTCAGGAAGCCGCTCACTAAGACTGTTCTTGTGGAATTGACAGAGTGATATTTGGTAGCCCATGGAGGGCTACGGTGAAAAAGAAAATATCCTCAGATAGAAACTGGAAAGATGCTTTCTGAGAAACTACTTTGTGATGTGTGACTTCAACTCACTGAGATACAGCTATATTTCATGCAGCTGTTTGCTACCCCTATTTCTGTGGAATCTGAGAACTGAAATTTCGGAACCCTTAGAATACTATAGGGCCAAAGGAAATATTGTCCGATAAAAAAGAGAAAGAATGTTTCTGAGAAACTTCTTTGTGATCTGTGAATTCATCTCACAGAGTTACAACTTTCCCCTCAAGAAGCCGTTCAGTAAGACTTTTCTTGTGGAATTTGCAAAGTGATATTTGGAAGCCCATAGAGGGCTATGGTGAAAAAGAAAATATCCTTAGATAAAAACTGAAGGGAAGCTTTCTGAGAAACTGCTTTGTGATCTGTGAATTCATCTCACAGAGTTACAGCTTAGGCGACAGGAAGCCGTTCACTAAGACTGTTCTTGAGGATTTTCCAAAGTGATATCTGGAAGCCCATGGAGTGCCATGATGAAAAAGAAAGTATCCTCAGATAAAAACTGAAAGGAAGATTTCTGAGAAACTGCTTAGTGATCTGTGAATTCATCTCACAGCGTTACTGCTGTCCCCTCAGGAAGCCGTTCACTAAGACTGTTCTTGTGGAATTGGCAAAGTGATATTTCGAAGCCCATGGAGGGCTACGGTGAAAAAGAAAATATCCTCAGATAAAAACTGGAAAGAAGCTTTCTGTGAAACTGCTTTGTGATGTGTGACTTCCACTCACTGAGTTGCAGCTCTATTTTATGTAGCTGTTTGCTAGCCCTATTTCTGACAAACCTGAGACTGATATTTCGGAACCCTTCGAAGACTAGCGGGCCAAAAGAAATATCCTCCGATAAAAAGGAGAAAGAAGGTTTCTGAGAAACTTCTTTGTGATCTGTGAATTCATCTCACAGAGTTACAGCTTTCCCCTCAAGAAGCCTTTCGCTAAGACTGTTCTTCTGCAATTAGCAAAGTGATATTTGGAAGCCCATGAGGACTATGGTGAAAAAGAAAATATCCTCAGATAAAAACTGAAAGGAAGCTCTCTGAGAAACTGCTTTGTGATCTGTGAATTCATACCACAGAGTTACAGCTTTCCCGTCAAGTAGGCGTTCACTAAGACTATTCTTGTGAAATTGGCAAAGTGATATTTGGAAGCCCATGGACGGTTACGTTGTAAATGAAAATATCCTCAGATAAAAACTGGAAAGAAGGTTTCTGAGAAACTGCTTTCTGATGTGTGACTTCAACTCACTGAGTAACAGCTGTATTTCATGGAGTTGTTTGTTAGCCTTATTTCTGTGGAATCTGAGAACTGATATGTTGGATCCCTTTGAAGACCATAGGGTCAAGGGATATATCCTCCAAAAAAAAAGAGAAAGAAGCTTTCTAGGAGTCTTTTTTGTGATCTGTGAAATCATCTCACAGAGTTTCAGCTTTCCCCTCAAGATGCCATTCGCTAAGACTTTTCAAGTGGAATTTGCAAAGTGATATTTGGAAGCCCATGGCAGGCTACGGTGAAAAAGAAAATATCCTCAAATAAAAAATGGAAAGAAGATTTTTGAGAAACTGCTTTGTGATCTGTGAATTCATCTCACAGCGTTACAGCTTTCCCCTCAAGAAGCCATTCGCTAAGACTCTTCTTGTGGAATTTGCAAAGTGATATTTGGAAGCCCATGGAGGGCTACGGTGAAAAAGAAAATATCCTCAGATAAAAAGTGGAAAGAAGCTTTCTAAGAAACTGCTTTGTGATGTGTGACTTCCACTCACTGACTTAGAGCTGTATTTCCTGGAGCTGTTTGCTAGCCTCTTTTCTGTGGAATCAGAGAACTGATATTTCGGATCCCTTTGAAGACTATAGGGACAAAGGAAGTATCCTCCGATAAAAATGAGAAAGAAGCTTTCTGAGAAACTTCTTTGTGTTCTGTGAATTCATCTCACAGAGTTACAGCTTTCTCCTCAAGAAGCCTTTCGCTAAGACTGTTATTGTGGAATTTCAAAGTGATATTTGGAAGTCCATGGAGGGCTTGGTGAAAAAGAAAATATACTTAGATAAAAACTGAAAGGAAGCTTTCTGAGAAACTCCTCTGTGATCTGTGAATTCATCTCACAGTGTTACAGCTTATGCGTCAGGAAGCCGTTCACTAAGACTGTTCTTGCAGAATTTCTAAAGTGATATTTGGAAGCCCATGGAGGGCTGTGGTAAAACAGAAAGTATCCTCAGATAAAACTGAAAGGAAGCTTTCTGAGAAACTGCTTTGTGATCTGTGAATTCATCTCACAGAGTTACAGCTTTCCCCTCAGGAAGCCGTTCACTAAGACTGTTCTTGTGGAATTGGAAAAGTGACATTTGGAGGCCCATGGAGGGGAACAGTGAAAAGGAAACTCTCCTCAGTTAAAAATTGGAAAGAAGCTTTCTGAGAAACTGCTTTGTGATGTGTGACTTCCACTCACTGAATTACAGCTCTATTTTATGCAGCTGTTTGCTTGCCATATCGCTGTGGAATCTGAGAACTGATATTTCGGAACCCTTTGATTACTATAGGGCTAAAGGAAATATCTTCCGATAAGAAAGGGAAAGAAGGTTTCAGAGGAACCTCTTTGAGATCTGTGAATTCATCTCAAAGAGTTACATCTTCCCCCCAAGAAGCCGTTCCCTAAGACTGTTCTTGTGGAATTTGCCAAGTGATAGTTGGAAGTCCATGAAGGGCGATGGTGAAAAAGAAAATATCCTCAAAAAAAAACTGAAAGGAAGCTTTCTGAAAAACTGCTTTGTGATGTGTGACTTCAACTCACTGAGTTACAGCTCTATTTCGTGCAGCCGTTTGCTAGCCCTATTTCTGAGGAATCTAAGACTGATATTTTGGAACCATTTGAATTCTAGAGGGCCAAAGGAAATATCCACAGATAAAAAACAGAAAGCAGGTTTCTGAGAAACTTCTTTGTGATCTCTGAATTCATCTCACAGAATTACAGCTTTCCCCTCATGAAGTCTTTCGCTAAGATTGTTCTTCTGCAATTTCAAAAGTGATATTTGGAAGCCCATAGAGGGCTACGGTGAAAAAGGAAATATCCTCAGATGAAATCTGGTAAGAATCTTTCTGAGGAAATGCTTAGTGCTCTGTTAATTCATCTCACAGAGCTACAGCTTTCCCCGCAAGAAGCCGTTAGGTAAGCCTGTTGTTGGGGAATTGGCAAAGTGATATTTGGAAGCCCATAGAGGGCTACGGTGAAAAATAAAATATCCTCGGAGAAAAACTGGAAAGAAGCTTTCTGAGAAACTGCTTTGTGATGTGGGACCTCCACTCACAGAGGTACATCTGTATTTCGTGGATCTGTTTACTAGCCTTATTTCTGTGGAATCTGCCAACAGATATTTCAGATACCTTTGAAGACTATAGGGCCAAAGAAACTATCCTCCGATAACAAAGAGAAAGAAGCTGTCTGAGAAACTTCTTTGTGTTCTGTGTAATCATCTCACAGAGTTACAGCTTTCCCCTCAAGAAGCCTTTCGCTAAGACAGTTCTTGTGGAATGGGCAAAGTGATATTTGGAAGCCCATAGAGGGCTATGGTGAAAAAGGAAATATCCTCACATAAAATCTGGAAGGAAACTTTCTGAGAAATTGCTTAGTGTTCTGCTAATTCATCTCACAGAGTTACATCTGTATTTCTTGGATCTCTTTGCTAGCCTTGTTTCTGTGGAATCTGAGAACAGATATTTCGGATCCCTTGGAAGACTATAGGGCCAAAGGAACTATCCTCCGATAAAAAGAGAAAGAAACTTTCTGAGAAACTTCTTTGTGTTCTGTGAAATCATCTCACAGAGTTACAGCTTTCCCCTCAAGAAGCCTTTCGCTAAGACAGTTCTTGTGTTATTGGCAAAGTGATATTTGGAAGCCCATAGAGTGCTATGGTGAAAAAAGAAATATCCTCCGATGAAATCTGAAAAGAAGATTTCTGAGAAACTGCTTAGTGTTCTGTTAATTCAACTCACAGAGTTACATCTGTATTTCGTGGATCACTTTGCTAGCCTTATTTGTGTGGAATCTGAGAACAGATATTTCGGATACCTTTGAAGACTATAGGGCCAAAGAAACTATCCTCCGATAACAAAGAGAAAGAAGCTTTCTGAGAAACTTCTTTGTGTTCTGTGAAATCAACTCACAGAGTTACAGCTTTCCCCTCAAGAAGCCTTTCGCTAAGACAGTTCTTGTGGAATGGGCAAAGTGATATTTGGAAGCCCATAGAGGGCTATGGTGAAAAAGGAAATATCCTCACATAAAATCTGGAAGGAAACTTTCTGAGAAATTGCTTAGTGTTCTGCTAATTCATCTCACAGAGTTACATCTGTATTTCTTGGATCTCTTTGCTAGCCTTGTTTCTGTGGAATCTGAGAACAGATATTTCGGATCCCTTGGAAGACTATAGGGCCAAAGGAACTATCCTCCGATAAAAAGAGAAAGAAACTTTCTGAGAAACTTCTTTGTGTTCTGTGAAATCATCTCACAGAGTTACAGCTTTCCCCTCAAGAAGCCTTTCGCTAAGACAGTTCTTGTGTTATTGGCAAAGTGATATTTGGAAGCCCATAGAGTGCTATGGTGAAAAAAGAAATATCCTCCGATGAAATCTGAAAAGAAGATTTCTGAGAAACTGCTTAGTGTTCTGTTAATTCAACTCACAGAGTTACATCTGTATTTCGTGGATCACTTTGCTAGCCTTATTTGTGTGGAATCTGAGAACAGATATTTCGGATCCCAATGAAGACTAGAGGGCCAAAGAAATATCCTCCGATAACAAAGAGAAAGAAGCTTTCTGAGAAACTTCTTTGTGTTCTGTGAAATCAACTCACAGAGTTACAGCTTTCCCCTCAGGAAGCCTTTTGCTAAGACAGTTCTTGTGGAATTGGAAAAGTGATATTTGGAAGCCCATAGAGGGCTATGGTGAAAAAGGAATTATCCTCAGACGAAATCTGGACAGAAGCTTTCTCAGAAAGGGCTTGCCTTCTGTTAATTCATCTCACAGAGTTACATCTGTATTTCGTGGATCTCTTTGCTAGCCTTATTTCTGAGGAATCTGAGAACAGATATTTCGGATCCCTTGGAAGACTATAGGGCCAAAGGAACTATCCTCCGATAAAAAGAGAAAGAAGCATTCTGAGAAACTTCTTTGTGTTCTGTGAAATCATCTCACAGAGTTACAGCTTTCCCCTCAAGAAGCCTTTCGCTAAGACAGTTCTTGTGTTATTGGCAAAGTGATATTTGGAAGCCCATAGAGTGCTATGGTGAAAAAAGAAATATCCTCCGATGAAATCTGAAAAGAAGATTTCTGAGAAACTGCTTAGTGTTCTGTTAATTCATCTCACAGAGTTACATCTGTATTTCGTGGATCACTTTGCTAGCCTTATTTGTGTGGAATCTGAGAACAGATATTTCGGATCCCAATGAAGACTAGAGGGCCAAAGAAATATCCTCCGATAACAAAGAGAAAGAAGCTTTCTGAGAAACTTCTTTGTGTTCTTTGAAATCATCTCACAGAGTTACAGCTTTTCCCTCAGGAAGCCTTTCGCTAAGACACTTCTTGTGGAATTGGCAAAGTGTTATTTGGAAGCCCATAGAGGGCTATGGTGAAAAAGGAAATATCCTGCGATGAAATCTGGAAAGAAGCTTTCTGAGAAACTGCTTAGTGTTCTGTTAATTCATCTCACAGAGTTACATCTGTATTTCGTGGATCTCTTTGCTAGCCTTATTTCTGTGGAATCTGAGAACAGATATTTCGGAACCCTTTGAAGGCTATAGGGCCAAAAGAAATATCCTCCGATAACAAAGAGAAAGAGCTTTCTGAGAAACTTCCTTGTGTTCTGTGAAATCAACTCACAGAGTTACAGCTTTCCCCTCAAGAAGCCTTTCGCTAACACAGTTCTTGTGGAATTTGCAAAGTGGTATTTGGAAGCCCATAGATTGTTATGGTGAAAAAGGAAATATCCTCCGATGAAATCTGGAAAGAAGCTTTCTGAGAAACTGCTCTGTGATGTGTGACTTCCACTCACAGAGTTACATCTGTATTTCGTGGATCTCTTTGCCAGCCTTATTTCTGTGTAATCTGAGAACAGATATTTCGGATCCCTTGGAAGACTATGGGGAAAAAGGAACTATCCTCGGAAAACAAAGAGAAAGAAGCTTTCTAATAAACTTCTTTGTGTTCTCTGTAATCATCTCACAGAGTTACAGCTTTCCCCTCAAGAAGTCTTTCGCTAAGAGAGTTCTTGTGGAATTGGCAAAGTGATATTTGGAAGCCCATAGAGGGCTATGGTGAAAAAGGAAATATCCTCAGATGAAATCTGGAAAGAAGATTTCTGAGAAAATTCTTAGTGTTCTATTTATTCATCTCACAGAGTTACCTCTGTATTTCGTGGATCTCTTTGCTTGCCTTATTTCTGTGGAATCTGAAAACAGATATTTCCGATCCCTTTGAAGACTAAAGGGCCAAAGGAAACATCTTCCGATAACAAAGAGAAAGAAGCTTTCTGAGAAACTTCTTTGTGTTCTGTGAAATCATCTCACAGAGTTACAGCATTCCCCTCAAGAAGCCTTTCGCTAAGACCGTTCTCATTGATTTGGCAAAGTGATATTGGGAAGCCCATAGAGGGCTATGGTGATAAAGGAATTATGCTCAGATGAAATAGGGAAAGAAGCTTTCTGAGAAACTGCTTAGTGTTCTTTTAATTCATCTCACAGGGTTACATCTGTATTTCGTGGGTCTCTTTGCTAGCCTTATTTCTGTGGAATCTGAGAACAGATATTTGGGATCCCTCAGAAGACTATCGGGCCAAAGGAAATATCCTCCGATAACAAAGAGAAAGAAGCTTTCTGAGAAACTTCTGTGTGTTCTGTGAAATCATCTCACAGAGTTACAGCATTCCCCTCAAGAAGCCTTTTGCTATGACAGTTCTTGTGGATTTGGCAAAGTGATATTTGGAAGCGCGTAGAGGCCTATGGTAAAAAAGGAAATATCCTCAGATGAAACTTGAAAAGAAGCTTTCTGAGAAACTGCTTAGTGTTCTGTTAATTCATCTCAGAGAGTTACATCTGCATTTCGTGGATATCTTTGCTAGCCTTGTTGCTGTGGAATCTGAGAACAGATATTTAGGATCCCTTGAAAGACTATAGGGCCAAAGGAACTATCCTCCGAAAACAAAGAGAAAGAAGCTCTCTGAGAAACTTCTTTCTGTTCTGTGTAATCATCTCACAGAGTTACAGCTTTCCCCTCAAGAAGCCTTTCGCTAAGACAGTTCTTGTGGAATTGGCAAAGTGATACTTGGAAGCCCATAGAGGGCTACGGTGAAAAAGGAAATATCTTCAGATGAAATCTGGAAAGAACCTTTCTGAGAAACTGCTTAGTGTTCTGTTAATTCACCTCACAGAGTTACATCTGTATTTCGTGGATCTCTTTGCTAGCCTTATTTCTGTGTAATCTGAGAACAGATACTTCGGTTCCCTTTGAAGACTATGGGGCCAAAGTAAATATCCTCTGATAACAAAGAGAAAGAAGCTTTCTGAGAAACTTCTTTGTGTTCTGTGAAATCATCTCACAGAGTTACAGCTTTCCCCTTAAGAAGCCTTTCTCTAAGACAGTTCTTGTGGAAGTGGCAAAGTGGTATTTGGAAGCCCATAGGTTGCTATGGTGAAAAGGAAATATCCTCAGATGAAATCTGGAAAGAAGCTTTCTGAGAAACTGCTTAGTGTTCTGTTAATTCATCTCACAGAGTTCCATCTGTATTTCTTGGATCTCTTTGCTAGCCTTATTTCTGTGGAATCTGAGAACAGATATTTCGGATCCCTTTGAAGAATATAGGGCCAAAGGATATATCCTCCGATAACAAAGAGAAAGAAGCTTTCGGAGAAACTTCTTTGTGTTCTGTGAAATCACCTCACACAGGTACAGCTTTCCCCTCAAGAAGCCTTTCGCTAAGACAGTTCTTGTGGAATTGGCAAAGTGATATTTGGAAGCCGATAGAGGGCTATGGTGAAAAAGAAAATATCCTCAGAAGAAATCTGGAAAGAAGCTTTCTGAGAATCTGATCTGTGATGTATGACTTCCACTCACAGAGTTCCATCTGTATTTCGTGGATCCCTTTGCTTGCCTTATTTCTGTGGAATCTGAGAATAGATATTTCGGATCCCTTTGAAGACTACGGGCCAAAGGAAATATCCTCCGATAACAAAGAGAAAGAAGCTTTCAGAGAAAGTTCTTTGTGTTCTGTGTAATCATCTCACAGATTTACCGCTTTCCCCTCAAGAAGCCTTTCGCTAACACAGTTCTTGTGGAATTGGCAAAGTGATATTTGGAAGCGCGTAGAGGCCTATGGTGAAAAAGGAAATATCCTCAGATGAAACTTGGAAAGAAGCTTTCTGAGAAACTGCTTAGTGTTCTGTTAATTCATCTCAGAGAGTTACATCTGCATTTCGTGGATATCTTTGCTAGCCTTGTTGCTGTTGAATCTGAGAACAGATATTTCGGATCCCTTGAAAGACTATAGGGCCAAAGGAACTATCCTCCGAAAACAAAGAGAAAGAAGCTCTCTGAGAAACTTCTTTGTGTTCTGTGTAACCATCTCACAGAGTTACAGCTGTCCCCTCAAGAAGCCTTTCGCTAAGACAGTTCTTGTGGAATTGGCAAAGTGATACTTGGAAGCCCATAGAGGGCTATGGTGAAAAAGGAAATATCTTCAGATGAAATCTGGAATGAAGCTTTCTGAGAAACTGCCTAGTGTTCTGTTAATTCATCTCACAGAGTTACATCTGTATTTCGTGCATCTCTTTGCTAGCTTTATTTCTGGGGAATCTGAGAACAGATAATTCGGATCCCTTTGAAGACTGTAGGGCCAAAGGAAATATGCTCCGATAACAAAGAGAAAGAAGCTTTGTGAGAAACTTCTTTGTGTTCTGTGAAATCATCTCACGGAGTTACAGCTTTCCCCTCAGGAAGCCTTTCGCTAAGACAGTCCTTGTGGAATTGGCAAAGTGATATTGGGAATCCCATAGAGCACTATGGTGATAAAGGAATTATCCTCAGATGAAATCTGGAAAGAAGCTTTCTGAGAAACTGCTTAGTGTTCTGTTAATTCATCTCACAGGGTTACATCTGTATTTCGTGGATCTCTTTGCTAGCCTTATTTCTGTGGAATCTGAGAACAGATATTTCGGATCCCTTTGAAGACTATAGGGCCAAAGGAAATATCCTCCGATAACAAAGAGAAAGAAGCTTTCTGAGAAACTTCTGTGTGTTCTGTGAAATCATCTCACAGAGTTACAGCATTCCCCGCAAGAAGCCTTTCGCTAAGACAGTTCTTGTGGATTTGGCAAAGTGATATTTGGAAGCCCGTAGAGGGCAATGGTGAAAAAGGAAATATCCTCAGATGAAATCTGGAAAGAAGCTATCTGAGAAACTGCTTAGTGTTCTGTTAATTCATCTCACAGAGTTCCATCTGCATTACTTGGATCTCTTTGCCAGCCTTATTTCTGTGGAATCTGAGAACAGATATTTCGGATCCCTTTGAAGACTATAGGGCCAAAGGAAATATCCTCCGATAACAAAGAGAAAGAAGCTTTCAGAGAAACTTCTTTGTGTTCTGTGAAACGACCTCACACAGGTACAGCTTTCCCCTCAAGAATCCTTTCGCTAAGACAGTCCTTGTGGAATTGGCAAAGTGATATTTGGAAGCCCATAGAGGGCTATGGTGAAAAAGAAAATATCCTCAGAAGAAATCTGGAAAGAAGCTTTCTGAGAATCTGCTCTGGGATGTATGACTTCCACTCACAGAGTTCCATCTGTATTTCGTGGATCGCTTTGCTAGCCTTATTTCTGTGGAATCTGAGAATATATATTTCGGATCCCTTTGAAGACTACAGGGCCAAAGGAAATATCCTCCGATAACAAAGAGAAAGAAGCTTTCTGAGAAACTTCTTCGTGTTCTGTGAAATCATCTCACAGAGTTACAGCTTTCGACTCAAGAAGCATTTCGCTAAGACAGGTCTTATGGAAGTGAAAAAGTGGTATTTGGAAACCCATAGATTGCTATGGTGAAAAAGGAAATATCCTCAGATGAAATGTGGAAAGAACCTTTCTGAGAAACTGCTCTGTGATGTGTGCCTTCCACTCACAGAGTTACATCTGTATTTCGTGGATCTCTTTACTAGCCTTGTTTCTGTGGAATCTGAGAACATATATTTCGGATTTCTTAGAAGACTATAGGGCCAAAGGAAATATCCTCCGATAACAAAGAGACAGAAGCTTTCTAAAAAACTACTTTTTGTTCCGTGAAGTCATCTCACAAAGGTACAGCTTTCCCCCAAGAAGCCTTTCGCTAAGACAGTTCTTGTGGAATTGGCAAATTGATATTTAGAAGCCCATATAGGGCTATGGTGAAAAAGGAAATATCTTCAGATGAAATCTGGAAAGAATCTTTCTGAGAAACTACTTAGTGGTCTGTTAATTCATCTCACAGAGTTACATCTGAATTTCGTTGATCTCTTTGCTAACCTTATTTCTGTGGACTATGAAAACAGATATTTCGGATCCCTTGGAAGACTATAGGGCCAAAGGAACTAACCTCCGATACAAAGAGAAAGAAGGTTTCTGAGAAACTTCTTTGTGTTCTGTGAAATCACGTCACAGAGTTACAGCTTTCCCCACAAGAAGCCTTTCGTTAAGACAGTTCTTGTGCAATTGGCAAAGTGATATTTGGAAGCCCATAGTCGGCTGGGGTGAAAAAGGAAATGTCCTCAGATGAAATCTGGAAAGAAGCTTTCTGAGAAACTGCTTAGTGTTCTCTTACTTCCTCTCAAAGAGTTCCATCTGCATTTCGTGGATCTCTTTGCTAGCCTTATTTCTGTGGAATCTGAGAACAGATATTTCGGATCCCTCTGAAGTCTATAGGGCCAAAGGAACTATCCTCCGATAACAAAGAGAAAGAAGCATTCTGAGAAAATTCTTTGTATTCTGTGAAATCATCTCAGGGAGTTACAGGTTTCCCCACAAGAAGCCTTTCGCTAAGACAGTTCTTGTGGAATTGGCAAAGTGATATTTCGAAGCCCATAGAGGGCTATGGTGAAAAAGGAAATATCCTCAGATGAAATCTGGAAAGAAGCTTTCTGAGAAACTGCTTAGTGTTCTGTTAATTCATCTCTCAGAGTTCCATCTGTATTTCGTGGATCCCTTTGCAAGCCTTATTTCCGTGGAATATGAGAACAGATATTTCGGATCCCTTTGAAGACTATGGTGCAAAAAGAACTATCCTCCGATAACAAAGAGAAAGAAGCTTTCTGTGAAACTTCTTTGTGTTCTGTGAAATCATCTCACAGAGTTACAGCTTTACCCTCAAGAAGTCTTTCGCTAAGACAGTTCTTGTGGAATTGGCAAAGTGATATTTGGAAGCCCATAGAGGGCTATGGTGAAAAAGGAAATATCCTCAGATGAAATCTGGAAAGAAGCTCTCTGAGAAACTGCTTAGTGTTCTGCTAATTCATCTCACAGTTTTACATCGGTATTTCGTGGAACTCTTTGCTCGCCTTATTTCTGTGGAATCTGAGAACAGATATTTCGGAACCCTTTGAAGACTATGGGACCAAAGGAAATATCTTCCGATAACAAAGAGAAAGAAGCTTTCTGAGAAACTTCTTTGTGTTCTGTGAAATCATCTCACAAAGTTACAGCTTTCCCCTCAAGAAGTCTTTCACTAAGACAGTTCTTGTGGAATTGGCAAATTGATATTTGGAAGACCTTAGAGGGCTATGGTGAAAAAGTAAATATCATCAGATGAAATCTGGAAAGAAGCTTTCTAAGAAACAGCTTAGTGTTCTGCTAATTCATCTCACAGAGTTACATCTGTATTTCGTGGATCTCCTTGCTAGCCTTCTTTCTGTGGAATCTGAGAACAGATATTTCGGATCCCTTTGAAGACTATAGGGCCAAAGGAAATATGCTCCGATAACAAAGAGAAAGAAGCTTTCTGAGAAACTTCTTTGTGTTCTGTGAAATCATCTCACACAGGTTCAGCATTCCCCTCGTGAAGCCTTCCACTAAGACAGTTCTTGTGGAATTGGTAAAGTGGTATTTGGAAGCCCGTATAGGGCTATGGTGAAAAAGGAAATATCCTCAGATGAAATCTGGAAAGAAGCTTTCTGAGAAACTGCTTAGTGTTCTGTTAATTCATCTCACAGAGTTCCATCTGTATTTCGTGGATCTCTTCGCTAGCCTTATTTCTGTGGAATCTGAGAACAGATCTTTCGGATACCTTTGAAGACTATGAGGGAAAAGGAAGTATCCTCCGATAACAAAGAAAAAGAATATTTCTGAGAAACTTCTTTGTGTTCTGTGAAATCATCTCACAGAGTTACAGCTTTCCCCTCAAGAAGCCTTTCGGTAAGACAGTTCTTGTGGAAATGGCAAAGTGGTATTTGGAAGCCCTTAGAGGGCTATGGTGAAAAAGGAAATATTCCTCAGATGAAATCTGGAAAGAAGCTTTCTGAGAAACTGCTTAGTGTTATGTTAATTCATCTCACAGAGTTTCATCTGTATTTCGTGGATCTCTTTGCTAGCCTTATTTCTGTGGAATATGAGAACAGATATTTCGGGTCCCTTGGAAGACCATAGGGCCAAAGGAACTATCCTCCGATAACAAAGAGAAAGAAGCTTTCTGAGAAACTTCTTTGTGTTCTGTGAAATCATCTCACAAAGTTACAGCTTTCCCTCAGGAAGCTTTTCGCTAAGACAGTTCTTGTGGAATTGGCAAAGTGGTATTTTGAAGCCCATAGAGGGCTACGGTGAAAAAGGAAATATCCTCAGATGAAATCTGGAATGAAGCTTTCTGAGAAACGGCTTAGTGTTCTTTTAATTCATCTCACAGAGTTACATCTGTATTTCATGGAACTCTTTGCTAGCCTAATTTCTGTGGAATCTGAGAACGGATATTTCGGATCCCTTTGAAGACTATAGGGCCAAGGAAATATCCTCCGATAACAAAGAGAAAGAAGCTTTCTGAGAAACTTCCTTGTGTTCTGTGAAATCATCTCACAGAGTTACAGCTTTCCCCTCAAGAAGCCTTTCGCTAAGACAGTTCCTGTGGAGCTGGCAAAGTGGTATTTGTAAGCCTACAGAGGCCTATGGTGAAAAAGAAAATATCTTCAGATGAAATCTGGAAAGAAGCTTTCTGAGAAACTGCTTAGTGTTCTGTTATTTCACCTCACAGAGTTACATCTGTATTTCGAGGATCTCTTTGCTAGCCTTAATTCTGTGGAATCTCAGAACAGATATTTCGGATCCCTTTGAAGACTACAGGGCCAAAGGAAATATCCTCCGATAACAAACAGAAAGAATCTTTCTGAGAAACTTCTTTGTATTCTGTGAAATAATCTCACAGAGTTCCAGCTTTCTCCTCAAGAAGTCTTTCGCTAAGACAGTTCTTGTGGAATTGGCAAAGTGGTATTTGGAAGCCCATAGATTGCTATGGTGAAAAAGGAAAAATCCTCAGATGTAATCTGGAAAGAAGCTTTCTGAGAAACTGCTCTGTGATGTCTGACTTCCACTCACAGAGTTACATCTGTATTTCGTGAATCTCTTTGCTAGCTTTATTTCTGTGGGATCTGAGAACACATGTTTCGGATCCCTTTGAAGACTATAGAGCCAAAGGAAATATCCTCTGATAACAAAGAGAAAGAAGCTATCTGAGAAACTTCTCTTTGTTCTGTGAAATCATCTCACAGAGTTACAGCTTGACCCTCAAGAAGTCTTTCGCTAAGACAGTTCTTGTGGAATTGGCAAAGTGATATTTGGAAGCCCAAAGAGGGCTACGGTGAAAAAGGAAATATCCTCAGATGAAATCTGGAAAGAAGCTTTCTAAGAAAGAGCTTAGTGTTTTGCTAATTCATCTCACAGTGTTACATCTGTATTTCGTGGATCTCTTTGCTAGCCTTATTTTTGTGGAATCTGAGAACAGATATTTCGGATACCTTTGAAGGCTATAGGTCCAAAGGAAATATCCTCCGATAACAAACAGAAAGAAGCTTTCTGAGAAACTTCTTTGTGTTCTGTGAAATCATCTCACAGAGTTACAGCATTTCCCTCGAGAAGCCTTTCACTAAGACAGTTCATGTGGAATTGGAAAAGTGGTATTTGGAAGCCCATATAGGGCTATGGTGAAAAAGAAAATATCCTCAGATGAAATCTGGAAAGAAGCTTTCTGAGAAACTGCTTAGTGTTCTGTTAATTCATCTCACAGAGTTCCATCTGTATTTCGTTGATCTCTTTGCTAGCCTTGCTTCTGTGGAATCTGAGAAAAGATATTTCGGATCCCTTGGAAACCATAGGGCCAAATAAAATATCCTCCGATAACAAAGAGAAAGAAGCTTTCTGAGAAACTTCTTTGTATTCTGTGAAAACATCTCACAGATTTCCAGATTTCCCCTCAAGAAGCCTTTAGCTAAGACAGTTCTTATGGTATTGTCTAAGTGATATTTGGAAACCCATAGAGGGCTATGGTGAAAAAGGAAATATCCTCAGATGAAATCTGGAAAGAAGCTTTCTGAGAAACTGCTTATTGTTCTGATAATTCATCTCACAGTGCTCCATCTGTGTTTCGTGGATCCCTTTTCTAGCCTTATTTCCGTGGAATACGAGAACAGATATTTCGGATCCCTTTGAAGACTATGGTGCAAAAGGAACTATCCTCCGATAACAAAGAGAAAGAAGGTTTCTGAGAAACTTCTTTGTGTTCTGTGAAATCATCTCACAGAGTTACAGCCTTCTCATCAAGAAGCCTTTCGCTAAGACAGTTCTTGTGGAATTGGGAAAGTGATATTTGGAAGCCCATAGACGGCTGTGGTGAAAAAGGAAATATCCTCAGATGAAATCTGGAAAGAAGCTTTCTGAGAAACTGCTTAGTGTTCTGTTACTTCATCTCAAAGAGTTACATCTGTATTTCGTGGATCTCTTTGCTAGCCTTATTTCTGTGGAATCTGAGAACAGATATTTGGGATCCCTTTGAAGACTATAGGGCAAAAGGAACTATCCTCCGATAACCTAGACAAAGAAGGTTTCTGAGAAACTTCTTTGTGTTCTGTGAAATCATCTCACAAAGTTACAGCTTTCCCCTCAAGAAGCCTTTCGCTAAGACAGTTCTTGTGGAATTGGCAAAGTGATATTTGGGAGCCCATAGAGGGCTATGGTGAAAAAGGAAATATCCTCAGATTAAATCGGGAAAGAAGCTTTCTGAGAAACCGCTTGTTGTTCTGTTAATTCATCTCACAAGTTACATCTGTACTTCGTGGATCTCTTTGCTAGCCTTATTTCTGTGGAATCTGAGAACAGATATTTCGGATCCCTTTGAAGACTATTTGCAAAAGGAATTATCCTCCTATAACAAAGAGAAAGAAGCTTTCTGAGAAACTTCTTTGTGTTCTGTGAAATCATCTCACAGAGTTACAGCTTTCCCCTCAAGAAGGCTTTCACTAAGACAGTTCTTGGGGAATTGGCAAAGTGGTATTTGGAAGCCCTTAGAGGGCTGTGGTGAAAAAGGAAATATGCTCAGATGAAATCTGGAAAGAAGCTTTCTGAGAAACTGCTTAGTGTTGTGTTAATTTATCTCACAGAGTTACATCTGTATTTCGTGTGTCTCTTTCCTAGAATTGTTTCTGTGTAATCTGAGAACATATATTTCTGATCCCTTTGAAGACTATAGGGCCAAAGGAAATATCCTCCGATAACAAAGAGAAAGAAGCTTTCTGAGAAACTTCTTAGTGTCCTCTGAAATCATTGCACAGAGTTACAGCTTTCCCCTCAAGAAGCCTTTCGCTAAGACAGTTCTATGGAATTAGCAAAGTGATATTTGGAAGCCCATAGAGGGCTATGGTGAATAAGAAAATGTCCTCAGATGAAATCTGGAAAGAAGCTTTCTGAGAAACTGCTTAGTGTTCTGTTAATTCATGTCCCAGTGTTCCATCTGTATTTCTAGGATCTCTTTACTAGCCTTATTTCTGTGGAATCGGAGAACAGATATTTTGGATCCCTTTGAAGACTATGGTGCAAAAGGAAATATCCTCCGATAACAAAGAGAAAGAAGGATTCTGAGAAACTTCTTTGTGTTCTGTGAAATCATCTCACAGAGTTACAGCTTTCCCCTCAATAAGCCTTTCGCTAAGACAGTTGTTGTGGAATTGGCAAAGTGATATTTGGAAGCCCATAGACGCCTGGGGTGAAAAAGGAAATATCCTCAGATGAAATCTGGAAAGAAGCTTTCTGAGAAACTGATTAGTGTTCTGATACTTCATCTCAAAGAGTTACATCTATATTTCGTGGATATCTTTGCTAGCCCTATTTCTGTGAAATCTGAGAACAGATATTTCGGATCCCTTTGAACAATATAGGGCCAAAGAAACTACCCTCCGATAACAAAGAGAAAGAAGCTTTCTGAGAAACTTCTTTGTGTTCTGTGAAATCATCTCACAGAGTTACAGCTTTCCCCTCAAGAAGCCTTTCGCTAAGACAGTTCTTGTGGAAATGGCAAAGTGGTATTTGGAAGCCCGTAGAGGGCTATGGTAAAAAAGGAAATATCTTCAGATGAAATCTGGAAAGAAGATTTCTGAGAAACTGGTTAGTGTTCTGTTAATTCATCTCACAGAGTTACATCTGTGTTTCGTGGATCACTTTGCTCGCCTTATTTCTGTGGAATATGAGAACAGATATTTCGGATCCCTTGGAAGACTATAGGGCCAAAGAAACTATCCTCCGATAACAAAGAGAAAGAAGCTTTCTGAGAAACTTCTTTGTGTTCTGTGAAATCATGTCACAGAGTTACAGCTTTCCCCTCAAGAAGCCTTTCGCTAAGACAGTTCTTGTGGAATTGGCAAAGTGATATTTGGAAGCCCATAGAGGGCTATGGTGAAAAAGGAAATATCCTCAGATGAAATCTGGAAAGAAGCTTTCTGAGAAACTGCTTGTTGTTCTGTTAATTCATCTCACAGAGTTACATCTGTATTTCGTGGATCTCTTTGCTAGCCTTGTTTCTGTGTAATCTGAGAACATATATTTCGGATGTCTTTGTAGACTATAGGGACAAAGGAAATATCCTCCGATAACAAAGAGAAAGAAGCTTTCTGAGAAACTTTTTTGTGTTCTGTGAAATCATCTCACAGAGTTACAGCTTTCCTCTCAAGAAGCCTTTCGCTAAGACAATTCTTGTGGAATTGGCAAAGTGGTATTTGGAAGCCCATAGAGGGCTACGGTGGAAAAGGAAATATCCTCAGATGAAATCTGGAATGAAGCTTTCAGAGAAACTGCTTAGTTTTCTGTTAATTCATCTAACAGAGTTACATCTGTATTTCATGGAACTCTTTGCTAGCCTAATTTCTGTGGAATCTGAGAACGGATATTTCGGATCCCTTTGAAGACTATAGGGCCAAAGGAAATATCCTCCGATAACAAAGAGAAAGAAGCTTTCTGAGAAACTTCTTTGTGTTCTGTGAAATCATCTCACAGAGTTACAGCTTTCCGCTCAAGAAGCCTTTCGCTAAGACAGTTCTGGTGGAAGTGGCAAAGTGGTATTTGGAAGCCCATAGATAGCTACAGTGAAAAAGGAAATATCCTCAGATGAAATCTGGAAAGAAGCTTTCTGAAAAACTACTTAGTGTTCTGTTAATTCATCTCACAGAGTTACATCTGTATTTCGTGGATCTCTTTCCTAGCCTTATTTCTGTGGAATATGAGAACAGATATTTCGGATTCCTTGGAAGACTATAGGGCCAAAGAAACTATCCTCCGATAAAAAAGAGAAAGAAGGATTCTGAGAAACTTCTTTGTGTTCTGTGAAATCATCTCACAGAGTTACAGCTTTCCCCTCAATAAGCCTTTCGCTAAGACAGTTGTTGTGGAATTGGCAAAGTGATATTTGGAAGCCCATAGACGCCGGGGGTGAAAAAGGAAATATCCTCAGATGAAATCTGGAAAGAAGCTTTCTGAGAAACTGATTAGTGTTCTGTTACTTCATCTCAAAGATTTACATCTGTATTTCGTGGATATCTTTGCTAGCCCTATTTCTGTGAAATATGAGAACAGATAATTCGGATCCCTTTGAAGACTATAGGGCCAAAGGAACTATCCTCCGATAACAAAGAGAAAGAAGCTTTCTGAGAAACTTCTTTGTGTTCTGTGAAATCATCTCACAGAGTTACAGCTTTCCCCTCAAGAAGCCTTTCGCTAGGAGAGTTGTTGTGGAATTGGCAAGGTGATATTTGGAAGCCCATAGAGGGCTATGCTGAAAAAGGAAATATCCTGAGATGAAATCTGGAAAGAAGCTTTCTGAGAAACTGCTTAGTGTTCTGTTAATTCACCTCAATGAGTTACATCTGTGTTTCGTGGATCTCTTTGCTAGCCTTGTTTCTGTGGAATCTGAGAACAGATATTTCGGATCCCTTTGAAGACTATAGGGCCAAAGGAAATAACCTCCGATAACAAAGAGAAGGAAACTTTTTGAAAAAGTTCTTTGTGTTCTGTGAAATCATCTCACAGATTTACAGCTTTCCCCTCAAGAAGCCTTTCGCTAAGACAGTTCTTGTGGAATTGGCAAAGTGATTTTTGGAAGCCCATAGAGGGCTATGGTGAAAAAGGAAATATCCTCAGTTGAAATCTGGAAAGAAGCTTTCTGAGAAACTGCTTAGTGTTCTGTTAATTCATCTCACAGTGTTACATCGGTATATCCTTGAACTCTTTTCTAGCCTTATTTCTGTGGAATCTGAGAACACATGTTTCGGATCCCTTTGAAGACTATAGGGCCAAAGGAAATATCCTCCGATAACAAAGAGAAAGAAACTTTCTGAGCAACTTCTTTGTATTCTGAGAAATCATCACACAGAATTATAGCATTCTCCTCCAGAAGCCTTTCACTAAGACAGTTCTTTTGGAATTGGCTAAGTGGTATTTGGAAGCCCGTAGAGGGCTATGGTGAAAAAGGAAATATCATCAGATGAAATCTGGAAATATGCTTACTGAGAAACTGCTTAGTGTTCTCTTAATTCATACCACAGAGTTACATCTGTATTTCGTGGATCACTTTCCTACCCTTGTTTCTGTGGAATCTGAGAACAGATATTTCGGATCCCTTGGAAGACTATAGGGCCAAAGGAACTATCCTCCGAAAACAAAGAGAAAGAAGCTTTCTGAGAAACTTCTTTGCGTTCTGTGTAATCATCTCACAGACTTACAGCTTTCCCCTCGAGAAGCCTTTCACTAAGACAGTTCTGGTGGAAGTGGAAAAGTGGTATTTGGAAGACCATAAATTGCTATTTTGAAAAAGGAAATATCCTCAGATGAAACGTGGAAAGAAGCCTTCTGAGAAACTGCTCTGTGATGTGTGACTTCCACTCACAGAATTACATCTGTATTTCGTGGATCTCTTTGCTAGCCTTGTTTCTGTGTAATCTGAGAACATATATTTCGGATGTCTTTGTAGACTATAGGGACAAAGGAAATATCCTCCGATAACAAAGAGAAGGAGGCTTTCTGAGAAACTTTTTTGTATTCTGTGAAATCATCTCACAGAGTTACAGCTTTCCCCTCAAGAAGCCTTTTGCTAAGACAGTTCTTATGGAATTCGCAAAGTGATATTTGGAAGCCCAAAGCGGGCTATGGTGAAAAAGGAAATATCCTCAGATGAAATCTGGAAAGAAGCTTTCTGAGAAACTGCTTAGTGTTCTGTTAATTCATCTCACAGTGTTCCATCTGTATTTCGTGGATCTCTTTGCTAGCCTTATTTCTGTGGAATATGAGAACAGATATTTCGGATCCCTTGGAAGACTATAGGGCCAAAGGAAATATCCTCCGAAAACAAAGAGAAAGAAGCTTTCTCAGAAATTTCTTTGTGTTCTGTGAAATCATTTCACAGAGTTACAGCTTTCGCCTCAAGACGCCTTTCCCTAAGACAGTTCTTATGGAATTTGGAAAGTGATATTTGGAAGCCCGTAGAGGGCTGTGGTGAAAAAGGAAATATCCTCAGATGAAATCTGGAAAGAAGCTTTCTGAGAAACTGCTTAGTGTTCTGTTAATTAATCTCACAGTGTTCCATCTGTATTTCGTTGATCTCTTTGCTAGCCTTATTCCTGTGGAATCTGAGAACAGATATTTCGGAACTCTTTGAAGACAATAGGGCCAAGGGAAATATCCTCCGATAACAAAGAGAAAGAAGCTTTCTGAGAAACTTCTTTGTATTCGGTGATATCATCTCACAGAGCTCCATCTTTCCCCTCAAGAAGCCTTTCGCTAAGACAGTTCTTATGGAATTGGCAAAGTGATATTTGGAATCCCATAGAGGTCTATGGTGAAAAACGAAATATCCTCAGACGAAATCTGGAAAGAAGATTTCTGAGAAACTGCTTAGTGTTCTGTTAATTCATCTCACAGAGTTCCATCTGTATTTCGTGGATCTCTTTGCTAGCCTTATTTCTGTGGAATCTGAGAACAGATATTTCGGATCCCTTTGAAGACTATGGTGTAAAAGCAAATATCCTCCGATAACAAAGAGAAAGAAGCTTTCTGAGAAACTTCTTTGTGTTCTGTGAAATCATCTCACAGAGTTACAGCTTTCCCCTCAAGAAATCTTTCGCTAAGACAGTTCTTGTGGAATTGGCAAAGTGGTATTTGGAAGCCTATAGAGGGCTAGGGTGAAAAAGGAAATATCCTCAGATGAAATCTGGAAAGAAGCTTTCTGAGAAACTGTTTAGTGTTCTGTTAATTCATCTCACAGTGTTACATCTGTATTTCGTGGATCTCTTTGCTAGCCTTATTTCTGTGGAATATGAGAACAGATATTTCGGATCCCTTGGAAGACTCTAGGGCCAAAGGAACTATCCTCCGATAACAAAGAGAAAGAATCTTTCTGAGAAACTTCTTTGTGTTCTGTGAAATCATCTCACGGAGTTACAGCTTTCCCCTCAAGAAGCCTTTCGCTAAGATAGTTCTTATGGAATTCGGAAAGTGATATTTGGACGCCCGTAGAGGGCTATGGTGAAAAAGGAAATATCCTCAGATGAAATCTGGAAAGAAGCTTTCTGAGAAACTGCTTAGTGTTCTGTTAATTCATCTCACAGAGTTCCATCTGTATTTCGTGGATCTCTTTGCTAGCCTTATTTCTGTGGAATATGAGAACAGATATTTCGGATCCCTTTGAAGACTATGGTGCAAAAGGAAATATCCTCCGATAACAAAGAGAAAGAAGCTTTCTGAGAAACTTTTTTGTGTTCTGTGAAATCATCTCACAGAGTTACAGCTTTCCCCTCAAGAAGCCTTTCGCTAAGACAGTTCTTGTGAAAATGGCAAAGTGGTATTTGGAAGCCCGTAGAGGGCTATGGTGAAAAAGGAAATATCCTCAGATGAAATCTGGAAAGAAGTTTTCTGAGAAACTGCTTAGTGTTCTGTTAATTCATCTCACAGAGTTACATCTGTATTTCGTGGATCTATTTGCTAGCCTTGTTTCTGTGAAATCTGAGAACATATATTTCGGATCCCTTTGAAGACTATAGGGCCAAAGGAAATATCCTCCGATAACAAAGAGAAAGAAGCTTTCTGAGAAACTTCTTTGTGTTCTGTGAAATCATCTCACAGAGTTACAGCATTCCCCACAAGAAGTCTTTCGCTAAGACAGTTCTTGTGGAATTGGCCATGTGATATTTGGAAGCCCGTAGAGGGCTATGGTGAAAACGGAAATATCCTCAGATGAAATCTGGAAAGAAGCTTTCAAAGAAACTGCTTAGTGTTCTGTTAATTCATCTCACAGTGTTCCATCCGTATTTCGTGATCTCTTTGCTAGCCTTATTTCTGTGGAATCTGAAAACAGATATTTCGGTTCCCTTGGAAGACTATAGGGCCAAAGGAACTATCCTCCGATAACAAAGAGAAAGAATCTTTCTGAGAAACTTCTTTGTGTTCTGTGAAATCATCTCACAGAGATACCGCTTTCCCCTCAAGAAGTCTTTCACTAAGACAGTTCTTCTGGAATTGGCAAAGTGGTATTTGGAAGCCCATAGAGGGCTATGGTGAAAAAGGAAATATCCTCAGATGAAATCTGAAAAGAAGCTTTCTGAGAAACTGCATAGTGTTCTGTTAATTCATCTCACAGTGTTACATCTGTATTTCGTGGATCTCTTTGCTAGCCTTATTTCTGTGGAATCTGAGAACAGATATTTCGGAACCCCTTGAAGACTATAGGGCCAAAGGAAATATACTCCGATAACAAAGAGAAAGAAGCTTTCTGAGAAGCTTCTTTGTATTCTTTGAAATCATCTCACAGAGCTCCAGCTTTCCCCTCAAGAATCCTTTCGCTAAGACAGTTCTTATGGAATTGGCAAAGTGATATTTGGAAACCCATAGAGGGCTATGGTGAAAAAGGAAATATCCTCAGATGAAATCTGGAAAGAAGCTTTCTGAGAAACTGCTTAGTGTTCTGTTAATTCATCTCACAGAGTTCCATCTGTATTTCCTGGATCTCTTTGCTAGCGTTATTTCTTTGGAATCTGAGAACAGATATTTCGGATACCTTTGAAGACTATAGGGCCAAAGGAAATATCCTCCGATAACAAAGAGAAAGAAGCTTTCTGAGAAACTTCTTTGTGTTCTGTGAAATCATCTCACAGAGTTACAGCATTCCCCTCAAGAAGTCTTTCGCTAAGACAGTTCTTGTGGAATTGGCAAAGTGATATTTGGAAGCCAGTAGAGGGCTATGGTGAAAAAGGAAATATCTTAAGATGAAATCTGGAAAGATGGTTTCAAAGAAACTCCTTAGTGTTCTGTTAAATCATCTCACAGTGTTCCATCTGTATTTCGTGATCTCTTTGCTAGCCTTATTTCTGTGGAATCTGAGAACAGATATTTCTGATCCCTTTGAAGACTATGGTGCAAAAGGAAATATCCTCCGATAACAAAGAGAAAGAAGCTTTCTGAGAAACTTCTTTGTGTTCTGTGAAATCATCTCACACAGTTACAGCTTTCCCCTCAAGAAGTCTTTCACTAAGACAGTTCTGGAATTGGAAAAGTGGTATTTGGAAGCCCATAGAGGGCTATGGTGAAAAAGGAAATATCCTCAGATGAAATCTGGAAAGAAGCTTTCTGAGAAACTGCTTAGTGTTCTGCTATTTCATCTCACAGTGTTCCATCTGTATTTCGTGGATCTCTTTGCTAGCCTTATTTCTGTGGAATCTGAGAACAGATATTTCGGAACCCTTTGAAGACTACAGGGCCAAAGGAAATATCCTCCGATAACAAAGAGAAAGAAGCTTTCTGAGAAACATCTTTGTGTTTTGTGAAATCATCTCACAGAGTTACACCTTTCCCCTCAAGAAGCCTTTCGCTAAGACAGTTCTTATGGAATTGGCAAAGTGGTATTTGGAAGCCCATAGAGGGCTATGGTGAAAAAGGAAATATCCTCAGATGAAATCTGGAAAGAAGCTTTCTGAGAAACTGCTTAGTGTTCTGTTAATTCATCTCACAATATTCCTTCTGTATTTCGTGGATCTCTTTGCTAGCTTTATTTCTGTGGAATCTGAGAACAGATATTTCGGATCCCTTTGAAGACTATAGGGCCAAAGGAAATATCCTCCGATAACAAAGGGAAAGAAGCTTTCTGAGAAACTTCTTTGTGTTGTGTGAAATCATCTCACAGAGTTACAGCATTCCCCTCAAGAAATCTTTCGCTAAGACAGTTCTTGTGGAATTGGAAAAGTGGTATTTGGAAGCCCTTAGAGGACTATGGTGAGAAATGAAATATCCTCAGATGAAATCTGGAAAGCAGCTTTCTGAGAAATGCTTAGTGTTCTGTTAATTCATCTCACAGTGTTACATCTGTATTTCGTGGATCTCTTTGCTAGCCTTATTTCTATGGAATATGAGAAGTGATATTTCGGATCCCTTGGACGACTAAAGGGCCAAAGGAACTATATTCCGATAACAAAGAGAAAGAAGCTTTCTGAGAAACTTCTTTGTGTTCTGTGAAATCATCTCACAGAGTTACAGCTTTCCCCTCAAGAAGCCTTTCGTTAAGAGAGTTCTTATGGAATTCAGAAAGTGATATTTGGAAACCCTTAGAGGGCTATGGTGAAAAAGGAAATATCCTCAGATAAAATCTGGAAAGAAGCTTTCTGAGAAACTGCTTAGTGTTCTGTTAATTCATCTCACATAGTTTCATCTGTATTTCGTGGATCTCTTTGCTAGCCTTATTTCTGTGGAATCTGAGAACAGATATTTCGGAACACTTTGAAGACTATAGGGCCAAAGGAAATATCCTCCGATAACAAAGAGAAAGAAGCTTTCTGAGAAACTTCTTTGTATTCTGTGAAATCATCTCACAGAGCTCCAGCATTCGCCTCAAGAAGCCTTTCGCTAAGACAGTTCTTGGGGAAATGGCAAAGTGGTATTTGGAAGCCCGTAGAGGGCTATGGTGAAAAAGGAAATATCCTCAGATGAAATCTGGAAAGAAGCTTTCTGAGAAACTGCTAAGTGTTCTATTAATTCATCTCACAGAGTTTCATCTGTATTTCGTGGATCTCTTTGCTAGCCTTATTTCTGTGGAATCTGAAAACAGATATTTCGGATCCCTTTGAAGACTATGGTGCAAAAGGAAATATCCTCCGATAACAAAGAGAAAGAAAGTTTCTGAGAAACTTATTTGTGTTCTGTGAAATCATCTCACAGAGTTAAAGCTTTCCCCTCAAGAAGTCTTTCGCTATGACAGTTCTTGTGGAAATGGCAAAGTGGTATTTGGAAGCCCGTAGAGGGCTGTGTTTATAAAGGGAATATCCACAGATGAAATCTGGATAGAAGTTTTCGGAGAAACTGCTTAGTGTTCTGTTAATTTATCTCACATATTTACATCTGTATTTCGTGGATCTCTTTGCTAGGGTTGTTTCTGTGGAATCTGAGAACATATATTTCGGATCCCTTTGAAGACTATAGGTCCAAAGGAACTATCCTCCAATAACAAAGAGAAAGAATCTTTCTGAGAAACTTCTTTGTATTCTGTGAAATCATCTCACAGAGTTACAGCTTTCCCCTCAAGAAGCCTTTCGCTAAGACAGTTCTTATGGAATTGGCAAAGTGATATTTGGAAACCCATAGAGGGCTATGGTGAAAAAGGAAATATCCTCAGATGAAATCTGGAAAGAAGCTTTCTGAGAATCTGCTTAGTGTTCTTTTAATTCATCTCACAGAGTTCCATCTGTATTTCGTGGATCTCTTTGCTAGCGTTATTTCTTTTGAATCTAAGAACAGATATTTCGGATCCCTTTGAAGACTATAGGGCCAAAGGAAATATCCTCCGATAACAAAGAGAAAGAAGCTTTCTGAGAAACTTCGTTGTGTTCTGTGAAATCATCTCACAGAGTTACAGCATTCCCCTCAAGAAGTCTTTCGCTAAGACAGTTCTTGTGGAATTGGCAAAGTGGTATTTGGAAGCCCATACAGGGCTATGGTGAAAAAGGAAATATCCTCAGATGAAATCTGGAAAGAAGCTTTCTGAGAAACTGCTTAGTGTTCTGTTAATTCATCTCACAGTGTTACATCTGTATTTCGTGGATCTCTTTGCTAGCCTTATTTCTGTGGAATCTGAGAACAGATATTTCGGATCCCTTTGAAGACTATGATGCAAAAGGAAATATCCTCCGATAACAAAGAGAAAGAAGCTTTCTGAGAAACTTCTTTGTGTTCTGTGAAATCATCTCACAGAGTTATAGCTTTCCCCTCAAGAAGCCTTTCGCTAAGACAGTTCTTATGGAATTGGGAAAGTGATATTTGGAAGCCCGTAGAGGGCTATGGTGATTAAGGAAATATCCTCAGATGAAATCTGGAAAGAAGATTTCTGAGAAACTGCTTAGTGTTCCGTTAATTCATCTCACAGTGTTGCATCTGTATTTCGTGAATCTCTTTGCTAGCCTTATTTCTGTGGAATCTGAGAACAGATATTTCGGAACCCTTTGAAGACTATACGGCTAAAGGAAATATCCTCCGATAACAAAGAGAAAGAAGCTTTCTGAGAAACTTCTTTGTATTCTGTGAAATCATCTCACAGAGCTCCAGCTTTCCCCTCAAGAAGCCTTTCGCTAAGACAGTTCTTATGGAATTGGCAAAGTGATATTTGGAATCCCATAGAGGGCTATGGTGAAAAAGGAAATATCCTCAGATGAAATCTGGAAAGAAGCTTTCTGAGAAACTGCTTAGTGTTCTGTTAATTCATCTCACAGAGTTCCATCTGTATTTCGTGGATCTCTTTGCTAGCCTTATTTCTGTGGAAACTGAGAAGAGATGTTTCAGATCCCTTTGAAGACTATGGCGCAAATGGAAATATCCTCCGATAACAAAGAGAAAGAAGCTTTCTGAGAAATTTCCTTGTGTTCTGTGAAATCATCACACAGAGTTACAGCATTCCCCTCAAGAAGTCTTTCGCTAAGACAGTTCTTGTGGAATTGGCAAAGTGGTATTTGGAAGCCCGTAGAGGGCTATGGTGAAAAAGGAAATATCCTCAGATGAAATCTGGAAAGAAGCTTTCTGAGAAACTACTTAGTGTTCTGTTAATTCATCTCACAGTGTTACATCTGTATTTCGTGGATCTCTTTGCTAGCCTTATTTCTGTGGAATATGAGAACAGATATTTCGGATCCCTTGGAAGACTATAGGGCCAAAGGAACTATCCTCCGATAACAAAGAGAAAGAATCTTTCTGAGAAACTTCTTTGTGTTCTGTGAAATCATGTCACAGAGTTACCGCTTTCCCCTCAAGAAGTCTTTCGCTAAGACAGTTCTTCTGGAATTGGCAAAGTGGTATTTGGAAGCCCATAGAGGGCTATGGTGAAAAAGGAAATATCCTCAGATGAAATCTGAAAAGAAGCTTTCTGAGAAACTGCATAGTGTTCTGTTAATTCATCTCACAGTGTTACATCTGTATTTCGTGGATCTCTTTGCTAGCCTTATTTCTGTGGAATCTGAGAACAGATATTTCGGAACCCCTTGAAGACTATAGGGCCAAAGGAAATATACTCCGATAACAAAGAGAAAGAAGCTTTCTGAGAAGCTTCTTTGTATTCTTTGAAATCATCTCACAGAGCTCCAGCTTTCCCCTCAAGAATCCTTTCGCTAAGACAGTTCTTATGGAATTGGCAAAGTGATATTTGGAAACCCATAGAGGGCTATGGTGAAAAAGGAAATATCCTCAGATGAAATCTGGAAAGAAGCTTTCTGAGAAACTGCTTAGTGTTCTGTTAATTCATCTCACAGAGTTCCATCTGTATTTCCTGGATCTCTTTGCTAGCGTTATTTCTTTGGAATCTGAGAACAGATATTTCGGATACCTTTGAAGACTATAGGGCCAAAGGAAATATCCTCCGATAACAAAGAGAAAGAAGCTTTCTGAGAAACTTCTTTGTGTTCTGTGAAATCATCTCACAGAGTTACAGCATTCCCCTCAAGAAGTCTTTCGCTAAGACAGTTCTTGTGGAATTGGCAAAGTGATATTTGGAAGCCAGTAGAGGGCTATGGTGAAAAAGGAAATATCTTCAGATGAAATCTGGAAAGAAGGTTTCAAAGAAACTCCTTAGTGTTCTGTTAAATCATCTCACAGTGTTCCATCTGTATTTCGTGATCTCTTTGCTAGCCTTATTTCTGTGGAATCTGAGAACAGATATTTCTGATCCCTTTGAAGACTATGGTGCAAAAGGAAATATCCTCCGATAACAAAGAGAAAGAAGCTTTCTGAGAAACTTCTTTGTGTTCTGTGAAATCATCTCACACAGTTACAGCTTTCCCCTCAAGAAGTCTTTCACTAAGACAGTTCTGGAATTGGAAAAGTGGTATTTGGAAGCCCATAGAGGGCTATGGTGAAAAAGGAAATATCCTCAGATGAAATCTGGAAAGAAGCTTTCTGAGAAACTGCTTAGTGTTCTGCTATTTCATCTCACAGTGTTCCATCTGTATTTCGTGGATCCCTTTGCTAGCCTTATTTCTGTGGAATCTGAGAACAGATATTTCGGAACCCTTTGAAGACTACAGGGCCAAAGGAAATATCCTCCGATAACAAAGAGAAAGAAGCTTTCTGAGAAACATCTTTGTGTTTTGTGAAATCATCTCACAGAGTTACACCTTTCCCCTCAAGAAGCCTTTCGCTAAGACAGTTCTTATGGAATTGGCAAAGTGGTATTTGGAAGCCCATAGAGGGCTATGGTGAAAAAGGAAATATCCTCAGATGAAATCTGGAAAGAAGCTTTCTGAGAAACTGCTTAGTGTTCTGTTAATTCATCTCACAATATTCCTTCTGTATTTCGTGGATCTCTTTGCTAGCTTTATTTCTGTGGATTCTGAGAACAGATATTTCGGATCCCTTTGAAGACTATAGGGCCAAAGGAAATATCCTCCGATAACAAAGGGAAAGAAGCTTTCTGAGAAACTTCTTTGTGTTGTGTGAAATCATCTCACAGAGTTACAGCATTCCCCTCAAGAAATCTTTCGCTAAGACAGTTCTTGTGGAATTGGCAAAGTGGTATTTGGAAGCCCTTAGGGGACTATGTTGAGAAATGAAATATCCTCAGATGAAATCTGGAAAGCAGCTTTCTGAGAAATGCTTAGTGTTCTGTTAATTCATCTCACAGTGTTACATCTGTATTTCGTGGATCTCTTTGCTAGCCTTATTTCTATGGAATATGAGAAGTGATATTTCGGATCCCTTGGACGACTAAAGGGCCAAAGGAACTATATTCCGATAACAAAGAGAAAGAAGCTTTCTGAGAAACTTCTTTGTGTTCTGTGAAATCATCTCACAGAGTTACAGCTTTCCCCTCAAGAAGCCTTTCGTTAAGAGAGTTCTTATGGAATTCAGAAAGTGATATTTGGAAACCCTTAGAGGGCTATGGTGAAAAAAGAAATATCCTCAGATAAAATCTGGAAAGAAGCTTTCTGAGAAACTGCTTAGTGTTCTGTTAATTCATCTCACATAGTTCCATCTGTATTTCGTGGATCTCTTTGCTAGCCTTATTTCTGTGGAATCTGAGAACAGATATTTCGGAACACTTTGAAGACTATAGGGCCAAAGGAAATATCCTCCGATAACAAAGAGAAAGAAGCTTTCTGAGAAACTTCTTTGTATTCTGTGAAATCATCTCACAGAGCTCCAGCATTCGCCTCAAGAAGCCTTTCGCTAAGACAGTTCTTGGGGAAATGGCAAAGTGGTATTTGGAAGCCCGTAGAGGGCTATGGTGAAAAAGGAAATATCCTCAGATGAAATCTGGAAAGAAGCTTTCTGAGAAACTGCTAAGTGTTCTATTAATTCATCTCACAGAGTTTCATCTGTATTTCGTGGATCTCTTTGCTAGCCTTATTTCTGTGGAATCTGAAAACAGATATTTCGGATCCCTTTGAAGACTATGGTGCAAAAGGAAATATCCTCCGATAACAAAGAGAAAGAAAGTTTCTGAGAAACTTATTTGTGTTCTGTGAAATCATCTCACAGAGTTAAAGCTTTCCCCTCAAGAAGTCTTTCGCTATGACAGTTCTTGTGGAAATGGCAAAGTGGTATTTGGAAGCCCGTAGAGGGCTGTGTTTATAAAGGGAATATCCACAGATGAAATCTGGATAGAAGTTTTCGGAGAAACTGCTTAGTGTTCTGTTAATTTATCTCACATATTTACATCTGTATTTCGTGGATCTCTTTGCTAGGGTTGTTTCTGTGGAATCTGAGAACATATATTTCGGATCCCTTTGAAGACTATAGGTCCAAAGGAACTATCCTCCAATAACAAAGAGAAAGAATCTTTCTGAGAAACTTCTTTGTATTCTGTGAAATCATCTCACAGAGTTACAGCTTTCCCCTCAAGAAGCCTTTCGCTAAGACAGTTCTTATGGAATTGGCAAAGTGATATTTGGAAACCCATAGAGGGCTATGGTGAAAAAGGAAATATCCTCAGATGAAATCTGGAAAGAAGCTTTCTGAGAATCTGCTTAGTGTTCTTTTAATTCATCTCACAGAGTTCCATCTGTATTTCGTGGATCTCTTTGCTAGCGTTATTTCTTTTGAATCTAAGAACAGATATTTCGGATCCCTTTGAAGACTATAGGGCCAAAGGAAATATCCTCCGATAACAAAGAGAAAGAAGCTTTCTGAGAAACTTCGTTGTGTTCTGTGAAATCATCTCACAGAGTTACAGCATTCCCCTCAAGAAGTCTTTCGCTAAGACAGTTCTTGTGGAATTGGCAAAGTGGTATTTGGAAGCCCATACAGGGCTATGGTGAAAAAGGAAATATCCTCAGATGAAATCTGGAAAGAAGCTTTCTGAGAAACTGCTTAGTGTTCTGTTAATTCATCTCACAGTGTTACATCTGTATTTCGTGGATCTCTTTGCTAGCCTTATTTCTGTGGAATCTGAGAACAGATATTTCGGATCCCTTTGAAGACTATGATGCAAAAGGAAATATCCTCCGATAACAAAGAGAAAGAAGCTTTCTGAGAAACTTCTTTGTGTTCTGTGAAATCATCTCACAGAGTTATAGCTTTCCCCTCAAGAAGCCTTTCGCTAAGACAGTTCTTATGGAATTGGGAAAGTGATATTTGGAAGCCCGTAGAGGGCTATGGTGATTAAGGAAATATCCTCAGATGAAATCTGGAAAGAAGATTTCTGAGAAACTGCTTAGTGTTCCGTTAATTCATCTCACAGTGTTGCATCTGTATTTCGTGAATCTCTTTGCTAGCCTTATTTCTGTGGAATCTGAGAACAGATATTTCGGAACCCTTTGAAGACTATACGGCTAAAGGAAATATCCTCCGATAACAAAGAGAAAGAAGCTTTCTGAGAAACTTCTTTGTATTCTGTGAAATCATCTCACAGAGCTCCAGCTTTCCCCTCAAGAAGCCTTTCGCTAAGACAGTTCTTATGGAATTGGCAAAGTGATATTTGGAATCCCATAGAGGGCTATGGTGAAAAAGGAAATATCCTCAGATGAAATCTGGAAAGAAGCTTTCTGAGAAACTGCTTAGTGTTCTGTTAATTCATCTCACAGAGTTCCATCTGTATTTCGTGGATCTCTTTGCTAGCCTTATTTCTGTGGAAACTGAGAAGAGATGTTTCAGATCCCTTTGAAGACTATGGCGCAAATGGAAATATCCTCCGATAACAAAGAGAAAGAAGCTTTCTGAGAAATTTCCTTGTGTTCTGTGAAATCATCACACAGAGTTACAGCATTCCCCTCAAGAAGTCTTTCGCTAAGACAGTTCTTGTGGAATTGGCAAAGTGGTATTTGGAAGCCCGTAGAGGGCTATGGTGAAAAAGGAAATATCCTCAGATGAAATCTGGAAAGAAGCTTTCTGAGAAACTACTTAGTGTTCTGTTAATTCATCTCACAGTGTTACATCTGTATTTCGTGGATCTCTTTGCTAGCCTTATTTCTGTGGAATATGAGAACAGATATTTCGGATCCCTTGGAAGACTATAGGGCCAAAGGAACTATCCTCCGATAACAAAGAGAAAGAATCTTTCTGAGAAACTTCTTTGTGTTCTGTGAAATCATGTCACAGAGTTACCGCTTTCCCCTCAAGAAGTCTTTCGCTAAGACAGTTCTTCTGGAATTGGCAAAGTGGTATTTGGAAGCCCATAGAGGGCTATGGTGAAAAAGGAAATATCCTCAGATGAAATCTGGAAAGAAGCTTTCTGAGAAACTCCTTAGTGTTCTGCTATTTCATCTCACAGTGTTCCATCTGTATTTCTTGGATCTCTTTGCTAGCCTTATTTCTGTGGAATCTGAGAACAGATATTTCGGAACCCTTTGAAGACTATAGGGCCAAAGGAAATATCCTCAGATAACAAAGAGAAAGAAGCTTTCTGAGAAACTTCTTTGTATTCTGTGAAATCATCTCACAGAGCTCCAGCTTTCTCCTCAAGAAGAGTTTCGCTAAGAAAGTGATTATGGAATTGGCAAAGTGATATTTGGAATCCCATAGAGGGCTATGGTGAAAAAGGAAATATCCTCAGATGAAATCTGGAAAGAAGATTTCTGAGAAACTGCTTAGTGTTCCGTTAATTCGTCTCACAGTGTTGCATCTGTATTTCGTGAATCTCTTTGCTAGCCTTATTTCTGTGGAATCTGAGAACAGATATTTCGGAACCCTTTAAAGACTATAGGGCTAAAGGAAATATCCTCCGATAACAAAGAGAAAGAAGCTTTCTGAGAAACTTCTTTGTATTCTGTGAAATCATCACACAGAGCTCCAGCTTTCCCCTCAAGAAGCCTTTCGCTAAGACCGTTCTTATGGAATTGGCAAAGTGATATTTGGAATCCCATAGAGGGCTATGGTGAAAAAGGAAATATCCTCAGAAGAAATCTGGAAAGAAGCTTTCTGAGTAACTGCTTAGTGTTCTGTTAATTCATCTCACAGAGTTCCATCTGTATTCCGTGGATCTCTTTGCTAGCCTTATTTCTGTGGAAACTGAGAAGAGATGTTTCGGATCCCTTTGAAGACTATGGTGCAAATGGAAATATCCTCCGATAACAAAGAGAAAGAAGCTTTCTGAGAAACATCTTTGTGTTCTGTGAAATCATCTCACAGATTTACAGCACTCCCCTCAAGAAGTCTTTCGCTAAGACAGTTCTTGTGGAATTGGCAAAGTGGTATTTGGAAGCCCATAGAGGGCTATGGTGAAAAAGGAAATATCCTCAGATGAAATCTGGAAAGAAGCTTTCTGAGAAACTACTTAGTGTTCTGTTAATTCATCTCACAGTGTTATATCTGTATTTCGTGGATCTCTTTGCTAGCCTTATTTCTGTGGAATATGAGAACAGGTATTTCGGATCCCTTGGAAGACTATAGGGCCAAAGGAACTATCCTCCGACAACAAAGAGAAGGAATCTTTCTGAGAAACTTCTTTGTGTTCTGTGAAATCATCTCACAGAGTTACCGCTTTCCCCTCAAGGAGTCTTTCGCTAAGACAGTTCTTCTGGAATTGGCAAAGTGGTATTTGGAAGCCCTTAGAGGGCTATGGTGAAAAAGGAAATATCCTCAGATGAAATCTGGAAAGAAGCTTTCTGAGAAACTCCTTAGTGTTCTGCTATTTCATCTCACAGTGTTCCATCTGTATTTCTTGGATCTCTTTGCTAGCCTTATTTCTGTGGAATCTGAGAACAGATATTTCCGAACCCTTTGAAGACTATAGGGCCAAAGGAAATATCCTCCGATAACAAAGAGAAATAAGCTTTCTGAGAAACTTCTTTGTATTCTGTGAAATCATCTCACAGAGCTCCAGCTTTCCCCTCAAGAAGCCTTTCGCTAAGAAAGTTCTTATGGAATTGGCAACGTGATATTTGGAATCCCATAGAGGGCTATGGTGAAAAAGGAAATATCCTCAGATGAAGTCTGGAAAGAAGCTATCTGAGAAACAGCTTAGTATTCTGTTAATTCATCTCACAGTGTTACATCTGTATTTCGTGAATCTCTTTGCTATCCTTATTTCTGTGGATTCTGAGAACAGATATTTCGTTTCCCTTTGAAGACTATGGTGCAAAAGGAAATATCCTCCGATAACAAAGAGAAAGAAGCTTTCTGAGAAACTTCTTTGTGTTCTGTGAAATCATCTCACAGAGTTATAGCTTTCCTCTCTAGAATCCTTTCGCTAAGACAGTTCTTATGGAATTTCGAAAGTGATATTTGGAAGCCCGTAGAGGGCTATGGTGATAAAGGAAGTATCCTCAGATGAAATCTGGAAAGAAGATTTCTGAGAAACTGCTTAGTGTTCCGTCAATTCATCTCACAGTGTTGCATCTGTATTTCGTGGATCTCTTTGCTAGCCTTATTTCTGTGGAATCTGAGAACAGATATTTCGGAACCCTGTGAAGAGTATAGGGCTAAAGGAAATATCCTCCGATAACAAAGAGAAAGAAGCTTTCTGAGAAACTTCTTTGTATTCTGTGAAATCATCTCACAGAGCTCCAGCTTTCTCCTCAAGAAGCCTTTCGCTAAGACAGTTCTTATGGAATTGGCAAAGTGATATTTGGAATCCCATAGAGGGCTATGGTGAAAAAGGAAATATTCTCAGATGAAATCTGGAAAGAAGCTTTCTGAGAAACTGCTTAGTGTTCTGTTAATTCATCTCACAGAGTTCCATCTGTATTTCGTGGATCTCTTTGCTAGCCTTATTTCTGTGGAAACTGAGAACAGATGTTTCGGATCCCTTTGAAGACTATGGTGCTAAAGGAAATATCCTGCGATAACAAAGAGAAAGAAGCTTTCTGAGAAACTTCTTTGTATTCTGTGAAATCATCTTACAGAGTTACAGGTTTCCCCTCAAGATGCCTTTCGCTAAGACAGTTCTTGTGGAAATGGCAAAGTGGTATTTGGAAGCCCTTAGAGGGCTATGGTGAAAAAGGAAATATCCTCAGATGAAGTCTGGAAAGAAGTTTTGTGAGAAACTTCTTAGTGTGCTGTTAATTCATCTCACAGAGTTACATCTTTGTTTGGGGATCTCTTTGCTAGCCTACTTTCTGTGTAGTCTGAGAACAGATATTTCGGATCCCTTTCAAGACTATAGGGCCAAAGGAAATATCCTCCGATAACAAAGAGAAAGAAGCTTTCTGAGAAACTTCTTTGTGTTCTGTGAAATCATCTCACAGAGTTACAGCTTTCCCCTCAAGAAGCCTTTCGCTAAGACAGTTCTTGTGGAATTGGCAAAGTGATATTTCGAAGTCCTTAGAGGTCTATTGTGAAATAGGAAATATCCTCAGATGAAATCTGGAAAGAAGGTTTCTGAGAAACTGCTTACTGTTGTGTTAATTCATCTCACAGAGTTACATGTGTATTTCGAGGATCTCTTTGCTAGCCTTCTTTCTGTGGAATGTGAGACCAGATATTTTGGATCCCTTTGAAGACTATAGGGCCAAAGGAAATATCCTCCGATAACAAAGAGAAAGAAGCTTTCTGAGAAACTTCTTTGTGTTCTGTGAAATCATCTCACAGAGTTACAGCTTTCCCCTCAAGAAGCCCTTCCCTAAGACAGTTCTTGTTGAATTGGCAAAGGGATATTTGGAAGCCCATAGAGGGCTATGTTGAAAAAGGAAATATCCTCAGATGAAATCTGGAAAGAAGCTTTCTGAGAAACTGCTTAGTGTTCTTTTAGTTCATCTCACAGAGTTCGATGTGTATTTCGAGATTCTCTATGCTAGCCTAATTTCTGTGGAATCTGAGAACAGATATTTCGGATCCCTCTGAAGACGATAGGGCCAAAGGAAATATCCTCCGATAACAAAGAGAAAGAAGCTTCCTGAGAAACTTCTTTGTATTCTGTGAAATCATCTCACAGAGCTCCAGCATTCCCCTCAAGAAGCCTTTCGCTAAGACAGTTCTTGTGGAATTGGCAAAGTGATATTTGGAAGCCCATAGAGGGCTATGGTGAGAAAGGAAATATCCTCAGATGAAATCTGGAAAGAAGCTTTCTGAGAAACTGCTTAGTGTTCTGTTAATTCATCTCACAAGGTTACAGGTGTATTTCGAGTATCTCTTTGCTAGCCTTATTTCTGTGGAATATGAGAACAGATATTTCGGATCCCCTTGAAGACTATAGGGCCAAAGGAAATATCCTCTGATAACAAAGAGAAAGAAGCTTTCTGAGAAACTTCTTTGTATTCTGTGAAATCATCTCACAGAGCTCCAGCATTCCACTCAAGAAGCCTTTCGCTAAGACAGTTCTTGTGGAATTGGCAAAGTGATATTTCGAAGTCCTTAGAGGTCTATTGTGAAATAGGAAATATCCTCAGATGAAATCTGGAAAGAAGGTTTCTGAGAAACTGCTTACTGTTGTGTTAATTCATCTCACAGAGTTACATGTGTATTTCGAGGATCTCTTTGCTAGCCTTCTTTCTGTGGAATGTGAGACCAGATATTTTGGATCCCTTTGAAGACTATAGGGCCAAAGGAAATATCCTCCGATAACAAAGAGAAAGAAGCTTTCTGAGAAACTTCTTTGTGTTCTGTGAAATCATCTCACAGAGTTACAGCTTTCCCCTCAAGAAGCCCTTCCCTAAGACAGTTCTTGTTGAATTGGCAAAGGGATATTTGGAAGCCCATAGAGGGCTATGTTGAAAAAGGAAATATCCTCAGATGAAATCTGGAAAGAAGCTTTCTGAGAAACTGCTTAGTGTTCTTTTAGTTCATCTCACAGAGTTCGATGTGTATTTCGAGATTCTCTATGCTAGCCTAATTTCTGTGGAATCTGAGAACAGATATTTCGGATCCCTCTGAAGACGATAGGGCCAAAGGAAATATCCTCCGATAACAAAGAGAAAGAAGCTTCCTGAGAAACTTCTTTGTATTCTGTGAAATCATCTCACAGAGCTCCAGCATTCCCCTCAAGAAGCCTTTCGCTAAGACAGTTCTTGTGGAATTGGCAAAGTGATATTTGAAAGCCCATAGAGGGCTATGGTGAGAAAGGAAATATCCTCAGATGAAATCTGGAAAGAAGCTTTCTGAGAAACTGCTTAGTGTTCTGTTAATTCATCTCACAAGGTTACAGGTGTATTTCGAGTATCTCTTTGCTAGCCTTATTTCTGTGGAATATGAGAACAGATATTTCGGATCCCCTTGAAGACTATAGGGCCAAAGGAAATATCCTCTGATAACAAAGAGAAAGAAGCTTTCTGAGAAACTTCTTTGTATTCTGTGAAATCATCTCACAGAGCTCCAGCATTCCACTCAAGAAGCCTTTCGCTAAGACAGTTCTTGTGGAATTGGCAAAGTGATATTTGGAAGCCCATAGAGGGCTATGGTGACAAAGGAAGTATCCTCAGATGAAATCTGGAAAGAAGCTTTCTGAGAAACTGCTTAGTGTTCTGTGAATTCTTCTCACAGATTTACATGTGTATTTCGAGGATCTCTTTGCTAGCCTTCTTTCTGTGGAATCTGAGAACAGATATTTCGGATCCCTTTGAAGACTATAGGGCCAAAGGAAATATCCTCCGATAACAAAGAGAAAGAAGCTTTCTGAGAAACTTTTTGTGTTCTGTGAAATCATCTCACAGAGTTACAGCTTTCCCCTCAAGAAACCTTTCGCTAAGACAGTTCTTGTGGAATTGGCAAAGTGATATTTGGAAGCCCATAGAGGGCTATGGTGAGAAAGGAAATATCCTCAGATGAAATCTGGAAAGAAGCTTTCTGAGAAAACTCTTAGTGTTCTGTGAATTCATCTCACAGAGTTACATGTGTATTTCGAGGATCTCTTTGCTAGCCTTCCTTCTGTGGAATTTGAGAACAGATATTTTGGATCCCTTTGAAGACTATAGGGCCAAAGGAAATATCCTCCGATAACAAAGAGAAAGAAGCTTTCTGAGAAACTTCTTTGTGTTCTGTGAAATCATCTCACAGAGTTACAGCTTTCCCCTCAAGAAGCCTTTCGCTAAGACAGTTCTTGTGGAATTGGCAAAGTGATATTTGGAAGCCCATAGAGGGCTGTGGTGAGAAAGGAAATATCCTCAGATGAAATCTGGAAAGATGCTTTCTGAGAAACTGCTTAGTGATGTGTGACTTCCACTCACAGAGTTACATGTGTATTTCGAGGGTCTCTTTCTAGCCTTATTTCTGTGGAATCTGAGAACAGATATTTCGGATCCCACTGAAGACTATAGGGCCAAAGGAAATATCCTCCGATAACAAAGAGAAAGAAGCTTTCTGAGAAACTTCTTTGTGTTCTGTGAAATCATCTCACAGAGTTACAGCTTTCCGCTAGAGAAGCCTTTCGCTAAGACACTTCTTGTGGAATTGGCAAAGTGATATTTGGAAGCCCATAGAGGGCTATTGTGAAAAAGGAAATATCCTCAGATGAAATCTGGAAAGAAGCTTTCTGAGAAACTGCTTAGTGTTCTGTAAATTCATCTCACAGAGTTACATGTGTATTTCGAGGATCTCTTTGCTAGCCTTCTTTCTGTGGAATCTGAGAACAGATATTTCGGATCCCTTTGAAGACTATAGGGCCAAAGGAAATATCCTCCGATAACAAAGAGAAAGAAGCTTTCTGAGAAACTTCTTTGTGTTCTGCGAAATCATCTCACAGAGTTACAGCTTTCCCCTCAAGAAGCCTTTCGCTACGACAGTTCTTGTGGAATTGGCAAAGTGATATTTGGAAGCCCATAGAGGGCTATGGTGAGAAAGGAAATATCCTCAGATAGAATCTGGAAAGAAGCTTTCTGAGAAACTGCTTAGTGATGTGCGATTTCCACTCACAGAGTTACATGTGTATTTCGAGGATCTCTTTGCTAGTCTTCTTTCTGTGGAATCTGAGAACAGATATTTCGGATCCCTTTGAAGACTATAGGCCCAAAGGAATTATCCTCCGATAACAAAGGGAAAGAAGCTTTCTGAGAAACTTCTTTGTGTTCTGTGAAATCATCTCACAGAGTTACAGCTTTCCCCTCAAGAAGCCTTTCACTGAGACAGTTCTTTTGGAATTGGCAAAGTGATATTTGGAAGCCCATAGAGGTCTATTGTGAAAAAGGAAATATCCTCAGATGAAATCTGGAAAGAAGCTTTCTGAGAAACTGCTAAGTGTTCTGTTAATTCATCTCACAGAGTTACATGTGTATTTCGAGGATCTCTTTGCTAGCCTTATTTCTGTGGAATCTGAGAACAGATATTTCGGATCCACTTGAAGACTATAGAGCCAAAGGAAATATCCTCCGATAACAAAGAGAAAGAAGCTTTCTGAGAAACTTCTTTGTGTTCTGTGAAATCATCTCACAGAGTTACAGCTTTCCCCTCAAGAAGCCTTTCGCTAAGACAGTTCTTGTGGAATTGGCAAAGTGATATTTTAGAGCCCATAGAGGGCTAAGGTGAGAAAGGAAATATCCTCAGATGAAATCTGGAAAGAAGATTTCTGAGAAACTGCTCAGTGTTCTGTTTATTCATCACAGAGAGTTACATTTGTATTTCGAGGATCTCTTTGCTAGCCTTATTTCTGTGGAATCTAAGATAGGATATTTCGGATCCCTTTAAAGACTATAGGGCCAAAGGAAATATCCTCCGATAACAAGAGAAAGAAGCTCTCTGAGAAACTTCTTTGTGTTCTGTGAAATCATCACACAGAGTTACAGCTTTCCCCTCAAGAAGCCTTTCGCTAAGACAGTTCTTGTGGAATTGGCAAAGTGATATTTGGAAGCCCATAGTGGGCTATGGTGAAAAAGGAAATAGCCTCAGATGAAATCTGGAAAGAAGCTTTCTGATAAACTGCTAAGTGTTCTGTTAATTCATCTCACAGAGTTACATGTGTATTTCGAGTATCTCTTTGCGAGCCTTCTTTCTGTGGAATGTGAGAACAGATATTTTGGATCCCTTTGAAGACTATAGGGCCAAAGGAAATATCCTCCGAAAACAAAGAGAAAGAAGCTTTCTGAGAAACTTCTTTGTGTTCTGTGAAATCATCTCACAGAGTTACAGCTTTCCGCTCAAGAAGCCTTTCCCTAAGACAGTTCTTGTGGAATTGGCAAAGTGATATTTGGAAGCCCATAGAGGGCTACGGTGACAAAGGAAATATCCTCAGATGAAATGTGGAAAGAACCTTTCTGAGAAACTGCTCTGTGATGTGTGCCTTCCACTCACAGAGTTACATCTGTATTTCGTGGATCTCTTTACTAGCCTTGTTTCTGTGGAATCTGAGAACATATATTTCGGATTTCTTAGAAGACTATAGGGCCAAAGGAAATATCCTCCGATAACAAAGAGACAGAAGCTTTCTAAAAAACTACTTTTTGTTCCGTGAAGTCATCTCACAAAGGTACAGCTTTCCCCCAAGAAGCCTTTGGCTAAGACAGTTCTTGTGGAATTGGCAAATTGATATTTAGAAGCCCATATAGGGCTATGGTGAAAAAGGAAATATCTTCAGATGAAATCTGGAAAGAATCTTTCTGAGAAACTACTTAGTGGTCTGTTAATTCATCTCACAGAGTTACATCTGAATTTCGTTGATCTCTTTGCTAGCCTTATTTCTGTGGACTATGAAAACAGATATTTCGGATCCCTTGGAAGACTATAGGGCCAAAGGAACTAACCTCCGATACAAAGAGAAAGAAGGTTTCTGAGAAACTTCTTTGTGTTCTGTGAAATCACGTCACAGAGTTACAGCTTTCCCCACAAGAAGCCTTTCGTTAAGACAGTTCTTGTGCAATTGGCAAAGTGATATTTGGAAGCCCATAGTCGGCTGGGGTGAAAAAGGAAATGTCCTCAGATGAAATCTGGAAAGAAGCTTTCTGAGAAACTGCTTAGTGTTCTCTTACTTCCTCTCAAAGAGTTCCATCTGCATTTCGTGGATCTCTTTGCTAGCCTTATTTCTGTGGAATCTGAGAACAGATATTTCGGATCCCTCTGAAGTCTATATTGCCAAAGGAACTATCCTCCGATAACAAAGAGAAAGAAGCTTTCTGAGAAAATTCTTTGTATTCTGTGAAATCATCTCAGGGAGTTACAGGTTTCCCCACAAGAAGCCTTTCGCTAAGACAGTTCTTGTGGAATTGGCAAAGTGATATTTCGAAGCCCATAGAGGGCTATGGTGAAAAAGGAAATATCATCAGATGAAATCTGGAAAGAAGCTTTCTGAGAAACTGCTTAGTGTTCTGTTAATTCATCTCTCAGAGTTCCATCTGTATTTCGTGGATCCCTTTGCAAGCCTTATTTCCGTGGAATATGAGAACAGATATTTCGGATCCCTTTGAAGACTATGGTGCAAAAAGAACTATCCTCCGATAACAAAGAGAAAGAAGCTTTCTGTGAAACTTCTTTGTGTTCTGTGAAATCATCTCACAGAGTTACAGCTTTTCCCTCAAGAAGTCTTTCGCTAAGACAGTTCTTGTGGAATTGGCAAAGTGATATTTGGAAGCCCATAGAGGGCTATGGTGAAAAAGGAAATATCCTCAGATGAAATCTGGAAAGAAGCTCTCTGAGAAACTGCTTAGTGTTCTGCTAATTCATCTCACAGTTTTACATCGGTATTTCGTGGAACTCTTTGCTCGCCTTATTTCTGTGGAATCTGAGAACAGATATTTCGGAACCCTTTGAAGACTATGGGACCAAAGGAAATATCCTCCGATAACAAAGAGAAAGAAGCTTTCTGAGAAACTTCTTTGTGTTCTGTGAAATCATCTCACAAAGTTACAGCTTTCCCCTCAAGAAGTCTTTCACTAAGACAGTTCTTGTGGAATTGGCAAATTGATATTTGGAAGACCTTAGAGGGCTATGGTGAAAAAGTAAATATCATCAGATGAAATCTGGAAAGAAGCTTTCTAAGAAACAGCTTAGTGTTCTGCTAATTCATCTCACAGAGTTACATCTGTATTTCGTGGATCTCCTTGCTAGCCTTATTTCTGTGGAATCTGAGAACAGATATTTCGGATCCCTTTGAAGACTATAGGGCCAAAGGAAATATGCTCCGATAACAAAGAGAAAGAAGCTTTCTGAGAAACTTCTTTGTGTTCTGTGAAATCATCTCACACAGGTTCAGCATTCCCCTCGTGAAGCCTTCCACTAAGACAGTTCTTGTGGAATTGGTAAAGTGGTATTTGGAAGCCCGTATAGGGCTATGGTGAAAAAGGAAATATCCTCAGATGAAATCTGGAAAGAAGCTTTCTGAGAAACTGCTTAGTGTTCTGTTAATTCATCTCACAGAGTTCCATCTGTATTTCGTGGATCTCTTCGCTAGCCTTATTTCTGTGGAATCTGAGAACAGATCTTTCGGATACCTTTGAAGACTATGAGGGAAAAGGAAGTATCCTCCGATAACAAAGAAAAAGAATATTTCTGAGAAACTTCTTTGTGTTCTGTGAAATCATCTCACAGAGTTACAGCTTTCCCCTCAAGAAGCCTTTCGGTAAGACAGTTCTTGTGGAAATGGCAAAGTGGTATTTGGAAGCCCTTAGAGGGCTATGGTGAAAAAGGAAATATTCCTCAGATGAAATCTGGAAAGAAGCTTTCTGAGAAACTGCTTAGTGTTATGTTAATTCATCTCACAGAGTTTCATCTGTATTTCGTGGATCTCTTTGCTAGCCTTATTTCTGTGGAATATGAGAACAGATATTTCGGGTCCCTTGGAAGACCATAGGGCCAAAGGAACTATCCTCCGATAACAAAGAGAAAGAAGCTTTCTGAGAAACTTCTTTGTGTTCTGTGAAATCATCTCACAAAGTTACAGCTTTCCCTCAGGAAGCTTTTCGCTAAGACAGTTCTTGTGGAATTGGCAAAGTGGTATTTTGAAGCCCATAGAGGGCTACGGTGAAAAAGGAAATATCCTCAGATGAAATCTGGAATGAAGCTTTCTGAGAAACGGCTTAGTGTTCTTTTAATTCATCTCACAGAGTTACATCTGTATTTCATGGAACTCTTTGCTAGCCTAATTTCTGTGGAATCTGAGAACGGATATTTCCGAACCCTTTGAAGACTATAGGGCCAAAGGAAATATCCTCCGATAACAAAGAGAAAGAAGCTTTCTGAGAAACTTCCTTGTGTTCTGTGAAATCATCTCACAGAGTTACAGCTTTCCCCTCAAGAAGCCTTTCGCTAAGACAGTTCCTGTGGAGCTGGCAAAGTGGTATTTGTAAGCCTACAGAGGCCTATGGTGAAAAAGAAAATATCTTCAGATGAAATCTGGAAAGAAGCTTTCTGAGAAACTGCTTAGTGTTCTGTTATTTCACCTCACAGAGTTACATCTGTATTTCGAGGATCTCTTTGCTAGCCTTAATTCTGTGGAATCTCAGAACAGATATTTCGGATCCCTTTGAAGACTACAGGGCCAAAGGAAATATCCTCCGATAACAAACAGAAAGAATCTTTCTGAGAAACTTCTTTGTATTCTGTGAAATAATCTCACAGAGTTCCAGCTTTCTCCTCAAGAAGTCTTTCGCTAAGACAGTTCTTGTGGAATTGGCAAAGTGGTATTTGGAAGCCCATAGATTGCTATGGTGAAAAAGGAAAAATCCTCAGATGTAATCTGGAAAGAAGCTTTCTGAGAAACTGCTCTGTGATGTCTGACTTCCACTCACAGAGTTACATCTGTATTTCGTGAATCTCTTTGCTAGCTTTATTTCTGTGGGATCTGAGAACACATGTTTCGGATCCCTTTGAAGACTATAGAGCCAAAGGAAATATCCTCTGATAACAAAGAGAAAGAAGCTATCTGAGAAACTTCTCTTTGTTCTGTGAAATCATCTCACAGAGTTACAGCTTGACCCTCAAGAAGTCTTTCGCTAAGACAGTTCTTGTGGAATTGGCAAAGTGATATTTGGAAGCCCAAAGAGGGCTACGGTGAAAAAGGAAATATCCTCAGATGAAATCTGGAAAGAAGCTTTCTAAGAAAGAGCTTAGTGTTTTGCTAATTCATCTCACAGTGTTACATCTGTATTTCGTGGATCTCTTTGCTAGCCTTATTTTTGTGGAATCTGAGAACAGATATTTCGGATACCTTTGAAGGCTATAGGTCCAAAGGAAATATCCTCCGATAACAAACAGAAAGAAGCTTTCTGAGAAACTTCTTTGTGTTCTGTGAAATCATCTCACAGAGTTACAGCATTTCCCTCGAGAAGCCTTTCACTAAGACAGTTCATGTGGAATTGGAAAAGTGGTATTTGGAAGCCCATATAGGGCTATGGTGAAAAAGAAAATATCCTCAGATGAAATCTGGAAAGAAGCTTTCTGAGAAACTGCTTAGTGTTCTGTTAATTCATCTCACAGAGTTCCATCTGTATTTCGTTGATCTCTTTGCTAGCCTTGCTTCTGTGGAATCTGAGAAAAGATATTTCGGATCCCTTGGAAACCATAGGGCCAAATAAAATATCCTCCGATAACAAAGAGAAAGAAGCTTTCTGAGAAACTTCTTTGTATTCTGTGAAAACATCTCACAGATTTCCAGATTTCCCCTCAAGAAGCCTTTAGCTAAGACAGTTCTTATGGTATTGTCTAAGTGATATTTGGAAACCCATAGAGGGCTATGGTGAAAAAGGAAATATCCTCAGATGAAATCTGGAAAGAAGCTTTCTGAGAAACTGCTTATTGTTCTGATAATTCATCTCACAGTGCTCCATCTGTGTTTCGTGGATCCCTTTTCTAGCCTTATTTCCGTGGAATACGAGAACAGATATTTCGGATCCCTTTGAAGACTATGGTGCAAAAGGAACTATCCTCCGATAACAAAGAGAAAGAAGGTTTCTGAGAAACTTCTTTGTGTTCTGTGAAATCATCTCACAGAGTTACAGCCTTCTCATCAAGAAGCCTTTCGCTAAGACAGTTCTTGTGGAATTGGGAAAGTGATATTTGGAAGCCCATAGACGGCTGTGGTGAAAAAGGAAATATCCTCAGATGAAATCTGGAAAGAAGCTTTCTGAGAAACTGCTTAGTGTTCTGTTACTTCATCTCAAAGAGTTACATCTGTATTTCGTGGATCTCTTTGCTAGCCTTATTTCTGTGGAATCTGAGAACAGATATTTGGGATCCCTTTGAAGACTATAGGGCAAAAGGAACTATCCTCCGATAACCTAGACAAAGAAGGTTTCTGAGAAACTTCTTTGTGTTCTGTGAAATCATCTCACAAAGTTACAGCTTTCCCCTCAAGAAGCCTTTCGCTAAGACAGTTCTTGTGGAATTGGCAAAGTGATATTTGGGAGCCCATAGAGGGCTATGGTGAAAAAGGAAATATCCTCAGATTAAATCGGGAAAGAAGCTTTCTGAGAAACCGCTTGTTGTTCTGTTAATTCATCTCACAAGTTACATCTGTACTTCGTGGATCTCTTTGCTAGCCTTATTTCTGTGGAATCTGAGAACAGATATTTCGGATCCCTTTGAAGACTATTTGCAAAAGGAATTATCCTCCTATAACAAAGAGAAAGAAGCTTTCTGAGAAACTTCTTTGTGTTCTGTGAAATCATCTCACAGAGTTACAGCTTTCCCCTCAAGAAGGCTTTCACTAAGACAGTTCTTGGGGAATTGGCAAAGTGGTATTTGGAAGCCCTTAGAGGGCTGTGGTGAAAAAGGAAATATGCTCAGATGAAATCTGGAAAGAAGCTTTCTGAGAAACTGCTTAGTGTTGTGTTAATTTATCTCACAGAGTTACATCTGTATTTCGTGTGTCTCTTTCCTAGAATTGTTTCTGTGTAATCTGAGAACATATATTTCTGATCCCTTTGAAGACTATAGGGCCAAAGGAAATATCCTCCGATAACAAAGAGAAAGAAGCTTTCTGAGAAACTTCTTAGTGTCCTCTGAAATCATTGCACAGAGTTACAGCTTTCCCCTCAAGAAGCCTTTCGCTAAGACAGTTCTATGGAATTAGCAAAGTGATATTTGGAAGCCCATAGAGGGCTATGGTGAATAAGAAAATGTCCTCAGATGAAATCTGGAAAGAAGCTTTCTGAGAAACTGCTTAGTGTTCTGTTAATTCATGTCCCAGTGTTCCATCTGTATTTCTAGGATCTCTTTACTAGCCTTATTTCTGTGGAATCGGAGAACAGATATTTTGGATCCCTTTGAAGACTATGGTGCAAAAGGAAATATCCTCCGATAACAAAGAGAAAGAAGGATTCTGAGAAACTTCTTTGTGTTCTGTGAAATCATCTCACAGAGTTACAGCTTTCCCCTCAATAAGCCTTTCGCTAAGACAGTTGTTGTGGAATTGGCAAAGTGATATTTGGAAGCCCATAGACGCCTGGGGTGAAAAAGGAAATATCCTCAGATGAAATCTGGAAAGAAGCTTTCTGAGAAACTGATTAGTGTTCTGATACTTCATCTCAAAGAGTTACATCTATATTTCGTGGATATCTTTGCTAGCCCTATTTCTGTGAAATCTGAGAACAGATATTTCGGATCCCTTTGAACAATATAGGGCCAAAGAAACTACCCTCCGATAACAAAGAGAAAGAAGCTTTCTGAGAAACTTCTTTGTGTTCTGTGAAATCATCTCACAGAGTTACAGCTTTCCCCTCAAGAAGCCTTTCGCTAAGACAGTTCTTGTGGAAATGGCAAAGTGGTATTTGGAAGCCCGTAGAGGGCTATGGTAAAAAAGGAAATATCTTCAGATGAAATCTGGAAAGAAGATTTCTGAGAAACTGGTTAGTGTTCTGTTAATTCATCTCACAGAGTTACATCTGTGTTTCGTGGATCACTTTGCTCGCCTTATTTCTGTGGAATATGAGAACAGATATTTCGGATCCCTTGGAAGACTATAGGGCCAAAGAAACTATCCTCCGATAACAAAGAGAAAGAAGCTTTCTGAGAAACTTCTTTGTGTTCTGTGAAATCATGTCACAGAGTTACAGCTTTCCCCTCAAGAAGCCTTTCGCTAAGACAGTTCTTGTGGAATTGGCAAAGTGATATTTGGAAGCCCATAGAGGGCTATGGTGAAAAAGGAAATATCCTCAGATGAAATCTGGAAAGAAGCTTTCTGAGAAACTGCTTGTTGTTCTGTTAATTCATCTCACAGAGTTACATCTGTATTTCGTGGATCTCTTTGCTAGCCTTGTTTCTGTGTAATCTGAGAACATATATTTCGGATGTCTTTGTAGACTATAGGGACAAAGGAAATATCCTCCGATAACAAAGAGAAAGAAGCTTTCTGAGAAACTTTTTTGTGTTCTGTGAAATCATCTCACAGAGTTACAGCTTTCCTCTCAAGAAGCCTTTCGCTAAGACAATTCTTGTGGAATTGGCAAAGTGGTATTTGGAAGCCCATAGAGGGCTACGGTGGAAAAGGAAATATCCTCAGATGAAATCTGGAATGAAGCTTTCAGAGAAACTGCTTAGTTTTCTGTTAATTCATCTAACAGAGTTACATCTGTATTTCATGGAACTCTTTGCTAGCCTAATTTCTGTGGAATCTGAGAACGGATATTTCGGATCCCTTTGAAGACTATAGGGCCAAAGGAAATATCCTCCGATAACAAAGAGAAAGAAGCTTTCTGAGAAACTTCTTTGTGTTCTGTGAAATCATCTCACAGAGTTACAGCTTTCCGCTCAAGAAGCCTTTCGCTAAGACAGTTCTGGTGGAAGTGGCAAAGTGGTATTTGGAAGCCCATAGATAGCTACAGTGAAAAAGGAAATATCCTCAGATGAAATCTGGAAAGAAGCTTTCTGAAAAACTACTTAGTGTTCTGTTAATTCATCTCACAGAGTTACATCTGTATTTCGTGGATCTCTTTCCTAGCCTTATTTCTGTGGAATATGAGAACAGATATTTCGGATTCCTTGGAAGACTATAGGGCCAAAGAAACTATCCTCCGATAACAAAGAGAAAGAAGGATTCTGAGAAACTTCTTTGTGTTCTGTGAAATCATCTCACAGAGTTACAGCTTTCCCCTCAATAAGCCTTTCGCTAAGACAGTTGTTGTGGAATTGGCAAAGTGATATTTGGAAGCCCATAGACGCCGGGGGTGAAAAAGGAAATATCCTCAGATGAAATCTGGAAAGAAGCTTTCTGAGAAACTGATTAGTGTTCTGTTACTTCATCTCAAAGATTTACATCTGTATTTCGTGGATATCTTTGCTAGCCCTATTTCTGTGAAATATGAGAACAGATAATTCGGATCCCTTTGAAGACTATAGGGCCAAAGGAACTATCCTCCGATAACAAAGAGAAAGAAGCTTTCTGAGAAACTTCTTTGTGTTCTGTGAAATCATCTCACAGAGTTACAGCTTTCCCCTCAAGAAGCCTTTCGCTAGGAGAGTTGTTGTGGAATTGGCAAGGTGATATTTGGAAGCCCATAGAGGGCTATGCTGAAAAAGGAAATATCCTGAGATGAAATCTGGAAAGAAGCTTTCTGAGAAACTGCTTAGTGTTCTGTTAATTCACCTCAATGAGTTACATCTGTGTTTCGTGGATCTCTTTGCTAGCCTTGTTTCTGTGGAATCTGAGAACAGATATTTTGGATCCCTTTTAAGACTATAGGGCCAAAGGAAATAACCTCCGATAACAAAGAGAAGGAAACTTTTTGAAAAAGTTCTTTGTGTTCTGTGAAATCATCTCACAGATTTACAGCTTTCCCCTCAAGAAGCCTTTCGCTAAGACAGTTCTTGTGGAATTGGCAAAGTGATTTTTGGAAGCCCATAGAGGGCTATGGTGAAAAAGGAAATATCCTCAGTTGAAATCTGGAAAGAAGCTTTCTGAGAAACTGCTTAGTGTTCTGTTAATTCATCTCACAGTGTTACATCGGTATATCCTTGAACTCTTTTCTAGCCTTATTTCTGTGGAATCTGAGAACACATGTTTCGGATCCCTTTGAAGACTATAGGGCCAAAGGAAATATCCTCCGATAACAAAGAGAAAGAAACTTTCTGAGCAACTTCTTTGTATTCTGAGAAATCATCACACAGAATTATAGCATTCTCCTCCAGAAGCCTTTCACTAAGACAGTTCTTTTGGAATTGGCTAAGTGGTATTTGGAAGCCCGTAGAGGGCTATGGTGAAAAAGGAAATATCATCAGATGAAATCTGGAAATATGCTTACTGAGAAACTGCTTAGTGTTCTCTTAATTCATACCACAGAGTTACATCTGTATTTCGTGGATCACTTTCCTACCCTTGTTTCTGTGGAATCTGAGAACAGATATTTCGGATCCCTTGGAAGACTATAGGGCCAAAGGAACTATCCTCCGAAAACAAAGAGAAAGAAGCTTTCTGAGAAACTTCTTTGCGTTCTGTGTAATCATCTCACAGACTTACAGCTTTCCCCTCGAGAAGCCTTTCACTAAGACAGTTCTGGTGGAAGTGGAAAAGTGGTATTTGGAAGACCATAAATTGCTATTTTGAAAAAGGAAATATCCTCAGATGAAACGTGGAAAGAAGCCTTCTGAGAAACTGCTCTGTGATGTGTGACTTCCACTCACAGAATTACATCTGTATTTCGTGGATCTCTTTGCTAGCCTTGTTTCTGTGTAATCTGAGAACATATATTTCGGATGTCTTTGTAGACTATAGGGACAAAGGAAATATCCTCCGATAACAAAGAGAAGGAGGCTTTCTGAGAAACTTTTTTGTATTCTGTGAAATCATCTCACAGAGTTACAGCTTTCCCCTCAAGAAGCCTTTTGCTAAGACAGTTCTTATGGAATTCGCAAAGTGATATTTGGAAGCCCAAAGCGGGCTATGGTGAAAAAGGAAATATCCTCAGATGAAATCTGGAAAGAAGCTTTCTGAGAAACTGCTTAGTGTTCTGTTAATTCATCTCACAGTGTTCCATCTGTATTTCGTGGATCTCTTTGCTAGCCTTATTTCTGTGGAATATGAGAACAGATATTTCGGATCCCTTGGAAGACTATAGGGCCAAAGGAAATATCCTCCGAAAACAAAGAGAAAGAAGCTTTCTCAGAAATTTCTTTGTGTTCTGTGAAATCATTTCACAGAGTTACAGCTTTCGCCTCAAGACGCCTTTCCCTAAGACAGTTCTTATGGAATTTGGAAAGTGATATTTGGAAGCCCGTAGAGGGCTGTGGTGAAAAAGGAAATATCCTCAGATGAAATCTGGAAAGAAGCTTTCTGAGAAACTGCTTAGTGTTCTGTTAATTCATCTCACAGTGTTCCATCTGTATTTCGTTGATCTCTTTGCTAGCCTTATTCCTGTGGAATCTGAGAACAGATATTTCGGAACTCTTTGAAGACAATAGGGCCAAGGGAAATATCCTCCGATAACAAAGAGAAAGAAGCTTTCTGAGAAACTTCTTTGTATTCGGTGATATCATCTCACAGAGCTCCATCTTTCCCCTCAAGAAGCCTTTCGCTAAGACAGTTCTTATGGAATTGGCAAAGTGATATTTGGAATCCCATAGAGGTCTATGGTGAAAAACGAAATATCCTCAGACGAAATCTGGAAAGAAGATTTCTGAGAAACTGCTTAGTGTTCTGTTAATTCATCTCACAGAGTTCCATCTGTATTTCGTGGATCTCTTTGCTAGCCTTATTTCTGTGGAATCTGAGAACAGATATTTCGGATCCCTTTGAAGACTATGGTGTAAAAGCAAATATCCTCCGATAACAAAGAGAAAGAAGCTTTCTGAGAAACTTCTTTGTGTTCTGTGAAATCATCTCACAGAGTTACAGCTTTCCCCTCAAGAAATCTTTCGCTAAGACAGTTCTTGTGGAATTGGCAAAGTGGTATTTGGAAGCCTATAGAGGGCTAGGGTGAAAAAGGAAATATCCTCAGATGAAATCTGGAAAGAAGCTTTCTGAGAAACTGTTTAGTGTTCTGTTAATTCATCTCACAGTGTTACATCTGTATTTCGTGGATCTCTTTGCTAGCCTTATTTCTGTGGAATATGAGAACAGATATTTCGGATCCCTTGGAAGACTCTAGGGCCAAAGGAACTATCCTCCGATAACAAAGAGAAAGAATCTTTCTGAGAAACTTCTTTGTGTTCTGTGAAATCATCTCACGGAGTTACAGCTTTCCCCTCAAGAAGCCTTTCGCTAAGATAGTTCTTATGGAATTCGGAAAGTGATATTTGGACGCCCGTAGAGGGCTATGGTGAAAAAGGAAATATCCTCAGATGAAATCTGGAAAGAAGCTTTCTGAGAAACTGCTTAGTGTTCTGTTAATTCATCTCACAGAGTTCCATCTGTATTTCGTGGATCTCTTTGCTAGCCTTATTTCTGTGGAATATGAGAACAGATATTTCGGATCCCTTTGAAGACTATGGTGCAAAAGGAAATATCCTCCGATAACAAAGAGAAAGAAGCTTTCTGAGAAACTTTTTTGTGTTCTGTGAAATCATCTCACAGAGTTACAGCTTTCCCCTCAAGAAGCCTTTCGCTAAGACAGTTCTTGTGAAAATGGCAAAGTGGTATTTGGAAGCCCGTAGAGGGCTATGGTGAAAAAGGAAATATCCTCAGATGAAATCTGGAAAGAAGTTTTCTGAGAAACTGCTTAGTGTTCTGTTAATTCATCTCACAGAGTTACATCTGTATTTCGTGGATCTCTTTGCTAGCCTTGTTTCTGTGAAATCTGAGAACATATATTTCGGATCCCTTTGAAGACTATAGGGCCAAAGGAAATATCCTCCGATAACAAAGAGAAAGAAGCTTTCTGAGAAACTTCTTTGTGTTCTGTGAAATCATCTCACAGAGTTACAGCATTCCCCACAAGAAGTCTTTCGCTAAGACAGTTCTTGTGGAATTGGCCATGTGATATTTGGAAGCCCGTAGAGGGCTATGGTGAAAACGGAAATATCCTCAGATGAAATCTGGAAAGAAGCTTTCAAAGAAACTGCTTAGTGTTCTGTTAATTCATCTCACAGTGTTCCATCCGTATTTCGTGATCTCTTTGCTAGCCTTATTTCTGTGGAATCTGAAAACAGATATTTCGGTTCCCTTGGAAGACTATAGGGCCAAAGGAACTATCCTCCGATAACAAAGAGAAAGAATCTTTCTGAGAAACTTCTTTGTGTTCTGTGAAATCATCTCACAGAGTTACCGCTTTCCCCTCAAGAAGTCTTTCACTAAGACAGTTCTTCTGGAATTGGCAAAGTGGTATTTGGAAGCCCATAGAGGGCTATTGTGAAAAAGGAAATATCCTCAGATGAAATCTGGAAAGAAGCTTTCTGAGAAACTGCATAGTGTTCTGTTAATTCATCTCACAGTGTTACATCTGTATTTCGTGGATCTCTTTGCTAGCCTTATTTCTGTGGAATCTGAGAACAGATATTTCGGAACCCCTTGAAGACTATAGGGCCAAAGGAAATATACTCCGATAACAAAGAGAAAGAAGCTTTCTGAGAAGCTTCTTTGTATTCTTTGAAATCATCTCACAGAGCTCCAGCTTTCCCCTCAAGAATCCTTTCGCTAAGACAGTTCTTATGGAATTGGCAAAGTGATATTTGGAAACCCATAGAGGGCTATGGTGAAAAAGGAAATATCCTCAGATGAAATCTGGAAAGAAGCTTTCTGAGAAACTGCTTAGTGTTCTGTTAATTCATCTCACAGAGTTCCATCTGTATTTCCTGGATCTCTTTGCTAGCGTTATTTCTTTGGAATCTGAGAACAGATATTTCGGATACCTTTGAAGACTATAGGGCCAAAGGAAATATCCTCCGATAACAAAGAGAAAGAAGCTTTCTGAGAAACTTCTTTGTGTTCTGTGAAATCATCTCACAGAGTTACAGCAATCCCCTCAAGAAGTCTTTCGCTAAGACAGTTCTTGTGGAATTGGCAAAGTGATATTTGGAAGCCAGTAGAGGGCTATGGTGAAAAAGGAAATATCTTCAGATGAAATCAGGAAAGAAGGTTTCAAAGAAACTCCTTAGTGTTCTGTTAAATCATCTCACAGTGTTCCATCTGTATTTCGTGATCTCTTTGCTAGCCTTATTTCTGTGGAATCTGAGAACAGATATTTCTGATCCCTTTGAAGACTATGGTGCAAAAGGAAATATCCTCCGATAACAAAGAGAAAGAAGCTTTCTGAGAAACTTCTTTGTGTTCTGTGAAATCATCTCACACAGTTACAGCTTTCCCCTCAAGAAGTCTTTCACTAAGACAGTTCTGGAATTGGAAAAGTGGTATTTGGAAGCCCATAGAGGGCTATGGTGAAAAAGGAAATATCCTCAGATGAAATCTGGAAAGAAGCTTTCTGAGAAACTGCTTAGTGTTCTGCTATTTCATCTCACAGTGTTCCATCTGTATTTCGTGGATCTCTTTGCTAGCCTTATTTCTGTGGAATCTGAGAACAGATATTTCGGAACCCTTTGAAGACTACAGGGCCAAAGGAAATATCCTCCGATAACAAAGAGAAAGAAGCTTTCTGAGAAACATCTTTGTGTTTTGTGAAATCATCTCACAGAGTTACACCTTTCCCCTCAAGAAGCCTTTCGCTAAGACAGTTCTTATGGAATTGGCAAAGTGGTATTTGGAAGCCCATAGAGGGCTATGGTGAAAAAGGAAATATCCTCAGATGAAATCTGGAAAGAAGCTTTCTGAGAAACTGCTTAGTGTTCTGTTAATTCATCTCACAATATTCCTTCCGTATTTCGTGGATCTCTTTGCTAGCTTTATTTCTGTGGAATCTGAGAACAGATATTTCGGATCCCTTTGAAGACTATAGGGCCAAAGGAAATATCCTCCGATAACAAAGGGAAAGAAGCTTTCTGAGAAACTTCTTTGTGTTGTGTGAAATCATCTCACAGAGTTACAGCATTCCCCTCAAGAAATCTTTCGCTAAGACAGTTCTTGTGGAATTGGAAAAGTGGTATTTGGAAGCCCTTAGAGGACTATGGTGAGAAATGAAATATCCTCAGATGAAATCTGGAAAGCAGCTTTCTGAGAAATGCTTAGTGTTCTGTTAATTCATCTCACAGTGTTACATCTGTATTTCGTGGATCTCTTTGCTAGCCTTATTTCTATGGAATATGAGAAGTGATATTTCGGATCCCTTGGACGACTAAAGGGCCAAAGGAACTATATTCCGATAACAAAGAGAAAGAAGCTTTCTGAGAAACTTCTTTGTGTTCTGTGAAATCATCTCACAGAGTTACAGCTTTCCCCTCAAGAAGCCTTTCGTTAAGAGAGTTCTTATGGAATTCAGAAAGTGATATTTGGAAACCCTTAGAGGGCTATGGTGAAAAAGGAAATATCCTCAGATAAAATCTGGAAAGAAGCTTTCTGAGAAACTGCTTAGTGTTCTGTTAATTCATCTCACATAGTTTCATCTGTATTTCGTGGATCTCTTTGCTAGCCTTATTTCTGTGGAATCTGAGAACAGATATTTCGGAACACTTTGAAGACTATAGGGCCAAAGGAAATATCCTCCGATAACAAAGAGAAAGAAGCTTTCTGAGAAACTTCTTTGTATTCTGTGAAATCATCTCACAGAGCTCCAGCATTCGCCTCAAGAAGCCTTTCGCTAAGACAGTTCTTGGGGAAATGGCAAAGTGGTATTTGGAAGCCCGTAGAGGGCTATGGTGAAAAAGGAAATATCCTCAGATGAAATCTGGAAAGAAGCTTTCTGAGAAACTGCTAAGTGTTCTATTAATTCATCTCACAGAGTTTCATCTGTATTTCGTGGATCTCTTTGCTAGCCTTATTTCTGTGGAATCTGAAAACAGATATTTCGGATCCCTTTGAAGACTATGGTGCAAAAGGAAATATCCTCCGATAACAAAGAGAAAGAAAGTTTCTGAGAAACTTATTTGTGTTCTGTGAAATCATCTCACAGAGTTAAAGCTTTCCCCTCAAGAAGTCTTTCGCTATGACAGTTCTTGTGGAAATGGCAAAGTGGTATTTGGAAGCCCGTAGAGGGCTGTGTTTATAAAGGGAATATCCACAGATGAAATCTGGATAGAAGTTTTCGGAGAAACTGCTTAGTGTTCTGTTAATTTATCTCACATATTTACATCTGTATTTCGTGGATCTCTTTGCTAGGGTTGTTTCTGTGGAATCTGAGAACATATATTTCGGATCCCTTTGAAGACTATAGGTCCAAAGGAACTATCCTCCAATAACAAAGAGAAAGAATCTTTCTGAGAAACTTCTTTGTATTCTGTGAAATCATCTCACAGAGTTACAGCTTTCCCCTCAAGAAGCCTTTCGCTAAGACAGTTCTTATGGAATTGGCAAAGTGATATTTGGAAACCCATAGAGGGCTATGGTGAAAAAGGAAATATCCTCAGATGAAATCTGGAAAGAAGCTTTCTGAGAATCTGCTTAGTGTTCTTTTAATTCATCTCACAGAGTTCCATCTGTATTTCGTGGATCTCTTTGCTAGCGTTATTTCTTTTGAATCTAAGAACAGATATTTCGGATCCCTTTGAAGACTATAGGGCCAAAGGAAATATCCTCCGATAACAAAGAGAAAGAAGCTTTCTGAGAAACTTCGTTGTGTTCTGTGAAATCATCTCACAGAGTTACAGCATTCCCCTCAAGAAGTCTTTCGCTAAGACAGTTCTTGTGGAATTGGCAAAGTGGTATTTGGAAGCCCATACAGGGCTATGGTGAAAAAGGAAATATCCTCAGATGAAATCTGGAAAGAAGCTTTCTGAGAAACTGCTTAGTGTTCTGTTAATTCATCTCACAGTGTTACATCTGTATTTCGTGGATCTCTTTGCTAGCCTTATTTCTGTGGAATCTGAGAACAGATATTTCGGATCCCTTTGAAGACTATGATGCAAAAGGAAATATCCTCCGATAACAAAGAGAAAGAAGCTTTCTGAGAAACTTCTTTGTGTTCTGTGAAATCATCTCACAGAGTTATAGCTTTCCCCTCAAGAAGCCTTTCGCTAAGACAGTTCTTATGGAATTGGGAAAGTGATATTTGGAAGCCCGTAGAGGGCTATGGTGATTAAGGAAATATCCTCAGATGAAATCTGGAAAGAAGATTTCTGAGAAACTGCTTAGTGTTCCGTTAATTCATCTCACAGTGTTGCATCTGTATTTCGTGAATCTCTTTGCTAGCCTTATTTCTGTGGAATCTGAGAACAGATATTTCGGAACCCTTTGAAGACTATACGGCTAAAGGAAATATCCTCCGATAACAAAGAGAAAGAAGCTTTCTGAGAAACTTCTTTGTATTCTGTGAAATCATCTCACAGAGCTCCAGCTTTCCCCTCAAGAAGCCTTTCGCTAAGACAGTTCTTATGGAATTGGCAAAGTGATATTTGGAATCCCATAGAGGGCTATGGTGAAAAAGGAAATATCCTCAGATGAAATCTGGAAAGAAGCTTTCTGAGAAACTGCTTAGTGTTCTGTTAATTCATCTCACAGAGTTCCATCTGTATTTCGTGGATCTCTTTGCTAGCCTTATTTCTGTGGAAACTGAGAAGAGATGTTTCAGATCCCTTTGAAGACTATGGCGCAAATGGAAATATCCTCCGATAACAAAGAGAAAGAAGCTTTCTGAGAAATTTCCTTGTGTTCTGTGAAATCATCACACAGAGTTACAGCATTTCCCTCAAGAAGTCTTTCGCTAAGACAGTTCTTGTGGAATTGGCAAAGTGGTATTTGGAAGCCCGTAGAGGGCTATGGTGAAAAAGGAAATATCCTCAGATGAAATCTGGAAAGAAGCTTTCTGAGAAACTACTTAGTGTTCTGTTAATTCATCTCACAGTGTTACATCTGTATTTCGTGGATCTCTTTGCTAGCCTTATTTCTGTGGAATATGAGAACAGATATTTCGGATCCCTTGGAAGACTATAGGGCCAAAGGAACTATCCTCCGATAACAAAGAGAAAGAATCTTTCTGAGAAACTTCTTTGTGTTCTGTGAAATCATGTCACAGAGTTACCGCTTTCCCCTCAAGAAGTCTTTCGCTAAGACAGTTCTTCTGGAATTGACAAAGTGGTATTTGGAAGCCCATAGAGGGCTATGGTGAAAAAGGAAATATCCTCAGATGAAATCTGAAAAGAAGCTTTCTGAGAAACTGCATAGTGTTCTGTTAATTCATCTCACAGTGTTACATCTGTATTTCGTGGATCTCTTTGCTAGCCTTATTTCTGTGGAATCTGAGAACAGATATTTCGGAACCCCTTGAAGACTATAGGGCCAAAGGAAATATACTCCGATAACAAAGAGAAAGAAGCTTTCTGAGAAGCTTCTTTGTATTCTTTGAAATCATCTCACAGAGCTCCAGCTTTCCCCTCAAGAATCCTTTCGCTAAGACAGTTCTTATGGAATTGGCAAAGTGATATTTGGAAACCCATAGAGGGCTATGGTGAAAAAGGAAATATCCTCAGATGAAATCTGGAAAGAAGCTTTCTGAGAAACTGCTTAGTGTTCTGTTAATTCATCTCACAGAGTTCCATCTGTATTTCCTGGATCTCTTTGCTAGCGTTATTTCTTTGGAATCTGAGAACAGATATTTCGGATACCTTTGAAGACTATAGGGCCAAAGGAAATATCCTCCGATAACAAAGAGAAAGAAGCTTTCTGAGAAACTTCTTTGTGTTCTGTGAAATCATCTCACAGAGTTACAGCATTCCCCTCAAGAAGTCTTTCGCTAAGACAGTTCTTGTGGAATTGGCAAAGTGATATTTGGAAGCCAGTAGAGGGCTATGGTGAAAAAGGAAATATCTTCAGATGAAATCTGGAAAGAAGGTTTCAAAGAAACTCCTTAGTGTTCTGTTAAATCATCTCACAGTGTTCCATCTGTATTTCGTGATCTCTTTGCTAGCCTTATTTCTGTGGAATCTGAGAACAGATATTTCTGATCCCTTTGAAGACTATGGTGCAAAAGGAAATATCCTCCGATAACAAAGAGAAAGAAGCTTTCTGAGAAACTTCTTTGTGTTCTGTGAAATCATCTCACACAGTTACAGCTTTCCCCTCAAGAAGTCTTTCACTAAGACAGTTCTGGAATTGGAAAAGTGGTATTTGGAAGCCCATAGAGGGCTATGGTGAAAAAGGAAATATCCTCAGATGAAATCTGGAAAGAAGCTTTCTGAGAAACTGCTTAGTGTTCTGCTATTTCATCTCACAGTGTTCCATCTGTATTTCGTGGATCTCTTTGCTAGCCTTATTTCTGTGGAATCTGAGAACAGATATTTCGGAACCCTTTGAAGACTACAGGGCCAAAGGAAATATCCTCCGATAACAAAGAGAAAGAAGCTTTCTGAGAAACATCTTTGTGTTTTGTGAAATCATCTCACAGAGTTACACCTTTCCCCTCAAGAAGCCTTTCGCTAAGACAGTTCTTATGGAATTGGCAAAGTGGTATTTGGAAGCCCATAGAGGGCTATGGTGAAAAAGGAAATATCCTCAGATGAAATCTGGAAAGAAGCTTTCTGAGAAACTGCTTAGTGTTCTGTTAATTCATCTCACAATATTCCTTCTGTATTTCGTGGATCTCTTTGCTAGCTTTATTTCTGTGGATTCTGAGAACAGATATTTCGGATCCCTTTGAAGACTATAGGGCCAAAGGAAATATCCTCCGATAACAAAGGGAAAGAAGCTTTCTGAGAAACTTCTTTGTGTTGTGTGAAATCATCTCACAGAGTTACAGCATTCCCCTCAAGAAATCTTTCGCTAAGACAGTTCTTGTGGAATTGGCAAAGTGGTATTTGGAAGCCCTTAGGGGACTATGTTGAGAAATGAAATATCCTCAGATGAAATCTGGAAAGCAGCTTTCTGAGAAATGCTTAGTGTTCTGTTAATTCATCTCACAGTGTTACATCTGTATTTCGTGGATCTCTTTGCTAGCCTTATTTCTATGGAATATGAGAAGTGATATTTCGGATCCCTTGGACGACTAAAGGGCCAAAGGAACTATATTCCGATAACAAAGAGAAAGAAGCTTTCTGAGAAACTTCTTTGTGTTCTGTGAAATCATCTCACAGAGTTACAGCTTTCCCCTCAAGAAGCCTTTCGTTAAGAGAGTTCTTATGGAATTCAGAAAGTGATATTTGGAAACCCTTAGAGGGCTATGGTGAAAAAGGAAATATCCTCAGATAAAATCTGGAAAGAAGCTTTCTGAGAAACTGCTTAGTGTTCTGTTAATTCATCTCACATAGTTCCATCTGTATTTCGTGGATCTCTTTGCTAGCCTTATTTCTGTGGAATCTGAGAACAGATATTTCGGAACACTTTGAAGACTATAGGGCCAAAGGAAATATCCTCCGATAACAAAGAGAAAGAAGCTTTCTGAGAAACTTCTTTGTATTCTGTGAAATCATCTCACAGAGCTCCAGCATTCGCCTCAAGAAGCCTTTCGCTAAGACAGTTCTTGGGGAAATGGCAAAGTGGTATTTGGAAGCCCGTAGAGGGCTATGGTGAAAAAGGAAATATCCTCAGATGAAATCTGGAAAGAAGCTTTCTGAGAAACTGCTAAGTGTTCTATTAATTCATCTCACAGAGTTTCATCTGTATTTCGTGGATCTCTTTGCTAGCCTTATTTCTGTGGAATCTGAAAACAGATATTTCGGATCCCTTTGAAGACTATGGTGCAAAAGGAAATATCCTCCGATAACAAAGAGAAAGAAAGTTTCTGAGAAACTTATTTGTGTTCTGTGAAATCATCTCACAGAGTTAAAGCTTTCCCCTCAAGAAGTCTTTCGCTATGACAGTTCTTGTGGAAATGGCAAAGTGGTATTTGGAAGCCCGTAGAGGGCTGTGTTTATAAAGGGAATATCCACAGATGAAATCTGGATAGAAGTTTTCGGAGAAACTGCTTAGTGTTCTGTTAATTTATCTCACATATTTACATCTGTATTTCGTGGATCTCTTTGCTAGGGTTGTTTCTGTGGAATCTGAGAACATATATTTCGGATCCCTTTGAAGACTATAGGTCCAAAGGAACTATCCTCCAATAACAAAGAGAAAGAATCTTTCTGAGAAACTTCTTTGTATTCTGTGAAATCATCTCACAGAGTTACAGCTTTCCCCTCAAGAAGCCTTTCGCTAAGACAGTTCTTATGGAATTGGCAAAGTGATATTTGGAAACCCATAGAGGGCTATGGTGAAAAAGGAAATATCCTCAGATGAAATCTGGAAAGAAGCTTTCTGAGAATCTGCTTAGTGTTCTTTTAATTCATCTCACAGAGTTCCATCTGTATTTCGTGGATCTCTTTGCTAGCGTTATTTCTTTTGAATCTAAGAACAGATATTTCGGATCCCTTTGAAGACTATAGGGCCAAAGGAAATATCCTCCGATAACAAAGAGAAAGAAGCTTTCTGAGAAACTTCGTTGTGTTCTGTGAAATCATCTCACAGAGTTACAGCATTCCCCTCAAGAAGTCTTTCGCTAAGACAGTTCTTGTGGAATTGGCAAAGTGGTATTTGGAAGCCCATACAGGGCTATGGTGAAAAAGGAAATATCCTCAGATGAAATCTGGAAAGAAGCTTTCTGAGAAACTGCTTAGTGTTCTGTTAATTCATCTCACAGTGTTACATCTGTATTTCGTGGATCTCTTTGCTAGCCTTATTTCTGTGGAATCTGAGAACAGATATTTCGGATCCCTTTGAAGACTATGATGCAAAAGGAAATATCCTCCGATAACAAAGAGAAAGAAGCTTTCTGAGAAACTTCTTTGTGTTCTGTGAAATCATCTCACAGAGTTATAGCTTTCCCCTCAAGAAGCCTTTCGCTAAGACAGTTCTTATGGAATTGGGAAAGTGATATTTGGAAGCCCGTAGAGGGCTATGGTGATTAAGGAAATATCCTCAGATGAAATCTGGAAAGAAGATTTCTGAGAAACTGCTTAGTGTTCCGTTAATTCATCTCACAGTGTTGCATCTGTATTTCGTGAATCTCTTTGCTAGCCTTATTTCTGTGGAATCTGAGAACAGATATTTCGGAACCCTTTGAAGACTATACGGCTAAAGGAAATATCCTCCGATAACAAAGAGAAAGAAGCTTTCTGAGAAACTTCTTTGTATTCTGTGAAATCATCTCACAGAGCTCCAGCTTTCCCCTCAAGAAGCCTTTCGCTAAGACAGTTCTTATGGAATTGGCAAAGTGATATTTGGAATCCCATAGAGGGCTATGGTGAAAAAGGAAATATCCTCAGATGAAATCTGGAAAGAAGCTTTCTGAGAAACTGCTTAGTGTTCTGTTAATTCATCTCACAGAGTTCCATCTGTATTTCGTGGATCTCTTTGCTAGCCTTATTTCTGTGGAAACTGAGAAGAGATGTTTCAGATCCCTTTGAAGACTATGGCGCAAATGGAAATATCCTCCGATAACAAAGAGAAAGAAGCTTTCTGAGAAATTTCCTTGTGTTCTGTGAAATCATCACACAGAGTTACAGCATTTCCCTCAAGAAGTCTTTCGCTAAGACAGTTCTTGTGGAATTGGCAAAGTGGTATTTGGAAGCCCGTAGAGGGCTATGGTGAAAAAGGAAATATCCTCAGATGAAATCTGGAAAGAAGCTTTCTGAGAAACTACTTAGTGTTCTGTTAATTCATCTCACAGTGTTACATCTGTATTTCGTGGATCTCTTTGCTAGCCTTATTTCTGTGGAATATGAGAACAGATATTTCGGATCCCTTGGAAGACTATAGGGCCAAAGGAACTATCCTCCGATAACAAAGAGAAAGAATCTTTCTGAGAAACTTCTTTGTGTTCTGTGAAATCATGTCACAGAGTTACCGCTTTCCCCTCAAGAAGTCTTTCGCTAAGACAGTTCTTCTGGAATTGGCAAAGTGGTATTTGGAAGCCCATAGAGGGCTATGGTGAAAAAGGAAATATCCTCAGATGAAATCTGGAAAGAAGCTTTCTGAGAAACTCCTTAGTGTTCTGCTATTTCATCTCACAGTGTTCCATCTGTATTTCTTGGATCTCTTTGCTAGCCTTATTTCTGTGGAATCTGAGAACAGATATTTCGGAACCCTTTGAAGACTATAGGGCCAAAGGAAATATCCTCAGATAACAAAGAGAAAGAAGCTTTCTGAGAAACTTCTTTGTATTCTGTGAAATCATCTCACAGAGCTCCAGCTTTCTCCTCAAGAAGAGTTTCGCTAAGAAAGTGATTATGGAATTGGCAAAGTGATATTTGGAATCCCATAGAGGGCTATGGTGAAAAAGGAAATATCCTCAGATGAAATCTGGAAAGAAGATTTCTGAGAAACTGCTTAGTGTTCCGTTAATTCGTCTCACAGTGTTGCATCTGTATTTCGTGAATCTCTTTGCTAGCCTTATTTCTGTGGAATCTGAGAACAGATATTTCGGAACCCTTTAAAGACTATAGGGCTAAAGGAAATATCCTCCGATAACAAAGAGAAAGAAGCTTTCTGAGAAACTTCTTTGTATTCTGTGAAATCATCACACAGAGCTCCAGCTTTCCCCTCAAGAAGCCTTTCGCTAAGACCGTTCTTATGGAATTGGCAAAGTGATATTTGGAATCCCATAGAGGGCTATGGTGAAAAAGGAAATATCCTCAGAAGAAATCTGGAAAGAAGCTTTCTGAGTAACTGCTTAGTGTTCTGTTAATTCATCTCACAGAGTTCCATCTGTATTCCGTGGATCTCTTTGCTAGCCTTATTTCTGTGGAAACTGAGAAGAGATGTTTCGGATCCCTTTGAAGACTATGGTGCAAATGGAAATATCCTCCGATAACAAAGAGAAAGAAGCTTTCTGAGAAACATCTTTGTGTTCTGTGAAATCATCTCACAGATTTACAGCACTCCCCTCAAGAAGTCTTTCGCTAAGACAGTTCTTGTGGAATTGGCAAAGTGGTATTTGGAAGCCCTTAGGGGACTATGTTGAGAAATGAAATATCCTCAGATGAAATCTGGAAAGCAGCTTTCTGAGAAATGCTTAGTGTTCTGTTAATTCATCTCACAGTGTTACATCTGTATTTCGTGGATCTCTTTGCTAGCCTTATTTCTATGGAATATGAGAAGTGATATTTCGGATCCCTTGGACGACTAAAGGGCCAAAGGAACTATATTCCGATAACAAAGAGAAAGAAGCTTTCTGAGAAACTTCTTTGTGTTCTGTGAAATCATCTCACAGAGTTACAGCTTTCCCCTCAAGAAGCCTTTCGTTAAGAGAGTTCTTATGGAATTCAGAAAGTGATATTTGGAAACCCTTAGAGGGCTATGGTGAAAAAGGAAATATCCTCAGATAAAATCTGGAAAGAAGCTTTCTGAGAAACTGCTTAGTGTTCTGTTAATTCATCTCACATAGTTCCATCTGTATTTCGTGGATCTCTTTGCTAGCCTTATTTCTGTGGAATCTGAGAACAGATATTTCGGAACACTTTGAAGACTATAGGGCCAAAGGAAATATCCTCCGATAACAAAGAGAAAGAAGCTTTCTGAGAAACTTCTTTGTATTCTGTGAAATCATCTCACAGAGCTCCAGCATTCGCCTCAAGAAGCCTTTCGCTAAGACAGTTCTTGGGGAAATGGCAAAGTGGTATTTGGAAGCCCGTAGAGGGCTATGGTGAAAAAGGAAATATCCTCAGATGAAATCTGGAAAGAAGCTTTCTGAGAAACTGCTAAGTGTTCTATTAATTCATCTCACAGAGTTTCATCTGTATTTCGTGGATCTCTTTGCTAGCCTTATTTCTGTGGAATCTGAAAACAGATATTTCGGATCCCTTTGAAGACTATGGTGCAAAAGGAAATATCCTCCGATAACAAAGAGAAAGAAAGTTTCTGAGAAACTTATTTGTGTTCTGTGAAATCATCTCACAGAGTTAAAGCTTTCCCCTCAAGAAGTCTTTCGCTATGACAGTTCTTGTGGAAATGGCAAAGTGGTATTTGGAAGCCCGTAGAGGGCTGTGTTTATAAAGGGAATATCCACAGATGAAATCTGGATAGAAGTTTTCGGAGAAACTGCTTAGTGTTCTGTTAATTTATCTCACATATTTACATCTGTATTTCGTGGATCTCTTTGCTAGGGTTGTTTCTGTGGAATCTGAGAACATATATTTCGGATCCCTTTGAAGACTATAGGTCCAAAGGAACTATCCTCCAATAACAAAGAGAAAGAATCTTTCTGAGAAACTTCTTTGTATTCTGTGAAATCATCTCACAGAGTTACAGCTTTCCCCTCAAGAAGCCTTTCGCTAAGACAGTTCTTATGGAATTGGCAAAGTGATATTTGGAAACCCATAGAGGGCTATGGTGAAAAAGGAAATATCCTCAGATGAAATCTGGAAAGAAGCTTTCTGAGAATCTGCTTAGTGTTCTTTTAATTCATCTCACAGAGTTCCATCTGTATTTCGTGGATCTCTTTGCTAGCGTTATTTCTTTTGAATCTAAGAACAGATATTTCGGATCCCTTTGAAGACTATAGGGCCAAAGGAAATATCCTCCGATAACAAAGAGAAAGAAGCTTTCTGAGAAACTTCGTTGTGTTCTGTGAAATCATCTCACAGAGTTACAGCATTCCCCTCAAGAAGTCTTTCGCTAAGACAGTTCTTGTGGAATTGGCAAAGTGGTATTTGGAAGCCCATACAGGGCTATGGTGAAAAAGGAAATATCCTCAGATGAAATCTGGAAAGAAGCTTTCTGAGAAACTGCTTAGTGTTCTGTTAATTCATCTCACAGTGTTACATCTGTATTTCGTGGATCTCTTTGCTAGCCTTATTTCTGTGGAATCTGAGAACAGATATTTCGGATCCCTTTGAAGACTATGATGCAAAAGGAAATATCCTCCGATAACAAAGAGAAAGAAGCTTTCTGAGAAACTTCTTTGTGTTCTGTGAAATCATCTCACAGAGTTATAGCTTTCCCCTCAAGAAGCCTTTCGCTAAGACAGTTCTTATGGAATTGGGAAAGTGATATTTGGAAGCCCGTAGAGGGCTATGGTGATTAAGGAAATATCCTCAGATGAAATCTGGAAAGAAGATTTCTGAGAAACTGCTTAGTGTTCCGTTAATTCATCTCACAGTGTTGCATCTGTATTTCGTGAATCTCTTTGCTAGCCTTATTTCTGTGGAATCTGAGAACAGATATTTCGGAACCCTTTGAAGACTATACGGCTAAAGGAAATATCCTCCGATAACAAAGAGAAAGAAGCTTTCTGAGAAACTTCTTTGTATTCTGTGAAATCATCTCACAGAGCTCCAGCTTTCCCCTCAAGAAGCCTTTCGCTAAGACAGTTCTTATGGAATTGGCAAAGTGATATTTGGAATCCCATAGAGGGCTATGGTGAAAAAGGAAATATCCTCAGATGAAATCTGGAAAGAAGCTTTCTGAGAAACTGCTTAGTGTTCTGTTAATTCATCTCACAGAGTTCCATCTGTATTTCGTGGATCTCTTTGCTAGCCTTATTTCTGTGGAAACTGAGAAGAGATGTTTCAGATCCCTTTGAAGACTATGGCGCAAATGGAAATATCCTCCGATAACAAAGAGAAAGAAGCTTTCTGAGAAATTTCCTTGTGTTCTGTGAAATCATCACACAGAGTTACAGCATTTCCCTCAAGAAGTCTTTCGCTAAGACAGTTCTTGTGGAATTGGCAAAGTGGTATTTGGAAGCCCGTAGAGGGCTATGGTGAAAAAGGAAATATCCTCAGATGAAATCTGGAAAGAAGCTTTCTGAGAAACTACTTAGTGTTCTGTTAATTCATCTCACAGTGTTACATCTGTATTTCGTGGATCTCTTTGCTAGCCTTATTTCTGTGGAATATGAGAACAGATATTTCGGATCCCTTGGAAGACTATAGGGCCAAAGGAACTATCCTCCGATAACAAAGAGAAAGAATCTTTCTGAGAAACTTCTTTGTGTTCTGTGAAATCATGTCACAGAGTTACCGCTTTCCCCTCAAGAAGTCTTTCGCTAAGACAGTTCTTCTGGAATTGGCAAAGTGGTATTTGGAAGCCCATAGAGGGCTATGGTGAAAAAGGAAATATCCTCAGATGAAATCTGGAAAGAAGCTTTCTGAGAAACTCCTTAGTGTTCTGCTATTTCATCTCACAGTGTTCCATCTGTATTTCTTGGATCTCTTTGCTAGCCTTATTTCTGTGGAATCTGAGAACAGATATTTCGGAACCCTTTGAAGACTATAGGGCCAAAGGAAATATCCTCAGATAACAAAGAGAAAGAAGCTTTCTGAGAAACTTCTTTGTATTCTGTGAAATCATCTCACAGAGCTCCAGCTTTCTCCTCAAGAAGAGTTTCGCTAAGAAAGTGATTATGGAATTGGCAAAGTGATATTTGGAATCCCATAGAGGGCTATGGTGAAAAAGGAAATATCCTCAGATGAAATCTGGAAAGAAGATTTCTGAGAAACTGCTTAGTGTTCCGTTAATTCGTCTCACAGTGTTGCATCTGTATTTCGTGAATCTCTTTGCTAGCCTTATTTCTGTGGAATCTGAGAACAGATATTTCGGAACCCTTTAAAGACTATAGGGCTAAAGGAAATATCCTCCGATAACAAAGAGAAAGAAGCTTTCTGAGAAACTTCTTTGTATTCTGTGAAATCATCACACAGAGCTCCAGCTTTCCCCTCAAGAAGCCTTTCGCTAAGACCGTTCTTATGGAATTGGCAAAGTGATATTTGGAATCCCATAGAGGGCTATGGTGAAAAAGGAAATATCCTCAGAAGAAATCTGGAAAGAAGCTTTCTGAGTAACTGCTTAGTGTTCTGTTAATTCATCTCACAGAGTTCCATCTGTATTCCGTGGATCTCTTTGCTAGCCTTATTTCTGTGGAAACTGAGAAGAGATGTTTCGGATCCCTTTGAAGACTATGGTGCAAATGGAAATATCCTCCGATAACAAAGAGAAAGAAGCTTTCTGAGAAACATCTTTGTGTTCTGTGAAATCATCTCACAGATTTACAGCACTCCCCTCAAGAAGTCTTTCGCTAAGACAGTTCTTGTGGAATTGGCAAAGTGGTATTTGGAAGCCCATAGAGGGCTATGGTGAAAAAGGAAATATCCTCAGATGAAATCTGGAAAGAAGCTTTCTGAGAAACTACTTAGTGTTCTGTTAATTCATCTCACAGTGTTATATCTGTATTTCGTGGATCTCTTTGCTAGCCTTATTTCTGTGGAATATGAGAACAGGTATTTCGGATCCCTTGGAAGACTATAGGGCCAAAGGAACTATCCTCCGACAACAAAGAGAAGGAATCTTTCTGAGAAACTTCTTTGTGTTCTGTGAAATCATCTCACAGTGTTACCGCTTTCCCCTCAAGGAGTCTTTCGCTAAGACAGTTCTTCTGGAATTGGCAAAGTGGTATTTGGAAGCCCTTAGAGGGCTATGGTGAAAAAGGAAATATCCTCAGATGAAATCTGGAAAGAAGCTTTCTGAGAAACTCCTTAGTGTTCTGCTATTTCATCTCACAGTGTTCCATCTGTATTTCTTGGATCTCTTTGCTAGCCTTATTTCTGTGGAATCTGAGAACAGATATTTCCGAACCCTTTGAAGACTATAGGGCCAAAGGAAATATCCTCCGATAACAAAGAGAAATAAGCTTTCTGAGAAACTTCTTTGTATTCTGTGAAATCATCTCACAGAGCTCCAGCTTTCCCCTCAAGAAGCCTTTCGCTAAGAAAGTTCTTATGGAATTGGCAACGTGATATTTGGAATCCCATAGAGGGCTATGGTGAAAAAGGAAATATCCTCAGATGAAGTCTGGAAAGAAGCTATCTGAGAAACAGCTTAGTATTCTGTTAATTCATCTCACAGTGTTACATCTGTATTTCGTGAATCTCTTTGCTATCCTTATTTCTGTGGATTCTGAGAACAGATATTTCGTTTCCCTTTGAAGACTATGGTGCAAAAGGAAATATCCTCCGATAACAAAGAGAAAGAAGCTTTCTGAGAAACTTCTTTGTGTTCTGTGAAATCATCTCACAGAGTTATAGCTTTCCTCTCTAGAATCCTTTCGCTAAGACAGTTCTTATGGAATTTCGAAAGTGATATTTGGAAGCCCGTAGAGGGCTATGGTGATAAAGGAAGTATCCTCAGATGAAATCTGGAAAGAAGATTTCTGAGAAACTGCTTAGTGTTCCGTCAATTCATCTCACAGTGTTGCATCTGTATTTCGTGGATCTCTTTGCTAGCCTTATTTCTGTGGAATCTGAGAACAGATATTTCGGAACCCTGTGAAGAGTATAGGGCTAAAGGAAATATCCTCCGATAACAAAGAGAAAGAAGCTTTCTGAGAAACTTCTTTGTATTCTGTGAAATCATCTCACAGAGCTCCAGCTTTCTCCTCAAGAAGCCTTTCGCTAAGACAGTTCTTATGGAATTGGCAAAGTGATATTTGGAATCCCATAGAGGGCTATGGTGAAAAAGGAAATATTCTCAGATGAAATCTGGAAAGAAGCTTTCTGAGAAACTGCTTAGTGTTCTGTTAATTCATCTCACAGAGTTCCATCTGTATTTCGTGGATCTCTTTGCTAGCCTTATTTCTGTGGAAACTGAGAACAGATGTTTCGGATCCCTTTGAAGACTATGGTGCTAAAGGAAATATCCTGCGATAACAAAGAGAAAGAAGCTTTCTGAGAAACTTCTTTGTATTCTGTGAAATCATCTTACAGAGTTACAGGTTTCCCCTCAAGATGCCTTTCGCTAAGACAGTTCTTGTGGAAATGGCAAAGTGGTATTTGGAAGCCCTTAGAGGGCTATGGTGAAAAAGGAAATATCCTCAGATGAAGTCTGGAAAGAAGTTTTGTGAGAAACTTCTTAGTGTGCTGTTAATTCATCTCACAGAGTTACATCTTTGTTTGGGGATCTCTTTGCTAGCCTACTTTCTGTGTAGTCTGAGAACAGATATTTCGGATCCCTTTCAAGACTATAGGGCCAAAGGAAATATCCTCCGATAACAAAGAGAAAGAAGCTTTCTGAGAAACTTCTTTGTGTTCTGTGAAATCATCTCACAGAGTTACAGCTTTCCCCTCAAGAAGCCTTTCGCTAAGACAGTTCTTGTGGAATTGGCAAAGTGATATTTCGAAGTCCTTAGAGGTCTATTGTGAAATAGGAAATATCCTCAGATGAAATCTGGAAAGAAGGTTTCTGAGAAACTGCTTACTGTTGTGTTAATTCATCTCACAGAGTTACATGTGTATTTCGAGGATCTCTTTGCTAGCCTTCTTTCTGTGGAATGTGAGACCAGATATTTTGGATCCCTTTGAAGACTATAGGGCCAAAGGAAATATCCTCCGATAACAAAGAGAAAGAAGCTTTCTGAGAAACTTCTTTGTGTTCTGTGAAATCATCTCACAGAGTTACAGCTTTCCCCTCAAGAAGCCCTTCCCTAAGACAGTTCTTGTTGAATTGGCAAAGGGATATTTGGAAGCCCATAGAGGGCTATGTTGAAAAAGGAAATATCCTCAGATGAAATCTGGAAAGAAGCTTTCTGAGAAACTGCTTAGTGTTCTTTTAGTTCATCTCACAGAGTTCGATGTGTATTTCGAGATTCTCTATGCTAGCCTAATTTCTGTGGAATCTGAGAACAGATATTTCGGATCCCTCTGAAGACGATAGGGCCAAAGGAAATATCCTCCGATAACAAAGAGAAAGAAGCTTCCTGAGAAACTTCTTTGTATTCTGTGAAATCATCTCACAGAGCTCCAGCATTCCCCTCAAGAAGCCTTTCGCTAAGACAGTTCTTGTGGAATTGGCAAAGTGATATTTGGAAGCCCATAGAGGGCTATGGTGAGAAAGGAAATATCCTCAGATGAAATCTGGAAAGAAGCTTTCTGAGAAACTGCTTAGTGTTCTGTTAATTCATCTCACAAGGTTACAGGTGTATTTCGAGTATCTCTTTGCTAGCCTTATTTCTGTGGAATATGAGAACAGATATTTCGGATCCCCTTGAAGACTATAGGGCCAAAGGAAATATCCTCTGATAACAAAGAGAAAGAAGCTTTCTGAGAAACTTCTTTGTATTCTGTGAAATCATCTCACAGAGCTCCAGCATTCCACTCAAGAAGCCTTTCGCTAAGACAGTTCTTGTGGAATTGGCAAAGTGATATTTCGAAGTCCTTAGAGGTCTATTGTGAAATAGGAAATATCCTCAGATGAAATCTGGAAAGAAGGTTTCTGAGAAACTGCTTACTGTTGTGTTAATTCATCTCACAGAGTTACATGTGTATTTCGAGGATCTCTTTGCTAGCCTTCTTTCTGTGGAATGTGAGACCAGATATTTTGGATCCCTTTGAAGACTATAGGGCCAAAGGAAATATCCTCCGATAACAAAGAGAAAGAAGCTTTCTGAGAAACTTCTTTGTGTTCTGTGAAATCATCTCACAGAGTTACAGCTTTCCCCTCAAGAAGCCCTTCCCTAAGACAGTTCTTGTTGAATTGGCAAAGGGATATTTGGAAGCCCATAGAGGGCTATGTTGAAAAAGGAAATATCCTCAGATGAAATCTGGAAAGAAGCTTTCTGAGAAACTGCTTAGTGTTCTTTTAGTTCATCTCACAGAGTTCGATGTGTATTTCGAGATTCTCTATGCTAGCCTAATTTCTGTGGAATCTGAGAACAGATATTTCGGATCCCTCTGAAGACGATAGGGCCAAAGGAAATATCCTCCGATAACAAAGAGAAAGAAGCTTCCTGAGAAACTTCTTTGTATTCTGTGAAATCATCTCACAGAGCTCCAGCATTCCCCTCAAGAAGCCTTTCGCTAAGACAGTTCTTGTGGAATTGGCAAAGTGATATTTGAAAGCCCATAGAGGGCTATGGTGAGAAAGGAAATATCCTCAGATGAAATCTGGAAAGAAGCTTTCTGAGAAACTGCTTAGTGTTCTGTTAATTCATCTCACAAGGTTACAGGTGTATTTCGAGTATCTCTTTGCTAGCCTTATTTCTGTGGAATATGAGAACAGATATTTCGGATCCCCTTGAAGACTATAGGGCCAAAGGAAATATCCTCTGATAACAAAGAGAAAGAAGCTTTCTGAGAAACTTCTTTGTATTCTGTGAAATCATCTCACAGAGCTCCAGCATTCCACTCAAGAAGCCTTTCGCTAAGACAGTTCTTGTGGAATTGGCAAAGTGATATTTGGAAGCCCATAGAGGGCTATGGTGACAAAGGAAGTATCCTCAGATGAAATCTGGAAAGAAGCTTTCTGAGAAACTGCTTAGTGTTCTGTGAATTCTTCTCACAGATTTACATGTGTATTTCGAGGATCTCTTTGCTAGCCTTCTTTCTGTGGAATCTGAGAACAGATATTTCGGATCCCTTTGAAGACTATAGGGCCAAAGGAAATATCCTCCGATAACAAAGAGAAAGAAGCTTTCTGAGAAACTTTTTGTGTTCTGTGAAATCATCTCACAGAGTTACAGCTTTCCCCTCAAGAAACCTTTCGCTAAGACAGTTCTTGTGGAATTGGCAAAGTGATATTTGGAAGCCCATAGAGGGCTATGGTGAGAAAGGAAATATCCTCAGATGAAATCTGGAAAGAAGCTTTCTGAGAAAACTCTTAGTGTTCTGTGAATTCATCTCACAGAGTTACATGTGTATTTCGAGGATCTCTTTGCTAGCCTTCCTTCTGTGGAATTTGAGAACAGATATTTTGGATCCCTTTGAAGACTATAGGGCCAAAGGAAATATCCTCCGATAACAAAGAGAAAGAAGCTTTCTGAGAAACTTCTTTGTGTTCTGTGAAATCATCTCACAGAGTTACAGCTTTCCCCTCAAGAAGCCTTTCGCTAAGACAGTTCTTGTGGAATTGGCAAAGTGATATTTGGAAGCCCATAGAGGGCTGTGGTGAGAAAGGAAATATCCTCAGATGAAATCTGGAAAGATGCTTTCTGAGAAACTGCTTAGTGATGTGTGACTTCCACTCACAGAGTTACATGTGTATTTCGAGGGTCTCTTTCTAGCCTTATTTCTGTGGAATCTGAGAACAGATATTTCGGATCCCACTGAAGACTATAGGGCCAAAGGAAATATCCTCCGATAACAAAGAGAAAGAAGCTTTCTGAGAAACTTCTTTGTGTTCTGTGAAATCATCTCACAGAGTTACAGCTTTCCGCTAGAGAAGCCTTTCGCTAAGACACTTCTTGTGGAATTGGCAAAGTGATATTTGGAAGCCCATAGAGGGCTATTGTGAAAAAGGAAATATCCTCAGATGAAATCTGGAAAGAAGCTTTCTGAGAAACTGCTTAGTGTTCTGTAAATTCATCTCACAGAGTTACATGTGTATTTCGAGGATCTCTTTGCTAGCCTTCTTTCTGTGGAATCTGAGAACAGATATTTCGGATCCCTTTGAAGACTATAGGGCCAAAGGAAATATCCTCCGATAACAAAGAGAAAGAAGCTTTCTGAGAAACTTCTTTGTGTTCTGCGAAATCATCTCACAGAGTTACAGCTTTCCCCTCAAGAAGCCTTTCGCTACGACAGTTCTTGTGGAATTGGCAAAGTGATATTTGGAAGCCCATAGAGGGCTATGGTGAGAAAGGAAATATCCTCAGATAGAATCTGGAAAGAAGCTTTCTGAGAAACTGCTTAGTGATGTGCGATTTCCACTCACAGAGTTACATGTGTATTTCGAGGATCTCTTTGCTAGTCTTCTTTCTGTGGAATCTGAGAACAGATATTTCGGATCCCTTTGAAGACTATAGGCCCAAAGGAATTATCCTCCGATAACAAAGGGAAAGAAGCTTTCTGAGAAACTTCTTTGTGTTCTGTGAAATCATCTCACAGAGTTACAGCTTTCCCCTCAAGAAGCCTTTCACTGAGACAGTTCTTTTGGAATTGGCAAAGTGATATTTGGAAGCCCATAGAGGTCTATTGTGAAAAAGGAAATATCCTCAGATGAAATCTGGAAAGAAGCTTTCTGAGAAACTGCTAAGTGTTCTGTTAATTCATCTCACAGAGTTACATGTGTATTTCGAGGATCTCTTTGCTAGCCTTATTTCTGTGGAATCTGAGAACAGATATTTCGGATCCACTTGAAGACTATAGAGCCAAAGGAAATATCCTCCGATAACAAAGAGAAAGAAGCTTTCTGAGAAACTTCTTTGTGTTCTGTGAAATCATCTCACAGAGTTACAGCTTTCCCCTCAAGAAGCCTTTCGCTAAGACAGTTCTTGTGGAATTGGCAAAGTGATATTTTAGAGCCCATAGAGGGCTAAGGTGAGAAAGGAAATATCCTCAGATGAAATCTGGAAAGAAGATTTCTGAGAAACTGCTCAGTGTTCTGTTTATTCATCACAGAGAGTTACATTTGTATTTCGAGGATCTCTTTGCTAGCCTTATTTCTGTGGAATCTAAGATAGGATATTTCGGATCCCTTTAAAGACTATAGGGCCAAAGGAAATATCCTCCGATAACAAGAGAAAGAAGCTCTCTGAGAAACTTCTTTGTGTTCTGTGAAATCATCACACAGAGTTACAGCTTTCCCCTCAAGAAGCCTTTCGCTAAGACAGTTCTTGTGGAATTGGCAAAGTGATATTTGGAAGCCCATAGTGGGCTATGGTGAAAAAGGAAATAGCCTCAGATGAAATCTGGAAAGAAGCTTTCTGATAAACTGCTAAGTGTTCTGTTAATTCATCTCACAGAGTTACATGTGTATTTCGAGTATCTCTTTGCGAGCCTTCTTTCTGTGGAATGTGAGAACAGATATTTTGGATCCCTTTGAAGACTATAGGGCCAAAGGAAATATCCTCCGAAAACAAAGAGAAAGAAGCTTTCTGAGAAACTTCTTTGTGTTCTGTGAAATCATCTCACAGAGTTACAGCTTTCCGCTCAAGAAGCCTTTCCCTAAGACAGTTCTTGTGGAATTGGCAAAGTGATATTTGGAAGCCCATAGAGGGCTACGGTGACAAAGGAAATATCCTCAGATGAAATGTGGAAAGAACCTTTCTGAGAAACTGCTCTGTGATGTGTGCCTTCCACTCACAGAGTTACATCTGTATTTCGTGGATCTCTTTACTAGCCTTGTTTCTGTGGAATCTGAGAACATATATTTCGGATTTCTTAGAAGACTATAGGGCCAAAGGAAATATCCTCCGATAACAAAGAGACAGAAGCTTTCTAAAAAACTACTTTTTGTTCCGTGAAGTCATCTCACAAAGGTACAGCTTTCCCCCAAGAAGCCTTTGGCTAAGACAGTTCTTGTGGAATTGGCAAATTGATATTTAGAAGCCCATATAGGGCTATGGTGAAAAAGGAAATATCTTCAGATGAAATCTGGAAAGAATCTTTCTGAGAAACTACTTAGTGGTCTGTTAATTCATCTCACAGAGTTACATCTGAATTTCGTTGATCTCTTTGCTAGCCTTATTTCTGTGGACTATGAAAACAGATATTTCGGATCCCTTGGAAGACTATAGGGCCAAAGGAACTAACCTCCGATACAAAGAGAAAGAAGGTTTCTGAGAAACTTCTTTGTGTTCTGTGAAATCACGTCACAGAGTTACAGCTTTCCCCACAAGAAGCCTTTCGTTAAGACAGTTCTTGTGCAATTGGCAAAGTGATATTTGGAAGCCCATAGTCGGCTGGGGTGAAAAAGGAAATGTCCTCAGATGAAATCTGGAAAGAAGCTTTCTGAGAAACTGCTTAGTGTTCTCTTACTTCCTCTCAAAGAGTTCCATCTGCATTTCGTGGATCTCTTTGCTAGCCTTATTTCTGTGGAATCTGAGAACAGATATTTCGGATCCCTCTGAAGTCTATAGGGCCAAAGGAACTATCCTCCGATAACAAAGAGAAAGAAGCTTTCTGAGAAAATTCTTTGTATTCTGTGAAATCATCTCAGGGAGTTACAGGTTTCCCCACAAGAAGCCTTTCGCTAAGACAGTTCTTGTGGAATTGGCAAAGTGATATTTCGAAGCCCATAGAGGGCTATGGTGAAAAAGGAAATATCATCAGATGAAATCTGGAAAGAAGCTTTCTGAGAAACTGCTTAGTGTTCTGTTAATTCATCTCTCAGAGTTCCATCTGTATTTCGTGGATCCCTTTGCAAGCCTTATTTCCGTGGAATATGAGAACAGATATTTCGGATCCCTTTGAAGACTATGGTGCAAAAAGAACTATCCTCCGATAACAAAGAGAAAGAAGCTTTCTGTGAAACTTCTTTGTGTTCTGTGAAATCATCTCACAGAGTTACAGCTTTTCCCTCAAGAAGTCTTTCGCTAAGACAGTTCTTGTGGAATTGGCAAAGTGATATTTGGAAGCCCATAGAGGGCTATGGTGAAAAAGGAAATATCCTCAGATGAAATCTGGAAAGAAGCTCTCTGAGAAACTGCTTAGTGTTCTGCTAATTCATCTCACAGTTTTACATCGGTATTTCGTGGAACTCTTTGCTCGCCTTATTTCTGTGGAATCTGAGAACAGATATTTCGGAACCCTTTGAAGACTATGGGACCAAAGGAAATATCCTCCGATAACAAAGAGAAAGAAGCTTTCTGAGAAACTTCTTTGTGTTCTGTGAAATCATCTCACAAAGTTACAGCTTTCCCCTCAAGAAGTCTTTCACTAAGACAGTTCTTGTGGAATTGGCAAATTGATATTTGGAAGACCTTAGAGGGCTATGGTGAAAAAGTAAATATCATCAGATGAAATCTGGAAAGAAGCTTTCTAAGAAACAGCTTAGTGTTCTGCTAATTCATCTCACAGAGTTACATCTGTATTTCGTGGATCTCCTTGCTAGCCTTATTTCTGTGGAATCTGAGAACAGATATTTCGGATCCCTTTGAAGACTATAGGGCCAAAGGAAATATGCTCCGATAACAAAGAGAAAGAAGCTTTCTGAGAAACTTCTTTGTGTTCTGTGAAATCATCTCACACAGGTTCAGCATTCCCCTCGTGAAGCCTTCCACTAAGACAGTTCTTGTGGAATTGGTAAAGTGGTATTTGGAAGCCCGTATAGGGCTATGGTGAAAAAGGAAATATCCTCAGATGAAATCTGGAAAGAAGCTTTCTGAGAAACTGCTTAGTGTTCTGTTAATTCATCTCACAGAGTTCCATCTGTATTTCGTGGATCTCTTCGCTAGCCTTATTTCTGTGGAATCTGAGAACAGATCTTTCGGATACCTTTGAAGACTATGAGGGAAAAGGAAGTATCCTCCGATAACAAAGAAAAAGAATATTTCTGAGAAACTTCTTTGTGTTCTGTGAAATCATCTCACAGAGTTACAGCTTTCCCCTCAAGAAGCCTTTCGGTAAGACAGTTCTTGTGGAAATGGCAAAGTGGTATTTGGAAGCCCTTAGAGGGCTATGGTGAAAAAGGAAATATTCCTCAGATGAAATCTGGAAAGAAGCTTTCTGAGAAACTGCTTAGTGTTATGTTAATTCATCTCACAGAGTTTCATCTGTATTTCGTGGATCTCTTTGCTAGCCTTATTTCTGTGGAATATGAGAACAGATATTTCGGGTCCCTTGGAAGACCATAGGGCCAAAGGAACTATCCTCCGATAACAAAGAGAAAGAAGCTTTCTGAGAAACTTCTTTGTGTTCTGTGAAATCATCTCACAAAGTTACAGCTTTCCCTCAGGAAGCTTTTCGCTAAGACAGTTCTTGTGGAATTGGCAAAGTGGTATTTTGAAGCCCATAGAGGGCTACGGTGAAAAAGGAAATATCCTCAGATGAAATCTGGAATGAAGCTTTCTGAGAAACGGCTTAGTGTTCTTTTAATTCATCTCACAGAGTTACATCTGTATTTCATGGAACTCTTTGCTAGCCTAATTTCTGTGGAATCTGAGAACGGATATTTCCGAACCCTTTGAAGACTATAGGGCCAAAGGAAATATCCTCCGATAACAAAGAGAAAGAAGCTTTCTGAGAAACTTCCTTGTGTTCTGTGAAATCATCTCACAGAGTTACAGCTTTCCCCTCAAGAAGCCTTTCGCTAAGACAGTTCCTGTGGAGCTGGCAAAGTGGTATTTGTAAGCCTACAGAGGCCTATGGTGAAAAAGAAAATATCTTCAGATGAAATCTGGAAAGAAGCTTTCTGAGAAACTGCTTAGTGTTCTGTTAATTCACCTCACAGAGTTACATCTGTATTTCGAGGATCTCTTTGCTAGCCTTAATTCTGTGGAATCTCAGAACAGATATTTCGGATCCCTTTGAAGACTACAGGGCCAAAGGAAATATCCTCCGATAACAAACAGAAAGAATCTTTCTTAGAAACTTCTTTGTATTCTGTGAAATAATCTCACAGAGTTCCAGCTTTCTCCTCAAGAAGTCTTTCGCTAAGACAGTTCTTGTGGAATTGGCAAAGTGGTATTTGGAAGCCCATAGATTGCTATGGTGAAAAAGGAAAAATCCTCAGATGTAATCTGGAAAGAAGCTTTCTGAGAAACTGCTCTGTGATGTCTGACTTCCACTCACAGAGTTACATCTGTATTTCGTGAATCTCTTTGCTAGCTTTATTTCTGTGGAATCTGAGAACACATGTTTCGGATCCCTTTGAAGACTATAGAGCCAAAGGAAATATCCTCTAATAACAAAGAGAAAGAAGCTATCTGAGAAACTTCTCTTTGTTCTGTGAAATCATCTCACAGAGTTACAGCTTGACCCTCAAGAAGTCTTTCGCTAAGACAGTTTTTGTGGAATTGGCAAAGTGATATTTGGAAGCCCAACGAGGGCTACGGTGAAAAAGGAAATATCCTCAGATGAAATCTGGAAAGAAGCTTTCTAAGAAAGAGCTTAGTGTTTTGCTAATTCATCTCACAGTGTTACATCTGTATTTCGTGGATTTCTTTGCTAGCCTTATTTTTGTGGAATCTGAGAACAGATATTTCGGATACCTTTGAAGGCTATAGGTCCAAAGGAAATATCCTCCGATAACAAACAGAAAGAAGCTTTCTGAGAAACTTCTTTGTGTTCTGTGAAATCATCTCACAGAGTTACAGCATTTCCCTCGAGAAGCCTTTCACTAAGACAGTTCATGTGGAATTGGAAAAGTGGTATTTGGAAGCCCATATAGGGCTATGGTGAAAAAGGAAATATCCTCAGATGAAATCTGGAAAGAAGCTTTCTGAGAAACTGCTTAGTGTTCTGTTAATTCATCTCACAGAGTTCCATCTGTATTTCGTTGATCTCTTTGCTAGCCTTGCTTCTGTGGAATCTGAGAAAAGATATTTCGGATCCCTTGGAAACCATAGGGCCAAATAAAATATCCTCCGATAACAAAGAGAAAGAAGCTTTCTGAGAAACTTCTTTGTATTCTGTGAAAACATCTCACAGATTTCCAGATTTCCCCTCAAGAAGCCTTTAGCTAAGACAGTTCTTATGGTATTGTCTAAGTGATATTTGGAAACCCATAGAGGGCTATGGTGAAAAAGGAAATATCCTCAGATGAAATCTGGAAAGAAGCTTTCTGAGAAACTGCTTATTGTTCTGATAATTCATCTCACAGTGCTCCATCTGTGTTTCGTGGATCCCTTTTCTAGCCTTATTTCCGTGGAATACGAGAACAGATATTTCGGATCCCTTTGAAGACTATGGTGCAAAAGGAACTATCCTCCGATAACAAAGAGAAAGAAGGTTTCTGAGAAACTTCTTTGTGTTCTGTGAAATCATCTCACAGAGTTACAGCCTTCTCATCAAGAAGCCTTTCGCTAAGACAGTTCTTGTGGAATTGGGAAAGTGATATTTGGAAGCCCATAGACGGCTGTGGTGAAAAAGGAAATATCCTCAGATGAAATCTGGAAAGAAGCTTTCTGAGAAACTGCTTAGTGTTCTGTTACTTCATCACAAAGAGTTACATCTGTATTTCGTGGATCTCTTTGCTAGCCTTATTTCTGTGGAATCTGAGAACAGATATTTGGGATCCCTTTGAAGACTATAGGGCAAAAGGAACTATCCTCCGATAACCTAGACAAAGAAGGTTTCTGAGAAAATTCTTTGTGTTCTGTGAAATCATCTCACAAAGTTACAGCTTTCCCCTCAAGAAGCCTTTCGCTAAGACAGTTCTTGTGGAATTGGCAAAGTGATATTTGGAAGCCCATAGAGGGCTATGGTGAAAAAGGAAATATCCTCAGATTAAATCGGGAAAGAAGCTTTCTGAGAAACCGCTTGTTGTTCTGTTAATTCATCTCACAAGTTACATCTGTACTTCGTGGATCTCTTTGCTAGCCTTATTTCTGTGGAATCTGAGAACAGATATTTCGGATCCCTTTGAAGACTATTTGCAAAAGGAATTATCCTCCTATAACAAAGAGAAAGAAGCTTTCTGAGAAACTTCTTTGTGTTCTGTGAAATCATCTCACAGAGTTACAGGTTTCCCCTCAAGAAGGCTTTCACTAAGACAGTTCTTGGGGAATTGGCAAAGTGGTATTTGGAAGCCCTTAGAGGGCTGTGGTGAAAAAGGAAATATGCTCAGATGAAATCTGGAAAGAAGCTTTCTGAGAAACTGCTTAGTGTTCTGTTAATTTATCTCACAGAGTTACATCTGTATTTCGTGTGTCTCTTTCCTAGAATTGTTTCTGTGTAATCTGAGAACATATATTTCTGATCCCTTTGAAGACTATAGGGCCAAAGGAAATATCCTCCGATAACAAAGAGAAAGAAGCTTTCTGAGAAACTTCTTAGTGTTCTCTGAAATCATTGCACAGAGTTACAGCTTTCCCCTCAAGAAGCCTTTCGCTAAGACAGTTCTATGGAATTAGCAAAGTGATATTTGGAAGCCCATAGAGGGCTATGGTGAAAAAGAAAATGTCCTCAGATGAAATCTGGAAAGAAGCTTTCTGAGAAACTGCTTAGTGTTCTGTTAATTCATATCACAATGTTCCATCTGTATTTCTAGGATCTCTTTACTAGCCTTATTTCTGTGGAATCGGAGAACAGATATTTTGGATCCCTTTGAAGACTATGGTGCAAAAGGAAATATCCTCCGATAACAAAGAGAAAGAAGGATTCTGAGAAACTTCTTTGTGTTCTGTGAAATCATCTCACAGAGTTACAGCTTTCCCCTCAATAAGCCTTTCGCTAAGACAGTTGTTGTGGAATTGGCAAAGTGATATTTGGAAGCCCATAGACGCCTGGGTTGAAAAAGGAAATATCCTCAGATGAAATCTGGAAAGAAGCTTTCTGAGAAACTGATTAGTGTTCTGATACTTCATCTCAAAGAGTTACATCTATATTTCGTGGATATCTTTGCTAGCCCTATTTCTGTGAAATCTGAGAACAGATATTTCGGATCCCTTTGAACAATATAGGGCCAAAGAAACTACCCTCCGATAACAAAGAGAAAGAAGCTTTCTGAGAAACTTCTTTGTGTTCTGTGAAATCATGTCACAGAGTTACAGCTTTCCCCTCAAGAAGCCTTTCGCTAAGACAGTTCTTGTGGAATTGGCAAAGTGATATTTGGAAGCCCATAGAGGGCTATGGTGAAAAAGGAAATATCCTCAGATGAAATCTGGAAAGAAGCTTTCTGAGAAACTGCTTGTTGTTCTGTTAATTCATCTCACAGAGTTACATCTGTATTTCGTGGATCTCTTTGCTAGCCTTGTTTCTGTGTAATCTGAGAACATATATTTCGGATGTCTTTGTAGACTATAGGGACAAAGGAAATATCCTCCGATAACAAAGAGAAAGAAGCTTTCTGAGAAACTTTTTTGTGTTCTGTGAAATCATCTCACAGAGTTACAGCTTTCCTCTCAAGAAGCCTTTCGCTAAGACAATTCTTGTGGAATTGGCAAAGTGGTATTTGGAAGCCCATAGAGGGCTACGGTGGAAAAGGAAATATCCTCAGATGAAATCTGGAATGAAGCTTTCAGAGAAACTGCTTAGTTTTCTGTTAATTCATCTAACAGAGTTACATCTGTATTTCATGGAACTCTTTGCTAGCCTAATTTCTGTGGAATCTGAGAACGGATATTTCGGATCCCTTTGAAGACTATAGGGCCAAAGGAAATATCCTCCGATAACAAAGAGAAAGAAGCTTTCTGAGAAACTTCTTTGTGTTCTGTGAAATCATCTCACAGAGTTACAGCTTTCCGCTCAAGAAGCCTTTCGCTAAGACAGTTCTGGTGGAAGTGGCAAAGTGGTATTTGGAAGCCCATAGATAGCTACAGTGAAAAAGGAAATATCCTCAGATGAAATCTGGAAAGAAGCTTTCTGAAAAACTACTTAGTGTTCTGTTAATTCATCTCACAGAGTTACATCTGTATTTCGTGGATCTCTTTCCTAGCCTTATTTCTGTGGAATATGAGAACAGATATTTCGGATTCCTTGGAAGACTATAGGGCCAAAGAAACTATCCTCCGATAACAAAGAGAAAGAAGGATTCTGAGAAACTTCTTTGTGTTCTGTGAAATCATCTCACAGAGTTACAGCTTTCCCCTCAATAAGCCTTTCGCTAAGACAGTTGTTGTGGAATTGGCAAAGTGATATTTGGAAGCCCATAGACGCCGGGGGTGAAAAAGGAAATATCCTCAGATGAAATCTGGAAAGAAGCTTTCTGAGAAACTGATTAGTGTTCTGTTACTTCATCTCAAAGATTTACATCTGTATTTCGTGGATATCTTTGCTAGCCCTATTTCTGTGAAATATGAGAACAGATAATTCGGATCCCTTTGAAGACTATAGGGCCAAAGGAACTATCCTCCGATAACAAAGAGAAAGAAGCTTTCTGAGAAACTTCTTTGTGTTCTGTGAAATCATCTCACAGAGTTACAGCTTTCCCCTCAAGAAGCCTTTCGCTAAGAGAGTTGTTGTGGAATTGGCAAGGTGATATTTGGAAGCCCATAGAGGGCTATGCTGAAAAAGGAAATATCCTGAGATGAAATCTGGAAAGAAGCTTTCTGAGAAACTGCTTAGTGTTCTGTTAATTCACCTCAATGAGTTACATCTGTGTTTCGTGGATCTCTTTGCTAGCCTTGTTTCTGTGGAATCTGAGAACAGATATTTCGGATCCCTTTTAAGACTATAGGGCCAAAGGAAATAACCTCCGATAACAAAGAGAAGGAAACTTTTTGAAAAAGTTCTTTGTGTTCTGTGAAATCATCTCACAGATTTACAGCTTTCCCCTCAAGAAGCCTTTCGCTAAGACAGTTCTTGTGGAATTGGCAAAGTGATTTTTGGAAGCCCCTAGAGGGCTATGGTGAAAAAGGAAATATCCTCAGTTGAAATCTGGAAAGAAGCTTTCTGAGAAACTGCTTAGTGTTCTGTTAATTCATCTCACAGTGTTACATCGGTATATCCTTGAACTCTTTTCTAGCCTTATTTCTGTGGAATCTGAGAACACATGTTTCGGATCCCTTTGAAGACTATAGGGCCAAAGGAAATATCCTCCGATAACAAAGAGAAAGAAACTTTCTGAGCAACTTCTTTGTATTCTGAGAAATCATCACACAGAATTATAGCATTCTCCTCCAGAAGCCTTTCACTAAGACAGTTCTTTTGGAATTGGCTAAGTGGTATTTGGAAGCCCGTAGAGGGCTATGGTGAAAAAGGAAATATCATCAGATGAAATCTGGAAATATGCTTACTGAGAAACTGCTTAGTGTTCTCTTAATTCATACCACAGAGTTACATCTGTATTTCGTGGATCACTTTCCTACCCTTGTTTCTGTGGAATCTGAGAACAGATATTTCGGATCCCTTGGAAGACTATAGGGCCAAAGGAACTATCCTCCGAAAACAAAGAGAAAGAAGCTTTCTGAGAAACTTCTTTGCGTTCTGTGTAATCATCTCACAGACTTACAGCTTTCCCCTCGAGAAGCCTTTCACTAAGACAGTTCTGGTGGAAGTGGAAAAGTGGTATTTGGAAGACCATAAATTGCTATTTTGAAAAAGGAAATATCCTCAGATGAAACGTGGAAAGAAGCCTTCTGAGAAACTGCTCTGTGATGTGTGACTTCCACTCACAGAATTACATCTGTATTTCGTGGATCTCTTTGCTAGCCTTGTTTCTGTGTAATCTGAGAACATATATTTCGGATGTCTTTGTAGACTATAGGGACAAAGGAAATATCCTCCGATAACAAAGAGAAGGAGGCTTTCTGAGAAACTTTTTTGTATTCTGTGAAATCATCTCACAGAGTTACAGCTTTCCCCTCAAGAAGCCTTTTGCTAAGACAGTTCTTATGGAATTCGCAAAGTGATATTTGGAAGCCCAAAGCGGGCTATGGTGAAAAAGGAAATATCCTCAGATGAAATCTGGAAAGAAGCTTTCTGAGAAACTGCTTAGTGTTCTGTTAATTCATCTCACAGTGTTCCATCTGTATTTCGTGGATCTCTTTGCTAGCCTTATTTCTGTGGAATATGAGAACAGATATTTCGGATCCCTTGGAAGACTATAGGGCCAAAGGAAATATCCTCCGAAAACAAAGAGAAAGAAGCTTTCTCAGAAATTTCTTTGTGTTCTGTGAAATCATTTCACAGAGTTACAGCTTTCGCCTCAAGACGCCTTTCCCTAAGACAGTTCTTATGGAATTTGGAAAGTGATATTTGGAAGCCCGTAGAGGGCTGTGGTGAAAAAGGAAATATCCTCAGATGAAATCTGGAAAGAAGCTTTCTGAGAAACTGCTTAGTGTTCTGTTAATTCATCTCACAGTGTTCCATCTGTATTTCGTTGATCTCTTTGCTAGCCTTATTCCTGTGGAATCTGAGAACAGATATTTCGGAACTCTTTGAAGACAACAGGGCCAAGGGAAATATCCTCCGATAACAAAGAGAAAGAAGCTTTCTGAGAAACTTCTTTGTATTCGGTGATATCATCTCACAGAGCTCCATCTTTCCCCTCAAGAAGCCTTTCGCTAAGACAGTTCTTATGGAATTGGCAAAGTGATATTTGGAATCCCATAGAGGTCTATGGTGAAAAACGAAATATCCTCAGATGAAATCTGGAAAGAAGATTTCTGAGAAACTGCTTAGTGTTCTGTTAATTCATCTCACAGAGTTCCATCTGTATTTCGTGGATCTCTTTGCTAGCCTTATTTCTGTGGAATCTGAGAACAGATATTTCGGATCCCTTTGAAGACTATGGTGTAAAAGCAAATATCCTCCGATAACAAAGAGAAAGAAGCTTTCTGAGAAACTTCTTTGTGTTCTGTGAAATCATCTCACAGAGTTACAGCTTTCCCCTCAAGAAATCTTTCGCTAAGACAGTTCTTGTGGAATTGGCAAAGTGGTATTTGGAAGCCTATAGAGGGCTAGGGTGAAAAAGGAAATATCCTCAGATGAAATCTGGAAAGAAGCTTTCTGAGAAACTGTTTAGTGTTCTGTTAATTCATCTCACAGTGTTACATCTGTATTTCGTGGATCTCTTTGCTAGCCTTATTTCTGTGGAATATGAGAACAGATATTTCGGATCCCTTGGAAGACTCTAGGGCCAAAGGAACTATCCTCCGATAACAAAGAGAAAGAATCTTTCTGAGAAACTTCTTTGTGTTCTGTGAAATCATCTCACGGAGTTACAGCTTTCCCCTCAAGAAGCCTTTCGCTAAGATAGTTCTTATGGAATTCGGAAAGTGATATTTGGACGCCCGTAGAGGGCTATGGTGAAAAAGGAAATATCCTCAGATGAAATCTGGAAAGAAGCTTTCTGAGAAACTGCTTAGTGTTCTGTTAATTCATCTCACAGAGTTCCATCTGTATTTCGTGGATCTCTTTGCTAGCCTTATTTCTGTGGAATATGAGAACAGATATTTCGGATCCCTTTGAAGACTATGGTGCAAAAGGAAATATCCTCCGATAACAAAGAGAAAGAAGCTTTCTGAGAAACTTTTTTGTGTTCTGTGAAATCATCTCACAGAGTTACAGCTTTCCCCTCAAGAAGCCTTTCGCTAAGACAGTTCTTGTTAAAATGGCAAAGTGGTATTTGGAAGCCCGTAGAGGGCTATGGTGAAAAAGGAAATATCCTCAGATGAAATCTGGAAAGAAGTTTTCTGAGAAACTGCTTAGTGTTCTGTTAATTCATCTCACAGAGTTACATCTGTATTTCGTGGATCTCTTTGCTAGCCTTGTTTCTGTGAAATCTGAGAACATATATTTCGGATCCCTTTGAAGACTATAGGGCCAAAGGAAATATCCTCCGATAACAAAGAGAAAGAAGCTTTCTGAGAAACTTCTTTGTGTTCTGTGAAATCATCTCACAGAGTTACAGCATTCCCCACAAGAAGTCTTTCGCTAAGACAGTTCTTGTGGAATTGGCCATGTGATATTTGGAAGCCCGTAGAGGGCTATGGTGAAAACGGAAATATCCTCAGATGAAATCTGGAAAGAAGCTTTCAAAGAAACTGCTTAGTGTTCTGTTAATTCATCTCACAGTGTTCCATCCGTATTTCGTGATCTCTTTGCTAGCCTTATTTCTGTGGAATCTGAAAACAGATATTTCGGTTCCCTTGGAAGACTATAGGGCCAAAGGAACTATCCTCCGATAACAAAGAGAAAGAATCTTTCTGAGAAACTTCTTTGTGTTCTGTGAAATCATCTCACAGAGTTACCGCTTTCCCCTCAAGAAGTCTTTCACTAAGACAGTTCTTCTGGAATTGGCAAAGTGGTATTTGGAAGCCCATAGAGGGCTATTGTGAAAAAGGAAATATCCTCAGATGAAATCTGGAAAGAAGCTTTCTGAGAAACTGCATAGTGTTCTGTTAATTCATCTCACAGTGTTACATCTGTATTTCGTGGATCTCTTTGCTAGCCTTATTTCTGTGGAATCTGAGAACAGATATTTCGGAACCCCTTGAAGACTATAGGGCCAAAGGAAATATACTCCGATAACAAAGAGAAAGAAGCTTTCTGAGAAGCTTCTTTGTATTCTTTGAAATCATCTCACAGAGCTCCAGCTTTCCCCTCAAGAATCCTTTCGCTAAGACAGTTCTTATGGAATTGGCAAAGTGATATTTGGAAACCCATAGAGGGCTATGGTGAAAAAGGAAATATCCTCAGATGAAATCTGGAAAGAAGCTTTCTGAGAAACTGCTTAGTGTTCTGTTAATTCATCTCACAGAGTTCCATCTGTATTTCCTGGATCTCTTTGCTAGCGTTATTTCTTTGGAATCTGAGAACAGATATTTCGGATACCTTTGAAGACTATAGGGCCAAAGGAAATATCCTCCGATAACAAAGAGAAAGAAGCTTTCTGAGAAACTTCTTTGTGTTCTGTGAAATCATCTCACAGAGTTACAGCAATCCCCTCAAGAAGTCTTTCGCTAAGACAGTTCTTGTGGAATTGGCAAAGTGATATTTGGAAGCCAGTAGAGGGCTATGGTGAAAAAGGAAATATCTTCAGATGAAATCAGGAAAGAAGGTTTCAAAGAAACTCCTTAGTGTTCTGTTAAATCATCTCACAGTGTTCCATCTGTATTTCGTGATCTCTTTGCTAGCCTTATTTCTGTGGAATCTGAGAACAGATATTTCTGATCCCTTTGAAGACTATGGTGCAAAAGGAAATATCCTCCGATAACAAAGAGAAAGAAGCTTTCTGAGAAACTTCTTTGTGTTCTGTGAAATCATCTCACACAGTTACAGCTTTCCCCTCAAGAAGTCTTTCACTAAGACAGTTCTGGAATTGGAAAAGTGGTATTTGGAAGCCCATAGAGGGCTATGGTGAAAAAGGAAATATCCTCAGATGAAATCTGGAAAGAAGCTTTCTGAGAAACTGCTTAGTGTTCTGCTATTTCATCTCACAGTGTTCCATCTGTATTTCGTGGATCTCTTTGCTAGCCTTATTTCTGTGGAATCTGAGAACAGATATTTCGGAACCCTTTGAAGACTACAGGGCCAAAGGAAATATCCTCCGATAACAAAGAGAAAGAAGCTTTCTGAGAAACATCTTTGTGTTTTGTGAAATCATCTCACAGAGTTACACCTTTCCCCTCAAGAAGCCTTTCGCTAAGACAGTTCTTATGGAATTGGCAAAGTGGTATTTGGAAGCCCATAGAGGGCTATGGTGAAAAAGGAAATATCCTCAGATGAAATCTGGAAAGAAGCTTTCTGAGAAACTGCTTAGTGTTCTGTTAATTCATCTCACAATATTCCTTCTGTATTTCTTGGATCTCTTTGCTAGCTTTATTTCTGTGGAATCTGAGAACAGATATTTCGGATCCCTTTGAAGACTATAGGGCCAAAGGAAATATCCTCCGATAACAAAGGGAAAGAAGCTTTCTGAGAAACTTCTTTGTGTTGTGTGAAATCATCTCACAGAGTTACAGCATTCCCCTCAAGAAATCTTTCGCTAAGACTGTTCTTGTGGAATTGGAAAAGTGGTATTTGGAAGCCCTTAGAGGACTATGGTGAGAAATGAAATATCCTCAGATGAAATCTGGAAAGCAGCTTTCTGAGAAATGCTTAGTGTTCTGTTAATTCATCTCACAGTGTTACATCTGTATTTCGTGGATCTCTTTGCTAGCCTTATTTCTATGGAATATGAGAAGTGATATTTCGGATCCCTTGGACGACTAAAGGGCCAAAGGAACTATATTCCGATAACAAAGAGAAAGAAGCTTTCTGAGAAACTTCTTTGTGTTCTGTGAAATCATCTCACAGAGTTACAGCTTTCCCCTCAAGAAGCCTTTCGTTAAGAGAGTTCTTATGGAATTCAGAAAGTGATATTTGGAAACCCTTAGAGGGCTATGGTGAAAAAGGAAATATCCTCAGATAAAATCTGGAAAGAAGCTTTCTGAGAAACTGCTTAGTGTTCTGTTAATTCATCTCACATAGTTCCATCTGTATTTCGTGGATCTCTTTGCTAGCCTTATTTCTGTGGAATCTGAGAACAGATATTTCGGAACACTTTGAAGACTATAGGGCCAATGGAAATATCCTCCGATAACAAAGAGAAAGAAGCTTTCTGAGAAACTTCTTTGTATTCTGTGAAATCATCTCACAGAGCTCCAGCATTCGCCTCAAGAAGCCTTTCGCTAAGACAGTTCTTGGGGAAATGGCAAAGTGGTATTTGGAAGCCCGTAGAGGGCTATGGTGAAAAAGGAAATATCCTCAGATGAAATCTGGAAAGAAGCTTTCTGAGAAACTGCTAAGTGTTCTATTAATTCATCTCACAGAGTTTCATCTGTATTTCGTGGATCTCTTTGCTAGCCTTATTTCTGTGGAATCTGAAAACAGATATTTCGGATCCCTTTGAAGACTATGGTGCAAAAGGAAATATCCTCCGATAACAAAGAGAAAGAAAGTTTCTGAGAAACTTATTTGTGTTCTGTGAAATCATCTCACAGAGTTAAAGCTTTCCCCTCAAGAAGTCTTTCGCTATGACAGTTCTTGTGGAAATGGCAAAGTGGTATTTGGAAGCCCGTAGAGGGCTGTGTTTATAAAGGGAATATCCACAGATGAAATCTGGATAGAAGTTTTCGGAGAAACTGCTTAGTGTTCTGTTAATTTATCTCACATATTTACATCTGTATTTCGTGGATCTCTTTGCTAGGGTTGTTTCTGTGGAATCTGAGAACATATATTTCGGATCCCTTTGAAGACTATAGGTCCAAAGGAACTATCCTCCAATAACAAAGAGAAAGAATCTTTCTGAGAAACTTCTTTGTATTCTGTGAAATCATCTCACAGAGTTACAGCTTTCCCCTCAAGAAGCCTTTCGCTAAGACAGTTCTTATGGAATTGGCAAAGTGATATTTGGAAACCCATAGAGGGCTATGGTGAAAAAGGAAATATCCTCAGATGAAATCTGGAAAGAAGCTTTCTGAGAATCTGCTTAGTGTTCTTTTAATTCATCTCACAGAGTTCCATCTGTATTTCGTGGATCTCTTTGCTAGCGTTATTTCTTTTGAATCTAAGAACAGATATTTCGGATCCCTTTGAAGACTATAGGGCCAAAGGAAATATCCTCCGATAACAAAGAGAAAGAAGCTTTCTGAGAAACTTCGTTGTGTTCTGTGAAATCATCTCACAGAGTTACAGCATTCCCCTCAAGAAGTCTTTCGCTAAGACAGTTCTTGTGGAATTGGCAAAGTGGTATTTGGAAGCCCATACAGGGCTATGGTGAAAAAGGAAATATCCTCAGATGAAATCTGGAAAGAAGCTTTCTGAGAAACTGCTTAGTGTTCTGTTAATTCATCTCACAGTGTTACATCTGTATTTCGTGGATCTCTTTGCTAGCCTTATTTCTGTGGAATCTGAGAACAGATATTTCGGATCCCTTTGAAGACTATGATGCAAAAGGAAATATCCTCCGATAACAAAGAGAAAGAAGCTTTCTGAGAAACTTCTTTGTGTTCTGTGAAATCATCTCACAGAGTTATAGCTTTCCCCTCAAGAAGCCTTTCGCTAAGACAGTTCTTATGGAATTGGGAAAGTGATATTTGGAAGCCCGTAGAGGGCTATGGTGATTAAGGAAATATCCTCAGATGAAATCTGGAAAGAAGATTTCTGAGAAACTGCTTAGTGTTCCGTTAATTCATCTCACAGTGTTGCATCTGTATTTCGTGAATCTCTTTGCTAGCCTTATTTCTGTGGAATCTGAGAACAGATATTTCGGAACCCTTTGAAGACTATACGGCTAAAGGAAATATCCTCCGATAACAAAGAGAAAGAAGCTTTCTGAGAAACTTCTTTGTATTCTGTGAAATCATCTCACAGAGCTCCAGCTTTCCCCTCAAGAAGCCTTTCGCTAAGACAGTTCTTATGGAATTGGCAAAGTGATATTTGGAATCCCATAGAGGGCTATGGTGAAAAAGGAAATATCCTCAGATGAAATCTGGAAAGAAGCTTTCTGAGAAACTGCTTAGTGTTCTGTTAATTCATCTCACAGAGTTCCATCTGTATTTCGTGGATCTCTTTGCTAGCCTTATTTCTGTGGAAACTGAGAAGAGATGTTTCAGATCCCTTTGAAGACTATGGTGCAAATGGAAATATCCTCCGATAACAAAGAGAAAGAAGCTTTCTGAGAAATTTCCTTGTGTTCTGTGAAATCATCACACAGAGTTACAGCATTCCCCTCAAGAAGTCTTTCGCTAAGACAGTTCTTGTGGAATTGGCAAAGTGGTATTTGGAAGCCCGTAGAGGGCTATGGTGAAAAAGGAAATATCCTCAGATGAAATCTGGAAAGAAGCTTTCTGAGAAACTACTTAGTGTTCTGTTAATTCATCTCACAGTGTTACATCTGTATTTCGTGGATCTCTTTGCTAGCCTTATTTCTGTGGAATATGAGAACAGATATTTCGGATCCCTTGGAAGACTATAGGGCCAAAGGAACTATCCTCCGATAACAAAGAGAAAGAATCTTTCTGAGAAACTTCTTTGTGTTCTGTGAAATCATGTCACAGAGTTACCGCTTTCCCCTCAAGAAGTCTTTCGCTAAGACAGTTCTTCTGGAATTGGCAAAGTGGTATTTGGAAGCCCATAGAGGGCTATGGTGAAAAAGGAAATATCCTCAGATGAAATCTGAAAAGAAGCTTTCTGAGAAACTGCATAGTGTTCTGTTAATTCATCTCACAGTGTTACATCTGTATTTCGTGGATCTCTTTGCTAGCCTTATTTCTGTGGAATCTGAGAACAGATATTTCGGAACCCCTTGAAGACTATAGGGCCAAAGGAAATATACTCCGATAACAAAGAGAAAGAAGCTTTCTGAGAAGCTTCTTTGTATTCTTTGAAATCATCTCACAGAGCTCCAGCTTTCCCCTCAAGAATCCTTTCGCTAAGACAGTTCTTATGGAATTGGCAAAGTGATATTTGGAAACCCATAGAGGGCTATGGTGAAAAAGGAAATATCCTCAGATGAAATCTGGAAAGAAGCTTTCTGAGAAACTGCTTAGTGTTCTGTTAATTCATCTCACAGAGTTCCATCTGTATTTCCTGGATCTCTTTGCTAGCGTTATTTCTTTGGAATCTGAGAACAGATATTTCGGATACCATTGAAGACTATAGGGCCAAAGGAAATATCCTCCGATAACAAAGAGAAAGAAGCTTTCTGAGAAACTTCTTTGTGTTCTGTGAAATCATCTCACAGAGTTACAGCATTCCCCTCAAGAAGTCTTTCGCTAAGACAGTTCTTGTGGAATTGGCAAAGTGATATTTGGAAGCCAGTAGAGGGCTATGGTGAAAAAGGAAATATCTTCAGATGAAATCTGGAAAGAAGGTTTCAAAGAAACTCCTTAGTGTTCTGTTAAATCATCTCACAGTGTTCCATCTGTATTTCGTGATCTCTTTGCTAGCCTTATTTCTGTGGAATCTGAGAACAGATATTTCTGATCCCTTTGAAGACTATAGAGGGCTATGGTGAAAAAGGAAATATCCTCAGATGAAATCTGGAAAGAAGCTTTCTGAGAAACTGTTTAGTGTTCTGCTATTTCATCTCACAGTGTTCCATCTGTATTTCGTGGATCTCTTTGCTAGCCTTATTTCTGTGGAATCTGAGAACAGATATTTCGGAACCCTTTGAAGACTACAGGGCCAAAGGAAATATCCTCCGATAACAAAGAGAAAGAAGCTTTCTGAGAAACATCTTTGTGTTTTGTGAAATCATCTCACAGAGTTACACCTTTCCCCTCAAGAAGCCTTTCGCTAAGACAGTTCTTATGGAATTGGCAAAGTGGTATTTGGAAGCCCATAGAGGGCTATGGTGAAAAAGGAAATATCCTCAGATGAAATCTGGAAAGAAGCTTTCTGAGAAACTGCTTAGTGTTCTGTTAATTCATCTCACAATATTCCTTCTGTATTTCGTGGATCTCTTTGCTAGCTTTATTTCTGTGGAATCTGAGAACAGATATTTCGGATCCCTTTGAAGACTATAGGGCCAAAGGAAATATCCTCCGATAACAAAGGGAAAGAAGCTTTCTGAGAAACTTCTTTGTGTTGTGTGAAATCATCTCACAGAGTTACAGCATTCCCCTCAAGAAATCTTTCGCTAAGACAGTTCTTGTCGAATTGGCAAAGTGGTATTTGGAAGCCCTTAGAGGACTATGGTGAGAAATGAAATATCCTCAGATGAAATCTGGAAAGCAGCTTTCTGAGAAATGCTTAGTGTTCTGTTAATTCATCTCACAGTGTTACATCTGTATTTCGTGGATCTCTTTGCTAGCCTTATTTCTATGGAATATGAGAAGTGATATTTCGGATCCCTTGGACGACTAAAGGGCCAAAGGAACTATATTCCGATAACAAAGAGAAAGAAGCTTTCTGAGAAACTTCTTTGTGTTCTGTGAAATCATCTCACAGAGTTACAGCTTTCCCCTCAAGAAGCCTTTCGTTAAGAGAGTTCTTATGGAATTCAGAAAGTGATATTTGGAAACCCTTAGAGGGCTATGGTGAAAAAGGAAATATCCTCAGATAAAATCTGGAAAGAAGCTTTCTGAGAAACTGCTTAGTGTTCTGTTAATTCATCTCACATAGTTCCATCTGTATTTCGTGGATCTCTTTGCTAGCCTTATTTCTGTGGAATCTGAGAACAGATATTTCGGAACACTTTGAAGACTATAGGGCCAAAGGAAATATCCTCCGATAACAAAGAGAAAGAAGCTTTCTGAGAAACTTCTTTGTATTCTGTGAAATCATCTCACAGAGCTCCAGCATTCGCCTCAAGAAGCCTTTCGCTAAGACAGTTCTTGGGGAAATGGCAAAGTGGTATTTGGAAGCCCGTAGAGGGCTATGGTGAAAAAGGAAATATCCTCAGATGAAATCTGGAAAGAAGCTTTCTGAGAAACTGCTAAGTGTTCTATTAATTCATCTCACAGAGTTTCATCTGTATTTCGTGGATCTCTTTGCTAGCCTTATTTCTGTGGAATCTGAAAACAGATATTTCGGATCCCTTTGAAGACTATGGTGCAAAAGGAAATATCCTCCGATAACAAAGAGAAAGAAAGTTTCTGAGAAACTTATTTGTGTTCTGTGAAATCATCTCACAGAGTTAAAGCTTTCCCCTCAAGAAGTCTTTCGCTATGACAGTTCTTGTGGAAATGGCAAAGTGGTATTTGGAAGCCCGTAGAGGGCTGTGTTTATAAAGGGAATATCCACAGATGAAATCTGGATAGAAGTTTTCGGAGAAACTGCTTAGTGTTCTGTTAATTTATCTCACATATTTACATCTGTATTTCGTGGATCTCTTTGCTAGGGTTGTTTCTGTGGAATCTGAGAACATATATTTCGGATCCCTTTGAAGACTATAGGTCCAAAGGAACTATCCTCCAATAACAAAGAGAAAGAATCTTTCTGAGAAACTTCTTTGTATTCTGTGAAATCATCTCACAGAGTTACAGCTTTCCCCTCAAGAAGCCTTTCGCTAAGACAGTTCTTATGGAATTGGCAAAGTGATATTTGGAAACCCATAGAGGGCTATGGTGAAAAAGGAAATATCCTCAGATGAAATCTGGAAAGAAGCTTTCTGAGAATCTGCTTAGTGTTCTTTTAATTCATCTCACAGAGTTCCATCTGTATTTCGTGGATCTCTTTGCTAGCGTTATTTCTTTTGAATCTAAGAACAGATATTTCGGATCCCTTTGAAGACTATAGGGCCAAAGGAAATATCCTCCGATAACAAAGAGAAAGAAGCTTTCTGAGAAACTTCGTTGTGTTCTGTGAAATCATCTCACAGAGTTACAGCATTCCCCTCAAGAAGTCTTTCGCTAAGACAGTTCTTGTGGAATTGGCAAAGTGGTATTTGGAAGCCCATACAGGGCTATGGTGAAAAAGGAAATATCCTCAGATGAAATCTGGAAAGAAGCTTTCTGAGAAACTGCTTAGTGTTCTGTTAATTCATCTCACAGTGTTACATCTGTATTTCGTGGATCTCTTTGCTAGCCTTATTTCTGTGGAATCTGAGAACAGATATTTCGGATCCCTTTGAAGACTATGATGCAAAAGGAAATATCCTCCGATAACAAAGAGAAAGAAGCTTTCTGAGAAACTTCTTTGTGTTCTGTGAAATCATCTCACAGAGTTATAGCTTTCCCCTCAAGAAGCCTTTCGCTAAGACAGTTCTTATGGAATTGGGAAAGTGATATTTGGAAGCCCGTAGAGGGCTATGGTGATTAAGGAAATATCCTCAGATGAAATCTGGAAAGAAGATTTCTGAGAAACTGCTTAGTGTTCCGTTAATTCATCTCACAGTGTTGCATCTGTATTTCGTGAATCTCTTTGCTAGCCTTATTTCTGTGGAATCTGAGAACAGATATTTCGGAACCCTTTGAAGACTATACGGCTAAAGGAAATATCCTCCGATAACAAAGAGAAAGAAGCTTTCTGAGAAACTTCTTTGTATTCTGTGAAATCATCTCACAGAGCTCCAGCTTTCCCCTCAAGAAGCCTTTCGCTAAGACAGTTCTTATGGAATTGGCAAAGTGATATTTGGAATCCCATAGAGGGCTATGGTGAAAAAGGAAATATCCTCAGATGAAATCTGGAAAGAAGCTTTCTGAGAAACTGCTTAGTGTTCTGTTAATTCATCTCACAGAGTTCCATCTGTATTTCGTGGATCTCTTTGCTAGCCTTATTTCTGTGGAAACTGAGAAGAGATGTTTCAGATCCCTTTGAAGACTATGGTGCAAATGGAAATATCCTCCGATAACAAAGAGAAAGAAGCTTTCTGAGAAATTTCCTTGTGTTCTGTGAAATCATCACACAGAGTTACAGCATTCCCCTCAAGAAGTCTTTCGCTAAGACAGTTCTTGTGGAATTGGCAAAGTGGTATTTGGAAGCCCGTAGAGGGCTATGGTGAAAAAGGAAATATCCTCAGATGAAATCTGGAAAGAAGCTTTCTGAGAAACTACTTAGTGTTCTGTTAATTCATCTCACAGTGTTACATCTGTATTTCGTGGATCTCTTTGCTAGCCTTATTTCTGTGGAATATGAGAACAGATATTTCGGATCCCTTGGAAGACTATAGGGCCAAAGGAACTATCCTCCGATAACAAAGAGAAAGAATCTTTCTGAGAAACTTCTTTGTGTTCTGTGAAATCATGTCACAGAGTTACCGCTTTCCCCTCAAGAAGTCTTTCGCTAAGACAGTTCTTCTGGAATTGGCAAAGTGGTATTTGGAAGCCCATAGAGGGCTATGGTGAAAAAGGAAATATCCTCAGATGAAATCTGGAAAGAAGCTTTCTGAGAAACTCCTTAGTGTTCTGCTATTTCATCTCACAGTGTTCCATCTGTATTTCTTGGATCTCTTTGCTAGCCTTATTTCTGTGGAATCTGAGAACAGATATTTCGGAACCCTTTGAAGACTATAGGGCCAAAGGAAATATCCTCAGATAACAAAGAGAAAGAAGCTTTCTGAGAAACTTCTTTGTATTCTGTGAAATCATCTCACAGAGCTCCAGCTTTCTCCTCAAGAAGAGTTTCGCTAAGAAAGTGATTATGGAATTGGCAAAGTGATATTTGGAATCCCATAGAGGGCTATGGTGAAAAAGGAAATATCCTCAGATGAAATCTGGAAAGAAGATTTCTGAGAAACTGCTTAGTGTTCCGTTAATTCGTCTCACAGTGTTGCATCTGTATTTCGTGAATCTCTTTGCTAGCCTTATTTCTGTGGAATCTGAGAACAGATATTTCGGAACCCTTTAAAGACTATAGGGCTAAAGGAAATATCCTCCGATAACAAAGAGAAAGAAGCTTTCTGAGAAACTTCTTTGTATTCTGTGAAATCATCACACAGAGCTCCAGCTTTCCCCTCAAGAAGCCTTTCGCTAAGACCGTTCTTATGGAATTGGCAAAGTGATATTTGGAATCCCATAGAGGGCTATGGTGAAAAAGGAAATATCCTCAGAAGAAATCTGGAAAGAAGCTTTCTGAGTAACTGCTTAGTGTTCTGTTAATTCATCTCACAGAGTTCCATCTGTATTCCGCGGATCCCTTTGCTAGCCTTATTTCTGTGGAAACTGAGAAGAGATGTTTCGGATCCCTTTGAAGACTATGGTGCAAATGGAAATATCCTCCGATAACAAAGAGAAAGAAGCTTTCTGAGAAACTTCTTTGTGTTCTGTGAAATCATCTCACAGATTTACAGCACTCCCCTCAAGAAGTCTTTCGCTAAGACACTTCTTGTGGAATTGGCAAAGTGGTATTTGGAAGCCCATAGAGGGCTATGGTGAAAAAGGAAATATCCTCAGATGAAATCTGGAAAGAAGCTTTCTGAGAAACTACTTAGTGTTCTGTTAATTCATCTCACAGTGTTATATCTGTATTTCGTGGATCTCTTTGCTAGCCTTATTTCTGTGGAATATGAGAACAGGTATTTCGGATCCCTTGGAAGACTATAGGGCCAAAGGAACTATCCTCCGACAACAAAGAGAAAGAATCTTTCTGAGAAACTTCTTTGTGTTCTGTGAAATCATCTCACAGAGTTACCGCTTTCCCCTCAAGGAGTCTTTCGCTAAGACAGTTCTTATGGAATTGGCAAAGTGATATTTGGAATCCCATAGAGGGCTATGGTGAAAAAGGAAATATTCTCAGATGAAATCTGGAAAGAAGCTTTCTGAGAAACTGCTTAGTGTTCTGTTAATTCATCTCACAGAGTTCCATCTGTATTTCGTGGATCTCTTTGCTAGCCTTATTTCTGTGGAAACTGAGAACAGATGTTTCGGATCCCTTTGAAGACTATGGTGCTAAAGGAAATATCCTCCGATAACAAAGAGAAAGAAGCTTTCTGAGAAACTTCTTTGTATTCTGTGAAATCATCTTACAGAGTTACAGGTTTCCCCTCAAGATGCCTTTCGCTAAGACAGTTCTTGTGGAAATGGCAAAGTGGTATTTGGAAGCCCTTAGAGGGCTATGGTGAAAAAGGAAATATCCTCAGATGAAGTCTGGAAAGAAGTTTTGTGAGAAACTTCTTAGTGTGCTGTTAATTCATCTCACAGAGTTACATCTTTGTTTGGGGATCTCTTTGCTAGCCTACTTTCTGTGTAGTCTGAGAACAGATATTTCGGATCCCTTTGAAGACTATAGGGCCAAAGGAAATATCCTCCGATAACAAAGAGAAAGATGCTTTCTGAGAAACTTCTTTGTGTTCTGTGAAATCATCTCACAGAGTTACAGCTTTCCCCTCAAGAAGCCTTTCGCTAAGACAGTTCTTGTGGAATTGGCAAAGTGATATTTCGAAGTCCTTAGAGGTCTATTGTGAAATAGGAAATATCCTCAGATGAAATCTGGAAAGAAGGTTTCTGAGAAACTGCTTACTGTTGTGTTAATTCATCTCACAGAGTTACATGTGTATTTCGAGGATCTCTTTGCTAGCCTTCTTTCTGTGGAATGTGAGACCAGATATTTTGGATCCCTTTGAAGACTATAGGGCCAAAGGAAATATCCTCCGATAACAAAGAGAAAGAAGCTTTCTGAGAAACTTCTTTGTGTTCTGTGACATCATCTCACAGAGTTACAGCTTTCCCCTCAAGAAGCCCTTCCCTAAGACAGTTCTTGTTGAATTGGCAAAGGGATATTTGGAAGCCCATAGAGGGCTATGTTGAAAAAGGAAATATCCTCAGATGAAATCTGGAAAGAAGCTTTCTGAGAAACTGCTTAGTGTTCTTTTAGTTCATCTCACAGAGTTCGATGTGTATTTCGAGATTCTCTATGCTAGCCTAATTTCTGTGGAATCTGAGAACAGATATTTCGGATCCCTCTGAAGACGATAGGGCCAAAGGAAATATCCTCCGATAACAAAGAGAAAGAAGCTTCCTGAGAAACTTCTTTGTATTCTGTGAAATCATCTCACAGAGCTCCAGCATTCCCCTCAAGAAGCCTTTCGCTAAGACAGTTCTTGTGGAATTGGCAAAGTGATATTTGGAAGCCCATAGAGGGCTATGGTGAGAAAGGAAATATCCTCAGATGAAATCTGGAAAGAAGCTTTCTGAGAAACTGCTTAGTGTTCTGTTAATTCATCTCACAAGGTTACAGGTGTATTTCGAGTATCTCTTTGCTAGCCTTATTTCTGTGGAATATGAGAACAGATATTTCGGATCCCCTTGAAGACTATAGGGCCAAAGGAAATATCCTCTGATAACAAAGAGAAAGAAGCTTTCTGAGAAACTTCTTTGTATTCTGTGAAATCATCTCACAGAGCTCCAGCATTCCACTCAAGAAGCCTTTCGCTAAGACAGTTCTTGTGGAATTGGCAAAGTGATATTTCGAAGTCCTTAGAGGTCTATTGTGAAATAGGAAATATCCTCAGATGAAATCTGGAAAGAAGGTTTCTGAGAAACTGCTTACTGTTGTGTTAATTCATCTCACAGAGTTACATGTGTATTTCGAGGATCTCTTTGCTAGCCTTCTTTCTGTGGAATGTGAGACCAGATATTTTGGATCCCTTTGAAGACTATAGGGCCAAAGGAAATATCCTCCGATAACAAAGAGAAAGAAGCTTTCTGAGAAACTTCTTTGTGTTCTGTGAAATCATCTCACAGAGTTATAGCTTTCCTCTCTAGAATCCTTTCGCTAAGACAGTTCTTATGGAATTTCGAAAGTGATATTTGGAAGCCCGTAGAGGGCTATGGTGATAAAGGAAGTATCCTCAGATGAAATCTGGAAAGAAGATTTCTGAGAAACTGCTTAGTGTTCCGTCAATTCATCTCACAGTGTTGCATCTGTATTTCGTGGATCTCTTTGCTAGCCTTATTTCTGTGGAATCTGAGAACAGATATTTCGGAACCCTGTGAAGAGTATAGGGCTAAAGGAAATATCCTCCGATAACAAAGAGAAAGAAGCTTTCTGAGAAACTTCTTTGTATTCTGTGAAATCATCTCACAGAGCTCCAGCTTTCTCCTCAAGAAGCCTTTCGCTAAGACAGTTCTTATGGAATTGGCAAAGTGATATTTGGAATCCCATAGAGGGCTATGGTGAAAAAGGAAATATTCTCAGATGAAATCTGGAAAGAAGCTTTCTGAGAAACTGCTTAGTGTTCTGTTAATTCATCTCACAGAGTTCCATCTGTATTTCGTGGATCTCTTTGCTAGCCTTATTTCTGTGGAAACTGAGAACAGATGTTTCGGATCCCTTTGAAGACTATGGTGCTAAAGGAAATATCCTCCGATAACAAAGAGAAAGAAGCTTTCTGAGAAACTTCTTTGTATTCTGTGAAATCATCTTACAGAGTTACAGGTTTCCCCTCAAGATGCCTTTCGCTAAGACAGTTCTTGTGGAAATGGCAAAGTGGTATTTGGAAGCCCTTAGAGGGCTATGGTGAAAAAGGAAATATCCTCAGATGAAGTCTGGAAAGAAGTTTTGTGAGAAACTTCTTAGTGTGCTGTTAATTCATCTCACAGAGTTACATCTTTGTTTGGGGATCTCTTTGCTAGCCTACTTTCTGTGTAGTCTGAGAACAGATATTTCGGATCCCTTTGAAGACTATAGGGCCAAAGGAAATATCCTCCGATAACAAAGAGAAAGATGCTTTCTGAGAAACTTCTTTGTGTTCTGTGAAATCATCTCACAGAGTTACAGCTTTCCCCTCAAGAAGCCTTTCGCTAAGACAGTTCTTGTGGAATTGGCAAAGTGATATTTCGAAGTCCTTAGAGGTCTATTGTGAAATAGGAAATATCCTCAGATGAAATCTGGAAAGAAGGTTTCTGAGAAACTGCTTACTGTTGTGTTAATTCATCTCACAGAGTTACATGTGTATTTCGAGGATCTCTTTGCTAGCCTTCTTTCTGTGGAATGTGAGACCAGATATTTTGGATCCCTTTGAAGACTATAGGGCCAAAGGAAATATCCTCCGATAACAAAGAGAAAGAAGCTTTCTGAGAAACTTCTTTGTGTTCTGTGACATCATCTCACAGAGTTACAGCTTTCCCCTCAAGAAGCCCTTCCCTAAGACAGTTCTTGTTGAATTGGCAAAGGGATATTTGGAAGCCCATAGAGGGCTATGTTGAAAAAGGAAATATCCTCAGATGAAATCTGGAAAGAAGCTTTCTGAGAAACTGCTTAGTGTTCTTTTAGTTCATCTCACAGAGTTCGATGTGTATTTCGAGATTCTCTATGCTAGCCTAATTTCTGTGGAATCTGAGAACAGATATTTCGGATCCCTCTGAAGACGATACGGCCAAAGGAAATATCCTCCGATAACAAAGAGAAAGAAGCTTCCTGAGAAACTTCTTTGTATTCTGTGAAATCATCTCACAGAGCTCCAGCATTCCCCTCAAGAAGCCTTTCGCTAAGACAGTTCTTGTGGAATTGGCAAAGTGATATTTGGAAGCCCATAGAGGGCTATGGTGAGAAAGGAAATATCCTCAGATGAAATCTGGAAAGAAGCTTTCTGAGAAACTGCTTAGTGTTCTGTTAATTCATCTCACAAGGTTACAGGTGTATTTCGAGTATCTCTTTGCTAGCCTTATTTCTGTGGAATATGAGAACAGATATTTCGGATCCCCTTGAAGACTATAGGGCCAAAGGAAATATCCTCTGATAACAAAGAGAAAGAAGCTTTCTGAGAAACTTCTTTGTATTCTGTGAAATCATCTCACAGAGCTCCAGCATTCCACTCAAGAAGCCTTTCGCTAAGACAGTTCTTGTGGAATTGGCAAAGTGATATTTCGAAGTCCTTAGAGGTCTATTGTGAAATAGGAAATATCCTCAGATGAAATCTGGAAAGAAGGTTTCTGAGAAACTGCTTACTGTTGTGTTAATTCATCTCACAGAGTTACATGTGTATTTCGAGGATCTCTTTGCTAGCCTTCTTTCTGTGGAATGTGAGACCAGATATTTTGGATCCCTTTGAAGACTATAGGGCCAAAGGAAATATCCTCCGATAACAAAGAGAAAGAAGCTTTCTGAGAAACTTCTTTGTGTTCTCTGAAATCATCTCACAGAGTTACAGCTTTCCCCTCAAGAAGCCCTTCCCTAAGACAGTTCTTGTTGAATTGGCAAAGGGATATTTGGAAGCCCATAGAGGGCTATGTTGAAAAAGGAAATATCCTCAGATGAAATCTGGAAAGAAGCTTTCTGAGAAACTCCTTAGTGTTCTTTTAGTTCATCTCACAGAGTTCGATGTGTATTTCGAGATTCTCTATGCTAGCCTAATTTCTGTGGAATCTGAGAACAGATATTTCGGATCCCTCTGAAGACGATAGGGCCAAAGGAAATATCCTCCGATAACAAAGAGAAAGAAGCTTCCTGAGAAACTTCTTTGTATTCTGTGAAATCATCTCACAGAGCTCCAGCATTCCCCTCAAGAAGCCTTTCGCTAAGACAGTTCTTGTGGAATTGGCAAAGTGATATTTGGAAGCCCATAGAGGGCTATGGTGAGAAAGGAAATATCCTCAGATGAAATCTGGAAAGAAGCTTTCTGAGAAACTGCTTAGTGTTCTGTTAATTCATCTCACAAGGTTACAGGTGTATTTCGAGTATCTCTTTGCTAGCCTTATTTCTGTGGAATAAGAGAACAGATATTTCGGATCCCCTTTAAGACTATAGGGCCAAAGGAAATATCCTCTGATAACAAAGAGAAAGAAGCTTTCTGAGAAACTTCTTTGTATTCTGTGAAATCATCTCACAGAGCTCCAGCATTCCACTCAAGAAGCCTTTCGCTAAGACAGTTCTTGTGGAATTGGCAAAGGGATATTTGGAAGCCCATAGAGGGCTATGGTGACAAAGGAAGTATCCTCAGATGAAATCTGGAAAGAAGCTTTCTGAGAAACTGCTTAGTGTTCTGTGAATTCTTCTCACAGATTTACATGTGTATTTCGAGGATCTCTTTGCTAGCCTTCTTTCTGTGGAATCTGAGAACAGATATTTCGGATCCCTTTGAAGACTATAGGGCCAAAGGAAATATCCTCCGATAACAAAGAGAAAGAAGCTTTCTGAGAAACTTTTTGTGTTCTGTGAAATCATCTCACAGAGTTACAGCTTTCCCCTCAAGAAACCTTTCGCTAAGACAGTTCTTGTGGAATTGGCAAAGTGATATTTGGAAGCCCATAGAGGGCTATGGTGAGAAAGGAAATATCCTCAGATGAAATCTGGAAAGAAGCTTTCTGAGAAACCTCTTAGTGTTCTGTGAATTCATCTCACAGAGTTACATGTGTATTTCGAGGATCTCTTTGCTAGCCTTCTTTCTGTGGAATTTGAGAACAGATATTTTGGATCCCTTTGAAGACTATAGGGCCAAAGGAAATATCCTCCGATAACAAAGAGAAAGAAGCTTTCTGAGAAACTTCTTTGTGTTCTGTGAAATCATCTCACAGAGTTACAGCTTTCCCCTCAAGAAGCCTTTCGCTAAGACAGTTCTTGTGGAATTGGCAAAGTGATATTTGGAAGCCCATAGAGGGCTGTGGTGAGAAAGGAAATATCCTCAGATGAAATCTGGAAAGATGCTTTCTGAGAAACTGCTTAGTGATGTGTGACTTCCACTCACAGAGTTACATGTGTATTTCGAGGGTCTCTTTCTAGCCTTATTTCTGTGGAATCTGAGAACAGATATTTCGGATCCCACTGAAGACTATAGGGCCAAAGGAAATATCCTCCGATAACAAAGAGAAAGAAGCTTTCTGAGAAACTTCTTTGTGTTCTGTGAAATCATCTCACAGAGTTACAGCTTTCCGCTAGAGAAGCCTTTCGCTAAGACACTTCTTGTGGAATTGGCAAAGTGATATTTGGAAGCCCATAGAGGGCTATTGTGAAAAAGGAAATATCCTTAGATGAAATCTGGAAAGAAGCTTTCTGAGAAACTGCTTAGTGTTCTGTAAATTCATCTCACAGAGTTACATGTGTATTTCGAGGATCTCTTTGCTAGCCTTCTTTCTGTGGAATCTGAGAACAGATATTTCGGATCCCTTTGAAGACTATAGGGCCAAAGGAAATATCCTCCAATAACAAAGAGAAAGAAGCTTTCTGAGAAACTTCTTTGTGTTCTGCGAAATCATCTCACAGAGTTACAGCTTTCCCCTCAAGAAGCCTTTCGCTACGACAGTTCTTGTGGAATTGGCAAAGTGATATTTGGAAGCCCATAGAGGGCTATGGTGAGAAAGGAAATATCCTCAGATAGAATCTGGAAAGAAGCTTTCTGAGAAACTGCTTAGTGATGTGCGATTTCCACTCACAGAGTTACATGTGTATTTCGAGGATCTCTTTGCTAGTCTTCTTTCTGTGGAATCTGAGAACAGATATTTCGGATCCCTTTGAAGACTATAGGCCGAAAGGAATTATCCTCCGATAACAAAGGGAAAGAAGCTTTCTGAGAAACTTCTTTGTGTTCTGTGAAATCATCTCACAGAGTTACAGCTTTCCCCTCAAGAAGCCTTTCACTGAGACAGTTCTTTTGGAATTGGCAAAGTTATATTTGGAAGCCCATAGAGGTCTATTGTGAAAAAGGAAATATCCTCAGATGAAATCTGGAAAGAAGCTTTCTGAGAAACTGCTTAGTGTTCTGTTAATTCATCTCACAGAGTTACATGTGTATTTCGAGGATCTATTTGCTAGCCTTCTTTCTGTGGAATCTGAGAACAGATATTTCGGATCCCTTTGAAGACTATAGGGCCAAAGGAAATATCCTCCGATAAAAAAGAGAAAGAAGCTTTCTGAGAAACTTCTTTGTGTTCTGTGAAATCATCTCACAGAGTTACAGCTTTCCCCTCAAGAAGCCTTTCGCTAAGACAGTTCTTGTGGAATTGGCAAAGTGATATTTGGAATCCCATAGAGGGCTATGGTGAGAAAGGAAATATCCTCAGATGAAATCTGGAAAGAAGCTTTCTGAGAAACTGCTAAGTGTTCTGTTAATTCATCTCACAGAGTTACATGTGTATTTCGAGGATCTCTTTGCTAGCCTTATTTCTGTGGAATCTGAGAACAGATATTTCGGATCCACTTGAAGACTATAGAGCCAAAGGAAATATCCTCCGATAACAAAGAGAAAGAAGCTTTCTGAGAAACTTCTTTGTGTTCTGTGAAATCATCTCACAGAGTTACAGCTTTCCCCTCAAGAAGCCTTTCGCTAAGACAGTTCTTGTGGAATTGGCAAAGTGATATTTTAGAGCCCATAGAGGGCTAAGGTGAGAAAGGAAATATCCTCAGATGAAATCTGGAAAGAAGATTTCTGAGAAACTGCTCAGTGTTCTGTTTATTCATCACAGAGAGTTACATTTGTATTTCGAGGATCTCTTTGCTAGCCTTATTTCTGTGGAATCTAAGATAGGATATTTCGGATCCCTTGAAAGACTATAGGGCCAAAGGAAATATCCTCCGATAACAAGAGAAAGAAGCTCTCTGAGAAACTTCTTTGTGTTCTGTGAAATCATCACACAGAGTTACAGCTTTCCCCTCAAGAAGCCTTTCGCTAAGACAGTTCTTGTGGAATTGGCAAAGTGATATTTGGAAGCCCATAGTGGGCTATGGTGAAAAAGGAAATAGCCTCAGATGAAATCTGGAAAGAAGCTTTCTGATAAACTGCTAAGTGTTCTGTTAATTCATCTCACAGAGTTACATGTGTATTTCGAGTATCTCTTTGCGAGCCTTCTTTCTGTGGAATGTGAGAACAGATATTTTGGATCCCTTTGAAGACTATAGGGCCAAAGGAAATATCCTCCGATAACAAAGAGAAAGAAGCTTTCTGAGAAACTTCTTTGTGTTCTGTGAAATCATCTCACAGAGTTACAGCTTTCCGCTCAAGAAGCCTTTCCCTAAGACAGTTCTTGTGGAATTGGCAAAGTGATATTTGGAAGCCCATAGAGGGCTACGGTGACAAAGGAAATATCCTCAGATAGAATCTGGAAAGAAGCATTCTGAGAAACTGCTTAGTGTTCTGTTAATTCATCTCACAGAGTTACATTTGTATTTCGAGGATCTCATTGCTAGCCTTCTTTCTGTGGAATCTGAGAACAGATATTTCGGATCCCTTTGAAGACTATAGGCCCAAAGGAAATATCCCCCGAAAACAAAGGGAAAGAGGCTTTCTGAGAAACTTCTTTGTGTTCTGTGAAATCATCTCACAGAGTTACAGCTTTCCCCTCAAGAAGCCTTTCATTAGGACAGTTCTTGTGGAATTGGCAAAGTGATATTTGGAAGCCCATAGAGGTCTATTGTGAAAAAGGAAATATCCTCAGATGAAATCTGGAAAGAAGCTTTCTGAGAAACTGATTAGTGACGCGTGACTTCCACTCACAGAGTTAAATGTGTATTTCGAGGATCTCTTTGCTAGCCTTCTTTCTGTGGAATCTGAGAACAGATATTTCGGATCCCTTTGAAGACTATAGGGCCAAAGGAAATATCCTCCGAGAACAAAGAGAAAGAAGCTTTCTGAGAAACTTCTTTGTGTTCTGTGAAATCATCTCACAGAGTTACAGCTTTCCGCTCAAGAAGCCTTTCGCTAAGACAGTTCTTGTTGAATTGGCAAGTGATATTTGGAAGCCCATAGAGGGCTATGGTGAAAAAGGAAATATCCTCAGATGAAATCTGGAAAGAAGTTTTCTGAGAAACTGCTTAGTGTTCTTTTAATTCATCTCACAGAGTTACATGTGTATTTCGAGGATCTCTTTGCTAGCCTTATTTCTGTGGAATCTGAGAACAGATATTTTGGATCCCCTTGAAGACTATAGGGCCAAAGGAAATATCCTCCGATAACAAAGAGAAAGAAGCTTTCTGAGAAACTTCTTTGTGTTCTGTGAAATCATCTCACAGAGTTACAGCTTTCCCCTCAAGAAGTCTTTCGCTAATATAGTTCTTGTGGAATTGGCAAAGTGATATTTGGAAGCCCATAGAGGGCTATGGTGACAAAGGAAATATCCTCAGATGAAATCTGGAAAGAAGCTTTCTGAGAAACTGCTTAGTGTTCTGTTAATTCATCTCACAGAGTTACATGTGTATTTCGAGGATCTCTTTGCTAGCCTTCTTTCTGTGGAATCTGAGAACAGATATTTCGCATCCCTTTGAAGACTATAGGGCCAAAGGAAATATCCTCCGATAACAAGGAGAAAGAAGCTTTCTGAGAAACTTCTTTGTGTTCTGTGAAGTCATCTCACAGAGTTACAGCTTTCCCCTCAAGAAGCCTTTCGCTAAGACAGTTCTTGTGGAATTGGCAAATTGATATTTGGAACCCCTAGAGGGCTATGGTGAAAAAGGAAATATCCTCAGATGAAATCTGGAAAGAAGCTTTCTGAGAAACTGCTTAGTGTTCTGTTAATTCTTCTCACAGAGTTACATGTGTATTTCGAGGATCTCTTTGCTAGCCTTCTTTCTGTGGAATCTGAGAACAGATATTTCGGATCACTTTGAAGACTATAGGGCCAAAGGAAATATCCTCCGATAACAAAGAGAAAGAAGCTTTCTGAGAAACTTCTTTGTGTTCTGTGAAATCATCTCACAGAGTTACAGCTTTCCCCTCAAGAAGCCTATCGCTAAGACAGTTCTTGTGGAATTGGCAAAGTGATATTTGGAAGCCCATTGAGGGCTACGGTGAGAAAGGAAATATCCTCAGATGAAATCAGGAAAGAAGATTTCTGAGAAACTGCTCAGTGTTCTGTTAACTCATCTCACAGAGTTACATGTGTATTTCGAGGATCTCTTTGCTAGCCTTCTTTCTGTGGAATCTGAGAACAGATATTTCGGATCCCTTTGAAGACTATAGGGCCAAAGGAAATATCCTCCGATAACAAAGAGAAAGAAGCTTTCTGAGAAACTTCTTTGTGTTCTGTGAAATCATCTCACAGAGTTACAGCTTTCCCCTCAAGAAGCCTTTCGCTAAGACAGTTCTTGTGGAATTGGCAAAGTGATATTTTGAAGCCCATAGAGGGCTATTGTGAAAAAGGAAAAATCCTCAGATGAAATCTGGAAAGAAGCTTTCTGAGAAACTGCTAAGTGTTCTGTTAATTCATCACACAGAGTTACATGTGTATTTCGAGGATCTCTTTGCTAGCCTTCTTTCTGTGGAATCTGAGAACAGATATTTCGGATCCCTTTGAAGACTATAGGGCCAAAGGAAATATCCTCCGATAACAAGGAGAAAGAAGCTTTCTGAGAAACTTCTTTGTGTTCTGTGAAATCATCTCACAGAGTTACAGCTTTCCCCTCAAGAAGCCTTTCGCTAAGACAGTTCTTGTTGAATTGGCAAGTGATATTTGGAAGCCCATAGAGGGCTATGGTGAAAAAGGAAATATCCTCAGATGAAATCTGGAAAGAAGTTTTCTGAGAAACTGCTTAGTGTTCTTTTAATTCATCACACAGAGTTACATGTGTATTTCGAGGATCTCTTTGCTAGCCTTATTTCTGTGGAATCTGAGAACAGATATTTCGGATCCCCTTGAAGACTATAGGGCCAAAGGAAATATCCTCCGATAACAAAGAGAGAGAAGCTTTCTGAGAAACTTCTTTGTGTTCTGTGAAATCATCTCACAGAGTTACAGCTTTCCCCTCAAGAAGCCTTTCGCTAAGACAGTTCTTGTGGAATTGGCAAAGTGATATTTGGAAGCCCATAGAGGGCTATGGTGACAAATTAAATATCCTCAGATGAAATCTGGAAAGAAGCCTTCTGAGAAACTGCTTAGTGTTCTGTTAATTCATCTCACAGAGTTACATGTGTATTTCGAGGACCTCTTTGCTAGCCTTATTTCTGTGGAATCTGAGAACAGATATTTCGCATCCCTTTGAAGACTATAGGACCAAAGGAAATATCCTCCGATAACAAGGAGAAAGAAGCTTTCTGAGAAACTTCTTTGTGTTCTGTGAAGTCATCTCACAGAATTACAGCTTTCCGCTCAAGAAGCCTTTCGCTAAGACAGTTCTTGTGGAATTGGCAAATTGATATTTGGAACCCCTAGAGGGCTATGGTGAAAAAGGAAATATCCTCAGATGAAATCTGGAAAGAAGCTTTCTGAGAAACTGCTTAGTGTTCTGTTAATTCATCTCACAGAGTTACATGTGTATTTCGAGGATCTCTTTGCTAGCCTTATTTCTGTGGAATCTGAGAACAGATATTTCGGATCCCCTTGAAGACTATAGGGCCAAAGGAAATATCCTCCGATAACAAAAAGAAAGAAGCTTTCTGAGAAACTTCTTTGTGTTCTGCGAAATCATCTCACAGAGTTATAGCTTTCCCCTCAAGAAGCCTTTCGGTAAGACAGTGCTTGTGGAATTTGCAAAGTGATATTTGGAAGCCCATAGAGGGCTATGGTGAAAAAGGAAATATCCTCAGATGAAATCTGGAAAGAAGCTTTCTGAGAAACTGCTTAGTGTTCTGTTAATTCTTCTCACAGAGTTACATGTGTATTTCGAGGATCTCTTTGCTAGCCTTATTTCTGTGGAATCTGAGAACAGATATTTCGGATCCCCTTGAAGACTATAGGGCCAAAGGAAATATCCTCCGATAACAAAGAGAAAGAAGCTTTCTGAGAAACTTCTTTGTGTTCTGTGAAGTCATCTCACAGAGTTACAGCTTTCCCCTCAAGAAGCCTTTCGCTAAGACAGTTCTTGTGGAATTGGCAAATTGATATTTGGAACCCCTAGAGGGCTATGGTGAAAAAGGAAATATTCTCAGATGAAATCTGGAAAGAAACTTTCTGAGAAACTGCTTAGTGTTCTGTTAATTCTTCTCACAGAGTTACATGTGTATTTCGAGGATCTCTTTGCTAGCCTTCTTTCTGTGGAATCTGAGAACAGATATTTCGGATCACTTTGAAGACTATAGGGCCAAAGGAAATATCCTCCGATAACAAAGAGAAAGAAGCTTTCTGAGAAACTTCTTTGTGTTCTGTGAAATCATCTCACAGAGTTACAGCTTTCCCCTCAAGAAGCCTATCGCTAAGACAGTTCTTGTGGAATTGGCAAAGTGATATTTGGAAGACCATTGAGGGCTACGGTGAGAAAGGAAATATCCTCAGATGAAATCAGGAAAGAAGATTTCTGAGAAACTGCTCAGTGTTCTGTTAACTCATCTCACAGAGTTACATGTGTATTTCGAGGATCTCTTTGCTAGCCTTCTTTCTGTGGAATCTGAGAACAGATATTTCGGATCCCTTTGAAGACTATAGGGCCAAAGGAAATATCCTCCGATAACAAAGAGAAAGAAGCTTTCTGAGAAACTTCTTTGTGTTCTGTGAAATCATCTCACAGAGTTACAGCTTTCCCCTCAAGAAGCCTTTCGCTAAGACAGTTCTTGTGGAATTGGCAAAGTGATATTTTGAAGCCCATAGAGGGCTATTGTGAAAAAGGAAAAATCCTCAGATGAAATCTGGAAAGAAGCTTTCTGAGAAACTGCTAAGTGTTCTGTTAATTCATCACACAGAGTTACATGTGTATTTCGAGGATCTCTTTGCTAGCCTTCTTTCTGTGGAATCTGAGAACAGATATTTCGGATCCCTTTGAAGACTATAGGGCCAAAGGAAATATCCTCCGATAACAAGGAGAAAGAAGCTTTCTGAGAAAGTTCTTTGTGTTCTGTGAAATCATCTCACAGAGTTACAGCTTTCCCCTCAAGAAGCCTTTCGCTAAGACAGTTCTTGTTGAATTGGCAAGTGATATTTGGAAGCCCATAGAGGGCTATGGTGAAAAAGGAAATATCCTCAGATGAAATCTGGAAAGAAGTTTTCTGAGAAACTGCTTAGTGTTCTTTTAATTCATCACACAGAGTTACATGTGTATTTCGAGGATCTCTTTGCTAGCCTTATTTCTGTGGAATCTGAGAACAGATATTTCGGATCCCCTTGAAGACTATAGGGCCAAAGGAAATATCCTCCGATAACAAAGAGAGAGAAGCTTTCTGAGAAACTTCTTTGTGTTCTGTGAAATCATCTCACAGAGTTACAGCTTTCCCCTCACGAAGCCTTTCGCTAAGACAGTTCTTGTGGAATTGGCAAAGTGATATTTGGAAGCCCATAGAGGGCTATGGTGACAAATTAAATATCCTCAGATGAAATCTGGAAAGAAGCCTTCTGAGAAACTGCTTAGTGTTCTGTTAATTCATCTCACAGAGTTACATGTGTATTTCGAGGACCTCTTTGCTAGCCTTATTTCTGTGGAATCTGAGAACAGATATTTCGCATCCCTTTGAAGACTATAGGACCAAAGGAAATATCCTCCGATAACAAGGAGAAAGAAGCTTTCTGAGAAACTTCTTTGTGTTCTGTGAAGTCATCTCACAGAGTTACAGCTTTCCGCTCAAGAAGCCTTTCGCTAAGACAGTTCTTGTGGAATTGGCAAATTGATATTTGGAACCCCTAGAGGGCTATGGTGAAAAAGGAAATATCCTCAGATGAAATCTGGAAAGAAGCTTTCTGAGAAACTGCTTAGTGTTCTGTTAATTCATCTCACAGAGTTACATGTGTATTTCGAGGATCTCTTTGCTAGCCTTATTTCTGTGGAATCTGAGAACAGATATTTCGGATCCCCTTGAAGACTATAGGGCCAAAGGAAATATCCTCCGATAACAAAAAGAAAGAAGCTTTCTGAGAAACTTCTTTGTGTTCTGCGAAATCATCTCACAGAGTTATAGCTTTCCCCTCAAGAAGCCTTTCGGTAAGACAGTGCTTGTGGAATTGGCAAAGTGATATTTGGAAGCCCATAGAGGTCTATGGTGAAAAAGGAAATATCCTCAGATGAAATCTGGAAAGAAGCTTTCTGAGAAACTGCTTAGTGTTCTGTTAATTCTTCTCACAGAGTTACATGTGTATTTCGAGGATCTCTTTGCTAGCCTTATTTCTGTGGAATCTGAGAACAGATATTTCGGATCCCCTTGAAGACTATAGGGCCAAAGGAAATATCCTCCGATAACAAAGAGAAAGAAGCTTTCTGAGAAACTTCTTTGTGTTCTGTGAAATCATCTCACAGAGTTACAGCTTTCCCCTCAAGAAGCCTTTCGCTAAGACAGTTCTTGTGGAATTGGCAAGTGATATTTGGAAGCCCATAGAGGGCTATGGTGAAAAAGGAAATATCCTCAGATGAAATCTGGAAAGAAGCTTTCTGAGAAACTGCTTAGTGTTCTGTTAATTCATCTCACAGAGTTACATGTGTATTTCGAGGATCTCTTTGCTAGCCTTATTTCTGTGGAATCTGAGAACAGATATTTCGGATCCCCTTGAAGACTATAGGGCCAAAGGAAATATCCTCCGATAACAAAGAGAAAGAAGCTTTCTGAGAAACTTCTTTGTGTTCTTGAAATCATCTCACAGAGTTACAGCTTTCCCCTCAAGAAGCCTTTCCCTAAGACAGTTCTTGTGGAATTGGGAAAGTGATATTTGGAAGCCCATAGAGGGCTATGGTGACAAAGGAAATATCCTCAGATGAAATCTGGAAAGAAGCTTTCTGAGAAACTGATTAGTGACGCGTGACTTCCACTCACAGAGTTAAATGTGTATTTCGAGGATCTCTTTGCGAGCCTTCTTTCTGTGGAATCTGAGAACAGATATTTCGGATCCCTTTGAAGACTCTAGGGCCAAAGGAAATATCCTCCGATAACAAAGAGAAAGAAGCTTTCTGAGAAACTTCTTTGTGTTCTGTGAAATCATCTCACAGAGTTACAGCTTTCCCCTCAAGAAGCCTTTCGCTAAGACAGTTCTTGTTGAATTGGCAAGTGATATTTGGAAGCCCATAGAGGGCTATGGTGAAACAGGAAATATCCTCAGATGAAATCTGGAAAGAAGTTTTCTGAGAAACTGCTTAGTGTTCTTTTAATTCATCTCACAGAGTTACATGTGTATTTCGAGGATCTCTTTGCTGGCCTTATTTCTGTGGAATCTGAGAACAGATATTTCGCATCCCTTTGAAGACTATAGGGCCGAAGGAAATATCCTCCGATAACAAGGAGAAAGAAGCTTTCTGAGAAACTTCTTTGTGTTTTGTGAAGTCATCTCACAGAGTTACAGCTTTCCCCTCAAGAAGCCTTTCGCTAAGACAGTTCTTGTGGAATTGGCAAATTGATATTTGGAACCCCTAGAGGGCTATGGTGAAAAAGGAAATATCCTCAGATGAAATCTGGAAAGAAGCTTTCTGAGAAACTGCTTAGTGTTCTGTTAATTCATCTCACAGAGTTACATGTGTATTTCGAGGATCTCTTTGCTAGCCTTATTTCTGTGGAATCTGAGAACAGATATTTCGGATCCCCTTGAAGACTATAGGGTCAAAGGAAATATCCTCCGATAACAAAAAGAAAGAAGCTTTCTGAGAAACTTCTTTGTGTTCTGCGAAATCATCCCACAGAGTTACTGCATTCCCCTCAAGAAGCCTTTCGCTAAGACAGTTCTTGTGGAATTGGCAAAGTGATATTTGGAAGCCCATAGTGGGCTATGGTGAAAAAGGAAATATCCTCAGATGAAATCTGGAAAGAAGCTTTCTGAGAAACTGCTTAGTGTTCTGTTAATTCTTCTCACAGTGTTACATGTGTATTTCGAGGATCTCTTTGCTAGCCTTCTTTCTGTGGAATCTGAGAACAGATATTTCGGATCACTTTGAAGACTATAGGGCCAAAGGAAATATCCTCCGATAACAAAGAGAAAGAAGCTTTCTGAGAAACTTCTTTGTGTTCTGTGAAATCATCTCATAGAGTTACAGCTTTCCCCTCAAGAAGCCTATCGCTAAGACAGTTCTTGTGGAATTGGCAAAGTGATATTTGGAAGCCCATTGAGGGCTATGGTGAGAAAGGAAATATCCTCAGATGAAATCAGGAAAGAAGATTTTTGAGAAACTGCTCAGTGTTCTGTTAACTCATCTCACAGAGTTACATGTGTATTTCGAGGATCTCTTTGCTAGCCTTTTTTGTGGAATCTGAGAACAGATATTTTGGATCCCTTTGAAGACTATCGGGCCAAAGGAAATATCCTCCGATAACAAAGAGAAAGAAGCTTTCTGAGAAACTTCTTTGTGTTCTGTGAAATCATCTCACAGAGTTACAGCTTTCCCCTCAAGAAGCCTTTCGCTAAGACAGTTCTTGTGGAATTGACAAAGTGATATTTGAAAGCCCATAGAGGGCTATGGTGACAAAGGAAGTATCCTCAGATGAAATCTGGAAAGAAGCTTTCTGAGAAACTGCTTAGTGTTCTTTTAATTCATCTCACAGAGTTACATGTGTATTTCGAGGATCTCTTTGCTAGCCTTATTTCTGTGGAATCTGAGAACAGATATTTCGGATCCCTTTGAAGACTATAGGGCCAAAGGAAATATCCTCCGATAACAAGGAGAAAGAAGCTTTCTGAGAAACTTCTTTGTGTTCTGTGAAGTCATCTCACAGAGTTACAGCTTTCCCCTAAAGAAGCCTTTCGCTAAGACAGTTCTTGTGGAATTGGCAAAGTGATATTTGGAAGCCCATAGAGGGCTATGGTGAAAAAGGAAATATCCTCAGATGAAATCTGGAAAGAAGCTTTCTGAGAAACTGCTTAGTGTTCTGTTAATTCATCTCACAGAGTTACATGTGTATTTCGAGGACCTCTTTGCTAGCCTTATTTCTGTGGAATCTGAGAACAGATATTTCGCATCCCTTTGAAGACTATAGGACCAAAGGAAATATCCTCCGATAACAAGGAGAAAGAAGCTTTCTGAGAAACTTCTTTGTGTTCTGTGAAGTCATCTCACAGAATTACAGCTTTCCGCTCAAGAAGCCTTTCGCTAAGACAGTTCTTGTGGAATTGGCAAATTGATATTTGGAACCCCTAGAGGGCTATGGTGAAAAAGGAAATATCCTCAGATGAAATCTGGAAAGAAGCTTTCTGAGAAACTGCTTAGTGTTCTGTTAATTCATCTCACAGAGTTACATGTGTATTTCGAGGATCTCTTTGCTAGCCTTATTTCTGTGGAATCTGAGAACAGATATTTCGGATCCCCTTGAAGACTATAGGGCCAAAGGAAATATCCTCCGATAACAAAAAGAAAGAAGCTTTCTGAGAAACTTCTTTGTGTTCTGCGAAATCATCTCACAGAGTTATAGCTTTCCCCTCAAGAAGCCTTTCGGTAAGACAGTGCTTGTGGAATTTGCAAAGTGATATTTGGAAGCCCATAGAGGGCTATGGTGAAAAAGGAAATATCCTCAGATGAAATCTGGAAAGAAGCTTTCTGAGAAACTGCTTAGTGTTCTGTTAATTCTTCTCACAGAGTTACATGTGTATTTCGAGGATCTCTTTGCTAGCCTTATTTCTGTGGAATCTGAGAACAGATATTTCGGATCCCCTTGAAGACTATAGGGCCAAAGGAAATATCCTCCGATAACAAAGAGAAAGAAGCTTTCTGAGAAACTTCTTTGTGTTCTGTGAAGTCATCTCACAGAGTTACAGCTTTCCCCTCAAGAAGCCTTTCGCTAAGACAGTTCTTGTGGAATTGGCAAATTGATATTTGGAACCCCTAGAGGGCTATGGTGAAAAAGGAAATATTCTCAGATGAAATCTGGAAAGAAACTTTCTGAGAAACTGCTTAGTGTTCTGTTAATTCTTCTCACAGAGTTACATGTGTATTTCGAGGATCTCTTTGCTAGCCTTCTTTCTGTGGAATCTGAGAACAGATATTTCGGATCACTTTGAAGACTATAGGGCCAAAGGAAATATCCTCCGATAACAAAGAGAAAGAAGCTTTCTGAGAAACTTCTTTGTGTTCTGTGAAATCATCTCACAGAGTTACAGCTTTCCCCTCAAGAAGCCTATCGCTAAGACAGTTCTTGTGGAATTGGCAAAGTGATATTTGGAAGACCATTGAGGGCTACGGTGAGAAAGGAAATATCCTCAGATGAAATCAGGAAAGAAGATTTCTGAGAAACTGCTCAGTGTTCTGTTAACTCATCTCACAGAGTTACATGTGTATTTCGAGGATCTCTTTGCTAGCCTTCTTTCTGTGGAATCTGAGAACAGATATTTCGGATCCCTTTGAAGACTATAGGGCCAAAGGAAATATCCTCCGATAACAAAGAGAAAGAAGCTTTCTGAGAAACTTCTTTGTGTTCTGTGAAATCATCTCACAGAGTTACAGCTTTCCCCTCAAGAAGCCTTTCGCTAAGACAGTTCTTGTGGAATTGGCAAAGTGATATTTTGAAGCCCATAGAGGGCTATTGTGAAAAAGGAAAAATCCTCAGATGAAATCTGGAAAGAAGCTTTCTGAGAAACTGCTAAGTGTTCTGTTAATTCATCACACAGAGTTACATGTGTATTTCGAGGATCTCTTTGCTAGCCTTCTTTCTGTGGAATCTGAGAACAGATATTTCGGATCCCTTTGAAGACTATAGGGCCAAAGGAAATATCCTCCGATAACAAGGAGAAAGAAGCTTTCTGAGAAAGTTCTTTGTGTTCTGTGAAATCATCTCACAGAGTTACAGCTTTCCCCTCAAGAAGCCTTTCGCTAAGACAGTTCTTGTTGAATTGGCAAGTGATATTTGGAAGCCCATAGAGGGCTATGGTGAAAAAGGAAATATCCTCAGATGAAATCTGGAAAGAAGTTTTCTGAGAAACTGCTTAGTGTTCTTTTAATTCATCACACAGAGTTACATGTGTATTTCGAGGATCTCTTTGCTAGCCTTATTTCTGTGGAATCTGAGAACAGATATTTCGGATCCCCTTGAAGACTATAGGGCCAAAGGAAATATCCTCCGATAACAAAGAGAGAGAAGCTTTCTGAGAAACTTCTTTGTGTTCTGTGAAATCATCTCACAGAGTTACAGCTTTCCCCTCACGAAGCCTTTCGCTAAGACAGTTCTTGTGGAATTGGCAAAGTGATATTTGGAAGCCCATAGAGGGCTATGGTGACAAATTAAATATCCTCAGATGAAATCTGGAAAGAAGCCTTCTGAGAAACTGCTTAGTGTTCTGTTAATTCATCTCACAGAGTTACATGTGTATTTCGAGGACCTCTTTGCTAGCCTTATTTCTGTGGAATCTGAGAACAGATATTTCGCATCCCTTTGAAGACTATAGGACCAAAGGAAATATCCTCCGATAACAAGGAGAAAGAAGCTTTCTGAGAAACTTCTTTGTGTTCTGTGAAGTCATCTCACAGAGTTACAGCTTTCCGCTCAAGAAGCCTTTCGCTAAGACAGTTCTTGTGGAATTGGCAAATTGATATTTGGAACCCCTAGAGGGCTATGGTGAAAAAGGAAATATCCTCAGATGAAATCTGGAAAGAAGCTTTCTGAGAAACTGCTTAGTGTTCTGTTAATTCATCTCACAGAGTTACATGTGTATTTCGAGGATCTCTTTGCTAGCCTTATTTCTGTGGAATCTGAGAACAGATATTTCGGATCCCCTTGAAGACTATAGGGCCAAAGGAAATATCCTCCGATAACAAAAAGAAAGAAGCTTTCTGAGAAACTTCTTTGTGTTCTGCGAAATCATCTCACAGAGTTATAGCTTTCCCCTCAAGAAGCCTTTCGGTAAGACAGTGCTTGTGGAATTGGCAAAGTGATATTTGGAAGCCCATAGAGGTCTATGGTGAAAAAGGAAATATCCTCAGATGAAATCTGGAAAGAAGCTTTCTGAGAAACTGCTTAGTGTTCTGTTAATTCTTCTCACAGAGTTACATGTGTATTTCGAGGATCTCTTTGCTAGCCTTATTTCTGTGGAATCTGAGAACAGATATTTCGGATCCCCTTGAAGACTATAGGGCCAAAGGAAATATCCTCCGATAACAAAGAGAAAGAAGCTTTCTGAGAAACTTCTTTGTGTTCTGTGAAATCATCTCACAGAGTTACAGCTTTCCCCTCAAGAAGCCTTTCGCTAAGACAGTTCTTGTGGAATTGGCAAGTGATATTTGGAAGCCCATAGAGGGCTATGGTGAAAAAGGAAATATCCTCAGATGAAATCTGGAAAGAAGCTTTCTGAGAAACTGCTTAGTGTTCTGTTAATTCATCTCACAGAGTTACATGTGTATTTCGAGGATCTCTTTGCTAGCCTTATTTCTGTGGAATCTGAGAACAGATATTTCGGATCCCCTTGAAGACTATAGGGCCAAAGGAAATATCCTCCGATAACAAAGAGAAAGAAGCTTTCTGAGAAACTTCTTTGTGTTCTTGAAATCATCTCACAGAGTTACAGCTTTCCCCTCAAGAAGCCTTTCCCTAAGACAGTTCTTGTGGAATTGGGAAAGTGATATTTGGAAGCCCATAGAGGGCTATGGTGACAAAGGAAATATCCTCAGATGAAATCTGGAAAGAAGCTTTCTGAGAAACTGATTAGTGACGCGTGACTTCCACTCACAGAGTTAAATGTGTATTTCGAGGATCTCTTTGCGAGCCTTCTTTCTGTGGAATCTGAGAACAGATATTTCGGATCCCTTTGAAGACTCTAGGGCCAAAGGAAATATCCTCCGATAACAAAGAGAAAGAAGCTTTCTGAGAAACTTCTTTGTGTTCTGTGAAATCATCTCACAGAGTTACAGCTTTCCCCTCAAGAAGCCTTTCGCTAAGACAGTTCTTGTTGAATTGGCAAGTGATATTTGGAAGCCCATAGAGGGCTATGGTGAAACAGGAAATATCCTCAGATGAAATCTGGAAAGAAGTTTTCTGAGAAACTGCTTAGTGTTCTTTTAATTCATCTCACAGAGTTACATGTGTATTTCGAGGATCTCTTTGCTGGCCTTATTTCTGTGGAATCTGAGAACAGATATTTCGCATCCCTTTGAAGACTATAGGGCCGAAGGAAATATCCTCCGATAACAAGGAGAAAGAAGCTTTCTGAGAAACTTCTTTGTGTTTTGTGAAGTCATCTCACAGAGTTACAGCTTTCCCCTCAAGAAGCCTTTCGCTAAGACAGTTCTTGTGGAATTGGCAAATTGATATTTGGAACCCCTAGAGGGCTATGGTGAAAAAGGAAATATCCTCAGATGAAATCTGGAAAGAAGCTTTCTGAGAAACTGCTTAGTGTTCTGTTAATTCATCTCACAGAGTTACATGTGTATTTCGAGGATCTCTTTGCTAGCCTTATTTCTGTGGAATCTGAGAACAGATATTTCGGATCCCCTTGAAGACTATAGGGTCAAAGGAAATATCCTCCGATAACAAAAAGAAAGAAGCTTTCTGAGAAACTTCTTTGTGTTCTGCGAAATCATCCCACAGAGTTACTGCATTCCCCTCAAGAAGCCTTTCGCTAAGACAGTTCTTGTGGAATTGGCAAAGTGATATTTGGAAGCCCATAGTGGGCTATGGTGAAAAAGGAAATATCCTCAGATGAAATCTGGAAAGAAGCTTTCTGAGAAACTGCTTAGTGTTCTGTTAATTCTTCTCACAGTGTTACATGTGTATTTCGAGGATCTCTTTGCTAGCCTTCTTTCTGTGGAATCTGAGAACAGATATTTCGGATCACTTTGAAGACTATAGGGCCAAAGGAAATATCCTCCGATAACAAAGAGAAAGAAGCTTTCTGAGAAACTTCTTTGTGTTCTGTGAAATCATCTCATAGAGTTACAGCTTTCCCCTCAAGAAGCCTATCGCTAAGACAGTTCTTGTGGAATTGGCAAAGTGATATTTGGAAGCCCATTGAGGGCTATGGTGAGAAAGGAAATATCCTCAGATGAAATCAGGAAAGAAGATTTTTGAGAAACTGCTCAGTGTTCTGTTAACTCATCTCACAGAGTTACATGTGTATTTCGAGGATCTCTTTGCTAGCCTTTTTTGTGGAATCTGAGAACAGATATTTTGGATCCCTTTGAAGACTATCGGGCCAAAGGAAATATCCTCCGATAACAAAGAGAAAGAAGCTTTCTGAGAAACTTCTTTGTGTTCTGTGAAATCATCTCACAGAGTTACAGCTTTCCCCTCAAGAAGCCTTTCGCTAAGACAGTTCTTGTGGAATTGACAAAGTGATATTTGAAAGCCCATAGAGGGCTATGGTGACAAAGGAAGTATCCTCAGATGAAATCTGGAAAGAAGCTTTCTGAGAAACTGCTTAGTGTTCTTTTAATTCATCTCACAGAGTTACATGTGTATTTCGAGGATCTCTTTGCTAGCCTTATTTCTGTGGAATCTGAGAACAGATATTTCGGATCCCTTTGAAGACTATAGGGCCAAAGGAAATATCCTCCGATAACAAGGAGAAAGAAGCTTTCTGAGAAACTTCTTTGTGTTCTGTGAAGTCATCTCACAGAGTTACAGCTTTCCCCTAAAGAAGCCTTTCGCTAAGACAGTTCTTGTTGAATTGGCAAGAGATATTTGGAAGCCCATAGAGGGCTATGGTGAAAAAGGAAATATCCTCAGATGAAATCTGGAAAGAAGCTTTCTGAGAAATTGCTTAGTGTTCTGTTAATTCATCTCACAGAGTTACATGTGTATTTCGAGGATCTCTTTGCTAGCCTTATTTCTGTGAAATCTGAGAACAGAAATTTCGGATCCCCTTGAAGACTATAGGGCCAAAGGAAATATCCTCCGATAACAAAGAGAAAGAAGCTTTCTGAGAAACTTCTTTGTGTTCTGTGAAATCATCTCACAGAGTTAAAGCTTTCCCCTCAAGAAGCCTTTCGCTAAGACAGTTCTTGTGGAATTGGCAAAGTGATATTTGGAAGCCCATAGAGGGCTATGGTGACAAAGGAAATATCCTCAGATGAAATCTGGAAAGAAGCTTTCTGAGAAACTGATTAGTGACGCGTGACTTCCACTCACAGAGTTACATGTGTATTTCGAGGATCTCTTTGCTAGCCTTCTTTCTGTGGAATCTGAGAACAGATATTTCGGATCCCTTTGAAGACTACAGGGCCAAAGGAAATATCCTCCGATAACAAAGAGAAAGAAGCTTTCTGAGAAACTTCTTTGTGTTCTGTGAAATCATCTCACAGAGTTACAGCTTTCCGCTCAAGAAGCCTTTCGTTAAGACAGTTCTTGTGGAATTCGCAAAGTGATATTTGGAAGCCCATAGAAGGCTATTGTGAAAAAGGAAATATCCTCAGATGAAATCTGGAAAGAAGGTTTCTGAGAAACTGCTTAGTGTTCTGTTAATTCATCACACAGAGTTACATGTGTATTTCGAGGATCTCTTTGCTAGCCTTCTTTCTGTGGAATCTGAGAACGGATATTTCGGATCCCTTTGAAGACTATAGGGCCAAAGGAAATATCCTCCGATAACAAGGAGAAAGAAGCTTTCTGAGAAAGTTCTTTGTGTTCTGTGAAATCATCTCACAGAGTTACAGCTTTCCCCTCAAGAAGCCTTTCGCTAAGACAGTTCTTGTTGAATTGGCAAGTGATATTTGGAAGCCCATAGAGGGCTATGGTGAAAAAGGAAATATCCTCAGATGAAATCTGGAAAGAAGTTTTCTGAGAAACTGCTTAGTGTTCTTTTAATTTATCTCACAAAGTTACATGTGTATTTCGAGGATCTCTTTGCTAGCCTTATTTCTGTGGAATCTGAGAACAGATATTTCGGATCCCCTTGAAGACTATAGGGCCAAAGGAAATATCCTCCCATAACAAAGAGAAAGAAGCTTTCTGAGAAACTTCTTTGTGTTCTGTGAAATCATCTCACAGAGTTACAGCTTTCCCCTCAAGAAGCCTTTCGCTAAGACAGTTCTTGTGGAATTGGCAAAGTGATATTTGGAAGCCCATAGAGGGCTATTGTGAGAAAGGAAATATCCTCAGATGAAATCTGGAAAGAAGCTTTCTGAGACACTGCTTAGTGTTCTGTTAATTCATCTCACAGAGTTACATGTGTATTTCCAGGATCTCTTTGCTAGCCTTATTTCTGTGGAATCTGAGAACACATATTTCGGATCCCTTTGAAGACTATAGGGCCAAAGGAAATATCCTCCGATTACAAGGAGAAAGAAGCTTTCTGAGAAAGTTCTTTGTGTTCTGTGAAATCATCTCACAGAGTTACAGCTTTCCCCTCAAGAAGCCTTTCGCTAACACAGTTCTTGTTGAATTGGCAAGTGATATTTGGAAGCCCATAGAGGGCTATGGTGAAAAAGGAAATATCCTCAGATGAAATCTGGAAAGAAGCTTTCTGAGAAACTGCTTAGTGTTCTGTTAATTCATCTCATAGAGTTACATGTGTATTTCGAGGATCTTTTTGCTAGCCTTCTTTCTGTGGAATGTGAGAACAGATATTTTGGATCCCTTTGAAGACTATAGGGCCAAAGGAAATATCCTCCGATAACAAAGAGAAAGAAGCTTTCTGAGAAACTTCTTTGTGTTCTGTGAAATCATCTCACAGAGTTAAAGCTTTCCCCTCAAGAAGCCTTTCGCGAAGACAGTTCTTGTGGAATTGGCAAAGTGATATTTGGAAGCCCATAGAGGGCTATGGTGAGAAAGGAAATATCCTCAGATGAAATCTGGAAAGAAGCTTTCTGAGAAACTGCTTAGTGATGTGTGACTTCCACTCACAGAGTTACATGTGTATTTCGAGGATCTCTTTGCTAGCCTTCTTTCTGTGGAATCTGAGAACAGATATTTCGGATCCCTTTGAAGACTATAGGGCCAAAGGAAATATCCTCCGATAACAAAGAGAAAGAAGCTTTCTGAGAAACTTCTTTGTGTTCTGTGAAATCATCTCACAGAGTTACAGCTTTCCCCTCAAGAAGCCTTTCGCTAAGATATTTCTTGTGGAATTGGCAAAGTGATATTTGGAAGCCCATAGAGGGCTATTGTGAAAAAGGAAAAATCCTCAGATGAAATCTGGAAAGAAGCTTTCTGAGAAACTGCTTAGTGTTCTGTTAATTCATCACACAGAGTTACATGTGTATTTCGAGGATATCTTTGCTAGCCTTCATTCTGTGGAATCTGAGAACAGATATTTCGGATCCCTTTGAAGACTATAGGGCCAAAGGAAATATTCTCCGATAACAAAGAGAAAGAAGCTTTCTGAGAAACTTCTTTGTGTTCTGTGAAATCATCTCACAGAGTTAAAGCTTTCCCCTCAAGAAGCCTTTCGCTAAGACAGTTCATGTGGAATTGGCAAAGTGATATTTGGAAGCCCATAGAGGGCTATGGTGACAAAGGAAATATCCTCAGATGCAATCTGGAAAGAAGCTTTCTGAGAAACTGATTAGTGACGCGTGACTTCCACTCACAGAGTTAAATGTGTATTTTGAGGATCTCTTTGCTAGCCTTCTTTGTGTGGAATCTGAGAACAGATATTTCGGATCCCTTTGAAGACTATAGGGCCAAAGGAAATATCCTCCGATAACAAAGAGAAAGAAGCTTTCTGAGAAACTTCTTTGTGTTCTGTGAAATCATCTCACAGAGTTACAGCTTTCCGCTCAAGAAGCCTTTCGCTAAGACAGTTCCTGTGGAATTCGCAAAGTGATATTTGGAAGCCCATAGAGGGCTATTGTGAAAAAGGAAATATCCTCAGATGAAATCAGGAAAGAAGCTTTCTGAGAAACTGCTTAGTGTTCTGTTAATTCATCTCACAGAGTTACATGTGTATTTCGATGATCTCTTTGCTAGCCTTCTTTCTGTGGAATCTGAGAACAGATATTTCGGATCCCTTTGAAGACTATAGGGCCAAAGGAAATATCCTCCGATAACAAGGAGAAAGAAGCTTTCTGAGAAAGTTCTTTGTGTTCTGTGAAATCATCTCACAGAGTTACAGCTTTCCCCTCAAGAAACCTTTCGCTAAGACAGTTCTTGTTGAATTGGCAAGTGATATTCGGAAGCCCATAGAGGGCTATGGTGAAAAAGGAAATATCCTCAGATGAAATCTGGAAAGAAGCTTTCTGAGAAACTGCTTAGTGTTCTGTTAATTCTTCTCACAGAGTTACATGTGTATTTCGAGGATCTCTTTGCTAGCCTTCTTTCTGTGGAATCTGAGAACAGATATTTCGGATCCCTTTGAAGACTCTAGGGCCAAAGGAAATATCCTCCGATAACAAAGAGAAAGAAGCTTTCTGAGAAACTTCTTTGTGTTCTGTGAAATCATCTCACAGAGTTACAGCTTTCCCCTCAAGAAGCCTATCGCTAAGACAGTTCTTGTGGAATTGGCAAAGTGATATTTGAAAGCCCATTGAGGGCTATGGTGAAAAAGGAAATATCCTCAGATGAAATCAGGAAAGAAGATTTCTGAGAAACTGCTTAGTGTTCTGTTAATTCATCTCACAGAGTTACATTTGTATTTCGAGGATCTCTTTGCTAGCCTTTTTTCTGTGTAATCTGAGAACAGATATTTCGGATCCCTTTGAAGACTATGGGGCCAAAGGAAATATCCTCCGATAACAAAGAGAAAGAAGATCTCTGAGAAACTTCTTTGTGTTCTGTGAAATCATCTCACAGAGTTACAGCTTTCCCCTCAAGAAGCCTTTCGCTAAGACAGTTCTTGTGGAATTGGCAAATTGATATTTGGAACCCCTAGAGGGCTATGGTGAAAAAGGAAATATCCTCAGATGAAATCTGGAAAGAAGCTTTCTGAGAAACTGCTTAGTGTTCTGTTAATTCATCTCACAGAGTTACATGTGTATTTCGAGGATCTCTTTGCTAGCCTTCTTTCTGTGGAATCTGAGAACAGATATTTCGGATCCCTTTGAAGACTATAGGGCCAAAGGAAATATCCTCCGATAACAAAGAGAAAGAAGCTTTCTGAGAAACTTCTTTGTGTTCTGTGAAATCATCTCACAGAGTTACAGCTTTCCCCTCAAGAAGCCTATCGCTAAGACAGTTCTTGTGGAATTGGCAAAGTGATATTTGGAAGCCCATAGAGGGCTATGGTGACAAAGGAAGTATCCTCAGATGAAATCTGGAAAGAAGCTTTCTGAGAAACTGCTTAGTGTTCTTTTAATTCATCTCACAGAGTTACATGTGTATTTCGAGGATCTCTTTAATAGCCTTATTTCTGTGGAATCGGAGAACAGATATTTCGGATCCCTTTGAAGACTATAGGGCCAAAGGAAATATCCTCCGATAACAAGGAGAAAGAAGCTTTCTGAGAAACTTCTTTGTGTTCTGTGAAGTCATCTCACAGAGTTACAGCTTTCCTCTCAAAAAGCCTTTCGCTAAGACAGTTCTTGTTGAATTGGCAAGTGATATTTGGAAGCCCATAGAGGGCTATGGTGAAAAAGGAAATATCCTCAGATGAAATCTGGAAAGAAGCTTTCTGAGAAACTGCTTAGTGTTCTGTTAAGTCATCTCACAGAGTTACATGTGTATTTCGAGGATCTCTTTTCTAGCCTTCTTTCTGTGGAATCTGAGAACAGATATTTCGGATCCCCTTGAAGACTATAGGGCCAAAGGAAATATCCTCCGATAACAAAGAGAAAGAAGCTTTCTGAGAAACTTCTTTGTGTTCTGTGAAATCATCTCACAGAGTTACAGCTTTCCCCTCAAGAAGCCTTTCGCTAAGACAGTTCTTGTGGAATTGGCAAAGTGATATTTGGAAGCCCATACAGGGCTATGGTGAGAAAGGAAATATCCTCAGATGAAATCTGGAAAGAAGCTTTCTGAGAAACTGCTTAGTGTTCTGTTAATTCATCTCACAGAGTTACATGTGTATTTCGACGATCTCTTTGCTAGCCTTCTTTCTGTGGAATCTGAGAACAGATATTTCGGATCCCTTTGAAGACTATAGGGCCAAAGGAAATATCCTCCGATAACAAGGAGAAAGAAGCTTTCTGAGAAACTTCTTTGTGTTCTGTGAAGTCATCTCATAGAGTTACAGCTTTCCCCTCAAGAAGCCTTTCGCTAAGACAGTTCTTGTGAAATTGGCAAATTGATATTTGGAACCCCTAGAGGGCTATGGTGAAAATGGAAATATCCTCAGATGAAATCTGGAAAGAAGCTTTCTGAGAAACTGCTTAGTGTTCTGTTAATTCATCTCACAGAGTTACATGTGTATTTCGAGGATCTCTTTGCTAGCCTTATTTCTGTGGAATCTGAGAACAGATATTTCGGATCCCCTTGAAGACTATAGGGCCAAAGGAAATATCCTCCGATAACAAAAAGAAAGAAGCTTTCTGAGAAACTTCTTTGTGTTCTGCGAAATCATCTCACAGAGTTACAGCTTTCCCCTCAAGAAGCCTTTCGCTAAGACAGTTCTTGTGGAATTGGCAAAGTGATATTTGGAAGCCCATAGAGGGCTATTGTGAAAAAGGAAATATCCTCAGATGAAATCTGGATAGAAGCTTTCTGAGAAACTGCTTAGTGTTCTGTTAATTCTTCTCACAGAGTTACATGTGTATTTCGAGGATCTCTTTTCTAGCCTTCTTTCTGTGGAATCTGAGAACAGATATTTCGGATCCCTTTGAAGACTATAGGGCCAAAGGAAATATCCTCCGATAACAAAGAGAAAGAAGCTTTCTGAGAAACTTCTTTGTGTTCTGTGAAATCATCTCACAGAGTTACAGCTTTCCCCTCAAGAAGCCTATCGCTAAGACAGTTCTTGTGGAATTGGCAAAGTGATATTTGGAAGCCCATTGAGGGCTACGGTGAGAAAGGAAATATCCTCAGATGAAATCAGGAAAGAAGATTTTTGAGAAACTGCTCAGTGTTCTGTTGATTCATCTCACAGAGTTACATTTGTACTTCGAGGATCTCTTTGCTAGCCTTATTTCTGTGGAATCTGAGAACAGATATTTTGGATCCCTTTGAAGACTATAGGGCCAAAGGAAATATCCTCCGATAACAAAGAGAAAGAAGCTTTCTGAGAAACTTCTCTGTGTTCTGTGAAATCATCTCACAGAGTTACAGCTTTCCCCTCAAGAAGCCTTTCGCTAAGACAGTTCTTGTGGAATTGGCAAATTGATATTTGGAACCCCTAGAGGGCTATGGTGAAAAAGGAAATATCCTCAGATGAAATCTGGAAAGAAGCTTTCTGAGAAACTGCATAGTGTTCTGTTAATTCATCTCACAGAGTTACATGTGTATTTCGAGGATCTCTTTGCTAGCCTTCTTTCTGTGGAATCTGAGAACAGATATTTCGGATCACTTTGAAGACTATAGGGCCAAAGGAAATATCCTCCGATAACAAAGAGAAAGAAGCTTTCTGAGAAACTTCTTTGTGTTCTCTGAAATCATCTCACAGAGTTACAGCTTTCCCCTCAAGAAGCCTATCGCTAAGACAGTTCTTGTGGAATTGGCAAAGTGATATTTGAAAGCCCATTGAGGGCTAATGTGAAAAAGGAAATATCCTCAGATGAAATCTGGAAAGAAGCTTTCTGAGAAACTGCTTAGTGTTCTGTTAATTCATCCCACAGAGTTACATGTGTATTTCGAGGATCTCTTTGCTAGCCTTCTTTCTGTGGAATGTGAGAACAGATATTTTGGATCCCTTTGAAGTCTATAGGGACAAAGGAAATATCCTCCGATAACAAAGAGAAAGAAGCTTTCTGAGAAACTTCTTTGTGTTCTGTGAAATCATCTCACAGAGTTACAGCTTTCCCCTCAAGAAGCCTTTCGCTAAGACAGTTCTTGTGGAATTGGCAAAGTGATATTTGGAAGCCCATAGAGGGCTATGGTGACAAAGGAAGTATCCTCAGATGAAATCTGGAAAGAAGCTTTCTGAGAAACTGCTTAGTGTTCTTTTAATTCATCTCACAGAGTTACATGTGTATTTCGAGGATCTCTTTGCTAGCCTTATTTCTGTGGAATCTGAGAACAGATATTTCGGATCCCTTTGAAGACTATAGGGCCAAAGGAAATATCCTCCGATAACAAAGAGAAAGAAGCTTTCTGAGAAACTTCTTTGTGTTCTGTGAAATCATCTCACAGAGTTACAGCTTTCCCCTCAAGAAGCCTATCGCTAAGACAGTTCTTGTGGAATTGGCAAAGTGATATTTGAAAGCCCATTGAGGGCTATGGTGAGAAAGGAAATATCCTCAGATGAAATCAGGAAAGAAGATTTCTGAGAAACTGCTTAGTGTTCTGTTAATTCATCTCACAGAGTTACATTTGTATTTCGAGGATGTCTTTGCTAGCCTTTTTTCTGTGTAATCTGAGAACAGATATTTCGGATCCCTTTGAAGACTATGGGGCCAAAGGAAATATCCTCCGATAACAAAGAGAAAGAAGATCTCTGAGAAACTTCTTTGTGTTCTGTGAAATCATCTCACAGAGTTACAGCTTTCCCCTCAAGAAGCCTTTCGCTAAGACAGTTCTTGTGGAATTGGCAAATTGATATTTGGAACCCCTAGAGGGCTCTGGTGAAAAAGGAAATATCCTCAGATGAAATCTGGAAAGAAGCTTTCTGAGAAACTGCTTAGTGTTCTGTTAATTCATCTCACAGAGTTACATGTGTATTTCGAGGATCTCTTTGCTAGCCTTCTTTCTGTGGAATCTGAGAACAGATATTTCGGATCCCTTTGAAGACTATAGGGCCAAAGGAAATATCCTCCGATAACAAAGAGAAAGAAGCTTTCTGAGAAACTTCTTTGTGTTCTCTGAAATCATCTCACAGAGTTACAGCTTTCCCCTCAAGAAGCCTATCGCTAAGACAGTTCTTGTGGAATTGGCAAAGTGATATTTGGAAGCCCATAGAGGGCTATGGTGACAAAGGAAGTATCCTCAGATGAAATCTGGAAAGAAGCTTTCTGAGAAACTGCTTAGTGTTCTTTTAATTCATCTCACAGAGTTACATGTGTATTTCGAGGATCTCTTTAATAGCCTTATTTCTGTGGAATCTGAGAACAGATATTTCGGATCCCTTTGAAGACTATAGGGCCAAAGGAAATATCCTCCGATAACAAGGAGAAAGAAGCTTTCTGAGAAACTTCTTTGTGTTCTGTGAAGTCATCTCACAGAGTTACAGCTTTCCCCTCAAAAAGCCTTTCGCTAAGACAGTTCTTGTTGAATTGGCAAGTGATATTTGGAAGCCCATAGAGGGCTATGGTGAAAAAGGAAATATCCTCAGATGAAATCTGGAAAGAAGCTTTCTGAGAAACTGCTTAGTGTTCTGTTAATTCATCTCACAGAGTTACATGTGTATTTCGAGGATCTCTTTGCTAGCCTTCTTTCTGTGGAATCTGAGAACAGATATTTCGGATCCCGTTGAAGACTATAGGGCCAAAGGAAATATCCTCCGATAACAAAGAGAAAGAAGCTTTCTGAGAAACTTCTTTGTGTTCTGTGAAATCATCTCACAGAGTTACAGCTTTCCCCTCAAGAAGCCTTTCGCTAAGACAGTTCTTGTGGAATTGGCAAAGTGATATTTGGAAGCCCATACAGGGCTATGGTGAGAAAGGAAATATCCTCAGATGAAATCTGGAAAGAAGCTTTCTGAGAAACTGCTTAGTGTTCTGTTAATTCATCTCACAGAGTTACATGTGTATTTCGAGGATCTCTTTGCTAGCCTTCTTTCTGTGGAATCTGAGAACAGATATTTCGGATCCCTTTGAAGACTATAGGGCCAAAGGAAATATCCTCCGATAACAAGGAGAAAGAAGCTTTCTGAGAAACTTCTTTGTGTTCTGTGAAGTCATCTCTCAGAGTTACAGCTTTCCCCTCAAGAAGCCTTTCGCTAAGACAGTTCTTGTGGAATTGGCAAATTGATATTTGGAACCCCTAGAGGGCTATGGTGAAAAAGGAAATATCCTCAGATGAAATCTGGAAAGAAGCTTTCTGAGAAACTGCATAGTGTTCTGTTAATTCATCTCACAGAGTTACATGTGTATTTCGAGGATCTCTTTGCTAGCCTTCTTTCTGTGGAATCTGAGAACAGATATTTCGGATCACTTTGAAGACTATAGTGCCAAAGGAAATATCCTCCGATAACAAAGAGAAAGAAGCTTTCTGAGAAACTTCTTTGTGTTCTCTGAAATCATCTCACAGAGTTACAGCTTTCCCCTCAAGAAGCCTATCGCTAAGACAGTTCTTGTGGAATTGGCAAAGTGATATTTGAAAGCCCATTGAGGGCTAATGTGAAAAAGGAAATATCCTCAGATGAAATCTGGAAAGAAGCTTTCTGAGAAACTGCTTAGTGTTCTGTTAATTCATCCCACAGAGTTACATGTGTATTTCGAGGATCTCTTTGCTAGCCTTCTTTCTGTGGAATGTGAGAACAGATATTTTGGATCCCTTTGAAGTCTATAGGGACAAAGGAAATATCCTCCGATAACAAAGAGAAAGAAGCTTTCTGAGAAACTTCTTTGTGTTCTGTGAAATCATCTCACAGAGTTACAGCTTTCCCCTCAAGAAGCCTTTCGCTAAGACAGTTCTTGTGGAATTGGCAAAGTGATATTTGGAAGCCCATAGAGGGCTATGGTGACAAAGGAAGTATCCTCAGATGAAATCTGGAAAGAAGCTTTCTGAGAAACTGCTTAGTGTTCTTTTAATTCATCTCACAGAGTTACATGTGTATTTCGAGGATCTCTTTGCTAGCCTTATTTCTGTGGAATCTGAGAACAGATATTTCGGATCCCTTTGAAGACTATAGGGCCAAAGGAAATATCCTCCGATAACAAGGAGAAAGAAGCTTTCTGAGAAACTTCTTTGTGTTCTGTGAAGTCATCTCACAGAGTTACAGCTTTCCCCTAAAGAAGCCTTTCGCTAAGACAGTTCTTGTTGAATTGGCAAGTGATATTTGGAAGCCCATAGAGGGCTATGGTGAAAAAGGAAATATCCTCAGATGAAATCTGGAAAGAAGCTTTCTGAGAAACTGCTTAGTGTTCTGTTAATTCATCTCACAGAGTTACATGTGTATTTCGAGGATCTCTTTGCTAGCCTTATTTCTGTGGAATCTGAGAACAGATATTTCGGATCCCCTTGAAGACTATAGGGCCAAAGGAAATATCCTCCGATAACAAAGAGAAAGAAGCTTTCTGAGAAACTTCTTTGTGTTCTGTGAAATCATCTCACAGAGTTACAGCTTTCCCCTCAAGAAGCCTTTCGCTAAGACAGTTCTTGTGGAATTGGCAAATTGATATTTGGAACCCCTAGAGGGCTATGGTGAAAAAGGAAATATCCTCAGATGAAATCTGGAAAGAAGCTTTCTGAGAAACTGCATAGTGTTCTGTTAATTCATCTCACAGAGTTACATGTGTATTTCGAGGATCTCTTTGCTAGCCTTCTTTCTGTGGAATCTGAGAACAGATATTTCGGATCACTTTGAAGACTATAGGGCCAAAGGAAATATCCTCCGATAACAAAGAGAAAGAAGCTTTCTGAGAAACTTCTTTGTGTTCTCTGAAATCATCTCACAGAGTTACAGCTTTCCCCTCAAGAAGCCTATCGCTAAGACAGTTCTTGTGGAATTGGCAAAGTGATATTTGAAAGCCCATTGAGGGCTAATGTGAAAAAGGAAATATCCTCAGATGAAATCTGGAAAGAAGCTTTCTGAGAAACTGCTTAGTGTTCTGTTAATTCATCCCACAGAGTTACATGTGTATTTCGAGGATCTCTTTGCTAGCCTTCTTTCTGTGGAATGTGAGAACAGATATTTTGGATCCCTTTGAAGTCTATAGGGACAAAAGAAATATCCTCCGATAACAAAGAGAAAGAAGCTTTCTGAGAAACTTCTTTGTGTTCTGTGAAATCATCTCACAGAGTTACAGCTTTCCCCTCAAGAAGCCTTTCGCTAAGACAGTTCTTGTGGAATTGGCAAAGTGATATTTGGAAGCCCATAGAGGGCTATGGTGACAAAGGAAGTATCCTCAGATGAAATCTGGAAAGAAGCTTTCTGAGAAACTGCTTAGTGTTCTTTTAATTCATCTCACAGAGTTACATGTGTATTTCGAGGATCTCTTTGCTAGCCTTATTTCTGTGGAATCTGAGAACAGATATTTCGGATCCCTTTGAAGACTATAGGGCCAAAGGAAATATCCTCCGATAACAAGGAGAAAGAAGCTTTCTGAGAAACTTCTTTGTGTTCTGTGAAGTCATCTCACAGAGTTACAGCTTTCCCCTAAAGAAGCCTTTCGCTAAGACAGTTCTTGTTGAATTGGCAAGTGATATTTGGAAGCCCATAGAGGGCTATGGTGAAAAAGGAAATATCCTCAGATGAAATCCGGAAAGAAGCTTTCTGAGAAACTGCTTAGTGTTCTGTTAATTCATCTCACAGAGTTACATGTGTATTTCGAGGATCTCTTTGCTAGCCTTATTTCTGTGGAATCTGAGAACAGAAATTTCGGATCCCCTTGAAGACTATAGGGCCAAAGGAAATATCCTCCGATAACAAAGAGAAAGAAGCTTTCTGAGAAACTTCTTTGTGTTCTGTGAAATCATCTCACAGAGTTAAAGCTTTCCCCTCAAGAAGCCTTTCGCTAAGACAGTTCTTGTGGAATTGGCAAAGTGATATTTGGAAGCCCATAGAGGGCTATGGTGACAAAGGAAATATCCTCAGATGAAATCTGGAAAGAAGCTTTCTGAGAAACTGATTAGTGACGCGTGACTTCCACTCACAGAGTTAAATGTGTATTTCGAGGATCTCTTTGCTAGCCTTCTTTCTGTGGAATCTGAGAACAGATATTTCGGATCCCTTTGAAGACTATAGGGCCAAAGGAAATATCCTCCGATAACAAAGAGAAAGAAGCTTTCTGAGAAACTTCTTTGTGTTCTGTGAAATCATCTCAAAGAGTTACAGCTTTCCGCTCAAGAAGCCTTTCGCTAAGACAGTTCTTGTGGAATTCGCAAAGTGATATTTGGAAGCCCATAGAAGGCTATTGTGAAAAAGGAAATATCCTCAGATGAAATCTGGAAAGAAGGTTTCTGAGAAACTGCTTAGTGTTCTGTTAATTCATCTCACAGAGTTACATGTGTATTTCGAGGATCTCTTTGCTAGCCTTCTTTCTGTGTAATCTGAGAACGGATATTTCGGATCCCTTTGAAGACTATAGGGCCAAAGGAAATATCCTCCGATAACAAGGAGAAAGAAGCTTTCTGAGAAAGTTCTTTGTGTTCTGTGAAATCATCTCACAGAGTTACAGCTTTCCCCTCAAGAAGCCTTTCGCTAAGACAGTTCTTGTTGAATTGGCAAGTGATATTTGGAAGCCCATAGAGGGCTATGGTGAAAAAGGAAATATCCTCAGATGAAATCTGGAAAGAAGTTTTCTGAGAAACTGCTTAGTGTTCTTTTAATTTATCTCACAAAGTTACATGTGTATTTCGAGGATCTCTTTGCTAGCCTTATTTCTGTGGAATCTGAGAACAGATATTTCGGATCCCCTTGAAGACTATAGGGCCAAAGGAAATATCCTCCCATAACAAAGAGAAAGAAGCTTTCTGAGAAACTTCTTTGTGTTCTGTGAAATCATCTCACAGAGTTACAGCTTTCCCCTCAAGAAGCCTTTCGCTAAGACATTTCTTGTGGAATTGGCAAAGTGATATTTGGAAGCCCATAGAGGGCTATGGTGACAAAGGAAATATCCCCAGATGAAATCTGGAAAGAAGCTTTCTGAGAAACTGCTTAGTGTTCTGTTAATTCATCTCACAGAGTTACATGTGTATTTCGAGGATCCCTTTGCTAGTCGTCTTTCTGTGGAATCTGAGAACAGATATTTCGCATCCCTTTGAAGACAATAGGGCCAAAGGAAATATCCTCCGATAACAAGGAGAAAGAAGCTTTCTGAGAAACTTCTTTGTGTTCTGTGAAATCATCTCACAGAGTTACAGCTTTCCCCTCAAGAAGCCTATCGCTAAGACAGTTCTTGTGGAATTGGCAAAGTGATATTTGGAAGCCCATTGAGGGCTACGGTGAGAAAGGAAATATCCTCAGATGAAATCAGGAAAGAAGATTTCTGAGAAACTGCTCAGTGTTCTGTTAACTCATCTCACAGAGTTACATTTGTATTTCGAGGATCTCTCTGCTAGCATTTTTTCTGTGGAATCTGAGAACAGATATTTCGGATCCCTTTGAAGACTATAGGGCCAAAGGAAATATCCTCCGATAACAAAGAGAAAGAAGATCTCTGAGAAACTTCTTTGTGTTCTGTGAAATCATCTCACAGAGTTACAGCTTTCCCCTCAAGAAGCCTTTCGCTAAGACAGTTCTTGTGGAATTGGCAAATTGATATTTGGAACACCTAGAGGTCTATGGTGAAAAAGGAAATATCCTCAGATGAAATCTGGAAAGAAGCTTTCTGAGAAACTGCTTAGTGTTCTGTTAATTCATCTCACGGAGTTACATTTGTATTTCGAGGATCTCTTTGCTAGCCTTATTTCTGTGGAATCTGAGAACAGATATTTCGGATCCCTTTGAAAACTATAGGGCCAAAGGAAATATCCTCCGATAACAAGGAGAAAGAAGCTTTCTGAGAAAGTTCTTTGTGTTCTGTGAAATCATCTCACAGAGTTACAGCTTTCCCCTCAAGAAGCCTTTCGCTAAGACAGTTCTTGTTGAATTGGCAAGTGATATTTGGAAGCCCATAGAGGGCTATGGTGAAAAAGGAAATATCCTCAGATGAAATCTGGAAAGAAGCTTTCTGAGAAACTGCTTACTGTTCTGTTAATTCATCCCACAGAGTTACATGTGTATTTCGAGGATCTCTTTGCTAGCCTTCTTTCTGTGGAATGTGAGAACAGATATTTTGGATCCCTTTGAAGACTATAGGGCCAAAGGAAATATCCTCCGATAACAAAGAGAAAGAAGCTTTCTGAGAAACTTCTTTGTGTTCTGTGAAATCATCTCACAGAGTTACAGCTTTCCCCTCAAGAAGCCTTTCGCTAAGACGGTTCTTGTGTAATTGGCAAAGTGATATTAGGAAGCCCATAAAGGGCTATGGTGACAAAGGAAATATCCTCAGATGAAATCTAGAAAGAAGCTTTCTGAGAACCTGCTTAGTGATGTGTGACTTCCACTCACAGAGTTACATGTGTATTTCGAGGATCTCTTTGCTAGCCTTCTTTCTGTGGAATCTGAGAACAGATATTTCCGATCCCTTTGAACTATAGGGCCAATGGAAATATCCTCCGATAACAAAGAGAAAGAAGCTTTCTGAGAAACTTCTTTGTGTTCTGTGAAATCATCTCACAGAGTTACAGCTTTCCCCTCAAGAAGCCTTTCGCTAAGACAGTTCTTGTGTAATTGGCAATGTGATATTTGGAAGCCCATAGAGGGCTATTGTGAAAAAGGAAATATCCTCAGATGAAATCTGGAAAGAAGCTTTCTGAGAAACTGCTTAGTGTTCTGTTAATTCATCTCACAGAGTTACATGTGTATTTCGAGGATCTCTTTGCTAGCCTTCTTTCTGTGGAATCTGAGAACAGATATTTCGGATCCCTTTGAAGACTATAGGGCCAAAGGCAATATCCTCCGATAACAAAGAGAAAGAAACTTTCTGAGAAACTTCTTTGTGTTCTGTGAAATCATCTCACAGAGTTACAGCTTTCCCCTCAAGAAGACTTTCGCTAAGACAGTTCTTGTGGAATTGGCAAAGTGATATTTGGAAGACCATAGAAGGTTAAGGTGAGAAAGGAAATATCCTCAGATGAAATCTGGAAAGAAGCTTTCTGAGAAACTGCTTAGTGTTCTGTTAATTCATCTCACAGAGTTACATGTGTATTTCGAGGATCTCTTTGCTAGCCTTCTTTCTGTGGAATGTGAGAACAGATATTTTGGATCCCTTTGAAGACTATAGGGCCAAAGGAAATATCCTCCGATAACAAAGAGAAAGAAGCTTTCTTAGAAACTTCTTTGTGTTCTGTGAAATCATCTCACAGAGTTACAGCTTTCCCCTGAAGAAGCCTTTCGCTAAGACAGTTGTTGTGGAATTGGCAAAGTGATATTAGGAAGCCCATAAAGGGCTATGGTGAGAAAGGAAATATCCTCAGATGAAATCTGGAAAGAAGCTTTCTGAGAAACTGCTTAGTGATGTGTGACTTCCACTCACAGAGTTACATGTGTATTTCAAGGATTTCTTTGCTAGCCTTCATTCAGTGGAATCTGAAAACAGATATTTCCGATCCCTTTGAACTATAGGGCCAATGGAAATATCCTCCGATAACAAAGAGAAAGAAGCTTTCTGAGAAACTTCTTTGTGTTCTGTGAAATCATCTCACAGAGTTACAGTTTCCCCTCAAGAAGCCTTTCGCTAAGTCACTTCTTGTGTAATTGGCAAAGTGATATTTGGAAGCCCATAGAGGGCTATGGTGAGAAAGGAAATATCCTCAGATGAAATCTGGAAAGAAGCTTTCTGAGAAACTGCTTAGTGTTCTGTTAATTCATCTCACAGAGTTACATGTGTATTTCGAGGATCTCTTTGCTAGCCTTCTTTCTGTGGAATGTGAGAACAGATATTTTGGATCCCTTTGAAGACTATAGGGCCAAAGGAAATATCCTCCGATAACAAAGAGAAAGAAGCTTTCTGAGAAAGTTCTTTGTGTTCTGTGAAATCATCTCACAGAGTTACAGCTTTTCCTTCAAGAAGCCTTTCGCTAAGACAGTTCTTGTGGAATTGGCAAAGTGATATTTGGAGCCCATAGGGGGCTATTGTGAAAAAGGAAATATCCTCAGATGAAATCTGGAAAGAAGCTTTCTGAGAAACTGCTTAGTGTTCTGTTAATTCATCTCACAGAGTTACATGTGTATTTCGAGGATCTCTTTGCTAGCCTTCTTTCTGTGGAATGTGAGAACAGATATTTTAGATCCCTTGAAGACTATAGGGCCAATGGAAATATCCTCCGATGACAAAGAGAATGAAGCTTTCTGAGAAACTTCTTTGTGTTCTGTGAAATCATCTCACAGAGTTACAGCTTTCCCCTCAAAAAGCCTTTCTCTAAGACAGTTCTTGTGGAATTGGCAAAGTGATATTTGGAAGCCCATAGAGGGCTATGGTGACAAAGGAAGTATCCTAAGATGAAATCTGGAAAGAAGCTTTCTGAGAAACTTCTTAGTGTACTGTTAATTCATCTCACAGAGTTACATGTGTATTTCGAGGATCTCTTTGCTAGCCTTCTTTCTGTGCAATCTGAGAACAGATATTTCGGATCCCTGTGAAGACTATAGGGCCAAAGGAAATATCCTCCGATAACAAGGAGAAAGAAGCTTTCTGAGAAACTTCTTTGTGTTCTGTGAAGTCATCTCACAGAGTTACAGCTTTCCCCTCAAGAAGCCTTTCGCTAAGACAGTTCTTGTGGAATTGGCAAGTGATATTTGGAAGCCCATAGAGGGCTATGGTGAAAAAGGAAATATCCTCAGATGAAATCTGGAAAGAAGCTTTCTGAGAAACTGATTAGTGTTCTGTTAATTCATCTCAAAGAGTTACATGTGTATTTCGAGGATCTCTTTGCAAGCCTTATTTCTGTGGAATCTGAGAACAGATATTTCGGATCCCTTTGAAGACTATAGGGCCAAGGGAAATATCCTCCGATAACAAGGAGAAAGAAGCTTTCTGAGAAACTTCTTTGTGTTCTGTGAAGTCATCTCACAGAGTTACAGCTTTCGCCTCAAGAAGCCTTTCGCTAAGACAGTTCTTGTGGAATTGGCAAAGTGATATTTGGAACCCCTAGTGGGCTATGGTGAAAAAGGAAATATCCTCAGATGAAATCTGGAAAGAAGCTTTCTGAGAAACTGCTTAGTGTTCTGTTAGTTAATTCATCTCACAGAGTTACATGTGTATTTTGAGATTCTCTTTGCTAGCCTTATTTCTTTGGAATCTGAGAACAGATATTTCGGATCCCCTTGAAGACTATAGGGCCAAAGGAAATATCCTCCGATAACAAAGATAAAGAATCTTTCTGAGAAACTTCTTTGTGTTCTGTGAAATCATCTCACAGAGTTACAGCTTTCCCATTAGAAGCCTTTCGCTAAGACAGTTCTTGTGGAACTGGCAAAGTGATATTTGGAAGCCCATAGAGGGTTACGGTGAAAAAGGAAATATCCTCAGATGAAATCTGGAAAGAAGCTTTCTGAGAAACTGCTTAGTGTTCTGTTAATTCTTCTCACAGATTTACATGTGTATTTCGAGGATCTCTTTGCTAGCCTTCTTTCTGTGGAATCTGAGAACAGATATTTCGGATCCCTTTGAAGACCATAGGGCCAAAGGAAATATCCTCCGATAACAAAGAGAAAGAAGCTTTCTGAGAAACTTCTTTGTGTTCTGTGAAATCATCTCACAGAGTTACAGCTTTCCCCTCAAGAACCTATCGCTAAGACAATTCTTGTTTAATTGGAAAAGTGATATTTGGAAGCCCATTGAGGGCTATGGTGAGAAAGGAAATATCCTCAGATGAAATCAGGAAAGAAGATTTCTGAGAAACTGCTCAGTGTTCTGTTAATTCATCTCACAGAGTTACATGTGTATTTCGAGGATCTCTTTGCTAGGCTTATTTCTGTGGAATCTGAGAACAGATATTTCGGATCCGGTTGAAGACTATAGGGCCAAAGGAAATATCCTCCGATAACAAAAAGAAAGAAGCTTTCTGAGAAACTTCTTTGTGTTCTGCGAAATCATCTCACAGAGTTACAGCTTTCCCCTCAAGAAGCCTTTCGCTAAGACAGTTCTTGAGGAATTGGAAAAGAGATATTTGGAAGCCCATAGAGGGCTGTGGTGAAAAAGGAAATATGCTCAGATGAAATCTGGAAAGAAGCTTTCTGAGAAACTACTTAGTGTTCTGTTAATTCATCTAACAGTGTTACATGAGTATTTCGAGGATCTCTTTGCTAGCCTTCTTTCTGTGGAATCTGAGAACAGATATTTCGGATCCCTTTGAAGACTATAGGGCCAAAGTAAATATCCTCCCATAACAAAGAGAAAGAAGCTTTCTGAGAAACTTCTTTGTGTTCTTTGAAATCATCTCACAGAGTTACAGCTTTCCCCTCAAGAATCCTTTCGCTAAGACAGTTCTTGTGGAATTGGCAAAGTAATATTTCGAAGCCCATAGAGGGCTATGGTGAAAAAGGAAATATCCTCAGATGAAATCTGGAAAGAAGCTTTCTGAGAAACTGCTTAGTGTTCTGTTAATTCATATCACAGAGTTACATGTGTATTTCGAGGATCTCTTTGTTAGCCTTATTTCTGTGGAATCTGAGAACAGATAATTCGGATCCCTTTGAAGACTATAGTGCCAAAGGAAATATCCTCCGATAACAAGGAGAAAGAAGCTTTCTGAGGAATTCCTTCGTGTTCTATGAAATCATCTCACAGTGTTACAGCTTTCCCCTCAAGAAGACTTTCGCTAGGACAGTTCTTGGGGAATTGGCAAAGTGATATTTGGCAGCCCATAGAGGGCTATTGTGAAAAAGGAAATATCCTCAGATGAAATCTGGAAAGAAGCTTTCTGAGAAACTGCTTAGTGTTCTGTTAATTCATCTCACAGAGTTACATGTGTATTTCGAGGATCTCTTTGCTAGCCTTATTTCTGTGGATTCTGAGAACAGATATTTCGGATCCCTTTGAAGACTATAGGGCCAAAGGAAATATCCTCCGATAACAAAGAGAAAGAAGCTTTCTGAGAAACTTCTTTGTGTTCTGTGAAATCATCTCACAGAGTTACAGCTTTCCCCTCAAGAAGCCTTTCGCTAAGACAGTTCTTGAGGAATTGGAAAAGAGATATTTGGAAGCCCATAGAGGGCTGTGGTGAAAAAGGAATTATGCTCAGATGAAATCTGGAAAGAAGCTTTCTGAGAAACTACTTAGTGTTCTGTTAATTCATCTCACAGAGTTACATGTGTATTTCGAGGATCTCTTTGCTAGCCTTCTTTCTGTGAAATCTCAGAACATATATTTCGGATCCCTTTGAAGACTATAGGGCCAAAGGAAATATCCTCCGATAACAAAGAGAAAGAAGCTTTCTGAGAAACTTCTTTGTGTTCTTTGAAATCATCTCACAGAGTTACAGCTTTCCCCTCAAGAAGCCTTTCGCTAAGACAGTTCTTGTGGAATTGGCAAAGTAATATTTGGAAGCCCATAGAGGGCTATGGTGAAAAAGGAAATATCCTCAGATGAAATCTGGAAAGAAGCTTTCTGAGAAACTGCTTAGTGTTCTCTTAATTCATATCACAGAGTTACATGTGTATTTCGAGGATCTCTTTGTTATCCTTCTTTCTGTGGAATCTGAGAACAGATATTTCGGATCCCTTTGAAGACTATAGGGCCTAAGGAAATATCCTGCGATAACAAAGAGAAAGAAGCTTTCTGAGAAACTTCTTTGTGTTCTGTGAAATCATCTCACAGAGTTACAGCTTTCCCCTCAAGAAGCCTTTCGCTAAGACAGTTCTTGAGGAATTGGAAAAGAGATATTTGGAAGCCCATAGAGGGCTGTGGTGAAAAAGGAAATATGCTCAGATGAAATCTGGAAAGAAGCTTTCTGAGAAACTACTTAGTGTTCTGTTAATTCATCTAAGAGTGTTACATGAGTATTTCGAGGTTCTCTTGGCTAGCCTTCTTTCTGTGGAATCTCAGAACAGATATTTCTGATCCCTTTGAAGACTATAAGGCCAAAGGAAATATCCTCTCATAACAAAGAGAAAGAAGCTTTCTGAGAAACTTCTTTGTGTTCTTTGAAATCATCTCACAGATTTACAGCTTTCCCCTCAAGAAGCCTTTCGCTAAGACAGTTCTTGTGGAATTAGCAAAGTAATATTTGGAAGCCCTTAGAGGGCTATGGTGACAAAGGAAATATCCTCAGATGAAATCGGGAAAAAGCTTTCTGAGAAACTGCTTAGTGTTCTGTTAATTAATATCACGGAGTTACATGTGTATTTTGAGGATCTCTTTGCTAGCCTTATTTCTGTGGAATCTGAGAACAGATATTTCGGATCCCTTTGAAGAATAAAAGCCCAATGGAAATATCCTCCGATAACAAAGAGAAAGAAGCTTTCTGAGAAACTTCTTTGTGTTCTGTGAAATCATCGCACAGAGTTACAGCTTTCCCCTCAAGAAGCCTTTCGCTAAGACAGTTCTTGTGGAATTGGCAAAGTGATATTTGGAAGCCCATAGAGGGCTATGGTGACAAAGGAAATATCCTCAGATGAAATCTGGAAAGAAGCTTTCTGAGAAACTGCTTAGTGTTCTGTTAATTAATATCACGGCGTTACATGTGTATTTCCAGGATGTCTTTGCTAGCTTTCTTTCTATGGAATCTGAGAACAGATATTTCGAATCCCTTTGAAGACTATAGGGCCAAAGAAAATATCCTCCGATAACAAAGAGTAGGAAGCATTCTGAGAAAATTCTTTGTGTTCTGTGAAATCATCTCACAGAGTTACAGCTTTCCCCTCAAGAAGCCTTTCGCTAAGACAGTTCTTGTGGAATTGGCAAAGTGATATTTGGAAGCCCATAGAGGGCTATGGTGTAAAAGGCAATATCCTCAGATGAAATCTGGAAAGAAGCTTTCTGAGAAACTGCTTAGTGTTCTGTTAATTCATCTCACGGAGTTACATGGGTATTTCGAGGATCTCTTTGTTATCCTTATTTCTGTGGGATCTGAGAACAGATATTTCGGATCCCTTTGAAGACTATAGGGCCTAAGGAAATATCCTCCGATAACAAAGAGAAAGAAGCTTTCTGAGGAAGTTCTTTGTGTTCTGTGAAATCATCTCACAGAGTTACAGCTTTCCCCTCAAGAAGCCTTTCGCTAAGACTGTTGTTGTGGAATTGGAAAAGAGATGTTTGGAAGCCCATAGAGGGCTATGGTGAAAAAAGGAAATATCCTCACATGAAATCTGGAAAGAAGCTTTCTGAGAAACTACTTAGTGTTCTGTTAATTCATCTCACGAAGTTACATGTGTATTTCGGGGATCTCTTTGTTAGCCTTATTTCCGTGGAATCTGAGAACAGATATTTCGGATCCCTTCGAAGACTATAGGGCCAAAGGAAATATCCTCCGATAACAAAGAGAAAGAAGCTTTCTGAGAAACTTCCTTGTGTTCTGTGAAATCATTTCATAGAGTTACAGCTTTCCCCACAAGAAGCTTTTCGCTAAGACAGTTCCTGTGGAATTTGCAAAGTGATATTTGGAAGTCCATAGAGGGCTAGGGTGAAAAAGCAAATATCCTCAAATGAAATCTGGAAAGAAGCTTTCTGAGAAACTGCTTAGTGTTCTATTAATTCATCTCTCGGAGTAACATGTGTATTTCGAGGATCTCTTTGCTAGCCGTCTTTCTGTGGAATCTGAGAAAAGATATTTGGGATCCCTTTGAAGACTATAGGGCCAAAGGAAATATCCTCCGATAACAAAGAGAAAGAAGCTTTCTGAGAAACTTCTTTGTGTTCAGTGAAATCATCTCACAGAGTTACAGCTTTCCCCTCAAGAAGCCTTTCGCTAAGACAGTTCTTGAGGAATTGGAAAAGAGATATTTGGAAGCCCATAGAGGGCTGTGGTGAAAAAGGAAATATGCTCAGATGAAATCTGGAAAGAAGCTTTCTGAGAAACTACTTAGTGTTCTGTTAATTCATCTAACAGTGTTACATGAGTATTTCGAGGATCTCTTTGCTAGCCTTCTTTCTGTGGAATCTCAGAACATATATTTCGGATCCCTTTGAAGACTATAGGGCCAAAGTAAATATCCTCCCATAACAAAGAGAAAGAAGCTTTCTGAGAAACTTCTTTGTGTTCTTTGAAATCATCTCACAGAGTTACAGCTTTCCCCTCAAGGATCCTTTCGCTAAGACAGTTCTTGTGGAATTGGCAAAGTAATATTTCGAAGCCCATAGAGGGCTATGGTGAAAAAGGAAATATCCTCAGATGAAATCTGGAAAGAAGCTTTCTGAGAAACTGCTTAGTGTTCTGTTAATTCATATCACAGAGTTACATGTGTATTTCGAGGATCTCTTTGTTAGCCTTATTTCTGTGGAATCTGAGAACACATAATTCGGATCCCTTTGAAGACTATAGGGCCAAAGAAATATCCTCCGATAACAAGGAGAAAGAAGCTTTCTGAGGAATTCCTTCTGGTTCTATGAAATCATCTCACAGTGTTACAGCTTTCCCCTCAAGAAGACTTTCGCTAGGACAGTTCTTGGGGAATTGGCAAAGTGATATTAGGCAGCCCATAGAGGGCTATTGTGAAAAAGGAAATATCCTCAGATGAAATCTGGAAAGAAGCTTTCTGAGAAACTGCTTAGTGTTCTGTTAATTCATCTCACAGAGTTACATGTGTATTTCGAGGATCTCTTTGCTAGCCTTATTTCTGTGGATTCTGAGAACAGATATTTCGGATGCCTTTGAAGACTATAGGGCCAAAGGAAATATCCTCCGATAACAAAGAGAAAGAAGCTTTCTGAGAAACTTCTTTGTGTTCTGTTAAATCATCTCACAGAGTTACAGCTTTCCCCTCAAGAAGCCTTTCGCTAAGACAGTTCTTGTGGATTGGCGAAGTGATATTTGGAAGCCCATAGAGGGCTATGGTGAAAAAGGAAATATCCTCAAATGAAATCTGGAAAGAAGCTTTCTGAGAAACTGCTTAGTGTTCTGTTCACTAATCTCACAGAGTTACATGTGTATTTCGAGGATCTCTTTGCTAGCCTTCTTTCTGTGGAATCTGAAAACAGATATTTCGGATCCCTTTGAAGACTATAGGGCCAAAGGAAATATCCTCCGATAACAAAGAGAAAGAAGCTTTCTGAGAAACTTCTTTGTGTTCTTTGAAATCATCTCACAGAGTTACAGCTTTCCCCTCAAGAAGCCTGTCGCTAAGACAGTTCTTGTGGAATTGGCAAAGTAATATTTGGAAGCCCATAGAGGGCTATGGTGAAAAAGGAAATATCCTCAGATGAAATCTGGAAAGAAGCTTTCTGAGAAACTGCTTAGTGTTCTGTTAATTCATATCACAGAGTTACATGTGTATTTCGAGGATCTCTTTGTTATCCTTCTTTCTGTGGAATCTGAGAACAGATATTTCGGATCCCTTTGAAGACTATAGGGCCTAAGGAAATATCCTGCGGTAACAAAGAGAAAGAAGCTTTCTGAGAAACTTCTTTGTGTTCTGTGAAATCATCTCACAGAGTTACAGCTTTCCCCTCAAGAAGCCTTTCGCTAAGACAGTTCTTGAGGAATTGGAAAAGAGATATTTGGAAGCCCATAGAGGGCTGTGGTGAAAAAGGAAATATGCTCAGATGAAATCTGGAAAGAAGCTTTCTGAGAAACTACTTAGTGTTCTGTTAATTCATCTAACAGTGTTACATGAGTATTTCGAGGTTCTCTTGGCTAGCCTTCTTTCTGTGGAATCTCAGAACAGATATTTCGGATCCCTTTGAAGACTATAAGGCCAAAGGAAATATCCTCTCATAACAAAGAGAAAGAAGCTTTCTGAGAAACTTCTTTGTGTTCTTTGAAATCATCTAACAGAGTTACAGCTTTCCCCTCAAGAAGCCTTTGGCTAAGACAGTTCTTGTGGAATTAGCAAAGTAATATTTGGAAGCCCTTAGAGGGCTATGGTGACAAAGGAAATATCCTCAGATGAAATCGGGAAAAAGCTTTCTGAGAAACTGCTTAGTGTTCTGTTAATTAATATCACGGAGTTACATGTGTATTTTGAGGATCTCTTTGCTAGCCTTATTTCTGTGGAATCTGAGAACAGATATTTCGGATCCCTTTGAAGAATAAAAGCCCAATGGAAATATCCTCCGATAACAAAGAGAAAGAAGCTTTCTGAGAAACTTCTTTGTGTTCTGTGAAATCATCGCACAGAGTTACAGCTTTCCCCTCAAGAAGCCTTTCGCTAAGACAGTTCTTGTGGAATTGGCAAAGTGATATTTGGAAGCCCATAGAGGGCTATGCTGAAAAAGGAAATATCCTCAGATGAAATATGGAAAGAAGCTTTCTGAAAAACTGCTTAGTGTTCTGTTAATTCATCTCACGGAGTTACATGTGTATTTCGAGGATCTCTTTGTTATCCTTCTTTCTGTGAAATCTGAGAACAGATATTTCGGATCCCTTTGAAGACTATAGGGCCAAAGGAAATATCCTCCGATATCAAAGAGAAAGAAGCTTTTTGAGAAACTTCTTTGTGTTCTGTGAAATCTTCTCACAGAGTTACAGCTTTCCCCTCAAGAAGCCTTTCGCTAAGACAGTTCTTGTGGAATTGGCAAAGTGATATTTGCAAGCCCATAGAGGGCTATTGTGAGAAAGGAAATATCCTCAGATGAAATCTGGAAAGAAGCTTTCTGAGAAACTGCTTAGTGTTCTGTTAATTCATCTCACAGAATTACATGTGTATTTCGTGGATCCCTTTGCTAGCCTTATATCTGTGCAATCTGAGAACAGATATTTCGGATCCCTTGGAAGACTATAGGGCCAAAGGAAATATCCTCCGAAAACAAAGAGAAAGAAGCTCTATGAGAAACTTCTTTGTGGTCTGTGAAATCATCACACAGAGTTACAGCTTTCCCCTCCAGAAGCCTTTCGCTATGACAGTTCTTGTGGAATTGGCAAAGAGATATTTGGAAGCCCTTAGAGGGCTATTGTGAAAAAGGAAATATCCTCAGATGAAATCTGGAAAGAAGCTTTCTGAGAAACTGCTTAGTGTTCTATTAATTCATCTCTCGGAGTTACATGTGTATTTCGAGGATCTCTTTGCTAGCCTTCGTTCTGTGAAATCTGAGAACAGATATTTCGGATCCCTTTGAAGACTATAGGTCCAAAGGAAATATCCTCCGATAACAAAGAGAAAGAAGCTTTCTAAGAAACTTCTTTGTGTTCTGTGAAATCATCTCCCAGAATTACAGCTTTCCCCTCAAGAAGCCTTTCGCTAAGACAGTTCTTGTGGAATTGGCAAAGTGATATTTGGAAGCCCATAGAGGGCTATGGTGCGAAAGGAAATATCCTCAGATTAAATCTGGAAAGAAGCTTTCTGAGAAACTGCTTAGTGTTCTCTTAATTCATCTCACTGAGTTACATGTGTATTTCGAGTATCTCTTTGTTCGCCTTATTTCTGTGGAATCTGAGAACAGATATTTCGGATCCCTTTGAAGAATATAGGGCCAAAGGAAATATCCTCCGATAAAAAAGGGAAAGAAGCTTTCTGAGAAAGTTCTTTGTGTTCTGTGAAATCATCTCACAGAGTTACAGCTTTCCCCTCAAGAAGCCTTTCGTTAAGACATTTCTAGTGGAATTGGCAAAGAGATATTTGGAAGCCCATAGAGGGCTACTGTTAAAAAAGGACATATCCTCAAATGAAATCTGGAAAGAAGCTTTCTGAGAAACTGCTTAGTGTTCTGTTAATTCATCTCACAGAGTTACATGTGTATTTCGAGGATCTCTTTGCTAGCCTTCTTTCTGTTGATTCTGAGAACAGATATTTCGGATCCTTTTGAAGACTATAGGGCCAAAGGAAATATCCTCCGATAACAAAGAGAAAGAAGCTTTCTGAGAAACTTCTTTGTGTTCTGTGAAATCATCTCACAGAGTTACAGCTTTCCCCTCAAGAAGCCTTTCGCTGAGGCAGTTCTTGTGGAATTAGCAAAGTGATATTTGGAAGCCCTTAGAGGGCTATGGTGACAAAGGAAATATCCTCAGATGAAATCTGGAAAAAGCTTTCTGAGAAACTGCTTAGTGTACTGTCAGTTAATATCACGGAGTTACATGTGTATTTTGAGGATCTCTTTGCTAGCCTTCTTTCTGTGGAATCTGAAAACAGATATTTCGGATCCCTTTGAAGACTATAGGGCCAAAGGAAATATCCTCCAATAACAAAGAGAAAGAAGCTTTCTGAGAAACTTCTTTGTGTTCTTTGAAATCATCTCACAGAGTTACAGCTTTCCCCTCAAGAAGCATTTCTCTAAGACAGTTCTTGTGTAAATGGCAAAGTGATATTTGGAAGCCCATAGAGGGCTATGGTGAGAAAGGAAATATCCTCAGATGAAATCTGGAAAGAAGCATTCTGAGAAACTGCTTAGTGTTCTGTTAATTCATCTCACAGAGTTACATTTATTTCGTGGATCTCTTTACTCTCCTTCTTTCTGTGCAATATGAGAACAGATATTTCGGATCCCTTTGAAGAATATAGGGCCAAGGGAAATATACTCCGATAACAAAGAGAAAGAAGCTTTCTGAGAAACTTCTTTGTGTTCTGTGAAATCATCTCACAGAGTTACAGCTTTCCCCTCAAGAAGCCTTTCGCTGAGACAGTGCCTGTGGAATTTCCAAAGTGATATTTGGAAGTCCATAGAGGGCTATGGTAAAAAAGGAAATATCCTTAGATGAAAACTGGAAAGAAGCTTTCTGAGAAAATGCCTAGTGATCTGTTAATTCATCTCACAGAGTTACATGTGTATTTCGTGGATCCCTTTGCTAGCCTTCTTTCTGTGGAATCTGAGAAAAGATATTTCGGATCCCTTTGAAGACTATAGGGCCAAAGGAATTATCCTCCAAAAAGAAATGAAAGAAGCTTTCTGAGAAAGTTCTTTGTGTTCTGTGAAATCACCTCAGAGAGTTACAGCTTTCCCCTCAAGAAGCCTTTCGCTAAGACAGTTCTTGTGGAATTGGCAAAGTGATATTTGGAAGCCCATAGAGGGCTATCGTGACAAACGAAATATCCTCAAATGAAATCTGGAAAGAAGCTTTCTGAGAAACTGCTTAGTGTTCTGTTAATTCATCTCACAGAGTTACATGTGTATTTTGATGATCTCTTTGCTAGCCTTATTTCTTTGGAATCAGAGAACAGATATTTCGGAACCCTTTAAAGACTATAGGGCCAAAAGAAATATCCTCCGATAACAAAGAGAAAGAAGCTCTCTGAGAAACTTCTTTGTGTTCTGTGAAATCATCTCACAGCGTTACACCTTTCCCCTCAAGAAGCCTTTCGCTAAGACAGTTCTTGTGGAATTGGCAAAGTGATATTTGGAAGCCCATAGAGGGCTGTGGTGTAAAAGGAAATATCCTCAGATGAAATCTGGAAAGAAGCTTTCTGAGAAACCGCCTTGTGTTCTGTTAATTCATCTCACAGAGTTACATGTGTATTTCGAGTATCTCTTTGCTAGCCTTCTTTCTGTGGAATCTGAGAACAGATATTTCGGATCCCTTTGAAGACTATAGGGCCAAAGGAAATATCCTACGATATCAAGGAGAAAGAAGCTTTCTGAGAAACTTCTTTGTGTTCTGTGAAATCATCACACAGAGTTACAGCTTTCCCCTCCAGAAGCCTTTCGCTATGACAGTTCTTGTGGAATTGGCAAAGAGATATTTGGAAGCCCTTAGAGGGCTATTGTGAAAAAGGAAATATCCTCAGATGAAATCTGGAAAGAAGCTTTCTGAGAAACTGCTTAGTGTTCTATTAATTCATCTCTCGGAGTTACATGTGTATTTCGGAGATCTCTTTGCTAGCCTTCGTTCTGTGGAATCTGAGAACAGATATTTCGGATCCCTTTGAAGACTATAGGGCCAAAGGAAATATCCTCCGATAACAAAGAGAAAGAAGCTCTCTGAGAAACTTCTTTGTGTTCTGTGAAATCATCTCCCAGAGTTACAGCTTTCCCCTCAAGAAGCCTTTCGCTAAGACAGTTCTTGTGGAATTGGCAAAGTGATATTTGGAAGCCCATAGAGGGCTATGGTGAGAAAGGAAATATCCTCAGATTAAATCTGGAAAGAAGCTTTCTGAGAACCTGCTTAGTGTTCTCTTAATTCATCTCACTGAGTTACATGTGTATTTCGAGTATCTCTTTGTTCGCCTTATTTCTGTGGAATCTGAGAACAGATATTTCGGATCCCTTTGAAGAATATAGGGCCAAAGGAAATATCCTCCGATAAAAAAGGGAAAGAAGCTTTCTGAGAAAGTTCTTTGTGTTCTGTGAAATCATCTAACAGAGTTACAGCTTTCCCCTCAAGAAGCCTTTCGTTAAGACATTTCTTGTGGAATTGGCAAAGAGATATTTGGAAGGCCATAGAGGGCTATTGTTAAGAAAGGAAATATCCTCACATGAAATCTGAAAAGAAGCTTTCTGAGAAACTGCTTAGTGTTCTGTTAATTCATCTCACAGAGTTACATGTGTATTTCGAGGACCTCTTTGCTAGCCTTCGTTCTGTGGAATCTGAGAACAGATACTTCGGATCCCTTTGAAGACTATAAGGCCAAAGGAAATATCCTCCGATAACAAAGAGAAAGAAGCTTTCTGAGAAACTTCTTTGTGTTCTGTGAAATCATCTCACAGAGTTACAGCTTTCCCCTCAGGAAGCTTTTCTCTAAGACAGTTCTTGTGGAAATGGCAAAGTGATATTTGGAAGCCCATAGAGGGCTATGGTGAAAAAGGAAATATCCTCAGATGAAATCTGGAAAGAAGCTTTCTGAGAAACTGCTTAGTGTTCTGTTAATTCATCTCACAGAGTTACATTTATTTCGTGGATCTCTTTACTAGCCTTCTTTCTCTGCAATCTGAGAACAGATATTTCGGATCCCTTTGAAGAATATAGGGCCAAAGGAAATATACTCCGATAACAAAGAGAAAGAAGCTTTCTGAGAAACTTCTTTGTGTTCTGTGAAATCATCTCACAGAGTTACAGCTTTCCCCTCAAGAAGCCTTTCGCTGAGACAGTGCCTGTGGAATTTCCAAAGTGATATTTGGAAGTCCATAGAGGGCTATGGTAAAAAAGGAAATATCCTTAGATGAAAACTGGAAAGAAGCTTTCTGAGAAACTGCCTAGTGTTCTGTTAATTCATCTCACAGAGTTACAGGTGTATTTCGTGGATCCCTTTGCTAGCCTTCATTCTGTGGAATCTGAGAAAAGATATTTCGGATCCTTTTGAAGACTATAGGGCCAAAGGAATTATCCTCCGAAAAGAAATGAAAGAAGCTTTCTGAGAAAGTTCTTTGTGTTCTGTGAAATCACCTCAGAGAGTTACAGCTTTCCCCTCAAGAAGCCTTTCGCTAAGACAGTTCTTGTGGAATTGGCAAAGTGATATTTGGAAGCCCATAGAGGGCTATCGTGACAAACGAAATATCCTCAAATGAAATCTGGAAAGAAGCTTTCTGAGAAACTGCTTAGTGTTCTGTTAATTCATCTCACAGAGTTACATGTGTATTTTGATGATCTCTTTGCTAGCCTTATTTCTGTGGAATCAGAGAACAGATATTTCGGAACCCTTTAAAGACCATAGGGCCTAAAGAAATATCCTCCGATAACAAAGAGAAAGAAGCTCTCTGAGAAACTTCTTTGTGTTCTGTGAAATCATCTCACAGCGTTACACCTTTCCCCTCAAGAAGCCTTTCGCTAAGACAGTTCTTGTGGAATTGGCAAAGTGATATTTGGAAGCCCATAGAGGGCTGTGATGTAAAAGGAAATATCCTCAGATGAAATCTGAAAAGAAGCTTTCTGAGAAACCGCCTTGTGTTCTGTTAATTCATCTCACAGAGTTACATGTGTATTTCGAGTATCTCTTTGCCAGCCTTCTTGCTGTGGAATCTGAGAACAGATATTTCGGATCCCTTTGAAGTCTATAGGGCCAAAGGAAATATCCTCCGATATCAAGGAGAAAGAAGCTTTCTGAGAAACTTCTTTGTGTTCTGTGAAATCATCACACAGAGTTACAGCTTTCCCCTCCAGAAGCCTTTCGCTATGACAGTTCTTGTGGAATTGGCAAAGAGATATTTGGAAGCCCTTAGGGGGCTATTGTGAAAAAGGAAATATCCTCAGATGAAATCTGGAAAGAAGCTTTCTGAGAAACTGCTTAGTGTTCTATTAATTCATCTCTCGGAGTTACATGTGTATTTCGAAGATCTCTTTGCTAGCCTTCGTTCTGTGGAATCTGAGAACAGATATTTCGGATCCCTTTGAAGACTATAGGGCCAAAGGAAATATCCTCCGATAACAAAGAGAAAGAAGCTTTCTGAGAAACTTCTTTGTGTTCTGTGAAATCATCTCCCAGAGTTACAGCTTTCCCCTCAAGAAGCCTTTCTCTAAGACAGTTCTTGTGGAATTGGCAAAGTGATATTTGGAAGCCCATAGAGGGCTATGGTGAGAAAGGAAATATCCTCAGATGAAATCTGGAAAGAAGCTTTCTGAGAAACTGCTTAGTGTTCTCTTAATTCATCTCACTGAGTTACATGTGTATTTCGAGTATCTCTTTGTTCGCCTTATTTCTGTGGAATCTCAGAACAGATATTTCGGATCCCTTTGAAGAATATAGGGCCAAAGGAAATATCCTCCGATAAAAAAGGGAAAGAAGCTTTCTGAGAAAGTTCTTTGTGTTCTGTGAAATCATCTAACAGAGTTACAGCTTTCCCCTCAAGAAGCCTTTCGTTAAGACATTTCTTGTGGAATTGGCAAAGAGATATTTGGAAGGCCATAGAGGGCTATTGTTAAGAAAGGAAATATCCTCACATGAAATCTGAAAAGAAGCTTTCTGAGAAACTGCTTAGTGTTCTGTTAATTCATCTCACAGAGTTACATGTGTATTTCGAGGACCTCTTTGCTAGCTTTCGTTCTGTGGAATCTGAGAACAGATACTTCGGATCCTTTTGAGGACTATATGGCCAAAGGAAATATCCTCCGATAACAAAGAGAAAGAAGCTTTCTGAGAAACTTCTTTGTGTTCTGTGAAATCATCTCACAGAGTTACAGCTTTCCCCTCAAGAAGCCTTTCTCTAAGACAGTTCTTGTGGAAATGGCAAAGTGATATTTGGAAGCCCATAGAGGGCTATGGTGAAAAAGGAAATATCCTCAGATGAAATCTGGAAAGAAGCTTTCTGAGAAACTGCTTAGTGTTCTGTTAATTCATCTCACAGAGTTACATTTATTTCGTGGATCTCTTTACTAGCCTTCTTTCTCTGCAATCTGAGAACAGATATTTCGGATCTCTTTGAAGAATATAGGGCCAAAGGAAATATACTCCGATAACAAAGAGAAAGAAGCTTTCTGAGAAACTTCTTTGTGTTCTGTGAAATCATCTCACAGAGTTACAGCTTTCCCCTCAAGAAGCCTTTCGCTGAGACAGTGCCTGTGGAATTTCCAAAGTGATATTTGGAAGTCCATAGAGGGCTATGGTAAAAAAGGAAATATCCTTAGATGAAAACTGGAAAGAAGCTTTCTGAGAAACTGTCTAGTGTTCTGTTAATTCATCTCACAGAGTTACATGTGTATTTCCTGGATCCCTTTGCTAGTCTTCTTTCTGTGGGATCTGAGAAAAGATATTTCGAATCCCTTTGAAGACTATAGGGCCAAAGGAATTATCCTCCGAAAAGAAATGTAAGAAGCTTTCTGAGAAAGTTCTTTGTGTTCTGTGAAATCATCTCAGAGAGTTACAGCTTTCCCCTCAAGAAGCCTTTCGCTAAGACAGTTCTTGTGGAATTGGCAAAGTGATATTTGGAAGCCCATAGAGGGCTATGGTGTCAAACGAAATATCCTAAAATGAAATCTGGAAAGAAGCTTTCTGAGAAACTGCTTAGTGTTCTGTTAATTCATCTCACAGAGTTACATGTGTATTTCGAGTATCTCTTTGCTAGCCTTCTTTCTGTGGAATTTGAGAACAGATATTTCGGATCCCTTTGAAGACTATAGGGCCAAAGGAAATATCCTCCGAAAAGAAAGAGAAAGAAGCTTTTTGAGAAAATTCTTTGTGTTCTGTGAAATCATCTCCCAGAGTTACAGCTTTCCCCTCAAGAAGCCTTTCGCTAAGACAGTTCTTGTGGAATTGGCAAAGTGATATTTGGAAGCCCATAGAGGGCTATGGTTAAAAAGGAAATATCCTCAGATGAAATCTGGAAAGAAGCTTTCTGAGAAACTGCCTTGTGTTCTGTTAATTCATCTCACAGAGTTACATGTGTATTTCGAGGATCTCTTTGCTAGCCTTCTTTCTGTTGATTCTGAGAACAGATATTTCGGATCCTTTTGAAGACTATAGGGCCAAAGGAAATATCCTCCGATAACAAAGAGAAAGAAGCTTTCTGAGAAACTTCTTTGTGTTCTGTGAAATCATCTCACAGAGTTACAGCTTTCCCTTCAAGAAGCCTTTCGCTAAGACAGTTCTTGTGGAATTAGCAAAGTGATATTTGGAAGCCCTTAGAGGGCTATGGTGACAAAGGAAATATCCTCAGATGAAATCTGGAAAAAGCTTTCTGAGAAACTGCTTAGTGTTCTGTCAGTTAATATCACGGAGTTACATGTGTATTTTGAGGATCTCTTTGCTAGCCTTATTTCTGTGGAATCTGAAAACAGATATTTCGGATCCATTTGAAACTATAGGGCCAAAGGAAATATCCTCCAATAACAAAGAGAAAGAAGCTTTCTGAGAAACTTCTTTGTGTTCTTTGAAATCATCTCACAGAGTTACAGCTTTCCCCTCAAGAAGCCTTTCTCTAAGACAGTTCTTGTGGAAATGGCAAAGTGATATTTGGAAGCCCATAGAGGGCTATGGTGAGAAAGGATATATCGTCAGATGAAATCTGGAAAGAAGCTTTCTGAGAAACTGCTTAGTGTTCTGTTAATTCATCTCACAGAGTTACATTTATTTCGTGGATCTCTTTACTAGCCTTCTTTCTCTGCAATCTGAGAACAGATATTTCGGATCCCTTTGAAGAATATAGGGCCAAAGGAAATATACTCCGATAACAAAGAGAAAGAAGCTTTCTGAGAAACTTCTTTGTGTTCTGTGAAATCATCTCACAGAGTTACAGCTTTCCCCTCAAGAAGCCTTTCGCTGAGACAGTGCCTTTGGAATTTCCAAAGTGATATTTGGAAGTCCATAGAGGGCTATGGTAAAAAAGGAAATATCCTTAGATGAAAACTGGAAAGAAGCTTTCTGAGAAACTGCCTAGTGTTCTGTTAATTCATCTCACAGAGTTACTTGTGTATTTCGTGGATCCCTTTGCTAGCCTTCTTTCTGTGGAATCTGAGAAAAGATATTTCGGATCCCTTTGAAGACTATAGGGCCAAAGGAATTATCCTCCGAAAAGAAATGAAAGAAGCTTTCTGAGAAAGTTCTTTTTGTTCTGTGAAATCACTTCAGAGAGTTACAGCTTTCCCCTCAAGAAGCCTTTCGCTAAGACAGTTCTTGTGGAATTGGCAAAGTGATATTTAGAATCCCATAGAGGGTTATCGTGACAAACGAAATATCCTCAAATGAAATCTGGAAAGAAGCTTTCTGAGAAACTGCTTAGTGTTCTGTTAATTCATCTCACAGAGTTACATGTGTATTTTGATGATCTCTTTCCTAGCCTTATTTCTGTGGAATCTGAGAACAGATAATTCGGAACCCTTTAAAGACTATAGGGCCAAAAGAAATATCCTCCGATAACAAAGAGAAAGAAGCTCTCTGAGAAACTTCTTTGTGTTCTGTGAAATCATCTCACAGCGTTACAGCTTTCCCCTCATGAAGCCTTTCGCTAAGACAGTTCTTGTGGAATTGGCAAAGTGATATTTGGAAGCCCATAGAGGGCTGTGGTGTAAAAGGAAATATCCTGAGATGAAATCTGGAAAGAAGCTTTCTGAGAAACCGCCTTGTGTTCTGTTAATTCATCTCACAGAGTTACATGTGTATTTCGTGTATCTCTTTGCTAGCCTTCTTTCTGTGGAATCTGAGAACAGATTTTTCGGATCCCTTTGAAGACTATAGGGCCAAAGGAAATATCCTCGGATATCAAGGAGAAAGAAGCTTTCTGAGAAACTTCTTTGTGTTCTGTGAAATCATCACACAGAGTTAGAGCTTTCCCCTACAGAAGCCTTTCGCTATGACAGTTCTTGTGGAATTGGCGAAGAGATATTTGGAAGCACATAGAGGGCTATTGTGAAAAAGGAAATATCCTCAGAAGAAATCTGGAAAGAAGCTTTCTGAGAAACTGCTTAGTGTTCTATTAATTCATCTCTCGGAGTTACATGTGTATTTCGAGGATCTCTTTGCTAGCCTTTTTTCTGTGGAAACTGAGAACAGATATTTCGGATCCCTTTGAAGACTATAGGGCCAAAGGAAATATCCTCCGATAACAAAGAGAAAGAAGCTTTCTGAGAAACTTCTTTGTGTTCTGTGAAATCATCTCCCAGAATTACAGCTTTCCCCTCAAGAAGCCTTTCGCTAAGACAGTTCTTGTGTAATTGGCGAAGTGATATTTGGAAGCCCATAGAGGGCTATGGCGAAAAAGGAAATATCCTCAAATGAAATCTGGAAAGAAGCTTTCTGAGAAACTGCTTAGTGTTCTGTTAATTCATCTCACATAGTTACATGTGTATTTCGTGGATCCCTTTGCTAGCCTTGTTTCTGTGGAATCTGAGAACAGATATTTCGGATCCCTTTGAACACTATAGAGCCAAACGAAATATACTCCGAAAACAAAGAGAAACAAGCTTTCTGAGAAACTTCTTTGTGTTCTGTGAAATCATCTCACAGAGTTACAGCTTTCCACTCAAGAAGCCTTTCGCTAAGACAGTTCTTGTGGAATTGGCAAAGTGATATTTGGAAGCCCATAGAGAGCTATGGTGAAAAAGGAAATATCCTCATATGAAATCTGGAAAGAAGCTTTCTGAGAAACTGCTTAGTGTTCTGTTAATTCATCTCACATAGTTACATGTGTACTTCGTGGATCACTTTGCTAGCCTTGTTTCTGTGGAATCTGAGAACAGATATTTCGGATCCCTTTGAAGACTATAGAGCCAAACGAAATATACTCCGAAAACAAAGAGAAACAAGCTTTCTGAGAAAGTTCTTTGTGTTCTGTGAAATCATCTCACAGAGTTACAGCTTTCCCCTCAAGAAGCCTTTCGCTAAGACAGTTCTTGTGGAATTGGCAAAGTGATATTTGGAAGCCCATAGAGGGCTATCGTGACAAACGAAATATCCTCAAATGAAATCTGGAAAGAAGCTTTCTGAGAAACTGCTTAGTGTTCTGTTAATTCATCTCACAGAGTTACATGTGTATTTTGATGATCTCTTTGCTAGCCTTATTTCTGTGGAATCTGAGAACAGATATTTCGGAACCCTTTAAAGACTATAGGGCCAAAAGAAATATCCCCCGATAACAAAGAGAAAGAAGCTCTCTGAGAAACTTCTTTGTGTTCTGTGAAATCATCGCACAGCGTTACAGCTTTCCCCTCATGAAGCCTTTCGCTAAGACAGTTCTTGTGGAATTGGCAAAGTGATATTTGGAAGCCCATAGAGGGCTGTGGTGTAAAAGGAAATATCCTCAGATGAAATCTGGAAAGAAGCTTTCTGAGAAACCGCCTTGTGTTCTGTTAATTCATCTCACAGAGTTACATGTGTATTTCGGGTATCTCTTGGCTAGCCTTCTTTCTGTGGAATCTGAGAACAGATATTTCGGATCCCTTTGAAGACTATAAGGCCAAAGGAAATATCCTCCGATATCAAGGAGAAAGAAGCTTTCTGAGAAACTTCTTTGTGTTCTGTGAAATTATCACACAGAGTTAGAGCTTTCCCCTCAAGAAGCCTTTCGCTATGACAGTTCTTGTGGAATTGGCGAAGAGATATTTGGAAACACATAGAGGGCTATTGTGAAAAAGGAAATATCCTCAGATGAAATCTGGAAAGAAGCTTTCTGAGAAACTGCTTAGTGTTCTATTAATTCATCTCTCGGAGTTACTTGTGTATTTCGAGGATCTCTTTGCTAGCCTTTTTTCTGTGGAAACTGAGAACAGATATTTCGGATCCCTTTGAAGACTATAGGGCCAAAGGAAATATCCTCCGATAACAAAGAGAAAGAAGCTTTCTGAGAAACTTCTTTGTGTTCTGTGAAATCATCTCCCAGAATTACAGCTTTCCCCTCAAGAAGCCTTTCGCTAAGACAGTTCTTGTGGAATTGGCAAAGTGATATTTGGAAGCCCATAGAGGGCTATGGTGAGAAAGGAAATATCCTCAGATGAAATCTGGAAAGAAGCTTTCTGAGAAACTGCTTAGTGTTCTCTTAATTCATCTCACAGGGTTACATGTGTATTTCGGGGACCTCTTTGCTAGCCTTCGTTCTGTGGAATCTGAGATCAGATATTTCGGATCCCTTTGAAGACTATATGGCCAAAGGAAATATCCTCCAATAACAAAGAGAAAGAAGCTTTCTGGGAAACTTCCTTGTGTTCTGTGAAATCATCTCACAGAGTTACAGCTTTCCCCTCAAGAAGCCTTTCGCTAAGACAGTTCTTGTGGAATTGGCAAAGAGATATTTGGAAGCCATAGAGGGCTATTGTGAGAAAGGAAATATCCTCAGATGAAATCTGGAAAGAAGCTTTCTGAGAAACTGCTTAGTGTTCTGTTAATTCATTTCACAGAATTACATGTGTATTTGCAGGATCTCTTTGTTATCCTTATTTCTGTGGAATCTGAGAACAGATATTTCGGATCCCATTGAAGACTATAGGGCCAAAGGAAATATCCTCCGATAACAAAGAGAAAGAAGATTTCTAAGAAAGTTCTTTGTGTTCTGTGAAATCATCTCACAGAGTTACAGCTTTCCCCTCAAGAAGCTAGTCGCTAGGACAGTTCTTGTGGAATTGGGAAAGTTATATTTGGCAGCCCAGAGAGGGCTATGTTGAAAAAGGAAATATCCTCAGAGGAAATCTGGAAAGAAGCTTTCTGAGAAACTGCTTAGTATTCTGTTAATTCATCTCACAGAGTTACATGTGTATTTCGAGGATCTCTTTGCTAGCCTTATTTCTGTGAAATCTGAGAACAGATATTTCGGATCCCGTTGAAGACTACAGGGCCTATGGAAATATCCTCCGATAACAAAGTGAAAGAAGCTTTCTGAGAAAGTTCTTTGTGTTCTGTGAAATCATCTCACAGAGATACAGCGTTCCACTCAAGAAGCCTTTCGCTAAGACAGTTCTTGTGGAATTGGAAAAGTGATATTTGGAAGCCCATAGAGGGCTATGGTGAAAAAGGAAATATCCTCAGATGAAATCTGGAAAGAAGCTTTCTGAGAAACTGCTTAGTGTTCTGTTAATTCATTTCACGGATTTACATGTGTATTTCGAGGATCTCTTTGTTAGCCTTATTTCTATGGAATCTGAAACAGATATTTCGGTTCCCTTTGAAGTTTATAGGACCAAAGGAAATATCCTCCGATAACAAGGAGAAAGAAGCTTTCTGAGAAACTCCTTTGTGTTCTGTGAAATCATCTCACAGAGTTACAGCTTTCCCCTCAAGAAGCCTTTCGCTAGGACAGTTCTTGTGGAATTGCCAAAGTGATATTTGGCAGCCCATAGAGGGCTATGTTGAAAAAGGAAATATCCTCAGAGGAAATATCGAAAGAAGCTTTCTGAGAAACTGCTTATTGTTCTGTTAATTCATCTCACAGAGTTACATGTGTATTTCGAGGATCTCTTTGCTAGCCTTATTTCTGTGGAATCTGAGAACAGATATTTCAGATCCCTTTGAAGACTATAGGTCCAAAGGAAATATCCTCCGATAACAAAGAGAAAGAAGCTTTCTGTGAAACTTATTTGTGTTCTGTGAAATCATCTCACAGAGTTGCAACTTTACCCTCAAGAAGCATTTCGCTAAGACAGTTCTTGTGTAATTGGCAAAGTGATATTTGGAAGCCCATAGAGGGCTATGGCGAAAAAGGAAATATCTTCAGATGAAATCTGGAAAGAAGCTTTCTGAGAAACTGCTTAGTGTTCTGTTAATTCATCTCACATAGTTACATGTGTATTTTGTGGATCCCTTTGCTAGCCTTGTTTCTGTGGAATCTTAGAACAGATATTTCGGATCCCTTTGAACACTATAGAGCCAAACGAAATATACACCGAAAACAAAGAGAAACAAGCTTTCTGAGAAACTTCTTTGTGTTCTGTGAAATCATCTCACAGAGTTACAGCTTTCCACTCAAGAAGCCTTTCGCTAAGACAGTTCTTGTGGAATTGGCAAAGTGATATTTGGAAGCCCATAGAGAGCTATGGTGAAAAAGGAAATATCCTCATATGAAATCTGGAAAGAAGCTTTCTGAGAAACTGCTTAGTGTTCTGTTAATTCATCTCACATAGTTACATGTGTACTTCGTGGATCACTTTGCTAGCCTTGTTTCTGTGGAATCTGAGAACAGATATTTCGGATCCCTTTGAAGACTATAGAGCCAAACGAAATATACTCCGAAAACAAAGAGAAACAAGCTTTCTGAGAAAGTTCTTTGTGTTCTGTGAAATCATCTCACAGAGTTACAGCTTTCCCCTCAAGAAGCCTTTCTCTAAGACAGTTCTTGTGGAAATGGCAAAGTGATATTTGGAAGCCCATAGAGGGCTATGGTGAGAAAGGATATATCGTCAGATGAAATCTGGAAAGAAGCTTTCTGAGAAACTGCTTAGTGTTCTGTTAATTCATCTCACAGAGTTACATTTATTTCGTGGATCTCTTTAGTAGCCTTCTTTCTCTGCAATCTGAGAACAGATATTTCGGATCCCTTTGAAGAATATAGGGCCAAAGGAAATATACTCCGATAACAAAGAGAAAGAAGCCTTCCGAGAAACTTCTTTGTGTTCTGTGAAATCATCTCACAGAGTTACAGCTTTCCCCTCAAGAAGCCTTTCGCTGAGACAGTGCCTTTGGAATTTCCAAAGGGATATTTGGAAGTCCAAAGAGGGCTATGGTAAAAAAGGAAATATCCTTAGATGAAAACTGGAAAGAAGCTTTCTGAGAAACTGCCTAGTGTTCTGTTAATTCATCTCACAGAGTTACATGTGTATTTTGATGATCTCTTTGCTAGCCTTCTTTCTGTGGAATCTGAGAACAGATTTTTCGGATCCCTTTGAAGACTATAGGGCCAAAGGAAATATCCTCGGATATCAAGGAGAAAGAAGCTTTCTGAGAAACTTCTTTGTGTTCTGTGAAATCATCACACAGAGTTAGAGCTTTCCCCTACAGAAGCTTTTCGCTATGACAGTTCTTGTGGAATTGGCGAAGAGATATTTGGAAGCACATAGAGGGCTATTGTGAAAAAGGAAATATCCTCAGATGAAATCTGGAAAGAAGCTTTCTGAGAAACTGCTTAGTGTTCTATTAATTCATCTCTCGGAGTTACATGTGTATTTCGAGGATCTCTTTGCTAGCCTTTTTTCTGTGGAAACTGAGAACAGATATTTCGGATCCCTTTGAAGACTATAGGGCCAAAGGAAATATCCTCCGATAACAAAGAGAAAGAAGCTTTCTGAGAAACTTCTTTGTGTTCTGTGAAATCATCTCCCAGAATTACAGCTTTCCCCTCAAGAAGCCTTTCGCTAAGACAGTTCTTGTGTAATTGGCAAAGTGATATTTGGAAGCCCATAGAGGGCTATGGCGAAAAAGGAAATATCCTCAGATGAAATCTGGAAAGAAGCTTTCTGAGAAACTGCTTAGTGTTCTGTTAATTCATCTCACATAGTTACATGTGTATTTCGTGGATCCCTTTGCTAGCCTTGTTTCTGTGGAATCTGAGAACAGATATTTCGGATCCCTTTGAACACTATAGAGCCAAACGAAATATACTCCGAAAACAAAGAGAAACAAGCTTCCTGAGAAACTTCTTTGTGTTCTGTGAAATCATCTCACAGAGTTACAGCTTTCCACTCAAGAAGCCTTTCGCTAAGACAGTTCTTGTGGAATTGGCAAAGTGATATTTGGAAGCCCATAGAGAGCTATGGTGAAAAAGGAAATATCCTCATATGAAATCTGGAAAGAAGCTTTCTGAGAAACTGCTTAGTGTTCTGTTAATTCATCTCACATAGTTACATGTGTATTTTGATGATCTCTTTGCTAGCCTTATTTCTGTGGAATCTGAGAACAGATATTTTGGATCCCTTTGAAGACTATAGAGCCAAACGAAATATACTCCGAAAATAAAGAGAAACAAGCTTTCTGAGAAAGTTCTTTGTGTTCTGTGAAATCATCTCACAGAGTTACAGCTTTCCCCTCAAGAAGCCTTTCGCTAAGACAGTTCTTGTGGAATTGGCAAAGTGATATTTGGAATCCCATAGAGGGCTGTCGTGTAAAAGGAAATATCCTCAGATGAAATCTGGAAAGAAGCTTTCTGAGAAACCGCCTTGTGTTCTGTTAATTCATCTCACAGAGTTACATGTGTATTTCGTGTATCTCTTTGCTAGCATTCTTTCTGTGGAATCTGAGAACAGATATTTCGGATCCCTTTGAAGACTATAGGGCCAAAGGAAATATCCTCCGATATCAAGGAGAAAGAAGCTTTCTGAGAAACTTCTTTGTGTTCTGTGAAATCATCACACAGAGTTAGAGCTTTCCCCTCAAGAAGCCTTTCGCTATGACAGTTCTTGTGTGAATTGGCGAAGAGATATTTGGAAGCACATAGAGGGCTATTGTGAAAAAGGAAATATCCTCAGATGAAATCTGGAAAGAAGCTTTCTGAGAAACTGCTTAGTGTTCTATTAATTCATCTCTCGGAGTTACATGTGTATTTCGAGGATCTCTTTGCTAGCCTTTTTTCTGTGGAAACTGAGAACAGATATTTCGGATCCCTTTGAAGACTATATGGCCAAAGGAAATATCCTCCAATAACAAAGAGAAAGAAGCTTTCTGGGAAACTTCCTTGTGTTCTGTGAAATCATCTCACAGAGTTACAGCTTTCCCCTCAAGAAGCCTTTCGCTAAGACAGTTCTTGTGGAATTGGCAAAGAGATATTTGGAAGCCCATAGAGGGCTATGGTGAGAAAGGAAATATCCTCAGATGAAATCTGGAAAGAAGCTTTCTGAGAAACTGCTTAGTGTTCTGTTAATTCATTTCACAGAAATACATGTGTATTTGGAGGATCTCTTTGTTATCCTTATTTCTGTGGAATCTGAGAACAGATATTTCTGATCCCATTGAAGACTATAGGGCCAAAGGAAATATCCTCCGATAACAAAGAGAAAGAAGATTTCTGAGAAAGTTCTTTGTGTTCCTTGAAATCATCTCACAGAGTTACAGCTTTCCCCTCAAGAAGCTAGTCGCTAGGACAGTTCTTGTGGAATTGGGAGAGTGATATTTGGCAGCCCATAGAGGGCTATGTTGAAAAAGGAAATATCCTCAGAGGAAATCTGGAAAGAAGCTTTCTGAGAAACTGCTTAGTGTTCTGTTAATTCATCTCACATAGTTACATGTGTACTTCGTGGATCACTTTGCTAGCCTTGTTTCTGTGGAATCTGAGAACAGATATTTCGGATCCCTTTGAAGACTATAGAGCCAAACGAAATATACTCCGAAAACAAAGAGAAACAAGCTTTCTGAGAAAGTTCTTTGTGTTCTGTGAAATCATCTCACAGAGTTACAGCTTTCCCCTCAAGAAGCCTTTCGCTAAGACAGTTCTTGTGGAATTGGCAAAGTGATATTTGGAAGCCCATAGAGGGCTATGGTGACAAAGGAAATATCCTCAGATGAAATCTGGAAAGAAGCTTTCTGAGAAACTGCTTAGTGTTCTGTTAATTCATATCACAGAGTTACATGTGTATTTCGAGGATCTCTTTGCTAGCCTTTTTTCTGTGGAATCTGACAACAGATATTTCGGATCCCTTTAAAGACTATAGGGCCCAAAGAAATATCCTCCGATAACAAAGAGAAAGAAGCTCTCTGAGAAACTTCTTTGTGTTCTGTGAAATCATCTCACAGAGTAACAGCTTTCCCCTCAAGAAGCCTTTCGCTATGACAGTTCTTCTGGAATTGGCAAAGTGATATTTGAAAGCCCATAGAGGGCTACGGTGAAAAAGGAAATATCTTCAGATGAAAACTGGAAAGAAGCTTTCTGAGAAACTGCCTAGTGTTCTGTTAATTCATCTCACAGAGTTACATGTGTATTTCGTGGATCCCTTTGCTAGCCTTCTTTCTGTGGAATATGAGAAAAGATATTTCGGATCCCTTTGAAGACTATAGGGCCAAAGGAATTATCCTCCGAAAAGAAAGAGAAAGAAGCTTTCTGAGAAACTTCTATGTGTTCTGTGAAATTATCTCACAGAGTTACAGCTTTCCCCTCAAGAAGACTTTCTCTAAGACAGTTCTTGTGGAATTGGCAAAGTGATATTTGGAAGCCCATAGAGGGCTATGGTGACAAAGGAAATATCCTCAGATGAAATCTGGAAAGAAGCTTTCTGAGAAACTGCTTAGTGTTCTGTTAATTCATCTCACAGAGTTACATGTGTATTTCGAGGATCTATTTGCTAGCCTTATTTCTGTGGTATTTGAGAACAGATATTTCGGATCCCTTTGAAGACTATAGGGCCAAAGGAAATATCCTCCGATAACAAAGAGAAAGAAGCTTTCTGAGAAACTTCTTTGTGTTCTGTGAAATCATCTCACAGAGTTACAGCTTTCCCCTCAAGAAGCCTTTCGCTAAGACAGTTCTTGTGGAATTGGCAAAGTGATATTTGGAAGCCCACACAGGGCTATGGTGAGAAAGGAAATATCCTCAGATGAAATCTGGAAAGAAGCTTTCTGAGAAACTGCTTAGTGTTCTGTTAGTTCATCTCACGGAGTTACATGTGTATTTCGAGGATCTCTTTGTTAGCCTTATTTCTGTGGTATCTGAGAAGAGATATTTCGGATCCCTTTAAAGACTATAGGGCCCAAAGAAATATCCTCCGATAACAAAGAGAAAGAAGCTCTCTGAGAAACTTCTTTGTGTTCTGTGAAATCATCTCACAGAGTAACAGCTTTCCCCTCAAGAAGCCTTTCGCTATGACAGTTCTTCTGGAATTGGCAAAGTGATATTTGAAAGCCCATAGAGGGCTACGGTGAAAACGGAAATATCCTCAGATGAAAACTGGAAAGAAGCTTTCTGAGAAACTGCCTAGTGTTCTGTTAATTCATCTCACAGAGTTACATGTGTATTTCGTGGATCCCTTTGCGAGCCTTCTTTCTGTGGAATATGAGAAAAGATATTTCGGATCCCTTTGAAGACTATAGGGCCAAAGGAATTATCCTCCGAAAAGAAAGAGAAAGAAGCTTTCTGAGAAACTTCTATGTGTTCTGTGAAATTATCTCACAGAGTTACAGCTTTCCCCTCAAGAAGACTTTCTCTAAGACAGTTCTTGTGGAATTGGCAAAGTGATATTTGGAAGCCCATAGAGGGCTATGGTGACAAAGGAAATATCCTCAGATGAAATCTGGAAAGAAGCTTTCTGAGAAACTGCTTAGTGTTCTGTTAATTCATCTCACAGAGTTACATGTGCATTTCGAGGATCTATTTGCTAGACTTATTTCTGTGGTATTTGAGAACAGATATTTCGGATCCCTTTGAAGACTATAGGGCCAAAGGAAATATCCTCCGATAACAAAGAGAAAGAAGCTTTCTGAGAAACTTCTTTGTGTTCTGTGAAATCATCTCCCAGAGTTACAGCTTTCCCCTCAAGAAGCCTTTCGCTAAGACAGTTCTTGTGGAATTGGCAAAGTGATATTTGGAAGCCCACACAGGGCTATGGTGAGAAAGGAAATATCCTCAGATGAAATCTGGAAAGAAGCTTTCTGAGAAACTGCTTAGTGTTCTGTTAGTTCATCTCACGGAGTTACATGTGTATTTCGAGGATCTCTTTGTTAGCCTTATTTCTGTGGTATCTGAGAAGAGATATTTCGGATCCCTTTGAAGACTATAGGGCCAAAGGAAATATTCTCCGATAACAAAGATAAAGAAGCTTTCTGAGAAACTTCTTTGTGTTCTGTGAAATCCTCTCACAGAGTTATAGCTTTCCCCTCAAGAAGCCTTTCGCTAAGACAGTTCTTGTGGAATTGGCCAAGTGATATTTGGAAGCCCTTAGAGGGCTATGGTGACAAAGGAAGTATCCTCAGATGAAATCTGGAAAGAAGCTTTCTGAAAAACTGCTTAGTGTTCTGTTAATTCATCTCACAGAGTTACATGTGTATTTCGAGGACCTCTTTGCTAGCCTTCGTTCTGTGGAATCTGAGAACAGATATTTCGGATCCCTTTGAAGACTGTATGGCCAAAGGAAATATCCGCGGATAACAAAGAGAAAGAAGCTTTCCGAGAAACTTCTTTGTGTTCTGTGAAATCATCTCACAGAGTTACAGCTTTCCCCTCAAGAAGCCTTTCGCTAAGACAGTTCTTGTGGAATTAGCAAAGTAATATTTGGAAGCCCTTAGAGGGCTAAGGTGACAAAGGAAATATCCTCAGATGAAATCTGGAAAAAGCTTTCTGAGAAACTGCTTAGTGTTCTGTTAATTAATATCACGGAGTTGCATGTGTATTTTGAGGATCTCTTTGCTAGCCTTATTTCTCTGCAATCTGAGAACAGATATTTCGGATCCCTTTGAAGAATATAGGGCCAAAGGAAATATACTCCGATAACAAAGTGAAAGAAGCTTTCTGAGAAACTTCTTTGTGTTCTGTGAAATCATCTCACAGAGTTACAGCTTTCCCCTGAAGAAGCCTTTCGCTGAGACAGTGCCTGTGGATTTCCAAAGTGATATTTGGAAGTCCATAGAGGGCTATGGTAAAAAAGGAAATATCCTTAGATGAAAACTTGAAAGAAGCTTTCAGAGAAACTGCCTAGTGTTCTGTTAATTCATCTCACAGAGTTACATGTGTATTTCGTGGATCCCTTTGCTAGCCTTCTTTCTGTGGAATCTGAGAAAAGATATTTCGGATCCCTTTGAAGACTATAGGGAAAAAGGAAATATCCTCCAAAAAGAAAGGGAAAGAAGCTTTTTGAGAAAATTCTTTGTGTTCTGTGAAATCATCTCACAGAGTTACAGCTTTCCCCTGAAGAAGCCTTTCGCTAAGACAGTTCTTGTGGAATTGGCAAAGTGATATTTGGAAGCCCATAGAGGGCTATGGTGAAAAAGGAAATATCCTCAGATGAAATCTGGAAAGAAGCTTTCTGAGAAACTGCCTTGTGTTCTGTTAATTCATCTCACAGAGTTACATGTGTATTTCGAGGATCTCTTTGCTAGCCTTCTTTCTGTTGATTCTGAGAAGAGATATTTCGGATCCTTTTGAAGACTATAGGGCCAAAGGAAATATCCTCCGATAAAAAAGAGAAAGAAGCTTTCTGACAAACTTCTTTGTGTTCTGTGAAATCATCTCACAGAGTTACAGCTTTCCCTTCAAGAAGCCTTTCGCTAAGACAGTTCTTGTGGAATTAGCAAAGTGATATTTGGAAGCCCTTAGAGGGCTATGGTGACAAAGGAAATATCCTCAGATGAAATCTGGAAAAAGCTTTCTGAGAAACTGCTTAGTGTTCTGTCAGTTAATATCACGGAGTTACAAGTGTATTTTGAGGATCTCTTTGCTAGCCTTATTTCTGTGGAATCTGAAAACAGATATTTCGTATCCCTTTGAAGACTATATGGCCAAAGGAAATATCCTCCAATAACAAAGAGAAAGAAGCTTTCTGAGAAACTTCTTTGTGTTCTGTGAAATCATCTCACAGAGTTACAGCTTTCCCCTCAAGAAGCCTTTCTCTAAGACAGTTCTTGTGGAAATGGCAAAATGATAGTTGGAAGCCCATAGAGGGCTATGGTGAGAAAGGAAATATCGTCAGATGAAATCTGGAAAGAAGCTTTCTGAGAAACTGCTTAGTGTTCTGTTAATTCATCTCACAGATTTACATTTATTTCGTGGATCTCTTTACTACCCTTCTTTCTGTGCAATCTGAGAACAGATATTTCGGATCCCTTTGAAGACTATAGGGCCAAAGGAAATATCCTCCGATAACAAAGAGAAAGAAGCTTTCTGAGAAACTTCTTTGTGTTCTGTGAAATCATCTCACAGAGTTACAGCTTTCCCCTCAAGAAGCCTTTCGCTGAGACAGTGCCTTTGGAATTTCCAAAGTGATATTTGGAAGTCCATAGAGGGCTATGGTAAAAAAGGAAATATCCTTAGATGAAAACTGGAAAGAAGCTTTCTGAGAAACTGCCTAGTGTTCTGTTAATTCATCTCACAGAGTTACATGTGTATTTCGTGGATCCCTTTGCTAGCCTTCTTTCTGTGGAATCTGAGAAAAGATATTTCGGATCCCTTTGAAGACTATAGGGCCAAAGGAATTATCCTCCGAAGAGAAATGAAAGAAGCTTTCTGAGAAAGTTCTTTTTGTTCTGTGAAATCATCTCAGAGAGTTACAGCTTTCCCCTCAAGAAGCCTTTCGCTAAGACAGTTCTTGTGGAATTGGCAAAGTGATATTTGGAAGCCCATAGAGGGCTATCGTGACAAACGAAATATCCTCAAATGAAATCTGGAAAGAAGCTTTCTGAGAAACTGCTTAGTGTTCTGTTAATTCATCTCACAGAGTTACATGTGTATTTTGATGATCTCTTTGCTAGCCTTATTTCTGTGGAATCTGAGAACAGATATTTCGGAACCCTTTAAAGACTATAGGGCCAAAAGAAATATCCTCCGAAAACAAAGAGAAAGAAGCTCTCTGAGAAACTTCTTTGTGTTCTGTGAAATCATCTCACAGCGTTACAGCTTTCCCCTCAAGAAGCCTTTCGCTAAGACAGTTCTTGTGGAATTGGCAAAGTGATATTTGGAAGCCCATAGAGGGCTGTGGTGAAAAAGGAAATATCCTCAGATGAAATCTGGAAAGAAGCTTTCTGAGAAACCGCCTTGTGTTCTGTTAATTCATCTCACAGAGTTACATGTGTATTTCGTGTATCTCTTTGCTAGCCTTCTTTCTGTGGAATCTGAGAAGAGATATTTCGGATCCCTTTGAAGACTATAGGGCCAAAGGAAATATCCTCCGATATCAAGGAGAAAGAAGCTTTCTGAGAAACTTCTTTGTGTTCTGTGAAATCATCACACAGAGTTAGAGCTTTCCCCTCAATAAGCCTTTCGCTATGACAGTTCTTGTGGAATTGGCGAAGAGATATTTGGAAGCACATAGAGGGCTATTGTGAAAAAGGAAATATCCTCAGATGAAATCTGGAAAGAAGCTTTCTGAGAAACTGCTTAGTGTTCTATTAATTCATCTCTCGGAGTTACATGTGTATTTCGAGGATCTCTTTGCTAGCCTTCTTTCTGTGGAAACTGAGAACAGATATTTCGGATCCCTTTAAAGACTATAGGGCCCAAAGAAATATCCTCCGATAGCAAAGAGAAAGAAGCTCTCTGAGAAACTTCTTTGTGTTCTGTGAAATCATCTCACAGAGTAACAGCTTTCCCCTCAAGAAGCCTTTCGCTATGACAGTTCTTGTGGAATTGGCAAAGTGATATTTGAAAGCCCATAGAGGGCTATGGTGAAAAAGGAAATATCCTCAGATGAAAACTTGAAAGAAGCTTTCTGAGAAACTGCCTAGTGTTCTGTTAATTCATCTCACAGAGTTACATGTGTATTTCGTGGATCCCTTTGCTAGCCTTCTTTCTGTGGAATATGAGAAATGATATTTCGGATCCCTTTGAAGACTACAGGGCCAAAGGAATTATCCTCCGAAAATAAAGAGAAAGAAGCTTTCTGAGAAACTTCTATGTGTTCTGTGAAATTATCTCACAGAGTTACAGCTTTCCCCTCAAGAAGACTTTCTCTAAGAGAGTTCTTGTGGAATTGGCAAAGTGATATTTGGAAGCCCATTGAGGGTTATGTTGAGAAAGGAAATATCCTCAGATAAAATCTGGAAAGAAGCTTTCTGAGAAACTGCTTAGTGTTCTGTTAATTCATCTCACAGAGTTACATGTGTATTTCGAGGATCTATTTGCTAGACTTATTTCTGTGGTATTTGAGAACAGATATTTCGGATCCCTTTGAAGACTATAGGGCCAAAGGAAATATCCTCCGATAACAAAGAGAAAGAATCTTTCTGAGAAACTTCTTTGTGTTCTGTGAAATCATCTCCCAGAGTTACAGCTTTCCCCTCAAGAAGCCTTTCGCTAAGACAGTTCTTGTGGAATTGACAAAGTGATATTTGGAAGCCCACACAGGGCTATGGTGAGAAAGGAAATATCCTCAGATGAAATCTGGAAAGAAGCTTTCTGAGAAACTGCTTAGTGTTCTGTTAGTTCATCTCACGGAGTTACATGTGTATTTCGAGGATCTCTTTGTTAGCCTTATTTCTGTGGTATCTGAGAAGAGATATTTCGGATCCCTTTGAAGACTATAGGGCCAAAGGAAATATTCTCCGATAACAAAGATAAAGAAGCTTTCTGAGAAACTTCTTTGTGTTCTGTGAAATCCTCTCACAGAGTTACAGCTTTCCCCTCAAGAAGCCTTTCGCTAAGACAGTTCTTGTGGAATTGGCAAAGAGATATTTGGAAGCCCATAGAGGGCTATGGTGACAAAGGAATAATCCTCAGATGAAATCTGGAAAGAAGCTTTCTGAGAAACTGCTTAGTGTTCTGTTAATTCATCTCACAGAGTTACATGTGTATTTCGAGGACCTCTTTGCTAGCCTTCGTTCTGTGGAATCTGAGAACAGATATTTCGGATCCCTTTGAAGACTATATGGCCAAAGGAAATATCCGCGGATAACAAAGAGAAAGAAGCTTTCTGAGAAACTTCTTTGTGTTCTGTGAAATCATCTCACAGAGTTACAGCTTTCCCCTCAAGAAGCCTTTCGCTAAGACAGTTCTTGTGGAATTAGCAAAGTAATATTTGGAAGCCCTTAGAGGGCTATGGTGACAAAGGAAATATCCTGAGATGAAATCTGGAAAAAGCTTTCTGAGAAACTGCTTAGTGTTCTGTTAATTAATATCACGGAGTTACATGTGTATTTTGAGGATCTCTTTGCTAGCCTTATTTCTGTGGAATCTGAGAACAGATATTTCGGATCCCTTTGAAGAATATAGGCCCAATGGAAATATCCTCCGATAACAAAGAGAAAGAAGCTTTCTGAGAAACTTCTTTGTGTTCTGTGAAATCATCTCACAGAGTTACAGCTTTCCCCTCAAGAAACCTTTCGCTAAGACAGTTCTTGTGGAATTGGCAAAGTGATATTTGGAAGCCCATAGAGGGCTATGCTGAAAAAGGAAATATCCTCAGATGAAATATGGAAGGAAGCTTTCTGAAAAACTGCTTAGTGTTCTGTTAATTCATCTCACGGAGTTACATGTGTATTTCGAGGATCTCTTTGTTATCCTTATTTCTGTGGAATCTGAGAACAGATATTTCGGATCCCTTTGAAGACTTTAGGGCGAAAGGAACTATCCTCCGATATCAAAGAGAAAGAAGCTTTCTGAGAAACTTCTTTGTGTTCTGTGAAATCTTCTCACAGAGTTACAGCTTTCCCCTCAAGAAGCCTTTCGCTAAGACAGTTCTTGTGGAATTGGCAAAGTGATATTTGGAAGCCCATAGAGGGCTATGGTGAGAAAGGAAATATCCTCAGATGAAATCTGGAAAGAAGCTTTCTGAGAAACTGCTTAGTGTTCTGTTAATTCATCTCACAGAGTTACATTTATTTCGTGGATCTCTTTACTACCCTTCTTTCTCTGCAATCTGAGAACAGATATTTCGGATCCCTTTGAAGAATATAGGGCCAAAGGAAATATACTCCGATAACAAAGAGAAAGAAGCTTTCTGAGAAACTTCTTTGTGTTCTGTGAAATCATCTCACAGAGTTACAGCTTTCCCCTCAAGAAGCCTTTCGCTGAGACAGTGCCTGTGGAATTTCCAAAGTGATATTTGGAAGTCCATAGAGGGCTATGGTAAAAAAGGAAATATCCTTAGATGAAAACTGGAAAGAAGCTTTCTGAGAAACTGCCTAGTGTTCTGTTAATTCATCTCACAGAGTTACATGTGTATTTCGTGGATCCCTTTGCTAGCCTTCTTTCTGTCAAATCTGAGAAAAGATATTTCGGAGCCCTTTGAAGACTATAGGGCCAAAAAAATTATCCTCCGAAAAGAAATATAAGAAGCTTTCTGAGAAAGTTCTTTGTGTTCTGTGAAATCATCTCAGAGAGTTACAGCTTTCCCCTCAAGAAGCCTTTCGCTAAGACAGTTCTTGTGGAATAGGCAAAGTGATATTTGGAAGCCCATAGAGGGCTATGGTGTCAAACGAAATATCCCCAAATGAAATCTGGAAAGAAGCTTTCTGAGAAACTGCTTAGTGTTCTGTTAATTCATCTCACAGAGTTACATGTGTATTTCGAGAATCTCTTTGCTAGCCTCCTTTCTGTGGAATCTGAGAACAGATATTTCGCATCCCTTTGAAGACTATAGGGCCAAAGGAAATATCCTCCGAAAAGAAAGAGAAAGAAGCTTTTTGAGAAAATTCTTTGTGTTCTGTGAAATCATCTCACAGAGTTACAGCTTTCCCCTCAAGAAGCCTTTCGCTAAGACAGTTCTTGCGGAATTGGCAAAGTGATATTTGGAAGCCCATAGAGGGCTATGGTGAAAAAGGAAATATCCTCAGATGAAATCTGGAAAGAAGCTTTCTGAGAAACTGTCTTGTGTTCTGTGAATTCATCTCTCAGAGTTACATGTGTATTTCGAGGATCTCTTTGCTAGCCTTCTTTCTGTGGATTCTGAGAACAGATATTTCGGATCCTTTTGAAGACTATAGGGCCAAAGGAAATATCCTCCGATAACAAAGAGAAAGAAGCTTTCTGAGAAACTTCTTTGTGTTGTGTGAAATCATCTCACAGAGTTACAGCTTTCCCTTCAAGAAGCCTTTCGCTAAGACAGTTCTTGTGGAATTAGCAAAGTGATATTTGGAAGCCCTTAGAGGGCTATGGTGACAAAGGAAATATCATTAGATGAAATCTGGAAAAAGCTTTCTGAGAAACTGCTTAGTGTTCTCTCAGTTAATATCACGGAGTTACATGTGTATTTTGAGGATCTCTTTGCTAGCCTTCTTTCTGTGGAATCTGAAAACAGATATTTCGGATCCCTTTGAAGACTATATGGCCAAAGGAAATATCCTCCAATAACAAAGAGAAAGAAGCTTTCTGAGAAACTTCTTTGTGTTCTGTGAAATCATCTCAGAGAGTTACAGCTTTCCCCTCAAGAAGCCTTTCTCTAAGACAGTTCTTGTGGAAATGGCAAAATGATAGTTGGAAGCCCATAGAGGGCTATGTTGAGAAAGGAAATATCGTCAGATGAAATCTGGAAAGAAGCTTTCTGAGAAACTGCTTAGTGTTCTGTTAATTCATCTCACAGTGTTACATTTATTTCGTGGATCTGTTTACTAGCCTTCTTTCTGTGGAATCTGAGAACAGATATTTCGGATCCCTTTGAAGAATATAGGGCCAAAGGAAATATCCTCCGATAACAAAGAGAAAGAAGCTCTCTGAGAAACTTCTTTGTGTTCTGTGAAATCATCTCACAGAGTTACAGCTTTCCCCTCAAGAAACCTTTCGCAGAGACAGTGCCTGTGGAATTTGCAAAGTGATATTTGGAAGTCCGTAGAGTGCTACGGTGAAAAAGGAAATATCCTTAGATGAAAACTGGAAAGAAGCTTTCTGAGAAACTGCCTAGTGTTCTGTTAATTCATCTCACAGAGTTACATGTGTATTTCGTGGATCCCTTTGCTAGACTTCTTTCTGTGGAATCTGACAACAGATATTTCGGATCCCTTTTAAGACTATAGGGCCAAAGGAATTATCCTCCGAAAAGAAAGAGAAAGAAGCTTTCTGAGAAAGTTCTTTGTGTTCTGTGAAATCATCTCACAGAGTTACAGCTTTCCCCTCAAGAAGCCTTTCGCTAAGACAGTTCTTGTGGAATTGGCAAAGTGATATTTGGAAGCCCATAGAGGGCTGTGGTGTAAAAGGAAATATCCTCAGATGAAATCTGGAAAGAAGCTTTCTGAGAAACCGCCTTGTGTTCTGTTAATTCATCTACAGTGTTACATGTGTATTTCGAGTATCTCTTTGCTAGCCTTCATTCTGTGGAATCTGAGAACAGATATTTCTGATCCCTTTGAAGACTATAGGGCCAAAGGAAATATCCTCCGATATCAAGGAGAAAGAAGCTTTCTGTGAAACTTCTTTGTGTTCTGTGAAATCATCACACAGAGTTACAGCTTTCCCCTCAAGAAACCTTTCGCTATGACAGTTCTTGTGGAATTGGCAAAGAGATATTTGGAAGCCCATAGAGGGCTATGGTGAAAAAGGAAATATCCTCAGATGAAATCTGGAAAGAAGCTTTCTGAGAAACTGCTTAGTGTTCTATTAATTCATCTCTCGGAGTTACATGTGTATTTCGAGGATCTCTTTGCTAGCCTTCGTTCTGTGAAATCTGAGAACAGATATTTCGGATCCCTTTGAAGACTATAGGGCCAATGGAAATATCCTCCGATAACAAAGAGAAAGAAGCTTTCTAAGAAACTTCTTTGTGTTCTGTGAAATCATCTCCCAGATTTATAGCTTTCCCCTCAAGAAGCCTTTCTCTAAGACAGTTCTTGTGGAAATGGCAAAGTGATATTTGGAAGCCCATAGAGGGCTATGGTGAGAAAGGAAATATCGTCAGATGAAATCTGGAAAGAAGCTTTCTGAGAATCTGCTTAGTGTTCTGTTAATTCATCTCACAGAGTTACATTTTTTTCGTGGATCTCTTTACTAGCCTTCTTTCTGTGCAATCTGAGAACAGATATTTCGGATCCCTTTGAAGAATATAGGGCCAAAGGAAATATACTCCGATAACAAAGAGAAAGAAGCTTTCTGAGAAACTTCTTTGTGTTCTGTGAAATCATCTCACAGAGTTACAGCTTTCCCCTCAAGAAGCCTTTCGCTGAGACAGTGCCTGTGGAATTTCCAAAGTGATATTTGGAAGTCCATAGAGGGCTATGGTAAAAAAGGAAATATCCTTAGATGAAAACTGGAAAGAAGCTTTCTGAGAAACTGCCTAGTGTTCTGTTAATTCATCTCACAGAGTTACATGTGTATTTCGTGGATCCCTTTGCTAGCCTTCTTTCTGTGGAATCTGAGAAAAGATATTTCGGATCCCTTTGAAGACTATAGGGCCAAAGGAATTATCCTCCGAAAAGAAATGAAAGAAGCTTTCTGAGAAAGTTCTTTGTGTTCTGTGAAATCATCTCAGAGAGTTACAGCTTTCCCCTCAAGAAGCCTTTCGCTAAGTCAGTTCTTGTGGAATTGGCAAGGTGATATTTGGAAGCCCACAGAGGGCTATCGTGACAAACAAAATATCCTCAAATGAAATCTGGAAAGAAGCTTTCTGAGAAACTGCTTAGTGTTCTGTTAATTCATCTCACAGAGTTACATGTGTATTTTGATGATCTCTTTGCTAGCCTTTCTTCTGTGGTATCTGAGAACATTTATTTCGGAACCCTTTAAAGACTATAGGGCCAAAAGAAATATCCTCCGATAACAAAGAGAAGGAAGCTCTCTGAGAAACTTCTTTGTGTTCTGTGAAATCATCTCACAGCGTTACAGCTTTCCCCTCAAGAAGCCTTTCGCTAAGACAGTTCTTGTGGAATTGGCAAAGTGATATTTGGAAGCCCATAGAGGGCTGTTGTGTAAAAGGAAATATCCTCAGTTGAAATCTGGAAAGAAGCTTTCTGAGAAACCGCCTTGTGTTCTGTTAATTCATCTCACAGAGTTACATGTGTATTTTGAGTATCTCTTTGCTAGCCTTCTTTCTGTGGAATCTGAGAACAGATATTTCGGATCCCTTTGAAGACTATAGGGCCAAAGGAAATATCCTCCGATATCAAGGAGAAAGAAGCTTTCTGAGAAACTTCTTTGTGTTCTGTGAAATCATCACACAGAGTTACAGCTTTCCCCTCAAGAAGCCTTTCGTTATGACAGTTCTTGTGGAATTGGCAAAGAGATATTTGGAAGCCCTTAGAGGGCTATTGTGAAAAAGGAAATATCCTAAGATGAAATCTGGAAAGAAGCTTTCTGAGAAACTGCTTAGTGTTCTATTAATTCGTCTCTCGGAGTTACATGTGTATTTCGAGGATCTCTTTGCTAGCCTTCGTTCTGTGGAATCTGAGAACAGATATTTCGGATCCCTTTGAAAACTATAGGGCCAAAGGAAATATCCTCCGATAACAAAGAGAAAGAAGCTCTCTGAGAAACTTCTTTGTGTTCTGTGAAATCATCTCCCAGAGTTACAGCTTTCCCCTCAAGAAGCCTTTCCCTAAGACAGTTCTTGTGGAATTGGCAAAGTGATATTTGGAAGCCCATAGAGGGCTATGGTGAGAAAGGAAATATCCTCAGATGAAATCTGGAAAGAAGCTTTCTGAGAAACTGCTTAGTGTTCTCTTAATTCATCTCACTGAGTTACATGTGTATTTCGAGTATCTCTTTGTTCGCCTTATTTCTGTGGAATCTGAGAACAGATATTTCGGATCCCTTTGAAGAATACAGGGCCAAAGGAAATATCCTCCGATAAAAAAGGGAAAGAAGCTTTCTGAGAAAGTTCTTTGTGTTCTGTGAAATCATCTCACAGAGTTACAGCTTTCCCCTCAAGAAGCCTTTCGTTAAGACATTTCTTGTGGAAATGGCAAAGTGATATTTGGAAGCCCATAGAGGGCTATGGTGAAAAAGGAAATATCCTCAGATGAAATCTGGAAAGAAGCTTTCTGAGAAACTGCTTAGTGTTCTGTTAATTCATCTCACAGAGTTACATTTATTTCGTGGATCTCTTTACTAGCCTTCTTTCTGTGCAATCTGAGAACAGATATTTCGGATCCCTTTGAAGAATATAGGGCCAAAGGAAATATACTCCGATAACAAAGAGAAAGAAGCTTTCTGAGAAACTTCTTTGTGTTCTGTGAAATCATCTCACAGAGTTACAGCTTTCCCCTCAAGAAGCCTTTCGCTGAGACAGTGCCTGTGGAATTTCCAAAGTGATATTTGGAAGTCCATAGAGGGCTATGGTAAAAAAGGAAATATCCTTAGATGAAAACTGGAAAGAAGCTTTCTGAGAAACTGCCTAGTGTTCTGTTAATTCATCTCACAGAGTTACATGTGTATTTCGTGGATCCCTTTGCTAGCCTTCTTTCTGTGGAATCTGAGAAAAGATATTTCGGATCCCTTTGAAGACTATAGGGCCAAAGGAATTATCCTCGATAAGAAATGTAAGAAGCTTTCTGAGAAAGTTCTTTGTGTTCTGTGAAATCATCTCAGAGAGTTACAGCTTTCCCCTCAAGAAGCCTTTCGCTAAGACAGTTCTTCTGGAATTGGCAAAGTGATATTTGGAAGCCCATAGAGGGCTATGGTGTCAAACGAAATATCCTCAAATGAAATCTGGAAAGAAGCTTTCTGAGAAACTGCTTAGTGTTCTGTTAATTCATCTCACAGAGTTACATGTGTATTTCGAGGATCTCCTTGCTAGCCTTCTTTCTGTGGAATCTGAGAACAGATATTTCGGATCCCTTTGAAGACTATAGGGCCAAAGGAAATATCCTCCGAAAAGAAAGAGAAAGAAGCTTTTTGAGAAAATTCTTTGTGTTCTGTGAAATCATCTCACAAAGTTACAGCTATCCCCTCAAGAAGCCTTTCGCTCAGACAGTTCTTGTGGAATTGGCAAAGTGATATTTGGAAGCCCATAGAGGGCTAGGCTGAAAAAGGAAATATCCTCAGATGAAATCTGGAAAGAAGCTTTCTGAGAAACTGCCTTGTGTTCTGTTAATTCATCTCACAGAGTTACATGTGTATTTCGAGGATCTCTTTGCTAGCCTTCTTTCTGTGGAATCTGAGAACAGATATTTCAGATCCCTTTGAAGACTATAGGGCCAAAGGAAATATCCTCCGATAACAAAGAGAAAGAAGCTTTCTGAGAAACTTCTTTGTGTTCTGTGAAATCATCTCACAGAGTTACAGCTTTCCCTTCAAGAAGCCTTTCGCTAAGACAGTTCTTGTGGAATTAGCAAAGTGATATTTGGAAGCCCTTAGATGGCTATTGTGAAAAAGGAAATATCCTCAGATGAAATCTGGAAAAAGCTTTCTGAGAAACTGCTTAGTGTTCTGTCAGTTAATATCACGGAGTTACATGTGTATTTTGAGGATCTCTTTGCTAGCCTTATTTCTGTGGAATCTGAAAACAGATATTTCGGATCCCTTTGAAGACTATATGGCCAAAGGAAATATCCTCCTATAACAAAGAGAAAGAAGCTTTCTGAGAAACTTCTTTGTGTTCTGTGAAATCATCTCACAGAGTTACAGCTTTCCCCTCAAGAAGCCTTTCTCTAAGACAGTTCTTGTGGAAATGCAAAGTGATATTTGGAAGCCCATAGAGGGCTATGGTGAGAAAGGAAATATCGTCAGATGAAATCTGGAAAGAAGCTTTCTGAGAAACTGCTTAGTGTTCTCTTAATTCATCTCACTGAGTTACATTTATTTCGAGTATCTCTTTGTTCGCCTTCTTTCTGTGCAATCTGAGAACAGATATTTCGGATCCCTTTGAAGAATATAGGGCCAAAGGAAATATCCTCCGATAACAAAGAGAAAGAAGCTCTCTGAGAAACTTCTTTGTGTTCTGTGAAATCATCTCACAGAGTTACAGCTTTCCCCTCAAGAAACCTTTCGCAGAGACAGTGCCTGTGGAATTTGCAAAGTGATATTTGGAAGTCCGTAGAGTGCTACGGTGAAAAAGGAAATATCCTTAGATGAAAACTGGAAAGAAGCTTTCTGAGAAACTGCCTAGTGTTCTGTTAATTCATCTCACAGAGTTACATGTGTATTTCGTGGATCCCTTTGCTAGACTTCTTTCTGTGGAATCTGACAACAGATATTTCGGATCCCTTTTAAGACTATAGGGCCAAAGGAATTATCCTCCGAAAAGAAAGAGAAAGAAGCTTTCTGAGAAAGTTCTTTGTGTTCTGTGAAATCATCTCACAGAGTTACAGCTTTCCCCTCAAGAAGCCTTTCGCTAAGACAGTTCTTGTGGAATTGGCAAAGTGATATTTGGAAGCCCATAGAGGGCTGTGGTGTAAAAGGAAATATCCTCAGATGAAATCTGGAAAGAAGCTTTCTGAGAAACCGCCTTGTGTTCTGTTAATTCATCTACAGTGTTACATGTGTATTTCGAGTATCTCTTTGCTAGCCTTCATTCTGTGGAATCTGAGAACAGATATTTCTGATCCCTTTGAAGACTATAGGGCCAAAGGAAATATCCTCCGATATCAAGGAGAAAGAAGCTTTCTGTGAAACTTCTTTGTGTTCTGTGAAATCATCACACAGAGTTACAGCTTTCCCCTCAAGAAACCTTTCGCTATGACAGTTCTTGTGGAATTGGCAAAGAGATATTTGGAAGCCCATAGAGGGCTATGGTGAAAAAGGAAATATCCTCAGATGAAATCTGGAAAGAAGCTTTCTGAGAAACTGCTTAGTGTTCTATTAATTCATCTCTCGGAGTTACATGTGTATTTCGAGGATCTCTTTGCTAGCCTTCGTTCTGTGAAATCTGAGAACAGATATTTCGGATCCCTTTGAAGACTATAGGGCCAATGGAAATATCCTCCGATAACAAAGAGAAAGAAGCTTTCTAAGAAACTTCTTTGTGTTCTGTGAAATCATCTCCCAGATTTATAGCTTTCCCCTCAAGAAGCCTTTCTCTAAGACAGTTCTTGTGGAAATGGCAAAGTGATATTTGGAAGCCCATAGAGGGCTATGGTGAGAAAGGAAATATCGTCAGATGAAATCTGGAAAGAAGCTTTCTGAGAATCTGCTTAGTGTTCTGTTAATTCATCTCACAGAGTTACATTTTTTTCGTGGATCTCTTTACTAGCCTTCTTTCTGTGCAATCTGAGAACAGATATTTCGGATCCCTTTGAAGAATATAGGGCCAAAGGAAATATACTCCGATAACAAAGAGAAAGAAGCTTTCTGAGAAACTTCTTTGTGTTCTGTGAAATCATCTCACAGAGTTACAGCTTTCCCCTCAAGAAGCCTTTCGCTGAGACAGTGCCTGTGGAATTTCCAAAGTGATATTTGGAAGTCCATAGAGGGCTATGGTAAAAAAGGAAATATCCTTAGATGAAAACTGGAAAGAAGCTTTCTGAGAAACTGCCTAGTGTTCTGTTAATTCATCTCACAGAGTTACATGTGTATTTCGTGGATCCCTTTGCTAGCCTTCTTTCTGTGGAATCTGAGAAAAGATATTTCGGATCCCTTTGAAGACTATAGGGCCAAAGGAATTATCCTCCGAAAAGAAATGAAAGAAGCTTTCTGAGAAAGTTCTTTGTGTTCTGTGAAATCATCTCAGAGAGTTACAGCTTTCCCCTCAAGAAGCCTTTCGCTAAGTCAGTTCTTGTGGAATTGGCAAGGTGATATTTGGAAGCCCACAGAGGGCTATCGTGACAAACAAAATATCCTCAAATGAAATCTGGAAAGAAGCTTTCTGAGAAACTGCTTAGTGTTCTGTTAATTCATCTCACAGAGTTACATGTGTATTTTGATGATCTCTTTGCTAGCCTTTCTTCTGTGGTATCTGAGAACATTTATTTCGGAACCCTTTAAAGACTATAGGGCCAAAAGAAATATCCTCCGATAACAAAGAGAAGGAAGCTCTCTGAGAAACTTCTTTGTGTTCTGTGAAATCATCTCACAGCGTTACAGCTTTCCCCTCAAGAAGCCTTTCGCTAAGACAGTTCTTGTGGAATTGGCAAAGTGATATTTGGAAGCCCATAGAGGGCTGTTGTGTAAAAGGAAATATCCTCAGTTGAAATCTGGAAAGAAGCTTTCTGAGAAACCGCCTTGTGTTCTGTTAATTCATCTCACAGAGTTACATGTGTATTTTGAGTATCTCTTTGCTAGCCTTCTTTCTGTGGAATCTGAGAACAGATATTTCGGATCCCTTTGAAGACTATAGGGCCAAAGGAAATATCCTCCGATATCAAGGAGAAAGAAGCTTTCTGAGAAACTTCTTTGTGTTCTGTGAAATCATCACACAGAGTTACAGCTTTCCCCTCAAGAAGCCTTTCGTTATGACAGTTCTTGTGGAATTGGCAAAGAGATATTTGGAAGCCCTTAGAGGGCTATTGTGAAAAAGGAAATATCCTAAGATGAAATCTGGAAAGAAGCTTTCTGAGAAACTGCTTAGTGTTCTATTAATTCGTCTCTCGGAGTTACATGTGTATTTCGAGGATCTCTTTGCTAGCCTTCGTTCTGTGGAATCTGAGAACAGATATTTCGGATCCCTTTGAAAACTATAGGGCCAAAGGAAATATCCTCCGATAACAAAGAGAAAGAAGCTCTCTGAGAAACTTCTTTGTGTTCTGTGAAATCATCTCCCAGAGTTACAGCTTTCCCCTCAAGAAGCCTTTCCCTAAGACAGTTCTTGTGGAATTGGCAAAGTGATATTTGGAAGCCCATAGAGGGCTATGGTGAGAAAGGAAATATCCTCAGATGAAATCTGGAAAGAAGCTTTCTGAGAAACTGCTTAGTGTTCTCTTAATTCATCTCACTGAGTTACATGTGTATTTCGAGTATCTCTTTGTTCGCCTTATTTCTGTGGAATCTGAGAACAGATATTTCGGATCCCTTTGAAGAATACAGGGCCAAAGGAAATATCCTCCGATAAAAAAGGGAAAGAAGCTTTCTGAGAAAGTTCTTTGTGTTCTGTGAAATCATCTCACAGAGTTACAGCTTTCCCCTCAAGAAGCCTTTCGTTAAGACATTTCTTGTGGAAATGGCAAAGTGATATTTGGAAGCCCATAGAGGGCTATGGTGAAAAAGGAAATATCCTCAGATGAAATCTGGAAAGAAGCTTTCTGAGAAACTGCTTAGTGTTCTGTTAATTCATCTCACAGAGTTACATTTATTTCGTGGATCTCTTTACTAGCCTTCTTTCTGTGCAATCTGAGAACAGATATTTCGGATCCCTTTGAAGAATATAGGGCCAAAGGAAATATACTCCGATAACAAAGAGAAAGAAGCTTTCTGAGAAACTTCTTTGTGTTCTGTGAAATCATCTCACAGAGTTACAGCTTTCCCCTCAAGAAGCCTTTCGCTGAGACAGTGCCTGTGGAATTTCCAAAGTGATATTTGGAAGTCCATAGAGGGCTATGGTAAAAAAGGAAATATCCTTAGATGAAAACTGGAAAGAAGCTTTCTGAGAAACTGCCTAGTGTTCTGTTAATTCATCTCACAGAGTTACATGTGTATTTCGTGGATCCCTTTGCTAGCCTTCTTTCTGTGGAATCTGAGAAAAGATATTTCGGATCCCTTTGAAGACTATAGGGCCAAAGGAATTATCCTCGATAAGAAATGTAAGAAGCTTTCTGAGAAAGTTCTTTGTGTTCTGTGAAATCATCTCAGAGAGTTACAGCTTTCCCCTCAAGAAGCCTTTCGCTAAGACAGTTCTTCTGGAATTGGCAAAGTGATATTTGGAAGCCCATAGAGGGCTATGGTGTCAAACGAAATATCCTCAAATGAAATCTGGAAAGAAGCTTTCTGAGAAACTGCTTAGTGTTCTGTTAATTCATCTCACAGAGTTACATGTGTATTTCGAGGATCTCCTTGCTAGCCTTCTTTCTGTGGAATCTGAGAACAGATATTTCGGATCCCTTTGAAGACTATAGGGCCAAAGGAAATATCCTCCGAAAAGAAAGAGAAAGAAGCTTTTTGAGAAAATTCTTTGTGTTCTGTGAAATCATCTCACAAAGTTACAGCTATCCCCTCAAGAAGCCTTTCGCTCAGACAGTTCTTGTGGAATTGGCAAAGTGATATTTGGAAGCCCATAGAGGGCTAGGCTGAAAAAGGAAATATCCTCAGATGAAATCTGGAAAGAAGCTTTCTGAGAAACTGCCTTGTGTTCTGTTAATTCATCTCACAGAGTTACATGTGTATTTCGAGGATCTCTTTGCTAGCCTTCTTTCTGTGGAATCTGAGAACAGATATTTCAGATCCCTTTGAAGACTATAGGGCCAAAGGAAATATCCTCCGATAACAAAGAGAAAGAAGCTTTCTGAGAAACTTCTTTGTGTTCTGTGAAATCATCTCACAGAGTTACAGCTTTCCCTTCAAGAAGCCTTTCGCTAAGACAGTTCTTGTGGAATTAGCAAAGTGATATTTGGAAGCCCTTAGATGGCTATTGTGAAAAAGGAAATATCCTCAGATGAAATCTGGAAAAAGCTTTCTGAGAAACTGCTTAGTGTTCTGTCAGTTAATATCACGGAGTTACATGTGTATTTTGAGGATCTCTTTGCTAGCCTTATTTCTGTGGAATCTGAAAACAGATATTTCGGATCCCTTTGAAGACTATATGGCCAAAGGAAATATCCTCCTATAACAAAGAGAAAGAAGCTTTCTGAGAAACTTCTTTGTGTTCTGTGAAATCATCTCACAGAGTTACAGCTTTCCCCTCAAGAAGCCTTTCTCTAAGACAGTTCTTGTGGAAATGCAAAGTGATATTTGGAAGCCCATAGAGGGCTATGGTGAGAAAGGAAATATCGTCAGATGAAATCTGGAAAGAAGCTTTCTGAGAAACTGCTTAGTGTTCTCTTAATTCATCTCACTGAGTTACATTTATTTCGAGTATCTCTTTGTTCGCCTTCTTTCTGTGCAATCTGAGAACAGATATTTCGGATCCCTTTGAAGAATATAGGGCCAAAGGAAATATCCTCCGATAACAAAGAGAAAGAAGCTCTCTGAGAAACTTCTTTGTGTTCTGTGAAATCATCTCACAGAGTTACAGCTTTCCCCTCAAGAAACCTTTCGCAGAGACAGTGCCTGTGGAATTTGCAAAGTGATATTTGGAAGTCCGTAGAGTGCTACGGTGAAAAAGGAAATATCCTTAGATGAAAACTGGAAAGAAGCTTTCTGAGAAACTGCCTAGTGTTCTGTTAATTCATCTCACAGAGTTACATGTGTATTTCGTGGATCCCTTTGCTAGACTTCTTTCTGTGGAATCTGACAACAGATATTTCGGATCCCTTTTAAGACTATAGGGCCAAAGGAATTATCCTCCGAAAAGAAAGAGAAAGAAGCTTTCTGAGAAAGTTCTTTGTGTTCTGTGAAATCATCTCACAGAGTTACAGCTTTCCCCTCAAGAAGCCTTTCGCTAAGACAGTTCTTGTGGAATTGGCAAAGTGATATTTGGAAGCCCATAGAGGGCTGTGGTGTAAAAGGAAATATCCTCAGATGAAATCTGGAAAGAAGCTTTCTGAGAAACCGCCTTGTGTTCTGTTAATTCATCTACAGTGTTACATGTGTATTTCGAGTATCTCTTTGCTAGCCTTCATTCTGTGGAATCTGAGAACAGATATTTCTGATCCCTTTGAAGACTATAGGGCCAAAGGAAATATCCTCCGATATCAAGGAGAAAGAAGCTTTCTGTGAAACTTCTTTGTGTTCTGTGAAATCATCACACAGAGTTACAGCTTTCCCCTCAAGAAACCTTTCGCTATGACAGTTCTTGTGGAATTGGCAAAGAGATATTTGGAAGCCCATAGAGGGCTATGGTGAAAAAGGAAATATCCTCAGATGAAATCTGGAAAGAAGCTTTCTGAGAAACTGCTTAGTGTTCTATTAATTCATCTCTCGGAGTTACATGTGTATTTCGAGGATCTCTTTGCTAGCCTTCGTTCTGTGAAATCTGAGAACAGATATTTCGGATCCCTTTGAAGACTATAGGGCCAATGGAAATATCCTCCGATAACAAAGAGAAAGAAGCTTTCTAAGAAACTTCTTTGTGTTCTGTGAAATCATCTCCCAGATTTATAGCTTTCCCCTCAAGAAGCCTTTCTCTAAGACAGTTCTTGTGGAAATGGCAAAGTGATATTTGGAAGCCCATAGAGGGCTATGGTGAGAAAGGAAATATCGTCAGATGAAATCTGGAAAGAAGCTTTCTGAGAATCTGCTTAGTGTTCTGTTAATTCATCTCACAGAGTTACATTTTTTTCGTGGATCTCTTTACTAGCCTTCTTTCTGTGCAATCTGAGAACAGATATTTCGGATCCCTTTGAAGAATATAGGGCCAAAGGAAATATACTCCGATAACAAAGAGAAAGAAGCTTTCTGAGAAACTTCTTTGTGTTCTGTGAAATCATCTCACAGAGTTACAGCTTTCCCCTCAAGAAGCCTTTCGCTGAGACAGTGCCTGTGGAATTTCCAAAGTGATATTTGGAAGTCCATAGAGGGCTATGGTAAAAAAGGAAATATCCTTAGATGAAAACTGGAAAGAAGCTTTCTGAATAACTGCCTAGTGTTCTGTTAATTCATCTCACAGAGTTACATGTGTATTTCGTGGATCCCTTTGCTAGCCTTCTTTCTGTGGAATCTGAGAAAAGATATTTCGGATCCCTTTGAAGACTATAGGGCCAAAGGAATTATCCTCCGAAAAGAAATGAAAGAAGCTTTCTGAGAAAGTTCTTTGTGTTCTGTGAAATCATCTCAGAGAGTTACAGCTTTCCCCTCAAGAAGCCTTTCGCTAAGTCAGTTCTTGTGGAATTGGCAAGGTGATATTTGGAAGCCCACAGAGGGCTATCGTGACAAACAAAATATCCTCAAATGAAATCTGGAAAGAAGCTTTCTGAGAAACTGCTTAGTGTTCTGTTAATTCATCTCACAGAGTTACATGTGTATTTTGATGATCTCTTTGCTAGCCTTTCTTCTGTGGTATCTGAGAACATTTATTTCGGAACCCTTTAAAGACTATAGGGCCAAAAGAAATATCCTCCGATAACAAAGAGAAGGAAGCTCTCTGAGAAACTTCTTTGTGTTCTGTGAAATCATCTCACAGCGTTACAGCTTTCCCCTCAAGAAGCCTTTCGCTAAGACAGTTCTTGTGGAATTGGCAAAGTGATATTTGGAAGCCCATAGAGGGCTGTTGTGTAAAAGGAAATATCCTCAGTTGAAATCTGGAAAGAAGCTTTCTGAGAAACCGCCTTGTGTTCTGTTAATTCATCTCACAGAGTTACATGTGTATTTTGAGTATCTCTTTGCTAGCCTTCTTTCTGTGGAATCTGAGAACAGATATTTCGGATCCCTTTGAAGACTATAGGGCCAAAGGAAATATCCTCCGATATCAAGGAGAAAGAAGCTTTCTGAGAAACTTCTTTGTGTTCTGTGAAATCATCACACAGAGTTACAGCTTTCCCCTCAAGAAGCCTTTCGTTATGACAGTTCTTGTGGAATTGGCAAAGAGATATTTGGAAGCCCTTAGAGGGCTATTGTGAAAAAGGAAATATCCTAAGATGAAATCTGGAAAGAAGCTTTCTGAGAAACTGCTTAGTGTTCTATTAATTCGTCTCTCGGAGTTACATGTGTATTTCGAGGATCTCTTTGCTAGCCTTCGTTCTGTGGAATCTGAGAACAGATATTTCGGATCCCTTTGAAAACTATAGGGCCAAAGGAAATATCCTCCGATAACAAAGAGAAAGAAGCTCTCTGAGAAACTTCTTTGTGTTCTGTGAAATCATCTCCCAGAGTTACAGCTTTCCCCTCAAGAAGCCTTTCCCTAAGACAGTTCTTGTGGAATTGGCAAAGTGATATTTGGAAGCCCATAGAGGGCTATGGTGAGAAAGGAAATATCCTCAGATGAAATCTGGAAAGAAGCTTTCTGAGAAACTGCTTAGTGTTCTCTTAATTCATCTCACTGAGTTACATGTGTATTTCGAGTATCTCTTTGTTCGCCTTATTTCTGTGGAATCTGAGAACAGATATTTCGGATCCCTTTGAAGAATACAGGGCCAAAGGAAATATCCTCCGATAAAAAAGGGAAAGAAGCTTTCTGAGAAAGTTCTTTGTGTTCTGTGAAATCATCTCACAGAGTTACAGCTTTCCCCTCAAGAAGCCTTTCGTTAAGACATTTCTTGTGGAAATGGCAAAGTGATATTTGGAAGCCCATAGAGGGCTATGGTGAAAAAGGAAATATCCTCAGATGAAATCTGGAAAGAAGCTTTCTGAGAAACTGCTTAGTGTTCTGTTAATTCATCTCACAGAGTTACATTTATTTCGTGGATCTCTTTACTAGCCTTCTTTCTGTGCAATCTGAGAACAGATATTTCGGATCCCTTTGAAGAATATAGGGCCAAAGGAAATATACTCCGATAACAAAGAGAAAGAAGCTTTCTGAGAAACTTCTTTGTGTTCTGTGAAATCATCTCACAGAGTTACAGCTTTCCCCTCAAGAAGCCTTTCGCTGAGACAGTGCCTGTGGAATTTCCAAAGTGATATTTGGAAGTCCATAGAGGGCTATGGTAAAAAAGGAAATATCCTTAGATGAAAACTGGAAAGAAGCTTTCTGAGAAACTGCCTAGTGTTCTGTTAATTCATCTCACAGAGTTACATGTGTATTTCGTGGATCCCTTTGCTAGCCTTCTTTCTGTGGAATCTGAGAAAAGATATTTCGGATCCCTTTGAAGACTATAGGGCCAAAGGAATTATCCTCGATAAGAAATGTAAGAAGCTTTCTGAGAAAGTTCTTTGTGTTCTGTGAAATCATCTCAGAGAGTTACAGCTTTCCCCTCAAGAAGCCTTTCGCTAAGACAGTTCTTCTGGAATTGGCAAAGTGATATTTGGAAGCCCATAGAGGGCTATGGTGTCAAACGAAATATCCTCAAATGAAATCTGGAAAGAAGCTTTCTGAGAAACTGCTTAGTGTTCTGTTAATTCATCTCACAGAGTTACATGTGTATTTCGAGGATCTCCTTGCTAGCCTTCTTTCTGTGGAATCTGAGAACAGATATTTCGGATCCCTTTGAAGACTATAGGGCCAAAGGAAATATCCTCCGAAAAGAAAGAGAAAGAAGCTTTTTGAGAAAATTCTTTGTGTTCTGTGAAATCATCTCACAAAGTTACAGCTATCCCCTCAAGAAGCCTTTCGCTCAGACAGTTCTTGTGGAATTGGCAAAGTGATATTTGGAAGCCCATAGAGGGCTAGGCTGAAAAAGGAAATATCCTCAGATGAAATCTGGAAAGAAGCTTTCTGAGAAACTGCCTTGTGTTCTGTTAATTCATCTCACAGAGTTACATGTGTATTTCGAGGATCTCTTTGCTAGCCTTCTTTCTGTGGAATCTGAGAACAGATATTTCAGATCCCTTTGAAGACTATAGGGCCAAAGGAAATATCCTCCGATAACAAAGAGAAAGAAGCTTTCTGAGAAACTTCTTTGTGTTCTGTGAAATCATCTCACAGAGTTACAGCTTTCCCTTCAAGAAGCCTTTCGCTAAGACAGTTCTTGTGGAATTAGCAAAGTGATATTTGGAAGCCCTTAGATGGCTATTGTGAAAAAGGAAATATCCTCAGATGAAATCTGGAAAAAGCTTTCTGAGAAACTGCTTAGTGTTCTGTCAGTTAATATCACGGAGTTACATGTGTATTTTGAGGATCTCTTTGCTAGCCTTATTTCTGTGGAATCTGAAAACAGATATTTCGGATCCCTTTGAAGACTATATGGCCAAAGGAAATATCCTCCTATAACAAAGAGAAAGAAGCTTTCTGAGAAACTTCTTTGTGTTCTGTGAAATCATCTCACAGAGTTACAGCTTTCCCCTCAAGAAGCCTTTCTCTAAGACAGTTCTTGTGGAAATGCAAAGTGATATTTGGAAGCCCATAGAGGGCTATGGTGAGAAAGGAAATATCGTCAGATGAAATCTGGAAAGAAGCTTTCTGAGAAACTGCTTAGTGTTCTCTTAATTCATCTCACTGAGTTACATTTATTTCGAGTATCTCTTTGTTCGCCTTCTTTCTGTGCAATCTGAGAACAGATATTTCGGATCCCTTTGAAGAATATAGGGCCAAAGGAAATATACTCCGATAACAAAGAGAAAGAATCTTTCTGAGAAACTTCTTTGTGTTCCGTGAAATCATCTCACAGAGTTACAGCTTTCCCCTCAAGAAGCCTTTCGCTGAGACAGTGCCTGTGGAATTTTCAAAGTGATATTTGGAAGTCCATAGAGGGCTATTGTTAAGAAAGGAAATATCCACACATGAAATCTGAAAAGAAGCTTTCTGAGAAACTGCCTAGTGTTCTGTTAATTCATCTCACAGAGTTACATGTGTATTTCGAGGACCTCTTTGCTAGCCTTCGTTCTGTGGAATCTGAGAACAGATACTTCGGATCCCTTTGAAGACTATATGGCCAAAGGAAATATCCTCCGATAACAAAGAGAAAGAAGCTTTCTGAGAAACTTCTTTGTGTTCTGTGAAATCATCTCACAGAGTTACAGCTTTCCCCTCAAGAAGCCTTTCACTAAGACAGTTCTTGTGGAAATGGCAAAGTGATATTTGGAAGCCCATAGAGGGATATTGTGAAAAAGGAAATATCCTCAGATGAAATCTGGAAAGAAGCTTTCTGAGAAACTGCTTAGTGTTCTGTTAATTCATCTCACAGAGTTACATTTATTTCGTGGATCTCTTTACTACCCTTCTTTCTGTGCAATCTGAGAACAGATATTTCGGATCCCTTTGAAGAGTATAGGGCCAAAGGAAATATCCTCCGATAACAAAGAGAAAGAAGCTTTCTGAGAAACTTCTTTGTGTTCTGTGAAATCATCTCACAGAGTTACAGCTTTCCCCTCAAGAAGCCTTTCGCTGAGACAGTGCCTGTGGAATTTCCAAAGTGATATTTGGAAGTCCATAGAGGGCTATGGTAAAAAAGGAAATATCCTTAGATGAAAACTGGAAAGAAGCTTTCTGAGAAACTGCCTAGTGTTCTGTTAATTCATCTCACAGAGTTACATGTGTATTTCGTGGATCCCTTTGCTAGCCTTCTTTCTGTGGAATCTGAGAAAAGATATTTCGGATCCCTTTGAAGACTATAGGGCCAAAGGAATTATCCTCCGAAAAGAAATGATAGAAGCTTTCTGAGAAACTTCTTTGTGTTCTGTGAAATCATCTCAGAGAGTTACAGCTTTCCCCTCAAGAAGCCTTTCGCTAAGACAGTTCTTGTGGAATTGGCAAAGTGATATTTGGAAGCCCATAGAGGGCTATCGTGACAAACGAAATATCCTCAAATGAAATCTGGAAAGAAGCTTTCTGAGAAACTGCTTAGTGTTCTGTTAATTCATCTCACAGAGTTACATGTGTATTTTGATGATCTCTTTGCTAGCCATATTTCTGTGGAATCTGAGAACAGATATTTCGGAACCCTATAAAGACTATAGGGCCAAAAGAAATATCCTCCGATAACAAAGAGAAAGAAGCTCTCTGAGAAACTTCTTTGAGTTCTGTGAAATCATCTCACAGCGTTACAGCTTTCCCCTCAAGAAGCCTTTCGCTAAGACAGTTCTTGGGGAATTGGCAAAGTGATATTTGGAAGCCCATAGAGGGCTATGGTGAAAAAGGAAATATCCTCAGATGAAATCTGGAAAGAAGCTTTCTGAGAAACCGCCTTGTGTTCTGTTAATTCATCTCACAGAGTTACATGTGTATTTCGAGTATCTCTTTGCTAGCCTTCTTTCTGTGGAATCTGAGAACAGATATTTCGGATCCCTTTTAAGACTATAGGGCCAAAGGAAATATCCTCCGATATCAAGGAGAAAGAAGCTTTCTGAGAAACTTCTTTGTGTTCTGTGAAATCATCACACAGAGTTAGAGCTTTCCCCTCAAGAAGCCTTTCGCTATGACAGTTCTTGTGGAATTGGCAAAGAGATATTTGGAAGCCCTTAGAGGGCTATTGTGAAAAAGGAAATATCCTCAGATGAAATCTGGAAAGAAGCTTTCTGAGAAACTGCTTAGTGTTCTATTAATTCATCTCTCGGAGTTACATGTGTATTTCGAGGACCTCTTTGCTAGCCTTCGTTCTGTGGAATCTGAGAACAGATACTTCGGATCCCTTTGAAGACTATATGGCCAAAGGAAATATCCTCCGATAACAAAGAGAAAGAAGCTTTCTGAGAAACTTCTTTGTGTTCTGTGAAATCATCTCACAGAGTTACAGCTTTCCCCTCAAGAAGCCTTTCGCTAAGACAGTTCTTGTGGAAATGGCAAAGTGATATTTGGAAGCCCATAGAGGGCTATGGTGAAAAAGGAAATATCCTCAGATGAAATCTGGAAAGAAGCTTTCTGAGAAACTGCTTAGTGTTCTGTTAATTCATCTCACAGAGTTACATTTATTTCGTGGATCTCTTTACTAGCCTTCTTTCTGTGCAATCTGAGAACAGATATTTCGGATCCCTTTGAAGAATATAGGGCCAAAGGAAATATCCTCCGATAACAAAGAGAAAGAAGCTTTCTGAGAAACTTCTTTGTGTTCTGTGAAATCATCTCACAGAGTTACAGCTTTCCCCTCAAGAAGCCTTTCGCTGAGACAGTGCCTGTGGAATTTCCAAAGTGATATTTGGAAGTCCTTAGAGGGCTATGGTAAAAAAGGAAATATCCTTAGATGAAAACTGGAAAGAAGCTTTCTGAGAAACTGCCTAGTGTTCTGTTAATTCATCTCACAGAGTTACATGTGTATTTCGTGGATCTCTTTGCTAGCCTTCTTTCTGTGGAATCTGAGAAAAGATATTTCGGATCCCTTTGAAAACTATAGGGCCAAAGGAATTATCCTCCGAAAAGAAATGAAAGAAGCTTTCTGAGAAAGTTCTTTGTGTTCTGTGAAATCATCTCAGAGAGTTACAGCTTTCCCCTCAAGAAGCCTTTCGCTAAGACAGTTCTTGTGGAATTGGCAAAGTGATATTTGGAAGCCCATAGAGGGCTATGGTGTCAAACGAAATATCCTCAAATGAAATCTGGAAGGAAGCTTTCTGAGAAACTGCTTAGTGTTCTGTTAATTCATCTCACAGAGTTACATGTGTATTTCGAGGATCTCCTTGCTAGCCTTCTTTCTGTGGAATCTGAGAACAGATATTTCGGATCCCTTTGAAGACTATAGGGCCAAAGGAAATATCCTCCGAAAAGAAAGAGAAAGAAGCTTTTTGAGAAAATTCTTTGTGTTCTGTGAAATCATCTCACAGAGTTACAGCTTTCCCCTCAAGAAGCCTTTCGCTCAGACAGTTCTTGTGGAATTGGCAAAGTGATATTTGGAAGCCCATAGAGGGCTATTGTGAAAAAGGAAATATCCTCAGATGAAATCTGGAAAGAAGCTTTCTGAGAAACTGCCTTGTGTTCTGTTAATTCATCTCACAGAGTTACATGTGTATTTTGAGGATCTCTTTGCTAGCCTTCTTTCTGTTGATTCTGAGAACAGATATTTCGGATCATTTTGAAGACTATAGGGCCAAAGGAAATATCCTCCGATAACAAAGAGAAAGAAGCTTTCTGAGAAACTTCTTTGTGTTATGTGAAATCATCTCACAGAGTTACAGCTTTCCCTTCAAGAAGCCTTTCGCTAAGACAGTTCTTGTGGAATTAGCAAAGTGATATTTGGAAGCCCTTAGATGGCTATGGTGACAAAGGAAATATCCTCAGATGAAATCTGGAAAAAGCTTTCTGAGAAACTGCTTAGTGTTCTGTCAGTTAATATCACGGAGTTACATGTGTATTTTGAGGATCTCTTTGCTAGCCTTATTTCTGTGGAATCTGAAAACAGATATTTCGGATCCCTTTGAAGACTATATGGCCAAAGGAAATATCCTCCAATAACAAAGAGAAAGAAGTCTTCTGAGAAACTTCTTTGTGTTCTGTGAAATCATCTCACAGAGTTACAGCTTTCCCCTCAGGAAGCCTTTCTCTAAGACAGTTCTTGTGGAAATGCAAAGTGATATTTGGAAGCCCATAGAGGGCTATGGTGAGAAAGGAAATATCCTCAGATGAAATCTGGAAAGAAGCTTTCTGAGAAACTGCTTAGTGTTCTGTTAATTCATCTCACAGAGTTACATTTATTTCGTGGATCTCTTTACTAGCCTTCTTTCTGTGCAATCTGAGAACAGATATTTCGGATCCCTTTAAAGAATATAGGGCCAAAGGAAATATACTCCGATAACAAAGAGAAAGAAGCTTTCTGAGAAACTTCTTTGTGTTCTGTGAAATCATCACACAGAGTTACAGCTTTCCCCTCAAGAAGCCTTTCGCTATGACAGTTCTTGTGGAATTAGCGAAGAGATATTTGGAAGCACATAGAGGGCTATTGTGAAAAAGGAAATATCCTCAGATGAAATCTGGAAAGAAGCTTTCTGAGAAACAGCTTTGTGTTCTATTAATTCATCTCTCGGAGTTACATGTGTATTTCGAGGATCTCTTTGCTAGCCTTCTTTCTGTGGAAACTGAGAACAGATATTTCGGATCCCTTTGAAGACTATAGGGCCAAAGGAAATATCCTCCGATAACAAAGAGAAAGAAGCTTTCTGAGAAACTTCTTTGTGTTCTGTGAAATCATCTCCCAGAATTACAGCTTTCCCCTCAAGAAGCCTTTCGCTAAGACAGTTCTTGTGGAATTGGCAAAGTGATATTTGGAAGCCCATAGAGGGCTATGGTGAGAAAGGAAATATCCTCAGATGAAATCTGGAAAGAAGCTTTCTGAGAAACTGCTTAGTGTTCTCTTAATTCATCTCACAGAGTTACATGTGTATTTCGGGGACCTCTTTGCTAGCCTTCGTTCTGTGGAATCTGAAAACAGATATTTCGTATCCCTTTGAAGACTATATGGCCAAAGGAAATATCCTCCAATAACAAAGAGAAAGAAGCTTTCTGGGAAACTTCCTTGTGTTCTGTGAAATCATCTCACAGAGTTACAGCTTTCCCCTCAAGAAGCCTTTCGCTAAGACAGTTCTTGTGGAATTGGCAAAGAGATATTTGGAAGCCCTTAGAGGGCTATGGTGAGAAAGGAAATATCCTCAGATGAAATCTGGAAAGAAGCTTTCTGAGAAACTGCTTAGTGTTCTGTTAATTCATTTCACAGAATTACTTGTGTATTTGGAGGATCTCTTTGTTATCCTTATTTCTGTGGAATCTGAGAACAGATATTTCGGATCCCATTGAAGACTATAGGGCCAAAGGAAATATCCTCCGATAACAAAGAGAAAGAAGATTTCTGAGAAAGTTCTTTGTGTTCTTTGAAATCATCTCACAGAGTTACAGCTTTCCCCTCAAGAAGCCTTTCGCTAAGACAGTTCTTGTTTAATTGGCAAAGAGATATTTGGAAGCCCATAGAGGGGTATTGTGAAAAAGGAAATATCCTCAGATGAAATCTGGAAAGAAGCTTTCTGAGAAACTGCTTAGTGTTCGGTTAATTAATCTCACATAGTTACATGTGTATTTCGTGGATCCCTTTGCTAGCCTTATTTCTGTGGAATCTGAGAACAGATATTTCGGATCCCTTTGAAGAATATAGGGCCAAAGAAAATATCCTCCGATAACAAAGAGAAAGAAGCTCTCTGAGAAACTTCTTTGTGTTCTGTGAAATCATCTCACAGAGTTACAGCTTTCCCCTCAAGAAGACTTTCGCTAAGACAGTTCTTCTGGAATTGGCAAAGTGATATTTGGAAGCCCATAGAGGGCTATGGTGAAAAAGGAAATATCCTCAGATGACATCTGGTAAGAAGCTTTCTGAGAAACTGCTTAGTGTTCTGTTAATTCATCTCACGGAGTTGCATGTGTATTTCGAGGATCTCTTTGTTAGCCTTATTTCTGTGGTATCTGAGAACAGATATTTCGGATCCCTTTGAAGACTATTGGGCCAAAGGAAATATCCTCCGATAACGAAGAGAAAGAATCTTTCTGAGAAACTTCTTTGTGTTCTGTGAAATCATCTCACAGAGTTACAGCTTTCCCCTCAAGAAGCCTTTCGGTAAGACAGTTCTTGTGGAATTGGAAAAGAGATATTTGGAAGGCCATAGAGGGCTATTGTGAAAAAGGAAATATATTCAGATGAAATCTGGAAAGAAGCTTTCTGAGAAACTGCTTAGTGTTCTGTTAATTCATCTCACAGAGTTACATTTATTTCGTGGATCCCTTTACTAGCCTTCTTTCTGTGCAATCTGAGAACAGATATTTCGGATCCCTTTGAAGAATATAGGGCCAAAGGAAATATACTCCGATAACAAAGAGAAAGAAGCTTCCTGAGAAACTTCTTTGTGTTCTGTGAAATCATCTCACAGAGTTACAGCTTTCCCCTCAAGAAGCCTTTCGCTGAGACAGTGCCTGTGAATTTCCAAAGTGATATTTGGAAGTCCATATAGGGCTATGGTAAAAAAGGAAATATCCTTAGATGAAAACTGGAAAGAAGCTTTCTGAGAAACTGCTTAGTGTTCTGTTAATTCATCTCACAGAGTTACATGTGTATTTCGTGGATCCCTTTGCTAGCCTTCTTTCTGTGGAATCTGAGAAAAGATATTTCGGATCCCTTTGAAGACTATAGGGCCAAAGGAATTATCCTCCGAAAAGAAATGAAAGAAGCTTTCTGAGAAAGTTCTTTGTGTTCTGTGAAATCATCTCAGAGAGTTACAGCTTTCCCCTCAAGAAGCCTTTCGCTAAGACAGTTCTTGTGGAATTGGGAAAGTGATATTTGGAAGCCCATAGAGGGCTATGGTGACAAACGAAATATCCTCAAATGAAATCTGGAAAGAAGCTTTCTGAGAAACTGCTTAGTGATCTGTTAATTCATCTCACAGGGTTACATGTGTATTTCGAGGATCTCTTTGCTGGCCTTCTTTCTGTGGAATCTGAGAACAGATATTTCGGATCCCTTTGAAGACTATAGGGCCAAAGGAAATATCCTCCGAAAAGAAAGAGAAAGAAGCTTTTTGAGAAAATTCTTTGTGTTCTGTGAAATCATCTCACGGAGTTACAGCTTTCCCCTCAAGAAGCCTTTCGCTAAGACAGTTCTTGTGGAATTGGCAAAGTGATATTTGGAAGCCCATAGAGGGCTATGGTGAAAAAGGAAATATCCTCAGATGAAATCTGGAAAGAAGCTTTCTGAGAAACTGCCTTGTGTTCTGTTAATTCATCTCACAGAGTTACATGTGTATTTCGAGGATCTCTTTGCTAGCCTTCTTTCTGTTGATTCTGAGAACAGATATTTCGGATCCTTTTGAAGACTATAGGGCCAAAGGAAATATCCTCCGATAACAAAGAGAAAGAAGCTTTCTGAGAAACTTCTTTGTGTTCTGTGAAATCATCTCACAGAGTTACAGCTTTCCCTTCAAGAAGCCTTTCGCTAAGACAGTTCTTGTGGAATTAGCAAAGTGATATTTGGAAGCCCTTAGAGGGCTATGGTGACAAAGGAAATATCCTCAGATGAAATCTGGAAAAAGCTTTCTGAGAAACTGCTTAGTGTTCTGTCAGTTAATATCACGGAGTTACATGTGTATTTTGAGGATCTCTTTGCTAGCCTTATTTCTGTGGAATCTGAAAACAGATATTTCGGATCCCTTTGAAGACTATAGGGCCAAAGGAAATATCCTCCGATATCAAGGAGAAAGAAGCTTTCTGAGAAACTTCTTTGTGTTCTGTGAAATCATCACACAGAGTTACAGCTTTCCCCTCAAGAAGCCTTTCGCTATGACAGTTCTTGTGGAATTGGCAAAGAGATATTTGGAAGCACATAGAGGGCTATTGTGAAAAAGGAAATATCCTCAGATGAAATCTGGAAAGAAGCTTTCTGAGAAACTGCTTAGTGTCCTATTAATTCATCTCTCAGAGTTACATGTGTATTTCGAGGATCTCTTTGCTAGCCTTATTTCTGTGAAATCTGAGAACAGATATTTCGGATCCCGTTGAAGACTACAGGGCCTAAGGAAATATCCTCCGATAACAAAATGAAAGAAGCTTTCTGAGAAAGTTCTTTGTGTTCTGTGAAATCATCTCACAGAGTTACAGCTTTCCACTCAAGAAGCCTTTCGCTAAGACAGTTCTTCTGGAATTGGCAAAGTGATGTTTGGAAGCCCATAGAGGGCTATTGTGAAAAAGGAAATATCCTCAGATGAAATCTGGAAAGAAGCTTTCTGAGAAACTGCTTAGTGTTCTGTTAATTCATCTCACAGAGTTACATGTGTATTTCGAGGATCTCTTTGCTAGCCTTATTTCCGTGGAATCTGAGAACAGATATTTCAGATCCCTTTGAAGACTATAGGGCCAAAGGGAATATCCTCCTACAACAAAAAGAAAGAAGCTCTCTGAGAAACTTCTTTGTGTTCTGTGAAATCATCTCACAGAGTTACAGCTTTCCCCTCAAGAAGCCTTTCGCTAAGACAGTTCTTGTGGAATTGGAAAAGTGATATTTGGAAGCCCATAGAGGGCTATGGTGAAAAAGAAAATATCCTCAGATGAAATCTGGAAAGAAGCTTTCTGAGAAACTGCTTAGTGTTCTGTTAATTCATTTCACGGATTTACATGTGTATTTCGAGGATCTCTTTGTTAGCCTTATTTCTGTGGAATCTGAAACAGATATTTCGGATCCCTTTAAAGACTACAGGACCAAAGGAAATATCCTCCGATAACAAGGAGAAAGAAGCTTTCTGAGAAACTCCTTTGTGTTCTGTGAAATCATCTCACAGAGTTACAGCTTTGCCCTCAAGAAGCCTTTCGCTAGGACAGTTCTTGTGGAAATGGCAAAGTGATATTTGGCAGCCCATAGAGGGCTATGTTGAAAAAGGAAATATCCTCAGAGGAAATATCGAAAGAAGCTTTCTGAGAAACTGCTTATTGTTCTGTTAATTCATCTCACAGAGCTACATGTGTATTTCGAGGATCTCTTTGCTAGCCTTATTTCTGTGGAATCTGAGAACAGATATTTCGGATCCCTTTGAAGACTATAGGGCCAAAGGAAATATCCTCCGATATCAAGGAGAAAGAAGCTTTCTGAGAAACTTCTTTGTGTTCTGTGAAATCATCACACAGAGTTACAGCTTTCCCCTCAAGAAGCCTTTCGCTATGACAGTTCTTGTGGAATTGGCAAAGAGATATTTGGAAGCCCTTAGAGGGCTATTGTGAAAAAGGAAATATCCTCAGATGAAATCTGGAAAGAAGCTTTCTGAGAAACTGCTTAGTGTTCTATTAATTCATCTCTCGGAGTTACATGTGTATTTCGAGGATCTCTTTGCTAGCCTTCTTTCTGTGGAAACTGAGAACAGATATTTCGGATCCCTTTGAAGACTATAGGGCCAAAGGAAATATCCTGCGATAACAAAGAGAAAGAAGCTTTCTGAGAAACTTCTTTGTGTTCTGTGAAATCATCTCCCAGAATTACAGCTTTCCCCTCAAGAAGCCTTTCGCTAAGACAGTTCTTGTGGAATTGGCAAAGTGATATTTGGAAGCCCATAGAGGGCTATGGTGAGAAAGGAAATATCCTCAGATGAAATCTGGAAAGAAGCTTTCTGAGAAACTGCTTAGTGTTCTCTTAATTCATCTCACAGAGTTACATGTGTATTTCGGGGACCTCTTTGCTAGCCTTCGTTCTGTGGAATCTGAGAACAGATATTTCGTATCCCTTTGAAGACTATATGGCCAAAGGAAATATCCTCCAATAACAAAGAGAAAGAAGCTTTCTGGGAAACTTCCTTGTGTTCTGTGAAATCATCTCACAGAGTTACAGCTTTCCCCTCAAGAAGCCTTTCGCTAAGACAGTTCTTGTGGAATTGGCAAAGAGATATTTGGAAGCCCTTAGAGGGCTATGGTGAGAAAGGAGATATCCTCAGATGAAATCTGGAAAGAAGCTTTCTGAGAAACTGCTTAGTGTTCTGTTAATTCATTTCACAGAATTACATGTGTATTTGGAGGATCTCTTTGTTATCCTTATTTCTGTGGAATCTGAGAACAGATATTTCGGATCCCATTGAAGAATATAGGGCCAAAGGAAATATCCTCCGATAACAAAGAGAAAGAAGATTTCTGAGAAAGTTCTTTGTGTTCTTTGAAATCATCTCACAGAGTTACAGCTTTCCCCTCAAGAAGCCTTTCGCTAAGACAGTTCTTGTTTAATTGGCAAAGAGATATTTGGAAGCCCATAGAGGGGTATTGTGAAAAAGGAAATATCCTCAGATGAAATCTGGAAAGAAGCTTTCTGAGAAACTGCTTAGTGTTCGGTTAATTAATCTCACATAGTTACATGTGTATTTCGTGGATCCCTTTGCTAGCCTTATTTCTGCTGAATCTGAGAACAGACATTTCGGATCCCTTTGAACACTATAGAGCCAAACGAAACATACTCCGAAAACAAAGAGAAACAAGCTTTCTGAGAAAGTTGTTTGTGTTCTGTGAAATCATCTCACAGAGTTACAGCTTTCCACTCAAGAAGCCTTTCTCTAAGACAGTTCTTGTGGAATTGGCAAAGTGATATTTGGAAGCCCATAGAGGGCTATGGTGAAAAAGGAAATATCCTCAGATGAAATCTGGAAAGAAGCTTTCTGAGAAACTGCTTAGTGTTCTGTTAATTCATCTCACACAGTTAAATTTGTATTTCGAGAATCTCTTTTATATCCTTATTTCTGTGGAATCTTAGAACAGATATTTCGGATCCCTTTGAAGACTATAGGGCCAAAGGAAATATCCTCCGATAAGAAAGAGAAACAAGCTCTCTGAGAAACTTCTTTGTGTTCTGTGAAATCATCTCACAGAGTTACAGCTTTCCGCTCAAGAAGCCTTTCGCTAGGACTGTTCTTGTGGAATTAGCAAAGTGATATTTGGCAGCCCATAGAGGGCTATGTTGAAAAAGGAAATATCCTCAGAAGAAATCTCGAAAGAATCTTTCTGAGAAACTGCTTATTGTTCTGTTAATTCATCTCACAGAGTTACATGTGTATTTCGAGGATCTCTTTGCTAGGCTTATTTCTGTGGAATCTGAGAACAGATATTTCGGATCCCTTTGAAGACTATAGGGCCAAAGGAAATATCTTCCGATAACAAAGAGAAAGAAGCTTTCTGAGAAACATCTTTGTGTTCTGTGAAATCATCTCACAGAGTTACAGCTTTCCCTTCAAGAAGCATTTCGCTAAGACAGTTCTTGTGGAATTGGCAAAGTGATATTTAGAAGCCCATAGAGGGCTATGGCGAAAAAGGAAATATCCTCATATGAAATCTGGAAAGAAGCTTTCTGAGAAAATGCTTAGTGTTCTGTTAATTCATCTCACATAGTTACATGTGTATTTCATGGATCACTTTGCTAGCCTTGTTTCTGTGGAATCTGAGAACAGATATTTCGGATCCCTTTGAAGACTATAGACCCAAACGAAATATACTCCGAAAACAAAGAGAAACAAGCTTTCTGAGAAAGTTCTTTGTGTTCTGTGAAATCATCTCACAGAGTTACAGCTTTCCCCTCAGGAAGCCTTTCGCTAAGACAGTTCTTGTGGAATTGGCAAAGTGATATTTGGAAGCCCATAGAGGGCTATGGTGACAAAGGAAATATCCTCAGATGAAATCTGGAAAGAAGCATTCTGAGAAATTGCTTAGTGTTCTGTTAATTCATATCACAGAGTTACATGTGTATTTCGAGGATCTCTTTGCTAGCCTTTTTTCTGTGGAATCTGACAACAGATATTTCGGATCCCTTTAAAGACTATAGGGCCAAAAGAAATATCCTCCGATAACAAAGAGAAGGAAGCTCTCTGAGAAACTTCTTTGTGTTCTGTGTAATCATCTCACAGAGTAACAGCTTTCCCCTCAAGAAGCCTTTCGCTATGACAGTTCTTGTGGAATTGGCAAAGTGATGTTTGAAAGCCCATAGAGGGCTACGGTGAAAAAGGAAATATCCTCAGATGAAATCTGGAAAGAAGCTTTCTGAGAAACTTCTATGTGTTCTATGAAATTATCTCACAGAGTTACAGCTTTCCCCTCAAGAAGACTTTCTCTAAGACAGTTCTTGTGGAATTGGCAAAGTGATATTTGGAAGCCCATAGAGGGCTATGTTGAGAAAGGAAATATCCTCAGATAAAATCTGGAAAGAAGCTTTCTGAGAAACTGCTTAGTGTTCTGTTAATTTATCTCACAGAGTTACATGTGTATTTCGAGGATCTATTTGCTAGCCTTATTTCTGTGGTATTTGAGAACAGATATTTCGGATCCCTTTGAAGACTATAGGGCCAAAGGAAATATCCTCCGATAACAAAGAGAAAGAAGCTTTCTGAGAAACTTCTTTGTGTTCTGTGAAATCATCTCCCAGAGTTACAGCTTTCCCCTCAAGAAGCCTTTCGCTAAGACAGTTCTTGTGGAATTGGCAAAGTGATATTTGGAAGCCCACACAGGGCTATGGTGAGAAAGGAGATATCCTCAGATGAAATCTGGAAAGAAGCTTTCTGAGAAACTGCTTAGTGTTCTGTTAATTCATTTCACAGAGTTACATATGTATTTGGAGGATCTCTTTGTTATCCTTATTTCTGTGGAATCTGAGAACAGATATTTCGGATCCCTTTGAAGACTATAGGGCCAAAGGAAATATCCTCCGATAACAAAGAGAAAGAAGTTTTCTGAGAAAGTTCTTTGTGTTCTTTGAAATCATCTCACAGACTTACACCTTTCCCCTAAAGAAGCCTTTCGCTAAGACAGTTCCTGTGGAATTGGCAAAGAGATATTTGGAAGCCCCTAGAGGGCTATTGTGAAAAAGGAAATATCCTCAGATGAAATCTGGAAAGAAGCTTTCTGAGAAACTGCTTAGTGTTCTGTTAATTCACCTCACAGAGTTACATGTGGATTTCGAGGATTTTTTGCTAGCCTTCTTTCTGTGGAATCTGAGAACAGATATTTCGGATCCGTTTGAAGACTACAGGGCCAAAGGAAATATCCGCGGATAACAAAGAGAAAGAAGCTTTCTGAGAAACTTCTTTGTGTTCTGTGAAATCATCTCACAGAGTTACAGCTTTCCCCTCAAGAAGCCTTTCGCTAAGACAGTTCTTGTGGAATTGGCAAAGTGATATTTGGAAGCCCATAGAGGGCTATGGTGAAAAAGGAAATATCCTCAGATGAAATCTGGAAAGAAGCTTTCTGAGAAACTGCTTAGTGTTCTGTTAATTCATCTCACAGAATTACATGTGTATTTCGAGGACCTCTTTGCTAGCCTTCGTTCTGTGGAATCTGAGAACAGATATTTGGGATCCCTTTGAAGACTATATGGCCAAAGGAAATATCCGCGGATAACCAAGAGAAAGAAGCTTCCTGAGAAACTTCTTTGTGTTCTGTGAAATCATCTCACAGAGTTACAGCTTTCCCCTCAAGAAGCCTTTCTCTAAGACAGTTCTTGTGGAATTGGCAAAGTGATATTTGGAAGCCCACAGAGGGCTATGGTGAGAAAGGAAATATCCTCAGAGGAAATCTGGAAGGAAGCTTTCTGAGAAACTGCTTAGTGTTCTGTTAATTCATTTCACAGAGTTACAAGTGTATTTCTTCGATCCCTTTGCTAGCCTTCTTTCTGTGAAATCTGAGAAAATATATTTCGGATCCCTTTGAAGACTATAGGGCCAAAGGAATTATCCTCCGAAAAGAAAGAGAAAGAAGCTTTCTGAGAAAGTTCTTTGTGTTCTGTGAAATCACCTCACAGAGTTACAGCTTTCCCCTCAAGAAGCCTTTCGCTAAGAGAGTTCTTGTGGAATTGGCAAAGTGATATTTGGAAGCCCATAGAGGGCTATGGTGACAAAGGACATATCCTCAGATGAAATCTGGAAAGAAGCTTTCTGAGAAACTGCTTAGTGTTCTGTTAATTCATCTCACAGAGTTACATGTGTATTTCGAGGATCTATTTGCTAGCCTTATTTCTGTGGTATTTGGGAACAGATATTTCGGATCCCTTTGAAGACTATAGGGCCAAAGGAAATATCCTCCGATAACAAAGAGAAAGAAGCTTTCTGAGAAACTTCTTTGTGTTCTGTGAAATCATCTCCCAGAGTTACAGCTTTCCCCTCAAGAAGCCTTTCGCTAAGACAGTTCTTGTGGAATTGGCAAAGTGATATTTGGAAGCCCACACAGGGCTTTGGTGAGAAAGGAGATATCCTCAGATGAAATCTGGAAAGAAGCTTTCTGAGAAACTGCTTAGTGTTCTGTTAATTCATTTCACAGAGGTACATATGTATTTGGAGGATCTCTTTGTTATCCTTATTTCTGTGGAATCTGAGAACAGATATTTCGGATCCCTTTGAAGACTATAGGGCCAAAGGAAATATCCTCCGATAACAAAGAGAAAGAAGTTTTCTGAGAAAGTTCTTTGTGTTCTTTGAAATCATCTCACAGACTTACACCTTTCCCCTAAAGAAGCCTTTCGCTAAGACAGTTCCTGTGGAATTGGCAAAGAGATATTTGGAAGCCCCTAGAGGGCTATTGTGAAAAAGGAAATATCCTCAGATGAAATCTGGAAAGAAGCTTTCTGAGAAACTGCTTAGTGTTCTGTTAATTCACCTCACAGAGTTACATGTGGATTTCGAGGATTTTTTGCTAGCCTTCTTTCTGTGGAATCTGAGAACAGATATTTCGGATCCGTTTGAAGACTACAGGGCCAAAGGAAATATCCGCGGATAACAAAGAGAAAGAAGCTTTCTGAGAAACTTCTTTGTGTTCTGTGAAATCATCTCACAGAGTTACAGCTTTCCCGTCAAGAAGCCTTTCGCTAAGACAGTTCTTGTGGAATTGGCAAAGTGATATTTGGAAGCCCATAGAGGGCTATAGTGAAAAAGGAAATATCCTCAGATGAAATCTGGAAAGAAGCTTTCTGAGAAACTGCTTAGTGTTCTGTTAGTTCATCTCATGGAGTTACATGTGTATTTCGAGGATCTCTTTGTTAGCCCTATTTCTGTGGTATCTGAGAAGAGATATTTCGAATCCCTTTGAAGACTATAGGGCCAAAGGAAATATTCTCCGATAACAAAGATAAAGAAGCTTTCTGAGAAACTTCTTTGTGTTCTGTGAAATCCTCTCACAGAGTTACAGCTTTCCCCTCAAGAAGCCTTTCGCTAAGACAGTTCTTGTGGAATTGGCAAAGTGATATTTGGAAGCCCATAGAGGGCTATGGTGACAAAGGAAGTATCCTCAGATGAAATCTGGAAAGAAGCTTTCTGAGAAACTGCTTAGTGTTCTGTTAATTAATATCACAGAGTTGCATGTGTATTTTGATCATCTCTTTGCTAGCCTTGTTTCTGTGGAATCTGAGAACAGATATTTCGGATCCCTTTGAAGACTATAGGGACAAAGGAAATATCCGCCGATAACAAAGAGAAAGAGGGTTTCTGAGAAAGTTCTTTGTGTTCTGTGAAATCATCTCACAGAGTTACAGCTTTCCCCTCTAGAAGCCTTTCGCTATGACAGTTCCTGTGGAATTTGCAAAGTGGTATTTGGAAGTCCATAGAGGGCTATGGCGAAAAAGGAAATATCCTCAGATGAAATCTGGAAAGAAGCTTTCTGAGAAACTGCTTAGTGTTCTGTTAATTCATCTCACAGAGTTACATGTGTATTTCGTGGAACCCTTTGCTAGCCTTCTTTCTGTGGAATCTGAGAAAAGATATATCGGATTCCTTTGAAGACTATAGGGCCAAAGGAATTATCCTCCGTAAAGAAAAAGAAAGAAGCTTTCTGAGAAAGTTCTTTGTGTTCCTTGAAATCATCTCACAGAGTTACAGCTTTCCCCTCAAGAAGCCTTTCGCTAAGACAGTTCTTGTGGAATTGGCAAAGTGATATTTGGAAGCCCATAGAGGGCTAGGGTGACAAAGGAAGTATCCTCAGATGAAATCTGGAAAGAAGCTTTCTGAGAAACTGCTTAGTGTTGAGTTAATTCATCTCACACAGTTACATGTGCATTTCGAGGTTCTCTTTGCTAGCCTTATTTCTGTGGAATCTGAGAACAGATATTTCGGATCCCTTTTAAGGCTATAGGGCCAAAAGAAATATCCTCCGATAACAAAGAGAAAGAAGCTCTCTGAGAAACTTCTTTGTGTTCTGTGAAATCATCTCACAGAGTACCAGCTTTCCCCTCAAGAAGCCTTTCGCTAAGACAGTTCTTGTGGAATTGGCAAAGTGATATTTGGAAGCCCATAGAGGGCTGTGGTGAAAAAGGAAATATCCTCAGATGAAATCTGGAAAGAAGCTTTCTGAGAAACCGCCTTGTGTTCTGTTAATTCATCTCACAGAATTACATGTGTATTACGAGGATCTCCTTGCTAGCCTTATTTCTGTGTAATCTGAGAACAGATATTTCGGATCCCTTTGAAGACTATAGGGCGAAAGGAAATATCCTCCGATAACAAAGAGAAAGAAGCTTTCTGAAAAACTTCTTTGTGTTCTGTGAAATCATCTCACACAGTTACAGCTTTCCCCTCAAGAAGCCTTTCGCTAAGAGAGTTCCTGTGGAATTGGCAAAGAGATATTTGGAATGCCATAGATTGCTATTGTGAAAAAGGAAATATCCTCAGATGAAATCTGGAAAGAAGCTTTCTGAGAAACTGCTTAGTGTTTCGTTAATTCATCTCACAGGGTTACATATGTATTTCGAGGATCTCTTTGCTAGCCTTCTTTCTGTGGATTCTGAGAACAGATATTTCGGATCTTTTTGAAGACTATAGGGCCAAAGGAAATATCCTCCGATAACAAAGAGAAAGAAGCTTTCTGAGAAACTTCTTTGTGTTCTGTGAAATCATCTCAGAGAGTTACAGCTTTCCCCTCAAGAAGCCTTTCGCTAAGACAGTTCTTGTGGAATTGGCAAAGTGATATTTGGAAGCCCATAAAGGGCTATGGTGAGAAAGGAAATATCCTCAGATGAAATATGGAAAGAAGCTTTCTGAGAAACTGCTTAGTGTTCTGTTAATTCATCTCACAGAGTTACATATGTATTTCGTGGATCCCTTTGCTAGCCTTATTTCTGTGCAATCTGAGAACAGATATTTCGGATCCCTTTGAAGACTATAGGGCGAAAGGAAATATCCTCCTAAAACAAAGAGAAAGAAGCTTTCTGAGAAACTTCTTTGTGTTCTCTGAAATCATCTCACAGAGTTACAGCTTTCCCCTCAAGAAGCCTTTCGCTAAGACAGTTCTTGTGAAATTGGCCAAGTGATATTTGGAAGCCCATAGAGGGCTATGGTGACAAAGGAAGTATCCTCCGATGAAATCTGGAAAGAAGCTTTCTGAGAAACTGGTTAGTGTTCTGTTAATTAATATCACGGAGTTACATGTGTATTTTGATGATCTCTTTGCTAGCCTTGTTTCTGTGGAATCTGAGAACAGATATTTCGGATCCCTTTGAATAATATAGGGACAAAGGAAATATCCGCCGATAACAAAGAGAAAGAAGCTTTCTGAGAAACTTCTTTGTGTTCTGTAAAATCATCTCACAGAGTTACAGCTTTCCCCTAAAGAAGCCTTTCGCTAGGACAGTTCTTGTGGAATTGGCAAAGTGATATTTGGAAGCCCATAGGGGGCTACGGTGAAAAAGGAAATATCCTCAGATGAAATCTGGAAAGAAGCTTTCTGAGAAACTGCTTAGTGTTCTGTTAATTCATCTCACGGAGTTACATGTGTATTTCGAGGATCTCTTTGCTAGCCTTATTTCTGTGGTATCTGAGAGCAGATATTTCGGATCCCTTTGAAGACTATAGGGCCAAAGGAAATATCCTCCGATAACAAAGAGAAAGAGGGTTTTTGAGAAAGGTCTTTGTGTTCTGTGAAATCATCTAACAGAGTTACAGCTTTCCCCTCTAGAAGCCTTTCGCTAAGACAGTTCCTGTGGAATTTGCAAAGTGGTATTTGGAAGTCCATAGAGGGCTATGGTGAAAAAGGAAATATCCTCAGATGAAATCTGGAAAGAAGCTTTCTGAGAAACTGCTTAGTGTTCTGTTAATTCATCTCACAGAGTTACATGTGTATTTCGTGGATCCCTTTGCTAGCCTTATTTCTGTGCAATCTGAGAACAGATATTTCGGATCCCTTTGAAGACTATACGGCCAAAGGATATATCCTCCTAAAACAAAGAGAAAGAAGCTTTCTGAGAAACTTCTTTGTGTTCTGTGAAATCATCTCACAGAGTTACAGCTTTCCCCTCAAGAAGCCTTTCGCTAAGACAGTTCTTGTGGAATTGGCAAAGTGATATTTGGAAGCCCATAGAGGGCTATGGTGACAAAGGAAGTATCCTCAGATGAAATCTGGAAAGAAGCTTTCTGAGAAACTGGTTAGTGTTCTGTTAATTAATATCACGGAGTTACATGTGTATTTTGATGATCTCTTTGCTAGCCTTGTTTCTGTGGAATCTGAGAACAGATATTTCGGATCCCTTTGAATAATATAGGGACAAAGGAAATATCCGCCGATAACAAAGAGAAAGAAGCTTTCTGAGAAACTTCTTTGTGTTCTGTAAAATCATCTCACAGAGTTACAGCTTTCCCCTAAAGAAGCCTTTCGCTAGGACAGTTCTTGTGGAATTGGCAAAGTGATATTTGGAAGCCCATAGGGGGCTACGGTGAAAAAGGAAATATTCTCAGATGAAATCTGGAAAGAAGCTTTCTGAGAAACTGCTTAGTGTTCTGTTAATTCATTTCACAGAGTTACATGTGTATTTCGTGGATCCCTTTGCTAGCCTTCTTTCTGTGGAATCTGAGAAAAGATATATCGGATTCCTTTGAAGACTATAGGGCCAAAGGAATTATCCTCCGTAAAGAAAAAGAAAGAAGCTTTCTGAGAAAGGTCTTTGTGTTCTGTGAAATCATCTCACAGAGTTACAGCTTTCCCCTCAAGAAGCCTTTCGCTACGACAGTTCTTGTGGAATTGGCAAAGTGATATTTGGAAGCCCATAGAGGGCTAGGGTGACAAAGGAAGTATCCTCAGATGAAATCTGGAAAGAAGCTTTCTGAGAAACTGCTTAGTGTTGAGTTAATTCATCTCACACAGTTACATGTGTATTTCGAGGATCTCTTTGCTAGCCTTATTTCTGTGGAATCTGAGAACAGATATTTCGGATCCCTTTTAAGACTATAGGGCCATAAGAAATATCCTCCGATAACAAAGAGAAAGAAGCTCTCTGAGAAACTTCTTTGTGTTCTGTGAAATCATCTCACCGAGATACAGCTTTCCCCTCAAGAAGCCTTTCGCTAAGAGAGTTCTTGTGGAATTGGCAAAGAGATATTTGGAAGGCCATAGAGGGCTATTGTGAAAAAGGAAATATACTCAGATGAAATCTGGAAAGAAGCTTTCTGTGAAACTGCTTAGTGTTCTGGTAATTCACCTCACAGGGTTACATGTGTATTTCGAGGATCACTTTGCTAGACTTATTTCTGTGGAATCTGAGAACAGATATTTCGGATACCTTTGAAGACTATAGGGCAAAAGGAAATATCCTCCTATAACAAAGAGAAAGAAGCTCTCTGAGAAACTTCTTTGTGTTCTTTGAAATCATCTCACGGAGTTACAGCTTTCCCCTCAAGAAGCCTTTCGCTAAGACGGTTCTTGTGGAATAGGCAAAGTGATATTTGGAAGCCCATAGAGGGCTATGGTGAAAAAGGAAATATTCTCAGATAAAATCTGGAAAGAAGCTTTCTGAGAAACTGCTTAGTGTTCTGTTAATTCATCTCACGGAGTTACACGTGTATTTCGAGGATCTCTTTGTTAGCCTTATTTCTGTGGTATCTGAGAACAGATATTTCGGATCCCTTTGAAGACTATAGGGAAAAGGAAATATCCTCCGATAACAAAGAGAAAGAAGCTTTCTGAGAAAATTCTTTGTGTTCTGTGAAATCATGTCACAGAGTTACAGCTTTCCCCTCAAGAAGCCTTTCGCTAAGACAGTTCTTGTGGAATTGGGAAGGTGATATTTGGAAGCCCGTAGAAGGTTATGGTGAAAAAGGAAATATCCTCAGATGAAATCTGGAAAGAAGCTTTCTGAGAAACTGCTTAGTGTTCTGTTAATTCATCTCTCGGAGTTACATGTGTATTTCGAGGATCTCTTTGTTATCCTTATTTCTGTGGAATCTGAGAACAGATATTTCGGATCCCTTTGAAGACTGTAGGGCCTAAGGAAATATCCTCCGATAACAAAGAGAAAGGAGCTTTCTGAGAAAGTTCTTTGTGTTCTCTGAAATCATGTCACAGAATTACAGCTTTCCCCTCAAGAAGCCTTTCGCTTAGACAGTTCTTATGGAATTAGCAAAGTGATATTTGGAAGCCCATAGAGGGCTATGGTGAAAAAGGAAATATCCTCAGATGAAATCTGGAAAGAAGCTTTCTGAGAAACTGCTTAGTGTTCTGTTAATTCATCTCCAGAGTTATATGTGTATTTCGTGGATCCCTTTGCTAGCCTTATTTCTGTGGAATCTGAGAACAGATATTTCGGATCCCTTAAAGACAATAGGGCAAAAGGAAATATCCTCCGAAAACAAAGAGAAAGAAGCTTTCTGAGAAAGTTCTTTGTGTTCTCTGAAATCATCTCACAGAGTTATAGCTTTCCCCTCAAGAAGCCTTTCGCTAAGACAGTTCTTGTGGAATTGGCAAAGTGATATTTGGAAGCCCATAGAGGGCTATGGTGAAAAAGGAAATATCCTCAGATGAAATCTGGAAAGAAGCTTTCTGAGAAACCGCTTAGTGTTCTGTTAATTCATCTCACGGAGTTACATGTGTATTTCGAGGATCTCTTTGTTAGCCTTCTTTCTGTGGAATCTGAGAACAGATATTTCGGATCTCTTTCAAGACTATAGGGCCAAAGGAATTATCCTCCGATAACAAAGAGAAAGAAGCTTTCTGAGAAACTTCTTGGTGTTCTGTGAAATCATCACACAGATTTACAGCTTTACTCTCAAGAAGCCTTTCGCTAAGACAGTTCTTGTGGATTTGGCAAAGTGATATTTGGAAGCCCATAGAGGGCTATGGTGAAAAAGGAAATATCCTCAGATGAAATCTGGAAAGAAGCTTTCTGAGAAACTGCTTAGTGTTCCGTTAATTCATCTCACAGTGATACATGTGTATTTCGAGGATCTCTTTGCTAGCCTTCTTTCTGTGGAATCTGAGAACAGATATTTCAGATCCCTTTGAAGACTATAGGGCCAAAGGAAATATTCTCCGATAACACGGAGAAAGAAGGTTTCTGAGAAACTTCTTTGTTTTCTGTGAAATCATCTCACAGAGTTACAGCTTTCCTTCAAGAAGCCTTTCGCTAAGACAGTTCTTGTGGAATTACCAAAGTGATATTTGGAAGCCCATAGAGGGCTATGGTGAGAAAGGAAATATCCTCAGATGAAATCAGGAAAGAAGATTTCTGAGAAACTGCTCAGATTTCTGTTAATTCATCTCAGAGAGTTACATGTGTATTTCCAGGATCTCTTTGCTAGCCTTCTTTCTGTGGAATCTGAGAACAGATATTTCGGATCCCTTTGAAGACTATAGGGCCAATGGACATATCCTCCGATAACAAAGAGAAAGGAGCTTTCTGAGAAAGTTCTTTGTGTTCTGTGAAATCATGTCACAGAGTTACAGCTTTCCTCTCAAGAAGCCTTTCGCTTAGAGAGTTCTTGTGGAATTGGCAAAGTGATATTTGGAAGCCCATAGAGGGATATGGTGAGAAAGGAAATATCCTCAGATGAAATCTGGAAAGAAGCTTTCTGAGAAACTGCTTAGTGTTCTGTTAATTCATCTCACAGAGTTACATTTGTATATAGTGGATCTCTTTGCTAGCCTTCTTTCTGTGGAATCTGAGAACAGATATTTCGGATCCCTTTGAAGACTATAGGGCCAAAGGAAATATCCTCCGATAACAAAGAGAAAGAAGGTTTCTGAGAAACTTCTTTGTGTTCTTTGAAATCATCTCACAGAGTTACAGCTTTCCCCTCAAGAAGGCTTTCGCTAATACAGTTCTTGTGGAATTGGCAAAGTGATATTTGGAAGCCCATAGAGGGCTATGGTGAAAAAGGAAATATCCTCAGATGAAATCTGGAAAGAAGCTTTCTGAGAAACTGCTTAGTGTTCTGTTAATTCATCTCACAGAGTTACATGTGTATTTCGAGGATCTCTTTGCTAGCCTTATTTCTGTGGAATCTGAAAACAGATATTTCGGATCCCTTTGAAGACTATAGGGCCAAAGGAAATATCCTCCGATAACAAAGAGAAAGAAGCTTTCTGAGAAAGTTCTTTGTGTTCTGTGAAATCATCTCACAGAGTTACAGCTTTGCCCTCAAGAAGCCTTTCGCTAAGACAGTTCTTGTGGAATTGGCAAAGAGATACTTGGAAGCCCATAGAGGGCTGTGGTGAAAAAGGAAATATCCTCAGATGAAATCTGGAAAGAAGCTTTCTGAGAAACTGCTTAGTGTTCTGTTAATTCATCTCACAGTGTTACATGAGTATTTCGAGGATCTCTTTGCTAGCCTTCTTTCTGTGGAATCTCAGAACAGATATTTAGGATCCCTTTGAAGACTATAGGCCAAAGGAAATATCCTCCCATAACAAAGAGAAAGAAGCTTTCTGAGAATCTTCTTTGTGTTCTTTGAAATCATCTCACAGAGTTACAGCTTTCACCTCAAGAAGCCTTTCGCTTAGACAGTTCTTGTGGAATGGGCAAAGTGATATTTGGAAGCCCATAGAGGGCTATGGTGAAAAAGGAAATATCCTCAGATGAAATCTGGAAAGAAACTTTCTGAGAAACTGCTTAGTGTTCTGTTAATTCATCTCACAGTGTTACACGTGTATTTCGAGGATCTCTTTTCTAGCCTTCTTTCTGTGGAATCTGAGAACAGATATTTCGGATCCATTTGAAGACTATAGGGCCAAAGGAAATATCCTCCGAAAACATAGAGGAAGAAGCTTTCTGAGAAAGTTCTTTGTGTTCCGTGAAATCATCTCACAGAGTTACAGCTTTCCCTTCAAGAAGCCTGTAGCTAAGACAGTTCTTGTGGAACTAGCAAAGTGATATTTGGAAGCCCAAAGAGGGCTATGGGGAAAAAGGAAATATCCTCAGATGAAATCTGGAAAGAAGCTTTCTGAGAAACTGCTTAGTGTTCTGTTAATTCATCTCCAGAGTTATATGTGTATTTCGTGGATCTCTTTGCTAGCCTTATTTCTGTGGAATCTGAGAACAGATATTTCGAAACCCTTTGAAGACTATAGGGCCAAAGGAAATATCCTCCGATAAAAAAGAGAAAGAAGCTTTCTGAGAAATTTCTTTGTGTTCTGTGAAATCATGTCACAGAGTTACAGCTTTCCCCTCCAGAAACCTTTCGCTAAGACAGTTCTTGTGGAATTGGCAAAGTGATATTTGGAAGCCCATAGAGGGCTATGGTGAAAAAGGAAATATCCTCAAATGAAATCTGGAAAGAAGCTTTCTGAGAAACTGCTTAGTGTTCTGTTAGTTCATCTCACAGAGTTACATGTGTATTTCGAGGATCTCTTTGCTAGCCTTATTTCTGTGGAATCTGAGAACAGATATTTCGGATCCCTTTGAAGACTATAGAGCCAAAGGAAATATCCTCCGATAACAAAGAGAAAGAAGCTTTCTGAGAAACTTCTTTGTGTTCTGTGAAATCATCTCACAGAGTTACAGCTTTCCCCTCAAGAAGCCTTTCGCTAAGACAGTTCTTGTGGAATTGGCAAAGTGATATTTGGAAGCCCATAGAGGGCTATGGTGAAAAAGGAAATATCCTCAGATGAAATCTGGAAAGAAGCTTTCTGAGAAACTGCTTAGTGTTCTGTTAATTCATCTCACAGAGTTACATGTGTATTTCGAGGATCTCTTTGCTAGCCTTATTTCTGTGGAATCTGAGAACAGATATTTCGGATCCCTTTGAAGACTATAGGGCCAAAGGAAATATCCTCAGATAAGAAAGAGAAAGAAGCTTTCTGAGAAAGTTCTTTGTGTTCCGTGAAATCATCTCACAGAGTTACAGCTTTCCCTTCAAGAAGCCTGTCGCTAAGACAGTTCTTGTGGAATTAGCAAAGTGATATTTGGAAGCCCAAAGAGGGCTATGGGGAAAAAGGAAATATCCTCAGATGAAATCTGGAAAGAAGCTTTCTGAGAAACTGCTTAGTGTTCTGTTAATTCATCTCCAGAGTTATATGTGTATTTCGTGGATCCCTTTGCTAGCCTTATTTCTGTGGAATCTGAGAACAGATATTTCGGATCCCTTAAAGACAATAGGGCAAAAGGAAATATCCTCCGAAAACAAAGAGAAAGAAGCTTTCTGAGAAAGTTCTTTGTGTTCTCTGAAATCATCTCACAGAGTTACAGCTTTCCCCTCAAGAAGCCTTTCGCTAAGACAGTTCTTGTGGAATTGGCAAAGTGATATTTGGAAGCCCATAGAGGGCTATGGTGAAATAGGAAATATCCTCAGATGAAATCCGGAAAGAAGCTTTCTGAGAAACTGCTTAGTGTTCTGTTAATTCATCTCACAGAGTTACATGTGTATTTCGAGGATCTCTTTGCTAGCCTTCTTTCTGTGGATTCTGAGAACACATATTTCAGATCCCTTAGAAGACTATAGGGCCAAAGGAAATATCCTCCGATAACAAAGAGAAAGAAGCTCTCTGAGAAACTTCTTAGTGTTCCGTGAAATCATCTCACAGAATTACAGCTTTCCCCTCAAGAATCCTTTCGCTAAGACAGTTTTTGTGGAATTGGCAAAGTGATAATTGGCAGCCCATAGAGGGCTATGTTGAAAAAGGAAATATCCTCAGTGGAAATCTGGAAAGAAGCTTTCTGAGAAACTGCTTAGTGTTCTGTTAATTTATCTCACAGAGTTACATGTGTATTTCGAGGATCTCTTTGCTAGCCTTATTTCTGAGGAATCTAAGAACAGATATTTCAGATCCCTTTCAAGACTATAAGGCCAAAGGAAATATCCACAGATAACAAAGAGAAAGAAGCTTTCTGAGAAACGTCTTTGTGTTCTGTGAAATCATCTCACAGAGTTACAGCTTTCCCCTCAAGAAGCCTTTCGATAAGACAGTTCTTGTGGAATTAGCAAAGTGATATTTTGAAGCCCATAGAGGGCTACGGTGAAAAAGGAAATATCCTCAGATGAAATCTGGAAAGAAGCTTTCTGAGAAACTGCTTAGTGTTCTATTAATTCATCTCACAGAGTTACATGTGTATTTCGAGGATCTCTTTGCTAGCCTTATTTCTGTGGAATCTGAGAACAGATATTTCGGATCCCTTTGAAGACTATAGGGCCAAAGGAAATATCCTCCGATAACAAGGAGAAAGAAGCTTTCTGAGAAACTTCTTTGTGTTCTGTGAAATCATCTCACAGAGTTACAGCTTTCCCCTCAAGAAGCCTTTCGCTAAGAGAGTTCTTGTGCATTTGGCAAAGTGATATTTGGAAGCCCATAGAGGGCTATGGTGAAAAAGGAAATATCCTCAGATGAAATCTGGAAAGAAGCTTTCTGAGAAACTGCTTAGTGTTCTGTTAATTCATCTCACACAGTTACATGTGTATTTCGAGGATCTCTTTGCTAGCCTTATTTCTGTGGAATCTGAGAACAGATATTTCGGATACTTTGAAGACTACAGGGCAAAAGGAAATATCCTCCTATAACAAAGAGAAAGAAGCTCTCTGAGAAACTTCTTTGTGTTCTGTGAAATCATCTCACAGAGTTACAGATTGCCCCTCAAGAAGCCTTTCGCTAAGACGGTTCTTGTGGAATAGGCAAAGTGATATTTGGAAGCCCCTAGAGGGCTATAGTGAAAAAGGAAATATTCTCAGATGAAATATGGAAAGAAGCTTTCTGAGAAACTTCTTAGTGTTTTGTTAATTCATCTCACGGAGTTACATGTGTATTTCAAAGGTCTCTTTGTTAGCCTTATTTCTGTGGAATCTGAGAACAGATATTTCGGATCACTTTTAAGACTATAGGGCCAAAGGAAATATCCTCCGATAACAAAGAGAAAGAAGTTTCTGAGAAAATTCTTTGTATTCTGTGAAATCATGTCACAGAGTTACAGCTTTCCCCTCAAGAAGCCTTTCGCTAAGACGGTTCTTCTGGAATTGGGAAAGTGATATTTGGAAGCCCATAGAAGGTTATGTTGAAAAAGGAAATATCCTCAGATGAAATCTGGAAAGAAGCTTTCTGAGAAACTGCTTAGTGTTCTGTTAATTCATCTCACGGAGTTACATGTGTATTTCGAGGATCTCTTTGTTATACTTTTTTCTGTGGAATCTGAGAACAGATATTTCGGATCCCTTTGAAGACTATAGGGCCTAAGGAAATATCCTCCGATAACAAAGAGAAAGGAGCTTTCTGAGAAAGTTCTTTGTGTTCTGTTAAATCATCTCACAGAGTTACAGCTTTCCCCTCATGAAGCCTTTCGCTTAGACAGTTCTTGTGGAATTGGCAAAGTGATATTTTGAACCCCTAGAGGGCTATGGTGAGAAAGGAAATATCCTCAGTTGAAATCTGGTTAGAAGCTTTCTGAGAAACTGCTTAGTGTTCTGTTAATTCATCTCACAGTGTTACATGTGTATATCGTGGATCTCTTTGCTAGCCTTATTTCTGTGCAATCTAAGAACAGATATTTCGGATCCCTTTGAAGACTATAGGGCCAAAGGAAATATCCTCCGATAACAAAGAGAAAGAAGCTTTCTGAGAAACTTCTTTGTGTTCTGTGAAATCATCTCACAGAGTTACAGCTTTCCCCTCAAGAAGCCTTTCGCTAATACAGTTCTTGTGGAATTGGCAAAGTGATATTTGGAAGCCCATAGAGGGCTATGGTGAAAAAGGAAATATCCTCAGATGAAATCTGGAAAGAAGCTTTCTGAGAAACTGCTTAGTGTTCAGGTAATTCATCTCACACAGTTACATGTGTATTTCGAGGATCTCTTTGCTAGCCTTATTTCTGTGGAATCTGAGAACTGATATTTCGGATCCCTTTGAAGACTATAGGGCCTAAGGAAATATCCTCCGATAACAAAGAGAAAGAAACTCCCTGAGAAACTTCTTTGTGTTCTGTGAAATCATGTCACAGAGTTACAGCTTTGCCCTCAAGAAGACTGTCGCTAAGACAGTTCTTGTGGAATTGGCAAAGAGATACTTGGAAGCCCATAGAGGGCTGTGGTGAAACAGGAAATATCCTCAGATTAAATCTGGAAAGAAGCTTTCTGAGAAACTGCTTAGTGTTCTGTTAATTCATCTCACAGAGTTACATGTGTATTTCGAGGATCTCTTTGCTAGACTTATTTCTGTGGAATCTGAGAACAGATATTTCGGATACCTTTGAAGACTATAGGGCAAAAGGAAATATCCTCCTATAACAAAGAGAAAGAAGCTCTCTGAGAAACTTCTTTGTGTTCTTTGAAATCATCTCACGGAGTTACAGCTTTCCCCTCAAGAAGCCTTTCGCTAAGACGGTTCTTGTGGAATAGGCAAAGTGATATTTGGAAGCCCATAGAGGGCTATGGTGAAAAAGGAAATATTCTCAGATAAAATCTGGAAAGAAGCTTTCTGAGAAACTGCTTAGTGTTCTGTTAATTCATCTCACACAGTTACATGTGTATTTCGAGGATCTCTTTGCTAGCCTTATTTCTGTGGAATCTGAGAACAGATATTTCGGATACTTTGAAGACTACAGGGCAAAAGGAAATATCCTCCTATAACAAAGAGAAAGAAGCTCTCTGAGAAACTTCTTTGTGTTCTGTGAAATCATCTCACAGAGTTACAGATTGCCCCTCAAGAAGCCTTTCGCTAAGACGGTTCTTGTGGAATAGGCAAAGTGATATTTGGAAGCCCCTAGAGGGCTATAGTGAAAAAGGAAATATTCTCAGATGAAATATGGAAAGAAGCTTTCTGAGAAACTTCTTAGTGTTTTGTTAATTCATCTCACGGAGTTACATGTGTATTTCAAAGGTCTCTTTGTTAGCCTTATTTCTGTGGAATCTGAGAACAGATATTTCGGATCACTTTTAAGACTATAGGGCCAAAGGAAATATCCTCCGATAACAAAGAGAAAGAAGTTTCTGAGAAAATTCTTTGTATTCTGTGAAATCATGTCACAGAGTTACAGCTTTCCCCTCAAGAAGCCTTTCGCTAAGACGGTTCTTCTGGAATTGGGAAAGTGATATTTGGAAGCCCATAGAAGGTTATGGTGAAAAAGGAAATATCCTCAGATGAAATCTGGAAAGAAGCTTTCTGAGAAACTGCTTAGTGTTCTGTTAATTCATCTCACGGAGTTACTTGTGTATTTCGAGGATCTCTTTGTTATACTTATTTCTGTGGAATCTGAGAACAGATATTTCGGATCCCTTTGAAGACTATAGGGCCTAAGGAAATATCCTCCGATAACAAAGAGAAAGGAGCTTTCTGAGAAAGTTCTTTGTGTTCTGTTAAATCATCTCACAGAGTTACAGCTTTCCCCTCATGAAGCCTTTCGCTTAGACAGTTCTTGTGGAATTGGCAAAGTGATATTTTGAACCCCTAGAGGGCTATGGTGAGAAAGGAAATATCCTCAGTTGAAATCTGGTTAGAAGCTTTCTGAGAAACTGCTTAGTGTTCTGTTAATTCATCTCACAGTGTTACATGTGTATATCGTGGATCTCTTTGCTAGCCTTATTTCTGTGCAATCTAAGAACAGATATTTCGGATCCCTTTGAAGACTATAGGGCCAAAGGAAATATCCTCCGATAACAAAGAGAAAGAAGCTTTCTGAGAAACTTCTTTGTGTTCTGTGAAATCATCTCACAGAGTTACAGCTTTCCCCTCAAGAAGCCTTTCGCTAATACAGTTCTTGTGGAATTGGCAAAGTGATATTTGGAAGCCCATAGAGGGCTATGGTGAAAAAGGAAATATCCTCAGATGAAATTTGGAAAGAAGCTTTCTGAGAAACTGCTTAGTGTTCAGGTAATTCATCTCACACACTTACATGTGTATTTCGAGGATCTCTTTGCTAGCCTTATTTCTGTGGAATCTGAGAACTGATATTTCGGATCCCTTTGAAGACTATAGGGCCTAAGGAAATATCCTCCGATAACAAAGAGAAAGAAACTCCCTGAGAAACTTCTTTGTGTTCTGTGAAATCATGTCACAGAGTTACAGCTTTGCCCTCAAGAAGACTGTCGCTAAGACAGTTCTTGTGGAATTGGCAAAGAGATACTTGGAAGCCCATAGAGGGCTGTGGTGAAACAGGAAATATCCTCAGATTAAATCTGGAAAGAAGCTTTCTGAGAAACTGCTTAGTGTTCTGTTAATTCATCTCACAGAGTTACATGTGTATTTCGAGGATCTCTTTGCTAGACTTATTTCTGTGGAATCTGAGAACAGATATTTCGGATACCTTTGAAGACTATAGGGCAAAAGGAAATATCCTCCTATAACAAAGAGAAAGAAGCTCTCTGAGAAACTTCTTTGTGTTCTTTGAAATCATCTCACGGAGTTACAGCTTTCCCCTCAAGAAGCCTTTCGCTAAGACGGTTCTTGTGGAATAGGCAAAGTGATATTTGGAAGCCCATAGAGGGCTATGGTGAAAAAGGAAATATTCTCAGATAAAATCTGGAAAGAAGCTTTCTGAGAAACTGCTTAGTGTTCTGTTAATTCATCTCACGGAGTTACATGTGTATTTCGAGGATCTCTTTGTTATCCTTATTTCTGTGGAATCTGAGAACAGATATTTCGGATCCCTTTGAAGACTGTAGGGCCTAAGGAAATATCCTCCGATAACAAAGAGAAAGGAGCTTTCTGAGAAAGTTCTTTGTGTTCTCTGAAATCATGTCACAGAGTTACAGCTTTCCCCTCAAGAAGCCTTTCGCTTAGACAGTTCTTATGGAATTAGCAAAGTGATATTTGGAAACCCATAGAGGGCTATGGTGAAAAAGGAAATATCCTCAGATGAAATCTGGAAAGAAGCTTTCTGAGAAACTGCTTAGTGTTCTGTTAATTCATCTCACACAGTTACATGTGTATTTTGAGGATCTCTTTACTAGCCTTATTTCTGTGGAATCTGAGAACAGATATTTCGGATCCCTTTGAAGACTATAGGGCCAAAGGAAATATCCTCCGATAACAAAGAGAAAGAAGCTCTCTGAGAAACTTCTTTGTGTTCTGTGAAATCATCTCACAGAGTTACAGCTTTCCCCTCAAGAAGCCTTTCGCTAATACAGTTCTTGTGGAATTGGCAAAGTGATATTTGGAAGCCCATAGAGGGCTATGTTGAAAAAGGAAATATCCTCAGATGAAATCTGGAAAGAAGCTTTCTGAGAAACTGCTTAGTGTTCTGTTAATTCATCTCACAGAGTTACATGTGTATTTCGAGGATCTCTTTGCTAGCCTTATTTCTGTGGAATCTGAGAACAGATATTTCGGATCCCTTTGAAGACTATAGGGCCAAAGGAAATATCCTCAGATAACAAAGAGAAAGAAGCTTTCTGAGAAATTTCTTTGTGTTCTGTGAAATCATCTCACAGAGTTACAGCTTTCCCCTCAAGAAGCCTTCGCTAAGACAGTTCTTATGGAATTGGCAAAGTGATATTTGGAAGCCCATAGAGGGCTATGGTGAAAAAGGAAATATCCTCAGATGAAATCTGGAAAGAAGCTTTCTGAGAAACTGCTTAGTGTTCTGGTAATTCATCTCACACAGTTACATGTGCATTTCGAGGATCACTTTGCTAGCCTTATTTCTGTGGAATCTGAGAACGGATATTTCGGATCCCTTTGAAGACTATAGGGCCAAAGGAAATATCCTCCGATAACAAGGAGAAAGAAACTCTCTGAGAAACTTCTTTGTGTTCTGTGAAATCATCTCACAGAGTTACAGCTTTGCCCTCAAGAAGACTTTCGCTAAGACAGTTCTTGTGGAATTGGCAAAGAGATACTTGGAAGCCCATAGAGGGCTGTGGTGAAACAGGAAATATCCTCAGATTAAATCTGGAAAGAAGCTTTCTGAGAAACTGCTTAGTGTTCTGTTAATTCATCTCACAGTGTTACATGAGTATTTCGAAGATCTCTTTGCTAGCCTTCTTTCTGTGGAGTCTCAGAACAGATATTTCGGATCCCTTTGAAGACTATAGGCCAAAGGAAATATCCTCCCATAACAAAGAGAAAGAAGCTTTCTGAGAAACTTCTTTGTGTTCTTTAAAATCATCTCACAGAGTTACAGCTTTCACCTCAAGAAGCCTTTCGCAAGACAATTCTTGTGGATTTGGCAAAGTGATATTTGGAAGCCCTTAGAGGGCTATTGTGAAAAAGGAAATATCCTCAGATGAAATCTGGAAAGAAGCTTTCTGAGAAACTGCTTAGTGTTCTGTTAATTCATCTCACGGAGTTACATGTGTATTTCGGGGATCTCTCTGTTAGCCTTATTTCTGTGGAATCTGAGAACAGATATTTCGGATCCCTTTGAAGAATATAGGGCCAAAGGAAATATCCTCCTATATCAAAGAGAAAGAAGCTCTCTGAGAAACTTCTTTGTGTTCTGTGAAATCACCTCACAGAGTTACAGCTTTCCCCTCAAGAAGCCTTTCGCTAAGACGGTTCTTGTGGAATTGGGAAAGTGATATTTGGAAGCCCATAGAAGGTTATGGTGAAAAAGGAAATATCCTCAGATGAAATCTGGAAAGAAGCTTTCTGAGAAACTGCTTAGTGTTCTGTTAATTCTTCTCACGGAGTTACATGTGTATTTCGAGGATCTCTTTGTTATCCTTATTTCTGTGGAATCTGAGAACAGATATTTCGGATCTCTTTGAAGACTATAGGGCCTTAGGAAATATCCTCCGATAACAAAGAGAAAGGAGCTTTCTGGGAAAGTTCTTTGTGTTCTGTGAAATCATGTCACAGAGTTACAGCTTTCCCCTCAAGAAACCTTTCGCTTAGACAGTTCTTGTGGAATTGGCAAAGTGACATTTGGAAGCCCATAGAGGGCTATGGTGAGAAAGGAAATATCCTCAGATGAAATCTGGAAAGAAGCTTTCTGAGAAACTGCTTAGTGTTCTGTTAATTCATCTCACAGATTTACATGTGTATATCGTGGATCTCTTTGGTAGCCTTATTTCTGTGGAATCTGAGAGCAGATATTTCGTATCCGTTTGAAGACTATAGGGCCAAAGGAAATATCCTCCGATAACAAAGAGAAAGAAGCTTTCTGAGAAACTTCTTTGTGTTCTGTGAAATCATCTCACAGAGTTACAGCTTTCCCCTCAAGAAGCCTTTCGCTAAGACAGTTCTTGTTGATTTGGCAAAGTGATATTTGGAAGCCCATCGAGGGCTATGGTGAAAAAGGAAATATCCTCAGATGAAATCTGGAAAGAAGCTTTCTGAGAAACTGCTTAGTGTTCTGTTAATTCATCTCACACAGTTACATGTGTATTTCGAGGATCTCTTTGCTAGCCTTATTTCTGTGGAATCTGAGATCAGATATTTCGGATCCCTTTGAAGACTATAGGGCCAAAGGAAATATCCCCCGATAACAAAGATAAAGAAGCTCTCTGAGAAACTTCTTTGTGTTCTGTGAAATCATCTCAGAGAGTTACAGCTTTCCCCTCAAGAAGCCTTTCGCTAAGACAGTTCTTGTGGAATTGGCAAAGTGATATTTGGCAGCCCATAGAGGGCTATGTTGAAAAAGGAAATATCCTCAGAGGGAATCTGGAAAGAAGCTTTCTGAGAAACTGCTTAGGGTTCTGTTAATTCATCTCACAGAGTTACATGTGTATTTCGAGGATCTCTTTGCTAGCCTTATTTCTGTGAAATCCGAGAACAGATATTTCGGATCCCTTTGAAGACTATAGGGCCAAAGGAAATATCCTCCGATAACAAAGAGAAAGGAGCTTTCTGAGAAACTTCTTTGTGTTCTGTGAAATCATCTCACAGAGTTACAGCTTTCCCCTCAAGAAGCCTTTCGCTTAGACAGTTCTTGTGGAATTGGCAAAGTGACATTTGGAAGCCCATAGAGGGCTATGGTGAGAAAGGACATATCCTCAGATGAAATCTAGAAAGAAGCTTTCTGAGAAACTGCTTAGTGTTCTGTTAATTCATCTCACAGAGTTACATGTGTATATCGTGGATCTCTTTGCCAGCCTTATTTCTGTGGAATCTGAGAACAGATATTTCGGATCCCTTTGAAGACAATAGGGCCAAAGGAAATATCCTCCGATAACAAAGAGAAAGAAGCTCTCTGAGAAACTTCTTAGTGTTCCGTGAAATCATCTCACAGAATTACAGCTTTCCCCTCAAGAATCCTTTCGCTAAGACAGTTTTTGTGGAATTGGCAAAGTGATAATTGGCAGCCCATAGAGGGCTATGTTGAAAAAGGAAATATCCTCAGTGGAAATCTGGAAAGAAGCTTTCTGAGAAACTGCTTAGTGTTCTGTTAATTCATCTCACGGAGTTACATGTGTATTTCGGGGATCTCTCTGTTAGCCTTATTTCTGTGGAATCTGAGAACAGATATTTCGGATCCCTTTGAAGAATATAGGGCCAAAGGAAATATCCTCCTATATCAAAGAGAAAGAAGCTCTCTGAGAAACTTCTTTGTGTTCTGTGAAATCACCTCACAGAGTTACAGCTTTCCCCTCAAGAAGCCTTTCGCTAAGGCGGTTTTTGTGGAATTGGCCAAGTGATATTTGGAAGCCCATAGAGGGCTATGGTGATAAAGGAAATATTCTCAGATGAAATCTGGAAAGAAGCTTTCTGAGAAACTTCTTAGTGTTCTGTTAATTCATCTCACGGAGTTACATGTGTATTTCGAGGATCCCTTTGTTAGCCTTATTTCTGTGGAATCTGAGAACAGATATTTCGGATCCCTTTGAAGACTATAGGGCCAAAGGAAATATCCTCCGATAACAAAGAGAAAGAAGCTTTCTGAGAAAATTCTTTGTGTTCTGTGAAATCATGTCACAGAGTTACAGCTTTCCCCTCAAGAAGCCTTTCGCTAAGACGGTTCTTGTGGAATTGGGAAAGTGATATTTGGAAGCCCATAGAAGATTATGGTGAAAAAGGAAATATCCTCAGATGAAATCTGGAAAGAAGCTTTCTGAGAAACTGCTTAGTGTTCTGTTAATTCTTCTCACGGAGTTACATGTGTATTTCGAGGATCTCTTTGTTATCCTTATTTCTGTGGAATCTGAGAACAGATATTTCGGATCTCTTTGAAGACTATAGGGCCTTAGGAAATATCCTCCGATAACAAAGAGAAAGGAGCTTTCTGGGAAAGTTCTTTGTGTTCTGTGAAATCATGTCACAGAGTTACAGCTTTCCCCTCAAGAAACCTTTCGCTTAGACAGTTCTTGTGGAATTGGCAAAGTGACATTTGGAAGCCCATAGAGGGCTATGGTGAGAAAGGAAATATCCTCAGATGAAATCTGGAAAGAAGCTTTCTGAGAAACTGCTTAGTGTTCTGTTAATTCATCTCACAGAGTTACATGTGTATATCGTGGATCTCTTTGCCAGCCTTATTTCTGTGGAATCTGAGAACAGATATTTCGGATCCCTTTGAAGACAATAGGGCCAAAGGAAATATCCTCCGATAACAAAGAGAAAGAAGCTCTCTGAGAAACTTCTTAGTGTTCCGTGAAATCATCTCACAGAATTACAGCTTTCCCCTCAAGAATCCTTTCGCTAAGACAGTTTTTGTGGAATTGGCAAAGTGATAATTGGCAGCCCATAGAGGGCTATGTTGAAAAAGGAAATATCCTCAGTGGAAATCTGGAAAGAAGCTTTCTGAGAAACTGCTTAGTGTTCTGTTAATTCATCTCACGGAGTTACATGTGTATTTCGGGGATCTCTCTGTTAGCCTTATTTCTGTGGAATCTGAGAACAGATATTTCGGATCCCTTTGAAGAATATATGGCCAAAGGAAATATCCTCCTATATCAAAGAGAAAGAAGCTCTCTGAGAAACTTCTTTGTGTTCTGTGAAATCACCTCACAGAGTTACAGCTTTCCCCTCAAGAAGCCTTTCGCTAAGGCGGTTTTTGTGGAATTGGCCAAGTGATATTTGGAAGCCCATAGAGGGCTATGGTGATAAAGGAAATATTCTCAGATGAAATCTGGAAAGAAGCTTTCTGAGAAACTTCTTAGTGTTCTGTTAATTCATCTCACGGAGTTACATGTGTATTTCGAGGATCCCTTTGTTAGCCTTATTTCTGTGGAATCTGAGAACAGATATTTCGGATCCCTTTGAAGACTATAGGGCCAAAGGAAATATCCTCCGATAACAAAGAGAAAGAAGCTTTCTGAGAAAATTCTTTGTGTTCTGTGAAATCATGTCACAGAGTTACAGCTTTCCCCTCAAGAAGCCTTTCGCTAAGACGGTTCTTGTGGAATTGGGAAAGTGATATTTGGAAGCCCATAGAAGGTTATGGTGAAAAAGGAAATATCCTCAGATGAAATCTGGAAAGAAGCTTTCTGAGAAACTGCTTAGTGTTCTGTTAATTCTTCTCACGGAGTTACATGTGTATTTCGAGGATCTCTTTGTTATCCTTATTTCTGTGGAATCTGAGAACAGATATTTCGGATCTCTTTGAAGACTATAGGGCCTTAGGAAATATCCTCCGATAACAAAGAGAAAGGAGCTTTCTGGGAAAGTTCTTTGTGTTCTGTGAAATCATGTCACAGAGTTACAGCTTTCCCCTCAAGAAACCTTTCGCTTAGACAGTTCTTGTGGAATTGGCAAAGTGACATTTGGAAACCCATAGAGGGCTATGGTGAGAAAGGAAATATCCTCAGATGAAATCTGGAAAGAAGCTTTCTGAGAAACTGCTTAGTGTTCTGTTAATTCATCTCACAGATTTACATGTGTATATCGTGGATCTCTTTGGTAGCCTTATTTCTGTGGAATCTGAGAGCAGATATTTCGTATCCGTTTGAAGACTATAGGGCCAAAGAAATATCCTCCGATAACAAAGAGAAAGAAGCTTTCTGAGAAACTTCTTTGTGTTCTGTGAAATCATCTCACAGAGTTACAGCTTTCCCCTCAAGAAGCCTTTCGCTAAGACAGTTCTTGTTGATTTGGCAAAGTGATATTTGGAAGCCCATCGAGGGCTATGGTGAAAAAGGAAATATCCTCAGATGAAATCTGGAAAGAAGCTTTCTGAGAAACTGCTTAGTGTTCTGTTAATTCATCTCACACAGTTACATGTGTATTTCGAGGATCTCTTTGCTAGCCTTATTTCTGTGGAATCTGAGATCAGATATTTCGGATCCCTTTGAAGACTATAGGGCCAAAGGAAATATCCCCCGATAACAAAGATAAAGAAGCTCTCTGAGAAACTTCTTTGTGTTCTGTGAAATCATCTCACAGAGTTACAGCTTTCCCCTCAAGAAGCCTTTCGCTAAGACAGTTCTTGTGGAATTGGCAAAGTGATATTTGGCAGCCCATAGAGGGCTATGTTGAAAAAGGAAATATCCTCAGAGGGAATCTGGAAAGAAGCTTTCTGAGAAACTGCTTAGGGTTCTGTTAATTCATCTCACAGAGTTACATGTGTATTTCGAGGATCTCTTTGCTAGCCTTATTTCTGTGAAATCCGAGAACAGATATTTCGGATCCCTTTGAAGACTATAGGGCCAAAGGAAATATCCTCCGATAACAAAGAGAAAGGAGCTTTCTGAGAAACTTCTTTGTGTTCTGTGAAATCATCTCACAGAGTTACAGCTTTCCCCTCAAGAAGCCTTTCGCTTAGACAGTTCTTGTGGAATTGGCAAAGTGACATTTGGAAGCCCATAGAGGGCTATGGTGAGAAAGGACATATCCTCAGATGAAATCTAGAAAGAAGCTTTCTGAGAAACTGCTTAGTGTTCTGTTAATTCATCTCACAGAGTTACATGTGTATATCGTGGATCTCTTTGCCAGCCTTATTTCTGTGGAATCTGAGAACAGATATTTCGGATCCCTTTGAAGACAATAGGGCCAAAGGAAATATCCTCCGATAACAAAGAGAAAGAAGCTCTCTGAGAAACTTCTTAGTGTTCCGTGAAATCATCTCACAGAATTACAGCTTTCCCCTCAAGAATCCTTTCGCTAAGACAGTTTTTGTGGAATTGGCAAAGTGATAATTGGCAGCCCATAGAGGGCTATGTTGAAAAAGGAAATATCCTCAGTGGAAATCTGGAAAGAAGCTTTCTGAGAAACTGCTTAGTGTTCTGTTAATTTATCTCACAGAGTTACATGTGTATTTCGAGGATCTCTTTGCTAGCCTTATTTCTGTGGAATCTAAGAACAGATATTTCAGATCCCTTTCAAGACTATAAGGCCAAAGGAAATATCCACAGATAACAAAGAGAAAGAAGCTTTCTGAGAAACGTCTTTGTGTTCTGTGAAATCATCTCACAGAGTTACAGCTTTCCCCTCAAGAAGCCTTTCGATAAGACAGTTCTTGTGGAATTAGCAAAGTGATATTTTGAAGCCCATAGAGGGCTACGGTGAAAAAGGAAATATCCTCAGATGAAATCTGGAAAGAAGCTTTCTGAGAAACTGCTTAGTGTTCTATTAATTCATCTCACAGAGTTACATGTGTATTTCGAGGATCTCTTTGCTAGCCTTATTTCTGTGGAATCTGAGAACAGATATTTCGGATACTTTGAAGACTACAGGGCAAAAGGAAATATCCTCCTATAACAAAGAGAAAGAAGCTCTCTGAGAAACTTCTTTGTGTTCTCTCAAATCATCTCACAGAGTTACAGCTTGCCCCTCAAGAAGCCTTTCGCAAATCGGTTCTTGTGGAATAGGCAAAGTGATATTTGGAAGCCCCTAGAGGGCTATAGTGAAAAAGGAAATATTCTCAGATGAAATATGGAAAGAAGCTTTCTGAGAAACTGCTTAGTGTTCTGTTAATTCATCTCACGGAGTTACATGTGTATTTCAAAGGTCTCTTTGTTAGCCTTATTTCTGTGGAATCTGAGAACAGATATTTCGGATCCCTTTGAAGACTATAGGGCCTAAGGAAATATCCTCCGATAACAAAGAGAAAGGAGCTTTCTGAGAAAGTTCTTTGTGTTCTGTTAAATCATCTCACAGAGTTACAGCTTTCCCCTCATGAAGCCTTTCGCTTAGACAGTTCTTGTGGAATTGGCAAAGTGATATTTTGAACCCCTAGAGGGCTATGGTGAGAAAGGAAATATCCTCAGTTGAAATCTGGTTAGAAGCTTTCTGAGAAACTGCTTAGTGTTCTGTTAATTCATCTCACAGTGTTACATGTGTATATCGTGGATCTCTTTGCTAGCCTTATTTCTGTGCAATCTAAGAACAGATATTTCGGATCCCTTTGAAGACTATAGGGCCAAAGGAAATATCCTCCGATAACAAAGAGAAAGAAGCTTTCTGAGAAACTTCTTTGTGTTCTGTGAAATCATCTCACAGAGTTACAGCTTTCCCCTCAAGAAGCCTTTCGCTAATACAGTTCTTGTGGAATTGGCAAAGTGATATTTGGAAGCCCATAGAGGGCTATGGTGAAAAAGGAAATATCCTCAGATGAAATCTGGAAAGAAGCTTTCTGAGAAACTGCTTAGTGTTCTGTTAATTCATCTCACAGTGATACATGTGTATTTCGAGGATCTCTTTGCTAGCCTTCTTTCTGTGGAATCTGAGAACAGATATTTCAGATCCCTTTGAAGACTATAGGGCCAAAGGAAATATTCTCCGATAACACGGAGAAAGAAGGTTTCTGAGAAACTTCTTTGTTTTCTGTGAAATCATCTCACAGAGTTACAGCTTTCCTTCAAGAAGCCTTTCGCTAAGACAGTTCTTGTGGAATTACCAAAGTGATATTTGGAAGCCCATAGAGGGCTATGGTGAGAAAGGAAATATCCTCAGATGAAATCAGGAAAGAAGATTTCTGAGAAACTGCTCAGATTTCTGTTAATTCATCTCAGAGAGTTACATGTGTATTTCCAGGATCTCTTTGCTAGCCTTCTTTCTGTGGAATCTGAGAACAGATATTTCGGATCCCTTTGAAGACTATAGGGCCAATGGACATATCCTCCGATAACAAAGAGAAAGGAGCTTTCTGAGAAAGTTCTTTGTGTTCTGTGAAATCATGTCACAGAGTTACAGCTTTCCTCTCAAGAAGCCTTTCGCTTAGAGAGTTCTTGTGGAATTGGCAAAGTGATATTTGGAAGCCCATAGAGGGCTATGGTGAGAAAGGAAATATCCTCAGATGAAATCTGGAAAGAAGCTTTCTGAGAAACTGCTCAGTGTTCTGTTAATTCATCTCACAGAGTTACATTTGTATATAGTGGATCTCTTTGCTAGCCTTCTTTCTGTGGAATCTGAGAACAGATATTTCGGATCCCTTTGAAGACTATAGGGCCAAAGGAAATATCCTCCGATAACAAAGAGAAAGAAGGTTTCTGAGAAACTTCTTTGTGTTCTGTGAAATCATCTCACAGAGTTACAGCTTTCCCCTCAAGAAGGCTTTCGCTAATACAGTTCTTGTGGAATTGGCAAAGTGATATTTGGAAGCCCATAGAGGGCTATGGTGAAAAAGGAAATATCCTCAGATGAAATCTGGAAAGAAGCTTTCTGAGAAACTGCTTAGTGTTCTGTTAATTCATCTCACAGAGTTACATGTGTATTTCGAGGATCTCTTTGCTAGCCTTATTTCTGTGGAATCTGAAAACAGATATTTCGGATCCCTTTGAAGACTATAGGGCCAAAGGAAATATCCTCCGATAACAAAGAGAAAGAAGCTTTCTGAGAAAGTTCTTTGTGTTCTGTGAAATCATCTCACAGAGTTACAGCTTTGCCCTCAAGAAGCCTTTCGCTAAGACAGTTCTTGTGGTATTGGCAAAGAGATACTTGGAAGCCCATAGAGGGCTGTGGTGAAAAAGGAAATATCCTCAGATGAAATCTGGAAAGAAGCTTTCTGAGAAACTGCTTAGTGTTCTGGCAATTCATCTCACAGTGTTACATGAGTATTTCGAGGATCTCTTTGGTAGCCTTCTTTCTGTGGAATCTCAGAACAGATATTTAGGATCCCTTTGAAGACTATAGGCCAAAGGAAATATCCTCCCATAACAAAGAGAAAGAAGCTTTCTGAGAATCTTCTTTGTGTTCTTTGAAATCATCTCACAGAGTTACAGCTTTCACCTCAAGAAGCCTTTCGCTTAGACAGTTCTTGTGGAATGGGCAAAGTGATATTTGGAAGCCCATAGAGGGCTATGGTGAAAAAGGAAATATCCTCAGATGAAATCTGGAAAGAAACTTTCTGAGAAACTGCTTAGTGTTCTGTTAATTCATCTCACAGTGTTACATGTGTATTTCGAGGATCTCTTTTCTAGCCTTCTTTCTGTGGAATCTGAGAACAGATATTTCGGATCCATTTGAAGACTATAGGGCCAAAGGAAATATCCTCCGAAAACATAGAGGAAGAAGCTTTCTGAGAAAGTTCTTTGTGTTCCGTGAAATCATCTCACAGAGTTACAGCTTTCCCTTCAAGAAGCCTGTCGCTAAGACAGTTCTTGTGGAACTAGCAAAGTGATATTTGGAAGCCCAAAGAGGGCTATGGGGAAAAAGGAAATATCCTCAGATGAAATCTGGAAAGAAGCTTTCTGAGGAACTGCTTAGTGTTCTGTTAATTCATCTCCAGAGTTATATGTGTATTTCGTGGATCTCTTTGCTAGCCTTATTTCTGTGGAATCTGAGAACAGATATTTCGGATCCCTTTGAAGACTATAGAGCCAAAGGAAATATCCTCCGATAACAAAGAGAAAGAAGCTTTCTGAGAAACTTCTTTGTGTTCTGTGAAATCATCTCACAGAGTTACAGCTTTCCCCTCAAGAAGCCTTTCGCTAAGACAGTTCTTGTGGAATTGGCAAAGTGATATTTGGAAGCCCATAGAGGGCTATGGTGAAAAAGGAAATATCCTCAGATGAAATCTGGAAAGAAGCTTTCTGAGAAACTGCTTAGTGTTCTGTTAATTCATCTCAGAGAGTTACATGTGTATTTCGAGGATCTCTTTGCTAGCCTTATTTCTGTGGAATCTGAGAACAGATATTTCGGATCCCTTTGAAGACTATAGGGCCAAAGGAAATATCCTCAGATAAGAAAGAGAAAGAAGCTTTCTGAGAAAGTTCTTTGTGTTCCGTGAAATCATCTCACAGAGTTACAGCTTTCCCTTCAAGAAGCCTGTCGCTAAGACAGTTCTTGTGGAATTAGCAAAGTGATATTTGGAAGCCCAAAGAGGGCTATGGGGAAAAAGGAAATATCCTCAGATGAAATCTGGAAAGAAGCTTTCTGAGAAACTGCTTAGTGTTCTGTTAATTCATCTCCAGAGTTATATGTGTATTTCGTGGATCCCTTTGCTAGCCTTATTTCTGTGGAATCTGAGAACAGATATTTCGGATCCCTTAAAGACAATAGGGCAAAAGGAAATATCCTCCGAAAACAAAGAGAAAGAAGCTTTCTGAGAAAGTTCTTTGTGTTCTCTGAAATCATCTCACAGAGTTACAGCTTTCCCCTCAAGAAGCCTTTCGCTAAGACAGTTCTTGTGGAATTGGCAAAGTGATATTTGGAAGCCCATAGAGGGCTATGGTGAAATAGGAAATATCCTCAGATGAAATCCGGAAAGAAGCTTTCTGAGAAACTGCTTAGTGTTCTGTTAATTCATCTCACAGAGTTACATGTGTATTTCGAGGATCTCTTTGCTAGCCTTCTTTCTGTGGATTCTGAGAACACATATTTCAGATCCCTTAGAAGACTATAGGGCCAAAGGAAATATCCTCCGATAACAAAGAGAAAGAAGATTTCTGAGAAACCTCTTTCTGTTCTGTGAAATCATCTCACAGAGTTACAAATTTCCCCTCAAGAAGCCTTTCGCTAAGACAGTTCTTGTGGAATTGGCAAAGTGACATTTGGAAGCCCATAGAGGGTTATGGTGAGAAAGGAAATATCCTCAGATGAAATCTGGAAAGAAGCTTTCTGAGAAACTGCTTAGTGTTCTGTTAATTCATCTCACAGAGTTACATGTGTATATCGTGGATCTCTTTGCTAGCCTTTTTTCTGTGGAATCTGAGAACAGATATTTCGGATCCCTTTGAAGACTATAGGGCCAAAGGAAATATCCTCCGATAACAAAGAGAAAGGAGCTTTCTGAGAAACTTCTTTGTGTTCTGTGAAATCATCTCACAGAGTTACAGCTTTCCCCTCAAGAAGCCTTTCGCTTAGAAAGTTCTTGTGGAATTGGCAAAGTGACATTTGGAAGCCCATAGAGGGCTATGGTGAGAAAGGACATATCCTCAGATGAAATCTAGAAAGAAGCTTTCTGAGAAACTGCTTAGTGTTCTGTTAATTCATCTCACAGAGTTACATGTGTATATCGTGGATCTCTTTGCCAGCCTTATTTCTGTGGAATCTGAGAACAGATATTTCGGATCCCTTTGAAGACAATAGGGCCAAAGGAAATATCCTCCGATAACAAAGAGAAAGAAGCTCTCTGAGAAACTTCTTAGTGTTCCGTGAAATCATCTCACAGAATTACAGCTTTCCCCTCAAGAATCCTTTCGCTAAGACAGTTTTTGTGGAATTGGCAAAGTGATAATTGGCAGCCCATAGAGGGCTATGTTGAAAAAGGAAATATCCTCAGTGGAAATCTGGAAAGAAGCTTTCTGAGAAACTGCTTAGTGTTCTGTTAATTTATCTCACAGAGTTACATGTGTATTTCGAGGATCTCTTTGCTAGCCTTATTTCTGTGGAATCTAAGAACAGATATTTCAGATCCCTTTCAAGACTATAAGGCCAAAGGAAATCCACAGATAACAAAGAGAAAGAAGCTTTCTGAGAAACGTCTTTGTGTTCTTTGAAATCATCTCACAGAGTTACAGCTTTCCCCTCAAGAAGCCTTTCGATAAGACAGTTCTTGTGGAATTAGCAAAGTGATATTTTGAAGCCCATAGAGGGCTACGATGAAAAAGGAAATATCCTCAGATGAAATCTGGAAAGAAGCTTTCTGAGAAACTGCTTAGTGTTCTATTAATTCATCTCACAGAGTTACATGTGTATTTCGAGGATCTCTTTGCTAGCCTTATTTCTGTGGAATCTGAGAACAGATATTTCGGATCCCTTTGAAGACTATAGGGCCAAAGGAAATATCCTCCGATAACAAGGAGAAAGAAGCTTTCTGAGAAACTTCTTTGTGTTCTGTGAAAACATCTCACAGAGTTACAGCTTTCCCCTCAAGAAGCCTTTCGCTAAGAGAGTTCTTGTGCATTTGGCAAAGTGATATTTGGAAGCCCATAGAGGGCTATGGTGAAAAAGGAAATATCCTCAGATGAAATCTGGAAAGAAGCTTTCTGAGAAACTGCTTAGTGTTCTGTTAATTCATCTCACACAGTTACATGTGTATTTCGAGGATCTCTTTGCTAGCCTTATTTCTGTGGAATCTGAGAACAGATATTTCGGATACTTTGAAGACTACAGGGCAAAAGGAAATATCCTTCTATAACAAAGAGAAAGAAGCTCTCTGAGAAACTTCTTTGTGTTCTGTGAAATCATCTCACAGAGTTACAGCTTGCCCCTCAAGAAGCCTTTCGCTAAGACGGTTCTTGTGGAATAGGCAAAGTGATATTTGGAAGCCCCTAGAGGGCTATAGTGAAAAAGGAAATATTCTCAGATGAAATATGGAAAGAAGCTTTCTGAGAAACTTCTTAGTGTTCTGTTAATTCATCTCACGGAGTTACATGTGTATTTCAAAGGTCTCTTTGTTAGCCTTATTTCTGTGGAATCTGAGAACAGATATTTCGGATCACTTTTAAGACTATAGGGCCAAAGGAAATATCCTCCGATAACAAAGAGAAAGAAGTTTCTGAGAAAATTCTTTGTATTCTGTGAAATCATGTCACAGAGTTACAACTTTCCCCTCAAGAAGCCTTTCGCTAAGACGGTTCTTCTGGAATTGGGAAAGTGATATTTGGAAGCCCATAGAAGGTTATGGTGAAAAAGGAAATATCCTCAGATGAAATCTGGAAAGAAGCTTTCTGAGAAACTGCTTAGTGTTCTGTTAATTCATCTCACGGAGTTACATGTGTATTTCGAGGATCTCTTTGTTATACTTATTTCTGTGGAATCTGAGAACAGATATTTCGGATCCCTTTGAAGACTATAGGGCCTAAGGAAATATCCTCCGATAACAAAGAGAAAGGAGCTTTCTGAGAAAGTTCTTTGTGTTCTGTTAAATCATCTCACAGAGTTACAGCTTTCCCCTCATGAAGCCTTTCGCTTAGACAGTTCTTGTGGAATTGGCAAAGTGATATTTTGAACCCCTAGAGGGCTATGGTGAGAAAGGAAATATCCTCAGTTGAAATCTGGTTAGAAGCTTTCTGAGAAACTGCTTAGTGTTCTGTTAATTCATCTCACAGTGTTACATGTGTATATCGTGGATATCTTTGCTAGCCTTATTTCTGTGCAATCTAAGAACAGATATTTCGGATCCCTTTGAAGACTATAGGGCCAAAGGAAATATCCTCCGATAACAAAGAGAAAGAAGCTTTCTGAGAAACTTCTTTGTGTTCTGTGAAATCATCTCACAGAGTTACAGCTTTCCCCTCAAGAAGCCTTTCGCTAATACAGTTCTTGTGGAATAGGCAAAGTGATATTTGGAAGCCCATAGAGGGCTATGGTGAAAAAGGAAATATCCTCAGATGAAATCTGGAAAGAAGCTTTCTGAGAAACTGCTTAGTGTTCAGGTAATTCATCTCACACAGTTACATGTGTATTTCGAGGATCTCTTTGCTAGCCTTATTTCTGTGGAATCTGAGAACTGATATTTCGGATCCCTTTGAAGACTATAGGGCTTAAGGAAATATCCACCGATAACAAAGAGAAAGAAACTCCCTGAGAAACTTCTTTGTGTTCTGTGAAATCATGTCACAGAGTTACAGCTTTGCCCTCAAGAAGCCTTTCGCTTAGACAGTTCTTATGGAATTAGCAAAGTGATATTTGGAAGCCCATAGAGGGCTATGGTGAAAAAGGAAATATCCTCAGATGAAATCTGGAAAGAAGCTTTCTGAGAAACTGCTTAGTGTTCTGTTAATTCATCTCACACAGTTACATGTGTATTTTGAGGATCTCTTTACTAGCCTTATTTCTGTGGAATCTGAGAACAGATATTTCGGATCCCTTTGAAGACTATAGGGCCAAAGGAAATATCCTCCGATAACAAAGAGAAAGAAGCTCTCTGAGAAACTTCTTTGTGTTCTGTGAAATCATCTCACAGAGTTACAGCTTTCCCCTCAAGAAGCCTTTCGCTAATACAGTTCTTGTGGAATTGGCAAAGTGATATTTGGAAGCCCATAGAGGGCTATGTTGAAAAAGGAAATATCCTCAGATGAAATCTGGAAAGAAGCTTTCTGAGAAACTGCTTAGTGTTCTGTTAATTCATCTCACAGAGTTACATGTGTATTTCGAGGATCTCTTTGCTAGCCTTATTTCTGTGGAATCTGAGAACAGATATTTCGGATCCCTTTGAAGACTATAGGGCCAAAGGAAATATCCTCAGATAACAAAGAGAAAGAAGCTTTCTGAGAAATTTCTTTGTGTTCTGTGAAATCATCTCACAGAGTTACAGCTTTACCCTCAAGAAGCCTTCGCTAAGACAGTTCTTATGGAATTGGCAAAGTGATATTTGGAAGCCCATAGAGGGCTATGGTGAAAAAGGAAATATCCTCAGATGAAATCTGGAAAGAAGCTTTCTGAGAAACTGCTTAGTGTTCTGGTAATTCATCTCACACAGTTACATGTGCATTTCGAGGATCACTTTGCTAGCCTTATTTCTGTGGAATCTGAGAACGGATATTTCGGATCCCTTTGAAGACTATAGGGCCAAAGGAAATATCCTCCGATAACAAGGAGAAAGAAACTCTCTGAGAAACTTCTTTGTGTTCTGTGAAATCATCTCACAGAGTTACAGCTTTGCCCTCAAGAAGACTTTCGCTAAGACAGTTCTTGTGGAATTGGCAAAGAGATACTTGGAAGCCCATAGAGGGCTGTGGTGAAACAGGAAATATTCTCAGATTAAATCTGGAAAGAAGCTTTCTGAGAAACTGCTTAGTGTTCTGTTAATTCATCTCACAGTGTTACATGAGTATTTCGAAGATCTCTTTGCTAGCCTTCTTTCTGTGGAGTCTCAGAACAGATATTTCGGATCCCTTTGAAGACTATAGGCCAAAGGAAATATCCTCCCATAACAAAGAGAAAGAAGCTTTCTGAGAAACTTCTTTGTGTTCTTTAAAATCATCTCACAGAGTTACAGCTTTCACCTCAAGAAGCCTTTCGCTAGACAGTTCTTGTGGATTTGGCAAAGTGATATTTGGAAGCCCTTAGAGGGCTATGGTGATAAAGGAAATATTCTCAGATGAAATCTGGAAAGAAGCTTTCTGAGAAACTTCTTAGTGTTCTGTTAATTCATCTCACGGAGTTACATGTGTATTTCGAGGATCCCTTTGTTAGCCTTATTTCTGTGGAATCTGAGAACAGATATTTCGGATCCCTTTGAAGACTATAGGGCCAAAGGAAATATCCTCCGATAACAAAGAGAAAGAAGCTTTCTGAGAAAATTCTTTGTGTTCTGTGAAATCATGTCACAGAGTTACAGCTTTCCCCTCAAGAAGCCTTTCGCTAAGACGGTTCTTGTGGAATTGGGAAAGTGATATTTGGAAGCCCATAGAAGGTTATGGTGAAAAAGGAAATATCCTCAGATGAAATCTGGAAAGAAGCTTTCTGAGAAACTGCTTAGTGTTCTGTTAATTCTTCTCACGGAGTTACATGTGTATTTCGAGGATCTCTTTGTTATCCTTATTTCTGTGGAATCTGAGAACAGATATTTCGGATCTCTTTGAAGACTATAGGGCCTTAGGAAATATCCTCCGATAACAAAGAGAAAGGAGCTTTCTGGGAAAGTTCTTTGTGTTCTGTGAAATCATGTCACAGAGTTACAGCTTTCCCCTCAAGAAGCCTTTCGCTTAGACAGCTCTTGTGGAATTGGCAAAGTGACATTTGGAAGCCCATAGAGGGCTATGGTGAGAAAGGAAATATCCTCAGATGAAATCTGGAAAGAAGCTTTCTGAGAAACTGCTTAGTGTTCTGTTAATTCATCTCACAGATTTACATGTGTATATCGTGGATCTCTTTGGTAGCCTTATTTCTGTGGAATCTGAGAGCAGATATTTCGGATCCGTTTGAAGACTATAGGGCCAAAGGAAATATCCTCCGATAACAAAGAGAAAGAAGCTTTCTGAGAAACTTCTTTGTGTTCTGTGAAATCATCTCACAGAGTTACAGCTTTCCCCTCAAGAAGCCTTTCGCTAAGACAGTTCTTGTTGATTTGGCAAAGTGATATTTGGAAGCCCATCGAAGGCTATGGTGAAAAAGGAAATATCCTCAGATGAAATCTGGAAAGAAGCTTTCTGAGAAACTGCTTAGTGTTCTGTTAATTCATCTCACACAGTTACATGTGTATTTCGAGGATCTCTTTGCTAGCCTTATTTCTGTGGAATCTGAGATCAGATATTTCGGATCCCTTTGAAGACTATAGGGCCAAAGGAAATATCCCCCGATAACAAAGATAAAGAAGCTCTCTGAGAAACTTCTTTGTGTTCTGTGAAATCATCTCACAGAGTTACAGCTTTCCCCTCAAGAAGCCTTTCGCTAAGACAGTTCTTGTGGAATTGGCAAAGTGATATTTGGCAGCCCATAGAGGGCTATGTTGAAAAAGGAAATATCCTCAGAGGGAATCTGGAAAGAAGCTTTCTGAGAAACTGCTTAGGGTTCTGTTAATTCATCTCACAGAGTTACATGTGTATTTCGAGGATCTCTTTGCTAGCCTTATTTCTGTGAAATCCGAGAACAGATATTTCGGATCCCTTTGAAGACGATAGGGCCAAAGGAAATATCCTCAGATAACAAAGAGAAAGAAGCTTTCTGAGAAACTTCTTTGTGTTCTGTGAAATCATCTAACAGAGTTACAGCTTTCCCCTCAAGAAGCCTTTCGCTAAGACAGTTCTTGTGGAATTGGCAAAGTGATATTTGGAAGCCCAGAGAGGGCTACGGTGAAAAAGGAAATATCCTCAGATGAAATCTGGAAAGAAGCTTTCTGAGAAACTGCTTAGTGTTCCGTTAATTCATCTCAAGAGTTACATGTGTATTTCGAGGATCTCTTTGCTAGCCTTATTTCTGTGAAATCTGAGAACAGATATTTCGGATCCCTTTGAAGACTATAGGGCCAAAGGAAATATCCTCAGATAACAAAGAGAAAGAAGCTTTCTGAGAAACTTCTTTGTGTTCTGTGAAATCATCTAACAGAGTTACAGCTTTCCCCTCAAGAAGCCTTTCGCTAAGACAGTTCTTGCGGAATTCGCAAAGTGATATTTGGAAGCCCATAGAGGGCTATCGTGAAAAAGGAAATATCCTCAGATGAAATCTGGAAAGAAGCTTTCTGAGATACTGCTTAGTGTTCTGTAAATTCATCTCACAGAGTTACATGTGTATTTCGAGGATCTCTTTGCTAGCCTTATTTCTGTGGAATCTGAAAACAGATATTTCGGATCCATTTGAAGACTATAGGTCCAAAGGAAATATCCTCCGATAACAAGGAGAAAGAAGCTTTCTGAGAAACTTCTTTGTGTTCTGTGAAATCATCTCACAGAGTTACAGCTTTCCCCTCAAGAAGCCTTTCGCTAAGACAGTTCTTGTGGATTTGGCAAAGTGATATTTGGAAGCCCATAGAGGGCTATGGTGAAAAAGGAAATATCCTCAGATGAAATCTGGAAAGAAGCTTTCTGAGAAACTGCTTAGTGTTCTGTTAATTCATCTCACACAGTTACATGTGTATTTTGAGGATCTCTTTACTTGCCTTATTTCTGTGGAATCTGAGAACAGATATTTCGGATCCCTTTGAAGACTATAGGGCCAAAGGAAATATCCTCCGATAACAAAGAGAAAGAAGCTCTCTGAGAAACTTCTTTGTGTTCTGTGAAATCATCTCACAGAGTTACAGCTTTCCCCTCAAGAAGCCTTTCGCTAATACAGTTCTTGTGGAATTGGCAAAGTCATATTTGGCAGCCCATAGAGGGCTATGTTGAAAAAGGAAATATCTTCAGAGGAAATCTGGAAAGAAGCTTTCTGAGAAACTGCTTAGTGTTCTGTTAATTCATCTCACAGAGTTACATGTGTATTTCGAGGATCTCTTTGCTAGCCTTATTTCTGTGGAATCTGAGAACTGATATTTCGGATCTCTTTGAAGACTATAGGGCCAAAGGAAATATCCTCAGATAACATAGAGAAAGAAGCTTTACGAGAAACTTCTTTGTGTTCTGTGAAATCATCTCACAGAGTTACAGATTTCCCCTCAAGAAGCCTTCGCTAAGACAGTTCTTATGGAATTGGCAAAGTGATATTTGGAAGCCCATAGAGGGCTATGGTGAAAAAGGAGATATCCTCAGATGAAATCTGGAAAGAAGCTTTCTGAGAAACTGCTTAGTGTTCTGTTAATTCATCTCACAGAGTTACATGTGTATTTCGAGGATCTCTTTGCTAGCCTTATTTCTGTGGAATCTGAGAACTGATATTTCGGATCCCTTTGAAGACTATAGGGCCAAAGGAAATATCCTCCGATAACAAGGAGAAAGAAACTCTCTGATAAACTTCTTTGTGTTCTGTGAAATCATCTCACAGAGTTACAGCTTTGCCCTCAAGAAGACTTTCGCTAAGACAGATCTTGTGGAATTGGCAAAGAGATACTTGGAAGCCCATAGAGGGCTGTGGTGAAACAGGAAATATCCTCAGATTAAATCTGGAAAGAAGCTTTCTGAGAAACTGCTTAGTGTTCTGTTAATTCATCTCACAGTGTTACATGAGTATTTCGAAGATCTCTTTGCTAGCCTTCTTTCTGTGGAGTCTCAGAACAGATATTTCGGATCCCTTTGAAGACTATAGGCCAAAGGAAATATCCTCCCATAACAAAGAGAAAGAATCTTTCTGAGAAACTTCTTTGTGTTCTGTGAAATCATGTCACAGAGTTACAGCTTTCCCCTCAAGAAGCCTTTCGCTAAGACGGTTCTTGTGGAATTGGCAAAGTGATATTTGGAAGCCCATAGAGGGCTAAGGTGAAAAAGGAAATATCCTCAGATGAAATCTGGAAAGAAGCTTTCTGAGAAACTGCTTAGTGTTCTATTAATTCATCTCACAGAGTTACATGTGTATTTCGAGGATCTCTTTGCTAGCCTTATTTCCGTGGAATCTGAGAACAGATATTTCGGATCCCTTTGAAGACTATAGGGCCAAAGGAAATATCCTCCGAAAACAAGGAGAAAGAAGCTTTCTGAGAAACTTCTTTGGGTTCTGTGAAATCATCTCACAGAGTTACAGCATTCCCCTCAAGAAGTCTTTCGCTAGGACAGTTCTTGTGGATTTGGGAAAGTGATATTTGGAAGCCCATAGAGGGCTATGGTGAAAAAGGAAATATCCTCAGATGAAATCTGGAAAGAAGCTTTCTGAGAAACTGCTTAGTGTTCTGTTAATTCACCTCACACAGTTACATGTGTATTTTGAGGATCTCTTTGCTAGCCTTATTTCTGTGGAATCTGAGAACAGATATTTCGGATACCTTTGAAGACTATAGGGCCAAAGGAAATATCCTCCTATATCAAAGAGAAAGAAGGTCTCTGAGAAACTTCTTTCTGTTCTGTGAAATCACCTCACAGAGTTACAGCTTTCCCCTCAAGAAGCCTTTCGCTAAGACGGTTCTTGTGGAATTGGCCAAGTGATATTTGGAAGCCCATAGAGGGCTATGGTGATAAAGGAAATATTCTCAGATGAAATCTGGAAAGAAGCTTTCTGAGAAACTGCTTAGTGTTCTGTTAATTCATCTCACACAGTTACATGTGTATTTTGAGGATCTCTTTGCTAGCCTTATTTCTGTGGAATCTGAGAACAGATATTTCGGATACCTTTGAAGACTATAGGGCCAAAGGAAATATCCTCCTATATCAAAGAGAAAGAAGGTCTCTGAGAAACTTCTTTCTGTTCTGTGAAATCACCTCACAGAGTTACAGCTTTCCCCTCAAGAAGACTTTCGCTAAGACGGTTCTTGTGGAATTGGCCAAGTGATATTTGGAAGCCCATAGAGGGCTATGGTGATAAAGGAAATATTCTCAGATGAAATCTGGAAAGAAGCTTTCTGAGAAACTTCTTAGTGTTCTGTTAATTCATCTCACGGAGTTACATGTGTATTTCGAGGATCCCTTTGTTAGCCTTCTTTCTGTGGAATCTGAGAACAGATATTTCGGATCCCTTTGAAGACTATAGGGCCAAAGGAAATATCCTCCGATAACAAAGAGAAAGAAGCTTTCTGAGAAAATTCTTTGTGTTCTGTGAAATCATGTCACAGAGTTACAGCTTTCCCCTCAAGAAGCCTTTCGATAAGACGGTTCTTGTGGAATTGGGAAAGTGATATTTGGAAGCCCATAGAAGGTTATGGTGAAAAAGGAAATATCCTCAGATGAAATCTGGAAAGAAGCTTTCTGAGAAACTGCTTAGTGTTCTGTTAATTCGTCTCACAGATTTACATGTGTATATCGTGGATCTCTTTGGTAGCCTTATTTCTGTGGAATCTGAGAGCAGATATTTCGGATCCGTTTGAAGACTATAGGGCCAAAGGAAATATACTCAGATAACAAAGAGAAAGAAGCTTTCTGAGAAACTTCTTTGTGTTCTGTGAAATCATCTAACAGAGTTACAGCTTTCCCCTCAAGAAGCATTTCGCTAAGACAGTTCTTGTGGAATTGGCAAAGTGATATTTGGAAGCCCATAGAGGGCTACGGTGAAAAAGGAAATATCCTCAGATGAAATCTGGAAAGAAGCTTTCTGAGAAACTGCTTAGTGTTCCGTTAATTCATCTCACAGAGTTACATGTGTATTTCGAGGATCTCTTTGCTAGCCTTATTTCTGTGGAATCTGAGAACAGATATTTCGGATCCCTTTGAAGACTAAAAGTCCAAAGGAAATATCCTCCGATAACAAGGAGAAAGAAGCTTTCTGACAAACTTCTTTGTGTTCTGTGAAATCATCTCACAGAGTTACAGCTTTCCCCTCAAGAAGCCTTTCGCTAAGACAGTTCTTGTGGATTTGGCAAAGTGATATTTGGAAGCCCATAGAGGGCTATGGTGAAAAAGGAAATATCCTCAGAAGAAATCTGGAAAGAGGCTTTCTGAGAAACTGCTTAGTGTTCTCTTAATTCATCTCACACAATTACATGTGTATTTCGAGGATCTCTTTGCTAGCCTTCTTTCTGTGGAATCTGAGAACAGATATTTCGGATACCTTTGAAGACTATAGGGCAAAAGGAAATATCCTCCTATAACAAAGAGAAAGAAGCTCTCTGAGAAACTTCTTTGTGTTCTGTGAAATCATCTCACAGAGTTACAGCTTTCCCCTCAAGAAGCCTTTCGCTAAGACGGTTCTTGTGGAATAGGCAAAGTGATATTTGGAAGCCCATAGAGGGCTATGGTGAAAAAGGAAATATTCTCAGATGAAATCTGGAAAGAAGCTTTCTGAGAAACTTCTTAGTGTTCTGTTAATTCACCTCACGGAGTTACATGTGTATTTCGAGGATCTCTTTGTTAGCCTTATTTCTGTGGAATCTGAGAACAGATATTTCGGATCCCTTTGAAGACTATAGGGCCAAAGGAAATATCCTCAGATAACAAAGAGAAAGAAGCTTTCTGAGAAAATTCTTTGTGTTCTGTGAAATCATGTCACAGAGTTACAGCTTTCCCCTCAAGAAGCCTTTCGCTAAGACAGTTCTTGTGGAATTGGCAAAGTGATATTTGGAAGCACATAGAGGGCTATGGTGAGAAAGGAAATATCCTCAGATGAAATCTGGAAAGAAGCTTTCTGAGAAACTGCTTAGTGTTCTCTTAATTCATCTCACACAGTTACATGTGTATTTCGAGGATCTCTTTACTAGCCTATTTCTGTGGAATCTGAGAACAGATATTTCGGATCCCTTTGAAGACTATAGGGCCAAAGGAAATATCCTCCGATAACAAAGAGAAAGAAGCTCTCTGAGAAACTTCTTTGTGTTCTGTGAAATCATCTCACAGAGTTACAGCTTTCCCCTCAAGAAGCCTTTCGCTAAGACAGTTCTTGTGGAATTGGCAAAGTGATATTTGGCAGCCCATAGAGGGCTATGTTGAAAAAGGAAATATCCTCAGAGGAAATCTGGAAAGAAGCTTTCTGAGAAACTGCTTAGGGTTCTGTTAATTCATCTCACAGAGTTACATGTGTTTTTCCAGGATCTCTTTGCTAGCCTTATTTCTGTGAAATCTGAGAACAGATATTTCGGATCCCTTTGAAGACTATAGGGCCAAAGGAAATATCCTCAGATAACAAAGAGAAAGAAGCTTTCTGAGAAACTTCTTTGTGTTCTGTGAAATCATCTAACAGAGTTACAGCTTTCCCCTCAAGAAGCCTTTCGCTAAGACAGTTCTTGTGGAATTGGCAAAGTGATATTTGGAAGCCCATAGAGGGCTATGGTGAAAAAGGAAATATCCTCAGATGAAATCTGGAAAGAAGCTTTCTGAGAAACTGCTTAGTGTTCCGTTAATTCATCTCACAGAGTTACATGTGTATTTCGAGGATCTCTTTGCTAGCCTTATTTCTGTGGAATCTGAGAACAGATATTTGGAATCCCTTTGAAGGCTATAGGTCCAAAGGAAATATCCTCCGATAACAAGGAGAAAGAAGATTTCTGAGAAACTTCTTTGTGTTCTGTGAAATCATCTCACGGAGTTACAGCTTTCCCCTCAAGAAGCCTTTCGCTAAGACAGTTCTTTTGGATTTGGCAAAGTGATATTTGAAAGCCCATAGAGGGCTATGTTGAAAAAGGAAATATCCTCAGATGAAATCTGGAAAGAAGTTTTCTGAGAAACTGCTTAGTGTTCTCTTAATTCACATCACACAGTTACATGTGTATTTCGAGAATCTCTTTGCTAGCCTTATTTCTGTGGAATCTGAGAACAGATATTTCGGATACCTTTGAAGACTATAGGGCCTAAGGAAATATCCTCCGATAACAAAGAGAAAGAAGCTCTCTGAGAAACTTCTTTGTGTTCTGTGAAATCATCTCACAGAGTTACAGCTTTCCCCTCAAGAAGCCTTTCGCTAATACAGTTCTTGTGGAATTGGCAAAGTGATATTTGGAAGCCCATAGAGGGCTATGGTGAGAAAGGAAATATCCTCAGATGAAATCTGGAAAGAAGCTTTCTGAGAAACTGCTTAGTGTTCTGTGAATTCATCTCACAGAGTTACATGTGTATATCGTGGATCTCTTTGCTAGCCTTATTTCTGTGGATTCTGAGAACAGATATTTCGGAACCCTTTGAAGACTATAGTGTCAAAGGAAATATCCTCCGATAACAAAGAGAAAGAAGCTTTCTGAGAAACTTCTTTGTGTTCTGTGAAATCATCTCACAGAGTTACAGCTTTCCCCTCAAGAAGCCTTTCGCTAATACAGTTCTTGTGGAATTGGCAAAGTGATATTTGGAAACCCATAGAGGGCTATGTTGAAAAAGGAAATATCCTCAGCTGAATTCTGGAAAGAAGCTTTCTGAGAAACTGCTTAGTGTTCTGTTAATTCATCTCACACAGTTACATGTGTATTTCGAGGATCTCTTTACTAGCCTTATTTCTGTGGAATCTGAGAACAGATATTTCGGATCCCTTTGAAGACTATAGGGCCAAAGGAAATATCCTCCGATAAGAAAGAGAAAGAAGCTTTCTGAGAAACCTCTTTGTGTTCTGTGAAATCATCTCTCAGAGTTACAGCTTTCCCCTCAAGAAGCCTTTCGCTAAGACAGTTCTTGTGGAATTGGCAAAGTGATATTTGGAAGCCCATAGAGGGCTATGGTGAAAAAGGAAATATCCTCAGATGAAATCTGTAAAGAAGTTTTCTGAGAAACTGCTTAGTGTTCTGGTAATTCATCTCACACAGTTACATGTGTATTTCGAGGATCTCTTTGCTAGCCTTATTTCTGTGGAATCTGAGAACTGATATTTCGGATCCCTTTGAAGACTATAGGCCCAAAGGAAATATCCTCCGATAACAAAGAGAAAGAAACTATCTGAGAAACTTCTTTGTGTTCTGTGAAATCATCTCACAGAGTTACAGCTTTCCCCTCAAGAAGCCTTTCGCTAAGACAGTTCTTGTGGAATTGGCAAAGAGATACTTGGAAGCCCATAGAGGGCTGTGGTGAAACAGGAAATATACTCAGATTAAATCTGGAAAGAAGCTTTCTGAGAAACTGCTTAGTGTTCTGTTAATTCTTGTCACAGTGTTACATGAGTATTTCGAAGATCTCTTTGCTAGCCTTCTTTCTGTGGAATCTCAGAACAGATATTTCGGATCCCTTTGAAGACTGTAGGCCAAAGGAAATATCCTCCCATAACAAAGAGAAAGAAGCTTTCTGAGAAACTTCTTTGTGTTCTTTGAAATCATCTCACAGAGTTACAGCTTTCAGCTCAAGAAGCCTTTCGCTAAGACAGTTCTTGTGGAATTGGCAAAGTGATATTTGGAAGCCCTTAGAGGGCTATGGTGAAAAAGGAAATATCCTCAGATGAAATCTGGAAAGAAGCTTTCTGAGAAACTGCTTAGTGTTCTGTTAATTCATCTCACGGAGTTACATGTGTATTTCGAGGATCTCTCTGTTAGCCTTCTTTCTGTGGAATCTGAGAACAGATATTTCGGATCCCTTTAAAGAATATAGGGCCAAAGGAAATATCCTCCGATAACAAAGAGAAAGAAGCTTTCTGAGAAACTCCTTTGTGTTCTGTGAAATCACCTCTCAGAGTTACAGCTTTCCCCTCAAGAAGCCTTTCGCTAAGATATTTCTTGTGGAATTGGCAAAGTTTTATTGGAAGCCCATAGAAGGCAATGGTGACAAAGGAAATATCCTCAGATGAAATCTGGAAAGAAGCTTTCTGAGAAACTGCTTAGTGTTCTGTTAATTCATCTCACACAGTTACATGTGTATTTCGAGGATCTCTTTGCTAGCCTTCTTTCTGTGGAATCTGAGAACAGATATTTCGGACCCTTTTGAAGACTATAGGTCCAAAGGGAATATCCTCCGATAATAAAGAGAAAGAAGCTTTCTGAGAAACTTCTTTGTGTTCTGTGAAATCATCTCACAGAGTTACACCTTTCCCCTCTAGAAGCCTTTCGCTATGACAGTTCTTGTGGAATTGGCAAAGAGATATTTGGAAGCCCATAGTGGGCTATTGTGAAAAAGGAAATATCCTCAGATGAAATCTGGAAAGAAGCTTTCTGAGAAACTGCTTAGTGTTCTATTAATTCATCTCACGGAGTTACATGTGTATTTCGAGAATCTCTTTGCTAGCCTTCTTTCTGTGGAATCTGAGAACAGATACTTCGGATCCCTTTGAAGTCTATAGGGCCAAAGGAAATATCCTCCGATAACAATGAGAAAGAAGCTTTCTGAGAAACTTCTTTTTGTTCTGTGAAATCATCTCACAGAGTTACAGCTTTCCCCTCAAGAAGCCTTTCGCTAAGACAGTTCTTGTGGAATTGGCAAAGTGATATTTGGAAGCCCATAGAGGGCTACGGTGAAAAAGGAAATATCCTCAGATGAAATCTGGAAAGAAGCTTTCTGAGAAACTGCTTAGTGTTCCGTTAATTCATCTCACAGAGTTACATGTGTATTTCGAGGATCTCTTTGCTAGCCTTATTTCTGTGGAATCTGAGAACAGATATTTCGGATCCCTTTGAAGACTAAAAGTCCAAAGGAAATATCCTCCGATAACAAGGAGAAAGAAGCTTTCTGACAAACTTCTTTGTGTTCTGTGAAATCATCTCACAGAGTTACAGCTTTCCCCTCAAGAAGCCTTTCGCTAAGACAGTTCTTGTGGAATTGGCAAAGTGATATTTGGAAGCCCATAGAGGGCTATGGTGAAAAAGGAAATATCCTCAGAAGAAATCTGGAAAGAGGCTTTCTGAGAAACTGCTTAGTGTTCTCTTAATTCATCTCACACAATTACATGTGTATTTCGAGGATCTCTTTGCTAGCCTTCTTTCTGTGGAATCTGAGAACAGATATTTCGGATACCTTTGAAGACTATAGGGCAAAAGGAAATATCCTCCTATAACAAAGAGAAAGAAGCTCTCTGAGAAACTTCTTTGTGTTCTGTGAAATCATCTCACAGAGTTACAGCTTTCCCCTCAAGAAGCCTTTCGCTAAGACGGTTCTTGTGGAATAGGCAAAGTGATATTTGGAAGCCCATAGAGGGCTATGGTGAAAAAGGAAATATTCTCAGATGAAATCTGGAAAGAAGCTTTCTGAGAAACTTCTTAGTGTTCTGTTAATTCACCTCACGGAGTTACATGTGTATTTCGAGGATCTCTTTGTTAGCCTTATTTCTGTGGAATCTGAGAACAGATATTTCGGATCCCTTTGAAGACTATAGGGCCAAAGGGAATATCCTCAGATAACAAAGAGAAAGAAGCTTTCTGAGAAAATTCTTTGTGTTCTGTGAAATCATGTCACAGAGTTACAGCTTTCCCCTCAAGAAGCCTTTCGCTAAGACAGTTCTTGTGGAATTGGCAAAGTGATATTTGGAAGCACATAGAGGGCTATGGTGAGAAAGGAAATATCCTCAGATGAAATCTGGAAAGAAGCTTTCTGAGAAACTGCTTAGTGTTCTCTTAATTCCTCTCACACAGTTACATGTGTATTTCGAGGATCTCTTTACTAGCCTATTTCTGTGGAATCTGAGAACAGATATTTCGGATCCCTTTGAAGACTATAGGGCCGAAGGAAATATCCTCAGATAAAAAGGAGAAAGAAGCTTTCTGAGAAACTTCTTTGTGTTTTGTGAAATCATCTCACAGAGTTACAGCTTTCCCCTCAAGAAGCCTTTCGCTAAGACAGTTCTTGTGGAATTGGCAAAGTGATATTTGGAAGCCCATCGAGGGCTATGGTGAAAAAGGAAATATCCTCAGATGAAATCTGGAAAGAAGCTTTCTGAGAAACTGCTTAGGGTTCTGTTAATTCATCTCACAGAGTTACATGTGTTTTTCCAGGATCTCTTTGCTAGCCTTATTTCTGTGAAATCTGAGAACAGATATTTCGGATCCCTTTGAAGACTATAGGGCCAAAGGAAATATCCTCAGATAACAAAGAGAAAGAAGCTTTCTGAGAAACTTCTTTGTGTTCTGTGAAATCATCTAACAGAGTTACAGCTTTCCCCTCAAGAAGCCTTTCGCTAAGACAGTTCTTGTGGAATTGGCAAAGTGATATTTGGAAGCCCATAGAGGGCTATGGTGAAAAAGGAAATATCCTCAGATGAAATCTGGAAAGAAGCTTTCTGAGAAACTGCTTAGTGTTCCGTTAATTCATCTCACAGAGTTACATGTGTATTTCGAGGATCTCTTTGCTAGCCTTATTTCTGTGGAATCTGAGAACAGATATTTGGAATCCCTTTGAAGGCTATAGGTCCAAAGGAAATATCCTCCGATAACAAGGAGAAAGAAGATTTCTGAGAAACTTCTTTGTGTTCTGTGAAATCATCTCACGGAGTTACAGCTTTCCCCTCAAGAAGCCTTTCGCTAAGACAGTTCTTTTGGATTTGGCAAAGTGATATTTGAAAGCCCATAGAGGGCTATGTTGAAAAAGGAAATATCCTCAGATGAAATCTGGAAAGAAGTTTTCTGAGAAACTGCTTAGTGTTCTCTTAATTCACATCACACAGTTACATGTGTATTTCGAGAATCTCTTTGCTAGCCTTATTTCTGTGGAATCTGAGAACAGATATTTCGGATACCTTTGAAGACTATAGGGCCTAAGGAAATATCCTCCGATAACAAAGAGAAAGAAGCTCTCTGAGAAACTTCTTTGTGTTCTGTGAAATCATCTCACAGAGTTACAGCTTTCCCCTCAAGAAGCCTTTCGCTAATACAGTTCTTGTGGAATTGGCAAAGTGATATTTGGAAGCCCATAGAGGGCTATGGTGAGAAAGGAAATATCCTCAGATGAAATCTGGAAAGAAGCTTTCTGAGAAACTACTTAGTGTTCTGTGAATTCATCTCACAGAGTTACATGTGTATATCGTGGATCTCTTTGCTAGCCTTATTTCTGTGGATTCTGAGAACAGATATTTCGGAACCCTTTGAAGACTATAGTGTCAAAGGAAATATCCTCCGATAACAAAGAGAAAGAAGCTTTCTGAGAAACTTCTTTGTGTTCTGTGAAATCATCTCACAGAGTTACAGCTTTCCCCTCAAGAAGCCTTTCGCTAATACAGTTCTTGTGGAATTGGCAAAGTGATATTTGGAAACCCATAGAGGGCTATGTTGAAAAAGGAAATATCCTCAGATGAATTCTGGAAAGAAGCTTTCTGAGAAACTGCTTCGTGTTCTGTTAATTCATCTCACACAGTTACATGTGTATTTCGAGGATCTCTTTACTAGCCTTATTTCTGTGGAATCTGAGAACAGATATTTCGGATCCCTTTGAAGACTATAGGGCCAAAGGAAATATCCTCCGATAAGAAAGAGAAAGAAGCTTTCTGAGAAACCTCTTTGTGTTCTGTGAAATCATCTCTCAGAGTTACAGCTTTCCCCTCAAGAAGCCTTTCGCTAAGACAGTTCTTGTGGAATTGGCAAAGTGATATTTGGAAGCCCATAGAGGGCTATGGTGAAAAAGGAAATATCCTCAGATGAAATCTGTAAAGAAGTTTTCTGAGAAACTGCTTAGTGTTCTGGTAATTCATCTCACACAGATACATGTGTATTTCGAGGATCTCTTTGCTAGCCTTATTTCTGTGGAATCTGAGAACTGATATTTCGGATCCCTTTGAAGACTATAGGCCCAAAGGAAATATCCTCCGATAACAAAGAGAAAGAAACTCTCTGAGAAACTTCTTTGTGTTCTGTGAAATCATCTCACAGAGTTACAGCTTTCCCCTCAAGAAGCCTTTCGCTAAGACAGTTCTTGTGGAATTGGCAAAGAGATACTTGGAAGCCCATAGAGGGCTGTGGTGAAACAGGAAATATACTCAGATTAAATCTGGAAAGAAGCTTTCTGAGAAACTGCTTAGTGTTCTGTTAATTCATGTCACAGTGTTACATGAGTATTTCGAAGATCTCTTTGCTAGCCTTCTTTCTGTGGAATCTCAGAACAGATATTTCGGATCCCTTTGAAGACTGTAGGCCAAAGGAAATATCCTCCCATAACAAAGAGAAAGAAGCTTTCTGAGAAACTTCTTTGTGTTCTTTGAAATCATCTCACAGAGTTACAGCTTTCAGCTCAAGAAGCCTTTCGCTAAGACAGTTCTTGTGGAATTGGCAAAGTGATATTTGGAAGCCCTTAGAGGGCTATGGTGAAAAAGGAAATATCCTCAGATGAAATCTGGAAAGAAGCTTTCTGAGAAACTGCTTAGTGTTCTGTTAATTCATCTCACGGAGTTACATGTGTATTTCGAGGATCTCTCTGTTAGCCTTCTTTCTGTGGAATCTGAGAACAGATATTTCGGATCCCTTTAAAGAATATAGGGCCAAAGGAAATATCCTCCGATAACAAAGAGAAAGAAGCTTTCTGAGAAACTCCTTTGTGTTCTGTGAAATCACCACTCAGAGTTACAGCTTTCCCCTCAAGAAGCCTTTCGCTAAGATATTTCTTGTGGAATTGGCAAAGTTTTATTGGAGGCCAATAGAAGGCAATGGTGACAAAGGAAATATCCTCAGATGAAATCTGGAAAGAAGCTTTCTGAGAAACTGCTTAGTGTTCTGTTAATTCATCTCACACAGTTACATGTGTATTTCGAGGATCTCTTTGCTAGCCTTCTTTCTGTGGAATCTGAGAACAGATATTTCGGACCCTTTTGAAGACTATAGGGCCAAAGGGAATATCCTCCGATAATAAAGAGAAAGAAGCTTTCTGAGAAACTTCTTTGTGTTCTGTGAAATCATCTCACAGAGTTACACCTTTCCCCTCAAGAAGCCTTTCGCTATGACAGTTCTTGTGGAATCGGCAAAGAGATATTTGGAAGCCCATAGTGGGCTATTGTGAAAAAGGAAATATCCTCAGATGAAATCTGGAAAGAAGCTTTCTGAGAAACTGCTTAGTGTTCTATTAATTCATCTCACGGAGTTACATGTGTATTTCGAGGATCTCTTTGCTAGCCTTCTTTCTGTGAAATCTGAGAACAGATACTTCGGATCCCTTTGAAGTCTATAGGGCCAAAGGAAATATCCTCCGATAACAATGAGAAAGAAGCTTTCTGAGAAACTTCTTTGTGTTCTGTGAAATCATCTCACAGAGTTTCAGCTTTGTCCTCAAGAAGCCTTTCGCTAAGACAGTTCTTGTGGAATTGGCAAAGTGATATCTGGAAGCCCATAGAGGGTTATGGTGAGAAAGGAAATATCCTCAGAAGAAATCTGGAGAGAAGCTTTCTGAGAAACTGCTTAGTGTTCTGTTAATTCATTTCACAGAGTTACATGTGTATTTTGAGGCTCTCTTTGTTATCCTTATTTCTGTGGAATCTGAGAACAGATATTTCGGATCCCTTTGAGGACTACAGGGCCAAAGGAAATATCCTCCGAAAAGAAAGAGAAAGATGCTTTCTGAGAAAGTTCTTTGTGTTCTGTGAAATCATCTAATAGAGTTACAGCTTTCCCCTCAAGAAGCCTTTCGCTAGGACAGTTCTTGTGGAAATGGCAAAGTGAAATTTGGAAGGCCCATAGAGGGCTATGGTGAAAAAAGGAAATATCCTAAGATGAAATCTGGAAAGAAGCTTTCTGAGAAACTTCTTAGTGTTCTGTTAATTCATCTCACACAGTTACATGTGTACTTCGAGGATCACTTTGCTAGACTTATTTCTGTGGAATCTGAGAACAGATATTTCGGATCCCTTTGAAGACTATATGGCCAAAAGAAATATCCTCCGATAACAAAGAGAAAGCAGCTCTCTGAGAAACCTCTTTGTGTTCTCTGAAATCATCTCAGAGTGTAACAGCTTTCCCCTCAAGAAGCCTTTCGCTAAGACATTTTTTGTGGAATTGGCAAAGTGTTATTGGAAGCCCATAGAAGGCTATGGTGAAACAGGAAATATCCTCAGATGAAATCTGGAAAGAAGCTTTGTGAGAAACTGCTTAGTGTTCTGTTAATTCATCTCACGGAGTTACATGGGTATTTCGAGGATGTCTTTGTTAGCCTTCTTTCTGTGGAATCTGAGAACAGATATTTTGGATCCCTTTGAAGATTATAGGGCCAAAGGGAAAATCATCCGATAACAAAGAGAAAGAAGCTTTCTGAGAGTGTTCTTTTTGTTCTGTGAAATCATCTCACAGAGTTACAGCTTTCCTCTCAAGAAGCCTTTCGCTAAGACAGTTCTTGTGGAATTGGCAAAGAGATATTTGGAAGCCCATAGAGGGCTATTGTGAAAAAGGAAATATCCTCAGATATAATCTGGAAAGAAGCTTTCTGAGATACTGCTTAGTGTTCTGTTAATTCATCTCACAGAGTTACATGTGTATTTCGAGGATCTCTTTGATAGCCTTCTTTCTGTGGAATCTGAGAAAAGATATTTCGGATCCCTTTGAAGACTATAGGGCCAAAGGAAATATCCTCCAATAACAAAGAGAAAGAAGCTTTCTGAGAAACTTCTTTGTGTTCTGTGAAATCATTTCACAGAGTTACAGCTTTCCCCTCTAGAAGCCTTTCGCTAAGACAGTTCTTGTGGAATTGGCAAAGTGATATCTGGAAGCCCATAGATGGCTAGGGTGAGAAAGGAAATATCCTCAGTTGAAATCTGGAAAGAAGCTTTCTGAGAAACTGCTTAGTGTTCTGTTAATTCATTTCATCGAGTTACATGTGTATTTGGAGGATCTCTTTTTTATCCTTATTTCTGGGGAATCTGAGAACAGATATTTCGGATCCCTTTGAAGACTATAGGGCCTAAGGAAATATCCTCTGAAAACAAAGAGAAATAAGCTTTCTGAGAAAGTTCTTTGTGTTCTTTGAAATCATCTCACCGAGTTACAGCTTTCCACTCAAGAAGCCTTTCGATAAGACAGTTCTTGTGGAATTGGCAAAGAGATATTTGGAAGCCCATAGAGGGCTAATGTGAAAAAGGAAATATCCTCAGATGAAATCTGGAAAGAAGCTTTCTGAGAAACTGCTTAGTGTTCTGTTAATTCATCTCACATAGTTACATGTGTATTTCGTGGATCCCTTTGGTAGCCTTATTTCTGAGGAATCTGAGAACAGATATTTCGGATCCCTTTGAAGACTACAGGGCCAAAGGAAATATCCTCCAATAACAAAGAGAAAGAAGCTTCTTAGAAACTTCTTTGTGTTCTGTGAAATCATCTCACAGAGTTACAGCTTTCCCCTCAAGAATCCTTTCGCTAAGACATTTCTTGTGGAATTGGCAAAGTGATATTTGGAACCCCTAGAGAGCTATGGTGAGAAAGGAAATATCGTCAGATGAAATCTGGAAAGAAGCTTTCTGAGACACTGCTTAGTGTTCTGTTAATTCATCTCACAGAGTTACATTTGTATTTAGTTGATCTCTTTGCTAGCCTTTTTTCTGGGGAATCTGAGAACAGATATTTCGGATCACTTTGAAGACTATAGGGCCAAAGCAAATATCTTCCGATAACAAAGAGAAAGAAGCTTTCTAAGAAAGTTCTTTGTGTTTTGTGAAATCATCTCACAGAGTTACACCTTTCCCCTCAAGAAGCCTTTCGCTATGACAGTTCTTGTGGAATTGGCAAAGAGATATTTGGAAGCCCATAGATAGCTACTGTGAAAAAGGAAATATCCTCAGATGAAATCTGTCAAGAAGCTTTCTGAGAAACTGCTTAGTGTTCTACTAATTCATCTCACGGAGTTACATGTGTATTTCGAGCATCTCTTTGCTAGCCTTCTTTCTGTGGAATCTGAGAACACATATTTCGGATCCGTTTGAAGACAATAGGGCCAAAGGAAATATCCGCCGATAACAAAGAGAAAGAAGCTTTCTGAGAAACTTCTTTGTGTTCTGTGAAATCATCTCACAGAGTTACAGCTTTCCCTCAAGAAGCCTTTCGCTAAGACAGTTCTTGTGGAATTGGCAAAGTGATATTTGGAAGCCCATAGAGGGCTATGGTGAGAAAGGAAATATCCTCAGATGAAATCTGGAAAGAAGCTTTCTGAGAAACTGCTTAGTGTTCTGTTAATTCATCTCACAGAGTTACATTTGTATTTCGTGGATCTCTTTGCTAGCCTTATTTCTGTGGAATCTGAGAACAGATATTTCGGATCCCTTTGAAGACTATAGGGCCAAAGGAAATATCCTCCGATAACAAAGAGAAAGAAACTCTCTCAGAAACTTCTTTGTGTTCTGTGAAATCATCTCACAGAATTACAGCTTTGCCCTCAAGAAGCCTTTCGCTAAGACAGTTCTTGTGGAATTGGCAAAGAGATACCTGGAGCCCATAGAGGGCAGTGGTGAAAAAGGAAATATCCTCAGATGAAATCTGGAAAGAAGCTTTCTGAGAAAGTGCTTAGTGTTCTGTTAATTCATCTCACAGTGTTACATGAGTATTTCGAAGATCTCTTTGCTAGCCTTCTTTCTGTGGAATCTCAGTACAGATATTTCCGATCCCTTTGAAGAGTATAGGCCAAAGGAAATATCCTCCCATAACAAAGAGAAAGAAGCTTTCTGAGAATCTTCTTTGTGTTCTGTGAAATCATCTCACAGAGTTACAGCTTTCCCCTCAAGAAGCCTTTCTCTAAGACAGTTCTTGTGGAATTGGCAAAGTAATATCTGGAAGCCCATAGAGGGCTATGGTGAGGAAGGAAATATCCTCAGATGAAATCTGGAAAGAAGCTTACTGAGAAAGTGCTTAGTGCTCTGTTAATTCATTTCACAGAGTTACATGTGTATTTGGAGGATCTCTTTTTTATCCTTATTTCAGTGGAATCTGAGAACAGATATTTCGGATCCCTTTGAAGACTATAGGGCCTAAGGAAATATCCTCTCGTAACAAAGAGAAAGAAGCTTTCTGAGAAAGTTCTTTCTGTTCTTTGAAATCATCTCACAGAGTTACAGCTTTCCCCTCAAGAAGCCTTTCACTAAGACAGTTAATGTGGAATTGGCAAAGTGTTATTGGAAGCCCATAGAAGGCTATGGTGAAAAAGGAAATATCCTCAGATGAAATCTGGAAAGAAGCTTTCTGAGAAACTGCTTAGTGTTCTGTTAATTCATCTCACGGAGTTACATGTGTATTTCGAGGATCTCTTTGTTAGCCTTGTTTCTGTGGAATCTGAGAACAGATATTTCGGATCCCTTTGAACTCTATAGGGCCTAAGGAAATATCCTCCGATCACAAAGAGAAATAAGCTTTCTGAGAAAGTTCTTTGTGTTCTTTGAAATCATCTCACAGAGTTACAGCTTTCCCCTCAAGAAGCCTTTCGCTAAGACAGTTCTTGTGGAATTTGCAAAGAGATATTTGGAAGCCCATAGAGGGCTAAGGTGAAAAAGGAAATATCCTCAGATGAAATCTGGAAAGAAGCTTTATGAGAAACTGCTTAGTGTTCTGTTAATTCATCTCACCGAGTTACATTGCTATTTCGAGGATCTCTTTGTTATCCTTCTTTCTGTGGAATCTGACAACAGATATTTCGGATCCCTTTGAAGACTATAGGGCCAAAGGAAATATCCGCCGATAACAAAGAGAAAGAAGCTCTCTGAGAAACTTCTATGTGTTCTGTGAAATCATCTCACAGAGTTACAGCTTTCCCCTCAAGAAGCCTTTCGTTAAGACAGTTCTTGTTGAATTGGCAAAGTGATATTTGTAAGCCCATAGAGGGCTATGGTGAGAAAGGAAATATCCTCAGATGATATCTGGAAAGAAGCTTTCTGAGAATCTGCTTAGTGTTCTGTTAATTCGTCTCACAGAGTTACATTTGTATTTTGTGGATCTCCTTGCTAGCCTTATTTCTGTGGAATCTGAGAACAGATATTTCCGATCCCTTTGAAGACTATAGGGCCAAAGGAAATATCCTCCGATAACAAAGAGAGAGAAGCACTCTGAGACACTTCTATGTGTTCTGTGAAATCATCTCACAGAGTTACAGCTTTCCCCTCAAGAAGCCTTTCGCTAAGACAGTTCTTGTGGAATTGGCAAAGAGATATTTGGAAGCCCATAGAGGGCTAATGTGAAAAAGGAAATATCCTCAGATGAAATCTGGGAAGAAGCTTTCTGAGAAACTGCTTAGTGTTCTGTTAATTCATCTCACAGAGTTACATGTGTATTTCGAGGATCTCTTTGCTAGCCTTATTTCTGTGGAATCTGAGAACAGATATTTCCGATCCCTTTGAAGACTATAGGGCCAAAGGAAATATCCTCCGATAACAAAGAGAAAGAAGCTTTCTGAGAAACTTCTTTGTGTTCTCTGAAATCATCTCACAGAGTTACAGCTTTCCCTTCAAGAAGCCTTTCGCTAAGACATTTCTTGTGGAATTGGCAAAGTGTTATTTGGAAGCCCATAGAGGGCTATGGTGAAAAAGGAAATATCCTCAGATGAAATCTGGAAAGAAGCTTTCTGAGAAACTGCTTAGTGTTCTGTTAATTCATCTCACAGAGTTACATGTGTATTTCCTGGATCACTTTGCTAGACGTATTTCTATGGAATCTGAGAACAGATATTATGGATCCCTTTGAAGACTACAGGGCCAAAGGAAATATCCTCCGATAACAAAGAGAAAGAAGTTCTCTGAGAAACTTCTTTGTGTTCTCTGAAATCATCTCACAGAGTTACAGCTTTCCCCTCAAGAAGCCTTTCGCTAAGACAGTTCTTGTGGAATTGGCAAAGTGATATTTGGAAGCCCATTGAGGGCTATGTTGAAAAAGGAAATATCCTCAGATGAAATCTGGAAAGAAGCTTTCTCAGAAACTGCTTAGTGTTCTGTTAATTCATCTCACGGAATTACTTGTGTATTTCGAGGATCTCTTTGCTAGCCTTATTTCTGTGGAATCTGAGAACAGATATTTCGGATCCCTATGAAGACTATAGGGCCAAAGGAAATATCCTCCGATAACAAGGAGAAAGAAGCTTTCTGAGAAACTTCTTTGTGTTCTGTGAAATCATCTCACAGAGTTAAAGCTTTCCCATCAAGAGGCCTTTCGCTGGGACAGTTCTTGTTGAATTGGAAAAGTGATATTTGGCAGCCCATAGAGGGCTATGTTGAAAAAGGAAATATCTTCAGAGGAAATCTGGAAAGAAGCTTTCTGAGAAACTGCTTAGTGTTCTGTTAATTCATCTCACAGAGTTACATGTGTATTTCGAGGATCTCTTTGCTAGCCTTATTTCTGTGGAATCTGAAAACAGATATTTCGGATCCTTTTGAAGACTATAGGGCCAAAGGAAAAATCCTCCGATAACAAAGAGAAAGAAGCTTTCTGAGAAAGTTCTTTTTGTTCTGTGAAATCATCTCTCAGAGTTACAGCTTTCCCCTCAAGAAGAGTTTCGCAAAGACAGTTCTTGTGGAAATGGCAAGTGATATTTGGAAGCCCATAGAGGGCTATGGTGACAAAGGAAATATCCTAAGATGAAATCTGCAAAGAAGCTTTCTGAGAAACTTCTTTGTGTTCTGTGAAATCATATCACAGAGTTACAGCTTTCCCCTCAAGAAGCCTTTCGCTTAGACAGTTCTTGTGGAATTGGCAAAGAGATATTTGGAAGACAATAGACGGGTATTGTGAAAAAGGAAATATCCTCAGATGAAATCTGGAAAGAAGCTTTCTGAGAAACTGCTTAGTGTTCTGTTAATTCATCTCACAGAGTTACATTTGTATTTCGTTGATCTCTTTGCTAGCCTTTTTTCTGGGGAATCTGAGAACAGATATTTCGGATCCCTTTGAAGACTATAGGGCCGAAGGAAATATCCTCCGATAACAAAGAGAAAGAAGCTTTCTGAGAAAATTCTTTGTGTTCTGTGTAATCATCTCACAGAGTTACAGCTTTCCCCTCAAGAAGCCTTTCGCTAAGACAGTTCTTGTGGAAATGGCAAAGTGATATTTGGAAGCTCATAGAGGGCTAAGGTGACAAAGGAAATATCCTAAGATGAAATCTGGAAAGAAGTTTTCTGAGAAACTGCTTAGTGTTCTGTTAATTCATCTCACAGAGTTACATGTGTACTTCGAGGATCTCTTTGCTAGCCTTATTTCTGTGGAATCTGAGAACAGATATTTCGGATCCCTTTTAAGACTATAGGGCCAAAAGAAATATCCTCCGATAACAAAGAGAAAGAAGCTCTCTGAGAAACTCCTTTGTGTTCTCTGAAATCATCTCACAGTGTAACAGCTTTCCCCTCAAGAAGCCTTACGCTAAGACAATTCTTGTGGAATTGGCAAAGTGATATTTGGAAGCCCATAGAGGGCTGTGGTGAAAAAGGAAATATCCTCAGATGAAATCTGCAAGGAAGCTTTCTGAGAAACTGCCTTGTGTTCTGTTAATTCATCTCACAGAGTTTCATGTGTATACCGAGGATCTCCTTGCTAGCCTTCTTTCTGTGGTATCTGAGAACAGATATTTCGGATCCCTTTGAAGACTATACGGCCAAGGAAATATCCTCCGATAACAAAGAGAAAGAAGCTTTCTGAGAAAGTTCTTTGTGTTCTGTGAAATCATCTCACAGAGTTACACCTTTCCCCTCAAGAAGCCTTTCGCTATGACAGTTCTTGTGGAATTGGCAAAGAGGTATTTGGAAGCCCTTAGAGGGCTATTGTGAAAAAGGAAATATCATCAGATGAAATCTGGAAAGAAGCTTTCTGAGAAACTGCTTAGTGTTCTATTAATTCATCTCATGGAGTTACATGTGTGTTTCGAGGATCTATTTGCTAGCCTTCTTTCTGTGGAATCTGAGAACAGATATTTCGGATCCCTTTGAAGACTATAGTGCCAAAGGAAATATCCTCCGATAACAAAGAGAAAGAAGCTTTCTGAGAAAATTCTTTGTGTTCTGTGAAATCATCTTACAGAGTTACAGCTTTCCCCTCAAGAAGCCTTTCGCTAAGACAGTTCTTGTGGAATTGGCAAAGTGATATCTGGAAGCCCATAGAGGGCTATGGTGAAAAAGGAAATATCCTCAGATGAAATGTGGAAAGAAGCTTTCTGAGAAACTGCATAGTGTTCTGTTAATTCATTTCACAGAGTTACATGTGTATTTGTAGCATCCCTTTTTTAACCTTATTTCTGGGGAATCTGAGAACAGATATTTCGGATCCCTTTGAAGACTATAGGGCCAAAGGAAATATCCTCCGATAACAAAGAGAAAGAAGCTTTCTGAGAAACTTCTTTGTGTTCTGTGAAATCATCTCACAGAGTTACAGCTTTCCCCTCAAGAAGCCTTTCGCTAATACAGTTCTTGTGGAATTGTCAAAGTGATATTTGGAAGCCCCTAGAGGGCTATGGTGAGAAAGGAAATATCCTCAGATGAAATCTGGAAAGAAGCTTTCTGAGAAACTGCTTAGTGTTCTGTTAATTCATCTCACAGAGTTACATTTGTATTTCGTGGATCTCTTTGCTAGCCTTATTTCTGTGGAATCTGAGAACAGATATTTCGGATCCCTATGAAGACTATAGGGCCAAAGGAAATATCCTCCGATAACAAGGAGAAGGAAGCTTTCTGAGACACTTCTTTCTGTTCTGTGAAATCATCTCACAGAGTTACAGCTTTCCCCTCAAGAAGCCTTTCGCTAGGACAGTTCTTGTGGAATTGGCAAAGTGATATTTGGCAGCTCATAGATGGCTATTTTGAAAAAGGAAATATCTTCAGAGGAAATCTGGAATGAAGCTTTCTGAGAAACTGCTTAGTGTTCTGTTAATTCATCTCACAGAGTTACATGTGTATTTCGAGGATCTCTTTGCTAGCCTTATTTCTGTGGAATCTGAAAACAGATATTTCGGATCCCTTTGAAGAGTATAGGGCCAAAGGATATATCCTCCGATACCAAAGAGAAAGAAGCTTTCTGAGAAACTTCTTTGTGTTCTGCGAAATCATCTCACAGAGTTACAGCTTTGCCCTCAAGAAGCCTTTCGCTAAAACAGTTCTTGTGGAATTGGCAAAGAGATATTTGGAAGCCCATAGAGAGCTATGGTGAGAAAGGAAATATCGTCAGATGAAATCTGGAAAGAAGCTTTCTGAGAAACTGCTTAGTGTTCTGTTAATTCATCTCACAGAGTTACATTTGTATTTCTTGGATCTCTTTGCTAGCCTTTTTTCTGTGGAATCTGAGAACAGATATTTCAGATCTCTTTGAAGACTATAGGGCCAAAGGAAATATCCTCCGATAGCCAAGAGAAAGAAGCTTTCTGAGAAAATTCTTTGTGTTCTGTGAAATCATCTCACAGAGTTACAGCTTTCCCCTCAAGAAGCCTTTCGCTAAGACAGTTCTTGTGGAATTTGCAAAGTGATATTTGGAAGTCCATAGAGGGCTATGGTGAAAAAGGAAATATCCTCACATGATATCTGGAAAGAAGCTTTCTGAGAAACTGCCTAGTGTTCTGTTAATTCATCTCACAGAGTTACATGTGTATTTCGTGGATCCCTTTGCTAGCCTTCTTTCTGTGGAATCTGAGAAAAGTTATTTCGGATCTCTTTGAAGACTATAGGGCCAAAGGAAATATCCTCCGATAAGAAAGAGAAATAAGCTTTCTGAGAAAGTTCTTTGTGTTCTGTGTAATCATCTCACAGAGTTAAAGCTTTCCCCTCAAGAAGCCTTTCGCTAAGACAGTTCTTGTGGAAATGGCAAAGTGATATTTGGAAGCCCATAGAGGGCTATTGTGAAAAAGGAAATATCATCAGATGAAATCTGGAAAGAAGCTTTCTGAGAAACTGCTTAGGGTTCTATTAATTCATCTCACGGAGTTACATGTGTATTTGGAGGATCTATTTGCTAGCCTTCTTTCTGTGGAATCTGAAAACAGATATTTCGGATCCCTTTGAGGACTATAGGGCCAAAGGAAATATCCTCCGATAACAAAGAGAAAGAACCTTTCTGAGAAACTTCTTTGTGTTCTGTGAAATCATCTCACAGAGTTACAGCTTTCCCCTCAAGAAGCCTTTCGCTAAGACAGTTCTTGTGGAATTGGCAAAGTGATATCTGGAAGCAAATAGAGGGCTATGGTGAGAAAGGAAATATCCTCAGATGAAATCTGGAAAGAAGCTTTCTGAGAAACTACTTAGTGTTCTGTTAATTCATTTCACAGAGTTACATGTGTATTTGTAGGATCTCTTTTTTATCCTTATTTCTGGTGAATCTGAGAACAGATATTTCGGATCTCTTTGAAGACTATAGGGGCTAAGGAAATATCCTCCGATAACAAAGAGAAATAAGCTTTCTGAGAAAGTTCTTTGTGTTCTTTGAAATCATCTCACAGAGTTACAGCTCTCCCCTCAAGAAGCCTTTCGCTAAGACAGTTCTTGTGGAATTGGCAAAGAGATATTCGGAAGCCCATAGAGGGCTAATGTGAAAAAGGAAATATCCTCAGATGAAATCTGGAAAGAAGCTTTCTGAGAAACTGCTTAGTGTTCTGTTAATTCATCTCACAGGGTTACATGTGTATTTCGAGGATCTCTTTGTTATCCTTCTTTCTGTGGAATCTGAGAACAGATATTTCGTTTCCGTTTGAAGACTATAGGGCCAAAGGAAATATCCTCCGATAACAAAGAGAAAGAAGCTTTCTGAGAAACTTCTTTGTGTTCTGTGAAATCATCTCACAGAGTTACAGCTTTCCCCTCAAGAAGTCTTTCGCTAAGACAGTTCTTGTGGAATTGGCAAAGTGATATTTGGAAGCCCATAGAGGGCTATGATGAGAAAGGAAATATCCTCAGATGAAATCTGGAAAGAAGCTTTCTGAGAAACTGCTTAGTGTTCTGTTAATTCATCTCACAGAGTTACATTTGTATTTCGTAGATCTCTTTGCTAGCCTTATTTCTGTGGAATCTGAGAACAGATATTTCCGATCCCTTTGAAGACTATAGGGCCAAAGGAAATATCCTCCGATAACAAAGAGAAAGAAGCTTTCTGAGAAAGTTCTTTGTGATCTGTGAAATCATCTCACAGAGTTACAGCTTTCCCCTCAAGAAGCCTTTCGCTAAAACAGTTCTTGTGGAATTGGCAAAGTGATATTTGGAAGCCCATGGAGGGCTGTGTAGAAAAAGGAAATATCCTCAGATGAAATCTGGAAAGAAGCTTTCTGAGAAACTGCTTAGTGTTCTGTTAATTCATCTCACGGAGTTACAAGTGTATTTCGAGGATCTCTTTGCTAGCCCTATTTCTGTGGAATCTGAGAACAGATATTTCGGATCCCTTTGAAGACTATAGTGCCAAAGGAAATATCCTCTGATAACAAAGAGAAAGAAGCTTTCTGGAAAACTTCTTTCTGTTCTGTGAAATCATCTCACAGAGTTACAGCTTTCCCTTCACGAAGCCTTTCGCTAAGACAGTTCTTGTGCAATTGGCAAAGTGATATTTGGAAGCCCTTAGAGGGCTATGGTGAAAAAGGAAATATCCTCAGATGAAATCTGGAAAGAAGCTTTCTGAGAAACTGCTTAGTGTTCTGTTAATTCATCTCACAGAGTTACATGTGTATTTCGAGGATCTCTTTGCTAGACTTATTTCTGTGGAATCTGAGAACAGATATTTCGGATCCCTGTGAAGACTATAGGGCCAAAGGAAATATCTTCCGATAACGAAGAGAAAGAAGCTTTCTGAGAAACTTCTTTGTGTTCTGTGAAATCATCTCACAGAGTTACAGCTTACCCCTCAAGAAGCCTTTCGCTAACACATTTCTTGTGGATTTGGCAAAAAGATATTTGGAAGCCCATTGAGGGCTATAGTGAAAAAGGAAATATCCTCAGATGAAATCTGGAAAGAAGCTTTCCGAGAAACTGCTTAGTGTTCCGTTAATTCATCTCACGGAATTACATGTGTATTTCGAGGATCTCTTTGTTAGCCTTATTTCTGTGGAATCTGAGAACAGATAATTCGGATCCCTTTGAAGACTATAGGGCCAAAGGAAATATCCTCCGATCACAAGGAGAAAGAAGCTTTCTGAGAAACTTCTTTGTGTTCCGTGAAATCATCTCACAGAGTTACAGCTTTCCCCTCAAGACGCCTTTCGCTAAGACAGTTCTTGTGGAATTGGCAAAGAGACATTTGGAAGCCCATAGAGGGCTATTGTGAAAGAGGAAATATCCTCAGATGAAATCTGGAAGGAAGTTTCTGAGAAAAATTCATCTTACAGAGTTACATGTCTATTTCGAGGATCTCTTTGCTAGCTTTATTTCTGTGGAATCTGAGAAGAGATATTTCGGATCCGTTTGAAGACTATACGGCCAAAGGAAATATCCTCTGATAACAAAGAGAAAGAAGCTTTCTGAGAAACTTCTTTGTGTTCTGTGAAAACATCTCACAGAGTTACAGCTTTCCCCTCAAGAAGCCTTTCGCTAAGACAGTTCTTGTGGAAATGTCAAAGTGATATTTGGAGGCCCATAGAGGTCAGTGGTGAAAAAGGAAATATCCTCAGATAAAATCTGGAAAGAAGCTTTCTGAGAAACTGCTTAGTGTTCTGTTAATTCATCTCACGGAGTTATATGTGTATTTCGAAGATCTCTTTGTTAGCCTTATTTCTATGGAATCTGAGAACAGATATTTCGGATCCCTTTGAAGACTAGAGGGCCAAAGGAAATATCCTCCGATAACAAAGAGAAAGAAGCTCTCTGAGAAACTCCTTTGTGTTCTCTGAAATCATCTCACAGTGTAACAGCTTTCCCCTCAAGAAGCCTTACGCTAAGACAATTCTTGTGGAATTGGCAAAGTGATATTTGGAAGCCCATAGAGGGCTGTGGTGAAAAAGGAAATATCCTCAGATGAAATCTGCAAGGAAGCTTTCTGAGAAACTGCCTTGTGTTCTGTTAATTCATCTCACAGAGTTTCATGTGTATACCGAGGATCTCCTTGCTAGCCTTCTTTCTGTGGTATCTGAGAACAGATATTTCGGATCCCTTTGAAGACTATACGGCCAAGGAAATATCCTCCGATAACAAAGAGAAAGAAGCTTTCTGAGAAAGTTCTTTGTGTTCTGTGAAATCATCTCAAAGAGTTACACCTTTCCCCTCAAGAAGCCTTTCGCTATGACAGTTCTTGTGGAATTGGCAAAGAGGTATTTGGAAGCCCTTAGAGGGCTATTGTGAAAAAGGAAATATCATCAGATGAAATCTGGAAAGAAGCTTTCTGAGAAACTGCTTAGTGTTCTATTAATTCATCTCATGGAGTTACATGTGTGTTTCGAGGATCTATTTGCTAGCCTTCTTTCTGTGGAATCTGAGAACAGATATTTCGGATCCCTTTGAAGACTATAGTGCCAAAGGAAATATCCTCCGATAACAAAGAGAAAGAAGCTTTCTGAGAAAATTCTTTGTGTTCTGTGAAATCATCTTACAGAGTTACAGCTTTCCCCTCAAGAAGCCTTTCGCTAAGACAGTTCTTGTGGAATTGGCAAAGTGATATCTGGAAGCCCATAGAGGGCTATGGTGAAAAAGGAAATATCCTCAGATGAAATGTGGAAAGAAGCTTTCTGAGAAACTGCATAGTGTTCTGTTAATTCATTTCACAGAGTTACATGTGTATTTGTAGCATCCCTTTTTTAACCTTATTTCTGGGGAATCTGAGAACAGATATTTCGGATCCCTTTGAAGACTATAGGGCCAAAGGAAATATCCTCCGATAACAAAGAGAAAGAAGCTTTCTGAGAAACTTCTTTGTGTTCTGTGAAATCATCTCACAGAGTTACAGCTTTCCCCTCAAGAAGCCTTTCGCTAATACAGTTCTTGTGGAATTGTCAAAGTGATATTTGGAAGCCCATAGAGGGCTATGGTGAGAAAGGAAATATCCTCAGATGAAATCTGGAAAGAAGCTTTCTGAGAAACTGCTTAGTGTTCTGTTAATTCATCTCACAGAGTTACATTTGTATTTCGTGGATCTCTTTGCTAGCCTTATTTCTGTGGAATCTGAGAAAAGATATTTCTGATCCCTTTGAAGACTATAGGGCTAAAGGAAATATCCTCCGATAACAAAGAGAAAGAAGCTTTCTGAGAAAGTTCTTTGTGTTCTGTGAAATCATCTCACAGAGTTACAGCTTTCCCCTCAAGAAGCCTTTCGCTAAGACAGTTCTTATGGAATTGGCAAAGTGATATATGGAAGCCCATAGAGGGCTGTGTAGAAAAAAGGAAATATCCTCAGATGAAATCTGGAAAGAAGCTTTCTGAGAAACTGCTTAGTGTTCTGTTAATTCATCTCATATAGTTACATGTGTGTTTCGTGGATCCCTTTGCTAGCCTTATTTCTGAGGAATCTGAGAACAGATATTTCGAATCCCTTTGAAGACTATAGGGCCAAAGGAAATATCCTCTGATAACAAAGAGAAAGAAGCTCTCTGAGAAACTTCTTTGTGTTCTATGAAATCATCTCACAGAGTTACAGATTTCCCCTCAAGAAGACTTTCGCTAAGACAGTTCTTGTGAAATTGACAAAGTGATATTTGGAAGCCCATAGAGGGCTATGGTGAAAAAGGAAATATCCTCAGATGAAATCTGGAAAGAAGCTTTCTGAGAAACAGCTTAGTGTTCTGTTAATTCATCTCTCGGAGTTACATGTGTATTTCGAGGATCTCTTTTTGAGCCTTATTTCTGTGGAATCTGAGAACAGATATTTCGGATCCCTTTGAAGACTATAGGGCCTAAGGAAATATCCTCCGATAACAAAGAGAAAGAAGCTTTCTGAGAAAGTTCTTTGTGTTCTGTGAAATCATCTCACACAGTTACAGCTTTCCCCTCAAGAAGCCTTTCGCTAAGACAGTTCTTGTGGAATTGGCAAAGTGATAGTTGGAAGCCCATAGAGGGCTATGGTGAAAAAGGAAATATACTCAGATGAAATCTGGAAAGAAGCTTTCTGAGAAACTGCTTAGTGTTCTGTTAATTCATCTCACAGAGTTACATGTGTATTTCGAGGATCTGTTTGCTAGCCTTCTTTCTGTGGAATCTGAGAAAAGATATTTCGGATTCCTTTGAAGACTATAGGGCCAAAGGAAATATCCTCCAATAACAAAGAGAAAGAAGCTTCTGAGAACCTTCTTTGTGTTCTCTGAAATCATCTCACAGAGTTACAGCTTTCCCCTCAAGAAGCCTTTCGCTAAGACAGTTCTTGTGGAATTGGAAAAATGATATTTGGAAGCCCATAGAGAGCTATGGTGAGAAAGGAAATATCGTCAGATGAAATCTGGAAAGAAGCTTTCTGAGAAACTGCTTAGTGTTCTGTTAATTCATCTCACAGAGTTACCTTTGTATTTCGTGGATCTCTTTGCTAGCCTTTTTTCTGTGGAAACTGAGAACAGATATTTCGGATCCCTTTGAAGGCTATAGGGCCAAAGGAAATATACTCAGATAACAAAGAGAAAGAAGCTTTCTGAGAAAATTCTTTGTGTTCTGTGAAATCATCTCACAGAGGTACAGCTTTCCCCTCAATAAGCCTTTCGCTAAGACAGTTCTTGTGGAATTTGCAAAGTGATATTTGGAAGTCCATAGAGGGCTATGGTGAAAAAGGAAATATCCTCACATGATATCTGGAAAGAAGCTTTCTGAGAAACTGCCTAGTGTTCTGTTAATTCATCTCACAGAGTTACATGGTTATTTCGCGGATCCCTTTGCTAACCTTCTTTCTGTGGAATCTGAGAAAGTTATTTCGGATCCCTTTGAAGACTATAGGGCCTAAGGAAATATCCTCCGAAAAAAAAGAGAAAGAAGCTTTCTGAGAAAGTTCTTTGTGTTCTGTGAAATCATCTCACAGAGTTACAGCTTTCCCCTGAAAAAGCCTTTCGCTAAGACAGTTCTTGTGGAAATGGCAAAGTGATATTTGGAAGCCCATAGAGGGCAATGGTGACAAAGGAAATATCCTAAGATGAAATCTGGAAAGAAGCTTTCTGAGAAACTGCTTAGTGTTCTATTAATTCATCTCACGGAGTTACATGTGTATTTCGAGGATCTATTTGCTAGCCTTCTTTCTGTGGAATCTGAAAACAGATATTACGGTTCCCTTTGAAGACTATAGGGCCAAAGGAAATATCCTCCGATAACAAAGAGAAAGAAGCTTTCTGAGAAACTTCTTTGTGTTCTGTGAAATCATCTCACACAGTTACAGCTTTCCCCTCAAGAGGACTTTCGCTAAGACAGTTCTTGTGGAATTGGCAAAGTGATATCTAGAAGCCCATAGAGGGCTATGGTGAGAAAGGAAATATCCTCAGATGAAATCTGGAAAGAAGCTTTCTGAGAAACTGCTTAGTCTTCTGGTAATTCATTTCACAGAGTTACATGTGTATTTGGAGGATCTCTTTTTTATCCTTATTTCAGTGGAATCTGAGAACAGATATTTCGGATCCCTTTGAAGACTATAGGGCCTAAGGAAATATCCTCCGATAACAAAGAGAAAGGAGCTTTCTGAGAAAGTTCTTTGTGTTCTGCGAAATCATCTCACAGTGTTACAGCTTTGCCCTCAAGAAGCCTTTCGCTAAAACAGTTCTTGTGGAATTGGCAAAGAGATATTTGGAAGCCCATAGAGGGCTATGGTGAAAAAGGAAATATCCTCACATGATATCTGGAAAGAAGCTTTCTGAGAACCTGCCTAGTGTTCTGTTAATTCATCTCACAGAGTTACATGTGTATTTCGTGGATCCCTTTGCTAGCCTTCTTTCTGTGGAATCTGAGAAAAGATATTTCGGATCTCTTTGAAGACTATAGGGCCAAAGGAAATATCCTCCGAAAAGAAAGAGAAAGAAGCTTTCTGAGAAAGTTCTTTGTGTTCTGTGTAATCATCTCACAGAGTTACAGCTTTCCCCTCAAGAAGACTTTCGCTAAGACAGTTCTTGTGGAAATGGCAAAGTGATATTTGGAAGCTCATAGAGGGCTATGGTGACAAAGGAAATATCCTAAGATGAAATCTGGAAAGAAGCTTTCTGAGAAACTGCTTAGTGTTCTGTGAATTCATCTCACAGAGTTACATGTGTACTTCGAGGATCTCTTTGCTAGCCTTATTTCTGTGGAATCTGAGAGCAGATATTTCGGATCCCTTTTAAGACTATAGGGCCAAAAGAAATATCCTCCGACAACAAAGAGAAAGAAGCTCTCTGAGAAACCTCTTTAAGTTCTCTGAAATCATCTCACCGTGTAACAGCTTTCCCCTCAAGAAGCCTTACGTTAAGACGGTTCTTGTGGAATTGGCAAAGTGATATTTGGAAGCCCATAGAGGGCTGTGGTGAAAAAGGAAATATCCTCAGATGAAATCTGCAAGGAAGCTTTCTGAGAAACTGCCTTGTGTTCTGTTAATTCATCTCACAGAGTTACAGGTGTATTTCGAGGATCTCTTTGCTAGCCTTCTTTCTGTGGTATCTGAGAACAGATATTTCGGATCCCTTTGAAGACTATACGGCCAAAGGAAATATCCTCCGATAACAAAGAGAAAGAAGCTTTCTGAGAAAGTTCTTTGTGTTCTGTGAAATCATCTCACAGAGTTACACCTTTCCCCTCAAGAAGCCTTTCGCGATGACAGTTCTTGTGGAATTGGCAAAGAGATATTTGGAAGCCCATAGCGGGCTATTGTGAAAAAGGAAATATCATCAGATGAAATCTGGAAAGAAGCTTTCTGAGAAACTGCTTAGTGTTCTATTAATTCATCTCACGGAGTTACATGTGTATTTCGAGGATCTATTTGCTAGCCTTCTTTCTGTGGAATCTGAGAACAGATATTTCGGATCCCTTTGAGGACTATAGGGCCAAATGAAATAACCTCCGATAACAAAGAGAAAGAATCTTTCTGAGAAACTTCTTTGTGTTCTGTGAAATCATCTCACAGAGTTACAGCTTTCCCCTCAAGAAGCCTTTCGCTAAGACAGTTCTTGTGGAATTGGCAAAGTGATATCTGAAAGCAAATAGAGGGCTATGGTGAGAAAGGAAATATCCTCAGATGAAATCTGGAAAGAAGCTTTCTGAGAAACTGCTTAGTGTTCTGTTAATTCATTTCACAGAGTTACATGTGTATTTGTAGGATCTCTTTTTTATCCTTATTTCTGGGGAATCTGAGAACAGATATTTCGGATCCCTTTGAAGACTATATGGCCAAAGGAAATATCCTCAGATAACAAAGAGAAAGAAGCTTTCTGAGAAAATTCTTTGTGTTCTGTGAAATCATCTCACAGAGGTACAGCTTTCCCCTCAAGAAGCCTTTCGCTAAGACGGTTCTTGTGGAATAGGCAAAGTGATATTTGGAAGCCCATAGAGGGCTATGGTGAAAAAGGAAATATTCTCAGATGAAATCTGGAAAGAAGCTTTCTGAGAAACTGCCTAGTGTTCTGTTAATTCATCTCACATAGTTACATGTGTATTTCGTGGATCCCTTTGCTAGCCTTATTTCTGTGGAATCTGAGAACAGATATTTCGGATCCCTTTGATGACTATAGGGCCAAAGGAAATATCCTCCGATAACAAAGAGAAAGAAGCTCTCTGAGAAACTTCTTTGTGTTCTCTGAAATCATCTCACAGAGTTACAGCTTTGCCCTCAAGAAGCCTTTCGCTAAGACAGTTCTTGTGGAATTGTCAAAGTGATATTTGGAAGCCCATTGAGGGCTGTGGTGAAAAAGGAAATATCCTCAGATGAAATCTGGAAAGAAGCTTTCTGAGAAACTGCTTAGTGTTCTGTTATTTCATCTCACGGAATTACATGTGTATAGCGAGGATCTCTTTGCTAGCCTTATTTCTGTGGAATCTGAGAACAGATATTTCGGATCCCTATGAAGACTATAGGGCCAAAGGAAATATCCTCCGATAACAAGGAGAAGGAAGCTTTCTGAGACACTTCTTTCTGTTCTGTGAAATCATCTCACAGAGTTACAGCTTTCCCCTCAAGAAGCCTTTCGCTAGGACAGTTCTTGTGGAATTGGCAAAGTGATATTTGGCAGCTCATAGATGGCTATTTTGAAAAAGGAAATATCTTCAGAGGAAATCTGGAATGAAGCTTTCTGAGAAACTGCTTAGTGTTCTGTTAATTCATCTCACAGAGTTACATGTGTATTTCGAGGATCTCTTTGCTAGCCTTATTTCTGTGGAATCTGAAAACAGATATTTCGGATCCCTTTGAAGAGTATAGGGCCAAAGGATATATCCTCCGATACCAAAGAGAAAGAAGCTTTCTGAGAAACTTCTTTGTGTTCTGCGAAATCATCTCACAGAGTTACAGCTTTGCCCTCAAGAAGCCTTTCGCTAAAACAGTTCTTGTGGAATTGGCAAAGAGATATTTGGAAGCCCATAGAGAGCTATGGTGAGAAAGGAAATATCGTCAGATGAAATCTGGAAAGAAGCTTTCTGAGAAACTGCTTAGTGTTCTGTTAATTCATCTCACAGAGTTACATTTGTATTTCTTGGATCTCTTTGCTAGCCTTTTTTCTGTGGAATCTGAGAACAGATATTTCAGATCCCTTTGAAGACTATAGGGCCAAAGGAAATATCCTCCGATAGCCAAGAGAAAGAAGCTTTCTGAGAAAATTCTTTGTGTTCTGTGAAATCATCTCACAGAGTTACAGCTTTCCCCTCAAGAAGCCTTTCGCTAAGACAGTTCTTGTGGAATTTGCAAAGTGATATTTGGAAGTCCATAGAGGGCTATGGTGAAAAAGGAAATATCCTCACATGATATCTGGAAAGAAGCTTTCTGAGAAACTGCCTAGTGTTCTGTTAATTCATCTCACAGAGTTACATGTGTATTTCGTGGATCCCTTTGCTAGCCTTCTTTCTGTGGAATCTGAGAAAAGTTATTTCGGATCTCTTTGAAGACTATAGGGCCAAAGGAAATATCCTCCGATAAGAAAGAGAAATAAGCTTTCTGAGAAAGTTCTTTGTGTTCTGTGTAATCATCTCACAGAGTTAAAGCTTTCCCCTCAAGAAGCCTTTCGCTAAGACAGTTCTTGTGGAAATGGCAAAGTGATATTTGGAAGCCCATAGAGGGCTATTGTGAAAAAGGAAATATCATCAGATGAAATCTGGAAAGAAGCTTTCTGAGAAACTGCTTAGGGTTCTATTAATTCATCTCACGGAGTTACATGTGTATTTGGAGGATCTATTTGCTAGCCTTCTTTCTGTGGAATCTGAGAACAGATATTTCGGATCCCTTTGAGGACTATAGGGCCAAAGGAAATATCCTCCGATAACAAAGAGAAAGAACCTTTCTGAGAAACTTCTTTGTGTTCTGTGAAATCATCTCACAGAGTTACAGCTTTCCCCTCAAGAAGCCTTTCGCTAAGACAGTTCTTGTGGAATTGGCAAAGTGATATCTGGAAGCAAATAGAGGGCTATGGTGAGAAAGGAAATATCCTCAGATGAAATCTGGAAAGAAGCTTTCTGAGAAACTACTTAGTGTTCTGTTAATTCATTTCACAGAGTTACATGTGTCTTTGTAGGATCTCTTTTTTATCCTTATTTCTGGTGAATCTGAGAACAGATATTTCGGATCTCTTTGAAGACTATAGGGGCTAAGGAAATATCCTCCGATAACAAAGAGAAATAAGCTTTCTGAGAAAGTTCTTTGTGTTCTTTGAAATCATCTCACAGAGTTACAGCTCTCCCCTCAAGAAGCCTTTCGCTAAGACAGTTCTTGTGGAATTGGCAAAGAGATATTCGGAAGCCCATAGAGGGCTAATGTGAAAAAGGAAATATCCTCAGATGAAATCTGGAAAGAAGCTTTCTGAGAAACTGCTTAGTGTTCTGTTAATTCATCTCACAGGGTTACATGTGAATTTCGAGGATCTCTTTGTTATCCTTCTTTCTGTGGAATCTGAGAACAGATATTTCGTTTCCGTTTGAAGACTATAGGGCCAAAGGAAATATCCTCCGATAACAAAGAGAAAGAAGCTTTCTGAGAAACTTCTTTGTGTTCTTTGAAATCATCTCACAGAGTTACAGCTTTCCCCTCAAGAAGTCTTTCGCTAAGACAGTTCTTGTGGAATTGGCAAAGTGATATTTGGAAGCCCATAGAGGGCTATGATGAGAAAGGAAATATCCTCAGATGAAATCTGGAAAGAAGCTTTCTGAGAAACTGCTTAGTGTTCTGTTAATTCATCTCACAGAGTTACATTTGTATTTCGTAGATCTCTTTGCTAGCCTTATTTCTGTGGAATCTGAGAACAGATATTTCCGATCCCTTTGAAGACTATAGGGCCAAAGGAAATATCCTCCGATAACAAAGAGAAAGAAGCTTTCTGAGAAAGTTCTTTGTGATCTGTGAAATCATCTCACAGAGTTACAGCTTTCCCCTCAAGAAGCCTTTCGCTAAAACAGTTCTTGTGGAATTGGCAAAGTGATATTTGGAAGCCCATGGAGGGCTGTGTAGAAAAAGGAAATATCCTCAGATGAAATCTGGAAAGAAGCTTTCTGAGAAACTGCCTAGTGTTCTGTTAATTCATCTCACATAGTTACATGTGTATTTCGTGGATCCCTTTGCTAGCCTTATTTCTGTGGAATCTGAGAACAGATATTTCGGATCCCTTTGATGACTATAGGGCCAAAGGAAATATCCTCCGATAACAAAGAGAAAGAAGCTCTCTGAGAAACTTCTTTGTGTTCTCTGAAATCATCTCACAGAGTTACAGCTTTGCCCTCAAGAAGCCTTTCGCTAAGACAGTTCTTGTGGAATTGTCAAAGTGATATTTGGAAGCCCATTGAGGGCTGTGGTGAAAAAGGAAATATCCTCAGATGAAATCTGGAAAGAAGCTTTCTGAGAAACTTCTTAGTGTTCTGTTATTTCATCTCACGGAATTACATGTGTATAGCGAGGATCTCTTTGCTAGCCTTATTTCTGTGGAATCTGAGAACAGATATTTCGGATCCCTATGAAGACTATAGGGCCAAAGGAAATATCCTCCGATAACAAGGAGAAGGAAGCTTTCTGAGACACTTCTTTCTGTTCTGTGAAATCATCTCACAGAGTTACAGCTTTCCCCTCAAGAAGCCTTTCGCTAGGACAGTTCTTGTGGAATTGGCAAAGTGATATTTGGCAGCTCATAGATGGCTATTTTGAAAAAGGAAATATCTTCAGAGGAAATCTGGAATGAAGCTTTCTGAGAAACTGCTTAGTGTTCTGTTAATTCATCTCACAGAGTTACATGTGTATTTCGAGGATCTCTTTGCTAGCCTTATTTCTGTGGAATCTGAAAACAGATATTTCGGATCCCTTTGAAGAGTATAGGGCCAAAGGATATATCCTCCGATACCAAAGAGAAAGAAGCTTTCTGAGAAACTTCTTTGTGTTCTGCGAAATCATCTCACAGAGTTACAGCTTTGCCCTCAAGAAGCCTTTCGCTAAAACAGTTCTTGTGGAATTGGCAAAGAGATATTTGGAAGCCCATAGAGAGCTATGGTGAGAAAGGAAATATCGTCAGATGAAATCTGGAAAGAAGCTTTCTGAGAAACTGCTTAGTGTTCTGTTAATTCATCTCACAGAGTTACATTTGTATTTCTTGGATCTCTTTGCTAGCCTTTTTTCTGTGGAATCTGAGAACAGATATTTCAGATCCCTTTGAAGACTATAGGGCCAAAGGAAATATCCTCCGATAGCCAAGAGAAAGAAGCTTTCTGAGAAAATTCTTTGTGTTCTGTGAAATCATCTCACAGAGTTACAGCTTTCCCCTCAAGAAGCCTTTCGCTAAGACAGTTCTTGTGGAATTTGCAAAGTGATATTTGGAAGTCCATAGAGGGCTATGGTGAAAAAGGAAATATCCTCACATGATATCTGGAAAGAAGCTTTCTGAGAAACTGCCTAGTGTTCTGTTAATTCATCTCACAGAGTTACATGTGTATTTCGTGGATCCCTTTGCTAGCCTTCTTTCTGTGGAATCTGAGAAAAGTTATTTCGGATCTCTTTGAAGACTATAGGGCCAAAGGAAATATCCTCCGATAAGAAAGAGAAATAAGCTTTCTGAGAAAGTTCTTTGTGTTCTGTGTAATCATCTCACAGAGTTAAAGCTTTCCCCTCAAGAAGCCTTTCGCTAAGACAGTTCTTGTGGAAATGGCAAAGTGATATTTGGAAGCCCATAGAGGGCTATTGTGAAAAAGGAAATATCATCAGATGAAATCTGGAAAGAAGCTTTCTGAGAAACTGCTTAGGGTTCTATTAATTCATCTCACGGAGTTACATGTGTATTTGGAGGATCTATTTGCTAGCCTTCTTTCTGTGGAATCTGAGAACAGATATTTCGGATCCCTTTGAGGACTATAGGGCCAAAGGAAATATCCTCCGATAACAAAGAGAAAGAACCTTTCTGAGAAACTTCTTTGTGTTCTGTGAAATCATCTCACAGAGTTACAGCTTTCCCCTCAAGAAGCCTTTCGCTAAGACAGTTCTTGTGGAATTGGCAAAGTGATATCTGGAAGCAAATAGAGGGCTATGGTGAGAAAGGAAATATCCTCAGATGAAATCTGGAAAGAAGCTTTCTGAGAAACTACTTAGTGTTCTGTTAATTCATTTCACAGAGTTACATGTGTATTTGTAGGATCTCTTTTTTATCCTTATTTCTGGTGAATCTGAGAACAGATATTTCGGATCTCTTTGAAGACTATAGGGGCTAAGGAAATATCCTCCGATAACAAAGAGAAATAAGCTTTCTGAGAAAGTTCTTTGTGTTCTTTGAAATCATCTCACAGAGTTACAGCTCTCCCCTCAAGAAGCCTTTCGCTAAGACAGTTCTTGTGGAATTGGCAAAGAGATATTCGGAAGCCCATAGAGGGCTAATGTGAAAAAGGAAATATCCTCAGATGAAATCTGGAAAGAAGCTTTCTGAGAAACTGCTTAGTGTTCTGTTAATTCATCTCACAGGGTTACATGTGTATTTCGAGGATCTCTTTGTTATCCTTCTTTCTGTGGAATCTGAGAACAGATATTTCGTTTCCGTTTGAAGACTATAGGGCCAAAGGAAATATCCTCCGATAACAAAGAGAAAGAAGCTTTCTGAGAAACTTCTTTGTGTTCTGTGAAATCATCTCACAGAGTTACAGCTTTCCCCTCAAGAAGTCTTTCGCTAAGACAGTTCTTGTGGAATTGGCAAAGTGATATTTGGAAGCCCATAGAGGGCTATGATGAGAAAGGAAATATCCTCAGATGAAATCTGGAAAGAAGCTTTCTGAGAAACTGCTTAGTGTTCTGTTAATTCATCTCACAGAGTTACATTTGTATTTCGTAGATCTCTTTGCTAGCCTTATTTCTGTGGAATCTGAGAACAGATATTTCCGATCCCTTTGAAGACTATAGGGCCAAAGGAAATATCCTCCGATAACAAAGAGAAAGAAGCTTTCTGAGAAAGTTCTTTGTGATCTGTGAAATCATCTCACAGAGTTACAGCTTTCCCCTCAAGAAGCCTTTCGCTAAAACAGTTCTTGTGGAATTGGCAAAGTGATATTTGGAAGCCCATGGAGGGCTGTGTAGAAAAAGGAAATATCCTCAGATGAAATCTGGAAAGAAGCTTTCTGAGAAACTGCTTAGTGTTCTGTTAATTCATCTCACGGAGTTACAAGTGTATTTCGAGGATCTCTTTGCTAGCCCTATTTCTGTGGAATCTGAGAACAGATATTTCGGATCCCTTTGAAGACTATAGTGCCAAAGGAAATATCCTCTGATAACAAAGAGAAAGAAGCTTTCTGGAAAACTTCTTTCTGTTCTGTGAAATCATCTCACAGAGTTACAGCTTTCCCTTCACGAAGCCTTTCGCTAAGACAGTTCTTGTGCAATTGGCAAAGTGATATTTGGAAGCCCTTAGAGGGCTATGGTGAAAAAGGAAATATCCTCAGATGAAATCTGGAAAGAAGCTTTCTGAGAAACTGCTTAGTGTTCTGTTAATTCATCTCACAGAGTTACATGTGTATTTCGAGGATCTCTTTGCTAGACTTATTTCTGTGGAATCTGAGAACAGATATTTCGGATCCCTGTGAAGACTATAGGGCCAAAGGAAATATCTTCCGATAACGAAGAGAAAGAAGCTTTCTGAGAAACTTCTTTGTGTTCTGTGAAATCATCTCACAGAGTTACAGCTTACCCCTCAAGAAGCCTTTCGCTAAGACATTTCTTGTGGATTTGGCAAAAAGATATTTGGAAGCCCATTGAGGGCTATAGTGAAAAAGGAAATATCCTCAGATGAAATCTGGAAAGAAGCTTTCCGAGAAACTGCTTAGTGTTCCGTTAATTCATCTCACGGAATTACATGTGTATTTCGAGGATCTCTTTGTTAGCCTTATTTCTGTGGAATCTGAGAACAGATAATTCGGATCCCTTTGAAGACTATAGGGCCAAAGGAAATATCCTCCGATCACAAGGAGAAAGAAGCTTTCTGAGAAACTTCTTTGTGTTCCGTGAAATCATCTCACAGAGTTACAGCTTTCCCCTCAAGACGCCTTTCGCTAAGACAGTTCTTGTGGAATTGGCAAAGAGACATTTGGAAGCCCATAGAGGGCTATTGTGAAAGAGGAAATATCCTCAGATGAAATCTGGAAGGAAGTTTCTGAGAAAAATTCATCTTACAGAGTTACATGTCTATTTCGAGGATCTCTTTGCTAGCTTTATTTCTGTGGAATCTGAGAAGAGATATTTCGGATCCGTTTGAAGACTATACGGCCAAAGGAAATATCCTCTGATAACAAAGAGAAAGAAGCTTTCTGAGAAACTTCTTTGTGTTCTGTGAAAACATCTCACAGAGTTACAGCTTTCCCCTCAAGAAGCCTTTCGCTAAGACAGTTCTTGTGGAAATGTCAAAGTGATATTTGGAGGCCCATAGAGGTCAGTGGTGAAAAAGGAAATATCCTCAGATAAAATCTGGAAAGAAGCTTTCTGAGAAACTGCTTAGTGTTCTGTTAATTCATCTCACGGAGTTATATGTGTATTTCGAAGATCTCTTTGTTAGCCTTATTTCTATGGAATCTGAGAACAGATATTTCGGATCCCTTTGAAGACTAGAGGGCCAAAGGAAATATCCTCCGATAACAAAGAGAAAGAAGCTTTCTGAGAAACTTCTTTGTGTTCTGTGAAATCATCTCACAGAGTTACAGCTTTCCCCTCAAGAAGCCTTTCGCTAAGACAGTTCTTGTGGAATTGGCAAAGTGATATTTGGAAGCCCTTAGAGGGCTATGGTGAAAAAGGAAGTATCCTCAGATGAAATCTGGAAAGAAGCTTTCTGAAAAACTGCTTAGTGATGTGTGACTTCCACTCACAGAGTTACATCTGCATTTCGTGGATATCTTTGCTAGCCTTATTTCTGAGGAATCTGAGAACAGATATTTCGGATCCCTTTGAAGACTATAGGGCCAAAGGAACTATCCTCCGATAACAAAGAGAAAGAAGCTTTCTGAGAAATTTCTTTGTGTTCTCTGAAATCATCTCACAGAGTTACATCTTTCACCTCAAGGAGCCTTTCGCTAAGACAGTTCTTGTGGAATTGCCAAAGTGATATTTGGAAGCCCATAGAGGGCTAGTGTGAAAAAGAAAATATCCTCAGATGAAATCTGGAAAGAAGCTTTCTGAGAAACTGCTTCGTGTTCTGTTAATTCATCTCACCATCTTACATTTGTATTTCGTGGATCTCTTTGCTAAACGAATTTCTGTGGAATCTGAGAACAGATATTTCAGATCCCTTTGACGACTATAGGGCCAAATGAAATATCCTCCGATAACAAAGGGAAAGAAGCTTTCTGAGAAACTTATTTGTGTTCTGTGAAATCAACTCAGAGAGTTACAGCTTTCCCCTCAAGAAGCCTTTCGCTAAGACAGTTCTTGTGGAATTGGCAAAGTGATATTTGTTAGCCCAGGGAGGGCTATGGTGAAAAAGGAAATATCCTCCGATGAAATCTGGAAAGAAGCTTTCTGAGAAACTGCTTAGTGTTCTGTTAATTCATCTCACAGAGTTACATGTGTATTTCGAGGATATCTTTGCTAGCCTTCTTTCTGTGGAATCGGAGAATAGATATTTCGGATCCCTTTGAAGATTATAAGGCCAAAGGAAATATCCTCCAATAACAAAGAGAAAGAAGCTTTCTGAGAAACTTCTTTGTGTTCTGTGAAATCATCTCACACAGTTACAGCTTTCACCTCAAGAAGCCTTTCGCTAAGACAGTTCTTGTGGAATTGGCAAAGTGATATTTCGAAGCCCAAAGAGGGCTATGGTGAAAAAGGAAATATCCTCAGATGAAATCTGGAAAGAAGCTTTCTGAGAAACTGCTTAGTGTTCTATTAATTCATCTTACAGAGTTACATGTGTATTTCGTGGATCTCTTTGCTAGCCTTAGTTCTGAGGAATCGGAGAATAGATAATTCGGATCCTTTGATGACTATAGGGCCAAAGGAAATATCCTCCGATAACAAAGAGAAAGAAGCTTTCTGGGAAACTTCTTTGTGTTCTGTGAAATCATCTCACAGAGATACAGCTTTCCCCTCAAGAAGCCTTTCGCAAAGACAGTTTTTGTGGAATTGGCAAAGTGATATTTGGAAGCGCATAGAGGGCTAAGGTGAAAAAGGATATATCCTCAGATGAAAACTGGAAAGAAGCTTTCTGAGAAACTGCTCAGTGTTATGTTAATTCATCTCACAAAGTTACATTTGTAGTTCGTGGATCTCTTTGCTAGCATTATTTCTGTGGAATCTGAGAACAGATATTTCGGATCCCTTTGAAGACTATAGGGCCAAAGGAAATATCTTCCGATAACAAAGAGAAAGAAGCTTTCTGAGAAACTTCTTTGTGTTCTGTGAAATCATCTCACAGAGTTACGTCTTTCTCCTCAAGAAGCCTTTCGCTAAGACAGTTCTTCTGGAATTGGCAAAGTGATATTTGGAAGCCCATAGAAGGCTATGGTGAAAAAGGAAATATCCTCAGATGAAATCTGGAAAGAAGCTTTCTGAGAAACTGCTTAGTGTTCTGTTAATTCATCTCACAGGCTTACATTTGTATTTCGTGGATCTCTTTGCTAAACGTATTTCTGTGGAATCTGAGAACAGATATTTCGGATCCCTTTGACAACTATAGGGCCAAATGAAATATCCTCCGATAACAAAGAGAAAGAAGCTTTCAGAGAAACTACTTTGTGTTCTGTGAAACCATCTCACAGAGATACAGCTTTCCTCTCAAGAAGCCTTTTGCTCAGACAGTTCTTGTGGAATTGGCAAAGTGATATTTGGCAGCCCATAGAGGGCTAAGGTGAAAAAGGAAATATCCTCAGATGAAATCTGGAAAGAAGCTTTCTGAGAAACTGCTTAATGTTCTGTGAATTCATCTCACAGAGTTACATGTGTATTTCGAGGATCTCTTTGCTAGCCTTCTTTCTGTGGAATCTGAGAACAGATATTTCGGTTCCTTTTGAAGACTATAGGGCCAAAGGAAATATCCTCCGATAACAAAGAGAAAGAAGCTTTCTGAGAAACTTCTTTTTGTTCTGTGAAATCATCTCACAGAGTTACAGCTTTCCCCTGAAAAAGCCTTTCGCTATGACAGTTCTTGTGGAATTGGCAAAGTGATATTTGGAAGCACATAGAGGGCTATAGTGAAAAAGGAAATTTCCTCAGATGAAATCTGGAAAGCAGCTTTCTGAGAAACTGCTTAGTGTTCTGTGAATTCATCTCACAGAGTTACATGTGTATTTCGAGGATCTCTTTGCTAGCCTTCTTTCTGTGGAATCTGAGAACAGATATTACGTATCCCTTTGAAGACTATAGGGTCAAAGGAAATATCCTCCGATAACAAAGAGAAAGAAGCTTTCTGAGAAACTTCTTTGTGTTCTGTGAAATTATCTCACAGAGTTACAGCTTTCCCCTCAAGAAGCCTTTCGCTAAGACAGTTCTTGTGGAATTGGCAAAGTGATATTTGGAAGCCCATAGAGGGCTAAGGTGAAAAAGGAAATATCCTCAGATGAAATCTGGAAAGAAGCTTTCTGAGAAACTGCTTAGTGTTCTGTTAATTCACCTCACAGAGTTATATTTGTATTTCGTGTATCTCTTTGCTAGCCTTATTTCTGTGGAATCTGAGAACAGATATTTCGGATTCTTTGAAGACTATAGGGCCAAGGAAATATCCTCCGATAACAAAGAGAAAGAAGCTTTCTGAGAAACTGCTTACTGTTCTGTGAATTCATCTCACAGAGTTACATGTGTATTTCGAGGGTCTCTTTGCTAGCCTTCTATCTGTGGAATCTGAGAACAGATATTTCGGTTCCTTTTGAAGACTATAGGGCCAAAGGAAATATCCTCCGATAACAAAGAGAAAGAAGCTTTCTGAGAAACTTCTTTTTGTTCTGTGAAATCATCTCACAGAGTTACAGCTTTCCCCTCAAGAAACGTTTCACTAAGCGAGTTCTTGTGGAATTGACAAAGTGATGTTTGGAAGCCCATAGAGAGCTATGGTGAAAAAGGAAATATCCTCAGATGAAATCTGAAAAGAAGCTTTCTAAGAAACTGCTTAGTGTTCTGTTAATTCATCTCACAAAGTTACATGTGTATTTCGAGGATCTTTTTGCTAGCCTTTTTCTGTGGTATCTGAGAACAGATATTTCGGTTCCCTTTGAAGACTATAGGGCCAAAGGAAATATCCTCCGATAACAAAGAGAAAGAAGCTTTCTGAGAAACTTCTTTGTGTTCTGTGAAATCATCTCACAGAGTTACAGCTTTCCCCTCAAGAAGCCTTTCGCTAAGACAGTTCTTGTGGAATTGGCAAAGTGATATTTGGCAGCCCATAGAGGGCTATGGTGAAAAAGGAAATATCCTCAGATGAAATCTGGAAAGAAGCTTTCTGAGAAGCTACTTAGTGTTCTGTTAATTCATCTCACAGAATTACGTGTGTATTTCGAGGATCTCTTTGCTAGCCTTATTTCTGTGGAATCTGAGAACAGATATTTCGGTTCCTTTTGAAGACTATAGGGCCAAAGGAAATATCCTCCGATAACAAAGAGAAAGAAGCTTTCTGAGAAACTTCTTTGTGTTCTGTGAAATCATCTCACAGAGTTACAGCTTTCCCCTGAAAAAACCTTTCGCTATGACAGTTCTTGTGGAATTGGCAAAGTGATATTTGGAAGCACATAGAGGGCTATAGTGAAAAAGGAAATTTCCTCAGATGAAATCTGGAAAGCAGCTTTCTGAGAAACTGCTTAGTGTTCTGTGAATTCATCTCACAGAGTTACATGTGTATTTCGAGGGTCTCTTTCTAGCCTTCTTTCTGTGGAATCTGAGAACAGATATTACGTATCCCTTTGAAGACTATAGGGTCAAAGGAAATATCCTCCGATAACAAAGAGAAAGAAGCTTTCTGAGAAACTTCTTTGTGTTCTGTGAAATTATCTCACAGAGTTACAGCTTTCACCTCAAGAAGCCTTTCGCTAAGACAGTTCTTGTGGAATTGGCAAAGTGATATTTGGAAGCCCATAGAGGGCTATGGTGAAAAAGGAAATATCCTCAGATGAAATCTGGAAAGAAGCTTTCTGAGAAACTGCTTAGTGTTCTGTTAATTCACCTCACAGAGTTATATTTGTATTTCGTGTATCTCTTTAGTAGCCTTATTTCTGTGGAATCTGAGAACAGATATTTCGGATTCTTTGAAGACTATAGGGCCAAGGAAATATCCTCCGATAACAAAGAGAAAGAAGCTTTCTGAGAAACTTCTTTGTGTTCTGGAAATCATCTCACAGAGTTACAGCTTTCCCCTGAAGAAGCCTTTCGCTAAGACAGTTCTTGTGGAATTGGCAAAGTGATATTTGGAAGCCCATAGAGGGCTATGGTGAAAAAGGAAATATCCTCAGATGAAATCTGGAAAGAAGCTTTCTGAGAAACTGCTTAGTGTTCTGTTAATTCATCTCACAGGCTTACATTTGTATTTCGTGGATCTCATTCCTAGCCGTATTTCTGTGGAATCTGAGAGCAGATATTACGTATCCCTTTGAAGACCATAGGGCCATAGGAATTATCCTCCGATATCAAAGAGAAAGAAGATTTCTGAGAAACTTCTTGGTGTTCTGTTAAATTATCTCACAGAGTTACAGCTTTCCCCTCAAGAAGCCTTTCGCTAAGACAGTTCTTGTGGAATTGGCAAAGTGATATTTGGAAGCCCATAGAGGGCTATGGTGAAAAAGGAAATATCCTCAGATGAATTCTGGAAAGAAGATTTCTGAGAAACTGCTCAGTGTTCTGTTAATTCATCTCACAGAGTTACATGTGTATTTCAAGGATCTCTTTGCTAGCCTTATTTCTGTGGAATCTGAGAACAGATATTTCGGATCCCTTTGAAGACAATAGGGCCAAAGGAAATAACCTCCGATAACAAAGAGAAAGAAGGTTTCTGAGAAACTTCTTTGTGTTCTGTGAAATCATCACACAGAGTTACAGCTTTCCCCTCAAGAAGCCTTTCGCTAAGACAGTTCTTGTGGAATTGGCAAAGTGATATTTGGAAGCCCATAGAAGTCTATGGTGAAAAAGGAAATATCCTCAGATGAAATCTGGAAAGAAGCTTTCTGAGAAACTGCTTAGTGTTCTGTTAATTCATCTCACAGAGTTACATGTGTATTTCGAGGAACTCTTTGCTAGCCTTATTTCTGTGGAACCTGAGAACAGATATTTCGGTTCCCTTTGAAGACTATAGGGCCAAAGGAAATATCCTCCGATTACAAAGAGAAAGAAGCTTTCTGAGAAACTTCTTTGTGTTCTGTGAAATCATCTCACACAGTTACACCTTTCCCCTCAAGAAGCCTTTCGCTAAGACAGTTCTTGTGGAATTGCCAAAGTGATATTTGGAAGCACAAAGAGAGCTATGGTGAGAAAGGAATTATCCTCAGATGAAATCTGGAAAGAAGCTTTCTGAGAAACTGCTTATTGTTCTGCTAATTCATCTCACAGAGTTACATATGTATTTCGAGGATCTCTTTGCTAGCCTTCTTTCTGTGGAATCTGAGAACAGATATTTCGGTTCCCTTTGAAAACTATAGCGCCAAATGAAATATCCTCCGATAACAAAGAGAAAGAAGCTTTCTGAGAAACTTCTTTGTGTTCTGTGAAATCATCTAACAGAGTTACAGCTTTCCCCTCAAGAAGCCTTTCGCTAAGACAGTTCTTGTGGAATTGGCAAAGTGATATTTGGAAGCCCATAGAAGTCTATGGTGAAAAAGGAAATATCCTCAGATGAAATCTGGAAAGAAGTTTTCTGAGAAACTGCTTAGTGTTCTGTTAATTCATCTCACAGAGTTACATGGGTATTTCGAGGAACTCTTTGCTAGCCTTATTTCTGTGGAATCTGAGAACAGATATTTCGGTTCCCTTTGAAGACTATAGGGCCAAAGGAAATATCCTCCGATAACAAAGAGAAAGAAGCTTTCTGAGAAACTTCTTTGTGTTCTGTGAAATCATCTCACAGAGTTACAGCTTTCCCCTCTAGAAGCCTTTCGCTAAGACAGTTCTTGTGGAATTGGCAAAGTGATATTTGCAAGCCCATAGAGGGCTATGGTGAAAAAGGAAATATCCTCAGATGAAATCTGGAAAGAAGCTTTCTGAGAAACTGCTTAGGGTTCTGTTAATTCATCTCACAGAGTTACATGTGTATTTCGAGGATCTCTTTGCTAGCCTTCTTTCTGTGGAATCTGAGAACAGATATTTCGGTTCCCTTTGAAAACTATAGGGCCAAATGAAATATCCTCCGATAACAAAGAGAAAGAAACTTTCTGAGAAACTTCTTTGTGTTCTGTGAAATCATCTCACAGAGTTACAGCTTACCCCTCAAGAAGCCTTTCGCTAAGACAGTTCTTGTGGAATTGGCAAAGTGATATTTGGAAGTCCATAGAGGGCTATGGTGAAAAAGGAAATATCCTCAGATGAAATCTGGAAAGAAGCTTTCTGAGAAACTGCTTAGTGTTCTGTTAATTCACCTCACAGAGTTATATTTGTATTTCGTGTATCTCTTTGCTAGACTTATTTCTGTGGAATCTGAGAACAGATATTTCGGATCCTTTGAAGACTATAGGGCCAAGGAAATATCCTCCGATAACAAAGAGAAAGCAGCTTTCTGAGAAACTTCTTTGTGTTCTGTGAAATCATCTCACAGAGTTACAGCTTTCCCCTCAAGAAGCCTTTCGCTAAGACAGTTCTTGTGGAATTGGCAAAGTGATATTTGGAAGCCCGTAGAGGGCTATGGTGAAAAAGGAAATATCCTCAGATGAAATCTGGAAAGAAGCTTTCTGAGAAACTGCTTAGTGTTCTGTTAATTCATCTCACAGGCTTACATTTGTATTTCGTGGATCTCATTCCTAGCCGTATTTCTGTGGAATCTGAGAGCAGATATTACGTATCCCTTTGAAGACCATAGGGCCATAGGAATTATCCTCCGATATCAAAGAGAAAGAAGATTTCTGAGAAACTTCTTTGTGTTCTGTGAAATTATCTCACAGAGTTACAGCTTTCCCCTCAAGAAACCTTTCGCTAAGACAGTTCTTGTGGAAGTGGCAAAGTGATATTTGGAAGCCCATAGAGGGCTATGGTTAAAAAGGAAATATCCTCAGATGAAATCTGGAAAGAAGCTTTCTGAGAAACTGCTTAGTGTTCTGTTAATTCATCTCACAGAGTTACATGTGTATTTCGTGGATCTCTTTGCTAGCCCTCTTTCTGTGGAATCTGAGAACAGATATTTCGGATCGCTTTGAAGACTATAGGGCCAAAGGAAATATCCTCCGATAAATAAGAGAAAGAAGCTTTCTGAGAAACTTCTTTGTGTTCTGTGAAATCATCTCACAGAGTTACAGCTTTCTCCTCAAGAAGCCTTTTGCTCAGACAGTTCTTGTGGAATTGGCAAAGTGATATTTGGCAGCCCATAGAGGGCTAAGGTGAAAAAGGAAATATCCTCAGATGACATCTGGAAAGAAGCTTTCTGAGAAACTGCTTAGTGTTCTGTGAATTCATCTCACAGAGTTACATGTGTATTTCGAGGATGTCTTTGCTAGCCTTCTTTCTGTGGAATCTGAGAACAGATATTACGTATCCCTTTGAAGACTATAGGGCCAAAAGAAATATCCTTCGATAACAAAGAGAAAGAAGCTTTCTGAGAACCTTCTTTGTGTTCTGTGAAATCATCTCACAGAGTTAAAGCTTTCCCCTCAAGAAGCCTTTCGCTAAGACAGTTCTTGTTGAATTGGCAAAGTGATATTTGTAAGCCCATAGAGGGCTATGGTGAAAAAGGAAATATCCTCAGATGAAATCTGGAAAGAAGCTTTCTGAGAAACTGCTTAGTGTTCTGTGAATTCATCTCACAGAGTTACATGTGTATTTCGAGGATCTCTTTGCTAGCCTTAATTCTGTGGAATCTGAGAACAGATATTTCGGATCCCTTTGAAGACTATAGCGCCAAAGGAAATATCCTCCGATAACAAAGAGAAAGAAGGTTTCTGAGAAACTTCTTTGTGTTCTGTGAAATCATCACACAGAGTTACAGCTTTCTCCTCAAGAAGCCTTTCGCTAAGACAGTTCTTGTGGAATTGGCAAAGTGATATTTGGAAACCCATAGAGGGCTATGGTGAAAAAGGAAATATGCTCAGATGAAATCTGGAAAGAAGCTTTCTGAGAAACTGCTTAGTGTTCTGTTAATTCATCTCACAGAGTTACATGTGTATTTCGAGGAACTCTTTGGTAGCCTTATTTCTGTGGAACCTGAGAACAGATATTTCGGTTCCCTTTGAAGACTATAGGGCCAAAGGAAATATCCTCCGATAACAAAGAGAAAGAAGCTTTCTGAGAAACTTCTTTGTGTTCTGTGAAATCATCTCACACAGTTACACCTTTCCCTCAAGAAGCCTTTCTCTAAGACAGTTCTTGTGGAATTGGCAAAGTGATATTTGGAAGCACATAGAGAGCTATGGTGAAAAAGGAAATATCCTCAGATGAAATCTGGAAAGAAGCTTTCTGAGAAACTGCTTAGTGTTCTGTTAATTCATCTCACAGAGTTACATGTGTATTTCGAGGATCTCTTTGCTAGCCTTCTTTCTGTGGAATCTGAGAACAGATATTTCGGTTCCCTTTGAAAACTATAGCGCCAAATGAAATATCCTCCGATAACAAAGAGAAAGAAACTTTCTGAGAAACTTCTTTGTGTTCTGTGAAATTATCTCACAGAGTTACAGCTTTCCCCTCAAGAAGCCTTTCGCTAAGACAGTTCTTGTGGAAATGGCAAAGTGATGTTTGGAAGCCCATAGAGGGCTATGGTGAAAAAGGAAATATCCTCAGATGAAATCTGGAAAGAAGCTTTCTGAGAAACTGCTTAGTGTTCTGTTAATTCATCTCACAGAGTTACATTTGTATTTCGTGGATCTCTTCGCTAGCCTTATTTCTGAGGAATCTGAGAACAGATATTTCGGTTCCCTTTGAAGACTATAGGGCAAAAGGAAAAATCCTCCGATAACAAAGAGAAAGAAGCTTTCTGAGAAATTTCTTTGTGTTCTGTGAAATCATCTCACAGAGTTACAGCTTTCCCCTCAAGAAGCCTTTCGCTAAGACAGTTCTTGTGGAATTGGCAAAGTGATATTTGGAAGCCCATAGAGGGCTATGGTGAAAAAGGAAATATCCTCAGATGACATCTGGAAAGAAGCTTTCTGAGAAACTGCTTAGTGTTCTGTGAATTCATCTCACAGATTTACATGTGTATTTCGAGGATCTCTTTGCTAGCCCTATTTCTGTGGAATCTGAGAACAGATATTTCGGATCCCTTTGAAGACTACAGGGCCAAAGGAAATATGGCCCGATAACAAAGAGAAAGAAGCTTTCTGAGAAACTTCTTTGTGTTCTGTGAAATCATCTCACAGAGTTACAGCTTTCCCCTCAAGAAGCCTTTCGCTATGACAGTTCTTGTGGAATTTGCAAAGTGATATATGGAAGCCCATAGAGGGCTATGGTGATAAAGGAAATATCCTCAGATGAAATCTGGAAAGAAGCTTTCTGAGAAACTGCTAGTGTTCTGTGAATTCATCTCACAGAGTTACATGTGTATTTCGAGGATCTCTTTGCTAGCCTTCTTTCTGTGGAATCTGAGAACAGATATTTCGGTTCCCTTTGAAGACTATAGGGCCAAAGGAAATATCCTCTGATAACAAAGAGAAAGAAGCTTTCTGAGAAACTTCTTTGTGTTCTGTGAAATCATCTCACAGAGTTACATCTTTCCCCTCAAGAAGCCTTTCGATAAGACAGTTCTTGTGGAATTTGCAAAGGGATATTTGGAAGCCCATAGAGGTCTATGGTGAAAAAGGAAATATCGTCAGATGAAATCAGGAAAGAAGCTTTCTGAGAAACTGCTTAGTGTTCTGTTAATTCATCTCACAGAGTTACATGGGTATTTCGAGGATCTCTTTGCTAGCCCTATTTCTGTGGAATCTGAGAACAGATATTTCGGATCCCTTTGAAGACTACAGGGCCAAAGGAAATATGGTCCGATAACAAAGAGAAAGAAGCTTTCTGAGAAACTTCTTTGTGTTCTGTGAAATCATCTCACAGAGTTACAGCTTTCCCCTGAAGAAGCCTTTCGCTAAGACAGTTCTTGTGGAATTGGCAAAGTGATATTTGGAAGCCCATAGAGGGCTATGGTGAAAAAGGAAATATCCTCAGATGAAATCTGGAAAGAAGCTTTCTGAGAAACTGCTTAGTGTTCTGTTAATTCATCTCACAGAGTTACATGTGTATTTCGAGGAACTCTTTGCTAGGCTTATTTCTGTGGAATCTGAGAACAGATATTTCGGTTCCCTTTGAAAACTATAGGGCCAAATGAAATATCCTCCGATAACAAAGAGAAAGAAACTTTCTGAGAAACTTCTTTGTGTTCTGTGAAATCATCTCACAGAGTTACAGCTTTCCCCTCAAGAAACCTTTCGCTAAGACAGTTCTTGTGGAATTGGCAAAGTGATATTTGGAAGCCCATACAGGGCTATGGTGAAAAAGGAAATATCCTCAGATGAAATCTGGAAAGAAGCTTTCTGAGAAACTGCTTAGTGTTCTGTGAATTCATCTCACAGAGTTACATGTGTGTTTCTTGGATCTCTTTGCTAGCCTTATTTCTGTTGAATCTGAGAACAGATATTTCGGATCCTTTGAAGACTATAGGGCCAAAGGAAATATCCTCCGATAACAAAGAGGAAGAAGCTTTCTGAGAAACTTTTTTGTGTTCTGTGAAATCATCTCACAGAATTACAGCTTTCCCCTCAAGAAGCCTTTCGCTAAGAGAGTTCTTGTGGAATTGGCAAAGTGATATTTGGAAGCCCAAAGAGGGCCATGGTGAAAAAGGAAATATCCTCAGATCTAATCTGGAAAGAAGCTTTCAGAGTAACTGCTTAGTGTTCTGTGAATTCATCTCACAGAGTTACATGTGTATTTGGAGGATCTCTTTGCTAGCCTTATTTCTGTGGAATCTGAGAACAGATATTTCGGATCCCTTTGAAGACTATAGCGCCAAAGGAAATATCCTCCGATAACAAAGAGAAAGAAGGTTTCTGAGAAACTTCTTTGTGTTCTGTGAAATCATCACACAGAGTTACAGCTTTCTCCTCAAGAAGCCTTTCGCTAAGACAGTTCTTGTGGAATTGGCAAAGTGATATTTGGAAACCCATAGAGGGCTATGGTGAAAAAGGAAATATGCTCAGATGAAATCTGGAAAGAAGCTTTCTGAGAAACTGCTTAGTGTTCTGTTAATTCATCTCACAGAGTTACATGTGTATTTCGAGGAACTCTTTGGTAGCCTTATTTCTGTGGAACCTGAGAACAGATATTTCGGTTCCCTTTGAAGACTATAGGGCCAAAGGAAATATCCTCCGATAACAAAGAGAAAGAAGCTTTCTGAGAAACTTCTTTGTGTTCTGTGAAATCATCTCACACAGTTACACCTTTCCCTCAAGAAGCCTTTCTCTAAGACAGTTCTTGTGGAATTGGCAAAGTGATATTTGGAAGCACATAGAGAGCTATGGTGAAAAAGGAAATATCCTCAGATGAAATTTGGAAAGAAGCTTTCTGAGAAACTGCTTAGTGTTCTGTTAATTCATCTCACAGAGTTACATGTGTATTTCGAGGATCTCTTTGCTAGCCTTCTTTCTGTGGAATCTGAGAACAGATATTTCGGTTCCCTTTGAAAACTATAGCGCCAAATGAAATATCCTCCGATAACAAAGAGAAATAAACTTTCTGAGAAACTTCTTTGTGTTCTGTGAAATTATCTCACAGAGTTACAGCTTTCCCCTCAAGAAGCCTTTCGCTAAGACAGTTCTTGTGGAAATGGCAAAGTGATGTTTGGAAGCCCATAGAGGGCTATGGTGAAAAAGGAAATATCCTCAGATGAAATCTGGAAAGAAGCTTTCTGAGAAACTGCTTAGTGTTCTGTTAATTCATCTCACAGAGTTACATTTGTATTTCGTGGATCTCTTCGCTAGCCTTATTTCTGAGGAATCTGAGAACAGATATTTCGGTTCCCTTTGAAGACTATAGGGCAAAAGGAAAAATCCTCCGATAACAAAGAGAAAGAAGCTTTCTGAGAAATTTCTTTGTGTTCTGTGAAATCATCTCACAGAGTTACAGCTTTCCCCTCAAGAAGCCTTTCGCTAAGACAGTTCTTGTGGAATTGGCAAAGTGATATTTGGAAGCCCATACAGGGCTATGGTGAAAAAGGAAATATCCTCAGATGACATCTGGAAAGAAGCTTTCTGAGAAACTGCTTAGTGTTCTGTGAATTCATCTCACAGATTTACATGTGTATTTCGAGTATCTCTTTGCTAGCCCTATTTCTGTGGAATCTGAGAACAGATATTTCGGATCCCTTTGAAGACTACAGGGCCAAAGGAAATATGGCCCGATAACAAAGAGAAAGAAGCTTTCTGAGAAACTTCTTTGTGTTCTGTGAAATCATCTCACAGAGTTACAGCTTTCCCCTCAAGAAGCCTTTCGCTATGACAGTTCTTGTGGAATTTGCAAAGTGATATATGGAAGCCCATAGAGGGCTATGGTGATAAAGGAAATATCCTCAGATGAAATCTGGAAAGAAGCTTTCTGAGAAACTGCTAGTGTTCTGTGAATTCATCTCACAGAGTTACATGTGTATTTCGAGGATCTCTTTGCTAGCCTTCTTTCTGTGGAATCTGAGAACAGATATTTCGGTTCCCTTTGAAGACTATAGGGCCAAAGGAAATATCCTCTGATAACAAAGAGAAAGAAGCTTTCTGAGAAACTTCTTTGTGTTCTGTGAAATCATCTCACAGAGTTACATCTTTCCCCTCAAGAAGCCTTTCGATAAGACAGTTCTTGTGGAATTTGCAAAGGGATATTTGGAAGCCCATAGAGGTCTATGGTGAAAAAGGAAATATCGTCAGATGAAATCAGGAAAGAAGCTTTCTGAGAAACTGCTTAGTGTTCTGTTAATTCATCTCACAGAGTTACATGGGTATTTCGAGGATCTCTTTGCTAGCCCTATTTCTGTGGAATCTGAGAACAGATATTTCGGATCCCTTTGAAGACTACAGGGCCAAAGGAAATATGGTCCGATAACAAAGAGAAAGAAGCTTTCTGAGAAACTTCTTTGTGTTCTGTGAAATCATCTCACAGAGTTACAGCTTTCCCCTGAAGAAGCCTTTCGCTAAGACAGTTCTTGTGGAATTGGCAAAGTGATATTTGGAAGCCCATAGAGGGCTATGGTGAAAAAGGAAATATCCTCAGATGAAATCTGGAAAGAAGCTTTCTGAGAAACTGCTTAGTGTTCTGTTAATTCATCTCACAGAGTTACATGTGTATTTCGAGGAACTCTTTGCTAGGCTTATTTCTGTGGAATCTGAGAACAGATATTTCGGTTCCCTTTGAAAACTATAGGGCCAAATGAAATATCCTCCGATAACAAAGAGAAAGAAACTTTCTGAGAAACTTCTTTGTGTTCTGTGAAATCATCTCACAGAGTTACAGCTTTCCCCTCAAGAAACCTTTCGCTAAGACAGTTCTTGTGGAATTGGCAAAGTGATATTTGGAAGCCCATACAGGGCTATGGTGAAAAAGGAAATATCCTCAGATGAAATCTGGAAAGAAGCTTTCTGAGAAACTGCTTAGTGTTCTGTGAATTCATCTCACAGAGTTACATGTGTGTTTCTTGGATCTCTTTGCTAGCCTTATTTCTGTTGAATCTGAGAACAGATATTTCGGATCCTTTGAAGACTATAGGGCCAAAGGAAATATCCTCCGATAACAAAGAGGAAGAAGCTTTCTGAGAAACTTTTTTGTGTTCTGTGAAATCATCTCACAGAATTACAGCTTTCCCCTCAAGAAGCCTTTCGCTAAGAGAGTTCTTGTGGAATTGGCAAAGTGATATTTGGAAGCCCAAAGAGGGCCATGGTGAAAAAGGAAATATCCTCAGATCTAATCTGGAAAGAAGCTTTCAGAGTAACTGCTTAGTGTTCTGTGAATTCATCTCACAGAGTTACATGTGTATTTGGAGGATCTCTTTGCTAGCCTTATTTCTGTGGAATCTGAGAACAGATATTTCGGATCCCTTTGAAGAATATAGGGCCAAAGGAAATATCCTCCGATAACAAAGAGAAAGAAGGTTTCTGAGAAACTTCATTGTGTTCTGTGAAATCATCACTCAGAGTTACAGCTTTCCCCTCAAGATGCCTTTCGCTAAGACAGTTCTTGTGGAATTGGCAAAGTTATATTTGGAAACCCATAGAAGTCTATGGTGAAAAAGGAAATATCCTCAGATGAAATCTGGAAAGAAGCTTTCTGAGAAACTGCTTAGTGTTCTGTTAATTCATCTCACAGAGTTACATGTGTATTTCGAGGAACTGTTTGCTAGCCTTATTTCTGTGGAACCTGAGAACAGATATTTCGGTTCCCTTTGAAGACTATAGGGCCAAAGGAAATATCCTCCGATAACAAAGAGAAAGAAACTTTCTGAGAAACTTCTTTGTGTTCTGTGAAATCATCTCACACAGTTCCACCTTTCCCTCAAGAAGCCTTTCTCTAAGACAGTTCTTGTGGAATTGGCAAAGTGATATTTGGAAGCACATAGAGAGCTATGGTGAAAAAGGAAATATCCTCAGATGAAATCTGGAAAGAAGCTTTCTGAGAAACTGCTTAGTGTTCTGTAAATTCATCTCACAGAGTTACATGTGTATTTCGAGGATCTCTTTGCTAGCCTTCTTTCTGTGGAATCTGAGAACAGATATTTCGGTTCCCTTTGAAAACTATAGCGCCAAATGAAATATCCTCCGATAACAAAGAGAAAGAAACTTTCTGAGAAACTTCTTTGTGTTCTGTGAAATTATCTCACAGAGTTACAGCTTTCCCCTCAAGAAGCCTTTCGCTAAGACAGTTCTTGTGGAAATGGCAAAGTGATGTTTGGAAGCCCATAGAGGGCTATGGTGAAAAAGGAAATATCCTCAGATGAAATCTGGAAAGAAGCTTTCTGAGAAACTGCTTAGTGTTCTGTTAATTCATCTCACAGAGTTACATTTGTATTTCGTGGATCTCTTCGCTAGCCTTATTTCTGAGGAATCTGAGAACAGATATTTCGGTTCCCTTTGAAGACTTAGGGCAAAAGGAAAAATCCTCCGATAACAAAGAGAAAGAAGCTTTCTGAGAAATTTCTTTGTGTTCTGTGAAATCATCTCACAGAGTTACAGCTTTCCCCTCAAGAAGCCTTTCGCTAAGACAGTTCTTGTGGAATTGGCAAAGTGATATTTGGAAGCCCATACAGGGCTATGGTGAAAAAGGAAATATCCTCAGATGAAATCTGGAAAGAAGCTTTCTGAGAAACTGCTTAGGGTTCTGTTAATTCATCTCACAGAGTTACATGTGTATTTCGAGGATCTCTTTGCTAGCCTTCTTTCTGTGGAATCTGAGAACAGATATTTCGGTTCCCTTTGAAAACTATAGGGCCAAATGAAATATCCTCCGATAACAAAGAGAAAGAAACTTTCTGAGAAACTTCTTTGTGTTCTGTGAAATCATCTCACAGAGTTACAGCTTACCCCTCAAGAAGCCTTTCGCTAAGACAGTTCTTGTGGAATTGGCAAAGTGATATTTGGAAGCGCATCGTGGGCTATGGTGAAAAAGGAAATATCCTCAGATGAAATCTGGAAAGAAGCTTTCTGAGAAACTGCTTAGTGTTCTGTTAATTCACCTCACAGAGTTATATTTGTATTTCGTGTATCTCTTTGCTAGACTTATTTCTGTGGAATCTGAGAACAGATATTTCGGATCCTTTGAAGACTATAGGGCCAAGGAAATATCCTCCGATAACAAAGAGAAAGCAGCTTTCTGAGAAACTTCTTTGTGTTCTGTGAAATCATCTCACAGAGTTACAGCTTTCCCCTCAAGAAGCCTTTCGCTAAGACAGTTCTTGTGGAATTGGCAAAGTGATATTTGGAAGCCCGTAGAGGGCTATGGTGAAAAAGGAAATATCCTCAGATGAAATCTGGAAAGAAGCTTTCTGAGAAACTGCTTAGTGTTCTGTTAATTCATCTCACAGGCTTACATTTGTATTTCGTGGATCTCATTCCTAGCTGTATTTCTGTGGAATCTGAGAGCAGATATTACGTATCCCTTTGAAGACCATAGGGCCATAGGAATTATCCTCCGATATCAAAGAGAAAGAAGATTTCTGAGAAACTTCTTTGTGTTCTGTGAAATTATCTCACAGAGTTACAGCTTTCCCCTCAAGAAACCTTTCGCTAAGACAGTTCTTGTGTAAGTGGCAAAGTGATATTTGGAAGCCCATAGAGGGCTATGGTTAAAAAGGAAATATCCTCAGATGAAATCTGGAAAGAAGCTTTCTGAGAATCTGCTTAGTGTTCTGTTAATTCATCTCACAGAGTTACATGTGTATTTCGTGGATCTCTTTGCTAGCCCTCTTTCTGTGGAATCTGAGAACAGATATTTCGGATCGCTTTGAAAACTATAGGGCCAAAGGAAATATCCTCCGATAAATAAGAGAAAGAAGCTTTCTGAGAAACTTCTTTGTGTTCTGTGAAATCATCTCACAGAGTTACAGCTTTCTCCTCAAGAAGCCTTTTGCTCAGACTGTTCTTGTGGAATTGGCAAAGTGATATTTGGCAGCCCATAGAGGGCTAAGGTGAAAAAGGAAATATCCTCAGATGACATCTGGAAAGAAGCTTTCTGAGAAACTGCTTAGTGTTCTGTGAATTCAACTCACAGAGTTACATGTGTATTTCGAGGATGTCTTTGCTAGCCTTCTTTCTGTGGAATCTGAGAACAGATATTACGTATCCCTTTGAAGACTATAGGGCCAAAAGAAATATCCTTCGATAACAAAGAGAAAGAAGCTTTCTGAGAACCTTCTTTGTGTTCTGTGAAATCATCTCACAGAGTTAAAGCTTTCCCCTCAAGAAGCCTTTCGCTAAGACAGTTCTTGTTGAATTGGCAAAGTGATATTTGTAAGCCCATAGAGGGGTATGGTGAAAAAGGAAATATCCTCAGATGAAATCTGGAAAGAAGCTTTCTGAGAAACTGCTTAGTGTTCTGTGAATTCATCTCACAGAGTTACATGTGTATTTCGAGGATCTCTTTGCTAGCCTTAATTCTGTGGAATCTGAGAACAGATATTTCGGATCCCTTTGAAGACTATAGCGCCAGAGGAAATATCCTCCGATAACAAAGAGAAAGAAGGTTTCTGAGAAACTTCTTTGTGTTCTGTGAAATCATCACACAGAGTTACAGCTTTCTCCTCAAGAAGCCTTTCGCTAAGACAGTTCTTGTGGAATTGGCAAAGTGATATTTGGAAACCCATAGAGGGCTATGGTGAAAAAGGAAATATGCTCAGATGAAATCTGGAAAGAAGCTTTCTGAGAAACTGCTTAGTGTTCTGTTAATTCATCTCACAGAGTTACATGTGTATTTCGAGGAACTCTTTGGTAGCCTTATTTCTGTGGAACCTGAGAACAGATATTTCGGTTCCCTTTGAAGACTATAGGGCCAAAGGAAATATCCTCCGATAACAAAGAGAAAGAAGCTTTCTGAGAAACTTCTTTGTGTTCTGTGAAATCATCTCACACAGTTACACCTTTCCCTCAAGAAGCCTTTCTCTAAGACAGTTCTTGTGGAATTGGCAAAGTGATATTTGGAAGCACATAGAGAGCTATGGTGAAAAAGGAAATATCCTCAGATGAAATCTGGAAAGAAGCTTTCTGAGAAACTGCTTAGTGTTCTGTTAATTCATCTCACAGAGTTACATGTGTATTTCGAGGATCTCTTTGCTAGCCTTCTTTCTGTGGAATCTGAGAACAGATATTTCGGTTCCCTTTGAAAACTATAGCGCCAAATGAAATATCCTCCGATAACAAAGAGAAAGAGACTTTCTGAGAAACTTCTTTGTGTTCTGTGAAATTATCTCACAGAGTTACAGCTTTCCCCTCAAGAAGCCTTTCGCTAAGACAGTTCTTGTGGAAATGGCAAAGTGATGTTTGGAAGCCCATAGAGGGCTATGGTGAAAAAGGAAATATCCTCAGATGAAATCTGGAAAGAAGCTTTCTGAGAAACTGCTTAGTGTTCTGTTAATTCATCTCACAGAGTTACATTTGTATTTCGTGGATCTCTTCGCTAGCCTTATTTCTGAGGAATCTGAGAACAGATATTTCGGTTCCCTTTGAAGACTATAGGGCAAAAGGAAAAATCCTCCGATAACAAAGAGAAAGAAGCTTTCTGAGAAATTTCTTTGTGTTCTGTGAAATCATCTCACAGAGTTACAGCTTTCCCCTCAAGAAGCCTTTCGCTAAGACAGTTCTTGTGGAATTGGCAAAGTGATATTTGGAAGCCCATAGAGGGCTATGGTGAAAAAGGAAATATCCTCAGATGACATCTGGAAAGAAGCTTTCTGAGAAACTGCTTAGTGTTCTGTGAATTCATCTCACAGATTTACATGTGTATTTCGAGGATCTCTTTGCTAGCCCTATTTCTGTGGAATCTGAGAACAGATATTTCGGATCCCTTTGAAGACTACAGGGCCAAAGGAAATATGGCCCGATAACAAAGAGAAAGAAGCTTTCTGAGAAACTTCTTTGTGTTCTGTGAAATCATCTCACAGAGTTACAGCTTTCCCCTCAAGAAGCCTTTCGCTATGACAGTTCTTGTGGAATTTGCAAAGTGATATATGGAAGCCCATAGAGGGCTATGGTGATAAAGGAAATATCCTCAGATGAAATCTGGAAAGAAGCTTTCTGAGAAACTGCTAGTGTTCTGTGAATTCATCTCACAGAGTTACATGTGTATTTCGAGGATCTCTTTGCTAGCCTTCTTTCTGTGGAATCTGAGAACAGATATTTCGGTTCCCTTTGAAGACTATAGGGCCAAAGTAAATATCCTCTGATAACAAAGAGAAAGAAGCTTTCTGAGAAACTTCTTTGTGTTCTGTGAAATCATCTCACAGAGTTACATCTTTCCCCTCAAGAAGCCTTTCGATAAGACAGTTCTTGTGGAATTTGCAAAGGGATATTTGGAAGCCCATAGAGGTCTATGGTGAAAAAGGAAATATCGTCAGATGAAATCAGGAAAGAAGCTTTCTGAGAAACTGCTTAGTGTTCTGTTAATTCATCTCACAGAGTTACATGGGTATTTCGAGGATCTCTTTGCTAGCCCTATTTCTGTGGAATCTGAGAACAGATATTTCGGATCCCTTTGAAGACTACAGGGCCAAAGGAAATATGGTCCGATAACAAAGAGAAAGAAGCTTTCTGAGAAACTTCTTTGTGTTCTGTGAAATCATCTCACAGAGTTACAGCTTTCCCCTGAAGAAGCCTTTCGCTAAGACAGTTCTTGTGGAATTGGCAAAGTGATATTTGGAAGCCCATAGAGGGCTATGGTGAAAAAGGAAATATCCTCAGATGAAATCTGGAAAGAAGCTTTCTGAGAAACTGCTTAGTGTTCTGTTAATTCATCTCACAGAGTTACATGTGTATTTCGAGGAACTCTTTGCTAGGCTTATTTCTGTGGAATCTGAGAACAGATATTTCGGTTCCCTTTGAAAACTATAGGGCCAAATGAAATATCCTCCGATAACAAAGAGAAAGAAACTTTCTGAGAAACTTCTTTGTGTTCTGTGAAATCATCTCACAGAGTTACAGCTTTCCCCTCAAGAAACCTTTCGCTAAGACAGTTCTTGTGGAATTGGCAAAGTGATATTTGGAAGCCCATACAGGGCTATGGTGAAAAAGGAAATATCCTCAGATGAAATCTGGAAAGAAGCTTTCTGAGAAACTGCTTAGTGTTCCGTGAATTCATCTCACAGAGTTACATGTGTGTTTCTTGGATCTCTTTGCTAGCCTTATTTCTGTTGAATCTGAGAACAGATATTTCGGATCCTTTGAAGACTATAGGGCCAAAGGAAATATCCTCCGATAACAAAGAGGAAGAAGCTTTCTGAGAAACTTTTTTGTGTTCTGTGAAATCATCTCACAGAATTACAGCTTTCCCCTCAAGAAGCCTTTCGCTAAGAGAGTTCTTGTGGAATTGGCAAAGTGATATTTGGAAGCCCAAAGAGGGCCATGGTGAAAAAGGAAATATCCTCAGATCTAATCTGGAAAGAAGCTTTCAGAGTAACTGCTTAGTGTTCTGTGAATTCATCTCACAGAGTTACATGTGTATTTGGAGGATCTCTTTGCTAGCCTTATTTCTGTGGAATCTGAGAACAGATATTTCGGATCCCTTTGAAGAATATAGGGCCAAAGGAAATATCCTCCGATAACAAAGAGAAAGAAGCTTTCTGAGAAACTTCATGGTGTTCTGTGAACTCATCACTCAGAGTTACAGCTTTCCCCTCAAGATGCCTTTCGCTAAGACAGTTCTTGTGGAATTGGCAAACTTATATTTGGAAACCCATAGAAGTCTATGGTGAAAAAGGAAATATCCTCAGATGAAATCTGGAAAGAAGCTTTCTGAGAAACTGCTTAGTGTTCTGTTAATTCATCTCACAGAGTTACATGTGTATTTCGAGGAACTCTTTGCTAGCCTTATTTCTGTGGAACCTGAGAACAGATATTTCGGTTCCCTTTGAAGACTATAGGGCCAAAGGAAATATCCTCCGATAACAAAGAGAAAGAAACTTTCTGAGAAACTTCTTTGTGTTCTGTGAAATCATCTCACACAGTTACACCTTTCCCTCAAGAAGCCTTTCTCTAAGACAGTTCTTGTGGAATTGGCAAAGTGATATTTGGAAGCACATAGAGAGCTATGGTGAAAAAGGAAATATCCTCAGATGAAATCTGGAAAGAAGCTTTCTGAGAAACTGCTTAGTGTTCTGTAAATTCATCTCACAGAGTTACATGTGTATTTCGAGGATCTCTTTGCTAGCCTTCTTTCTGTGGAATCTGAGAACAGATATTTCGGTTCCCTTTGAAAACTATAGCGCCAAATGAAATATCCTCCGATAACAAAGAGAAAGAAACTTTCTGAGAAACTTCTTTGTGTTCTGTGAAATTATCTCACAGAGTTACAGCTTTCCCCTCAAGAAGCCTTTCGCTAAGACAGTTCTTGTGGAAATGGCAAAGTGATGTTTGGAAGCCCATAGAGGGCTATGGTGAAAAAGGAAATATCCTCAGATGAAATCTGGAAAGAAGCTTTCTGAGAAACTGCTTAGTGTTCTGTTAATTCATCTCACAGAGTTACATTTGTATTTCGTGGATCTCTTCGCTAGCCTTATTTCCTAGGAATCTGAGAACAGATATTTCGGTTCCCTTTGAAGACTTAGGGCAAAAGGAAAAATCCTCCGATAACAAAGAGAAAGAAGCTTTCTGAGAAATTTCTTTGTGTTCTGTGAAATCATCTCACAGAGTTACAGCTTTCCCCTCAAGAAGCCTTTCGCTAAGACAGTTCTTGTGGAATTGGCAAAGTGATATTTGGAAGCCCATACAGGGCTATGGTGAAAAAGGAAATATCCTCAGATGACATCTGGAAAGAGGCTTTCTGAGAAACTGCTTAGTGTTCTGTGAATTCATCTCACAGATTTACATGTGTATTTCGAGGATCTCTTTGCTAGCCCTATTTCTGTGGAATCTGAGAACAGATATTTCGGATCCCTTTGAAGACTACAGGGCCAAAGGAAATATGGCCCGATAACAAAGAGAAAGAAGCTTTCTGAGAAACTTCTTTGTGTTCTGTGAAATCATCTCACAGAGTTACAGCTTTCCCCTCAAGAAGCCTTTCGCTATGACAGTTCTTGTGGAATTGGCAAAGTGATATATGGAAGCCCATAGAGGGCTATGGTGATAAAGGAAATATCCTCAGATGAAATCTGGAAAGAAGCTTTCTGAGAAACTGCTTAGTGTTCTGTGAATTCATCTCACAGAGTTACATGTGTATTTCGAGGATCTCTTTGCTAGCCTTCTTTCTGTGGAATCTGAGAAGAGATATTTCGGTTCCCTTTGAAGACTATAGGGCCAAAGGAAATATCCTCTGATAACAAAGAGAAAGAAGCTTTCTGAGAAACTTCTTTGTGTTCTGTGAAATCATCTCACAGAGTTACATCTTTCCCCTCAAGAAGCCTTTCGATAAGACAGTTCTTGTGGAATTCGCAAAGGGATATTTGGAAGCCCATAGAGGTCTATGGTGAAAAAGGAAATATCGTCAGATGAAATCTGGAAAGAAGCTTTCTGAGAAACTGCTTAGTGTTCTGTTAATTCATCTCACAGAGTTACATGGGTATTTCGAGGATCTCTTTGCTAGCCCTATTTCTGTGGAATCTGAGAACAGATATTTCGGATCCCTTTGAAGACTAAAGGGCCAAAGGAAATATGGTCCGATAACAAAGAGAAAGAAGCTTTCTGAGAAACTTCTTTGTGTTCTGTGAAATCATCTCACAGAGTTACAGCTTTCCCCTGAAGAAGCCTTTCGCTAAGACAGTTCTTGTGGAATTGGCAAAGTGATATTTGGAAGCCCATAGAGGGCTATGGTGAAAAAGGAAATATCCTCAGATGAAATCTGGAAAGAAGTTTCTGAGAAACTGCTTAGTGTTCTGTTAATTCGTCTCACAGAGTTACATGTGTATTTCGAGGAACTCTTTGCTAGGCTTATTTCTGTGGAATCTGAGAACAGATATTTCGGTTCCCTTTGAAAACTATAGGGCCAAATGAAATATCCTCCGATAACAAAGAGAAAGAAACTTTCTGAGAAACTTCTTTGTGTTCTGTGAAATCATCTCACAGAGTTACAGCTTTCCCCTCAAGAAGCCTTTCGCTAAGAGAGTTCTTGTGGAATTGGCAAAGTGATATTTGGAAGCCCAAAGAGGGCCATGGTGAAAAAGGAAATATCCTCAGATCTAATCTGGAAAGAAGCTTTCAGAGTAACTGCTTAGTGTTCTGTGAATTCATCTCACAGAGTTACATGTGTATTTGGAGGATCTCTTTGCTAGCCTTATTTCTGTGGAATCTGAGAACAGATATTTCGGATCCCTTTGAAGAATATAGGGCCAAAGGAAATATCCTCCGATAACAAAGAGAAAGAAGGTTTCTGAGAAACTTCATTGTGTTCTGTGAAATCATCACTCAGAGTTACAGCTTTCCCCTCAAGATGCCTTTCGCTAAGACAGTTCTTGTGGAATTGGCAAAGTTATATTTGGAAACCCATAGAAGTCTATGGTGAAAAAGGAAATATCCTCAGATGAAATCTGGAAAGAAGCTTTCTGAGAAACTGCTTAGTGTTATGTTAATTCATCTCACAGAGTTACATGTGTATTTCGAGGAACTCTTTGGTAGCCTTATTTCTGTGGAACCTGAGAACAGATATTTCGGTTCCCTTTGAAGACTATAGGGCCAAAGGAAATATCCTCCGATAACAAAGAGAAAGAAGCTTTCTGAGAAACTTCTTTGTGTTCTGTGAAATCATCTCACACAGTTACACCTTTCCCTCAAGAAGCCTTTCTCTAAGATAGTTCTTGTGGAATTGGCAAAGTGATATTTGGAAGCACATAGAGAGCTATGGTGAAAAAGGAAATATCCTCAGATGAAATCTGGAAAGAAGCTTTCTGAGAAACTGCTTAGTGTTCTGTTAATTCATCTCACAGAGTTACATGTGTATTTCGAGGATCTCTTTGCTAGCCTTCTTTCTGTGGAATCTGAGAACAGATATTTCGGTTCCCTTTGAAAACTATAGCGCCAAATGAAATATCCTCCGATAACAAAGAGAAAGAAACTTTCTGAGAAACTTCTTTGTGTTCTGTGAAATTATCTCACAGAGTTACAGCTTTCCCCTCAAGAAGCCTTTCGCTAAGACAGTTCTTGTGGAAATGGCAAAGTGATGTTTGGAAGCCCATAGAGGGCTATGGTGAAAAAGGAAATATCCTCAGATGAAATCTGGAAAGAAGCTTTCTGAGAAACTGCTTAGTGTTCTGTTAATTCATCTCACAGAGTTACATTTGTATTTCGTGGATCTCTTCGCTAGCCTTATTTCTGAGGAATCTGAGAACAGATATTTCGGTTCCCTTTGAAGACTATAGGGCAAAAGGAAAAATCCTCCGATAACAAAGAGAAAGAAGCTTTCTGAGAAATTTCTTTGTGTTCTGTGAAATCATCTCACAGAGTTACAGCTTTCCCCTCAAGAAGCCTTTCGCTAAGACAGTTCTTGTGGAATTGGCAAAGTGATATTTGGAAGCCCATACAGGGCTATGGTGAAAAAGGAAATATCCTCAGATGACATCTGGAAAGAAGCTTTCTGAGAAACTGCTTAGTGTTCTGTGAATTCATCTCACAGATTTACATGTGTATTTCGAGGATCTCTTTGCTAGCCCTATTTCTATGGAATCTGAGAACAGATATTTCGGATCCCTTTGAAGACTACAGGGCCAAAGGAAATATGGCCCGATAACAAAGAGAAAGAAGCTTTCTGAGAAACTTCTTTGTGTTCTGTGAAATCATCTCACAGAGTTACAGCTTTCCCCTCAAGAAGCCTTTCGCTATGACAGTTCTTGTGGAATTGGCAAAGTGATATATGGAAGCCCATAGAGGGCTATGGTGATAAAGGAAATATCCTCAGATGAAATCTGGAAAGAAGCTTTCTGAGAAACTGCTTACTGTTCTGTGAATTCATCTCACAGAGTTACATGTGTATTTCGAGGATCTCTTTGCTAGCCTTCTTTCTGTGGAATCTGAGAACAGATATTTCGGTTCCCTTTGAAGACTATAGGGCCAAAGGAAATATCCTCTGATAACAAAGAGAAAGAAGCTTTCTGAGAAACTTCTTTGTGTTCTGTGAAATCATCTCACAGAGTTACATCTTTCCCCTCAAGAAGCCTTTCGATAAGACAGTTCTTGTGGAATTCGCAAAGGGATATTTGGAAGCCCATAGAGGTCTATGGTGAAAAAGGAAATATCGTCAGATGAAATCTGGAAAGAAGCTTTCTGAGAAACTGCTTAGTGTTCTGTTAATTCATCTCACAGAGTTACATGGGTATTTCGAGGATCTCTTTGCTAGCCCTATTTCTGTGGAATCTGAGAACAGATATTTCGGATCCCTTTGAAGACTACAGGGCCAAAGGAAATATGGTCCGATAACAAAGAGAAAGAAGCTTTCTGAGAAACTTCTTTGTGTTCTGTGAAATCATCTCACAGAGTTACAGCTTTCCCCTCAAGAACCCTTTCGCTAAGACATTTCTTGTGGAATTGGCAAAGTGATATTTGGAAGCCCATAGAGGGCTATGGTGAAAAAGGAAATATCCTCAGATGAAATCTGGAAAGAAGCTTTCTGAGAAACTGCTTAGTGTTCTGTTAATTCATCTCACAGAGTTACATGTGTATTTCGAGGAACTCTTTGCTAGGCTTATTTCTGTGGAATCTGAGAACAGATATTTCGGTTCCCTTTGAAAACTATAGGGCCAAATGAAATATCCTCCGATAACAAAGAGAAAGAAACTTTCTGAGAAACTTCTTTGTGTTCTGTGAAATCATCTCACAGAGTTACAGCTTTCCCCTCAAGAAACCTTTCGCTAAGACAGTTCTTGTGGAATTGGCAAAGTGATATTTGGAAGCCCATACAGGGCTATGGTGAAAAAGGAAATATCCTCAGATGAAATCTGGAAAGAAGCTTTCTGAGAAACTGCTTAGTGTTCTGTGAATTCATCTCACAGAGTTACATGTGTGTTTCTTGGATCTCTTTGCTAGCCTTATTTCTGTTGAATCTGAGAACAGATATTTCGGATCCTTTGAAGACTATAGGGCCAAAGGAAATATCCTCCGATAACAAAGAGGAAGAAGCTTTCTGAGAAACTTTTTTGTGTTCTGTGAAATCATCTCACAGAATTACAGCTTTCCCCTCAAGAAGCCTTTCGCTAAGAGAGTTCTTGTGGAATTGGCAAAGTGATATTTGGAAGCCCAAAGAGGGCCATGGTGAAAAAGGAAATATCCTCAGATCTAATCTGGAAAGATGCTTTCAGAGTAACTGCTTAGTGTTCTGTGAATTCATCTCACAGAGTTACATGTGTATTTGGAGGATCTCTTTGCTAGCCTTATTTCTGTGGAAAATGAGAACAGATATTTCGGATCCCTTTGAAGAATATAGGGCCAAAGGAAATATCCTCCGATAACAAAGAGAAAGAAGGTTTCTGAGAAACTTCATTGTGTTCTGTGAAATCATCACTCAGAGTTACAGCTTTCCCCTCAAGATGCCTTTCGCTAAGACAGTTCTTTTGGAATTGGCAAAGTTATATTTGGAAACCCAAAGAAGTCTATGGTGAAAAAGGAAATATCCTCAGATGAAATCTGGAAAGAAGCTTTCTGAGAAACTGCTTAGTGTTCTGTTAATTCATCTCACAGAGTTACATGTGTATTTCGAGGAACTCTTTGCTAGCCTTATTTCTGTGAAACCTGAGAACAGATATTTCGGTTCCCTTTGAAGACTATAGGGCCAAAGGAAATATCCTCCGATAACAAAGAGAAAGAAGCTTTCTGAGAAACTTCTTTGTGTTCTGTGAAATCATCTCACACAGTTACACCTTTCCCATCAAGAAGCCTTTCTCTAAGACAGTTCTTGTGGAATTGGCAAAGTGATATTTGGAAGCACATAGAGAGCTATGGTGAAAAAGGAAATATCCTCAGATGAAATCTGGAAAGAAGCTTTCTGAGAAACTGCTTAGTGTTCTGTTAATTCATCTCACAGAGTTACATGTGTATTTCGAGGATCTCTTTGCTAGCCTTCTTTCTCTGGAATCTGAGAACAGATATTTCGGTTCCCTTTGAAAACTATAGGGCCAAATGAAATATCCTCCGATAACAAAGAGAAAGAAACTTTCTGAGAAACTTCTTTGTGTTCTGTGAAATTATCTCACAGAGTTACAGCTTTCCCCTCAAGAAGCCTTTCGCTAAGACAGTTCTTGTGGAATTGGCAAAGTGATATTTGGAAGCCCATAGAGAGCTATGGTGAAAAAGGAAATATCCTCAGATGAAATCTGGAAAGAAGCTTTCTGAGAAACTGCTTAGTGTTCTGTTAATTCATCTCACAGAGTTACATTTGTATTTCGTGGATCTCTTCGCTAGCCTTATTTCTGAGGAATCTGAGAACAGATATTTCGGATTCTTTGAAGACTATAGGGCAAAAGGAAAAATCCTCCGATAGCAAAGAGAAAGAAGCTTTCTGAGAAACTTCTTTATGTTCTGTGAAATCATCTCACAGAGTTACAGCTTACCCCTCAAGAAGCCTTTCGGTAAGACAGTTCTTGTGGAATTGGCAAAGTGACATTTGGAAGCCCATGGAGGGCTATGGTGAAAAAGGAAATATCCTCAGATGAAATCTGGAAAGAAGCTTTCTGAGAAACTGCTTAGTGTTCTGTTAATTCATCTCACAGAGTTCCATGTGTATTTCGTGGATCTCTTTGCTAGCCTTCTTTCTGTGGAATCTGAGAACAGATATTTCGGATCGCTTTGAAGACTATAGGGCCAAAGGAAATATCCTCCGATAAATAAGAGAAAGAAGCTTTCTGAGAAACTTCTTTGTGTTCTGTGAAATCATCTCACAGAGTTACAGCTTTCCCCTCAAGAAGCCTTTTGCTCAGGCAGTTCTTGTGGAATTGGCAAAGTGATATTTGGCAGCCCATATAGGGCTATGGTGAAAAAGGAAATATCCTCAGATGACATCTGGAAAGAAGCTTTCTGAGAAACTGCTTAGTGTTCTGTGAATTCATCTCACAGAGTTACATGTGTATTTCGAGGATCTCTTTGCTAGCCTTATTTCTGTGGAATCTGAGAACAGATATTGCCGATCCCTTTGAAGACCATACTGCCAAAGGAAATATCCTCCGATAACAAAGAGAAAGAAGCTTTCTGAGAAACTTCTTTGTGTTCTGTGAAATCATCACACAGAGTTACAGCTTTCCCCTCAAGAAGGCTTTCGCTAAGACCATTCTTGTGGAATTGGCAAAGTTATATTTGGAAGCCCATAGAGGGCTATGATGAAAAAGGAAATATCCTCAGATGAAATCTGGAAAGAAGTTTTCTGAGAAACTGCTTAGTGTTCTGTTAATTCATCTCACAGTGTTACATGGGTATTTCGAGGAACTCTTTGCTAGCCTTATTTCTGTGGAATCTGAGAACAGATATTTCGGTTCCCTTTGAAGACTATAGGGCCAAAGGAAATATCCTCCGATAACAAAGAGAAAGAAGCTTTCTGAGAAACTTCTTTGTGTTCTGTGAAATCATCTCACAGAGTTATAGCTTTCCCCTCTAGAAGCCTTTCGCTAAGACAGTTCTTGTGGAATTGGCAAAGTGGTATTTGGAAGCCCATAGATGGCTATGGTGAAAAAGGAAATATCCTCAGATGAAATCTGGAAAGAAGCTTTCTGAGAAACTGCCTAGGGTTCTGTTAATTCATCTCACAGAGTTACATGTGTATTTCGAGGATCTCTTTGCTAGCCTTCTTTCTGTGGAATCTGAGAACAGATATTTCGGTTCCCTTTGAAAACTATAGGGCCAAATGAAATATCCTCCGATAACAAAGAGAAAGAAACTTTCTGAGAAACTTCTTTGTGTTCTGTGAAATCATCTCACAGAGTTACAGCTTTCCCCTCAAGAAGCCTTTCGCTAAGACAGTTCTTGTGGAATTGGCAAAGTGATATTTGGAAGTCCATAGAGGGCTATGGTGAAAAAGGAAATATCCTCAGATGAAATCTGGAAAGAAGCTTTCTGAGAAAATGCTTAGTGTTCTGTTAATTCATCTCTCAGAGATACATGTGTATTTCGAGGATCTCTTTGCTAGTCCTATTTCTGTGGATTCTGAGAACAGATATTTCTGTTCCCATTGAAGACTATAGGGCCAAAGGAAATATCCTCCGATAACAAAGAGAAAGAAGCTTTCTGAGAAACTTCTTTGTGTTCTGTGAAATCATCTCACACAGTTACAGCTTTCCCCTCAAGAAGCCTTTCGCTAAGACAGTTCTTGTGGAATTGGCAAAGTGATATTTGGAACTCCATAGAGGGCTATGGTGAAAAAGGAAATATCCTCAGATGAAATCTGGAAAGAAGCTTTCTGAGAAACTGCTTAGTGTTCTGTGAATTCATCTCAGAGAGTTACATGTGTATTTCGAGGATCTCTTTGCTAGACTTATTTCTGTGGAATCTGAGAACAGATATTTCGGATCCCTTTGAAGACTATAGGGCCAATGGAAATATCCTCCGATAACAAAGAGAAAGAAGCTTTCTGAGAAACTTCTTTGTGTTCTGTGAAATCATCTCACAGAGTTACAGCTTTCCCCTCAAGAAGACTTTCGCTAAGACAGTTCTTGTGGAATTGGCAAAGTGATATTTGGAAGCCCATAGAGGGCTATGGTGAAAAAGGAAATATCGTCAGATGAAATCTGGAAAGAAGCTTTCTGAGAAACTGCTTAGGGTTCTGTGAATACATCTCACAGAGTTACATGTGTATTTCGAGGATCTCTTTGCTAGCCCTATTTCTGTGGAATCTGAGAACAGATATTTTGGATCCCTTTGAAGACTACAGGGCCAATGGATATATGGTCCGATAACAAAGAGAAAGAAGCTTTCTGAGAAACTTCTTTGTGTTCTGTGAAATCAACTCACAGAGTTACAGCTTTCCCCTCAAGAAGCCTTTCGCTAAGACAGTTCTTGTGGAATTGGCAAAGTGATATTTGGAAGTCCATAGAGGGCTATGGTGAAATAGGAAATAACCTCAGATGAAATCTGGAAAGAAGCTTTCTGAGAAACTGCTTAGTGTTCCGTGAATTCATCTCACAGAGTAACATGTGTATTTCGAAGATCTCTTTGCTAGCCTTCTTTCTGTGGAATCTGAGAACAGATATTTCGGATCCCTTTGAAGACTATAGGGCCAAAGGAAATATCCTCCGATAACAAAGAGAAAGAAGCTTTCTGAGAAACTTCTTTGTGTTCTGTGAAATCATCTCACACAGTTACACCTTTCCCCTCAAGAAGCCTTTCGCTAAGACAGTTCTTGTGGAATTGCCAAAGTGATATTTGGAAGCACATAGAGAGCTATGGTGAAAAAGGAAATATCCTCAGATGAAATCTGGAAAGAAGCTTTCTGAGAAACTGCTTATTGTTCTGTTAATTCATCTCACAGAGTTACATGTGTATTTCGAGGATCTCTTTGCTAGCCTTCTTTCTGTGGAATCTGAGAACAGATATTTCGGTTCCCTTTGAAAACTATAGCGCCAAATGAAATATCCTCCGATAACAAAGAGAAAGAAACTTTCTGAGAAACTTCTTTGTGTTCTGTGAAATTATCTCACAGAGTTACAGCTTTCCCCTCAAGAAGCCTTTCGCTAAGACAGTTCTTGTGGAATTGGCAAAGTGATGTTTGGAAGCCCATAAAGGTCTATGGTGAAAAAGGAAATATCCTCAGATGAAATCTGGAAACAAGCTTTCTGAGAAACTGCTTAGTGTTCTGTTAATTCATCTCACAGAGTTACATGTGTATTTCGTGGATCTCTTTGCTAGCCTTCTTTCTGTGGAATCTGAGAACAGATATTTCGGATCGCTTTGAAGAATATAGGGCCAAAGGAAATATCCTCCGATAAATAAGAGAAAGAAGCTTTCTGAGAAACTTCTTTGTGTTCTGTGAAATCATCTCACAGAGTTACAGCTTTCCCTTCAAGAAGCCTTTTGCTCAGACAGTTCTTGTGGAATTGGCAAAGTGATATTTGGCAGCCCATAGAGGGCTAAGGTGAAAAAGGAAATATCCTCAGATGACATCTGGAAAGAAGCTTTCTGAGAAACTGCTTAGTGTTCTGTGAATTCATCTCACAGAGTTACATGTGTATTTCGAGGATCTCTTTGCTAGCCTTCTTTCTGTGGAATCTGAGAACAGATATTACGTATCCCTTTGAAGACTATAGGGCCAAAGGAAATATCCTCCGATAACAAAGAGAAAGAAGCTTTCTGAGAAACTTCTTTGTGTTCTGTGAAATCATCTCACAGAGTTACAGCTTTCCCCTCAAGAAGCCTTTCGCTAAGACAGTTCTTGTGGAATTGGCAAAGTGATATTTGGAAGTCCATAGAGGGCTATGGTGAAAAAGGAAATATCCTCAGATGAAATCTGGAAAGAAGCTTTCTGAGAAAATGCTTAGTGTTCTGTTAATTCATCTCTCAGAGATACATGTGTATTTCGAGGATCTCTTTGCTAGTCCTATTTCTGTGGATTCTGAGAACAGATATTTCTGTTCCCATTGAAGACTATAGGGCCAAAGGAAATATCCTCCGATAACAAAGAGAAAGAAGCTTTCTGAGAAACTTCTTTGTGTTCTGTGAAATCATCTCACACAGTTACAGCTTTCCCCTCAAGAAGCCTTTCGCTAAGACAGTTCTTGTGGAATTGGCAAAGTGATATTTGGAACTCCATAGAGGGCTATGGTGAAAAAGGAAATATCCTCAGATGAAATCTGGAAAGAAGCTTTCTGAGAAACTGCTTAGTGTTCTGTGAATTCATCTCAGAGAGTTACATGTGTATTTCGAGGATCTCTTTGCTAGACTTATTTCTGTGGAATCTGAGAACAGATATTTCGGATCCCTTTGAAGACTATAGGGCCAAAGGAAATATCCTCCGATAACAAAGAGAAAGAAGCTTTCTGAGAAACTTCTTTGTGTTCTGTGAAATCATCTCACAGAGTTACAGCTTTCCCCTCAAGAAGACTTTCGCTAAGACAGTTCTTGTGGAATTGGCAAAGTGATATTTGGAAGCCCATAGAGGGCTATGGTGAAAAAGGAAATATCGTCAGATGAAATCTGGAAAGAAGCTTTCTGAGAAACTGCTTAGGGTTCTGTGAATACATCTCACAGAGTTACATGTGTATTTCGAGGATCTCTTTGCTAGCCCTATTTCTGTGGAATCTGAGAACAGATATTTTGGATCCCTTTGAAGACTACAGGGCCAATGGATATATGGTCCGATAACAAAGAGAAAGAAGCTTTCTGAGAAACTTCTTTGTGTTCTGTGAAATCAACTCACAGAGTTACAGCTTTCCCCTCAAGAAGCCTTTCGCTAAGACAGTTCTTGTGGAATTGGCAAAGTGATATTTGGAAGTCCATAGAGGGCTATGGTGAAATAGGAAATAACCTCAGATGAAATCTGGAAAGAAGCTTTCTGAGAAACTGCTTAGTGTTCCGTGAATTCATCTCACAGAGTAACATGTGTATTTCGAAGATCTCTTTGCTAGCCTTCTTTCTGTGGAATCTGAGAACAGATATTTCGGATCCCTTTGAAGACTATAGGGCCAAAGGAAATATCCTCCGATAACAAAGAGAAAGAAGCTTTCTGAGAAACTTCTTTGTGTTCTGTGAAATCATCTCACACAGTTACACCTTTCCCCTCAAGAAGCCTTTCGCTAAGACAGTTCTTGTGGAATTGCCAAAGTGATATTTGGAAGCACATAGAGAGCTATGGTGAAAAAGGAAATATCCTCAGATGAAATCTGGAAAGAAGCTTTCTGAGAAACTGCTTATTGTTCTGTTAATTCATCTCACAGAGTTACATGTGTATTTCGAGGATCTCTTTGCTAGCCTTCTTTCTGTGGAATCTGAGAACAGATATTTCGGTTCCCTTTGAAAACTATAGCGCCAAATGAAATATCCTCCGATAACAAAGAGAAAGAAACTTTCTGAGAAACTTCTTTGTGTTCTGTGAAATTATCTCACAGAGTTACAGCTTTCCCCTCAAGAAGCCTTTCGCTAAGACAGTTCTTGTGGAATTGGCAAAGTGATGTTTGGAAGCCCATAAAGGTCTATGGTGAAAAAGGAAATATCCTCAGATGAAATCTGGAAACAAGCTTTCTGAGAAACTGCTTAGTGTTCTGTTAATTCATCTCACAGAGTTACATGTGTATTTCGTGGATCTCTTTGCTAGCCTTCTTTCTGTGGAATCTGAGAACAGATATTTCGGATCGCTTTGAAGAATATAGGGCCAAAGGAAATATCCTCCGATAAATAAGAGAAAGAAGCTTTCTGAGAAACTTCTTTGTGTTCTGTGAAATCATCTCACAGAGTTACAGCTTTCCCTTCAAGAAGCCTTTTGCTCAGACAGTTCTTGTGGAATTGGCAAAGTGATATTTGGCAGCCCATAGAGGGCTAAGGTGAAAAAGGAAATATCCTCAGATGACATCTGGAAAGAAGCTTTCTGAGAAACTGCTTAGTGTTCTGTGAATTCATCTCACAGAGTTACATGTGTATTTCGAGGATCTCTTTGCTAGCCTTCTTTCTGTGGAATCTGAGAACAGATATTACGTATCCCTTTGAAGACTATAGGGCCAAAGGAAATATCCTCCGATAACAAAGAGAAAGAAGCTTTCTGAGAAACTTCTTTGTGTTCTGTGAAATTATCTCACAGAGTTACAGCTTTCCCCTCAAGAAGCCTTTCGCTAAGACAGTTCTTGTGGAATTGGCAAAGTGATATTTGGAAGCCCTTAGAGGGCTATGGTGAAAAAGGAAATATCCTCAGATGAAATCTGGAAAGAAGCTTTCTGAGAAACTGCTTAGTGTTCTGTTAATTCATCTCACAGAGTTACATGTGTATTTCGAGGATCTCTTTGCTAGCCTTCTTTCTGTGGAATCTGAGAACAGATATTTCCGATCCCTTTGAAGACTATACTGCCAAAGGAAATATCCTCCGATAACAAAGAGAAAGAAGCTTTCTGAGAAACTTCTTTGTGTTCTGTGAAATCATCACACAGAGTTACAGCTTTCCCCTCAAGAAGGCTTTCGCTAAGACCATTCTTGTGGAATTGGCAAAGTTATATTTGGAAGCCCATAGAGGGCTATGATGAAAAAGGAAATATCCTCAGATGAAATCTGGAAAGAAGTTTTCTGAGAAACTGCTTAGTGTTCTGTTAATTCATCTCACAGAGTTACATGGGTATTTCGAGGAACTCTTTGCTAGCCTTATTTCTGTGGAATCTGAGAACAGATATTTCGGTTCCCTTTGAAGACTATAGGGCCAAAGGAAATATCCTCCGATAACAACGAGAAAGTAGCTTTCTGAGAAACTTCTTTGTGTTCTGTGAAATCATCTCACAGAGTTACAGCTTTCCCCTCTAGAAGCCTTTCGCTAAGACAGTTCTTGTGGAATTGGCAAAGTGATATTTGGAAGCCCATAGAGGGCTATGGTGAAAACGGAAATATCCTCAGATGAAATCTGGAAAGAAGCTTTCTGAGAAACTGCCTAGGGTTCTGTTAATTCATCTCACAGAGTTACATGTGTATTTCGAGGATCTCTTTGCTAGCCTTCTTTCTGTGGAATCTGAGAACAGATATTTCGGGTCCCTTTGAAAACTATAGGGCCAAATGAAATATCCTCCGATAAAAAAGAGAAAGAAACTTTCTGAGAAACTTCTTTGTGTTCTGTGAAATCATCTCACAGAGTTACAGCTTTCCCCTCAAGAAGCCTTTCGCTAAGACAGTTCTTGTGGAATTGGCAAAGTGATATTTGGAAGTCCATAGAGGGCTATGGTGAAAAAGGAAATATCCTCAGATGAAATCTGGAAAGAAGCTTTCTGAGAAACTGCTTAGTGTTCTGTTAATTCATCTCACAGAGTTACATGTGTATTTCGAGGATCTCTTTGCTAGCCCTATTTCTGTGGAATCTGAGAACAGATATTTTGGATCCCTTTGAAGACTACAGGGCCAATGGATATATGGTCCGATAACAAAGAGAAAGAAGCTTTCTGAGAAACTTCTTTGTGTTCTGTGAAATCATCTCACAGAGTTACAGCTTTCCCCTCAAGAAGCCTTTCGCTAAGACAGTTCTTGTGGAATTGGCAAAGTGATATTTGGAAGTACATAGAGGGCTATGGTGAAAAAGGAAATAACCTCAGATGAAATCTGGAAAGAAGCTTTCTGAGAAACTGCTTAGTGTTCCGTGAATTCATCTCACGGAGTTACATGTGTATTTCGAAGATCTCTTTGCTAGCCTTCTTTCTGTGGAATCTGAGAACAGATATTTCGGATCCCTTTGAAGACTAGAGGGCCAAAGGAAATATCCTCCGATAACAAAGAGAAAGAAGCTTTCTGAGAAACTTCTTTGTGTCCTGTGAAATCATCTCACAGAGTTACAGCGTTCCCCTCAAGAAACTTTTCGCTTAGACAGTTCTTGTGGAATTGGCAAAGTGATATTTGGAAGCCCATAGAGGGCTATGGTGAAAAAGGAAATATCCTCAGATGAAATCTGGAAAGAAGCTTTCTGAGAAACTGCTTAGTGTTCTGTTAATTCGTCTCACAGAGTTACATGTGTATTTCGAGGTTCTCTTTACTAGCCTATTTCTGTGGAATCTGGGAACCGATATTTCGGATCCCTTTGAAGACTATAGGGCCAAAGGAAATATCCCCCGATAACAAAGAGAAAGAAGCTTTCTGAGAAACTTCTTTGTGTTCTTTGAAATCATCTCACAGAGTTACAGCTTTATTCACAAGAAGCCTTTCGCTAAGACAGTTCTTGTGGAATTGGCAAAGTGATATTTGGAAGCCCATAGAGGGCTATTGTGTAAAAGGAAATAACCTCAGATGAAATCTGGAAAGAAGCTTTCTGAGAAACTGCTTAGTGATCTGTTAATTCATCTCACAGAGTTACATGTATATTTCGAGGATCTCTTTGCTAGCCCTATTTCTGTGGAATCTGAGAACAGATATTTCGGATCCCTTTGAAGACTATAGGGCCAAAGGAAATATCCTCCGATAACAAAGAGAAAGAAGCTTTCTGAGAAACTTCTTTGTTTCCTGTGAAATCATCTCACAGAGTCACAGCTTTCCTCTCAAGAAGCCTTTCGCAAAGACAGTTCTTGTGGAATTGGCAAAGTGATATTTGGAAGCCCATAGAGGGCTATGGTGAAAAAGGAAATATCCTCAGATGACATCTGGAAAGAAGCTTTCTGAGAAACTGCTTAGGGTTCTGTGAATTCATCTCACAGAGTTACACGTGTATTTCGAGGATCTCTTTGCTTGCCTTCTTTCTGTGGAATCTGACAACACATATTTCGGTTCCCTTTGAAGACTATAGGGCCAAAGGAAATATCCTCCGTTTACAACGAGAAAGAAGCTTTCTGAGAAACTTCTTTGTGTTCTGTGAAATCATCTCACAGAGTTACAGCTTTCCCCTGAAGAAGCCTTTCGCTAAGACAGTTCTTGTGGAATTGGCAAAGTGATATTTGGAAGCCCATAGAGGGCTCTGGTGAAAAAGGAAATATCCTCAGATGAAATCTGGAAAGAAGCTTTCTGAGAAACTGCTTAGTGTTCTGTTAATTCATCTCACAGAGTTACATGTGTATTTCGAGGATGTCTTTTCTAGACTTATTTCTGTGGAATCTGAGAACAGATATTTCGGATCCTTTGAAGACTATAGGGCCAAAGGAAATATCCTCCGATAACAAAGAGAAAGAAGCTTTCTGAGAAACTTTTTGTGTTCTGTGAAATCATCTCACAGAATTACAGCTTTCCCCTCAAGAAGCCTTTCGCTAAGAGAGTTCTTGTGGAATTGGCAAAGTGATATTTGGAAGCCCAAAGAGGGCTATTTTGAAAAAGGAAATATCCTCAGATATAATATGGAAAGAAGCTTTCAGAGAAACTGCTTAGTGTTCTGTGAATTCATCTCACAGAGTTACATGTGTATTTCGAGGATCTCTTTGCTAGCCGTATTTCTTTGGAATCTGAGAACAGATATTTCGGATTCCTTTGAAGACTATAGGGCCAAAGGAAATATCCTTCGATAACAAAGAGAAAGAAGCTTTCTGAGAACCGTCTTTGTGTTTTGTGAAATCATCTCACAGAGTTACAGCTTTCCCCTCAAGAAGCCTTTCACTAAGACATTTCTTGTGGAATTGGCAAAGTAAGTGATATTTGGAAGCCCTTAGAGAGCTATGGTGAAAAAGGAAATATCCTCAAATGAAATCTGGAAAGAAGGTTTCCGAGAAACTGCTTAGTGTTCGGTTAATTCATCTCACAGAGTTACATGTGTATTTCGAGGATCTGTTTGCTAGCCTTCTTTCTGTGGAATCTGAGAAGAGATATTTCGGATCCCTTTGAAGACTATAGGGCCTGAGGAAATATCTTACAATAACAAAGAGAAAGAAGCTGTCTGAGAAACTTCTTTGTGTTCTGTGAAATCATCTCACAGAGTTACAGCTTTCCCCTCAAGAAGCCTTTCGCTAAGACAGTTCTTGTGGAATTGGCAAAGTGATATTTGGAAGCGCATCGTGGGCTATGGTGAAAAAGGAAATATCCTCAGATGAAATCTGGAAAGAAGCTTTCTGAGAAACTGTTTAGTGTTCTGTTAATTCATCTCACAGAGTTATATTTGTATTTCGTGTATCTCTTTGCTAGACTTATTTCTGTGGAATCTGAGAACAGATATTTCGGATCCTTTGAAGACTATAGGGCCAAGGAAATATCCTCCGATAACAAAGAGAAAGAAGCTTTCTGAGAAACTTCTTTGTGTTCTGTGAAATCATATCACAGAGTTACAGCTTTCCCCTCAAGAAGCCTTTCGCTAAGACAGTTCTTGTGGAATTGCAAAGTGATATTTGGAAGCCCATAGAGGGCTATGGTGAATAAGGAAATATCCTCAGATGAAATCTGGAAAGAAGCTTTCTGAGAAACTGCTTAGTGTTCTGTTAATTCATCTCACAGGCTTACATTTCTATTTCGTGGATCTCATTCCTAGCCGTATTTCTGTGGAATCTGAGAGCAGATATTACGTATCCCTTTGAAGACTATGGGGCCATAGGAATTATCCTCCGATATCAAAGAGAAAGAAGATTTCTGAGAAACTTCTTTGTGTTCTGTGAAATTATCTCACAGAGTTACAGCTTTCCCCTCAAGAAGCCTTTCGCTAAGACAGTTCTTGTGGAATTGGCAAAGTGATATTTGTAAGCCCATAGAGGGCTATGGTGAAAAAGGAAATATCCTCAGATGAAATCTGGAAGGAAGCTTTCTGAGAAACTGCTTAGTGTTCTGTTAATTCATCTCAAAGAGTTACATGTGTATTTCATGGATCTCTTTGCTAGCCTTATTTCTGTGGAATCTGAGAACAGATATTTCGGATCCCTTTGAAGACTATAGGGCCAAAGGAAATATCCTCCGATAACAAAGAGAAAGAAGGTTTCTGAGAAACTTCTTTGTGTTCTGTGAAATCATCACACAGAGTTACAGCTTTCCCCTCAAAAAGCCTTTCGCTAAGACCTTTCTTGTGGAATTTGCAAAGTGATATTTGGAAGCCCATAGAAGTCTATGGTGAAAAAGGAAATATCCTCAGATTAAATCTGGAAAGAAGCTTTCTGAGAAACTGCTTAGTGTTCTGCTAATTCATCTCACAGAGTTACATGTGTATTTCGAGGAACTCTTTGCTAGCCTTATTTCTGTGGAACCTGAGAACAGATATTTCGGTTCCCTTTGAAGACTATAGCGCCAAATGAAATATCCTCCGATAACAAAGAGAAAGAAACTTTCTGAGAAACTTCTTTGTGTTCTGTGAAATTATCTCACAGAGTTACAGCTTTCCCCTCAAGAATCCTTTCTCTAAGACAGTTCTTGTGGAATTGGCAAAGTGATGTTTGGAAGCCCATAAAGGGCTATGGTGAAAAAGGAAATATCCTCAGATGAAATCTGGAAACAAGCTTTCTGAGAAACTGCTTAGTGTTCTGTTAATTCATCTCACAGAGTTACATGTGTATTTCGTGGATCTCTTTGCTAGCCTTCTCTCTGTGGAATCTGAGAACAGATATTTCGGATCGCTTTGAAGAATATAGGGCCAAAGGAAATATCCTCCGATAAATAAGAGAAAGAAGCTTTCTGAGAAACTTCTTTGTGTTCTGTGAAATCATCTCACAGAGTTACAGCTTTCCCCTGAAGAAGCCTTTTGCTCAGACAGTTCTTGTGGAATTGGCAAAGTGATATTTGGCAGCCCATAGAGGGCTAAGGTGAAAAAGGAAATATCCTCAGATGACATCTGGAAAGAAGCTTTCTGAGAAACTGCTTAGTGTTCTGTGAATTCATCTCACAGAGTTACATGTGTATTTCGAGGATCTCTTTGCTAGCCTTCTTTCTGTGGAATCTGAGAACAGATATTACGTATCCCTTTGAAGACTATAGGGCCAAAGGAAATATCCTCCGATAACAAAGAGAAAGAAGCTTTCTGAGAAACTTCTTTGTGTTCTGTGAAATTATCTCACAGAGTTACAGCTTTCCCCTCAAGAAGCCTTTCGCTAAGACAGTTCTTGTGGAATTGGCAAAGTGATATTTGGAAGCCCATAGAGGGCTATGGTGAAAAAGGAAATATCCTCAGATGAAATCTGGAAAGAAGCTTTCTGAGAAACTGCTTAGTGTTCTGTTAATTCATCTCACAGAGTTACATGTGTATTTCGAGGATCTCTTTGCTAGCCTTCTTTCTGTGGAATCTGAGAACAGATATTTCGGATACCTTTGAAGACTATAGGGCCAAAGGAAATATCCTCCGATAACAAAGAGAAAGAAGCTTTCTGAGAAACTTCTTTGTGTTCTGTGAAATCATCTCACAGAGTTACAGCTTTCCCCTCAAGAAGACTTTCGCTAAGACAGTTCTTGTGGAATTGGCAAAGTGATATTTGGAAGCCCATAGAGGGCTACGGTGAAAAAGGAAATATCGTCAGATGAAATCTGGAAAGAAGCTTTCTGAGAAACTGCTTAGGGTTCTGTGAATACATCTCACAGAGTTACATGTGTATTTCGAGGATCTCTTTGCTAGCCCTATTTCTGTGGAATCTGAGAACAGATATTTTGGATCCCTTTGAAGACTACAGGGCCAATGGATATATGGTCCGATAACAAAGAGAAAGAAGCTTTCTGAGAAACTTCTTTGTGTTCTGTGAAATCATCTCACAGAGTTACAGCTTTCCCCTCAAGAAGCCTTTCGCTAAGACAGTTCTTGTGGAATTGGCAAAGTGATATTTGGAAGTCCATAGAGGGCTATGGTGAAATAGGAAATAACCTCAGATGAAATCTGGAAAGAAGCTTTCTGAGAAACTGCTTAGTGTTCCGTGAATTCATCTCACAGAGTTACATGTGTATTTCGAAGATCTCTTTGCTAGCCTTCTTTCTGTGGAATCTGAGAACAGATATTTCGGATCCCTTTGAAGACTATAGGGCCAAAGGAAATATCCTCCGATAACAAAGAGAAAGAAGCTTTCTGAGAAACTTCTTTGTGTTCTGTGAAATCATCTCACACAGTTACACCTTTCCCCTCAAGAAGCCTTTCGCTAAGACAGTTCTTGTGGAATTGCCAAAGTGATATTTGGAAGCACATAGAGAGCTATGGTGAAAAAGGAAATATCCTCAGATGAAATCTGGAAAGAAGCTTTCTGAGAAACTGCTTATTGTTCTGTTAATTCATCTCACAGAGTTACATGTGTATTTCGAGGATCTCTTTGCTAGCCTTCTTTCTGTGGAATCTGAGAACAGATATTTCGGTTCCCTTTGAAAACTATAGCGCCAAATGAAATATCCTCCGATAACAAAGAGAAAGAAACTTTCTGAGAAACTTCTTTGTGTTCTGTAAAATTATCTCACAGAGTTACAGCTTTCCCCTCAAGAAGCCTTTCGCTAAGACAGTTCTTGTGGAATTGGCAAAGTGATGTTTGGAAGCCCATAAAGGTCTATGGTGAAAAAGGAAATATCCTCAGATGAAATCTGGAAACAAGCTTTCTGAGAAACTGCTTAGTGTTCTGTTAATTCATCTCACAGAGTTACATGTGTATTTCGTGGATCTCTTTGCTAGCCTTCTTTCTGTGGAACCTGAGAACAGATATTTCGGATCGCTTTGAAGAATATAGGGCCAAAGGAAATATCCTCCGATAAATAAGAGAAAGAAGCTTTCTGAGAAACTTCTTTGTGTTCTGTGAAATCATCTCACAGAGTTACAGCTTTCCCCTCAAGAAGCCTTTTGCTCAGACAGTTCTTGTTTAATTGGCAAAGTGATATTTGGCAGCCCATAGAGGGCTAAGGTGAAAAAGGAAATATCCTCAGATGACATCTGGAAAGAAGCTTTCTGAGAAACTGCTTAGTGTTCTGTGAATTCATCTCACAGAGTTACATGTGTATTTCGAGGATCTCTTTGCTAGCCTTCTTTCTGTGGAATCTGAGAACAGATATTACGTATCCCTTTGAAGACTATAGGGCCAAAGGAAATATCCTCCGATAACAAAGAGAAAGAAGCTTTCTGAGAAACTTCTTTGTGTTCTGTGAAATTATCTCACAGAGTTACAGCTTTCCCCTCAAGAAGCCTTTCGCTAAGACAGTTCTTGTGGAATTGGCAAAGTGATATTTGGAAGCCCTTAGAGGGCTATGGTGAAAAAGGAAATATCCTCAGATGAAATCTGGAAAGAAGCTTTCTGAGAAATTGCTTAGTGTTCTGTTAATTCATCTCACAGAGTTACATGTGTATTTCGAGGATCTCTTTGCTAGCCTTCTTTCTGTGGAATCTGAGAACAGATATTTCCGATCCCTTTGAAGACTATACTGCCAAAGGAAATATCCTCCGATAACAAAGAGAAAGAAGCTTTCTGAGAAACTTCTTTGTGTTCTGTGAAATCATCACACAGAGTTACAGCTTTCCCCTCAAGAAGGCTTTCGCTAAGACCATTCTTGTGGAATTGGCAAAGTTATATTTGGAAGCCCATAGAGGGCTATGATGAAAAAGGAAATATCCTCAGATGAAATCTGGAAAGAAGTTTTCTGAGAAACTGCTTAGTGTTCTGTTAATTCATCTCACAGAGTTACATGGGTATTTCGAGGAACTCTTTGCTAGCCTTATTTCTGTGGAATCTGAGAACAGATATTTCGGTTCCCTTTGAAGACTATAGGGCCAAAGGAAATATCCTCCGATAACAAAGAGAAAGTAGCTTTCTGAGAAACTTCTTTGTGTTCTGTGAAATCATCTCACAGAGTTACAGCTTTCCCCTCTAGAAGCCTTTCGCTAAGACAGTTCTTGTGGAATTGGCAAAGTGATATTTGGAAGCCCATAGAGGGCTATGGTGAAAACGGAAATATCCTCAGATGAAATCTGGAAAGAAGCTTTCTGAGAAACTGCCTAGGGTTCTGTTAATTCATCTCACAGAGTTACATGTGTATTTCGAGGATCTCTTTGCTAGCCTTCTTTCTGTGGAATCTGAGAACAGATATTTCGGGTCCCTTTGAAAACTATAGGGCCAAATGAAATATCCTCCGATAACAAAGAGAAAGAAACTTTCTGAGAAACTTCTTTGTGTTCTGTGAAATCATCTCACAGAGTTACAGCTTTCCCCTCAAGAAGCCTTTCGCTAAGACAGTTCTTGTGGAATTGGCAAAGTGATATTTGGAAGTCCATAGAGGGCTATGGTGAAAAAGGAAATATCCTCAGATGAAATCTGGAAAGAAGCTTTCTGAGAAACTGCTTAGTGTTCTGTTAATTCATCTCACAGAGTTACATGTGTATTTCGAGGATCTCTTTGCTAGCCCTATTTCTGTGGAATCTGAGAACAGATATTTTGGATCCCTTTGAAGACTACAGGGCCAATGGATATATGGTCCGATAACAAAGAGAAAGAAGCTTTCTGAGAAACTTCTTTGTGTTCTGTGAAATCATCTCACAGAGTTACAGCTTTCCCCTCAAGAAGCCTTTCGCTAAGACAGTTCTTGTGGAATTGGCAAAGTGATATTTGTAAGTACATAGAGGGCTATGGTGAAAAAGGAAATAACCTCAGATGAAATCTGGAAAGAAGCTTTCTGAGAAACTGCTTAGTGTTCCGTGAATTCATCTCACAGAGTTACATGTGTATTTCGAAGATCTCTTTGCTAGCCTTCTTTCTGTGGAATCTGAGAACAGATATTTCGGATCCCTTTGAAGACTAGAGGGCCAAAGGAAATATCCTCCGATAACAAAGAGAAAGAAGCTTTCTGAGAAATTTCTTTGTGTCCTGTGAAATCATCTCACAGAGTTACAGCGTTCCCCGCAAGAAACTTTTCGCTTAGACAGTTCTTGTGGAATTGGCAAAGTGATATTTGGAAGCCCATAGAGGGCTATGGTGAAAAAGGAAATATCCTCAGAAGAAATCTGGAAAGAAGCTTTCTGAGAAACTGCTTAGTGTTCTGTTAATTCGTCTCACAGAGTTACATGTGTATTTCGAGGTTCTCTTTACTAGCCTATTTCTGTGGAATCTGGGAACCGATATTTCGGATCCCTTTGAAGACTATAGGGCCAAAGGAAATATCCCCCGATAACAAAGAGAAAGAAGCTTTCTGAGAAACTTCTTTGTGTTCTTTGAAATCATCTCACAGAGTTACAGCTTTATTCTCAAGAAGCCTTTCGCTAAGACAGTTCTTGTGGAATTGGCAAAGTGATATTTGGAAGCCCATAGAGGGCTATGGTGTAAAAGAAAATAACCTCAGATGAAATCTGGAAAGAAGCTTTCTGAGAAACTGCTTAGTGATCTGTTAATTCATCTCACAGAGTTACATGTATATTTCGAGGATCTCTTTGCTAGCCCTATTTCTGTGGAATCTGAGAACAGATATTTCGGATCCCTTAGAAGACTATAGGGCCTAAGGAAATATCCTCCGATAACAAAGAGAAAGAAGCTTTCTGAGAAACTTCTTTGTTTCCTGTGAAATCATCTCACAGAGTCACAGCTTTCCTCTCAAGAAGCCTTTCGCAAAGACAGTTCTTGTGGAATTGGCAAAGTGATATTTGGAAGCCCATAGAGGGCTATGGTGAAAAAGGAAATATCCTCAGATGACATCTGGAAAGAAGCTTTCTGAGAAACTGCTTAGGGTTCTGTGAATTCATCTCACAGAGTTACACGTGTATTTCGAGGATCTCTTTGCTTGCCTTCTTTCTGTGGAATCTGACAACACATATTTCGGTTCCCTTTGAAGACTATAGGGCCAAAGGAAATATCCTCCGTTTACAACGAGAAAGAAGCTTTCTGAGAAACTTCTTTGTGTTCTGTGAAATCATCTCACAGAGTTACAGCTTTCCCCTGAAGAAGCCTTTCCCTAAGACAGTTCTTGTGGAATTGGCAAAGTGATATTTGGAAGCCCATAGAGGGCTCTGGTGAAAAAGGAAATATCCTCAGATGAAATCTGGAAAGAAGCTTTCTGAGAAACTGCTTAGTGTTCTGTTAATTCATCTCACAGAGTTACATGTGTATTTCGAGGATGTCTTTTCTAGACTTATTTCTGTGGAATCTGAGAACAGATATTTCGGATCCTTTGAAGACTATAGGGCCAAAGGAAATATCCTCCGATAACAAAGAGAAAGAAGCTTTCTGAGAAACTTTTTTGTGTTCTGTGAAATCATCTCACAGAATTACAGCTTTCCCCTCAAGAAGCCTTTCGCTAAGAGAGTTCTTGTGGAATTGGCAAAGTGATATTTGGAAGCCCAAAGAGGGCTATTTTGAAAAAGGAAATATCCTCTGATATAATATGGAAAGAAGCTTTCAGAGAAACTGCTTAGTGTTCTGTGAATTCATCTCACAGAGTTACATGTGTATTTCGAGGATCTCTTTGCTAGCCGTATTTCTGTGGAATCTGAGAACAGATATTTCGGATTCCTTTGAAGACTATAGGGCCAAAGGAAATATCCTTCGATAACAAAGAGAAAGAAGCTTTCTGAGAACCGTCTTTGTGTTCTGTGAAATCATCTCACAGAGTTACAGCTTTCCCCTCAAGAAGCCTTTCACTAAGACATTTCTTGTGGAATTGGCAAAGTAAGTGATATTTGGAAGCCCTTAGAGAGCTATGGTGAAAAAGGAAATATCCTCAAATGAAATCTGGAAAGAAGGTTTCCGAGAAACTGCTTAGTGTTCGGTTAATTCATCTCACAGTGTTACATGTGTATTTCGAGGATCTGTTTGCTAGCCTTCTTTCTGTGGAATCTGAGAAGAGATATTTCGGATCCCTTTGAAGACTATAAGGCCTGAGGAAATATCTTACAATAACAAAGAGAAAGAAGCTGTCTGAGAAACTTCTTTGTGTTCTGTGAAATCATCTCACAGAGTTACAGCTTTCCCCTCAAGAAGCCTTTCGCTAAGACAGTTCTTGTGGAATTGGCAAAGTGATATTTGGAAGCGCATCGTGGGCTATGGTGAAAAAGGAAATATCCTCAGATGAAATCCGGAAAGAAGCTTTCTGAGAAACTGTTTAGTGTTCTGTTAATTCATCTCACAGAGTTATATTTGTATTTCGTGTATCTCTTTGCTAGACTTATTTCTGTGGAATCTGAGAACAGATATTTCGGATCCTTTGAAGACTATAGGGCCAAGGAAATATCCTCCGATAACAAAGAGAAAGAAGCTTTCTGAGAAACTTCTTTGTGTTCTGTGAAATCATATCACAGAGTTACAGCTTTCCCCTCAAGAAGCCTTTCGCTAAGACAGTTCTTGTGGAATTGCAAAGTGATATTTGGAAGCCCATAGAGGGCTATGGTGAATAAGGAAATATCCTCAGATGAAATCTGGAAAGAAGCTTTCTGAGAAACTGCTTAGTGTTCTGTTAATTCATCTCACAGGCTTACATTTGTATTTCGTGGATCTCATTCCTAGCCGTATTTCTGTGGAATCTGAGAGCAGATATTACGTATCCCTTTGAAGACTATGGGGCCATAGGAATTATCCTCCGATATCAAAGAGAAAGAAGATTTCTGAGAAACTTCTTTGTGTTCTGTGAAATTATCTCACAGAGTTACAGCTTTCCCCTCAAGAAGCCTTTCGCTAAGACAGTTCTTGTGGAATTGGCAAAGTGATATTTGTAAGCCCATAGAGGGCTATGGTGAAAAAGGAAATATCCTCAGATGAAATCTGGAAGGAAGCTTTCTGAGAAACTGCTTAGTGTTCTGTTAATTCATCTCAAAGAGTTACATGTGTATTTCATGGATCTCTTTGCTAGCCTTATTTCTGTGGAATCTGAGAACAGATATTTCGGATCCCTTTGAAGACTATAGGGCCAAAGGAAATATCCTCCGATAACAAAGAGAAAGAAGGTTTCTGAGAAACTTCTTTGTGTTCTGTGAAATCATCACACAGAGTTACAGCTTTCCCCACAAAAAGCCTTTCGCTAAGACCTTTCTTGTGGAATTTGCAAAGTGATATTTGGAAGCCCATAGAAGTCTATGGTGAAAAAGGAAATATCCTCAGATTAAATCTGGAAAGAAGCTTTCTGAGAAACTGCTTAGTGTTCTGCTAATTCATCTCACAGAGTTACATGTGTATTTCGAGGAACTCTTTGCTAGCCTTATTTCTGTGGAACCTGAGAACAGATATTTCGGTTCCCTTTGAAGACTATAGCGCCAAATGAAATATCCTCCGATAACAAAGAGAAAGAAACTTTCTGAGAGACTTCTTTGTGTTCTGTGAAATTATCTCACAGAGTTACAGCTTTCCCCTCAAGAATCCTTTCTCTAAGACAGTTCTTGTGGAATTGGCAAAGTGATGTTTGGAAGCCCATAAAGGGCTATGGTGAAAAAGGAAATATCCTCAGATGAAATCTGGAAACAAGCTTTCTGAGAAACTGCTTAGTGTTCTGTTAATTCATCTCACAGAGTTACATGTGTATTTCGTGGATCTCTTTGCTAGCCTTCTCTCTGTGGAATCTGAGAACAGATATTTCGGATCGCTTTGAAGAATATAGGGCCAAAGGAAATATCCTCCGATAAATAAGAGAAAGAAGCTTTCTGAGAAACTTCTTTGTGTTCTGTGAAATCATCTCACAGAGTTACAGCTTTCCCCTGAAGAAGCCTTTTGCTCAGACAGTTCTTGTGGAATTGGCAAAGTGATATTTGGCAGCCCATAGAGGGCTAAGGTGAAAAAGGAAATATCCTCAGATGACATCTGGAAAGAAGCTTTCTGAGAAACTGCTTAGTGTTCTGTGAATTCATCTCACAGAGTTACATGTGTATTTCGAGGATCTCTTTGCTAGCCTTCTTTCTGTGGAATCTGAGAACAGATATTACGTATCCCTTTGAAGACTATAGGGCCAAAGGAAATATCCTCCGATAACAAAGAGAAAGAAGCTTTCTGAGAAACTTCTTTGTGTTCTGTGAAATTATCTCACAGAGTTACAGTTTCCCCTCAAGAAGCCTTTCGCTAAGACAGTTCTTGTGGAATTGGCAAAGTGATATTTGGAAGCCCATAGAGGGCTATGGTGAAAAAGGAAATATCCTCAGATGAAATCTGGAAAGAAGCTTTCTGAGAAACTGCTTAGTGTTCTGTTAATTCATCTCACAGAGTTACATGTGTATTTCGAGGATCTCTTTGCTAGCCTTCTTTCTGTGGAATCTGAGAACAGATATTTCCGATCCCTTTGAAGACTATACTGCCAAAGGAAATATCCTCCGATAACAAAGAGAAAGAAGCTTTCTGAGAAACTTCTTTGTGTTCTGTGAAATCATCACACAGAGTTACAGCTTTCCCCTCAAGAAGGCTTTCGCTAAGACCATTCTTGTGGAATTGGCAAAGTTATATTTGGAAGCCCATAGAGGGCTATGATGAAAAAGGAAATATCCTCAGATGAAATCTGGAAAGAAGTTTTCTGAGAAACTGCTTAGTGTTCTGTTAATTCATCTCACAGAGTTACATGGGTATTTCGAGGAACTCTTTGCTAGCCTTATTTCTGTGGAATCTGAGAACAGATATTTCGGTTCCCTTTGAAGACTATAGGGCCAAAGGAAATATCCTCCGATAACAAAGAGAAAGAAGCTTTCTGAGAAACTTCTTTGTGTTCTGTGAAATCATCTCACAGAGTTACAGCTTTCCCCTCTAGAAGCCTTTCGCTAAGACAGTTCTTGTGGAATTGGCAAAGTGATATTTGGAAGCCCATAGAGGGCTATGGTGAAAAAGGAAATATCCTCAGATGAAATCTGGAAAGAAGCTTTCTGAGAAACTGCCTAGGGTTCTGTTAATTCATCTCACAGAGTTACATGTGTATTTCGAGGATCTCTTTGCTAGCCTTCTTTCTGTGGAATCTGAGAACAGATATTTCGGTTCCCTTTGAAAACTATAGGGCCAAATGTAATATCCTCCGATAACAAAGAGAAAGAAACTTTCTGAGAAACTTCTTTGAGTTCTGTGAAATCATCTCACAGAGTTACAGCTTTCCCCTCAAGAAGCCTTTCGCTAAGACAGTTCTTGTGGAATTGGCAAAGTGATATTTGGAAGTCCATAGAGGGCTATGGTGAAAAAGGAAATATCCTCAGATGAAATCTGGAAAGAAGCTTTCTGAGAAACTGCTTAGTGTTCTGTTAATTCATCTCTCAGAGATACATGTGTATTTCGAGGATCTCTTTGCTAGCCCTCTTTCTGTGGAATCTGAGAACAGATATTTCGGATCCCATTGAACCCTACAGGGCCAAAGGAAATATCCTCCGATAACAAAGAGAAAGAAGCTTTCTGAGAAACTTCTTTGTGTTCTGTGAAATCATCTCACAGAGTTACAGCTTTCCCCTCAAGAAGCCTTTCGCTAAGACAGTTCTTGTGGAATTGGCAAAGTGATATTTGGAAGTCCATAGAGGGCTATGGTGAAAAAGGAAATATCCTCAGATGAAATCTGGAAAGAAGCTTTCTGAGAAACTGCTTAGTGTTCTGTGAATTCATCTCACAGAGTTACATGTGTATTTCGAGGATCTCTTTGCTAGCCTTCTTTCTGTGGAATCTGAGAACAGATATTTCGGATCCCTTTGAAGACTATAGGGCCAAAGGAAATATCCTCCGATAACAAAGAGAAAGAAGCTTTTTGAGAAACTTCTTTGTGTTCTGTGAAATCATCTCACAGAGTTACAGCTTTCCCCTCAAGAAGACTTTCGTTAAGACAGTTCTTGTGGAATTGGCAAAGTGATATTTGGAAGCCCATAGAGGGCTATGGTGAAAAAGGAAATATCGTCAGATGAAATCTGGAAAGAAGCTTTCTGAGAAACTGCTTAGGGTTCTGTGAATACGTCTCACAGAGTTACATGTGTATTTCGAGGATCTCTTTGCTAGCCCTATTTCTGTGGAATCTGAGAACAGATATTTTGGATCCCTTTGAAGACAACAGGGCCAATGGATATATGGTCCGATAACAAAGAGAAAGAAGCTTTCTGAGAAACTTCTTTGTGTTCTGTGAAATCATCTCACAGAGTTACAGCTTTCCCCTCAAGAAGCCTTTCGCTAAGACAGTTCTTGTGGAATTGGCAAAGTGATATTTGGAAGTCCATAGAGGGCTATGTTGAAAAAGGAAATAACCTCAGATGAAATCTGGAAGGAAGCTTTCTGAGAAACTGCTTAGTGTTTCGTGAATTCATCTCACAGAGTTACATGTGTATTTCGAAGATCTCTTTGCTAGCCTTCTTTCTGTGGAATCTGAGAACAGATATTTCGGATCCCTTTGAAGACTATAGGGCCAAAGGAAATATCCTCCGATAACAAAGAGAAAGAAGCTTTCTGAGAAACTTCTTTGTGTCCTGTGAAATCATCTCACAGAGTTACAGCGTTCCCCTCAAGAAACTTTTCGCGTAGACAGTTCTTGTGGAATTGGCAAAGAGATATTTGGAAGCCCATAGAGGGCTATGGTGAAAAAGGAAATATCCTCAGATGAAATCTGGAAAGAAGCTTTCTGAGAAACTGCTTAGTGTTCTGTTAATTCGTCTCACAGAGTTACATGTGTATTTCGAGGATCTCTTTGCTAGCCTTCTTTCTGTGGAATCTGAGAACAGATATTTCGGATCCCTTTGAAGAGCATAGGGCCAAAGGAAATATCCTCCGATAACAAAGAGAAAGAAGCTTTCTGAGAAACATCTTGGTGTCCTGTGAAATCATCTCACATAGTTACAGCTTTCCCCTCAAGAAGCCTTTCGCTAAGACAGTTGTTGTGGAATTGGCAAAGTGATATTTGGAAGCCCATAGAGGGCTAGGGTGAAAAAGGAAATATCGTCAGATGAAATCTGGAAAGAAGCTTTCTGAGAAACTGCTTTGTGTTATGTGAATTCATCTCACAGAGTTACATGTGTATTTCGAGGATCTCTTTGCTAGCCTTCTTTCTGTGCAATCTGAGAACAGATATTTCGGATCCCTTTGAAGACTACAGGGCCAAAGGAAATATCCTGCGATAACCAAGAGAAAGAAGCTTTCTGAGAAACTTCTTTGTGTTCTGTGAAATCATGTCACAGAGTTACAGCTTTCCCCTCAAGAAGCCTTTCGCTAAGACAGTTCTTGTGGAAGTGGCAAATTGATATTTGGAAGCCCATAGAGGGCTATGGCGAAAAAGGAAATATCCTCAGTTGAAATCTGGAAAGAAGCTTTCTGAGAAACTTCTTAGTGTTCTGTGAATTCATCTCACAGAGTTACATGTGTATTTCGAGGATCTCTTTGCTAGCCTTCTTTCTGTGGAATCTGAGAAGAGATATTTCGGATCCCTTTGAAGACTATAGGGCCTGAGGAAATATCTTACAATAACAAAGAGAAAGAAGCTGTCTGAGAAACTTCTTTGTGTTCTGTGAAATCATCTCACAGAGTTACAGCTTTCCCCTCAAGAAGCCTTTCGCTAAGACAGTTCTTGTGGAATTGGCAAAGTGATATTTGGAAGCGCATCGTGGGCTATGGTGAAAAAGGAAATATCCTCAGATGAAATCTGGTAAGAAGCTTTCTGAGAAACTGTTTAGTGTTCTGTTAATTGATCTCACAGAGTTATATTTGTATTTCGTGTATCTCTTTGCTAGACTTATTTCTGTGGAATCTGAGAACAGATATTTCGGATCCTTTGAAGACTATAGGGCCAAGGAAATATCCTCCAATAACAAAGAGAAAGAAGCTTTCTGAGAAACTTCTTTGTGTTCTGTGAAATCATATCACAGAGTTACAGCTTTCCCCTGAAGAAGCCTTTGGCTAAGACTGTTCTTGTGGAATTGAAAAGTGATATTTGGAAGCCCATAGAGGGCTATGGTGAATAAGGAAATATCCTCAGATGAAATCTGGAAAGAAGCTTTCTGAGAAACTGCTTAGTGTTCTGTTAATTCATCTCACAGGCTTACATTTGTATTTCGTGGATCTCATTCCTAGCCGTATTTCTGTGGAATCTGAGAGCAGATATTACGTATCCCTTTGAAGACTATGGGGCCATAGGAATTATCCTCCGATATCAAAGAGAAAGAAGATTTCTGAGAAACTTCTTTGTGTTCTGTGAAATTATTTCACAGAGTTACAGCTTTCCCCTCAAGAAGCCTTTCGCTAAGACAGTTCTTGTGGAATTGGCAAAGTGATATTTGTAAGCCCATAGAGGGCTATGGTGAAAAAGGAAATATCCTCAGATGAAATCTGGAAGGAAGCTTTCTGAGAAACTGCTTAGTGTTCTGTTAATTCATCTCACAGAGTTACATGTGTATTTCATGGATCTCTTTGCTAGCCTTATTTCTGTGGAATCTGAGAACAGATATTTCGGATCCCTTTGAAGACTATAGGGCCAAAGGAAATATCCTCCGATAACAAAGAGAAAGAAGGTTTCTGAGAAACTTCTTTGTGTTCTGTGAAATCATCACACAGAGTTACAGCTTTCCCCTCAAAAAGCCTTTCGCTAAGACCTTTCTTGTGGAATTTGCAAAGTGATATTTGGAAGCCCATAGAAGTCTATGGTGAAAAAGGAAATATCCTCAGATGAAATCTGGAAAGAAGCTTTCTGAGAAACTGCTTAGTGTTCTGCTAATTCATCTCACAGAGTTACATGTGTATTTCGAGGAACTCTTTGCTAGCCTTATTTCTGTGGAACCTGAGAACAGATATTTCGGTTCCCTTTGAAGACTATAGGGCCAAAGGAAATATCCTCCGATAACAAAGAGAAAGAAGCTTTCTGAGAAACTTCTTTGTGTTCTGTGAAATCATCTCACACAGTTACACCTTTCCCCTCAAGAAGCCTTTCTCTAAGACAGTTCTTGTGGAATTGCCAAAGTGATATTTGGAAGCACATAGAGAGCTATGGTGAAAAAGGAAATATCCTCAGATGAAATCTGGAAAGAAGCTTTCTGAGAAACTGCTTATTGTTCTGTTAATTCATCTCTCACAGTTACATGTGTATTTCGAGGATCTCTTTGCTAGCCTTCTTTCTGTGGAATCTGAGAACAGATATTTCGGTTCCCTTTGAAAACTATAGCGCCAAATGAAATATCCTCCGATAACAAAGAGAAAGAAACTTTCTGAGAAACTTCTTTGTGTTCTGTGAAATTATCTCACAGAGTTACAGCTTTCCCCTCAAGAAGCCTTTCTCTAAGACAGTTCTTGTGGAATTGGCAAAGTGATGTTTGGAAGCCCATAAAGGGCTATGGTGAAAAAGGAAATATCCTCAGATGAAATCTGGAAACAAGCTTTCTGAGAAACTGCTTAGTGTTCTGTTAATTCATCTCACAGAGTTACATGTGTATTTCGTGGATCTCTTTGCTAGCCTTCTCTCTGTGGAATCTGAGAACAGATATTTCGGATCGCTTTGAAGAATATAGGGCCAAAGGAAATATCCTCCGATAAATAAGAGAAAGAAGCTTTCTGAGAAACTTCTTTGTGTTCTGTGAAATCATCTCACAGAGTTACAGCTTTCCCCTGAAGAAGCCTTTCGCTCAGACAGTTCTTGTGGAATTGGCAAAGTGATATTTGGCAGCCCATAGAGGGCTAAGGTGAAAAAGGAAATATCCTCAGATGACATCTGGAAAGAAGCTTTCTGAGAAACTGCTTAGTGTTCTGTGAATTCATCTCACAGAGTTACATGTGTATTTCGAGGATCTCTTTGCTAGCCTTCTTTCTGTGGAATCTGAGAACAGATATTACGTATCCCTTTGAAGACTATAGGGCCAAAGGAAATATCCTCCGATAACAAAGAGAAAGAAGTTTTCTGAGAAACTTCTTTGTGTTCTGTGAAATCATCTCACAGAGTTACAGCTTTCCCCTCAAGAAGCCTTTCGCTAAGACAGTTCTTGTGGAATTGGCAAAGTGATATTTGGAAGCCCATAGAGGGCTATGGTGAAAAAGGAAATATCCTCAGATGAAATCTGGGAAGAAGCTTTCTGAGAAACTGCTTAGTGTTCTGTTAATTCATCTCACAGAGTTACATGGGTATTTCGAGGATCTCTTTGCTAGCCCTATTTCTCTGGAATCTGAGAACAGATATTTCGGATCCCTTTGAAGACTACAGGGCCAAAGGAAATATGGTCCGATAACAAAGAGAAAGAAGCTTTCTGAGAAACTTCTTTGTGTTCTGTGAAATCATCTCACAGAGTTACAGCTTTCCCCTGAAGAAGCCTTTCGCTAAGACAGTTCTTGTGGAATTGGCAAAGTGATATTTGGAAGCCCATAGAGGTCTATGGTGAAAAAGGAAATATCCTCAGATGAAATCTGGAAAGAAGCTTTCTGAGAAACTGCTTAGTGTTCTGTTAATTCATCTCACAGAGTTACATGTGTATTTCGAGGAACTCTTTGCTAGCCTTATTTCTGTGGAATCTGAGAACAGATATTTCGGTTCCCTTTGAAAACTATAGGGCCAAATGAAATATCCTCCGATAACAAAGAGAAAGAAACTTTCTGAGAAACTTCTTTGTGTTCTGTGAAATCATCTCACAGAGTTACAGCTTTCCCCTCAAGAAAACTTTCGCTAAGACAGTTCTTGTGGAATTGGCCAAGTGATATTTGGAAGCCCATAGAGGGCTATGGTGAAAAAGGAAATATCCTCAGATGAAATCTGGAAAGAAGCTTTCTGAGAAACTGCTTAGTGTTCTGTTAATTCATCTCACAGAGTTACATGTGTGTTTCTTGGATCTCTTTGATAGCCTTATTTCTGTTGAATCTGAGAACAGATATTTCGGATCCTTTGAAGACTATAGGGCCAAAGAAATATCCTCCGATAAATAAGAGAAAGAAGCTTTCTGAGAAACTTCTTTGTGTTCTGTGAAATCATCTCACAGAGTTACAGCTTTCCCCTCAAGAAGCCTTTTGCTCAGACAGTTCTTGTGGAATTGGCAAAGTGATATTTGGCAGCCCATAGAGGGCTATGGTGAAAAAGGAAATATCCTCAGATGACATCTGGAAAGAAGCTTTCTGAGAAACTGCTTAGTGTTCTGTGAATTCATCTCACAGAGTTACATGTGTATTTCGAGGATCTCTTTGCTAGCCTTCTTTCTGTGGAATCTGAGAACAGATATTACGTATCCCTTTGAAGACTATAGGGCTAAAGGAAATATCCTCCGATAACAAAGAGAAAGAAGGTTTCTGAGAAACTTCTTTGTGTTCTGTGAAATTATCTCACAGAGTTACATGTTTCCCCTCAAGAAGCCTTTCGCTAAGACAGTTCTTGTGGAATTGGCAAAGTCATATTTGGAAGCCCATAGAGGGCTATGGTGAAAAAGGAAATATAGTCAGATAAAATCTGGAAAGAAGCTTTCTGAGAAACTGCTTAGTGTTCTGTTAATTCATCTCACAGAGTTACATGTGTATTTCGAGGATCTCTTTGCTAGCCTTATTTCTGTGGAATCTGAGAACAGATATTTCCGATCTCATTGAAGACTATACTGCCAAAGGAAATATCCTCCGATAACAAAGAGAAAGAATCTTTCTGAGAAACTTCTTTGTGTTCTGTGAAATCATCACACAGAGTTACAGCTTTCCCCTCAAGAAGGCTTTCGCTAAGACCATTCTTGTGGAATTGGCAAAGTTATATTTGGAAGCCCATAGAGGGCTATGATGAAAAAGGAAATATCCTCAGATGAAATCTGGAAAGAAGTTTTCTGAGAAACTGCTTAGTGTTCTGTTAATTCATCTCACAGAGTTACATGGGTATTTCGAGGAACTCTTTGCTAGCCTTATTTCTGTGGAATCTGAGAACAGATATTTCGGTTCCCTTTGAAGACTATAGGGCCAAAGGAAATATCCTCCGATAACAAAGAGAAAGAAGCTTTCTGAGAAACTTCTTTGTGTTCTGTGAAATCATCTCACAGAGTTACAGCTTTCCCCTCTAGAAGCCTTTCGCTAAGACAGTTCTTGTGGAATTGGCAAAGTGATATTTGGAAGCCCATAGAGGGCTATGGTGAAAAAGGAAATATCCTCAGATAAAATCTGGAAAGAAGCTTTCTGAGAAACTGCCTAGGGTTCTGTTAATTCATCTCACAGAGTTACATGTGTATTTCGAGGGTCTCTTTGCTAGCCTTCTTTCTGTGGAATCTGAGAACAGATATTTCGGTTCCCTTTGAAAACTATAGGGCCAAATGAAATATCCTCCGATAACAAAGAGAAAGAACCTTTCTGAGAAACTTCTTTGTGTTCTGTGAAATCATCTCACAGAGTTACAGCTTTCCCCTCAAGAAGCCTTTCGCTAAGACAGTTCTTGTGGAATTGGCAAAGTGATATTTGGAAGTCCATTGAGGGCTATGGTGAAAAAGGAAATAACCTCAGATGAAATCTGGAAAGAAGCTTTCTGAGAAACTGCTTAGTGTTCCGTGAATTCATCTCACAGAGTTACATGTGTATTTCGAGGATCTCTTTGATAGCCCTATTTCTGTGGAATCTGGAAACCGATATTTCGGATCCCTTTGAAGACTATAGGGCCAAAGGAAATATCTTCCGATAACAAAGAGAAAGAAGCTTTCTGAGAAACTTCTTTGTGTTCTATGAAATCATCTCACAGAGTTACAGCTTTATTCTCAAGAAGCCTTTCGCTAAGACAGTTCTTGTGGAATTGGCAAAGTGATATTTGGAAGCCCATAGAGGGCTATGGTGTAAAAGGAAATAACCTCAGATGAAATCTGGAAAAAGCTTTCTGAGAAACTGCTTAGTGTTCTGTGAATTCATCTCACAGAGTTACATGTGTATTTCGAGGATCTCTTTGCTCGCCTTCTTTCTGTGGAATCTGAGAACAGATATTTCGGATCCCTTTGAAGAGTATAGGGCCAAAGGAAATATCCTCCTATAACAAAGAGAAAGAAGCTTTCTGAGAAACTTCTTTGTGTTCTGTGAAATCATCTCACAGAGTTACAGCTTACCCCTCAAGAAGCCTTTCGCTAAGACAGTTCTTGTGGAATTGGCAAAGTGATATTTGGAAGCCCATAGAGGGCTATGGTGAAAAAGGAAATAACCTCAGGTGAAATCTGGAAAGACGCTTTCTGAGAATCTTCTTAGTGTTCTGTGAATTCATCTCACAGAGTTACATGTGTATTTCGAGGATCTCTTTGCTAGCCCTATTTCTGTGGAATCTGAGAACAGATATTTCGGATCCCTTTGAAGACTATAGGGCCAAAGGAAATATCCTCCGATAACAAAGAGAAAGAAGCTTTCTGAGTAACTTCTTTGTGTTCTGTGAAATCATCTCACAGAGTTACAGCTTTCCCCTCAAGAAGCCTTTCGCTAAGACAGTTCTTGTGGAATTGGCAAAGTGATATTTGGAAGTCCATAGAGGGCTATGGTGAAAAAGGAAATATCCTCAGATGAAATCTGGAAAGAAGCTTTCTGAGAAACTGCTTAGTGTTCTGTTAATTCATCTCACAGAGTTACATGTGTATTTCGAGGATCTCTTTGCTAGCCCTATTTCTGTGGAATATGAGAACAGATATTTTGGATCCCTTTGAAGACTACAGGGCCAATGGATATATTGTCCGCTAACAAAGAGAAAGAAGCTTTCTGAGAAACTTCTTTGTGTTCTGTGAAATCATCTCACAGAGTTACAGCTTTCCCCTCAAGAAGCCTTTCGCTAAGACAGTTCTTGTGGAATTGGCAAAGTGATATTTGGAAGTACATAGAGGGCTATGGTGAAAAAGGAAATAACCTCAGATGAAATCTGGAAAGAAGCTTTCTGAGAAACTGCTTAGTGTTCCGTGAATTCATCTCACAGAGTTACATGTGTATTTCGAAGATCTCTTTGCTAGCCTTCTTTCTGTGGAATCTGAGAACAGATATTTCGGATCCCTTTGAAGACTAGAGGGCCAAAGGAAATATCCTCCGATAACAAAGAGAAAGAAGCTTTCTGAGAAACTTCTTTGTGTCCTGTGAAATCATCTCACAGAGTTACAGCGTCCCCCTCAAGAAACTTTTCGCTTAGACAGTTCTTGTGGAATTGGCAAAGTGATATTTGGAAGCCCATAGAGGGCTATGGTGAAAAAGGAAATATCCTCAGATGAAATCTGGAAAGAAGCTTTCTGAGAAACTGCTTAGTGTTCTGTTAATTCGTCTCACAGAGTTACATGTGTATTTCGAGGTTCTCTTTACTAGCCTATTTCTGTGGAATCTGGGAACCGATATTTCGGATCCCTTTGAAGACTATAGGGCCAAAGGAAATATCCCCCGATAACAAAGAGAAAGAAGCTTTCTGAGAAACTTCTTTGTGTTCTTTGAAATCATCTCACAGAGTTACAGCTTTATTCTCAAGAAGCCTTTCGCTAAGACAGTTCTTGTGGAATTGGCAAAGTGATATTTGGAAGCCCATAGAGGGCTATGGTGTAAAAGGAAATAACCTCAGATGAAATCTGGAAAGAAGCTTTCTGAGAAACTGCTTAGTGATCTGTTAATTCATCTCACAGAGTTACATGTATATTTCGAGGATCTCTTTGCTAGCCCTATTTCTGTGGAATCTGAGAACAGATATTTCGGATCCCTTTGAAGACTATAGGGCCAAAGGAAATATCCTCCGATAACAAAGAGAAAGAAGCTTTCTGAGAAACTTCTTTGTTTCCTGTGAAATCATCTCACAGAGTCACAGCTTTCCTCTCAAGAAGCCTTTCGCAAAGACAGTTCTTGTGGAATTGGCAAAGTGATATTTGGAAGTCCATAGAGGGCTATGGTGAAAAAGGAAATATCATCAGATGACATCTGGAAAGAAGCTTTCTGAGAAACTGCTTAGGGTTCTGTGAATTCATCTCACAGAGTTACACGTGTATTTCGAGGATCTCTTTGCTTGCCTTCTTTCTGTGGAATCTGACAACACATATTTCGGTTCCCTTTGAAGACTATAGGGCCAAAGGAAATATCCTCCGTTTACAACGAGAAAGAAGCTTTCTGAGAAACTTCTTTGTGTTCTGTGAAATCATCTCACAGAGTTACAGCTTTCCCCTGAAGAAGCCTTTCGCTAAGACAGTTCTTGTGGAATTGGCAAAGTGATATTTGGAAGCCCATAGAAGGCTCTGGTGAAAAAGGAAATATCCTCAGATGAAATCTGGAAAGAAGCTTTCTGAGAAACTGCTTAGTGTTCTGTTAATTCATCTCACAGAGTTACATGTGTATTTCGAGGATGTCTTTTCTAGACTTATTTCTGTGGAATCTGAGAACAGATATTTCGGATCCTTTGAAGACTATAGGGCCAAAGGAAATATCCTCCGATAACAAAGAGAAAGAAGCTTTCTGAGAAACTTTTTTGTGTTCTGTGAAATCATCTCACAGAATTACAGCTTTCCCCTCAAGAAGCCTTTCGCTAAGAGAGTTCTTGTGGAATTGGCAAAGTGATATTTGGAAGCCCAAAGAGGGCTATTTTGAAAAAGGAAATATCCTCAGATATAATATGGAAAGAAGCTTTCAGAGAAACTGCTTAGTGTTCTGTGAATTCATCTCACAGAGTTACATGTGTATTTCGAGGATCTCTTTGCTAGCCGTATTTCTGTGGAATCTGAGAACAGATATTTCGGATTCCTTTGAAGACTATAGGGCCAAAGGAAATATCCTTCGATAACAAAGAGAAAGAAGCTTTCTGAGAACCGTCTTTGTGTTCTGTGAAATCATCTCACAGAGTTACAGCTTTCCCCTCAAGAAGCCTTTCACTAAGACATTTCTTGTGGAATTGGCAAAGTAAGTGATATTTGGAAGCCCTTAGAGAGCTATGGTGAAAAAGGAAATATCCTCAAATGAAATCTGGAAAGAAGGTTTCCGAGAAACTGCTTAGTGTTCGGTTAATTCATCTCACAGAGTTACATGTGTATTTCGAGGATCTGTTTGCTAGCCTTCTTTCTGTGGAATCTGAGAAGAGATATTTCGGATCCCTTTGAAGACTATAGGGCCTGAGGAAATATCTTACAATAACAAAGAGAAAGAAGCTGTCTGAGAAACTTCTTTGTGTTCTGTGAAATCATCTCACAGAGTTACAGCTTTCCCCTCAAGAAGCCTTTCGCTAAGACAGTTCTTGTGGAATTGGCAAAGTGATATTTGGAAGCGCATCGTGGGCTATGGTGAAAAAGGAAATATCCTCAGATGAAATCTGGAAAGAAGCTTTCTGAGAAACTGTTTAGTGTTCTGTTAATTCATCTCACAGAGTTATATTTGTATTTCGTGTATCTCTTTGCTAGACTTATTTCTGTGGAATCTGAGAACAGATATTTCGGATCCTTTGAAGACTATAGGGCCAAGGAAATATCCTCCGATAACAAAGAGAAAGAAGCTTTCTGAGAAACTTCTTTGTGTTCTGTGAAATCATATCACAGAGTTACAGCTTTCCCCTCAAGAAGCCTTTCGCTAAGACAGTTCTTGTGGAATTGCAAAGTGATATTTGGAAGCCCATAGAGGGCTATGGTGAATAAGGAAATATCCTCAGATGAAATCTGGAAAGAAGCTTTCTGAGAAACTGCTTAGTGTTCTGTTAATTCATCTCACAGGCTTACATTTGTATTTCGTGGATCTCATTCCTAGCCGTATTTCTGTGGAATCTGAGAGCAGATATTACGTATCCCTTTGAAGACTATGGGGCCATAGGAATTATCCTCCGATATCAAAGAGAAAGAAGATTTCTGAGAAACTTCTTTGTGTTCTGTGAAATTATCTCACAGAGTTACAGCTTTCCCCTCAAGAAGCCTTTCGCTAAGACAGTTCTTGTGGAATTGGCAAAGTGATATTTGTAAGCCCATAGAGGGCTATGGTGAAAAAGGAAATATCCTCAGATGAAATCTGGAAGGAAGCTTTCTGAGAAACTGCTTAGTGTTCTGTTAATTCATCTCAAAGAGTTACATGTGTATTTCATGGATCTCTTTGCTAGCCTTATTTCTGTGGAATCTGAGAACAGATATTTCGGATCCCTTTGAAGACTATAGGGCCAAAGGAAATATCCTCCGATAACAAAGAGAAAGAAGGTTTCTGAGAAACTTCTTTGTGTTCTGTGAAATCATCACACAGAGTTACAGCTTTCCCCTCAAAAAGCCTTTCGCTAAGACCTTTCTTGTGGAATTTGCAAAGTGATATTTGGAAGCCCATAGAAGTCTATGGTGAAAAAGGAAATATCCTCAGATTAAATCTGGAAAGAAGCTTTCTGAGAAACTGCTTAGTGTTCTGCTAATTCATCTCACAGAGTTACATGTGTATTTCGAGGAACTCTTTGCTAGCCTTATTTCTGTGGAACCTGAGAACAGATATTTCGGTTCCCTTTGAAGACTATAGCGCCAAATGAAATATCCTCCGATAACAAAGAGAAAGAAACTTTCTGAGAAACTTCTTTGTGTTCTGTGAAATTATCTCACAGAGTTACAGCTTTCCCCTCAAGAATCCTTTCTCTAAGACAGTTCTTGTGGAATTGGCAAAGTGATGTTTGGAAGCCCATAAAGGGCTATGGTGAAAAAGGAAATATCCTCAGATGAAATCTGGAAACAAGCTTTCTGAGAAACTGCTTAGTGTTCTGTTAATTCATCTCACAGAGTTACATGTGTATTTCGTGGATCTCTTTGCTAGCCTTCTCTCTGTGGAATCTGAGAACAGATATTTCGGATCGCTTTGAAGAATATAGGGCCAAAGGAAATATCCTCCGATAAATAAGAGAAAGAAGCTTTCTGAGAAACTTCTTTGTGTTCTGTGAAATCATCTCACAGAGTTACAGCTTTCCCCTGAAGAAGCCTTTTGCTCAGACAGTTCTTGTGGAATTGGCAAAGTGATATTTGGCAGCCCATAGAGGGCTAAGGTGAAAAAGGAAATATCCTCAGATGACATCTGGAAAGAAGCTTTCTGAGAAACTGCTTAGTGTTCTGTGAATTCATCTCACAGAGTTACATGTGTATTTCGAGGATCTCTTTGCTAGCCTTCTTTCTGTGGAATCTGAGAACAGATATTACGTATCCCTTTGAAGACTATAGGGCCAAAGGAAATATCCTCCGATAACAAAGAGAAAGAAGCTTTCTGAGAAACTTCTTTGTGTTCTGTGAAATTATCTCACAGAGTTACAGCTTTCCCCTCAAGAAGCCTTTCGCTAAGACAGTTCTTGTGGAATTGGCAAAGTGATATTTGGAAGCCCATAGAGGGCTATGGTGAAAAAGGAAATATCCTCAGATGAAATCTGGAAAGAAGCTTTCTGAGAAACTGCTTAGTGTTCTGTTAATTCATCTCACAGAGTTACATGTGTATTTCGAGGATCTCTTTGCTAGCCTTCTTTCTGTGGAATCTGAGAACAGATATTTCCGATCCCTTTGAAGACTATACTGCCAAAGGAAATATCCTCCGATAACAAAGAGAAAGAAGCTTTCTGAGAAACTTCTTTGTGTTCTGTGAAATCATCACACAGAGTTACAGCTTTCCCCTCAAGAAGGCTTTCGTTAAGACAGTTCTTGTGGAATTGGCAAAGTGATATTTGGAAGCCCATAGAGGGCTATGGTGAAAAAGGAAATATCGTCAGATGAAATCTGGAAAGAAGCTTTCTGAGAAACTGCTTAGGGTTCTGTGAATACGTCTCACAGAGTTACATGTGTATTTCGAGGATCTCTTTGCTAGCCCTATTTTTGTGGAATCTGAGAACAGATATTTTGGATCCCTTTGAAGACTACAGGGCCAATGGATATATGGTCCGATAACAAAGAGAAAGAAGCTTCCTGAGAAACTTCTTTGTGTTCTGTGAAATCATCTCACAGAGTTACAGCTTTCCCCTCAAGAAGCCTTTCGCTAAGACAGTTCTTGTGGAATTGGCAAAGTGATATTTGGAAGTCCATAGAGGGCTATGGTGAAAAACAAATAACCTCAGATGAAATCTGGAAAGAAGCTTTCTGAGAAACTGCTTAGTGTTTCGTGAATTCATCTCACAGAGTTACATGTGTATTTCGAAGATCTCTTTGCTAGCCTTCTTTCTGTGGAATCTGAGAACAGATATTTCGGATCCCTTTGAAGACTATAGGGCCAAAGGAAATATCCTCCGATAACAAAGAGAAAGAAGCTTTCTGAGAAACTTCTTTGTGTCCTGTGAAATCATCTCACAGAGTTACAGCGTTCCCCTCAAGAAACTTTTCGCGTAGACAGTTCTTGTGGAATTGGCAAAGAGATATTTGGAAGCCCATAGAGGGCTATGGTGAAAAAGGAAATATCCTCAGATGAAATCTGGAAAGAAGCTTTCTGAGAAACTGCTTAGTGTTCTGTTAATTCGTCTCACAGAGTTACATGTGTATTTCGAGGATCTCTTTGCTAGCCCTATTTCTGTGGAATCTGGGACCTGATATTTCGGATCCCTTTGAAGACTATAGGGCCAAAGGAAATATCCTCCGATAACAAAGAGAAAGAAGCTTTCAGAGAAACTTCTTTGTGTTCTATGAAATCATCTCACAGAGTTACAGCTTTATTCTCAAGAAGCCTTTCGCTAAGACAGTTCTTGTGGAATTGGCAAAGTGATATTTGGAAGCCCATAGAGGGCTATGGTGTAAAAGGAAATAACCTCAGATGAAATCTGGAAAGAAGCTTTCTGAGAAACTGCTTAGTGTTCTGTGAATTCATCTCACAGAGTTACATGTGTATTTCGAGGATCTCTTTGCTAGCCTTCTTTCTGGGGAATCTGAGAACAGATATTTCGGATCCCTTTGAAGAGTATAGGGCCAAAGGAAATATCCTCCGATAACAAAGAGAAAGAAGCTTTCTGAGAAACATCTTGGTGTCCTGTGAAATCATCTCACATAGTTACAGCTTTCCCCTCAAGAAGCCTTTCGCTAAGACAGTTGTTGTGGAATTGGCAAAGTGATATTTGGAAGCCCATAGAGGGCTAGGGTGAAAAAGGAAATATCGTCAGATGAAATCTGGAAAGAAGCTTTCTGAGAAACTGCTTTGTGTTATGTGAATTCATCTCACAGAGTTACATGTGTATTTCGAGGATCTCTTTGCTAGCTTTCTTTCTGTGGAATCTGAGAACAGATATTTTGGATCCCTTTGAAGACAATAGGGCCAAAGTAAATATCCTCCGATAACGAAGAGAAAGAAGCTTTCTGAGAAACTTCTTTGTGTTCTGTGAAATCATGTCACAGAGTTACAGCTTTCCCCTCAAGAAGCCTTTCGCTAAGACAGTTCTTGTGGAATTGGCAAATTGATATTTGGAAGCCCATAGAGGGCTATCGTGAAAAAGCAATTATCCTCAGTTGAAATCTGGAAAGAAGCTTTCTGAGAAACTTCTTAGTGTTCTGTTAATTATTTCACAGAGTTACATGTGTATTTCGAGGATCTCTTTGCTAGCCCTATTTCTGTGGAATCTGAGAACAGATATTTCGGATCCCTTTGAAGACTACAGGGCCAAAGGAAATATCCTGCGATAACCAAGAGAAAGAAGCTTTCTGAGAAACTTCTTTGTGTTCTGTGAAATCATGTCACAGAGTTACAGCTTTCCCCTCAAGAAGCCTTTCGCTAAGACAGTTCTTGTGGAAGTGGCAAATTGATATTTGGAAGCCCATAGAGGGCTATGGTGAAAAAGGAAATATCCTCAGTTGAAATCTGGAAAGAAGCTTTCTGAGAAACTTCTTAGTGTTCTGTGAATTCATCTCACAGAGTTACATGTGTATTTCGAGGATCTCTTTGCTAGCCTTCTTTCTGTGGAATCTGAGAAGAGATATTTCGGATCCCTTTGAAGACTATAGGGCCTGAGGAAATATCTTACAATAACAAAGAGAAAGAAGCTGTCTGAGAAACTTCTTTGTGTTCTGTGAAATCATCTCACAGAGTTACAGCTTTCCCCTCAAGAAGCCTTTCGCTAAGACAGTTCTTGTGGAATTGGCAAAGTGATATTTGGAAGCGCATCGTGGGCTATGGTGAAAAAGGAAATATCCTCAGATGAAATCTGGAAAGAAGCTTTCTGAGAAACTGTTTAGTGTTCTGTTAATTCATCTCACAGAGTTATATTTGTATTTCGTGTATCTCTTTGCTAGACTTATTTCTGTGGAATCTGAGAACAGATATTTCGGATCCTTTGAAGACTATAGGGCCAAGGAAATATCCTCCGATAACAAAGAGAAAGAAGCTTTCTGAGAAACTTCTTTGTGTTCTGTGAAATCATATCACAGAGTTACAGCTTTCCCCTCAAGAAGCCTTTCGCTAAGACTGTTCTTGTGGAATTGAAAAGTGATATTTGGAAGCCCATAGAGGGCTATGGTGAATAAGGAAATATCCTCAGATGAAATCTGGAAAGAAGCTTTCTGAGAAACTGCTTAGTGTTCTGTTAATTCATCTCACACGCTTACATTTGTATTTCGTGGATCTCATTCCTAGCCGTATTTCTGTGGAATCTGAGAGCAGATATTTCGTATCCCTTTGAAGACTATGGGGCCATAGGAATTATCCTCCGATATCAAAGAGAAAGAAGATTTCTGAGAAACTTCTTTGTGTTCTGTGAAATTATCTCACAGAGTTACAGCTTTCCCCTCAAGAAGCCTTTCGCTAAGACAGTTCTTGTGGAATTGGCAAAGTGATATTTGTAAGCCCATAGAGGGCTATGGTGAAAAAGGAAATATCCTCAGATGAAATCTGGAAGGAAGCTTTCTGAGAAACTGCTTAGTGTTCTGTTAATTCATCTCACAGAGTTACATGTGTATTTCATGGATCTCTTTGCTAGCCTTATTTCTGTGGAATCTGAGAACAGATATTTCGGATCCCTTTGAAGACTATAGGGCCAAAGGAAATATCCTCCGATAACAAAGAGAAAGAAGGTTTCTGAGAAACTTCTTTGTGTTCTGTGAAATCATCACACAGAGTTACAGCTTTCCCCTCAAAAAGCCTTTCGCTAAGACCTTTCTTGTGAATTTGCAAAGTGATATTTTGAAGCCCATAGAAGTCTATGGTGAAAAAGGAAATATCCTCAGATGAAATCTGGAAAGAAGCTTTCTGAGAAACTGCTTAGTGTTCTGCTAATTCATCTCACAGAGTTACATGTGTATTTCGAGGAACTCTTTGCTAGCCTTATTTCTGTGGAACCTGAGAACAGATATTTCGGTTCCCTTTGAAGACTATAGGGCCAAAGGAAATATCCTCCGATAACAAAGAGAAAGAAGCTTTCTGAGAAACTTCTTTGTGTTCTGTGAAATCATCTCACACAGTTACACCTTTCCCCTCAAGAAGCCTTTCTCTAAGACAGTTCTTCTGGAATTGCCAAAGTGATATTTGGAAGCACATAGAGAGCTATGGTGAAAAAGGAAATATCCTCAGATGAAATGTGGAAAGAAGCTTTCTGAGAAACTGCTTATTGTTCTGTTAATTCATCTCTCACAGTTACATGTGTATTTCGAGGATCTCTTTGCTAGCCTTCTTTCTGTGGAATCTGAGAACAGATATTTCGGTTCCCTTTGAAAACTATAGCGCCAAATGAAATATCCTCCGATAACAAAGAGAAAGAAACGTTCTGAGAAACTTCTTTGTGTTCTGTGAAATTATCTCACAGAGTTACAGCTTTCCCCTCAAGAAGCCTTTCTCTAAGACAGTTCTTGTGGAATTGGCAAAGTGATGTTTGGAAGCCCATAAAGGGCTATGGTGAAAAAGGAAATATCCTCAGATGAAATCTGGAAACAAGCTTTCTGAGAAACTGCTTAGTGTTCTGTTAATTCATCTCACAGAGTTACATGTGTATTTCGTGGATCTCTTTGCTAGCCTTCTCTCTGTGGAATCTGAGAACAGATAATTCGGATCGCTTTGAAGAATATAGGGCCAAAGGAAATATCCTCCGATAAATAAGAGAAAGAAGCTTTCTGAGAAACTTCTTTGTTTTCTGTGAAATCATCTCACAGAGTTACAGCTTTCCCCTGAAGAAGCCTTTTGCTCAGACAGTTCTTGTGGAATTGGCAAAGTGATATTTGGCAGCCCATAGAGGGCTATGGTGAAAAAGGAAATATCCTCAGATGACATCTGGAAAGAAGCTTTCTGAGAAACTGCTTAGTGTTCTGTGAATTCATCTCACAGAGTTACATGTGTATTTCGAGGATCTCTTTGCTAGCCTTCTTTCTGTGGAATCTGAGAACAGATATTACGTATCCCTTTGAAGACTATAGGGCCAAAGGAAATATCCTCCGATAACAAAGAGAAAGAAGTTTTCTGAGAAACTTCTTTGTGTTCTGTGAAATCATCTCACAGAGTTACAGCTTTCCCCTCAAGAAGCCTTTCGCTAAGACAGTTCTTGTGGAATTGGCAAAGTGATATTTGGAAGCCCATAGAGGGCTATGGTGAAAAAGGAAATATCCTCAGATGAAATCTGGAAAGAAGCTTTCTGAGAAACTGCTTAGTGTTCTGTGAATTCATCTCACTGAGTTACATGTGTATTTCGAAGATCTCTTTGCAAGCCCTATTTCTGTGGAATCTGAGAACAGATATTTCGGATCCCTTTGAAGACTATAGGGCCAAAGGAAATATCCTCCGATAACAAAGAGAAAGAAGCTTTCTGAGAAACTTCTTTGTGTTCTGTGAAATCATCTCACAGAGTTACAGCTTTCCCCTCAAGAAGCATTTCGCTAAGACAGCTCTTGTGGAATTGGCAAAGTGATATTCGGAAGCCCTTAGAGGGCTAAGTTGAAAAAGGAAATATCCTCAGATGAAATCTGGGAAGAAGCTTTCTGAGAAACTGCTTAGTGTTCTGTAAATTCATCTCACAGAGTTACATGGGTATTTCGAGGATCTCTTTGCTAGCCCTATTTCTCTGGAATCTGAGAACAGATATTTCGGATCCCTTTGAAGACTACAGGGCCAAAGGAAATATGGTCCGATAACAAAGAGAAAGAAGCTTTCTGAGAAACTTCTTTGTGTTCTGTGAAATCATCTCACAGAGTTACAGCTTTCCCCTTTAGAAGCCTTTCGCTAAGACAGTTCTTGTGGAATTGGCAAAGTGATATTTGGAAGCCCATAGAGGTCTATGGTGAAAAAGGAAATATCCTCAGATGAAATCTGGAAAGAAGCTTTCTGAGAAACTGCTTAGTGTTCTGTTAATTCATCTCACAGAGTTACATGTGTATTTCGAGGAACTCTTTGCTAGCCTTATTTCTGTGGAATCTGAGAACAGATATTTCGGTTCCCTTTGAAAACTATAGGGCCAAATGAAATATCCTCCGATAACAAAGAGAAAGAAACTTTCTGAGAAACTTCTTTGTGTTCTGTGAAATCATCTCACAGAGTTACAGCTTTCCCCTCAAGAAAACTTTCGCTAAGACAGTTCTTGTGGAATTGGCCAAGTGATATTTGGAAGCCCATAGAGGGCTATGGTGAAAAAGGAAATATCCTCAGATGAAATCTGGAAAGAAGCTTTCTGAGAAACTGCTTAGTGTTCTGTTAATTCATCTCACAGAGTTACATGTGTGTTTCTTGGATCTCTTTGATAGCCTTATTTCTGTTGAATCTGAGAACAGATATTTCGGATCCTTTGAAGACTATAGGGCCAAAGAAATATCCTCCGATAAATAAGAGAAAGAAGCTTTCTGAGAAACTTCTTTGTGTTCTGTGAAATCATCTCACAGAGTTACAGCTTTCCCCTCAAGAAGCCTTTTGCTCAGACAGTTCTTGTGGAATTGGCAAAGTGATATTTGGCAGCCCATAGAGGGCTATGGTGAAAAAGGAAATATCCTCAGATGACATCTGGAAAGAAGCTTTCTGAGAAACTGCTTAGTGTTCTGTGAATTCATCTCACAGAGTTACATGTGTATTTCGAGGATCTCTTTGCTAGCCTTCTTTCTGTGGAATCTGAGAACAGATATTACGTATCCCTTTGAAGACTATAGGGCTAAAGGAAATATCCTCCGATAACAAAGAGAAAGAAGGTTTCTGAGAAACTTCTTTGTGTTCTGTGAAATTATCTCACAGAGTTACATGTTTCCCCTCAAGAAGCCTTTCGCTAAGACAGTTCTTGTGGAATTGGCAAAGTTATATTTGGAAGCCCATAGAGGGCTATGATGAAAAAGGAAATATCCTCAGATGAAATCTGGAAAGAAGTTTTCTGAGAAACTGCTTAGTGTTCTGTTAATTCATCTCACAGAGTTACATGGGTATTTCGAGGAACTCTTTGCTAGCCTTATTTCTGTGGAATCTGAGAACAGATATTTCGGTTCCCTTTGAAGACTATAGGGCCAAAGGAAATATCTTCCGATAACAAAGAGAAAGAAGCTTTCTGAGAAACTTCTTTGTGTTCTGTGAAATCATCTCACAGAGTTACAGCTTTCCCCTCAAGAAGCCTTTCGCTAAGACAGTTCTTGTGGAATTGGCAAAGTGATATTTGGAAGCCCATAGAGGGCTATGGTGAAAAAGGAAATATCCTCAGATGAAATCTGGAAAGAAGCTTTCTGAGAAACTGCCTAGGGTTCTGTTAATTCATCTCACAGAGTTACATGTGTATTTCGAGGGTCTCTTTGCTAGCCTTCTTTCTGTGGAATCTGAGAACAGATATTTCGGTTCCCTTTGAAAACTATAGGGCCAAATGAAATATCCTCCGATAACAAAGAGAAAGAAACTTTCTGAGAAACTTCTTTGTGTTCTGTGAAATCATCTCACAAAGTTACAGCTTTCCCCTCAAGAAGCCTTTCGCTAAGACAGTTCTTGTGGAATTGGCAAAGTGATATTTGGAAGTCCATTGAGGGCTATGGTGAAAAAGGAAATAACCTCAGATGAAATCTGGAAAGAAGTTTTCTGAGAAACTGCTTAGTGTTCCGTGAATTCATCTCACAGAGTTACATGTGTATTTCGAGGATCTCTTTGATAGCCCTATTTCTGTGGAATCTGGGAACCGATATTTCGGATCCCTTTGAAGACTATAGGGCCAAAGGAAATATCCTCCGATAACAAAGAGAAAGAAGCTTTCTGAGAAACTTCTTTGTGTTCTATGAAATCATCTCACAGAGTTACAGCTTTCCCCTGAAGAAGCCTTTCGCTAAGACAGTTCTTGTGGAATTGGCAAAGTGATATTTGGAAGCCCAGGGAGGGCTATGGTGAAAAAGGAAATATCCTCAGATGAAATCTGGAAAGAAGCTTACTGAGAAACTGCTTAGTGTTCTGCAAATTCATCTCACAGAGTTACATGTGTATTTCGAGGATCTCTTTGCTAGCCCTATTTCTGTGAAATCTGAGAACAGATATTTCGGATCCATTTGAAACTATAGGGCCAAAGGAAATATCCTCCGATAACAAAGAGAAAGAAGCTTTCTGAGAAACTTCTTTGTGTTCTGTGAAATCATCTCACAGAGTTGCAGCTTTCCCCTGAAGAAGCCTTTCGCTAAGACAGTTCTTGTGGAATTGGCAAAGTGATATTTGGAAGCCCATAGAGGGCTATGATGAAAAAGGAAATATCCTCAGATGAAATCTGGAAAGAAGCTTTCTGAGAAACTGCTTAGTGTTCTGTTAATTCATCTCACAGAGTTACATGTGTATTTCGAGGATGTCTTTGCTAGCCTTCTTTCTGTGGAATCTGAGAACAGATATTTCGGATCCTTTTGAAGACTATAGGGCCAAAGGAAATATCCTCCGATAACAAAGAGAAAGAAGCTTTCTGAGAAACTTCTTTGTGATCTGTGAAATCATCTCACAGAGTTGCAGCTTTCCCCTGAAGAAGCCTTTCGCTAAGACAGTTCTTGTGGAATTGGCAAAGTGATATTTGGAAGCCCATAGAGGGCTATGATGAAAAAGGAAATATCCTCAGATGAAATCTGGAAAGAAGCTTTCTGAGAAACTGCTTAGTGTTCTGTTAATTCATCTCACAGAGTTACATGTGTATTTCGAGGATGTCTTTGCTAGCCTTCTTTCTGTGAAATCTGAGAACAGATATTTCGGATCCCTTTGAGGACTATAGGGCCAAAGGAAATATCCTCCAATAACAAAGAGAAAGAAGCTTTCTGAGAAACTTCTTTGTGTTCTGTGAAATCATCTCACAGAGTTACAGCTTTCCCCAGAAGAAGCCTTTCGCTAAGACAGTTCTTGTGGAATTGGCAAAGTGATATTTGGAAGACCTTAAAGGGCTATGTTGAAAAAGGAAATATCCTGAGATGAAATCTGGAAAGAAGCTTTCTGAGAAACTGCTTGGTGTTCTGTTAATTCAACTCACAGAGTTACATGTGTATTTCGAGGATCTCTTTGCTAGCCCTATTTTTGTGGAATCTGAGAACAGATATTTCGGATCCCTTTGAAGACTATAGGGCCAAAGGAAATATCCTCCGATAACAAAGAGAAAGAAGCTTTCTGAGAAACTTCTTTGTGTTCTGTGAAATCATCTCACAGAGTTACAGCTTTCCCCTCAAGAAGCCTTTCGCTAAGACAGTTCTTGTGGAATTGGCAAAGTGATATTTGGAAGCCCATAGAGGGCTATGGTGAAAAAGGATATATCCTCAGATGAAATCTGGAAAGAAGCTTTCTGAGAAACTGCTTAGTGTTCTGTTAATTCAACTCACAGAGTTACATGTGTATTTCGAGGATCTCTTAGCTAGCCCTATTTCTGTGGAATCTGAGAACAGATATTTCGGATCCCTTTGAAGACTATAGGGCCAAAGGAAATATCCTCCGATAACAAAGAGAAAGAAGCTTTCTGAGAAACTTCTTTGTGTTCTGTGAAATCATCTCACAGAGTTACAGCTTTCCCCTCAAGAAGCCTTTCGCTAATACAGTTCTTGTGGAATTGGCAAAGTGATATTTGGAAGCCCAGGGAGGGCTATGGTGAAAAAGGAAATATCATCAGATGAAATCTGGAAAGAAGCTTTCTGAGAAACTGCTTAGTGTTCTGTGAATTCATCTCACAGAGTTACATGTGTATTTCGAGGATCTCTTTGCTAGCCTTATTTCTGTGGAATCTGAGAATAGATATTTCGGATCCCTTTGAAGACTATAGGGCCAAAGGAAATATCCTCCGATAACAAAGAGAAAGAAGCTTTCTGAGAAACTTCTTTGTGTTCTGTGAAATCATCTCACAGAGTTACAGCTTTCCCCTCAAGAAGCCTTTCGCTAAGACAGTTCTTGTGGAATTGGCAAAGTGATATTTAGAAGCCCATAGAGGGCTATTGTGAAAAAGCAAATATCCTCAGATGAAATCTGGAAAGAAGCTTTCTGAGAAACTGCTTAGTGTTTGTGAATTCATCTCACAGAGTTACATGTGTATTTCGATGATCACTTTGCTAGCCCTATTTCTGTGGAATCTGAGAACAGATATTTCGGATCCCTTTGAAGACTATAGGGCCAAAGGAAATATCCTCCGATAACAAAGAGAAAGAAGCTTTCTGAGAAACTTCTTTGTGTTCTGTGAAATCATCTCACAGAGTTACAGCTTTCCACTCAAGAAGCCTTTCGCTAAGACAGTTCTTGTGGAATTGGCAAAGTGATATTTGGAAGCCCCTAGAGGGCTATGATTAAAAAGGAAATATCCTAGATGAAATCTGGAAAGAAGCTTTCTGAGAAACTGCTTAGTGTTCTGTTAATTCATCTCACAGAGTTACATGTGCATTTCGAGGAACTCTTTGCTAGCCCTATTTCTGTGGAATCCGAGAACAGATATTTCGGACCCATTTGAAGACTATAGGGCCAAATTAAATATCCTCCGATAACAAAGAGAAAGAAGCTTTCTGAGAAACTTCCTGTTGTCTGTGAAATCATCTCACAGAGTTAAAGCTTTCCCCTCAAGAAGCCTTTCGCTAAGACAGTTCTTGTGGAATTGGCAAAGTGATATTTGGAAGCCCATAGAGGGCTATTGTGAAAAAGCAAATATCCTCAGATGAAATCTGGAAAGAAGCTATCTGAGAAACTGCTTAGTGTTTGTGAATTCATCTCACAGAGTTACAAGTGTATTTCGATGATCACTTTGCTGGCCCTATTTCTGGGGAATCTGAGAACAGATATTTCGGATCCCTTTGAAGACTATAGGGCCAAAGGAAATATCCTCCGATAACAAAGAGAAAGAAGCTTTCTGAGAAACTTCTTTGTGTTCTGTGAAATCATCTCACAGAGTTACAGCTTTCCCCTCAAGAAGCTTCTCGCTAAGACAGTTCTTGTGGAATTGGCAAAGTGATATTTGGAAGCCCATTGAGGGCTATGGTGAAAAAGGAAATATCCTCAGATGAAATCTGGAAAGAAGCTTTCTGAGAAACTTCTTAGTGTTCTGTTAATTCAACTCACAGAGTTACATGTGTATTTCGAGGATCTCTTTGCTAGCCCTATTTCTGTGTAATCTGAGAACAGATACTTCGGATCCCTTTGAAGACTATAGGGCCAAAGGAAATATCCTCCGATAACAAAGAGAAAGAAGCTTTCTGAGAAACTTTTTTGTGTTCTGTGAAATCATCTCACAGAGTTACAGCTTTCCCCTCAAGAAGCCTTTCGCTAAGACAGTTCTTGTGGAATTGGCAAAGTGATATTTGGAAGCCCATAGAGGGATATGGTGAAAAAGGAAATATCAGATGAAATCTGGAAAGGAGCTTTCTGAGAAACTGCTTAGTGTTCTGTGATTTCATCTCACAGAGTTACATGTGTATTTCGATGATCTCTTTGCTAGCCCTATTTCTGTGGAATCTGAGAACAGATATTTCGGATCCCTTAGAAGACTATAGGGCCAAAGGAAATGTCCTCCGATAACAAAGAGAAAGAAGCTTTCTGAGAAACTTCTTTGTGTTCTGTGAAATCATCTCACAGAGTTACAGCATTCCCCTCAAAAAGCCTTTCGCTAAGACAGTTCTTGTGGAATTGGCAAAGTGATATTTGGAAGCCCATAGAGGGCTTTGGTGAAAACGGAAATATCGTCAGATGAAATCTGGAAAGAAGCTTTCTGAGAAACTGCTTAGTGTTCTGTTAATTCATCTCAGAGAGTTACATGTGTATTTCGAGGATCTCTTTGCTAGCCCTATTTCTGTGGAAACTGAGAAGAGATATTTCGGATCCCTTTGAAGACTGTAGGGCCAAAGGCAATATCCTCCGATAACAAAGAGAAAGAAGCTTTCTGAGAAACTTCTTTGCGTTCTATGAAATCATCTCACAGAGTTACAGCTTTCCCCTGAAGAAGCCTTTCGCTAAGACAGTTCTTGTGGAATTGGCAAAGTGATATTTGGAAGCCCGTTGAGGGCTATGGTGAAAAAGGAAATATCCTCAGATGAAATCTGGAAAGAAGCTTTTTGAGAAACTGCTCCGTGTTCTGTTAATTCATCTCACAGAGTTACATGTGTATTTCGAAGATCTCTTTGCTAGCCTTCTTCCTGTGGAATCTGAGAACAGATATTTCGGATCCCTTTGAAGACCATAGGGCCAAAGGAAATATCCTTCGATAACAAAGAGAAAGAAGCTTTCTGAGAAACTTCTTTGTGTTCTGTGAAATCATCTCACAGAGTTACAGCTTTCCCCTGAAGAAGCCTTTCGCTGAGACAGTTCCTTTGGAATTGGCAAAGTGATATTTGGAAGCCCTTAAAGGGCTATGTTGAAAAAGGAAATATCGTCAGATGAAATCTGGAAAGAAGCTTTCTGAGAAACTGCTTAATGTTCTGTAAATTCTTCTCACAGAGTTACATGTGTATTTCGAGGATCTCTTTGCTAGCCTTCTTTCTGTGGAATCAGAGAACAGATATTTCGGATCCCTTTGAAGACTATAGGGCCAAAGGAAATATCCTTGGATAACAAAGAGAAAGAAGCTTTCTGAGAAACTTCTTTGTGTTCTGTGAAATCATCTCACATTGTTACAGCTTTCCCCTCAAGAAGCCTTTCGCTAAGACAGTTCTTGTGGAATTGGCAAAGTGATATTTGGAAGCCCATAGAAGGCTATCGTGAAAAGAAAATATCCTCAGATGAAATCTGGAAAGAAGCTTTCTGAGAAACTGCTTAGTGTTCTGTTAATTCATCTCACAGAGTTTCATGTGTATTTCGAGGATCTCTTTGCTAGCCCTATTTGTGTGGAATCTGAGAACAGATATTTCGGATCCCTTTGAAGACTATAGGGCCAAAGGAAATATCCTCCGATAACAAAGAGAAAGAAGCTTTCTGAGAAACTTCTTTGTGTTCTGTGAAATCATCTCACAGAGTTACAGCTTTCCCCTCAAGAAGCCTTTCACTAAGACAGTTCTTGTGGAATTGGGAAAGTGATATTTGGAAGCCCTTAGAGGGCTATGGTGAAAAAGGAAATATCCTCAGATGAAATATGGAAAGAAGCTTTCTGCTAAACTGCTTAGTGTTCTGCTAATTCATCTCACAGAGTTACATGTGTATTTCGAGGATCTTTTTGCTAGCCCTATTTCTGTGGAATCTGAGATCAGATATTTCGGATCCCTTTGAAGACTGTAGGGCCAAAGGAATTATCCTCCGATAAGAAAGAGAAGGAAGCTTTCTGAGAAACTTCTTTGTGTTCTGTGAAATCATCTCACAGAGTTACAGCTTTCCCCACAAGCAGCCTTTCGCTAAGACAGTTCTTGTGGAATTGGCAAAGTGATATTTGGAAGCCCATAGAGGGCTGGGGGGAAAAAGGAAATATCCTGAGATGAAATCTGGAAAGAAGATTTCTGAGAAACTGCTTAGTGTTCTGTTAATTCATCTCACAGAGTTACATGTGTATTTCGAGGATCTCTTTGCTAGCCCTATTTCTGTGTTATCTGAGAACAGATATTTCGGATCCCTTTGAAGACTATAGGGCCAAAGGTAATATCCTCCGATAACGAAGAGAAAGAAGCTTTCTGAGAAACTTCTTTGTGTTCTGTTAAATCATGTCACAGAGTTACAGCTTTCCCCTCAAGAAGCCTTTCGCTAAGACAGTTCTTGTGGAATTGGCAAACTGATATTTCGAAGCCCATAGAGGGCTATGGTGAAAAAGGAAATATCCTCAGATGACATCTGGAAAGAAGCTTTCTGAGAAACTGCTTAGTGTACTGTTAATTCATCTCACAGAGTTACGTGTGTATTTCGAGGATCTCTTTGCTAGCCCTATTTCTGTGGAATCTGAGATCAGATATTTCGGATCCCTTTGAAGACTATAGGGCCAAAGGAAATATCCTCCGATAACAAAGAGAAAGAAGCTTTCTGAGAAACTTCCTTGTGTTCTGTGAAACCATCTCACATTGTTACAGCTTTCCCCTCAAGAAGCCTTTCGCTAAGACAGTTCTTGTGGAATTGGCAAAGTGATATTTGGAAGCCCATAGAAGGCTATCGTGAAAAGGAAATATCCTCAGATGAAATCTGGAAAGAAGCTTTCTGAGAAACTGCTTAGTGTTCTGTTAATTCATCTCACAGAGTTACATGTGTATTTCGAGGATCTCTTTGCTAGCCCTATTTCTGTGGAATCTGAGAACAGATATTTCGGATCCCTTTGAAGACTATAGGGCCAAAGGAAATATCCTCCGATAACAAAGAGAAAGAAGCTTTCTGAGAAACTTCTTTCTGTTCTGTGAAATCATCTCACAGAGTGACAGCTTTCCCCTCAAGAAGCCTTTCACTAAGACAGTTCTTGTGGAATTGGCAAAGTGATATTTGGAAGCCCATAGAGGGCTACGGTGAAAAAGGAAATATCCTCAGATGAAATCTGGAAAGAAGCTTTCTGCTAAACTGCTTAGTGTTCTGTTAATTCAACTCACAGAGTTACATGTGTATTTCGAGGATCTCTTTGCTAGCCCTATTTCTGTGGAATCTGAGATCAGATATTTCGGATCCCTTTGAAGACTATAGGGCCAAAGGAATTATCCTCCGATAAGAAAGAGAAGGAAGCTTTCTGAGAAACTTCTTTGTGTTCTGTGAAATCATCTCACAGAGTTACAGCTTTCCCCTCAAGCAGCCTTTCGCTAAGACAGTTCTTGTGGAATAGGCAAAGTGATATTTGGAAGCCCATAGAGGGCTAGGGGGAAAAAGGAAATATCCTGAGATGAAATCTGGAAAGAAGATTTCTGAGAAACTGCTTAGTGTTCTGTTAATTCATCTCACAGAGTTACATGTGTATTTCGAGGATCTCTTTGCTAGCCCTATTTCTGTGTTATCTGAGAACAGATATTTCGGATCCCTTTGAAGACTATAGGGCCAAAGGAAATATCCTCCGATAACGAAGAGAAAGAAGCTTTCTGAGAAACTTCTTTGTGTTCTGTGAAATCATCCCACAGAGTTACAGCTTTCCTCTAAAGAAGCCTTTCGCTAAGACAGTTCTTGTGGAATTGGCATAGTGATATTTGGAAGCCCTTAGAGGGCTATGTTGAAAAAGGAAATATCCTCAGATGAAATCTGGAAAGAAGCTTTCTGTGAAACTGCTTAGTGTTCTGTGAATTCATCTCACAGAGTTACATGTGTATTTCGAGGATCTCTTTGTTAGCCCTATTTCTGTGGAATCTGAGAACAGATATTTCGGATCCCTTTGAAGACTATAGTTCCAAAGGAAATATCCTCGGATAAAAAAGAGAAAGAAGCTTTCTGAGAAACTTCTTTGTGTTCTGTGAAGTCATCTCACAGAGTTACAGCTTTCCCCTCAAGAAGCCTTTCGCTAAGACAGTTCTTGTGGAATTGGCAAAGTGATATTTGGAAGCCCATAGAGGGCTATGGTGAAAAAGGAAATATCCTCAGATGACATTTGGAAAGAAGCTTTCTGAAAAACTGCTTAGTGTACTGTTAATTCATCTCACAGATTTACATGTGTATTTCGAGGATCTCGTTGCTAGCCCTATTTCTGTGGAATCTGAGATCAGATATTTCGGATCCCTTTGAAGACTATAGGGCCAAAGGAAATATCCTCCGATAACAAAGAGGAAGAAGCTTTCTGAGAAACTTCTTTGTGTTCTGTGAAATCATCTCACAGAGTGACAGCTTTCCCCTCAAGAAGCCTTTCACTAAGACAGTTCTTGTGGAATTGGCAAAGTGATATTCGGAAGCCCATAGAGGCCTACGGTGAAAAAGGAAATATCCTCAGATGAAATCTGGAAAGATGCTTTCTGCGAAACTGCTTAGTGTTCTGTTAATTCATCTCACAGAGTTACATGTGTATTTCGAGGATCTCTTTGCTAGCCCTCTTTCTGTGGAATCTGAGAACAGATATTTCGGATCCCTTTGAAGACTATAGGGCCAAAGGAAATATCCTCCGATAACAAAGAGAAAGAAGCTTTCTGAGAAACTTCTTTGTGTTCTGTGAAATCATCTCACAGAGTTACACCTTTTCCCTGAAGAAGCCTATCCCTAAGACAGTTCTTGTGGAATTGGAAAAGTGATATTTGGAAGCCCATAGAGGGCTATGGTGAAAAAGGAAATATCCTCAGATGAAATCTGGAAAGAAGCTTTCTGAGAAACTGCTCCGTGTTCTGTTAATTCATCTCACAGAGTTACATGTGTGTTTCGAAGATCTCTTTGTGAGCCCTATTTCTGTGGAATCTGAGAACAGATATTTCGGATCCCTTTGAAGACTATATGGCCAAAGGAAATATCCTCTGATAACAAAGAGAAAGAAGCTTTCTGAGAAACTTCTTTGTGTTCTGTGAAATCATCTCACAGAGTTACAGCTTTCCCCTGAAGAAGACTTTTGCTAAGACAGTTCTTGTGGAATTGGCAAAGTGATATTTAGAAGCCCATAGAGGGCAATGGTGAAAAAGGAAATATCCTCAGATGAAATCTGGAAAGAAGCTTTCTGAGAAACTGCTGAGTGTTCTGTGAATTTATCTCACAGAGTTACATGTGTATTTCGAGGATCTCTTTGCTAGCCTTATTTCTGTGGAATCTGAGAACAGATATTCCGGGTCCCTTTGAAGACTATAGGGCCAAAGGAAATATCCTCCAATAACAAAGAGAAAGAAGCTTTCTGAGAAACTTCTTTGTGTTCTGTGAAATCATCTCACAGAGTTACAACTTTCCCCTCAAGAATACGTTCGCTAAGACAGTTCTTGTGGAAGTGGCAAAGCGATATTTGGAAGCCCATAGAGAGCTATGGTGAAAAAGGAAATATCGTCAGATGAAATCTGGAAAGAAGCTTTCTGAGAAACTGCTTAGTGTTCTGTTAATTCATCTCACAGAGTTACATGTGTATTTCGAGGATCTCTTTCCTAGCCCTATTTCTGTGGAATCTCAGAACAGATATTTCGGTTCCCTTTGAAGACTATAGGGCCAAAGGAAATATCCTCCGATAACAAACAGAAAGAAGCTTTCTGAGAAACTTCTTTGTGTTCTGTGAAATCATCTCACAGAGTTTCAGCTTTCCCGTCAAGAACCCTTTCGCTAAGACAGTTCTTGTGGAATTGGCAAAGGGATATTTGGAAGCCCATAGAGGGCTATGGTGAAAAAGGAAATATATTCAGATGAAATCTGGAAAGAAGCTTTCTGCGAAACTGCTTAGTGTTCTGTTAATTCATCTCACAGAGTTACACGTGTATTTCGAGGATATTTTTGCTAGCCCTATTTCTGTGGAATCTGAGAACAGATATTCCGGGTCCCTTTGAAGACTATAGGGCCAAAGGAAATATCCTCCGATAACAAAGAGAAAGAAGCTTTCTGAGAAACTTCTTTGTGTTCTGTGAAATCATCTCACAGAGTTACAGCTTTCCCCTCAAGAAGCCTTTCACTAAGACAGTTCTTGTGGAATTGGGAAAGTGATATTTGGAAGCCCATAGAGGGCTACGGTGAAAAAGGAAATATCCTCAGATGAAATCTGGAAAGAAGCTTTCTGCGAAACTGCTTAGTGTTCTGTTAATTCATCTCACATAGTTACATGTGTATTTCGAGGATCTCTTTGCTAGCCCTATTTCTGTGGAATCTGAGATCAGATATTTCGGATCCCTTTGAGGACTATAGGGCCAAAGGAAATATCCTTGGATAACAAAGAGAAAGAAGCTTTCTGAGAAACTTCTTTGTGTTCTGTGAAATCATCTCACAGAGTTACAGCTTTCCCCTCAAGAAGCCTTTCGCTAAGACAGTTCTTGTGGAATTGGCAAAGTGATATTTGGAAGCCCATAGAAGGCTATCGTGAAAAGGAAATATCCTCAGATGAAATCTGGAAAGAAGCTTTCTGAGAAACTGCTTAGTGTTCTGTTAATTCATCTCACAGAGTTACATGTGTATTTCGAGGATCTCTTTGCTAGCCCTATTTCTGTGGAATCTGAGAACAGATATTTCGGATCCCTTTGAAGACCATAGGGCCAAAGGAAATATCCTCCGATAACAAAGAGAAGGAAGCTTTCAGAGAAACTTCTTTGTGTTCTGTGAAATCATCTCACAGAGTTACAGCTTTCCCCTCAAGAAGCCTTTCATTAAGACAGTTCTTGTGGAATTGGGAAAGTGATATTTGGAAGCCCATAGAGGGCTACGGTGAAAAAGGAAATATCCTCAGATGAAATCTGGAAAGAAGCTTTCTGCTAAACTGCTTAGTGTTCTGTTAATTCATCTCACAGAGTTACATGTGTATTTCGAGGATCTCTTTGCTAGCCCTATTTCTGTGGAATCTGAGATGAGATATTTCGGATCCCTTTGAAGACTATAGGGCCAAAGGAATTATCCTCCGATAAGAAAGAGAATGAAGCTTTCTGAGAAACTTCTTTGTGTTCTGTGAAATCATCTCACAGAGTTACAGCTTTCCCCTCAAGCAGCCTTTCGCTAAGACAGTTCTTGTGGAATTGGCAAAGTGATATTTGGAAGCCCATAGAGGGCTACGGTGAAAAAGGAAATATCCTCAGATGAAATCTGGAAAGAAGCTTTCTGCGAAACTGCTTAGTGTTCTGTTAATTCATCTCACAGAGTTACATGTGTATTTCGAGGATCTCTTTGCTAGCCCTATTTCTGTGGAATCTGAGATCAGATATTTCGGATCCCTTTGAAGACTATAGGGCCAAAGGAAATATCCTCCGATAACAAACAGAAAGAAGCTTTCTGAGAAACTTCTTTGTGTTCTGTGAAATCATCTCACAGAGTTACAGCTTTCCCCTCAAGAAGCCTTTCGCTAAGACAGTTCTTGTGGAATTGGCAAAGTGATATTAGGAAGCCCATAGAGGGCTAGGGGGAAAAAGGAAATATCCTGAGATGAAATCTGGAAAGAAGCTTTCTGAGAAACTGCTTAGTGTTCTGTTAATTAATCTCACAGAGTTACATGTGTATTTCGAGGATCTCTTTGCTAGCCCTCTTTCTGTGGAATCTGAGAACAGATATTTCGGATCCCTTTGAAGACTATAGGGCCAAAGGAAATATCCTCCGATAACAAAGAGAAAGAAGCTTTCTGAGAAACTTCTTTGTGTTCTGTGAAATCATCTCACAGAGTTACACCTTTTCCCTGAAGAAGCCTATCCCTAAGACAGTTCTTGTGGAATTGGAAAAGTGATATTTGGAAGCCCATAGAGGGCTATGGTGAAAAAGGAAATATCCTCAGATGAAATCTGGAAAGAAGCTTTCTGAGAAACTGCTCCGTGTTCTGTTAATTCATCTCACAGAGTTACATGTGTATTTCGAGGATCTCTTTGCTAGCCCTATTTCTGTGGAATCTGAGAACAGATATTTCGGATCCCTTTGAAAACTATAGGGCCAAAGGAAATATCCTCCGATAAAAAAGAGAAAGAAGCTTTCTGAGAAACTTCTTTGTGTTCTGTGAAATCATCTCACAGAGTTACAGCTTTCCCCTCAAGAAGCCTTTCACTAAGACAGTTCTTGTGGAATTGGGAAAGTGATATTTGGAAGCCCATAGAGGGCTACGGTGAAAAAGGAAATATCCTCAGATGAAATCTGGAAAGAAGCTTTCTGCGAAACTGCTTAGTGTTCTGTTAATTCATCTCACAGAGTTACATGTGTATTTCGAGGATCTCTTTGCTAGCCCTATTTCTGTGGAATCTGAGATCAGATATTTCGGATCCCTTTGAGGACTATAGGGCCAAAGGAAATATCCTTGGATAACAAAGAGAAAGAAGCTTTCTGAGAAACTTCTTTGTGTTCTGTGAAATCATCTCACATTGTTACAGCTTTCCCCTCAAGAAGCCTTTCGCTAAGACAGTTCTTGTGGAATTGGCAAAGTGATATTTGGAAGCCCATAGAAGGCTATCGTGAAAAGGAAATATCCTCAGATGAAATCTGGAAAGAAGCTTTCTGAGAAACTGCTTAGTGTTCTGTTAATTCATCTCACAGAGTTACATGTGTATTTCGAGGATCTCTTTGCTAGCCCTATTTCTGTGGAATCTGAGAACAGATATTTCGGATCCCTTTGAAGACTATAGGGCCAAAGGAAATATCCTCCGATAACAAAGAGAAGGAAGCTTTCTGAGAAACTTCTTTGTGTTCTGTGAAATCATCTCACAGAATTACAGCTTTCCCCTCAAGCAGCCTTTCGCTAAGACAGTTCTTGTGGAATTGGCAAAGTGATATTTGGAAGCCCATCGAGGGCTAGGGGGAAAAAGGAAATATCCTGAGTTGAAATCTGGAAAGAAGATTTCTGAGAAACTGCTTAGTGTTCTGTTAATTCATCTCACAGAGTTACATGTGTATTTCGAGGATCTCTTTGCTAGCCCTATTTCTGTGTTATCTGAGAACAGATATTTCGGATCCCTTTGAAGACTATAGGGCCAAAGGAAATATCCTCCGATAACGAAGAGAAAGAAGCTTTCTGAGAAACTTCTTTGTGTTCTGTGAAATCATGTCACAGAGTTACAGCTTTCCCCTCAAGAAGCCTTTCGCTAAGACAGTTCTTGTGGAATTGGCAAAGTGAGATTTGGAAGCCCATAGAGGGCTATGGTGAAAAAGGAAATATCCTCAGATGACATCTGGAAAGAAGCTTTCTGAGAAACTGCTTAGTGTACTGTTAATTCATCTCACAGAGTTACATGTGTATTTCGAGGATCTCTTTGCTAGCCCTATTTCTGTGGAATCTGAGATCAGATATTTCGGATCCCTTTGAAGACTATAGGGCCAAAGGAAATATCCTTGGATAACAAAGAGAAAGAAGCTTTCTGAGAAACTTCTTTGTGTTCTGTGAAATCATCTCACATTGTTACAGCTTTCCCCTCAAGAAGCCTTTCGCTAAGACAGTTCTTGTGGAATTGGCAAAGTGATATTTGGAAGCCCATAGAAGGCTATCGTGAAAAGGAAATATCCTCAGATGAAATCTGGAAAGAAGCTTTCTGAGAAACTGCTTAGTGTTCTGTTAATTCATCTCACAGAGTTACATGTGCATTTCGAGGATCTCTTTGCTAGCCCTATTTCTGTGTTATCTGAGAACAGATATTTCGGATTCCTTTGAAGACTATAGGGCCAAAGGAAATATCCTCCGATAACGAAGAGAAAGAAGCTTTCTGAGAAACTTCTTTGTGTTCTGTGAAATCATGTCACAGAGTTACAGCTTTCCCCTCAAGAAGCCTTTCGCTAAGACAGTTCTTGTGGAATTGGCAAAGTGATATTTGAAAGCCCATAGAAGGCTATCGTGAAAAAGGAAATATCCTCAGATGAAATCTGGAAAGAAGCTTTCTGCGAAACTGCTTAGTGTTCTGTTAATTCATCTCACAGAGTTACATGTGTATTTCGAGGATCTCTTTGCTAGCCCTATTTCTGTGGAATCTGAGATCAGATATTTCGGATCCCTTTGAGGACTATAGGGCCAAAGGAAATATCCTTGGATAACAAAGAGAAAGAAGCTTTCTGAGAAACTTCTTTGTGTTCTGTGAAATCATCTCACAGAGTTACAGCTTTCCCCTCAAGAAGCCTTTCGCTAAGACAGTTCTTGTGGAATTGGCAAAGTGATATTTGGAAGCCCATAGAAGGCTATCGTGAAAAGGAAATATCCTCAGATGAAATCTGGAAAGAAGCTTTCTGAGAAACTGCTTAGTGTTCTGTTAATTCATCTCACAGAGTTACATGTGTATTTCGAGGATCTCTTTGCTAGCCCTATTTCTGTGGAATCTGAGAACAGATATTTCGGATCCCTTTGAAGACTATAGGGCCAAAGGAAATATCCTCCGATAACAAAGAGAAGGAAGCTTTCAGAGAAACTTCTTTGTGTTCTGTGAAATCATCTCACAGAGTTACAGCTTTCCCCTCAAGAAGCCTTTCATTAAGACAGTTCTTGTGGAATTGGGAAAGTGATATTTGGAAGCCCATAGAGGGCTACGGTGAAAAAGGAAATATCCTCAGATGAAATCTGGAAAGAAGCTTTCTGCTAAACTGCTTAGTGTTCTGTTAATTCATCTCACAGAGTTACATGTGTATTTCGAGGATCTCTTTGCTAGCCCTATTTCTGTGGAATCTGAGATGAGATATTTCGGATCCCTTTGAAGACTATAGGGCCAAAGGAATTATCCTCCGATAAGAAAGAGAATGAAGCTTTCTGAGAAACTTCTTTGTGTTCTGTGAAATCATCTCACAGAGTTACAGCTTTCCCCTCAAGCAGCCTTTCGCTAAGACAGTTCTTGTGGAATTGGCAAAGTTATATTTGGAAGCCCATAGAGGGCTAGGGGGAAAAAGGAAATATCCTGAGATGAAATCTGGAAAGAAGATTTCTGAGAAACTGCTTAGTGTTCTGTTAATTCATCTCACAGAGTTACATGTGTATTTCGAGGATCTCTTTGCTAGCCCTATTTCTGTTTTATCTGAGAACAGATATTTCGGATCCCTTTGAAGACTATAGGGCCAAAGGAAATATCCTCCGATAACGAAGAGAAAGAAGCTTTCTGAGAAACTTCTTTGTGTTCTGTGAAATCATCCCACAGAGTTACAGCTTTCCTCTAAAGAAGCCTTTCGCTAAGACAGTTCTTGTGGAATTGGCATAGTGATATTTGGAAGCCCATAGAGGGCTATGGTGAAAAAGGAAATATCCTCAGATGAAATCTGGAAAGAAGCTTTCTGTGAAACTGCTTAGTGTTCTGTGAATTCATCTCACAGAGTTACATGTGTATTTCGAGGATCTCTTTGCTAGCCCTATTTCTGTGGAATCTGAGAACAGATATTTCGGATCTCTTGGAAGACTATAGTTCCAAAGGAAATATCCTCGGATAAAAAAGAGAAAGAAGCTGTCTGAGAAACTTCTTTGTGTTCTGTGAAGTCATCTCACAGAGTTACAGCTTTCCCCTGAAGAAGCCTTTCGCTAAGACAGTTCTTGTGGAATTGGCAAAGTGATATTTGGAAGCCCATAGAGGGCTACGGTGAAAAAGGAAATATCCTCAGATGAAATCTGGAAAGAAGCTTTCTGCGAAACTGCTTAGTGTTCTGTTAATTCATCTCACAGAGTTACATGTGTATTTCGAGGATCTCTTTGCTAGCCCTATTTCTGTGGAATCTGAGATCAGATATTTCGGATCCCTTTGAAGACTATAGGGCCAAAGGAAATATCCTCCGATAACAAAGAGAAAGAAGCTTTCTGAGAAACTTCTTTGTGTTCTGTGAAATCATCTCACAGAGTTACACCTTTTCCCTGAAGAAGCCTATCCCTAAGACAGTTCTTGTGGAATTGGAAAAGTGATATTTGGAAGCCCATAGAGGGCTATGGTGAAAAAGGAAATATCCTCAGATGAAATCTGGAAAGAAGCTTTCTGAGAAACTGCTCCGTGTTCTGTTAATTCATCTCACAGAGTTACATGTGTATTTCGAGGATCTCTTTGCTAGCCCTATTTCTGTGGAATCTGAGAACAGATATTTCGGATCCCTTTGAAAACTATAGGGCCAAAGGAAATATCCTCCGATAAAAAAGAGAAAGAAGCTTTCTGAGAAACTTCTTTGTGTTCTGTGAAATCATCTCACAGAGTTACAGCTTTCCCCTCAAGAAGCCTTTCACTAAGACAGTTCTTGTGGAATTGGGAAAGTGATATTTGGAAGCCCATAGAGGGCTACGGTGAAAAAGGAAATATCCTCAGATGAAATCTGGAAAGAAGCTTTCTGCGAAACTGCTTAGTGTTCTGTTAATTCATCTCACAGAGTTACATGTGTATTTCGAGGATCTCTTTGCTAGCCCTATTTCTGTGGAATCTGAGATCAGATATTTCGGATCCCTTTGAGGACTATAGGGCCAAAGGAAATATCCTTGGATAACAAAGAGAAAGAAGCTTTCTGAGAAACTTCTTTGTGTTCTGTGAAATCATCTCACATTGTTACAGCTTTCCCCTCAAGAAGCCTTTCGCTAAGACAGTTCTTGTGGAATTGGCAAAGTGATATTTGGAAGCCCATAGAAGGCTATCGTGAAAAGGAAATATCCTCAGATGAAATCTGGAAAGAAGCTTTCTGAGAAACTGCTTAGTGTTCTGTTAATTCATCTCACAGAGTTACATGTGTATTTCGAGGATCTCTTTGCTAGCCCTATTTCTGTGGAATCTGAGAACAGATATTTCGGATCCCTTTGAAGACTATAGGGCCAAAGGAAATATCCTCCGATAACAAAGAGAAGGAAGCTTTCTGAGAAACTTCTTTGTGTTCTGTGAAATCATCTCACAGAATTACAGCTTTCCCCTCAAGCAGCCTTTCGCTAAGACAGTTCTTGTGGAATTGGCAAAGTGATATTTGGAAGCCCATCGAGGGCTAGGGGGAAAAAGGAAATATCCTGAGTTGAAATCTGGAAAGAAGATTTCTGAGAAACTGCTTAGTGTTCTGTTAATTCATCTCACAGAGTTACATGTGTATTTCGAGGATCTCTTTGCTAGCCCTATTTCTGTGTTATTTGAGAACAGATATTTCGGATCCCTTTGAAGACTATAGGGCCAAAGGAAATATCCTCCGATAACGAAGAGAAAGAAGCTTTCTGAGAAACTTCTTTGTGTTCTGTGAAATCATGTCACAGAGTTACAGCTTTCCCCTCAAGAAGCCTTTCGCTAAGACAGTTCTTGTGGAATTGGCAAAGTGAGATTTGGAAGCCCATAGAGGGCTATGGTGAAAAAGGAAATATCCTCAGATGACATCTGGAAAGAAGCTTTCTGAGAAACTGCTTAGTGTACTGTTAATTCATCTCACAGAGTTACATGTGTATTTCGAGGATCTCTTTGCTAGCCCTATTTCTGTGGAATCTGAGATCAGATATTTCGGATCCCTTTGAAGACTATAGGGCCAAAGGAAATATCCTTGGATAACAAAGAGAAAGAAGCTTTCTGAGAAACTTCTTTGTGTTCTGTGAAATCATCTCACATTGTTACAGCTTTCCCCTCAAGAAGCCTTTCGCTAAGACAGTTCTTGTGGAATTGGCAAAGTGATATTTGGAAGCCCATAGAAGGCTATCGTGAAAAGGAAATATCCTCAGATGAAATCTGGAAAGAAGCTTTCTGAGAAACTGCTTAGTGTTCTGTTAATTCATCTCACAGAGTTACATGTGTATTTCGAGGATCTCTTTGCTAGCCCTATTTCTGTGTTATCTGAGAACAGATATTTCGGATTCCTTTGAAGACTATAGGGCCAAAGGAAATATCCTCCGATAACGAAGAGAAAGAAGCTTTCTGAGAAACTTCTTTGTGTTCTGTGAAATCATGTCACAGAGTTACAGCTTTCCCCTCAAGAAGCCTTTCGCTTAGACAGTTCTTGTGGAATTGGCAAAGTGATATTTGAAAGCCCATAGAAGGCTATCGTGAAAAAGGAAATATCCTCAGATGAAATCTGGAAAGAAGCTTTCTGCGAAACTGCTTAGTGTTCTGTTAATTCATCTCACAGAGTTACATGTGTATTTCGAGGATCTCTTTGCTAGCCCTATTTCTTTGGAAACTGAGAACAGATATTTCGGATCCCTTTGAAGACTATAGGGCCAAAGGAAATATCCTCCGATAAAAAAGAGAAAGAAGCTTTCTGAGAAACTTCTTTGTGTTCTGTGAAGTCATCTCAAAGAGTTACAGCTTTCCCCTCAAGAAGCCTTTCGCTAAGACAGTTCTTGTGGAATTGGCAAAGTGATATTTGGAAGCCCATAGAGGGCTATGGTGAAAAAGGAAATATCCTCAGATGACTTCTGGAAAGAAGCTTTCTGAGAAACTGCTTAGTGTACTGTTAATTCATCTCACAGAGTTACATGTGTATTTCGAGGATCTCGTTGCTAGCCCTATTTCTGTGGAATCTGAGATCAGATATTTCGGATCCCTTTGAAGACTATAGGGCCAAAGGAAATATCCTCCGATAACAAAGAGGAAGAAGCTTTCTGAGAAACTTCTTTGTGTTCTGTGAAATCATCTCACAGAGTTACAGCTTTCCCCTCAAGAAGCCTTTCACTAAGACAGTTCTTGTGGAATTGGCAAAGTGATATTTGGAAGCCCATAGAGGGCTACGGTGAAAAAGGAAATATCCTCAGATGAAATCTGGAAAGAAGCTTTCTGCGAAACTGCTTAGTGTTCTGTTAATTCATCTCACAGAGTTACATGTGTATTTCGAGGATCTCTTTGCTAGCCCTATTTCTGTGGAATCTGAGATCAGATATTTCGGATCCCTTTGAAGACTATAGGGCCAAAGGAAATATCCTCGGATAACAAAGAGAAAGAAGCTTTCTGAGAAACTTCTTTGTGTTCTGTGAAATCATCTCACAGAGTTACAGCTTTCCCCTCAAGAAGCCTTTCGCTAAGACAGTTCTTGTGGAATTGGCAAAGTGATATTTGGAAGCCCATAGAGGGCTAGGGGGAAAAAGGAAATATCCTGAGATGAAATCTGGAAAGAAGCTTTCTGAGAAACTGCTTAGTGTTCTGTTAATTAATCTCACAGAGTTACATGTGTATTTCGAGGATCTCTTTGCTAGCCCTATTTCTGTGGAATCTGAGAACAGATATTTCGGATCCCTTTGAAGACTATAGGGCCAAAGGAAATAACCTCCGATAACAAAGAGAAAGAAGCTTTCTGAGAAACTTCTTTGTGTTCTGTGAAATCATCTCACAGAGTTACACCTTTTCCCTGAAGAAGCCTATCCCTAAGACAGTTCTTGTGGAATTGGAAAAGTGATATTTGGAAGCTCATAGAGGGCTATGGTGAAAAAGGAAATATCCTCAGATGAAATCTGGAAAGAAGCTTTCTGAGAAACTGCTCCGTGTTCTGTTAATTCATCTCACAGAGTTACATGTGTGTTTCGAAGATCTCTTTGTGAGCCCTATTTCTGTGGAATCTGAGAACAGATATTTCGGATCCCTTTGAAGACTATAGGGCCAAAGGAAATATCCTCCGATAACAAAGAGAAAGAAGCTTTCTGAGAAACTTCTTTGTGTTCTGTGAAATCATCCCACAGAGTTACAGCTTTCCTCTAAAGAAGCCTTTCGCTAAGACAGTTCTTGTGGAATTGGCATAGTGATATTTGGAAGCCCATAGAGGGCTATGGTGAAAAAGGAAATATCCTCAGATGAAATCTGGAAAGAAGCTTTCTGTGAAACTGCTTAGTGTTCTGTGAATTCATCTCACAGAGTTACATGTGTATTTCGAGGATCTCTTTGCTAGCCCTATTTCTGTGGAATCTGAGAACAGATATTTCGGATCTCTTGGAAGACTATAGTTCCAAAGGAAATATCCTCGGATAAAAAAGAGAAAGAAGCTGTCTGAGAAACTTCTTTGTGTTCTGTGAAGTCATCTCACAGAGTTACAGCTTTCCCCTGAAGAAGCCTTTCGCTAAGACAGTTCTTGTGGAATTGGCAAAGTGATATTTGGAAGCCCATAGAGGGCTACGGTGAAAAAGGAAATATCCTCAGATGAAATCTGGAAAGAAGCTTTCTGCGAAACTGCTTAGTGTTCTGTTAATTCATCTCACAGAGTTACATGTGTATTTCGAGGATCTCTTTGCTAGCCCTATTTCTGTGGAATCTGAGATCAGATATTTCGGATCCCTTTGAAGACTATAGGGCCAAAGGAAATATCCTCCGATAACAAAGAGAAAGAAGCTTTCTGAGAAACTTCTTTGTGTTCTGTGAAATCATCTCACAGAGTTACACCTTTTCCCTGAAGAAGCCTATCCCTAAGACAGTTCTTGTGGAATTGGAAAAGTGATATTTGGAAGCCCAAAGAGGGCTATGGTGAAAAAGGAAATATCCTCAGATGAAATCTGGAAAGAAGCTTTCTGAGAAACTGCTCCGTGTTCTGTTAATTCATCTCACAGAGTTACATGTGTATTTCGAGGATCTCTTTGCTAGCCCTATTTCTGTGGAATCTGAGAACAGATATTTCGGATCCCTTTGAAAACTATAGGGCCAAAGGAAATATCCTCCGATAAAAAAGAGAAAGAAGCTTTCTGAGAAACTTCTTTGTGTTCTGTGAAATCATCTCACAGAGTTACAGCTTTCCCCTCAAGAAGCCTTTCACTAAGACAGTTCTTGTGGAATTGGGAAAGTGATATTTGGAAGCCCATAGAGGGCTACGGTGAAAAAGGAAATATCCTCAGATGAAATCTGGAAAGAAGCTTTCTGCGAAACTGCTTAGTGTTCTGTTAATTCATCTCACAGAGTTACATGTGTATTTCGAGGATCTCTTTGCTAGCCCTATTTCTGTGGAATCTGAGATCAGATATTTCGGATCCCTTTGAGGACTATAGGGCCAAAGGAAATATCCTTGGATAACAAAGAGAAAGAAGCTTTCTGAGAAACTTCTTTGTGTTCTGTGAAATCATCTCACATTGTTACAGCTTTCCCCTCAAGAAGCCTTTCGCTAAGACAGTTCTTGTGGAATTGGCAAAGTGATATTTGGAAGCCCATAGAAGGCTATCGTGAAAAGGAAATATCCTCAGATGAAATCTGGAAAGAAGCTTTCTGAGAAACTGCTTAGTGTTCTGTTAATTCATCTCACAGAGTTACATGTGTATTTCGAGGATCTCTTTGCTAGCCCTATTTCTGTGGAATCTGAGAACAGATATTTCGGATCCCTTTGAAGACTATAGGGCCAAAGGAAATATCCTCCGATAACAAAGAGAAGGAAGCTTTCTGAGAAACTTCTTTGTGTTCTGTGAAATCATCTCACAGAATTACAGCTTTCCCCTCAAGCAGCCTTTCGCTAAGACAGTTCTTGTGGAATTGGCAAAGTGATATTTGGAAGCCCATCGAGGGCTAGGGGGAAAAAGGAAATATCCTGAGTTGAAATCTGGAAAGAAGATTTCTGAGAAACTGCTTAGTGTTCTGTTAATTCATCTCACAGAGTTACATGTGTATTTCGAGGATCTCTTTGCTAGCCCTATTTCTGTGTTATTTGAGAACAGATATTTCGGATCCCTTTGAAGACTATAGGGCCAAAGGAAATATCCTCCGATAACGAAGAGAAAGAAGCTTTCTGAGAAACTTCTTTGTGTTCTGTGAAATCATGTCACAGAGTTACAGCTTTCCCCTCAAGAAGCCTTTCGCTAAGACAGTTCTTGTGGAATTGGCAAAGTGAGATTTGGAAGCCCATAGAGGGCTATGGTGAAAAAGGAAATATCCTCAGATGACATCTGGAAAGAAGCTTTCTGAGAAACTGCTTAGTGTACTGTTAATTCATCTCACAGAGTTACATGTGTATTTCGAGGATCTCTTTGCTAGCCCTATTTCTGTGGAATCTGAGATCAGATATTTCGGATCCCTTTGAAGACTATAGGGCCAAAGGAAATATCCTTGGATAACAAAGAGAAAGAAGCTTTCTGAGAAACTTCTTTGTGTTCTGTGAAATCATCTCACATTGTTACAGCTTTCCCCTCAAGAAGCCTTTCGCTAAGACAGTTCTTGTGGAATTGGCAAAGTGATATTTGGAAGCCCATAGAAGGCTATCGTGAAAAGGAAATATCCTCAGATGAAATCTGGAAAGAAGCTTTCTGAGAAACTGCTTAGTGTTCTGTTAATTCATCTCACAGAATTACATGTGTATTTCGAGGATCTCTTTGCTAGCCCTATTTCTGTGTTATCTGAGAACAGATATTTCGGATTCCTTTGAAGACTATAGGGCCAAAGGAAATATCCTCCGATAACGAAGAGAAAGAAGCTTTCTGAGAAACTTCTTTGTGTTCTGTGAAATCATGTCACAGAGTTACAGCTTTCCCCTCAAGAAGCCTTTCGCTAAGACAGTTCTTGTGGAATTGGCAAAGTGATATTTGAAAGCCCATAGAAGGCTATCGTGAAAAAGGAAATATCCTCAGATGAAATCTGGAAAGAAGCTTTCTGCGAAACTGCTTAGTGTTCTGTTAATTCATCTCACAGAGTTACATGTGTATTTCGAGGATCTCTTTGCTAGCCCTATTTCTTTGGAAACTGAGAACAGATATTTCGGATCCCTTTGAAGACTATAGGGCCAAAGGAAATATCCTCCGATAAAAAAGAGAAAGAAGCTTTCTGAGAAACTTCTTTGTGTTCTGTGAAGTCATCTCAAAGAGTTACAGCTTTCCCCTCAAGAAGCCTTTCGCTAAGACAGTTCTTGTGGAATTGGCAAAGTGATATTTGGAAGCCCATAGAGGGCTATGGTGAAAAAGGAAATATCCTCAGATGACTTCTGGAAAGAAGCTTTCTGAGAAACTGCTTAGTGTACTGTTAATTCATCTCACAGAGTTACATGTGTATTTCGAGGATCTCGTTGCTAGCCCTATTTCTGTGGAATCTGAGATCAGATATTTCGGATCCCTTTGAAGACTATAGGGCCAAAGGAAATATCCTCCGATAACAAAGAGGAAGAAGCTTTCTGAGAAACTTCTTTGTGTTCTGTGAAATCATCTCACAGAGTTACAGCTTTCCCCTCAAGAAGCCTTTCACTAAGACAGTTCTTGTGGAATTGGCAAAGTGATATTTGGAAGCCCATAGAGGGCTACGGTGAAAAAGGAAATATCCTCAGATGAAATCTGGAAAGAAGCTTTCTGCGAAACTGCTTAGTGTTCTGTTAATTCATCTCACAGAGTTACATGTGTATTTCGAGGATCTCTTTGCTAGCCCTATTTCTGTGGAATCTGAGATCAGATATTTCGGATCCCTTTGAAGACTATAGGGCCAAAGGAAATATCCTCGGATAACAAAGAGAAAGAAGCTTTCTGAGAAACTTCTTTGTGTTCTGTGAAATCATCTCACAGAGTTACAGCTTTCCCCTCAAGAAGCCTTTCGCTAAGACAGTTCTTGTGGAATTGGCAAAGTGATATTTGGAAGCCCATAGAGGGCTAGGGGGAAAAAGGAAATATCCTGAGATGAAATCTGGAAAGAAGCTTTCTGAGAAACTGCTTAGTGTTCTGTTAATTAATCTCACAGAGTTACATGTGTATTTCGAGGATCTCTTTGCTAGCCCTATTTCTGTGGAATCTGAGAACAGATATTTCGGATCCCTTTGAAGACTATAGGGCCAAAGGAAATAACCTCCGATAACAAAGAGAAAGAAGCTTTCTGAGAAACTTCTTTGTGTTCTGTGAAATCATCTCACAGAGTTACACCTTTTCCCTGAAGAAGCCTATCCCTAAGACAGTTCTTGTGGAATTGGAAAAGTGATATTTGGAAGCTCATAGAGGGCTATGGTGAAAAAGGAAATATCCTCAGATGAAATCTGGAAAGAAGCTTTCTGAGAAACTGCTCCGTGTTCTGTTAATTCATCTCACAGAGTTACATGTGTGTTTCGAAGATCTCTTTGTGAGCCCTATTTCTGTGGAATCTGAGAACAGATATTTCGGATCCCTTTGAAGACTATAGGGCCAAAGGAAATATCCTCCTATAACAAAGAGAAAGAAGCTTTCTGAGAAACTTCTTTGTGTTCTCTGAAATCATCTCACAGAGTTACAGCTTTCCCCTGAAGAAGACTTTTGCTAAGACAGTTCTTGTGGAATTGGCAAAGTGATATTTAGAAGCCCATAGAGGGCAATGGTGAAAAAGGAAATATCCTCAGATGAAATCTGGAAAGAAGCTTTCTGAGAAACTGCTGAGTGTTCTGTGAATTCATCTCACAGAGTTACATGTGTATTTCGAGGATCTCTTTGCTAGCCTTATTTCTGTGGAATCTGAGAACAGATATTCCGGGTCCCTTTGAAGACTATAGGGCCAAAGGAAATATCCTCCAATAACAAAGAGAAAGAAGCTTTCTGAGAAACTTCTTTGTGTTCTGTGAAATCATCTCACAGAGTTACAACTTTCCCCTCAAGAATACTTTCGCTAAGACAGTTCTTGTGGAAGTGGCAAAGCGATATTTGGAAGCCCATAGAGAGCTATGGTGAAAAAGGAAATATCGTCAGATGAAATCTGGAAAGAAGCTTTCTGAGAAACTGCTTAGTGTTCTGTTAATTCATCTCACAGAGTTACATGTGTATTTCGAGGATCTCTTTCCTAGCCCTTTTTCTGTGGAATCTCAGAACAGATATTTCGGTTCCCTTTGAAGACTATAGGGCCAAAGGAAATATCCTCCGATAACAAAGAGAAAGAAGCTTTCTGAGAAACTTCTTTGTGTTCTGTGAAATCATCTCACAGAGTTACAGCTTTCCCCTGAAGAAGCCTTTCACTAAGACAGTTCTTGTGGAATTGGCAAAGTGATATTTGGAAGCCCCTAGAGGGCTATGGTGAAAAAGGAAATATCCTATGATGAAATCTGGAAAGAAGCCTTCTGAGAAACTGCTTAGTGTTCTGTTGATTCATGTCACAGAGTTACATGTGTATTTCGAGGATCTCTTTGCTATCCTTATTTCGGTGGAATCTGAGAAGAGATATTTCGGATCCCTTTGCAGATTATAGGGCCAAAGGAAATATCCTCAGATAACGAAGAGAAAGAAGCTTTCTGAGAAACTTCTTTGTGTTCTGTGAAATCATGTCACAGAGTTACAGCTTTCCCCTCAAGAAGCCTTTCGCTAAGACAGTTCTTGTGGAATAGGCAAAGTGATATTTGGAAGCCCATAGAGGGCTATCTTGAAAAAGGAAATAACCTCAGATGATATCTGGAAACAAGCTTTCTGAGAAACTGCTTAGGGTTCTGTAAATTCATCTCACAGAATTACATGTGTATTTCGAGGATCTCTTTGCTACCCTATTTCAGTGGAATCTGAGAACAGGTATTTCGGATCCCTTTGAAGACTATAGGGCCAAAGGAAATATCCTCCGATAACAAAGAGAAAGAAGCTTTCTGAGAAACTTCTTTGTGTTCTGTGAAATCATCTCACAGAGTTACAGCTTTGCCCTGAAGAAGCCTGTCGCTAAGACAGTTCTTGTGGAATTGGCAAAGTGATATTTGGAAGCCCATAGAGGGCTATGGTGAAAAAGGAAATATCCTCTGGTGAAATCTGGAAAGAAGATTTCTGAGAAACTGCTTAGTGTTCTGTGAATTCATCTCACAGAGTTACATGTGTATTTCGAGAATGTCTTTGCTAGCCTTCTTTCTGTGGAATCTGAGAACAGATATTTCGGTTCCCTTTGAAGACTATAGGGCCAAAGGAAATATCCTCGGATAACAAAGAGAAAGAAGCTTTCTGAGAAACTTCTTTGTGTTCTGTGAAATCATCTCACAGAGTTACAGCTTTCCCCTGAAGAAGCCTTTCACTAAGACAGTTCTTGTGGAATTGGCAAAGTGATATTTGGAAGCCCCTATAGGGCTATGGTGAAAAAGGAAATATCCTCAGATGAAATCTGGAAAGAAGCCTTCTGAGAAACTGCTTAGTGTTCTGTTAATTCATCTCACAGAGTTACATGTGTATTTCGAGGATCTCTTTGCTAGCCTTCTTCCTGTGGAATCTGAGAACAGATATTTCGGATCCCTTTGAAGACCATATGGCCAAAGGAAATATCCTCCGATAACAAAGAGAAAGAAGCTTTCTGAGAAACTTCTTTGTGTTCTGTGAAATCATCTCACAGAGTTACAGCTTTCCCCTGAAGAAGCCTTTCGCTAAGACAGTTCTTGTGGAATTGGCAAAGTGATATTTGGAAGCCCATAGAGGGCTATGGTGAAAAAGGAAATATCCTCAGAAGAAATCTGGAAAGAAGCTTTCTGCGAAACTGCTTAGTGTTCCGTTAATTCATCTCACAGAGTTACATGTGTATTTCGAGGATCTCTTTGCTAGCCTTCTTTCGGTGGAATCTGAGAACAGATATTTCGGATCCCTTTGAAGACTATAGGGCCAAAGGAAATATCCTCCGATAACAAAGAGAAAGAAGCTTTCTGAGAAACTTCTTTGTGTTCTGTGAAATCATCTCACAGAGTTACAGCTTTACCCTCAAGAAGCCTTTCGCTAAGACAGTTCTTGTGGAATTGGCAAAGTGATATTTGGAAGCCCTTAAAGGGCTATGTTGAAAAAGGAAATATCATCAGATGAAATCTGGAAAGAAGCTTTCTGAGAAACTGCTTAATGTTCTGTAAATTCATCTCACAGAGTTACATGTGTATTTCGAGGATCTCTTTGCTAGCCTTCTTTCTGTGGAATCAGAGAACAGATATTTCGGTTCCCTTTGAAGACTATAGGGCCAAAGGAAATATCCTCCGATAACAAAGAGAAAGAAGCTTTCTGAGAAACTTCTTTGTGTTCTGTGAAATCATCTCACAGAGTTTCAGCTTTCGCCTGAAGAAGCCTTTCGCTAAGACAGTTCTTGTGGAATTGGCAAAGGGATATTTGAAAGCCCATAGAGGGCTATGGTGAAAAAGGAAATATCCTCAGATGAAATCTGGAAAGAAGCTTTCTGCGAAACTGCTTAGTGTTCTGTTAATTCATCTCACAGAGTTACATGTGTATTTCGAGGATCTCTTTGCTAGCCCTATTTCTGTGGAATCTGAGAACAGATATTTCGGATCCCTTTGAAGACTATAGGGCCAAAGGAAATATCCTCGGATAACAAAGAGAAAGAAGCTTTCTGAGAAACTTCTTTGGGTTCTGTGAAATCATCTCACAGAGTTACAGCTTTCCCTCAAGAAACCTTTCGCTAAGACAGTTCTTGTGGAATTGGCAAAGTGATATTTGGAAGACCATAGAGGGCTACGGTGAAAAAGGAAATATCCTCAGATGAAATCTGGGAAGAAGCTTTCTGAGAAACTGCTTAGTGTTCTTTTAATTCATCTCACAGAGTTACATGTGTATTTCGAGGATCTCTTTGCTAGCCCTATTTCTGTGGAACGTGTGAACAGATATTTCGGATCCCTTTGAAGACTATAGGGCCAAAGGAAATATCCTCCGATAACAAAGAGAAAGAAGCTTTCTGAGAAACTTCTTTGTGTTCTGTGAAATCATCTCACAGAGTTACAGCTTTCCTCTCAAGAAGCCTTTCGCTACGACAGTTCTTGTGGAATTGGCAAAGTGATATTTGGAAGCCCATAGAGGGCTATGGTGAAAAAGGAAATATCCTCAGATGAAATCTGGAAAGAAGCTTTCTGAGAAACTGCTTAGTGTTCTGTTAATTCATCTCACAGAGTTACATGTGTATTTCGAGGATCTCTTTCCTAGCCCTATTTCTGTGGAATCTCAGAACAGATATTTCGGTTCCCTTTGAAGACTATAGGGCCAAAGGAAATATCCTCCGATAACAAACAGAAAGAAGCTTTCTGAGAAACTCCTTTGTGTTCTGTGAAATCATCTCACAGAGTTTCAGCTTTCCCGTCAAGAAGCCTTTCGCTAAGACAGTTCTTGTGGAATTGGCAAAGGGATATTTGGAAGCCCATAGAGGGCTATGGTGAAAAAGGAAATATATTCAGATGAAATCTGGAAAGAAGCTTTCTGCGAAACTGCTTAGTGTTCTGTTAATTCATCTCACAGAGTTACACGTGTATTTCGAGGATATCTTTGCTAGCCCTATTTCTGTGGAATCTGAGAACAGATATTCCGGGTCCCTTTGAAGACTATAGGGCCAAAGGAAATATCCTCCAATAACAAAGAGAAAGAAGCTTTCTGAGAAACTTCTTTGTGTTCTGTGAAATCATCTCACAGAGTTACAGCTTTCCCCTCAAGAAGCCTTTCACTAAGACAGTTCTTGTGGAATTGGGAAAGTGATATTTGGAAGCCCATAGAGGGCTACGGTGAAAAAGGAAATATCCTCAGATGAAATCTGGAAAGAAGCTTTCTGCGAAACTGCTTAGTGTTCTGTTAATTCATCTCACATAGTTACATGTGTATTTCGAGGATCTCTTTGCTAGCCCTATTTCTGTGGAATCTGAGATCAGATATTTCGGATCCCTTTGAGGACTATAGGGCCAAAGGAAATATCCTTGGATAACAAAGAGAAAGAAGCTTTCTGAGAAACTTCTTTGTGTTCTGTGAAATCATCTCACAGAGTTACAGCTTTCCCCTCAAGAAGCCTGTCGCTAAGACAGTTCTTGTGGAATTGGCAAAGTGATATTTGGAAGCCCATAGAAGGCTATCGTGAAAAGGAAATATCCTCAGATGAAATCTGGAAAGAAGCTTTCTGAGAAACTGCTTAGTGTTCTGTTAATTCATCTCACAGAGTTACATGTGTATTTCGAGGATCTCTTTGCTAGCCCTATTTCTGTGGAATCTGAGAACAGATATTTCGGATCCCTTTGAAGACTATAGGGCCAAAGGAAATATCCTCCGATAACAAAGAGAAGGAAGCTTTCTGAGAAACTTCTTTGTGTTCTGTGAAATCATCTCACAGAGTTACAGCTTTCCCCTCAAGAAGCCTTTCATTAAGACAGTTCTTGTGGAATTGGGAAAGTGATATTTGGAAGCCCATAGAGGGCTACGGTGAAAAAGGAAATATCCTCAGATGAAATCTGGAAAGAAGCTTTCTGCTAAACTGCTTAGTGTTCTGTTAATTCATCTCACAGAGTTACATGTGTATTTCGAGGATCTCTTTGCTAGCCCTATTTCTGTGGAATCTGAGATGAGATATTTCGGATCCCTTTGAAGACTATAGGGCCAAAGGAATTATCCTCCGATAAGAAAGAGAAGGAAGCTTTCTGAGAAACTTCTTTGTGTTCTGTGAAATCATCTCACAGAGTTACAGCTTTCCCCTCAAGCAGCCTTTCGCTAAGACAGTTCTTGTGGAATTGGCAAAGTGATATTTGGAAGCCCATAGAGGGCTAGGGGGAAAAAGGAAATATCCTGAGATGAAATCTGGAAAGAAGATTTCTGAGAAACTGCTTAGTGTTCTGTTAATTCATCTCACAGAGTTACATGTGTATTTCGAGGATCTCTTTGCTAGCCCTATTTCTGTTTTATCTGAGAACAGATATTTCGGATCCCTTTGAAGACTATAGGGCCAAAGGAAATATCCTCCGATAACGAAGAGAAAGAAGCTTTCTGAGAAACTTCTTTGTGTTCTGTGAAATCATCCCACAGAGTTACAGCTTTCCTCTAAAGAAGCCTTTCGCTAAGACAGTTCTTGTGGAATTGGCATAGTGATATTTGGAAGCCCATAGAGGGCTATGGTGAAAAAGGAAATATCCTCAGATGAAATCTGGAAAGAAGCTTTCTGTGAAACTGCTTAGTGTTCTGTGAATTCATCTCACAGAGTTACATGTGTATTTCGAGGATCTCTTTGCTAGCCCTATTTCTGTGGAATCTGAGAACAGATATTTCGGATCTCTTGGAAGACTATAGTTCCAAAGGAAATATCCTCGGATAAAAAAGAGAAAGAAGCTGTCTGAGAAACTTCTTTGTGTTCTGTGAAGTCATCTCACAGAGTTACAGCTTTCCCCTGAAGAAGCCTTTCGCTAAGACAGTTCTTGTGGAATTGGCAAAGTGATATTTGGAAGCCCATAGAGGGCTACGGTGAAAAAGGAAATATCCTCAGATGAAATCTGGAAAGAAGCTTTCTGCGAAACTGCTTAGTGTTCTGTTAATTCATCTCACAGAGTTACATGTGTATTTCGAGGATCTCTTTGCTAGCCCTATTTCTGTGGAATCTGAGATCAGATATTTCGGATCCTTTGAAGACTATAGGGCCAAAGGAAATATCCTCCGATAACAAACAGAAAGAAGCTTTCTGAGAAACTTCTTTTTGTTCTGTGAAATCATCTCACAGAGTTACAGCTTTCCCCTCAAGAAGCCTTTCGCTAAGACAGTTCTTGTGGAATTGGCAAAGTGATATTTGGAAGCCCATAGAGGGCTAGGGGGAAAAAGGAAATATCCTGAGATGAAATCTGGAAAGAAGCTTTCTGAGAAACTGCTTAGTGTTCTGTTAATTAATCTCACAGAGTTACATGTGTATTTCGAGGATCTCTTTGCTAGCCCTCTTTCTGTGGAATCTGAGAACAGATATTTCGGATCCCTTTGAAGACTATAGGGCCAAAGGAAATATCCTCCGATAACAAAGAGAAAGAAGCTTTCTGAGAAACTTCTTTGTGTTCTGTGAAATCATCTCACAGAGTTACACCTTTTCCCTGAAGAAGCCTATCCCTAAGACAGTTCTTGTGGAATTGGAAAAGTGATATTTGGAAGCCCATAGAGGGCTATGGTGAAAAAGGAAATATCCTCAGATGAAATCTGGAAAGAAGCTTTCTGAGAAACTGCTCCGTGTTCTGTTAATTCATCTCACAGAGTTACCTGTGTATTTCGAGGATCTCTTTGCTAGCCCTATTTCTGTGGAATCTGAGAACAGATATTTCGGATCCCTTTGAAAACTATAGGGCCAAAGGAAATATCCTCCGATAAAAAAGAGAAAGAAGCTTTCTGAGAAACTTCTTTGTGTTCTGTGAAATCATCTCACAGAGTTACAGCTTTCCACTCAAGAAGCCTTTCACTAAGACAGTTCTTGTGGAATTGGGAAAGTGATATTTGGAAGCCCATAGAGGGCTACGGTGAAAAAGGAAATATCCTCAGATGAAATCTGGAAAGAAGCTTTCTGCGAAACTGCTTAGTGTTCTGTTAATTCATCTCACAGAGTTACATGTGTATTTCGAGGATCTCTTTGCTAGCCCTATTTCTGTGGAATCTGAGATCAGATATTTCGGATCCCTTTGAGGACTATAGGGCCAAAGGAAATATCCTTGGATAACAAAGAGAAAGAAGCTTTCTGAGAAACTTCTTTGTGTTCTGTGAAATCATCTCACATTGTTACAGCTTTCCCCTCAAGAAGCCTTTCGCTAAGACAGTTCTTGTGGAATTGGCAAAGTGATATTTGGAAGCCCATAGAAGGCTATCGTGAAAAGGAAATACCCTCAGATGAAATCTGGAAAGAAGCTTTCTGAGAAACTGCTTAGTGTTCTGTTAATTCATCTCACAGAGTTACATGTGTATTTCGAGGATCTCTTTGCTAGCCCTATTTCTGTGGAATCTGAGAACAGATATTTCGGATCCCTTTGAAGACTATAGGGCCAAAGGAAATATCCTCCGATAACAAAGAGAAGGAAGCTTTCTGAGAAACTTCTTTGTGTTCTGTGAAATCATCTCACAGAATTACAGCTTTCCTCTCAAGCAGCCTTTCGCTAAGACAGTTCTTGTGGAATTGGCAAAGTGATATTTGGAAGCCCATCGAGGGCTAGGGGGAAAAAGGAAATATCCTGAGTTGAAATCTGGAAAGAAGATTTCTGAGAAACTGCTTAGTGTTCTGTTAATTCATCTCACAGAGTTACATGTGTATTTCGAGGATCTCTTTGCTAGCCCTATTTCTGTGTTATCTGAGAACAGATATTTCGGATCCCTTTGAAGACTATAGGGCCAAAGGAAATATCCTCCGATAACGAAGAGAAAGAAGCTTTCTGAGAAACTTCTTTGTGTTCTGTGAAATCATGTCACAGAGTTACAGCTTTCCCCTCAAGAAGCCTTTCGCTAAGACAGTTCTTGTGGAATTGGCAAAGTGAGATTTGGAAGCCCATAGAGGGCTATGGTGAAAAAGGAAATATCCTCAGATGACATCTGGAAAGAAGCTTTCTGAGAAACTGCTTAGTGTACTGTTAATTCATCTCACAGAGTTACATGTGTATTTCGAGGATCTCTTTGCTAGCCCTATTTCTGTGGAATCTGAGATCAGATATTTCGGATCCCTTTGAAGACTATAGGGCCAAAGGAAATATCCTTGGATAACAAAGAGAAAGAAGCTTTCTGAGAAACTTCTTTGTGTTCTGTGAAATCATCTCACATTGTTACAGCTTTCCCCTCAAGAAGCCTTTCGCTAAGACAGTTCTTGTGGAATTGGCAAAGTGATATTTGGAAGCCCATAGAAGGCTATCGTGAAAAGGAAATATCCTCAGATGAAATCTGGAAAGAAGCTTTCTGAGAAACTGCTTAGTGTTCTGTTAATTCATCTCACAGAGTTACATGTGTATTTCGAGGATCTCTTTGCTAGCCCTATTTCTGTGTTATCTGAGAACAGATATTTCGGATTCCTTTGAAGACTATAGGGCCAAAGGAAATATCCTCCGATAACGAAGAGAAAGAAGCTTTCTGAGAAACTTCTTTGTGTTCTGTGAAATCATGTCACAGAGTTACAGCTTTCCCCTCAAGAAGCCTTTCGCTAAGACAGTTCTTGTGGAATTGGCAAAGTGATATTTGAAAGCCCATAGAAGGCTATCGTGAAAAAGGAAATATCCTCAGATGAAATCTGGAAAGAAGCTTTCTGCGAAACTGCTTAGTGTTCTGTTAATTCATCTCACAGAGTTACATGTGTATTTCGAGGATCTCTTTGCTAGCCCTATTTCTTTGGAAACTGAGAACAGATATTTCGGATCCCTTTGAAGAATATAGGGCCAAAGGAAATATCCTCCGATAAAAAAGAGAAAGAATCTTTCTGGGAAACTTCTTTGTGTTCTGTGAAGTCACCTCAAAGAGTTACAGCTTTCCCCTCAAGAAGCCTTTCGCTAAGACAGTTCTTGTGGAATTGGCAAAGTGATATTTGGAAGCCCATAGAGGGCTATGGTGAAAAAGGAAATATCCTCAGATGACTTCTGGAAAGAAGCTTTCTGAGAAACTGCTTAGTGTACTGTTAATTCATCTCACAGAGTTACATGTGTATTTCGAGGATCTCGTTGCTAGCCCTATTTCTGTGGAATCTGAGATCAGATATTTCGGATCCCTTTGAAGACTATAGGGCCAAAGGAAATATCCTCCGATAACAAAGAGGAAGAAGCTTTCTGAGAAACTTCTTTGTGTTCTGTGAAATCATCTCACAGAGTTACAGCTTTCCCCTCAAGAAGCCTTTCACTAAGACAGTTCTTGTGGAATTGGCAAAGTGATATTTGGAAGCCCATAGAGGGCTACGGTGAAAAAGGAAATATCCTCAGATGAAATCTGGAAAGAAGCTTTCTGCGAAACTGCTTAGTGTTCTGTTAATTCATCTCACAGAGTTACATGTGTATTTCGAGGATCTCTTTGCTAGCCCTATTTCTGTGGAATCTGAGATCAGATATTTCGGATCCCTTTGAAGACTATAGGGCCAAAGGAAATATCCTCGGATAACAAAGAGAAAGAAGCTTTCTGAGAAACTTCTTTGTGTTCTGTGAAATCATCTCACAGAGTTACAGCTTTCCCCTCAAGAAGCCTTTCGCTAAGACAGTTCTTGTGGAATTGGCAAAGTGATATTTGGAAGCCCATAGAGGGCTAGGGGGAAAAAGGAAATATCCTGAGATGAAATCTGGAAAGAAGCTTTCTGAGAAACTGCTTAGTGTTCTGTTAATTAATCTCACAGAGTTACATGTGTATTTCGAGGATCTCTTTGCTAGCCCTATTTCTGTGGAATCTGAGAACAGATATTTCGGATCCCTTTGAAGACTATAGGGCCAAAGGAAATAACCTCCGATAACAAAGAGAAAGAAGCTTTCTGGGAAACTTCTTTGTGTTCTGTGAAATCATCTCACAGAGTTACACCTTTTCCCTGAAGAAGCCTATCCCTAAGACAGTTCTTGTGGAATTGGAAAAGTGATATTTGGAAGCTCATAGAGGGCTATGGTGAAAAAGGAAATATCCTCAGATGAAATCTGGAAAGAAGCTTTCTGAGAAACTGCTCCGTGTTCTGTTAATTCATCTCACAGAGTTACATGTGTGTTTCGAAGATCTCTTTGTGAGCCCTATTTCTGTGGAATCTGAGAACAGATATTTCGGATCCCTTTGAAGACTATAGGGCCAAAGGAAATATCCTCCGATAACAAAGAGAAAGAAGCTTTCTGAGAAACTTCTTTGTGTTCTGTGAAATCATCTCACAGAGTTACAGCTTTCCCCTGAAGAAGACTTTTGCTAAGACAGTTCTTGTGGAATTGGCAAAGTGATATTTAGAAGCCCATAGAGGGCAATGGTGAAAAAGGAAATATCCTCAGATGAAATCTGGAAAGAAGCTTTCTGAGAAACTGCTGAGTGTTCTGTGAATTCATCTCACAGAGTTACATGTGTATTTCGAGGATCTCTTTGCTAGCCTTATTTCTGTGGAATCTGAGAACAGATATTCCGGGTCCCTTTGAAGACTATAGGGCCAAAGGAAATATCCTCCAATAACAAAGAGAAAGAAGCTTTCTGAGAAACTTCTTTGTGTTCTGTGAAATCATCTCACAGAGTTACAACTTTCTCCTCAAGAATACTTTCGCTAAGACAGTTCTTGTGGAAGTGGCAAAGCGATATTTGGAAGCCCATAGAGAGCTATGGTGAAAAAGGAAATATCGTCAGATGAAATCTGGAAAGAAGCTTTCTGAGAAACTGCTTAGTGTTCTGTTAATTCATCTCACAGAGTTATATGTGTATTTCGAGGATCTCTTTCCTAGCCCTTTTTCTGTGGAATCTCAGAACAGATATTTCGGTTCCCTTTGAAGACTATAGGGCCAAAGGAAATATCCTCTGATAACAAAGAGAAAGAAGCTTTCTGAGAAACTTCTTTGTGTTCTGTGAAATCATCTCACAGAGTTACAGCTTTCCCCTGAAGAAGCCTTTCACTAAGACAGTTCTTGTGGAATTGGCAAAGTGATATTTGGAAGCCCCTAGAGGGCTATGGTGAAAAAGGAAATATCCTCAGATGAAATCTGGAAAGAAGCCTTCTGAGAAACTGCTTAGTGTTCTGTTGATTCATGTCACAGAGTTACATGTGTATTTCGAGGATCTCTTTGCTATCCTTATTTCGGTGGAATCTGAGAAGAGATATTTCGGATCCCTTTGCAGATTATAGGGCCAAAGGAAATATCCTCAGATAACGAAGAGAAAGAAGCTTTCTGAGAAACTTCTTTGTGTTCTGTGAAATCATGTCACAGAGTTACAGCTTTCCCCTCAAGAAGCCTTTCGCTAAGACAGTTCTTGTGGAATAGGCAAAGTGATATTTGGAAGCCCATAGAGGGCTATCTTGAAAAAGGAAATAACCTCAGATGATATCTGGAAACAAGCTTTCTGAGAAACTGCTTAGGGTTCTGTAAATTCATCTCACAGAATTACATGTGTATTTCGAGGATCTCTTTGCTACCCTATTTCAGTGGAATCTGAGAACAGGTATTTCGGATCCCTTTGAAGACTATAGGGCCAAAGGAAATATCCTCCGATAACAAAGAGAAAGAAGCTTTCTGAGAAACTTCTTTGTGTTCTGTGAAATCATCTCACAGAGTTACAGCTTTGCCCTGAAGAAGCCTGTCGCTAAGACAGTTCTTGTGGAATTGGCAAAGTGATATTTGGAAGCCCCTATAGGGCTATGGTGAAAAAGGAAATATCCTCTGATGAAATCTGGAAAGAAGCCTTCTGAGAAACTGCTTAGTGTTCTGTTAATTCATCTCACAGAGTTACATGTGTATTTCGAGGATCTCTTTGCTAGCCTTCTTCCTGTGGAATCTGAGAACAGATATTTCGGATCCCTTTGAAGACCATAGGGCCAAAGGAAATATCCTCCGATAACAAAGAGAAAGAAGCTTTCTGAGAAACTTCTTTGTGTTCTGTGAAATCATCTCACAGAGTTACAGCTTTCCCCTGAAGAAGCCTTTCGCTAAGACAGTTCTTGTGGAATTGGCAAAGTGATATTTGGAAGCCCATAGAGGGCTATGGTGAAAAAGGAAATATCCTCAGAAGAAATCTGGAAAGAAGCTTTCTGAGAAACTGCTTAGTGTTCCGTTAATTCATCTCACAGAGTTACATGTGTATTTCGAGGATCTCTTTGCTAGCCTTCTTTCGGTGGAATCTGAGAACAGATATTTCGGATCCCTTTGAAGACTATAGGGCCAAAGGAAATATCCTCCGATAACAAAGAGAAAGAAGCTTTCTGAGAAACTTCTTTGTGTTCTGTGAAATCATCTCACAGAGTTACAGCTTTCCCCTCAAGAAGCCTTTCGCTAAGACAGTTCTTGTGGAATTGGCAAAGTGATATTTGGAAGCCCTTAAAGGGCTATGTTGAAAAAGGAAATATCATCAGATGAAATCTGGAAAGAAGCTTTCTGAGAAACTGCTTAATGTTCTGTAAATTCATCTCACAGAGTTACATGTGTATTTCGAGGATCTCTTTGCTAGCCTTCTTTCTGTGGAATCAGAGAACAGATATTTCGGTTCCCTTTGAAGACTATAGGGCCAAAGGAAATATCCTCCGATAACAAAGAGAAAGAAGCTTTCTGAGAAACTTCTTTGTGTTCTGTGAAATCATCTCACAGAGTTTCAGCTTTCGCCTGAAGAAGCCTTTCGCTAAGACAGTTCTTGTGGAATTGGCAAAGGGATATTTGAAAGCCCATAGAGGGCTATGGTGAAAAAGGAAATATCCTCAGATGAAATCTGGAAAGAAGCTTTCTGCGAAACTGCTTAGTGTTCTGTTAATTCATCTCACAGAGTTACATGTGTATTTCGAGGATATCTTTGCTAGCCCTATTTCTGTGGAATCTGAGAACAGATATTTCGGATCCCTTTGAAGACTATAGGGCCAAAGGAAATATCCTCCGATAACAAAGAGAAAGAAGCTTTCTGAGAAACTTCTTTGGGTTCTGTGAAATCATCTCACAGAGTTACAGCTTTCCCTCAAGAAACCTTTCGCTAAGACAGTTCTTGTGGAATTGGCAAAGTGATATTTGGAAGACCATAGAGGGCTACGGTGAAAAAGGAAATATCCTCAGATGAAATCTGGGAAGAAGCTTTCTGAGAAACTGCTTAGTGTTCTTTTAATTCATCTCACAGAGTTACATGTGTATTTCGAGGATCTCTTTGCTAGCCCTATTTCTGTGGAACGTGTGAACAGATATTTCGGATCCCTTTGAAGACGATAGGGCTAAAGGAAATATCCTCCGATAACAAAGAGAAAGAAGCTTTCTGAGAAACTTCTTTGTGTTCTGTGAAATCATCTCACAGAGTTACAGCTTTCCTCTCAAGAAGCCTTTCGCTACGACAGTTCTTGTGGAATTGGCAAAGTGATATTTGGAAGCCCATAGAGGGCTATGGTGAAAAAGGAAATATCCTCAGATGAAATCTGGAAAGAAGCTTTCTGAGAAACTGCTTAGTGTTCTGTTAATTCATCTCACAGAGTTACATGTGTATTTCGAGGATCTCTTTCCTAGCCCTATTTCTGTGGAATCTCAGAACAGATATTTCGGTTCCCTTTGAAGACTATAGGGCCAAAGGAAATATCCTCCGATAACAAACAGAAAGAAGCTTTCTGAGAAACTTCTTTGTGTTCTGTGAAATCATCTCACAGAGTTTCAGCTTTCCCGTCAAGAAGCCTTTCGCTAAGACAGTTCTTGTGGAATTGGCAAAGGGATATTTGGAAGCCCATAGAGGGCTATGGTGAAAAAGGAAATATATTCAGATGAAATCTGGAAAGAAGCTTTCTGCGAAACTGCTTAGTGTTCTGTTAATTCATCTCACAGAGTTACACGTGTATTTCGAGGATATCTTTGCTAGCCCTATTTCTGTGGAATCTGAGAACAGATATTCCGGGTCCCTTTGAAGACTATAGGGCTAAAGGAAATATCCTCCAATAACAAAGAGAAAGAAGCTTTCTGAGAAACTTCTTTGTGTTCTGTGAAATCATCTCACAGAGTTACAGCTTTCCCCTCAAGAAGCCTTTCACTAAGACAGTTCTTGTGGAATTGGGAAAGTGATATTTGGAAGCCCATAGAGGGCTACGGTGAAAAAGGAAATATCCTCAGATGAAATCTGGAAAGAAGCTTTCTGAGAAACTGCTTAGTGTTCTGTGAATTCATATCACAGAGTTACATGTGTATTTCGAGGATCTCTTTGCTAGCCCTATTTCTGTGGAATCTGAGATCAGATATTTCGGATCCCTTTGAGGACTATAGGGCCAAAGGAAATATCCTTGGATAACAAAGAGAAAGAAGCTTTCTGAGAAACTTCTTTGTGTTCTGTGAAATCATCTCACAGAGTTACAGCTTTCCCCTCAAGAAGCCTTTCGCTAAGACAGTTCTTGTGGAATTGGCAAAGTGATATTTGGAAGCCCATAGAAGGCTATCGTGAAAAGGAAATATCCTCAGATGAAATCTGGAAAGAAGCTTTCTGAGAAACTGCTTAGTGTTCTGTTAATTCATCTCACAGAGTTACATGTGTATTTCGAGGATCTCTTTGCTAGCCCTATTTCTGTGGAATCTGAGAACAGATATTTCGGATCCCTTTGAAGACTATAGGGCCAAAGGAAATATCCTCCGATAACAAAGAGAAGGAAGCTTTCTGAGAAACTTCTTTGTGTTCTGTGAAATCATCTCACAGAGTTACAGCTTTCCCCTCAAGAAGCCTTTCACTAAGACAGTTCTTGTGGAATTGGGAAAGTGATATTTGGAAGCCCATAGAGGGCTACGGTGAAAAAGGAAATATCCTCAGATGAAATCTGGAAAGAAGCTTTCTGCTAAACTGCTTAGTGTTCTGTTAATTCATCTCACAGAGTTACATGTGTATTTCGAGGATCTCTTTGCTAGCCCTATTTCTGTGGAATCTGAGATGAGATATTTCGGATCCCTTTGAAGACTATAGGGCCAAAGGAAATATCCTCCGATAACGAAGAGAAAGAAGCTTTCTGAGAAACTTCTTTGTGTTCTGTGAAATCATCCCACAGAGTTACAGCTTTCCTCTAAAGAAGCCTTTCGCTAAGACAGTTCTTGTGGAATTGGCAAAGTGATATTTGGAAGCCCATAGAGGGCTATGGTGAAAAAGGAAATATCCTCAGATGAAATCTGGAAAGAAGCTTTCTGTGAAACTGCTTAGTGTTCTGTGAATTCATCTCACAGAGTTACATGTGTATTTCGAGGATCTCTTTGCTAGCCCTATTTCTGTGGAATCTGAGAACAGATATTTCGGATCTCTTGGAAGACTATAGTTCCAAAGGAAATATCCTCGGATAAAAAAGAGAAAGAAGCTGTCTGAGAAACTTCTTTGTGTTCTGTGAAGTCATCTCACAGAGTTACAGCTTTCCCCTGAAGAAGCCTTTCGCTAAGACAGTTCTTGTGGAATTGGCAAAGTGATATTTGGAAGCCCATAGAGGGCTACGGTGAAAAAGGAAATATCCTCAGATGAAATCTGGAAAGAAGCTTTCTGCGAAACTGCTTAGTGTTCTGTTAATTCATCTCACAGAGTTACATGTGTATTTCGAGGATCTCTTTGCTAGCCCTATTTCTGTGGAATCTGAGATCAGATATTTCGGATCCCTTTGAAGACTATAGGGCCAAAGGAAATATCCTCCGATAACAAACAGAAAGAAGCTTTCTGAGAAACTTCTTTGTGTTCTGTGAAATCATCTCACAGAGTTACAGCTTTCCCCTCAAGAAGCCTTTCGCTAAGACAGTTCTTGTGGAATTGGCAAAGTGATATTTGGAAGCCCATAGAGGGCTAGGGGGAAAAAGGAAATATCCTGAGATGAAATCTGGAAAGAAGCTTTCTGAGAAACTGCTTAGTGTTCTGTTAATTAATCTCACAGAGTTACATGTGTATTTCGAGGATCTCTTTGCTAGCCCTCTTTCTGTGGAATCTGAGAACAGATATTTCGGATCCCTTTGAAGACTACAGGGCCAAAGGAAATATCCTCCGATAACAAAGAGAAAGAAGCTTTCTGAGAAACTTCTTTGTGTTCTGTGAAATCATCTCACAGAGTTACACCTTTTCCCTGAAGAAGCCTATCCCTAAGACAGTTCTTGTGGAATTGGAAAAGTGATATTTGGAAGCCCATAGAGGGCTATGGTGAAAAAGGAAATATCCTCAGATGAAATCTGGAAAGAAGCTTTCTGAGAAACTGCTCCGTGTTCTGTTAATTCATCTCACAGAGTTACATGTGTATTTCGAGGATCTCTTTGCTAGCCCTATTTCTGTGGAATCTGAGAACAGATATTTCGGATCCCTTTGAAAACTATAGGGCCAAAGGAAATATCCTCCGATAAAAAAGAGAAAGAAGCTTTCTGAGAAACTTCTTTGTGTTCTGTGAAATCATCTCACACAGTTACAGCTTTCCCCTCAAGAAGCCTATCACTAAGACAGTTCTTGTGGAATTGGGAAAGTGATATTTGGAAGCCCATAGAGGGCTACGGTGAAAAAGGAAATATCCTCAGATGAAATCTGGAAAGAAGCTTTCTGCGAAACTGCTTAGTGTTCTGTTAATTCATCTCACAGAGTTACATGTGTATTTCGAGGATCTCTTTGCTAGCCCTATTTCTGTGGAATCTGAGATCAGATATTTCGGATCCCTTTGAGGACTATAGGGCCAAAGGAAATATCCTTGGATAACAAAGAGAAAGAAGCTTTCTGAGAAACTTCTTTGTGTTCTGTGAAATCATCTCACATTGTTACAGCTTTCCCCTCAAGAAGCCTTTCGCTAAGACAGTTCTTGTGGAATTGGCAAAGTGATATTTGGAAGCCCATAGAAGGCTATCGTGAAAAGGAAATATCCTCAGATGAAATCTGGAAAGAAGCTTTCTGAGAAACTGCTTAGTGTTCTGTTAATTCATCTCACAGAGTTACATGTGTATTTCGAGGATCTCTTTGCTAGCCCTATTTCTGTGGAATCTGAGAACAGATATTTCGGATCCCTTTGAAGACTATAGGGCCAAAGGAAATATCCTCCGATAACAAAGAGAAGGAAGCTTTCTGAGAAACTTCTTTGTGTTCTGTGAAATCATCTCACAGAATTACAGCTTTACCCTCAAGCAGCCTTTCGCTAAGACAGTTCTTGTGGAATTGGCAAAGTGATATTTGGAAGCCCATCGAGGGCTAGGGGGAAAAAGGAAATATCCTGAGTTGAAATCTGGAAAGAAGATTTCTGAGAAACTGCTTAGTGTTCTGTTAATTCATCTCACAGAGTTACATGTGTATTTCGAGGATCTCTTTGCTAGCCCTATTTCTGTGTTATCTGAGAACAGATATTTCGGATCCCTTTGAAGACTATAGGGCCAAAGGAAATATCCTCCGATAACGAAGAGAAAGAAGCTTTCTGAGAAACTTCTTTGTGTTCTGTGAAATCATGTCACAGAGTTACAGCTTTCCCCTCAAGAAGCCTTTCGCTAAGACAGTTCTTGTGGAATTGGCAAAGTGAGATTTGGAAGCCCATAGAGGGCTATGGTGAAAAAGGAAATATCCTCAGATGACATCTGGAAAGAAGCTTTCTGAGAAACTGCTTAGTGTACTGTTAATTCATCTCACAGAGTTACATGTGTATTTCGAGGATCTCTTTGCTAGCCCTATTTCTGTGGAATCTGAGATCAGATATTTCGGATCCCTTTGAAGACTATAGGGCCAAAGGAAATATCCTTGGATAACAAAGAGAAAGAAGCTTTCTGAGAAACTTCTTTGTGTTCTGTGAAATCATCTCACAGAGTTACAGCTTTCACCTCAAGAAGCCTTTCGCTAAGACAGTTCTTGTGGAATTGGCAAAGTGATATTTGGAAGCCCATAGAAGGCTATCGTGAAAAGGAAATATCCTCAGATGAAATCTGGAAAGAAGCTTTCTGAGAAACTGCTTAGTGTTCTGTTAATTCATCTCACAGAGTTACATGTGTATTTCGAGGATCTCTTTGCTAGCCCTATTTCTGTGGAATCTGAGAACAGATATTTCGGATCCCTTTGAAGACTATAGGGCCAAAGGAAATATCCTCCGATAACAAAGAGAAGGAAGCTTTCTGAGAAACTTCTTTGTGTTCTGTGAAATCATCTCACAGAGTTACAGCTTTCCCCTCAAGAAGCCTTTCACTAAGACAGTTCTTGTGGAATTGGGAAAGTGATATTTGGAAGCCCATAGAGGGCTACGGTGAAAAAGGAAATATCCTCAGATGAAATCTGGAAAGAAGCTTTCTGCTAAACTGCTTAGTGTTCTGTTAATTCATCTCACAGAGTTACATGTGTATTTCGAGGATCTCTTTGCTAGCCCTATTTCTGTGGAATCTGAGATGAGATATTTCGGATCCCTTTGAAGACTATAGGGCCAAAGGAATTATCCTCCGATAAGAAAGAGAAAGAAGCTTTCTGAGAAACTTCTTTGTGTTCTGTGAAATCATCTCACAGAGTTACAGCTTTCCCCTCAAGCAGCCTTTCGCTAAGACAGTTCTTATGGAATTGGCAAAGTGATATTTGGAAGCCCATAGAGGGCTAGGGGGAAAAAGGAAATATCCTCAGATGAAATCTGGAAAGAGGATTTCTGAGAAACTGCTTAGTGTTCTGTTAATTCATCTCACAGAGTTACATGTGTATTTCGAGGATCTCTTTGCTAGCCCTATTTCTGTTTTATCTGAGAACAGATATTTCGGATCCCTTTGAAGACTATAGGGCCAAAGGAAATATCCTCCGATAACGAAGAGAAAGAAGCTTTCTGAGAAACTTCTTTGTGTTCTGTGAAATCATCCCACAGAGTTACAGCTTTCCTCTAAAGAAGCCTTTCGCTAAGACAGTTCTTGTGGAATTGGCAAAGTGATATTTGGAAGCCCATAGAGGGCTATGGTGAAAAAGGAAATATCCTCAGATGAAATCTGGAAAGAAGCTTTCTGTGAAACTGCTTAGTGTTCTGTGAATTCATCTCACAGAGTTACATGTGTATTTCGAGGATCTCTTTGCTAGCCCTATTTCTGTGGAATCTGAGAACAGATATTTCGGATCTCTTGGAAGACTATAGTTCCAAAGGAAATATCCTCGGATAAAAAAGAGAAAGAAGCTGTCTGAGAAACTTCTTTGTGTTCTGTGAAGTCATCTCACAGAGTTACAGCTTTCCCCTGAAGAAGCCTTTCGCTAAGACAGTTCTTGTGGAATTGGCAAAGTGATATTTGGAAGCCCATAGAGGGCTACGGTGAAAAAGGAAATATCCTCAGATGAAATCTGGAAAGAAGCTTTCTGCGAAACTGCTTAGTGTTCTGTTAATTCATCTCACAGAGTTACATGTGTATTTCGAGGATCTCTTTGCTAGCCCTATTTCTGTGGAATCTGAGATCAGATATTTCGGATCCCTTTGAAGACTATAGGGCCAAAGGAAATATCCTCCGATAACAAACAGAAAGAAGCTTTCTGAGAAACTTCTTTGTGTTCTGTGAAATCATCTCACAGAGTTACAGCTTTCCCCTCAAGAAGCCTTTCGCTAAGACAGTTCTTGTGGAATTGGCAAAGTGATATTTGGAAGCCCATAGAGGGCTAGGGGGAAAAAGGAAATATCCTGAGATGAAATCTGGAAAGAAGCTTTCTGAGAAACTGCTTAGTGTTCTGTTAATTAATCTCACAGAGTTACATGTGTATTTCGAGGATCTCTTTGCTAGCCCTCTTTCTGTGGAATCTGAGAACAGATATTTCGGATCCCTTTGAAGACTATAGGGCCAAAGGAAATATCCTCCGATAACAAAGAGAAAGAAGCTTTCTGAGAAACTTCTTTGTGTTCTGTGAAATCATCTCACAGAGTTACACCTTTTCCCTGAAGAAGCCTATCCCTAAGACAGTTCTTGTGGAATTGGAAAAGTGATATTTGGAAGCCCATAGAGGGCTATGGTGAAAAAGGAAATATCCTCAGATGAAATCTGGAAAGAAGCTTTCTGAGAAACTGCTCCGTGTTCTGTTAATTCATCTCACAGAGTTACATGTGTATTTCGAGGATCTCTTTGCTAGCCCTATTTCTGTGGAATCTGAGAACAGATATTTCGGATCCCTTTGAAAACTATAGGGCCAAAGGAAATATCCTCCGATAAAAAAGAGAAAGAAGCTTTCTGAGAAACTTCTTTGTGTTCTGTGAAATCATCTCACACAGTTACAGCTTTCCCCTCAAGAAGCCTATCACTAAGACAGTTCTTGTGGAATTGGGAAAGTGATATTTGGAAGCCCATAGAGGGCTACGGTGAAAAAGGAAATATCCTCAGATGAAATCTGGAAAGAAGCTTTCTGCGAAACTGCTTAGTGTTCTGTTAATTCATCTCACAGAGTTACATGTGTATTTCGAGGATCTCTTTGCTAGCCCTATTTCTGTGGAATCTGAGATCAGATATTTCGGATCCCTTTGAGGACTATAGGGCCAAAGGAAATATCCTTGGATAACAAAGAGAAAGAAGCTTTCTGAGAAACTTCTTTGTGTTCTGTGAAATCATCTCACATTGTTACAGCTTTCCCCTCAAGAAGCCTTTCGCTAAGACAGTTCTTGTGGAATTGGCAAAGTGATATTTGGAAGCCCATAGAAGGCTATCGTGAAAAGGAAATATCCTCAGATGAAATCTGGAAAGAAGCTTTCTGAGAAACTGCTTAGTGTTCTGTTAATTCATCTCACAGAGTTACATGTGTATTTCGAGGATCTCTTTGCTAGCCCTATTTCTGTGGAATCTGAGAACAGATATTTCGGATCCCTTTGAAGACTATAGGGCCAAAGGAAATATCCTCCGATAACAAAGAGAAGGAAGCTTTCTGAGAAACTTCTTTGTGTTCTGTGAAATCATCTCACAGAATTACAGCTTTCCCCTCAAGCAGCCTTTCGCTAAGACAGTTCTTGTGGAATTGGCAAAGTGATATTTGGAAGCCCATCGAGGGCTAGGGGGAAAAAGGAAATATCCTGAGTTGAAATCTGGAAAGAAGATTTCTGAGAAACTGCTTAGTGTTCTGTTAATTCATCTCACAGAGTTACATGTGTATTTCGAGGATCTCTTTGCTAGCCCTATTTCTGTGTTATCTGAGAACAGATATTTCGGATCCCTTTGAAGACTATAGGGCCAAAGGAAATATCCTCCGATAACGAAGAGAAAGAAGCTTTCTGAGAAACTTCTTTGTGTTCTGTGAAATCATGTCACAGAGTTACAGCTTTCCCCTCAAGAAGCCTTTCGCTAAGACAGTTCTTGTGGAATTGGCAAAGTGAGATTTGGAAGCCCATAGAGGGCTATGGTGAAAAAGGAAATATCCTCAGATGACATCTGGAAAGAAGCTTTCTGAGAAACTGCTTAGTGTACTGTTAATTCATCTCACAGAGTTACATGTGTATTTCGAGGATCTCTTTGCTAGCCCTATTTCTGTGGAATCTGAGATCAGATATTTCGGATCCCTTTGAAGACTATAGGGCCAAAGGAAATATCCTTGGATAACAAAGAGAAAGAAGCTTTCTGAGAAACTTCTTTGTGTTCTGTGAAATCATCTCACATTGTTACAGCTTTCCCCTCAAGAAGCCTTTCGCTAAGACAGTTCTTGTGGAATTGGCAAAGTGATATTTGGAAGCCCATAGAAGGCTATCGTGAAAAGGAAATATCCTCAGATGAAATCTGGAAAGAAGCTTTCTGAGAAACTGCTTAGTGTTCTGTTAATTCATCTCACAGAGTTACATGTGTATTTCGAGGATCTCTTTGCTAGCCCTATTTCTGTGTTATCTGAGAACAGATATTTCGGATCCCTTTGAAGACTATAGGGCCAAAGGAAATATCCTCCGATAACAAAGAGAAAGAAGCTTTCTGAGAAACTTCTTTGGGTTCTGTGAAATCATCTCACAGAGTTACAGCTTTCCCTCAAGAAACCTTTCGCTAAGACAGTTCTTGTGGAATTGGCAAAGTGATATTTGGAAGACCATAGAGGGCTACGGTGAAAAAGGAAATATCCTCAGATGAAATCTGGGAAGAAGCTTTCTGAGAAACTGCTTAGTGTTCTTTTAATTCATCTCACAGAGTTACATGTGTATTTCGAGGATCTCTTTGCTAGCCCTATTTCTGTGGAACGTGTGAACAGATATTTCGGATCCCTTTGAAGACTATAGGGCTAAAGGAAATATCCTCCGAAAACAAAGAGAAAGAAGCTTTCTGAGAAACTTCTTTGTGTTCTGTGAAATCATCTCACAGAGTTACAGCTTTCCTCTCAAGAAGCCTTTCGCTACGACAGTTCTTGTGGAATTGGCAAAGTGATATTTGGAAGCCCATAGAGGGCTATGGTGAAAAAGGAAATATCCTCAGATGAAATCTGGAAAGAAGCTTTCTGAGAAACTGCTTAGTGTTCTGTTAATTCATCTCACAGAGTTACATGTGTATTTCGAGGATCTCTTTCCTAGCCCTATTTCTGTGGAATCTCAGAACAGATATTTCGGTTCCCTTTGAAGACTATAGGGCCAAAGGAAATATCCTCCGATAACAAACAGAAAGAAGCTTTCTGAGAAACTTCTTTGTGTTCTGTGAAATCATCTCACAGAGTTTCAGCTTTCCCGTCAAGAAGCCTTTCGCTAAGACAGTTCTTGTGGAATTGGCAAAGGGATATTTGGAAGCCCATAGAGGGCTAAGGTGAAAAAGGAAATATATTCAGATGAAATCTGGAAAGAAGCTTTCTGCGAAACTGCTTAGTGTTCTGTTAATTCATCTCACAGAGTTACACGTGTATTTCGAGGATATCTTTGCTAGCCCTATTTCTGTGGAATCTGAGAACAGATATTCCGGGTCCCTTTGAAGACTATAGGGCCAAAGGAAATATCCTCCAATAACAAAGAGAAAGAAGCTTTCTGAGAAACTTCTTTGTGTTCTGTGAAATCATCTCACAGAGTTACAGCTTTCCCCTCAAGAAGCCTTTCACTAAGACAGTTCTTGTGGAATTGGGAAAGTGATATTTGGAAGCCCATAGAGGGCTACGGTGAAAAAGGAAATATCCTCAGATGAAATCTGGAAAGAAGCTTTCTGAGAAACTGCTTAGTGTTCTGTGAATTCATATCACAGAGTTACATGTGTATTTCGAGGATCTCTTTGCTAGCCCTATTTCTGTGGAATCTGAGATCAGATATTTCGGATCCCTTTGAGGACTATAGGGCCAAAGGAAATATCCTTGGATAACAAAGAGAAAGAAGCTTTCTGAGAAACTTCTTTGTGTTCTGTGAAATCATCTCACAGAGTTACAGCTTTCCCCTCAAGAAGCCTTTCGCTAAGACAGTTCTTGTGGAATTGGCAAAGTGATATTTGGAAGCCCATAGAAGGCTATCGTGAAAAGGAAATATCCTCAGATGAAATCTGGAAAGAAGCTTTCTGAGAAACTGCTTAGTGTTCTGTTAATTCATCTCACAGAGTTACATGTGTATTTCGAGGATCTCTTTGCTAGCCCTATTTCTGTGTAATCTGAGAACAGATATTTCGGATCCCTTTGAAGACTATAGGGCCAAAGGAAATATCCTCCGATAACAAAGAGAAGGAAGCTTTCTGAGAAACTTCTTTGTGTTCTGTGAAATCATCTCACAGAGTTACAGCTTTCCCCTCAAGAAGCCTTTCACTAAGACAGTTCTTGTGGAATTGGGAAAGTGATATTTGGAAGCCCATAGAGGGCTACGGTGAAAAAGGAAATATCCTCAGATGAAATCTGGAAAGAAGCTTTCTGCTAAACTGCTTAGTGTTCTGTTAATTCATCTCACAGAGTTACATGTGTATTTCGAGGATCTCTTTGCTAGCCCTATTTCTGTGGAATCTGAGATGAGATATTTCGGATCCCTTTGAAGACTATAGGGCCAAAGGAATTATCCTCCGATAAGAAAGAGAAAGAAGCTTTCTGAGAAACTTCTTTGTGTTCTGTGAAATCATCTCACAGAGTTACAGCTTTCCCCTCAAGCAGCCTTTCGCTAAGACAGTTCTTGTGGAATTGGCAAAGTGATATTTGGAAGCCCATAGAGGGCTAGGGGGAAATAGGAAATATCCTGAGATGAAATCTGGAAAGAGGATTTCTGAGAAACTGCTTAGTGTTCTGTTAATTCATCTCACAGAGTTACATGTGTATTTCGAGGATCTCTTTGCTAGCCCTATTTCTGTTTTATCTGAGAACAGATATTTCGGATCCCTTTGAAGACTATAGGGCCAAAGGAAATATCCTCCGATAACGAAGAGAAAGAAGCTTTCTGAGAAACTTCTTTGTGTTCTGTGAAATCATCCCACAGAGTTACAGCTTTCCTCTAAAGAAGCCTTTCGCTAAGACAGTTCTTGTGGAATTGGCATAGTGATATTTGGAAGCCCATAGAGGGCTATGGTGAAAAAGGAAATATCCTCAGATGAAATCTGGAAAGAAGCTTTCTGTGAAACTGCTTAGTGTTCTGTGAATTCATCTCACAGAGTTACATGTGTATTTCGAGGATCTCTTTGCTAGCCCTATTTCTGTGGAATCTGAGAACAGATATTTCGGATCTCTTGGAAGACTATAGTTCCAAAGGAAATATCCTCGGATAAAAAAGAGAAAGAAGCTGTCTGAGAAACTTCTTTGTGTTCTGTGAAGTCATCTCACAGAGTTACAGCTTTCCCCTGAAGAAGCCTTTCGCTAAGACAGTTCTTGTGGAATTGGCAAAGTGATATTTGGAAGCCCATAGAGGGCTACGGTGAAAAAGGAAATATCCTCAGATGAAATCTGGAAAGAAGCTTTCTGCGAAACTGCTTAGTGTTCTGTTAATTCATCTCACAGAGTTACATGTGTATTTCGAGGATCTCTTTGCTAGCCCTATTTCTGTGGAATCTGAGATCAGATATTTCGGATCCCTTTGAAGACTATAGGGCCAAAGGAAATATCCTCCGATAACAAACAGAAAGAAGCTTTCTGAGAAACTTCTTTGTGTTCTGTGAAATCATCTCACAGAGTTACATCTTTCCCCTCAAGAAGCCTTTCGCTAAGACAGTTCTTGTGGAATTGGCAAAGTGATATTTGGAAGCCCATAGAGGGCTAGGGGGAAAAAGGAAATATCCTGAGATGAAATCTGGAAAGAAGCTTTCTGAGAAACTGCTTAGTGTTCTGTTAATTAATCTCACAGAGTTACATGTGTATTTCGAGGATCTCTTTGCTAGCCCTCTTTCTGTGGAATCTGAGAACAGATATTTCGGATCCCTTTGAAGACTATAGGGCCAAAGGAAATATCCTCCGATAACAAAGAGAAAGAAGCTTTCTGAGAAACTTCTTTGTGTTCTGTGAAATCACCTCACAGAGTTACACCTTTTCCCTGAAGAAGCCTATCCCTAAGACAGTTCTTGTGGAATTCGAAAAGTGATATTTGGAAGCCCATAGAGGGCTATGGTGAAAAAGGAAATATCCTCAGATGAAATCTGGAAAGAAGCTTTCTGAGAAACTGCTCCGTGTTCTGTTAATTCATCTCACAGAGTTACATGTGTATTTCGAGGATCTCTTTGCTAGCACTATTTCTGTGGAATCTGAGAACAGATATTTCAGATCCCTTTGAAAACTATAGGGCCAAAGGAAATATCCTCCGATAAAAAAGAGAAAGAAGCTTTCTGAGAAACTTCTTTGTGTTCTGTGAAATCATCTCACAGAGTTACAGCTTTCCCCTCAAGAAGCCTATCACTAAGACAGTTCTTGTGGAATTGGGAAAGTGATATTTGGAAGCCCATAGAGGGCTACGGTGAAAAAGGAAATATCCTCAGATGAAATCTGGAAAGAAGCTTTCTGCGAAACTGCTTAGTGTTCTGTTAATTCATCTCACAGAGTTACATGTGTATTTCGAGGATCTCTTTGCTAGCCCTATTTCTGTGGAATCTGAGATCAGATATTTCGGATCCCTTTGAGGACTATAGGGCCAAAGGAAATATCCTTGGATAACAAAGAGAAAGAAGCTTTCTGAGAAACTTCTTTGTGTTCTGTGAAATCATCTCACATTGTTACAGCTTTCCCCTCAAGAAGCCTTTCGCTAAGACAGTTCTTGTGGAATTGGCAAAGTGATATTTGGAAGCCCATAGAAGGCTATCGTGAAAAGGAAATATCCTCAGATGAAATCTGGAAAGAAGCTTTCTGAGAAACTGCTTAGTGTTCTGTTAATTCATCTCACAGAGTTACATGTGTATTTCGAGGATCTCTTTGCTAGCCCTATTTCTGTGGAATCTGAGAACAGATATTTCGGATCCCTTTGAAGACTATAGGGCCAAAGGAAATATCCTCCGATAACAAAGAGAAGGAAGCTTTCTGAGAAACTTCTTTGTGTTCTGTGAAATCATCTCACAGAATTACAGCTTTCCCCTCAAGCAGCCTTTCGCTAAGACAGTTCTTGTGGAATTGGCAAAGTGATATTTGGAAGCCCATCGAGGGCTAGGGGGAAAAAGGAAATATCCTGAGTTGAAATCTGGAAAGAAGATTTCTGAGAAACTGCTTAGTGTTCTGTTAATTCATCTCACAGAGTTACATGTGTATTTCGAGGATCTCTTTGCTAGCCCTATTTCTGTGTTATCTGAGAACAGATATTTCGGATCCCTTTGAAGACTATAGGGCCAAAGGAAATATCCTCCGATAACGAAGAGAAAGAAGCTTTCTGAGAAACTTCTTTGTGTTCTGTGAAATCATGTCACAGAGTTACAGCTTTCCCCTCAAGAAGCCTTTCGCTAAGACAGTTCTTGTGGAATTGGCAAAGTGATATTTGGAAGCCCATAGAGGGCTATGGTGACAAAGGAAATATCCTCAGATGACATCTGGAAAGAAGCTTTCTGAGAAACTGCTTAGTGTACTGTTAATTCATCTCACAGAGTTACATGTGTATTTCGAGGATCTCTTTGCTAGCCCTATTTCTGTGGAATCTGAGATCAGATATTTCGGATCCCTTTGAAGACTATAGGGCCAAAGGAAATATCCTTGGATAACAAAGAGAAAGAAGCTTTCTGAGAAACTTCTTTGTGTTCTGTGAAATCATCTCACATTGTTACAGCTTTCCCCTCAAGAAGCCTTTCGCTAAGACAGTTCTTGTGGAATTGGCAAAGTGATATTTGGAAGCCCATAGAAGGCTATCGTGAAAAGGAAATATCCTCAGATGAAATCTGGAAAGAAGCTTTCTGAGAAACTGCTTAGTGTTCTGTTAATTCATCTCACAGAGTTACATGTGTATTTCGAGGATCTCTTTGCTAGCCCTATTTCTGTGTTATCTGAGAACAGATATTTCGGATTCCTTTGAAGACTATAGGGCCAAAGGAAATATCCTCCGATAACGAAGAGAAAGAAGCTTTCTGAGAAACTTCTTTGTGTTCTGTGAAATCATGTCACAGAGTTACAGCTTTCCCCTCAAGAAGCCTTTCGCTAAGACAGTTCTTGTGGAATTGGCAAAGTGATATTTGAAAGCCCATAGAAGGCTATCGTGAAAAAGGAAATATCCTCAGATGAAATCTGGAAAGAAGCTTTCTGCGAAACTGCTTAGTGTTCTGTTAATTCATCTCACAGAGTTACATGTGTATTTCGAGGATCTCTTTGCTAGCCCTATTTCTTTGGAAACTGAGAACAGATATTTCGGATCCCTTTGAAGACTATAGGGCCAAAGGAAATATCCTCCGATAAAAAAGAGAAAGAAGCTTTCTGAGAAACTTCTTTGTGTTCTGTGAAGTCATCTCAAAGAGTTACAGCTTTCCCCTCAAGAAGCCTTTCGCTAAGACAGTTCTTGTGGAATTGGCAAAGTGATATTTGGCAGCCCATAGAGGGCTATGGTGAAAAAGGAAATATCCTCAGATGACTTCTGGAAAGAAGCTTTCTGAGAAACTGCTTAGTGTACTGTTAATTCATCTCACAGAGTTACATGTGTATTTCGAGGATCTCGTTGCTAGCCCTATTTCTGTGGAATCTGAGATCAGATATTTCGGATCCCTTTGAAGACTATAGGGCCAAAGGAAATATCCTCCGATAACAAAGAGGAAGAAGCTTTCTGAGAAACTTCTTTGTGTTCTGTGAAATCATCTCACAGAGTTACAGCTTTCCCCTCAAGAAGCCTTTCACTAAGACAGTTCTTGTGGAATTGGCAAAGTGATATTTGGAAGCCCATAGAGGGCTACGGTGAAAAAGGAAATATCCTCAGATGAAATCTGGAAAGAAGCTTTCTGCGAAACTGCTTAGTGTTCTGTTAATTCATCTCACAGAGTTACATGTGTATTTCGAGGATCTCTTTGCTAGCCCTATTTCTGTGGAATCTGAGATCAGATATTTCTGATCCCTTTGAAGACTATAGGGCCAAAGGAAATATCCTCGGATAACAAAGAGAAAGAAGCTTTCTGAGAAAATTCTTTGTGTTCTGTGAAATCATCTCACAGAGTTACAGCTTTCCCCTCAAGAAGCCTTTCGCTAAGACAGTTCTTGTGGAATTGGCAAAGTGATATTTGGAAGCCCATAGAGGGCTAGGGGGAAAAAGGAAATATCCTCAGATGAAATCTGGAAAGAAGGTTTCTGAGAAACTGCTTAGTGTTCTGTTAATTAATCTCACAGAGTTACATGTGTATTTCGAGGATCTCTTTGCTAGCCCTATTTCTGTGGAATCTGAGAACAGATATTTCGGATCCCTTTGAAGACTATAGGGCCAAAGGAAATAACCTCCGATAACAAAGAGAAAGAAGCTTTCTGAGAAACTTCTTTGTGTTCTGTGAAATCATCTCACAGAGTTACACCTTTTCCCTGAAGAAGCCTATCCCTAAGACAGTTCTTGTGGAATTGGAAAAGTGATATTTGGAAGCTCATAGAGGGCTATGGTGAAAAAGGAAATATCCTCAGATGAAATCTGGAAAGAAGCTTTCTGAGAAACTGCTCCGTGTTCTGTTAATTCATCTCACAGAGTTACATGTGTGTTTCGAAGATCTCTTTGTGAGCCCTATTTCTGTGGAATCTGAGAACAGATATTTCGGATCCCTTTGAAGACTATAGGGCCAAAGGAAATATCCTCCGATAACAAAGAGAAAGAAGCTTTCTGAGAAACTTCTTTGTGTTCTGTGAAATCATCTCACAGAGTTACAGCTTTCCCCTGAAGAAGACTTTTGCTAAGACAGTTCTTGTGGAATTGGCAAAGTGATATTTAGAAGCCCATAGAGGGCAATGGTGAAAAAGGAAATATCCTCAGATGAAATCTGGAAAGAAGCTTTCTGAGAAACTGCTGAGTGTTCTGTGAATTCATCTCACAGAGTTACATGTGTATTTCGAGGATCTCTTTGCTAGCCTTATTTCTGTGGAATCTGAGAACAGATATTCCGGGTCCCTTTGAAGACTATAGGGCCAAAGGAAATATCCTCCAATAACAAAGAGAAAGAAGCTTTCTGAGAAACTTCTTTGTGTTCTGTGAAATCATCTCACAGAGTTACAACTTTCCCCTCAAGAATACTTTCGCTAAGACAGTTCTTGTGGAAGTGGCAAAGCGATATTTGGAAGCCCATAGAGAGCTATGGTGAAAAAGGAAATATCGTCAGATGAAATCTGGAAAGAAGCTTTCTGAGAAACTGCTTAGTGTTCTGTTAATTCATCTCACAGAGTTACATGTGTATTTCGAGGATCTCTTTCCTAGCCCTTTTTCTGTGGAATCTCAGAACAGATATTTCGGTTCCCTTTGAAGACTATAGGGCCAAAGGAAATATCCTCCGATAACAAAGAGAAAGAAGCTTTCTGAGAAACTTCTTTGTGTTCTGTGAAATCATCTCACAGAGTTACAGCTTTCCCCTGAAGAAGCCTTTCACTAAGACAGTTCTTGTGGAATTGGCAAAGTGATATTTGGAAGCCCCTATAGGGCTATGGTGAAAAAGGAAATATCCTCAGATGAAATCTGGAAAGAAGCCTTCTGAGAAACTGCTTAGTGTTCTGTTAATTCATCTCACAGAGTTACATGTGTATTTCGAGGATCTCTTTGCTAGCCTTCTTCCTGTGGAATCTGAGAACAGATATTTCGGATCCCTTTGAAGACCATAGGGCCAAAGGAAATATCCTCCGATAACAAAGAGAAAGAAGCTTTCTGAGAAACTTCTTTGTATTCTGTGAAATCATCTCACAGAGTTACAGCTTTCCCCTGAAGAAGCCTTTCGCTAAGACAGTTCTTGTGGAATTGGCAAAGTGATATTTGGAAGCCCATAGAGGGCTACGGTGAAAAAGGAAATATCCTCAGAAGAAATCTGGAAAGAAGCTTTCTGAGAAACTGCTTAGTGTTCCGTTAATTCATCTCACAGAGTTACATGTGTATTTCGAGGATCTCTTTGCTAGCCTTCTTTCGGTGGAATCTGAGAACAGATATTTCGGATCCCTTTGAAGACTATAGGGCCAAAGGAAATATCCTCCGATAACAAAGAGAAAGAAGCTTTCTGAGAAACTTCTTTGTGTTCTGTGAAATCATCTCACAGAGTTACAGCTTTACCCTCAAGAAGCCTTTCGCTAAGACAGTTCTTGTGGAATTGGCAAAGTGATATTTGGAAGCCCTTAAAGGGCTATGTTGAAAAAGGAAATATCATCAGATGAAATCTGGAAAGAAGCTTTCTGAGAAACTGCTTAATGTTCTGTAAATTCATCTCACAGAGTTACATGTGTATTTCGAGGATCTCTTTGCTAGCCTTCTTTCTGTGGAATCAGAGAACAGATATTTCGGTTCCCTTTGAAGACTATAGGGCCAAAGGAAATATCCTCCGATAACAAAGAGAAAGAAGCTTTCTGAGAAACTTCTTTGTGTTCTGTGAAATCATCTCACAGAGTTTCAGCTTTCGCCTGAAGAAGCCTTTCGCTAAGACAGTTCTTGTGGAATTGGCAAAGGGATATTTGAAAGCCCATAGAGGGCTATGGTGAAAAAGGAAATATCCTCAGATGAAATCTGGAAAGAAGCTTTCTGCGAAACTGCTTAGTGTTCTGTTAATTCATCTCACAGAGTTACATGTGTATTTCGAGGATATCTTTGCTAGCCCTATTTCTGTGGAATCTGAGAACAGATATTTCGGATCCCTGTGAAGACTATAGGGCCAAAGGAAATATCCTCCGATAACAAAGAGAAAGAAGCTTTCTGAGAAACTTCTTTGGGTTCTGTGAAATCATCTCACAGAGTTACAGCTTTCCCTCAAGAAACCTTTCGCTAAGACAGTTCTTGTGGAATTGGCAAAGTGATATTTGGAAGACCATAGAGGGCTACGGTGAAAAAGGAAATATCCTCAGATGAAATCTGGGAAGAAGCTTTCTGAGAAACTGCTTAGTGTTCTTTTAATTCATCTCACAGAGTTACATGTGTATTTCGAGGATCTCTTTGCTAGCCCTATTTCTGTGGAACGTGTGAACAGATATTTCGGATCCCTTTGAAGACTATAGGGCTAAAGGAAATATCCTCCGATAACAAAGAGAAAGAAGCTTTCTGAGAAACTTCTTTGTGTTCTGTGAAATCATCTCACAGAGTTACAGCTTTCCTCTCAAGAAGCCTTTCGCTACGACAGTTCTTGTGGAATTGGCAAAGTGATATTTGGAAGCCCATAGAGGGCTATGGTGAAAAAGGAAATATCCTCAGATGAAATCTGGAAAGAAGCTTTCTGAGAAACTGCTTAGTGTTCTGTGAATTCATCTCACAGAGTTACATGTGTATTTCGAGGATCTCTTTGCTAGCCCTATTTCTGTGTTATCTGAGAACAGATATTTCGGATCCCTTGGAAGACTATAGTTCCAAAGGAAATATCCTCGGATAACAAAGAGAAAGAAGCTTTCTGAGAAACTTCTTTGTGTTCTGTGAAGTCATCTCACAGAGTTACAGCTTTCCCCTCAAGAAGCCTTTCGCTAAGACAGTTCTTGTGGAATTGGCAAAGTGATATTTGGAAGCCCATAGAGGGCTATGCTGACAAAGGAAATATCCTCAGATGACATCTGGAAAGAAGCTTTCTGAGAAACTGCTTAGTGTACTCTTAATTCATCTCACAGAGTTACATGTGTATTTCGAAGATCTCTTTGCTAGCCCTATTTCTGTGGAATCTGAGATCAGATATTTCGGATCCCTTTGAAGACTATAGGGCCAAAGGAAATATCCTCGGATAACAAAGAGAAAGAAGCTTTCTGAGAAACTTCTTTGTGTTCTGTGAAATCATCTCACAGAGTTACAGCTTTCCCCTGAAGAAGCCTTTCACTACGACAGTTCTTGTGGAATTGGCAATGTGATATTTGGAAGCCCATAGAGGGCTATGGTGAAAAAGGAAATATCCTCAGATGAAATCTGGAAAGAAGCTTTCTGAGAAACTGCTTAGTGTTCTGTTAATAAATCTCACAGAGTTACATGTGTATTTCGAGGATCTCTTTGCTAGCCCTATTTCTGTGGAATCTGAGAACAGATATTTCGGATCCCTTTGAAGACTATAGGGCCAAAGGAAATATCCTCCGATAACAAAGAGAAAGAAGCTTTCTGAGAAACTTCTTTGTGTTCTGTGAAATCATCTCACAGAGTTACAGCATTCCCCTGAAGAAGCCTTTCGCTAAGACAGTTCTTGTGGAATTGGCAAAGTGATATTTGGAAGCCCATAGAGGGCTATGGTGAAAAAGGAAATATCATCAGATGAAATCTGGAAAGAAGCTTTCTGAGAAACTGCTTAGTGATCTGTGAGTTCATTTCACAGAGTTACATGTGCATTTCGAGGATCTCTTTGCTAGCCTTCTTTCTGTGGAATCTGAGAACAGATATTTCCGATCCCTTTGAAGACTATAGGGCCAAAGGAAACATCCTCCGATAACAGAGAGAAAGAAGCATTCTGAGAAACTTCTTTGTGTTCTGTGAAATCATCTCTCAGAGTTACAGCTTTCCCCTGAAGAAGACTTTTGCTATGACAGTTCTTGTGGAATTGGCAAAGTGATATTTAGAAGCCCATAGAGGGCTACGGTGAAAAAGGAAATATCCTCAGATGAAATCTGGAAAGAAGCTTTCTGAGAAACTGCTGAGTGTTCTGTGAATTCATCTCACAGAGCTACATGTGTATTTCGAGGATCTCTTTGCTAGCCTTATTTCTGTGGAATCTGAGAACAGATATTTCGGGTCCCTTTGAAGACTATAGGGCCAAAGGAAATATCCTCCAATAACAAAGAGAAAGAAGGTTTCTGAGAAACTTCTTTGTGTTCTGTGAAATCATCTCACAGAGTTACAGCTTTCCCCTGAAGAAGATTTTCACTAAGACAGTTCTTGTGGAATTGGCAAAGTGATATTTGGAAGCCCATAGAGGGCTATGGTGAAAAAGGAAATATCCTCACATGTAATCTGGAAAGAACCTTTCTGAGAAACTGCTTAGTGTTCTGTTAATTCATCTCACAGAGTTACATGTGTATTTCGAGGATCTCTTTGCTAGCCTTATTTCTGTGGAATCTGAGAAGAGTTATTTCGGATCCCTTTGAAGACTATAGGGCCAAAGGAAATATCCTCAGATAACGAAGAGAAAGAAGCTTTCTGAGAAACTTCTTTGTGTTCTTTGAAATCATGTCACAGAGTTACAGCTTTCCCCTCAAGAAGCCTTTCGCTAAGACAGTTCTTGTGGAATTGGCAAAGTGATATTTGGAAGCCCATAGAGGGCTATCTAGAAAAAGGGAATAACCTCAGATGAAATCTGGAACAAGCTTTCTGAAAAACTGCTTAGGGTTCTGTAAATTCATCTCACAGAATTACATGTGTATTTCGAGGATCAATTTGCTGGCCCTATATCTGTGGAATCTGAGAACAGATATTTCGGATCCCTTTGAAGACTATAGGGCCAAAGGAAATATCCTCCGATAACAAAGAGAAAGAAGCTTTCTGAGAAACTTCTTTGTGATCTGTGAAATCATCTCACAGAGTTACAGCTTTCCCCTCAAGAAGCCTTTCGCTAAGACAGTTCTTGTGGAATTGGCAAAGTCATATTTGGAAGCCCATAGAGGGCTATGGTGAAAAAGGAAATATCAGATGAAATCTGGAAAGAAGCTTTCTGAGAAACTACTTAGTGATATGTGAATTCATTTCACAGAGTTACATGCGCATTTCGAGGATCTCTTTGCTAGCCTTCTTTCTGTGGAATCTGAGAACAGATATTTCCGATCCCTTTGAAGACTATAGGGCCAAAGGAAATATCCTCCGATAACAAAGAGAATGAAGCTTTCTGAGAAACTTCTTTGTGTTCTGTGAAATCATCTCACAGAGTTACAGCTTTCCCCTGAAGAAGCCTTTCACTACGACAGTTCTTGTGGAATTGGCAATGTGATATTTGGAAGCCCATAGAGGGCTATGGTGAAAAAGGAAATATCCTCAGATGAAATCTGGAAAGAAGCTTTCTGAGAAACTGCTTAGTGTTCTGTTAATAAATCTCACAGAGTTACATGTGTATTTCGAGGATCTCTTTGCTAGCCCTATTTCTGTGGAATCTGAGAACAGATATTTCGGATCCCTTTGAAGACTATAGGGCCAAAGGAAATATCCTCCGATAACAAAGAGAAAGAAGCTTTCTGAGAAACTTCTTTGTGTTCTGTGAAATCATCTCACAGAGTTACAGCTTTCCCCTAAAGAAGCCTTTCGCTAAGACGGTTCTTGTGGAATTGCCAAAGTGATATTTGGAAGCCCATAGAGGGCTATGGTGAGAAAGGAAATATCCTCGGATGAAATCTGGAAAGAAGCTTTCTGAGAAACTGTTTAGTGTTCTGTTATTTCATCTCACAGAGTTACATGTGTATTTCGAGGATCTCTGTGCTAGCCTTATTTCTGTGAAATCTGAGAACAGATATTTCAGATCCCTTTGAAGACTATAGGGCCAAAGGAAATATCCTCCGATAACAAAGAGAAAGAAGCTTTCTGAGAAACTTCTTTGTGTTCTGTGAAATCATCTCACAGAGTTACAGCTTTCCCCTCAAGAAGCCTTTCGCTAAGACAGTTCTTGTGGAATTGGCAAAGTGACATTTGGAAGCCCATAGAGGGCTATGGTAAAAAAGGAAATATCCTCAGATGAAGTCTGGAAAGAAGCTTTCTGAGAAACTGCTTAGTGTTCTGTTAATTCATCTCACAGAGTTACATGTGTATTTCGAGGATCTCTTCGCTAGCCTTCTTTCTGTGGAATCTGAGAACAGATATTTCGGATCCCTTTGAAGACTATAGGGCCAAAGGAAATATCCTCCGATAACAAAGAGGAAGAAGCTTTCTGAGAAACTTCTTTGTGTTCTGTGAAATCATCTCACAGAGTTACAGCTTTCTCCTCAAGAAGCCTTTCACTAAGACAGTTCTTGTGGTATTGGCAAAGTGATATTTGGAAGCCCATAGAGGGCTACGGTGAAAAAGGAAATATCCTCAGATGAAATCTGGAAAGAAGATTTCTGAGAAACTGCTTAGTGTTCTGTTAATTCATCTCACAGAGTTACATGTGTATTTCGAGGATATCTTTGCTAGCCCTATTTCTGTGGAATCTGAGAACAGATATTTCGGATCCCTGTGAAGACTATAGGGCCAAAGGAAATATCCTCCGATAACAAAGAGAAAGAAGCTTTCTGAGAAACTTCTTTGGGTTCTGTGAAATCATCTCACAGAGTTACAGCTTTCCCTCAAGAAACCTTTCGCTAAGACAGTTCTTGTGGAATTGGCAAAGTGATATTTGGAAGACCATAGAGGGCTACGGTGAAAAAGGAAATATCCTCAGATGAAATCTGGGAAGAAGCTTTCTGAGAAACTGCTTAGTGTTCTTTTAATTCATCTCACAGAGTTACATGTGTATTTCGAGGATCTCTTTGCTAGCCCTATTTCTGTGGAACGTGTGAACAGATATTTCGGATCCCTTTGAAGACTATAGGGCTAAAGGAAATATCCTCCGATAACAAAGAGAAAGAAGCTTTCTGAGAAACTTCTTTGTGTTCTGTGAAATCATCTCACAGAGTTACAGCTTTCCTCTCAAGAAGCCTTTCGCTACGACAGTTCTTGTGGAATTGGCAAAGTGATATTTGGAAGCCCATAGAGGGCTATGGTGAAAAAGGAAATATCCTCAGATGAAATCTGGAAAGAAGCTTTCTGAGAAACTGCTTAGTGTTCTGTGAATTCATCTCACAGAGTTACATGTGTATTTCGAGGATCTCTTTGCTAGCCCTATTTCTGTGTTATCTGAGAACAGATATTTCGGATCCCTTGGAAGACTATAGTTCCAAAGGAAATATCCTCGGATAACAAAGAGAAAGAAGCTTTCTGAGAAACTTCTTTGTGTTCTGTGAAGTCATCTCACAGAGTTACAGCTTTCCCCTCAAGAAGCCTTTCGCTAAGACAGTTCTTGTGGAATTGGCAAAGTGATATTTGGAAGCCCATAGAGGGCTATGCTGACAAAGGAAATATCCTCAGATGACATCTGGAAAGAAGCTTTCTGAGAAACTGCTTAGTGTACTCTTAATTCATCTCACAGAGTTACATGTGTATTTCGAAGATCTCTTTGCTAGCCCTATTTCTGTGGAATCTGAGATCAGATATTTCGGATCCCTTTGAAGACTATAGGGCCAAAGGAAATATCCTCGGATAACAAAGAGAAAGAAGCTTTCTGAGAAACTTCTTTGTGTTCTGTGAAATCATCTCACAGAGTTACAGCTTTCCCCTGAAGAAGCCTTTCACTACGACAGTTCTTGTGGAATTGGCAATGTGATATTTGGAAGCCCATAGAGGGCTATGGTGAAAAAGGAAATATCCTCAGATGAAATCTGGAAAGAAGCTTTCTGAGAAACTGCTTAGTGTTCTGTTAATAAATCTCACAGAGTTACATGTGTATTTCGAGGATCTCTTTGCTAGCCCTATTTCTGTGGAATCTGAGAACAGATATTTCGGATCCCTTTGAAGACTATAGGGCCAAAGGAAATATCCTCCGATAACAAAGAGAAAGAAGCTTTCTGAGAAACTTCTTTGTGTTCTGTGAAATCATCTCACAGAGTTACAGCATTCCCCTGAAGAAGCCTTTCGCTAAGACAGTTCTTGTGGAATTGGCAAAGTGATATTTGGAAGCCCATAGAGGGCTATGGTGAAAAAGGAAATATCATCAGATGAAATCTGGAAAGAAGCTTTCTGAGAAACTGCTTAGTGATCTGTGAGTTCATTTCACAGAGTTACATGTGCATTTCGAGGATCTCTTTGCTAGCCTTCTTTCTGTGGAATCTGAGAACAGATATTTCCGATCCCTTTGAAGACTATAGGGCCAAAGGAAACATCCTCCGATAACAGAGAGAAAGAAGCATTCTGAGAAACTTCTTTGTGTTCTGTGAAATCATCTCTCAGAGTTACAGCTTTCCCCTGAAGAAGACTTTTGCTATGACAGTTCTTGTGGAATTGGCAAAGTGATATTTAGAAGCCCATAGAGGGCTACGGTGAAAAAGGAAATATCCTCAGATGAAATCTGGAAAGAAGCTTTCTGAGAAACTGCTGAGTGTTCTGTGAATTCATCTCACAGAGCTACATGTGTATTTCGAGGATCTCTTTGCTAGCCTTATTTCTGTGGAATCTGAGAACAGATATTTCGGGTCCCTTTGAAGACTATAGGGCCAAAGGAAATATCCTCCAATAACAAAGAGAAAGAAGGTTTCTGAGAAACTTCTTTGTGTTCTGTGAAATCATCTCACAGAGTTACAGCTTTCCCCTGAAGAAGACTTTCACTAAGACAGTTCTTGTGGAATTGGCAAAGTGATATTTGGAAGCCCATAGAGGGCTATGGTGAAAAAGGAAATATCCTCACATGTAATCTGGAAAGAACCTTTCTGAGAAACTGCTTAGTGTTCTGTTAATTCATCTCACAGAGTTACATGTGTATTTCGAGGATCTCTTTGCTAGCCTTATTTCTGTGGAATCTGAGAAGAGATATTTCGGATCCCTTTGAAGACTATAGGGCCAAAGGAAATATCCTCAGATAACGAAGAGAAAGAAGCTTTCTGAGAAACTTCTTTGTGTTCTTTGAAATCATGTCACAGAGTTACAGCTTTCCCCTCAAGAAGCCTTTCGCTAAGACAGTTCTTGTGGAATTGGCAAAGTGATATTTGGAAGCCCATAGAGGGCTATCTAGAAAAAGGGAATAACCTCAGATGAAATCTGGAACAAGCTTTCTGAAAAACTGCTTAGGGTTCTGTAAATTCATCTCACAGAATTACATGTGTATTTCGAGGATCAATTTGCTAGCCCTATATCTGTGGAATCTGAGAACAGATATTTCGGATCCCTTTGAAGACTATAGGGCCAAAGGAAATATCCTCCGATAACAAAGAGAAAGAAGCTTTCTGAGAAACTTCTTTGTGATCTGTGAAATCATCTCACAGAGTTACAGCTTTCCCCTCAAGAAGCCTTTCGCTAAGACAGTTCTTGTGGAATTGGCAAAGTCATATTTGGAAGCCCATAGAGGGCTATGGTGAAAAAGGAAATATCAGATGAAATCTGGAAAGAAGCTTTCTGAGAAACTGCTTAGTGATATGTGAATTCATTTCACAGAGTTACATGCGCATTTCGAGGATCTCTTTGCTAGCCTTCTTTCTGTGGAATCTGAGAACAGATATTTCCGATCCCTTTGAAGACTATAGGGCCAAAGGAAATATCCTCCGATAACAAAGAGAAAGAAGCTTTCTGAGAAACTTCTTTGTGTTCTGTGAAATCATCTCACAGAGTTACAGCTTTCCCCTGAAGAAGCCTTTCACTACGACAGTTCTTGTGGAATTGGCAATGTGATATTTGGAAGCCCATAGAGGGCTATGGTGAAAAAGGAAATATCCTCAGATGAAATCTGGAAAGAAGCTTTCTGAGAAACTGCTTAGTGTTCTGTTAATAAATCTCACAGAGTTACATGTGTATTTCGAGGATCTCTTTGCTAGCCCTATTTCTGTGGAATCTGAGAACAGATATTTCGGATCCCTTTGAAGACTATAGGGCCAAAGGAAATATCCTCCGATAACAAAGAGAAAGAAGCTTTCTGAGAAACTTCTTTGTGTTCTGTGAAATCATCTCACAGAGTTACAGCTTTCCCCTAAAGAAGCCTTTCGCTAAGACGGTTCTTGTGGAATTGCCAAAGTGATATTTGGAAGCCCATAGAGGGCTATGGTGAGAAAGGAAATATCCTCGGATGAAATCTGGAAAGAAGCTTTCTGAGAAACTGTTTAGTGTTCTGTTATTTCATCTCACAGAGTTACATGTGTATTTCGAGGATCTCTGTGCTAGCCTTATTTCTGTGAAATCTGAGAACAGATATTTCAGATCCCTTTGAAGACTATAGGGCCAAAGGAAATATCCTCCGATAACAAAGAGAAAGAAGCTTTCTGAGAAACTTCTTTGTGTTCTGTGAAATCATCTCACAGAGTTACAGCTTTCCCCTCAAGAAGCCTTTCGCTAAGACAGTTCTTGTGGAATTGGCAAAGTGACATTTGGAAGCCCATAGAGGGCTATGGTAAAAAAGGAAATATCCTCAGATGAAGTCTGGAAAGAAGCTTTCTGAGAAACTGCTTAGTGTTCTGTTAATTCATCTCACAGAGTTACATGTGTATTTCGAGGATCTCTTCGCTAGCCTTCTTTCTGTGGAATCTGAGAACAGATATTTCGGATCCCTTTGAAGACTATAGGGCCAAAGGAAATATCCTCCGATAACAAAGAGGAAGAAGCTTTCTGAGAAACTTCTTTGTGTTCTGTGAAATCATCTCACAGAGTTACAGCTTTCTCCTCAAGAAGCCTTTCACTAAGACAGTTCTTGTGGTATTGGCAAAGTGATATTTGGAAGCCCATAGAGGGCTACGGTGAAAAAGGAAATATCCTCAGATGAAATCTGGAAAGAAGATTTCTGAGAAACTGCTTAGTGTTCTGTTAATTCATCTCACAGAGTTACATGTGTATTTCGAGGATCTCTTTGCTAGCCCTATTTCTGTGGAATCTGAGATCAGATATTTCGGATCCCTTTGAAGAATATAGGGCCAAAGGAAATATCCTCCGATAACAAAGAGAAAGAAGCTTTCTGAGAAACTTCTTTGTGTTCTGTGAAATCATCTCACAGAGTTACAGCTTTCGCCTCAAGAAGCCTTTCGCTAAGACAGTTCTTGTGGAATTGGCAAAGTGATATTTGGAAACCCATAGAGGGCTAGGGGGAAAAAGGAAATATCGTCAGATGAAATCGGGAAAGAAGATTTCTGAGAAACTGCTTAGTGTTCTGTTAATTCATCTCACAGAGTTACATGTGTATTTCGAGGATCTCTTTGCTAGCCCTATTTCTGTGGAATCTGAGAACAGATATTTCGGATCCCTTTGAAGACTATAGGGCCAAAGGAAATATCCTCCGATAACAAAGAGAAAGAAGCTTTCTGAGAAACTTCTTTGTGTTCTGTGAAATCATCTCACAGAGTTACAGCTTTCCCCTGAAGAAGCCTTTCGCTGAGACAGTTCTTGTGGAATTGGAAAAGTGATATTTAGAAGCCCATAGAGGGCTATGGTGAGAAAGGAAATATCCTCGGATGAAATCTGGAAAGAAGCTTTCTGAGAAACTGCTTAGTGATCTGTGAATCCATCTCGGAGAGTTACATGTGTATTTCGAGGATCTCTTTTCTAGCCCTATTTCTGTGGAAACTGAGAACAGATATTTCGGATCCCTTTGAAGACTATAGGGCCAAACTCAATATCCTCCGATAACAAAGAGAAAGAAGCTTTCTGAGAAACTTCTTTGTGTTCTGTGAAATCATCTCACAGAGTTACAGCTTTCACCTCAAGAAGCCTTTCGCTAAGACAGTTCTTGTGGAATTGGCAAAGTGATATTTGGAAGCCCATAGAGGGCTATGGTGAAAAAGGAAATATCGTCGGATGAAATCTGGAAAGAAGCTTTCTGAGAAACTGCTCCGTGTTCTGTTAATTCATCTCACAGAGTTACATGTGTATTTCGAAGATCTCTTTGCTAGCCTTCTTCCTGTGGAATCTGAGAACAGATATTTCGGATCCCTTTGAAGACCATAGGGCCAAAGGAAATATCCTCCGATAACAAAGAGAAAGAAGCTTTCTGAGAAACTTCTTTGTGTTCTGTGAAATCATCTCACAGAGTTACAGCTTTCCCCTGAAGAAGCCTTTCGCTAAGACAGTTCTTGTGGAATTGGCAAAGTGATATTTGGAAGCCCATAGAGGGCTATGGTGAAAAAGGAAATATCCTCAGAAGAAATCTGGAAAGAAGCTTTCTGAGAAACTGCTTAGTGTTCTGTTAATTCATCTCACAGAGTTACATGTGTATTTCGAGGATCTCTTTGCTAGCCTTCTTTCGGTGGAATCTGAGAACAGATATTTCAGATCCCTTTGAAGACTATAGGGCCAAAGGAAATATCCTCCGATAACAAAGAGAAAGAAGCTTTCTGAGAAACTTCTTTGTGTTCTGTGAAATCATCTCACAGAGTTACAGCTTTACCCTCAAGAAGCCTTTCGCTAAGACAGTTCTTGTGGAATTGGCAAAGTGATATTTGGAAGCCCTTAAAGGGCTATGTTGAAAAAGGAAATATCGTCAGATGAAATCTGGAAAGAAGCTTTCTGAGAAACTGCTTAATGTTCTGTAAATTCATCTCACAGAGTTACATGTGTATTTCGAGGATCTCTTTGCTAACCTTCTTTCTGTGGAATCAGAGAACAGATATTTCGGTTCCCTTTGAAGACTATAGGGCCAAAGGAAATATCCTCCGATAACAAAGAGAAAGAAGCTTTCTGAGAAACTTCTTTGTGTTCTGTGAAATCATCTCACAGAGTTTCAGCTTTCCCCTGAAGAAGCCTTTCGCTAAGACAGTTCTTGTGGAATTGGCAAAGGGATATTTGAAAGCCCATAGAGGGCTATGGTGAAAAAGGAAATATCCTCAGATGAAATCTGTAAAGAAGCTTTCTGCGAAACTGCTAAGTGTTCTGTTAATTCATCTCACAGAGTTACATGTGTATTTCGAGGATATCTTTGCTAGCCCTATTTCTGTGGAATCTGAGAACAGATATTTCGGATCCCTTTGAAGACTATAGGGCCAAAGGAAATATCCTCCGATAACAAAGAGAAAGAAGCTTTCTGAGAAACTTCTTTGGGTTCTGTGAAATCATCTCACAGAGTTACAGCTTTCCCTCAAGAAACCTTTCGCTAAGACAGTTCTTGTGGAATTGGCAAAGTGATATTTGGAAGACCATAGAGGGCTACAGTGAAAAAGGAAATATCCTCAGATGAAATCTGGGAAGAAGCTTTCTGAGAAACTGCTTAGTGTTCTGTTAATTCATCTCACAGAGTTACATGTGTATTTCGAGGATCTCTTTGCTAGCCCTATTTCTGTGGAAAGTGAGAACAGATATTTCGGATCCCTTTGAAGACTATAGGGCTAAAGGAAATATCTTCCGATAACAAAGAGAAAGAAGTTTTCTGAGAAACTTCTTTGTGTTCTGTGAAATCATCTCACAGAGTTACAGCTTTCCTCTCAAGAAGCCTTTCGCTAAGACAGTTCTTGTGGAATTGGCAAAGTGATATTTGGAAGCCCATAGAGGGCTATGGTGAAAAAGGAAATATCCTCAGATGAAATCTGGAAAGAAGCTTTCTGAGAAACTGCTTAGTGTTCTGTTAATTCATCTCACAGAGTTACATGTGTATTTCGAGGATCTCTTTGCTAGCCCTATTTCTGTGGAATCTGAGAACAGATATTTCGGATCCCTTGGAAGACTATAGTTCCAAAGGAAATATCCTCGGATAACAAAGAGAAAGAAGCTTTCTGAGAAACTTCTTTGTCTTCTGTGAAGTCATCTCACAGAGTTACAGCTTTCCCCTCAAGAAGCCTTTCGCTAAGACAGTTCTTGTGGAATTGGCAAAGTGATATTTGGAAGCCCATAGAGGGCTATGGTGACAAAGGAAATATCCTCAGATGACATCTGGAAAGAAGCTTTCTGAGAAACTGCTTAGTGTACTCTTAATTCATCTCACAGAGTTACATGTGTATTTCGAGGATCTCTTTGCTAGCCCTATTTCTGTGGAATCTGAGATCAGATATTTCGGATCCCTTTGAAGACAGTAGGGCCAAAGGAAATATCCTCGGATAACAAAGAGAAAGAAGCTTTCTGAGAAACTTCTTTGTGTTCTGTGAAATCATCTCACAGAGTTACAGCTTTCCCCTCAAGAAGCCTTTCCCTAAGACAGTTCTTGTGGAATTGGCAAAGAGATATTTGGAAGCCCATAGAAGGCTATCGTGAAAAAGGAAATAACCTCAGATGAAATCTGGAAAGAAGCTTTCTGAGAAACTGCTTAGTGTTCTGTTAATTCATCTCACAGAGTTACATGTGTATTTCGAGGATCTCTTTGCTAGCCCTATTTCTGTGGAATCTGAGATCAGATATTTCGGATCCCTTTGAAGAATATAGGGCCAAAGGAAATATCCTCCGATAACAAAGAGAAAGAAGCTTTCTGAGAAACTTCTTTGTGTTCTGTGAAATCATCTCACAGAGTTACAGCTTTCCCCTCAAGAAGCCTTTCGCTAAGACAGTTCTTGTGGAATTGGCAAAGTGATATTTGGAAGCCCATAGAGGGCTAGGGGGAAAAAGGAAATATCGTCAGATGAAATCGGGAAAGAAGATTTCTGAGAAACTGCTTAGTGTTCTGTTAATTCATCTCACAGAGTTACATGTGTATTTCGAGGATCTCTTTGCTAGCCCTATTTCTGTGGAATCTGAGAACAGATATTTCGGATCCCTTTGAAGACTATAGGGCCAAAGGAAATATCCTCCGATAACAAAGAGAAAGAAGCTTTCTGAGAAACTTCTTTGTGTTCTGTGAAATCATCTCACAGAGTTACAGCTTTCCCCTCAAGAAGCCTTTCGCTAAGACAGTTCTTGTGGAATTGGAAAAGTGATATTTAGAAGCCCATAGAGGGCTATGGTGAGAAAGGAAATATCCTCGGATGAAATCTGGAAAGAAGCTTTCTGAGAAACTGCTTAGTGATCTGTGAATCCATCTCAGAGAGTTACATGTGTATTTCGAGGATCTCTTTTCTAGCCCTATTTCTGTGGAAACTGAGAAGAGATATTTCGGATCCCTTTGAAGACTATAGGGCCAAACTCAATATCCTCCGATAACAAAGAGAAAGAAGCTTTCTGAGAAACTTCTTTGTGTTCTGTGAAATCATCTCACAGAGTTACAGCTTTCCCCTGAAGAAGCCTTTCGCTAAGACAGTTCTTGTGGAATTGGCAAAGTGATATTTGGAAGCCCTTTGAGGGCTATGGTGAAAAAGGAAATATCCTCAGATGAAATCTGGAAAGAAGCTTTCTGAGAAACTGCTCCGTGTTCTGTTAATTCATCTCACAGAGTTACATGTGTATTTCGAAGATCTCTTTGCTAGCCTTCTTCCTGTGGAATCTGAGAACAGATATTTCGGATCCCTTTGAAGACCATAGGGCCAAAGGAAATATCCTCCGATAACAAAGAGAAAGAAGCTTTCTGAGAAACTTCTTTGTGTTCTGTGAAATCATCTCACAGAGTTACAGCTTTCCCCTCAAGAAGCCTTTCGCTAAGACAGTTCTTGTGGAATTGGCAAAGTGATATTTGGAAGCCCATAGAGGGCTATGGTGAAAAAGGAAATATCCTCAGAAGAAATCTGGAAAGAAGCTTTCTGAGAAACTGCTTAGTGTTCCGTTAATTCATCTCACAGAGTTACATGTGTATTTCGAGGATCTCTTTGCTAGCCTTCTTTCGGTGGAATCTGAGAACAGATATTTCAGATCCCTTTGAAGACTATAGGGCCGAAGGAAATATCCTCCGATAACAAAGAGAAAGAAGCTTTCTGAGAAACTTCTTTGTGTTCTGTGAAATCATCTCACAGAGTTACAGCTTTACCCTCAAGAAGCCTTTCGCTAAGACAGTTCTTGTGGAATTGGCAAAGGGATATTTGAAAGCCCATAGAGGGCTATGGTGAAAAAGGAAATATCCTCAGATGAAATCTGGAAAGAAGCTTTCTGCGAAACTGCTTAGTGTTCTGTTAATTCATCTCACAGAGTTACATGTGTATTTCGAGGATATCTTTGCTAGCCCTATTTCTGTGGAATCTGAGAACAGATATTTCGGATCCCTGTGAAGACTATAGGGCCAAAGGAAATATCCTCCGATAACAAAGAGAAAGAAGCTTTCTGAGAAACTTCTTTGGGTTCTGTGAAATCAGCTCACAGAGTTACAGCTTTCCCTCAAGAAACCTTTCGCTAAGACAGTTCTTGTGGAATTGGCAAAGTGATATTTGGAAGACCATAGAGGGCTACGGTGAAAAAGGAAATATCCTCAGATGAAATCTGGGAAGAAGCTTTCTGAGAAACTGCTTAGTGTTCTTTTAATTCATCTCACAGAGTTACATGTGTATTTCGAGGATCTCTTTGCTAGCCCTATTTCTGTGGAACGTGTGAACAGATATTTCGGATCCCTTTGAAGACTATAGGGCTAAAGGAAATATCCTCCGATAACAAAGAGAAAGAAGCTTTCTGAGAAACTTCTTTGTGTTCTGTGAAATCATCTCACAGAGTTACAGCTTTCCTCTCAAGAAGCCTTTCGCTACGACAGTTCTTGTGGAATTGGCAAAGTGATATTTGGAAGCCCATAGAGGGCTATGGTGAAAAAGGAAATATCCTCAGATGAAATCTGGAAAGAAGCTTTCTGAGAAACTGCTTAGTGTTCTGTGAATTCATCTCACAGAGTTACATGTGTATTTCGAGGATCTCTTTGCTAGCCCTATTTCTGTGTTATCTGAGAACAGATATTTCGGATCCCTTGGAAGACTATAGTTCCAAAGGAAATATCCTCGGATAACAAAGAGAAAGAAGCTTTCTGAGAAAATTCTTTGTGTTCTGTGAAGTCATCTCACAGAGTTACAGCTTTCCCCTCAAGAAGCCTTTCGCTAAGACAGTTCTTGTGGAATTGGCAAAGTGATATTTGGAAGCCCATAGAGGGCTATGGTGACAAAGGAAATATCCTCAGATGACATCTGGAAAGAAGCTTTCTGAGAAACTGCTTAGTGTACTCTTAATTCATCTCACAGAGTTACATGTGTATTTCGAAGATCTCTTTGCTAGCCCTATTTCTGTGGAATCTGAGATCAGATATTTCGGATCCCTTTGAAGACTATAGGGCCAAAGGAAATATCCTCGGATAACAAAGAGAAAGAAGCTTTCTGAGAAACTTCTTTGTGTTCTGTGAAATCATCTCACAGAGTTACAGCTTTCCCCTGAAGAAGCCTTTCACTACGACAGTTCTTGTGGAATTGGCAATGTGATATTTGGAAGCCCATAGAGGGCTATGGTGAAAAAGGAAATATCCTCAGATGAAATCTGGAAAGAAGCTTTCTGAGAAACTGCTTAGTGTTCTGTTAATAAATCTCACAGAGTTACATGTGTATTTCGAGGATCTCTTTGCTAGCCCTATTTCTGTGGAATCTGAGAACAGATATTTCGGATCCCTTTGAAGACTATAGGGCCAAAGGAAATATCCTCCGATAACAAAGAGAAAGAAGCTTTCTGAGAAACTTCTTTGTGTTCTGTGAAATCATCTCACAGAGTTACAGCATTCCCCTGAAGAAGCCTTTCGCTAAGACAGTTCTTGTGGAATTGGCAAAGTGATATTTGGAAGCCCATAGGGGGCTATGGTGAAAAAGGAAATATCATCAGATGAATTCTGGAAAGAAGCTTTCTGAGAAACTGCTTAGTGATCTGTGAGTTCATTTCACAGAGTTACATGTGCATTTCGAGGATCTCTTTGCTAGTCTTCTTTCTGTGGAATATGAGAACAGATATTTCCGATCCCTTTGAAGACTATAGGGCCAAAGGAAACATCCTCCGATAACAGAGAGAAAGAAGCATTCTGAGAAACTTCTTTGTGTTCTGTGAAATCCTCTCTCAGAGTTACAGCTTTCCCCTGAAGAAGACTTTTGCTATGACAGTTCTTGTGGAATTGGCAAAGTGATATTTAGAAGCCCATAGAGGGCTACGGTGAAAAAGGAAATATCCTCAGATGAAATCTGGAAAGAAGCTTTCTGAGAAACTGCTGAGTGTTCTGTGAATTCATCTCACAGAGCTACATGTGTATTTCGAGGATCTCTTTGCTAGCCTTATTTCTGTGGAATCTGAGAACAGATATTTCGGGTCCCTTTGAAGACTATAGGGCCAAAGGAAATATCCTCCAATAACAAAGAGAAAGAAGGTTTCTGAGAAACTTCTTTGTGTTCTGTGAAATCATCTCACAGAGTTACAGCTTTCCCCTGAAGAAGACTTTCATTAAGACAGTTCTTGTGGAATTGGCAAAGTGATATTTGGAAGCCCATAGAGGGCTATGGTGAAAAAGGAAATATCCTCACATGTAATCTGGAAAGAACCTTTCTGAGAAACTGCTTAGTGTTCTGTTAATTCATCTCACAGAGTTACATGTGTATTTCGAGGATCTCTTTGCTAGCCTTATTTCTGTGGAATCTGAGAAGAGATATTTCGGATCCCTTTGAAGACTATAGGGCCAAAGGAAATATCCTCAGATAACGAAGAGAAAGAAGCTTTCTGAGAAACTTCTTTGTGTTCTTTGAAATCATGTCACAGAGTTACAGCTTTCCCCTCAAGAAGCCTTTCGCTAAGACAGTTCTTGTGGAATTGGCAAAGTGATATTTGGAAGCCCATAGAGGGCTATCTAGAAAAAGGGAATAACCTCAGATGAAATCTGGAACAAGCTTTCTGAAAAACTGCTTAGGGTTCTGTAAATTCATCTCACAGAATTACATGTGTATTTCGAGGATCAATTTGCTAGCCCTATATCTGTGGAATCTGAGAACAGATATTTCGGATCCCTTTGAAGACTATAGGGCCAAAGGAAATATCCTCCGATAACAAAGAGAAAGAAGCTTTCTGAGAAACTTCTTTGTGTTCTGTGAAATCATCTCACAGAGTTACAGCTTTCCCCTGAAGAAGCCTTTCACTACGACAGTTCTTGTGGAATTGGCAATGTGATATTTGGAAGCCCATAGAGGGCTATGGTGAAAAAGGAAATATCCTCAGATGAAATCTGGAAAGAAGCTTTCTGAGAAACTGCTTAGTGTTCTGTTAATAAATCTCACAGAGTTACATGTGTATTTCGAGGATCTCTTTGCTAGCCCTATTTCTGTGGAATCTGAGAACAGATATTTCGGATCCCTTTGAAGACTATAGGGCCAAAGGAAATATCCTCCGATAACAAAGAGAAAGAAGCTTTCTGAGAAACTTCTTTGTGTTCTGTGAAATCATCTCACAGAGTTACAGCATTCCCCTGAAGAAGCCTTTCGCTAAGACAGTTCTTGTGGAATTGGCAAAGTGATATTTGGAAGCCCATAGGGGGCTATGGTGAAAAAGGAAATATCATCAGATGAATTCTGGAAAGAAGCTTTCTGAGAAACTGCTTAGTGATCTGTGAGTTCATTTCACAGAGTTACATGTGCATTTCGAGGATCTCTTTGCTAGTCTTCTTTCTGTGGAATCTGAGAACAGATATTTCCGATCCCTTTGAAGACTATAGGGCCAAAGGAAACATCCTCCGATAACAGAGAGAAAGAAGCATTCTGAGAAACTTCTTTGTGTTCTGTGAAATCCTCTCTCAGAGTTACAGCTTTCCCCTGAAGAAGACTTTTGCTATGACAGTTCTTGTGGAATTGGCAAAGTGATATTTAGAAGCCCATAGAGGGCTACGGTGAAAAAGGAAATATCCTCAGATGAAATCTGGAAAGAAGCTTTCTGAGAAACTGCTGAGTGTTCTGTGAATTCATCTCACAGAGCTACATGTGTATTTCGAGGATCTCTTTGCTAGCCTTATTTCTGTGGAATCTGAGAACAGATATTTCGGGTCCCTTTGAAGACTATAGGGCCAAAGGAAATATCCTCCAATAACAAAGAGAAAGAAGGTTTCTGAGAAACTTCTTTGTGTTCTGTGAAATCATCTCACAGAGTTACAGCTTTCCCCTGAAGAAGACTTTCATTAAGACAGTTCTTGTGGAATTGGCAAAGTGATATTTGGAAGCCCATAGAGGGCTATGGTGAAAAAGGAAATATCCTCACATGTAATCTGGAAAGAACCTTTCTGAGAAACTGCTTAGTGTTCTGTTAATTCATCTCACAGAGTTACATGTGTATTTCGAGGATCTCTTTGCTAGCCTTATTTCTGTGGAATCTGAGAAGAGATATTTCGGATCCCTTTGAAGACTATAGGGCCAAAGGAAATATCCTCAGATAACGAAGAGAAAGAAGCTTTCTGAGAAACTTCTTTGTGTTCTTTGAAATCATGTCACAGAGTTACAGCTTTCCCCTCAAGAAGCCTTTCGCTAAGACAGTTCTTGTGGAATTGGCAAAGTGATATTTGGAAGCCCATAGAGGGCTATCTAGAAAAAGGGAATAACCTCAGATGAAATCTGGAACAAGCTTTCTGAAAAACTGCTTAGGGTTCTGTAAATTCATCTCACAGAATTACATGTGTATTTCGAGGATCAATTTGCTAGCCCTATATCTGTGGAATCTGAGAACAGATATTTCGGATCCCTTTGAAGACTATAGGGCCAAAGGAAATATCCTCCGATAACAAAGAGAAAGAAGCTTTCTGAGAAACTTCTTTGTGTTCTGTGAAATCATCTCACAGAGTTACAGCATTCCCCTGAAGAAGCCTTTCACTAAGACAGTTCTTGTGGAATTGGCAAAGTGATATTTGGAAGCCCATAGAGGGCTATGGTGAAAAAGGAAATATCATCAGATGAAATCTGGAAGGAAGCTTTCTGAGAAACTGCTTAGTGATATGTGAATTCATTTCACAGAGTTACATGCGCATTTCGAGGATCTCTTTGCTAGCCTTCTTTCTGTGGAATCTGAGAACAGATATTTCCGATCCCTTTGAAGACTATAGGGCCAAAGGAAATATCCTCCGATAACAAAGAGAAAGAAGCTTTCTGAGAAACTTCTTTGTGTTCTGTGAAATCATCTCACAGAGTTACAGCTTTCCCCTGAAGAAGCCTTTCACTACGACAGTTCTTGTGGAATTGGCAATGTGATATTTGGAAGCCCATAGAGGGCTATGGTGAAAAAGGAAATATCCTCAGATGAAATCTGGAAAGAAGCTTTCTGAGAAACTGCTTAGTGTTCTGTTAATAAATCTCACAGAGTTACATGTGTATTTCGAGGATCTCTTTGCTAGCCCTATTTCTGTGGAATCTGAGAACAGATATTTCGGATCCCTTTGAAGACTATAGGGCCAAAGGAAATATCCTCCGATAACAAAGAGAAAGAAGCTTTCTGAGAAACTTCTTTGTGTTCTGTGAAATCATCTCACAGAGTTACAGCATTCCCCTGAAGAAGCCTTTCGCTAAGACAGTTCTTGTGGAATTGGCAAAGTGATATTTGGAAGCCCATAGAGGGCTATGGTGAAAAAGGAAATATCATCAGATGAAATCTGGAAAGAAGCTTTCTGAGAAACTGCTTAGTGATCTGTGAGTTCATTTCACAGAGTTACATGTGCATTTCGAGGATCTCTTTGCTAGCCTTCTTTCTGTGGAATCTGAGAACAGATATTTCCGATCCCTTTGAAGACTATAGGGCCAAAGGAAACATCCTCCGATAACAGAGAGAAAGAAGCATTCTGAGAAACTTCTTTGTGTTCTGTGAAATCATCTCTCAGAGTTACAGCTTTCCCCTGAAGAAGACTTTTGCTATGACAGTTCTTGTGGAATTGGCAAAGTGATATTTAGAAGCCCATAGAGGGCTACGGTGAAAAAGGAAATATCCTCAGATGAAATCTGGAAAGAAGCTTTCTGAGAAACTGCTGAGTGTTCTGTGAATTCATCTCACAGAGCTACATGTGTATTTCGAGGATCTCTTTGCTAGCCTTATTTCTGTGGAATCTGAGAACAGATATTTCGGGTCCCTTTGAAGACTATAGGGCCAAAGGAAATATCCTCCAATAACAAAGAGAAAGAAGGTTTCTGAGAAACTTCTTTGTGTTCTGTGAAATCATCTCACAGAGTTACAGCTTTCCCCTGAAGAAGACTTTCACTAAGACAGTTCTTGTGGAATTGGCAAAGTGATATTTGGAAGCCCATAGAGGGCTATGGTGAAAAAGGAAATATCCTGACATGTAATCTGGAAAGAACCTTTCTGAGAAACTGCTTAGTGTTCTGTTAATTCATCTCACAGAGTTACATGTGTATTTCGAGGATCTCTTTGCTAGCCTTATTTCTGTGGAATCTGAGAAGAGATATTTCGGATCCCTTTGAAGACTATAGGGCCAAAGGAAATATCCTCAGATAACGAAGAGAAAGAAGCTTTCTGAGAAACTTCTTTGTGTTCTTTGAAATCATGTCACAGAGTTACAGCTTTCCCCTCAAGAAGCCTTTCGCTAAGACAGTTCTTGTGGAATTGGCAAAGTGATATTTGGAAGCCCATAGAGGGCTATCTAGAAAAAGGGAATAACCTCAGATGAAATCTGGAACAAGCTTTCTGAAAAACTGCTTAGGGTTCTGTAAATTCATCTCACAGAATTACATGTGTATTTCGAGGATCAATTTGCTAGCCCTATATCTGTGGAATCTGAGAACAGATATTTCGGATCCCTTTGAAGACTATAGGGCCAAAGGAAATATCCTCCGATAACAAAGAGAAAGAAGCTTTCTGAGAAACTTCTTTGTGTTCTGTGAAATCATCTCACAGAGTTACAGCATTCCCCTGAAGAAGCCTTTCACTAAGACAGTTCTTGTGGAATTGGCAAAGTGATATTTGGAAGCCCATAGAGGGCTATGGTGAAAAAGGAAATATCATCAGATGAAATCTGGAAGGAAGCTTTCTGAGAAACTGCTTAGTGATATGTGAATTCATTTCACAGAGTTACATGCGCATTTCGAGGATCTCTTTGCTAGCCTTCTTTCTGTGGAATCTGAGAACAGATATTTCCGATCCCTTTGAAGACTATAGGGCCAAAGGAAATATCCTCCGATAACAAAGAGAAAGAAGCTTTCTGAGAAACTTCTTTGTGTTCTGTGAAATCATCTCACAGAGTTACAGCTTTCCCCTGAAGAAGCCTTTCACTACGACAGTTTTTGTGGAATTGGCAATGTGATATTTGGAAGCCCATAGAGGGCTATGGTGAAAAAGGAAATATCCTCAGATGAAATCTGGAAAGAAGCTTTCTGAGAAACTGCTTAGTGTTCTGTTAATAAATCTCACAGAGTTACATGTGTATTTCGAGGATCTCTTTGCTAGCCCTATTTCTGTGGAATCTGAGAACAGATATTTCGGATCCCTTTGAAGACTATAGGGCCAAAGGAAATATCCTCCGATAACAAAGAGAAAGAAGCTTTCTGAGAAACTTCTTTGTGTTCTGTGAAATCATCTCACAGAGTTACAGCTTTCCCCTCAAGAAGCCTTTCGCTAAGACGGTTCTTGTGGAATTGCCAAAGTGATATTTGGAAGCCCATAGAGGGCTATGGTGAGAAAGGAAATATCCTCGGATGAAATCTGGAAAGAAGCTTTCTGAGAAACTGTTTAGTGTTCTGTTATTTCATCTCACAGAGTTACATGTGTATTTCGAGGATCTCTGTGCTAGCCTTATTTCTGTGAAATCTGAGAACAGATATTTCAGATCCCTTTGAAGTCTATAGGGCCAAAGGAAATATCCTCCGATAACAAAGAGAAAGAAGCTTTCTGAGAAACTTCTTTGTGTTCTGTGAAATCATCTCACAGAGTTACAGCTTTCCCCTCAAGAAGCCTTTCGCTAAGACAGTTCTTGTGGAATTGGCAAAGTGACATTTGGAAGCCCATAGAGGGCTATGGTAAAAAAGGAAATATCCTCAGATGAAGTCTGGAAAGAAGCTTTCTGAGAAACTGCTTAGTGTTCTGTTAATTCATCTCACAGAGTTACATGTGTATTTCGAGGATCTCTTCGCTAGCCTTCTTTCTGTGGAATCTGAGAACAGATATTTCGGATCCCTTTGAAGACTATAGGGCCAAAGGAAATATCCTCCGATAACAAAGAGGAAGAAGCTTTCTGAGAAACTTCTTTGTGTTCTGTGAAATCATCTCACAGAGTTACAGCTTTCTCCTCAAGAAGCCTTTCACTAAGACAGTTCTTGTGGTATTGGCAAAGTGATATTTGGAAGCCCATAGAGGGCTACGGTGAAAAAGGAAATATCCACAGATGAAATCTGGAAAGAAGATTTCTGAGAAACTGCTTAGTGTTCTGTTAATTCATCTCACAGAGTTACATGTGTATTTCGAGGATCTCTTTGCTAGCCCTATTTCTGTGGAATCTGAGATCAGATATTTCGGATCCCTTTGAAGAATATAGGGCCAAAGGAAATATCCTCCGATAACAAAGAGAAAGAAGCTTTCTGAGAAACTTCTTTGTGTTCTGTGAAATCATCTCACAGAGTTACAGCTTTCCCCTCAAGAAGCCTTTCGCTAAGACAGTTCTTGTGGAATTGGCAAAGTGATATTTGGAAACCCATAGAGGGCTAGGGGGAAAAAGGAAATATCGTCAGATGAAATCGGGAAAGAAGATTTCTGAGAAACTGCTTAGTGTTCTGTTAATTCATCTCACAGAGTTACATGTGTATTTCGAGGATCTCTTTGCTAGCCCTATTTCTGTGGAATCTGAGAACAGATATTTCGGATCCCTTTGAAGACTATAGGGCCAAAGGAAATATCCTCCGATAACAAAGAGAAAGAAGCTTTCTGAGAAACTTCTTTGTGTTCTGTGAAATCATCTCACAGAGTTACAGCTTTCCCCTGAAGAAGCCTTTCGCTGAGACAGTTCTTGTGGAATTGGAAAAGTGATATTTAGAAGCCCATAGAGGGCTATGGTGAGAAAGGAAATATCCTCGGATGAAATCTGGAAAGAAGCTTTCTGAGAAACTGCTTAGTGATCTGTGAATCCATCTCGGAGAGTTACATGTGTATTTCGAGGATCTCTTTTCTAGCCCTATTTCTGTGGAAACTGAGAACAGATATTTCGGATCCCTTTGAAGACTATAGGGCCAAACTCAATATCCTCCGATAACAAAGAGAAAGAAGCTTTCTGAGAAACTTCTTTGTGTTCTGTGAAATCATCTCACAGAGTTACAGCTTTCCCCTGAAGAAGCCTTTCGCTAAGACAGTTCTTGTGGAATTGGCAAAGTGATATTTGGAAGCCCATAGAGGGCTATGGTGAAAAAGGAAATATCGTCGGATGAAATCTGGAAAGAAGCTTTCTGAGAAACTGCTCCGTGTTCTGTTAATTCATCTCACAGAGTTACATGTGTATTTCGAAGATCTCTTTGCTAGCCTTCTTCCTGTGGAATCTGAGAACAGATATTTCGGATCCCTTTGAAGACCATAGGGCCAAAGGAAATATCCTCCGATAACAAAGAGAAAGAAGCTTTCTGAGAAACTTCTTTGTGTTCTGTGAAATCATCTCACAGAGTTACAGCTTTCCCCTGAAGAAGCCTTTCGCTAAGACAGTTCTTGTGGAATTGGCAAAGTGATATTTGGAAGCCCATAGAGGGCTATGGTGAAAAAGGAAATATCCTCAGAAGAAATCTGGAAAGAAGCTTTCTGAGAAACTGCTTAGTGTTCTGTTAATTCATCTCACAGAGTTACATGTGTATTTCGAGGATCTCTTTGCTAGCCTTCTTTCGGTGGAATCTGAGAACAGATATTTCAGATCCCTTTGAAGACTATAGGGCCAAAGGAAATATCCTCCGATAACAAAGAGAAAGAAGCTTTCTGAGAAACTTCTTTGTGTTCTGTGAAATCATCTCACAGAGTTACAGCTTTACCCTCAAGAAGCCTTTCGCTAAGACAGTTCTTGTGGAATTGGCAAAGTGATATTTGGAAGCCCTTAAAGGGCTATGTTGAAAAAGGAAATATCGTCAGACGAAATCTGGAAAGAAGCTTTCTGAGAAACTGCTTAATGTTCTGTAAATTCATCTCACAGAGTTACATGTGTATTTCGAGGATCTCTTTGCTAGCCCTATTTCTGTGGAATCTGAGAACAGATATTTCGGATCCCTTTGAAGACTATAGGGCCAAAGGAAATATCCTCCGATAACAAAGAGAAAGAAGCTTTCTGAGAAACTTCTTTGTGTTCTGTGAAATCATCTCACAGAGTTACAGCTTTCCCCTGAAGAAGCCTTTCGCTGAGACAGTTCTTGTGGAATTGGAAAAGTGATATTTAGAAGCCCATAGAGGGCTATGGTGAGAAAGGAAATATCCTCGGATGAAATCTGGAAAGAAGCTTTCTGAGAAACTGCTTAGTGATCTGTGAATCCATCTCGGAGAGTTACATGTGTATTTCGAGGATCTCTTTTCTAGCCCTATTTCTGTGGAAACTGAGAACAGATATTTCGGATCCCTTTGAAGACTATAGGGCCAAACTCAATATCCTCCGATAACAAAGATAAAGAAGCTTTCTGAGAAACTTCTTTGTGTTCTGTGAAATCATCTCACAGAGTTACAGCTTTCCCCTGAAGAAGCCTTTCGCTAAGACAGTTCTTGTGGAATTGGCAAAGTGATATTTGGAAGCCCATAGAGGGCTATGGTGAAAAAGGAAATATCGTCGGATGAAATCTGGAAAGAAGCTTTCTGAGAAACTGCTCCGTGTTCTGTTAATTCATCTCACAGAGTTACATGTGTATTTCGAAGATCTCTTTGCTAGCCTTCTTCCTGTGGAATCTGAGAACAGATATTTCGGATCCCTTTGAAGACCATAGGGCCAAAGGAAATATCCTCCGATAACAAAGAGAAAGAAGCTTTCTGAGAAACTTCTTTGTGTTCTGTGAAATCATCTCACAGAGTTACAGCTTTCCCCTGAAGAAGCCTTTCGCTAAGACAGTTCTTGTGGAATTGGCAAAGTGATATTTGGAAGCCCATAGAGGGCTATGGTGAAAAAGGAAATATCCTCAGAAGAAATCTGGAAAGAAGCTTTCTGAGAAACTGCTTAGTGTTCTGTTAATTCATCTCACAGAGTTACATGTGTATTTCGAGGATCTCTTTGCTAGCCTTCTTTCGGTGGAATCTGAGAACAGATATTTCAGATCCCTTTGAAGACTATAGGGCCAAAGGAAATATCCTCCGATAACAAAGAGAAAGAAGCTTTCTGAGAAACTTCTTTGTGTTCTGTGAAATCATCTCACAGAGTTACAGCTTTACCCTCAAGAAGCCTTTCGCTAAGACAGTTCTTGTGGAATTGGCAAAGTGATATTTGGAAGCCCTTAAAGGGCTATGTTGAAAAAGGAAATATCGTCAGACGAAATCTGGAAAGAAGCTTTCTGAGAAACTGCTTAATGATCTGTAAATTCATCTCACAGAGTTACATGTGTATTTCGAGGATCTCTTTGCTAACCTTCTTTCTGTGGAATCAGAGAACAGATATTTCGGTTCCCTTTGAAGACTATAGGGCCAAAGGAAATATCCTCCGATAACAAAGAGAAAGAAGCTTTCTGAGAAACTTCTTTGTGTTCTGTGAAATCATCTCACAGAGTTTCAGCTTTCCCCTGAAGAAGCCTTTCGCTAAGACAGTTCTTGTGGAATTGGCAAAGGGATATTTGAAAGCCCATAGAGGGCTATGGTGAAAAAGGAAATATCCTCAGATGAAATCTGTAAAGAAGCTTTCTGCGAAACTGCTAAGTGTTCTGTTAATTCATCTCACAGAGTTACATGTGTATTTCGAGGATATCTTTGCTAGCCCTATTTCTGTGGAATCTGAGAACAGATATTTCGGATCCCTTGGAAGACTATAGTTCCAAAGGAAATATCCTCGGATAACAAAGAGAAAGAAGCTTTCTGAGAAACTTCTTTGTCTTCTGTGAAGTCATCTCACAGAGTTACAGCTTTCCCCTCAAGAAGCCTTTCGCTAAGACAGTTCTTGTGGAATTGGCAAAGTGATATTTGGAAGCCCATAGAGGGCTATGGTGACAAAGGAAATATCCTCAGATGACATCTGGAAAGAAGCTTTCTGAGAAACTGCTTAGTGTACTCTTAATTCATCTCACAGAGTTACATGTGTATTTCGAGGATCTCTTTGCTAGCCCTATTTCTGTGGAATCTGAGATCAGATATTTCGGATCCCTTTGAAGACAGTAGGGCCAAAGGAAATATCCTCGGATAACAAAGAGAAAGAAGCTTTCTGAGAAACTTCTTTGTGTTCTGTGAAATCATCTCACAGAGTTACAGCTTTCCCCTCAAGAAGCCTTTCCCTAAGACAGTTCTTGTGGAATTGGCAAAGAGATATTTGGAAGCCCATAGAAGGCTATCGTGAAAAAGGAAATAACCTCAGATGAAATCTGGAAAGAAGCTTTCTGAGAAACTGCTTAGTGTTCTGTTAATTCATCTCACAGAGTTACATGTGTATTTCGAGGATCTCTTTGCTAGCCCTATTTCTGTGGAATCTGAGATCAGATATTTCGGATCCCTTTGAAGAATATAGGGCCAAAGGAAATATCCTCCGATAACAAAGAGAAAGAAGCTTTCTGAAAAACTTCTTTGTGTTCTGTGAAATCATCTCACAGAGTTACAGCTTTCCCTTCAAGAAGCCTTTCGCTAAGACAGTTCTTGTGGAATTGGCAAAGTGATATTTGGAAGCCCATAGAGGGCTAGTGGGAAAAAGGAAATATCGTCAGATGAAATCGGGAAAGAAGATTTCTGAGAAACTGCTTAGTGTTCTGTTAATTCATCTCACAGAGTTACATGTGTATTTCGAGGATCTCTTTGCTAGTCCTATTTCTGTGGAATCTGAGAACAGATATTTCGGATCCCTTTGAAGACTATAGGGCCAAAGGAAATATCCTCCGATAACAAAGAGAAAGAAGCTTTCTGAGAAACTTCTTTGTGTTCTGTGAAATCATCTCACAGAGTTACAGCTTTCCCCTCAAGAAGCCTTTCGCTAAGACAGTTCTTGTGGAATTGGAAAAGTGATATTTAGAAGCCCATAGAGGGCTATGGTGAGAAAGGAAATATCCTCGGATGAAATCTGGAAAGAAGCTTTCTGAGAAACTGCTTAGTGATCTGTGAATCCATCTCAGAGAGTTACATGTGTATTTCGAGGATCTCTTTTCTAGCCCTATTTCTGTGGAAACTGAGAACAGATATTTCGGATCCCTTTGAAGACTATAGGGCCAAACTCAATATCCTCCGATAACAAAGAGAAAGAAGCTTTCTGAGAAACTTCTTTGTGTTCTGTGAAATCATCTCACAGAGTTACAGCTTTCCCCTGAAGAAGCCTTTCGCTAAGACAGTTCTTGTGGAATTGGCAAAGTGATATTTGGAAGCCCTTTGAGGGCTATGGTGAAAAAGGAAATATCCTCAGATGAAATCTGGAAAGAAGCTTTCTGAGAAACTGCTCCGTGTTCTGTTAATTCATCTCACAGAGTTACATGTGTATTTCGAAGATCTCTTTGCTAGCCTTCTTCCTGTGGAATCTGAGAACAGATATTTCGGATCCCTTTGAAGACCATAGGGCCAAAGGAAATATCCTCCGATAACAAAGAAAAGAAGCTTTCTGAGAAACTTCTTTGTGTTCTGTGAAATCATCTCACAGAGTTACAGCTTTCCCCTCAAGAAGCCTTTCGCTAAGACAGTTCTTGTGGAATTGGCAAAGTGATATTTGGAAGCCCATAGAGGGCTATGGTGAAAAAGGAAATATCCTCAGAAGAAATCTGGAAAGAAGCTTTCTGAGAAACTGCTTAGTGTTCCGTTAATTCATCTCACAGAGTTACATGTGTATTTCGAGGATCTCTTTGCTAGCCTTCTTTCGGTGGAATCTGAGAACAGATATTTCAGATCCCTTTGAAGACTATAGGGCCAAAGGAAATATCCTCCGATAACAAAGAGAAAGAAGCTTTCTGAGAAACTTCTTTGTGTTCTGTGAAATCATCTCACAGAGTTACAGCTTTACCCTCAAGAAGCCTTTCGCTAAGACAGTTCTTGTGGAATTGGCAAAGTGATATTTGGAAGCCCTTAAAGGGCTATGTTGAAAAAGGAAATATCGTCAGATGAAATCTGGAAAGAAGCTTTCTGAGAAACTGCTTAATGTTCTGTAAATTCATCTCACAGAGTTACATGTGTATTTCGAGGATCTCTTTGCTAGCCTTCTTTCTGTGGAATCAGAGAACAGATATTTCGGTTCCCTTTGAAGACTATAGGGCCAAAGGAAATATCCTCCGATAACAAAGAGAAAGAAGCTTTCTGAGAAACTTCTTTGTGTTCTGTGAAATCATCTCACAGAGTTTCAGCTTTCTCCTGAAGAAGCCTTTCGCTAAGACAGTTCTTGTGGAATTGGCAAAGGGATATTTGAAAGCCCATAGAGGGCTATGGTGAAAAAGGAAATATCCTCAGATGAAATCTGGAAAGAAGCTTTCTGCGAAACTGCTAAGTGTTCTTTTAATTCATCTCACAGAGTTACATGTGTATTTCGAGGATATCTTTGCTAGCCCTATTTCTGTGGAATCTGAGAACAGATATTTCGGATCCCTTTGAAGACTATAGGGCCAAAGGAAATATCCTCCGATAACAAAGAGAAAGAAGCTTTCTGAGAAACTTCTTTGTGTTCTGTGAAATCATCTCACAGAGTTACAGCTTTCCCTCAAAAAACCTTTCGCTAAGACAGTTCTTGTGGAATTGGCAAAGTGATATTTGGAAGCCCATAGAGGGCTACAGTGAAAAAGGAAATATCCTCAGATGAAATCTGGGAAGAAGCTTTCTGAGAAACTGCTTAGTGTTCTGTTAATTCATCTCACAGAGTTACATGTGTATTTAGAGGATCTCTTTGCTAGCCCTATTTCTGTGGAAAGTGAGAACAGATATTTCGGATCCCTTTGAAGACTATAGGGCTAAAGGAAATATCTTCCGATAACAAAGAGAAAGAAGATTTCTGAGAAACTTCTTTGTGTTCTGTGAAATCATCTCACAGAGTTACAGCTTTCCTCTCAAGAAGCCTTTCGCTAAGACAGTTCTTGTGGAATTGGCAAAGTGATATTTGGAAGCCCATAGAGGGCTATGGTGAAAAAGGAAATATCCTCAGATGACATCTGGAAAGAAGCTTTCTGAGAAACTGCTTAGTGTACTCTTAATTCATCTCACAGAGTTACATGTGTATTTCGAGGATCTCTTTGCTAGCCCTATTTCTGTGGAATCTGAGATCAGATATTTCGGATCCCTTTGAAGACTATAGGGCCAAAGGAAATATCCTCGGATAACAAAGAGAAAGAAGCTTTCTGAGAAACTTCTTTGTGTTCTGTGAAATCATCTCACAGAGTTACAGCTTTCCCCTCAAGAAGCCTTTCCCTAAGACAGTTCTTGTGGAATTGGCAAAGAGATATTTGGAAGCCCATAGAAGGCTATCGTGAAAAAGGAAATAACCTCAGATGAAATCTGGAAAGAAGCTTTCTGAGAAACTGCTTAGTGTTCTGTTAATTCATCTCACAGAGTTACATGTGTATTTCGAGGATCTCTTTGCTAGCCCTATTTCTGTGGAATCTGAGAACAGATATTTCGGATTCCTTTGAAGACTATAGGGCCAAAGGAAATATCCTCCGATAACAAAGAGAAAGAAGCTTTCTGAGAAACTTCTTTGTGTTCTGTGAAATCATCTCACAGAGTTACAGCATTCCCCTGAAGAAGCCTTTCGCTAAGACAGTTCTTGTGGAATTGGCAAAGTGATATTTGGAAGCCCATAGAGGGCTATGGTGAAAAAGGAAATATCATCAGATGAAATCTGGAAAGAAGCTTTCTGAGAAACTGCTTAGTGATCTGTGAGTTCATTTCACAGAGTTACATGTGCATTTCGAGGATCTCTTTGCTAGCCTTCTTTCTGTGGAATCTGAGAACAGATATTTCCGATCCCTTTAAAGACGATAGGGCCAAAGGAAACATCCTCCGATAACAAAGAGAAAGAAGCTTTCTGAGAAACTTCTTTGTGTTCTGTGAAATCATCTCACAGAGTTACAGCTTTCCCCTCAAGAAGACTTTTGCTATGACAGTTCTTGTGGAATTGGCAAAGTGATATTTAGAAGCCCATAGAGGGCTACGGTGAAAAAGGAAATATCCTCAGATGAAATCTGGAAAGAAGCTTTCTGAGAAACTGCTGAGTGTTCTGTGAATTCATCTCACAGAGCTACGTGTGTATTACGAGGATCTCTTTGCTAGCCTTATTTCTGTGGAATCTGAGAACAGATATTTCGGGTCCCTTTGAAGACTATAGGGCCAAAGGAAATATCCTCCAATAACAAAGAGAAAGAAGGTTTCTGAGAAACTTCTTTGTGTTCTGTGAAATCATCTCATAGAGTTACAGCTTTCACCTCAAGGAGCTTTTCGCTAAGACATTTCTTGTGGAATTGGCAAAGCGATATTTGGAAGCCCATAGAGAGCTATGGTGAAAAAGGAAATATCGTCAGATGAAATCTGGAAAGAAGCTTTCTGAGAAACTGCTTAGTGTTCTGTTAATTCATCTCACAGAGTTACATGTGTATTTCGAGGATCTCTTTGCTAGCCTTATTTCTGTGGAATCTGAAAAGAGATATTTCGGATCCCTTTGAAGACTATAGGGCCAAAGGAAATATCCTCAGATAACGAAGAGAAAGAAGCTTTCTGAGAAACTTCTTTGTATTCTGTGAAATCATGTCACAGAGTTACAGCTTTCCCCTCAAGAAGCCTTTCGCTAAGACAGATCTTGTGTAATTGGCAAAGTGATATTTGGAAGCCCATAGAGGGCTATGGTGAAAAAGGAAATATCCTCAGAAGAAATCTGGAAAGAAGCTTTCTGAGAAACTGCTTAGGGTTCTGTGAATTCATCTCACAGTGTTACATGTGGATTTCGACTATCTCTTTGCTAGCCCTATTTCTGTGGAATCTGAGAACAGATATTTCGGAAACCTTTGAAGACTATAGGGCCAAAGGAAATATCCTCCGATAACAAAGAGAAAGAAGCTTTCTGAGAAACTTCTTTGTGTTCTGTGAAATCATCTCACAGAGTTACAGCCTTTCCCTCAAGAAGCCTTTCGCTAAGACAGTTCTTGTGGAATTGGCAAAATGATATTTGGAAGCCCATAGAGGGCTATGGTGAAAAAGGAAATGTCCTCAGATGAAATCTGGTAAGAAGCTTTCTGAGAATCTGCTTAGTGTTGTGTTAATTCATCTCACAGAGTTACATGTGGATTTCAAGGATCTCTTTGCTAGCCCTATTTCTGTGGTATCTGAGAACAGATATTTCGGATCTCTTTGAAGACTATAGAGCCAAAGGAAATATCCTCCGATAACAAAGAGAAAGAAGCTTTCTGAGAAACTTCTTTGTGTTCTGTGAAATCATCTCACAGAGTTACAGGTTACCCCTCATTCTTGCCTTTCGCTAATACAGTCCTTGTGGAATTGGCAAAGTGATATTTGGAAGCCCATAGAGGGCTATGGTGAAAAAGGAAATATCGTCAGATGAAATCTGGAAAGAAGCTTTCTGAGAAACTGTTTAGTGTTCTGTTAATAAATCTCACAAAGTTACATGTGTATTTCGAGGATCTCTTTGCTAGCCCTATTTCTGTGGAATCTGAGAACAGATATTTCGGATCCCTTTGAAGACTATAGGGACAAAGGAAATATCCTCCGATAACAAAGAGAAAGAAGCTTTCTGAGAAACTTCTTTGTGTTCTGTGAAATCATCTCACAGAGTTACAGCTTTCTCCTCAAGAAGCCTTTCACTAAGACAGTTCTTGTGGTATTGGCAAAGTGATATTTGGAAGCCCATAGAGGGTTACGGTGAAAAAGGAAATATCCTCAGATGAAATCTGGAAAGAAGCTTTCTGCGAAACTGGTTAGTGTTCTGTTAATTCATCTCAGAGAGTTACATGTGTATTTCGAGGATCTCTTTGCTAGCCCTATTTCTGTGGAATCTGAGATCAGATATTTCGGATCCCTTTGAAGACTATAGGGCCAAAGGAAATATCCTCGGATAACAAAGAGAAAGAAGCTTTCTGAGAAACGTCTTTGTGTTCTGTGAAATCATCTCAGAGAGTTACAGCTTTCCCCTCAAGAAGCCTTTCGCTAAGACAGTTCTTGTGGAATTGGCAAAGTGATATTTGGAAGCCCATAGAGGGCTAGGGGGAAAAAGGAAATATCCTGAGATGAAATCTGGAAAGAAGATTTCTGAGAAACTGCTTAGTGTTCTGTGTATTCATCTCACACAGTTACATGTGTATTTCGAGGATCTCTTTGCTAGCCCTATTTCTGTGGAATCTGAGAACAGATATTTCGGATCCCTTTGAGGACTATAGAGCCAAAGGAAATATCCTCCGATAACAAAGAGAAAGAAGCTTTCTGAGAAACTTCTTTGTGTTCTGTGAAATCATCTCACAGAGTTACAGCTTTCCCCTCAAGAAGCCTTTCGCTAAGACAGTTCTTGTGGAATTGGAAAAGTGATATTTAGACGCCCATAGAGGGCTACGGTGAGAAAGGAAATATCCTCGGATGAAATCTGGAAAGAAGCTTTCTGAGAAACTGTTTAGTGTTCTGTGAATTCATCTCACAGAGTTACATGTGTATTTCGAGGATCTCTGTGCTAGCCCTATTTTTGTGAAATCTGAGAACAGATATTTCATATCCCTTTGAAGACTATAGGGCCAAAGGAAACATCCTCCGATAACAAAGAGAAAGAAGCTTTCTGAGAAACTTCTTTGTGTTCTGTGAAATCATCTCACAGAGTTACAGCTTTCCCCTCAAGAAGCCTTTCGCTAAAACAGTTCTTGTGGAATTGGCAAAGTGATATTTGGAAGCCCATAGAGGGCTATGGTAAAAAAGGAAATATCCTCAGATGAAGTCTGGAAAGAAGCTTTCTGAGAAACTGCTTAGTGTTCTGTTAATTCATCTCACAGAGTTACATGTGTATTTCGAGGATCTCTTCGCTAGCCTTCTTTCTGTGGAATCTGAGAACAGATATTTCGGATCCCTTTGAAGACTATAGGGCCAAAGGAAATATCCTCCGATAACAAAGAGGAAGAAGCTTTCTGAGAAACTTCTTTGTGTTCTGTGAAATCATGTCACAGAGTTACAGCTTTCCCCTCATGAAGCCTTTCGCTAAGACAGTTCTTGTGGAATTGGCAAAGTGATATTTGGAAGCCCATAGAGGGCTATCTTGAAAAACGAAATAACCTCAGATGAAACCTGGAACAAGCTTTCTGAAAAACTGCTTAGGGTTCTGTAAATTCATCTCACAGAATTACATGTGTATTTCGAGGATCTCTTTGCTAGCCCTATTTCTGTGGAATCTGAGAACAGATATTTCGGATCCCTTTGAAGCCTATAGGGCCAAAGGAAATATCCTCCGATAATAAAGAGAAAGAAGCTTTCTGAGAAACTTCTTTGTGTTCTGTGAAATCATCTCACAGAGTTACAGCATTCCCCTGAAGAAGCCTTTCACTAAGACAGTTCTTGTGGAATTGGCAAAGTGATATTTGGAAGCCCATAGAGGGCTATGGTGAAAAAGGAAATATCATCAGATGAAATCTGGAAGGAAGCTTTCTGAGAAACTGCTTAGTGATCTGTGAATTCATTTCACAGAGTTACATGCGCATTTCGAGGATCTCTTTGCTAGTCTTCTTTCTGTGGAATCTGAGAACAGATATTTCCGATCCCTTTGAAGACTATAGGGCCAAAGGAAATATCCTCCGATAACAAAGAGAAAGAAGCTTTCTGAGAAACTTCTTTGTGTTCTGTGAAATCATCTCACAGAGTTACAGCTTTCCCCTGAAGAAGCCTTTCGCTAAGACAGTTCTTGTGGAATTGGCAAAGTGATATTTGGAAGCCCATAGAGGGCTATGGTGAAAAAGGAAATATCCTCAGATGAAATCTGGAAAGAAGCTTTCTGAGAAACTGCTTAGTGTTCTGTTAATTCATCTCACAGAGTTACATGTGTATTTCGAGGATCTCTTCGCTAGCCTTCTTTCTGTGGAATCTGAGAACAGATATTTCGGATCCCTTTGAAGACTATAGGGCCAAAGGAAATATCCTCCGATAACAAAGAGGAAGAAGCTTTCTGAGAAACTTCTTTGTGTTCTGTGAAATCATCTCACAGAGTTACAGCTTTCTCCTCAAGAAGCCTTTCACTAAGACAGTTCTTGTGGTATTGGCAAAGTGATATTTGGAAGCCCATAGAGGGCTACGGTGAAAAAGGAAATATCCTCAGATGAAATCTGGAAAGAAGATTTCTGAGAAACTGCTTAGTGTTCTGTTAATTCATCTCACAGAGTTACATGTGTATTTCGAGGATCTCTTTGCTAGCCCTATTTCTGTGGAATCTGAGATCAGATATTTCGGATCCCTTTGAAGAATATAGGGCCAAAGGAAATATCCTCCGATAACAAAGAGAAAGAAGCTTTCTGAGAAACTTCTTTGTGTTCTGTGAAATCATCTCACAGAGTTACAGCTTTCCCCTCAAGAAGCCTTTCGCTAAGACAGTTCTTGTGGAATTGGCAAAGTGATATTTGGAAGCCCATAGAGGGCTAGGGGGAAAAAGGAAATATCGTCAGATGAAATCGGGAAAGAAGATTTCTGAGAAACTGCTTAGTGTTCCGTTAATTCATCTCACAGAGTTACATGTGTATTTCGAGGATCTCTTTGCTAGCCCTATTTCTGTGGAATCTGAGAACAGATATTTCGGATCCCTTTGAAGACTATAGGGCCAAAGGAAATATCCTCCGATAACAAAGAGAAAGAAGCTTTCTGAGAAACTTCTTTGTGTTCTGTGAAATCATCTCACAGAGTTACAGCTTTCCCCTCAAGAAGCCTTTCGCTAAGACAGTTCTTGTGGAATTGGAAAACTGATATTTAGAAGCCCATAGAGGGCTATGGTGAGAAAGGAAATATCCTCGGATGAAATCTGGAAAGAAGCTTTCTGAGAAACTGCTTAGTGATCTGTGAATCCATCTCAGAGAGTTACATGTGTATTTCGAGGATCTCTTTTCTAACCCTATTTCTGTGGAAAATGAGAACAGATATTTCGGATCCCTTTGAAGACTATAGGGCCAAACTCAATATCCTCCGATAACAAAGAGAAAGAAGCTTTCTGAGAAACTTCTTTGTGTTCTGTGAAATCATCTCACAGAGTTTCAGCTTTCCCCTGAAGAAGCCTTTCGCTAAGACAGTTCTTGTGGAATTGGCAAAGGGATATTTGAAAGCCCATAGAGGGCTATGGTGAAAAAGGAAATATCCTCAGATGAAATCTGGAAAGAAGCTTTCTGCGAAACTGCTAAGTGTTCTGTTAATTCATCTCACAGAGTTACATGTGTATTTCGAGGATATCTTTGCTAGCCCTATTTCTGTGGAATCTGAGAACAGATATTTCGGATCCCTTTGAAGACTATAGGGCCAAAGGAAATATCCTCCGATAACAAAGAGAAAGAAGCTTTCTGAGAAACTTCTTTGGGTTCTGTGAAATCATCTCACAGAGTTACAGCTTTCCCTCAAGAAAGCTTTCGCTAAGACAGTTCTTGTGGAATTGGCAAAGTGATATTTGGAAGACCATAGAGGGCTACAGTGAAAAAGGAAATATCCTCAGATGAAATCTGGGAAGAAGCTTTCTGAGAAACTGCTTAGTGTTCTGTTAATTCATCTCACAGAGTTACATGTGTATTTCGAGGATCTCTTTGCTAGCCCTATTTCTGTGGAAAGTGAGAACAGATATTTCGGATCCCTTTGAAGACTATAGGGCTAAAGGAAATATCTTCCGATAACAAAGAGAAAGAAGATTTCTGAGAAACTTCTTTGTGTTCTGTGAAATCATCTCACAGAGTTACAGCTTTCCTCTCAAGAAGCCTTTCGCTAAGACAGTTCTTGTGGAATTGGCAAAGTGATATTTGGAAGCCCATAGAGGGCTATGGTGAAAAAGGAAATATCCTCAGATGAAATCTGGAAAGAAGCTTTCTGAGAAACTGCTTAGTGTTCCGTTAATTCATCTCACAGAGTTACATGTGTATTTCGAGGATCTCTTTGCTAGCCCTATTTCTGTGGAATCTGAGAACAGATATTTCGGATCCCTTGGAAGACTATAGTTCCAAAGGAAATATCCTCGGATAACAAAGAGAAAGAAGCTTTCTGAGAAACTTCTTTGTCTTCTGTGAAGTCATCTCACAGAGTTACAGCTTTCCCCTCAAGAAGCCTTTCGCTAAGACAGTTCTTGTGGAATTGGCAAAGTGATATTTGGAAGCCCATAGAGAGCTATGGTGACAAAGGAAATATCCTCAGATGACATCTGGAAAGAAGCTTTCTGAGAAACTGCTTAGTGTACTCTTAATTCATCTCACAGAGTTACATGTGTATTTCGAGGATCTCTTTGCTAGCCCTATTTCTGTGGAATCTGAGATCAGATATTTCGGATCCTTTTGAAGACTATAGGGCAAAGGAAATATCCTCGGATATCAAAGAGAAAGAAGCTTTCTGAGAAACTTCTTTGTGTTCTGTGAAATCATCTCACAGAGTTACAGCTTTCCCCTCAAGAAGCCTTTCCCTAAGACAGTTCTTGTGGAATTGGCAAAGAGATATTTGGAAGCCCATAGAAGGCTATCGTGAAAAAGGAAATAACCTCAGATGAAATCTGGAAAGAAGATTTCTGAGAAACTGCTTAGTGATCTGTGAATCCATCTCAGAGAGTTACATGTGTATTTCGAGGATCTCTTTTCTAGCCCTATTTCTGTGGAAACTGAGAACAGATATTTTGGATCCCTTTGAAGACTATAGGGCCAAACTCAATATCCTCTGATAACAAAGAGAAAGAAGCTTTCTGAGAAACTTCTTTGTGTTCTGTGAAATCATCTCACAGAATTACAGCTTTCCCCTGAAGAAGCCTTTCGCTAAGACAGTTCTTGTGGAATTGGCAAAGTGATATTTGGAAGCCCTTTGAGGGCTATGGTGAAAAAGGAAATATCCTCAGATGAAATCTGGAAAGAAGCTTTCTGAGAAACTGCTCCGTGTTCTGTTAATTCATCTCACAGAGTTACATGTGTATTTCGAAGATCTCTTTGCTAGCCTTCTTCCTGTGGAATCTGAGAACAGATATTTCGGATCCTTTTGAAGACCATAGGGCCAAAGGAAATATCCTCCGATAACAAAGAGAAAGAAGCTTTCTGAGAAACTTCTTTGTGTTCTGTGAAATCATCTCACAGAGTTACAGCTTTCCCCTGAAGAAGCCTTTCGCTAAGACAGTTCTTGTGGAATTGGCAAAGTGATATTTGGAAGCCCATAGAGGGCTATGGTGAAAAAGGAAATATCCTCAGAAGAAATCTGGAAAGAAGCTTTCTGAGAAACTGCTTAGTGTTCCGTTAATTCATCTCACAGAGTTACATGTGTATTTCGAGGATCTCTTTGCTAGCCTTCTTTCGGTGGAATCTGAGAACAGATATTTCAGATCCCTTTGAAGACTATAGGGCCAAAGGAAATATCCTCCGATAACAAAGAGAAAGTAGCTTTCTGAGAAACTTCTTTGTGTTCTGTGAAATCATCTCACAGAGTTACAGCTTTACCCTCAAGAAGCCTTTCGCTAAGACAGTTCTTGTGGAATTGGCAAAGTGATATTTGGAAGCCCTTAAAGGGCTATGTTGAAAAAGGAAATATCGTCAGATGAAATCTGGAAAGAAGCTTTCTGAGAAACTGCTTAATGTTCTGTAAATTCATCTCACAGAGTTACATGTGTATTTCGAGGATCTCTTTGCTAGCCTTCTTTCTGTGGAATCAGAGAACAGATATTTTGGTTCCCTTTGAAGACTATAGGGCCAAAGGAAATATCCTCCGATAACAAAGAGAAAGAAGCTTTCTGAGAAACTTCTTTGTGTTCTGTGAAATCATCTCACAGAGTTACAGCTTTCCCCTCAAGAAGCCTTTCGCTAAGACAGTTCTTGTGGAATTGGCAAAGTGATATTTGGAAGCCCATAGAGGGCTATGGTAAAAAAGGAAATATCCTCAGATGAAGTCTGGAAAGAAGCTTTCTGAGAAACTGCTTAGTGTTCTGTTAATTCATCTCACAGAGTTACATGTGTATTTCGAGGATCTCTTCTCCAGCCTTCTTTCTGTGGAATCTGAGAACAGATATTTCGGATCCCTTTGAAGACTATAGGGCCAAAGGAAATATCCTCCGATAACAAAGAGGAAGAAGCTTTCTGAGAAACTTCTTTGTGTTCTGTGAAATCATCTCACAGAGTTACAGCTTTCTCCTCAAGAAGCCTTTCACTAAGACAGTTCTTGTGGTATTGGCAAAGTGATATTTGGAAGCCCATAGAGGGCTACGGTGAAAAAGGAAATATCCTCAGATGAAATCTGGAAAGAAGATTTCTGAGAAACTGCTTAGTGTTCTGTTAATTCATCTCACAGAGTTACATGTGTATTTCGAGGATCTCTTTGCTAGCCCTATTTCTGTGGAATCTGAGATCAGATATTTCGGATCCCTTTGAAGAATATAGGGCCAAAGGAAATATCCTCCGATAACAAAGAGAAAGAAGCTTTCTGAGAAACTTCTTTGTGTTCTGTGAAATCATCTCACAGAGTTACAGCTTTCCCCTCAAGAAGCCTTTCGCTAAGACAGTTCTTGTGGAATTGGCAAAGTGATATTTGGAAGCCCATAGAGGGCTAGGGGGAAAAAGGAAATATCGTCAGATGAAATCGGGAAAGAAGATATCTGAGAAACTGCTTAGTGTTATGTTAATTCATCTCACAGAGTTACATGTGTATTTCGAGGATCTCTTTTCTAGCCCTATTTCTGTGGAAACTGAGAACAGATATTTCGGATCCCTTTGAAGACTATAGGGCCAAACTCAATATCCTCCGATAACAAAGAGAAAGAAGCTTTCTGAGAAACTTCTTTGTGTTCTGTGAAATCATCTCACAGAGTTACAGCTTTCCCCTGAAGAAGCCTTTCGCTAAGACAGTTCTTGTGGAATTGGCAAAGTGATATTTGGAAGCCCTTTGAGGGCTATGGTGAAAAAGGAAATATCCTCAGATGAAATCTGGAAAGAAGCTTTCTGAGAAACTGCTCCGTGTTCTGTTAATTCATCTCACAGAGTTACATGTGTATTTCGAAGATCTCTTTGCTAGCCTTCTTCCTGTGGAATCTGAGAACAGATATTTCGGATCCCTTTGAAGACCATAGGGCCAAAGGAAATATCCTCCGATAACAAAGAGAAAGAAGCTTTCTGAGAAACTTCTTTGTGTTCTGTGAAATCATCTCACAGAGTTACAGCTTTCCCCTGAAGAAGCCTTTCGCTAAGACAGTTCTTGTGGAATTGGCAAAGTGATATTTGGAAGCCCATAGAGGGCTATGGTGAAAAAGGAAATATCCTCAGAAGAAATCTGGAAAGAAGATTTCTGAGAAACTGCTTAGTGTTCCGTTAATTCATCTCACAGAGTTACATGTGTATTTCGAGGATCTCTTTGCTAGCCTTCTTTCGGTGGAATCTGAGAACAGATATTTCAGATCCCTTTGAAGATTATAGGGCCAAAGGAAATATCCTCCGATAACAAAGAGAAAGAAGCTTTCTGAGAAACTTCTTTGTGTTCTGTGAAATCATCTCACAGAGTTACAGCTTTACCCTCAAGAAGCCTTTCGCTAAGACAGTTCTTGTGGAATTGGCAAAGTGATATTTGGAAGCCCTTAAAGGGCTATGTTGAAAAAGGAAATATCGTCAGATGAAATCTGGAAGGAAGCTTTCTGAGAAACTGCTTAATGTTCTGTAAATTCATCTCACAGAGTTACATGTGTATTTCGAGGATCTCTTTGCTAGCCTTCTTTCTGTGGAATCAGAGAACAGATATTTCGGTTCCCTTTGAAGACTATAGGGCCAAAGGAAATATCCTCCGATAACAAAGAGAAAGAAGCTTTCTGAGAAACTTCTTTGTGTTCTGTGAAATCATCTCACAGAGTTACAGCTTTCCCCTCAAGAAGCCTTTCGCTAAGACAGTTCTTGTGGAATTGGCAAAGTGATATTTGGAAGCCCATAGAGGGCTATGGTAAAAAAGGAAATATCCTCAGATGAAGTCTGGAAAGAAGCTTTCTGAGAAACTGCTTAGTGTTCTGTTAATTCATCTCACAGAGTTACATGTGTATTTCGAGGATCTCTTCGCTAGCCTTCTTTCTGTGGAATCTGAGAACAGATATTTCGGATCCCTTTGAAGACTATAGGGCCAAAGGAAATATCCTCTGATAACAAAGAGGAAGAAGCTTTCTGAGAAACTTCTTTGTGTTCTGTGAAATCATCTCACAGAGTTACAGCTTTCTCCTCAAGAAGCCTTTCACTAAGACAGTTCTTGTGGTATTGGCAAAGTGATATTTGGAAGCCCTTAGAGGGCTACGGTGAAAAAGGAAATATCCTCAGATGAAATCTGGAAAGAAGATTTCTGAGAAACTGCTTAGTGTTCTGTTAATTCATCTCACAGAGTTACATGTGTATTTCGAGGATCTCTTTGCTAGCCCTATTTCTGTGGAATCTGAGATCAGATATTTCGGATCCCTTTGAAGAATATAGGGCCAAAGGAAATATCCTCCGATAACAAAGAGAAAGAAGCTTTCTGAGAAACTTCTTTGTGTTCTGTGAAATCATCTCACAGAGTTACAGCTTTCCCCTCAAGAAGCCTTTCGCTAAGACAGTTCTTGTGGAATTGGCAAAGTGATATTTGGAAGCCCATAGAGGGCTAGGGGGAAAAAGGAAATATCGTCAGATGAAATCGGGAAAGAAGATTTCTGAGAAACTGCTTAGTGTTCTGTTAATTCATCTCACAGAGTTACATGTGTATTTCGAGGATCTCTTTGCTAGCCCTATTTCTGTGGAATCTGAGAACAGATATTTCGGATCCCTTTGAAGACTATAGGGCCAAAGGAAATATCCTCCGATAACAAAGAGAAAGAAGCTTTCTGAGAAACTTCTTTGTGTTCTGTGAAATCATCTCACAGAGTTACAGCTTTCCCCTCAAGAAGCCTTTCGCTAAGACAGTTCTTGTGGAATTGGAAAAGTGATATTTAGAAGCCCATAGAGGGCTATGCTGAGAAAGGAAATATCCTCGGATGAAATCTGGAAAGAAGCTTTCTGAGAAACTGCTTAGTGATCTGTGAATCCATCTCAGAGAGTTACATGTGTATTTCGAGGATCTCTTTTCTAGCCCTATTTCTGTGGAAACTGAGAACAGATATTTCGGATCCCTTTGAAGACTATAGGGCCAAACTCAATATCCTCCGATAACAAAGAGAAAGAAGCTTTCTGAGAAACTTCTTTGTGTTCTGTGAAATCATCTCACAGAGTTACAGCTTTCCCCTGAAGAAGCCTTTCGCTAAGACAGTTCTTGTGGAATTGGCAAAGTGATATTTGGAAGCCCTTTGAGGGCTATGGTGAAAAAGGAAATATCCTCAGATGAAATCTGGAAAGAAGCTTTCTGAGAAACTGCTCCGTGTTCTGTTAATTCATCTCACAGAGTTACATGTGTATTTCGAAGATCTCTTTGCTAGCCTTCTTCCTGTGGAATCTGAGAACAGATATTTCGGATCCCTTTGAAGACCATAGGGCCAAAGGAAATATCCTCCGATAACAAAGAGAAAGAAACTTTCTGAGAAACTTCTTTGTGTTCTGTGAAATCATCTCACAGAGTTACAGCTTTCCCCTGAAGAAGCCTTTCGCTAAGACAGTTCTTGTGGAATTGGCAAAGTGATATTTGGAAGCCCATAGAGGGCTATGGTGAAAAAGGAAATATCCTCAGAAGAAATCTGGAAAGAAGCTTTCTGAGAAACTGCTTAGTGTTCCGTTAATTCATCTCACAGAGTTACATGTGTATTTCGAGGATCTCTTTGCTAGCCTTCTTTCGGTGGAATCTGAGAACAGATATTTCAGATCCCTTTGAAGACTATAGGGCCAAAGGAAATATCCTCCGATAACAAAGAGAAAGAAGCTTTCTGAGAAACTTCTTTGTGTTCTGTGAAATCATGTCACAGAGTTACAGCTTTCCCCTCAAGAAGCCTTTCGCTAAGACAGTTCTTGTGGAATTGGCAAAGTGATATTTGGAAGCCCATAGAGGGCTATGGTGAAAAAGGAAATATCGTCAGATGAAATCTGGAAAGAAGCTTTCTGAGAAACTGCTTAATGTTCTGTAAATTCATCTCACAGAGTTACATGTGTATTTCGAGGATCTCTTTGCTAGCCTTCTTTCTGTGGAATCAGAGAACAGATATTTCGGTTCCCTTTGAAGACTATAGGGCCAAAGGAAATATCCTCCGATAACAAAGAGAAAGAAGCTTTCTGAGAAACTTCTTTGTGTTCTGTGAAATCATCTCACAGAGTTTCAGCTTTCCCCTGAAGAAGCCTTTCGCTAAGACAGTTCTTGTGGAATTGGCAAAGGGATATTTGAAAGCCCATAGAGGGCTATGGTGAAAAAGGAAATATCCTCAGATGAAATCTGGAAAGAAGCTTTCTGCGAAACTGCTAAGTGTTCTGTTAATTCATCTCACAGAGTTACATGTGTATTTCGAGGATATCTTTGCTAGCCCTATTTCTGTGGAATCTGAGAACAGATATTTCGGATCCCTTTGAAGACTATAGGGCCAAAGGAAATATCCTCCGATAACAAAGAGAAAGAAGCTTTCTGAGAAACTTCTTTGGGTTCTGTGAAATCATCTCACAGAGTTACAGCTTTCCCTCAAGAAACCTTTCGCTAAGACAGTTCTTGTGGAATTGGCAAAGTGATATTTGGAAGACCATAGAGGGCTACAGTGAAAAAGGAAATATCCTCAGATGAAATCTGGGAAGAAGCTTTCTGAGAAACTGCTTAGTGTTGCGTTAATTCATCTCACAGAGTTACATGTGGATTTCGAGGATCTCTTTGCTAGCCCTATTTCTGTGGAAAGTGAGAACAGATATTTCGGATCCCTTTGAAGACTATAGGGCTAAAGGAAATATCTTCCGATTACAAAGAGAAAGAAGATTTCTGAGAAACTTCTTTGTGTTCTGTGAAATCATCTCACAGAGTTACAGCTTTCCTCTCAAGAAGCCTTTCGCTAAGACAGTTCTTGTGGAATTGGCAAAGTGATATTTGGAAGCCCATAGAGGGCTATGGTGAAAAAGGAAATATCCTCAGATGAAATCTGGAAAGAAGCTTTCTGAGAAACTGCTTAGTGTTCTGTTAATTCATCTCACAGAGTTACATGTATATTTCGAGGATCTCTTTGCTAGCCCTATTTCTGTGGAATCTGAGAACAGATATTTCGGATCCCTTGGAAGACTATAGTTCCAAACGAAAATATCCTCGGATAACAAAGAGAAAGAAGCTTTCTGAGAAACTTCTTTGTCTTCTGTGAAGTCATCTCACAGAGTTACAGCTTTCCCCTCAAGAAGCCTTTCGCTAAGACAGTTCTTGTGGAATTGGCAAAGTGATATTTGGAAGCCCATAGAGGCCTATGGTGACAAAGGAAATATCCTCAGATGACATCTGGAAAGAAGCTTTCTGAGAAACTGCTTAGTGTACTCTTAATTCATCTCACAGAGTTACATGTGTATTTCGAGGATCTCTTTGCTAGCCCTATTTCTGTGGAATCTGAGATCAGATATTTCGGATCCCTTTGAAGACTATAGGGCCAAAGGAAATATCCTCGGATAACAAAGAGAAAGAAGCTTTCTGAGAAACTTCTTTGTGTTCTGTGAAATCATCTCAGAGAGTTACAGCTTTCCCCTCAAGAAGCCTTTCCCTAAGACAGTTCTTGTGGAATTGGCAAAGAGATATTTGGAAGCCCATAGAAGGCTATCGTGAAAAAGGAAATAACCTCAGATGAAATCTGGAAAGAAGCTTTCTGAGAAACTGCTTAGTGTTTTGTTAATTCATCTCACAGAGTTACATGTGTATTTCGAGGATCTCTTTGCTAGCCCTATTTCTGTGGAATCTGAGATCAGATATTTCGGATCCCTTTGAAGAATATAGGGCCAAAGGAAATATCCTCCGATAACAAAGAGAAAGAAGCTTTCTGAGAAACTTCTTTGTGTTCTGTGAAATCATCTCACAGAGTTACAGCTTTCCCCTCAAGAAGCCTTTCGCTAAGACAGTTCTTGTGGAATTGGCAAAGTGATATTTGGAAGCCCATAGAGGGCTAGGGGGAAAAAGGAAATATCGTCAGATGAAATCGGGAAAGAAGATTTCTGAGAAACTGCTTAGTGTTATGTTAATTCATCTCACAGAGTTACATGTGTATTTCGAGGATCTCTTTGCTAGCCCTATTTCTGTGGAATCTGAGAACAGATATTTCGGATCCCTTTGAAGACTATAGGGCCAAAGGAAATATCCTCCGATAACAAAGAGAAAGAAGCTTTCTGAGAAACTTCTTTGTGTTCTGTGAAATCATCTCACAGAGTTACAGCTTTCCCCTCAAGAAGCCTTTCGCTAAGACAGTTCTTGTGGAATTGGAAAAGTGATATTTAGAAGCCCATAGAGGGCTATGGTGAGAAAGGAAATATCCTCGGATGAAATCTGGAAAGAAGCTTTCTGAGAAACTACTTAGTGATCTGTGAATCCATCTCAGAGAGTTACATGTGTATTTCGAGGATCTCTTTTCTAGCCCTATTTCTGTGGAAACTGAGAACAGATATTTCGGATCCCTTTGAAGACTATAGGGCCAAACTCAATATCCTCCGATAACAAAGAGAAAGAAGCTTTCTGAGAAACTTCTTTGTGTTCTGTGAAATCATCTCACAGAGTTACAGCTTACCCCTGAAGAAACCTTTCGCTAAGACAGTTCTTGTGGAATTGGCAAAGTGATATTTGGAAGCCCTTTGAGGGCTATGGTGAAAAAGGAAATATCCTCAGATGAAATCTGGAAAGAAGCTTTCTGAGAAACTGCTCCGTGTTCTGCTAATTCATCTCACAGAGTTACATGTGTATTTCGAAGATCTCTTTGCTAGCCTTCTTCCTGTGGAATCTGAGAACAGATATTTCGGATCCCTTTGAAGACCATAGGGCCAAAGGAAATATCCTCCGATAACAAAGAGAAAGAAGCTTTCTGAGAAACTTCTTTGTGTTCTGTGAAATCATCTCACAGAGTTACAGCTTTCCCCTGAAGAAGCCTTTCGCTAAGACAGTTCTTGTGGAATTGGCAAAGTGATATTTGGAAGCCCATAGAGGGCTATGGTGAAAAAGGAAATATCCTCAGAAGAAATCTGGAAAGAAGCTTTCTGAGAAACTGCTTAGTGTTCCGTTAATTCATCTCACAGAGTTACATGTGTATTTCGAGGATGTCTTTGCTAGCCTTCTTTCGGTGGAATCTGAGAACAGATATTTCAGATCCCTTTGAAAACTATAGGGCCAAAGGAAATATCCTCCGATAACAAAGAGAAAGAAGCTTTCTGAGAAACTTCTTTGTGTTCTGTGAAATCATCTCACAGAGTTACAGCTTTACCCTCAAGAAGCCTTTCGCTAAGACAGTTCTTGTGGAATTGGCAAAGTGATATTTGGAAGCCCTTAAAGGGCTATGTTGGAAAAGGAAATATCGTCAGATGAAATCTAGAAAGAAGCTTTCTGAGAAACTGCTTAATGTTCTGTAAATTCATCTCACAGAGTTACATGTGTATTTCGAGGATCTCTTTGCTAGCCTTCTTTCTGTGGAATCAGAGAACAGATATTTCGGTTCCCTTTGAAGACTATAGGGCCAAAGGAAATATCCTCCGATAACAAAGAGAAAGAAGCTTTCTGAGAAACTTCTTTGTGTTCTGTGAAATCATCTCACAGAGTTTCAGCTTTCCCCGGAAGAAGCCTTTCGCTAAGACAGTTCTTTTGGAATTGGCAAAGGGATATTTGAAAGCCCATAGAGGGCTATGGTGAAAAAGGAAATATCCTCAGATGAAATCTGGAAAGAAGCTTTCTGCGAAACTGCTAAGTGTTCTGTTAATTCATCTCACAGAGTTACATGTGTATTTCGAGGATATCTTTGCTAGCCCTATTTCTGTGGAATCTGAGAACAGATATTTCGGATCCCTTTGAAGACTATAGGGCCAAAGGAAATATCCTCCGATAACAAAGAGAAAGAAGCTTTCTGAGAAACTTCTTTGGGTTCTGTGAAATCATCTCACAGAGTTACAGCTTTCCCTCAAGAAACCTTTCGCTAAGACAGTTCTTGTGGAATTGGCAAAGTGATATTTGGAAGACCATAGAGGGCTACATTGAAAAAGGAAATATCCTCAGATGAAATCTGGGAAGAAGCTTTCTGAGAAACTGCCTAGTGTTGTGTTAATTCATCTCACAGAGTTACATGTGTATTTCGAGGATCTCCTTGCTAGCCCTATTTCTGTGGAAAGTGAGAACAGATATTTCGGATCCCTTTGAAGACTATAGGGCTAAAGGAAATATCTTCCGATAACAAAGAGAAAGAAGATTTCTGAGAAACTTCTTTGTGTTCTGTGAAATCATCTCACAGAGTTACAGCTTTCCTCTCAAGAAGCCTTTCGCTAAGACAGTTCTTGTGGAATTGGCAAAGTGATATTTGGAAGCCCATAGAGGGCTATGGTGAAAAAGGAAATATCCTCAGATGAAATCTGGAAAGAAGCTTTCTGAGAAACTGCTTAGTGTTCTGTTAATTCATCTCACAGAGTTACATGTGTATTTCGAGGATCTCTTTGCTAGCCCTATTTCTGTGGAATCTGAGAACAGATATTTCGGATCCCTTTGAAGACTATAGGGACAAAGGAAATATCCTCCGATAACAAAGAGAAAGAAGCTTTCTGAGAAACTTCTTTGTGTTCTGTGAAATCATCTCACAGAGTTACAGCATTCCCCTGAAGAAGCCTTTCGCTAAGACAGTTCTTGTGGAATTGGGAAAGTGATATTTGGAAGCCCATAGAGGGCTATGGTGAAAAAGGAAATATCATCAGATGAAATCTGGAAAGAAGCTTTCTGAGAAACTGCTTAGTGATCTGTGAGTTCATTTCACAGAGTTACATGTGCATTTCGAGGATCTCTTTGCTAGCCTTATTTCTGTGGAATCTGAGAACAGATATTTCGGGTCCCTTTGAAGACTATAGGGCCAAAGGAAATATCCTCCAATAACAAAGAGAAAGAAGGTTTCTGAGAAACTTCTTTGTGTTCTGTGAAATCATCTCATAGAGTTACAGCTTTCCCCTCAAGGAGCTTTTCGCTAAGACATTTCTTGTGGAATTGGCAAAGCGATATTTGGAAGCCCATAGAGAGCTATGGTGAAAAAGGAAATATCGTCAGATGAAATTTGGAAAGAAGCTTTCTGAGAAACTGCTTAGTGTCCTGTTAATTCATCTCACAGAGTTACATGTGTATTTCGAGGATCTCTTTGCTAGCCCTATTTCTGTGGAATCTCGGAACAGATATTTCGGATCCCTTTGAAGACTATAGGGCCAAAGGAAACATCCTCCGATAACAAAGAAAAAGAAGCTTTCTGAGAAACTTCTTTGTGTTCTGTGAAATCATCTCACAGAGTTACAGCATTCCCCTGAAGAAGCCTTTCGCTAAGACAGTTCTTGTGGAATTGGCAAAGTGATATTTGGAAGCCCATAGGGGGCTATGGTGAAAAAGGAAATATCATCAGATGAAATCTGGAAAGAAGCTTTCTGAGAAACTGCTTAGTGTTGCGTTAATTCATCTCACAGAGTTACATGTGGATTTCGAGGATCTCTTTGCTAGCCCTATTTCTGTGGAAAGTGAGAACAGATATTTCGGATCCCTTTGAAGACTATAGGGCTAAAGGAAATATCTTCCGATTACAAAGAGAAAGAAGATTTCTGAGAAACTTCTTTGTGTTCTGTGAAATCATCTCACAGAGTTACAGCTTTCCTCTCAAGAAGCCTTTCGCTAAGACAGTTCTTGTGGAATTGGCAAAGTGATATTTGGAAGCCCATAGAGGGCTATGGTGAAAAAGGAAATATCCTCAGATGAAATCTGGAAAGAAGCTTTCTGAGAAACTGCTTAGTGTTCTGTTAATTCATCTCACAGAGTTACATGTATATTTCGAGGATCTCTTTGCTAGCCCTATTTCTGTGGAATCTGAGAACAGATATTTCGGATCCCTTGGAAGACTATAGTTCCAAACGAAAATATCCTCGGATAACAAAGAGAAAGAAGCTTTCTGAGAAACTTCTTTGTCTTCTGTGAAGTCATCTCACAGAGTTACAGCTTTCCCCTCAAGAAGCCTTTCGCTAAGACAGTTCTTGTGGAATTGGCAAAGTGATATTTGGAAGCCCATAGAGGCCTATGGTGACAAAGGAAATATCCTCAGATGACATCTGGAAAGAAGCTTTCTGAGAAACTGCTTAGTGTACTCTTAATTCATCTCACAGAGTTACATGTGTATTTCGAGGATCTCTTTGCTAGCCCTATTTCTGTGGAATCTGAGATCAGATATTTCGGATCCCTTTGAAGACTATAGGGCCAAAGGAAATATCCTCGGATAACAAAGAGAAAGAAGCTTTCTGAGAAACTTCTTTGTGTTCTGTGAAATCATCTCAGAGAGTTACAGCTTTCCCCTCAAGAAGCCTTTCCCTAAGACAGTTCTTGTGGAATTGGCAAAGAGATATTTGGAAGCCCATAGAAGGCTATCGTGAAAAAGGAAATAACCTCAGATGAAATCTGGAAAGAAGCTTTCTGAGAAACTGCTTAGTGTTTTGTTAATTCATCTCACAGAGTTACATGTGTATTTCGAGGATCTCTTTGCTAGCCCTATTTCTGTGGAATCTGAGATCAGATATTTCGGATCCCTTTGAAGAATATAGGGCCAAAGGAAATATCCTCCGATAACAAAGAGAAAGAAGCTTTCTGAGAAACTTCTTTGTGTTCTGTGAAATCATCTCACAGAGTTACAGCTTTCCCCTCAAGAAGCCTTTCGCTAAGACAGTTCTTGTGGAATTGGCAAAGTGATATTTGGAAGCCCATAGAGGGCTAGGGGGAAAAAGGAAATATCGTCAGATGAAATCGGGAAAGAAGATTTCTGAGAAACTGCTTAGTGTTATGTTAATTCATCTCACAGAGTTACATGTGTATTTCGAGGATCTCTTTGCTAGCCCTATTTCTGTGGAATCTGAGAACAGATATTTCGGATCCCTTTGAAGACTATAGGGCCAAAGGAAATATCCTCCGATAACAAAGAGAAAGAAGCTTTCTGAGAAACTTCTTTGTGTTCTGTGAAATCATCTCACAGAGTTACAGCTTTCCCCTCAAGAAGCCTTTCGCTAAGACAGTTCTTGTGGAATTGGAAAAGTGATATTTAGAAGCCCATAGAGGGCTATGGTGAGAAAGGAAATATCCTCGGATGAAATCTGGAAAGAAGCTTTCTGAGAAACTACTTAGTGATCTGTGAATCCATCTCAGAGAGTTACATGTGTATTTCGAGGATCTCTTTTCTAGCCCTATTTCTGTGGAAACTGAGAACAGATATTTCGGATCCCTTTGAAGACTATAGGGCCAAACTCAATATCCTCCGATAACAAAGAGAAAGAAGCTTTCTGAGAAACTTCTTTGTGTTCTGTGAAATCATCTCACAGAGTTACAGCTTACCCCTGAAGAAACCTTTCGCTAAGACAGTTCTTGTGGAATTGGCAAAGTGATATTTGGAAGCCCTTTGAGGGCTATGGTGAAAAAGGAAATATCCTCAGATGAAATCTGGAAAGAAGCTTTCTGAGAAACTGCTCCGTGTTCTGCTAATTCATCTCACAGAGTTACATGTGTATTTCGAAGATCTCTTTGCTAGCCTTCTTCCTGTGGAATCTGAGAACAGATATTTCGGATCCCTTTGAAGACCATAGGGCCAAAGGAAATATCCTCCGATAACAAAGAGAAAGAAGCTTTCTGAGAAACTTCTTTGTGTTCTGTGAAATCATCTCACAGAGTTACAGCTTTCCCCTGAAGAAGCCTTTCGCTAAGACAGTTCTTGTGGAATTGGCAAAGTGATATTTGGAAGCCCATAGAGGGCTATGGTGAAAAAGGAAATATCCTCAGAAGAAATCTGGAAAGAAGCTTTCTGAGAAACTGCTTAGTGTTCCGTTAATTCATCTCACAGAGTTACATGTGTATTTCGAGGATGTCTTTGCTAGCCTTCTTTCGGTGGAATCTGAGAACAGATATTTCAGATCCCTTTGAAAACTATAGGGCCAAAGGAAATATCCTCCGATAACAAAGAGAAAGAAGCTTTCTGAGAAACTTCTTTGTGTTCTGTGAAATCATCTCACAGAGTTACAGCTTTACCCTCAAGAAGCCTTTCGCTAAGACAGTTCTTGTGGAATTGGCAAAGTGATATTTGGAAGCCCTTAAAGGGCTATGTTGGAAAAGGAAATATCGTCAGATGAAATCTAGAAAGAAGCTTTCTGAGAAACTGCTTAATGTTCTGTAAATTCATCTCACAGAGTTACATGTGTATTTCGAGGATCTCTTTGCTAGCCTTCTTTCTGTGGAATCAGAGAACAGATATTTCGGTTCCCTTTGAAGACTATAGGGCCAAAGGAAATATCCTCCGATAACAAAGAGAAAGAAGCTTTCTGAGAAACTTCTTTGTGTTCTGTGAAATCATCTCACAGAGTTTCAGCTTTCCCCGGAAGAAGCCTTTCGCTAAGACAGTTCTTTTGGAATTGGCAAAGGGATATTTGAAAGCCCATAGAGGGCTATGGTGAAAAAGGAAATATCCTCAGATGAAATCTGGAAAGAAGCTTTCTGCGAAACTGCTAAGTGTTCTGTTAATTCATCTCACAGAGTTACATGTGTATTTCGAGGATATCTTTGCTAGCCCTATTTCTGTGGAATCTGAGAACAGATATTTCGGATCCCTTTGAAGACTATAGGGCCAAAGGAAATATCCTCCGATAACAAAGAGAAAGAAGCTTTCTGAGAAACTTCTTTGGGTTCTGTGAAATCATCTCACAGAGTTACAGCTTTCCCTCAAGAAACCTTTCGCTAAGACAGTTCTTGTGGAATTGGCAAAGTGATATTTGGAAGACCATAGAGGGCTACATTGAAAAAGGAAATATCCTCAGATGAAATCTGGGAAGAAGCTTTCTGAGAAACTGCCTAGTGTTGTGTTAATTCATCTCACAGAGTTACATGTGTATTTCGAGGATCTCCTTGCTAGCCCTATTTCTGTGGAAAGTGAGAACAGATATTTCGGATCCCTTTGAAGACTATAGGGCTAAAGGAAATATCTTCCGATAACAAAGAGAAAGAAGATTTCTGAGAAACTTCTTTGTGTTCTGTGAAATCATCTCACAGAGTTACAGCTTTCCTCTCAAGAAGCCTTTCGCTAAGACAGTTCTTGTGGAATTGGCAAAGTGATATTTGGAAGCCCATAGAGGGCTATGGTGAAAAAGGAAATATCCTCAGATGAAATCTGGAAAGAAGCTTTCTGAGAAACTGCTTAGTGTTCTGTTAATTCATCTCACAGAGTTACATGTGTATTTCGAGGATCTCTTTGCTAGCCCTATTTCTGTGGAATCTGAGAACAGATATTTCGGATCCCTTTGAAGACTATAGGGACAAAGGAAATATCCTCCGATAACAAAGAGAAAGAAGCTTTCTGAGAAACTTCTTTGTGTTCTGTGAAATCATCTCACAGAGTTACAGCATTCCCCTGAAGAAGCCTTTCGCTAAGACAGTTCTTGTGGAATTGGGAAAGTGATATTTGGAAGCCCATAGAGGGCTATGGTGAAAAAGGAAATATCATCAGATGAAATCTGGAAAGAAGCTTTCTGAGAAACTGCTTAGTGATCTGTGAGTTCATTTCACAGAGTTACATGTGCATTTCGAGGATCTCTTTGCTAGCCTTATTTCTGTGGAATCTGAGAACAGATATTTCGGGTCCCTTTGAAGACTATAGGGCCAAAGGAAATATCCTCCAATAACAAAGAGAAAGAAGGTTTCTGAGAAACTTCTTTGTGTTCTGTGAAATCATCTCATAGAGTTACAGCTTTCCCCTCAAGGAGCTTTTCGCTAAGACATTTCTTGTGGAATTGGCAAAGCGATATTTGGAAGCCCATAGAGAGCTATGGTGAAAAAGGAAATATCGTCAGATGAAATTTGGAAAGAAGCTTTCTGAGAAACTGCTTAGTGTCCTGTTAATTCATCTCACAGAGTTACATGTGTATTTCGAGGATCTCTTTGCTAGCCCTATTTCTGTGGAATCTCGGAACAGATATTTCGGATCCCTTTGAAGACTATAGGGCCAAAGGAAACATCCTCCGATAACAAAGAAAAAGAAGCTTTCTGAGAAACTTCTTTGTGTTCTGTGAAATCATCTCACAGAGTTACAGCATTCCCCTGAAGAAGCCTTTCGCTAAGACAGTTCTTGTGGAATTGGCAAAGTGATATTTGGAAGCCCATAGGGGGCTATGGTGAAAAAGGAAATATCATCAGATGAAATCTGGAAAGAAGATTTCTGAGAAACTGCTTAGTGATCTGTGAATTCATTTCACAGAGTTACATGTGCATTTCGAGGATCTCTTTGCTAGCCTTCTTTTTGTGGAATCTGAGAACAGATATTTCGGATCCCTTTGAAGACTATAGGGCCAAAGGAAATATCCTCCGATAACAAAGAGAAAGAAGCTTTCTGAGAAACTTCTTTGTGTTCTGTGAAATCATGTCACAGAGTTACAGCTTTCCCCTCAAGAAGCCTTTCGCTAAGACAGTTCTTGTGGAATTGGCAAAGTGATATTTGGAAGCCCATAGAGGGCTATCTTGAAAAAGGAAATAACCTCAGATGAAACCTGGAACAAGCTTTCTGAAAAACTGCTTAGGGTTCTGTAAATTCATCTCACAGAATTACATGTGTATTTCGAGGATCTCTTTGCTAGCCCTATTTCTGTGGAATCTGAGAACAGATATTTCGGATCCCTTTGAAGACTATAGGGCCAAAGGAAATATCCTCCGATAACAAAGAGAAAGAAGCTTTCTGAGAAACTTCTTTGTGTTCTGTGAAATCATCTCACAGAGTTACAGCATTCCCCTGAAGAAGCCTTTCACTAAGACAGTTCTTGTGGAATTGGCAAAGTGATATTTGGAAGCCCATAGAGGGCTATGGTGAAAAAGGAAATATCATCAGATGAAATCTGGAAAGAAGCTTTCTGAGAAACTGCTTAGTGATCTGTGAATTCATTTCTCAGAGTTACATGCGCATTTCGAGGATCTCTTTGCTAGCCTTCTTTCTGTGGAATCTGAAAAGAGATATTTCGGATCCCTTTGAAGACTATAGGGCCAAAGGAAATATCCTCAGATAACGAAGAGAAAGAAGCTTTCTGAGAAACTTCTTTGTATTCTGTGAAATCATGTCACAGAGTTACAGCTTTCCCCTCAAGAAGCCTTTCGCTAAGACGGTTCTTGTGTAATTGGCAAAGTGATATTTGGAAGCCCATAGAGGGCTATCTTGAAAAAGGAAATAACCTCAGATGAAATCTGGAAACAAGCTTTCGGAGAAACTACTTAGGGTTCTGTAAATTCATCTCACAGAATTACATGTGTATTTCGAGGATCTCTTTGCTAGCCTTATTTCTGTGGAAACTGAGAACAGGTATTTCGGATGCTTTTGGAGAATATAGGGCGAAAGGAAATATCCTCCGATAACGAAGAGAAGGAAGCTTTCTGAGAAACTTCTTTGTGTTCTGTGAAATCATGTCACAGAATTACAGCTTTCCCCTGAAGAAGCCTTTCGCTAAGACAGTTCTTGTGGAATTGGCAAAGTGATATTTGGAAGCCCATAGAGGGCTACGGTGAAAAAGGAAATATCCTCAGATGAAATCTGGAAAGAAGCTTTCTGAGAAACTGCTGAGTGTTTTGTGAATTCATCTCACAGAGTTACATGTGTATTTCGAGGCTCTCTTTGCTAGCCTTATTTCTGTGGAATCTGAGAACAGATATTTCGGGTCCCTTTGAAGACTATAGAGCCAAAGGAAATATCCTCCAATAACAAAGAGAAAGAAGGTTTCTGAGAAACTTCTTTGTGTTCTGTGAAATCATCTCACAGAGTTACAGCTTTCCCCTCAAGAAGCCTTTCGCTAAGACAGTTCTTGTGGAATTGGCAAAGCGATATTTGGAAGCCCATAGAGAGCTATGGTGAAAAAGGAAATATCGTCAGATGAAATCTGGAAAGAAGCTTTCTGAGAAACTGCTTAGTGTTCTGTTAATTCATCTCACAGAGTTACATGTGTATTTCGAGGATCTCTTTGCCAGCCATATTTCTGTGGAATCTCAGAACAGATATTTCGGATCCCTTTGAAAACTATAGGGCCAAAGGAAACATCCTCCGATAACAAAGAGAAAGCTTTCTGAGAAACTTCTTTGTGTTCTGTGAAATCATCTCACAGAGTTACAGCATTCCCCTGAAGAAGCCTTTCGCTAAGACAGTTCTTGTGGAATTGGCAAAGTGATATTTGGAAGCCCATAGAGGGCTATGGTGAAAAAGGAAATATCATCAGATGAAATCTGGAAAGAAGCTTTCTGAGAAACTGCTTAGTGATCTGTGAATTCATTTCACAGAGTTACATGTGCATTTCGAGGATCTCTTTGCTAGCCTTCTTTCTGTGGAATCTGAGAACAGATATTTCCGATCCCTTTGAAGACTATAGGGCCAAAGGAAATATCCTCCGATAACAAAGAGAAAGAAGCTTTCTGAGAAACTTCTTTGTGTTCTGTGAAATCATCTCACAGAGTTACAGCTTTCCCCTGAAGAAGCCTTTCACTAAGACAGTTCTTGTATAATTGGCAAAGTGATATTTGGAAGCCCGTAGAGGGCTATGGTGAAAAAGGAAATATCCTCAGATGAAATCTGGAAAGAAGCTTTCTGAGAAACTGCTTAGTGTTCTGTTAATTCATCTCACAGAGTTACATGTGTATTTGGAGGATCTCTTTGCTAGCCCTATTTCTGTGGAATCTGAGAACAGATATTTCGGATCCCTTTGAAGACTATAGGGCCAAAGGAAATATCCTCAGATAACAAAGAGAAAGAAGCTTTCTGAGAAACTTCTTTGTGTTCTGTGAAATCACCTCACAGAGTTACAGCTTTCCATGAAGAAGCCTTTCGCTAAGACAGTTCTTGTGGAATTGGCAAAGTGATATTTAGAAGCCCATAAAGGGTTATCTTGAAAAAGGAAATAACTTCAGATGAAATCTGGAAACAAGCTTTCTGAAAAACTGCTTAGGGTTCTGTAAATTCATCTCACAGAATTACATGTGCATTTCGAGGATCTCTTTGCTAGCCTTCTTTCTGTGGAATCTGAGAACAGATATTTCGGATCCCTTTGAAGACTATAGGGCCGAAGGAAATATCCTCCGATAACAAAGAGAAAGAAGCTTTCTGAGAAACTTCTTTGTGTTCTGTGAAATCATCTCACCGAGTTACAGCTTTCCCCTGAAGAAGCCTTTCGCTAAGACAGTTCTTGTGGAATTGGCAAAGCGATAATTGGAAGCCCATAGAGAGCTATGGTGAAAAAGGAAATATCGTCAGATGAAATCTGGAAAGAAGCTTTCTGAGAAACTGCTTAGTGTTCTGTTAATTCATCTCACAGAGTAACATGTGTATTTCGAGGATCTCTTTGCTAGCCCTATTTCTGTGAAATCTGAGAACAGATATTTCGGATCCCTTTGAAGACTACAGGGCCAAAGGAAATATCTTCCGATAACAAAGAGAAAGAAGCTTTCTGAGAAGCTTCTTTGTGTTCTGTGAAATCATCTCACAGAGTTACAGCTTTCCCCGCAAGAAGCCTTTCCCTAAGACAGTTCTTGCGGAATTGGCAAAATGGTATTTGGAAGCCCATAGAGGGCTACAGTGAAAAAGGAAATATCCTCAGATGAAATTTGGAAAGAAGCTTTCTGCGAAACTGCTTAGTGTTCTGTTAATTCATCTCACAGAGTTACATGTGTATTTCGAGGATCTCTTTGCTAGCCTTCTATCTGTGGAATCTGAAAACAGATATTTCGGTTTCCTTTGAAGATTATAGGGCCAAAGGAAATATCCTCTGATAACAAAGAGAAAGAACCTTTCTGAGAAACTTCTTTGTGTTCTGTGAAATCATCTCACAGAGTTACAGCTTTCCCCTGAAGAAGCCTTTCGCTAAGACAGTTCTTGTGGAATTGGCAAAGGGATATTTGGAAGCCCATAGAGGGCTATGGTGAAAAAGTAAATATCGTCAGATGAAATCTGGAAAGAAGCTTTCTGAGAAACTGCTTAGTGTTCTGTGAATTCATATCACAGAGTTACATGTGTATTTCGAGGATCTCTTTGCTAGCCTTATTTCTGTGGAATCTGAGAAGAGATATTTCGGATCCCTTTGAAGACTATAGGGCCAAAGGAAATATCCTCCGATAACAAAGAGAAAGAAGCTTTCTGAGAAACTTCTTTGTGTTCTGTGAAATCATGTCACAGAGTTACAGCTTTCCCCTCAAGAAGCCTTTCGCTAAGACAGTTCTTGTGGAATTGGCAAAGTGATATTTGGAAGCCCATAGAGGGCTATCTTGAAAAAGGAAATAACCTCAGAAGAAATCTGGAAACAAGCTTTCTGAGAAACTGCTTAGGGTTCTGTAAATTCATCTCACAGAATTACATGTGTATTTCGAGGATCTCTTTGCTAACCCTATTTCTGTGGAATCTGAGAACAGATATTTCGGATCCCTTTGAAGACAATAGGGCCAAAGGAAATATCCTCCGATAACAAAGAGAAAGAAGCTTTCTGAGAAACTTCTTTGTGTTCTGTGAAATCATCTCACAGAGTTACAGCTTTCCCCTGAAGAAGCCTTTCGCTAAGACAGTTCTTGTGGAATTGGCAAAGTGATATTTGAGAGCCCATATAGGGCTATGGTGAAAAAGGAAATATCCTCAGAAGAAATCTGGAAAGAAGCTTTCTGAGAAACTGCTTAGTGTTCCGTTAATTCATCTCACAGAGTTACATGTGTATTTCGAGGATCTCTTTGCTAGCCTTCTTTCGGTGGAATCAGAGAACAGATATTTCGGTTCCCTTTGAAGACTATAGGGCCAAAGGAAATATCCTCCGATAACAAAGAGAAAGAAGCTTTCTGAGAAACTTCTTTGTGTTCTGTGAAATCATCTCACAGAGTTTCAGCTTTCCCCTGAAGAAGCCTTTCGCTAAGACAGTTCTTGTGGAATTGGCAAAGGGATATTTGAAAGCCCATAGAGGGCTATGGTGAAAAAGGAAATATCCACAGATGAAATCTGGAAAGAAGCTTTCTGCGAAACTGCTAAGTGTTCTGTTAATTCATCTCACAGAGTTACATGTGTATTTCGAGGATATCTTTGCTAGCCCTATTTCTGTGGAATCTGAGAACAGATATTTCGGATCCCTTTGAAGACTATAGGGCCAAAGGAAATATCCTCCGATAACAAAGAGAAAGAAGCTTTCTGAGAAACTTCTTTGGGTTCTGTGAAATCATCTCACAGAGTTACAGCTTTCCCCTGAAGAAGCCTTTCGCTAAGACAGTTCTTGTGGAATTGGCAAAGTGATATTTGGAAGACCATAGAGGGCTACAGTGAAAAAGGAAATATCCTCAGATGAAATCTGGGAAGAAGCTTTCTGAGAAACTGCTTAGTGTTCTGTTAATTCATCTCACAGAGTTACATGTGTATTTCGAGGATCTCTTTGCTAGCCCTATTTCTGTGGAAAGTGAGAACAGATATTTCGGATCCCTTTGAAGACTATAGGGCTAAAGGAAATATCTTCCGACAACAAAGAGAAAGAAGAATTCTGAGAAACTTCTTTGTGTTCTGTGAAATCATCTCACAGAGTTACAGCTTTCCTCTCAAGAAGCCTTTCGCTAAGACAGTTCTTGTGGAATTGGCAAAGTGATATTTGGAAGCCCATAGAGGGCTATGGTGAAAAAGGAAATATCCTCAGATGAAATCTGGAAAGAAGCTTTCTGCGAAACTGCTTAGTGTTCTGTTAATTCATCTCACAGAGTTACATGTGTATTTCGAGGATCTCTTTGCTAGCCCTATTTCTGTGGAATCTGAGAACAGATATTTCGGATCCCTTGGAAGACTATAGTTCCAAAGGAAATATCCTCGGATAACAAAGAGAAAGAAGCTTTCTGAGAAACTTCTTTGTCTTCTGTGAGGTCATTTCACAGAGTTACAGCTTTCCCCTCAAGAAGCCTTTCGCTAAGAGAGTTCTTGTGGAATTGGCAAAGTGATATTTGGAAGCCCATAGAGGGCTATGGTGACAAAGGAAATATCCTCAGATGACATCTGGAAAGAAGCTTTCTGAGAAACTGCTTAGTGTACTCTTAATTCATCTCACAGAGTTACATGTGTATTTCGAGGATCTCTTTGCTAGCCCTATTTCTGTGGAATCTGAGATCAGATATTTCGGATCCCTTTGAAGACTATAGGGCCAAAGGAAATATCCTCGGATAACAAAGAGAAAGAAGCTTTCTGAGAAACTTCTTTGTGTTCTGTGAAATCATCTCACAGAGTTACAGCTTTCCCCTCAAGAAGCCGTTCCCTAAGACAGTTCTTGTGGAATTGGCAAAGAGATATTTGGAAGCCCATAGAAGGCTATCGTGAAAAAGGAAATAACCTCAGATGAAATCTGGAAAGAAGCTTTCTGAGAAACTGCTTAGTGTTCTGTTAATTCATCTCACAGAGTTACATGTGTATTTCGAGGATCTCTTTGCCAGCCCTATTTCTGTGGAATCTGAGAACAGATATTTCGGATTCCTTTGAAGACGATAGGGCCAAAGGAAATATCCTCCGATAACAAAGAGAAAGAAGCTTTCTGAGAAACTTCTTTGTGTTCTGTGAAATCATCTCACAGAGTTACAGCTTTCCCCTGAAGAAGACTTTTGCTATGACAGTTCTTGTGGAATTGGCAAAGTGATATTTGGAAGCCCATAGGGGGCTATGGTGAAAAAGGAAATATCATCAGATGAAATCTGGAAAGAAGCTTTCTGAGAAACTGCTTAGTGATCTGTGAATTCATTTCACAGAGTTACATGTGCATTTCGGGGATCTCTTTAGTAGCCTTCTTTCGGTGGAATCTGAGAACAGATATTTCGGTTCCCTTTGAAGACTATAGGGCCAAAGGAAATATCCTCCGATAACAAAGAGAAAGAAGCTTTCTGAGAAACTTCTTGTGTTCTGTGAAATCATATCACAGAGTTACAGCTTTCCCCTGAAGAAGCCTTTCACTAAGACAGTTCTTGTGGAATTGGCAAAGTGATATTTGGAAGCCCATAGAGGGCTATGGTGAAAAAGGAAATATCCTCAGATGAAATCTGGAAAGAAGCTTTCTGAGAAACTGCTTAGTGTTCTGTTAATTCATCTCACAGAGTTACATATGTATTTCGAGCATCTCTTTGCTAGCCTTACTTATGTGGAATCTGAGAAGAGATATTTCGGATCCCTTTGAAGACTATAGGGCCAAAGGAAATATCCTCAGATAACGAAGAGAAAGAAGCTTTCTGAGAAACTTCTTTGTGTTCTGTGAAATCATGTCACAGAGTTACAGCTTTCCCCTCAAGAAGCCTTTCGCTAAGACAGTTCTTGTGGAATTGGCAAAGTGATATTTGGAAGCCCATAGAGGGCTATCTTGAAAAAGGAAATAACCTCAGAAGAAACCTGGAACAAGCTTTCTGAAAAACTGCTTAGGGTTCTGTAAATTCATCTCACAGAATTACATGTGTATTTCGAGGATCTCTTTGCTAGCCCTATTTCTGTGGAATCTGAGAACAGATATTTCGGATCCCTTTGAAGACTATAGGGCCAAAGGAAATATCCTCCGATAACAAAGAGAAAGAAGCTTTCTGAGAAACTTCTTTGTGTTCTGTGAAATCATCTCACAGAGTTACAGCATTCCCCTGAAGAAGCCTTTCACTAAGACAGTTCTTGTGGAATTGGCAAAGTGATATTTGGAAGCCCATAGAGGGCTATGGTGAAAAAGGAAATATCATCAGATGAAATATGGAAGGAAGCTTTCTGAGAAACTGCTTAGTGATCTGTGAATTCATTTCACAGAGTTACATGCGCATTTCGAGGATCTCTTTGCTAGCCTTCTTTCTGTGGAATCTGAGAACAGATATTTCCGATCCCTTTGAAGACTATAGGGCCAAAGGAAATATCCTCCGATAACAAAGAGAAAGAAGCTTTCTGAGAAACTTCTTTGTGTTCTGTGAAATCATCTCACAGAGTTACAGCTTTCCCCTGAAGAAGCCTTTCGCTAAGACAGTTCTTGTGGAATTGGCAAAGTGATATTTGGAAGCCCATAGAGGGCTATGGTGAAAAAGGAAATATCCTCAGATGAAATCTGTAAAGAAGCTTTCTGAGAAACTGCTTAGTGTTCTGTGAATTCATATCACAGAGTTACATGTGTATTTCGAGGATCTCTTTGCTAGCCTTCTTTCTGTGGAATCTGAGAACAGATATTGCGGTTCCCTTTGAAGACTATAGGGCCAAAGGAAATATCCTCCGATAACAAAGAGAAAGAAGCTTTCTGAGAAACTTCTTTGTGTTCTGTGAAATCATCTCACAGAGTTACAGCTTTCCCCTGAAGAAGCCTTTCACTACGACAGTTCTTGTGGAATTGGCAAAGTGATATTTGGAAGCCCATAGAGGGCTATGGTGAAAAAGGAAATATCCTCAGATGAAATCTGGAAAGAAGCTTTCTGAGAAACTGCTTAGTGTTCTGTTAATAAATCTCACAGAGTTACATGTGTATTTCGAGGATCTCTTTGCTAGCCCTATTTCTGTGGAATCTGAGAACAGATATTTCGGATCCCTTTGAAGACTATAGGGCCAAAGAAAATATCCTCCGATAACAAAGAGAAAGATGCTTTCTGAGAAACTTCTTTGTGTTCTGTGAAATCATCTCACAGAGTTACAGCTTTCCCCTGAAGAAGCCTTTCACTACGACAGTTTTTGTGGAATTGGCAAAGTGATATTTGGAAGCCCATAGAGGGCTATGGTGAAAAAGGAAATATCCTCAGACGAAATCTGGAAAGAAGCTTTCTGAGAAACTGCTTAGTGTTCTGTTAATTCATCTCACAGAGTTACATGTGTATTTCGAGGATCTCTTTGCTAGCCTTATTTCTGTGGAATCTGAAAAGAGATATTTCGGATCCCTTTGAAGACTATAGGGCCAAAGGAAATATCCTCAGATAACGAAGAGAAAGAAGCTTTCTGAGAAACTTCTTTGTATTCTGTGAAATCATGTCACAGAGTTACAGCTTTCCCCTCAAGAAGCCTTTCGCTATGACAGATCTTGTGTAATTGGCAAAGTGATATTTGGAAGCCCATAGAGGGCTATCTTGAAAAAGGAAATAACCTCAGAAGAAACCTGGAACAAGCTTTCTGAAAAACTGCTTAGGGTTCTGTAAATTCATCTCACAGAATTACATGTGTATTTCGAGGATCTCTTTGCTAGCCCTATTTCTGTGGAATCTGAGAACAGATATTTCGGATCCCTTTGAAGACTATAGGGCCAAAGGAAATATCCTCCGATAACAAAGAGAAAGAAGCTTTCTGAGAAACTTCTTTGTGTTCTGTGAAATCATCTCACAGAGTTACAGCATTCCCCTGAAGAAGCCTTTCACTAAGACAGTTCTTGTGGAATTGGCAAAGTGATATTTGGAAGCCCATAGAGGGCTATGGTGAAAAAGGAAATATCATCAGATGAAATATGGAAGGAAGCTTTCTGAGAAACTGCTTAGTGATCTGTGAATTCATTTCACAGAGTTACATGCGCATTTCGAGGATCTCTTTGCTAGCCTTCTTTCTGTGGAATCTGAGAACAGATATTTCCGATCCCTTTGAAGACTATAGGGCCAAAGGAAATATCCTCCGATAACAAAGAGAAAGAAGCTTTCTGAGAAACTTCTTTGTGTTCTGTGAAATCATCTCACAGAGTTACAGCTTTCCCCTGAAGAAGCCTTTCGCTAAGACAGTTCTTGTGGAATTGGCAAAGTGATATTTGGAAGCCCATAGAGGGCTATGGTGAAAAAGGAAATATCCTCAGATGAAATCTGTAAAGAAGCTTTCTGAGAAACTGCTTAGTGTTCTGTGAATTCATATCACAGAGTTACATGTGTATTTCGAGGATCTCTTTGCTAGCCTTCTTTCTGTGGAATCTGAGAACAGATATTGCGGTTCCCTTTGAAGAGTATAGGGCCAAAGGAAATATCCTCCGATAACAAAGAGAAAGAAGCTTTCTGAGAAACTTCTTTGTGTTCTGTGAAATCATCTCACAGAGTTACAGCTTTCCCCTGAAGAAGCCTTTCACTACGACAGTTCTTGTGGAATTGGCAAAGTGATATTTGGAAGCCCATAGAGGGCTATGGTGAAAAAGGAAATATCCTCAGATGAAATCTGGAAAGAAGCTTTCTGAGAAACTGCTTAGTGTTCTGTTAATAAATCTCACAGAGTTACATGTGTATTTCGAGGATCTCTTTGCTAGCCCTATTTCTGTGGAATCTGAGAACAGATATTTCGGATCCCTTTGAAGACTATAGGGCCAAAGAAAATATCCTCCGATAACAAAGAGAAAGATGCTTTCTGAGAAACTTCTTTGTGTTCTGTGAAATCATCTCACAGAGTTACAGCTTTCCCCTGAAGAAGCCTTTCACTACGACAGTTTTTGTGGAATTGGCAAAGTGATATTTGGAAGCCCATAGAGGGCTATGGTGAAAAAGGAAATATCCTCAGACGAAATCTGGAAAGAAGCTTTCTGAGAAACTGCTTAGTGTTCTGTTAATTCATCTCACAGAGTTACATGTGTATTTCGAGGATCTCTTTGCTAGCCTTATTTCTGTGGAATCTGAAAAGAGATATTTCGGATCCCTTTGAAGACTATAGGGCCAAAGGAAATATCCTCAGATAACGAAGAGAAAGAAGCTTTCTGAGAAACTTCTTTGTATTCTGTGAAATCATGTCACAGAGTTACAGCTTTCCCCTCAAGAAGCCTTTCGCTATGACAGATCTTGTGTAATTGGCAAAGTGATATTTGGAAGCCCATAGAGGGCTATCTTGAAAAAGGAAATAACCTCAGATGAAATCTGGAAACAAGCTTTCGGAGAAACTACTTAGGGTTCTGTAAATTCATCTCACAGAATTACATGTGTATTTCGAGGATCTCTTTGCTAGCCCTATTTCTGTGGAATCTGAGAAGAGATATTTCGGATCCCTTTGAAGACAATAGGGCAAAAAGAAATATCCTCTGATAACAAAGAGAAAGAAGCTTTCTGAGAAACTTCTTTGTGTTCTGTGAAATCATCTCACAGAGTTACAGCTTTCCCCTCAAGAAGCCTTTTGCTAAGACAGTTCTTGTGGAATTGGCAAAGTGATATTTGGAAGCCCATAAGGGCTATGGTGAAAAAGGAAATATCCTCAGATGAAATCTGGAAAGAAGCTTTCTGCGAAACTGCTTAGTGTTCTGTGAATTCATCTCACCGAGTTACATGTGTATTTCGAGGATCTCTTTGCTAGCCTTATTTCTGTGGAAACTGAGAACAGGTATTTCGGATGCCTTTGAAGAATATAGGGCGAAAGGAAATATCCTCCGATAACGAAGAGAAGGAAGCTTTCTGAGAAACTTCTTTGTGTTCTGTGAAATCATGTCACAGAGTTACAGCTTTCCCGTCAAGAAGCCTTTCGCTAAGACAGTTCTTGTGGAATTGGCAAAGTGATATTTGAAAGCCCATAGAGGGCTACGGTGAAAAAGGAAATATCCTCAGATGAAATCTGGAAAGAAGCTTTCTGAGAAACTGCTGAGTGTTTTGTGAATTCATCTCACAGAGTTACATGTGTATTTCGAGGCTCTCTTTGCTAGCCTTATTTCTGTGGAATCTGAGAACAGATATTTCGGGTCCCTTTGAAGACTATAGGGCCAAAGGAAATATCCTCCGATAACAAAGAGAAAGAAGGTTTCTGAGAAACTTCTTTGTGTTCTGTGAAATCATCTCACAGAGTTACAGCTTTCCCCTGAAGAAGCCTTTCACTAAGACAGTTCTTGTGGAATTGGCAAAGTGATATTTGGAAACCCATAGTGGGCTATGGTGAAAAAGGAAATATCCTCAGATGAAATCTGGAAAGAAGCTTTCTGAGAAACTGCTTAGTGTTCTGTTAATTCATCTCACAGAGTTACATGTGTATTTGGAGGATCTCTTTCCTAGCCCTATTTCTGTGGAATCTGAGAACAGATATTTCGGATCCCTTTGAAAACTATAGGGCCAAAGGAAATATCCTCAGATAACAAAGAGAAAGAAGCTTTCTGAGAAACTTCTTTGTGTTCTGTGAAATCACCTCACAGAGTTACAGCTTTCCATGAAGAAGCCTTTCGCTAAGACAGTTCTTGTGGAATTGGCAAAGTGATATTTGGAAGCCCATAAAGGGTTATCTTGAAAAAGGAAATAACTTCAGATGAAATCTGGAAACAAGCTTTCTGAAAAACTGCTTAGGGTTCTGTAAATTCATCTCACAGAATTACATGTGCATTTCGAGGATCTCTTTGCTAGCCTTCTTTCTGTGGAATCTGAGAACAGATATTTCGGATCCCTTTGAAGACTATAGGGCCGAAGGAAATATCCTCCGATAACAAAGAGAAAGAAGCTTTCTGAGAAACTTCTTTGTGTTCTGTGAAATCATCTCACAGAGTTACAGCTTTCCCCTGAAGAAGCCTTTCGCTAAGACAGTTCTTGTGGAATTGGCAAAGCAATAATTGGAAGCCCATAGAGAGCTATGGTGAAAAAGGAAATATCGTCAGATGAAATCTGGAAAGAAGCTTTCTGAGAAACTGCTTAGTGTTCTGTTAATTCATCTCACAGAGTAACATGTGTATTTCGAGGATCTCTTTGCTAGCCTTCTATCTGTGGAATCTGAAAACAGATATTTCGGTTTCCTTTGAAGATTATAGGGCCAAAGGAAATATCCTCGGATAACAAAGAGAAAGAACCTTTCTGAGAAACTTCTTTGTGTTCTGTGAAATCATCTCACAGAGTTACAGCTTTCCCCTCAAGAAGCCTTTCGCTAAGACAGTTCTTGTGGAATTGGCAAAGGGATATTTGGAAGCCCATAGAGGGCTATGGAGAAAAAGTAAATATCGTCAGATGAAATCTGGAAAGAAGCTTTCTGAGAAACTGCTTAGTGTTCTGTGAATTCATATCACAGAGTTACATGTGTATTTCGAGGATCTCTTTGCTAGCCTTATTTCTGTGGAATCTGAGAAGAGATATTTCGGATCCCTTTGAAGACTATAGGGCCAAAGGAAATATCCTCCGATAACAAAGAGAAAGAAGCTTTCTGAGAAACTTCTTTGTGTTCTATGAAATCATGTCACAGAGTTACAGCTTTCCCCTCAAGAAGCCTTTCGCTAAGACAGTTCTTGTGGAATTGGCAAAGTGATATTTGGAAGCCCATAGAGGGCTATCTTGAAAAAGGAAATAACCGCAGATGAAATCTGGAAACAAGCTTTCTGAGAAACTGCTTAGGGTTCTGTAAATTCATCTCACAGAATTACATGTGTATTTCGAGGATCTCTTTGCTAACCCTATTTCTGTGGAATCTGAGAACAGATATTTCGGATCCCTTTGAAGACAATAGGGCCAAAGGAAATATCCTCCGATAACAAAGAGAAAGAAGCTTTCTGAGAAACTTCTTTGTGTTCTGTGAAATCATCTCACAGAGTTACAGCTTTCCCCTGAAGAAGCCTTTCGCTAAGACAGTTCTTGTGGAATTGGCAAAGTGATATTTGGAAGCCCTTTGAGGGCTATGGTGAAAAAGGAAATATCCTCAGATGAAATCTGGAAAGAAGCTTTCTGAGAAACTGCTCCGTGTTCTGTTAATTCATCTCACAGTGTTACATGTGTATTTCGAAGATCTCTTTGCTAGCCTTCTTCCTGTGGAATCTGAGAACAGATATTTCGGATCCCTTTGAAGACCATAGGGCCAAAGGAAATATCCTCCGATAACAAAGAGAAAGAAGCTTTCTGAGAAACTTCTTTGTGTTCTGTGAAATCATCTCACAGAGTTACAGCTTTCCCCTGAAGAAGCCTTTCGCTAAGACAGTTCTTGTGGAATTGGCAAAGTGATATTTGGAAGCCCATAGAGGGCTATGGTGAAAAAGGAAATATCCTCAGAAGAAATCTGGAAAGAAGCTTTCTGAGAAACTGCTTAGTGTTCCGTTAATTCATCTCACAGAGTTACATGTGTATTTCGAGGATCTCTTTGCTAGCCTTCTTTCGGTGGAATCTGAGAACAGATATTTCAGATCCCTTTGAAGACTATAGGGCCAAAGGAAATATCCTCCGATAACAAAGAGAAAGAAGCTTTCTGAGAAACTTCTTTGTGTTCTGTGAAATCATCTCACAGAGTTACAGCTTTCCCCTCAAGAAGCCTTTCGCTTATACAGTTCTTGTGGAATTGGCAAAGTGATATTTGGAAGCCCTTAAAGGGCTATGTTGGAAAAGGAAATATCGTCAGATGAAATCTGGAAAGAAGCTTTCTGAGAAACTGCTTAATGTTCTGTAAATTCATCTCACAGAGTTACATGTGTATTTCGAGGATCTCTTTGCTAGCCTTCTTTCTGTGGAATCAGAGAACAGATATTTCGGTTCCCTTTGAAGACTATAGGGCCAAAGGAAATATCCTCCGATAACAAAGAGAAAGAAGCTTTCTGAGAAACTTCTTTGTGTTCTGTGAAATCATCTCACAGAGTTTCAGCTTTCCCCTGAAGAAGCCTTTCGCTAAGACAGTTCTTGTGGAATTGGCAAAGGGATATTTGAAAGCCCATAGAGGGCTATGGTGAAAAAGGAAATATCCTCAGATGAAATCTGGAAAGAAGCTTTCTGCGAAACTGCTAAGTGTTCTGTTAATTCATCTCACAGAGTTACATGTGTATTTCGAGGATATCTTTGCTAGCCTTATTTCTGTGGAATCTGAGAACAGATATTTCGGATCCCTTTGAAGACTATAGGGCCAAAGGAAATATCCTCCGATAACAAAGAGAAAGAAGCTTTCTGAGAAACTTCTTTGGGTTCTGTGAAATCATCTCACAGAGTTACAGCTTTCCCTCAAGAAACCTTTCGCTAAGACAGTTCTTGTGGAAATGGCAAATTGATATTTGGAAGACCATAGAGGGCTACAGTGAAAAAGGAAATATCCTCAGATGAAATCTGGGAAGAAGCTTTCTGAGAAACTGCTTAGTGTTCTGTTAATTCATCTCACAGAGTTACATGTGTATTTCGAGGATCTCTTTGCTAGCCCTATTTCTGTGGAAAGTGAGAACAGATATTTCGGATCCCTTTGAAGACTATAGGGCTAAAGGAAATATCTTCCGATAACAAAGAGAAAGAAGATTTCTGAGAAACTTCTTTGTGTTCTGTGAAATCATCTCACAGAGTTACAGCTTTCCTCTCAAGAAGCCTTTCGCTAAGACAGTTCTTGTGGAATTGGCAAAGTGATATTTGGAAGCCCATAGAGGGCTATGGTGAAAAAGGAAATATCCTCAGATGAAATCTGGAAAGAAGCTTTCTGAGAAACTGCTTAGTGTTCTGTTAATTCATCTCACAGAGTTACATGTGTATTTCGAGGATCTCTTTGCTAGCCCTATTTCTGTGGAATCTGAGAACAGATATTTCGGATCCCTTGGAAGACTATAGTTCCAAAGGAAATATCCTCGGATAACAAAGAGAAAGAAGCTTTCTGAGAAACTTCTTTGTCTTCTGTGAAGTCATCTCACAGAGTTACAGCTTTCCCCTCAAGCAGCCTTTCGCTAAGACAGTTCTTGTGGAATTGGCAAAGTGATATTTGGAAGCCCATAGAGGGCTATGGTGACAAAGGAAATATCCTCAGATGACATCTGGAAAGAAGCTTTCTGAGAAACTGCTTAGTGTACTCTTAATTCATCTCACAGAGTTACATGTGTATTTCGAGGATCTCTTTGCTAGCCCTATTTCTGTGGAATCTGAGATCAGATATTTCGGATCCCTTTGAAGACTATAGGGCCAAAGGAAATATCCTCGGATAACAAAGAGAAAGAAGCTTTCTGAGAAACTTCTTTGTGTTCTGTGAAATCATCTCACAGAGTTACAGCTTTCCCCTCAAGAAGCCTTTCCCTAAGACAGTTCTTGTGGAATTGGCAAAGAGATATTTGGAAGCCCATAGAAGGCTATGGTGAAAAAGGAAATATCGTCAGATGAAATCTGGAAAGAAGCTTTCTGAGAAACTGCTTAGTGTTCTGTTAATTCATCTCACAGAGTTACATGTGTATTTCGAGGATCTCTTTGCTAGCCCTATTTCTGTGGAATCTCGGAACAGATATTTCGGATCCCTTTGAAGACTATAGGGCCAAAGGAAACATCCTCCGATAACAAAGAGAAAGAAGCTTTCTGAGAAACTTCTTTGTGTTCTGTGAAATCATCTCACAGAGTTACAGCATTCCCCTGAAGAAGCCTTTCGCTAAGACAGTTCTTGTGGAATTGGCAAAGTGATATTTGGAAGCCCATAGGGGGCTATGGTGAAAAAGGAAATATCATCAGATGAAATCTGGAAAGAAGCTTTCTGAGAAACTGCTTAGTGATCTGTGAATTCATTTCACAGAGTTACATGTGAATTTCGAGGATCTCTTTGCTAGCCTTCTTTTTGTGGAATCTGAGAACAGATATTTCCGATCCCTTTGAAGACTATAGGGCCAAAGGAAATATCCTCCGATAACAAAGAGAAAGAAGCTTTCTGAGAAACTTCTTTGTGTTCTGTGAAATCATCTCACAGAGTTACAGCTTTCCCCTGAAGAAGCCTTTCACTAAGACAGTTCTTGTGGAATTGGCAAAGTGATATTTGGAAGCCCATAGAGGGCTATGGTGAAAAAGGAAATATCCTCAGATGAAATCTGGAAAGAAGCTTTCTGAGAAACTGCTTAGTGTTCTGTGAATTCATATCACAGAGTTACATGTGTATTTCGAGGATCCCTTTGCTAGCCTTCTTTCTGTGGAATCTGAGAACAGATATTGCGGTTCCCTTTGAAGACTATAGGGCCAAAGGAAATATCCTCCGATAACAAAGAGAAAGAAGCTTTCTGAGAAACTTCTTTGTGTTCTGTGAAATCATCTCACAGAGTTACAGCTTTCCCCTGAAGAAGCCTTTCACTACGACAGTTCTTGTGGAATTGGCAAAGTGATATTTGGAAGCCCATAGAGGGCTATGGTGAAAAAGGAAATATCCTCAGATGAAATCTGGAAAGAAGCTTTCTGAGAAACTGCTTAGTGTTCTGTAAATAAATCTCACAGAGTTACATGTGTATTTCGAGGATCTCTTTGCTAGCCCTATTTCTGTGGAATCTGAGAACAGATATTTCGGATCCCTTTGAAGACTATAGGGCCAAAGAAAATATCCTCCGATAACAAAGAGAAAGATGCTTTCTGAGAAACTTCTTTGTGTTCTGTGAAATCATCTCACAGAGTTACAGCTTTCCGCTGAAGAAGCCTTTCACTACGACAGTTCTTGTGGAATTGGCAAAGTGATATTTGGAAGCCCATAGAGGGCTATGGTGAAAAAGGAAATATCCTCAGATGAAATCTGGAAAGAAGCTTTCTGAGAAACTGCTTAGTGTTCTGTTAATTCATCTCACAGAGTTACATGTGTATTTCGAGGATCTCTTTGCTAGCCTTATTTCTGTGGAATCTGAAAAGAGATATTTCGGATCCCTTTGAAGACTATAGGGCCAAAGGAAATATCCTCAGATAAAGAAGAGAAAGAAGCTTTCTGAGAAACTTCTTTGTATTCTGTGAAATCATGTCACAGAGTTACAGCTTTCCCCTCAAGAAGCCTTTCGCTATGACAGATCTTGTGTAATTGGCAAAGTGATATTTGGAAGCCCATAGAGGGCTATCTTGAAAAAGGAAATAACCTCAGATGAAATCTGGAAACAAGCTTTCGGAGAAACTACTTAGGGTTCTGTAAATTCATCTCACAGAATTACATGTGTATTTCGAGGATCTCTTTGCTAGCCCTATTTCTGTGGAATCTGAGAAGAGATATTTCGGATCCCTTTGAAGACCATAGGGCAAAAGGAAATATCCTCTGATAACAAAGAGAAAGAAGCTTTCTGAGAAACTTCTTTGTGTTCTGTGAAATCATCTCACAGAGTTACAGCTTTCCCCTCAAGAAGCCTTTTGCTAAGACAGTTCTTGTGGAATTGGCAAAGTGATATTTGGAAGCCCATAAGGGCTATGGTGAAAAAGGAAATATCCTCAGATGAAATCTGGAAAGAAGCTTTCTTCGAAACTGCTTAGTGTTCTGTGAATTCATCTCACCGAGTTACATGTGTATTTCGAGGATCTCTTTGCTAGCCTTATTTCTGTGGAAACTGAGAACAGGTATTTCGGACGCCTTTGAAGAATATAGGGCGAAAGGAAATATCCTCCGATAACGAAGAGAAGGAAGCTTTCTGAGAAACTTCTTTGTGTTCTGTGAAATCATGTCACAGAATTACAGCTTTCCCCTCAAGAAGCCTTTCGCTAAGACAGTTCTTGTGGAATTGGCAAAGTGATATTTGAAAGCCCATAGAGGGCTACGGTGAAAAAGGAAATATCCTCAGATGAAATCTGGAAAGAAGCTTTCTGAGAAACTGCTGAGTGTTTTGTGAATTCATCTCACAGAGTTACATGTGTATTTCGAGGCTCTCTTTGCTAGCCTTATTTCTGTGGAATCTGAGAACAGATATTTCGGTTCCCTTTGAAGACTATAGGGCCAAAGGAAATATCCTCCAATAACAAAGAGAAAGAAGGTTTCTGAGAAACTTCTTTGTGTTCTGTGAAATCATCTCACAGAGTTACAGCTTTCCCCTCAAGAAGCCTTTCGCTAAGACAGTTCTTGTGGAATTGGCAAAGTGATATTTGGAAGCCCATAGAGGGCTATGGTGAAAAAGGAAATATCATCAGATGAAATCTGGAAAGAAGCTTTCTGAGAGACTGCTTAGTGATCTGTGAATTCATTTCACAGAGTTACATGTGCATTTCGAGGATCTCTTTGCTAGCCTTCTTTCTGTGGAATCTGAGAACAGATATTTCCGATCCCTTTGAAGACTATATGGCCAAAGGAAATATCCTCCGATAACAAAGAGAAAGAAGCTTTCTGAGAAACTTCTTTGTGTTCTGTGAAATCATCTCACAGAGTTACAGCTTTCCCCTGAAGAAGCCTTTCACTAAGACAGTTCTTGTGGAATTGGCAAAGTGATATTTGGAAGCCCATAGAGGGCTATGGTGAAAAAGGAAATATCCTCAGATGAAATCTGGAAAGAAGCTTTCTGAGAAACTGCTTAGTGTTCTGTTAATTCATCTCACAGAGTTACATGTGTATTTGGAGGATCTCTTTGCTAGCCCTATTTCTGTGGAATCTGAGAACAGATATTTCGGATCCCTTTGAAGACTATAGGGCCAAAGGAAATATCCTCAGATAACAAAGAGAAAGAAGCTTTCTGAGAAACTTCTTTGTGTTCTGTGAAATCACCTCACAGAGTTACAGCTTTCCATGAAGAAGCCTTTCGCTAAGACAGTTCTTGTGGTATTGGCAAAGTGATATTTGGAAGCCCATAAAGGGTTATCTTGAAAAAGGAAATAACTTCAGATGAAATCTGGAAACAAGCTTTCTGAAAAACTGCTTAGGGTTCTGTAAATTCATCTCACAGAATTACATGTGCATTTCGAGGATCTCTTTGCTAGCCTTCTCTCTGTGGAATCTGAGAACAGATATTTCGGATCCCTTTGAAGACTATAGGGCCGAAGGAAATATCCTCCGATAACAAAGACAAAGAAGCTTTCTGAGAAACTTCTTTGTGTTCTGTGAAATCATCTCACAGAGTTACAGCTTTCCCCTGAAGAAGCCTTTCCCTAAGACAGTTCTTGTGGAATTGGCAAAGCGATAATTGGAAGCCCATAGAGAGCTATGGTGAAAAAGGAAATATCGTCAGATGAAATCTGGAAAGAAGCTTTCTGAGAAACTGCTTAGTGTTCTGTTAATTCATCTCACAGAGTAACATGTGTATTTCGAGGATCTCTTTGCTAGCCCTATTTCTGTGAAATCTCAGAACAGATATTTCGGATCCCTTTGAAGACTACAGGGCCAAAGGAAATATCTTCCGATAACAAAGAGAAAGAAGCTTTCTGAGAAACTTCTTTGTGTTCTGTGAAATCATCTCACAGAGTTACAGCTTTCCCCGCAAGAAGCCTTTCCCTAAGACAGTTCTTGCGGAATTGGCAAAATGGTATTTGGAAGCCCATAGAGGGCTACGGTGAAAAAGGAAATATCCTCAGATGAAATTTGGAAAGAAGCTTTCTGCGAAACTGCTTAGTGTTCTGTTAATTCATCTCACAGAGTTACATGTGTATTTCGAGGATCTCTTTGCTAGCCCTATTTCTGGGGAATCTGAGTACAGATATTTCGGATCCCTTTGAAGACTATAGGGCCAAAGGAAATATCCTCCGATAACAAAGAGAAAGAAGCTTTCTGAGAAACTTTCTTGTGTTCTGTGAAATCATCTCACAGAGTTACAGCTTTCCCCTGAAGAAGCCTTTCGCTAAGACAGTTCTTGTGGAATTGGCAAAGTGATATTTGGAAGCCCATAGAGGGCTATGGCGGAAAAGGAAATATCCTCAGATGAAATCTGGAAAGAAGCTTTCTGAGAAACTGCTTTGTGTTCTGTGAATTCATCTCACAGAGTTACATGTGTATTTCGAGGATCTCTTTGCTAGCCTTCTATCTGTGGAATCTGAAAACAGATATTTCGGTTTCCTTTGAAGATTATAGGGCCAAAGGAAATATCCTCTGATAACAAAGAGAAAGAACCTTTCTGAGAAACTTCTTTGTGTTCTGTGAAATCATCTCACAGAGTTACAGCTTTCCCCTCAAGAAGCCTTTCGCTAAGACAGTTCTTGTGGAATTGGCAAAGGGATATTTGGAAGCCCATAGAGGGCTATGGTGAAAAAGTAAATATCGTCAGATGAAATCTGGAAAGAAGCTTTCTGAGAAACTGCTTAGTGTTCTGTGAATTCATATCACAGAGTTACATGTGTATTTCGAGGATCTCTTTGCTAGCCTTATTTCTGTGGAATATGAGAAGAGATATTTCGGATCCCTTTGAAGACTAAAGGGCCAAAGGAAATATCCTCCGATAACAAAGAGAAAGAAGCTTTCTGAGAAACTTCTTTGTGTTCTGTGAAATCATGTCACAGAGTTACAGCTTTCCCCTCAAGAAGCCTTTCGCTAAGACAGTTCTTGTGGAATTGGCAAAGTGATATTTGGAAGCCCATAGAGGGCTATCTTGAAAAAGGAAATAACCTCAGATGAAATCTGGAAACAAGCTTTCTGAGAAACTGCTTAGGGTTCTGTAAATTCATCTCACAGAATTACATGTGTATTTCGAGGATCTCTTTGCTAACCCTATTTCTGTGGAATCTCAGAACAGATATTTCGGATCCCTTTGAAGACAATAGGGCCAAAGGAAATATCCTCCGATAACAAAGAGAAAGAAGCTTTCTGAGAAACTTCTTTGTGTTCTGTGAAATCATCTCAGAGAGTTACAGCTTTCCCTTCAAGAAGCCTTTTGCTAAGACAGTTCTTGTGGAATTGGCAAAGTGATATTTGGAAGCCCATAGAGGGTTATGGTGAAAAAGGAAATATCCTCAGATGAAATCAGGAAAGAAGCTTTCTGAGAAACTGCTTAGTGTTCTGTTAATTCATCTCACAGGGTTACAAGTGTATTTCAAGCATCTCCTTGCGAGCCTTATTTCTGTGGAATCTGAGAACAGATATTTCGGATCCCTTTGAAGACTATAGGACAAAGGAAATATCCTCCGATAACGAAGAGAGAGAAGCTTTCTGAGAAACTTCTTTGTGTTCTGTGAAATCATCTCACAGAGTTACAGCTTTCTCCTAAGGAAGCCTTTCGCTAAGACAGTTCTTGTGGAATTGGCAAAGTGATACTTGGAAGCCCATAGAGGGCTATGGTGAAAAAGGAAATATCCTCAGAAGAAATCTGGAAAGAAGCTTTCTGAGAATCTGCTTAGTGTTCTGTTAATTCATCTCACAGAGTTACATGTGGATTTCAAGGATCTCTTTGCTAGCCCTATTTCTGTGGTATCTGAGAACAGATATTTCGGATCTCTTTGAAGACTATAGAGCCAAAGGAAATATCCTCCGATAACAAAGAGAAAGAAGCTTTCTGAGAAACTTCTTTGTGTTCTGTGAAATCATCTCACAGAGTTACAGGTTACCCCTCATTCTTGCCTTTCGCTAATACAGTCCTTGTGGAATTGGCAAAGTGATATTTGGAAGCCCATAGAGGGCTATGGTGAAAAAGGAAATATCGTCAGATGAAATCTGGAAAGAAGCTTTCTGAGAAACTGCTTAGTGTTCTGTTAATAAATCTCACAAAGTTACATGTGTATTTCGAGGATCTCTTTGCTAGCCCTATTTCTGTGGAATCTGAGAACAGATATTTCGGATCCCTTTGAAGACTATAGGGACAAAGGAAATATCCTCCGATAACAAAGAGAAAGAAGCTTTCTGAGAAACTTCTTTGTGTTCTGTGAAATCATCTCACAGAGTTACAGCTTTCTCCTCAAGAAGCCTTTCACTAAGACAGTTCTTGTGGTATTGGCAAAGTGATATTTGGAAGCCCATAGAGGGTTACGGTGAAAAAGGAAATATCCTCAGATGAAATCTGGAAAGAAGCTTTCTGCGAAACTGGTTAGTGTTCTGTTTATTCGTCTCACAGAGTTACATGTGTATTTCGAGGATCTCTTTGCTAGCCCTATTTCTGTGGAATCTGAGAACAGGTATTTCGGATCCCTTTGAAGACTATAGGGCCAAAGGAAATATCCTCCGATAACGAAGAGAAGGAAGCTTTCTGAGAAACTTCTTTGTGTTCTGTGAAATCATGTCACAGAATTACAGCTTTCCCCTCAAGAAGCCTTTCGCTAAGACAGTTCTTGTGCAATTGGCAAAGTGATATTTGAAAGCCCATAGAGGGCTATGGTGAAAAAGGAAGTATCCTCAGATGAAATCTGGAAAGAAGCTTTATGAGAAACTGCTTAGTGTTCTGTAAATTCTTCTCACAGAGTTACATGTGTATTTCGAGGATCTCTTCGCTAGCCTTCTTTCTGTGGAATCTGAGAACAGATATTTCGGATCCCTTTGAAGACTATAGGGCCAAAGGAAATATCCTCCGATAACAAAGAGGAAGAAGCTTTCTGAGAAACTTCTTTGTGTTCTGTGAAATCATCTCACAGAGTTACAGCTTTCCCCTCAAGAAGCCTTTCACTAAGACAGTTCTTGTGGTATTGGCAAAGTGATATTTGGAAGCCCATAGAGGGCTACGGTGAAAAAGGAAATATCCTCAGATGAAATCTGGAAAGAAGCTTTCTGCGAAACTGGTTAGTGTTCTGTTAATTCATCTCACAGAGTTACATGTGTATTTCGAGGATCTCTTTGCTAGCCCTATTTCTGTGGAATCTGAGAACAGATATTTCGGATCCCTTTGAAGACTATAGGGCTAAAGGAAATATCCTCCGATAACAAAGAGAAAGAAGCTTTCTGAGAAACTTCTTTGTGTTCTGTGAAATCATCTCACAGAGTTACAGCTTTCCCCTCAAGAAGCCTTTCGCTAAGACAGTTCTTGTGGAATTGGAAAAGTGATATTTAGAAGCCCATAGAGGGCTATGGTGAGAAAGGAAATATCCTCGGATGAAATCTGGAAAGAAGCTTTCTGCGAAACTGGTTAGTGTTCTGTTAATTCATCTCAGAGAGTTACATGTGTATTTCGAGGATCTCTTTGCTAGCCCTATTTCTGTGGAATCTGAGATCAGATATTTCGGATCCCTTTGAAGACTATAGGGCCAAAGGAAATATCCTCGGATAACAAAGAGAAAGAAGCTTTCTGAGAAACGTCTTTGTGTTCTGTGAAATCATCTCACAGAGTTACAGCTTTCCCCTCAAGAAGCCTTTCGCTAAGACAGTTCTTGTGGAATTGGCAAAGTGATATTTGGAAGCCCATAGAGGGCTAGGGGGAAAAAGGAAATATCCTGAGATGAAATCTGGAAAGAAGATTTCTGAGAAACTGCTTAGTGTTCTGTTAATTCATCTCACAGAGTTACATGTGTATTTCGAGGATCTCTTTGCTAGCCCTATTTCTGTGGAATCTGAGAACAGATATTTCGGATCCCTTTGAAGACTATAGGGCCAAAGGAAATATCCTCCGATAACAAAGAGAAAGAAGCTTTCTGAGAAACTTCTTTGTGTTCTGTGAAATCATCTCACAGAGTTACATCTTTTCCCTGAAGAAGCCTTTCGCTAAGACAGTTCTTGTGGAATTGGCAAAGTGATATTTGGAAGCCCATAGAGGGCTATGGTGAAAAAGGAAATATCCTCAGATGAAATCGGGAAAGAAGCTTTCTGAGAAACTGCTTAGTGTTCTGTTAATAAATCTCACAGAGTTACATGTGTATTTCGAGGATCTCTTTGCTAGCCCTATTTCTGTGGAATCTGAGAACAGATATTTCGGATCCCTTTGAAGACTATAGGGCCAAAGGAAATATCCTCCGATAACAAAGAGAAAGAAGCTTTCTGAGAAACTTCTTTGTGTTCTGTGAAATCATCTCACAGAGTTACAGCTTTCCCCTCAAGAAGCCTTTCGCTAAGACAGTTCTTGTGGAATTGGAAAAGTGATATTTAGACGCCCATAGAGGGCTACGGTGAGAAAGGAAATATCCTCGGATGAAATCTGGAAAGAAGCTTTCTGAGAAACTGTTTAGTGTTCTGTTAAATCATCTCACAGAGTTACATGTGTATTTCGAGGATCTCTGTGCTAGCCCTATTTTTGTGAAATCTGAGAACAGATATTTCAGATCCCTTTGAAGACTATAGGGCCAAAGGAAACATCCTCCGATAACAAAGAGAAAGAAGCTTTCTGAGAAACTTCTTTGTGTTCTGTGAAATCATTTCACAGAGTTACAGCTTTCCCCTCAAGAAGCCTTTCGCTAAGACAGTTCTTGTGGAATTGGCAAAGTGATATTTGGAAGCCCTTAGAGGGCTATGGTGAAAAAGGAAATATCCTCAGATGAAATCTGGAGAGAAACTTTCTGAGAAACTGCTTACTGTTCTGTTAATTCATCTCACAGAGTTACATGTGTATTTCGAGGATCTCTTTGCTAGCCTTATTTCTGTGGAATCTGAGAACAGGTATTTCTGATCCCTTTGAAGACTATAGGGCCAAAGGAAATATCCTCCGATAACGAAGAGAAGGAAGCTTTCTGAGAAACTTCTTTGTGTTCTGTGAAATCATGTCACAGAATTACAGCTTTCCCCTCAAGAAGCCTTTCGCTAAGACAGTTCTTGTGCAATTGACAAAGTGATATTTGAAAGCCCATAGAGGGCTATGGTGAGAAAGGAAATATCCTCAGATGAAATCTGGAAAGAAGCTTTATGAGAAACTGCTTAGTGTTCTGTAAATTCTTCTCACAGAGTTACATGTGTATTTCGAGGATCTCTTCGCTAGCCTTCTTTCTGTGGAATCTGAGAACAGATATTTCGGATCCCTTTGAAGACTATAGGGCCAAAGGAAATATCCTCCGATAACAAAGAGGAAGAAGCTTTCTGAGAAACTTCTTTGTGTTCTGTAAAATCATCTCACAGAGTTACAGCTTTCCCCTCAAGAAGCCTTTCACTAAGACAGTTCTTGTGGTATTGGCAAAGTGATATTTGGAAGCCCATAGAGGGCTACGGTGAAAAAGGAAATATCCTCAGATGAAATCTGGAAAGAAGCTTTCTGCGAAACTGGTTAGTGTTCTGTTAATTCATCTCACAGAGTTACATGTGTATTTCGAGGATCTCTTTGCTAGCCCTATTTCTGTGGAATCTGAGAACAGATATATCGGATCCCTTTGAAGACTATAGGGCCAAAGGAAATATCCTCCGATAACAAAGAGAAAGAAGCTTTCTGAGAAACTTCTTTGTGTTCTGTGAAATCATCTCACAGAGTTACAGCTTTCCCCTGAAGAAGCCTTTCGCTAAGACAGTTCTTGTGGAATTGGCAAAGTGATATTTGGAAGCCCATAGAGGGCTATGGTGAAAAAGGAAATATCCTCAGATGAAATCTGGATAGAAGCTTTCTGAGAAACTGCTTAGTGTTCTGTGAATTCATATCACAGAGTTACATGTGTATTTCAAGTATCTCTTTGCTAGCCTTCTTTCTGTGGAATCTGAGAACAGATATTTCGGTTCCCTTTGAAGACTATAGGGCCAAAGAAAATATCCTCCGATAACAAAGAGAAAGATGCTTTCTGAGAAACTTCTTTGTGTTCTGTGAAATCATCTCACAGAGTTACAGCTTTCCCCTGAAGAAGCCTTTCACTACGACATATCTTGTGGAATTGGCAAAGTGATATTTGGAAGCCCATAGAGGGCTATGGTGAAAAAGGAAATATCCTCAGATGAAATCTGGAAAGAAGCTTTCTGAGAAACTGCTTAGTGTTCTGTTAATTCATCTCACAGAGTTACATGTGTATTTCGAGGATCTCTTTGCTAGCCTTATTTCTGTGGAATCTGAGAAGAGATATTTCGGATCCCTTTGAAGACTATAGGGCCAAAGGAAATATCCACAGATAACGAAGAGAAAGAAGCTTTCTGAGAAACTTCTTTGTGTTCTGTGAAATCATGTCACAGAGTTACAGCTTTCCCCTCAAGAAGCCTTTCGCTAAGACAGTTCTTGTGGAATTGGCAAAGTGATATTTGGAAGCCCATAGAGGGCTATCTTGAAAAAGGAAATAACCTCAGATGAAATCTGGAAACAAGCTTTCGGAGAAACTGCTTAGGGTTCTGTAAATTCATCTCACAGAATTTCATGTGTATTTCGAGGATCTCTTTGCTAGCCCTATTTCTGTGGAATCTGAGAAGAGATATTTCGGATCCCTTTGAAGACAATAGGGCAAAAGGAAATATCCTCTGATAAGAAAGAGAAAGAAGCTTTCTGAGAAACTTCTTTGTGTTCTGTGAAATCATCTCACAGAGTTACAGCTTTCCCCTCAAGAAGCCTTTTGCTAAGACAGTTCTTGTGGAATTGGCAAAGTGATATTTGGAAGCCCATAAGGGCTATGGTGAAAAAGGAAATATCCTCAGATGAAATCTGGAAAGAAGCTTTCTGCGAAACTGCTTAGTGTTCTGTGAATTCATCTCACCGAGTTACATGTGTATTTCGAGGATCTCTTTGCTAGCCTTATTTCTGTGGAATCTGAGAACAGGTATTTCAGATGCCTTTGAAGAATATAGGGCGAAAGGAAATATCCTCCGATAACGAAGAGAAGGAAGCTTTCTGAGAAACTTCTTTGTGTTCTGTGAAATCATCTCACAGAGTTACAGCTTTCCCCTCAAGAAGCCTTTCGCTAAGACAGTTCTTGTGGAATTGGCAAAATGATATTTGGAAGCCCATAGAGGGCTATGGTGAAAAAGGAAATATCCTCAGATGAAATCTGGTAAGAAGCTTTCTGAGAAACTTCTTAGTGTTCTGTTAATTCATCTCACAGATTTACATGCGTATTTCGAGGATCTCTTTGCTAGTCCTATTTCTGTGAAATCTGAGAACAGATATTTCGGATCCCTTTGAAGACTATAGGGCCAAAGGAAATATCCTCCGGTAACAAAGAGAAAGAAGCTTTCTGAGAAACTTCTTTGTGTTCTGTGAAATCATCTCACAGAGTTACAGCTTTCTCCTGAAGAAGCCTTTCGCTAAGACAGTTCTTGTGGAATTGGCAAGGTGATATTTGGAAGCCCATAGAGGGCTATGGTAAAAAAGGAAATATCCTCAGAAGAAATCTGGAAAGAAGCTTTCTGCGAAACTGCTTAGTGTTCTGTGAATTCATCTCACAGAGTTACATGTGTATTTCGAGGATCTCTTTGCTAGCCCTATTTCTTTCGAATCTGAGAACAGATATTTCGGATCCCTTTGAAGACTGTAGGGCCAAAGTAAATATCCTCCGATAACAAAGAGAAAGAAGCATTCTGAGAAACTTCTTTGTGTTCTGTGAAATCATCTCACAGAGTTACAGCTTTCCCCTGAAGAAGACTTTTGCTAAGACAGTTCTTGTGGAATTGGCAAAGTGATATTTAGAAGCCCATAGAGTGCTATGGTAAAAAAGGAAATATCCTCAGAAGAAATCTGGAAAGAAGCTTTCTGAGAATCTGCTTAGTGCTGTTAATTCATCTCACAGAGTTACATGTGGATTTCAAGGATCTCTTTGCTAGCCCTATTTCTGTGGTATCTGAGAACAGATATTTCGGATCTCTTTGAAGACTATAGAGCCAAAGGAAATATCCTCCGATAACAAAGAGAAAGAAGCTTTCTGAGAAACTTCTTTGTGTTCTGTGAAATCATCTCACAGAGTTACAGGTTACCCCTCATTCTTGCCTTTCGCTAAGACAGTTCTTGTGGAATTGGCAAAGTGATATTTGGAAGCCCATAGAGGGCTATGGTGAAAAAGGAAATATCCTCAGATGAAATCTGGAAAGAAGCTTTCTGAGAAACTGCTTAGTGTTCTGTTAATAAATCTCACAGAGTTACATGTGTATTTCGAGGATCTCTTTGCTAGCCCTATTTCTGTGGAATCTGAGATCAGATATTTCGGATCCCTTTGAAGACTATAGGGCCAAAGGAAATATCCTCGGATAACAAAGAGAAAGAAGCTTTCTGAGAAACGTCTTTGTGTTCTGTGAAATCATCTCACAGAGGTACAGCTTTCCCCTCAAGAAGCCTTTCGCTAAGACAGTTCTTGTGGAATTGGCAAAGTGATATTTGGAAGCCCATAGAGGGCTAGGGGGAAAAAGGAAATATCCTGAGATGAAATCTGGAAAGAAGATTTCTGAGAAACTGCTTAGTGTTCTGTGAATTCATCTCACAGAGTTACATGTGTATTTCGAGGATCTCTTTGCTAGCCCTATTTCTGTGGAATCTGAGAACAGATATTTCGGATCCCTTTGAAGACTATAGGGCCAAAGGAAATATCCTCCGATAACAAAGAGAAAGAAGCTTTCTGAGAAACTTCTTTGTGTTCTGTTAAATCATCTCACAGAGTTACAGCTTTCCCCTCAAGAAGACTTTCGCTAAGACAGTTCTTGTGGAATTGGCAAAGTGATATTTGGAAGTCCATTGAGGGCTATGGTGAAAAAGGAAATATCGTCAGATGAAATCGGGAAGGAAGCTTTCTGAGAAACTGCTTAGTGTTCTGTTAATTCGTCTCACAGAGTTACATGTGTATTTCGAGGATCTCTTTGCTAGCCTTATTTCTGTGGAATCTGAGAACAGGTATTTCGGATCCCTTTGAAGACTATAGGGCCAAAGGAAATATCCTCCGATAACGAAGAGAAGGAAGCTTTCTGAGAAACTTCTTTGTGTTCTGTGAAATCATGTCACAGAATTACAGCTTTCCCCTCAAGAAGCCTTTCGCTAAGACAGTTCTTGTGGAATTGGCAAAGTGATATTTGAAAGCCCATAGAGGGCTCTGGTGAAAAAGGAAATATCCTCAGATGAAATCTGGAAAGAAGCTTTCTGCGAAACTGCTTAGTGTTCTGTGAATTCATCTCACAGAGTTACATGTGTATTTCGAGGATCTCTTTGCTAGCCCTATTTCTTTGGAATCTGAGAACAGATATTTCGGATCCCTTTGAAGACTGTAGGGCCAAAGTAAATATCCTCCGATAACAAAGAGAAAGAAGCATTCTGAGAAACTTCTTTGTGTTCTGTGAAATCATCTCACAGAGTTACAGCTTTCCCCTCAAGAAGACTTTTGCTAAGACAGTTCTTGTGGAATTGGCAAAGTGATATTTAGAAGCCCATAGAGGGCTACGGTGAAAAAGGAAATATCCTCAGATGAAATCTGGAAAGAAACTTTCTGAGAAACTGCTGAGTGTTCTGTGAATTCATCTCACAGAGTTACATGTGTATTTCGAGGATCTCTTTGCTAGCCTTATTTCTGTGGAATCTGAGAACAGATATTTCGGGTCCCTTTGAAGATTATAGGGCCAAAGGAAATATACTCCAATAACAAAGAGAAAGAAGGTTTCTGAGAAACTTCTTTGTGTTCTGTGAAATCATCTCACAGAGTTACAGCTTTCCCCTCAAGAATACTTTCGCTAAGACAGTTCTTTTGGAATTGGCAAAGCGATATTTGGAAGCCCATAGAGAGCTATGGTGAAAAAGGAAATATCGTCAGATGAAATCTGGAAAGAAGCTTTCTGAGAAACTGCTTAGTGTTCTGTTAATTCATCTCACAGAGTTACATGTGTATTTCGAGGATCTCTTTGCTAGCCCTATTTCTGTGGAATCTCAGAACAGATATTTCGGATCCCTTTGAAGACTATAGGGCCAAAGGAAATATCCTCCGATAACAAAGAGAAAGAAGCTTTCTGAGAAACTTCTTTGTGTTCTGTGAAATCATCTCAGAGAGTTACAGCTTTCCCCTGAAGAGGCCTTTCGCTAAGACAGTTGTTGTGGAATTGGCAAAGTGATATTTGGAAGCCCATAGAGGGCTATGGTGAAAAAGGAAATATCGTCAGATGAAATCTGGAAAGAAGCTTTCTGAGAAACTGCTTAGTGTTCTGTTAATTCATCTCACAGAGTTACATGTGTATTTCGAGGATCTCTTTGCTAGCCTTCTTTCTGTGGAATCTGAGAACAGATATTTCGGTTCCCTTTAAAGGCCATAGGGCCAAAGGAAATATCCTCCGATAACAAAGAGAAAGAAGCTTTCTGAGAAACTTCTTTGTGTTCTGTGAAATCATCTCACAGAGTTACAGGTTACCCCTCATTCTTGCCTTTCGCTAAGACAGTCCTTGTGGAATTGGCCAAGTGATATTTGGAAGCCCTTAGAGGGCTATGGTGAAAAAGGAAATATCGTCAGATGAAATCTGGAAAGAAGCTTTCTGAGAAACTGCTTAGTGTTCTGTTAATTCATCTCACAGAGTTACATGTGTATTTCGAGGATCTCTTTGCTAGCCCTATTTATGTGGAATCTGAAAACAGATATTTTGGATCCCTTTGAAGAATATAGGGCCAAAGGAAATATCCTCCGATAACAAAGAGAAAGAAGCTTTCTGAGAAACTTCTTTGTGTTCTGTGAAATCAACTCACAGAGTTACAGCTTTCCCCTCAAGAAGCCTTTCGCTAAGACAGTTCTTGTGGAATTGGAAAAGTGATATTTGGAAGCCCATAGAGGGCTATGGTGAGAAAGGAAATATCCTTGGATGAAATCTGGAAAGAAGCTTTCTGAGAAACTATTTAGTGTTCTGTTAATTCATCTCACAGAGTTACATGTGTATTTCGAGGATCTCTGTGCTAGCCCTATTTCTGTGAAATCTGAGAACAGATATTTCAGATCCATTTGAAGACTATAGGGCCAAAGGAAATATCCTCCGATAACAAAGAGAAAGAAGCTTTCTGAGAAACTTCTTTGTGATCTGTGAAATCATCTCACAGAGTTACAGCTTTCCCCTCAAGAAGCCTTTCGCTAAGACAGTTCTTGTGGAATTGGCAAAGTGATATTTGGAAGCCCATAGAGGGCTATGGTAAAAAAGGAAATATCCTCAGACGAAATCTGGAAAGAAGCTTTCTGAGAAACTGCTTAGTGTTCTGTAAATTCTTCTCACAGAATTACATGTGTATTTCGAGGATCTCTTCGCTAGCCTTCTTTCTGTGGAATCTGAGAACAGATATTTCGGATCCCTTTGAAGACTATAGGGCTAAAGGAAATATCCTCCGATAACAAAGAGAAAGAAGCTTTCTGAGAAACTTCTTTGTGTTCTGTGAAATCATCTCACAGAGTTACAGCTTTCCCCTGAAGAAGCCTTTCGCTAAGACAGTTCTTGTGGAATTGGCAAAGTCATATTTGGAAGCCCATAGAGGGCTATGGTGAAAAAGGAAATATCGTCAGATGAAATCGGGAAAGAAGCTTTCTGAGAAACTGCTTAGAGTTCTGTTAATAAATCTCACAGAGTTACATGTGTATTTCGAGGATCTCTTTGCTAGCACTTTTTCTGTGGAATCTGAGAACAGATATTTCGGATCCCTTTGAAGACTATAGGGCCAAAGGAAATACCCTCCGATAACAAAGAGAAAGAAGCTTTCTGAGAAACTTCTTTGTGTTCTGTGAAATCATCTCACAGAGTTACAGCTTTCCCCTCAAGAAGTCTTTCGCTAAGACAGTTCTTGTGGAATTGGAAAAGTGATATTTAGAAGCCCATAGAGGGCTATGGTGAGAAAGGAAATATCCTCGGATGAAATCTGGAAAGAAGCTTTCTGCGAAACTGCTTAGTGTTCTGTGAATTCATCTCACAGAGTTACATGTGTATTTCGAGGATCTCTTTGCTAGCCCTATTTCTTTGGAATTGAGAACAGATATTTCGGATCCCTTTGAAGACTGTAGGGCCAAAGTAAATATCCTCCGATAACAAAGAGAAAGAAGCATTCTGAGAAACTTCTTTGTGTTCTGTGAAATCATCTCACAGAGTTACAGCTTTCCCCTGAAGAAGCCTTTTGCTAAGACAGTTCTTGTGGAATTGGCAAAGTGATATTTAGAAGCCCATAGAGGGCTACGGTGAAAAAGGAAATATCCTCAGATGAAATCTGGAAAGAAGCTTTCTGAGAACCTGCTGAGTGTTCTGTGAATTCATCTCACAGAGTTACATGTGTATTTCGAGGATCTCTTTGCTAGCCCTATTTCTTTGGAATCTGAGAACAGATATTTCGGATCCCTTTGAAGACTATAGGGCCAAAGGAAATATCCTCCGATAACAAAGAGAAAGAAGCTTTCTGAGAAACTTCTTTGTGTTCTGTGAAATCATCTCACAGAGTTACAGGTTACCCCTCATTCTTGCCTTTCGCTAAGACAGTCCTTGTGGAATTGGCAAAGTGATATTTGGAAGCCCATAGAGGGCTATGGTGAAAAAGGAAATATCCTCAGATGAAATCTGGAAAGAAGCTTTCTGAGAAACTGCTTAGTGTTCTGTTAATTCATCTCACAAGTTACATGTGTATTTCGAGGATCTCTTTGCTAGCCTTCTTTCTGTGGAATCTGAGAACAGACATTTCGGTTCCCTTTGAAGACTATAGGGCCAAAGGAAATATCCTCCGATAACAAAGAGAAAGAAGCTTTCTGAGAAACTTCTTTGTGTTCTGTGAAATCATCTCACAGAGTTACAGCTTTCCCCTCAAGAAGCCTTTCGCAAAGACAGTTCTTGTGGAATTGGCAAAGTGATATTTGGAAGCCCATAGAGGGCTATGGTGAAAAAGGAAATATCCACAGATAAAATCTGGAAAGAAGCTTTCTGCGAAACTGCTTAGTGTTCTGTGAATTCATCTCACAGAGTTACATGTGTATTTCGAGGATCTCTTTGCTTGCCCTATTTCTGTGGAATCTGAGAACAGATATTTCGGATCCCTTTGAAGACTATAGGGCCAAAGGAAATATCCTCCGATAAAAAAGAGAAAGAAGCTTTCTGAGAAACTTCTTTGTGTTCTGTTAAATCATCTCACAGAGTTACAGCTTTCCCCTCAAGAAGCCTTTCGCTAAGACAGTTCTTGTGGAATTGGCAAAGTGATATTTGGAAGCCCATTTAGGGCTATGGTGAAAAAGGAAATATCCTCAGATGAAATTGGAAAGAAGCTTTCTGAGAAACTGCTTAGTGTTCTGTTAGTTCACCTCACAGAGTTACATGTGTATTTCGAGGATCTCCTTGCTAGCCCTATTTCTGTGAAATCTGAGAACAGATAATTCAGATCCCTTTGAAGACTATAGGGCCAAAAAAAATATCCTCCGATAACAAAGAGAAAGAAGCTTCCTGAGAAACTTCTTTGTGTTCTGTGAAATCATCTCACAGAGTTACAGCATTCCCCTGAAGAAGCCTTTCACTAAGACAGTTCTTGTGGTATTGGCAAAGTGATATTTGGAAGCCCTTAGAGGGCTATGGTGAAAAAGGAAATATCGTCAGATGAAATCTGGAAAGAAGCTTTCTGAGAAACTGCTTAGTGTTCTGTTAATTCATCTCACAGATTTACAAGTGTATTTTGAGGATCTCCTTGCTAGCCTTATTTCTGTGGTATCTGAGAACAGATATTTCGGATCCCTTTGAAGACTATAGGGCCAAAGGAAATATCTTCCAATAACAAAGAGAAAGAACTTTCCTAGAAACTTCTTTGTGTTCTGTGAAATCATCTCACAGAGTTACAGCATTCCCCTGAAGAAGCCTTTCGCTAAGACCGTTGTTGTGTAATTGACAAAGTGATATTTGGAAGCCCATAGAGGGCTACGGTGAAAAAGGAAATATCATCAGATGAAATCTGGAAAGCAGCTTTCTGAGAAACTGCTTAGTGTTCTGTGAATTCATCTCACACAGTTAAATGTGTATTTCGAGGATCTCTTTGCTAGCCTTCTTTCTGTGGAATCTGAGAACAGATATTTCGGTTCCCTTTGAAGACTATAGGGCCAAAGGAAATATCCTCCGATAACAAAGAGAAAGAAGCTTTCTGAGAAACTTCTTTGTGTTCTGTGAAATCATCTCACAGAGTTACAGCTTTCTCCTGAAGAAGCCTTACGCTTAGACAGTTCTTGTGGAATTGGCAAAGTGATATTTGGAAGCCCATAGAGGGCTATGGTGAAAAAGGAAATATCCTCTGAAGAAATCTGGAAAGAAGCTATCTGAGAAACTGCCCAGTGTTCTGTTAATTCATCTCACAGAGTTACATGTGGATTTCAAGGATCTCTTTGCTAGCCCTATTTCTGTGGAATCTGAGAAGAGATATTTCGGATCCCTTTGAAGACAATAGGGCAAAAGGAAATATCCTCTGATAAGAAAGAGAAAGAAGCTTTCTGAGAAACTTCTTTGTGTTCTGTGAAATCATCTCACAGAGTTACAGCTTTCCCCTCAAGAAGCCTTTTGCTAAGACAGTTCTTGTGGAATTGGCAAAGTGATATTTGGAAGCCCATAAGGGCTATGGTGAAAAAGGAAATATCCTCAGATGAAATCTGGAAAGAAGCTTTCTGCGAAACTGCTTAGTGTTCTGTGAATTCATCTCACCGAGTTACATGTGTATTTCGAGGATCTCTTTGCTAGCCTTATTTCTGTGGAATCTGAGAACAGGTATTTCAGATGCCTTTGAAGAATATAGGGCGAAAGGAAATATCCTCCGATAACGAAGAGAAGGAAGCTTTCTGAGAAACTTCTTTGTGTTCTGTGAAATCATCTCACAGAGTTACAGCTTTCCCCTCAAGAAGCCTTTCGCTAAGACAGTTCTTGTGGAATTGGCAAAATGATATTTGGAAGCCCATAGAGGGCTATGGTGAAAAAGGAAATATCCTCAGATGAAATCTGGTAAGAAGCTTTCTGAGAAACTTCTTAGTGTTCTGTTAATTCATCTCACAGATTTACATGCGTATTTCGAGGATCTCTTTGCTAGTCCTATTTCTGTGAAATCTGAGAACAGATATTTCGGATCCCTTTGAAGACTATAGGGCCAAAGGAAATATCCTCCGGTAACAAAGAGAAAGAAGCTTTCTGAGAAACTTCTTTGTGTTCTGTGAAATCATCTCACAGAGTTACAGCTTTCTCCTGAAGAAGCCTTTCGCTAAGACAGTTCTTGTGGAATTGGCAAGGTGATATTTGGAAGCCCATAGAGGGCTATGGTAAAAAAGGAAATATCCTCAGAAGAAATCTGGAAAGAAGCTTTCTGCGAAACTGCTTAGTGTTCTGTGAATTCATCTCACAGAGTTACATGTGTATTTCGAGGATCTCTTTGCTAGCCCTATTTCTTTCGAATCTGAGAACAGATATTTCGGATCCCTTTGAAGACTGTAGGGCCAAAGTAAATATCCTCCGATAACAAAGAGAAAGAAGCATTCTGAGAAACTTCTTTGTGTTCTGTGAAATCATCTCACAGAGTTACAGCTTTCCCCTGAAGAAGACTTTTGCTAAGACAGTTCTTGTGGAATTGGCAAAGTGATATTTGGAAGCCCATAGAGGGCTATGGTAAAAAAGGAAATATCCTCAGACGAAATCTGGAAAGAAGCTTTCTGAGAAACTGCTTAGTGTTCTGTAAATTCTTCTCACAGAATTACATGTGTATTTCGAGGATCTCTTCGCTAGCCTTCTTTCTGTGGAATCTGAGAACAGATATTTCGGATCCCTTTGAAGACTATAGGGCTAAAGGAAATATCCTCCGATAACAAAGAGAAAGAAGCTTTCTGAGAAACTTCTTTGTGTTCTGTGAAATCATCTCACAGAGTTACAGCTTTCCCCTGAAGAAGCCTTTCGCTAAGACAGTTCTTGTGGAATTGGCAAAGTCATATTTGGAAGCCCATAGAGGGCTATGGTGAAAAAGGAAATATCGTCAGATGAAATCGGGAAAGAAGCTTTCTGAGAAACTGCTTAGAGTTCTGTTAATAAATCTCACAGAGTTACATGTGTATTTCGAGGATCTCTTTGCTAGCACTTTTTCTGTGGAATCTGAGAACAGATATTTCGGATCCCTTTGAAGACTATAGGGCCAAAGGAAATACCCTCCGATAACAAAGAGAAAGAAGCTTTCTGAGAAACTTCTTTGTGTTCTGTGAAATCATCTCACAGAGTTACAGCTTTCCCCTCAAGAAGTCTTTCGCTAAGACAGTTCTTGTGGAATTGGAAAAGTGATATTTAGAAGCCCATAGAGGGCTATGGTGAGAAAGGAAATATCCTCGGATGAAATCTGGAAAGAAGCTTTCTGCGAAACTGCTTAGTGTTCTGTGAATTCATCTCACAGAGTTACATGTGTATTTCGAGGATCTCTTTGCTAGCCCTATTTCTTTGGAATTGAGAACAGATATTTCGGATCCCTTTGAAGACTGTAGGGCCAAAGTAAATATCCTCCGATAACAAAGAGAAAGAAGCATTCTGAGAAACTTCTTTGTGTTCTGTGAAATCATCTCACAGAGTTACAGCTTTCCCCTGAAGAAGCCTTTTGCTAAGACAGTTCTTGTGGAATTGGCAAAGTGATATTTAGAAGCCCATAGAGGGCTACGGTGAAAAAGGAAATATCCTCAGATGAAATCTGGAAAGAAGCTTTCTGAGAACCTGCTGAGTGTTCTGTGAATTCATCTCACAGAGTTACATGTGTATTTCGAGGATCTCTTTGCTAGCCCTATTTCTTTGGAATCTGAGAACAGATATTTCGGATCCCTTTGAAGACTATAGGGCCAAAGGAAATATCCTCCGATAACAAAGAGAAAGAAGCTTTCTGAGAAACTTCTTTGTGTTCTGTGAAATCATCTCACAGAGTTACAGGTTACCCCTCATTCTTGCCTTTCGCTAAGACAGTCCTTGTGGAATTGGCAAAGTGATATTTGGAAGCCCATAGAGGGCTATGGTGAAAAAGGAAATATCCTCAGATGAAATCTGGAAAGAAGCTTTCTGAGAAACTGCTTAGTGTTCTGTTAATTCATCTCACAAGTTACATGTGTATTTCGAGGATCTCTTTGCTAGCCTTCTTTCTGTGGAATCTGAGAACAGACATTTCGGTTCCCTTTGAAGACTATAGGGCCAAAGGAAATATCCTCCGATAACAAAGAGAAAGAAGCTTTCTGAGAAACTTCTTTGTGTTCTGTGAAATCATCTCACAGAGTTACAGCTTTCCCCTCAAGAAGCCTTTCGCAAAGACAGTTCTTGTGGAATTGGCAAAGTGATATTTGGAAGCCCATAGAGGGCTATGGTGAAAAAGGAAATATCCACAGATAAAATCTGGAAAGAAGCTTTCTGCGAAACTGCTTAGTGTTCTGTGAATTCATCTCACAGAGTTACATGTGTATTTCGAGGATCTCTTTGCTTGCCCTATTTCTGTGGAATCTGAGAACAGATATTTCGGATCCCTTTGAAGACTATAGGGCCAAAGGAAATATCCTCCGATAAAAAAGAGAAAGAAGCTTTCTGAGAAACTTCTTTGTGTTCTGTTAAATCATCTCACAGAGTTACAGCTTTCCCCTCAAGAAGCCTTTCGCTAAGACAGTTCTTGTGGAATTGGCAAAGTGATATTTGGAAGCCCATTTAGGGCTATGGTGAAAAAGGAAATATCCTCAGATGAAATTGGAAAGAAGCTTTCTGAGAAACTGCTTAGTGTTCTGTTAGTTCACCTCACAGAGTTACATGTGTATTTCGAGGATCTCCTTGCTAGCCCTATTTCTGTGAAATCTGAGAACAGATAATTCAGATCCCTTTGAAGACTATAGGGCCAAAAAAAATATCCTCCGATAACAAAGAGAAAGAAGCTTCCTGAGAAACTTCTTTGTGTTCTGTGAAATCATCTCACAGAGTTACAGCATTCCCCTGAAGAAGCCTTTCACTAAGACAGTTCTTGTGGTATTGGCAAAGTGATATTTGGAAGCCCTTAGAGGGCTATGGTGAAAAAGGAAATATCGTCAGATGAAATCTGGAAAGAAGCTTTCTGAGAAACTGCTTAGTGTTCTGTTAATTCATCTCACAGATTTACAAGTGTATTTTGAGGATCTCCTTGCTAGCCTTATTTCTGTGGTATCTGAGAACAGATATTTCGGATCCCTTTGAAGACTATAGGGCCAAAGGAAATATCTTCCAATAACAAAGAGAAAGAACTTTCCTAGAAACTTCTTTGTGTTCTGTGAAATCATCTCACAGAGTTACAGCATTCCCCTGAAGAAGCCTTTCGCTAAGACCGTTGTTGTGTAATTGACAAAGTGATATTTGGAAGCCCATAGAGGGCTACGGTGAAAAAGGAAATATCATCAGATGAAATCTGGAAAGCAGCTTTCTGAGAAACTGCTTAGTGTTCTGTGAATTCATCTCACACAGTTAAATGTGTATTTCGAGGATCTCTTTGCTAGCCTTCTTTCTGTGGAATCTGAGAACAGATATTTCGGTTCCCTTTGAAGACTATAGGGCCAAAGGAAATATCCTCCGATAACAAAGAGAAAGAAGCTTTCTGAGAAACTTCTTTGTGTTCTGTGAAATCATCTCACAGAGTTACAGCTTTCTCCTGAAGAAGCCTTACGCTTAGACAGTTCTTGTGGAATTGGCAAAGTGATATTTGGAAGCCCATAGAGGGCTATGGTGAAAAAGGAAATATCCTCTGAAGAAATCTGGAAAGAAGCTATCTGAGAAACTGCCCAGTGTTCTGTTAATTCATCTCACAGAGTTACATGTGGATTTCAAGGATCTCTTTGCTAGCCCTATTTCTGTGGAATCTGAGAAGAGATATTTCGGATCCCTTTGAAGACAATAGGGCAAAAGGAAATATCCTCTGATAAGAAAGAGAAAGAAGCTTTCTGAGAAACTTCTTTGTGTTCTGTGAAATCATCTCACAGAGTTACAGCTTTCCCCTCAAGAAGCCTTTTGCTAAGACAGTTCTTGTGGAATTGGCAAAGTGATATTTGGAAGCCCATAAGGGCTATGGTGAAAAAGGAAATATCCTCAGATGAAATCTGGAAAGAAGCTTTCTGCGAAACTGCTTAGTGTTCTGTGAATTCATCTCACCGAGTTACATGTGTATTTCGAGGATCTCTTTGCTAGCCTTATTTCTGTGGAATCTGAGAACAGGTATTTCAGATGCCTTTGAAGAATATAGGGCGAAAGGAAATATCCTCCGATAACGAAGAGAAGGAAGCTTTCTGAGAAACTTCTTTGTGTTCTGTGAAATCATCTCACAGAGTTACAGCTTTCCCCTCAAGAAGCCTTTCGCTAAGACAGTTCTTGTGGAATTGGCAAAATGATATTTGGAAGCCCATAGAGGGCTATGGTGAAAAAGGAAATATCCTCAGATGAAATCTGGTAAGAAGCTTTCTGAGAAACTTCTTAGTGTTCTGTTAATTCATCTCACAGATTTACATGCGTATTTCGAGGATCTCTTTGCTAGTCCTATTTCTGTGAAATCTGAGAACAGATATTTCGGATCCCTTTGAAGACTATAGGGCCAAAGGAAATATCCTCCGGTAACAAAGAGAAAGAAGCTTTCTGAGAAACTTCTTTGTGTTCTGTGAAATCATCTCACAGAGTTACAGCTTTCTCCTGAAGAAGCCTTTCGCTAAGACAGTTCTTGTGGAATTGGCAAGGTGATATTTGGAAGCCCATAGAGGGCTATGGTAAAAAAGGAAATATCCTCAGAAGAAATCTGGAAAGAAGCTTTCTGCGAAACTGCTTAGTGTTCTGTGAATTCATCTCACAGAGTTACATGTGTATTTCGAGGATCTCTTTGCTAGCCCTATTTCTTTCGAATCTGAGAACAGATATTTCGGATCCCTTTGAAGACTGTAGGGCCAAAGTAAATATCCTCCGATAACAAAGAGAAAGAAGCATTCTGAGAAACTTCTTTGTGTTCTGTGAAATCATCTCACAGAGTTACAGCTTTCCCCTGAAGAAGACTTTTGCTAAGACAGTTCTTGTGGAATTGGCAAAGTGATATTTAGAAGCCCATAGAGTGCTATGGTAAAAAAGGAAATATCCTCAGAAGAAATCTGGAAAGAAGCTTTCTGAGAATCTGCTTAGTGCTGTTAATTCATCTCACAGAGTTACATGTGGATTTCAAGGATCTCTTTGCTAGCCCTATTTCTGTGGTATCTGAGAACAGATATTTCGGATCTCTTTGAAGACTATAGAGCCAAAGGAAATATCCTCCGATAACAAAGAGAAAGAAGCTTTCTGAGAAACTTCTTTGTGTTCTGTGAAATCATCTCACAGAGTTACAGGTTACCCCTCATTCTTGCCTTTCGCTAAGACAGTTCTTGTGGAATTGGCAAAGTGATATTTGGAAGCCCATAGAGGGCTATGGTGAAAAAGGAAATATCCTCAGATGAAATCTGGAAAGAAGCTTTCTGAGAAACTGCTTAGTGTTCTGTTAATAAATCTCACAGAGTTACATGTGTATTTCGAGGATCTCTTTGCTAGCCCTATTTCTGTGGAATCTGAGATCAGATATTTCGGATCCCTTTGAAGACTATAGGGCCAAAGGAAATATCCTCGGATAACAAAGAGAAAGAAGCTTTCTGAGAAACGTCTTTGTGTTCTGTGAAATCATCTCACAGAGGTACAGCTTTCCCCTCAAGAAGCCTTTCGCTAAGACAGTTCTTGTGGAATTGGCAAAGTGATATTTGGAAGCCCATAGAGGGCTAGGGGGAAAAAGGAAATATCCTGAGATGAAATCTGGAAAGAAGATTTCTGAGAAACTGCTTAGTGTTCTGTGAATTCATCTCACAGAGTTACATGTGTATTTCGAGGATCTCTTTGCTAGCCCTATTTCTGTGGAATCTGAGAACAGATATTTCGGATCCCTTTGAAGACTATAGGGCCAAAGGAAATATCCTCCGATAACAAAGAGAAAGAAGCTTTCTGAGAAACTTCTTTGTGTTCTGTTAAATCATCTCACAGAGTTACAGCTTTCCCCTCAAGAAGACTTTCGCTAAGACAGTTCTTGTGGAATTGGCAAAGTGATATTTGGAAGTCCATTGAGGGCTATGGTGAAAAAGGAAATATCGTCAGATGAAATCGGGAAGGAAGCTTTCTGAGAAACTGCTTAGTGTTCTGTTAATTCGTCTCACAGAGTTACATGTGTATTTCGAGGATCTCTTTGCTAGCCTTATTTCTGTGGAATCTGAGAACAGGTATTTCGGATCCCTTTGAAGACTATAGGGCCAAAGGAAATATCCTCCGATAACGAAGAGAAGGAAGCTTTCTGAGAAACTTCTTTGTGTTCTGTGAAATCATGTCACAGAATTACAGCTTTCCCCTCAAGAAGCCTTTCGCTAAGACAGTTCTTGTGGAATTGGCAAAGTGATATTTGAAAGCCCATAGAGGGCTCTGGTGAAAAAGGAAATATCCTCAGATGAAATCTGGAAAGAAGCTTTCTGCGAAACTGCTTAGTGTTCTGTGAATTCATCTCACAGAGTTACATGTGTATTTCGAGGATCTCTTTGCTAGCCCTATTTCTTTGGAATCTGAGAACAGATATTTCGGATCCCTTTGAAGACTGTAGGGCCAAAGTAAATATCCTCCGATAACAAAGAGAAAGAAGCATTCTGAGAAACTTCTTTGTGTTCTGTGAAATCATCTCACAGAGTTACAGCTTTCCCCTCAAGAAGACTTTTGCTAAGACAGTTCTTGTGGAATTGGCAAAGTGATATTTAGAAGCCCATAGAGGGCTACGGTGAAAAAGGAAATATCCTCAGATGAAATCTGGAAAGAAACTTTCTGAGAAACTGCTGAGTGTTCTGTGAATTCATCTCACAGAGTTACATGTGTATTTCGAGGATCTCTTTGCTAGCCTTATTTCTGTGGAATCTGAGAACAGATATTTCGGGTCCCTTTGAAGATTATAGGGCCAAAGGAAATATACTCCAATAACAAAGAGAAAGAAGGTTTCTGAGAAACTTCTTTGTGTTCTGTGAAATCATCTCACAGAGTTACAGCTTTCCCCTCAAGAATACTTTCGCTAAGACAGTTCTTTTGGAATTGGCAAAGCGATATTTGGAAGCCCATAGAGAGCTATGGTGAAAAAGGAAATATCGTCAGATGAAATCTGGAAAGAAGCTTTCTGAGAAACTGCTTAGTGTTCTGTTAATTCATCTCACAGAGTTACATGTGTATTTCGAGGATCTCTTTGCTAGCCCTATTTCTGTGGAATCTCAGAACAGATATTTCGGATCCCTTTGAAGACTATAGGGCCAAAGGAAATATCCTCCGATAACAAAGAGAAAGAAGCTTTCTGAGAAACTTCTTTGTGTTCTGTGAAATCATCTCAGAGAGTTACAGCTTTCCCCTGAAGAGGCCTTTCGCTAAGACAGTTGTTGTGGAATTGGCAAAGTGATATTTGGAAGCCCATAGAGGGCTATGGTGAAAAAGGAAATATCGTCAGATGAAATCTGGAAAGAAGCTTTCTGAGAAACTGCTTAGTGTTCTGTTAATTCATCTCACAGAGTTACATGTGTATTTCGAGGATCTCTTTGCTAGCCTTCTTTCTGTGGAATCTGAGAACAGATATTTCGGTTCCCTTTAAAGGCCATAGGGCCAAAGGAAATATCCTCCGATAACAAAGAGAAAGAAGCTTTCTGAGAAACTTCTTTGTGTTCTGTGAAATCATCTCACAGAGTTACAGGTTACCCCTCATTCTTGCCTTTCGCTAAGACAGTCCTTGTGGAATTGGCCAAGTGATATTTGGAAGCCCTTAGAGGGCTATGGTGAAAAAGGAAATATCGTCAGATGAAATCTGGAAAGAAGCTTTCTGAGAAACTGCTTAGTGTTCTGTTAATTCATCTCACAGAGTTACATGTGTATTTCGAGGATCTCTTTGCTAGCCCTATTTATGTGGAATCTGAAAACAGATATTTTGGATCCCTTTGAAGAATATAGGGCCAAAGGAAATATCCTCCGATAACAAAGAGAAAGAAGCTTTCTGAGAAACTTCTTTGTGTTCTGTGAAATCAACTCACAGAGTTACAGCTTTCCCCTCAAGAAGCCTTTCGCTAAGACAGTTCTTGTGGAATTGGAAAAGTGATATTTGGAAGCCCATAGAGGGCTATGGTGAGAAAGGAAATATCCTTGGATGAAATCTGGAAAGAAGCTTTCTGAGAAACTATTTAGTGTTCTGTTAATTCATCTCACAGAGTTACATGTGTATTTCGAGGATCTCTGTGCTAGCCCTATTTCTGTGAAATCTGAGAACAGATATTTCAGATCCATTTGAAGACTATAGGGCCAAAGGAAATATCCTCCGATAACAAAGAGAAAGAAGCTTTCTGAGAAACTTCTTTGTGATCTGTGAAATCATCTCACAGAGTTACAGCTTTCCCCTCAAGAAGCCTTTCGCTAAGACAGTTCTTGTGGAATTGGCAAAGTGATATTTGGAAGCCCATAGAGGGCTATGGTAAAAAAGGAAATATCCTCAGACGAAATCTGGAAAGAAGCTTTCTGAGAAACTGCTTAGTGTTCTGTAAATTCTTCTCACAGAATTACATGTGTATTTCGAGGATCTCTTCGCTAGCCTTCTTTCTGTGGAATCTGAGAACAGATATTTCGGATCCCTTTGAAGACTATAGGGCTAAAGGAAATATCCTCCGATAACAAAGAGAAAGAAGCTTTCTGAGAAACTTCTTTGTGTTCTGTGAAATCATCTCACAGAGTTACAGCTTTCCCCTGAAGAAGCCTTTCGCTAAGACAGTTCTTGTGGAATTGGCAAAGTCATATTTGGAAGCCCATAGAGGGCTATGGTGAAAAAGGAAATATCGTCAGATGAAATCGGGAAAGAAGCTTTCTGAGAAACTGCTTAGAGTTCTGTTAATAAATCTCACAGAGTTACATGTGTATTTCGAGGATCTCTTTGCTAGCACTTTTTCTGTGGAATCTGAGAACAGATATTTCGGATCCCTTTGAAGACTATAGGGCCAAAGGAAATACCCTCCGATAACAAAGAGAAAGAAGCTTTCTGAGAAACTTCTTTGTGTTCTGTGAAATCATCTCACAGAGTTACAGCTTTCCCCTCAAGAAGTCTTTCGCTAAGACAGTTCTTGTGGAATTGGAAAAGTGATATTTAGAAGCCCATAGAGGGCTATGGTGAGAAAGGAAATATCCTCGGATGAAATCTGGAAAGAAGCTTTCTGCGAAACTGCTTAGTGTTCTGTGAATTCATCTCACAGAGTTACATGTGTATTTCGAGGATCTCTTTGCTAGCCCTATTTCTTTGGAATTGAGAACAGATATTTCGGATCCCTTTGAAGACTGTAGGGCCAAAGTAAATATCCTCCGATAACAAAGAGAAAGAAGCATTCTGAGAAACTTCTTTGTGTTCTGTGAAATCATCTCACAGAGTTACAGCTTTCCCCTGAAGAAGCCTTTTGCTAAGACAGTTCTTGTGGAATTGGCAAAGTGATATTTAGAAGCCCGTAGAGGGCTACGGTGAAAAAGGAAATATCCTCAGATGAAATCTGGAAAGAAGCTTTCTGAGAACCTGCTGAGTGTTCTGTGAATTCATCTCACAGAGTTACATGTGTATTTCGAGGATCTCTTTGCTAGCCCTATTTCTTTGGAATCTGAGAACAGATATTTCGGATCCCTTTGAAGACTATAGGGCCAAAGGAAATATCCTCCGATAACAAAGAGAAAGAAGCTTTCTGAGAAACTTCTTTGTGTTCTGTGAAATCATCTCACAGAGTTACAGGTTACCCCTCATTCTTGCCTTTCGCTAAGACAGTCCTTGTGGAATTGGCAAAGTGATATTTGGAAGCCCATAGAGGGCTATGGTGAAAAAGGAAATATCCTCAGATGAAATCTGGAAAGAAGCTTTCTGAGAAACTGCTTAGTGTTCTGTTAATTCATCTCACAAGTTACATGTGTATTTCGAGGATCTCTTTGCTAGCCTTCTTTCTGTGGAATCTGAGAACAGACATTTCGGTTCCCTTTGAAGACTATAGGGCCAAAGGAAATATCCTCCGATAACAAAGAGAAAGAAGCTTTCTGAGAAACTTCTTTGTGTTCTGTGAAATCATCTCACAGAGTTACAGCTTTCCCCTCAAGAAGCCTTTCGCAAAGACAGTTCTTGTGGAATTGGCAAAGTGATATTTGGAAGCCCATAGAGGGCTATGGTGAAAAAGGAAATATCCACAGATAAAATCTGGAAAGAAGCTTTCTGCGAAACTGCTTAGTGTTCTGTGAATTCATCTCACAGAGTTACATGTGTATTTCGAGGATCTCTTTGCTTGCCCTATTTCTGTGGAATCTGAGAACAGATATTTCGGATCCCTTTGAAGACTATAGGGCCAAAGGAAATATCCTCCGATAAAAAAGAGAAAGAAGCTTTCTGAGAAACTTCTTTGTGTTCTGTTAAATCATCTCACAGAGTTACAGCTTTCCCCTCAAGAAGCCTTTCGCTAAGACAGTTCTTGTGGAATTGGCAAAGTGATATTTGGAAGCCCATTTAGGGCTATGGTGAAAAAGGAAATATCCTCAGATGAAATTGGAAAGAAGCTTTCTGAGAAACTGCTTAGTGTTCTGTTAGTTCACCTCACAGAGTTACATGTGTATTTCGAGGATCTCCTTGCTAGCCCTATTTCTGTGAAATCTGAGAACAGATAATTCAGATCCCTTTGAAGACTATAGGGCCAAAAAAAATATCCTCCGATAACAAAGAGAAAGAAGCTTCCTGAGAAACTTCTTTGTGTTCTGTGAAATCATCTCACAGAGTTACAGCATTCCCCTGAAGAAGCCTTTCACTAAGACAGTTCTTGTGGTATTGGCAAAGTGATATTTGGAAGCCCTTAGAGGGCTATGGTGAAAAAGGAAATATCGTCAGATGAAATCTGGAAAGAAGCTTTCTGAGAAACTGCTTAGTGTTCTGTTAATTCATCTCACAGATTTACAAGTGTATTTTGAGGATCTCCTTGCTAGCCTTATTTCTGTGGTATCTGAGAACAGATATTTCGGATCCCTTTGAAGACTATAGGGCCAAAGGAAATATCTTCCAATAACAAAGAGAAAGAACTTTCCTAGAAACTTCTTTGTGTTCTGTGAAATCATCTCACAGAGTTACAGCATTCCCCTGAAGAAGCCTTTCGCTAAGACCGTTGTTGTGTAATTGACAAAGTGATATTTGGAAGCCCATAGAGGGCTACGGTGAAAAAGGAAATATCATCAGATGAAATCTGGAAAGCAGCTTTCTGAGAAACTGCTTAGTGTTCTGTGAATTCATCTCACACAGTTAAATGTGTATTTCGAGGATCTCTTTGCTAGCCTTCTTTCTGTGGAATCTGAGAACAGATATTTCGGTTCCCTTTGAAGACTATAGGGCCAAAGGAAATATCCTCCGATAACAAAGAGAAAGAAGCTTTCTGAGAAACTTCTTTGTGTTCTGTGAAATCATCTCACAGAGTTACAGCTTTCTCCTGAAGAAGCCTTACGCTTAGACAGTTCTTGTGGAATTGGCAAAGTGATATTTGGAAGCCCATAGAGGGCTATGGTGAAAAAGGAAATATCCTCTGAAGAAATCTGGAAAGAAGCTATCTGAGAAACTGCCCAGTGTTCTGTTAATTCATCTCACAGAGTTACATGTGGATTTCAAGGATCTCTTTGCTAGCCCTATTTCTGTGGAATCTGAGAACAGATATTTCGGATCCCTTTGAAGACTATAGGGCCAAAGGAAATATCCTCCGATAACAAAGAGAAAGAAGCTTTCCGAGAAACTTCTTTGTGTTCTGTGAAATCATCTCACAGAGGTACAGCTTTCCCCTCAAGAAGCCTTTCGCTAAGACAGTTCTTGTGTAATTGGCAAAGTGATATTTGGAAGCCCATAGAGGGCTACGGTGAAAAAGGAAATATCATCAGATGAAATCTGGAAAGCAGCTTTCTGAGAAACTGCTTAGTGTTCTGTGAATTCATCTCACACAGTTAAATGTGTATTTCGAGGATCTCTTTGCTAGCCTTCTTTCTGTGGAATCTGAGAACAGATATTTCGGATCCCTTTGAAGACTATAGGGCCAAAGGAAATATCCTCCGATAACAAAGAGAAAGAAGCTTTCTGAGAAACTTCTTTGTGTTCTGTGAAATCATCTCACAGAGTTACAGCTTTCCCCTCAAGAAGCCTTTCCCTAAGACAGTTCTTGTGGAATTGGCAAAATGGTATTTGGAAGCCCATAGAGGGCTATGGTGAAAAAGGAAATATCATCAGAAGAAATCTGGAAAGAAGCTTTCTGAGAATCTGCTTAGTGTTCTGTTAATTCATCTCACACAGTTACATGTGTATTTCGAGGATCTCTTTGCTAGCCCTATTTCTGTGGAATCTGAGAACAGATATTTCGGATCCCTTTGAAGACTATAGAGCCAAAGGAAATATCCTCTGATAACAAAGAGAAAGAAGCTTTCTGAGAAACTTCTTTGTGTTCTGTGAAATCATCTCACAGAGTTACAGCTTTCCCCTGAAGAGGCCTTTCGCTGAGACAGTTGTTGTGGAATTGGCAAAGTGATATTTGGAAGCCCATAGAGGGCTACGGTGAAAAAGGAAATATCCTCAGATGAAATCTGGAAAGAAGCTTTCTGAGAAACTGCTTAGTGTTCTGTGAATTCATCTCACAGAGTTACATGTGTATTTCGAGGATCTCTTTGCTAGCTTTCTTTCTGTGGAATCTGAGAACAGATATTTCGGTTCCCTTTGAAGACCATAGGGCCAAAGGAAATATCCTCCGATAACAAAGAGAAAGAGCTTTCTGAGAAACTTCTTTGTGTTCTGTGAAATCATCTCACAGAGTTACAGGTTACCCCTCATTCTTGCCTTTCGCTAAGATAGTCCTTGTGGAATTGGCAAAGTGATATTTGGAAGCCCATATAGGGCTATGGTGAAAAAGGAAATATCCTCAGATAAAATCTGGAAAGAAGCTTTCTGCGAAACTGCTTAGTGTTCTGTTAATTCATCTCACAGAGTTACATGTGTATTTCGAGGATCTCTTTGCTAGCCCTATTTCTGTGGAATCTGAGAACAGATATTTCGGATCCCTTTGAAGACTATAGGGCCAAAGGAAATATCCTCCGATAACAAAGAGAAAGAAGCTTTCTGAGAAAGTTCTTTGTGTTCTGTGAAATCATCTCACAGAGTTACAGCTTTCCCCTGAAGAAGCCTTTCGCTAAGACAGTTCTTGTGGAATTGGCAAAGTGATATTTGGCAGCCCATAGAGGGCTATGGTGAAAAAGGAAATATCGTCAGATGAAATCTGCAAAGAAGCTTTCTGAGAAGCTGCTTAGTGTTCTGTTAATTCATCTCACAGAGTTACATGTGTATTTCGAGGATCGCTTTGCTAGCCCTATTTCTGTGGAATCTGAGAACAGATATTTCGGATCCCTTTGAAGACTATAGGGCCAAAGGAAATATCCTGCGATAACAAAGAGAAAGAAGCTTTCTGAGAAACTTCTTTGTGTTCTGTGAAATCATCTCACAGAGTTACAGCTTTCTCCTGTAGAAGCCTTACGCTTAGACAGTTCTTGTGGAATTGGCAAAGTGATATTTGGAAGCCCATAGAGGGCTACGGTGAAAAAGGAAATATCCTCTGAAGAAATCTGGAAAGAAGCTTTCTGAGAAACTACCCAGTGTTCTGTTAATTCATCTCACAGAGTTACATGTGGATTTCAAGGATCTCTTTGCTAGCCCTATTTCTGTGGAATCTGAGAACAGATATTTCGGATTCCTTTGAAGACTATAGGGCCAAAGGAAATATCCTCCGATAACAAAGAGAAAGAAGCTTTCCGAGAAACTTCTTTGTCTTCTGTGAAATCATCTCACAGAGTTACAGCTTTCCCCTCAAGAAGCCTTTCGCTAAGACAGTTCTTGTGGAATTGGCAAAGTGATATTTGAAAGCCCATAGAGGGCTCTGGTGAAAAAGGAAATATCCTCAGATGAAATCTGGAAAGAAGCTTTCTGCGAAACTGCTTAGTGTTCTGTGAATTCATCTCACAGAGTTACATGTGTATTTCGAGGATCTCTTTGCTAGCCCTATTTCTTTGGAATCTGAGAACAGATATTTCGGATCCCTTTGAAGACTGTAGGGCCAAAGTAAATATCCTCCGATAACAAAGAGAAAGAAGCATTCTGAGAAACTTCTTTGTGTTCTGTGAAATCATCTCACAGAGTTACAGCTTTCCCCTCAAGAAGACTTTTGCTAAGACAGTTCTTGTGGAATTGGCAAAGTGATATTTAGAAGCCCATAGAGGGCTACGGTGAAAAAGGAAATATCCTCAGATGAAATCTGGAAAGAAACTTTCTGAGAAACTGCTGAGTGTTCTGTGAATTCATCTCACAGAGTTACATGTGTATTTCGAGGATCTCTTTGCTAGCCTTATTTCTGTGGAATCTGAGAACAGATATTTCGGGTCCCTTTGAAGATTATAGGGCCAAAGGAAATATACTCCAATAACAAAGAGAAAGAAGGTTTCTGAGAAACTTCTTTGTGTTCTGTGAAATCATCTCACAGAGTTACAGCTTTCCCCTCAAGAATACTTTCGCTAAGACAGTTCTTTTGGAATTGGCAAAGCGATATTTGGAAGCCCATAGAGAGCTATGGTGAAAAAGGAAATATCGTCAGATGAAATCTGGAAAGAAGCTTTCTGAGAAACTGCTTAGTGTTCTGTTAATTCATCTCACAGAGTTACATGTGTATTTCGAGGATCTCTTTGCTAGCCCTATTTCTGTGGAATCTCAGAACAGATATTTCGGATCCCTTTGAAGACTATAGGGCCAAAGGAAATATCCTCCGATAACAAAGAGAAAGAAGCTTTCTGAGAAACTTCTTTGTGTTCTGTGAAATCATCTCAGAGAGTTACAGCTTTCCCCTGAAGAGGCCTTTCGCTAAGACAGTTGTTGTGGAATTGGCAAAGTGATATTTGGAAGCCCATAGAGGGCTATGGTGAAAAAGGAAATATCGTCAGATGAAATCTGGAAAGAAGCTTTCTGAGAAACTGCTTAGTGTTCTGTTAATTCATCTCACAGAGTTACATGTGTATTTCGAGGATCTCTTTGCTAGCCTTCTTTCTGTGGAATCTGAGAACAGATATTTCGGTTCCCTTTAAAGGCCATAGGGCCAAAGGAAATATCCTCCGATAACAAAGAGAAAGAAGCTTTCTGAGAAACTTCTTTGTGTTCTGTGAAATCATCTCACAGAGTTACAGGTTACCCCTCATTCTTGCCTTTCGCTAAGACAGTCCTTGTGGAATTGGCCAAGTGATATTTGGAAGCCCTTAGAGGGCTATGGTGAAAAAGGAAATATCGTCAGATGAAATCTGGAAAGAAGCTTTCTGAGAAACTGCTTAGTGTTCTGTTAATTCATCTCACAGAGTTACATGTGTATTTCGAGGATCTCTTTGCTAGCCCTATTTATGTGGAATCTGAAAACAGATATTTTGGATCCCTTTGAAGAATATAGGGCCAAAGGAAATATCCTCCGATAACAAAGAGAAAGAAGCTTTCTGAGAAACTTCTTTGTGTTCTGTGAAATCAACTCACAGAGTTACAGCTTTCCCCTCAAGAAGCCTTTCGCTAAGACAGTTCTTGTGGAATTGGAAAAGTGATATTTGGAAGCCCATAGAGGGCTATGGTGAGAAAGGAAATATCCTTGGATGAAATCTGGAAAGAAGCTTTCTGAGAAACTATTTAGTGTTCTGTTAATTCATCTCACAGAGTTACATGTGTATTTCGAGGATCTCTGTGCTAGCCCTATTTCTGTGAAATCTGAGAACAGATATTTCAGATCCATTTGAAGACTATAGGGCCAAAGGAAATATCCTCCGATAACAAAGAGAAAGAAGCTTTCTGAGAAACTTCTTTGTGATCTGTGAAATCATCTCACAGAGTTACAGCTTTCCCCTCAAGAAGCCTTTCGCTAAGACAGTTCTTGTGGAATTGGCAAAGTGATATTTGGAAGCCCATAGAGGGCTATGGTAAAAAAGGAAATATCCTCAGACGAAATCTGGAAAGAAGCTTTCTGAGAAACTGCTTAGTGTTCTGTAAATTCTTCTCACAGAATTACATGTGTATTTCGAGGATCTCTTCGCTAGCCTTCTTTCTGTGGAATCTGAGAACAGATATTTCGGATCCCTTTGAAGACTATAGGGCTAAAGGAAATATCCTCCGATAACAAAGAGAAAGAAGCTTTCTGAGAAACTTCTTTGTGTTCTGTGAAATCATCTCACAGAGTTACAGCTTTCCCCTGAAGAAGCCTTTCGCTAAGACAGTTCTTGTGGAATTGGCAAAGTCATATTTGGAAGCCCATAGAGGGCTATGGTGAAAAAGGAAATATCGTCAGATGAAATCGGGAAAGAAGCTTTCTGAGAAACTGCTTAGAGTTCTGTTAATAAATCTCACAGAGTTACATGTGTATTTCGAGGATCTCTTTGCTAGCACTTTTTCTGTGGAATCTGAGAACAGATATTTCGGATCCCTTTGAAGACTATAGGGCCAAAGGAAATACCCTCCGATAACAAAGAGAAAGAAGCTTTCTGAGAAACTTCTTTGTGTTCTGTGAAATCATCTCACAGAGTTACAGCTTTCCCCTCAAGAAGTCTTTCGCTAAGACAGTTCTTGTGGAATTGGAAAAGTGATATTTAGAAGCCCATAGAGGGCTATGGTGAGAAAGGAAATATCCTCGGATGAAATCTGGAAAGAAGCTTTCTGCGAAACTGCTTAGTGTTCTGTGAATTCATCTCACAGAGTTACATGTGTATTTCGAGGATCTCTTTGCTAGCCCTATTTCTTTGGAATTGAGAACAGATATTTCGGATCCCTTTGAAGACTGTAGGGCCAAAGTAAATATCCTCCGATAACAAAGAGAAAGAAGCATTCTGAGAAACTTCTTTGTGTTCTGTGAAATCATCTCACAGAGTTACAGCTTTCCCCTGAAGAAGCCTTTTGCTAAGACAGTTCTTGTGGAATTGGCAAAGTGATATTTAGAAGCCCATAGAGGGCTACGGTGAAAAAGGAAATATCCTCAGATGAAATCTGGAAAGAAGCTTTCTGAGAACCTGCTGAGTGTTCTGTGAATTCATCTCACAGAGTTACATGTGTATTTCGAGGATCTCTTTGCTAGCCCTATTTCTTTGGAATCTGAGAACAGATATTTCGGATCCCTTTGAAGACTATAGGGCCAAAGGAAATATCCTCCGATAACAAAGAGAAAGAAGCTTTCTGAGAAACTTCTTTGTGTTCTGTGAAATCATCTCACAGAGTTACAGGTTACCCCTCATTCTTGCCTTTCGCTAAGACAGTCCTTGTGGAATTGGCAAAGTGATATTTGGAAGCCCATAGAGGGCTATGGTGAAAAAGGAAATATCCTCAGATGAAATCTGGAAAGAAGCTTTCTGAGAAACTGCTTAGTGTTCTGTTAATTCATCTCACAAGTTACATGTGTATTTCGAGGATCTCTTTGCTAGCCTTCTTTCTGTGGAATCTGAGAACAGACATTTCGGTTCCCTTTGAAGACTATAGGGCCAAAGGAAATATCCTCCGATAACAAAGAGAAAGAAGCTTTCTGAGAAACTTCTTTGTGTTCTGTGAAATCATCTCACAGAGTTACAGCTTTCCCCTCAAGAAGCCTTTCGCAAAGACAGTTCTTGTGGAATTGGCAAAGTGATATTTGGAAGCCCATAGAGGGCTATGGTGAAAAAGGAAATATCCACAGATAAAATCTGGAAAGAAGCTTTCTGCGAAACTGCTTAGTGTTCTGTGAATTCATCTCACAGAGTTACATGTGTATTTCGAGGATCTCTTTGCTTGCCCTATTTCTGTGGAATCTGAGAACAGATATTTCGGATCCCTTTGAAGACTATAGGGCCAAAGGAAATATCCTCCGATAAAAAAGAGAAAGAAGCTTTCTGAGAAACTTCTTTGTGTTCTGTTAAATCATCTCACAGAGTTACAGCTTTCCCCTCAAGAAGCCTTTCGCTAAGACAGTTCTTGTGGAATTGGCAAAGTGATATTTGGAAGCCCATTTAGGGCTATGGTGAAAAAGGAAATATCCTCAGATGAAATTGGAAAGAAGCTTTCTGAGAAACTGCTTAGTGTTCTGTTAGTTCACCTCACAGAGTTACATGTGTATTTCGAGGATCTCCTTGCTAGCCCTATTTCTGTGAAATCTGAGAACAGATAATTCAGATCCCTTTGAAGACTATAGGGCCAAAAAAAATATCCTCCGATAACAAAGAGAAAGAAGCTTCCTGAGAAACTTCTTTGTGTTCTGTGAAATCATCTCACAGAGTTACAGCATTCCCCTGAAGAAGCCTTTCACTAAGACAGTTCTTGTGGTATTGGCAAAGTGATATTTGGAAGCCCTTAGAGGGCTATGGTGAAAAAGGAAATATCGTCAGATGAAATCTGGAAAGAAGCTTTCTGAGAAACTGCTTAGTGTTCTGTTAATTCATCTCACAGATTTACAAGTGTATTTTGAGGATCTCCTTGCTAGCCTTATTTCTGTGGTATCTGAGAACAGATATTTCGGATCCCTTTGAAGACTATAGGGCCAAAGGAAATATCTTCCAATAACAAAGAGAAAGAACTTTCCTAGAAACTTCTTTGTGTTCTGTGAAATCATCTCACAGAGTTACAGCATTCCCCTGAAGAAGCCTTTCGCTAAGACCGTTGTTGTGTAATTGACAAAGTGATATTTGGAAGCCCATAGAGGGCTACGGTGAAAAAGGAAATATCATCAGATGAAATCTGGAAAGCAGCTTTCTGAGAAACTGCTTAGTGTTCTGTGAATTCATCTCACACAGTTAAATGTGTATTTCGAGGATCTCTTTGCTAGCCTTCTTTCTGTGGAATCTGAGAACAGATATTTCGGTTCCCTTTGAAGACTATAGGGCCAAAGGAAATATCCTCCGATAACAAAGAGAAAGAAGCTTTCTGAGAAACTTCTTTGTGTTCTGTGAAATCATCTCACAGAGTTACAGCTTTCTCCGGAAGAAGCCTTACGCTTAGACAGTTCTTGTGGAATTGGCAAAGTGATATTTGGAAGCCCATAGAGGGCTATGGTGAAAAAGGAAATATCCTCTGAAGAAATCTGGAAAGAAGCTATCTGAGAAACTGCCCAGTGTTCTGTTAATTCATCTCACAGAGTTACATGTGGATTTCAAGGATCTCTTTGCTAGCCCTATTTCTGTGGAATCTGAGAACAGATATTTCGGATCCCTTTGAAGACTATAGGGCCAAAGGAAATATCCTCCGATAACAAAGAGAAAGAAGCTTTCCGAGAAACTTCTTTGTGTTCTGTGAAATCATCTCACAGAGGTACAGCTTTCCCCTCAAGAAGCCTTTCGCTAAGACAGTTCTTGTGTAATTGGCAAAGTGATATTTGGAAGCCCATAGAGGGCTACGGTGAAAAAGGAAATATCATCAGATGAAATCTGGAAAGCAGCTTTCTGAGAAACTGCTTAGTGTTCTGTGAATTCATCTCACACAGTTAAATGTGTATTTCGAGGATCTCTTTGCTAGCCTTCTTTCTGTGGAATCTGAGAACAGATATTTCGGATCCCTTTGAAGACTATAGGGCCAAAGGAAATATCCTCCGATAACAAAGAGAAAGAAGCTTTCTGAGAAACTTCTTTGTGTTCTGTGAAATCATCTCACAGAGTTACAGCTTTCCCCTCAAGAAGCCTTTCCCTAAGACAGTTCTTGTGGAATTGGCAAAATGGTATTTGGAAGCCCATAGAGGGCTATGGTGAAAAAGGAAATATCATCAGAAGAAATCTGGAAAGAAGCTTTCTGAGAATCTGCTTAGTGTTCTGTTAATTCATCTCACACAGTTACATGTGTATTTCGAGGATCTCTTTGCTAGCCCTATTTCTGTGGAATCTGAGAACAGATATTTCGGATCCCTTTGAAGACTATAGAGCCAAAGGAAATATCCTCTGATAACAAAGAGAAAGAAGCTTTCTGAGAAACTTCTTTGTGTTCTGTGAAATCATCTCACAGAGTTACAGCTTTCCCCTGAAGAGGCCTTTCGCTGAGACAGTTGTTGTGGAATTGGCAAAGTGATATTTGGAAGCCCATAGAGGGCTACGGTGAAAAAGGAAATATCCTCAGATGAAATCTGGAAAGAAGCTTTCTGAGAAACTGCTTAGTGTTCTGTGAATTCATCTCACAGAGTTACATGTGTATTTCGAGGATCTCTTTGCTAGCTTTCTTTCTGTGGAATCTGAGAACAGATATTTCGGTTCCCTTTGAAGACCATAGGGCCAAAGGAAATATCCTCCGATAACAAAGAGAAAGAGCTTTCTGAGAAACTTCTTTGTGTTCTGTGAAATCATCTCACAGAGTTACAGGTTACCCCTCATTCTTGCCTTTCGCTAAGATAGTCCTTGTGGAATTGGCAAAGTGATATTTGGAAGCCCATATAGGGCTATGGTGAAAAAGGAAATATCCTCAGATAAAATCTGGAAAGAAGCTTTCTGCGAAACTGCTTAGTGTTCTGTTAATTCATCTCACAGAGTTACATGTGTATTTCGAGGATCTCTTTGCTAGCCCTATTTCTGTGGAATCTGAGAACAGATATTTCGGATCCCTTTGAAGACTATAGGGCCAAAGGAAATATCCTCCGATAACAAAGAGAAAGAAGCTTTCTGAGAAAGTTCTTTGTGTTCTGTGAAATCATCTCACAGAGTTACAGCTTTCCCCTGAAGAAGCCTTTCGCTAAGACAGTTCTTGTGGAATTGGCAAAGTGATATTTGGCAGCCCATAGAGGGCTATGGTGAAAAAGGAAATATCGTCAGATGAAATCTGCAAAGAAGCTTTCTGAGAAGCTGCTTAGTGTTCTGTTAATTCATCTCACAGAGTTACATGTGTATTTCGAGGATCGCTTTGCTAGCCCTATTTCTGTGGAATCTGAGAACAGATATTTCGGATCCCTTTGAAGACTATAGGGCCAAAGGAAATATCCTGCGATAACAAAGAGAAAGAAGCTTTCTGAGAAACTTCTTTGTGTTCTGTGAAATCATCTCACAGAGTTACAGCTTTCTCCTGTAGAAGCCTTACGCTTAGACAGTTCTTGTGGAATTGGCAAAGTGATATTTGGAAGCCCATAGAGGGCTACGGTGAAAAAGGAAATATCCTCTGAAGAAATCTGGAAAGAAGCTTTCTGAGAAACTACCCAGTGTTCTGTTAATTCATCTCACAGAGTTACATGTGGATTTCAAGGATCTCTTTGCTAGCCCTATTTCTGTGGAATCTGAGAACAGATATTTCGGATTCCTTTGAAGACTATAGGGCCAAAGGAAATATCCTCCGATAACAAAGAGAAAGAAGCTTTCCGAGAAACTTCTTTGTCTTCTGTGAAATCATCTCACAGAGTTACAGCTTTCCCCTCAAGAAGCCTTTCGCTAAGACAGTTGTTATGGAATTGGCAAAGTGATATTTGGAAGCCTATAGAGGGCTATGGTGAAAAAGGAAATATCCTCAGATGAAATCTGGAAAGAAGCTTTCTGAGAAACTGCTTAGTGTTCTGTTAATTCATCTCACAGAGTTACATGTGGATTTCGAGGATCTCTTTGCTAGCCCTATTTCTGTGGAATCTGAGAACAGATATTTCGGATACCTTTGAAGACTATAGGGCCAAAGGAAATATCCTCCGATAACAAAGAGAAAGAAGCTTTCTGAGAAACTTCTTTGTGTTCTGTGAAATCATCTCACAGAGTTACATCTTTCCCCTGAAGAAGCCTTTCGCTAAGACAGTTCTTGTGGAATTGGCAAAGTGATATTTGGAAGCCCATAGAGGGCTATGGTGAAAAAGGAAATATCATCAGATGAAATCTGGAAAGAAGCTTTCTGAGAAACTGCTTAGTGTTCTGTAAATTCATCTCACAGAGTTACATGTGTATTTCGAGGATCTCTTTGCTAGCCTTCTTTCTGTGGAATCTGAGAACAGATATTTCGGTTCCCTTTGAAGACTATAGGGCCAAAGGAAATATCCTCCGATAACAAAGAGAAAGAAGCTTTCTGAGAAATTTCTTTGTGTTCTGTGAAATCATCTCACAGAGTTAAAGCTTTCCCCTCAAGAAGCCTTTCGCTAAGACAGTTCTTGTGGAATTGGCAAAGTGATATTTGGAAGACCATAGAGGTCTCTGGTAAAAAAGGAAATATCCTCCAGAAGAAATCTGGAAAGAAGCTTTCTGAGAAACTGCTTAGTGTTCTGTGAATTCATCTCACAGCGTTACATGTGTATTTCGAGGATCTCTTTGCTAGCCCTATTTCTGTGGAATCTGAGAACAGATATTTCGGATCCCTTTGAAGACTATAGGGCCAAAGGAAATATCCTCCGATAACAAAGAGAAAGAAGCTTTCTGAGAAACTTCTTTGTGTTCTGTGAAATCATCTCACAGAGTTACAGCTTTCCCCTCAAGAAGCCTTTCGCTAAGACAGTTCTTGTGGAATTGGCAAAGTGATATTTGGAAGCCCTTAGGGGCTATGGTGAAAAAGGAAATATCCTCAGATGAAATCTGGAAAGAAGCTTTCTGAGAAACTGCTTAGTGTTCTGTGAATTCATCTCACAGAGTTACATGTGTATTTCGAGGATCTCTTTCCTAGTCCTATTTCTGTGGAATGTGAGAACAGATATTTCGGATCCCTTTGAAGACTATAGGGCCAAAGGAAATATCCTCCGATAACAAAGAGAAAGAAGCTTTCTGAAAAACTTCTTTGTGTTCTGTGAAATCATCTCACAGAGTTACAGCTTTCCCCTCAAGAAACCTTTCGCTAAGACAGTTCTTGTGGAATAGGCAAAGTGATATTTGGAAGCCCATAGAGGGCTATGGTGAAAAAGGAAATATCATCAGATGAAATCTGGAAAGAAGCTTTCTGAGAAACTGCTTAGTGTTCTGTTAATTCATCTCACAGAGTTACATGTGTATTTCGAGGATCGCTTTGCTAGCCTTCTTTCTGTGGAATCTGAGAACAGATATTTTGGTTCCCTTTGAAGACTATAGGGCAAAAGGAAATATCCTCCGATAACAAAGAGAAAGAAGCTTTCTGAGAAACTTCTTTGTGTTCTGTGAAATCATCTCACAGAGTTTCAGCTTTCCCCTCAAGAAGCCTTTCGATAAGACAGTTCTTGTGGAATTGGCAAAGGGATATTTGGAAGCCCATAGAGTGCTATGGTGAAAAAGGAAATATCCTCAGATGAAATCTGGAAAGCAGCTTTCTGAGAAATTGCTTAGTGTTCTGTGAATTCATCTCACAGAGTTAAAGGTGTAATTCGAGGATCTCTTTGCTAGCCTTCTTTCTGTGGAATCTGAGAACAGATATTTCGGTTCCCATTGAAGACTATAGGGCCAAAGGCAATATCCTCCGATAACAAAGAGAAAGAAGCTTTCTGAGAAACTTCTTTGTGTTCTGTGAAATCATCTCACAGAGTTACAGCTTTCCCCTCAAGAAGCCTTTCCCTAAGACAGTTCTTGTGGAATTGGCAAAATGGTATTTGGAAGCCCATAGAGGGCTATGGTGAAAAAGGAAATATCCACAGATGAAATCTGGAAAGAAACTTTCTGAGAAAATTCTTAGTGTTCTGTTAATTCATCTCACAGAGTTACATGTGTATTTCGAGGATCTCTTTGCTAGCCTTCTTTCTGTGTAATCTGTGAACAGATATTTCGGATCCCTTTGAAGACTATAGAGCCAAAGGAAATATCCTCCGATAACAAAGAGGAAGAAGCTTTCTGAGAAACTTCTTTGTGTTCTGTGAAATCATCTCACAGAGGTACAGCTTTCCCCTCAAGAAGCCTTTCGCTAAGACAGTTCTTGTGGAATTGGCAAAGTGATATTTGGAAGCCCATTTAGGGCTATGGTGAAAAAGGAAATATCCTCAGATGAAATTGGAAAGAAGCTTTCTGAGAAACTGCTTAGTGTTCTGTTAATTCATCTCACAGATTTACAAGTGTATTTCGAGGATCTCCTTGCTAGCCTTATTTCTGTGGTATCTGAGAACTGATATTTCGGATCCCTTTGAAGACTATAGGGCCAAAGGAAATATCTTCCGATAACAAAGAGAAAGAAGCTTTCCTAGAAACTTCTTTGTGTTCTGTGAAATCATCTCACAGAGTTACAGCATTCCCCTGAAGAAGCCTTTCGCTAAGACAGTTCTTGTGTAATTGGCAAAGTGATATTTGGAAGCCCATAGAGGGCTACGGTGAAAAAGGAAATATCATCAGATGAAATCTGGAAAGCAGCTTTCTGAGAAACTGCTTAGTGTTCTGTGAATTCATCTCACACAGTTAAATGTGTATTTCGAGGATCTCTTTGCTAGCCTTCTTTCTGTGGAATCTGAGAACAGATATTTCGGTTCCCTTTGAAGACTATAGGGCCAAAGGAAATATCCTCCGATAACAAAGAGAAAGAAGCTTTCTGAGAAACTTCTTTGTGTTCTGTGAAATCATCTCACAGAGTTACAGCTTTCCCCTCAAGAAGCCTTTCCCTAAGACGGTTCTTGTGGAATTGGCAAAATGGTATTTGGAAGCCCATAGAGGGCTATGGTGAAAAAGGAAATATCATCAGAAGAAATCTGGAAAGAAGCTTTCTGAGAATCTGCTTAGTGTTCTGTTAATTCATCTCACACAGTTACATGTGTATTTCGAGGATCTCTTTGCTAGCCCTATTTCTGTGGAATCTGAGAACAGATATTTCGGATCCCTTTGAAGACTATAGAGCCAAAGGAAATATCCTCTGATAACAAAGAGAAAGAAGCTTTCTGAGAAACTTCTTTGTGTTCTGTGAAATCATCTCACAGAGTTACAGCTTTCCCCTGAAGAGGCCTTTCGCTGAGACAGTTGTTGTGGAATTGGCAAAGTGATATTTGGAACCCCTAGAGGGCTACGGTGAAAAAGGAAATATCCTCAGATGAAATCTGGAAAGAAGCTTTCTGAGAAACTGCTTAGTGTTCTGTGAATTCATCTCACAGAGTTACATGTGTATTTCGAGGATCTCTTTGCTAGCTTTCTTTCTGTGGAATCTGAGAACAGATATTTCGGTTCCCTTTGAAGACCATAGGGCCAAAGGAAATATCCTCCGATAACAAAGAGAAAGAGCTTTCTGAGAAACTTCTTTGTGTTCTGTGAAATCATCTCACAGAGTTACACGTTACCCCTCATTCTTGCCTTTCGCTAAGATAGTCCTTGTGGAATTGGCAAAGTGATATTTGGAAGCCCATATAGGGCTATGGTGAAAAAGGAAATATCCTCAGATAAAATCTGGAAAGAAGCTTTCTGCGAAACTGCTTAGTGTTCTGTTAATTCATCTCACAGAGTTACATGTGTATTTCGAGGATCTCTTTGCTAGCCCTATTTCTGTGGAATCTGAGAACAGATATTTCGGATCCCTTTGAAGACTATAGGGCCAAAGGAAATATCCTCCGATAACAAAGAGAAAGAAGCTTTCTGAGAAAGTTCTTTGTGTTCTGTGAAATCATCTCACAGAGTTACAGCTTTCCCCTGAAGAAGCCTTTCGCTAAGACAGTTCTTGTGGAATTGGCAAAGTGATATTTGGCAGCCCATAGAGGGCTATGGTGAAAAAGGAAATATCGTCAGATGAATTCTGCAAAGAAGCTTTCTGAGAAGCTGCTTAGTGTTCTGTTAATTCATCTCACAGAGTTACATGTGTATTTCGAGGATCGCTTTGCTAGCCCTATTTCTGTGGAATCTGAGAACAGATATTTCGGATCCCTTTGAAGACTATAGGGCCAAAGGAAATATCCTCCGATAACAAAGAGAAAGAAGCTTTCTGAGAAACTTCTTTGTGTTCTGTGAAATCATCTCACAGAGTTACAGCTTTCTCCTGTAGAAGCCTTACGCTTAGACAGTTCTTGTGGAATTGGCAAAGTGATATTTGGAAGCCCATAGAGGGCTACGGTGAAAAAGGAAATATCCTCTGAAGAAATCTGGAAAGAAGCTTTCTGAGAAACTACCCAGTGTTCTGTTAATTCATCTCACAGAGTTACATGTGGATTTCAAGGATCTCTTTGCTAGCCCTATTTCTGTGGAATCTGAGAACAGATATTTCGGATTCCTTTGAAGACTATAGGGCCAAAGGAAATATCCTCCGATAACAAAGAGAAAGAAGCTTTCCGAGAAACTTCTTTGTCTTCTGTGAAATCATCTCACAGAGTTACAGCTTTCCCCTCAAGAAGCCTTTCGCTAAGACAGTTGTTATGGAATTGGCAAAGTGATATTTGGAAGCCTATAGAGGGCTATGGTGAAAAAGGAAATATCCTCAGATGAAATCTGGAAAGAAGCTTTCTGAGAAACTGCTTAGTGTTCTGTTAATTCATCTCACAGAGTTACATGTGTATTTCGAGGATCTCTTTGCTAGCCCTATTTCTGTGGAATCTGAGAACAGATATTTCGGATACCTTTGAAGACTATAGGGCCAAAGGAAATATCCTCCGATAACAAAGAGAAAGAAGCTTTCTGAGAAACTTCTTTGTGTTCTGTGAAATCATCTCACAGAGTTACATCTTTCCCCTGAAGAAGCCTTTCGCTAAGACAGTTCTTGTGGAATTGGCAAAGTGATATTTGGAAGCCCATAGAGGGCTATGGTGAAAAAGGAAATATCATCAGATGAAATCTGGAAAGAAGCTTTCTGAGAAACTGCTTAGTGTTCTGTAAATTCATCTCACAGAGTTACATGTGTATTTCGAGGATCTCTTTGCTAGCCTTCTTTCTGTGGAATCTGAGAACAGATATTTCGGTTCCCTTTGAAGACTATAGGGCCAAAGGAAATATCCTCCGATAACAAAGAGAAAGAAGCTTTCTGAGAAATTTCTTTGTGTTCTGTGAAATCATCTCACAGAGTTAAAGCTTTCCCCTCAAGAAGCCTTTCGCTAAGACAGTTCTTGTGGAATTGGCAAAGTGATATTTGGAAGACCATAGAGGTCTCTGGTAAAAAAGGAAATATCCTCCAGAAGAAATCTGGAAAGAAGCTTTCTGAGAAACTGCTTAGTGTTCTGTGAATTCATCTCACAGCGTTACATGTGTATTTCGAGGATCTCTTTGCTAGCCCTATTTCTGTGGAATCTGAGAACAGATATTTCGGATCCCTTTGAAGACTATAGGGCCAAAGGAAATATCCTCCGATAACAAAGAGAAAGAAGCTTTCTGAGAAACTTCTTTGTGTTCTGTGAAATCATCTCACAGAGTTACAGCTTTCCCCTCAAGAAGCCTTTCGCTAAGACAGTTCTTGTGGAATTGGCAAAGTGATATTTGGAAGCCCTTAGGGGCTATGGTGAAAAAGGAAATATCCTCAGATGAAATCTGGAAAGAAGCTTTCTGAGAAACTGCTTAGTGTTCTGTGAATTCATCTCACAGAGTTACATGTGTATTTCGAGGATCTCTTTCCTAGTCCTATTTCTGTGGAATGTGAGAACAGATATTTCGGATCCCTTTGAAGACTATAGGGCCAAAGGAAATATCCTCCGATAACAAAGAGAAAGAAGCTTTCTGAAAAACTTCTTTGTGTTCTGTGAAATCATCTCACAGAGTTACAGCTTTCCCCTCAAGAAACCTTTCGCTAAGACAGTTCTTGTGGAATAGGCAAAGTGATATTTGGAAGCCCATAGAGGGCTATGGTGAAAAAGGAAATATCATCAGATGAAATCTGGAAAGAAGCTTTCTGAGAAACTGCTTAGTGTTCTGTTAATTCATCTCACAGAGTTACATGTGTATTTCGAGGATCGCTTTGCTAGCCTTCTTTCTGTGGAATCTGAGAACAGATATTTTGGTTCCCTTTGAAGACTATAGGGCAAAAGGAAATATCCTCCGATAACAAAGAGAAAGAAGCTTTCTGAGAAACTTCTTTGTGTTCTGTGAAATCATCTCACAGAGTTACAGCTTTCCCCTCAAGAAGCCTTTCCCTAAGACAGTTCTTGTGGAATTGGCAAAATGGTATTTGGAAGCCCATAGAGGGCTATGGTGAAAAAGGAAATATCCACAGATGAAATCTGGAAAGAAACTTTCTGAGAAAATTCTTAGTGTTCTGTTAATTCATCTCACAGAGTTACATGTGTATTTCGAGGATCTCTTTGCTAGCCTTCTTTCTGTGTAATCTGAGAACAGATATTTCGGATCCCTTTGAAGACTATAGAGCCAAAGGAAATATCCTCCGATAACAAAGAGGAAGAAGCTTTCTGAGAAACTTCTTTGTGTTCTGTGAAATCATCTCACAGAGTTACAGCTTTCCCCTGAAGAAGCCTTTCACTAAGACAGTTCTTGTGGAATTGGCAAAGTGATATTTGGAACCCCATAGAGGGCTATGGTGAAAAAGGAAATATCCTCAGAAGAAATCTGGAAAGAAGCTTTCTGAGAAACTGCTCCGTGTTCTGTTAATTCATCTCACAGAGTTACATGTGTATTTTGAGGATCTCTTTGCTAGCCGTATTTCTGTGGAATCTGAGAACAGATATTTCGGATCCCTTTGAAGACTATGGGGCCAAAGGAAATATCCTCCGATAACAAAGAGAAAGAAGCTTTCTGAGAAACTTCTTTGTGTTCTGTGAAACCATCTCACAGAGTTACAGCTTTCCCCTCAAGAAGCCTTTCGCTAAGACAGTTCTTGTGGAATTGGCAAAGTGATATTTGGAAGCCCATAGAGGGCTATGGTGAAAAAGGAAATATCCTCAGATGAAATCGGGAAAGAAGCTTTCTGAGAAACTGCTTAGTGTTCTGTTAATAAATCTCAGAGAGTTACATGTGTATTTCGAGGATCTCTTTGCTAACCCTATTTCTGTGGAATCTGAGAACAGATATTTCGGATCCCTTTTAAGACTATAGGGCCAAAGGAAATATCCTCCGAAAACAAAGAGAAAGAATCTTTCTGAGAAACTTCTTTGTGTTCTGTTAAATCATCTCACAGAGTTACAGCTTTCCCCTCAAGAAGCCTTTCGCTAAGACAGTTCTTGTGGAATTGGCAAAGTGATATTTGGAAGCCCATAGAGGGCTATGGTGAGAAAGGAAATATCCTCGGATGAAATCTGGAAAGAAGCTTTCTGAGAAACTGTTTAGTGTTCTGTTAATTCATCTAACAGAGTTACATGTGTATTTCGAGGATCTCTGTTCTAGCCCTATTTCTGTCGAATCTGAGAACAGATATTTCGGATCCCTTTGAAGACTATAGGGCCAAAGGAAATATCCTCCGATAACAAAGAGAAAGAAGCTTTCTGAGAAACTTCTTTGTGTTCTGTGAAATCATCTCACAGAGTTACAGCTTTCCCATGAAGAAGCCTTTCGCTAAGACAGTTCTTGTGGAATTGGCAAAGTGATATTTGGAAGCCCATAGAGGGCTATGGTGAAAAAGGAAATATCCTCAGATGAAATCTGGAAAGAAGCTTTCTGAGAAACTGCTTAGTGTTCTGTGAATTCATCTCACAGAGTTACATGTGTATTTCGAGAATCTCTTTGCTAGCCTTCTTTCTGTGGAATCTGAGAACAGATATTTCGGTTCCCTTTGAAGACTATAGGGCCAAAGGAAATATCCTCCGATAACAAAGAGAAAGAAGCTTTGTGAGAAACTTCTTTGTGTTCTGTGAAATCATCTCACAGAGTTACAGCTTTCCCCTGAAGAAGCCTTTCACTAAGACAGTTCTTGTGGAATTGGCAAAGTGATATTTGGAAGCCCATAGAGGGCTATGGTGAAAAAGGAAATATCCTCAGATGAAATCTGGAAAGAAGCTTTCTGAGAAACTGCTTAGTGTTCTGTTAATTCATCTCACAGAGTTACATGTGTATTTCGAGGATCTCTTTGCTAGCCTTATTTCTGTGGAATCTGAGAAGAGATATTTCGGATCCCTTTGAAGACTATAGGGCCAAAGGAAATATCCTCCGATAACGAAGAGAAAGAAGCTTTCTGAGAAACTTCTTTGTGTTCTGTGAAATCATGTCACAGAGTTACAGCTTTCCCCTCAAGAAGTCTTTCGCTAAGACAGTTCTTGTGGAATTGGAATAGTGATATTTGGAAGCCCATAGAGGGCTATCTTGAAAAAGGAAATAACCTCAGATGAAATCTGGAAACAAGCTTTCTGAGAAACTGCTTAGGGTTCCGTAAATTCGTCTCACAGAATTACATGTGTATTTCAAGGATCTCTTTGCTAGCCCTATTTCTGTGGAATCTGAGAACAGATATTTCGGATCCCTTTGAAGACTACAGGGCCAAAGGAAATATCCTCCGATAACAAAGAGAAAGAAGCTTTCTGAGAAACTTCTTTGTGTTCTGTGAAATCATCTCACACAGTTACAGCTTTCCCCTCAAAAAGCCTTTTGCTAAGACAGTTCTTGTGAAATTGGCAAAGTGATATTTGGAAACCCCTAGAGGGCTATGGTGAAAAAGGAAATATCCTCAGATGAAATCTGGAAAGAAACTTTCTGAGAAACTGCTTAGTGTTCTGTTAATTCATCTCACAGAGTTACAAGTGTATTTCAAGTATCTCCTTGTGAGCCTTATTTCTGTGGAATCTGAGAAGAGATATTTCGGATCCCTTTGAAGACTATAGGGCCGAAGGAAATATCCTCCAATAACGAAGAGAAAGAAGCTTTCTGAGAAACTTCTTTGTGTTCTGTGAAATCATCTCACAGAGTTACAGCATTATCCTCAAGAAGCCTTTCGCTAAGACAGTTCTTGTGGAATTGGCAAAGTGATACTTGGAAGCCCATAGAGGGCTATGGTGAAAAAGGAAATATCCTCAGATGAAATCTGGAAAGAAGATTTCTGAGAAACTGCTTAGTGTTCTGTAAATTCACCTCACAGAGTTACATGTGTATTTCGAGGATCTCCTTGCTAGCCCTATTTCTGTGGAATCTGAGAAGAGATATTTCGGATCCCTTTGAAGACTATAGGGCCAAAGGAAATATCCTCCGATAACAAAGAGAAAGAAGCTTTCTGAGAAACTTCTTTGTGTTCTGTGAAATCATCTCACAGAGTTACAGCTTTCTCCTGAAGAAGCCTTTCGCTAAGACAGTTCTTGTGTAATTGGCAAAGTGATATTTGGAAGCCCATAGAGGGCTATGGTGAAAAAGGAAATATCCTCAGAAGAAATCTGGAAAGAAGCTTTCTGAGAAACTGCTTAGTGTTCTGTGAATTCATCTCACAGAGTTACATGTGGATTTCGAGGATCTCTTTGCTAGCCCTATTTCTGTGGAATCTGAGAACAGATATTTCGGATCACTTTGAAGACTATAGGGCCAAAGGAAATATCCTCCGATAACAAAGAGAAAGAAGCTTTCTGAGAAACTTCTTTGTGTTCTGTGAAATCATCTCACAGAGTTACAGCCTTTCCCTCAAGAAGCCTTTCGCTAAGACAGTTCTGGCTGAATTGGCAAAGTGATATTTGGAAGCCCATAGAGGGCTATGGTGAAAAAGGAAATATCCTCAGATGAAATCTGGTAAGAAGCTTTCTGAGAAACTGCTTAGTGTTCTGTTAATTCATCTCACAGAGTTACATGCGTATTTCGAGGATCTCTTTGCTAGTCCTATTTCTGTGAAATCTGAGAACAGATATTTCGGATCCCTTTGAAGACTATAGGGCCAAAGGAAATATCCTCCAATAACAAAGAGAAAGAATCTTTCTGAGAAACTTCTTTGTGTTCTGTGAAATCATCTCACAGAGTTACAGCTTTCCCCTGAAGAAGCCTTTCGCTAAGACAGTTCTTGTGGAATTGGCAAAGTGATATTTGGAAGCCCATAGAGGCCTATGGTGAATAAGGAAATATCCTCAGATGAAATCTGGAAAGAAGCTTTCTGAGAAACTGCTAAGTGTTCTGTGAATTCATCTCACAGAGTTACATGTGTTTTTCGAGGATCTCTTTGCTAGCCTTATTTCTGTGGAATCTGAGAACAGATATTTCGGATCCCTTTGAAGACTATAGAGCCAAAGGAAATATCCTCCGATAACAAAGAGAAAGAAGCTCTCTGAGAAACTTCTTTGTGTTCTGTGAAATCATCTCACAGAGTTACAGCTTTCCCCTCAAGAATCCTTTCGCTAAGACAGTTGTTCTGGAATTGGCAAAGTGATATTTGGAAGCCCCTAGAGAGCTATGGTGAAAAAGGAAATATCGTCAGATGAAATCTGGAAAGAAGCTTTCTGAGAAACTGCTTAGTGTTCTGTTAATTAATCTCACAGAGTAACATGTGTATTTCGAGGATCTCTTTGCTAGCCCTATTTCTGTGGAATCTGAGAAAAGATATTTCGGATCCCTTTGAAGACTATAGGCCAAAGGAAATATCCTCCGATAACGAAGAGAAAGAAGCTTTCCTAGAAACTTCTTTGTGTTCTGTGAAATCATCTCACAGAGTTACAGCATTCCCCTGAAGAAGACTTTCGCTAAGACAGTTCTTGTGTAATTGGCAAAGTGATATTTGGAAGCCCATAGAGTGCTACGGTGAAAAAGGAAATATCATCAGATGAAATCTGGAAAGCAGCTTTCTGAGAAACTGCTTAGTGTTCTGTGAATTCATCACAGAGAGTTAAATGTGTATTTCGAGGATCTCTTTGCTAGCCTTCTTTCTGTGGAATCTGAGAACAGATATTTCGGTTCCCTTTGAAGACTATAGGGCCAAAGGAAATATCCTCCGATAACAAAGAGAAAGAAGCTTTCTGAGAAACTTCTTTGTGTTCTGTGAAATCATCTCACAGAGTTACAGCTTTCCCCTCAAGAAACCTTTCCCTAACACAGTTCTTGTGGAATTGGCAAAATGGTATTTGGAAGTCCTTAGAGGGCTATGGTGAAAAAGGAAATATCCTCAGATGAAATCTGGAAAGAAGCTTTCTGAGAAACTGCTTAGTGTTCTGTTAATTCATCTCACAGAGTTTCATGTGTATTTCGAGGATCTCTTTGATAGCCTTATTTCTGTTGAATCTGAGAACAGATATTTCGGATCCCTTTGAAGACTATAGAGCCAAAGGAAATATCCTCCGATAACAAAGAGAAAGAAGCTTTCTGAGAAACTTCTTTGTGTTCTGTGAAATCATCTCACAGAGTTACAGCTTTCCCCTCAAGAAGCCTTTCGCTAAGACAGTTGTTGTGGAATTGGCAAAGTGATATTTGGAAGCCCATAGAGGGCTATGGTGAAAAAGAAAATATCCTCAGAAGAAATCTGGAAAAAAGCTTTCTGAGAAACTGCTTAGTGTTCGGTTAATTCATCACACAGAGTTACATGTGTATTTCGAGGATTTCTTTGCTAGCCTTCTTTCTGTGGAACCTGAGAACAGATATTTCGTTTCCCTTTGAAGACTATAGGGCCAAAGGAAATATCCTCCGATAACAAAGAGAAAGAAGGTTTCTGAGAAACTTCTTTGTGTTCTGTGAAATCATCTCACAGAGTTACAGCTTTATCCTGAAGAAGCCTTTCGCTAAGACAGTTCTTGTGGAATTGGCAAAGTGATATTTGGAAGCCCATAGAGGGCTATGGTGAAAAAGGAAATATCCTCAGAAGAAATATGGAAAGAAGCTTTCTGAGAAACTGCTTAGTGTTCTGTGAATTCATCTCACAGAGTTACATGTGTATTTCAAGGATCTCTTTGCTAGCTCTATTTCTGTGGAATCTGAGAACAGATATTTCGGATCCCTTTGAAGACTATAGGGCCAAAGGAAATATCCTCCGATAACAAAGAGAAAGAAGCTTTCTGAGAAACTTCTTTGTGTTCTGTGAAATCATCTCACAGAGTTACAGCTTTCTCCTCAAGAAGCCTTTCGCTAAGACAGTTGTTGTGGAATTGGCAAAGTGATATTTGGAAGCCCATAGTGGGCTGTGTTGAAAAAGGAAATATCCTCAGATGAAACCTGGAAAGAAGCTTTCTGAGAAACTGCTTAGTGTTCTGTTAATTCATCTCACAGAGTTATCTGTGTATTTCGAGGATCTCCTTGCTAGCCCTATTTCTGTGAAATCTGAGAACAGATATTTCGGATCCCTTTGAAGACTATAGGGCCAAAGGAAATATCCTCCGATAACAAAGAGAAACAAGCTTTCTGAGAAACTTCTTTGTGTTCTGTGAAATCATCTCACAGAGTTACAGCTTTCCCCTGAAGAGGCCTTTCGCTAAGACAGTTGTTGTGGAATTGGCAAAGTGATATTTGGAAGCCCATAGAGGGCTCTGGTGAAAAAGGAAATATCCTCAGATGAAATCTGGAAAGAAGCTTTCTGAGAAACTGCTTAGTGTTCTGTTAATTCATCTCACAGAGTTACATGTGTATTTCGAGGATCTCTTTGCTAGCCTTCTTTCTGTGGAATCTGAGAACAGATATTTCGGTTTCCTTTGAAGACCATAGGGCCAAAGGAAATATCCTCCGATAACAAAGAGAAAGAAGCTTTCTGAGAAACTTCTTTGTGTTCTGTGAAATCATCTCACAGAGTTACAGCTTTCCCCTCAAGAAGCCTTTCCCTAAGACAGTTCTTGTGGAATTGGCAAAATGGTATTTGGAAGCCCATAGAGGGCTATGGTGAAAAAGGAAATATCCTCAGAAGAAATCTGGAAAAAAGCTTTCTGAGAAACTGCTTAGTGTTCTATTAATTCATCACACAGAGTTACCTGTGTATTTCGAGGATTTCTTTGCTAGCCTTGTTTCTGTGGAACGAGAAAACAGATATTTCGATTCCCTTTGAAGACTATAGGGCCAAAGGAAATATCTTCCGATAACAAAGAGAAAGAAGCTTTCTGAGAAACTTCTTTGTGTTCTGTGAAATCATCTCGCAGAGTTACAGCTTTATCCTGAAGGAGCCTTTCGCTAAGACAGTTCTTGTGGAATTGGCAAAGTGATATTTGGAAGCCCATAGAGGGCTATGGTGAAAAAGAAATATCCTCAGAAGAAATCTGGAAAGAAGCTTTCTGAGAAACTGCTTAGTGTTCTGTTAATTCATCTCACAGAGTTACATGAGGATTTCAAGGATCTCTTTGCTAGCCCTATTTCTGTGGAATCTGAGAACAGATATTTCGGATCCCTTTGAAGACTATAGGGCCAAAGGAAATATCCTCCGATAACAAAGATAAAGAAGCTTTCTGAGAAACTTCTTTGTGTTCTGTGAAATCATCTCACAGAGTTACAGCTTTCTCCTCAAGAAGCCTTTCGCTAAGACAGTTGTTGTGGAATTGGCAAAGTGATATTTGGAAGCCCATAGTGGGCTATGGTGAAAAAGGAAATATCCTCAGATGAAACCTGGAAAGAAGCTTTCTGAGAAACTGCTTAGTATTCTGTTAATTCATCTCACAGAGTTACCTGTGTATTTCGAGGATCTCCTTGCTAGCCCTATTTCTGTGAAATCTGAGAACAGATATTTCGGATCCCTTTGAAGACTATAGGGCCAAAGGAAATATCCTCCGATAACAAAGAGAAAGAAGCTTTCTGAGAAACTTCTTTGTGTTCTGTGAAATCATCTCACAGAGTTACAGCTTTCTCCTGAAGAAGCCTTTCTCTAAGACAGTTCTTGTGGAATTGGCAAAGTGATATTTGGAAGCCCATAGAGGGCTATGGTGAAAAAGGAAATATCCTCAGAAGAAATCTGGAAAGAAGCTTTCTGAGAAACTGCTTAGTGTTCTGTTAATTCATCTCACAGAGTTACATGTGGATTTCAAGGATCTCTTTGCTAGCCCTATTTCTGTGGAATCTGAGAACAGATATTTCGGATCCCTTTGAAGACTATAGGGCCAAAGGAAATATCCTCCGATAACAAAGAGAAAGAAGCTTTCTGAGAAACTTCTTTGTGTTCTGTGAAATCATCTCACAGAGTTACAGCTTTCCCCTCAAGAAGCCTTTCGCTAAGACAGTTGTTGTGGAATTGGCAAAGTGATATTTGGAAGCCCATAGAGGGCTATGGTGAAAAAGGAAATATCCTCAGATGAAATCTGGAAAGAAGCTTTCTGAGAAACTGCTTAGTGTTCTGTTAATTCATCTCACAGAGTTACATGTGGATTTCGAGGATCTCTTTGCTAGCCTTCTTTCTGTGGAATCTGAGAACAGATATTTCGGTTCCCTTTGAAGACCATAGGGCCAAAGGAAATATCCTACGATAAAAAAGAGAAAGAAGCTTTCTGTGAAACTTCTTTGTGTTCTGTGAAATCATCTCACAGAGTTACAGGTTACCCCTCATTCTTGCCTTTCGCTAAGACAGTCCTTGTGGAATTGCAAAGTGATATTTGGAAGCCCATAGAGGTCTATGGTGAAAAAGGAAATATCCTCAGATGAAATCTGGAAAGAAGCTTTCTGAGAAACTGCTTAGTGTTCTGTGAATTCACATCACAGAGTTACATGTGTATTTCGAGGATCTCTTTGCTAGCCTTCTTTCTGTGGAATCTGAGAACAGATATTTCGGTACCCTTTGAAGACTATAGGGCCAAAGGAAATATCCTCCGATAACAAAGAGAAAGAAGCTTTCTGAGAAACTTCTTTGTGTTCTGTGAAATCATCTCACAGAGTTACAGCTTTCCCCTCAAGAAGCCTTTCGCAAAGACAGTTCTTGTGGAATAGGCTAAGTGATATTTGGAAGCCCACTGAGGGCTATGGTGAAAAAGGAAATATCCTCAGATAAAATCTGGAAAGAAGCTTTCTGCGAAACTGCTTAGTGTTCTGTGAATTCATCTCACAGAGTTACATGTGTATTTCGAGGATCTCTATGCTAGCCCTATTTCTGTGGAATCTGAGAACAGATATTTCGGATCCCTTTGAAGACTATAGGGCCAAAGGAAATATCCTCCGATAACAAAGAGAAAGAAGCTTTCTGAGAAACTTCTTTGTGTTCTGTTAAATCATCTCACAGAGTTACAGCTTTCCCCTCAAGAAGCCTTTCCATAAGACAGTTCTTGTGGAATTGGCAAAATGGTATTTGGAATCCCATAGAGGGCTATGGTGAAAAAGGAAATATCCTCAGATGAAATCTGGAAAGAAGCTTTCTGCGAAACTGCTTAGTGTTCTGTTAATTCATCTCACAGAGTTACATGTGTATTTCGAGGATCGCTTTGCTAGCCTTCTTTCTGTGGAATCTGAGAACAGATATTTCGGATCCCTTTGAAGACTCTAGGGCCAAAGGAAATATCCTCCGATAACAAAGAGAAAGAAGCTTTCTGAGAAACTTCTTTGTGTTCTGTGAAATCATCTCACAGAGTTACAGCTTTCCCCTGAAGAAGCCTTTCGCTAAGACAGTTCTTGTGGAATTGTCAAAGTGATATTTGGAAGCCCATAGAGGGCTATGATGAAAAGTGAAATATCCTCAGATGAAATCTGGAAAAAAGCTTTCTGCGAAACTGCTTAGTGTTCTGTTAATTCATCTCACAGAGTTACATGTGGATTTCAAGGATCTCTTTGCTAGCCCTATTTCTGTGGAATCTGAGAACAGATATTTCCGATCCCTTTGAAGACTATAGGGCCAAAGGAAATATCCTCCGATAACAAAGAGAAAGAAGATTTCTGAGAAACTTCTTTGTGTTCTGTTAAATCATCTCACAGAGTTACAGCTTTCCCCTGAGGAAGCCTTTCGCTAAGACAGTTGTTGTGGAATTGGCAAAGTGATATTTGGAAGCCCATAGAGGGATATGGTGAAAAAGGAAATATCCTCAGAAGAAATCTGGAAAAAAGCTTTCTGAGAAACTGCTTAGTGTTCTGTTAATTCATCACACAGAGTTACCTGTGTATTTCGAGGATCTCTTTGCTAGCCTTCTTTCTGTGGAACCTGAGAACAGATATTTCGGTTCCCTTTGAAGACTATAGGGCCAAAGGAAATATCCTGCGATAACAAAGACAAAGAAGCTTTCTGAGAAACTTCTTTGTGTTCTGTGAAATCATCTCACAGAGTTACAGCTTTCTCCTGAAGAAGCCTTTCGCTAAGACAGTTCTTGTGGAATTGGCAAAGTGATATTTGGAAGCCCATAGAGGGCTATGGTGAAAAAGGAAATATCCTCAGAAGAAATCTGGAAAGAAACTTTCTGAGAAACTGCTTAGTGTTCTGTTAATTCATCTCACCGAGTTACATGTGGATTTCAAGGATCTCTTTGCTAGCCCTATTTCTGTGGAATCTGAGAACAGATATTTCGGATCCCTTTGAAGACTATAGGGCCAAAGGAAATATCCTCCGATAACAAAGAGAAAGAAGCTTTCTGAGAAACTTCTTTGTGTTCTGTGAAATCATCTCACAGAGTTACAGCTTTCTCCTGAAGAAGCCTTTCGCTAAGACAGTTCTTGTGGAATTGGCAAAGTGATATTTGGAAGCCCATAGAGGGCTATGGTGAAAAAGGAAATATCCTCAGAAGAAATCTGGAAAGAAACTTTCTGAGAAACTGCTTAGTGTTCTGTTAATTCATCTCACAGAGTTACATGTGGATTTCAAGGATCTCTTTGCTAGCCCTATTTCTGCGGAATCTGAGAACAGATATTTCGGATCCCTTTGAAGACTATAGGGCCAAAGGAAATATCCTCCGATAACAAAGAGAAAGAAGCTTTCTGAGAAACTTCTTTGTGTTCTGTGAAATCATCTCACAGAGTTACAGCTTTCTCTTCAAGAAGCCTTTCGCTAAGACAGTTCTTGTGGAATTGGCAAAGTGATATTTGGAAGCCCATAGTGGGCTATGGTGAAAAAGGAAATATCCTCAGATGGAACCTGGAAAGAATCTTTCTGAGAAACTGCTTAGTGTTCCGTTAATTCATCTCACAGAGTTACCTGTGTATTTCGAGGATCTCCTTGCTAGCCCCATTTCTGTGAAATCTGAGAACAGATATTTCGGATCCCTTTGAAGACTATAGGGCCAAAGGAAATATCCTCCGATAACAAAGAGAAAGAAGCTTTCTGAGAAACTTCTTTGTGTTCTGTGAAATCATCGCACAGAGTTACAGCTTTCTCCTGAAGAAGCCTTTCCATAAGACAGTTCTTGTGGAATTGCAAAGCGATATTTGGAAGCCCATAGAGGGCTATGGTGAAAAAGGAAATATCCTCAGAAGAAATCTGGAAAGAAGCTTTCTGAGAATCTGCTTAGTGTTCTGTTAATTCATCTCACAGAGTTACAAGTGGATTTCAAGGATCTCTTTGCTAGCCCTATTTCTGTGGAATCTGAGAACAGATATTTCGGATCCCTTTTTAAGACTATAGAGCCAAAGGAAATATCCTCCGATAACAAAGAGAAAGAAGCTTTCTGAGAAACTTCTTTGTGTTCTGTGAAATCATCTCACAGAGTTACAGCTTTCCCCTCAAGAAGCCTTTCCATAAGACAGTTCTTGTGGAATTGGCAAAATGGTATTTGGAAGCCCATAGAGGGCTATGGTGAAAAAGGAAATATCCTCAGAAGAAATCTGGAAAGAAGCTTTCTGAGAAACTGCTTAGTGTTCTGTTAATTCATCTCACAGAGTTACATGTGGATTTCGAGGATCTCTTTGCTAGCCCTATTTCTGTGGAATGTGAGAACAGATATTTCGGATCCCTTTGAAGACTATAGGGCCAAAGGAAATATCCTCCGATAACAAAGAGAAAGAAGCTTTCTGAAAAACTTCTTTGTGTTCTGTGAAATCATCTCACAGAGTTACAGCATTCTCCTGAAGAAGCCTTTCGCTTAGACAGTTCTTGTGGAATTGGCAAAGTGATATTTGGAAGCCCATAGAGGGCTATGGTGAAAAAGGAAATATCCTCAGATGAAATCTGGAAAGAAGCTTTCTGCGAAACTGCTTAGTGTTCTGTTAATTCATCTCACTGAGTTACATGTGTATTTCGAGGATCGCTTTGCTAGCCTTCTTTCTGTGGAATCTGAGAACAGATATTTCGGATCCCTTTGAAGACTATAGGGCTAAAGGAAATATCCTCCGATAACAAAGAGAAAGAAGCTTTCTGAGAAACTTCTTTGTGTTCTGTGAAATCATCTCACAGAGTTACAGCTTTCCCCTCAAGAAGCCTTTCGCTAAGACAGTTCTTGTGGAATTGGCAAAGTGATATTTGGAAGCCCATAGAGTGCTACGGTGAAAAAGGAAATATCATCAGATGAAATCTGGAAAGCAGATTTCTGAGTAACTGCTTAGTGTTCTGTGAATTCATCTCACAGAGTTAAATGTGTATTTCGAGGATCTCTTTGCTAGCTTTCTTTCTGTGGAATCTGAGAACGGATATTTCGGTTCCCTTTGAAGACTATAGGGCCAAAGGAAATATCCTCCGATAACAAAGAGAAAGAAGCTTTCTGAGAAACTTCTTTGTGTTCTGTGAAATCATCTCACAGAGTTACAGCTTTCCCCTCAAGAAGCCTTTCCCTAAGACAGTTCTTGTGGAATTGGCAAAATGGTATTTGGAAGCCCATAGAGGGCTATGGTGAAAAAGGAAATATCCTCATATGAAATCTGGAAAGAAGCTTTCTGAGAAACTGCTTAGTGTTCTGTTAATTCATCTCACAGAGTTACATGTGTATTTCGAGGATCTCTTTGCTAGCCTTATTTCTGTTGAATCTGAGAACAGATATTTCGGATCCATTTGAAGCTATAGAGCCAAAGGAAATATCCTCCGATAACAAAGAGAAAGAAGCTTTCTGAGAAACTTCTTTGTGTTCTGTGAAATCATCTCACAGAGTTACAGCTTTCCCCTGAAGAAGCCTTTCGCTAAGACAGTTGTTGTGGAATTGGCAAAGTGATATTTGGAAGCCCATAGAGGGCTATGGTGAAAAAGGAAATATCCTCAGAAGAAATCTGGAAAAAAGCTTTCTGAGAAACTGCTTAGTGTTCTGTTAATTCATCACACAGAGTTACCTGTGTATTTCGAGGATCTCTTTGCTAGCCTTCTTTCTGTGGAACCTGAGAACAGATATTTCGGTTCCCTTTGAAGACAATAGGGCCAAAGGAAATATCCTCCGATAACAAAGAGAAAGAAGCTTTCTGAGAAACTTCTTTGGGTTCTGTGAAATCATCTCACAGAGTTACAGCTTTCTCCTGAAGAAGCCTTTCGCTAAGACAGTTCTTGTGGAATTGGCAAAGTGATATTTGGAAGCCCTTAGAGCGCTATGGTGAAAAAGGAAATATCCTCAGATGAAATCTGGAAAGAAACTTTCTGAGAAACTGCTTAGTGTTCTGTGAATTCATCTCACAGATTTACATGTGTATTTCGAGGATCTCTTTCTTAGCCCTATTTCTGTGGAATCTGAGAACAGATATTTCGGATCCCTTTGAAGACTATAGGGCCAAAGGAAATATCCTCCGATAACAAAGAGAAAGAAGCTTTCTGAGAAACTTCTTTGTGTTCTGTGAAATCATCTCACAGAGTTACAGCTTTCCCCTGAAGAAGCCTTTCGCTAAGACAGTTCTTGTGGAATTGGCAAAGTGATATTTGGAAGCCCATAGAGGGCTATGGTGAAAAAGGAAATATCATCAGATGAAATCTGGAAAGAAGCTTTCTGAGAAATTGCTTAGTGTTCTGTAAATTCATCTCACAGAGTTACATGTGTATTTCGAGGATCTCTTTGCTAGACTTCTTTCTGTGGAATCTGAGAACAGATATTTCGGTTCCCTTTGAAGACTATAGGGCCAAAGGAAATATCCTCCGATAACAAAGAGAAAGAAGCTTTCTGAGAAACTTCTTTGTGTTCAGTGAAATCATCTCACAGAGTTAAAGCTTTCCCCTCAAGAAGCCTTTCGCTAAGACAGTTCTTATGGAATTGGCAAAGTGATATTTGGAAGCCCATAGAGGGCTATGTTTAAAAAGGAAATATCCTCAGATGAAATCTGGAAAGAAGCTTTCTGCGAAACTGCTTAGTGTTCTCTTAATTCATCTCACAGAGTTACATGTGTATTTCTAGGATCGCTTTGCTAGCCTTCTTTCTGTGGAATCTGAGAACAGATATTTCGGATCCCTTTGAAGACTATAGGGCCAAAGGAAATATCCTCCGATAACAAAGAGAAAGAAGCTTTCTGAGAAACTTCTTTGTGTTCTGTGAAATCATCGCACAGAGTTACAGCTTTCCCCTCAAGAAGCCTTTCGCTAAGACTGTTCTTGTGGAATTGGCAAAGTGATATTTGGAAGCCCATAGAGGGCTATGGTGAAAAAGGAAATATCCTCAGATGAAATCTGGAAAGAAGCTTTCTGCGAAACTGCTTAGTGTTCTGTGAATTCATCTCACAGAGTTACATGTGTATTTCGAGGATCTCTTTGCTAGCCCTATTTCTGTGGAATCTGAGAACAGATATTTCGGATCCCTTTGAAGACTATAGGGCCAAAGGAAATATCCTCCGATAACAAAGAGAAAGAAGCTTTCTGAGAAACTTCTTTGTGTTCTGTGAAATCATCACACAGAGTTACAGCTTTCCCCTGAAGAAGCCTTTCGCTAAGACAGTTCTTGTGGAATTGGCAAAGTGATATTTGGAAGCCCATAGAGGGCTATGGTGAAAAAGGAAATATCATCAGATGAAATCTCTAAGGAGCTTTCTGAGAAACTGCTTAGTGTTCTGTAAATTCATCTCACAGAGTTACATGTGTATTTCGAGGATCTCTTTGCTAGCCTTCTTTCTGTGGAATCTGAGAACAGATATTTCGGTTCCCTTTGAAGACTATAGGGCCAAAGGAAATATCCTCCGATAACAAAGAGAAAGAAGCTTTCTGAGAAACTTCTTTGTGTTCTGTGAAATCATCTCACAGAGTTACAGCTTTACCCTCAAGAAGCCTTTCGCTAAGACAGTTCTTGTGGAATTGGCAAAGTGATATTTGGAAGCCCATAGAGTGCTACGGTGAAAAAGGAAATATCCTCAGATGAAATCTGGAAAGCAGCTTTCTGAGAAACTGCTTAGTGTTCTGTGAATTCATCTCACAGAGTTAAATGTGTATTTCGAGGATCTCTTTGCTAGCCTTCTTTCTGTGGAATCTGAGAACAGATATTTCGGTTCCCTTTGAAGACTATAGGGCCAAAGGAAATAACCTCAGATAACAAAGAGAAAGAAGCTTTCTGAGAAACTTCTTTGTGTTCTGTGAAATCATCTCACAGAGTTACAGCTTTCCCCTCAAGAAGCCTTTCCCTAAGACAATTCTTGTGGAATTGGCAAAATGGTATTTGGAAGCCCATAGAGGGCTATGGTGAAAAAGGAAATATCCTCAGATGAAATCTGGAAAGAAGCTTTCTGAGAAACTGCTTAGTGTTCTGTTAATTAATCTCAGAGAGTTACATGTGAATTTCGAGGATCTCTTTGCTAGCCTTATTTCTGTTGAATCTGAGAACAGATATTTCGGATCCCTTTGAAGACTATAGTGCCAAAGGAAATATCCACCGATAACAAAGAGAAAGAAGCTTTCTGAGAAACTTCTTTGTGTTCTGTCAAATCATCTCACAGAGTTACAGCTTTCCCCTGAAGAAGCCTTTCGCTAAGACAGTTGTTGTTAAATTGGCAAAGTGATATTTGGAAGCCCATAGGGGTCTATGGTGAAAAAGGAAATATCCTCAGATGAAATCTGGAAAGAAGCTTTCTGAGAAACTGCTTAGTGTTCTGTTAATTCATCTCACAGAGTTACATGTGTATTTCGAGGATCTCTTTGCTAGCCTTCTTTCTGTGGAATCTGAGAACAGATATTTCGGTTCCCTTTGAAAACCATAGGGCCAAAGGAAATATCCTCCGATAACAAAGAGAAAGAAGCTTTCTGAGAAACTTCTTTGTGTTCTGTGAAATCATCTCACAGAGTTACAGTTTACCCCACATTCTTGCCTTTCGCTAAGACAGTCCTTGTGGAATTGGCAAAGTGATATTTGGAAGCCCATAGAGGGCTATGGTGAAAAAGGAAATATCCTCAGATGAAATCTGGAAAGAAGCTTTCTGAGAAACTGCTTAGTGTTCTGTTAATTCATCTCACAGAGTTACATGTGTATTTCGAGGATCTCTTTGCTAGCCTTCTTTCTGTGGATTCTGAGAACAGATATTTCGGTACCGTTTGAAGATTATAGGGCCAAAGGAAATATCCTCCGATAACGAAGAGAAAGAAGCTTTCTGAGAAACTTCTTTGTGTTCTGTGAAATCATCTCACAGAGTTACAGCTTTCCCCTCAAGAAGCCTTTCGCTAAGACAGTTCTTGTGGAATTGGCAAAGTGATATTTGGAAGCCCATAGAGGGCTATGGTGAAAAAGGAAATATCCTCAGATGAAATCTGGAAAGAAGCTTTCTGAGAAACTGCTTAGTGTTCTGTTAATTCATCTCACAGATTTACAATTGTATTTCGAGGATCTCCTTGCTAGCCTTATTTCTGTGGAATCTGAGAACAAATATTTCGGATCCCTTTGAAGACTATAGGGCCAAAGGAAATATCCTCCGATAACGAAGAGTAAGAAGCTTTCTGAGAAACTTCTTTGTGTTCTGTGAAATCAACTCACAGAGTTACAGCTTTCTCCTCAAGAAGCCTTTCGCTAAGACAGTTCTTGTGGAATTGGCAAAGTGATATTTGGAAGCCCATAGAGGGCTATGGTTAAAAAGGAAATATCCTCAGATGAAATTGGAAAGAAGCTTTCTGAGAAACTGCTTAGTGTTCTGTTAATTCACCTCACAGAGTTACATGTGTATTTCGAGGATCTCCTTGCTAGCCCTATTTCTGTGAAATCTGAGAACAGATAATTCCGATCCCTTTGAAGACTATAGGGCCAAAGGAAATATCCTCCGATAACAAAGAGAAAGAAGCTTTCTGAGAAACTTCTTTGTGTTCTGTGAAATCATCTCACAGAGTTACAGCTTTCCCCTCAAGAAGCCTTTCCATAAGACAGTTCTTGTGGAATTGGCAAAATGGTATTTGGAAGCCCATAGAGGGCTATGGTGAAAAAGGAAATATCCTCAGAAGAAATCTGGAAAGAAGCTTTCTGAGAAACTGCTTAGTGTTCTGTTAATTCATCTCACAGAGTTACATGTGGATTTCGAGGATCTCTTTGCTAGCCCTATTTCTGTGGAATGTGAGAACAGATATTTCGGATCCCTTTGAAGACTATAGGGCCAAAGGAAATATCCTCCGATAACAAAGAGAAAGAAGCTTTCTGAAAAACTTCTTTGTGTTCTGTGAAATCATCTCACAGAGTTACAGCTTTCTCCTGAAGAAGCCTTTCGCTTAGACAGTTATTGTGGAATTGGCAAAGTGATATTTGGAAGCCCATAGAGGGCTATGGTGAAAAAGGAAATATCCTCAGATGAAATCTGGAAAGAAGCTTTCTGCGAAACTGCTTAGTGTTCTGTTAATTCATCTCACTGAGTTACATGTGTATTTCGAGGATCTCTTTGCTAGCCTTCTTTCTGTGGAATCTGAGAACAGATATTTCGGATCCCTCTGAAGACTATAGGGCCAAAGGAAATATCCTCCGCTAACAAAGAGAAAGAAGCTTTCTGAGAAACTTCTTTGTGTTCTGTGAAATCATCTCACAGAGTTACAGCTTTCCCCTCAAGAAGCCTTTCGCTAAGACAGTTCTTGTGGAATTGGCAAAGTGATATTTGGAAGCCCATAGAGGGCTATGGTGAAAAGGGAAATATCCTCAGATGAAATCTGGAAAGAAGCTTTCTGCGAAACTGCTTAGTGTTCTGTTAATTCATCTCACAGAGTTACATGTGTATTTCGAGGATCTCTTTGCTAGCCCTATTTCTGTGGAATCTGAGAACAGATATTTCGGATCCCTTTGAAGACTATAGGGCCAAAGGAAATATCCTCCGATAACAAAGAGAAAGAAGCTTTCTGAGAAACATCTTTGTGTTCTGTGAAATCATCTGACAGAGTTACAGCTTTCCCCTGAAGAAGCCTTTCCCTAAGACAGTTCTTGTGGAATTGGCAAAGTGATATTTGGAAGCCCATAGAGGGCTATGGTGAAAAAGGAAATATTATCAGATGAAAACTGGAAAGAGCTTTCTGAGAAACTGCTTAGTGTTCTGTATATTCATCTCACAGAGTTACATGTGTATTTCGAGGATCTCTTTGCTAGCCTTCTTTCTGTGGAATCTGAGAACAGATATTTCGGTTCCCTTTGAAGACTATAGGGCCAAAGGAAATATCCTCCGATAACAAAGAGAAAGAAGCTTTCTGAGAAACTTCTTTGTGTTCTGTGAAATCATCTCACAGAGTTACAGCTTTACCTTCAAGAAGCCTTTCGCTAAGACAGTTCTTGTGGAATTGGCAAAGTGATATTTGGAAGCCCATAGAGTGCTACGGTGAAAAAGGAAATATCATCAGATGAAATCTGGAAAGCAGCTTTCTGAGAAACTGCTTAGTGTTCTGTGAATTCATCTCACCGAGTTAAATGTGTATTTCGAGGATCTCTTTGCTAGCTTTCTTTCTGTGGAATCTGAGAACGGATATTTCGGTTCCCTTTGAAGACTATAGGGCCAAAGGAAATATCCTCCGATAACAAAGAGAAAGAAGCTTTCTGAGAAACTTCTTTGTGTTCTGTGAAATCATCTCACAGAGTTACAGCTTTCCCCTCAAGAAGCCTTTCCCTAAGACAGTTCTTGTGGAATTGGCAAAATGGTATTTGGAAGCCCATAGAGGGCTACGGTGAAAAAGGAAATATCCTCAGATGAAATCTGGAAAGAAGCTTTCTGAGAAACTGCTTAGTGTTCTGTTAATTCATCTCACAGAGTTACATGTGTATTTCGAGGATCTCTTTGCTAGACTTATTTCTGTTGAATCTGAGAACAGATATTTCGGATCCATTTGAAGCTATAGAGCCAAAGGAAATATCCTCCGATAACAAAGAGAAAGAAGCTTTCTGAGAAACTTCTTTGTGTTCTGTGAAATCATCTCACAGAGTTACAGCTTTCCCCTGAAGAAGCCTTTCGCTAAGACAGTTGTTGTGGAATTGGCAAAGTGATATTTGGAAGCCCATAGAGGGCTATGGTGAAAAAGGAAATATCCTCAGAAGAAATCTGGAAAAAAGCTTTCTGAGAAACTGCTTAGTGTTCTGTTAATTCATCACACAGAGTTACCTGAGTATTTCGAGGATCTCTTTGCTAGCCTTCTTTCTGTGGAACCTGAGAACAGATATTTCTGTTCCCTTTGAAGACTATAGGGCCAAAGGAAATATCCTCCGATAACAAAGAGAAAGAAGCTTTCTGAGAAACTTCTTTGGGTTCTGTGAAATCATCTCACAGAGTTACAGCTTTCTCCTGAAGAAGCCTTTCACTAAGACAGTTCTTGTGGAATTGGCAAAGTGATATTTGGAAGCCCATAGAGTGCTACGGTGAAAAAGGAAATATCATCAGATGAAATCTGGAAAGCAGCTTTCTGAGAAACTGCTTAGTGTTCTGTGAATTCATCTCACCGAGTTAAATGTGTATTTCGAGGATCTCTTTGCTAGCTTTCTTTCTGTGGAATCTGAGAACGGATATTTCGGTTCCCTTTGAAGACTATAGGGCCAAAGGAAATATCCTCCGATAACAAAGAGAAAGAAGCTTTCTGAGAAACTTCTTTGTGTTCTGTGAAATCATCTCACAGAGTTACAGCTTTCCCCTCAAGAAGCCTTTCCCTAAGACAGTTCTTGTGGAATTGGCAAAATGGTATTTGGAAGCCCATAGAGGGCTACGGTGAAAAAGGAAATATCCTCAGATGAAATCTGGAAAGAAGCTTTCTGAGAAACTGCTTAGTGTTCTGTTAATTCATCTCACAGAGTTACATGTGTATTTCGAGGATCTCTTTGCTAGACTTATTTCTGTTGAATCTGAGAACAGATATTTCGGATCCATTTGAAGCTATAGAGCCAAAGGAAATATCCTCCGATAACAAAGAGAAAGAAGCTTTCTGAGAAACTTCTTTGTGTTCTGTGAAATCATCTCACAGAGTTACTGCTTTCCCCTGAAGAAGCCTTTCGCTAAGACAGTTGTTGTGGAATTGGCAAAGTGATATTTGGAAGCCCATAGAGGGCTATGGTGAAAAAGGAAATATCCTCAGAAGAAATCTGGAAAAAAGCTTTCTGAGAAACTGCTTAGTGTTCTGTTAATTCATCACACAGAGTTACCTGAGTATTTCGAGGATCTCTTTGCTAGCCTTCTTTCTGTGGAACCTGAGAACAGATATTTCGGTTCCCTTTGAAGACTATAGGGCCAAAGGAAATATCCTCCGATAACAAAGAGAAAGAAGCTTTCTGAGAAACTTCTTTGGGTTCTGTGAAATCATCTCACAGAGTTACAGCTTTCTCCTGAAGAAGCCTTTCGCTAAGACAGTTCTTGTGGAATTGGCAAAGTGATATTTGGAAGCCCTTAGAGGGCTATGGTGAAAAAATAAATATCCTCAGATGAAATCTGGAAAGAAACTTTCTGAGAAACTGCTTAGTGTTCTGTGAATTCATCTCACAGATTTACATGTGTATTTCGAGGATCTCTTTCTTAGCCCTATTTCTGTGGAATCTGAGAACAGATATTTCGGATCCCTTTGAAGACTATAGGGCCAAAGGAAATATCCTCCGATAACAAAGAGAAAGAAGCTTTCTGAGAAACTTCTTTGTGTTCTGTGAAATCATCTCACAGAGTTACAGCTTTCCCTTGAAGAAGCCTTTCGCTAAGACAGTTCTTGTGGAATTGGCGAAGTGATATTTGGAAGCCCATAGAGGGCTATGGTGAAAAAGGAAATATCATCAGATGAAATCTGGAAAGAAGCTTTCTGAGAAACTGCTTAGTGTTCTGTAAATTCATCTCACAGAGTTACATGTGTATTTCGAGGATCTCTTTGCTAGACTTCTTTCTGTGGAATCTGAGAACAGATATTTCGGTTCCCTTTGAAGACTATAGGGCCAAAGGAAATATCCTCCGATAACAAAGAGAAAGAAGCTTTCTGAGAAACTTCTTTGTGTTCAGTGAAATCATCTCACAGAGTTAAAGCTTTCCCCTCAAGAAGCCTTTCGCTAAGACAGTTCTTGTGGAATTGGCAAAGTGATATTTGGAAGCCCATAGAGGGCTATGTTTAAAAAGGAAATATCCTCAGAAGAAATCTGGAAAGAAGCTTTCTGCGAAACTGCTTAGTGTTCTCTTAATTCATCTCACAGAGTTACATGTGTATTTCAAGGATCGCTTTGCTAGCCTTCTTTCTGTGGAATCTGAGAACAGATATTTCGGATCCCTTTGAAGACTATAGGGCCAAAGGAAATATCCTCCGATAACAAAGAGAAAGAAGCTTTCTGAGAAACTTCTTTGTGTTGTGTGAAATCATCGCACAGAGTTACAGCTTTCCCCTCAAGAAGCCTTTCGCTAAGACTGTTCTTGTGGAATTGGCAAAGTGATATTTGGAAGCCCATAGAGGGCTATGGTGAAAAAGGAAATATCCTCAGATGAAATCTGGAAAGAAGCTTTCTGAGAAACTGCTTAGTGTTCTGTGAATTCATCTCACAGAGTTACATGTGTATTTCGAGGATCTCTTTGCTAGCCCTATTTCTGTGGAATCTGAGAACAGATATTTCGGATCCCTTTGAAGACTATAGGGCCAAAGGAAATATCCTCCGATAACAAAGAGAAAGAAGCTTTCTGAGAAACTTCTTTGTGTTCTGTGAAATCATCACACAGAGTTACAGCTTTCCCCTGAAGAAGCCTTTCGCTAAGACAGTTCTTGTGGAATTGGCAAAGTGATATTTGGATGCCCATAGAGGGCTATGGTGAAAAAGGAAATATCATCAGATGAAATCTTTAAGGAGCTTTCTGAGAAACTGCTTAGTGTTCTGTAAATTCATCTCACAGAGTTACATGTGTATTTCGAGGATCTCTTTGCTAGCCTTCTTTCTGTGGAATCTGAGAACAGATATTTCGGTTCCCTTTGAAGACTATAGGGCCAAAGGAAATAACCTCAGATAACAAAGAGAAAGAAGCTTTCTGAGAAACTTCTTTGTGTTCTGTGAAATCATCTCACAGAGTTACAGCTTTCCCCTCAAGAAGCCTTTCCCTAAGACAGTTCTTGTGGAATTGGCAAAATGGCATTTGGAAGCCCATAGAGGGCTATGGTGAAAAAGGAAATATCCTCAGATGAAATCTGGAAAGAAGCTTTCTGAGAAACTGCTTAGTGTTCTGTTAATTAATCTCAGAGAGTTACATGTGTATTTCGAGGATCTCTTTGCTAGCCTTATTTCTGTTGAATCTTAGAACAGATATTTCGGATCCCTTTGAAGACTATAGTGCCAAAGGAAATATCCACCGATAACAAAGAGAAAGAAGCTTTCTGAGAAACTTCTTTGTGTTCTGTCAAATCATCTCACAGAGTTACAGCTTTCCCCTGAAGAAGCCTTTCGCTAAGACAGTTGTTGTAAAATTGGCAAAGTGATATTTGGAAGCCCATAGAGGTCTATGGTGAAAAAGGAAATATCCTCAGATGAAATCTGGAAAGAAGCTTTCTGAGAAACTGCTTAGTGTTCTGTTAATTCATCTCACAGAGTTACATGTGTATTTCGAGGATCTCTTTTCTAGCCTTCTTTCTGTGGAATCTGAGAACAGATATTTCGGTTCCCTTTGAAGACCATAGGGCCAAAGGAAATATCCTCCGATAACAAAGAGAAAGAAGCTTTCTGAGAAACTTCTTTGTGTTCTGTGAAATCATCTCACAGAGTTACAGGTTACCCCACATTCTTGCCTTTCGCTAAGACAGTCCTTGTGGAATTGGCAAAGTGATATTTGGAAGCCCATAGAGGGCTATGGTGAAAAAGGAAATATCCTCAGATGAAATCTGGAAAGAAGCTTTCTGAGAAACTGCTTAGTGTTCTGTTAATTTATCTCACAGAGTTACATGTGTCTTTCGAGGATCTCTTTGCTAGCCTTCTTTCTGTGGATTCTGAGAACAGATATTTCGGTACCGTTTGAAGATTATAGGGCCAAAGGAAATATCCTCCGATAACGAAGAGAAAGAAGCTTTCTGAGAAACTTCTTTGTGTTCTGTGAAATCATCTCACAGAGTTACAGCTTTCCCCTCAAGAAGCCTTTCGCTAAGACAGTTCTTGTGGAATTGGCAAAGTGATATTTGGAAGCCCATAGAGGGCTATGGTGAAAAAGGAAATATCCTCAGATGAAATCTGGAAAGAAGCTTTCTGAGAAACTGCTTAGTGTTCTGTTAATTCATCTCACAGATTTACAATTGTATTTCGAGGATCTCCTTGCTAGCCTTATTTCTGTGGAATCTGAGAACAAATATTTCGGATCCCTTTGAAGACTATAGGGCCAAAGGAAATATCCTCCGATAACGAAGAGTAAGAAGCTTTCTGAGAAACTTCTTTGTGTTCTGTGAAATCATCTCACAGAGTTACAGCTTTCTCCTCAAGAAGCCTTTCGCTAAGACAGTTCTTGTGGAATTGGCAAAGTGATATTTGGAAGCCCATAGAGGGCTATGGTGAAAAAGGAAGTATCCTCAGATGAAATCTGGAAAGAAGCTTTCTGAGAAACTGCTTAGTGTTCTGTGAATTCATCTCACAGATTTACGTGTGTATTTCGAGGATCTCCTTGCTAGCCCTATTTCTGTGAAATCTGAGAACAGATATTTCGGATCCCTTTGAAGACTATAGGGCCAAAGGAAATATCCTCCGATAACAAAGAGAAAGAAGCTTTCTGAGAAACTTCTTTGTGTTCTGTGAAATCATCTCACAGAGTTACAGCTTTCCCCTCAAGAAGCCTTTCGCTAAGACAGTACTTGTGGAATTGGCAAAGTGATATTTGGAAGCCCATAGAGGGCTATGGTGAAAAAGGAAATATCATCAGATGAAATCTGGAAAGAGCTTTCTGAGAAACTGCTTAGTGTTCTGTAAATTCATCTCACAGAGTTACATGTGTATTTCGAGGATCTCTTTGCTAGCCTTATTTCTGTTGAATCTGAGAACAGATATTTCGGATCTCTTTGAAGACTATAGAGCCAAAGGAAATATCCTCCGATAACAAAGAGAAAGAAGCTTTCTGAGAAACTTCTTTGTGTTCTGTGAAATCATCTCACAGAGTTACAGCTTTCCCCTGAAGAAGCCTTTCGCTAAGACAGTTGTTGTGGAATTGGCAAAGTGATATTTGGAAGCCCATAGAGGGCTATGGTGAAATAGGAAATATCGTCAGATGAAATCTGGAAAAAAGCTTTCTGAGAAACTGCTTAGTGTTCTGTTAATTCATCACACAGAGTTACCTGTGTATTTCGAGGATCTCTTTGCTAGCCTTCTTTCTGTGGAACCTGAGAACAGATATTTCGGTTCCCTTTGAAGACTATAGGGCCAAAGGAAATATCCTCCGATAACAAAGAGAAAGAAGCTTCCTGAGAAACTTCTTTGTGTTCTGTGAAATCATCTCACAGAGTTACAGCTTTCTCCTGAAGAAGCCTTTCTCTAAGACAGTTCTTGTGGTATTGGTAAAGTGATATTTGGAAGCCCATAGAGGGCTATGGTGAAAAAGGAAATATCCTCTGAAGAAATCTGGAAAGAAGCTTTCTGAGAAACTGCTCAGTGTTCTGTTAATTCATCTCACAGAGTTACATGTGGATTTCGCGGATCTCTTTGCTAGCCCTATTTCTGTGGAATCTGAGAACAGATATTTCGGATCCCTTTGAAGACTATAGGGCCAAAGGAAATATCCTCCGATAACAAAGAGAAAGAAGCTTTCCGAGAAACTTCTTTGTGTTCTGTGAAATCATCTCACAGAGTTACAGCTTTCCCCTGAAGAAGCCTTTCGCTAAGGCAGTTCTTGTGGAATTGGCAAAGTGATATTTGGAAGCCCATAGAGGGCTATGGTGAAAAAGGAAATATCATCAGATGAAATCTGGAAAGAAGCTTTCTGAGAAACTGCTTAGTGTTCTGTAAATTCATCTCACTGAGTTACATGTGTATTTCGAGGATCTCTTTGCTAGACTTCTTTCTGTGGAATCTGAGAACAGATATTTCGGTTCCCTTTGAAGACTATAGGGCCAAAGGAAATATCCTCCGATAACAAAGAGAAAGAAGCTTTCTGAGAAACTTCTTTGTGTTCAGTGAAATCATCTCACAGAGTTAAAGCTTTCCCCTCAAGAAGCCTTTCGCTAAGACAGTTCTTATGGAATTGGCAAAGTGATATTTGGAAGCCCATAGAGGGCTATGTTTAAAAAGGAAATATCCTCAGATGAAATCTGGAAAGAAGCTTTCTGCGAAACTGCTTAGTGTTCTGTTAATTCATCTCACAGAGTTACATGTGTATTTCGAGGATCGCTTTGCTAGCCTTCTTTCTGTGGAATCTGTGAACAGATATTTCGGATCCCTTTGAAGACTATAGGGCCAAAGGAAATATCCTCCGATAACAAAGAGAAAGAAGCTTTCTGAGAAACTTCTTTGTGTTCTGTGAAATCATTGCACAGAGTTACAGCTTTCCCCTGAAGAAGCCTTTCGCTAAGACTGTTCTTGTGGAATTGGCAAAGTGATATTTGGAAGCCCATAGAGGGCTATGGTGAAAAAGGAAATATCATCAGATGAAATCTGTAAGGAGCTTTCTGAGAAACTGCTTAGTGTTCTGTAAATTCATCTCACAGAGTTACATGTGTATTTCGAGGATCTCTTTGCTAGCCTTCTTTCTGTGGAATCTGAGAACCGATATTTCGGTTCCCTTTGAAGACTATAGGGCCAAAGGAAATATCCTCCGATAACAAAGAGAAAGAAGCTTTCTGAGAAACTTCTTTGTGTTCTGTGAAATCATCTCACAGAGTTACAGCTTTATCCTCAAGAAGCCTTTCCCTAAGACAGTTCTTGTGGAATTGGCAAAATGGTATTTGGAAGCCCATAGAGGGCTATGGTGAAAAAGGAAATATCCTCAGATGAAATCTGGAAAGAAGCTTTCTGAGAAACTGCTTAGTGTTCTGTTAAATAATCTCAGAGAGTTACATGTGTATTTCGAGGATCTCTTTGCTAGCCTTATTTCTGTTGAATCTGAGAACAGATATTTCGGATCCCTTTGAAGACTATAGTGCCAAAGGAAATATCCACCGATAACAAAGAGAAAGAAGCTTTCTGAGAAACTTCTTTGTGTTCTGTGAAATCATCTCACAGAGTTACAGCTTTCCCCTGAAGAAGCCGTTCGCTAAGACAGTTGTTGTAAAATTGGCAAAGTGATATTTGGAAGCCCATAGAGGTCTATGGTGAAAAAGGAAATATCCTCAGATGAAATCTGGAAAGAAGCTTTCTGAGAAACTGCTTAGTGTTCTGTTAATTCATCTCACAGAGTTACATGTGTATTTCGAGGATCTCTTTTCTAGCCTTCTTTCTGTGGAATCTGAGAACAGATATTTCGGTTCCCTTTGAAGACCATAGGGCCAAAGGAAATATCCTCCGATAACAAAGAGAAAGAAGCTTTCTGAGAAACTTCTTTGTGTTCTGTGAAATCATCTCACAGAGTTACAGGTTACCCCACATTCTTGCCTTTCGCTAAGACAGTCCTTGTGGAATTGGCAAAGTGATATTTGGAAGCCCATAGAGGGCTATGGTGAAAAAGGAAATATCCTCAGATGAAATCTGGAAAGAAGCTTTCTGAGAAACTGCTTAGTGTTCTGTTAATTCATCTCACAGAGTTACATGTGTATTTCGAGGATCTCTTTGCTAGCCTTCTTTCTGTGGATTCTGAGAACAGATATTTCGGTACCGTTTGAAGATTATAGGGCCAAAGGAAATATCCTCCGATAACGAAGAGAAAGAAGCTTTCTGAGAAACTTCTTTGTGTTCTGTGAAATCATCTCACAGAGTTACAGCTTTCCCCTCAAGAAGCCTTTCGCTAAGACAGTTCTTGTGGAATTGGCAAAGTGATATTTGGAAGCCCATAGAGGGCTATGGTGAAAAAGGAAATATCCTCAGATGAAATCTGGAAAGAAGCTTTCTGAGAAACTGCTTAGTGTTCTGTTAATTCATCTCACAGATTTACAATTGTATTTCGAGGATCTCCTTGCTAGCCTTATTTCTGTGGAATCTGAGAACAAATATTTCGGATCCCTTTGAAGACTATAGGGCCAAAGGAAATATCCTCCGATAACGAAGAGTAAGAAGCTTTCTGAGAAACTTCTTTGTGTTCTGTGAAATCAACTCACAGAGTTACAGCTTTCTCCTCAAGAAGCCTTTCGCTAAGACAGTTCTTGTGGAATTGGCAAAGTGATATTTGGAAGCCCATAGAGGGCTATGGTGAAAAAGGAAATATCCTCAGATGAAATTGGAAAGAAGCTTTCTGAGAAACTGCTTAGTGTTCTGTTAATTCACCTCACAGAGTTACATGTGTATTTCGAGGATCTCCTTGCTAGCCCTATTTCTGTGAAATCTGAGAACAGATAATTCCGACCCCTTTGAAGACTATAGGGCCAAAGGAAATATCCTCCGATAACAAAGAGAAAGAAGCTTTCTGTAAAACTTCTTTGTGTTCTGTGAAATCATCTCACAGAGTTACAGCTTTCCCCTCAAGAAGCCTTTCGCTAAGACAGTACTTGTGGAATTGGCAAAGTGATATTTGGAAGCCCATAGAGGGCTATGGTGAAAAAGGAAATATCATCAGATGAAATCTGGAAAGAGCTTTCTGAGAAACTGCTTAGTGTTCTGTAAATTCATCTCACAGAGTTACATGTGTATTTCGAGGATCTCTTTGCTAGCCTTATTTCTGTTGAATCTGAGAACAGATATTTCGGATCCCTTTGAAGACTATAGAGCCAAAGGAAATATCCTCCGATAACAAAGAGAAAGAAGCTTTCTGAGAAACTTCTTTGTGTTCTGTGAAATCATCTCACAGAGTTACAGCTTTCCCCTGAAGAAGCCTTTCGCTAAGACAGTTGTTGTGGAATTGGCAAAGTGATATTTGGAAGCCCATAGAGGGCTATGGTGAAATAGGAAATATCGTCAGATGAAATCTGGAAAAAAGCTTTCTGAGAAACTGCTTAGTGTTCTGTTAATTCATCACACAGAGTTACCTGTGTATTTCGAGGATCTCTTTGCTAGCCTTCTTTCTGTGGAACCTGAGAACAGATATTTCGGTTCCCTTTGAAGACTATAGGGCCAAAGGAAATATCCTCCGATAACAAAGAGAAAGAAGCTTCCTGAGAAACTTCTTTGTGTTCTGTGAAATCATCTCACAGAGTTACAGCTTTCCCCTGAAGAAGCCTTTCACTAAGACAGTTCTTGTGGTATTGGTAAAGTGATATTTGGAAGCCCATAGAGGGCTATGGTGAAAAAGGAAATATCCTCAGAATAAATCTGGAAAGGATCTTTCTGAGAATCTGCTTAGTGTTCTGTTAATTCATTTCACAGAGTTACATGCGGATTTCAAGGATCTCTTTGCTAGCCCTATTTCTGTGGAATCTGAGAACAGATATTTCGGATCCCTTTGAAGACTATAGAGCCAAAGGAAATATCCTCCGATAACAAAGAGAAAGAAGCTTTCTGAGAAACTTCTTTGTGTTCTGTGAAATCATCTCACAGAGTTACAGCTTTCCCCTCAAGAAGCCTTTCGCAAAGAGAGTTCTTGTGGAATTGGCAAAGTGATATTTGGAAGCCCATAGAGGGCTATGGTGAAAAAGGAAATATCCTCAGATGAAATCTGGAAAGAAGATTTCTGCGAAACTGCTTAGTGTTCTGTGAATTCATCTCACAGAGTTACATGTGTATTTCGAGGATCTCTTTGCTAGCCCTATTTCTGTGGAATCTGAGAACAGATATTTCGGATCCCTTTGAAGACTATAGGGCCAAAGGAAATATCCTCTGATAACAAAGAGAAAGAAGCTTTCTGAGAAACTTCTTTGTGTTCTCTGAAATCATCTCACAGAGTTAGAGCTTTCTCCTGAAGAAGTCTTTCGCTTAGACAGTTCTTGTGGAATTGGCAAAGTGATATTTGGAAGCCCATAGAGGGCTATGGTGAAAAAGGAAATATCCTCTGAAGAAATCTGGAAAGAAGCTTTCTGAGAAACTGCTCAGTGTTCTGTTAATTCATCTCACAGAGTTACATGTGGATTTCGCGGATCTCTTTGCTAGCCCTATTTCTGTGGAATCTGAGAACAGATATTTCGGATCCCTTTGAAGACTATAGAGCCAAAGGAAATATCCTCCGATAACAAAGAGAAAGAAGCTTTCTGAGAAACTTCTTTGTGTTCTGTGAAATCATCTCACAGAGTTACAGCTTTCCCCTGAAGAAGCCTTTCGCTAAGACAGTTGTTGTGGAATTGGCAAAGTGATATTTGGAAGCCCATAGAGGGCTATGGTGAAATAGGAAATATCGTCAGATGAAATCTGGAAAAAAGCTTTCTGAGAAACTGCTTAGTGTTCTGTTAATTCATCACACAGAGTTACCTGTGTATTTCGAGGATCTCTTTGCTAGCCTTCTTTCTGTGGAACCTGAGAACAGATATTTCGGTTCCCTTTGAAGACTATAGGGCCAAAGGAAATATCCTCCGATAACAAAGAGAAAGAAGCTTCCTGAGAAACCTCTTTGTGTTCTGTGAAATCAACTCACAGATTTACAGCTTTCTCCTGAAGAAGCCTTTCACTAAGACAGTTCTTGTGGTATTGGCAAAGTGATATTTGGAAGCCCTTAGAGGGCTATGGTGAAAAAGGAAACATCGTCAGATGAAATCTGGAAAGAACCTTTCTGAGAAACTGCTTAGTGTTCTGTTTATTCATCTCACAGATTTACAAGTGTATTTCGAAGATCTCCTTGCTAGCCTTATTTCTGTGGTATCTGAGAACAGATATTTCGGATCCCTTTGAAGACAATAGGGCCAAAGGAAATATCCTCCGATAACAAAGAGAAAGAAGCTTTCTGAGAAACTTCTTTGTGTTTTCTGAAATCATCTCACAGAGTTACAGCTTTCTCCTGAAGAAGCCTTTCGCTAAGACAGTTCTTGTGGAATTGGCAAAGTGATATTTGGAAGTCCATAGAGGGCTACGGTGAAAAAGGAAATATCCTCAGAATAAATCTGGAAAGGATCTTTCTGAGAATCTGCTTAGTGTTCTGTTAATTCATTTCACAGAGTTACATGCGGATTTCAAGGATATCTTTGCTAGCCCTATTTCTGTGGAATCTGAGAACAGATATTTCGGATCCCTTTGAAGACTATAGAGCCAAAGGAAATATCCTCCGATAACAAAGAGAAAGAAGCTTTCTGAGAAACTTCTTTGTGTTCTGTGAAATCATCTCACAGAGTTACAGCTTTCCCCTCAAGAAGCCTTTCGCAAAGAGAGTTCTTGTGGAATTGGCAAAGTGATATTTGGAAGCCCATAGAGGGCTATGGTGAAAAAGGAAATATCCTCAGATAAAATCTGGAAAGAAGCTTTCTGCGAAACTGCTTAGTGTTCTGTGGATTCATCTCAAAGAGTTACATGTGTATTTCGAGGATCTCTTTGCTAGCCCTATTTCTGTGGAATCTGAGAACAGATATTTCGGATCCCTTTGAAGACTATAGGGCCAAAGGAAATATCCTCCGATATCAAAGAGAAAGAAGCTATCTGAGAAACTTCTTTGTGTTCTGTGAAATCATCTCACGGAGTTAGAGCTTTCTCCTGAAGAAGCCTTTCGCTTAGACAGTTCTTGTGGAATTGGCAAAGTGATATTTGGAAGGCCATAGAGGGCTATGGTTAAAAAGGAAATATCATCAGATGAAATCTGGAAAGAAGCTTTCTGAGAAAGTGCTTAGTGTTCTGTGAATTCATCTCACAGCGTTACATGTGTATTTCGCGGATCTCTTTGCTAGCCCTATTTCTGTGGAATCTGAGAACAGATATTTCGGATCCCTTTGAAGACTATAGGGCCAAAGGAAATATCCTCCGATAACAAAGAGAAAGAAGCTTTCTGAGAAACTTCTTTGTGTTCTGTAAAATCATCTCACAGAGTTACAGCTTTCCCCTCAAGAAGCCTTTCGCTAAGAAAGTTCTTGTGGAATTGGCAAAGTTATATTTGGAAGCCCGTAGAGGGCTATGGTGAAAAAAGAAATATCCTTAGATGAAATTGGAAAGAAGCTTTCTGAGAAACTGCTTAGTGTTCTGTTAATTCACCTCACAGAGTTACATGTGTATTTCGAGGATCTCCTTGCTAGCCCTATTTCTGTGAAATCTGAGAACAGATAATTCCGATCCCTTTGAAGACTATAGGGCCAAAGGAAATATCCTCCGATAACAAAGAGAAAGAAGCTTTCTGAGAAACTTCTTTGTGTTCTGTGAAATCATCTCACAGAGTTACAGCTTTCCCCTGAAGAAGCCTTTCGCTAAGACAGTTCTTGTGGAATTGGAAAAGTAATATTTGGAAGCCCATAGAGGGCTATGGTGAAAATGGAAATATCCTCAGATGAAATCTGGAAAGAAGCTTTCTGAGAAACTGCTTAGTGTTCTGTTAATTCATCTCACAGAGTTACATGTGTATTTCGAGGATCTCTTTGCTAGCCCTATTTCTGTGGAATCTGAGAACAGATATTTCGGATACCTTTGAAGACTATAGGGCCAAAGGAAATATCCTCCGATAACAAAGAGAAAGAAGCTTTCTGAGAAACTTCTTTGTGTTCTGTGAAATCACCTCACAGAGTTACAGCTTTCCCCTGAAGAAGCCTTTCGCTAAGACAGTTCTTGAGAATTGGCAAAGTGATATTTGGAAGCGCATAGAGGGCTATGGTGAAAAAGGAAATATCATCAGATGAAATCTGGAAAGAAGCTTTCTGAGAAATTGCTTAGTGTTCTGTAAATTCGTCTCACAGAGTTACATGTGTATTTCGAGGATCTCTTTGCTAGCCTTCTTTCTGTGGAATCTGAGAACAGATATTTCGGTTCCCTTTGAATACTATAGGGCCAAAGGAAATATCCTCCGATAACAAAGAGAAAGAAGCTTTCTGAGAAACTTCTTTGTGTTCTGTGAAATCATCTCATAGAGTTAAAGCTTTCCCCTCAAGAAGCCTTTCGCTAAGACAGTTCTTGTGGAATTGGCAAAGTTATATTTGGAAGCTCATAGAGGTCTCTGGTAAAAAAGGAAATATCCTCCAGAAGAAATCTGGAAAGAAGCTTTCTGAGAAACTGCTTAGTGTTCTGTTAATTCATCTCACAGAGTTACATGTGTATTTCGAGGATCTCTTTCCTAGCCCCATTTCTGTGGAATCTGAGAACACATATTTCGGATCCCTTTGAAAACTATAGGGCCAAAGGAAATATCCTCCGATAACAAAGAGAAAGAAGCTTTCTGAGAAACTTCTTTGTGTTCTGTGAAATCATCTCACAGAGGTACAGCTTTCCCCTGAAGAAGCCTTTCGCTAAGACAGTTCTTGTGGAATTGGCAAAGTGATATTTGGAAGCCCATAGAGGGCTATGGTGAAAAAGGAAATATCATCAGATGAAATCTGGAAAGAAGCTTTCTGAGAAACTGCTTAGTGTTCTGTAAATTCATCTCACAGAGTTACATGTGTATTTCGAGGATCTCTTTGCTAGCCTTCTTTCTGTGGAATCTGAGAACAGATATTTCGGTTCCCTTTGAAGACTATAGGGCCAAAGGAAATATCCTCCGATAACAAAGAGAAAGAAGCTTTCTGAGAAACTTCTTTGTGTTCTGTGAAATCATCTCACAGAGTTACAGCTTTCCCCTGAAGAGGCCTTTCGCTAAGACAGTTGTTGTGTAATTGGCAAGGTGATATTTGGAAGCCCAGAGAGGGCTATGGTGAAAAAGGAAATATCGTCAGATGAAATCTGGAAAGAAGCTTTCTGAGAAACTGCTTAGTGTTCTGTTAATTCATGTCACAGATTTACAAGTGTATTTCGAGGATCTCCTTGCTAGCCTTATTTCTGTGGTATCTGAGAACAGATATTTCGGATCCCTTTGAAGACAACAGGGCCAAAGGAAATATCTTCCGATAACAAAGAGAAAGAAGCTTTCCTAGAAACTTCTTTGTGTTCTCTGAAATCATCTCGCAGAGTTACAGCATTCCCCTGAAGAAGCCTTTCGCTAAGAGAGTTCTTGTGGAATTGGCAAAGTGATATTTGGAAGCCCATAGTACTACGGTGAAAAAGGAAATATCATCAGATGAAATCTGGAAAGCAGCTTTCTGAGAAACTGCTTAGTGTTCTGTGAATTCATCTCACAGAGTTAAATGTGTATTTCGAGGATCTCTTTGCTAGCCTTCTTTCTGTGGAATCTGAGAACAGATATTTCGGTTCCCTTTGAAGACTATAGGGCCAAAGGAAATATCCTCCGATAACAAAGAGAAAGAAGCTTTCTGAGAAACTTCTTTGTGTTCTGTGAAATCATCTCACAGAGTTACAGCTTTCCCCTCAAGAAGCCTTTCGCTAAGACAGTTCTTGTGGAATTGGCAAAATGGTATTTGGAAGCCCATAGAGGGCTATGGTGAAAAAGGAAATATCCTCAGATGAAATCTGGAAAGAAGCTTTCTGCGAAACTGCTTAGTGTTCTGTTAATTCATCTCAGAGAGTTACATGTGGATTTCAAGGATCTCTTTGCTAGCCCTATTTCTGTGGAATCTGAGAACAGACATTTCGTATCCCTTTGAAGACTATAGGGCCAAAGGAAATATCCTCCGATAACAAAGAGAAAGAAGCTTTCTGAGAAACTTCTTTGTGTAATGTGAAATCATCTCACAGAGTTACAGCTTTCTCCTCAAGAACCCTTTCGCTAAGACACTTCTTGTGGAATTGGCAAAGTGATATTTGGAAGCCCTTAGTGGGCTATGGTGAAAAACGAAATATCCTCAGATGAAACCTGGAAAGAAGCTTTCTGAGAAACTGCTTAGTGTTCTGTTAATTCATCTCACAGAGTTACCTGTGTATTTCGAGGATCTCCTTGCTAGCCCTATTTCTGTGAAATCTGAGAACAGATATTTCGGATCCCTTTGAAGACTATAGGGCCAAAGGAAATGTCCTCCGATAACAAAGAGAAAGAAGCTTTCTGAGAAACTTCTTTGTGTTCTGTGAAATCATCTCACAGAGTTACAGCTTTCTCCTGAAGAAGCCTTTCGCTAAGACAGTTCTTGTAGAATTGGCAAAGTGATATTTGGAAGCCCATAGAGGGCTATGGTGAAAAAGGAAATATCCTCAGAATAAATCTGGAAAGGATCTTTCTGAGAATCTGCTTAGTGTTCTGTTAATTCATTTCACAGGGTTACATGTGGATTTCAAGGATCTCTTTGCTAGCCCTATTTCTGTGGAATCTGAGAACAGATATTTCGGATCCCTTTGAAGACTATAGAGCCAAAGGAAATATCCTCCGATAACAAAGAGAAAGAAGCTTTCTGAGAAACTTCTTTGTGTTCTGTGAAATCATCTCACAGAGTTACAGCTTTCCCCTCAAGAAGCCTTTCGCAAAGAGAGTTCTTGTGGAATTGGCAAAGTGATATTTGGAAGCCCATAGAGGGCTATCGTGAAAAAGGAAATATCCTCAGATAAAATCTGGAAAGAAGCTTTCTGAGAAACTGCTTAGTGTTCTGTGAATTCATCTCACAGAGTTACATGTGTATTTCGAGGATCTCTTTGCTAGCCCTATTTCTGTGGAATCTGAGAACAGATATTTCGGATCCCTTTGAAGACTATAGGGCCAAAGGAAATATCCTCCGATAACAAAGAGAAAGAAGCTTTCTGAGAAACTTCTTTGTGTTCTGTGAAATCATCTCACAGAGTTAGAGCTTGCTCCTGAAGAAGCCTTTCGCTTAGACAGTTCTTGTGGAATTGGCAAAGTGATATTTGGAAGCCCATGGAGGGCTATGGTGAAAAAGGAAATATCCTCTGAAGAAATCTGGAAAGAAGCTTTCTGAGAAACTGCTCAGTGTTCTGTTAATTCATCTCACAGAGTTACATGTGGATTTCAAGGATCTCTTTGCAAGCCCTATTTCTGTGGAATCTGAGAACAGATATTTCGGATCCCTTTGAAGACTATAGAGCCAAAGGAAATATCCTCCGATATCAAAGAGAAAGAAGCTTTCTGAGAAACTTCTTTGTGTTCTGTGAAATCATCTCACAGAGTTACAGATTTCCCCTGAAGAAGCCTTTCGCTAAGACAGTTCTTGAGAATTGGCAAAGTGATATTTGGAAGCCCATAGAGGGCTATGGTGAAAAAGGAAATATCATCAGATGAAATCTGGAAAGAAGCTTTCTGAGAAATTGCTTAGTGTTCTGTGAATTCATCTCACAGCGTTACATGTGTATTTCGCGGATCTCTTTGCTAGCCCTATTTCTGTGGAATCTGAGAACAGATATTTCGGATCCCTTTGAAGACTATAGGGCCAAAGGAAATATCCTCCGATAACAAAGAGAAAGAAGCTTTCTGAGAAACTTCTTTGTGTTCTGTAAAATCATCTCACAGAGTTACAGCTTTCCCCTCAAGAAGCCTTTCGCTAAGAAAGTTCTTGTGGAATTGGCAAAGTGATATTTGGAACCCCTTAGAGGGCTATGGTGAAAAGGGAAATATCCTCAGATGAAATCTGGAAAGAAGCTTTCTGAGAAACTGCTTAGTGTTCTGTTAATTCATCTCACAGAGTTACATGTGTATTTCGAGGATCGCTTTGCTAGCCTTCTTTCTGTGGAATCTGAGAACAGATATTTCGGATCCCTTTGAAGACTATAGGGCCAAAGGAAATATCCTCCGATAACAAAGAGAAAGAAGCTTTCTGAGAAACTTCTTTGTGTTCTGTGAAATCATCTCACAGAGTTAAAACTTTCCCCTCAAGAAGCCTTTCGCTAAGACAGTTCTTGTGGAATTGGCAAAGTGATATTTGGAAGCCCATAGAGGGCTATGGTGAAAAAGGAAATATCCTCAGATGAAATCTGGAAAGAAGCTTTCTGAGAAACTGCTTAGTGTTCTGTTAATTCATCTCACAGAGTTACATGTGTATTTCGAGGATCTCTTTGCTAGCCCTATTTCTGTGGAATCTGAGAACAGATATTTCGGATCCCTTTGAAGACTATAGGGCCAAAGGAAATATCCTCCGATAACAAAGAGAAAGAAGCTTTCTGAGAAACTTCTTTGTGTTCTGTGAAATCATCTCACAGAGTTACAGCTTTCCCCTCAGAAGCCTATCGCTAAGAAAGTTCTTGTGGAATTGGCAAAGTGATATTTGGAAGCCCGTAGAGGACTATGGTGAAAAAGGAAATATCCTCAGATGAAATCTGGAAAGAAGCTTTCTGAGAAACTGCTTAGTGTTCTGTTAATTCATCTCACAGAGTTACATGTGTATTTCGAGGATCGCTTTGCTAGCCTTCTTTCTGTGGAATCTGAGAACAGATATTTCGGATCCCTTTGAAGACTATAGGGCCAAAGGAAATATCCTCCGATAACAAAGAGAAAGAAGCTTTCTGAGAAACTTCTTTGCGTTCTGTGAAATCATCTCACAGAGTTACAGCTTACCCCTCATTCTTGCCTTTCGCTAAGGCAGTCCTTGTGGAATTGGCAAAGTGATATTTGGAAGCCCATAGAGGGCTATGGTGAAAAAGGAAATATCCTCAGATGAAATTGGAAAGAAGCTTTCTGCGAAACTGCTTAGTGTTCTGTTAATTCACCTCACTGATTTACATGTGTATTTCGAGGATCTCCTTGCTAGCCCTATTTCTGTGAAATCTGAGAACAGATAATTCCGATCCCTTTGAAGACTATAGGGCCAAAGGAAATATCCTCCGATAACAAAGAGAAAGAAGCTTCCTGAGAAACTTCTTTGTGTTCTGTGTAATCATCTCACAGAGTTACAGCTTTCTCCTGAAGAAGCCTTTCACTAAGACAGTTCTTGTGGTATTGGCAAAGTGATATTTGGAAGCCCTTAGAGGGCTATGGTGAAAAAGGAAATATCGTCAGATGAAATCTGGAAAGAAGCTTTCTGAGAAACTGCTTAGTGTTCTGTTAATTCATCTCACAGATTTACAAGTGTATTTCGAGGATCTCCTTGTTAGCCTTATTTCTGTGGTATCTGAGAACAGATATTTCGGATCCCTTTGAAGACAATAGGGCCAAAGGAAATATCTTCCGATAACAAAGAGAAAGAAGCTTTCCTAGAAACTTCTTTGTGTTCTCTGAAATCATCTCACAGAGTTACAGCATTCCCCTGAAGAAGCCTTTCGCTAAGACAGTTCTTGTGGAATTGGCAAAGTGATATTTGGAAGCCCATAGAGGGCTATGGTGAAAAAGGAAATATCCTCTGAAGAAATCTGGAAAGAAGCTTTCTGAGAAACTGCTCAGTGTTCTGTTAATTCATCTCACAGAGTTACATGTGGATTTCAAGGATCTCTTTGCTAGCCCTATTTCTGTGGAATCTGAGAACAGATATTTCGGATCCCTTTGAAGACTATAGGGCCAAAGGAAATATCCTCCGATAACAAAGAGAAAGAAGCTTTCCGAGAAACTTCTTTGTGTTCTGTGAAATCATCTCACAGAGTTACAGCTTTCCCCTGAAGAAGCCTTTCGCTAAGACAGTTCTTGTGGAATTGGAAAAGTAATATTTGGAAGCCCATAGAGGGCTATGGTGAAAATGGAAATATCCTCAGATGAAATCTGGAAAGAAGCTTTCTGAGAAACTGCTTAGTGTTCTGTTAATTCATCTCACAGAGTTACATGTGTATTTCGAGGATCTCTTTGCTAGCCCTACTTCTGTGGAATCTGAGAACAGATATTTCGGATACCTTTGAAGACTATAGGGCCAAAGGAAATATCCTCCGATAACAAAGAGAAAGAAGCTTTCTGAGAAACTTCTTTGTGTTCTGTGAAATCACCTCACAGAGTTACAGCTTTCCCCTGAAGAAGCCTTTCGCTAAGACAGTTCTTGAGAATTGGCAAAGTGATATTTGGAAGCCCATAGAGGGCTATGGTGAAAAAGGAAATATCATCAGATGAAATCTGGAAAGAAGCTTTCTGAGAAATTGCTTAGTGTTCTGTAAATTGATCTCACAGAGTTACATGTGTATTTCGAGGATCTCTTTGCTAGCCTTCTTTCTGTGGAATCTGAGAACAGATATTTCGGTTCCCTTTGAATACTATAGGGCCAAAGGAAATATCCTCCGATAACAAAGAGAAAGAAGCTTTCTGAGAAACTTCTTTGTGTTCTGTGAAATCATCTCATAGAGTTAAAGCTTTCCCCTCAAGAAGCCTTTCGCTAAGACAGTTCTTGTGGAATTGGCAAAGTTATATTTGGAAGCTCATAGAGGTCTCTGGTAAAAAAGGAAATATCCTCCAGAAGAAATCTGGAAAGAAGCTTTCTGAGAAACTGCTTAGTGTTCTGTTAATTCATCTCACAGAGTTACATGTGTATTTCGAGGATCTCTTTCCTAGCCCCATTTCTGTGGAATCTGAGAACACATATTTCGGATCCCTTTGAAAACTATAGGGCCAAAGGAAATATCCTCCGATAACAAAGAGAAAGAAGCTTTCTGAGAAACTTCTTTGTGTTCTGTGAAATCATCTCACAGAGGTACAGCTTTCCCCTGAAGAAGCCTTTCGCTAAGACAGTTCTTGTGGAATTGGCAAAGTGATATTTGGAAGCCCATAGAGGGCTATGGTGAAAAAGGAAATATCATCAGATGAAATCTGGAAAGAAGCTTTCTGAGAAACTGCTTAGTGTTCTGTAAATTCATCTCACAGAGTTACATGTGTATTTCGAGGATCTCTTTGCTAGCCTTCTTTCTGTGGAATCTGAGAACAGATATTTCGGTTCCCTTTGAAGACTATAGGGCCAAAGGAAATATCCTCCGATAACAAAGAGAAAGAAGCTTTCTGAGAAACTTCTTTGTGTTCTGTGAAATCATCTCACAAAGATAAAGCTTTCTCCTCAAGAAGCCTTTCGCTAAGACAGTTCTTGTGGAATTGGCAAAGTGATATTTGGAAGCCCATAGAGGGCTATGGTGAAAAAGGAAATATCCTCAGATAAAATCTGGAAAGAAGCTTTCTGCGAAACTGCTTAGTGTTCTGTGAATTCATCTCACAGAGTTACATGTGTATTTCGAGGATCTCTTTGCTAGCCCTATTTCTGTGGAATCTGAGAACAGATATTTCGGATCCCTTTGAAGACTATAGGGCCAAAGGAAATATCCTCCGATAACTAAGAGAAAGAAGCTTTCTGAGAAACTTCTTTGTGTTCTGTGAAATCATCTCACAGAGTTAGAGCTTTCTCCTGAAGAAGCCTTTCGCTTAGACAGTTCTTGTGTAATTGGCAAAGTGATATTTGGAAGCCCATAGAGGGCTATGGTGAAAAAGGAAATATCATCAGATGAAATCTGGAAAGAAGCTTTCTGAGAAATTGCTTAGTGTTCTGTAAATTCATCTCAAAGAGTTACATGTGTATTTCGAGGATCTCTTTGCTAGCCTTCTTTCTGTGGAATCTGAGAACAGATATTTCGGTTCCCTTTGAATACTATAGGGCCAAAGGAAATATCCTCCGATAACAAAGAGAAAGAAGCTTTCTGAGAAACTTCTTTGTGTTCTGTGAAATCATCTCACAGAGTTAAAGCTTTCCCCTCAAGAAGCCTTTCGCTAAGACAGTTCTTGTGGAATTGGCAAAGTGATATTTGGAAGCTCATAGAGGTCTCTGGTAAAAAAGGAAATATCCTCCAGAAGAAATCTGGAAAGAAGCTTTCCGCGAAAATGCTTAGTGTTCTGTGAATTCATCTCACAGCGTTACATGTGTATTTCGCGGATCTCTTTGCTAGCCCTATTTCTGTGGAATCTGAGAACAGATATTTCGGATCCCTTTGAAGACTATAGGGCCAAAGGAAATATCCTCCGATAACAAAGAGAAAGAAGCTTTCTGAGAAACTTCTTTGTGTTCTGTGAAATCATCTCACAGAGTTACAGCTTTCCCCTGAAGAAGCCTTTCGCTAAGACAGTTCTTGTGGAATTGGCAAAGTGATATTTGGAAGCCCATAGAGGGCTATGTTGAAAAAGGAAATATCATCAGATGAAATCTGGAAAGAAGCTTTCTGAGAAACTGCTTAGTGTTCTGTAAATTCATCTCACAGAGTTACATGTGTATTTCGAGGATCTCTTTGCTAGCCTTTTTTCTGTGGAATCTGAGAACAGATATTTCGGTTCCCTTTGAAGACTATAGGGCCAAAGGAAATATCTTCCGATAACAAAGAGAAAGAAGCTTTCTGAGAAACTTCTTTGTGTTCTGTGAAATCATCTCACAAAGATAAAGCTTTCCCCTCAAGAAGCCTTTCGCTAAGACAGTTCTTGTGGAATTGGCAAAGTGATATTTGGAAGCCCATAGAGGGCTATGGTGAAAAAGGAAATATCCTCAGATGAAATCTGGAAAGAAGCTTTCTGAGAAACTGCTTAGTGTTCTGTTAATTCATCTCACAGAGTTACATGTGTATTTCGAGGATCTCTTTGCTAGCCTTCTTTCTGTGGAATCTGAGAACAGATAGTTCGGTTCCCTTTGAAGACCATAGGGCCAAAGGAAATATCCTCCGATAACAAAGAGAAAGAAGCTTTCTGAGAAACTTCTTTGCGTTCTGTGAAATTATCTCACAGAGTTACAGCTTACCCCTCATTCTTGCCTTTCGCTAAGGCAGTCCTTGTGGAATTGGCAAAGTGATATTTGGAAGCCCATAGAGGGCTATGGTGAAAAAGGAAATATCCTCAGATGAAATTTGGAAAGAAGCTTTCTGAGAAACTGCTTAGTGTTCTGTTAATTCATCTCCCAGAGTTACATGTGTATTTCGAGTATCTCTTTGCTAGCCTTCTTTCTGTGTAATCTGAGAACAGATATTTCGGTACCCTTTGAAGACTATAGGGCCAAAGGAAATATCCTCCGATAACAAAGAGAAAGAAGCTTTCTGAGAAACTTCTTTGTGTTCTGTGAAATCATCTCACAGAGTTACAGCTTTCCCCTCAAGAAGCCTTTCGCAAAGAGAGTTCTTGTGGAATTGGCAAAGTGATATTTGGAAGCCCATAGAGGGCTATGGTGAAAAAGGAAATATCCTCAGATAAAATCTGGAAAGAAGCTTTCTGCGAAACTGCTTAGTGTTCTGTGAATTCATCTCACAGAGTTACATGTGTATTTCGAGGATCTCTTTGCTAGCCCTATTTCTGTGGAATCTGAGAACAGATATTTCGGATCCCTTTGAAGACTATAGGGCCAAGGAAATATCCTCCGATAACTAAGAGAAGGAAGCTTTCTGAGAAACTTCTTTGTGTTCTGTGAAATCATCTCACAGAGTTAGAGCTTTCTCCTGAAGAAGCCTTTCGCTTAGACAGTTCTTGTGGAATTGGCAAAGTGATATTTGGAAGCCCATAGAGGGCTATGGTGAAAAAGGAAATATCCTCTTAAGAAATCTGGAAAGAAGCTTTCTGAGAAACTGCTCAGTGTTCTGTTAATTCATCTCACAGAGTTACATGTGGATTTCAAGGATCTCTTTGCTAGCCCTATTTCTGTGGAATCCGAGAACAGATATTTCGGATCCCTTTGAAGACTATAGGGCCAAAGGAAATATCCTCCGATAACAAAGAGAAAGAAGCTTTCCGAGAAACTTCTTTGTGTTCTGTGAAATCATCTCACAGAGTTACAGCTTTCCACTGAAGAAGCCTTTCGCTAAGACAGTTCTTGTGGAATTGGAAAAGTGATATTTGGAAGCCCATAGAGGGCTATGGTGAAAAAGGAAATATCCTCAGATGAAATCTGGAAAGAAGCTTTCTGAGAAACTGCTTAGTGTTCTGTTAATTCATCTCACAGAGTTACATGTGTATTTCGAGGATCTCTTTGCTAGCCCTATTTCTGTGGAATCTGAGAACAGATATTTCGGATACCTTTGAAGACTATAGGGCCAAAGGAAATATCCTCCGATAACAAAGAGAAAGAAGCTTTCTGAGAAACTTCTTTGTGTTCTGTGAAATCATCTGACAGAGTTACAGCTTTCCCCTGAAGAAGCCTTTCGCTAAGACAGTTCTTAAGAATTGGCAAAGTGATATTTGGAAGCCCATAGTGGGCTATGGTGAAAAAGGAAATATCATCAGATGAAATCTGGAAAGAAGCTTTCTGAGAAATTGCTTAGTGTTCTGTAAATTCATCTCACAAGGTTACATGTGTATTTCGAGGATCTCTTTGCTAGCCTTCTTTCTGTGGAATCTGAGAACAGATATTTCGGTTCCCTTTGAAGACTATAGGGCCAAAGGAAATATCCTCCGATAACAAAGAGAAAGAAGCTTTCTGAGAAACTTCTTTGTGTTCTGTGAAATCATCTCACAGAGTTAAACTTTCCCCTCAAGAAGCCTTTCGCTAAGACAGTTCTTGTGGAATTGGCAAAGTGATATTTGGAAGCCCATAGAGGGCTATGGTGAAAAAGGAAAAATCCTCAGATGAAATCTGGAAAGAAGCTTTCTGAGAAACTGCTTAGTGTTCTGTTAATTCATCTCACAGAGTTACATGTGTATTTCGAGGATCTCTTTCCTAGCCCCATTTCTGTGGAATCTGAAACACATATTTCGGATCCCTTTGAAGACTATAGGGCCAAAGGAAATATCCTCCGATAACAAAGAGAAAGAAGCTTTCTGAGAAACTTCTTTGTGTTCTGTGAAATCATCTCACAGAGTTACAGCTTTCCCCTGAAGAAGATTTCGCTAAGACAGTTCTTGTGGAATTGGCAAAGTGATATTTGGAAGCCCATAGAGGGCTATGGTGAAAAAGGAAATATCATCAGATGAAATCTGGAAAGAAGCTTTCTGAGAAACTGCTTAGTGTTCTGTAAATTCATCTCACAGAGTTACATGTGTATTTCGAGGATCTCTTTGCTAGCCTTCTTTCTGTGGAATCTGAGAACAGATAGTTCGGTTCCCTTTGAAGACCATAGGGCCAAAGGAAATATCCTCCGATAACAAAGAGAAAGAAGCTTTCTGAGAAACTTCTTTGCGTTCTGTGAAATCATCTCACAGAGTTACAGCTTACCCCTCATTCTTGCCTTTCGCTAAGGCAGTCCTTGTGGAATTGGCAAAGTGATATTTGGAAGCCCATAGAGGGCTATGGTGAAAAAGGAAATATCCTCAGATGAAATTTGGAAAGAAGCTTTCTGAGAAACTGCTTAGTGTTCTGTTAATTCATCTCACAGAGTTACATGTGTATTTCGAGGATCTCTTTGCTAGCCTTCTTTCTGTGGAATCTGAGAACAGATATTTCGGTACAATTTGAAGACTATAGGGCCAAAGGAAATATCCTCCGATAACAAAGAGAAAGAAGCTTTCTGAGAAACTTCTTTGTGTTCTGTGAAATCATCTCACAGAGTTACAGCTTTCCCCTCAAGAAGCCTTTCGCAAAGAGAGTTCTTGTGGAATTGGCAAAGTGATATTTGGAAGCCCATAGAGGGCTATGGTGAAAAAGGAAATATCCTCAGATAAAATCTGGAAAGAAGCTTTCTGCGAAACTGCTTAGTGTTCTGTGAATTCATCTCACAGAGTTACATGTGTATTTCGAGGATCTCTTTGCTAGCCCTATTTCTGTGGAATCTGAGAACAGATATTTCGGATCCCTTTGAAGACTATAGGGCCAAAGGAAATATCCTCCGATAACTAAGAGAAAGAAGCTTTCTGAGAAACTTCTTTGTGTTCTGTGAAATCATCTCACAGAGTTAGAGCTTTCTCCTGAAGAAGCCTTTCGCTTAGACAGTTCATGTGGAATTGGCAAAGTGATATTTGGAAGCCCATAGAGGGCTATGGTGAAAAAGGAAATATCCTCTGAAGAAATCTGGAAAGAAGCTTTCTGAGAAACTGCTCAGTGTTCTGTTAATTCATCTCACAGAGTTACATGTGGATTTCAAGGATCTCTTTGCTAGCCCTATTTCTGTGGAATCTGAGAACAGATATTTCGGATCCCTTTGAAGACTATAGGGCCAAAGGAAATATCCTCCGATAACAAAGAGAAAGAAGTTTTCCGAGAAACTTCTTTGTGTTCTGTGAAATCATCTCACAGAGTTACAGCTTTCCACTGAAGAAGCCTTTCGCTAAGACAGTTCTTGTGGAATTGGAAAAGTGATATTTGGAAGCCCATAGAGGGCTATGGTGAAAAAGGAAATATCCTCAGATGAAATCTGGAAAGAAGCTTTCTGAGAAACTGATTAGTGTTCTGTTAATTCATCTCACAGAGTTACATGTGTATTTCGAGGATCTCTTTGCTAGCCCTGTATCTGTGGAATCTGAGAACAGATATTTCGGATCCCTTTGAAGACTAAAGGGCCAAAGGAAATATCCTCCGATAACAAAGAGAAAGAAGCTTTCTGAGAAACTTCTTTGTGTTCTGTGAAATCATCTCACAGAGTTACAGCTTTCCCTTCAAGAAGCCTTTCGCTAAGACAGTTCTTGTGGAATTCGCAAAGTGATATTTGGAAGCCCATAGAGGGCTATGGTGAAAAAGGAAATATCAGATGACATCTGGAAAGAAGCTTTCTGCGAAACTGCTTAGTGTTCTGTGAATTCATCTCACAGAGTTACATGTGTATTTCGAGGATCTCTTTGCTAGCCCTATTTCTGTGGAATCTGAGAAAGGATATTTCGGATCCCTTTGAAGACTATTGGGCCAAAGGAAATATCCTCCTATAACAAAGAGAAGGAAGCTTTCTGAGAAACTTCTTTGTGATCTGTGAAATCATCTCACAGAGTTACAGCTTTCCCCTGAAGAAGCCTTTCGCTAAGACAGTTCTTGTAGAATTGGCAAAGTGAGATTTGGAAGCCCATAGAGGGCTATGGTGAAAAAGGAAATATCTTCAGATGAAATCTGGAAAGAAGCTTTCTGAGAAACTGCTTAGTGTTCTGTTAATTCATCTCACAGAGTTACATGTGTATTTCGAGGATCTCTTTGCTAGCATTATTTCTGTGGAATCTGAGAAGAGATATTTCGGATCCCTTTGAGGACTATAGGGCCAAAGGAAATATCCTCCGATAACAAAGAGAAAGAAGCTTTCTGAGAAACTTCTTTGTGTTCTGTGAAATCATCTCACAGAGTTACAGCTTTCCCCTGAAGAAACCTTTCGCTAAGACAGTTCTTGTGGAATTGGCAAGGTGATATTTGGAAGCCCATAGAGGGCAATGGTGAAAAAGGATATATCCTCAGAGGATATCTGGAAAGAAGCTTTCTGAGAAACTGCTTAGTGTTCTGTGAATTCATCTCACAGAGTTACATGTGTATTTCGAGGATCTCTTTGCTAGCCTTCTTTCTGTGGAATCTGAGAACAGATATTTCGGTTCCCTTTGAAGACTATAGGGCCAAAGGAAATATCCTCCGATAACAAAGAGAAAGAAGCTTTCTGAGAAACTTCTTTGTGTTCTGTGAAATCATCTCACAAAGATAAAGCTTTCCCCTCAAGAAGCCTTTCGCTAAGACAGTTCTTGTGGAATTGGCAAAGTGATATTTGGAAGCCCATAGAGGGCTCTGATGAAAAAGGAAATATCCTCAGATGAAATCTGGAAAGAAGCTTTCTGAGAAACTGCTTAGTGTTCTGTTAATTCATCTCACAGAGTTACATGTGTATTTCGAGGATCTCTTTGCTAGCCTTCTTTCTGTGGAATCTGAGAACAGATATTTCGGTTCCCTTTGAAGACCATAGGGCCAAAGGAAATATCCTCCGATAACAAAGAGAAAGAAGCTTTCTGAGAAACTTCTTTGCGTTCTGTGAAATCATCTCACAGAGTTACAGCTTACCCCTCATTCTTGCCTTTCCCTAAGGCAGTCCTTGTGGAATTGGCAAAGTGATATTTGGAAGCCCATAGATGGCTATGGAGAAAAAGGAAATATCCTCAGATGAAATTTGGAAAGAAGCTTTCTGAGAAACTGCTTAGTGTTCTGTTAATTCATCTCACAGAGTTACATGTGTATTTCGAGGATCTCTTTGCTAGCCTTCTTTCTGTGGAATCTGAGAACAGATATTTCGGTACCCTTTGAAGACTATAGGGCCAAAGGAAATATCCTCCGATAACAAAGAGAAAGAAGCTTTCTGAGAAACTTCTTTGTGTTCTGTGAAATCATCTCACGGAGTTACAGCTTTCCCCTCAAGAAGCCTTTCGCAAAGAGAGTTCTTGTGGAATTGGCAAAGTGATATTTGGAAGCCCATAGAGGGCTATGGTGAAAAAGGAAATATCCTCAGATAAAATCTGGAAAGAAGCTTTCTGCGAAACTGCTTAGTGTTCTGTGAATTCATCTCACAGAGTTACATGTGTATTTCGAGGATCTCTTTGCTAGCCCTATTTCTGTGGAATCTGAGAACAGATATTTCGGATCCCTTTGAAGTCTATAGGGCCAAAGGAAATATCCTCCGATAACTAAGAGAAAGAAGCTTTCTGAGAAACTTCTTTGTGTTCTGTGAAATCATCTCACAGAGTTAGAGCTTTCTCCTGAAGAAGCCTTTCGCTTAGACAGTTCTTGTGGAATTGGCAAAGTGATATTTGGAAGCCCATAGAGGGCTATGGTGAAAAAGGAAATATCATCAGATGAAATCTGGAAAGAAGCTTTCTGAGAAATTGCTTAGTGTTCTGTAAATTCATCTCAAAGAGTTACATGTGTATTTCAAGGATCTCTTTGCTAGCCTTCTTTCTGTGGAATCTGAGAACAGATATTTCGGTTCCCTTTGAATACTATAGGGCCAAAGGAAATATCCTCCGATAACAAAGAGAAAGAAGCTTTCTGAGAAACTTCTTTGTGTTCTGTGAAATCACCTCACAGAGTTAAAGCTTTCCCCTCAAGAAGCCTTTCGCTAAGACAGTTCTTGTGGAATTGGCAAAGTGATATTTGGAAGCTCATAGAGGTCTCTGGTAAAAAAGGAAATATCCTCCAGAAGAAATCTGGAAAGAAGCTTTCTGCGAAAATGCTTAGTGTTCTGTGAATTCATCTCACAGCGTTACATGTGTATTTCGCGGATCTCTTTGCTAGCCCTATTTCTGTGGAATCTGAGAACAGATATTTCCGATCCCTTTGAAGACTATAGGGCCAAAGGAAATATCCTCCGATAACAAAGAGAAAGAAGCTTTCTGAGAAACTTCTTTGTGTTCTGTGAAATCATCTCACAGAGTTAAAACTTTCCCCTCAAGAAGCCTTTCGCTAAGACAGTTCTTGTGGAATTGGCAAAGTGATATTTGGAAGCCCTTAGAGGGCTATGGTGAAAAAGGAAATATCCTCAGATGAAATCTGGAAAGAAGCTTTCTGAGAAACTGCTTAGTGTTCTGTTAATTCATGTCACAGAGTTACATGTGTATTTCGAGGATCTCTTTGCTAGCCTTCTTTCTGTGGAATCTGAGAACAGATAGTTCGGTTCCCTTTGAAGACCATAGGGCCAAAGGAAATATCCTCCGATAACAAAGAGAAAGAAGCTTTCTGAGAAACTTCTTTGCGTTCTATGAAATCATCTCACAGAGTTACAGCTTACCCCTCATTCTTGCCTTTCGCTAAGGCAGTCCTTGTGGAATTGGCAAAGTGATATTTGGAAGCCCATAGAGGCCTATGGTGAAAAAGGAAATATCCTCAGATGAAATTTGGAAAGAAGCTTTCTGAGAAACTGCTTAGTGTTCTGTTAATTCATCTCACAGAGTTACATGTGTATTTCGAGGATCTCTTTGCTAGCCTTCTTTCTGTGGAATCTGAGAACAGATATTTCGGTACCCTTTGAAGACTATAGGGCCAAAGGAAATATCCTCCGATAACAAAGAGAAAGAAGCTTTCTGAGAAACTTCTTTGTGTTCTGTGAAATCATCTCACAGAGTTACAGCTTTCCCCTCAAGAAGCCTTTCACAAAGAGAGTTCTTGTGGAATTAGCAAAGTGATATTTGGAAGCCCATAGAGGGCTATGGTGAAAAAGGAAATATCCTCAGATAAAATCTGGAAAGAAGCTTTCTGCGAAACTGCTTAGTGTTCTGTGAATTCATCTCACAGAGTTACATGTGTATTTCGAGGATCTCTTTGCTAGCCCTATTTCTGTGGAATCTGAGAACAGATATTTCGGATCCCTTTGAAGACTATAGGGCCAAAGGAAATATCCTCCGATAACTAAGAGAAAGAAGCTTTCTGAGAAATTTCTTTGCGTTCTGTGAAATCATCTCACAGAGTTAGAGCTTTCTCCTGAAGAAGCCTTGCGCTTACACAGTTCTTGTGGAATTGGCAAAGTGATATTTGGAAGCCCATAGAGGGCTATGGTGAAAAAGGAAATATCCTCTGAAGAAATCTGGAAAGAAGCTTTCTGAGAAACTGCTCAGTGTTCTGTTAATTCATCTCAGAGAGTTACATGTGGATTTCAAGGATCTCTTTGCTAGCCCTATTTCTGTGGAATCTGAGAACAGATATTTCGGATCCCTTGAAGACTATAGGGCCAAAGGAAATATCCTCCGATAACAAAGAGAAAGAAGCTTTCCGAGAAACTTCTTTGTGTTCTGTGAAATCATCTCACAGAGTTACAGCTTTCCACTGAAGAAGCCTTTCGCTAAGACAGTTCTTGTGGAATTGGAAAAGTGATATTTGGAAGCCCATAGAGGGCTACGGTGAAAAAGGAAATATCCTCAGATGAAATCTGGAAAGAAGCTTTCTGAGAAACTGCTTAGTGTTCTGTTAATTCATCTCACAAAGTTACATGTGTATTTCGAGGATCTCTTTGCTAGCCCTATTTCTCTGGAATCTCAGAACAGATATTTCGGATACCTTTGAAGACTATAGGGCCAAAGGAAATATCCTCCGATAACAAAGAGAAAGAAGCTTTCTGAGAAACTTCTTTGTGTTCTGTGAAATCACCTCACAGAGTTACAGCTTTCCCCTGAAGAAGCCTTTCGCTAAGACAGTTCTTGAGAATTGGCAAAGTGATATTTGGAAGCCCATAGAGGGCTATGGTGAAAAAGGAAATATCATCAGATGAAATCTGGAAAGAAGCTTTCTGAGAAATTGCTTAGGGTTTTGTAAATTCATCTCACAGAGTTACATGTGTATTTCGAGGATCTCTTTGCTAGCCTTCTTTCTGTGGAATCTGAGAACAGATATTTCGGTTCCCTTTGAATACTATAGGGCCAAAGGAAATATCCTCTGATAACAAAGAGAAAGAAGCTTTCTGAGAAACTTCTTTGTGTTCTGTGAAATCATCTCACAGAGTTAAAGCTTTCCCCTCAAGAAGCCTTTCGCTAAGACAGTTCTTGTGGAATTGGCAAAGTGATATTTGGAAGCTCATAGAGGTCTCTGGTAAAAAAGGAAATATCCTCCAGAAGAAATCTGGAAAGAAGCTTTCTGCGAAACTGCTTAGTGTTCTGTGAATTCATCTCACAGCGTTACATGTGTATTTCGCGGATCTCTTTGCTAGCCCTATTTCTGTGGAATCTGAGAACAGATATTTCGGATCCCTTTGAAGACTATAGGGCCAAAGGAAATATCCTCCGATAACAAAGAGAAAGAAGCTTTCTGAGAAACTTCTTTGTTTTCTGTGAAATCATCTCACAGAGTTACAGCTTTCCCCTGAAGAAGCCTTTCGCTAAGACAGTTCTTGTGGAATTGGCAAAGTGATATTTGGAAGCCCATAGAGGGCTATGGTGAAAAAGGAAATATCATCAGATGAAATCTGGAAAGAAGCTTTCTGAGAAACTGCTTAGTGTTCTGTTAATTCATCTCAAAGAGTTACATGTGTATTTCGAGGATCTCTTTGCTAGCCTTTTTTCTGTGGAATCTGAGAACAGATATTTCGGTTCCCTTTGAAGACTATAGGGCCAAAGGAAATATCCTCCGATAACAAAGAGAAAGAAGCTTTCTGAGAAACTTCTTTGTGTTCTGTGAAATCATCTCACAAAGATAAAGCTTTCCCCTCAAGAAGCCTTTCGCTAAGACAGTTCTTGTGGAATTGGCAAAGTGATATTTGGAAGCCCATAGAGGGCTATGGTGAAAAAGGAAATATCCTCAGATGAAATCTGGAAAGAAGCTTTCTGAGAAACTGCTTAGTGTTCTGTTAATTCATCTCACAGAGTTACATGTGTATTTCGAGGATCTCTTTGCTAGCCTTCTTTCTGTGAAATCTGAGAACAGATAGTTCGGTTCCGTTTGAAGACCATAGGGCCAAAGGAAATATCCTCCGATAACAAAGAGAAAGAAGCTTTCTGAGAAACTTCTTTGCGTTCTGTGAAATCATCTCACAGAGTTACAGCTTACCCCTCATTCTTGCCTTTCGCTAAGGCAGTCCTTGTGGAATTGGCAAAGTGATATTTGGAAGCCCATAGAGGGCTATGGTGAAAAAGGAAATATCCTCAGATGAAATTTGGAAAGAAGCTTTCTGAGAAACTGCTAAGTGTTCTGTTAATTCATCTCACAGAGTTACATGTGTATTTCGAGGATCTCTTTGCTAGCCTTCTTTCTGTGTAATCTGAGAACAGATATTTCGGTACCCTTTGAAGACTATAGGGCCAAAGGAAATATCCTCCGATAACAAAGAGAAAGAAGCTTTCTGAGAAACTTCTTTGTGTTCTGTGAAATCATCTCACAGAGTTACAGCTTTCCCCTCAAGAAGCCTTTCGCAAAGAGAGTTCTTGTGGAATTGGCAAAGTGATATTTGGAAGCCCATAGAGGGCTATGGTGAAAAAGGAAATATCCTCAGATAAAATCTGGAAAGAAGCTTTCTGCGAAACTGCTTAGTGTTCTGTGAATTCATCTCACAGAGTTACATGTGTATTTCGAGGATCTCTTTGCTAGCCCTATTTCTGTGGAATCTGAGAACAGATATTTCGGATCCCTTTGAAGACTATAGGGCCAAAGGAAATATCCTCCGATAACTAAGAGAAAGAAACTTTCTGAGAAACTTCTTTGTGTTCTGTGAAATCATCTCACAGAGTTAGAGCTTTCTCCTGAAGAAGCCTTTCGCTTAGACAGTTCTTGTGGAATTGGCAAAGTGATATTTGGAAGCTCATAGAGGGCTATGGTGAAAAAGGAAATATCCTCTGAAGAAATCTGGAAAGAAGCTTTCTGAGAAACTGCTCAGTGTTCTGTTAATTCATCTCACAGAGTTACATGTGGATTTCAAGGATCTCTTTGCTAGCCCTATTTCTGTGGAATCTGAGAACAGATATTTCGGATCCCTTTGAAGACTATAGGGCCAAAGGAAATATCCTCCGATAACAAAGAGAAAGAAGCTTTCCGAGAAACTTCTTTGTGTTCTGTGAAATCATCTCACAGAGTTACAGCTTTCCACTGAAGAAGCCTTTCGCTAAGACAGTTCTTGTGGAATTGGAAAAGTGATATTTGGAAGCCCATAGAGGGCTATGGTGAAAAAGGAAATATCCTCAGATGAAATCTGGAAAGAAGCTTTCTGAGAAACTGCTTAGTGTTCTGTTAATTCATCTCACAGAGTTACATGTGTATTTCGAGGATCTCTTTGCTAGCCCTATTTCTGTGGAATCTGAGAACAGATATTTCGGATACCTTTGAAGACTATAGGGCCAAAGGAAATATCCTCCGATAACAAAGAGAAAGAAGCTTTCTGAGAAACTTCTTTGTGTTCTGTGAAATCATCTGACAGAGTTACAGCTTTCCCCTGAAGAAGCCTTTCGCTAAGACAGTTCTTAAGAATTGGCAAAGTGATATTTGGAATCCCATAGTGGGCTATGGTGAAAAAGGAAATATCATCAGATGAAATCTGGAAAGAAGCTTTCTGAGAAATTGCTTAGTGTTCTGTAAATTCATCTCACAAGGTTACATGTGTATTTCGAGGATCTCTTTGCTAGCCTTCTTTCTGTGGAGTCTGAGAACAGATATTTCGGTTCCCTTTGAATACTATAGGGCCAAAGGAAATATCCTCCGATAACAAAGAGAAAGAAGCTTTCTGAGAAACTTCTTTGTGTTCTGTGAAATCATCTCACAGAGTTAAACTTTCCCCTCAAGAAGCCTTTCGCTAAGACAGTTCTTGTGGAATTGGCAAAGTGATATTTGGAAGCCCATAGAGGGCTATGGTGAAAAAGGAAATATCCTCAGATGAAATCTGGAAAGAAGCTTTCTGAGAAACTGCTTAGTGTTCTGTTAATTCATCTCACAGAGTTACATGTGTATTTCGAGGATCTCTTTCCTAGCCCCATTTCTGTGGAATCTGAAACACATATTTCGGATCCCTTTGAAGACTATAGGGCCAAAGGAAATATCCTCCGATAACAAAGAGAAAGAAGCTTTCTGAGAAACTTCTTTGTGTTCTGTGAAATCATCTCACAGAGTTACAGCTTTCCCCTGAAGAAGCCTTTCGCTAAGACAGTTCTTGTGGAATTGGCAAAGTGATATTTGGAAGCCCATAGAGGGCTATGGTGAAAAAGGAAATATCATCAGATGAAATCTGGAAAGAAGCTTTCTGAGAAACTGCTTAGTGTTCTGTAAATTCATCTCACAGAGTTACATGTGTATTTCGAGGATCTCTTTGCTAGCCTTCTTTCTGTGGAATCTGAGAACAGATATTTCGGTTCCCTTTGAAGACTATAGGGCCAAAGGAAATATCCTCCGATAACAAAGAGAAAGAAGCTTTCCGAGAAACTTCTTTGTGTTCTGTGAAATCATCTCACAGAGTTACAGCTTTCCACTGAAGAAGCCTTTCGCTAAGACAGTTCTTGTGGAATTGGCAAAGTGATATTTGGAAGCCCATAGAGGGCTATGGTGAAAAAGGAAATATCCTCAGATGAAATCTGGAAAGAAGCTTTCTGAGAAACTGCTTAGTGTTCTGTTAATTCATCTCACAGAGTTACATGTGTATTTCGAGGATCTCTTTGCTAGCCTTCTTTCTGTGGAATCTGAGAACAGATAGTTCGGTTCCCTTTGAAGACCATAGGGCCAAAGGAAATATCCTCCGATAACAAAGAGAAAGAAGCTTTCTGAGAAACTTCTTTGCGTTCTGTGAAATCATCTCACAGAGTTACAGCTTACCCCTCATTCTTGCCTTTCGCTAAGGCAGTCCTTGTGGAATTGGCAAAGTGATATTTGGAAGCCCATAGAGGGCTATGGTGAAAAAGGAAATATCCTCAGATGAAATTTGGAAAGAAGCTTTCTGAGAAACTGCTTAGTGTTCTGTTAATTCATCTCACAGAGTTACATGTGTATTTCGAGGATCTCTTTGCTAGCCTTATTTCTGTGGAATCTGAGAACAGATATTTCGGTACCCTTTGAAGACTATAGGGCCAAAGGAAATATCCTCCGATAACAAAGAGAAAGAAGCTTTCTGAGAAACTTCTTTGTGTTCTGTGAAATCATCTCACAGAGTTACAGCTTTCCCCTCAAGAAGCCTTTCGCAAAGAGAGTTCTTGTGGAATTGGCAAAGTGATATTTGGAAGCCCATAGAGGGCTATGGTGAAAAAGGAAATATCCTCAGATAAAATCTGGAAAGAAGCTTTCTGAGAAACTGCTTAGTGTTCTGTGAATTCATCTCACAGAGTTACATGTGTATTTCGAGGATCTCTTTGCTAGCCCTATTTCTGTGGAATCTGAGAACTGATATTTCGGATCCCTTTGAAGACTATAGGGCCAAAGGAAATATCCTCCGATAACTAAGAGAAAGAAGCTTTCTGAGAAACTTCTTTGTGTTCTGTGAAATCATCTCACAGAGTTAGAGCTTTCTCCTGAAGAAGCCTTTCGCTTAGACAGTTCATGTGGAATTGGCAAAGTGATATTTGGAAGCCCATAGAGGGCTATGGTGAAAAAGGAAATATCCTCTTAAGAAATCTGGAAAGAAGCTTTCTGAGAAACTGCTCAGTGTTCTGTTAATTCATCTCACAGAGTTACATGTGGATTTCAAGGATCTCTTTGCTAGCCCTGTATCTGTGGAATCTGAGAACAGATATTTCGGATCCCTTTGAAGACTATAGGGCCAAAGGAAATATCCTCCGATAACAAAGAGAAAGAAGCTTTCTGAGAAACTTCTTTGTGTTCTGTGAAATCATCTCACAGAGTTACAGGTTACCCCTCATTCTTGCCTTTCGCTAAGACAGTCCTTGTGGAATTGACAAAGTGATATTTGGAAGCCCATAGAGGGATATGGTGAAAAAGGAAATATCTTCAGATGAAATTTGGAAAGAAGCTTTCTGCGAAACTGCTTAGTGTTCTGTTAATTCATCTCACAGAATTACATGTGTATTTCGAGGATCTCTTTGCTAGCCCTATTTCTGTGGAAACTGAGAACAGATACTTCCGATTCCTTTGAAGACTATAGGGCCAAAGGAAATATCCTCCGATAACAAAGAGAAAGAAGCTTTCCGAGAAACTTCTTTGTGTTCTGTGAAATAATCTCACAGAGTTACAGCTTTCCCCTCAAGAAGCCTTTCGCTAAGACAGTTCTTGTGGAATTGGCAAAGTGATATTTGGAGGCCCATAGAGGGCTATGGTGAAAAAGGAAATATCAGATGATATCTGGAAAGAAGCTTTCTGCGAAACTGCTTAGTGTTCTGTGAATTCATCTCACAGAGTTACATGTGTATTTCGAGGATCTCTTTGCTAGCCCTATTTCTGTGGAATCTGAGAACGGATATTTCGGATCATTTGAAGACTATTGGGCCAAAGGAAATATCCTCCTATAACAAAGAGAAGGAAGCTTTCTGAGAAACTTCTTTGTGATCTGTGAAATCATCTCACAGAGTTACAGCTTTCCCCTGAAGAAGCCTTTCGCTAAGACAGTTCTTGTAGAATTGGCAAAGTGAGATTTGGAAGCCCATAGAGGGCTATGGTGAAAAAGGAAATATCTTCAGATGAAATCTGGAAAGAAGCTTTCTGAGAAACTGCTTAGTGTTCTGTTAATTCATCTCAGAGAGTTACATGTGTATTTCGAGGATCTCTTTGCTAGCATTATTTCTGTGGAATCTGAGAAGAGATATTTCGGATCCCTTCGAGGACTATAGGGCCAAAGGAAATATCCTCCGAAAACAAAGAGAAAGAAGCTTTCTGAGAAACTTCTTTGTGATCTGTGAAATCATCTCACAGAGTTACAGCTTTCCCCTCAAGAAGCCGTTCGCTAAGACAGTTCTTGTGGAATTGGCAAAGTGATATTTGGAAGCCCATAGAGGGCTATGGTGAAAAAGGAAATATCCTCAGATGAAATCTGGAAAGAAGGTTTCTGAGAAACTGCTTAGTGTTCTCTAAATTCATCTCACAGAGTTACATGTGTATTTGGAGGATCTCTTTGCTAGCCCTATTTCTGTGGAAACTGAGAACACATACTTCCGAATCCTTTGAAGACTATAGGGCCAAAGGAAATATCCTCCGATAACAAAGAGAAAGAAGCTTTCTGAGAAACTTCTTTGTGTTCTGTGTAATCATCTCACAGAGTTACAGCTTTCCCCTCAAGAAGCCTTTCGCTAAGACACTTCTTGTGGAATTGGCAAAGTGATATTTGGAGGCCCATAGAGGGCAATAGTGAAAAAGGAAATATCAGATGAAATCTGGAAAGAAGCTTTCTGCGAAACTGCTTAGTGTTCTGTTAATTCATCTCACAGAGTTACATGTGTATTTCGAGGATCGCTTTGCTAGCCCTATTTCTGTGGAATCTGAGAACAGATATTTCGGATCCCTTTGAAGACTATAGGGCCAAAGGAAATATCCTCCGATAACAAAGAGAAGGAAGCTTTCTGAGAAACATCTTTGTGATCTGTGAAATCATCTCACAGAGTTACAGCTTTCCCCTGAAGACGCCTTTCGCTAAGACAGTTCTTGTGGAATTGGCAAAGTGAGATTTGGAAGACCATAGAGGGCTATGCTGAAAAAGGAAATATCTTCAGATGAAATCTGGAAAGAAGCTGTCTGAGAAACTGCTTAGTGTTCTGTGAATTCATCTCACAGAGTTACATGTGTATTTCGAGGATCTCTTTGCTAGCCCTATTTCTGTGGAATCTGATAACAGATATTTCGGATCCCTTTGAAGACTATAGGGCCAAAGGAAATATCCTCCGATAACAAAGAGAAGGAAGCTTTCTGAGAAACTTCTTTGTGATCTGTGAAATCACCTCACAAAGTTACAGCTTTCCCCTGAAGAAGCCTTTCACTAAGACACTTCTTGTGGAATTGGAAAAGTGAGATTTGGAAGCCCATAGAGGTCTATGGTGAAAAAGGAAATATCGTCAGATGAAATCTGGAAATAAACTTTCTGAGAAACTGCTTAGTGTTCTGTTAATTCATCTCACAGAGTTACATGTGTATTTCGAGGATCTCTTTGCTAGCCTTATTTCTATGGAATCTGAGAACAGATATTTCGGATCCCTTTGAAGACTATAGGGCCAAAGGAAATATCCTCCGATAACAAAGAGAAAGAAGATTTCTGAGAAACTTCTTTGTGTTCTGTGAAATCATCTCACAGAGTTACAGCTTTCCCCTCAAGAAGCCTTTCGCAAAGAGAGTTCTTGTGGAATTGGCAAAGTGATATTTGGAAGCCCATAGAGGGCTAGGGTGAAAAAGGAAATAACCTCAGATGAAATCTGGAAGGAAGCTTTCTGTGAAACTGCTCAGAGTTTTGTAAATTCATCTCACAGAGTTACATGTGTATTTCGGTGATCTCTTTGCTAGCCTTCTTTCTGTGGAATCTGAGAACAGATATTTCGGATCCCTTTGAAGACTGTAGGGCCAAAGGAAATATCCTCCGATAACAAAGAGAAAGAAGCTTTCTGAGAAACTTCTTTGTGTTCTGTGAAATCATCTCACAGAGTTACAGCTTTCCCCTCAAGAAGCCTTTCGCTAAGACAGTTCTTGTGGAATTGGCAAAGTGATATTTGGAAGCCCATAGAGGGCTATGGTGAAAAAGGAAATATCCTCCTATGAAATCTGGAAAGAAGCTTTCTGAGAAACTGCTTAGTGTTCTGTTAATTCATCTCACAGAGTTACATGTGTATTTCGAGTATCTCTTTGCTAGCCCTATTTCTGTGGAAACTGAGAACCGATATTTCGGATCCCTTTGAAGACTATAGGGCTAAAGGAAATATCCTCCGATAACAAAGAGAAAGAAGCTTTCAGAGAAACTTCTTTGTGTTCTGTGAAATCATCTCACAGAGTTACAGCTTTCCCCTCAAGAAGCCTTTCGCTAAAACAGTTCTTGTGGAATTGGCACAGTGATATTTGGAAGCCCATAGAGGGCTATGATGAAAATGGAAATATCCTCAGATGAAATCTGGAAAGAAGCTTTCTGAGAAACTGCTTAGTGTTCTGTAAATTCATCACACAGAGTTACATGTGTATTTCGAGGACTCTTTGCTAGCCTTCTTTCTGTGGAATCTGAGAACAGATATTTCGGTTCCCTTTGAACACTTTAGGGCCAAAGGAAATATCCTCCGATAACAAAGAGAAAGAAGCTTTCTGAGAAACTTCTTTGTGTTCTGTGAAATCATCTCACAGAGTTACAGCTTTCCCTCAAGAAGCCTTTCGCTAAGACAGTTCTTGTGAAATTGGCAAAGTGATATTTGGAAGCCCATAGAGGGATATGGTGAAAAAGGAAATATCGTCAGATGAAATCTGGAAAGAAGCTTTCTGCGAAACTGCTTAATATTTTGTGTATTCATCTCACAGAGTTACATGTGTATTTCGAGGATCTCTTTGCTAGCCCTATTTCTGTGGATTCTGAGAACAGATATTTCGGATCCCTTTGAAGACTATAGGGCCAAAGGAAATATCCTCCGATAACAAAGAGAAAGAATCTTTTTGAGAAAGTTCTTTGTGTTCTGTGAAATCATCTCACAGAGTTACAGTTTTCCCCTCAAGAAGCCTTTCGCTAAGACAGTTCTTGTGGAATTGGCAAAGTGATATTTGGAAGCCCATAGAGGGCTATGGTGAAAAAGGAAATATCCTCAGATGAAATCTGGAAAGAAGCTTTCTGAGAAACTGCTTAGTGTTCTGTGAATTCATCTCACAGAGTTACATGTGTATTTCGAGGATCTCTTTGCTAGCCCTATTTCTGTGGAATCTGAGAACAGATATTTCGGATCCCTTTGAAGACTATAGGGCCAAAGGAAATATCCTCCGATAACAAAGAGAAAGAAGCTTTCTGAGAAACTTCTTTGTGTTCTGTGAAATCATCTCAAAAAGATAAAGCTTTCCCCTCAAGAAGCCTATCGCTAAGACAGTTCTTGTGGAATTGGCAAAGTGATATTTGGAAGCCCATAGAGGGCTATGGTGAAAAAGGAAATATCCTCAGATGAAATCTGGAAAGAAGCTTTCTGAGAAACTGCTTAGTGTTCTGTTAATTCATCTCACAGAGTTACATGTGTATTTCGAGGATCTCTTTGCTAGCCTTCTTTCTGTGGAATCTGAGAACAGATATTTCGGATCCCTTCGAAGACCATAGGGCCAAAGGAAATATCCTCCGATAACAAAGAGAAAGAAGCTTTCTGAGAAACTTCTTTGCGTTCTGTGAAATCATCTCACAGAGTTACAGCTTACCCCTCATTCTTGCCTTTCGCTAAGGCAGTCCTTGTGGAATTGGCAAAGTGATATTTGGAAGCCCATAGAGGGCTATGGTGAAAAAGGAAATATCCTCAGATGAAATTTGGAAAGAAGCTTTCTGAGAAACTGCTTAGTGTTCTGTTAATTCATCTCACAGAGTTACATGTGTATTTCGAGGATCTCTTTGCTAGCCTTCTTTCTGTGGAATCTGAGAACAGATATTTCGGTACCCTTTGAAGACTATAGGGCCAAAGGAAATATCCTCCGATAACAAAGAGAAAGAAGCTTTCTGAGAAACTTCTTTGTGTTCTGTGAAATCATCTCACAGAGTTACAGCTTTCCACTCAAGAAGCCTTTCGCAAAGAGAGTTCTTGTGGAATTGGCAAAGTGATATTTGGAAGCCCATAGATGGCTATGGTGAAAAAGGAAATATCCTCAGATAAAATCTGGAAAGAAGCTTTCTGCGAAACTGCTTAGTGTTCTGTGAATTCATCTCACAGTGTTACATGTGTATTTCGAGGATCTCTTTGCTAGCCCTATTTCTGTGGAATCTGAGAACAGATATTTCGGATCCCTTTGAAGACTATAGGGCCAAAGGAAATATCCTCCGATAACTAAGAGAAAGAAGCTTTCTGAGAAACTTCTTTGTGTTCTGTGAAATCATCTCACAGAGTTAGAGCTTTCTCCTGAAGAAGCCTTTCGCTTAGACAGTTCATGTGGAATTGGCAAAGTGATATTTGGAAGCCCATAGAGGGCTATGGTGAAAAAGGAAATATCCTCTGAAGAAATCTGGAAAGAAGCTTTCTGAGAAACTGCTCAGTGTTCTGTTAATTCATCTCACAGAGTTACATGTGGATTTCAAGGATCTCTTTGCTAGCCCTATTTCTGTGGAATCTGAGAACAGATATTTCGGATCCCTTTGAAGACTATAGGGCCAAAGGAAATATCCTCCGATAACAAAGAGAAAGAAGTTTTCCGAGAAACTTCTTTGTGTTCTGTGAAATCATCTCACAGAGTTACAGCTTTCCACTGAAGAAGCCTTTCGCTAAGACAGTTCTTGTGGAATTGGAAAAGTGATATTTGGAAGCCCATAGAGGGCTATGGTGAAAAAGGAAATATCCTCAGATGAAATCTGGAAAGAAGCTTTCTGAGAAACTGCTTAGTGTTCTGTTAATTCATCTCACAGAGTTACATGTGTATTTCGAGGATCTCATTGCTAGCCCTATTTCTGTGGAATCTGAGAACAGATATTTCGGATCCCTTTGAAGACTATAGGGCCAAAGGAAATATCCTCCGATAACAAAGAGAAAGAAGCTTTCTGAGAAACTTCTTTGTGTTCTGTCAAATCATCTCACAGAGTTAAAGCTTTCCCCTGAAGAAGCCTTTCGCTAAGACAATTCTTGTGGAATTGGCAAAGTGATATTTGGAAGCCCATAGAGGTCTCTGGTAAAAAAGGAAATATCCTCCAGAAGAAATCTGGAAAGAAGCTTTCTGCGAAACTGCTTAGTGTTCTGTGAATTCATCTCACAGCGTTACATGTGTATTTCGAGGATCTCTTTGCTAGCCCTGTATCTGTGGAATCTGAGAACAGATATTTCGGATCCCTTGGAAGACTATAGGGCCAAAGGAAATATCCTACGATAACAAAGAGAAAGAAGCTTTCTGAGAAACTTCTTTGTGTTCTGTGAAATCATCTCACAGAGTTACAGGTTACCCCTCATTCTTGCCTTTCGCTAAGACAGTCCTTGTGGAATTGACAAAGTGATATTTGGAAGCCCATAGAGGGATATGGTGAAAAAGGAAATATCTTCAGATGAAATTTGGAAAGAAGCTTTCTGCGAAACTGCTTAGTGTTCTGTTAATTCATCTCACAGAATTACATGTGTATTTCGAGGATCTCTTTGCTAGCCCTATTTCTGTGGAAACTGAGAACAGATACTTCCGATTCCTTTGAAGACTATAGGGCCAAAGGAAATATCCTCCGATAACAAAGAGAAAGAAGCTTTCCGAGAAACTTCTTTGTGTTCTGTGAAATAATCTCACAGAGTTACAGCTTTCCCCTCAAGAAGCCTTTCTCTAAGACAGTTCTTGTGGAATTGGCAAAGTGATATTTGGAGGCCCATAGAGGGCTATGGTGAAAAAGGAAATATCAGATGACATCTGGAAAGAAGCTTTCTGCGAAACTGCTTAGTGTTCTGTGAATTCATCTCACAGAGTTACATGTGTATTTCGAGGATCTCTTTGCTAGCCCTATTTCTGTGGAATCTGAGAACGGATATTTCGGATCCCTTTGAAGACTATTGGGCCAAAGGAAATATCCTCCTATAACAAAGAGAAGGAAGCTTTCTGAGAAACTTCTTTGTGATCTGTGAAATCATCTCACAGAGTTACAGCTTTCCCCTGAAGAAGCCTTTCGCTAAGACAGTTCTTGTAGAATTGGCAAAGTGAGATTTGGAAGCCCATAGAGGGCTATGGTGAAAAAGGAAATATCTTCAGATGAAATCTGGAAAGAAGCTTTCTGAGAAACTGCTTAGTGTTCTGTTAATTCATCTCACAGAGTTACATGTGTATTTCGAGGATCTCTTTGCTAGCATTATTTCTGTGGAATCTGAGAAGAGATATTTCGGATCCCTTTGAGGACTATAGGGCCAAAGGAAATATCCTCCGATAACAAGGAGAAAGAAGCTTTCTGAGAAACTTCTTTGTGTTCTGTGAAATCATCTCACAGAGTTACAGCTTTCCCCTGAAGAAACCTTTCGCTAAGACAGTTCTTGTGGAATTGGCAAGGTGATATTTGGAAGCCCATAGAGGGCAATGGTGAAAAAGGATATATCCTCAGAGGAAATCTGGAAAGAAGCTTTCTGAGAAACTGCTTAGTGTTCTGTGAATTCATCTCACAGAGTTACATGTGTATTTCGAGTATATCTTTGCTAGCCCTATTTCTGTGGAAACTGAGAACAGATATTTCGGATCCCTTTGAAGACTATAGGGCCAAAGGAAATATCCTCCGATAACAAAGAGAAAGAAGCTTTCTGAGAAACTTCTTTGTGATCTGTGAAATCATCTCACAGAGTTACAGCTTTCCCCTCAAGAAGCTGTTCGCTAAGACAGTTCTTGTGGAATTGGCAAAGTGATATTTGGAAGCCCATAGAGGGCTATGGTGAAAAAGGAAATATCCTCAGATGAAATCTGGAAAGAAGGTTTCTGAGAAACTGCTTAGTGTTCTCTAAATTCATCTCACAGAGTTACATGTGTATTTGGAGGATCTCTTTGCTAGCCCTATTTCTGTGGAAACTGAGAACACATACTTCCGAATCCTTTGAAGACTATAGGGCCAAAGGAAATATCCTCCGATAACAAAGAGAAAGAAGCTTTCTGAGAAACTTCTTTGTGTTCTGTGTAATCATCTCACAGAGTTACAGCTTTCCCCTCAAGAAGCCTTTCGCTAAGACACTTCTTGTGGAATTGGCAAAGTGATATTTGGAGGCCCATAGAGGGCAATAGTGAAAAAGGAAATATCAGATGAAATCTGGAAAGAAGCTTTCTGCGAAACTGCTTAGTGTTCTGTTAATTCATCTCACAGAGTTACATGTGTATTTCGAGGCTCGCTTTGCTAGCCCTATTTCTGTGGAATCTGAGAACAGATATTTCGGATCCCTTTGAAGACTATAGGGCCAAAGGAAATATCCTCCGATAACAAAGAGAAGGAAGCTTTCTGAGAAACATCTTTGTGATCTGTGAAATCATCTCACAGAGTTACAGCTTTCCCCTGAAGACGCCTTTCGCTAAGACAGTTCTTGTGGAATTGGCAAAGTGAGATTTGGAAGACCATAGAGGGCTAGGCTGAAAAAGGAAATATCTTCAGATGAAATCTGGAAAGAAGCTGTCTGAGAAACTGCTTAGTGTTCTGTGAATTCATCTCACAGAGTTACATGTGTATTTCGAGGATCTCTTTGCTAGCCCTATTTCTGTGGAATCTGAGAACAGATATTTCGGATCCCTTTGAAGACTATAGGGCCAAAGGAAATATCCTCCGATAACAAAGAATAAGAAGATTTCTGAGAAACTTCTTTGTGTTCTGTGAAATCATCTCACAGAGTTACAGCTTTCCCCTGAAGAAACATTTCGCTAAGACAGTTCTTGTGGAATTGGCAAAGTGATATTTGGAAGCCCAAAGAGGGCTATGGTGAAAAAGGAAATATCCTCAGATGAAATCTGGAAAGAAGCTTTCTGAGAAACTGCTTAGTGTTCTGTGAATTCATCTCACAGAGTTACATGTGTATTTCGAGGATCTCTTTGCTAGCCCTATTTCTGTGGAATCTGAGAACAGATATTTCGGATCCCTTTGAAGACTATAGGGCCAAAGGAAATATCCTCCGATAACAAAGAGAAGGAAGCTTTCTGAGAAACTTCTTTGTGATCTGTGAAATCACCTCACAAAGTTACAGCTTTCCCCTGAAGAAAACTTTCGCTAAGACAGTTCTTGTGGAATTGGCAAAGTGATATTTGGAAGCCCATAGAGGGCTAGGGTGAAAAAGGAAATAACCTCAGATGAAATCTGGAAGGAAGCTTTCTGTGAAACTGCTCAGAGTTTTGTAAATTCATCTCACAGAGTTACATGTGTATTTCGGTGATCTCTTTGCTAGCCTTCTTTCTGTGGAATCTGAGAACAGATATTTCGGATCCCTTTGAAGACTGTAGGGCCAAAGGAAATATCCTCCGATAACAAAGAGAAAGAAGCTTTCTGAGAAACTTCTTTGTGTTCTGTGAAATCATCTCACCGAGTTACAGCTTTCCCCTCAAGAAGCCTTTCGCTAAGACAGTTCTTGTGGAATTGGCAAAGTGATATTTGGAAGCCCATAGAGGGCTATGGTGAAAAAGGAAATATCCTCCTATGAAATCTGGAAAGAAGCTTTCTGAGAAACTGCTTAGTGTTCTGTTAATTCATCTCACAGAGTTACATGTGTATTTCGAGTATCTCTTTGCTAGCCCTATTTCTGTGGAAACTGAGAACCGATATTTCGGATCCCTTTGAAGACTATAGGGCCAAAGGAAATATCCTCCGATAACAAAGAGAAAGAAGCTTTCAGAGAAACTTCTTTGTGTTCTGTGAAATCATCTCACAGAGTTACAGCTTTCCCCTCAAGAATCCTTTCGCTAAAACAGTTCTTGTGGAATTGGCACAGTGATATTTGGAAGCCCATAGAGGGCTATGGTGAAAAAGGAAATATCCTCAGATGAAATCTGGAAAGAAGCTTTCTGAGAAACTGCTTAGTGTTCTGTAAATTCATCACACAGAGTTACATGTGTATTTCGAGGACTCTTTGCTAGCCTTCTTTCTGTGGAATCTGAGAACAGATATTTCGGTTCCCTTTGAACACTATAGGGCCAAAGGAAATATCCTCCGATAACAAAGAGAAAGAAGCTTTCTGAGAAACTTCTTTGTGTTCTGTGAAATCATCTCACAGAGTTACAGCTTTCCCCTCAAGAAGCCTTTCGCTAAGACAGTTCTTGTGAAATTGGCAAAGTGATATTTGGAAGCCCATAGAGGGATATGGTGAAAAAGGAAATATCGTCAGATGAAATCTGGAAAGAAGCTTTCTGCAAAACTGCTTAATATTCTGTGTATTCATCTCACAGAGTTACATGTGTATTTCGAGGATCTCTTTGCTAGCCCTATTTCTGTGGATTCTGAGAACAGATATTTCGGATCCCTTTGAAGACTATAGGGCCAAAGGAAATATCCTCCGATAACAAAGAGAAAGAATCTTTTTGAGAAAGTTCTTTGTGTTCTGTGAAATCATCTCACAGAGTTACAGTTTTCCCCTCAAGAAGCCTTTCGCTAAGACAGTTCTTGTGGAATTGGCAAAGTGATATTTGGAAGCCCATAGAGGGCTATGGTGAAAAAGGAAATATCCTCAGATGAAATCTGGAAAGAAGCTTTCTGAGAAACTGCTTAGTGTTCTGTGAATTCATCTCACAGAGTTACATGTGTATTTCGAGGATCTCTTTGCTAGCCCTATTTCTGTGGAATCTGATATCAGATATTTCGGATCCCTTTGAAGACTATAGGGCCAAAGGAAATATCCTCGGATAACAAAGAGAAAGAAGCTTTCTGAGAAACTTCTTTGTGTTCTGTGAAATCATCTCACAGAGTTACAGCTTTCCCCTCAAGAAGCCTTTCGCTAAGACAGTTCTTGTGGAATTGGCAAAGTGATATTTGGAAGCCCATAGAGGGCTATGGTGAAAAAGGAAATATCAGATGAAATCTGGAAGGAAGCTTTCTACGAAACTGCTTAGTGTTCTGTGAATTCATCTCACAGAGTTACATGTGTATTTCGAGGATCTCTTTGCTAGCCCTATTTCTGTGGAATCTGAGAACAGATATTTCGGATCCCTTTGAAGACTATAGGGCCAAAGGAAATATCCTCCGATAACAAAGAGAAGGAAGCTTTCTGAGAAACTTCTTTGTGATCTGTGAAATCACCTCACAAAGTTACAGCTTTCCCCTGAAGAAGCCTTTCGCTAAGACACTTCTTGTGGAATTGGAAAAGTGAGATTTGGAAGCCCATAGAGGTCTATGGTGAAAAAGGAAATATCGTCAGATGAAATCTGGAAAGAAGCTTTCTGAGAAACTGCTTAGTGTTCTGTGAATTCATCTCACAGAGTTACATGTGTATTTCGAGGATCTCTTTGCTAGCCCTATTTCTGTGGAATCTGAGAACAGATATTTCGGATCCCTTTGAAGACTATAGGGCCAAAGGAAATATCCTCGGATAACAAAGAGAAAGAAGCTTTCTGAGAAACATCTTTGTGTTCTGTGAAATCATCTCACAGAGTTACAGCTTTCCCCTCAAGAAGCCTTTCGCTAAGACAGTTCTTGTGGAATTGGCAAAGTGATATTTGGAAGCCCATAGAGGGCTATGGTGAAAAAGGAAATATCAGATGAAATCTGGAAGGAAGCTTTCTGCGAAACTGCTTAGTGTTCTGTGAATTCATCTCACAGAGTTACATGTGTATTTCGAGGATCTCTTTGCTAGCCCTATTTCTGTGGAATCTGAGAACAGATATTTCGGATCCCTTTGAAGACTATAGGGCCAAAGGAAATATCCTCCGATAACAAAGAGAAGGAAGCTTTCTGAGAAACTTCTTTGTGATCTGTGAAATCACCTCACAAAGTTACAGCTTTCCCCTCAAGAAGCCTTTCGCTAAGACACTTCTTGTGGAATTGGAAAAGTGAGATTTGGAAGCCCATAGAGGTCTATGGTGAAAAAGGAAATATCGTCAGATGAAATCTGGAAAGAAACTTTCTGAGAAACTGCTTAGTGTTCTGTTAATTCATCTCACAGAGTTACATGTGTATTTCGCGGATCTCTTTGCTAGCCTTATTTCTATGGAATCTGAGAACAGATATTTCGGATCCCTTTGAAGACTATAGGGCCAAAGGAAATATCCTCTGATAACAAAGAGAAAGAAAATTTCTGAGAAACTTCTTTGAGTTCTGTGAAATCATCTCACAGAGTTACAGCTTTCCCCTGAAGAAAACTTTCGCTAAGACAGTTCTTGTGGAATTGGCAAAGTGATATTTGGAAGCCCATAGAGGGCTAGGGTGAAAAAGGAAATAACCTCAGATGAAATCTGGAAGGAAGCTTTCTGTGAAACTGCTCAGAGTTTTGTAAATTCATCTCACAGAGTTACATGTGTATTTCGGTGATCTCTTTGCTAGCCTTCTTTCTGTGGAATCTGAGAACAGATATTTCGGATCCCTTTGAAGACTGTAGGGCCAAAGGAAATATCCTCAGATAACAAAGAGAAAGAAGCTTTCTGAGAAACTTCTTTGTGTTCTGTGAAATCATCTCACAGAGTTACAGCTTTCCCCTCAAGAAGCCTTTCGCTAAGACAGTTCTTGTGGAATTGGCAAAGTGATATTTGGAAGCCCATAGAGGGCTATGGTGAAAAAGGAAATATCCTCCTATGAAATCTGGAAAGAAGCTTTCTGAGAAACTGCTTAGTGTTCTGTGAATTCATCTCACAGAGTTACATGTGTATTTCGAGTATCTCTTTGCTAGCCCTATTTCTGTGGAAACTGAGAACCGATATTTCGGATCCCTTTGAAGACTATAGGGCCAAAGGAAATATCCTCCGATAACAAAGAGAAAGAAGATTTCTGAGAAACTTCTTTGTGTTCTGTGAAATCATCTCACAGAGTTACAGCTTTCCCCTGAAGAAACATTTCGCTAAGACAGTTCTTGTGGAATTGGCAAAGTGATATTTGGAAGCCCAAAGAGGGCTATGGTGAAAAAGGAAATATCCTCAGATGAAATCTGGAAAGAAGCTTTCTGAGAAACTGCTTAGTGTTCTGTGAATTCATCTCACAGAGTTACATGTGTATTTCGAGTATCTCTTTGGTAGCCCTATTTCTGTGGAAACTGAGAACAGATACTTCCGAATCCTTTGAAGACTATAGGGCCAAAGGAAATATCCTCCGATAACAAAGAGAAAGAAGCTTTCTGCGAAACTTCTTTGTGTTCTGTGAAATCATCTCACAGAGATACAGCTTTCCCCTCAAGAAGCCTTTCGCTAAGGCAGTTCTTGTGCAATTGGCAAAGTGATATTTGGAGGCCCATAAAGGGCTATGGTGAAAAAGGAAATATCAGATGAAATCTGGAAAGAAGCTTTCTGCGAAACTGCTTAGTGTTCTGTGAATTCATCTCACAGAGTTACATGTGTATTTCGAGGATCTCTTTGCTAGCCCTATTTCTGTGGAATCTGAGAACAGATATTTCGGAACCCTTTGAAGACTATAGGGCCAAAGGAAATATCCTCCGATAACAAAGAGAAGGAAGCTTTCTGAGAAACTTCTTTGTGATCTGTGAAATCACCTCACAAAGTTACAGCTTTCCCCTGAAGAAGCCTTTCGCTAAGACACTTCTTGTGGAATTGGAAAAGTGAGATTTGGAAGCCCATAGAGGTCTATGGTGAAAAAGGAAATGTCGTCAGATCAAATCTGGAAAGAAACTTTCTGAGAAACTGCTTAGTGTTCTGTTAATTCATCTCAAAGAGTTACATGTGTATTTCGAGGATCTCTTTGCTAGCCTTATTTCTATGGAATCTGAGAACAGATATTTCGGATCCCTTTGAAGACTATAGGGCCAGAGGAAATATCCTCCGACAACAAAGAGAAAGAAGATTTCTGAGAAACTTCTTTGTGTTCTGTGAAATCATCTCACATAGTTACAGCTTTCCCCTGAAGAAACCTTTCGCTAAGACAGTTCTTGTGGAATTGGCAAAGTGATATTTGGAAGCCCATAGAGGGCTAGGGTGAAAAAGGAAATAACCTCAGATGAAATCTGGAAGGAAGCTTTCTGTGAAACTGCTCAGAGTTTTGTAAATTCATCTCACAGAGTTACATGTGTATTTCGGTCATCTCTTTGCTAGCCTTCTTTCTGTGGAATCTGAGAACAGATATTTCGGATCCCTTTGAAGACTGTAGGGCCAAAGGAAATATCCTCCGATAACAAAGAGAAAGAAGCTTTCTGAGAAACTTCTTTGTGTTCTGTGAAATCATCTCACAGAGTTACAGCTTTCCCCTCAAGAAGCCTTTCGCTAAGACAGTTCTTGTGAAATTGGCAAAGTGATATTTGGAAGCCCATAGAGGGATATGGTGAAAAAGGAAATATCGTCAGATGAAATCTGGAAAGAAGCTTTCTGCGAAACTGCTTAGTATTCTGTGTATTCATCTCACAGAGTTACATGTGTATTTCGAGGATCTCTTTGCTAGCCCTATTTCTGTGGATTCTGAGAACAGATATTTCGGATCCCTTTGAAGACTATAGGGCCAAAGGAAATATCCTCCGATAACAAAGAGAAAGAATCTTTTTGAGAAAGTTCTTTGTGTTCTGTGAAATCATCTCACAGAGTTACAGTTTTCCCCCAAAGAAGCCTTTCGCTAAGACAGTTCTTGTGGAATTGGCAAAGTGATATTTGGAAGCCCTTAGAGGGCTATGGTGAAAAAGGAAATATCCTCAGATGAAATCTGGAAAGAAGCTTTCTGAGAAACTGCTTAGTGTTCTGTAAATTCATCTCACAGAGTTACATGTGTATTTCGAGGATCTCATTGCTAGCCCTATTTCTGTGGAATCTGAGAACAGATATTTCGGATCCCTTTGAAGACTATAGGGCCAAAGGAAATATCCTCCGATAACAAAGAGAAAGAAGCTTTCTGAGAAACTTCTTTGTGTTCTGTCAAATCATCTCACAGAGTTAAAGCTTTCCCCTGAAGAAGCCTTTCGCTAAGACAATTCTTGTGGAATTGGCAAAGTGATATTTGGAAGCCCATAGAGGTCTCTGGTAAAAAAGGAAATATCCTCCAGAAGAAATCTGGAAAGAAGCTTTCTGCGAAACTGCTTAGTGTTCTGTGAATTCATCTCACAGCGTTACATGTGTATTTCGAGGATCTCTTTGCTAGCCCTGTATCTGTGGAATCTGAGAACAGATATTTCGAATCCCTTTGAAGACTATAGGGCCAAAGGACATATCCTCCGATAACAAAGAGAAAGAAGCTTTCTGAGAAACTTCTTTGTGTTCTGTGAAATCATCTCACAGAGTTACAGCTTACCCCTCATTCTTGCCTTTCGCTAAGACAGTCCTTGTGGAATTGACAAAGTGATATTTGGAAACCCATAGAGGGATATGGTGAAAAAGGAAATATCTTCAGATGAAATTTGGAAAGAAGCTTTCTGCGAAACTGCTTAGTGTTCTGTTAATTCATCTCACAGAATTACATGTGTATTTCGAGGATCTCTTTGCTAGCCCTATTTCTGTGGAAACTGAGAACAGATACTTCCGATTCCTTTGAAGACTATAGGGCCAAAGGAAATATCCTCCGATAACAAAGAGAAAGAAGCTTTCCGAGAAACTTCTTTGTGTTCTGTGAAATAATCTCACAGAGTTACAGCTTTCCCCTCAAGAAGCCTTTCGCTAAGACAGTTCTTGTGGAATTGGCAAAGTGATATTTGGAGGCCCATAGAGGGCTATGGTGAAAAAGGAAATATCCTCAGATGAAATCTGGAAAGAAGCTTTCTGAGAAACTGCTTAGTGTTCTGTGAATTCATCTCACAGAGTTACATGTGTATTTCGAGTATCTCTTTGCTAGCCCTATTTCTGTGGAAACTGAGAACAGATATTTCGGATCCCTTTGAAGACTATAGGGCCAAAGGAAATATCCTCCGATAACAAAGAGAAAGAAGCTTCCTGAGAAACTTCTTTGTGATCTGTGAAATCATCTCACTGAGTTACAGCTTTCCCCTCAAGAAGCCGTTCGCTAAGACAGTTCTTGTGGAATTGGCAAAGTGATATTTGGAAGCCCATAGAGGGCTATGGTGAAAAAGGAAATATCCTCAGATGAAATCTGGAAAGAAGGTTTCTGAGAAACTGCTTAGTGTTCTCTAAATTCATCTCACAGAGTTACATGTGTATTTGGAGGATCTCTTTGCGAGCCCTATTTCTGTGGAAAATGAGAACACATACTTCCGAATCCTTTGAAGACTATAGGGCCAAAGGAAATATCCTCCGATAACAAAGAGAAAGAAGCTTTCTGAGAAACTTCTTTGTGTTCTGTGTAATCACCTCACAGAGTTACAGCTTTCCCCTCAAGAAGCGTTTCGCTAAGACAGTTCTTGTGGAATTGGCAAAGTGATATTTGGAAGCCCTTAGAGGGCTATGGTGAAAAAGGAAATATCATCAGATGAAATCTGGAAAGAAGCTTTCTGAGAAACTGCTTAGTGTTCTGTAAATTCATCCCACAGAGATACATGTGTATTTCGAGGATCTCTTTGCTAGCCTTCTTTCTGTGGAATCTGAGAACAGATATTTCGGTTCCCTTTGAAGACTATAGGGCCAAAGGAAATATCCTCCGATAACAAAGAGAAAGAAGCTTTCTGAGAAACTTCTTTGTGTTCTGTGAAATCATCTCACAGAGTTACAGCTTTCCCCTCAAGAAGCCTTTCGCTAAGACAGTTCTTGTGGAATTGGCAAAGTGATATTTGGAAGCCCATAGAGGGATATGGTGAAAAAAGAAATATCGTCAGATGAAATCTGGAAAGAAGCTTTCTGCGAAACTGCTTAGTGTTCTGTGTATTCATCTCAAAGAGTTACATGTGCATTTCGAGGATCTCTTTGCTAGCCCTATTTCTGTGGAATCTGAGAACAGATATTTCGGATCCCTTTGAAGACTATAGGGCCAAAGGAAATATCCTCCGATAACAAAGAGAAAGAAGCTTTCTGAGAAACTTCTTTGTGATCTGTGAAATCATCTCACAGAGTTACAGCTTTCCCCTCAAGAAGCCTTTCGCTAAGACAGTTCTTGTGGAATTGGCAAAGTGATATTTGGAAGCCCATAGAGGGCTATGGTGAAAAAGGAAATATCAGATGAAATCTGGAAAAAAGCTTTCTGCGAAACGGCTTAGTGTTCTGTGAATTCATCTCACAGAGTTACATGTGTATTTCGAGGATCTCTTTGCTAGCCCTATTTCTGTGGAATCTGAGAACAGATATTTCGGATCCTTTTGAAGACTATAGGGCCAAAGGAAATATCCTCCGATAACAAAGAGAAAGAAGCTTTCTGAGAAACTTCTTTGTGATCTGTGAAATCATCTCACAGAGTTACAGCTTTCCCCTCAAGAAGCCTTTCGCTAAGACAGTTCTTGTGGAATTGGCAAAGTGAGATTTGGAAGCCCATAGAGGGCTATGGTGAAAAAGGAAATATCTTCAGATGAAATCTGGAAAGAAGCTTTCTGAGAAACTGCTTAGTGTTCTCTTAATTCATCTCACAGAGTTACATGTGTATTTCGAGGATCTCTTTGCTAGCCCTATTTCTGTGGAATCTGAGAACAGATATTTCGGATCCCTTTGAAGAATATAGGGTCAAAGGAAATATCCTCCGATAACAAAGAGAAAGAAGCTTTCAGAGAAACTTCTTTGTGTTCTGTGAAATCATCTCACAGAGTTACAGCTTTCCCCTCAAGAAGCCTTTCTCTAAGACAGTTCTTGTGGAATTGGCAAAGAGATATTTGGAAGCCCATATAGGGCTATGGTGAAAAAGGAAATATCTTCAGATGAAATCTGGAAAGAAGCTTTCTGAGAACCTGCTTAGTTTTCTGTGAATTCATCTCACAGAATTACATGTGTATTTCGAGGATCTCTTTGCTAGCCCTATTTCTGTGGAATCTGAGAACAGATATTTCGGTTCCCTTTGAAGACTATAGGGCCAAAGGAAATATCCTCCGATAACAAAGAGAAAGAAGCTTTCTGAGAAACTTCTTTTTGTCTGTGAAATCATCTCACAGAGTTACAGCTTTCCCCTCAAGAAGCCTTTCGCTAAGACAGTTCTTGTGGAATTGGCAAAGTGATATTTGGAAGCCCATAAAGGGATATGGTGAAGAAGGAAATATCGTCAGATGAAATCTGGAAAGAAGCTTTCTGCGTAACTTTTTAGTATTCTGTGTATTCATCTCACAGAGTTACATGTGTATTTCGAGGATCTCTTTGCTAGCCCTATTTCTGTGGAATCTGAGAACAGATATTTCGGATCCCTTTGAAGACTATAGGGCCAAAGGAAATATCCTCCGATAACAAAGAGAAAGAAGCTTTCTGAGAAACTTCTTTGTGATCTGTGAAATCATCTCACAGAGTTTCAGCTTTCCCCTCAAGAAGCCTTTCGCTAAGACAGTTCTTGTAGAATTGGCAAAGTGATATTTGGAAGCCCATAGAGGGCTATGGTGAAAAAGGAAATATCAGATGAAATCTGGAAAGAAGCTTTCTGCGAAACTGCTTAGTGTTCTGTTAATTCATCTCACAGAGTTACATGTGTATTTCGAGGATCTCTTTGCTAGCCCTATTTCTGTGGAATCTGAGAACAGATATTTCGGTTCCCTTTGAAGACTATAGGGCCAAAGGAAATATCCTCCGATAACAAAGAGAAAGAAGCTTTCTGAGAAACTTCTTTGTGTTCTGTGAAATCTTCTCACAGAGTACAGCTTTCCCCTCAAGAAGCGTTTCGCAAAGACAGTTCTTGTGGAATTGGCAAAGTGAGATTTGGAAGCCCATAGAGGGCTATGGTGAAAAAGGAAATATCATCAGATGAAATCTGGAAAGAAGCTTTCTGAGAAACTACTTAGTGTTCTGTAAATTCATCTCACAGAGTTACATGTGTATTTCGAGGATCTCTTTGCTAGCCTTCTTTCTGTGGAATCTGAGAACAGATATTTCGGTTCCCGTTGAACACTATAGGGCCAAAGGAAATATCCTCCGATAACAAAGAGAAAGAAGCTTTCTGAGAAACTTCTTTGTGTTCTGTGAAATCATCTCACAGAGTTACAGCTTTCCCCTGAAGAAGCCTTTCGCTAAGACAGTTCTTGTGGAATTGGCAAAGTGATATTTGGAAGCCCATAGAGGGATATGGTGAAAAAAGAAATATCGTCAGATGAAATCTGGAAAGAAGCTTTCTGCGAAACTGCTTAGTATTCTGTGTATTCATCTCACAGAGTTACATGTGTATTTCGAGGATCTCTTTGCTAGCCCTATTTCTGTGGAATCTGAGAACAGATATTTCGGATCCCTTTGAAGACTATAGGGCCAAAGGAAATATCCTCCGATAACAAAGAGAAAGAAGCTTTCTGAGAAACTTCTTTGTGATCTGTGAAATCATCTCACAGAGTTACAGCTTTCCCCTGATGAAGCCTTTCGCTAAGACAGTTCTTGTGGAATTGGCAAAGTGAAATTTGGAAGCCCATAGAGGGCTATGGTGAAAAAGGAAATATCCTCAGAGGAAATCTGGAAAGAAGCTTTCTGAGAAACTGCTTAGTGTTCTGTGAATTCATCTCACAGAGTTACATGTGTATTTCGAGGATCTCTTTGCTAGCCTTCTTTCTGTGGAATCTGAGAACAGATATTTCGGTTCCCTTTGAAGACTTTGGGGCCAAAGGAAATATCCTCCGATAACAAAGAGAAAGAAGCTTTCTGAGAAACTTCTTTGTGTTCTGTGAAATCATCTCACAGAGTTACAGCTTTCCCCTCAAGAAGCCTTTCGCTAAGACAGTTCTTGTGGAATTGGCAAAGTGATATTTGGAAGCCCATAGAGGGATATGGTGAAAAAAGAAATATTGTCAGATGAAATCTGGAAAGAAGCTTTCTGCGAAACTGCTTAGTATTCTGTGTATTCATCTCACAGAGTTACATGTGTATTTCGAGGATCTCTTTGCTAGCCCTATTTCTGTGGAATCTGAGAACAGATATTTCGGATCCCTTTGAAGACTATAGGGCCAAAGGAAATATCCTCCGATAACAAAGAGAAAGAAGCTTTCTGAGAAACTTCTTTGTGTTCTGTGAAATCATCTCACAGAGTTACAGCTTTCCCCTCAAGAAGCCTTTCGCTAAGACAGTTCTTGTGGAATTGGCAAAGTGAGATTTGGAAGCCCATAGAGGGCTATGGTGAAAAAGGAAATATCCTCAGAGGAAATCTGGAAGGAAGCTTTCTGAGAAACTGCTTAGTGTTCTGTGAATTCATCTCACAGAGTTACATATGTATTCCGAGGATCTCTTTGCTAGCCTTCTTTCTGTGGAATCTGAGAACAGATATTTCGGTTCCCTTTGAAGACTTTGGGGCCAAAGGAAATATCCTCCGATAACAAAGAGAAAGAAGCTTTCAGAGAAACTTCTTTGTGTTCTGTGAAATCATCTCACAGAGTTACAGCTTTCCCCTCAAGAAGCCTTTCGCTAAGACAGTTCTTGTGGAATTGGCAAAGTGATATTTGGAAGCCCATAGAGGGATATGGTGAAAAAAGAAATATTGTCAGATGAAATCTGGAAAGAAGCTTTCTGCGAAACTGCTTAGTATTCTGTGTATTCATCTCACAGAGTTACATGTGTATTTCGAGGATCTCTTTGCTAGCCCTATTTCTGTGGAATCTGAGAACAGATATTTCGGATCCCTTTGAAGACTATAGGGCCAAAGGAAATATCCTCCGATAACAAAGAGAAAGAAGCTTTCTGAGAAACTTCTTTGTGATCTGTGAAATCATCTCACAGAGTTACAGCTTTCCCCTCAAGTAGCCTTTCGCTAAGACAGTTCTTGTGTAATTGGCAAAGTGATATTTGGAAGCCCATAGAGGGCTATGGTGAAAAAGGAAATATCAGATGAAATCTGGAAAGAAGCTTTCTGAGAAACTGCTTAGTGTTCTGTTAATTCATCTCACAGAGTTACATGTGTATTTCGAGGATCTCTTTGCTAGCCCTATTTCTGTGGAATCTGAGAACAGATATTTCGGATCCCTTTGAAGACTATAGGGCCAAAGGAAATATCCTCCGATAACAAAGAGAAAGAAGCTTTCTGAGAAACTTCTTTGTGTTCTGTGAAATCATCTCACAGAGTTACAGCTTTCCCCTCAAGAAGCCTTTCGCTAAGACAGTTCTTGTGGAATTGGCAAAGTGAGATTTGGAAGCCCATGAGGGCTATGGTGAAAAAGCAAATATCTTCAGATGAAATCTGGAAAGAAGCTTTCTGAGAAACTGCTTAGTGTTCTGTAAATTCATCTCACAGAGTTACATGTGTATTTCGAGGATCACTTTGCTAGCCCTATTTCTGTGGAATCTGAGAACAGATATTTCGGATCCCTTTGAAGACTATAGGGCCAAAGGAAATATCCTCCGATAACAAAGAGAAAGAAGCTTTCTGAGAAACTTTTTTGTGATCTGTGAAATCATCTCACAGAGTTACAGCTTTCCCCTCAAGAAGCCTTTCGCTAAGACAGTTCTTGTGGAATTGGCAAAGTGAAATTTGGAAGCCCATAGAGGGCTATGGTGAAAAAGGAAATATCCTCAGAGGAAATCTGGAAGGAAGCTTTCTGAGAAACTGCTTAGTGTTCTGTGAATTCATCTCACAGAGTTACATGTGTATTTCGAGGATCTCTTTGCTAGCCCTATTTCTGTGGAAACTGAGAACAGATATTTCGGATCCCTTTGAAGACTATAGGGCCAAAGGAAATATCCTCCGATAACAAAGAGAAATAAGCTTTCAGAGAAACTTCTTTGTGTTCTGTGAAATCATCTCACAGAGTTACAGCTTTCCCCTCAAGAAGCCTTTCGCTAAGACAGTTCTTGTGGAATTGGCAAAGTGATATTTGGAAGCCCATAGAGGGCCATGGTGAAAAAGGAAATATCCTAAGATGAAATCTGAAAAGAAGCTTTCTGAGAAACTGCTTAGTGTTCTGTAAATTCATCTCACAGAGTTACATGTGTATTTCGAGGACTCTTTGCTAGCCTTCTTTCTGTGGAATCTGAGAACAGATATTTCGGTTCCCTTTGAAGACTATAGGGCCAAAGGAAATATCCTCCGATAACAAAGAGAAAGAAGCTTTCTGAGAAACTTCTTTGTGTTCTGAGAAATCATCTCACAGAGTTACAGCTTTCCCCTCAAGAAGCCTTTCGCTAAGACAGTTCTTGTGGAATTGGCAAAGTGATATTTGGAAGCCCATAGAGGGATATGGTGAAAAAAGAAATATCGTCAGATGAAATCTGGAAAGAAGCTTTCTGCGAAACTGCTTAGTATTCTGTGTATTCATCTCACAGAGTTACATGTGTATTTCGAGGATCCCTTTGCTAGCCCTATTTCTGTGGAATCTGAGAACAGATATTTCGGATCCCTTTGAAGAATATAGGGCCAAAGGAAATATCCTCCGATAACAAAGAGAAAGAAGCTTTCTGAGAAACTTCTTTGTGATCTGTGAAATCATCTCACAGAGTTACAGCTTTCCCCTCAAGAAGCCTTTCGATAAGACAGTTCTTGTGGAATTGGCAAAGTGAGATTTGGAAGCCCATAGAGGGCTATGGTGAAAAAGCAATATCTTCAGATGAAATCTGGAAAGAAGCTTTCTGAGAAACTGCTTAGTGTTCTCTTAATTCACCTCACAGAGTTACATGTGTATTTCGAGGATCACTTTGCTAGCCCTATTTCTGTGGAATCTGAGAACAGATATTTCGGATCCCTTTGAAGACTATAGGGCCAAAGGAAATATCCTCCGATAACAAAGAGGAAGAAACTTTCTGAGAAACTTCTTTTTGATCTGTGAAATCATCTCACAGAGTTACAGCTTTCCCCTGAAGAAGCCTTTCGCTAAGACAGTTCTTGTGGAATTGGCAAAGTGAAATTTGGAAGCCCATAGAGGGCTATGGTGAAAAAGGAAATATCCTCAGAGGAAATCTGGAAAGAAGCTTTCTGAGAAACTGCTTAGTGTTCTGTGAATTCATCTCACAGAGTTACATGTGTATTTCGAGGATCTCTTTGCTAGCCCTATTTCTGTGGAAAGTGAGAACAGATATTTCGGATCCCTTTGAAGATTATAGGGCCAAAGGAAATATCCTCTGATAACAAAGAGAAATAAGCTTTCAGAGAAACTTCTTTGTGTTCTGTGAAATCATCTCACAGAGTTACAGCTTTCCCCTCAAGAAGCCTTTCGCTAAGACAGTTCTTGTGGAATTGGCAAAGTGATATTTGGAAGCCCATAGAGGGCTATGGTGAAAAAGGAAATATCCTTAGATGAAATCTGGAAAGAAGCTTTCTGAGAAACTGCTTAGTGTTCTGTAAATTCATCTCACAGAGTTACATGTGTATTTCGAGGACTCTTTGCTAGCCTTCTTTCTGTGGAATCTGAGAACAGATATTTCGGTTCCCTTTGAAGACTATAGGGCCAAAGGAAATATCCTCCGATAACAAAGAGAAAGAAGCTTTCTGAGAAACTTCTTTGTGTTCTGTGAAATCATCTCACAGAGTTACAGCTTTCCCCTCAAGAAGCCTTTCGCTAAGACAGTTCTTGTGAAATTGGTAAAGTGATATTTGGAAGCCCATAGAGGGATATGGTGAAAAAGGAAATATCGTCAGATGAAATCTGGAAAGAAGCTTTCTGCGAAACTGCTTAGTATTCTGTGTATTCATCTCACAGAGTTACATGTGTATTTCGAGGATCTCTTTGCTAGCCCTATTTCTGTGGATTCTGAGAACAGATATTTCGGATCCCTTGGAAGACTATAGGGCCAAAGGAAATATCCTCCGATAACAAAGAGAAAGAAGCTTTCTGAGAAACTTCTTTGTGTTCTGTGAAATCATCTCACAGAGTTACAGCTTTCCCCTCAAGAAGCCTTTCTCTAAGACAGTTCTTGTGGAATTGGAAAGTGATATTTGGAAGCCCATAGAGGGCTATGGTGAAAAAGGAAATATCCTCAGATGAAATCTGGAAAGAAGCTTTCTGAGAAACTGCTTAGTGTTCTCTTAATTCATCTCACAGAATTACATGTGTATTTCGAGGATCTCTTTGCTAGCCCTATTTCTGTGGAAACTGAGAACAGATATTTCGGATCCCTTTGAAGACTATAGGGCCAAAGGAAATATCCTCGGATAACAAAGAGAAAGAAGCTTTCTGAGAAACTTCTTTATGTCTGTGAAATCATCTCACAGAGTTACAGCTTTCCCCTGAAGAAGCCTTTCGCTAAGACAGTTCTTGTGGAATTGGCAAAGTGATATTTGGAAGCCCATAAAGGGATATGTTGAAGAAGGAAATATCGTCAGATGAAATCTGGAAAGAAGCTTTCTGCGAAACTGCTTAGTATTCTGTGTATTCATCTCACAGAGTTACATGTGTATTTCGAGGATCTCTTTGCTAGCCCTATTTCTGTGGAATCTGAGAACAGATATTTCGGATCCCTTTGAAGACTATAGGGCCAAAGGAAATATCCTCCGATAACAAAGAGAAAGAAGCTTTCTGAGAAACTTCTTTGTGTTCTGTGAAATCATCTCACAGAGTTACAGCTTTCCCCTCAAGAAGCCTTTCGCTAAGACAGTTCTTGTGGAATTGGCAAAGTGATATTTGGAAGCCCATAGAGGGCTATGGTGAAAAAGGAAATATCGTCAGATGAAATCTGGAAAGAAACTTTCTGAGAAACTGCTTAGTGTTCTGTGAATTCATCTCACAGAGTTACATGTGTATTTCGAGGATCTCTTTGCTAGCCTTATTTCTGTGGAATCTGAGAACAGATATTTCGGATCCCTTTGAAGACTATTGGGCCAAAGGAAATATCCTCCGATAACAAAGAGAAAGAAGATTTCTGAGAATCTTCTTTGTGTTCGGTGAAATCATCTCACAGATTTACAGCTTTCCCCTGAAGAAACCTTTCGCTAAGACAGTTCTTGTGGAATTGGCAAAGTGATATTTGGAAGCCCATAGAGGGCTATGGTGAAAAAGGAAATATCCTCAGAGGAAATCTGGAAAGAAGCTTTCTGTGAAACTGTTTAGAGTTTTGTAAATTCATCTCACAGAGTTACATGTGTATTTCGAGGATCTCTTTGCTAGCCTTCTTTCTCTGGAATCTGAGAACAGATATTTCGGATCCCTTTGAAGACTGTAGGGCCAAAGGAAATATCCTCCGATAACAAAGAGAAAGAAGCTTTCTGAGAAACTTCTTTGTGTTCTGTGAAATCATCTCACAGAGTTACAGCTTTCCCCTCAAGAAGCCTTTCGCTAAGACAGTTCTTGTGGAATTGGCAAAGTGATATTTGGAAGCCCATAGAGGGCTATGGTGAAAAAGGAAATATCCTCAGAGGAAATCTGGAAAGAAGCTTTCTGAGAAACTGCTTAGTGTTCTGTGAATTCATCTCACAGAGTTACATGTGTATTTCGAGTATCTCTTTGCTAGCCCTATTTCTGTGGAAACTGAGAACAGATATTTCGGATCCCTTTGAAGACTATAGGGCCAAAGGAAATATCCTCCGATAACAAAGAGAAAGAAGCTTTCTGAGAAACTTCTTTGTGTTCTGTGAAATCATCTCACAGAGTTACAGCTTTCCCCTCAAGAAGCCTTTCGCTAAGACAGTTCTTGTGGAATTGGCAAAGTCATATTTGGAAGCCCATAGAGGGCTATGGTGAAAAAGGAAATATCAGATGAAATCTGGATAGAAGCTTTCTGCGAAACTGCTTAGTGTTCTGTGAATTCATCTCACAGAGTTACATGTGTATTTCGAGGATCTCTTTGCTAGCCCTATTTCTGTGGAATCTGAGAACAGATATTCCGGATCCCTTTGAAGACTATAGGGCCAAAGGAAATATCCTCCGATAACAAAGAGAAAGAAGCTTTCTGAGAAACTTCTTTGTGATCTGTGAAATCATCTCACAGAGTTACAGCTTTCCCCTCAAGAAGCCTTTCGCTAAGACAGTTCTTGTGGAATTGGCAAAGTGAGATTTGGAAGCCCATAGAGGGCTATGGTGAAAAAGCAAATATCTTCAGATGAAATCTGGAAAGAAGCTTTCTGAGAAACTGCTTAGTGTTCTCTTAATTCATCTCACAGAGTTACATGTGTATTTCGAGGATCACTTTGCTAGCCCTATTTCTGTGGAATCTGAGAACAGATATTTCGGATCCCTTTGAAGACTATAGGGCCAAAGGAAATATCCTCCGATAACAAAGAGAAAGAAGCTTTCTGAGAAACTTCTTTGTGATCTGTGAAATCATCTCACAGAGTTACAGCTTTCCCCTGAAGAAGCCTTTCGCTAAGACAGTTCTTGTGGAATTGGCAAAGTGAAATTTGGAAGCCCATAGAGGGCTATGGTGAAAAAGGAAATATCCTCAGAGGAAATCTGGAAAGAAGCTTTCTGAGAAACTGCTTAGTGTTCTGTGAATTCATCTCACAGTGTTACATGTGTATTTCGAGGATCTCTTTGCTAGCCTTCTTTCTGAGGAATCTGAGAACAGATATTTCGGATCCCTTTGAAGACTATAGGGCCAAAGGAAATATCCTCGGATAACAAAGAGAAAGAAGCTTTCTGAGAAACTTCTTTATGTCTGTGAAATCATCTCACAGAGTTACAGCTTTCCCCTCAAGAAGCCTTTCGCTAAGACAGTTCTTGTGGAATTGGCAAAGTGATATTTGGAAGCCCATAAAGGGATATGGTGAAGAAGGAAATATCGTCAGATGAAATCTGGAAAGAAGCTTTCTGCGAAACTGCTTAGTATTCTGTGTATTCATCTCACAGAATTACATGTGTATTTCGAGGATCTCTTTGCTAGCCCTATTTCTGTGGAATCTGAGAACAGATATTTCGGATCCCTTTGAAGACTATAGGGCCAATGGAAATATCCTCCGATAACAAAGAGAAAGAAGCTTTCTGAGAAACTTCTTTGTGTTCTGTGAAATCATCTCACAGAGCTACAGCTTTCCCCTCAAGAAGCCTTTCGCTAAGACAGTTCTTGTGGAATTGGCAAAGTGAGATTTGGAAGCCCATAGAGGGCTATGGGGAAAAAGGAAATATCGTCAGATGAAATCTGGAAAGAAACTTTCTGAGAAACTGCTTAGTGTTCTGTTAATTCATCTCACAGAGGTACATGTGTATTTCGAGGATCTCTTTGCTAGCCTTATTTCTGTGGAATCTGAGAACAGATATTTCGGATCCCTTTGAAGACTATAGGGCCAAAGGAAATATCCTCCGATAACAAAGAGAAAGTAGATTTGTGAGAATCTTCTTTGTGTTCTGTGAAATCATCTCACAGATTTACAGCTTTCCCCTGAAGAAACCTTTCGCTAAGACAGTTCTTGTGGAATTGGCAAAGTGATATTTGGAAGCCCATAGAGGGCTATCGTGAAAAAGGAAATATCCTCAGATGAAATCTGGAAAGAAGCTTTCTGTGAAACTGTTTAGAGTTTTGTAAATTTATCTCACAGAGTTACATGTGTATTTCTGTGATCTCTTTGCTAGCCTTCTTTCTCTGGAATCTGAGAACAGATATTTCGGATCCCTTTGAAGACTGTAGGGCCAAAGGAAATATCCTCCGATAACAAAGAGAAAGAAGCTTTCTGAGAAACTTCTTTGTGATCTGTGAAATCATCTCACAGAGTTACAGCTTTCCCCTCAAGAAGCCTTTCGCTAAGACAGTTCTTGTGGAATTGGCAAAGTGATATTTGGAAGCCCATAGAGGGCTATGGTGAAAAAGGAAATATCAGATGAAATCTGGAAAGAAGCTTTCTGCGAAACGGCTTAGTGTTCTGTGAATTCATCTCACAGAGTTACATGTGTATTTCGAGGATCTCTTTGCTAGCCCTATTTCTGTGGAATCTGAGAACAGATATTTCGGATCCCTTTGAAGACTATAGGGCCAAAGGAAATATCCTCCGATAACAAAGAGAAAGAAGCTTTCTGAGAAACTTCTTTGTGATCTGTGAAATCATCTCACAGAGTTACAGCTTTCCCCTCAAGAAGCCTTTCGCTAAGACAGTTCTTGTGGAATTGGCAAAGTGAGATTTGGAAGCCCATAGAGGGCTATGGTGAAAAAGGAAATATCGTCAGATGAAATCTGGAAAGAAGCTTTCTGCGAAACTGCTTAGTGTTCTGTTAATTCATCTCACAGAGTTACATGTGTATTTCGAGGATCTCTTTGCTAGCCCTATTTCTGTGGAATCTGAGAACAGATATTTCGGATCCCTTTGAAGACTATAGGGCCAATGGAAATATCCTCCGATAACAAAGAGAAGGAAGCTTTCAGAGAAACTTCTTTGTGTTCTGTGAAATCATCTCACAGAGTTACAGCTTTCCCCTCAAGAAGCCTTTCTCTAAGACAGTTCTTGTGGAATTGGCAAAGAGATATTTGGAAGCCCATATAGGGCTATGGTGAAAAAGGAAATATCTTCAGATGAAATCTGGAAAGAAGCTTTCTGAGAAACTGCTTAGTTTTCTGTGAATTCATCTCACAGAATTACATGTGTATTTCGAGGATCTCTTTGCTAGCCCTATTTCTGTGGAATCTGAGAACAGATATTTCGGTTCCCTTTGAAGACTATAGGGCCAAAGGAAATATCCTCCGATAACAAAGAGAAAGAAGCTTTCTGCGAAACTTCTTTTTGTCTGTGAAATCACCTCACAGAGTTACAGCTTTCCCCTCAAGAAGCCTTTCGCTAAGACAGTTCTTGTGGAATTGGCAACGTGATATTTGGAAGCCCATAAAGGGATATGGTGAAGAAGGAAATATCGTCAGATGAAATCTGGAAAGAACCTTTCTGCGTAACTTTTTAGTATTCTGTGTATTCATCTCACAGAGTTACATGTGTATTTCGAGGATCTCTTTGCTAGCCCTATTTCTGTGGAATCTGAGAACAGATATTTCGGATCCCTTTGAAGACTATAGGGCCAATGGAAATATCCTCCGATAACAAAGAGAAAGAAGCTTTCTGAGAAACTTCTTTGTGTTCTGTGAAATCATTTCACAGAGTTACAGCTTTCCCCTCAAGAAGCGTTTCGCTAAGACAGTTCTTGTGGAATTGGAAAAGTGAGATTTGGAAGCCCGTAGAGGGCTATGGTGAAAAAGGAAATATCATCAGATGAAATCTGGAAAGAAGCTTTCTGAGAAACTGCTTAGTGTTCTGTAAATTCTTCTCACAGAGTTACATGTGTATTTCGAGGATCTCTTTGCTAGCCTTCTTTCTGTGGAATCTGAGAACAGATATTTCGGTTCCCGTTGAACACTATAGGGCCAAAGGAAATATCCTCCGATAACAAAGAGAAAGAAGCTTTCTGAGAAACTTCTTTGTGTTCTGTGAAATCATCTCACAGAGTTACAGCTTTCCCCTCAAGAAGCCTTTCGCTAAGACAGTTCTTGTGGAATTGGCAAAGTGATATTTGGAAGCCCATAGAGGGATATGGTGAAAAAAGAAATATCGTCAGATGAAATCTGGAAAGAAGCTTTCTGCGAAACTGCTTAGTATTCTGTGCATTCATCTCACAGAGTTACATGTGTATTTCGAGGATCTCTTTGCTAGCCCTATTTCTGTGGAATCTGAGAACAGATATTTCGGATCCCTTTGAAGACTATAGGGCCAAAGGAAATATCCTCCGTTAACAAAGAGAAAGAAGCTTTCTGAGAAACTTCTTTGTGATCTGTGAAATCATCTCACAGAGTTTCAGCTTTCCCCTCAAGAAGCCTTTCGCTAAGACAGTTCTTGTAGAATTGGCAAAGTGATATTTGGAAGCCCATAGAGGGCTATGGTGAAAAAGGAAATATCAGATGAAATCTGGAAAGAAGCTTTCTGCGAAACTGCTTAGTGTTCTGTTAATTCATCTCACAGAGTTACATGTGTATTTCGAGGATCTCTTTGCTAGCCCTATTTCTGTGGAATCTGAGAACAGATATTTCGGTTCCCTTTGAAGACTATAGGGCCAAAGGAAATATCCTCCGATAACAAAGAAAAGAAGCTTTCTGAGAAACTTCTTTGTGTTCTGTGAAATCTTCTCACAGAGTTACAGCTTTCCCCTCAAGAAGCGTTTCGCTAAGACAGTTCTTGTGGAATTGGCAAAGTGAGATTTGGAAGCCCATAGAGGGCTATGGTGAAAAAGGAAATATCATCAGATGAAATCTGGAAAGAAGCTTTCTGAGAAACTACTTAGTGTTCTGTAAATTCATCTCACAGAGTTACATGTGTATTTCGAGGATCTCTTTGCTAGCCTTCTTTCTGTGGAATCTGAGAACAGATATTTCGGTTCCCGTTGAACACTATAGGGCCAAAGGAAATATCCTCCGATAACAAAGAGAAAGAAGCTTTCTGAGAAACTTCTTTGTGTTCTGTGAAATCATCTCACAGAGTTACAGCTTTCCCCTCAAGAATCCTTTCGCTAAGACAGTTCTTGTGGAATTGGCAAAGTGATATTTGGAAGCCCATAGAGGGATATGGTGAAAAAAGAAATATTGTCAGATGAAATCTGGAAAGAAGCTTTCTGCGAAACTGCTTAGTATTCTGTGTATTCATCTCACAGAGTTACATGTGTATTTCGAGGATCTCTTTGCTAGCCCTATTTCTGTGGAATCTGAGAACAGATATTTCGGATCCCTTTGAAGACTATAGGGCCAAAGGAAATATCCTCCGATAACAAAGAGAAAGAAGCTTTCTGAGAAACTTCTTTGTGTTCTGTGAAATCATCTCACAGAGTTACAGCTTTCCCCTCAAGAAGCCTTTCGCTAAGACAGTTCTTGTGGAATTGGCAAAGTGAGATTTGGAAGCCCATAGAGGGCTATGGTGAAAAAGCAAATATCTTCAGATGAAATCTGGAAAGAAGCTTTCTGAGAAACTGCTTAGTGTTCTGTTAATTCATCTCACAGAGTTACATGTGTATTTCGAGGATCACTTTGCTAGCCCTATTTCTGTGGAATCTGAGAACAGATATTTCGGATCCCTTTGAAGACTATAGGGCCAAAGGAAATATCCTCCGATAACAAAGAGAAAGAAGCTTTCTGAGAAACTTTTTTGTGATCTGTGAAATCATCTCACAGAGTTACAGCTTTCCCCTGAAGAAGCCTTTCGCTATGACAGTTCTTGTGGAATTGGCAAAGTGAAATTTGGAAGCCCATAGAGGGCTATGGTGAAAAAGGAAATATCCTCAGAGGAAATCTGGAAGGAAGCTTTCTGAGAAACTGCTTAGTGTTCTGTGAATTCATCTCACAGAGTTACATATGTATTTCGAGGATCTCTTTGCTAGCCTTCTTTCTGTGGAATCTGAGAACAGATATTTCGGTTCCCTTTGAAGACTTTGGGGCCAAAGGAAATATCCTCCGATAACAAAGAGAAAGAAGCTTTCAGAGAAACTTCTTTGTGTTCTGTGAAATCATCTCACAGAGTTACAGCTTTCCCCTCAAGAAGCCTTTCGCTAAGACAGTTCTTGTGGAATTGGCAAAGTGATATTTGGAAGCCCATAGAGGGATATGGTGAAAAAAGAAATATTGTCAGATGAAATCTGGAAAGAAGCTTTCTGCGAAACTGCTTAGTATTCTGTGTATTCATCTCACAGAGTTACATGTGTATTTCGAGGATCTCTTTGCTAGCCCTATTTCTGTGGAATCTGAGAACAGATATTTCGGATCCCTTTGAAGACTATAGGGCCAAAGGAAATATCCTCCGATAACAAAGAGAAAGAAGCTTTCTGAGAAACTTCTTTGTGATCTGTGAAATCATCTCACAGAGTTACAGCTTTCCCCTCAAGTAGCCTTTCGCTAAGACAGTTCTTGTGTAATTGGCAAAGTGATATTTGGAAGCCCATAGAGGGCTATGGTGAAAAAGGAAATATCAGATGAAATCTGGAAAGAAGCTTTCTGAGAAACTGCTTAGTGTTCTGTTAATTCATCTCACAGAGTTACATGTGTATTTCGAGGATCTCTTTGCTAGCCCTATTTCTGTGGAATCTGAGAACAGATATTTCGGATCCCTTTGAAGACTATAGGGCCAAAGGAAATATCCTCCGATAACAAAGAGAAAGAAGCTTTCTGAGAAACTTCTTTGTGATCTGTGAAATCATCTCACAGAGTTACAGCTTTCCCCTCAAGAAGCCTTTCGCTAAGACAGTTCTTGTGGAATTGGCAAAGTGAGATTTGGAAGCCCATGAGGGCTATGGTGAAAAAGCAAATATCTTCAGATGAAATCTGGAAAGAAGCTTTCTGAGAAACTGCTTAGTGTTCTGTTAATTCATCTCACAGAGTTACATGTGTATTTCGAGGATCACTTTGCTAGCCCTATTTCTGTGGAATCTGAGAACAGATATTTCGGATCCCTTTGAAGACTATAGGGCCAAAGGAAATATCCTCCGATAACAAAGAGAAAGAAGCTTTCTGAGAAACTTTTTTGTGATCTGTGAAATCATCTCACAGAGTTACAGCTTTCCCCTCAAGAAGCCTTTCGCTAAGACAGTTCTTGTGGAATTGGCAAAGTGAAATTTGGAAGCCCAAAGAGGGCTATGGTGAAAAAGGAAATATCCTCAGAGGAAATCTGGAAGGAAGCTTTCTGAGAAACTGCTTAGTGTTCTGTGAATTCATCTCACAGAGTTACATGTGTATTTCGAGGATCTCTTTGCTATCCCTATTTCTGTGGAAACTGAGAACAGATATTTCGGATCCCTTTGAAGACTATAGGGCCAAAGGAAATATCCTCCGATAACAAAGAGAAATAAGCTTTCAGAGAAACTTCTTTGTGTTCTGTGAAATCATCTCACAGAGTTACAGCTTTCCCCTCAAGAAGCCTTTCGCTAAGACAGTTCTTGTGGAATTGGCAAAGTGATATTTGGAAGCCCATAGAGGGCTATGGTGAAAAAGGAAATATCCTTAGATGAAATCTGGAAAGAAGCTTTCTGAGAAACTGCTTAGTGTTCTGTAAATTCATCTCACAGAGTTACATGTGTATTTCGAGGACTCTTTGCTAGCCTTCTTTCTGTGGAATCTGAGAACAGATATTTCGGTTCCCTTTGAAGACTATAGGGCCAAAGGAAATATCCTCCGATAACAAAGAGAAAGGAGCTTTCTGAGAAACTTCTTTGTGTTCTGAGAAATCATCTCACAGAGTTACAGCTTTCCCCTCAAGAAGCCTTTCGCTAAGACAGTTCTTGTGGAATTGGCAAAGTGATATTTGGAAGCCCATAGAGGGATATGGTGAAAAAAGAAATATCGTCAGATGAAATCTGGAAAGAAGCTTTCTGCGAAACTGCTTAGTATTCAGTGTATTCATCTCACAGAGTTACATGTGTATTTCGAGGATCCCTTTGCTAGCCCTATTTCTGTGGAATCTGAGAACAGATATTTCGGATCCCTTTGAAGAATATAGGGCCAAAGGAAATATCCTCCGATAACAAAGAGAAAGAAGCTTTCTGAGAAACTTCTTTGTGATCTGTGAAATCATCTCACAGAGTTACAGCTTTCCCCTCAAGAAGCCTTTCGCTAAGACAGTTCTTGTGGAATTGGCAAAGTCATATTTGGAAGCCCATAGAGGGCTATGGTGAAAAAGGAAATATCATCAGATGAAATCTGGAAAGAAGCTTTCTGAGAAACTGCTTAGTGTTCTGTGAATTCATCTCACAGAGTTACATGTGTGTTTCGAGGATCTCTTTGCTATCCCTATTTCTGTGGAATCTGAGAACAGATATTCCGGATCCCTTTGAAGACTATAGGGCCAAAGGAAATATCCTCCGATAACAAAGAGAAAGAAGCTTTCTGAGAAACTTCTTTGTGATCTGTGAAATCATCTCACAGAGTTACAGCTTTCCCCTCAAGAAGCCTTTCGCTAAGACAGTTCTTGTGGAATTGGCAAAGTGAGATTTGGAAGCCCATAGAGGGCTATGGTGAAAAAGCAAATATCTTCAGATGAAATCTGGAAAGAAGCTTTCTGAGAAACTGCTTAGTGTTCTCTTAATTCATCTCACAGAGTTACATGTGTATTTCGAGGATCACTTTGCTAGCCCTATTTCTGTGGAATCTGAGAACAGATATTTCGGATCCCTTTGAAGACTATAGGGCCAAAGGAAATATCCTCCGATAACAAAGAGGAAGAAACTTTCTGAGAAACTTCTTTTTGATCTGTGAAATCATCTCACAGAGTTACAGCTTTCCCCTGAAGAAGCCTTTCGCTAAGACAGTTCTTGTGGAATTGGCAAAGTGAAATTTGGAAGCCCATAGAGGGCTATGGTGAAAAAGGAAATATCCTCAGAGGAAATCTGGAAAGAAGCTTTCTGAGAAACTGCTTAGTGTCCTGTGAATTCATCTCACAGTGTTACATGTGTATTTCGAGGATCTCTTTGCTAGCATTATTTCTGTGGAATCTGAGAAGAGATATTTCGGATCCCTTTGAGGACTATAGGGCCAAAGGAAATATCCTCCGATAACAAAGAGAAAGAAGCTTTCTGAGAAACTTCTTTGTGTTCTGTGAAATCATCTCACAGAGTTACAGCTTTCCCCTGAAGAAACCTTTCGCTAAGACAGTTCTTGTGGAATTGGCAAAGTGATATTTGGAAGCCCATAGAGGGCTATGGTGAAAAAGGAAATATCCTCAGATGAAATCTGGAAAGAAGGTTTCTGAGAAACTGCTTAGTGTTCTCTAAATTCATCTCACAGAGTTACATGTGTATTTGGAGGATCTCTTTGCTAGCCCTATTTCTGTGGAAAATGAGAACACATACTTCCGAATCCTTTGAAGACTATAGGGCCAAAGGAAATATCCTCCGATAACAAAGAGAAAGAAGCTTTCTGAGAAACTTCTTTGTGTTCTGTGTAATCACCTCACAGAGTTACAGCTTTCCCCTCAAGAAGCGTTTCGCTAAGACAGTTCTTGTGGAATTGGCAAAGTGATATTTGGAAGCCCTTAGAGGGCTATGGTGAAAAAGGAAATATCATCAGATGAAATCTGGAAAGAAGCTTTCTGAGAAACTGCTTAGAGTTCTGTAAATTCATCCCACAGAGATACATGTGTATTTCGAGGATCTCTTTGCTAGCCTTCTTTCTGTGGAATCTGAGAACAGATATTTCGGTTCCCTTTGAAGACTATAGGGCCAAAGGAAATATCCTCCGATAACAAAGAGAAAGAAGCTTTCTGAGAAACTTCTTTGTGTTCTGTGAAATCATCTCACAGAGTTACAGCTTTCCCCTCAAGAAGCCTTTCGCTAAGACAGTTCTTGTGGAATTGGCAAAGTGATATTTGGAAGCCCATAGAGGGATGTGGTGAAAAAAGAAATATCGTCAGATGAAATCTGGAAAGAAGCTTTCTGCGAAACTGCTTAGTGTTCTGTGTATTCATCTCAAAGAGTTACATGTGCATTTCGAGGATCTCTTTGCTAGCCCTATTTCTGTGGAATCTGAGAACAGATATTTCGGATCCCTTTGAAGACTATAGGGCCAAAGGAAATATCCTCCGATAACAAAGAGAAAGAAGCTTTCTGAGAAACTTCTTTGTGATCTGTGAAATCATCTCACAGAGTTACAGCTTTCCCCTCAAGAAGCCTTTCGCTAAGACAGTTCTTGTGGAATTGGCAAAGTGATATTTGGAAGCCCATAGAGGGCTATGGTGAAAAAGGAAATATCAGATGAAATCTGGAAAGAAGCTTTCTGCGAAACGGCTTAGTGATCTGTGAATTCATCTCACAGAGTTACATGTGTATTTCGAGGATCTCTTTGCTAGCCCTATTTCTGTGGAATCTGAGAACAGATATTTCGGATCCCTTTGAAGACTATAGGGCCAAAGGAAATATCCTCCGATAACAAAGAGAAAGAAGCTTTCTGAGAAACTTCTTTGTGATCTGTGAAATCATCTCACAGAGTTACAGCTTTCCCCTCAAGAAGCCTTTCGCTAAGACAGTTCTTGTGGAATTGGCAAAGTGAGATTTGGAAGCCCATAGAGGGCTATGGTGAAAAAGGAAATATCTTCAGATGAAATCTGGAAAGAAGCTTTCTGAGAAACTGCTTAGTGTTCTCTTAATTCATCTCACAGAGTTACATGTGTATTTCGAGGATCTCTTTGCTAGCCCTATTTCTGTGGAATCTGAGAACAGATATTTCGGATCCCTTTGAAGACTATAGGGTCAAAGGAAATATCCTCCGATAACAAAGAGAAAGAAGCTTTCAGAGAACCTTCTTTGTGTTCTGTGAAATCATCTCACAGAGTTACAGCTTTCCCCTCAAGAAGCCTTTCTCTAAGACAGTTCTTGTGGAATTGGCAAAGAGATATTTGGAAGCCCATATAGGGCTATGGTGAAAAAGGAAATATCTTCAGATGAAATCTGGAAAGAAGCTTTCTGAGAAACTGCTTAGTTTTCTGTGAATTCATCTCACAGAATTACATGTGTATTTCGAGGATCTCTTTGCTAGCCCTATTTCTGTGGAATCTGAGAACAGATATTTCGGTTCCCTTTGAAGACTATAGGGCCAAAGGAAATATCCTCCGATAACAAAGAGAAAGAAGCTTTCTGCGAAACTTCTTTTTGTCTGTGAAATCACCTCACAGAGTTACAGCTTTCCCCTCAAGAAGCCTTTCGCTAAGACAGTTCTTGTGGAATTGGCAAAGTGATATTTGGAAGCCCATAAAGGGATATGGTGAAGAAGGAAATATCGTCAGATGAAATCTGGAAAGAAGCTTTCTGCGTAACTTTTTAGTATTCTGTGTATTCATCTCACAGAGTTACATGTGTATTTCGAGGATCTCTTTGCTAGCCCTATTTCTGTGGAATCTGAGAACAGATATTTCGGATCCCTTTGAAGACTATAGGGCCAATGGAAATATCCTCCGATAACAAAGAGAAAGAAGCTTTCTGAGAAACTTCTTTGTGTTCTGTGAAATCATCTCACAGAGTTACAGCTTTCCCCTCAAGAAGCGTTTCGCTAAGACAGTTCTTGTGGAATTGGAAAAGTGAGATTTGGAAGCCCGTAGAGGGCTATGGTGAAAAAGGAAATATCATCAGATGAAATCTGGAAAGAAGCTTTCTGAGAAACTGCTTAGTGTTCTGTAAATTCTTCTCACAGAGTTACATGTGTATTTCGAGGATCTCTTTGCTAGCCTTCTTTCTGTGGAATCTGAGAACAGATATTTCGGTTCCCGTTGAACACTATAGGGCCAAAGGAAATATCCTCCGATAACAAAGAGAAAGAAGCTTTCTGAGAAACTTCTTTGTGTTCTGTGAAATCATCTCACAGAGTTACAGCTTTCCCCTCAAGAAGCCTTTCGCTAAGACAGTTCTTGTGGAATTGGCAAAGTGATATTTGGAAGCCCATAGAGGGATATGGTGAAAAAAGAAATATCGTCAGATGAAATCTGGAAAGAAGCTTTCTGCGAAACTGCTTAGTATTCTGTGCATTCATCTCACAGAGTTACATGTGTATTTCGAGGATCTCTTTGCTAGCCCTATTTCTGTGGAATCTGAGAACAGATATTTCGGATCCCTTTGAAGACTATAGGGCCAAAGGAAATATCCTCCGATAACAAAGAGAAAGAAGCTTTCTGAGAAACTTCTTTGTGATCTGTGAAATCATCTCACAGAGTTTCAGCTTTCCCCTCAAGAAGCCTTTCGCTAAGACAGTTCTTGTAGAATTGGCAAAGTGATATTTGGAAGCCCATAGAGGGCTATGGTGAAAAAGGAAATATCAGATGAAATCTGGAAAGAAGCTTTCTGCGAAACTGCTTAGTGTTCTGTTAATTCATCTCACAGAGTTACATGTGTATTTCGAGGATCTCTTTGCTAGCCCTATTTCTGTGGAATCTGAGAACAGATATTTCAGTTCCCTTTGAAGACTATAGGGCCAAAGGAAATATCCTCCGATAACAAAGAGAAAGAAGCTTTCTGAGAAACTTCTTTGTGTTCTGTGAAATCTTCTCACAGAGTTACAGCTTTCCCCTCAAGAAGCGTTTCGCTAAGACAGTTCTTGTGGAATTGGCAAAGTGAGATTTGGAAGCCCATAGAGGGCTATGGTGAAAAAGGAAATATCATCAGATGAAATCTGGAAAGAAGCTTTCTGAGAAACTACTTAGTGTTCTGTAAATTCATCTCACAGAGTTACATGTGTATTTCGAGGATCTCTTTGCTAGCCTTCTTTCTGTGGAATCTGAGAACAGATATTTCGGTTCCCGTTGAACAGTATAGGGCCAAAGGAAATATCCTCCGATAACAAAGAGAAAGAAGCTTTCTGAGAAACTTCTTTGTGTTCTGTGAAATCATCTCACAGAGTTACAGCTTTCCCCTGAAGAAGCCTTTCGCTAAGACAGTTCTTGTGGAATTGGCAAAGTGAGATTTGGAAGCCCATAGAGGGATATGGTGAAAAAAGAAATATTGTCAGATGAAATCTGGAAAGAAGCTTTCTGCGAAACTGCTTAGTATTCTGTGTATTCATCTCACAGAGTTACATGTGTATTTCGAGGATCTCTTTGCTAGCCCTATTTCTGTGGAATCTGAGAACAGATATTTCGGATCCCTTTGAAGACTATAGGGCCAAAGGAAATATCCTCCGATAACAAAGAGAAAGAAGCTTTCTGAGAAACTTCTTTGTGATCTATGAAATCATCTCACAGAGTTACAGCTTTCCCCTGAAGAAGCCTTTCGCTAAGACAGTTCTTGTGGAATTGGCAAAGTGATATTTGGAAGCCCATAGAGGGCTGTGGTGAAAAAGGAAATATCCTCAGAGGAAATCTGGAAAGAAGCTTTCTGAGAAACTGCTTAGTGTTCTGTGAATTCATCTCACAGAGTTACATGTGTATTTCGAGGATCTCTTTGCTAGCCTTCTTTCTGTGGAATCTGAGAACAGATATTTCGGTTCCCTTTGAAGACTTTGGGGCCAAAGGAAATATCCTCCGATAACAAAGAGAAAGAAGCTTTCTGAGAAACTTCTTTGTGTTCTGTGAAATCATCTCACAGAGTTACAGCTTTCCCCTCAAGAATCCTTTCGCTAAGACAGTTCTTGTGGAATTGGCAAAGTGATATTTGGAAGCCCATAGAGGGATATGGTGAAAAAAGAAATATTGTCAGATGAAATCTGGAAAGAAGCTTTCTGCGAAACTGCTTAGTATTCTGTGTATTCATCTCACAGAGTTACATGTGTATTTCGAGGATCTCTTTGCTAGCCCTATTTCTGTGGAATCTGAGAACAGATATTTCGGATCCCTTTGAAGACTATAGGGCCAAAGGAAATATCCTCCGATAACAAAGAGAAAGAAGCTTTCTGAGAAACTTCTTTGTGTTCTGTGAAATCATCTCACAGAGTTACAGCTTTCCCCTCAAGAAGCCTTTCGCTAAGACAGTTCTTGTGGAATTGGCAAAGTGAGATTTGGAAGCCCATAGAGGGCTATGGTGAAAAAGCAAATATCTTCAGATGAAATCTGGAAAGAAGCTTTCTGAGAAACTGCTTAGTGTTCTGTTAATTCATCTCACAGAGTTACATGTGTATTTCGAGGATCACTTTGCTAGCCCTATTTCTGTGGAATCTGAGAACAGATATTTCGGATCCCTTTGAAGACTATAGGGCCAAAGGAAATATCCTCCGATAACAAAGAGAAAGAAGCTTTCTGAGAAACTTTTTTGTGATCTGTGAAATCATCTCACAGAGTTACAGCTTTCCCCTGAAGAAGCCTTTCGCTATGACAGTTCTTGTGGAATTGGCAAAGTGAAATTTGGAAGCCCATAGAGGGCTATGGTGAAAAAGGAAATATCCTCAGAGGAAATCTGGAAGGAAGCTTTCTGAGAAACTGCTTAGTGTTCTGTGAATTCATCTCACAGAGTTACATATGTATTTCGAGGATCTCTTTGCTAGCCTTCTTTCTGTGGAATCTGAGAACAGATATTTCGGTTCCCTTTGAAGACTTTGGGGCCAAAGGAAATATCCTCCGATAACAAAGAGAAAGAAGCTTTCAGAGAAACTTCTTTGTGTTCTGTGAAATCATCTCACAGAGTTACAGCTTTCCCCTCAAGAAGCCTTTCGCTAAGACAGTTCTTGTGGAATTGGCAAAGTGATATTTGGAAGCCCATAGAGGGATATGGTGAAATAAGAAATATTGTCAGATGAAATCTGGAAAGAAGCTTTCTGCGAAACTGCTTAGTATTCTGTGTATTCATCTCACAGAGTTACATGTGTATTTCGAGGATCTCTTTGCTAGCCCTATTTCTGTGGAATCTGAGAACAGATATTTCGGATCCCTTTGAAGACTATAGGGCCAAAGGAAATATCCTCCGATAACAAAGAGAAAGAAGCTTTCGGAGAAACTTCTTTGTGATCTGTGAAATCATCTCACAGAGTTACAGCTTTCCCCTCAAGTAGCCTTTCGCTAAGACAGTTCTTGTGTAATTGGCAAAGTGATATTTGGAAGCCCATAGAGGGCTATGGTGAAAAAGGAAATATCAGATGAAATCTGGAAAGAAGCTTTCTGCGAAACTGCTTAGTGTTCTGTTAATTCATCTCACAGAGTTACATGTGTATTTCGAGGATCTCTTTGCTAGCCCTATTTCTGTGGAATCTGAGAACAGATATTTCGGATCCCTTTGAAGACTATAGGGCCAAAGGAAATATCCTCCGATAACAAAGAGAAAGAAGCTTTCTGAGAAACTTCTTTGTGATCTGTGAAATCATCTCACAGAGTTACAGCTTTCCCCTCAAGAAGCCTTTCGCTAAGACAGTTCTTGTGGAATTGGCAAAGTGAGATTTGGAAGCCCATGAGGGCTATGGTGAAAAAGCAAATATCTTCAGATGAAATCTGGAAAGAAGCTTTCTGAGAAACTGCTTAGTGTTCTGTTAATTCATCTCACAGAGTTACATGTGTATTTCGAGGATCACTTTGCTAGCCCTATTTCTGTGGAATCTGAGAACAGATATTTCGGATCCCTTTGAAGACTATAGGGCCAAAGGAAATATCCTCCGATAACAAAGAGAAAGAAGCTTTCTGAGAAACTTTTTTGTGATCTGTGAAATCATCTCACAGAGTTACAGCTTTCCCCTCAAGAAGCCTTTCGCTAAGACAGTTCTTGTGGAATTGGCAAAGTGAAATTTGGAAGCCCATAGAGGGCTATGGTGAAAAAGGAAATATCCTCAGAGGAAATCTGGAAGGAAGCTTTCTGAGAAACTGCTTAGTGTTCTGTGAATTCATCTCACAGAGTTACATGTGTATTTCGAGGATCTCTTTGCTATCCCTATTTCTGTGGAAACTGAGAACAGATATTTCGGATCCCTTTGAAGACTATAGGGCCAAAGGAAATATCCTCCGATAACAAAGAGAAATAAGCTTTCAGAGAAACTTCTTTGTGTTCTGTGAAATCATCTCACAGAGTTACAGCTTTCCCCTCAAGAAGCCTTTCGCTAAGACAGTTCTTGTGGAATTGGCAAAGTGATATTTGGAAGCCCATAGAGGGATATGGTGAAAAAAGAAATATCGTCAGATGAAATCTGGAAAGAAGCTTTCTGCGAAACTGCTTAGTATTCAGTGTATTCATCTCACAGAGTTACATGTGTATTTCGAGGATCCCTTTGCTAGCCCTATTTCTGTGGAATCTGAGAACAGATATTTCGGATCCCTTTGAAGAATATAGGGCCAAAGGAAATATCCTCCGATAACAAAGAGAAAGAAGCTTTCTGAGAAACTTCTTTGTGATCTGTGAAATCATCTCACAGAGTTACAGCTTTCCCCTCAAGAAGCCTTTCGCTAAGACAGTTCTTGTGGAATTGGCAAAGTCATATTTGGAAGCCCATAGAGGGCTATGGTGAAAAAGGAAATATCATCAGATGAAATCTGGAAAGAAGCTTTCTGAGAAACTGCTTAGTGTTCTGTGAATTCATCTCACAGAGTTACATGTGTGTTTCGAGGATCTCTTTGCTATCCCTATTTCTGTGGAATCTGAGAACAGATATTCCGGATCCCTTTGAAGACTATAGGGCCAAAGGAAATATCCTCCGATAACAAAGAGAAAGAAGCTTTCTGAGAAACTTCTTTGTGATCTGTGAAATCATCTCACAGAGTTACAGCTTTCCCCTCAAGAAGCCTTTCGCTAAGACAGTTCTTGTGGAATTGGCAAAGTGAGATTTGGAAGCCCATAGAGGGCTATGGTGAAAAAGCAAATATCTTCAGATGAAATCTGGAAAGAAGCTTTCTGAGAAACTGCTTAGTGTTCTCTTAATTCATCTCACAGAGTTACATGTGTATTTCGAGGATCACTTTGCTAGCCCTATTTCTGTGGAATCTGAGAACAGATATTTCGGATCCCTTTGAAGACTATAGGGCCAAAGGAAATATCCTCCGATAACAAAGAGGAAGAAACTTTCTGAGAAACTTCTTTTTGATCTGTGAAATCATCTCACAGAGTTACAGCTTTCCCCTGAAGAAGCCTTTCGCTAAGACAGTTCTTGTGGAATTGGCAAAGTGAAATTTGGAAGCCCATAGAGGGCTATGGTGAAAAAGGAAATATCCTCAGAGGAAATCTGGAAAGAAGCTTTCTGAGAAACTGCTTAGTGTTCTGTGAATTCATCTCACAGTGTTACATGTGTATTTCGAGGATCTCTTTGCTAGCCTTCTTTCTGTGGAATCTGAGAACAGATATTTCGGATCCCTTTGAAGACTATAGGTCCAAAGGAAATATCCTCGGATAACAAAGAGAAAGAAACTTTCTGAGAAACTTCTTTATGTCTGTGAAATCATCTCACAGAGTTACAGCTTTCCCCTCAAGAAGCCTTTCGCTAAGACAGTTCTTGTGGAATTGGCAAAGTGATATTTGGAAGCCCATAAAGGGATATGGTGAAGAAGGAAATATCGTCAGATGAAATCTGGAAAGAAGCTTTCTGCGAAACTGCTTAGTATTCTGTGTATTCATCTCACAGAGTTACATGTGTATTTCGAGGATCTCTTTGCTAGCCCTATTTCTGTGGAATCTGAGAACAGATATTTCGGATCCCTTTGAAGACTATAGGGCCAAAGGAAATATCCTCCGATAACAAAGAGAAAGAAGATTTCTGAGAATCTTCTTTGTGTTCTGTGAAATCATCTCACAGATTTACAGCTTTCCCCTGAAGAAACCTTTCGCTAAGACAGTTCTTGTGGAATTGGCAAAGTGATATTTGGAAGCCCATAGAGGGCTATGGTGAAAAAGGAAATATCCTCAGATGAAATCTGGAAAGAAGCTTACTGTGAAACTGCTTAGAGTTTTGTAAATTCATCTCACAGAGTAACATGTGTATTTCGGTGATCTCTTTGCTAGCCTTCTTTCTCTGGAATCTGAGAACAGATATTTCGGATCCCTTTGAAGACTGTAGGGCCAAAGGAAATATCCTCGGATAACAAAGAGAAAGAAGCTTTCTGAGAAACTTCTTTGTGTTCTGTGAAATCATCTCACAGAGTTACAGCTTTCCCCTCAAGAAGCCTTTCGCTAAGACAGTTCTTGTGGAATTGGCAAAGTGATATTTGGAAGCCCATAGAGGGCTATGGTGAAAAAGGAAATATCCTCAGAGGAAATCTGGAAAGAAGCTTTCTGAGAAACTGCTTAGTGTTCTGTGAATTCATCTCACAGCGTTACATGTGTATTTCGAGGATCTCTTTGCTAGCCCTATTTCTGTGGAAACTGAGAACAGATATTTCGGATCCCTTTGAAGATTATAGGGCCAAAGGAAATATCCTCCGATAACAAAGAGAAATAAGCTTTCAGAGAAACTTCTTTGTGTTCTGTGAAATCATCTCACAGAGTTACAGCTTTCCCCTCAAGAAGCCTTTCGCTAAGACAGTTCTTGTGGAATTGGCAAAGTGATATTTGGAAGCCCATAGAGGGCTATGGTGAAAAAGGAAATATCCTTAGATGAAATCAGGAAAGAAGCTTTCTGAGAAACTGCTTAGTGTTCTGTAAATTCATCTCACAGAGTTGCATGTGTATTTCGAGGACTCTTTGCTAGCCTTCTTTCTGTGGAATCTGAGAACAGATATTTCGGTTCCCTTTGAAGACTATAGGGCCAAAGGAAATATCCTCCGATAACAAAGAGAAAGAAGCTTTCTGAGAAACTTCTTTGTGTTCTGTGAAATCATCTCACAGAGTTACAGCTTTCCCCTCAAGAAGCCTTTCGCTAAGACAGTTCTTGTGAAATTGGCAAAGTGATATTTGGAAGCCCATAGAGGGATATGGTGAAAAAGGAAATATCGTCAGATGAAATCTGGAAAGAAGCTTTCTGCGAAACTGCTTAGTATTCTGTGTATTCATCTCACAGAGTTACATGTGTATTTCGAGGATCTCTTTGCTAGCCCTATTTCTGTGGATTCTGAGAACAGATATTTCGGATCCCTTGGAAGACTATAGGGCCAAAGGAAATATCCTCCGATAACAAAGAGAAAGAAGCTTTCTGAGAAACTTCTTTGTGTTCTGTGAAATCATCTCACAGAGTTACAGCTTTCCCCTCAAGAAGCCTTTCGCTAAGACAGTTCTTGTGGAATTGGAAAGTGATATTTGGAAGCCCATAGAGGGCTATGGTGAAAAAGGAAATATCCTCAGATGAAATCTGGAAAGAAGCTTTCTGAGAAACTGCTTAGTGTTCTCTTAATTCATCTCACAGAGTTACATGTGTATTTCGAGGATCTCTTTGCTAGCCCTATTTCTGTGGAAACTGAGAACAGATATTTCGGATCCCTTTGAAGACTATAGGGCCAAAGGAAATATCCTCGGATAACAAAGAGAAAGAAGCTTTCTGAGAAACTTCTTTGTGTTCTGTGAAATCATCTCACAGAGTTACAGCTTTCCCCTCAAGAAGCCTTTCGCTAAGACAGTTCTTGTAGAATTGGCAAAGTGATATTTGGAAGCCCATAGAGGGATATGGTGAAAAAAGAAATATCGTCAGATGAAATCTGGAAAGAAGCTTTCTGCGAAACTGCTTAGTATTCTGTGTATTCATCTCACAGAGTTACATGTGTATTTCGAGGATCTCTTTGCTAGCCCTATTTCTGTGGAATCTGAGAACAGATATTTCGGATCCCTTTGAAGACTATAGGGCCAAAGGAAATATCCTCCGATAACAAAGAGAAAGAAGATTTCTGAGAATCTTCTTTGTGTTCTGTGAAATCATCTCACAGATTTACAGCTTTCCCCTGAAGAAACCTTTCGCTAAGACAGTTCTTGTGGAATTGGCAAAGTGATATTTGGAAGCCCATAGAGGGCTATGGTGAAAAAGGAAATATCCTCAGATGAAATCTGGAAAGAAGCTTACTGTGAAACTGCTTAGAGTTTTGTAAATTCATCTCACAGAGTAACATGTGTATTTCGGTGATCTCTTTGCTAGCCTTCTTTCTCTGGAATCTGAGAACAGATATTTCGGATCCCTTTGAAGACTGTAGGGCCAAAGGAAATATCCTCGGATAACAAAGAGAAAGAAGCTTTCTGAGAAACTTCTTTGTGTTCTGTGAAATCATCTCACAGAGTTACAGCTTTCCCCTCAAGAAGCCTTTCGCTAAGACAGTTCTTGTGGAATTGGCAAAGTGATATTTGGAAGCCCATAGAGGGCTATGGTGAAAAAGGAAATATCCTCAGAGGAAATCTGGAAAGAAGCTTTCTGAGAAACTGCTTAGTGTTCTGTGAATTCATCTCACAGCGTTACATGTGTATTTCGAGGATCTCTTTGCTAGCCCTATTTCTGTGGAAACTGAGAACAGATATTTCGGATCCCTTTGAAGATTATAGGGCCAAAGGAAATATCCTCCGATAACAAAGAGAAATAAGCTTTCAGAGAAACTTCTTTGTGTTCTGTGAAATCATCTCACAGAGTTACAGCTTTCCCCTCAAGAAGCCTTTCGCTAAGACAGTTCTTGTGGAATTGGCAAAGTGATATTTGGAAGCCCATAGAGGGCTATGGTGAAAAAGGAAATATCCTTAGATGAAATCAGGAAAGAAGCTTTCTGAGAAACTGCTTAGTGTTCTGTAAATTCATCTCACAGAGTTGCATGTGTATTTCGAGGACTCTTTGCTAGCCTTCTTTCTGTGGAATCTGAGAACAGATATTTCGGTTCCCTTTGAAGACTATAGGGCCAAAGGAAATATCCTCCGATAACAAAGAGAAAGAAGCTTTCTGAGAAACTTCTTTGTGTTCTGTGAAATCATCTCACAGAGTTACAGCTTTCCCCTCAAGAAGCCTTTCGCTAAGACAGTTCTTGTGAAATTGGCAAAGTGATATTTGGAAGCCCATAGAGGGATATGGTGAAAAAGGAAATATCGTCAGATGAAATCTGGAAAGAAGCTTTCTGCGAAACTGCTTAGTATTCTGTGTATTCATCTCACAGAGTTACATGTGTATTTCGAGGATCTCTTTGCTAGCCCTATTTCTGTGGATTCTGAGAACAGATATTTCGGATCCCTTGGAAGACTATAGGGCCAAAGGAAATATCCTCCGATAACAAAGAGAAAGAAGCTTTCTGAGAAACTTCTTTGTGTTCTGTGAAATCATCTCACAGAGTTACAGCTTTCCCCTCAAGAAGCCTTTCGCTAAGACAGTTCTTGTGGAATTGGAAAGTGATATTTGGAAGCCCATCGAGGGCTATGGTGAAAAAGGAAATATCCTCAGATGAAATCTGGAAAGAAGCTTTCTGAGAAACTGCTTAGTGTTCTCTTAATTCATCTCACAGAGTTACATGTGTATTTCGAGGATCTCTTTGCTAGCCCTATTTCTGTGGAAACTGAGAACAGATATTTCGGATCCCTTTGAAGACTATAGGGCCAAAGGAAATATCCTCCGATAACAAAGAGAAAGAAGCTTTCTGAGAAACTTCTTTGTGTTCTGTGAAATCATCTCACAGAGTTACAGCTTTCCCCTCAAGAAGCCTTTCGCTAAGACAGTTCTTGTAGAATTGGCAAAGTGATATTTGGAAGCCCATAGAGGGATATGGTGAAAAAAGAAATATCGTCAGATGAAATCTGGAAAGAAGCTTTCTGCGAAACTGCTTAGTATTCTGTGTATTCATCTCACAGAGTTACATGTGTATTTCGAGGATCTCTTTGCTAGCCTTATTTCTGTGGAATCTGAGAACAGATATTTCGGTTCCCTTTGAAGACTATAGGGCCAAAGGAAATATCCTCCGATAACAAAGAGAAATAAGCTTTCTGAGAAACTTCTTTGTGATCTATGAAATCATCTCACAGAGTTACAGCTTTCCCCTCAAGAAGCCTTTCGCTAAGACAGTTCTTGTGGAATTGGCAAAGTCATATTTGGAAGCCCATAGAGGGCTATGGTGAAAAAGGAAATATCAGATGAAATCTGGAAAGAAGCATTCTGCGAAACTGCTTAGTGTTCTGTGAATTCATCTCACAGAGTTACATGAGTATTTCGAGGATCTCTTTGCTAGCCCTATTTCTGTGGAATCTGAGAACAGATATTCCGGATCCCTTTGAAGACTATAGGGCCAAAGGAAATATCCTCCGATAACAAAGAGAAAGAAGCTTTCTGAGAAACTTCTTTGTGATCTGTGAAATCATCTCACAGAGTTACAGCTTTCCCCTCAAGAAGCCTTTCGCTAAGACAGTTCTTGTGGAATTGGCAAAGTGAGATTTGGAAGCCCATAGAGGGCTATGGTGAAAAAGCAAATATCTTCAGATGAAATCTGGAAAGAAGCTTTCTGAGAAACTGCTTAGTGTTCTGTTAATTCATCTCACAGAGTTACATGTGTATTTCGAGGATCACTTTGCTAGCCCTATTTCTTTGGAATCTGAGAACAGATATTTCGGATCCCTTTGAAGACTATAGGGCCAATGGAAATATCCTCCGATAACAAAGAGAAAGAAGCTCTCTGAGAAACTTTTTGTGATCTGTGAAATCATCTCACAGAGTTACAGCTTTCCCCTGAAGAAGCCTTTCGCTAAGACAGTTCTTGTGGAATTGGCAAAGTGAAATTTGGAAGCCCATAGAGGGCTATGGTGAAAAAGGAAATATCCTCAGAGGAAATCTGGAAAGAAGCTTTCTGAGAAACTGCTTAGTGTTCTGTGAATTCATCTCACAGTGTTACATGTATATTTCGAGGATCTCTTTGCTAGCCTTCTTTCTGAGGAATCTGAGAACAGATATTTCGGATCCCTTTGAAGACTATAGGGCCAAAGGAAATATCCTCGGATAACAAAGAGAAAGAAGCTTTCTGAGAAACTTCTTTATGTCTGTGAAATGATCTCACAGAGTTACAGCTTTCCCCTGAAAAAGCCTTTCGCTAAGACAGTTCTTGTGGAATTGGCAAAGTGAGATTTGGAATCCCATAGAGGGCTATGGTGAAAAAGGAAATATCGTCAGATGAAATCTGGAAAGAAACTTTCTGAGAAACTGCTTAGTGTTCTGTGAATTCATCTCACAGAGTTACATGTATATTTCGAGGATCTCTTTGCTAGCCTTATTTCTGTGGAATCTGAGAACAGATATTTCGGATCCCTTTGAAGACTATAGGGCCAAAGGAAATATCCTCCGATAACAAAGAGAAAGAAGATTTCTGAGAATCTTCTTTGTGTTCTGTGAAATCATCTCACAGATTTACAGCTTTCCCCTGAAGAAACCTTTCGCTAAGACACTTCTTGTGGAATTGGCAAAGTGATATTTGAAGCCCATAGAGGGCTATGGTGAAAAAGGAAATATCCTCAGAGGAAATCTGGAAAGAAGCTTTCTGTGAAACTGTTTAGAGTTTTGTAAATTCATCTCACAGAGTTACATGTGTATTTCGATGATCTCTTTGCTAGCCTTCTTTCTCTGGAATCTGAGAACAGATATTTCGGATCCCTTTGAAGACTGTAGGGCCAAAGGAAATATCCTCCGATAACAAAGAGAAAGAAGCTTTCTGAGAAACTTCTTTGTGTTCTGTGAAATCATCTCACAGAGTTACAGCTTTCCCCTCAAGAAGCCTTTCGCTAAGACAGTTCTTGTGGAATTGGCAAAGTGATATTTGGAAGCCCATAGAGGGCTATGGTGAAAAAGGAAATATCCTCAGAGGAAATCTGGAAAGAAGCTTTCTGAGAAACTGCTTAGTGTTCTGTGAATTCATCTCACAGAGTTACATGTGTATTTCGAGTATCTCTTTGCTAGCCCTATTTCTGTGGAAACTGAGAACAGATATTTCGGATCCCTTTGAAGACTATAGGGCCAAAGGAAATATCCTCCGATAACAAAGAGAAAGAAGCTTTCTGAGAAACTTCTTTGTGTTCTGTGAAATCATCTCACAGAGTTACAGCTTTCCCCTGAAGAAGCCTTTCGCTAAGACAGTTCTTGTGGAATTGGTAAAGTCATATTTGGAAGCCCATAGAGGGCTATGGTGAAAAAGGAAATATCAGATGAAATCTGGATAGAAGCTTTCTGCGAAACTGCTTAGTGTTCTGTGAATTCATCTCACAGAGTTACATGTGTATTTCGAGGATCTCTTTGCTAGCCCTATTTCTGTGGAATCTGAGAACAGATATTCCGGATCCCTTTGAAGACTATAGGGCCAAAGGAAATATCCTCCGATAACAAAGAGAAAGAAGCTTTCTGAGAAACTTCTTTGTGATCTGTGAAATCATCTCACAGAGTTACAGCTTTCCCCTCAAGAAGCCTTTCGCTAAGACAGTTCTTGTGGAATTGGCAAAGTGAGATTTGGAAGCCCATAGAGGGCTATGGTGAAAAAGCAAATATCTTCAGATGAAATCTGGAAAGAAGCTTTCTGAGAAACTGCTTAGTGTTCTCTTAATTCATCTCACAGAGTTACATGTGTATTTCGAGGATCACTTTGCTAGCCCTATTTCTGTGGAATCTGAGAACAGATATTTCGGATCCCTTTGAAGACTATAGGGCCAAAGGAAATATCCTCCGATAACAAAGAGAAAGAAGCTTTCTGAGAAACTTCTTTGTGATCTGTGAAATCATCTCACAGAGTTACAGCTTTCCCCTGAAGAAGCCTTTCGCTAAGACAGTTCTTGTGGAATTGGCAAAGTGAAATTTGGAAGCCCATAGAGGGCTATGGTGAAAAAGGAAATATCCTCAGAGGAAATCTGGAAAGAAGCTTTCTGAGAAACTGCTTAGTGTCCTGTGAATTCATCTCACAGTATTACATGTGTATTTCGAGGATCTCTTTGCTAGCCTTCTTTCTGAGGAATCTGAGAACAGATATTTCGGATCCCTTTGAAGACTATAGGGCCAAAGGAAATATCCTCGGATAAAAAAGAGAAAGAAGCTTTCTGAGAAACTTCTTTATGTCTGTGAAATCATCTCACAGAATTACAGCTTTCCCCTCAAGAAGCCTTTCGCTAAGACAGTTCTTGTGGAATTGGCAAAGTGATATTTGGAAGCCCATAAAGGGATATGGTGAAGAAGGAAATATCGTCAGATGAAATCTGGAAAGAAGCTTTCTGCGAAACTGCTTAGTATTCTGTGTATTCATCTCACAGAATTACATGTGTATTTCGAGGATCTCTTTGCTAGCCCTATTTCTGTGGAATCTGAGAACAGATATTTCGGATCCCTTTGAAGACTATAGGGCCAATGGAAATATCCTCCGATAACAAAGAGAAAGAAGCTTTCTGAGAAACTTCTTTGTGTTCTGTGAAATCATCTCACAGAGTTACAGCTTTCCCCTCAAGAAGCCTTTCGCTAAGACAGTTCTTGTGGAATTGGCAAAGTGAGATTTGGAAGCCCATAGAGGGCTATGGTGAAAAAGGAAATATCGTCAGATGAAATCTGGAAAGAAACTTTCTGAGAAACTGCTTAGTGTTCTGTTAATTCATCTCACAGAGTTACATGTGTATTTCGAGGATCTCTTTGCTAGCCTTATTTCTGTGGAATCTGAGAACAGATATTTCGGATCCCATTGAAGACTATAGGGCCAAAGGAAATATCCTCCGATAACAAAGAGAAAGTAGATTTGTGAGAATCTTCTTTGTGTTCTGTGAAATCATCTCACAGATTTACAGCTTTCCCCTGAAGAAACCTTTCGCTAAGACAGTTCTTGTGGAATTGGCAAAGTGATATTTGGAAGCCCATAGAGGGCCATGGTGAAAAAGGAAATATCCTCAGATGAAATCTGGAAAGAAGCTTTCTGTGAAACTGTTTAGAGTTTTGTAAATTCATCTCACAGAGTTACATGTGTATTTCTGTGATCTCTTTGCTAGCCTTCTTTCTCTGGAATCTGAGAACAGATATTTCGGATCCCTTTGAAGACTGTAGGGCCAAAGGAAATATCCTCCGATAACAAAGAGAAAGAAGCTTTCTGAGAAACTTCTTTGTGTTCTGTGAAATCATCTCACAGAGTTACAGCTTTCCTCTCAAGAAGCCCTTCGCTAAGACAGTTCTTGTGGAATTGGCAAAGTGATATTTGGAAGCCCATAGAGGGCTATGGTGAAAAAGGAAATATCCTCAGAGAAAATCTGGAAAGAAGCTTTCTGAGAAACTGCTTAGTGTTCTGTGAATTCATCTCACAGAGTTACATGTGTATTTCGAGGACTCTTTGCTAGCCTTCTTTCTGTGGAATCTGAGAACAGATATTTCGGTTCCCTTTGAAGACTATAGGGCCAAAGGAAATATCCTCCGATAACAAAGAGAAAGAAGATTTCTGAGAATCTTCTTTGTGTTCTGTGAAATCATCTCACAGATTTACAGCTTTCCCCTGAAGAAACCTTTCGCTAAGACACTTCTTGTGGAATTGGCAAAGTGATATTTGGAAGCCCATAGAGGGCTATGGTGAAAAAGGAAATATCCTCAGAGGAAATCTGGAAAGAAGCTTTCTGAGAAACTGCTTAGTGTTCTGTGAATTCATCTCACAGAGTTACATTTGTATTTCGAGTATCTCTTTGCTAGCCCTATTTCTGTGGAAACTGAGAACAGATATTTCGGATCCCTTTGAAGACTATAGGGCCAAAGGAAATATCCTCCGATAACAAAGAGAAATAAGTTTCAGAGAAACTTCTTTGTGTTCTGTGAAATCATCTCACCGAGTTACAGCTTTCCCCTCAAGAAGCCTTTCGCTAAGACAGTTCTTGTGGAATTGGCAAAGTGATATTTGGAAGCCCATAGAGGGCTATGGTGAAAAAGGAAATATCCTTAGATGAAATCTGGAAAGAAGCTTTCTGAGAAACTGCTTAGTGTTCTGTAAATTCATCTCACAGAGTTACATGTGTATTTCGAGGACTCTTTGCTAGCCTTCTTTCTGTGGAATCTGAGAACAGATATTTCGGTTCCCTTTGAAGACTATAGGGCCAAAGGAAATATCCTCCGATAACAAAGAGAAAGAAGCTTTCTGAGAAACTTCTTTGTGTTCTGTGAAATCATCTCACAGAGTTACAGCTTTCCCCTGAAGAAGCCTTTCGCTAAGACAGTTCTTGTGGAATTGGCAAAGTGATATTTGGAAGCCCATAGAGGGATATGGCGAAAAAGGAAATATCCTCAGAGGAAATCTGGAAAGAAGCTTTCTGAGAAACTGCTTAGTGTTCTATGAATTCATCTCACAGAGTTACATGTGTATTTCGAGGATCTCTTTGCTAGCCCTATTTCTGTGGAAACTGAGAACAGATATTTCGGATCCCTTTGAAGACTATAGGGCCAAAGGAAATATCCTCCGATAACAAAGAGAAAGAAGCTTTCAGAGAAACTTCTTTGTGTTCTGTGAAATCATCTCACAGAGTTACAGCTTTCCCCTGAAGAAGCCTTTCGCTAAGACAGTTCTTGTGGAATTGGCAAAGTGATATTTGGAAGCCCATAGAGGGCTATGGTGAAAAAGGAAATATCCTTAGATGAAATCTGGAAAGAAGCTTTCTGAGAAACTGCTTAGTGTTCTGTAAATTCATCTCACAGAGTTACATGTGTATTTCGAGGACTCTTTGCTAGCCTTCTTTCTGTGGAATCTGAGAACAGATATTTCGGTTCCCTTTGAAGACTATAGGGCCAAAGGAAATATCCTCCGATAACAAAGAGAAAGAAGCTTTCTGAGAAACTTCTTTGTGTTCTGTGAAATTATCTCACAGAGTTACAGCTTTCCCCTCAAGAAGCCTTTCGCTAAGACAGTTCTTGTGAAATTGGCAAAGTGATATTTGGAAGCCCATAGAGGGATATGGTGAAAAAGGAAATATCGTCAGATGAAATCTGGAAAGAAGCTTTCTGCGAAACTGCTTAGTATTCTGTGTATTCATCTCACAGAGATACATGTGTATTTCGAGGATCTCTTTGCTAGCCCTATTTCTGTGGATTCTGAGAACAGATATTTCGGATCCCTTTGAAGACTATAGGGCCAAAGGAAATATCCTCCGATAACAAAGAGAAAGAAGCTTTCTGAGAAACTTCTTTGTGTTCTGTGAAATCATCTCACAGAGTTACAGCTTTCCCCTGAAGAAGCCTTTCGCTAAGACAGTTCTTGTGGAATTGGCAAAGTGATATTTGGAAGCCCATAGAGGGCTATGGTGAAAAAGGAAATATCCTCAGAGGAAATCTGGAAAGAAGCTTTCTGAGAAACTGCTTAGTGTTCTATGAATTCATCTCACAGAGTTACATGTGTATTTCGAGGATCTCTTTGCTAGCCCTATTTCTGTGGAAACTGAGAACAGATATTTCGGATCCCTTTGAAGACTATAGGGCCAAAGGAAATATCCTCGGATAACAAAGAGAAAGAAGCTTTCTGAGAAACTTCTTTGTGTTCTGTGAAATCATCTCACAGAGTTACAGCTTTCCCCTCAAGAAGCCTTTCGATTAGACAGTTCTTGTGGAATTGGCAAAGTGAGATTTGGAAGCCCATAGAGGGCTATGGTGAAAAAGGATATATCAGATGAAATCTGGAAAGAAGCTTTCTGCGAAACTGCTTAGTGTTCTGTTAATTCATCTCACAGAGTTACATGTGTATTTCGAGGATCTCTTTGCTAGCCCTATTTCTGTGGAATCTGAGAACAGATATTTCAGATCCCTTTGAAGACTATAGGGCCAAATGAAATATCCTCCGATAACAAAGAGAAAAAAGCTTTCTGAGAAACTTCTTTGTGATCTGTGAAATCATCTCACAAAGTTACAGCTTTCCCCTCAAGAAGCCTTTCGCTAAGACAGTTCCTGTGGAATTGGCAAAGTCATATTTGGAAGCCCATAGACGGCTACGGTGAAAAAGGAAATATCAGATGAAATCTGGAAAGAAGATTTCTGAGAAACTGCTTAGTGTTCTGTGAATTCATCTCACAGAGTTACATGTGTATTTCGAGGATCTCTTTGCTAGCCCTATTTCTGTGGAATCTGAGAACAGATATTTCGGATCCCTTTGAAGAATATAGGGCCAAAGGAAATATCCTCCGATAACAAAGGGAAAGAAGCTTTCTAAGTAACTCCTTTGTGATCTGTGAAATCATCTCACAGAGTTACAACTTTCCCCTGAAGAAGCCTTTCGCTAAGACAGTTCTTGTGGAATTGGCAAAGTGAGATTTGGAAGCCCATATAGGGCTATGGTGAAAAAGGAAATATCTTCAGATGAAATCTGGAAAGAAGCTTTCTGAGAAACTGCTTAGTTTTCTGTCAATTCATCTCACCGAGTTACATGTGTATTTCGAGGATCTCTTTGCTAGCCTTATTTCTGTGGAATCTGAGAACAGATATTTCGGATCCCGTTGAAGACTATAGGGCCAAAGGAAATATCCTCGGATAACAAAGAGAGAAGCTTTCTGAGAAACTTCTTTATGTCTGTGAAATCATCTCACAGAGTTACAGCTTTCCCCTCAAGAAGCCTTTCGCTAAGACAGTTCTTGTGGAATTGGCAAAGTGATAATTGGAAGCCCATAAAGGGACATGGTGAAGAAGGAAATATCGTCAGATGAAATCTGGAAAGAAGCTTTCTGCGAAACTGCTTAGTATTCTGTGTATTCATCTCACAGAGTTACATGTGTATTTCGAGGATCTCTTTGCTAGCCCTATTTCTTTGGAATCTGAGAACAGATATTTCGGATCCCTTTGAAGACTATAGGGCCAATGGAAATATCCTCCGATAACAAAGAGAAAGAAGCTTTCTGAGAAACTTCTTTGTGTTCTGTGAAATCATCTCACAGAGTTACAGCTTTCCCCTCAAGAAGCGTTTCGCTAAGACAGTTCTTGTGGAATTGGCAAAGTGATATTTGGAAGCCCATAGAGGGCTATGGTGAAAAAGGAAATATCATCAGATGAAATCTGGAAAGAAGCTTTCTGAGAAACTGCTTAGTGTTCTGTAAATTCATCTCACAGAGTTACATGTGTATTTCGAGGATCTCTTTGCTAGCCTTCTTTCTGTGGAATCTGAGAACAGATATTTCGGTTCCCTTTGAACACTATAGGGCCAAAGGAAATATCCTCCGATAATAAAGAGAAAGAAGCTTTCTGAGAAACTTCTTTGTGTTCTGTGAAATCATCTCACAGAGTTACAGCTTTCCCCTCAAGAAGCCTTTCGCTAAGACAGTTCTTGTGGAATTGGCAAAGTGATATTTGGAAGCCCATAGAGGGCTATGGTGAAAAAGGAAATATCCTCAGAGGAAATCTGGAAAGAAGCTTTCTGAGAAACTGCTTAGTGTTCTGTGAATTCATCTCACAGAGTTACATGTGTATTTCGAGTATCTCTTTGCTAGCCCTATTTCTGTGGAAACTGAGAACAGATATTTCGGATCCCTTTGAAGACTATAGGGCCAAAGGAAATATCCTCCGATAACAAAGAGAAAGAAGCTTTCAGAGAAACTTCTTTGTGTTCTGTGAAATCATCTCACAGAGTTACAGCTTTCCCCTGAAGAAGCCTTTCGCTAAGACAGTTCTTGTGGAATTGGCAAAGTGATATTTGGAAGCCCATAGAGGGCTATGGTGAAAAAGGAAATATCCTTAGATGAAATCTGGAAAGAAGCTTTCTGAGAAACTGCTTAGTGTTCTGTAAATTCATCTCACAGAGTTACATGTGTATTTCGAGGACTCTTTGCTAGCCTTCTTTCTGTGGAATCTGAGAACAGATATTTCGGTTCCCTTTGAAGACTATAGGGCCAAAGGAAATATCCTCCGATAACAAAGAGAAAGAAGCTTTCTGAGAAACTTCTTTGTGTTCTGTGAAATCATCTAACAGAGTTACAGCTTTCCCCTCAAGAAGCCTTTCGCTAAGACAGTTCTTGTGAAATTGGCAAAGTGATATTTGGAAGCCCATAGAGGGATATGGTGAAAAAGGAAATATCGTCAGATGAAATCTGGAAAGAAGCTTTCTGCGAAACTGCTTAGTATTCTGTGTATTCATCTCACAGAGTTACATGTGTATTTCGAGGATCTCTTTACTAGCCCTATTTCTGTGGATTCTGAGAACAGATATTTCGGATCCCTTTGAAGACTATAGGGCCAAAGGAAATATCCTCCGATAACAAAGAGAAAGAAGCTTTCTGAGAAACTTCTTTGTGTTCTGTGAAATCATCTCACAGAGTTACAGCTTTCCCCTCAAGAAGCCTTTCGCTAAGACAGTTCTTGTGGAATTGGCAAAGTGATATTTGGAAGCCCATAGAGGGATATGGTGAAAAAAGAAATATCGTCAGATGAAATCTGGAAAGAAGCTTTCTGCGAAACTGCTTAGTATTCTCTGTATTCATCTCACAGAGTTACATGTGTATTTCGAGGATCTCTTTGCTAGCCCTATTTCTGTGGAATCTGAGAACAGATATTTCGGATCCCTTTGAAGACCATAGGGCCAAAGGAAATATCCTCCAATAACAAAGAGAAAGAAGCTTTCTGAGAAACTTCTTTGTGATCTGTGAAATCATCTCACAGAGTTACAGCTTTCCCCTCAAGAAGCCTTTCGCTAAGACAGTTCTTGTGGAATTGGCAAAGTCATATTTGGAAGCCCATAGAGGGCTATGGTGAAAAAGGAAATATCAGATGAAATCTGGAAAGAAGCTTTCTGCGAAACTGCTTAGTGTTCTGTGAATTCATCTCACAGAGTTACATGTGTATTTCGAGGATCTCTTTGCTAGCCCTATTTCTGTGGAATCTGAGAACAGATATTCCGGATCCCTTTGAAGATTATAGGGCCAAAGGAAATATCCTCCGATAACAAAGAGAAAGAAGCTTTCTGAGAAACTTCTTTGTGATCTGTGAAATCATCTCACAGAGTTACAGCTTTCCCCTCAAGAAGCCTTTCGCTAAGACAGTTCTTGTGGAATTGGCAAAGTGAGATTTGGAAGCCCATAGAGGGCTATGGTGAAAAAGCAAATATCTTCAGATGAAATCTGGAAAGAAGCTTTCTGAGAAACTGCTTAGTGTTCTCTTAATTCATCTCACAGAGTTACATGTGTATTTCGAGGATCACTTTGCTAGCCCTATTTCTGTGGAATCTGAGAACAGATATTTCGGATCCCTTTGAAGACTATAGGGCCAAAGGAAATATCCTCCGATAACAAAGAGAAAAAAGCTTTCTGAGAAACTTCTTTGTGATCTGTGAAATCATCTCACAGAGTTACAGCTTTCCCCTCAAGAAGCCTTTCGCTAAGACAGTTCTTGTGGAATTGGCAAAGTGATATTTGGAAGCCCATAGACGGCTACGGTGAAAAAGGAAATATCAGATGAAATCTGGAAAGAAGATTTCTGAGAAACTGCTTAGTGTTCTGTGAATTCATCTCACAGAGTTACATGTGTATTTCGAGGATCTCTTTGCTAGCCCTATTTCTGTGGAATCTGAGAACAGATATTTCGGATCCCTTTGAAGAATATAGGGCCAAAGGAAATATCCTCCGATAACAAAGGGAAAGAAGCTTTCTAAGTAACTCCTTTGTGATCTGTGAAATCATCTAACAGAGTTACAACTTTCCCCTGAAGAAGCCTTTCGCTAAGACAGTTCTTGTGGAATTGGCAAAGTGAGATTTGGAAGCCCATATAGGGCTATGGTGAAAAAGGAAATATCTTCAGATGAAATCTGGAAAGAAGCTTTCTGAGAAACTGCTTAGTTTTCTGTCAATTCATCTCACCGAGTTACATGTGTATTTCGAGGATCTCTTTGCTAGCCTTATTTCTGTGGAATCTGAGAACAGATATTTCGGATCCCGTTGAAGACTATAGGGCCAAAGGAAATATCCTCGGATAACAAAGAGAAAGAAGCTTTCTGAGAAACTTCTTTATGTCTGTGAAATCATCTCACAGAGTTACAGCTTTCCCCTCAAGAAGCCTTTCGCTAAGACAGTTCTTGTGGAATTGGCAAAGTGATAATTGGAAGCCCATAAAGGGACATGGTGAAGAAGGAAATATCGTCAGATGAAATCTGGAAAGAAGCTTTCTGCGAAACTGCTTAGTATTCTGTGTATTCATCTCACAGAGTTACATGTGTATTTCGAGGATCTCTTTGCTAGCCCTATTTCTTTGGAATCTGAGAACAGATATTTCGGATCCCTTTGAAGACTATAGGGCCAATGGAAATATCCTCCGATAACAAAGAGAAAGAAGCTTTCTGAGAAACTTCTTTGTGTTCTGTGAAATCATCTCACAGAGTTACAGCTTTCCCCTCAAGAAGCGTTTCGCTAAGACAGTTCTTGTGGAATTGGCAAAGTGATATTTGGAAGCCCATAGAGGGCTATGGTGAAAAAGGAAATATCATCAGATGAAATCTGGAAAGAAGCTTTCTGAGAAACTGCTTAGTGTTCTGTAAATTCATCTCACAGAGTTACATGTGTATTTCGAGGAACTCTTTGCTAGCCTTCTTTCTGTGGAATCTGAGAACAGATATTTCGGTTCCCTTTGAACACTACAGGGCCAAAGGAAATATCCTCCGATAATAAAGAGAAAGAAGCTTTCTGAGAAACTTCTTTGTGTTCTGTGAAATCATCTCACAGAGTTACAGCTTTCCCCTCAAGAAGCCTTTCGCTAAGACAGTTCTTGTGGAATTGGCAAAGTGATATTTGGAAGCCCATAGAGGGCTATGGTGAAAAAGGAAATATCCTCAGAGGAAATCTGGAAAGAAGCTTTCTGAGAAACTGCTTAGTGTTCTGTGAATTCATCTCACAGAGTTACATGTGTATTTCGAGTATCTCTTTGCTAGCCCTATTTCTGTGGAAACTGAGAACAGATATTTCGGATCCCTTTGAAGACTATAGGGCCAAAGGAAATATCCTCCGATAACAAAGAGAAAGAAGCTTTCAGAGAAACTTCTTTGTGTTCTGTGAAATCATCTCACAGAGTTACAGCTTTCCCCTGAAGAAGCCTTTCGCTAAGACAGTTCTTGTGGAATTGGCAAAGTGATATTTGGAAGCCCAAAGAGGGCTATGGTGAAAAATTAAATATCCTTAGATGAAATCTGGAAAGAAGCTTTCTGAGAAACTGCTTAGTGTTCTGTAAATTCATCTCACAGAGTTACATGTGTATTTCGAGGACTCTTTGCTAGCCTTCTTTCTGTGGAATCTGAGAACAGATATTTCGGTTCCCTTTGAAGACTATAGGGCCAAAGGAAATATCCTCCGATAACAAAGAGAAAGAAGCTTTCTGAGAAACTTCTTTGTGTTCTGTGAAATCATCTAACAGAGTTACAGCTTTCCCCTCAAGAAGCCTTTCGCTAAGACAGTTCTTGTGAAATTGGCAAAGTGATATTTGGAAGCCCATAGAGGGATATGGTGAAAAAGGAAATATCGTCAGATGAAATCTGGAAAGAAGCTTTCTGCGAAACTGCTTAGTATTCTGTGTATTCATCTCACAGAGTTACATGTGTATTTCGAGGATCTCTTTACTAGCCCTATTTCTGTGGATTCTGAGAACAGATATTTCGGATCCCTTTGAAGACTATAGGGCCAAAGGAAATATCCTCCGATAACAAAGAGAAAGAAGCTTTCTGAGAAACTTCTTTGTGTTCTGTGAAATCATCTCACAGAGTTACAGCTTTCCCCTCAAGAAGCCTTTCGCTAAGACAGTTCTTGTGGAATTGGCAAAGTGATATTTGGAAGCCCATAGAGGGATATGGTGAAAAAAGAAATATCGTCAGATGAAATCTGGAAAGAAGCTTTCTGCGAAACTGCTTAGTATTCTCTGTATTCATCTCACAGAGTTACATGTGTATTTCGAGGATCTCTTTGCTAGCCCTATTTCTGTGGAATCTGAGAACAGATATTTCGGATCCCTTTGAAGACTATAGGGCCAAAGGAAATATCCTCCAATAACAAAGAGAAAGAAGCTTTCTGAGAAACTTCTTTGTGATCTGTGAAATCATCTCACAGAGTTACAGCTTTCCCCTCAAGAAGCCTTTCGCTAAGACAGTTCTTGTGGAATTGGCAAAGTCATATTTGGAAGCCCATAGAGGGCTATGGTGAAAAAGGAAATATCAGATGAAATCTGGAAAGAAGCTTTCTGCGAAACTGCTTAGTGTTCTGTGAATTCATCTCACAGAGTTACATGTGTATTTCGAGGATCTCTTTGCTAGCCCTATTTCTGTGGAATCTGAGAACAGATATTCCGGATCCCTTTGAAGATTATAGGGCCAAAGGAAATATCCTCCGATAACAAAGAGAAAGAAGCTTTCTGAGAAACTTCTTTGTGATCTGTGAAATCATCTCACAGAGTTACAGCTTTCCCCTCAAGAAGCCTTTCGCTAAGACAGTTCTTGTGGAATTGGCAAAGTGAGATTTGGAAGCCCATAGAGGGCTATGGTGAAAAAGCAAATATCTTCAGATGAAATCTGGAAAGAAGCTTTCTGAGAAACTGCTTAGTGTTCTCTTAATTCATCTCACAGAGTTACATGTGTATTTCGAGGATCACTTTGCTAGCCCTATTTCTGTGGAATCTGAGAACAGATATTTCGGATCCCTTTGAAGACTATAGGGCCATAGGAAATATCCTCCGATAACAAAGAGAAAAAAGCTTTCTGAGAAACTTCTTTGTGATCTGTGAAATCATCTCACAGAGTTACAGCTTTCCCCTCAAGAAGCCTTTCCCTAAGACAGTTCTTGTGGAATTGGCAAAGTGATATTTGGAAGCCCATAGACGGCTACGGTGAAAAAGGAAATATCAGATGAAATCTGGAAAGAAGATTTCTGAGAAACTGCTTAGTGTTCTGTGAATTCATCTCACAGAGTTACATGTGTATTTCGAGGATCTCTTTGCTAGCCCTATTTCTGTGGAATCTGAGAACAGATATTTCGGATCCCTTTGAAGAATATAGGGCCAAAGGAAATATCCTCCGATAACAAAGGGAAAGAAGCTTTCTAAGTAACTCCTTTGTGATCTGTGAAATCATCTAACAGAGTTACAACTTTCCCCTGAAGAAGCCTTTCGCTAAGACAGTTCTTGTGGAATTGGCAAAGTGAGATTTGGAAGCCCATATAGGGCTATGGTGAAAAAGAAAATATCTTCAGATGAAATCTGGAAAGAAGCTTTCTGAGAAACTGCTTAGTTTTCTGTCAATTCATCTCACCGAGTTACATGTGTATTTCGAGGATCTCTTTGCTAGCCTTATTTCTGTGGAATCTGAGAACAGATATTTCGGATCCCTTTGAAGACTATAGGGCCAAAGGAAATATCCTCGGATAACAAAGAGAAAGAAGCTTTCTGAGAAACTTCTTTATGTCTGTGAAATCATCTCACAGAGTTACAGCTTTCCCCTCAAGAAGCCTTTCGCTAAGACAGTTCTTGTGGAATTGGCAAAGTGATATTTGGAAGCCCATAAAGGGACATGGTGAAGAAGGAAATATCGTCAGATGAAATCTGGAAAGAAGCTTTCTGCGAAACTGCTTAGTATTCTGTGTATTCATCTCACAGAGTTACATGTGTATTTCGAGGTTCTCTTTGCTAGCCCTATTTCTTTGGAATCTGAGAACAGATATTTCGGATCCCTTTGAAGACTATAGGGCCAATGGAAATATCCTCCGATAACAAAGAGAAAGAAGCTTTCTGAGAAACGTCTTTGTGTTCTGTGAAATCATCTCACAGAGTTACAGCTTTCCCCTCAAGAAGCGTTTCGCTAAGACAGTTCTTGTGGAATTGGCAAAGTGATATTTGGAAGCCCATAGAGGGCTATGGTGAAAAAGGAAATATCATCAGATGAAATCTGGAAAGAAGCTTTCTGAGAAACTGCTTAGTGTTCTGTAAATTCATCTCACAGAGTTACATGTGTATTTCGAGGATCTCTTTGCTAGCCTTCTTTCTGTGGAATCTGAGAACAGATATTTCGGTTCCCTTTGAACACTATAGGGCCAAAGGAAATATCCTCCGATAACAAAGAGAAAGAAGCTTTCTGAGAAACTTCTTTGTGTTCTGTGAAATCATCTCACAGAGTTACAGCTTTCCCCTGAAGAAGCCTTTCGCTAAGACAGTTCTTGTGGAATTGGCAAAGTGATATTTGGAAGCCCATAGAGGGCTATGGTGAAAAAGGAAATATCCTCAGAGGAAATCTGGAAAGAAGCTTTCTGAGAAACTGCTTAGTGTTCTGTGAATTCATCTCACAGAGTTACATGTGTATTTCGAGTATCTCTTTGCTAGCCCTATTTCTGTGGAAACTGAGAACAGATATTTCGGATCCCTTTGAAGACTATAGGGCCAAAGGAAATATCCTCCGATAACAAAGAGAAAGAAGCTTTCAGAGAAACTTCTTTGTGTTCTGTGAAATCATCTCACAGAGTTACAGCTTTCCCCTGAAGAAGCCTTTCGCTAAGACAGTTCTTGTGGAATTGGCAAAGTGATATTTGGAAGCCCATAGAGGGCTATGGTGAAAAAGGAAATATCCTTAGATGAAATCTGGAAAGAAGCTTTCTGAGAAACTGCTTAGTGTTCTGTAAATTCATCTCACAGAGTTACATGTGTATTTCGAGGACTCTTTGCTAGCCTTCTTTCTGTGGAATCTGAGAACAGATATTTCGGTTCCCTTTGAAGACTATAGGGCCAAAGGAAAAATCCTCCGATAACAAAGAGAAAGAAGCTTTCTGAGAAACTTCTTTGTGTTCTGTGAAATCATCTAACAGAGTTACAGCTTTCCCCTCAAGAAGCCTTTCGCTAAGACAGTTCTTGTGAAATTGGCAAAGTGATATTTGGAAGCCCATAGAGGGATATGGTGAAAAAGGAAATATCGTCAAATGAAATCTGGAAAGAAGCTTTCTGCGAAACTGCTTAGTATTCTGTGTATTCATCTCACAGAGTTACATGTGTATTTCGAGGATCTCTTTACTAGCCCTATTTCTGTGGATTCTGAGAACAGATATTTCGGATCCCTTTGAAGACTATAGGGCCAAAGGAAATATCCTCCGATAACAAAGAGAAAGAAGCTTTCTGAGAAACTTCTTTGTGTTCTGTGAAATCATCTCACAGAGTTACAGCTTTCCCCTCAAGAAGCCTTTCGCTAAGACAGTTCTTGTGGAATTGGCAAAGTGATATTTGGAAGCCCATAGAGGGATATGGTGAAAAAAGAAATATCGTCAGATGAAATCTGGAAAGAAGCTTTCTGCGAAACTGCTTAGTATTCTCTGTATTCATCTCACAGAGTTACATGTGTATTTCGAGGATCTCTTTGCTAGCCCTATTTCTGTGGAATCTGAGAACAGATATTTCGGATCCCTTTGAAGACTATAGGGCCAAAGGAAATATCCTCCAATAACAAAGAGAAAGAAGCTTTCTGAGAAACTTCTTTGTGATCTGTGAAATCATCTCACAGAGTTACAGCTTTCCCCTCAAGAAGCCTTTCGCTAAGACAGTTCTTGTGGAATTGGCAAAGTCATATTTGGAAGCCCATAGAGGGCTATGGTGAAAAAGGAAATATCAGATGAAATCTGGAAAGAAGCTTTCTGCGAAACTGCTTAGTGTTCTGTGAATTCATCTCACAGAGTTACATGTGTATTTCGAGGATCTCTTTGCTAGCCCTATTTCTGTGGAATCTGAGAACAGATATTCCGGATCCCTTTGAAGATTATAGGGCCAAAGGAAATATCCTCCGATAACAAAGAGAAAGAAGCTTTCTGAGAAACTTCTTTGTGATCTGTGAAATCATCTCACAGAGTTACAGCTTTCCCCTCAAGAAGCCTTTCGCTAAGACAGTTCTTGTGGAATTGGCAAAGTGAGATTTGGAAGCCCATAGAGGGCTATGGTGAAAAAGCAAATATCTTCAGATGAAATCTGGAAAGAAGCTTTCTGAGAAACTGCTTAGTGTTCTCTTAATTCATCTCACAGAGTTACATGTGTATTTCGAGGATCACTTTGCTAGCCCTATTTCTGTGGAATCTGAGAACAGATATTTCGGATCCCTTTGAAGACTATAGGGCCAAAGGAAATATCCTCCGATAACAAAGAGAAAGAAGCTTTCTGAGAAACTTCTTTGTGATCTGTGAAATCATCTCACAGAGTTACAGCTTTCCCCTGAAGAAGCCTTTCGCTAAGACAGTTCTTGTGGAATTGGCAAAGTGAAATTTGGAAGCCCATAGAGGGCTATGGTGAAAAAGCAAATATCTTCAGATGAAATCTGGAAAGAAGCTTTCTGAGAAACTGCTTAGTTTTCTGTCTATTCATCTCACCGAGTTACATGTGTATTTCAAGGATCTCTTTGCTAGCCCTATTTCTGTGGAAACTGAGAACAGATATTTCGGATCCCTTTGAAGACTATAGGGCCAAAGGAAATATCCTCGGATAACAAAGAGAAAGAAGCTTTCTGAGAAACTTCTTTGTGTTCTGTGAAATCATCTCACAGAGTTACAGCTTTCCCCTCAAGAAGCCTTTCGCTTAGACAGTTCTTGTGGAATTGGCAAAGTGAGATTTGGAAGCCCATAGAGGGCTATGGTGAAAAAGGAAATATCAGATGAAATCTGGAAAGAAGCTTTCTGCGAAACTGCTTAGTGTTCTGTGAATTCATCTCACAGAGTTACATGTGTATTTCGAGGATCTCTTTGCTAGCCGTATTTCTGTGGAATCTGAGAACAGATATTTCGGATCCCTTTGAAGACTATAGGGCCAAATGAAATATCCTCCGATAACAAAGAGAAAGAAGCTTTCTGAGAAACTTCTTTGTGATCTGTGAAATCATCTCACAGAGTTACAGCTTTCCCCTCAAGAAGCCTTTCGCTAAGACAGTTCTTGTGGAATTGGCAAAGTGATATTTGGAAGCCCATAGACGGCTATGGTGAAAAAGGAAATATCAGATGAAATCTGGAAAGAAGCTTTCTGAGAAACTGCTTAGTGTTCTGTGAATTCATCTCACAGAGTTACATGTGTATTTCGAGGATCTCTTTGCTAGCCCTATTTCTGTGGAATCTGAGAACAGATATTTCGGATCCCTTTGAAGAATATAGGGCCAAAGGAAATATCCTCCGATAACAAAGGGAAAGAAACTTTCTAAGTAACTCCTCTGTGATCTGTGAAATCATCTCACAGAGTTACAACTTTCCCCTGAAGAAGCCTTTCGCTAAGACAGTTCTTGTGGAATTGGCAAAGTGAGATTTGGAAGCCCATATAGGGCTATGGTGAAAAAGGAAATATCTTCAGATGAAACCTGGAAAGAAGCTTTCTGAGAAACTGCTTAGTTTTCTGTCAATTCATCTCACCGAGTTACATGTGTATTTCGAGGATCTTTTTGCTAGCCTTATTTCTGTGGAATCTGAGAACAGATATTTCGGATCCCTTTGAAGACTATAGGGCCAAAGGAAATATCCTCGGATAACAGAGAGAAAGAAGCTTTCTGAGAAACTTCTTTATGTCTGTGAAATCATCTCACAGAGTTACAGCTTTCCCCTCAAGAAGCCTTTCGCTAAGACAGTTCTTGTGGAATTGGCAAAGTGATATTTGGAAGCCCATAGAGGGCTATGGTGAAAAAGGAAATATCCTCAGAGGAAATCTGGAAAGAAGCTTTCTGAGAAACTGCTTAGTGTTCTGTGAATTCATCTCACAGAGTTACATGTGTATTTCGAGTATCTCTTTGCTAGCCCTATTTCTGTGGAAACTGAGAACAGATATTTCGGATCCCTTTGAAGACTATAGGGCCAAAGGAAATATCCTCCGATAACAAAGAGAAAGAAGCTTTCAGAGAAACTTCTTTGTGTTCTGTGAAATCATCTCACAGAGTTACAGCTTTCCCCTGAAGAAGCCTTTCGCTAAGACAGTTCTTGTGGAATTGGCAAAGTGATATTTGGAAGCCCATAGAGGGCTATGGTGAAAAAGGAAATATCCTTAGATGAAATCTGGAAAGAAGCTTTCTGAGAAACTGCTTAGTGTTCTGTAAATTCATCTCACAGAGTTACATGTGTATTTCGAGGACTCTTTGCTAGCCTTCTTTCTGTGGAATCTGAGAACAGATATTTCGGTTCCCTTTGAAGACTATAGGGCCAAAGGAAATATCCTCCGATAACAAAGAGAAAGAAGCTTTCTGAGAAACTTCTTTGTGTTCTGTGAAATCATCTAACAGAGTTACAGCTTTCCCCTCAAGAAGCCTTTCGCTAAGACAGTTCTTGTGAAATTGGCAAAGTGATATTTGGAAGCCCATAGAGGGATATGGTGAAAAAGGAAATATCTTCAGATGAAATCTGGAAAGAAGCTTTCTGCGAAACTGCTTAGTATTCTGTGTATTCATCTCACAGAGTTACATGTGTATTTCGAGGATCTCTTTACTAGCCCTATTTCTGTGGATTCTGAGAACAGATATTTCGGATCCCTTTGAAGACTATAGGGCCAAAGGAAATATCCTCCGATAACAAAGAGAAAGAAGCTTTCTGAGAAACTTCTTTGTGTTCTGTGAAATCATCTCACAGAGTTACAGCTTTCCCCTCAAGAAGCCTTTCGCTAAGACAGTTCTTGTGGAATTGGCAAAGTGATATTTGGAAGCCCATAGAGGGATATGGTGAAAAAAGAAATATCGTCAGATGAAATCTGGAAAGAAGCTTTCTGCGAAACTGCTTAGTGTTCTGTGAATTCATCTCACAGAGTTACATGTGTATTTCGAGGATCTCTTTGCTAGCCCTATTTCTGTGGAATCTGAGAACAGATATTTCGGATCCCTTTGAAGACTATAGGGCCAAATGAAATATCCTCCGATAACAAAGAGAAAGAAGCTTTCTGAGAAACTTCTTTGTGATCGGTGAAATCATCTCACAGAGTTACAGCTTTCCCCTCAAGAAGCCTTTCGCTAAGACAGTTCTTGTGGAATTGGCAAAGTGATATTTGGAAGCCCATAGACGGCTATGGTGAAAAAGGAAATATCAGATGAAATCTGGAAAGAAGCTTTCTGAGAAACTGCTTAGTGTTCTGTGAATTCATCTCACAGAGTTACATGTGTATTTCGAGGATCTCTTTGCTAGCCCTATTTCTGTGGAATCTGAGAACAGATATTTCGGATCCCTTTGAAGAATATAGGGCCAAAGGAAATATCCTCCGATAACAAAGGGAAAGAAGCTTTCTAAGTAACTCCTTTGTGATCTGTGAAATCATCTCACAGAGTTACAACTTTCCCCTGAAGAAGCCTTTCGCTAAGACAGTTCTTGTGGAATTGGCAAAGTGAGATTTGGAAGCCCATATAGGGCTATGGTGAAAAAGGAAATATCTTCAGATGAAATCTGGAAAGAAGCTTTCTGAGAAACTGCTTAGTTTTCTGTCAATTCATCTCACCGAGTTACATGTGTATTTCGAGGATCTTTTTGCTAGCCTTATTTCTGTGGAATCTGAGAACAGATATTTCGGATCCCTTTGAAGACTATAGGGCCAAAGGAAAAATCCTCGGATAACAAAGAGAAAGAAGCTTTCTGAGAAACTTCTTTATGTCTGTGAAATCATCTCACAGAGTTACAGCTTTCCCCTCAAGAAGCCTTTCGCTAAGACAGTTCTTGTGGAATTGGCAAAGTGATATTTGGAAGCCCATAAAGGGACATGGTGAAGAAGGAAATATCATCAGATGAAATCTGGAAAGAAGCTTTCTGCGAAACTGCTTAGTATTCTGTGTATTCATCTCACAGAGTTACATGTGTATTTCGAGGATCTCTTTGCTAGCCCTATTTCTTTGGAATCTGAGAACAGATATTTCGGATCCCTTTGAAGACTATAGGGCCAATGGAAATATCCTCCGATAACAAAGAGAAAGAAGCTTTCTGAGAAACTTCTTTGTGTTCTGTGAAATCATCTCACAGAGTTACAGCTTTCCCCTCAAGAAGCGTTTCGCTAAGACAGTTCTTGTGGAATTGGCAAAGTGATATTTGGAAGCCCATAGACGGCTATGGTGAAAAAGGAAATAACATCAGATGAAATCTGGAAAGAAGCTTTCTGAGAAACTGCTTAGTGTTCTGTAAATTCATCTCACAGAGTTACATGTGTATTTCGAGGATCTCTTTGCTAGCCCTATTTCTGTGGATTCTGAGAACAGATATTTCGGATCCCTTTGAAGACTATAGGGCCAAAGGAAATATCCTCCGATAACAAAGAGAAAGAAGCTTTCTGAGAAACTTCTTTGTGTTCTGTGAAATCATCTCACAGAGTTACAGCTTTCCCCTCAAGAAGCCTTTCGCTAAGACAGTTCTTGTGGAATTGGCAAAGTGATATTTGGAAGCCCATAGAGGGATATGGTGAAAAAAGAAATATCGTCAGATGAAATCTGGAAAGAAGCTTTCTGCGAAACTGCTTAGTATTCTCTGTATTCATCTCACAGAGTTACATGTGTATTTCGAGGATCTCTTTGCTAGCCCTATTTCTGTGGATTCTGAGAACAGATATTTCGGATCCCTTTGAAGACTATAGGGCCAAAGGAAATATCCTCCGATAACAAAGAGAAAGAAGCTTTCTGAGAAACTTCTTTGTGTTCTGTGAAATCATCTCACAGAGTTACAGCTTCCCCTGAAGAAGCCTTTCGCTAAGACAGTTCTTGTGGAATTGGCAAAGTGATATTTGGAAGCCCATAGACGGCTATGGTGAAAAAGGAAATATCAGATGAAATCTGGAAAGAAGCTTTCTGAGAAACTGCTTAGTGTTCTATGAATTCATCTCACAGAGTTACATGTGTATTTCGAGGATCTCTTTGCTAGCCCTATTTCTGTGGAAACTGAGAACAGATATTTCGGATCCCTTTGAAGACTATAGGGCCAAAGGAAATATCCTCGGATAACAAAGAGAAAGAAGCTTTCTGAGAAACTTCTTTGTGTTCTGTGAAATCATCTCACAGAGTTACAGCTTTCCACTCAAGAAGCCTTTCGCTAAGACAGTTCTCGTGGAATTGGCAAAGTGAGATTCGGAAGCCCATAGAGGGCTATGGTGAAAAAGGAAATATCAGATGAAATCTGGAAAGAAGCTTTCTGCGAAACTGCTTAGTGTTCTGTGAATTCATCTCACAGAGTTATATGTGTATTTCGAGGATCTCTTTGCTAGCCCTATTTCTGTGGAATCTGAGAACAGATATTTCGGATCCCTTTGAAGACTATAGGGCCAAATGAAATATCCTCCGATAACAAAGAGAAAGAAGCTTTCTGAGAAACTTCTTTGTGATCTGTGAAATCATCTCACAGAGTTACAGCTTTCCCCTGAAGAAGCCTTTCGCTAAGACAGTTCTTGTGGAATTGGCAAAGTGATATTTGGAAACCCATAGACGGCTATGGTGAAAAAGGAAATATCAGATGAAATCTGGAAAGAAGCTTTCTGAGAAACTGCTTAGTGTTCTGTGAATTCATCTCACAGAGTTACATGTGTATTTCGAGGATCTCTTTGCTAGCCCTATTTCTGTGGAATCTGAGAACAGATATTTCGGATCCCTTTGAAGAATATAGGGCCAAAGGAAATATCCTCCGATAACAAAGGGAAAGAAGCTTTCTGAGTAACTCCTTTGTGATCTGTGAAATCATCTCACAGAGTTACAACTTTCCCCTGAAGAAGCCTTTCGCTAAGACAGTTCTTGTGGAATTGGCAAAGTGAGATTTGGAAGCCCATATAGGGCTATGGTGAAAAAGGAAATATCTTCAGATGAAATCTGGAAAGAAGCTTTCTGAGAAACTGCTTAGTTTTCTGTCAATTCATCTCACCGAGTTACATGTGTATTTCGAGGATCTCTTTGCTAGCCTTATTTCTGTGGAATCTGAGAACAGATATTTCGGATCCCTTTGAAGACTATAGGGCCAAAGGAAATATCCTCGGATAACAAAGAGAAAGAAGCTTTCTGAGAAACTTCTTTATGTCTGTGAAATCATCTCACAGAGTTACAGCTTTCCCCTCAAGAAGCCTTTCGCTAAGACAGTTCTTGTGGAATTGGCAAAGTGATATTTGGAAGCCCATAAAGGGACATGGTGAAGAAGGAAATATCGTCAGATGAAATCTGGAAAGAAGCTTTCTGCGAAACTGCTTAGTATTCTGTGTATTCATCTCACAGAGTTACATGTGTATTTCGAGGATCTCTTTGCTAGCCCTATTTCTGTGGAATCTGAGAACAGATATTTCGGTTCCCTTTGAACACTATAGGGCCAAAGGATATATCCTCCGATAACAAAGAGAAAGAAGCTTTCTGAGAAACTTCTTTGTGTTCTGTGAAATCATCTCACAGAGTTACAGCTTTCCCCTCAAGAAGCCTTTCGCTAAGACAGTTCTTGTGGAATTGGCAAAGTGATATTTGGAAGCCCATAGAGGGCTATGGTGAAAAAGGAAATATCCTCAGAGGAAATCTGGAAAGAAGCTTTCTGAGAAACTGCTTAGTGTTCTGTGAATTCATCTCACAGAGTTACATGTGTATTTCGAGTATCTCTTTGCTAGCCCTATTCCTGTGGATACTGAGAACAGATATTTCGGATCCCTTTGAAGACTATAGGGCCAAAGGAAATATCCTCCGATAACAAAGAGAAAGAAGCTTTCAGAGAAACTTCTTTGTGTTCTGTGAAATCATCTCACAGAGTTACAGCTTTCCCCTCAAGAAGCCTTTCGCTAAGACAGTTCTTGTGGAATTGGCAAAGTGATATTTGGAAGCCCATAGAGGGCTATGGTGAAAAAGGAAATATCCTTAGATGAAATCTGGAAAGAAGCTTTCTGAGAAACTGCTTAGTGTTCTGTAAATTCATCTCACAGAGTTACATGTGTATTTCGAGGACTCTTTGCTAGCCTTCTTTCTGTGGAATCTGAGAACAGATATTTCGGTTCCCTTTGAAGACTATAGGGCCAAAGGAAATATCCTCCGATAACAAAGAGAAAGAAGCTTTCTGAGAAACTTCTTTGTGTTCTGTGAAATCATCTCACAGAGTTACAGCTTTCCCCTCAAGAAGCCTTTCGCTAAGACAGTTCTTGTGAAATTGGCAAAGTGATATTTGGAAGCCCATAGAGGGATATGGTGAAAAAGGAAATATCGTCAGATGAAATCTGGAAAGAAGCTTTCTGCGAAACTGCTTAGTATTCTGTGTATTCATCTCACAGAGTTACATGTGTATTTCGAGGATCTCTTTGCTAGCCCTATTTCTGTGGATTCTGAGAACAGATATTTCGGATCCCTTTGAAGACTATAGGGCCAAAGGAAATATTCTCCGATAACAAAGAGAAAGAAGCTTTCTGAGAAACTTCTTTGTGTTCTGTGAAATCATCTCACAGAGTTACAGCTTTCCCCTCAAGAAGCCTTTCGCTAAGACAGTTCTTGTGGAATTGGCAAAGTGATATTTGGAAGCCCATAGAGGGCTATGGTGAAAAAGGAAATATCCTCAGAGGAAATCTGGAAAGAAGCTTTCTGAGAAACTGCTTAGTGTTCTGTGAATTCATCTCACAGAGTTACATGTGTATTTCGAGGATTTCTTTGCTAGCCCTATTTCTGTGGAAACTGAGAACAGATATTTCGGATCCCTTTGAAGACTATAGGGCCAAAGGAAATATCCTCGGATAACAAAGAGAAAGAAGCTTTCTGAGAAACTTCTTTGTGTTCTGTGAAATCATCTCACAGAGTTACAGCTTTCCCCTCAAGAAGCCTTTCGCTTAGACAGTTCTTGTGGAATTGGCAAAGTGAGATTTGGAAGCCCATAGAGGGCTATGGTGAAAAAGGAAATATCAGATGAAATCTGGAAAGAAGCTTTCTGCGAAACTGCTTAGTGTTCCTTGAATTCATCTCACAGACTTACATGTGTATTTCGAGGATCTCTTTGCTAGCCCTATTTCTGTGGAATCTGAGAACAGATATTTCGGATCCCTTTGAAGAATATAGGGCCAAAGGAAATATCCTCCGACAACAAAGGGAAAGAAGCTTTCTAAGTAACTCCTTTGTGATCTGTGAAATCATCTCACCGAGTTACAACTTTCCCCTGAAGAAGCCTTTCGCTAAGACAGTTCTTGTGGAATTGGCAAAGTGAGATTTGGAAGCCCATATAGGGCTATGGTGAAAAAGGAAATATCTTCAGATGAAATCTGGAAAGAAGCTTTCTGAGAAACTGCTTAGTATTCTGTGTATTCATCTCACAGAGTTACATGTGTATTTCGAGGATCTCTTTGCTAGCCCTATTTCTGTGGAATCTGAGAACAGATATTTCGGTTCCCTTTGAACACTATAGGGCCAAAGGATATATCCTCCGATAACAAAGAGAAAGAAGCTTTCTGAGAAACTTCTTTGTGTTCTGTGAAATCATCTCACAGAGTTACAGCTTTCCCCTCAAGAAGCCTTTCGCTAAGACAGTTCTTGTGGAATTGGCAAAGTGATATTTGGAAGCCCATAGAGGGCTATGGTGAAAAAGGAAATATCCTCAGAGGAAATCTGGAAAGAAGCTTTCTGAGAAACTGCTTAGTGTTCTGTTAATTCATCTCACAGAGTTACATGTGTATTTCGAGTATCTCTTTGCTAGCCCTATTCCTGTGGTTACTGAGAACAGATATTTCGGATCCCTTTGAAGACTATAGGGCCAAAGGAAATATCCTCCGATCACAAAGAGAAAGAAGCTTTCAGAGAAACTTCTTTGTGTTCTGTGAAATCATCTCACAGAGTTACAGCTTTCCCCTCAAGAAGCCTTTCGCTAAGACAGTTCTTGTGGAATTGGCAAAGTGATATTTGGAAGCCCATAGAGGGCTATGGTGAAAAAGGAAATATCCTTAGATGAAATCTGGAAAGAAGCTTTCTGAGAAACTGCTTAGTGTTCTGTAAATTCATCTCACAGAGTTACATGTGTATTTCGAGGACTCTTTGCTAGCCTTCTTTCTGTGGAATCTGAGAACAGATATTTCGGTTCCCTTTGAAGACTATAGGGCCAAAGGAAATATCCTCCGATAACAAAGAGAAAGAAGCTTTCTGAGAAACTTCTTTGTGTTCTGTGAAATCATCTCACAGAGTTACAGCTTTCCCCTCAAGAAGCCTTTCGCTAAGACAGTTCTTGTGAAATTGGCAAAGTGATATTTGGAAGCCCATAGAGGGATATGGTGAAAAAGGAAATATCGTCAGATGAAATCTGGAAAGAAGCTTTCTGCGAAACTGCTTAGTATTCTGTGTATTCATCTCACAGAGTTACATGTGTATTTCGAGGATCTCTTTGCTAGCCCTATTTCTGTGGATTCTGAGAACAGATATTTCGGATCCCTTTGAAGACTATAGGGCCAAAGGAAATATCCTCCGATAACAAAGAGAAAGAAGCTTTCTGAGAAACTTCTTTGTGTTCTGTGAAATCATCTCACAGAGTTACAGCTTTCCCCTCAAGAAGCCTTTCGCTAAGACAGTTCTTGTGGAATTGGCAAAGTGATATTTGGAAGCCCATAGAGGGATATGGTGAAAAAAGAAATATCGTCAGATGAAATCTGGAAAGAAGCTTTCTGCGAAACTGCTTAGTATTCTGTGTATTCATCTCACAGAGTTACATGTGTATTTCGAGGATCTCTTTGCTAGCCCTATTTCTGTGGAATCTGAGAACAGATATTTCGGATCCCTTTGAAGACTATAGGGTCAAAGGAAATATCCTCCGATAACAAAGAGAAAGAAGCTTTCTGAGAAACTTCTTTGTGATCTGTGAAATCATCTCACAGAGTTACAGCTTTTCCCTCAAGAAGCCTTTCGCTAAGACAGTTCTTGTGGAATTGGCAAAGTGAGATTTGGAAGCCCATAGAGGGCTATGGTGAAGAAGGAAATATCGTCAGATGAAATCTGGAAAGAAGCTTTCTGCGAAACTGCTTAGTATTCTGTGTATTCGTCTCACAGAGTTACATGTGTATTTCGAGGATCTCTTTGCTAGCCCTATTTCTGTGGAATCTGAAAACAGATATTTCGGATCCCTTTGAAGACTATAGGGCCAATGGAAATATCCTCCGATAACAAAGAGAAACAAGCTTTCTGAGAAACTTCTTTGTGTTCTGTGAAATCATCTCACAGAGTTACAGCTTTCCCCTCAAGAAGCCTTTCGCTAAGACAGTTCTTGTGGAATTGGCCAAGTGATATTTGGAAGCCCATAGAGGGCTATGGTGAAAAAGGAAATATCCTCAGATGAAATCTGGAAAGAAGCTTTCTGTGAAACTGCTTAGAGTTTTGTAAATTCATCTCACAGAGTTACATGTGTATTTCGGTGATCTCTTTGCTAGCCTTCTTTCTCTGGAATCTGAGAACAGATATTTCGGATCCCTTTGAAGACTGTAGGGCCAAAGGAAATATCCTCCGATAACAAAGAGAAAGAAGCTTTCTGAGAAACTTCTTTGTGTTCTGTGAAATCATCTCACAGAGTTACAGCTTTCCCCTCAAGAAGCCTTTCGCTAAGACAGTTCTTGTGGAATTGGCAAAGTGATATTTGGAAGCCAGTAGAGGGCTATGGTGAAAAAGGAAATATCCTCAGAGGAAATCTGGAAAGAAGCTTTCTGAGAAACTGCTTAGTGTTCTGTGAATTCATCTCACAGAGTTACATGTGTATTTCGAGGATCTCTTTGCTAGCCCTATTTCTGTGGAAACTGAGAACAGATATTTCGGATCCCTTTGAAGACTATAGGGCCAAAGGAAATATCCTCGGATAACAAAGAGAAAGAAGCTTTCTGAGAAACTTCTTTGTGTTCTGTGAAATCATCTCACAGAGTTACAGCTTTCCCCTCAAGAAGCCTTTCGCTTAGACAGTTCTTGTGGAATTGGCAAAGTGAGATTTGGAAGCCCATAGAGGGCTATGGTGAAAAAGGAAATATCAGATGAAATCTGGAAAGAAGCTTTCTGCCAAACTGCTTAGTGTTCTGTGAATTCATCTCACAGACTTACATGTGTATTTCGAGGATCTCTTTGCTAGCCCTATTTCTGTGGAATCTGAGAACAGATATTTCGGATCCCTTTGAAGAATATAGGGCCAAAGGAAATATCCTCCGATAACAAAGGGAAAGAAGCTTTCTAAGTAACTCCTTTGTGATCTGTGAAATCATCTCACCGAGTTACAACTTTCCCCTGAAGAAGCCTTTCGCTAAGACAGTTCTTGTGGAATTGGCAAAGTGAGATTTGGAAGCCCATATAGGGCTATGGTGAAAAAGGAAATATCTTCAGATGAAATCTGGAAAGAAGCTTTCTGAGAAACAGCTTAGTTTTCTGTCAATTCATCTCACCGAGTTACATGTGTATTTCGAGGATCTCTTTGCTAGCCTTATTTCTGTGGAATCTGAGAACAGATATTTCGGATCCCTTTGAAGACTATAGGGCCAAAGGAAATATCCTCGGATAACAAAGAGAAAGAAGCTTTCTGAGAAACTTCTTTATGTCTGTGAAATCATCTCACAGAATTACAGCTTTCCCCTCAAGAAGCCTTTCGCTAAGACAGTTCTTGTGGAATTGGCAAAGTGATATATGGAAGCCCATAAAGGGACATGGTGAAGAAGGAAATATCGTCAGATGAAATCTGGAAAGAAGCTTTCTGCGAAACTGCTTAGTATTCTGTGTATTCATCTCACAGAGTTACATGTGTATTTCGAGGATCTCTTTGCTAGCCCTATTTCTTTGGAATCTGAGAACAGATATTTCGGATCCCTTTGAAGACTATAGGGCCAATGGAAATATACTCCGATAACAAAGAGAAAGAAGCTTTCTGAGAAACTTCTTTGTGTTCTGTGAAATCATCTCACAGAGTTACAGCTTTCCCCTCAAGAAGCGTTTCGCTAAAACAGTTCTTGTGGAATTGGCAAAGTGATATTTGGAAGCCCATAGAGGGCTATGGTGAAAAAGGAAATATCATCAGATGAAATCTGGAAAGAAGCTTTCTGAGAAACTGCTCAGTGTTCTGTAAATTCATCTCACAGAGTTACATGTGTATTTCGAGGATCTCTTTGCTAGCCTTCTTTCTGTGGAATCTGAGAACAGATATTTCGGTTCCCTTTGAACACTATAGGGCCAAAGGAAATATCCTCCGATAACAAAGAGAAAGAAGCTTTCTGAGAAACTTCTTTGTGTTCTGTGAAATCATCTCACAGAGTTACAGCTTTCCCCTGAAGAAGCCTTTCGCTAAGACAGTTCTTGTGGAATTGGCAAAGTGATATTTGGAAGCCCATAGAGGGCTATGGTGAAAAAGGAAATATCCTCAGAGGAAATCTGGAAAGAAGCTTTCTGAGAAACTGCTTAGTGTTCTGTGAATTCATCTCACAGAGTTACATGTGTATTTCGAGGACTCTTTGCTAGCCTTCTTTCTGTGGAATCTGAGAACAGATATTTCGGTTCCCTTTGAAGACTATAGGGCCAAAGGAAATATCCTCCGATAACAAAGAGAAAGAAGCTTTCTGAGAAACTTCTTTGTGTTCTGTGAAATCATCTCACAGAGTTACAGCTTTCCCCTCAAGAAGCCTTTCGCTAAGACAGTTCTTGTGAAATTGGCAAAGTGATATTTGGAAGCCCATAGAGGGATATGGTGAAAAAGGAAATATCGTCAGATGAAATCTGGAAAGAAGCTTTCTGCGAAACTGCTTTGTATTCTGTGTATTCATCTCACAGAGTTACATGTGTATTTGGAGGATCTCTTTGCTAGCCCTATTTCTGTGGATTCTGAGAACAGATATTTCGGATCCCTTTGAAGACTATAGGGCCAAAGGAAATATCCTCCGATAACAAAGAGAAAGAAGCTTTCTGAGAAACTTCTTTGTGTTCTGTGAAATTACCTCACAGAGTTACAGCTTTCCCCTCAAGAAGCCTTTCGCTAAGACAGTTCTTGTGAAATTGGCAAAGTGATATTTGGAAGCCCATAGAGGGATATGGTGAAAAAGGAAATATCGTCAGATGAAATCTGGAAAGAAGCTTTCTGCGAAACTGCTTAGTATTCTGTGTATTCATCTCACAGAGTTACATGTGTATTTCGAGGATCTCTTTGCTAGCCCTATTTCTGTGGATTCTGAGAACAGATATTTCGGATCCCTTTGAATACTATAGGGCCAAAGGAAATATCCTCCGATAACAAAGAGAAAGAAGCTTTCTGAGAAACTTCTTTGTGTTCTGTGAAATCATCTCACAGAGTTACAGCTTTCCCCTCAAGAAGCCTTTCGCTAAGACAGTTCTTGTGGAATTGGCAAAGTGATATTTGGAAGACCATAGAGGGCTATGGTGAAAAAGGAAATATCCTCAGAGGAAATCTGGAAAGAAGCTTTCTGAGAAACTGCTTAGTGTTCTATGAATTCATCTCACAGAGTTACATGTGTATTTCGAGGATCTCTTTGCTAGCCCTATTTCTGTGGAAAGTGAGAACAGATATTTCGGATTCCTTTGAAGACTATAGGGCCAAAGGAAATATCCTCGGATAACAAAGTGAAAGAAGCTTTCTGAGAAACTTCTTTGTGTTCTGTGAAATCATCTCACAGAGTTACAGCTTTCCCCTCAAGAAGCCTTTCGCTTAGACAGTTCTTGTGGAATTGGCAAAGTGAGATTTGGAAGCCCATAGAGGGCTATGGTGAAAAAGGAAATATCAGATGAAATCTGGAAAGAAGCTTTCTGCGAAACTGCTTAGTGTTCTGTGAATTCATCTCACAGAGTTACATGTGTATTTCGAGGATCTCTTTGCTAGCCCTATTTCTGTGGAATCTGAGAACAGATATTTCGGATCCCTTTGAAGAATATAGGGCCAAAGGAAATATCCTCCGATAACAAAGGGAAAGAAGCTTTCTAAGTAACTCCTTTGTGATCTGTGAAATCATCTCACAGAGTTACAGCTTTCCCCTCAAGAAGCCTTTCGCTAAGACAGTTCTTGTGGAATTGGCAAAGTGAGATTTGGAAGCCCATATAGGGCTATGGTGAAAAAGGAAATATCTTCAGATGAAATCTGGAAAGAAGCTTTCTGAGAAACTGCTTAGTTTTCTGTCAATTCATCTCACCGAGTTACATGTGTATTTCGAGGATTTCTTTGCTAGCCTTATTTCTGTGGAATCTGAGAACAGATATTTCGGATCCCTTTGAAGACTATAGGGCCAAAGGAAATATCCTCAGATAACAAAGAGAAAGAAGCTTTCTGAGAAACTTCTTTATGTCTGTGAAATCGTCTCACAGAGTTACAGCTTTCCCCTCAAGAAGCCTTTCGCTAAGACAGTTCTTGTGGAATTGGCAAAGTGATATATGGAAGCCCATAAAGGGACATGGTGAAGAAGGAAATATCGTCAGATGAAATCTGGAAAGAAGCTTTCTGCGAAACTGCTTAGTATTCTGTGTATTCATCTCACAGAGTTACATGTGTATTTCGAGGATCTCTTTGCTAGCCCTATTTCTTTGGAATCTGAGAACAGATATTTCGGATCCCTTTGAAGACTATAGGGCCAATGGAAATATACTCCGATAACAAAGAGAAAGAAGCTTTCTGAGAAACTTCTTTGTGTTCTGTGAAATCATCTCACAGAGTTACAGCTTTCCCCTCAAGAAGCGTTTCGCTAAAACAGTTCTTGTGGAATTGGCAAAGTGATATTTGGAAGCCCATAGAGGGCTATGGTGAAAAAGGAAATATCATCAGATGAAATCTGGAAAGAAGCTTTCTGAGAAACTGCTCAGTGTTCTGTAAATTCATCTCACAGAGTTACATGTGTATTTCGAGGATCTCTTTGCTAGCCTTCTTTCTGTGGAATCTGAGAACAGATATTTCGGTTCCCTTTGAACACTATAGGGCCAAAGGAAATATCCTCCGATAACAAAGAGAAAGAAGCTTTCTGAGAAACTTCTTTGTGTTCTGTGAAATCATCTCACAGAGTTACAGCTTTCCCCTGAAGAAGCCTTTCGCTAAGACAGTTCTTGTGGAATTGGCAAAGTGATATTTGGAAGCCCATAGAGGGCTATGGTGAAAAAGGAAATATCCTCAGAGGAAATCTGGAAAGAAGCTTTCTGAGAAACTGCTTAGTGTTCTGTGAATTCATCTCACAGAGTTACATGTGTATTTCGAGGACTCTTTGCTAGCCTTCTTTCTGTGGAATCTGAGAACAGATATTTTGGTTCCCTTTGAAGACTATAGGGCCAAAGGAAATATCCTCCGATAACAAAGAGAAAGAAGCTTTCTGAGAAACTTCTTTGTGTTCTGTGAAATCATCTCACAGAGTTACAGCTTTCCCCTCAAGAAGCCTTTCGCTAAGACAGTTCTTGTGAAATTGGCAAAGTGATATTTGGAAGCCCATAGAGGGATATGGTGAAAAAGGAAATATCGTCAGATGAAATCTGGAAAGAAGCTTTCTGCGAAACTGCTTTGTATTCTGTGTATTCATCTCACAGAGTTACATGTGTATTTGGAGGATCTCTTTGCTAGCCCTATTTCTGTGGATTCTGAGAACAGATATTTCGGATCCCTTTGAAGACTATAGGGCCAAAGGAAATATCCTCCGATAACAAAGAGAAAGAAGCTTTCTGAGAAACTTCTTTGTGTTCTGTGAAATTACCTCACAGAGTTACAGCTTTCCCCTCAAGAAGCCTTTCGCTAAGACAGTTCTTGTGAAATTGGCAAAGTGATATTTGGAAGCCCATAGAGGGATATGGTGAAAAAGGAAATATCGTCAGATGAAATCTGGAAAGAAGCTTTCTGCGAAACTGCTTAGTATTCTGTGTATTCATCTCACAGAGTTACATGTGTATTTCGAGGATCTCTTTGCTAGCCCTATTTCTGTGGATTCTGAGAACAGATATTTCGGATCCCTTTGAAGACTATAGGGCCAAAGGAAATATCCTCCGATAACAAAGAGAAAGAAGCTTTCTGAGAAACTTCTTTGTGTTCTGTGAAATCATCTCACAGAGTTACAGCTTTCCCCTCAAGAAGCCTTTCGCTAAGACAGTTCTTGTGGAATTGGCAAAGTGATATTTGGAAGACCATAGAGGGCTATGGTGAAAAAGGAAATATCCTCAGAGGAAATCTGGAAAGAAGCTTTCTGAGAAACTGCTTAGTGTTCTATGAATTCATCTCACAGAATTACATGTGTATTTCGAGGATCTCTTTGCTAGCCCTATTTCTGTGGAAAGTGAGAACAGATATTTCGGATTCCTTTGAAGACTATAGGGCCAAAGGAAATATCCTCGGATAACAAAGTGAAAGAAGCTTTCTGAGAAACTTCTTTGTGTTCTGTGAAATCATCTCACAGAGTTACAGCTTTCCCCTCAAGAAGCCTTTCGCTTAGACAGTTCTTGTGGAATTGGCAAAGTGAGATTTGGAAGCCCATAGAGGGCTATGGTGAAAAAGGAAATATCAGATGAAATCTGGAAAGAAGCTTTCTGCGAAACTGCTTAGTGTTCTGTGAATTCATCTCACAGAGTTACATGTGTATTTCGAGGATCTCTTTGCTAGCCCTATTTCTGTGGAATCTGAGAACAGATATTTCGGATCCCTTTGAAGAATATAGGGCCAAAGGAAATATCCTCCGATAACAAAGGGAAAGAAGCTTTCTAAGTAACTCCTTTGTGATCTGTGAAATCATCTCACAGAGTTACAGCTTTCCCCTCAAGAAGCCTTTCGCTAAGACAGTTCTTGTGGAATTGGCAAAGTGAGATTTGGAAGCCCATATAGGGCTATGGTGAAAAAGGAAATATCTTCAGATGAAATCTGGAAAGAAGCTTTCTGAGAAACTGCTTAGTTTTCTGTCAATTCATCTCACCGAGTTACATGTGTATTTCGAGGATCTCTTTGCTAGCCTTATTTCTGTGGAATCTGAGAACAGATATTTCGGATCCCTTTGAAGACTATAGGGCCAAAGGAAATATCCTCAGATAACAAAGAGAAAGAAGCTTTCTGAGAAACTTCTTTATGTCTGTGAAATCGTCTCACAGAGTTACAGCTTTCCCCTCAAGAAGCCTTTCGCTAAGACAGTTCTTGTGGAATTGGCAAAGTGATATATGGAAGCCCATAAAGGGACATGGTGAAGAAGGAAATATCGTCAGATGAAATCTGGAAAGAAGCTTTCTGCGAAACTTCTTAGTATTCTGTGTATTCATCTCACAGAGTTACATGTGTATTTCGAGGATCTCTTTGCTAGCCCTATTTCTTTGGAATCTGAGAACAGATATTTCGGATCCCTTTGAAGACTATAGGGCCAATGGAAATATCCTCCGATAACAAAGAGAAAGAAGCTTTCTGAGAAACTTCTTTGTGTTCTGTGAAATCATCTCACAGAGTTACAGCTTTCCCCTCAAGAAGCGTTTCGCTAAAACAGTTCTTCTGGAATTGGCAAAGTGATATTTGGAAGCCCATAGAGGGCTATGGTGAAAAAGGAAATATCATCAGATGAAATCTGGAAAGAAGCTTTCTGAGAAACTGCTCAGTGTTCTGTAAATTCGTCTCACGGAGTTACATGTGTATTTCGAGGATCTCTTTGCTAGCCTTCTTTCTGTGGAATCTGAGAACAGATATTTCGGTTCCCTTTGAACACTATAGGGCCAAAGGAAATATCCTCCGATAACAAAGAGAAAGAAGCTTTCTGAGAAACTTCTTTGTGTTCTGTGAAATCATCTCACAGAGTTACAGCTTTCCCCTGAAGAAGCCTTTCGCTAAGACAGTTCTTGTGGAATTGGCAAAGTGATATTTGGAAGCCCATAGAAGGCTATGGTGAAAAAGGAAATATCCTCAGAGGAAATCTGGAAAGAAGCTTTCTGAGAAACTGCTTAGTGTTCTGTGAATTCATCTCACAGAGTTACATGTGTATTTCGAGTACCTCTTTGCTAGCCCTATTTCTGTGGAAACTGAGAACAGATATTTCGGATCCCTTTGAAGACTATAGGGCCAAAGGAAATATCCTCCGATAACAAAGAGAAAGAAGCTTTCAGAGAAACTTCTTTGTGTTCTGTGAAATCATCTCACAGAGTTACAGCTTTCCCCTGAAGAAGCCTTTCGCTAAGACAGTTCTTGTGGAATTGGCAAAGTGATATTTGGAAGCCCATAGAGGGCTATGGTGAAAAAGGAAATATCCTTAGGTGAAATCTGGAAAGAAGCTTTCTGAGAAACTGCTTAGTGTTCTGTAAATTCATCTCACAGAGTTACATGTGTATTTCGAGGACTCTTTGCTAGCCTTCTTTCTGTGGAATCTGAGAACAGATATTTCGGTTCCCTTTGAAGACTATAGGGCCAAAGGAAATATCCTCCGATAACAAAGAGAAAGAAGCATTCTGAGAAACTTCTTTGTGTTCTGTGAAATCATCTCACAGAGTTACAGCTTTCCCCTCAAGAAGCCTTTCGCTAAGACAGTTCTTGTGAAATTGGCAAAGTGATATTTGGAAGCCCATAGAGGGATATGGTGAAAAAGGAAATATCGTCAGATGAAATCTGGAAAGAAGCTTTCTGCGAAACTGCTTAGTATTCTGTGTATTCATCTCACAGAGTTACATGTGTATTTCGAGGATCTCTTTGCTAGCCCTATTTCTGTGGATTCTGAGAACAGATATTTCGGATCCCTTTGAAGACTATAGGGCCAAAGGAAATATCCTCCGATAACAAAGAGAAAGAAGCTTTCTGAGAAACTTCTTTGTGTTCTGTGAAATCATCTCACAGAGTTACAGCTTTCCCCTCAAGAAGCCTTTCGCTAAGACAGTTCTTGTGGAATTGGCAAAGTGATATTTGGAAGCCCATAGAGAGATATGGTGAAAAAAGAAATATCGTCAGATGAAATCTGGAAAGAAGCTTTCTGCGAAACTGCTTAGTATTCTCTGTATTCATCTCACAGAGTTACATGTGTATTTCGAGGATCTCTTTGCTAGCCCTATTTCTGTGGAATCTGAGAACAGATATTTAGGATCCCTTTGAAGACTATAGGGCCAAAGGAAATATCCTCCAATAACAAAGAGAAAGAAGCTTTCTGAGAAACTTCTTTGTGATCTGTGAAATCATCTCACAGAGTTACAGCTTTCCCCTCAAGAAGCCTTTCGCTAAGACAGTTCTTGTGGAATTGGCAAAGTCATATTTGGAAGCCCATAGAGGGCTATGGTGAAAAAGGAAATATCAGATGAAATCTGGAAAGAAGCTTTCTGCGAAACTGCTTAGTGTTCTGTGAATTCATCTCACAGAGTTACATGTGTATTTCGAGGATCTCTTTGCTAGCCCTATTTCTGTGGAATCTGAGAACAGATATTCCGGATCCCTTTGAAGATTATAGGGCCAAAGGAAATATCCTCCGATAACAAAGAGAAAGAAGCTTTCTGAGAAACTTCTTTGTGATCTGTGAAATCATCTCACAGAGTTACAGCTTTCCCCTCAAGAAGCCTTTCGCTAAGACAGTTCTTGTGGAATTGGCAAAGTGAGATTTGGAAGCCCATAGAGGGCTATGGTGAAAAAGCAAATATCTTCAGATGAAATCTGGAAAGAAGCTTTCTGAGAAACTGCTTAGTGTTCTCTTAATTCATCTCACAGAGTTACATGAGTATTTCGAGGATCACTTTGCTAGCCCTATTTCTGTGGAATCTGAGAACAGATATTTCGGATCCCTTTGAAGACTATAGGGCCAAAGGAAATATCCTCCGATAACAAAGAGAAAGAAGCTTTCTGAGAAACTTCTTTGTGATCTGTGAAATCATCTCACAGAGTTACAGCTTTCCCCTGAAGAAGCCTTTCGCTAAGACAGTTCTTGTGGAATTGGCAAAGTGAAATTTGGAAGCCCATAGAGGGCTATGGTGAAAAAGGAAATATCTTCAGATGAAATCTGGATAGAAGCTTTCTGAGAAACTGCTTAGTTTTCTGTCTATTCATCTCACCGAGTTACATGTGTATTTCGAGGATCTCTTTGCTAGCCTTATTTCTGTGGAATCTGAGAACAGATATTTCGGATCCCTTTGGAGACTATAGGGCCAAAGGAAATATCCTCGGATAACAAAGAGAAAGAAGCTTTCTGAGAAACTTCTTTATGTCTGTGAAATCATCTCACAGAGTTACAGCTTTCCCCTCAAGAAGACTTTCGCTAAGACAGTTCTTGTGGAATTGGCAAAGTGATATTTGGAAGCCCATAAAGGGACATGGTGAAGAAGGAAATATCGTCAGATGAAATCTGGAAAGAAGCTTTCTGCGAAACTGCTTAGTATTCCGTGTATTCATCTCACAGAGTTACATATGTATTTCGAGGATCTCTTTGCTAGCCCTATTTCTGTGGAATCTGAGAACAGATATTTCGGATCCCTTTGAAGACTATAGGGCCAATGGAAATATCCTCCGATAACAAAGAGAAAGAAGCTTTCTGAGAAACTTCTTTGTGTTCTGTGAAATCATCTCACAGAGTTACAGCTTTCCCCTCAAGAAGCGTTTCGCTAAGACAGTTCTTGTGGAATTGGCAAAGTGATATTTGGAAGCCCATAGAGGGCTATGGTGAAAAAGGAAATATCATCAGATGAAATCTGGAAAGAAGCTTTCTGAGACACTGCTTAGTGTTCTGTAAATTCATCTCACAGAGTTACATGTGTATTTCGACGATCTCTTTGCTAGCCTTCTTTCTGTGGAATCTGAGAACAGATATTTCGGTTCCCTTTGAACACTATAGGGCCAAAGGAAATATCCTCTGATAACAAAGAGAAAGAAGATTTCTGAGAGTCTTCTTTGTGTTCTGTGAAATCATCTCACAGATTTACAGCTTTCCCCTGAAGAAACCTTTCGCTAAGACAGTTCTTGTGGAATTGGCAAAGTGATATTTGGAAGCCCATAGAGGGCTATGGTGAAAAAGGAAATATCCTCAGAGGAAATCTGGAAAGAAGCTTTCTGAGAAACTGCTTAGTGTTCTGTGAATTCATCTCACAGAGTTACATGTGTATTTCGAGTATCTCTTTGCTAGCCCTATTTCTGTGGAAACTGAGAACAGATATTTCGGATCCCTTTGAAGACTATAGGGCCAAAGGAAATATCCTCCGATAACAAAGAGAAAGAAGCTTTTAGAGAAACTTCTTTGTGTTCTGTGAAATCATCTCACAGAGTTACAGCTTTCCCCTCGAGAAGCCTTTCGCTAAAACAGTTCTTGTGGAATTGGCAAAGTGATATTTGGAAGCCAATAGAGGGCTATGTTGAAAAAGGAAATATCCTTAGATGAAATCTGGAAAGACGCTTTCTGAGAAACTTCTTAGTGTTCTGTAAATTTATCTCACAGAGTTACATGTGTATTTCGAGGACTCTTTGCTAGCCTTCTTTCTGTGGAATCTGAGAACAGATATTTCGGTTCCCTTTGAAGACTATAGGGCCAAAGGAAATATCCTCCGATAACAAAGAGAAAGAAGCTTTCTGAGAAACTTCTTTGTGTTCTGTGAAATCATCTCACAGAGTTACAGCTTTCCCCTCAAGAAGCCTTTCGCTAAGACAGTTCTTGTGAAATTGGCAAAGTGATATTTGGAAGCCCATAGAGGGCTATGGTGAAAAAGGAAATATCGTCAGATGAAATCTGGAAAGAAGCTTTCTGCGAAACTGTTTAGTATTCTGTGTATTCATCTCACAGAGTTACATGTGTATTTGGAGGATCTCTTTGCTAGCCCTATTTCTGTGGATTCTGAGAACAGATATTTCGGATCCCTTTGAAGACTATAGGGCCAAAGGAAATATCCTCCGATAACAAAGAGAAAGAAGCTTTCTGAGAAACTTCTTTGTGTTCTGTGAAATCATCTCACAGAGTTACAGCTTTCCCCTCAAGAAGACTTTCCCTAAGACAGTTCTTGTGGAATTGGCAAAGTGATATTTGGAAGCCCATAGAGGGCTATGGTGAAAAAGGAAATATCCTCAGATGAAATCTGGAAAGAAGCTTTCTGAGAAACTGCTTAGTGTTCTGTGAATTCATCTCACAGAGTTACATGTGTATTTCGAGGATCTCTTTGCTAGCCCTATTTCTGTGGAAACTGAGAACAGATATTTCGGATCCCTTTGAAGACTATAGGGCCAAAGGAAATATCCTCGGATAACAAAGAGAAAGAAGCTCTCTGAGAAACTTCTTTGTGTTCTGTGAAATCATCTCACAGAGTTACAGCTTTCCCCTCAGGAAGCCTTTCGCTAAGACAGTTCATGTGGAATTGGCAAAGTGATTTTTGGAAGCCCATAGAGGGTTATGGTGAAAAAGGAAATATCAGATGAAATCTGGAAAGAAGCTTTCTGCGAAACTGCTTAGTGTTCTGTGAATTCATCTCACAGAGTTACATGTGTATTTCGAGGATCTCTTTGCTAGCCCTATTTCTGTGGAATATGAGAACAGATATTTCGGATCCCTTTGAAGACTATAGGGCCAAATGAAATATCCTCCAATAACAAAGAGAAAGAAGCTTTCTGAGAAACTTCTTTGTGATCTGTGAAATCATCTCACAGAGTTACAGCTTTCCCCTCAAGAAGCCTTTCGCTAAGACAGTTCTTGTGGAATTGGCAAAGTGATATTTGGAAGCCCATAGACGGCTATGGTGAAAAAGGAAATATCAGATGAAATCTGGAAAGAAGCTTTCTGAGAAACTGCATAGTGTTCTGTGAATTCATCTCACAGAGTTACATGTGTATTTCGAGGATCTCTTTGCTAGCCCTATTTCTGTGGAATCTGAGAACAGATATTTCGGATCCCTTTGAAGAATATAGGGCCAAAGGAAATATCCTCCGATAACAAAGGGAAAGAAGCTTTCTGAGTAACTCCTTTGTGATCTGTGAAATCATCTCACAGAGTTACAACTTTCCCCTGAAGAAGCCTTTCGCTAAGACAGTTCTTGTGGAATTGGCAAAGTGAGATTTGGAAGCCCATATAGGGCTATGGTGAAAAAGGAAATATCTTCAGATAATATCTGGAAAGAAGCTTTCTGAGAAACTGCTTAGTTTTCTGTCAATTCATCTCACCGAGTTACAGGTGTATTTCGAGGATCTCTTTGCTAGCCTTATTTCTGTGGAATCTGAGAACAGATATTTCGGATCCCTTTGAAGACTATAGGGCCAAAGGAAATATCCTCGGAAAACAAAGAGAAAGAAGCTTTCTGAGAAACTTCTTTATGTCTGTGAAATCATCTCTCAGAGTTACAGCTTTCCCCTCAAGAAGCCTTTCGCTAAGACAGTTCTTGTGGAATTGGCAAAGTGATATTTGGAAGCCCATAAAGGGACATGGTGAAGAAGGAAATATCCTCAGAAGAAATCTGGAAAGAAGCTTTCTTCGAAACTGCTTAGTATTCTGTGTATTCATCTCACAGAGTTACATGTGTATTTCGAGGATCTCTTTGCTAGCCTTATTTCTGTGGAATCTGAGAACAGATATTTCGGATCCCTTTGAAGACTATATGGCCAAAGGAAATATCCTCCGATAACAAAGAGAAAGAAGCTTTCTGAGAAACTTCTTTGTGTTCTGTGAAATCATCTCACAGAGTTACAGCTTTCCCCTCAAGAAGCCTTTCGCTAAGACAGTTCTTGTGGAATTGGCAAAGTGAGATTTGGAAGCCCATAGAGGGCTATGGTGAAAAAGGAAATATCTTCAGATGAAATCTGGAAAGAAGCTTTCTGTGAAACTGCTTAGAGTTTTGTATATTCATCTCACAGAGTTGCATGTGTATTTCGGTGATCTCTTTGCTAGCCTTCTTTCTCTGGAATCTGAGAACAGATATTTCGGATCCCTTTGAAGACTGTAGGGCCAAAGGAAATATCCTCCGATAACAAAGAGAAAGAAGCTTTCTGAGAAACTTCTTTGTGTTCTGTGAAATCATCTCGCAGAGTTACAGCTTTCCCCTCAAGAAGCCTTTCGCTAAGACAGTTCTTGTGGAATTGGCAAAGTGACATTTGGAAGCCCATAGACGGCTATGGTGAAAAAGGAAATATCCTCAGAGGAAATCTGGAAAGAAGCTTTCTGAGAAACTGCTTAGTGTGCTGTGAATTCATCTCACAGAGTTACATGTGTATTTCGAGTATCTCTTTGCTAGCCCTATTTCTGTGGAAACTGAGAACAGATATTTCGGATCCCTTTGAAGACTATAGGGCCAAAGGAAATATCCTCCGATAACAAAGAGAAAGAAGCTTTCTGAGAAACTTCTTTGTGTTCTGTGAAATCATCTCACAGAGTTACAGCTTTCCCCTCAAGAAGCCTTTTGCTAAGACAGTCCTTGTGGAATTGGCAAAGTGATATTTGGAAGCCCATAGAGGGCTATGGTGAAAAAGGAAATATCCTTAGATGAAATCTGGAAAGAAGCTTTCTGAGAAACTGCTTAGTGTTCTGTAAATTCATCTCACAGAGTTACACGTGTATTTCGAGGACTCTTTGCTAGCCTTCTTTCTGTGGAATCTGAGAACAGATATTTCGGTTCCCTTTGAAGACGATAGGGCCAAAGGAAATATCCTCCGATAACAAAGAGAAAGAAGCTTTCTGAGAAACTTCTTTGTGTTCTGTGAAATCATCTCACAGAGTTACAGCTTTAATCTCAAGAAGCCTTTCGCTAAGACAGTTCTTGTGGAATTGGCAAAGTGATATTTGGAAGCCCATAGAGGGCTATGGTGAAAAAGGAAATATCGTCAGATGAAATCTGGAAAGAAGCTTTCTGAGAAACTGCTTAGTGTTCTGTGAATTCATCTCACAGAGTTACATGTGTATTTCGAGGATCTCTTTGCTAGCCCTATTTCTGTTGAATCTGAGAACAGATATTTCGGATCCCTTTGAAGAATATAGGGCCAAAGGAAATATCCTCCGATAACAAAGGGAAAGAAGATTTCTGAGTAACTCCTTTGTGATCTGTGATAACATCTCAGAGTTACAACTTTCCCCTGAAGAAGCCTTTCGCTAAGACAGTTCTTGTGGAATTGGCAAAGTGAGATTTGGAAGCCCATAGACGGCTATGGTGAAAAAGGAAATATCTTCAGATGAAATCTGGAAAGAAGCTTTCTGAGAAACTGCTTAGTTTTCTGTGAATTCATCTCACAGAGTTACATGTGTATTTCGAGGATCTCTTTGCTAGCCTTATTTCTGTGGAATCTGAGAAGAGATATTTCGGATCCCTTTGAAGACTATAGGGCCAATGGAAATATCCTCCGATAACAAAGAGAAAGAAGCTTTCTGAGAAACTTCTTTGTGTTCTGTGAAATCATCTCACAGAGTTACAGCTTTCCCCTCAAGAAGCCTTTCGCTAAGACAGTTCTTGTGGAATTGGCAAAGTGAGATTTGGAAGCCCATAGAGGGCTATGGTGAAAAAGGAAATATCAGATGAAATCTGGAAAGAAGCTTTCTGAGAAACTGCTTAGTGTTCTGTGAATTCATCTCACAGAGTTACATGTGTATTTCGAGGATCTCTTTGCTAGCCCTATTTCTGTGGAATCTGAGAACAGATATTTCGGATCCCTTTGAAGACTATAGGGCCAAATGAAATATCCTCCGATAACAAAGAGAAAGAAGCTTTCTGAGAAACTTCTTTGTGATCTGTGAAATCATCTCACAGAGTTACAGCTTTCCCCTCAAGAAGCCTTACGCTAAGACAGTTCTTGTGGAATTGGCAAAGTGATATTTGGAAGCCCATAGACGGCTATGGTGAAAAAGGAAATATCAGATGAAATCTGGAAAGAAGCTTTCTGAGAAACTGCTTAGTGTTCTGTGAATTCATCTCACAGAGTTACATGTGTATTTCGAGGATCTCTTTGCTAGCCCTATTTCTGTGGAATCTGAGAACAGATATTTCGGATCCCTTTGAAGAATATAGGGCCAAAGAAAATATCCTCCGATAACAAAGGGAAAGAAGCTTTCTCAGTAACTCCTTTGTGATCTGTGAAATCATCTCACGGAGTTACAACTTTCCCCTGAAGAAGCCTTTCGCTAAGACAGTTCTTGTGGAATTGGCAAAGTGAGATTTGGAAGCCCATATAGGGCTATGGTGAAAAAGGAAATATCTTCAGATGAAATCTGGAAAGAAGCTTTCTGAGAAACTGCTTAGTTTTCTGTCAATTCATCTCACCGAGTTACATGTGTATTTCGAGGATCTCTTTGCTAGCCTTATTTCTGTGGAATCTGAGAACAGATATTTCGGATCCCTTTGAAGACTATAGGGCCAAAGGAAATATCCTCGGATAACAAAGAGAAAGAAGCTTTCTGAGAAACTTCTTTATGTCTGTGAAATCATCTCTCAGAGTTACAGCTTTCCCCTCAAGAAGCCTTTCGCTAAGACAGTTCTTGTGGAATTGGCAAAGTGATATTTGGAAGCCCATAAAGGGACTTGGTGAAGAAGGAAATATCGTCAGATGAAATCTGGAAAGAAGCTTTCTGTGAAACTGCTTAGTATTCTGTGTATTCATCTCACAGAGTTCCACGTGTATTTCGAGGATCTCTTTGCTAGCCCTATTTCTGTGGAATCTGATAACAGATATTTAGGATCCCTTTGAAGACTATAGGACCAATGGAAATATCCTCCGATAACAAAGAGAAAGAAGCTTTCTGAGAAACTTCTTTGTGTTCTGTGAAATCATCTCACAGAGTTACAGCTTTCCCCTCAAGAAGCGTTTCGCTAAGACAGTTCTTGTGGAATTGGCATAGTGATATTTGGAAGCCCATAGAGGGCTATGGTGAAAAAGGAAATATCATCAGATGAAATCTGGAAAGAAGCTTTCTGAGAAACTGCTTAGTGTTCTGTAAATTCATCTCACAGAGTTACATGTGTATTTCGAGGATCTCTTTGCTAGCCTTCTTTCTGTGGAATCTGAGAACAGATATTTCGGTTCCCTTTGAACACTATAGGGCCAAAGGAAATATCCTCCGATAACAAAGAGAAAGAAGCTTTCTGAGAAACTTCTTTGTGTTCTGTGAAATCATCTCACAGAGTTACAGCTTTCCCCTCAAGAAGCCTTTCGCTAAGACAGTTCTTGTGGAATTGGCAAAGTGAGATTTGGAAGCCCATAGAGGGCTATGGTGAAAAAGGAAATATCGTCAGATGAAATCTGGAAAGAAACTTTCTGAGAAACTGCTTAGTGTTCTGATAATTCATCTCACAGAGTTACATGTGTATTTCGAGGATCTCTTTGCTAGCCTTATTTCTGTGGAATCTGAGAACAGATATTTCGGATCCCTTTGAAGACTGTAGGGCCAAAGGAAATATCCTCCGATAACAAAGAGAAAGAAGCTTTCTGAGAAACTTCTTTGTGTTCTGTGAAATCATCTCACAGAGTTACAGCTTTCCCCTCAAGAAGCCTTTCGCTAAGACAGTTCTTGTGGAATTGGCAAAGTGATATTTGGAAGCCCATAGAGGGCAATGGTGAAAAAGGAAATATCCTCAGATGAAATCTGGAAAGAAGCTTTCTGTGAAACTGCTTAGAGTTTTGTATATTCATCTCACAGAGTTACATGTGTATTTCGGTGATCTCTTTGCTAGCCTTCTTTCTCTGGAATCTGAGAACAGATATTTCGGATCCCTTTGAAGACTGTAGGGCCAAAGGAAATATCCTCCGATAACAAAGAGAAAGAAGCTTTCTGAGAAACTTCTTTGTGTTCTGTGAAATCATCTCGCAGAGTTACAGCTTTCCCCTCAAGAAGCCTTTCGCTAAGACAGTTCTTGTGGAATTTGCAAACTGACATTTGGAAGCCCATGGAGGGCTATGGTGAAAAAGGAAATATCCTCAGAGGAAATCTGGAAAGAAGCTTTCTGAGAAACTGCTTAGTGTTCTGTGAATTCATCTCACAGAGTTACATGTGTATTTCGAGTATCTCTTTGCTAGCCCTATTTCTGTGGAAACTGAGAACAGATATTTCGGATCCCTTTGAAGACTATAGGGCCAAAGGAAATATCCTCCGATAACAAAGAGAAAGAAGCTTTCTGAAAAACTTCTTTGTGTTCTGTGAAATCATCTCACAGAGTTACAGCTTTCCCCTCAAGAAGCCTTTTGCTAAGACAGTTCTTGTGGAATTGGCAAAGTGATATTTGGAAGCCCATAGAGGGCTCTGGTGAAAAAGGAAATATCCTTAGATGAAATCTGGAAAGAAGCTTTCTGAGAAACTGCTTAGTGTTCTGTAAATTCATCTCACAGAGTTACACGTGTATTTCGAGGACTCTTTGCTAGCCTTCTTTCTGTGGAATCTGAGAACAGATATTTCGGTTCCCTTTGAAGACGATAGGGCCAAAGGAAATATCCTCCGATAACAAAGAGAAAGAAGCTTTCTGAGAAACTTCTTTGTGTTCTGTGAAATCATCTCACAGAGTTACAGCTTTCCCCTCAAGAAGCCTTTCGCTAAGACAGTTCTTGTGAAATTGGCAAAGTGATATTTGGAAGCCCATAGAGGGCTATGGTGAAAAAGGAAATATCGTCAGATGAAATCTGGAAAGAAGCTTTCTGCGAAACTGCTTAGTATTCTGTGTATTCATCTCACAGAGTTACATGTGTATTTGGAGGATCTCTTTGCTAGCCCTATTTCTGTGGATTCTGAGAACAGATATTTCGGATCCCTTTGAAGACTATAGGGCCAAAGGAAATATCCTCCGATAACAAAGAGAAAGAAGCTTTCTGAGAAACTTCTTTGTGTTCTGTGAAATCATCTCACAGAGTTACAGCTTTCCCCTGAAGAAGCCTTTCGCTAAGACAGTTCTTGTGGAATTGGCAAAGTGATATTTGGAAGCCCATAGAGGGCTACGGTGAAAAAGGAAATATCGTCAGATGAAATCTGGAAAGAAGCTTTCTGAGAAACTGCTTAGTGTTCTGTGAATTCATCTCACAGAGTTACATGTGTATTTCGAGGATCTCTTTGCTAGCCCTATTTCTGTGGAATCTGAGAACAGATATTTCGGATCCCTTTGAAGACTATAGGGCCAAAGGAATTATCCTCCGATAACAAAGGGAAAGAAGATTTCTGAGTAACTCCTTTGTGATCTGTGAAATCATCTCACAGAGTTACAACTTTCCCCTGAAGAAGCCTTTCGCTAAGACAGTTCTTGTGGAATTGGCAAAGTGAGATTTGGAAGCCCATAGAGGGCTATGGTGAAAAAGGAAATATCTTCAGATGAAATCTGGAAAGAAGCTTTCTGAGAAACTGCTTAGTTTTCTGTGAATTCATCTCACAGAGTTACATGTGTATTTCGAGGATCTCTTTGCTAGCCTTATTTCTGTGGAATCTGAGAACAGATATTTCGGATCCCTTTGAAGACTACAGGGCCAATGGAAATATCCTCCGATAACAAAGAGAAAGAAGCTTTCTGAGAAACTTCTTTGTGTTCTGTGAAATCATCTCACAGAGTTACAGCTTTCCCCTGAAGAAGCGTTTCGCTAAGACAGTTCTTGTGGAATTGGCAAAGTGAGATTTGGAAGCCCATAGAGGGCTATGGTGAAAAAGGAAATATCGTCAGATGAAATCTGGAAAGAAACTTTCTGAGAAACTGCTTAGTGTTCTGTTAATTCATCTCACAGAGTTACGTGTGTATTTCGAGGATCTCTTTGCTAGCCTTATTTCTGTGGAATCTGAGAACAGATATTTCGGACCCCTTTGAGGACTATAGGGCCAAAGGGAATATCCTCCGATAACAAAGAGAAAGAAGATTTCTGAGAATCTTCTTTGTGTTCTGTGAAATCATCTCACAGATTTACAGCTTTCCCCTGAAGAAACCTTTCGCTAAGACAGTTCTTGTGGAATTGGCAAAGTGATATTTGGAAGCCCATAGAGGGCTATGGTGAAAAAGGAAATATCCTCAGATGAAATCTGGAAAGAAGCTTTCTGTGAAACTGCTTAGAGTTTTGTAAATTCACCTCACAGAGTTACATGTGTATTTCGGTGATCTCTTTGCTACCCTTCTTTCTCTGGAATCTGAGAACAGATATTTCGGATCCCTTTGAAGACTGTAGGGCCAAAGGAAATATCCTCCGATAACAAAGAGAAAGAAGCTTTCTGAGAAACTTCTTTGTGTTCTGTGAAATCATCTCACAGAGTTACAGCTTTCCCCTCAAGAAGCCTTTCGCTAAGACAGTTCTTGTGGAATTGGCAAAGTGATATTTGGAAGCCCATAGAGGGCTATGGTGAAAAAGGAAATATCCTCAGAGGAAATCTGGAAAGAAGCTTTCTGAGAAACTGCTTAGTGTTCTGTGAATTCATCTCACAGAGTTACATGTGTATTTCGAGGATCTCTTTGCTAGCCCTATTTCTGTGGGAACTGAGAACAGATATTTCGGATCCCTTTGAAGACTATAGGGCCAAAGGAAATATCCTCCGATAACAAAGAGAAAGAAGCTTTCTGAGAAACTTCTTTGTGTTCTGTGAAATCATCTCACAGAGTTACAGCTTTCCCCTCAAGAAGCCTTTCGCTAAGACAGTTCTTGTGGAATTGGCAAAGTGATATTTGGAAGCCCATAGAGGGCTATGGTGAAAAAGGAAATATCAGATGAAATCTGGAAAGAAGCTTTCTGCGAAACTGCTTAGTGTTCTGTGAATTCATCTCACAGAGTTACATGTGTATTTCGAGGATCTCTTTGCTAGCCCTATTTCTGTGGAATCTGAGAACAGATATTTCGGTTCCCTTTGAACACTATAGGGCCAAAGGAAATATCCTCCAATAATAAGAGAAAGAAGCTTTCTGAGAAACTTCTTTGTGTTCTGTGAAATCATCTCACAGAGTTACAGCTTTCCCCTCAAGAAGCCTTTCGCTAAGACAGTTCTTGTGGAATTGGCAAAGTGAGATTTGGAAGCCCATAGAGGGCTATGGTGAAAAAGGAAATATCGTCAGATGAAATCTGGAAAGAAACATTCTGAGAAACTGCTTAGTGTTCTGTTAATTCATCTCACAGAGTTACATGTGTATTTCGAGGATCTCTTTGCTAGCCTTATTTCTGTGGAATCTGAGAACAGATATTTCGGATCCCTTTGAAGACTATAGGGCCAAAGGAAATATCCTCCGATAACAAAGAGAAAGAAGATTTCTGAGAGTCTTCTTTGTGTTCTGTGAAATCATCTCACAGAGTTACAGCTTTCCCCTCAAGAAACCTTTCGCTAAGACAGTTCTTGTGGAATTGGCAAAGTGATATTTGGAAGCCCATAGAGGGCTATGGTGAAAAAGGAAATATCCTCAGATGAAATCTGGAAAGAAGCTTTCTGTGAAACTGCTTAGAGTTTTGTAAATTCATCTCACAGAGTTACATGTGTATTTCGGTGATCTCTTTGCTAGCCTTCTTTCTCTGGAATCTGAGAACAGATATTTCGGATCCCTTTGAAGACTGTAGGGCCAAAGGAAATATCCTCCGATAACAAAGAGAAAGAAGCTTTCTGAGAAACTTCTTTGTGTTCTGTGAAATGATCTCACAGAGTTACAGCTTTCCCCTGAAGAAGCCTTTCGCTAAGACAGTTCTTGTGGAATTTGCAAAGTGATATTTGGAAGCCCATAGAGGGCTATGGTGAAAAAGGAAATATCCTCAGAGGAAATCTGGAAAGAAGCTTTCTGAGAAACTGCTTAGTGTTCTGTGAATTCATCTCACAGAGTTACATGTGCATTTCGAGTATCTCTTTGCTAGCCCTATTTCTGTGGAAACTGAGAACAGATATTTCGGATCCCTTTGAAGACTATAGGGCCAAAGGAAATATCCTCCGATAACAAAGAGAAAGAAGCTTTCTGAGAAACTTCTTTGTGTTCTGTGAAATCATCTCACAGAGTTACAGCTTTCCCCTCGAGAAGCCTTTTGCTAAGACAGTTCTTGTGGAATTGGCAAAGTGATATTTGGAAGCCCATAGAGGGCTCTGGTGAAAAAGGAAATATCCTTAGATGAAATCTGGAAAGAAGCTTTCTGAGAAACTGCTTAGTGTTCTGTAAATTCATCTCACAGAGTTACACGTGTATTTCGAGGACTCTTTGCTAGCCTTCTTTCTGTGGAATCTGAGAACAGATATTTCGGTTCCCTTTGAAGACGATAGGGCCAAAGGAAATATCCTCCGATAACAAAGAGAAAGAAGCTTTCTGAGAAACTTCTTTGTGTTCTGTGAAATCATCTCACAGAGTTACAGCTTTCCCCTCAAGAAGCCTTTCGCTAAGACAGTTCTTGTGAAATTGGCAAAGTGATATTTGGAAGCCCATAGAGGGCTATGGTGAAAAAGGAAATATCGTCAGATGAAATCTGGAAAGAAGCTTTCTGCGAAACTGCTTAGTATTCTGTGTATTCATCTCACAGAGTTACATGTGTATTTGGAGGATCTCTTTGCTAGCCCTATTTCTGTGAATTCTGAGAACAGATATATCGGATCCCTTTGAAGACTATAGGGCCAAAGGAAATATCCTCCGATAACAAAGAGAAAGAAGCTTTCTGAGAAACTTCTTTGTGTTCTGTGAAATCATCTCACAGAGTTACAGCTTTCCCCTGAAGAAGCCTTTCGCTAAGACAGTTCTTGTGGAATTGGCAAAGTGATATTTGGAAGCCCATAGAGGGCTATGGTGAAAAAGGAAATATCCTCAGATGAAATCTGGAAAGAAGCTTTCTGAGAAACTGCTTAGTGTTCTGTGAATTCATCTCACAGAGTTACATGTGTATTTCGAGGATCTCTTTGCTAGCCCTATTTCTGTGGAATCTGAGAACAGATATTTCGGATCCCTTTGAAGACTATAGGGCCAAAGGAAATATCCTCCGATAACAAAGGGAAAGAAGATTTCTGAGTAACTCCTTTGTGATCTGTGAAATCATCTCACAGAGTTACAACTTTCCCCTGAAGAAGCCTTTCGCTAAGACAGTTCTTGTGGAATTGGCAAAGTGAGATTTGGAAGCCCATAGAGGGCTATGGTGAAACAGGAAATATCTTCAGATGAAATCTGGAAAGAAGCTTTCTGAGAAACTGCTTAGTTTTCTGTGAATTCATCTCACAGAGTTACATGTGTATTTCGAGGATCTCTTTGCTAGCCTTCTTTCTCCGGAATCTGAGAACAGATATTTCGGATCCCTTTGAAGACTATAGGGCCAAATAAAATATCCTCCGATAACAAAGAGAAAGAAGCTTTCTGAGAAACTTCTTTGTGATCTGTGAAATCATCTCAAAGAGTTACAGCTTTCCCCTCAAGAAGCCTTTCGCTAAGACAGTTCTTGTGGAATTGGCAAAGTGATATTTGGAAGCCCATAGAGGGCTATGGTGAAAAAGGAAATATCCTTAGATGAAATCTGGAAAGAAGCTTTCTGAGAAACTGCTTAGTGTTCTGTAAATTCATCTCACAGAGGTACACGTGTATTTCGAGGACTCTTTGCTAGCCTTCTTTCTGTGGAATCTGAGAACAGATATTTCGGTTCCCTTTGAAGACTATAGGGCCAAAGGAAATATCCTCCGATAACAAAGAGAAAGAAGCTTTCTGAGAAACTGCTTTGTGTTCTGTGAAATCATCTCACAGAGTTACAGCTTTCCCCTCAAGAAGCCTTTCGTTAAGACAGTTCTTGTGAAATTGGCAAAGTGATATTTGGAAGCCCATAGAGGGATATGGTGAAAAAGGAAATATCGTCAGATGAAATCTGGAAAGAAGCTTTCTGCGAAACTGCTTAGTATTCTGTGTATTCATCTCACAGAGTTACATGTGTATTTGGAGGATCTCTTTGCTAGCCCTATTTCTGTGGATTCTGAGAACAGATATTTCGTTTCCCTTTGAAGACTATAGGACCAAAGGAAATATCCTCCGATAACAAAGAGAAAGAAGCTTTCTGAGAAACTTCTTTGTGTTCTGTGAAATCATCTCACAGAGTTACAGCTTTCCCCTCCAGAAGCCTTTCGCTAAGACAGTTCTTGTGGAATTGGCAAAGTGATATTTGGAAGCCCATAGAGGGCAATGGTGAAAAAGGAAATATCCTCGGATGAAATCTGGAAAGAAGCTTTCTGAGAAACTGCTTAGTGTTCTGTGAATTCATCTCCCAGAGTTACATGTGTATTTCGAGGATCTCTTTGCTAGCCCTATTTCTGTGGAATCTGAGAACAGATATTTCGGATCCCTTTGAAGACTATAGGGCCAAAGGAAATATCCTCCGATAACAAAGGGAAAGAAGATTTCTGAGTAACTCCTTTGTGATCTGTGAAATCATCTCACAGAGTTACAACTTTCCCCTGAAGAAGCCTTTCGCTAAGACAGTTCTTGTGGAATTGGCAAAGTGAGATTTGGAAGCCCATATAGGGCTAAGGTGAAAAAGGAAATATCTTCAGATGAAATCTGGAAAGAAGCTTTCTGAGAAACTGCTTAGTTTTCTGTCAATTCATCTCACCGAGTTACATGTGTATTTCGAGGATCTCTTTGCTAGCCTTCTTTCTGTGGAATCTGAGAATAGATATTTCGGATCCCTTTGAAGACAACAGGGCCAAAGGAAATATCCTCGGATAACAAAGAGAAAGAAGCTTTCTGAGAAACTTCTTTATGTCTGTGAAATCATCTCACAGAGTTACAGCTTTCCCCTCAAGAAGCCTTTCGCTAAGAAAGTTCTTGTGGAATTGGCAAAGTGATATTTGGAAGCCCATAAAGGGACATGGTGAAGAAGGAAATGTCGTCAGATGAAATCTGGAAAGAAGCTTTCTGCGAAACTGCTTAGTATTCTGTGTATTCATCTCACAGAGTTACATGTGTATTTCGAGGATCTCTTTGCTAGCCCTATTTCTGTGGAATCTGAGAACAGATATTTCGGATCCCTTTGAAGACTATAGGACCAATGGAAATATCCTCCGATAACAAAGAGAAAGAAGCTTTCTGAGAAACTTCTTTGTGTTCTGTGAAATCATCTCACAGAGTTACAGCTTTCCCCTCAAGAAGCGTTTCGCTAAGACAGTTCTTGTGGAATTGGTAAAGTGATATTTGGAAGCCCATAGAGGGCTATGGTGAAAAAGGAAATATCATCAGATGAAATCTGGAAAGAAGCTTTCTGAGAAACTGCTTAGTGTTCTGTAAATTCATCTCACAGAGTTACATGTGTATTTCGAGGATCTCTTTGCTAGCCTTCTTTCTGGGGAATCTGAGAACAGATATTTCGGTTCCCTTTGAACACTATAGGGCCAAAGGAAATATCCTCCGATAACAAAGAGAAAGAAGCTTTCTGAGAAACTTCTTTGTGTTCTGTGAAATCATCTCACAGAGTTACAGCTTTCCCCTCAAGAAGTCTTTCGCTAAGACAGTTCTTGTGGAATTGGCAAAGTGAGATTTGGAAGCCCATAGAGGGCTATGGTGAAAAAGGAAATATCGTCAGATGAAATCTGGAAATAAACTTTCTGAGAAACTGCTTAGTGTTCTGTTAATTCATCTCACAGAGTTACATGTGTATTTCGAGGATCTCTTTGCTAGCCTTATTTCTGTGGAATCTGAGAACAGATATTTCGGATCCCTTTGAAGACTGTAGGGCCAAAGGAAATATCCTCCGATAATAAAGAGAAAGAAGCTTTCTGAGAAACTTCTTTGTGTTCTGTGAAATCATCTCACAGAGTTACAGCTTTCCCCTCAAGAAGCCTTTCGCTAAGACAGTTCTTGTGGAATTGGCAAAGTGATATTTGGAAGCCCATAGAGGGCTATGGTGAAAAAGGAAATATCCTCAGATGAAATCTGGAAAGAAGCTTTCTGTGAAACTGCTTAGAGTTTTGTATATTCATCTCACAGAGTTACATGTGTATTTCGGTGATCTCTTTGCTAGCTATCTTTCTCTGGAATCTGAGAACAGATATTTCGGATCCCTTTGAAGACTGTAGGGCCAAAGGAAATATCCTCCGATAACAAAGAGAAAGAAGCTTTCTGAGAAACTTCTTTATGTCTGTGAAATCATCTCACAGAGTTACAGCTTTCCCCTCAAGAAGCCTTTCGCTAAGACAGTTCTTGTGGAATTGGCAAAGTGATATTTGGAAGCCCATAAAGGGACATGGTGAAGAAGGAAATATCGTCAGATGAAATCTGGAAAGAAGCTTTCTGCGAAAATGCTTAGTATTCTGTGTATTCATCTCACAGAGTTACATGTGTATTTCGAGGATCTCTTTGCTAGCCCTATTTCTGTGGAATCTGGAACAGATATTTCTTATCCCTTTGAAGACTATAGGGCCAATGGAAATATCCTCCGATAACAAAGAGAAAGAAGCTTTCTGAGAAACTTCTTTGTGTTCTGTGAAATCATCTCACAGAGTTACAGCTTTCCCCTCAAGAAGCGTTTCGCTAAGACAGTTCTTGTGGAATTGGCAAAGTGATATTTGGAAGCCCATAGAGGGCTATGGTGAAAAAGGAAATATCATCAGATGAAATCTGGAAAGAAGCTTTCTGAGAAACTGCTTAGTGTTCTGTAAATTCATCTCACAGAGTTACATGTGTATTTCGAGGATCTCTTTGCTAGCCTTCTTTCTGTGGAATCTGAGAACAGATATTTCGGTTCCCTTTGAACACTATAGGGCCAAAGGAAATATCCTCCGATAACAAAGAGAAAGAAGCTTTCTGAGAAACTTCTTTGTGTTCTGTGAAATCATCTCACAGAGTTACAGCTTTCCCCTCAAGAAGCCTTTCGCTAAGACAGTTCTTGTGGAATTGGCAAAGTGAGATTTGGAAGCCCATAGAGGGCTATGGTGAAAAAGGAAATATCGTCAGATGAAATCTGGAAAGAAACTTTCTGAGAAACTGCTTAGTGTTCTGTTAATTCATCTCACAGAGTTACATGTGTATTTCGAGGATCTCTTTGCTAGCCTTATTTCTGTGGAATCTGAGAACAGATATTTCGGATCCCTTTGAAGACTATAGGGCCAAAGGAAATATCCTCCGATAACAAAGAGAAAGAAGATTTCTGAGAATCTTCTTTGTGTTCTGTGAAATCATCTCACAGATTTACAGCTTTCCCCTGAAGAAACCTTTCGCTAAGACAGTTCTTGTGGAATTGGCAAAGTGATATTTGGAAGCCCATAGAGGGCTATGGTGTAAAAGGAAATATCCTCAGATGAAATCTGGAAAGAAACTTTCTGTGAAACTGCTTAGAGTTTTGTATATTCATCTCACAGAGTTACATGTGTATTTCGGTGATCTCTTTGCTAGCCTTCTTTCTCTGGAATCTGAGAACAGATATTTCGGATCCCTTTGAAGACTATAGGGCCAAAGGAAATATCCTCCGATAACAAAGAGAAAGAAGCTTTCTGAGAAACTTCTTTGTGTTCTGTGAAATCATCTCGCAGAGTTACAGCTTTCCCCTCAAGAAGCCTTTCGCTAAGACAGTTCTTGTGGAATTGGCAAAGTGACATTTGGAAGCCCATAGAGAGCTATGGTGAAAAAGGAAATATCCTCAGAGGAAATCTGGAAAGAAGCTTTCTGAGAAACTGCTTAGTGTTCTGTGAATTCATCTCACAGAGTTACATGTGTATTTCGAGTATCTCTTTGCTAGCCGTATTTCTGTGGAAACTGAGAACAGATATTTCGGATCCCTTTGAAGACTATAGGGCCAAAGGAAATATCCTCCGATAACAAAGAGAAAGAAGCTTTCAGAGAAACTTCTTTGTGTTCTGTGAAATCATCTCACAGAGTTACAGCTTTCACCTCAAGAAGCCTTTTGCTAAGACAGTTCTTGTGGAATTGGCAAAGTGATATTTGGAAGTCCATAGAGGGCTATGGTGAAAAAGAAAATATCATCAGATGAAATCTGGAAAGAAGCTTTCTGAGAAAATGCTTAGTGTTCTGTAAATTCATCTCACAGAGTTACACGTGTATTTCGAGGACTCTTTGCTAGCCTTCTTTCTGTGGAATCTGAGAACAGATATTTCGGTTCCCTTTGAAGACTATAGGGCCAAAGGAAATATCCTCCGATAACAAAGAGAAAGAAGCATTCTGAGAAACTTCTTTGAGTTCTGTGACATCATCTCACAGAGTTACAGCTTTCCCCTCAAGAAGCCTTTCGCTAAGACAGTTCTTGTGAAATTGGCAAAGTGATATTTGGAAGCCCATAGAGGGATATGGTGAAAAAGGAAATATCGTCAGATGAAATCTGGAAAGAAGCTTTCTGCGAAACTGCTTAGTATTCTGTGTATTCATCTCACAGAGTTACATGTGTATTTCGAGGATCTCTTTGCTAGCCCTATTTCTGTGGATTCTGAGAACAGATATTTCGGATCCCTTTGAAGACTATAGGGCCAAAGGAAATATCCTCCGATAACAAAGAGAAGGAAGCTTTCTGAGAAACTTCTTTGTGTTCTGTGAAATCATCTCACAGAGTTACAGCTTTCCCCTCAAGAAGCCTTTCGCTAAGACAGTTCTTGTGGAATTGGCAAAGTGATATTTGGAAGCCCATAGAGGGCTATGGTGAAAAAGGAAATATCCTCAGATGAAATCTGGAAAGAAGCTTTCTGAGAAACTGCTTAGTGTTCTGTGAATTCATCTCACAGAGTTACATGTGTATTTCGAGGATCTCTTTGCTAGCCCTATTTCTGTGGAAACTGAGAACAGATATTTCGGATCCCTTTGAAGACTATAGGTCCAAAGGAAATATCCTCGGATACAAAGAGAAAGAAGCTCTCTGAGAAACTTCTTTGTGTTCTGTGAAATCATCTCACAGAGTTACAGCTTTCCCCTCAAGAAGCCTTTCGCTAAGACAGTTCTTGTGGAATTGGCAAAGTGATATTTGGAAGCCCATAGAGGGCTATGGTGAGAAAGGAAATATCCTCAGAGGAAATCTGGAAAGAAGCTTTCTGAGAAACTGCTTAGTGTTCTGTAAATTCATCTCACAGAGTTACATGTGTATTTCGAGGATCTCTTTGCTAGCCTTCTTTCTGTGGAATCTGAGAACAGATATTTCGGTTCCCTTTGAACACTATAGGGCCAAAGGAAATATCCTCCGATAACAAAGAGAAAGAAGCTTTCTGAGAAACTTCTTTGTGTTCTGTGAAATCATCTCACAGAGTTACAGCTTTCCCCTCAAGAAGCCTTTCGCTAAGACAGTTCTTGTGGAATTGGCAAAGTGAGATTTGGAAGCCCATAGAGGGCTATGGTGAAAAAGGAAATATCGTCAGATGAAATCTGGAAAGAAACTTTCTGAGAAACTGCTTAGTGTTCTGTTAATTCATCTCACAGAGTTACATGTGTATTTCGAGGATCTCTTTGCTAGCCTTATTTCTGTGGAATCTGAGAACAGATATTTCCCATCCCTTTGAAGACTATAGGGCCAAAGGAAATATCCTCCGATAACAAAGAGAAAGAAGATTTCTGAGAATCTTCTTTGTGTTCTGTGAAATCATCTCACAGATTTACAGCTTTCCCCTGAAGAAACCTTTCGCTAAGACAGTTCTTGTGGAATTGGCAAAGTGATATTTGGAAGCCCATAGAGGGCTATGGTGAAAAAGGAAATATCCTCAGATGAAATCTGGAAAGAAGCTTTCTGAGAAACTGCTTAGTGTTCTGCGAATTCATCTCACAGAGTTACATGTGTATTTCGAGGATCTCTTTGCTAGCCCTATTTCTGTGGAAACTGAGAACAGATATTTCGGATCCCTTTGAAGACTATAGGTCCAAAGGAAATATCCTCGGATAACAAAGAGAAAGAAGCTCTCTGAGAAACTTCTTTGTGTTCTGTGAAATCATCTCACAGAGTTACAGCTTTTCCCTCAAGAAGCCTTTCGCTAAGACAGTTCTTGTGGAATTGGCAAAGTGATATTTGGAAGCCCATAGAGGGCTATGGTGAAAAAGGAAATATCCTCAGAGGAAATCTGGCAAGAAGCTTTCTGAGAAACTGCTTAGTGTTCTGGGAATTCATCTCACAGAGTTACATGTGTATTTCGAGGATCTCTTTGCTAGCCCTATTTCTGTGGAATCTGAGAACAGATATTTCGGATCCCTTTGAAGACTATAGGGCCAAATGAAATATCTTCCGATAACAAAGAGAAAGAAGCTTTCTGAGAAACTTCTTTGTGATCTGTGAAATCATCTCACAGAGTTACAGCTTTCCCCTCAAGAAGCCTTTCGCTAAGACAGTTCTTGTGGAATTGGCAAAGTGATATTTGGAAGCCCATAGAGGGCTATGATGAAAAAGGAAATATCAGATGAAATTTGGAAAGAAGCTTTCTGAGAAACTGCTTAGTGTTCTGTGAATTCATCTCACAGAGTTACATGTGTATTTCGAGGATCTCTTTGCTAGCCCTATTTCTGTGGAATCTGAGAACAGATATTTCGGATCCCTTTGAAGACTATAGGGCCAAAGGAAATATCCTCCGATAACAAAGGGAAAGAAGCTTTCTGAGTAACTCCTTTGTGATCTGTGAAATCATCTCACAGAGTTACAACTTTCCCCTGAAGAAGCCTTTCGCTACGACAGTTCTTGTGGAATTGGCAAAGTGATATTTGGAAGCCCATATAGGGCTATGGTGAAAAAGGAAATATCTTCAGATGAAATCTGGAAAGAAGCTTTCTGAGAAACTGCTTAGTTTTCTGTGAATTCATCTCACAGAGTTACATTTGTATTTCGAGGATCTCTTTGCTAGCCTTATTTCTGTGGAATCTGAGAACAGATATTTCGGATCCCTTTGAAGACTATAGGGCCAAAGGAAATATCCTCGTATAACAAAGAGAAAGAAGCTTTCTGAGAAACTTCTTTATGTCTGTGAAATTATCTCACAGAGTTACAGCTTTCCCCTCAAGAAGCCTTTCGCTAAGACAGTTCTTGTGGAATTGGCAAAGTGATATTTGGAAGCCCATAATGGGACATGGTGAAGAAGGAAATATCGTCAGATGAAATCTGGAAAGAAGCTTTCTGCGAAATTGCTTAGTATTCTGTGTATTCATCTCACAGAGTTACATGTGTATTTCGAGGATCTCTTTGCTAGCCCTATTTTTGTGGAATCTGAGAACAGATATTTCGGATCCCTTTGAAGACTATAGGGCCAATGGAAATATCCTCCGATAACAAAGAGAAAGAAGCTTTCTGAGAAACTTCTTTGTGTTCTGTGAAATCATCTCACAGAGTTACAGCTTTCCCCTCAAGAAGCCTTTCGCTAAGACAGTTCTTGTGGAATTGGCAAAGTGATATTTGGAAGCCCATAGAGGGCTATGGTGAAAAAGGAAATATCATCAGATGAAATCTGGAAAGAAGCTTTTTGAGAAACTGCTTAGTGTTCTGTAAATTCATCTCACAGAGTTACATGTGTATTTCGAGGATCTCTTTGCTAGCCCTATTTCTGTGGAATCTGAGAATAGATATTTCGGTTCCCTTTGAACACTATAGGGCCAAAGGAAATATCCTCCGATAACAAAGAGAAAGAAGCTTTCTGAGAAACTTCTTTGTGTTCTGTGAAATCATCTCACAGAGTTACAGCTTTCCCCTCAAGAAGCCTTTCGCTAAGACAGTTCTTGTGGAATTGGCAAAGTGATATTTGGAAGCCCATAGAGGGATATGGTGAAAAAAGAAATATCGACAGATGAAATCTGGAAAGAAGCTTTCTGCGAAACTGCTTAGTGTTCTGTGAATTCATCTCACAGAGTTACATGTGTATTTCGAGGATCTCTTTGCTAGCCTTCTTTCTGTGGAATCTGAGAACAGATATTTCGGATCCCTTTGAAGACTATAGGGCCAAAGGAAATATCCTCGGATAACAAAGAGAAAGAAGCTTTCTGAGAAACTTCTTTATGTCTGTGAAATCATCTCACAGAGTTACAGCTTTCCCCTCAAGAAGCCTTTCGCTAAGACAGTTCTTGTGGAATTGGCAAAGTGATATTTGGAAGCCCATAAAGGGATATGGTGAAGAAGGAAATATCGTCAGATGAAATCTGGAAAGAAGCTTTCTGGGAAACAGCTTAGTATTCGGTGTATTCATCTCACAGAGTTACATGTGTATTTCGAGAATCTCTTTGCTAACCCTATTTCTGTGGAATCTGAGAACAGATATTTCGGATCCTTTTGAAGACTATAGGGCCAAAGGAAATATCCTCCGATAACAAAGAGAAAGAAGCTTTCTGAGAAACTTCTTTGTGTTCTGTGAAATCATCTCACAGAGTTACAGCCTTCCCCTCAAGAAGCCTTTCGCTAAGACAGTTCTTGTGGAATTGGCAAAGTGAGATTTGGAAGCCCATAGAGGGCTATGGTGAAAAAGGAAATATCATCACATGAAATCTGGAAAGAAGCTTTCTGAGAAACTGCTTAGTGTTCTGTAAATTCATCTCACAGAGTTACATGTGTATTTCGAGGATCTCTTTGCTAGCATTCTTTCTGTGGAATCTGAGAACAGATATTTCGGTTCCCTTTGAACACTATAGGGCCAAAGGAAATATCCTCCGATAACAAAGAGAAAGAAGCTTTCTGAGAAACTTCTTTGTGTTCTGTGAAATCATCTCACAGAGTTACAGCTTTCCCCTCAAGAAGCCTTCCGCTAAGACAGTTCTTGTGGAATTGGCAAAGTGATATTTGGAAGCCCATAGAGGGATATGGTGAAAAAGGAAATATCGTCAGATGAAATCTGGAAAGAAGCTTTCTGCGAAACTGCTTAGTATTCTGTGTATTCATCTCACAGAGTTACATGTGTATTTCGAGGATCTCTTTGCTAGCCTTATTTCTGTGGAATCTGAGAAGAGATATTTCGGATCCCTTTGAAGACTATAGGGCTAAAGGAAATATCCTCCGTTAAAAAAGAGAAAGAAGCTTTCTAAGAAACTTCTTTGTGATCTGTGAAATCATCTCACAGAGTTACAGCTTTCCCCTCAAGAAGCCTTTCGCTAAGACAGTTCTTGTGGAATTGGCAAAGTGATATTTGGAAGCCCATAGAGGGCTATGGTCAAAAAGGAAATATCAGATGAAATCTGGAAAGAAGCTTTCTGCGAAACTGCTTAGAGTTCTGTGAATTCATCTCACAGAGTTACATGTGTATTTCGAGGATCTCTTTGCTAGCCCTATTTCTGTGGAATCTGAGAACAGATATTTCGGATCCCTTTGAAGACTATAGGGCCAAAGGAAATATCCTCGGATAACAAAGAGAAAGAAGCTTTCTGAGAAACTTCTTTATGTCTGTGAAATCATCTCACAGAGTTACAACTTTCCCCTCAAGAAGCCTTTCGCTAAGACAGTTCTTGTGAAATTGGCAAAGTGAGCTTTGGAAGCACATAAAGGGATATGGTGAAGAAGGAAATATCGTCAGATGAAATCTGGAAAGAAGCTTTCTGCGAAACTGCTTAGTATTCTGTGTATTCATCTCACAGAGTTACATGTGTATTTCGAGGATCTCTTTGCTAGCCCTCTTTCTGTGGAATCTGAGAATAGATATTTCGGATCCCTTTGAAGACTATAGGGCCAATGGAAATATCCTCTGATAACAAAGAGAAAGAAGCTTTCTGAGAAACTTCTTTGTGTTCTGTGAAATCATCTCACAGAGTTACAGCTTTCCCCTCAAGAAGCGTTTCGATAAGACAGTTATTGTGGAATTGGCAAAGTGATATTTGGAAGCCCATAGAGGGCTATGGTGAAAAAGGAAATATCATCAGATGAAATCTGGAAAGAAGCTTTCTGAGAAACTGCTTAGTGTTCTGTAAATTCATCTCACAGAGTTACAAGTGTATTTCGAGGATCTCTTTGCTAGCCTTCTTTCTGTGGAATCTGAGAACAGATATTTCGGTTCCCTTTGAAGACTATGGGGCCAAAGGAAATATCCTGCGATAACAAAGAGAAAGAAGCTTTCTGAGAAACTTCTTTGTGTTCTGTGAAATCATCTCACAGAGTTACAGCTTTCCCCTCAAGAAGCCTTTCGCTAAGACAGTTCTTGTGGAATAGGCAAAGTGATATTTGGAAGCCCATAGAGGGATATGGTGAAAAAGGAAATATCGTCAGATGGAATCTGGAAAGAAGCTTTCTGCGAAACTGCTTGGTATTCTGTGTATTCATCTCACAGAGTTACATGTGTATTTCGAGGATCTCTTTTCTAGCCCTATTTCTGTGGAATCTGAGAACAGATATTTCGGATCCCTTTGAAGACTATAGGGCCAAAGGAAATATCCTCCGATAACAAAGAGAAAGAAGCTTTCTGAGAAACTTCTTTGTGATCTGTGAAATCATCTCACAGAGTTACAGCTTTCCCCTCAAGAAGCCTTTCGCTAAGACAGTTCTTGTGGAATTGGCAAAGTGAGATTTGGAAGCACATAGAGGGCTATGGTGAAAAAGGAAATATCAGATGAAATCTGGAAAGAAGCTTTCTGCGAAACTGCTTAGTGTTCTGTGAATTCATCTCACAGAGTTACATGTGTATTTCGAGGATCTCTTTGCTAGCCCTATTTCTGTGGAATCTGAGAACAGATATTTCGGATCCCTTTGAAGACTATAGGGCCAAAGGAAATATCCTCCGATAACAAAGAGAAAGAAGCTTTCTGAGAAACTTCTTTGTGTTCTGTGAAATCATCTCACAGAGTTACAGCTTTCCCCTCAAGAAGCCTTTCGCTAAGACAGTTCTTGTGGAATTGGCAAAGTGATATTTGGAAGCCCATAGAGGGCTATGGTGTAAAAGGAAATATCCTCAGATGAAATCTGGAAAGAAGCTTTCTGAGAAACTGCTTAGTGTTCTGTTAATTCATCTCACAGAGTTACATGTGTGTTTCGAGTATCTCTTTGCTAGCCCTATTTCTGTGATATCTGAGAACAGATATTTGGGATCCCTTTGAAGACTATAGGACCAAAGGAAATATCCTCCGATAAAAAGAGAAAGAAGCTTTCTGAGAAACTTCTTTGTGTTCTGTGAAATCATCTCACAGAGTTACAGCTTTCCCCTCAAGAAGCCTTTCGCTAAGACAGTTCTTCTGGAATCGGCAAAGTGATATTTGGAAGCCCATAGAGGGATATGGTGAAAAAGGAAATATCCTCACATGAAATCTGGAAAGAAGCTTTCTGAGAAACTGCTTAGTGTTCTGTTAATTCATCTCACAGAGTTACATGTGTATTTCGAGGATCTCTTTGCTAGCCCTATTTCTGTGGAATCTGAGAACAGATATTTCGGATCCCTTTGAAGACTCTAGGGCCAAAGGAAATATCCTCCGATAACAAAGAGAAAGAAGCTTTCTGAGAAACTTCTTTGTGTTCTGTGAAATCATCTCACAGAGTTACAGCTTTCCCCTCAAGAAGCCTTTCGCTAAAACAGTTCTTGTGGAATTGGCAAAGTGATATTTGGAAGCCCATAGAGGGCTATGGTGAAAAAGGAAATATCTTCAGATGAAATCTGGAAAGAAGCTTTCTGGGAAACTGCTTAGTATTCTGTGAATTCATCTCACAGAGTTACATGTGTATGACGAGGATCTCTTTGCTAGCCCTATTTCTGTGGAATCTGAGAACTGATATTTCGGATCCCATTGAAGACTATAGGGCCAAAGGAAATATCCTCCAATAACAAAGAGAAAGAAGCTTTCTGAGAAACTTCCTTGTGTCTGTGAAATCATCTCACAGAGTTACAGCTTTGCTCTCAAGAAGCCTTTCGCTAAGACAGTTCTTGTGGAATTGGCAAAGTGATATTTGGAAGCCCATAGAGGGCTATGGTGAAAAAGGAAATATCGTCAGATGAAATCTGGAAAGAAACTTTCTGCGAAACTGCTTAGTGTTCTGTTAATTCATCTCACAGAGTTACATGTGTATTTCGAGGATCTCTTTGCTAGCCCTATTTCTGTGGAATCTGAGAAGTGATATTTCGGATCCCTTTGAAGACTATAGGGCCAAAGGAAATATCCTCCGATAACAAAGAGAAAGAAACTTTCTGAGAAACTTCTTTGTGTTCTGTCAAATCATCTCACAGAGTTACAGCTTTCCCCTCAAAAAGCCTTTCACTAAGACAGTTCTTGTGGAATTGGCAAAGTGATATTTGGAAGCCCATAGAGGGCTATGGTGAAAAAGGAAATATCCTCAGATAATATCTGGAAAGAAGCTTTCTGAGAAACTGCTTAGTGTTCTGTGAACTCATCTCACAGAGGTACATGTGTATTTCGAGGATCTCTTTGCTAGCCCTATTTCTGTGGAATCTGAGAACAGATATTTCGGATCCCTTTGAAGACTACAGGGTCAAAGGAAATATCCTCCGATAACAAAGAGAAAGAAGCTTTCTGAGAAACTTCTTTGTGTTCTGTGAAATCATCTCACAGAGTTACAGCTTTCCCCTGAAGAAGGCTTTCGCTAAGACAGTTCTTGTGGAATTCGCAAAGTGATATTTGGAAGCCCATAGAGGGCTATGGTGAAAAAGGAAATATCATCAGATGAAATCTGGAAAGAAGCTTTCTGAGAAACTGCTTAGTGTTCTCTTAATTTATCTCACAGAGTTACATGTGTATTTCGAGGATCTCTTTGCTAGCCTTCTTTCTGTGGAATCTGAGAACAGATACTTCGGTTCCCTTTGAAGACTATAGCACCAAAGGAAATATCCTCCGATAAATAAGAGAAAGAAGCGTTCTGAGAAACTTCTTTGTGTTCTGTGAAATCATCTCACAGAGTTACAGCTTTCCCCTCAAGAAGCCTTTCGCTAAGACAGTTCTTGTGGAATTGGCAAAGTGATATTTGGAAGCCCATAGAGGGCTATGGTGAAAAAGGAAATATCCTCAGATGAAATCTGGAAAGAAGCTTTCTGAGAAACTGCTTAGTGTTCTCTTAATTCATCTCACAGAGTTACATGTGTATTTCGAGGATCTCTTTGCTAGCCCTATTTCTGTGGAATCTGAGAACAGATATTTCGGATCCCTTTGAAGACTATAGGGCCAAAGGAAATATCCTCCGATAACAAAGAGAAAGAAGCTTTCTGAGAAACTTCTTTGTGTTTTGTGAAATCATCTCACAGAGTTACAGCTTTCCCCTCAAGAAGCCTTTCGCTAAGACAGTTCTTGTGGAATTGTCAAAGTGATATTTGGAAGCCCATAGAGAGCTATGGTGAAAAAGGAAATATCCTCAAATAAAATCTGGAAAGAAGCTTTCTGCGAAACTGCATAGTCTTCTGTGGATTCATCTCACAGAGTTACATGTGTATTTCGAGGATCTCTTTGCTAGCCCTATTTCTGTGGAATGTGAGAACAGATATTTCGGATCCCTTTGAAGACTATAGGGCCAAAGGAAATATCCTCCGATAACAAAGAGAAAGAAGCTTTCTGAGAAACTTCTTTGTGTTCTGTTAAATCATCTCACAGAGTTACAGCTTTCTTCTCAAGAAGCCTTTCGCTAAGAGAGTTCTTGTGGAATTGGCAACGTCATATTTGGAAGCCCTTAGAGGGCTATGGTGAAAAAGGAAATATCCTCAGAGGAAATCTGGAAAGAAGCTTTCTGAGAAACTGCTTAGTGTTCTGTGAATTCATCTCACAGAGTTACATGTGTATTTCGAGGATCTCTTTGCTAGCCCTATTTCTATGGAATCTGAGAACAGATATTTCGGATCCCTTTGGAGACTATAGGGCCAAAGGAAATATCCTCCGATAACAAAGAGAAAGAAGCTTTCTGAGAAACTTCTTTGTGTTCTGTGAAATCATCTCACAGAGTTACAGCTTTCCCCTCAAGAAACCTTTCGCTAAGACAGTTCTTGTGGAATTGGCAAAGTGATATTTGGAAGCCCGTAGAGGGCTATGGTGAAAAAGGAAATATTCTCAGATAAAATCTGGAAAGAAGCTTTCTGCGAAACTACTTAGTATTCTGTGAATTCATCTCACAGAGATACACGTGTAATTCGCGGATCTCTTTGCTAGCCCTATTTCTGTGGAATCTGAGAACAGATATTTCGGATCCCTTTGAAGACTATAGGGCCAAAGGAAATATCCTCCGATAACAAAGAGAAAGAAACTTTCTGAGAAACTTCTTTGTGTTCAGTGAAATCATCTCACAGAGTTACAGCTTTCCCCTCAAGAAGCCTTTCGCTTAGACAGTTCTTGTGGAATAGGCAAAGTCATATTTGGAAGCCCTTAGAGGGCTATGGTGAAAAAGGAAATATCCTCAGATGAAATCTTGGAAGAAGCTTTCTGAGAAACTGCTTAGTGTTCTGTTAATTCATCTCACAGAGTTACGTGTGTATTTCGAGGATCTCTTTGCTAGCCTTCTTTCTGTGGAATCTGAGAACAGATATTTCGGATCCCTTTGAAGACTATAGGGCCAAAGGAAATATCCTCGGATAACAAAGAGAAAGAAGCTTTCTGAGAAACTTCTTTATGTCTGTGAAATCATCTCACAGAGTTACAGCTTTCCACTCAAGAAGCCTTTCGCTAAGAGAGTTCTTGTGGAATTGGCAAAGTGATATTTGGAAGCCCTTAGAGGGCTATGGTGAAAAAGGAAATATCCTCAGATGAAATCTGGAAAGAAGCTTTCTGAGAAACTGCTTAGTGTTCTGTTAATTCATCTCACAGAGTTACATGTGTGTTTCGAGTATCTCTTTGCTAGCCCTATTTCTGTGATATCTGAGAACAGATATTTGGGATCCCTTTGAAGACTATAGGACCAAAGGAAATATCCTCCGATAAAAAGAGAAAGAAGCTTTCTGAGAAACTTCTTTGTGTTCTGTGAAATCATCTCACAGAGTTACAGCTTTCCCCTCAAGAAGCCTTTCGATAAGACAGTTCTTGTGGAATTGGCAAAGTGATATTTGGAAGCCCATAGAGGGCTATGGTGAAAAAGGAAATATCGTCAGATGAAATCTGGAAAGAAGCTTTCTGCGAAACTGCTTAGTGTTCTGTTAATTCATCTCACAGAGTTACATGTGTATTTCGAGGATCTCTTTGCTAGCCCTATTTCTGTGGAATCTGAGAAGTGATATTTCGGATCCCTTTGAAGACTATAGGGCCAAAGGAAATATCCTCCGATAACAAAGAGAAAGAAACTTTCTGAGAAACTTCTTTGTGTTCTGTGAAATCATCTCACAGAGTTACAGCTTTCCCCTCAAGAAGCCTTTCACTAAGACAGTTCTTGTGGAATTGGCAAAGTGATATTTGGAAGCCCATAGAGGGCTATGGTGAAAAAGGAAATATCCTCAGATAATATCTGGAAAGAAGCTTTCTGAGAAACTGCTTAGTGTTCTGTGAACTCATCTCACAGAGGTACATGTGTATTTCGAGGATCTCTTTGCTAGCCCTATTTCTGTGGAATCTGAGAACAGATATTTCGGATCCCTTTGAAGACTGTAGGGTCAAAGGAAATATCCTCCGATAACAAAGAGAAAGAAGCTTTCTGAGAAACTTCTTTGTGTTCTGTGAAATCATCTCACAGAGTTACAGCTTTCCCCTGAAGAAGCCTTTCGCTAAGACAGTTCTTGTGGAATTCACAAAGTGATATTTGGAAGCCCATAGAGGGCTATGGTGAAAAAGGAAATATCATCAGATGAAATCTGGAAAGAAGCTTTCTGAGAAACTGCTTAGTGTTCTCTTAATTTATCTCACAGAGTTACATGTGTATTTCGAGGATCTCTTTGCTAGCCTTCTTTCTGTGGAATCTGAGAACAGATACTTCGGTTCCCTTTGAAGACTATAGCACCAAAGGAAATATCCTCCGATAAATAAGAGAAAGAAGCGTTCTGAGAAACTTCTTTGTGTTCTGTGAAATCATCTCACAGAGTTACAGCTTTCCCCTCAAGAAGCCTTTCGCTAAGACAGTTCTTGTGGAATTGGCAAAGTGATATTTGGAAGCCCTTAGAGGGCTATGGTGAAAAAGGAAATATCCTCAGATGAAATCTGGAAAGAAGCTTTCTGAGAAACTGCTTAGTATTCTGTGTATTCATCTCACAGAGTTACATGTGTATTTCGAGGATCTCTTTGCTAGCCCTATTTCTGTGGAATCTGAGAACAGATATTTCGGATCCCTTTGAAGACTATAGGGACAAAGGAAATATCCTCCGATAACAAAGAGAAAGAAGCTTTCTGAGAAACTTCTTTGTGTTTTGTGAAATCATCTCACAGAGTTACAGCTTTCCCCTCAAGAAGCCTTTCGCTAAGACAGTTCTTGTGGAATTGTCAAAGTGATATTTGGAAGCCCCTAGAGAGCTATGGTGAAAAAGGAAATATCCTCAAATAAAATCTGGAAAGAAGCTGTCTGCGAAACTGCATAGTCTTCTGTGGATTCATCTCACAGAGTTACATGTGTATTTCGAGGATCTCTTTGCTAGCCCTATTTCTGTGGAATCTGAGAACAGATATTTCGTATCCCTTTGAAGACTATAGGGCCAAAGGAAATATCCTCCGATAACAAAGAGAAAGAAGCTTTCTGAGAAACTTCTTTGTGTTCTGTTAAATCATCTGACAGAGTTACAGCTTTCTTCTCAAGAAGCCTTTCGCTAAGAGAGTTCTTGTGGAATTGGCAACGTCATATTTGGAAGCCCTTAGAGGGCTATGGTGAAAAAGGAAATATCCTCAGATGAAATCTGGGAAGAAGCTTTCTGAGAAACTGCTTAGTGTTCAGTTAATTCATCTCACAGAGTTACATGTGTATTTCGAGGATCTCTTTGGTAGCCTTCTTTCTGTGGAATCTGAGAACAGATATTTCGGATCCCTTTGAAGACTATAGGGCCTAAGGAAATATCCTCGGATAACAAAGAGAAAGAAGCTTTCTGAGAAACTTCTTTATGTCTGTGAAATCATCTCACAGAGTTACAGCTTTCCACTCAAGAAGCCTTTCGCTAAGAGAGTTCTTGTGGAATTGGCAAAGTGATATTTGGAAGCCCATAGAGGGCTATGGTGAAAAAGAAAATATCATCAGATGAAATCTGGAAAGAAGCTTTCTGAGAAACTGCTTAGTGTTCTGTAAATTCATCTCACAGAGTTACATGTGTATTTCGATGATCTCTTTGCTAGCCTTCTTTCTGTGGAATCTGAGAACAGATATTTCGGTTCCCTTTGAAGACTATAGGGCCAAAGGAAATATCCTCCGATAACAAAGAGAAAGAAGCTTTCTGAGAAACTTCTTTGTGTTCTGTGAAATCATCTCACAGAGTTACAGCTTTCCCCTCAAGAAGCCTTTCGCTAAGACAGTTCTTGTGGAATTGGCAAAGTGATATTTGGAAGCCCATAGAGGGCTATGGTGAAAAAGGAAATATCCTCAGATGAAATCTGGAAAGAAGCTTTCTGCGAAACTGATTAGTGTTCTGTTAATTCATCTCACTGAGTTACATGTGTATTTCGAGGATCTCTTTGCTAGCCCTATTTCTGTGGAATCTGAGAACAGATATTTCGGATCCCTTTGAAGACTATAGGGCCAAAGGAAATATCCTCCGATAACAAAGAGAAAGAAACTTTCTGAGAAACTTCTTTGTGTTCTGTGAAATCATCTCACAGAGTTACAGCTTTCCCCTCAAGAAGCCTTTCACTAAGACAGTTCTTGTGGAATTGGCAAAGTGATATTTGGAAGCCCATAGAGGGCTATGGTGAAAAAGGAAATATCCTCAGATAATATCTGGAAAGAAGCTTTCTGAGAAACTGCTTAGTGTTCTGTGAACTCATCTCACAGAGGTACATGTGTATTTCGAGGATCTCTTTGCTAGCCCTATTTCTGTGGAATCTGAGAACAGATATTTCGGATCCCTTTGAAGACTGTAGGGTCAAAGGAAATATCCTCCGATAACAAAGAGAAAGAAGCTTTCTGAGAAACTTCTTTGTGTTCTGTGAAATCATCTCACAGAGTTACAGCTTTCCCCTGAAGAAGCCTTTCGCTAAGACAGTTCTTGTGGAATTCACAAAGTGATATTTGGAAGCCCATAGAGGGCTATGGTGAAAAAGGAAATATCATCAGATGAAATCTGGAAAGAAGCTTTCTGAGAAACTGCTTAGTGTTCTCTTAATTTATCTCACAGAGTTACATGTGTATTTCGAGGATCTCTTTGCTAGCCTTCTTTCTGTGGAATCTGAGAACAGATACTTCGGTTCCCTTTGAAGACTATAGCACCAAAGGAAATATCCTCCGATAAATAAGAGAAAGAAGCGTTCTGAGAAACTTCTTTGTGTTCTGTGAAATCATCTCACAGAGTTACAGCTTTCCCCTCAAGAAGCCTTTCGCTAAGACAGTTCTTGTGGAATTGGCAAAGTGATATTTGGAAGCCCTTAGAGGGCTATGGTGAAAAAGGAAATATCCTCAGATGAAATCTGGAAAGAAGCTTTCTGAGAAACTGCTTAGTATTCTGTGTATTCATCTCACAGAGTTACATGTGTATTTCGAGGATCTCTTTGCTAGCCCTATTTCTGTGGAATCTGAGAACAGATATTTCGGATCCCTTTGAAGACTATAGGGACAAAGGAAATATCCTCCGATAACAAAGAGAAAGAAGCTTTCTGAGAAACTTCTTTGTGTTTTGTGAAATCATCTCACAGAGTTACAGCTTTCCCCTCAAGAAGCCTTTCGCTAAGACAGTTCTTGTGGAATTGTCAAAGTGATATTTGGAAGCCCCTAGAGAGCTATGGTGAAAAAGGAAATATCCTCAAATAAAATCTGGAAAGAAGCTGTCTGCGAAACTGCATAGTCTTCTGTGGATTCATCTCACAGAGTTACATGTGTATTTCGAGGATCTCTTTGCTAGCCCTATTTCTGTGGAATCTGAGAACAGATATTTCGTATCCCTTTGAAGACTATAGGGCCAAAGGAAATATCCTCCGATAACAAAGAGAAAGAAGCTTTCTGAGAAACTTCTTTGTGTTCTGTTAAATCATCTGACAGAGTTACAGCTTTCTTCTCAAGAAGCCTTTCGCTAAGAGAGTTCTTGTGGAATTGGCAACGTCATATTTGGAAGCCCTTAGAGGGCTATGGTGAAAAAGGAAATATCCTCAGATGAAATCTGGGAAGAAGCTTTCTGAGAAACTGCTTAGTGTTCAGTTAATTCATCTCACAGAGTTACATGTGTATTTCGAGGATCTCTTTGCTAGCCTTCTTTCTGTGGAATCTGAGAACAGATATTTCGGATCCCTTTGAAGACTATAGGGCCTAAGGAAATATCCTCGGATAACAAAGAGAAAGAAGCTTTCTGAGAAACTTCTTTATGTCTGTGAAATCATCTCACAGAGTTACAGCTTTCCACTCAAGAAGCCTTTCGCTAAGAGAGTTCTTGTGGAATTGGCAAAGTGATATTTGGAAGCCCATAGAGGGCTATGGTGAAAAAGAAAATATCATCAGATGAAATCTGGAAAGAAGCTTTCTGAGAAACTGCTTAGTGTTCTGTAAATTCATCTCACAGAGTTACATGTGTATTTCGATGATCTCTTTGCTAGCCTTCTTTCTGTGGAATCTGAGAACAGATATTTCGGTTCCCTTTGAAGACTATAGGGCCAAAGGAAATATCCTCCGATAACAAAGAGAAAGAAGCTTTCTGAGAAACTTCTTTGTGTTCTGTGAAATCATCTCACAGAGTTACAGCTTTCCCCTCAAGAAGCCTTTCGCTAAGACAGTTCTTGTGGAATTGGCAAAGTGATATTTGGAAGCCCATAGAGGGCTATGGTGAAAAAGGAAATATCCTCAGATGAAATCTGGAAAGAAGCTTTCTGCGAAACTGATTAGTGTTCTGTTAATTCATCTCACTGAGTTACATGTGTATTTCGAGGATCTCTTTGCTAGCCCTATTTCTGTGGAATCTGAGAACAGATATTTCGGATCCCTTTGAAGACTATAGGGCCAAAGGAAATATCCTCCGATAACAAAGAGAAAGAAGCTTTCTGAGATACTTCTTCGTGTTCTGTGAAATCATCTCACGGAGTTACAGCTTTCCCCTGAAGAAGCCTTTCGCTAAGACCGTTCTTGTGGAATTGGCAAAGTGATATTTGGAAGCCCATAAAGCGCTATGGTGAAAAAGGAAATATCATCTGATGAAATCTGGAAAGAAGCTTTCTGAGAAACTCCTTAGTGTTCTCTAAATTCATCTCACAGAGTTACATGTGTATTTCGAGCATCTCTTTGCTAGCCTTCTTTCTGTGGAATCTGAGAACAGATATTTCGGTTCCCTTTGAAGACTATAGGGCCAAAGGAAATATCCACCAATAACAAAGAGAAAGAAGCTTTCTGAGAAACTTCTTTGTGTTCTGTGAAATCATCTCACAGAGTTACAGCTTACCCCTCAAGAAGCCTTTCGCTAAGACAGTTCTTGTGGAATTGACAACGTGATATTTGGAAGCCCATAGAGGGCTATGGTGAAAAAGGAAATATCCTCAGATGAAATCTTGAAAGAAGCTTTCTGAGAAACTGCTTAGTGTTCTGATAATTCATCTCACAGAGTTACATGTGTGTTTCGAGTATCTCTTTGCCAGCCCTATTTCTGCGAAATCTGAGAACAGATATTTGGGATCCCTTTGAAGACTATAGGACCAAAGGAAATATCCTCCGATAAAAAGAGAAAGAAGCTTTCTGAGAAACTTCTTTGTGTTCTGTGAAATCATCTCATAGAGTTACATCTTTCCCCTCAAGAAGCCTTTCGCTAAGACAGTTCTTGTGGAATTGGCAAAGTGATATTTGGAAGCCCATAGAGGGCTATGGTGAAAAAGGAAATATCCTCAGATGAAATCTGGAAAGAAGCTTTCTGAGAAACTGCTTAGTGTTCTGTTAATTCATCTCACAGAGTTACATATGTATTTCGAGGATCTCTTTGCCAGCCTTCTTTCTGTGGAATCTGAGAACAGATATTTCGGATCCCTTTGAAGACTATAGGAGCAAAGGAAATATCCTCCGATAACAAAGAGAAAGAAGCTTTCTGAGTAACTTCTTTGTGTTCTGTGAAATCATCTCACAGAGTTACAGCTTTCCCCTCAAGAAGCCTTTCGCTAAGACAGTTCTTGTGGAATTGGCAAAGTGATATTTGGAAGCCCATAGAGGGCTATGGTGAAAAAGGAAATATCCTCAGATGAAATCTGGAAAGAAGCTTTCTGAGAAACTGCTTAGTGTTCTGTTAATTCATCTCACAGAGTTACATGTGTGTTTCGAGTATCTCTTTGCTAGCCCTCTTTCTGTGAAATCTGAGAACAGATATTTGGGATCCCTTTGAAGACTATAGGACCAAAGGAAACATCCTCCGATAAAAAGAGAAAGAAGCTTTCTGAGAAACTTCTTTGTGTTCTGTGAAATCATCTCACAGAGTTACAGCTTTCCCCTCAAGAAGCCTTTCGCTAAGACAGTTCTTGTGGAATTGGCAAAGTGAGATTTGGAAGCCCATAGAGGGCTATGGTGAAAAAGGAAATATCTTCAGATGAAATCTGGAAAGAAGCTTTCTGAGAAACTGCTTAGTGTTCTCTTAATTCTTCTCACAGAGTTACATGTGTATTTCGAGTATCTATTTGCGAGCCCTATTTCTGAGGAATCTGAGAACAGATATTTCGGATCCCTTTGAAGACTATAGGGCCAAAGGAAATATCCTCCGATAACAAAGAGAAAGAAGCTTTCTGAGAAACTTCTTTGTGTTCTGTGAAATCATCTCACAGAGTTACAGCTTTCCCCTCAAGAAGCCTTTCGCTAAGACAGTTCTTGTGGAATTGGCAAAGTGAAATTTGGAAGCCCATAGAGGGCTATGGTGAAAAAGGAAATATCCTCAGATGAAATCTGGAAAGAAGCTTTCTGAGAAACTGCTTAGTGTTCTGTTAATTCATCTCACAGAGTTACATGTGTATTTCGAGGATCTCTTTGCCAGCCTTCTTTCTGTGGAATCTGAGAACAGATATTTCGGATCCCTTTGAAGACTATAGGACCAAAGGAAATATCCTCCGATAACAAAGAGAAAGAAGCTTTCTGAGAAACTTATTTGTGTTCTGTGAAATCATCTCACAGAGTTATAGCTTTCCCCTCAAGAAGCCTTTCGCTAAGACAGTTCTTGTGGAATTGGCAAAGTGATATTTGGAAGCCCATAGAGGGCTATGGTGAAAAAGGAAATATCCTCACATGAAATCTGGAAAGAAGCTTTCTGAGAAACTGCTTAGTGTTCTGTTAATTCATCTCACAGAATTACATGTGTATTTCGAGGATCTCTTTGCTAGCCTTCTTTCTTTGGAATCTCAGAATAGATATTTCGGTTCCCTTTGAAGACTATAGGGCCAAAGGAAATATACTCCAATAACAAAGAGAAAGAAGCTTTCTGAGAAACTTCTTTGTGTTCTGTGAAATCATCTCACAGAGTTACAGCTTTCCCCTCAAGAAGCCTTTCGCTAAGACAGTTCTTGTGGAATTGACAAAGTGATATTTGGAAGCCCATAGAGGGCTATGGTGAAAAAGGAAATATCCTCAGATGAAATCTGGAAAGAAGCTTTCTGAGAAACTGCTTAGTGTTCTGTTAATTCATCTCACAGAGTTACATGTGTATTTCGAGGATCTCTTTGCTAGCCCTATTTCTGTGGAATCTGAGAACAGATATTTCAGATCCCTTTGAAGACTATAGGGCCAAAGGAAATATCCTCCGATAACAAAGAGAAAGAAGCTTTCTGAGATACTTCTTTGTGTTCTGTGAAATCATCTCACAGAGTTACAGCTTTCCCCTGAAGAAGCCTTTCGCTAAGACCGTTCTTGTGGAATTGGCAAAGTGATATTTGGAAGCCCATAAAGCGCTATGGTGAAAAAGGAAATATCATCAGATGAAATCTGGAAAGAAGCTTTCTGAGAAACTCCTTAGTGTTCTCTAAATTCATCTCACAGAGTTACATGTGTATTTCGAGGATCTCTTTGCTAGCCTTCTTTCTGTGGAATCTGAGAACAGATATTTCGGTTCCCTTTGAAGACTATAGGGCCAAAGGAAATATCCACCAATAACAAAGAGAAAGAAGCTTTCTGAGAAACTTCTTTGTGTTCTGTGAAATCATCTCACAGAGTTACAGCTTACCCCTCAAGAAGCCTTTCGCTAAGACAGTTCTTGTGGAATTGACAACGTGATATTTGGAAGCCCATAGAGGGCTATGGTGAAAAAGGAAATATCCTCAGATGAAATCTTGAAAGAAGCTTTCTGAGAAACTTCTTAGTGTTCTGATAATTCATCTCACAGAGTTACATGTGTGTTTCGAGTATCTCTTTGCCAGCCCTATTTCTGCGAAATCTGAGAACAGATATTTGGGATCCCTTTGAAGACTATAGGACCAAAGGAAATATCCTCCGATAAAAAGAGAAAGAAGCTTTCTGAGAAACTTCTTTGTGTTCTGTGAAATCATCTCATAGAGTTACATCTTTCCCCTCAAGAAGCCTTTCGCTAAGACAGTTCTTGTGGAATTGGCAAAGTGATATTTGGAAGCCCATAGAGGGCTATGGTGAAAAAGGAAATATCCTCAGATGAAATCTGGAAAGAAGCTTTCTGAGAAACTGCTTAGTGTTCTGTTAATTCATCTCACAGAGTTACATATGTATTTCGAGGATCTCTTTGCCAGCCTTCTTTCTGTGGAATCTGAGAACAGATATTTCGGATCCCTTTGAAGACTATAGGAGCAAAGGAAATATCCTCCGATAACAAAGAGAAAGAAGCTTTCTGAGTAACTTCTTTGTGTTCTGTGAAATCATCTCACAGAGTTACAGCTTTCCCCTCAAGAAGCCTTTCGCTAAGACAGTTCTTGTGGAATTGGCAAAGTGATATTTGGAAGCCCATAGAGGGCTATGGTGAAAAAGGAAATATCCTCAGATGAAATCTGGAAAGAAGCTTTCTGAGAAACTGCTTAGTGTTCTGTTAATTCATCTCACAGAGTTACATGTGTGTTTCGAGTATCTCTTTGCTAGCCCTCTTTCTGTGAAATCTGAGAACAGATATTTGGGATCCCTTTGAAGACTATAGGACCAAAGGAAACATCCTCCGATAAAAAGAGAAAGAAGCTTTCTGAGAAACTTCTTTGTGTTCTGTGAAATCATCTCACAGAGTTACAGCTTTCCCCTCAAGAAGCCTTTCGCTAAGACAGTTCTTGTGGAATTGGCAAAGTGATATTTGGAAGCCCATAGAGGGCTATGGTGAAAAAGGAAATATCCTCACATGAAATCTGGAAAGAAGCTTTCTGAGAAACTGCTTAGTGTTCTGTTAATTCATCTCACAGAGTTACATGTGTATTTCGAGGATCTCTTTGCTAGCCCTATTTCTGTGGAATCTGAGAACAGATATTTCAGATCCCTTTGAAGACTATAGGGCCAAAGGAAATATCCTCCGATAACAAAGAGAAAGAAGCTTTCTGAGATACTTCTTTGTGTTCTGTGAAATCATCTCACAGAGTTACAGCTTTCCCCTGAAGAAGCCTTTCGCTAAGACCTTTCTTGTGGAATTGGCAAAGTGAGATTTGGAAGCCCATAGAGGGCTATGGTGAAAAAGGAAATATCTTCAGATGAAATCTGGAAAGAAGCTTTCTGAGAAACTGCTTAGTGTTCTCTTAATTCTTCTCACAGAGTTACATGTGTATTTCGAGTATCTATTTGCGAGCCCTATTTCTGAGGAATCTGAGAACAGATATTTCGGATCCCTTTGAAGACTATAGGGCCAAAGGAAATATCCTCCGATAACAAAGAGAAAGAAGCTTTCTGAGAAACTTCTTTGTGTTCTGTGAAATCATCTCACAGAGTTACAGCTTTCCCCTCAAGAAGCCTTTCGCTAAGACAGTTCTTGTGGAATTGGCAAAGTGAAATTTGGAAGCCCATAGAGGGCTATGGTGAAAAAGGAAATATCCTCAGATGAAATCTGGAAAGAAGCTTTCTGAGAAACTGCTTAGTGTTCTGTTAATTCATCTCACAGAGTTACATGTGTATTTCGAGGATCTCTTTGCCAGCCTTCTTTCTGTGGAATCTGAGAACAGATATTTCGGATCCCTTTGAAGACTATAGGACCAAAGGAAATATCCTCCGATAACAAAGAGAAAGAAGCTTTCTGAGAAACTTATTTGTGTTCTGTGAAATCATCTCACAGAGTTATAGCTTTCCCCTCAAGAAGCCTTTCGCTAAGACAGTTCTTGTGGAATTGGCAAAGTGATATTTGGAAGCCCATAGAGGGCTATGGTGAAAAAGGAAATATCCTCACATGAAATCTGGAAAGAAGCTTTCTGAGAAACTGCTTAGTGTTCTGTTAATTCATCTCACAGAGTTACATGTGTATTTCGAGGATCTCTTTGCTAGCCCTATTTCTGTGAAATCTGAGAACAGATATTTCGGATCCCTTTGAAGACTATAGGGCCAAAGGAAATATCCTCCGATAACAAAGAGAAAGAAGTTTTCTGAGATACTTCTTTGTGTTCTGTGAAATCATCTCACGGAGTTACAGCTTTCCCCTGAAGAAACCTTTCGCTAAGACCGTTCTTGTGGAATTGGCAAAGTGATATTTGGAAGCCCATAGAGGGCTATGGTGAAAAAGGAAATATCATCAGATGAAATCTGGAAAGAAGCTTTCTGAGAAACTACTTAGTGATCTGTAAATTCATCTCACAGAATTACATGTGTATTTCGAGGATCTCTTTGCTAGCCTTCTTTCTTTGGAATCTCAGAATAGATATTTCGGTTCCCTTTGAAGACTATAGGGCCAAAGGAAATATACTCCAATAACAAAGAGAAAGAAGCTTTCTGAGAAACTTCTTTGTGTTCTGTGAAATCATCTCACAGAGTTACAGCTTTCCCCTCAAGAAGCCTTTCGCTAAGACAGTTCTTGTGGAATTGACAAAGTGATATTTGGAAGCCCATAGAGGGCTATGGTGAAAAAGGAAATATCCTCAGATGAAATCTGGAAAGAAGCTTTCTGAGAAACTGCTTAGTGTTCTGTTAATTCATCTCACAGAGTTACATGTGTATTTCGAGGATCTCTTTGCTAGCCCTATTTCTGTGGAATCTGAGAACAGATATTTCAGATCCCTTTGAAGACTATAGGGCCAAAGGAAATATCCTCCGATAACAAAGAGAAAGAAGCTTTCTGAGATACTTCTTTGTGTTCTGTGAAATAATCTCACAGAGTTACAGCTTTCCCCTGAAGAAGCCTTTCGCTAAGACCGTTCTTGTGGAATTGGCAAAGTGATATTTGGAAGCCCATAGAGGGCTATGGTGAATAAGGAAATATCATCAGATGAAATCTGGAAAGAAGCTTTCTGAGAAAATCCTTAGTGTTCTGTAAATTCATCTCACAGAGTTACATGTGTATTTCGAGGATCTCTTTGCCAGCCTTCTTTCTGTGGAATCTGAGAACAGATATTTCGGTTCCCTTTGAAGACTATAGGGCCAAAGGAAATATCCTCCGATAACAAAGAGAAAGAAGCTTTTTGAGAAACTTCTTTGTGTTCTGTGAAATCATCTCACAGAGTTACAGCTTTCCCCTCAAGAAGCCTTTCGCTAAGACAGTTCTTGTGGAATTGGCAAAGTGATATTTGGAAGCCCATAGAGGGATATGGTGAAAAAGGAAATATCTTCAGATGAAAGATGGAAAGAAGCTTTCTGAGAAACTGCTTAGTGTTCTGTTAATTCATCTCACGGAGGTACATGTGTATTTCGAGGATCTCTTTGCTAGCCCTATTTCTGTGGAAACTGAGAACAGATATTTCGGATCCATTTGAAGTCTATAGGGCCAAAGGAAATATCCTCGGATAACAAAGAGAAAGAAGCTTTCTGAGAAAATTCTTTGTGTTCTGTGAAATCATCTCACAGAGTTACAGCTTTCCCCTCAAGAAGCCTTTCGCTAAGACAGTTCTTGTGGAATTGGCAAAGTGATATTTGGAAGCCCCTAGAGGGCTATGGTGAAAAAGGAAATATCTTCAGATGAAATCTGGAAAGAAGCTTTCTGAGAAACTGCTTAGTGTTCTGTTAATTCATCTCACAGAGTTACATGTGTATTTCGAGGATCTCTTTGCTAGCCCTATTTCTGTGGAAACTGAGAACAGATATTTCGGATCCCTTTGAAGACTATAGGGCCAAAGGAAATATCCTCCGATAACAAAGAGAAAGAAGCTTTCTGAGAAACTTCTTTGTGTTCTGTGAAATCATCTCACAGAGTTACAGCTTTCCCCTCAAGAAGCCTTTCGCTAAGACAGTTCTTGTGGAATTGGCAAAGTGAGATTTGGAAGCCCATAGACGGCTATGGTGAAAAAGGAAATATCTTCAGATGAAATCTGGAAAGAAGCTTTCTGAGAAACTGCTTAGTGTTCTGTGAATTCATCTCACAGAGTTACATGTGTATTTCGAGGATCTCTTTGCTAGCCCTATTTCTGTGGAATCTGAGAACAGATATTTCGGTTCCCTTTGAAGACTATAGGGCCAAAGGAAATATCCTCCGATAACAAAGAGAAAGAAGCTTTCTGAGAAACTTCTTTGTGTTCTGTGAAATCATCTCACAGAGTTACAGCTTTCCCCTCAAGAAGCCTTTCGCTAAGACAGTTCTTGTGGAATTGGCAAAGTGATATTTGGAAGCCCATAGAGTGCTATGGTGAAAAAGGAAATATCCTCAGATGAAATCTGGAAAGAAGCTTTCTGAGAAACTGCTTAGTGTTCTGTTAATTCATCTCACAGAGTTACATATGTATTTCGAGGATCTCTTTGCCAGCCTTCTTTCTGTGGAATCTGAGAACAGATATTTCGGATCCCTTTGAAGACTATAGGAGCAAAGGAAATATCCTCCGATAACAAAGAGAAAGAAGCTTTCTGAGTAACTTCTTTGTGTTCTGTGAAATCATCTCACAGAGTTACAGCTTTCCCCTCAAGAAGCCTTTCGCTAAGACAGTTCTTGTGGAATTGGCAAAGTGATATTTGGAAGCCCATAGAGGGCTATGGTGAAAAAGGAAATATCCTCAGATGAAATCTGGAAAGAAGCTTTCTGAGAAACTGCTTAGTGATCTGTTAATTCATCTCACAGAGTTACATGTGTGTTTCGAGTATCTCTTTGCTAGCCCTCTTTCTGTGAAATCTGAGAACAGATATTTGGGATCCCTTTGAAGACTATAGGACCAAAGGAAATATCCTCCGATAAAAAGAGAAAGAAGCTTTCTGAGAAACTTCTTTGTGTTCTGTGAAATCATCTCACAGAGTTACAGCTTTCCCCTCAAGAAGCCTTTCGCTAAGACAGTTCTTGTGGAATTGGCAAAGTGATATTTGGAAGCCCATAGAGGGCTATGGTGAAAAAGGAAATATCCTCACATGAAATCTGGAAAGAAGCTTTCTGCGAAACTGCTTAGTGTTCTGTTAATTCATCTCACAGAGTGACACGTGTATTTCGAGGATCTCTTTGCTAGCCCTATTTCTGTGGAATCTGAGAACAGATATTTCAGATCCCTTTGAAGACTATAGGGCCAAAGGAAATATCCTCCGATAACAAAGAGAAAGAAGCTTTCTGAGATACTTCTTTGTGTTCTGTGAAATCATCTCACAGAGTTACAGCTTTCCCCTGAAGAAGCCTTTCGCTAAGACCGTTCTTGTGGAATTGGCAAAGTGAGATTTGGAAGCCCATAGAGGGCTATGGTGAAAAAGGAAATATCTTCAGATGAAATCTGGAAAGAAGCTTTCTGAGAAACTGCTTAGTGTTCTCTTAATTCTTCTCACAGAGTTACATGTGTATTTCGAGTATCTATTTGCGAGCCCTATTTCTGAGGAATCTGAGAACAGATATTTCGGATCCCTTTGAAGACTATAGGGCCAAAGGAAATATCCTCCGATAACAAAGAGAAAGAAGCTTTCTGAGAAACTTCTTTGTGTTCTGTGAAATCATCTCCCAGAGTTACAGCTTTCCCCTCAAGAAGCCTTTCGCTAAGACAGTTCTTGTGGAATTGGCAAAGTGAAATTTGGAAGCCCATAGAGGGCTATGGTGAAAAAGGAAATATCCTCAGATGAAATCTGGAAAGAAGCTTTCTGAGAAACTGCTTAGTGTTCTGTTAATTCATCTCACAGAGTTACATGTGTATTTCGAGGATCTCTTTGCCAGCCTTCTTTCTGTGGAATCTGAGAACAGATATTTCGGATCCCTTTGAAGACTATAGGACCAAAGGAAATATCCTCCGATAACAAAGAGAAAGAAGCTTTCTGAGAAACTTCTTTGTGTTCTGTGAAATCATCTCACAGAGTTACAGCTTTCCCCTCAAGAAGCCTTTCGCTAAGACAGTTCTTGTGGAATTGGCAAAGTGATATTTGGAAGCCCATAGAGGGCTATGGTGAAAAAGGAAATATCCTCACATGAAATCTGGAAAGAAGCTTTCTGAGAAACTGCTTAGTGTTCTGTTAATTCATCTCACAGAGTTACATGTGTATTTCGAGGATCTCTTTGCTAGCCCTATTTCTGTGGAATCTGAGAACAGATATTTCGGATCCCTTTGAAGACTATAGGGCCAAAGGAAATATCCTCCGATAACAAAGAGAAAGAAGTTTTCTGAGATACTTCTTTGTGTTCTGTGAAATCATCTCACGGAGTTACAGCTTTCCCCTGAAGAAACCTTTCGCTAAGACCGTTCTTGTGGAATTGGCAAAGTGATATTTGGAAGCCCATAGAGGGCTATGGTGAAAAAGGAAATATCATCAGATGAAATCTGGAAAGAAGCTTTCTGAGAAACTCCTTAGTGTTCTGTAAATTCATCTCACAGAGTTACATGTGTATTTCGAGGATCTCTTTGCTAGCCTTCTTTCTGTGGAATCTGAGAATAGATATTTCGGTTCCCTTTGAAGACTATAGGGCCAAAGGAAATATCCTCCAATAACAAAGAGAAAGAAGCTTTCTGAGAAACTTCTTTGTGTTCTGTGAAATCATCTCACAGAGTTACAGCTTTCCCCTCAAGAAGCCTTTCGCTAAGACAGTTCTTGTGGAATTGACAAAGTGATATTTGGAAGCCCATAGAGGGCTATGGTGAAAAAGGAAATATCCTCAGATGAAATCTGGAAAGAAGCTTTCTGAGAAACTGCTTAGTGTTCTGTTAATTCATCTCACAGAGTTACATGTGTGTTTCGAGTATCTCTTTGCTAGCCCTATTTCTGTGAAATCTGAGAACAGATATTTGGGATCCCTTTGAAGACTATAGGACCAAAGGAAATATCCTCCGATAAAAAGAGAAAGAAGCTTTCTGAGAAACTTCTTTGTGTTCTGTGAAATCATCTCACAGAGTTACAGCTTTCCCCTCAAGAAGCCTTTCGCTAAGACAGTTCTTGTGGAATTGGCAAAGTGATATTTGGAAGCCCTTAGAGGGCTATGGTGAAAAAGGAAATATCCTCAGATGAAATCTGGAAAGAAGCTCTCTGAGAAACTGCTTAGTGTTCTGTTAATTCATCTCACAGAGTTACATGTGTATTTCGAGGATCTCTTTGCCAGCCTTCTTTCTGTGGAATCTGAGAACAGATATTTCGGATCCCTTTGAAGACTATAGGAGCAAAGGAAATATCCTCGGATAACAAAGAGAAAGAAGCTTTCTGAGAAACTTCTTTGTGTTCTGTGAAATCATCTCACAGAGTTACAGCTTTCCCCTCGAGAAGCCTTTCGCTAAGACAGTTCTTGTGGAATTGGCAAAGTGATATTTGGAAGCCCATAGAGGGCTATGGTGAAAAAGGAAATATCCTCAGATGAAATCTGGAAAGAAGCTTTCTGAGGAACTGCTTAGTGTTCTGTTAATTCATCTCACAGAGTTACATGTGTGTTTCGAGTATCTCTTTGCTAGCCCTCTTTCTGTGAAATCTGAGAACAGATATTTGGGATCCCTTTGAAGACTATAGGACCAAAGGAAATATCCTCCGATAAAAAGAGAAAGAAGCTTTCTGAGAAACTTCTTTGTGTTCTGTGACATCATCTGACAGAGTTACAGCTTTCCCCTCAAGAAGCCTTTCGCTAAGACAGTTCTTGTGGAATTGGCAAAGTGATATTTGGAAGCCCATAGAGGGCTATGGTGAAAAAGGAAATATCCTCACATGAAATCTGGAAAGAAGCTTTCTGAGAAACTGCTTAGTGTTCTGTTAATTCATCTCACAGAGTTACATGTGTATTTCGAGGATCTCTTTGCTAGCCCTATTTCTGTGGAATCTGAGAACAGATATTTCGGATCCCTTTGAAGACTATAGGGCCAAAGGAAATATCCTCCGATAACAAAGAGAAAGAAGTTTTCTGAGATACTTCTTTGTGTTCTGTGAAATCATCTCACGGAGTTACAGCTTTCCCCTGAAGAAACCTTTCGCTAAGACCGTTCTTGTGGAATTGGCAAAGTGATATTTGGAAGCCCATAGAGGGCTATGGTGAAAAAGGAAATATCATCAGATGAAATCTGGAAAGAAGCTTTCTGAGAAACTCCTTAGTGTTCTGTAAATTCATCTCACAGAGTTACATGTGTATTTCGAGGATCTCTTTGCTAGCCTTCTTTCTGTGGAATCTGAGAATAGATATTTCGGTTCCCTTTGAAGACTATAGGGCCAAAGGAAATATCCTCGGATAACAAAGAGAAAGAAGCTTTCTGAGAAACTTCTTTGTGTTCTGTGAAATCATCTCACAGAGTTACAGCTTTCCCTTCAAGAAGCCTTTCGCTAAGACAGTTCTTGTGGAATTGACAAAGTGATATTTGGAAGCCCATAGAGGGCTATGGTGAAAAAGGAAATATCCTCAGATGAAATCTGGAAAGAAGCTTTCTGAGAAACTGCTTAGTGTTCTGTTAATTCATCTCACAGAGTTACATGTGTGTTTCGCGTATCTCTTTGCTAGCCCTATTTCTGTGAAATCTGAGAACAGATATTTGGGATCCCTTTGAAGACTATAGGACCAAAGGAAATATCCTCCGATAAAAATAGAAAGAAGCTTTCTGAGAAACTTCTTTGTGTTCTGTGAAATCATCTCACAGAGTTACAGCTTTCCCCTCAAGAAGCCTTTCGCTAAGACAGTTCTTGTGGAATTGGCAAAGTGATATTTGGAAGCCCATAGAGGGCTATGGTGAAAAAGGAAATATCCTCAGATGAAATCTGGAAAGAAGCTCTCTGAGAAACTGCTTAGTGTTCTGTTAATTCATCTCACAGAGTTACATGTGTATTTCGAGGATCTCTTTGCCAGCCTTCTTTCTGTGGAATCTGAGAACAGATATTTCGGATCCCTTTGAAGACTATAGGAGCAAAGGAAATATCCTTGGATAACAAAGAGAAAGAAGCTTTCTGAGAAACTTCTTTGTGTTCTGTGAAATCATCTCACAGAGTTACAGCTTTCCCCTCGAGAAGCCTTTCACTAAGACAGTTCTTGTGGAATTGGCAAAGTGATATTTGGAAGCCCATAGAGGGCTATGGTGAAAAAGGAAATATCCTCAGATGAAATCTGGAAAGAAGCTTTCTGAGAAACTGCTTAGTGTTCTGTTAATTCATCTCACAGAGTTACATGTGTGTTTCGAGTATCTCTTTGCTAGCCCTCTTTCTGTGAAATCTGAGAACAGATATTTGGGATCCCTTTGAAGACTATAGGACCAAAGGAAATATCCTCCGATAAAAAGAGAAAGAAGCTTTCTGAGAAACTTCTTTGTGTTCTGTGACATCATCTCACAGAGTTACAGCTTTCCCCTCAAGAAGCCTTTCGCTAAGACAGTTCTTGTGGAATTGGCAAAGTGATATTTGGAAGCCCATAGAGGGCTATGGTGAAAAAGGAAATATCCTCACATGAAATCTGGAAAGAAGCTTTCTGAGAAACTGCTTAGTGTTCTGTGAATTCATCTCACAGAGTTACATGTGTATTTCGAGGATCTCTTTGCTAGCCCTATTTCTGTGGAATCTGAGAACAGATATTTCAGATCCCTTTGAAGACTATAGGGCCAAAGGAAATATCCTCCGATAACAAAGAGAAAGAAGTTTTCTGAGATACTTCTTTGTGTTCTGTGAAATCATCTCACAGAGTTACAGCTTTCCCCTGAAGAAGCCTTTCGCTAAGACCGTTCTTGTGGAATTGGCAAAGTGATATTTGGAAGCCCATAGAGGGCTATGGTGAATAAGGAAATATCATCAGATGAAATCTGGAAAGAAGCTTTCTGAGAAACTCCTTAGTGTTCTGTAAATTCATCTCACAGAGTTACATGTGTATTTCGAGGATCTCTTTGCTAGCCTTCTTTCTGTGGAATCTGAGAACAGATATTTCGGTTCCCTTTGAAGACTATAGGGCCAAAGGAAATATCCTCCGATAACAAAGAGAAAGAAGCTTTCTGAGAAACTTCTTTGTGTTCTGTGAAATCATCTCACAGAGTTACAGCTTTCCCCTCAAGAAGCCTTTCGCTAAGACAGTTCTTGTGGAATTGGCAAAGTCATATTTGGAAGCCCATAGAGGGCTATGGTGAAAAAGGAAATATCTTCAGATGAAAGCTGGAAAGAAGCTTTCTGAGAAACTGCTTAGTGTTCTGTTAATTCATCTCACGGAGGTACATGTGTATTTCGAGGATCTCTTTGCTAGCCCTATTTCTGTGGAAACTGAGAACAGATATTTCGGATCCCTTTGAAGTCTATAGGGCCAAAGGAAATATCCTCGGATAACAAAGAGAAAGAAGCTTTCTGAGAAACTTCTTTGTGTTCTGTGAAATCATCTCACAGAGTTACAGCTTTCCCCTCAAGAAGCCTTTCGCTAAGACAGTTCTTGTGGAATTGGCAAAGTGATATTTGGAAGCCCATAGAGGGCTATGGTGAAAAAGGAAATATCTTCAGATGAAATCTGGAAAGAAGCTTTCTGAGAAACTGCTTAGTGTTCTGTTAATTCATCTCACAGAGTTACATGTGTATTTCGAGGATCTCTTTGCTAGCCCTATTTCTGTGGAAACTGAGGACAGATATTTCGGATCCCTTTGAAGACTATAGGGCCAAAGGAAATATCCTCCGATAACAAAGAGAAAGAAGCTTTCTGAGAAACTTCTTTGTGTTCTGTGAAATCATCTCACAGAGTTACAGTTTCCCCTCAAGAAGCCTTTCGCTAAGACAGTTCTTGTGGAATTGGCAAAGTGATATTTGGAAGCCCATAGAGGGCTATGGTGAAAAAGGAAATATCTTCAGATGAAATCTGGAAAGAAGCTTTCTGAGAAACTGCTTAGTGTTCTGTGAATTCATCTCACAGAGTTACATGTGTATTTTGAGGATCTCTTTGCTAGCCCTATTTCTGTGGAATCTGAGAGCAGATATTTCGGATCCCTTTGAAGACTACAGGGCCAAAGGAAATATCCTCGGATAACAAAGAGAAAGAAACTTTCTGAGAAACTTCTTTGTGATCTGTGAAATCATCTCACAGAGTTACAGCTTTCCCCTCAAGAAGCCTTTCGCTAAGACAGTTCTTGTGGAATTGGCAAAGTGAGATTTGGAAGCCCATAGAGGGCTATGGTGAAAAACGAAATATCTTCAGATGAAATCTGGAAAGAAGCTTTCTGAGAAACTCCTTAGTGTTCTGTAAATTCATCTCACAGAGTTACATGTGTATTTCGAGGATCTCTTTGCAAGCCTTCTTTCTGTGGAATCTGAGAACAGATATTTCGGTTCCCTTTGAAGACTATAGGGCCAAAGGAAATATCCTCCGATAACAAAGAGAAAGAAGCTTTCTGAGAAACTTCTTTGTGTTCTGTGAAATCATCTCACAGAGTTACAGCTTTCCCCTCAAGAAGCCTTTCGCTAAGACAGTTCTTGTGGAATTGGCAAAGTGATATTTGGAAGCCCATAGAGGGCTATGGTGAAAAAGGAAATATCTTCAGATGAAATCTGGAAAGAAGCTTTCTGAGAAACTGCTTAGTGTTCTGTTAATTCATCTCACGGAGGTACATGTGTAATTCGAGGATCTCTTTGCTAGCCCTATTTCTGTGGAAACTGAGAACAGATATTTCGGATCCCTTTGAAGACTATAGGGCCAAAGGAAATATCCTCGGATAACAAAGAGAAAGAAGCTTTCTGAGAAACTTCTTTGTGTTCTGTAAAATCATCTCACAGAGTTACAGCTTTCCCCTCAAGAAGCCTTTCGCTAAGACAGTTCTTGTGGAAATGGCAAAGTGATATTTGGAAGCCCATAGAGGGCTATGGTGAAAAAGGAAATATCTTCAGATGAAATCTGGAAAGAAGCTTTCTGAGAAACTGCTTAGTGTTCTGTTAATTCATCTCACAGAGTTACATGTGTATTTCGAGGATCTCTTTGCTAGCCCTATTTCTGTGGAAACTGAGAACAGATATTTCGGATCCCTTTGAAGACTATAGGGCCAAAGGAAATATCCTCCGATAACAAAGAGAAAGAAGCTTTCTGAGAAACTTCTTTTTGTTCTGTGAAATCATCTCACAGAGTTACAGCTTTCCCCTCAAGAAGCCTTTCGCTAAGACAGTTCTTGTGGAATAGGCAAAGTGATATTTGGAAGCCCATAGAGGGCTATGGTGAAAAAGGAAATATCTTCAGATGAAATCTGGAAAGAAGCTTTCTGAGAAACTGCTTAGTGTTCTGTGAATTCATCTCACAGAGTTACATGTGTATTTCGAGGATCTCTTTGCTAGCCCTATTTCTGTGGAATCTGAGAACAGATATTTCGGATCCCTTTGAAGACTACAGGGCCAAAGGAAATATCCTCGGATAACAAAGAGAAAGAAACTTTCTGAGAAACTTCTTTGTGATCTGTGAAATCATCTCACAGAGTTACAGCTTTCCCCTCAAGAAGCCTTTCGCTAAGACAGTTCTTGTGGAATTGGCAAAGTGAGATTTGGAAGCCCATAGAGGGCTATGGTGAAAAACGAAATATCTTCAGATGAAATCTGGAAAGAAGCTTTCTGAGAAACTGCTTAGTGTTCTCTTAATTCATCTCACAGAGTTACATGTGTATTTCGAGTATCTCTTTGCTAGCCCAGTTCTGTGGAATCTGAGAACAGATATTTCGGATCCCTTTGAAGACTATAGGGCCAAAGGAAATATCCTCGGATAACAAAGAGAAAGAAACTTTCGGAGAAACTTCTTTGTGTTCTGTGAAATCATCTCACAGAGTTACAGCTTTCCCCTCAAGAAGCCTTTCGCTAAGACAGTTCTTGTGGAATTGGAAAAGTGATATTTGGAAGCCCATAGAGGGCTATGGTGAAAAAGCAAATATCCTCAGATGAAATCTGGAAAGAAGCTTTCTGAGAAACTGCTTAGTGTTCTGTGAATTCATCTCACAGAGTTACATGTGTATTTCGAGGATCTCTTTGCCAGCCTTCTTTCTGTGGATTCTGAGAACAGATATTTCGGATCCCTTTGAAGACTATAGGACCTAAGGAAATATCCTCCGATAACAAAGAGAAAGAAGTTTTCTGAGAAACTTCTTTGTGTTCTGTGAAATCATCTCACAGAGTTACAGCTTTCCCCTCAAGAAGCCTTTCGCTAAGACAGTTCTTGTGGAATTGGCAAAGTGATATTTGGAAGCCCATAGAGGGCTATGGTGAAAAAGGAAATATCCTCAGATGAAATCTGGAAAGAAGCTTTCTGAGAAACTGCTTAGTGTTCTGTTAATTCATCTCACAGAGTTACATGTGTGTTTCGAGTATCTCTTTGCTAGCCCTATTTCTGTGAAATCTGAGAACAGATATTTGGGATCCCTTTGAAGACTATAGGACCAAAGGAAATATCCTCCGATAAAAAGAGAAAGAAGCTTTCTGAGAAAATTCTTTGTGTTCTGTGAAATCATCTCACAGAGTTACAGCTTTCCCCTCAAGAAGCCTTTCGCTAAGACAGTTCTTGTGGAATTGGCAAAGTGATATTTGGAAGCCCATAGAGGGCTATGGTGAAAAAGGAAATATCCTCACATGAAATCTGGAAAGAAGCTTTCTGAGAAACTGCTTAGTGTTCTGTGAATTCATCTCACCGAGTTACATGTGTATTTCGAGGATCTCTTTGCTAGCCCTATTTCTGTGAAATCTGAGAACAGATATTTCGGATCCCTTTGAAGACTATAGGGCCAAAGGAAATATCCTCCGATAACAAAGAGAAAGAAGCTTTCTGAGAAACTTCTTTGTGTTCTGTGAAATCATCTCACAGAGTTACAGCTTTCCCCTGAAGAAGCCTTTCGCTAAGACAGTTCTTGTGGAATTGGCAAAGTGATATTTGGAAGCCCATAGAGGGCTATGGTGAAAAAGGAAATATCATCAGATGAAATCTGGAAAGAAGCTTTCTGAGAAACTCCTTAGTGTTCTGTAAATTCATCTCACAGAGTTACATGTGTATTTCGAGGATCTCTTTGCTAGCCTTCTTTCTGTGGAATCTGAGAACAGATATTTCGGTTCCCTTTGAAGACTATAGGGCCAAAGGAAATATCCTCCGATAACAAAGAGAAAGAAGCTTTCAGAGAAACTTCTTTGTGTTCTGTGAAATCATCTCACAGAGTTACAGCTTTCCCCTCAAGAAGCCTTTCGCTAAGACAGTTCTTGTGGAATTGGCAAAGTGATATTTGGAAGCCCATAGAGGGCTATGGTGAAAAAGGAAATATCTTCAGATGAAATCTGGAAAGAAGCTTTCTGAGAAACTGCTTAGTGTTCTGTTAATTCATCTCACGGAGGTACATGTGTATTTCGAGGATCTCTTTGCTAGCCCTATTTCTGTGGAAACTGAGAACAGATATTTCGGATCCCTTTGAAGACTATAGGGCCAAAGGAAATATCCTCGGATAACAAAGAGAAAGAAGCTTTCTGAGAAACTTCTTTGTGTTCTGTGAAATCATCTCACAGAGTTACAGCTTTCCCCTCAAGAAGCCTTTCGCTAAGACAGTTCTTGTGGAATTGGCAAAGTGATATTTGGAAGCCCATAGAGGGCTATGGTGAAAAAGGAAATATCTTCAGATGAAATCTGGAAAGAAGCTTTCTGAGAAACTGCTTAGTGTTCTGTTAATTCATCTCACAGAGTTACAAGTGTATTTCGAGGATCTCTTTGCTAGCCCTATTTCTGTGGAAACTGAGAACAGATATTTCGGATCCCTTTGAAGACTATAGGGCCAAAGGAAATATCCTCCGATAACAAAGAGAAAGAAGCTTTCTGAGAAACTTCTTTGTGTTCTGTGAAATCATCTCACAGAGTTACAGCTTTCCCCTCAAGAAGCCTTTCGCTAAGACAGTTCTTGTGGAATTGGCAAAGTGATATTTGGAAGCCCATAGAGGGCTATGGTGAAAAAGGAAATATCTTCAGATGAAATCTGGAAAGAAGCTTTCTGAGAAACTGCTTAGTGTTCTGTGAATTCATCTCACAGAGTTACATGTGTATTTCGAGGATCTCTTTGCTAGCCCTATTTCTGTGGAATCTGAGAACAGATATTTCGGATCCCTTTGAAGACTACAGGGCCAAAGGAAATATCCTCCGATAACAAAGAGAAAGAAGCTTTCTGAGAAACTTCTTTGTTATCTGTGAAATCATCTCACAGAGTTACAGCTTTCCCCTCAAGAAGCCTTTCGCTAAGACAGTTCTTGTGGAATTGGCAAAGTGATATTTGGAAGCCCATAGAGGGCTATGGTGAAAAAGGAAGTATCTTCACATGAAATCTGGAAAGAAGCTTTCTGAGAAACTGCTTAGTGTTCTCTTAATTCATCTCACAGAGTTACATGTGTATTTCGAGTATCTCTTTGCTAGCCCTATTTCTGTGAAATCTGAGAACAGATATTTGGGATCCCTTTGAAGACTATAGGACCAAAGGAAATATCCTCCGATAAAAAGAGAAAGAAGCTTTCTGAGAAACTTCTTTGTGTTCTGTGAAATCATCTCACAGAGTTACAGCTTTCCCCTCAAGAAGCCTTTCGCTAAGACAGTTCTTGTGGAATTGGCAAAGTGATATTTGGAAGCCCATAGAGGGCTATGGTGAAAAAGGAAATATCCTCACATGAAATCTGGAAAGAAGCTTTCTGAGAAACTGCTTAGTGTTCTGTGAATTCATCTCACCGAGTTACATGTGCATTTCGAGGATCTCTTTGCTAGCCCTATTTCTGTGAAATCTGAGAACAGATATTTCGGATCCCTTTGAAGACTATAGGGCCAAAGGAAATATCCTTCGATAACAAAGAGAAAGAAGCTTTCTGAGAAACTTCTTTGTGTTCTGTGAAATCATCTCACAGAGTTACAGCTTTCCCCTCAAGAAGCCTTTCGCTAAGACAGTTCTTGTGGAATTGGCAAAGTGATATTTGGAAGCCCATAGAGGGCTATGGTGAAAAAGCAAATATCCTCAGATGAAATCTGGAAAGAAGCTTTCTGAGAAACTGCTTAGTGTTCTGTGAATTCATCTCACAGAGTTACATGTGTATTTCGAGGATCTCTTTGCCAGCCTTCTTTCTGTGGATTCTGAGAACAGATATTTCGGATCCCTTTGAAGACTATAGGACCTAAGGAAATATCCTCCGATAACAAAGAGAAAGAAGTTTTCTGAGAAACTTCTTTGTGTTCTGTGAAATCATCTCACAGAGTTACAGCTTTCCCCTCAAGAAGCCTTTCGCTAAGACAGTTCTTGTGGAATTGGCAAAGTGATATTTGGAAGCCCATAGAGGGCTATGGTGAAAAAGGAAATATCCTCAGATGAAATCTGGAAAGAAGCTTTCTGAGAAACTGCTTAGTGTTCTGTTAATTCATCTCACAGAGTTACATGTGTGTTTCGAGTATCTCTTTGCTAGCCCTATTTCTGTGAAATCTGAGAACAGATATTTGGGATCCCTTTGAAGACTATAGGACCAAAGGAAATATCCTCCGATAAAAAGAGAAAGAAGCTTTCTGAGAAACTTCTTTGTGTTCTGTGAAATCATCTCACAGAGTTACAGCTTTCCCCTCAAGAAGCCTTTCGCTAAGACAGTTCTTGTGGAATTGGCAAAGTGATATTTGGAAGCCCATAGAGGGCTATGGTGAAAAAGGAAATATCCTCACATGAAATCTGGAAAGAAGCTTTCTGAGAAACTGCTTAGTGTTCTGTGAATTCATCTCACCGAGTTACATGTGTATTTCGAGGATCTCTTTGCTAGCCCTATTTCTGTGAAATCTGAGAACAGATATTTCGGATCCCTTTGAAGACTATAGGGCCAAAGGAAATATCCTCCGATAACAAAGAGAAAGAAGCTTTCTGAGAAACTTCTTTGTGTTCTGTGAAATCATCTCACAGAGTTACAGCTTTCCCCTGAAGAAGCCTTTCGCTAAGACAGTTCTTGTGGAATTGGCAAAGTGAGATTTGGAAGCCCATAGAGGGCTATGGTGAAAAAGGAAATATCATCAGATGAAATCTGGAAAGAAGCTTTCTGAGAAACTCCTTAGTGTTCTGTAAATTCATCTCACAGAGTTACATGTGTATTTCGAGGATCTCTTTGCTAGCCTTCTTTCTGTGGAATCTGAGAACAGATATTTCGGTTCCCTTTGAAGACTATAGGGCCAAAGGAAATATCCTCCGATAACAAAGAGAAAGAAGCTTTCAGAGAAACTTCTTTGTGTTCTGTGAAATCATCTCACAGAGTTACAGCTTTCCCCTCAAGAAGCCTTTCGCTAAGACAGTTGTTGTGGAATTGGCAAAGTGATATTTGGAAGCCCATAGAGGGCTATGGTGAAAAAGGAAATATCTTCAGATGAAATCTGGAAAGAAGCTTTCTGAGAAACTGCTTAGTGTTCTGTTAATTCATCTCACGGAGGTACATGTGTATTTCGAGGATCTCTTTGCTAGCCCTATTTCTGTGGAAACTGAGAACAGATATTTCGGATCCCTTTGAAGACTATAGGGCCAAAGGAAATATCCTCGGATAACAAAGAGAAAGAAGCTTTCTGAGAAACTTCTTTGTGTTCTGTGAAATCATCTCACAGAGTTACAGCTTTCCCCTCAAGAAGCCTTTCGCTAAGACAGTTCTTGTGGAATTGGCAAAGTGATATTTGGAAGCCCATAGAGGGCAATGGTGAAAAAGGAAATATCTTCAGATGAAATCTGGAAAGAAGCTTTCTGAGAAACTGCTTAGTGTTCTGTTAATTCATCTCACAGAGTTACAAGTGTATTTCGAGGATCTCTTTGCTAGCCCTATTTCTGTGGAAACTGAGAACAGATATTTCGGATCCCTTTGAAGACTATAGGGCCAAAGGAAATATCCTCCGATAACAAAGAGAAAGAAGCTTTCTGAGAAACTTCTTTGTGTTCTGTGAAATCATCTCACAGAGTTACAGCTTTCCCCTCAAGAAGCCTTTCGCTAAGACAGTTCTTGTGGAATTGGCAAAGTGATATTTGGAAGCCCATAGAGGGCTATGGTGAAAAAGGAAATATCTTCAGATGAAATCTGGAAAGAAGCTTTCTGAGAAACTGCTTAGTGTTCTGTGAATTCATCTCACAGAGTTACATGTGTATTTCGAGGATCTCTTTGCTAGCCCTATTTCTGTGGAATCTGAGAACAGATATTTCGGATCCCTTTGAAGACTACAGGGCCAAAGGAAATATCCTCCGATAACAAAGAGAAAGAAGCTTTCTGAGAAACTTCTTTGTGATCTGTGAAATCATCTCACAGAGTTACAGCTTTCCCCTCAAGAAGCCTTTCGCTAAGACAGTTCTTGTGGAATTGGCAAAGTGATATTTGGAAGCCCATAGAGGGCTATGGTGAAAAAGGAAGTATCTTCACATGAAATCTGGAAAGAAGCTTTCTGAGAAACTGCTTAGTGTTCTCTTAATTCATCTCACAGAGTTACATGTGTATTTCGAGTATCTCTTTGCTAGCCCTATTTCTGTGAAATCTGAGAACAGATATTTGGGATCCCTTTGAAGACTATAGGACCAAAGGAAATATCCTCCGATAAAAAGAGAAAGAAGCTTTCTGAGAAACTTCTTTGTGTTCTGTGAAATCATCTCACAGAGTTACAGCTTTCCCCTCAAGAAGCCTTTCGCTAAGACAGTTCTTGTGGAATTGGCAAAGTGATATTTGGAAGCCCATAGAGGGCTATGGTGAAAAAGGAAATATCCTCACATGAAATCTGGAAAGAAGCTTTCTGAGAAACTGCTTAGTGTTCTGTGAATTCATCTCACCGAGTTACATGTGTATTTCGAGGATCTCTTTGCTAGCCCTATTTCTGTGAAATCTGAGAACAGATATTTCGGATCCCTTTGAAGACTATAGGGCCAAAGGAAATATCCTCCGATAACAAAGAGAAAGAAGCTTTCTGAGAAACTTCTTTGTGTTCTGTGAAATCATCTCACAGAGTTACAGCTTTCCCCTGAAGAAGCCTTTCGCTAAGACAGTTCTTGTGGAATTGGCAAAGTGATATTTGGAAGCCCATAGAGGGCTATGGTGAAAAAGGAAATATCATTAGATGAAATCTGGAAAGAAGCTTTCTGAGAAACTCCTTAGTGTTCTGTAAATTCATCTCACAGAGTTACATGTGTATTTCAAGGATCTCTTTGCTAGCCTTCTTTCTGTGGAATCTGAGAACAGATATTTCGGTTCCCTTTGAAGACTATAGGGCCAAAGGAAATATCCTCCGATAACAAAGAGAAAGAAGCTTTCAGAGAAACTTCTTTGTGTTCTGTGAAATCATCTCACAGAGTTACAGCTTTCCCCTCAAGAAGCCTTTCGCTAAGACAGTTCTTGTGGAATTGGCAAAGTGATATTTGGAAGCCCATAGAGGGCTATGGTGAAAAAGGAAATATCTTCAGATGAAATCTGGAAAGAAGCTTTCTGAGAAACTGCTTAGTGTTCTGTTAATTCATCTCACGGAGGTACATGTGTATTTCGAGGATCTCTTTGCTAGCCCTATTTCTGTGGAAACTGAGAACAGATATTTCGGATCCCTTTGAAGACTATAGGGCCAAAGGAAATATCCTCGGATAACAAAGAGAAAGAAGCTTTCTGAGAAACTTCTTTGTGTTCTGTGAAATCATCTCACAGAGTTACAGCTTTCCCCTCAAGAAGCCTTTCGCTAAGACAGTTCTTGTGGAATTGGCAAAGTGAGATTTGGAAGCCCATAGAGGGCTATGGTGAAAAAGGAAATATCTTCAGATGAAATCTGGAAAGAAGCTTTCTGAGAAACTGCTTAGTGTTCTGTTAATTCATCTCACAGAGTTACAAGTGTATTTCGAGGATCTCTTTGCTAGCCCTATTTCTGTGGAAACTGAGAACAGATATTTCGGATCCCTTTGAAGACTATAGGGCCAAAGGAAATATCCTCCGATAACAAAGAGAAAGAAGCTTTCTGAGAAACTTCTTTGTGTTCTGTGAAATCATCTCACAGAGTTACAGCTTTCCCCTCAAGAAGCCTTTCGCTAAGACAGTTCTTGTGGAATTGGCAAAGTGATATTTGGAAGCCCATAGAGGGCTATGGTGAAAAAGGAAATATCTTCAGATGAAATCTGGAAAGAAGCTTTCTGAGAAACTGCTTAGTGTTCTGTGAATTCATCTCACAGAGTTACAAGTGTATTTCGAGGATCTCTTTGCTAGCCCTATTTCTGTGGAATCTGAGAACAGATATTTCGGATCCCTTTGAAGACTACAGGGCCAAAGGAAATATCCTCCGATAACAAAGAGAAAGAAGCTTTCTGAGAAACTTCTTTGTGATCTGTGAAATCATCTCACAGAGTTACAGCTTTCCCCTCAAGAAGCCTTTCGCTAAGACAGTTCTTGTGGAATTGGCAAAGTGAGATTTGGAAGCCCATAGAGGGCTATGGTGAAAAAGGAAGTATCTTCACAGGAAATCTGGAAAGAAGCTTTCTGAGAAACTGCTTAGTGTTCTCTTAATTCATCTCACAGAGGTACATGTGTATTTCGAGTATCTCTTTGCTAGCCCTATTTCTGTGGAATCTGAGAACAGATATTTCGGTCCCTTTGAAGACTATAGGGCCAAAGGAAATATCCTAGGATAACAAAGAGAAAGAAGCTTTCTGAGAAACTTCTTTGTGTTCTGTGAAATCATCTCACAGATTTACAGCTTTCCCCTCAAGAAGCCTTTCGCTAAGACAGTTCTTGTGGAATTGGCAAAGTGATATTTGGAAGCCCATAGAGGGCTATGGTGAAAAAGGAAATATCCTCACATGAAATCTGGAAAGAAGCTTTCTGAGAAACTGCTTAGTGTTCTGTGAATTCATCTCACAGAGTTACATGTGTATTTCGAGGATCTCTTTGCTAGCCCTATTTCTGTGGAATCTGAGAACAGATATTTCGGATCCCTTTGAAGACTACAGGGCCAAAGGAAATATCCTCCGATAACAAAGAGAAAGAAGCTTTCTGAGAAACTTCTTTGTGTTCTGTGAAATCATCTCACAGAGTTACAGCTTTCCCCTGAAGAAGCCTTTCGCTAAGACAGTTCTTGTGGAATTGGCAAAGTGATATTTGGAAGCCCATAAAGGGCTATGATGAAAAAGGAAATATCATCAGATGAAATCTGGAAAGAAGCTTTCTGAGAAACTCCTTAGTGTTCTGTAAATTCATCTCACAGAGTTACATGTGTATTTCGAGGATCTCTTTGCTAGCCTTCTTTCTGTGGAATCTGAGAACAGATATTTCGGTTCCCTTTGAAGACTATAGGGCCAAAGGAAATATCCTCCGATAACAAAGAGAGAGAAGCTTTCTGAGAAACTTCTTTGTGTTCTGTGAAATCATCTCAAAGAGTTACAGCTTTCCCCTCAAGAAGCCTTTCGCTAAGACAGTTCTTGTGGAATTGGCAAAGTGATATTTGGAAGCCCATAGAGGGCTATGCTGAAAAAGGAAATATCTTCAGATGAAATCTGGAAAGAAGCTTTCTGAGAAACTGCTTAGTGTTCTGTTAATTCATCTCACATAGTTACATGTGTACTTCGAGTATCTCTTTGCTAGCCCTATTTCTGTGGAAACTGAGAACAGATATTTCGGATCCCTTTGAAGACTATAGGGCCAAAGGAAATATCCTCGGATAACAAAGAGAAAGAAGCTTTCTGAGAAACTTCTTTGTGTTCTGTGAAATCATCTCACAAAGTTACAGCTTTCCCCTCAAGAAGCCTTTCGCTAAGACAGTTCTTGTGGAATTAGCAAAGTGATATTTGGAAGCCCATAGAGGGCTATGGAGAAAAAGGAAATATCTTCAGATGAAATCTGGAAAGAAGCTTTCTGAGAAACTGCTTAGTGTTCTGTGAATTCATCTCACAGAGTTACATGTGTATTTCGAGTATCTCTTTGCTAGCCCAGTTCTGTGGAATCTGAGAACAGATATTTCGGATCCCTTTGAAGACTATAGGGCCAAAGGAAATATCCTCGGATAACAAAGAGAAAGAAACTTTCGGAGAAACTTCTTTGTGTTCTGTGAAATCATCTCACAGAGTTACAGCTTTCCCCTCAAGAAGCCTTTCGCTAAGACAGTTCTTGTGGAATTGGAAAAGTGATATTTGGAAGCCCATAGAGGGCTATGGTGAAAAAGCAAATATCCTCAGATGAAATCTGGAAAGAAGCTTTCTGAGAAACTGCTTAGTGTTCTGTGAATTCATCTCACAGAGTTACATGTGTATTTCGAGGATCTCTTTGCCAGCCTTCTTTCTGTGGATTCTGAGAACAGATATTTCGGATCCCTTTGAAGACTATAGGACCTAAGGAAATATCCTCCGATAACAAAGAGAAAGAAGTTTTCTGAGAAACTTCTTTGTGTTCTGTGAAATCATCTCACAGAGTTACAGCTTTCCCCTCAAGAAGCCTTTCGCTAAGACAGTTCTTGTGGAATTGGCAAAGTGATATTTGGAAGCCCATAGAGGGCTATGGTGAAAAAGGAAATATCCTCAGATGAAATCTGGAAAGAAGCTTTCTGAGAAACTGCTTAGTGTTCTGTTAATTCATCTCACAGAGTTACATGTGTGTTTCGAGTATCTCTTTGCTAGCCCTATTTCTGTGAAATCTGAGAACAGATATTTGGGATCCCTTTGAAGACTATAGGACCAAAGGAAATATCCTCCGATAAAAAGAGAAAGAAGCTTTCTGAGAAACTTCTTTGTGTTCTGTGAAATCATCTCACAGAGTTACAGCTTTCCCCTCAAGAAGCCTTTCGCTAAGACAGTTCTTGTGGAATTGGCAAAGTGATATTTGGAAGCCCATAGAGGGCTATGGTGAAAAAGGAAATATCCTCACATGAAATCTGGAAAGAAGCTTTCTGAGAAACTGCTTAGTGTTCTGTGAATTCATCTCACCGAGTTACATGTGTATTTCGAGGATCTCTTTGCTAGCCCTATTTCTGTGAAATCTGAGAACAGATATTTCGGATCCCTTTGAAGACTATAGGGCCAAAGGAAATATCCTCCGATAACAAAGAGAAAGAAGCTTTCTGAGAAACTTCTTTGTGTTCTGTGAAATCATCTCACAGAGTTACAGCTTTCCCCTGAAGAAGCCTTTCGCTAAGACAGTTCTTGTGGAATTGGCAAAGTGATATTTGGAAGCCCATAGAGGGCTATGGTGAAAAAGGAAATATCCTCAGATAATATCTGGAAAGAAGCTTTCTGAGAAACTCCTTAGTGTTCTGTAAATTCATCTCACAGAGTTACATGTGTATTTCGAGGATCTCTTTGCTAGCCTTCTTTCTGTGGAATCTGAGAACAGATATTTCGGTTCCCTTTGAAGACTATAGGGCCAAAGGAAATATCCTCCGATAACAAAGAGAAAGAAGCTTTCAGAGAAACTTCTTTGTGTTCTGTGAAATCATCTCACAGAGTTACAGCTTTCCCCTCAAGAAGCCTTTCGCTAAGACAGTTCTTGTGGAATTGGCAAAGTGATATTTGGAAGCCCATAGAGGGCTATGGTGAAAAAGGAAATATCTTCAGATGAAATCTGGAAAGAAGCTTTCTGAGAAACTGCTTAGTGTTCTGTTAATTCATCTCACGGAGGTACATGTGTATTTCGAGGATCTCTTTGCTAGCCCTATTTCTGTGGAAACTGAGAACAGATATTTCGGATCCCTTTGAAGACTATAGGGCCAAAGGAAATATCCTCGGATAACAAAGAGAAAGAAGCTTTCTGAGAAACTTCTTTGTGTTCTGTGAAATCATCTCACAGAGTTACAGCTTTCCCCTCAAGAAGCCTTTCGCTAAGACAGTTCTTGTGGAATTGGCAAAGTGATATTTGGAAGCCCATAGAGGGCTATGGTGAAAAAGGAAATATCTTCAGATGAAATCTGGAAAGAAGCTTTCTGAGAAACTGCTTAGTGTTCTGTTAATTCATCTCACAGAGTTACAAGTGTATTTCGAGGATCTCTTTGCTAGCCCTATTTCTGTGGAAACTGAGAACAGATATTTCGGATCCCTTTGAAGACTATAGGGCCAAAGGAAATATCCTCCGATAACAAAGAGAAAGAAGCTTTCTGAGAAACTTCTTTGTGTTCTGTGAAATCATCTCACAGAGTTACAGCTTTCCCCTCAAGAAGCCTTTCGCTAAGACAGTTCTTGTGGAATTGGCAAAGTGATATTTGGAAGCCCATAGAGGGCTATGGTGAAAAAGGAAATATCTTCAGATGAAATCTGGAAAGAAGCTTTCTGAGAAACTGCTTAGTGTTCTGTGAATTCATCTCACAGAGTTACATGTGTATTTCGAGGATCTCTTTGCTAGCCCTATTTCTGTGGAATCTGAGAACAGATATTTCGGATCCCTTTGAAGACTACAGGGCCAAAGGAAATATCCTCCGATAACAAAGAGAAAGAAGCTTTCTGAGAAACTTCTTTGTTATCTGTGAAATCATCTCACAGAGTTACAGCTTTCCCCTCAAGAAGCCTTTCGCTAAGACAGTTCTTGTGGAATTGGCAAAGTGATATTTGGAAGCCCATAGAGGGCTATGGTGAAAAAGGAAGTATCTTCACATGAAATCTGGAAAGAAGCTTTCTGAGAAACTGCTTAGTGTTCTCTTAATTCATCTCACAGAGTTACATGTGTATTTCGAGTATCTCTTTGCTAGCCCTATTTCTGTGAAATCTGAGAACAGATATTTGGGATCCCTTTGAAGACTATAGGACCAAAGGAAATATCCTCCGATAAAAAGAGAAAGAAGCTTTCTGAGAAACTTCTTTGTGTTCTGTGAAATCATCTCACAGAGTTACAGCTTTCCCCTCAAGAAGCCTTTCGCTAAGACAGTTCTTGTGGAATTGGCAAAGTGATATTTGGAAGCCCATAGAGGGCTATGGTGAAAAAGGAAATATCCTCACATGAAATCTGGAAAGAAGCTTTCTGAGAAACTGCTTAGTGTTCTGTGAATTCATCTCACCGAGTTACATGTGCATTTCGAGGATCTCTTTGCTAGCCCTATTTCTGTGAAATCTGAGAACAGATATTTCGGATCCCTTTGAAGACTATACGGCCAAAGGAAATATCCTTCGATAACAAAGAGAAAGAAGCTTTCTGAGAAACTTCTTTGTGTTCTGTGAAATCATCTCACAGAGTTACAGCTTTCCCCTCAAGAAGCCTTTCGCTAAGACAGTTCTTGTGGAATTGGCAAAGTGATATTTGGAAGCCCATAGAGGGCTATGGTGAAAAAGCAAATATCCTCAGATGAAATCTGGAAAGAAGCTTTCTGAGAAACTGCTTAGTGTTCTGTGAATTCATCTCACAGAGTTACATGTGTATTTCGAGGATCTCTTTGCCAGCCTTCTTTCTGTGGATTCTGAGAACAGATATTTCGGATCCCTTTGAAGACTATAGGACCTAAGGAAATATCCTCCGATAACAAAGAGAAAGAAGTTTTCTGAGAAACTACTTTGTGTTCTGTGAAATCATCTCACAGAGTTACAGCTTTCCCCTCAAGAAGCCTTTCGCTAAGACAGTTCTTGTGGAATTGGCAAAGTGATATTTGGAAGCCCATAGAGGGCTATGGTGAAAAAGGAAATATCCTCAGATGAAATCTGGAAAGAAGCTTTCTGAGAAACTGCTTAGTGTTCTGTTAATTCATCTCACAGAGTTACATGTGTGTTTCGAGTATCTCTTTGCTAGCCCTATTTCTGTGAAATCTGAGAACAGATATTTGGGATCCCTTTGAAGACTATAGGACCAAAGGAAATATCCTCCGATAAAAAGAGAAAGAAGCTTTCTGAGAAACTTCTTTGTGTTCTGTGAAATCATCTCACAGAGTTACAGCTTTCCCCTCAAGAAGCCTTTCGCTAAGACAGTTCTTGTGGAATTGGCAAAGTGATATTTGGAAGCCCATAGAGGGCTATGGTGAAAAAGGAAATATCCTCACATGAAATCTGGAAAGAAGCTTTCTGAGAAACTGCTTAGTGTTCTGTGAATTCATCTCACCGAGTTACATGTGTATTTCGAGGATCTCTTTGCTAGCCCTATTTCTGTGAAATCTGAGAACAGATATTTCGGATCCCTTTGAAGACTATAGGGCCAAAGGAAATATCCTCCGATAACAAAGAGAAAGAAGCTTTCTGAGAAACTTCTTTGTGTTCTGTGAAATCATCTCACAGAGTTACAGCTTTCCCCTGAAGAAGCCTTTCGCTAAGACAGTTCTTGTGGAATTGGCAAAGTGAGATTTGGAAGCCCATAGAGGGCTATGGTGAAAAAGGAAATATCATCAGATGAAATCTGGAAAGAAGCTTTCTGAGAAACTGCTTAGTGTTCTGTAAATTCATCTCACAGAGTTACATGTGTATTTCGAGGATCTCTTTGCTAGCCTTCTTTCTGTGGAATCTGAGAACAGATATTTCGGTTCCCTTTGAAGACTATAGGGCCAAAGGAAATATCCTCCGATAACAAAGAGAAAGAAGCTTTCAGAGAAACTTCTTTGTGTTCTGTGAAATCATCTCACAGAGTTACAGCTTTCCCCTCAAGAAGCCTTTCGCTAAGACAGTTCTTGTGGAATTGGCAAAGTGATATTTGGAAGCCCATAGAGGGCTATGGTGAAAAAGGAAATATCTTCAGATGAAATCTGGAAAGAAGCTTTCTGAGAAACTGCTTAGTGTTCTGTTAATTCATCTCACGGAGGTACATGTGTATTTCGAGGATCTCTTTGCTAGCCCTATTTCTGTGGAAACTGAGAACAGATATTTCGGATCCCTTTGAAGACTATAGGGCCAAAGGAAATATCCTCGGATAACAAAGAGAAAGAAGCTTTCTGAGAAACTTCTTTGTGTTCTGTGAAATCATCTCACAGAGTTACAGCTTTCCCCTCAAGAAGCCTTTCGCTAAGACAGTTCTTGTGGAATTGGCAAAGTGATATTTGGAAGCCCATAGAGGGCAATGGTGAAAAAGGAAATATCTTCAGATGAAATCTGGAAAGAAGCTTTCTGAGAAACTGCTTAGTGTTCTGTTAATTCATCTCACAGAGTTACAAGTGTATTTCGAGGATCTCTTTGCTAGCCCTATTTCTGTGGAAACTGAGAACAGATATTTCGGATCCCTTTGAAGACTATAGGGCCAAAGGAAATATCCTCCGATAACAAAGAGAAAGAAGCTTTCTGAGAAACTTCTTTGTGTTCTGTGAAATCATCTCACAGAGTTACAGCTTTCCCCTCAAGAAGCCTTTCGCTAAGACAGTTCTTGTGGAATTGGCAAAGTGATATTTGGAAGCCCATAGAGGGCTATGGTGAAAAAGGAAATATCTTCAGATGAAATCTGGAAAGAAGCTTTCTGAGAAACTGCTTAGTGTTCTGTGAATTCATCTCACAGAGTTACATGTGTATTTCGAGGATCTCTTTGCTAGCCCTATTTCTGTGGAATCTGAGAACAGATATTTCGGATCCCTTTGAAGACTACAGGGCCAAAGGAAATATCCTCCGATAACAAAGAGAAAGAAGCTTTCTGAGAAACTTCTTTGTGATCTGTGAAATCATCTCACAGAGTTACAGCTTTCCCCTCAAGAAGCCTTTCGCTAAGACAGTTCTTGTGGAATTGGCAAAGTGATATTTGGAAGCCCATAGAGGGCTATGGTGAAAAAGGAAGTATCTTCACATGAAATCTGGAAAGAAGCTTTCTGAGAAACTGCTTAGTGTTCTCTTAATTCATCTCACAGAGTTACATGTGTATTTCGAGTATCTCTTTGCTAGCCCTATTTCTGTGAAATCTGAGAACAGATATTTGGGATCCCTTTGAAGACTATAGGACCAAAGGAAATATCCTCCGATAAAAAGAGAAAGAAGCTTTCTGAGAAACTTCTTTGTGTTCTGTGAAATCATCTCACAGAGTTACAGCTTTCCCCTCAAGAAGCCTTTCGCTAAGACAGTTCTTGTGGAATTGGCAAAGTGATATTTGGAAGCCCATAGAGGGCTATGGTGAAAAAGGAAATATCCTCACATGAAATCTGGAAAGAAGCTTTCTGAGAAACTGCTTAGTGTTCTGTGAATTCATCTCACCGAGTTACATGTGTATTTCGAGGATCTCTTTGCTAGCCCTATTTCTGTGAAATCTGGGAACAGATATTTCGGATCCCTTTGAAGACTATAGGGCCAAAGGAAATATCCTCCGATAACAAAGAGAAAGAAGCTTTCTGAGAAACTTCTTTGTGTTCTGTGAAATCATCTCACAGAGTTACAGCTTTCCCCTGAAGAAGCCTTTCGCTAAGACAGTTCTTGTGGAATTGGCAAAGTGATATTTGGAAGCCCATAGAGGGCTATGGTGAAAAAGGAAATATCATTAGATGAAATCTGGAAAGAAGCTTTCTGAGAAACTCCTTAGTGTTCTGTAAATTCATCTCACAGAGTTACATGTGTATTTCGAGGATCTCTTTGCTAGCCTTCTTTCTGTGGAATCTGAGAACAGATATTTCGGTTCCCTTTGAAGACTATAGGGCCAAAGGAAATATCCTCCGATAACAAAGAGAAAGAAGCTTTCAGAGAAACTTCTTTGTGTTCTGTGAAATCATCTCACAGAGTTACAGCTTTCCCCTCAAGAAGCCTTTCGCTAAGACAGTTCTTGTGGAATTGGCAAAGTGATACTTGGAAGCCCATAGAGGGCTATGGTGAAAAAGGAAATATCTTCAGATGAAATCTGGAAAGAAGCTTTCTGAGAAACTGCTTAGTGTTCTGTTAATTCATCTCACGGAGGTACATGTGTATTTCGAGGATCTCTTTGCTAGCCCTATTTCTGTGGAAACTGAGAACAGATATTTCGGATCCCTTTGAAGACTATAGGGCCAAAGGAAATATCCTCGGATAACAAAGAGAAAGAAGCTTTCTGAGAAACTTCTTTGTGTTCTGTGAAATCATCTCACAGAGTTACAGCTTTCCCCTCAAGAAGCCTTTCGCTAAGACAGTTCTTGTGGAATTGGCAAAGTGAGATTTGGAAGCCCATAGAGGGCTATGGTGAAAAAGGAAATATCTTCAGATGAAATCTGGAAAGAAGCTTTCTGAGAAACTGCTTAGTGTTCTGTTAATTCATCTCACAGAGTTACAAGTGTATTTCGACGATCTCTTTGCTAGCCCTATTTCTGTGGAAACTGAGAACAGATATTTCGGATCCCTTTGAAGACTATAGGGCCAAAGGAAATATCCTCCGATAACAAAGAGAAAGAAGCTTTCTGAGAAACTTCTTTGTGTTCTGTGAAATCATCTCACAGAGTTACAGCTTTCCCCTCAAGAAGCCTTTCGCTAAGACAGTTCTTGTGGAATTGGCAAAGTGATATTTGGAAGCCCATAGAGGGCTATGGTGAAAAAGGAAATATCTTCAGATGAAATCTGGAAAGAAGCTTTCTGAGAAACTGCTTAGTGTTCTGTGAATTCATCTCACAGAGTTACAAGTGTATTTCGAGGATCTCTTTGCTAGCCCTATTTCTGTGGAATCTGAGAACAGATATTTCGGATCCCTTTGAAGACTACAGGGCCAAAGGAAATATCCTCCGATAACAAAGAGAAAGAAGCTTTCTGAGAAACTTCTTTGTGATCTGTGAAATCATCTCACAGAGTTACAGCTTTCCCCTCAAGAAGCCTTTCGCTAAGACAGTTCTTGTGGAATTGGCAAAGTGAGATTTGGAAGCCCATAGAGGGCTATGGTGAAAAAGGAAGTATCTTCACATGAAATCTGGAAAGAAGCTTTCTGAGAAACTGCTTAGTGTTCTCTTAATTCATCTCACAGAGGTACATGTGTATTTCGAGTATCTCTTTGCTAGCCCTATTTCTGTGGAATCTGAGAACAGATATTTCGGTCCCTTTGAAGACTATAGGGCCAAAGGAAATATCCTAGGATAACAAAGAGAAAGAAGCTTTCTGAGAAACTTCTTTGTGTTCTGTGAAATCATCTCACAGATTTACAGCTTTCCCCTCAAGAAGCCTTTCGCTAAGACAGTTCTTGTGGAATTGGCAAAGTGATATTTGGAAGCCCATAGAGGGCTATGGTGAAAAAGGAAATATCCTCACATGAAATCTGGAAAGAAGCTTTCTGAGAAACTGCTTAGTGTTCTGTGAATTCATCTCACAGAGTTACATGTGTATTTCGAGGATCTCTTTGCTAGCCCTATTTCTGTGGAATCTGAGAACAGATATTTCGGATCCCTTTGAAGACTACAGGGCCAAAGGAAATATCCTCCGATAACAAAGAGAAAGAAGCTTTCTGAGAAACTTCTTTGTGTTCTGTGAAATCATCTCACAGAGTTACAGCTTTCCCCTGAAGAAGCCTTTCGCTAAGACAGTTCTTGTGGAATTGGCAAAGTGATATTTGGAAGCCCATAAAGGGCTATGATGAAAAAGGAAATATCATCAGATGAAATCTGGAAAGAAGCTTTCTGAGAAACTCCTTAGTGTTCTGTAAATTCATCTCACAGAGTTACATGTGTATTTCGAGGATCTCTTTGCTAGCCTTCTTTCTGTGGAATCTGAGAACAGATATTTCGGTTCCCTTTGAAGACTATAGGGCCAAAGGAAATATCCTCCGATAACAAAGAGAGAGAAGCTTTCTGAGAAACTTCTTTGTGTTCTGTGAAATCATCTCAAAGAGTTACAGCTTTCCCCTCAAGAAGCCTTTCGCTAAGACAGTTCTTGTGGAATTGGCAAAGTGATATTTGGAAGCCCATAGAGGGCTATGCTGAAAAAGGAAATATCTTCAGATGAAATCTGGAAAGAAGCTTTCTGAGAAACTGCTTAGTGTTCTGTTAATTCATCTCACATAGTTACATGTGTACTTCGAGTATCTCTTTGCTAGCCCTATTTCTGTGGAAACTGAGAACAGATATTTCGGATCCCTTTGAAGACTATAGGGCCAAAGGAAATATCCTCGGATAACAAAGAGAAAGAAGCTTTCTGAGAAACTTCTTTGTGTTCTGTGAAATCATCTCACAAAGTTACAGCTTTCCCCTCAAGAAGCCTTTCGCTAAGACAGTTCTTGTGGAATTAGCAAAGTGATATTTGGAAGCCCATAGAGGGCTATGGAGAAAAAGGAAATATCTTCAGATGAAATCTGGAAAGAAGCTTTCTGAGAAACTGCTTAGTGTTCTCTTAATTCATTTCACAGAGTTACATGTGTATTTCGAGTATCTCTTTGCTAGCCCTATTTCTGTGGAATCTGAGAACAGATATTTCGGATCCCTTTGAAGACTATAGGGCCAAAGGAAATATCCTCCGATAACAAAGAGAAAGAAGCTTTCTGAGAAACTTCTTTGTGTTCTGTGAAATCATCTCACAGAGTTACAGCTTTCCCCTCAAGAAGCCTTTCGCTAAGACAGTTCTTGTGGAATTGGCAAAGTCATATTTGGAAGCCCATAGAGGGCTATGGTGAAAAAGGAAATATCCTCAGATGAAATCTGGAAAGAAGCTTTCTGAGAAACTGCTTAGTGTTCTGTTAATTCATCTCACAGAGTTACATGTGTATTTTGAGGATCTCTTTGCAAGCCTTCTTTCTGTGGAATCTGAGAACAGATATTTCGGATCCCTTTGAAGACTATAGGACCAAAGGAAATATCCTCCGATAACAAAGAGAAAGAAGCTTTCTGAGAAACTTCTTTGTGTTCTGTGAAATCATCTCACAGAGTTACAGCTTTCCCCTCAAGAAGCCTTTCGCTAAGACAGTTCTTGTGGAATTGGCAAAGTGTTATTTGGAAGCCCATAGAGGGCTATGGTGAAAAAGGAAATATCATCAGAGGAAATCTGGAAAGAAGCTTTCTGAGAAACTCCTTAGTGTTCTGTAAATTCATCTCACAGAGTTACATGTGTATTTCGAGGATCTCTTTGCTAGCCTTCTTTCTGTGGAATCTGAGAACAGATATTTCGGTTCCCTTTGAAGACTATAGGGCCAATGGAAATATCCTCCGATAACAAAGAGAAAGAAGCTTTCTGAGAAACTTCTTTGTGTTCTGTGAAATCATCTCACAGAGTTACAGCTTTCCCCTCAAGAAGCCTTTCGCTAAGACAGTTCTTGTGGAATTGGCAAAGTGATATTTGGAAGCCCATAGAGGGCTATGGTGAAAAAGGCAATATCTTCAGATGAAATCTGGAAAGAAGCTTTCTGAGAAACTGCTTAGTGTTCTGTTAATTCATCTCACAGAGTAACATGTGTATTTCGAGGATCTCTTTGCTAGCCCTATTTCTGTGGAAACTGAGAACAGATATTTCGGATCCCTTTGAAGACTATAGGGCCAAAGGAAATATCCTCGGATAACAAAGAGAAAGAAGCTTTCTGAGAAACTTCTTTGTGTTCTGTGAAATCATCTCACAGAGTTACAGCTTTCCCCTCAAGAAGCCTTTCGCTAAGACAGTTCTTGTGGAATTGGCAAAGTGATATTTGGAAGCCCATAGAGGGATATGGTGAAAAAGGAAATATCTTCAGATGAAATCTGGAAAGAAACTTTCTGAGAAACTGCTTAGTGTTCTGTTAATTCATCTCACAGAGTTACATGTGTATTTCGAGGATCTCTTTGCTAGCCCTATTTCTGTGGAAACTGAGAACAGATATTTCGGATCCCTTTGAAGACTATAGGGCCAAAGGAAATATCCTCGGATAACAAAGAGAAAGAAGCTTTCTGAGAAACTTCTTTGTGTTCTGTGAAATCATCTCACAGAGTTACAGCTTTACCCTCAAGAAGCCTTTCGCTAAGACAGTTCTTGTGGAATTGGCAAAGTGATATTTGGAAGCCCATAGAGGGCTATGGTGAAAAAGGAAATATCTTCAGAAGAAATCTGGAAAGAAGCTTTCTGAGAAACTGCTTAGTGTTCTGTGAATTCATCTCACAGAGTTACATGTGTGTTTCGAGGATCTCTTTGCTAGCCTTCTTTCTGTGTAATCTGAGAACAGATATTTCGGATCCCTTGAAGACTATAGGGCAAAGGAAATATCCTCCGATAACAAAGAGAAAGAAGCTTTCTGAGAAACTTCTTTCTGTTCTGTGAAATCATCTCACAGAGTTACAGCTTTCCCCTCAAGAAGCCTTTCGCTAAGACAGTTCTTGTGGAATTGGCAAAGTGATATTTGGAAGCCCATAGAGGGCTATGGTGAAAAAGGAAATATCTTCAGATGAAATCTGGAAAGAAGCTTTCTGAGAAACTGTTTAGTGTTCTGTTAATTCATCTCACAGAGTTACAAGTGTATTTCGAGGATCTCTTTGCTAGCCCTATTTCTGTGGAAAACGAGAACATATATTTCGGATCCCTTTGAAGACTATAGGGCCAAAGGAAATATCCTCGAATAACAAAGAGAAAGAAGCTTTCTGAGAAACTTCTTTGTGTTCTGTGAAATCATCTCACAGAGTTACAGCTTTCCCCTCAAGAAGCCTTTCGCTAAGACAGTTCTTGTGGAATTGGCAAAGTGATATTTAGAAGCCCATAGAGGGCTATGGTGAAAAAGGAAATATCTTCAGATGAAATCTGGAAAGAAGCTTTCTGAGAAACTGCTTAGTGTTCTGTTAATTCATCTCACAGAGTTACATGTGTATTTCGAGGATCTCTTTGTTAGCCCTATTTCTGTGGAAACTGAGAACAGATATTTCGGATCCCTTTGAAGACTATAGTGCCAAAGGAAATATCCTCGGATAACAAAGAGAAAGAAGCTTTCTGAGAAACTTCTTTGTGTTCTGTGAAATCATCTCACAGAGTTACAGCTTTCCCCTCAAGAAGCCTTTTGCTAAGGCAGTTCTTGTGGAATTGGCAAAGTGATATTTGGAAGCCCATAGAGGGCTATGGTGAAAAAGGAAATATCGTCAGATGAAATCTGGAAAGAAGCTTTCTGAGAAACTGCTTAGTGTTCTGTTAATTCATCTCACAGAGTACATGTGTATTTCGAGTATCTCTTTGCTAGCCCTATTTCTGTGGAATCTGAGAACAGATATTTCGGATCCCTTTGAAGACTATAGGGCCAAAGGAAATATCCTCCGATAACAAAGAGAAAGAAACTTTCTGAGAAACTTCTTTGTGTTCTGTGAAATCATCTCACAGAGTTACAGCTTTCCCCTCAAGAAGCCTTTCGCTAAGACAGTTCTTGTGGAATTGGCAAAGTGATATTTGGAAGCCCATAGAGGGCCGTGGTGAAAAAAGAAATATCCTCAGATAAAATCTGGAAAGAAGCTTTCTGCGAAACTGCTTAGTGTTCTGTGAATTCATCTCACAGAGATACATGTGTATTTCGAGTATCTCTTTGCTAGCCCTATTTCTGTGGAAACTGAGAACAGATATTTCGGATCCGTTTCAAGACTATAGGGCCAAAGGAAATATCCTCCGATAACAAAGAGAAAGAAGCTTTCTGAGAAACTTCTTTGTGATCTGTGAAATCATCTCACAGAGTTACAGCTTTCCACTGAAGAAGCCTTTCGCGGACAGTTCTTGTGGAATTGGCAAAGTGAGATTTGGAAGCCCATAGAGGGCTATGGTGAAAAAGGAAATATCCTCAGAGGAAATCTGGAAAGAAGCTTTCTGAGAAACTGCTTAGTGTTCTGTGAATTCATCTCACAGAGTTACATGTGTATTTCGAGGATCTCTATGCTAGCCTTCTTTCTGTGGAATCTGAGAACAGATATTTCGGATCCTTTTGAAGACTATAGGGCCAAAGGAAATATCCTCCGATAACAATGAGAAAGAAGCTTTCTGAGAAACTTCTTTGTGTCTGTGAAATCATCTCACAGAGTTAAAGCTTTCCCCTCAAGAAGCCTTTCGCTAAGACAGTTCTTGTGGAATTGGCAAAGTGATATTTGGAAGCCCATAGAGGGCTATGGTGAAAAAGGAAATATCGTCAGATGAAATCTGGAAAGAAGCTTTCTGCGAAACTGCTTAGTATTCTGTGTATTCATCTCACAGAGTTACATGTGTATTTCGAGGATCTCTTTGGTAGCCCTACTTCTGTGGAATCTGACAACAGATATTTCGGATCCCTTTGAGGACTATAGGGCCAAAGGAAATATCCTCCGATAACAAAGAGAAAGAAGCTTTCTGAGAAACTTCTTTGTGTTCTGTGAAATCATCTCACAGAGTTACAGCTTTCCCCTCAAGAAGCCTTTCGCTAAGACAGTTCTTGTGGAATTGGCAAAGTGATATTTGGAAGCCCATAGAAGGCTAAGGTGAAAAAGGAAATATCGTCAGATGAAATCTGGAAAGAAGCTTTCTGAGAAACTGCTTTGTGTTCTGTTACTTCATCTCACAGAGTTACATGTGTATTTCGAGGATCTCTTTGCTATCCTTATTTATGTGGAATCTCAGAACAGACATTTCGGATCCCTTTGAAGACTATAGGGCCAGAGGAAATATCCTCCCATAACGAAGAGAAAGAAGCTTTCTGAGAAACTTCTTTGTGTTCTGTGAAATCATGTCACAGAGTTACAGCTTTCCCCTCAAGAAGCCTTTCGCTAAGACAGTTCTTGTGGAATTGGCAAAGTGATATTTGGAAGCCCATAGAGGGCTATCGTGAAAATGGAAATATCCTCAGATGAAATCTGGAAAGAAGCTTTCTGAGAAACTGCTTAGTGTTCTGTTAATTCATCTCACAGAGTTACATGTGTATTTCGAGGATCTCATTGCTAGCCCTATTTCTGTGGAATCTGAGAACAGATATTTCGGATCCATTTGAAGACTATAGGGCCAAAGGAAATATCCTCCGATAACAAAGAGAAAGAAGCTTTCTGAGAAACTTCTTTGTGTTCTGTGAAATCATCTCACAGAGTTACAGCTTTCCCCTGAAGAAGCCTTTCGCTGACAGTCTCGTGGAATTGGCAAAGTGAGATTTGGAAGCCCATAGAGGGCTATGGTGAAAAAGGAAATATCCTCAGAGGAAATCTGGAAAGAAGATTTCTGAGAAACTGCTTAGTGTTCTGTGAATTCATCTCACAGAGTTACATGTGTATTTCGAGGATCTCTTTGCTAGCCTTATTTATGTGGAATCTCAGAACGGATATTTCGGATCCCTTTGAAGACTATAGGGCCAAAGGAAATATCCTCGGATAACAAAGAGAAAGAAGCTTTCTGAGAAACTTCTTTGTGTCTGTGAAATCATCTCACAGAGTTACAGCTCTCCCCTCAAGAAGCCTTTCGCTAAGACAGTTCTTGTGGAATTGGCAAAGTGATATTTGGAAGCCCATAGAGGGCTATGGTGAAAAAGGAAATATCGTCAGATGAAATCTGGAAAGAAGCTTTCTGCGAAACTGCTTAGTGTTCTGTGAATTCATCTCACAGAGTTACATGTGTATTTCGAGAATCCCTTTGCTAACCCTATTTCTGTGGAATATGAGAAGAGATATTTCGGATCCCTTTGAAGACTATAGGGCCAAAGGAAATATCCTCGGAAAACAAAGTGAAAGAAGCTTTCTGAGAAACTTCTTTGTGTTCTGTGAAATCATCTTACAGAGTTAGAGCTTTCCCCTGAAGAAGCCTTTCGCTAAGACAGTTCTTGTGGAATTGGCAAAGTGATATTTGGAAGCCCGTAGAGGACTATGGTGAAAAAGGAAATATCCTCAGATGAAATCTGGAAAGAAGCTTTCTGGGAAACTGCTTAGTGTTCTGTTAATTCGTCTCACAGAGTTACATGTGTATTTCGAGGGTCTCCGTGCTAGCCTCATTTCTGTGGAATCTGACAACAGATATTTCGGATCCCTTTGAAGACTATAGGGTCAAAGGAAATATCCGCCGATAACAAAGAGAAAGAAGCTTTGTGAGAAACTTCTTTGTGTTCTGTGAAATCATCTCACAGAGTTACAGCTTTCCCCTCAGGAAGCCTTTCGCTAAGACAGTTCTTGTGGAATTGGCAAAGTGATATTTGGAAGCCCGTAGAGGACTACGGTGAAAAAGGAAATACCCTCAGATGAAATCTGGAAAGAAACTTTCTGCGAAACTGCTTAGTGTTCTGTTAATTCGTCTCACAGAGTTACATGTGTATTTCGAGGGTCTCTTTGCTAGCCTCATTTCTGTGGAATCTGAGAACAGATATTTCGGATCCCTTTGAAGACTATAGGGTCAAAGAAATATCCGCCGATAACAAAGAGAAAGAAGCTTTGTGAGAAACTTCTTTGTGTTCTGTGAAATCATCTCACAGAGTTACAGCTTTCCCCTCAAGAAGCCTTTCGCTAAGACAGTTCTTGGGGAATAGGCAATGTGATATTTGAAAGCCCATAGAGGGCTATGGTGAAAAAGGAAATATCCTCAGATGCAATCTGGGAATAAGCTTTCTGAGAAACTGCTTAGTGTTCTGTTAATTCATCTCACAGAGTTACATGTGTATTTCGAGGATCTCTTTGCTAGCCCTATTTCTGTGGAAAATGAGAACAGATATATCGGATCCCTTTGAAGACTATAGGGCCAAAGGAAATATCCTCGGATAACAAAGAGAAAGAAGCTTTCTGAGAAACTTCTTTGTGTTCTGTGAAATCATCTCACAGAGTTACAGCTTTCCCCTCAAGAAGCCTTTCGCTAAGACAGTTCTTGTGGAATTGGCAAAGTGATATTTGGAAGCCCATAGAGGGCTATGGTGAAAAAGGAAATATCGTCAGATGAAATCTGGAAAGAAGCTTTCTGAGAAACTGCTTAGTGTTCTGTTAATTCATCTCACAGAGTACATGTGTATTTCGAGTATCTCTTTGCTAGCCCTATTTCTGTGGAATCCGAGAACAGATATTTCGGATCCCTTTGAAGACTATAGGGCCAAAGGAAATATCCTCCGATAACAAAGAGAAAGAAACTTTCTGAGAAACTTCTTTGTGTTCTGTGAAATCATCTCACAGAGTTACAGCTTTCCCCTCAAGAAGCCTTTCGCTAAGACAGTTCTTGTGGAATTGGCAAAGTGATATTTGGAAGCCCATAGAGGGCCGTGGTGAAAAAAGAAATATCCTCAGATAAAATCTGGAAAGAAGCTTTCTGCGAAACTGCTTAGTGTTCTGTGAATTCATCTCACAGAGATACATGTGTATTTCGAGTATCTCTTTGCTAGCCCTATTTCTGTGGAAACTGAGAACAGATATTTCGGATCCGTTTCAAGACTATAGGGCCAAAGGAAATATCCTCCGATAACAAAGAGAAAGAAGCTTTCTGAGAAACTTCTTTGTGATCTGTGAAATCATCTCACAGAGTTACAGCTTTCCCCTGAAGAAGCCTTTCGCGGACAGTTCTTGTGGAATTGGCAAAGTGAGATTTGGAAGCCCATAGAGGGCTATGGTGAAAAAGGAAATATCCTCAGAGGAAATCTGGAAAGAAGCTTTCTGAGAAACTGCTTAGTGTTCTGTGAATTCATCTCACAGAGTTACATGTGTATTTCGAGGATCTCTTTGCTAGCCTTCTTTCTGTGGAATCTGAGAACAGATATTTCGGATCCTTTTGAAGACTATAGGGCCAAAGGAAATATCCTCCGATAACAATGAGAAAGAAGCTTTCTGAGAAACTTCTTTGTGTCTGTGAAATCATCTCACAGAGTTACAGCTTTCCCCTCAAGAAGCCTTTCGCTAAGACAGTTCTTTTGGAATTGGCAAAGTGATATTTGGAAGCCCATAGAGGGCTATGGTGAAAAAGGAAATATCGTCAGATGAAATCTGGAAAGAAGCTTTCTGCGAAACTGCTTAGTATTCTGTGTATTCATCTCACAGAGTTACATGTGTATTTCGAGGATCTCTTTGGTAGCCCTACTTCTGTGGAATCTGACAACAGATATTTCGGATCCCTTTGAGGACTATAGGGCCAAAGGAAATATCCTCCGATAACAAAGAGAAAGAAGCTTTCTGAGAAACTTCTTTGTGTTCTGTGAAATCATCTCACAGAGTTACAGCTTTCCCCTCAAGAAGCCTTTCGCTAAGACAGTTCTTGTGGAATTGGCAAAGTGATATTTGGAAGCCCATAGAAGGCTAAGGTGAAAAAGGAAATATCGTCAGATGAAATCTGGAAAGAAGCTTTCTGAGAAACTGCTTTGTGTTCTGTTACTTCATCTCACAGAGTTACATGTGTATTTCGAGGATCTCTTTGCTATCCTTATTTATGTGGAATCTCAGAACAGACATTTCGGATCCCTTTGAAGACTATAGGGCCAGAGGAAATATCCTCCCATAACGAAGAGAAAGAAGCTTTCTGAGAAACTTCTTTGTGTTCTGTGAAATCATGTCACAGAGTTACAGCTTTCCGCTCAAGAAGCCTTTCGCTAAGACAGTTCTTGTGGAATTGGCAAAGTGATATTTGGAAGCCCATAGAGGGCTATCGTGAAAAAGGAAATATCCTCAGATGAAATCTGGAAAGAAGCTTTCTGAGAAACTTCTTAGTGTTCTGTTAATTCATCTCACAGAGTTACATGTGTATTTCGAGGATCTCATTGCTAGCCCTATTTCTGTGGAATCTGAGAACAGATATTTCGGATCCATTTGAAGACTATAGGGCCAAAGGAAATATCCTCCGATAACAAAGAGAAAGAAGCTTTCTGAGAAACTTCTTTGTGTTCTGTGAAATCATCTCACAGAGTTACAGCTTTCCCCTGAAGAAGCCTTTCGCTGACAGTCTCGTGGAATTGGCAAAGTGAGATTTGGAAGCCCATAGAGGGCTATGGTGAAAAAGGAAATATCCTCAGAGGAAATCTGGAAAGAAGATTTCTGAGAAACTGCTTAGTGTTCTGTGAATTCATCTCACAGAGTTACATGTGTATTTCGAGGATCTCTTTGCTAGCCTTATTTATGTGGAATCTCAGAACGGATATTTCGGATCCCTTTGAAGACTATAGGGCCAAAGGAAATATCCTCGGATAACAAAGAGAAAGAAGCTTTCTGAGAAACTTCTTTGTGTCTGTGAAATCATCTCACAGAGTTACAGCTCTCCCCTCAAGAAGCCTTTCGCTAAGACAGTTCTTGTGGAATTGGCAAAGTGATATTTGGAAGCCCATAGAGGGCTATGGTGAAAAAGGAAATATCGTCAGATGAAATCTGGAAAGAAGCTTTCTGCGAAACTGCTTAGTGTTCTGTGAATTCATCTCACAGAGTTACATGTGTATTTCGAGGATCCCTTTGCTAACCCTATTTCTGTGGAATATGAGAAGAGATATTTCGGATCCCTTTGAAGACTATAGGGCCAAAGGAAATATCCTCGGAAAACAAAGTGAAAGAAGCTTTCTGAGAAACTTCTTTGTGTTCTGTGAAATCATCTCACAGAGTTACAGCTTTCCCCTGAAGAAGCCTTTCGCTAAGACAGTTCTTGTGGAATTGGCAAAGTGATATTTGGAAGCCCGTAGAGGACTATGGTGAAAAAGGAAATATCCTCAGATGAAATCTGGAAAGAAGCTTTCTGGGAAACTGCTTAGTGTTCTGTTAATTCGTCTCACAGAGTTACATGTGTATTTCGAGGGTCTCTGTGCTAGCCTCATTTCTGTGGAATCTGACAACAGATATTTCGGATCCCTTTGAAGACTATAGGGTCAAAGGAAATATCCGCCGATAACAAAGAGAAAGAAGCTTTGTGAGAAACTTCTTTGTGTTCTGTGAAATCATCTCACAGAGTTACAGCTTTCCCCTCAGGAAGCCTTTCGCTAAGACAGTTCTTGTGGAATTGGCAAAGTGATATTTGGAAGCCCGTAGAGGACTACGGTGAAAAAGGAAATACCCTCAGATGAAATCTGGAAAGAAACTTTCTGCGAAACTGCTTAGTGTTCTGTTAATTCGTCTCACAGAGTTACATGTGTATTTCGAGGGTCTCTTTGCTAGCCTCATTTCTGTGGAATCTGAGAACAGATATTTCGGATCCCTTTGAAGACTATAGGGTCAAAGAAATATCCGCCGATAACAAAGAGAAAGAAGCTTTGTGAGAAACTTCTTTGTGTTCTGTGAAATCATCTCACAGAGTTACAGCTTTCCCCTCAAGAAGCCTTTCGCTAAGACAGTTCTTGGGGAATAGGCAATGTGATATTTGAAAGCCCATAGAGGGCTATGGTGAAAAAGGAAATATCCTCAGATGCAATCTGGGAATAAGCTTTCTGAGAAACTGCTTAGTGTTCTGTTAATTCATCTCACAGAGTTACATGTGTATTTCGAGGATCTCTTTGCTAGCCCTATTTCTGTGGAAAATGAGAACAGATATATCGGATCCCTTTGAAGACTATAGGGCCAAAGGAAATATCCTCGGATAAGAAAGAGAAAGAAGCTTTCTGAGAAACTTCTTTGTGTTCTGTGAAATCATCTCACAGAGTTACAGCTTTCCCCTCAAGAAGCCTTTCGCTAAGACAGTTCTTGTGGAATTGGCAAAGTGATATTTGGAAGCCCGTAGAGGGCTATGGTGAAAAAGGAAATATCTTCAGATGAAATCTGGAAAGAAGCTTTCTGAGAAACTGCTTAGTGTTCTGTTAATTCATCTCACAGAGTTACATGTGCATTTCGAGGATCTCTTTGCTAGCCCTATTTCTGTGGAAACTGAGAACAGATATTTCGGATCCCTTTGAAGACTATAGGGCCAAAGGAAATATCCTCGGATAACAAAGAGAAAGAAGCTTTCTGAGAAACTTCTTTGTGTTCTGTGAAATCATCTCACAGAGATACAGCTTTACCCTAAAGAAGCCTTTCGCTAAGACAGTTCTTGTGGAATTGGCAAAGTGATATTTGGAAGCCCATAGAGGGCTATGGTGAAAAAGGAAATATCTTCAGATGAAATCTGGAAAGAAGCTTTCTGAGAAACTGCTTAGTGTTCTGTGAATTCATCTCACAGAGTTACATGTGTATTTCGAGGATCTCTTTGCTAGCCCTATTTCTGTGGAATCTGAGAACAGATATTTCGGATCCCTTTGAAGACTATAGGGCCAAAGGAAATATCCTCCGATAACAAAGAGAAAGAAACTTTCTGAGAAACTTCTTTGTGTTCTGTGAAATCATCTCACAGAGTTACAGCTTTCCCCTCAAGAAGCCTTTCGCTAAGACAGTTCTTGTGGAATTGGCAAAGTGATATTTGGAAGCCCATAGAGGGCCGTGGTGAAAAAAGAAATATCCTCAGATAAAATCTGGAAAGAAGCTTTCTGCGAAACTGCTTAGTGTTCTGTGAATTCATCTCACAGAGTTACATGTGTATTTCGAGTATCTCTTTGCTAGCCCTATTTCTGTGGAATCTGAGAACAGATATTTCGTATCCCTTTCAAGACTATAGGGCCAAAGGAAATATCCTCCGATAACAAAGAGAAAGAAGCTTTCTGAGAAACTTCTTTGTGATCTGTGAAATCATCTCACAGAGTTACAGCTTTCCCCTCAAGAAGCCTTTCGCTGACAGTTCTTGTGGAATTGGCAAAGTGAGATTTGAAGCCCATAGAGGGGTATGGTGAAAAAGGAAATATCCTCAGAGGAAATCTGGAAAGAAGCTTTCTGAGAAACTGCTTAGTGTTCTGTGAATTCATCTCACAGAGTTACGTGTGTATTTCGAGGATCTCTTTGCTAGCCTTATTTATGTGGAATCTCAGAACGGATATTTCGGATCCCTTTGAAGACTATAGGGCCAAAGGAAATATCCTCGGATAACAAAGAGAAAGAAGCTTTCGGAGAAACTTCCTTGTGTCTGTGAAATCATCTCACAGAGTTACAGCTCTCCCCTCAAGAAGCCTTTCGCTAAGACAGTTCTTGTGGAATTGGCAAAGTGATATTTGGAAGCCCATAGAGGGCTATGGTGAAAAAGGAAATATCGTCAGATGAAATCTGGAAAGAACCTTTCTGCGAAACTGCTTAGGGTTCTGTGAATTCATCTCAGAGAGTTACATGTGTATTTCGAGGATCTCTTTGCTAGCCCTATTTCTGTGGAATCTGAGAACAGATATTTCGGATCCCTTTGAAGACTAGAGGGCCAAAGGAAATATCCTCCGATAACAAAGAGAAAGAAGCTTTCTGAGAAACTTCTTTGTGATCTGTGAAATCATCTCACAGAATTACAGCTTTCCCCTGAAGAATCCTTTCGCTAAGACAGTTCTTGTGGAATTGGCAAAGTGATATTTGGAAGCCCATAGAGGGCTATGGCGAAAAAGGAAGTATCCTGAGATGAAATCTGGAAAGAAGATTTCTGAGAAACTGCTTAGTGTTCTGTGAATTCATCTCACAGAGTTACATGAGTATTTCGAGGATCTCTTTGCTAGCCTTCTTTCTGTGGAATCTGAGAACAGATATTTCGGATCCTTTTGAAGACTATAGGGCCAAAGGAAATATCCTCCGATAACAAAGAGAAAGAAGCTTTCTGAGAAACTTCTTTGTGATCTGTGAAATCATCTCACAGAGTTACAGCTTTCCCCTCAAGAAGCCTTTCGCTAAGACAGTTCTTGTGGAATTGGCAAAGTGAGATTTGGAAGCCCATAGAGGGCTATGGTGAAAAAGGAAGTATCTTCACATGAAATCTGGAAAGAAGCTTTCTGAGAAACTGCTTAGTGTTCTCTTAATTCATCTCACAGAGGTACATGTGTATTTCGAGTATCTCTTTGCTAGCCCTATTTCTGTGGAATCTGAGAACAGATATTTCGGTCCCTTTGAAGACTATAGGGCCAAAGGAAATATCCTAGGATAACAAAGAGAAAGAAGCTTTCTGAGAAACTTCTTTGTGTTCTGTGAAATCATCTCACAGATTTACAGCTTTCCCCTCAAGAAGCCTTTCGCTAAGACAGTTCTTGTGGAATTGGCAAAGTGATATTTGGAAGCCCATAGAGGGCTATGGTGAAAAAGGAAATATCCTCACATGAAATCTGGAAAGAAGCTTTCTGAGAAACTGCTTAGTGTTCTGTGAATTCATCTCACAGAGTTACATGTGTATTTCGAGGATCTCTTTGCTAGCCCTATTTCTGTGGAATCTGAGAACAGATATTTCGGATCCCTTTGAAGACTACAGGGCCAAAGGAAATATCCTCCGATAACAAAGAGAAAGAAGCTTTCTGAGAAACTTCTTTGTGTTCTGTGAAATCATCTCACAGAGTTACAGCTTTCCCCTGAAGAAGCCTTTCGCTAAGACAGTTCTTGTGGAATTGGCAAAGTGATATTTGGAAGCCCATAAAGGGCTATGATGAAAAAGGAAATATCATCAGATGAAATCTGGAAAGAAGCTTTCTGAGAAACTCCTTAGTGTTCTGTAAATTCATCTCACAGAGTTACATGTGTATTTCGAGGATCTCTTTGCTAGCCTTCTTTCTGTGGAATCTGAGAACAGATATTTCGGTTCCCTTTGAAGACTATAGGGCCAAAGGAAATATCCTCCGATAACAAAGAGAGAGAAGCTTTCTGAGAAACTTCTTTGTGTTCTGTGAAATCATCTCAAAGAGTTACAGCTTTCCCCTCAAGAAGCCTTTCGCTAAGACAGTTCTTGTGGAATTGGCAAAGTGATATTTGGAAGCCCATAGAGGGCTATGCTGAAAAAGGAAATATCTTCAGATGAAATCTGGAAAGAAGCTTTCTGAGAAACTGCTTAGTGTTCTGTTAATTCATCTCACATAGTTACATGTGTACTTCGAGTATCTCTTTGCTAGCCCTATTTCTGTGGAAACTGAGAACAGATATTTCGGATCCCTTTGAAGACTATAGGCCCAAAGGAAATATCCTCGGATAACAAAGAGAAAGAAGCTTTCTGAGAAACTTCTTTGTGTTCTGTGAAATCATCTCACAAAGTTACAGCTTTCCCCTCAAGAAGCCTTTCGCTAAGACAGTTCTTGTGGAATTAGCAAAGTGATATTTGGAAGCCCATAGAGGGCTATGGAGAAAAAGGAAATATCTTCAGATGAAATCTGGAAAGAAGCTTTCTGAGAAACTGCTTAGTGTTCTCTTAATTCATTTCACAGAGTTACATGTGTATTTCGAGTATCTCTTTGCTAGCCCTATTTCTGTGGAATCTGAGAACAGATATTTCGGATACCTTTGAAGACTATAGGGCCAAAGGAAATATCCTCCGATAACAAAGAGAAAGAAGCTTTCTGAGAAACTTCTTTGTGTTCTGTGAAATCATCTCACAGAGTTACAGCTTTCCCCTCAAGAAGCCTTTCGCTAAGACAGTTCTTGTGGAATTGGCAAAGTCATATTTGGAAGCCCATAGAGGGCTATGGTGAAAAAGGAAATATCCTCAGATGAAATCTGGAAAGAAGCTTTCTGAGAAACTGCTTAGTGTTCTGTTAATTCATCTCACAGAGTTACATGTGTATTTTGAGGATCTCTTTGCAAGCCTTCTTTCTGTGGAATCTGAGAACAGATATTTCGGATCCCTTTGAAGACTATAGGACCAAAGGAAATATCCTCCGATAACAAAGAGAAAGAAGCTTTCTGAGAAACTTCTTTGTGTTCTGTGAAATCATCTCACAGAGTTACAGCTTTCCCCTCAAGAAGCCTTTCGCTAAGACAGTTCTTGTGGAATTGGCAAAGTGTTATTTGGAAGCCCATAGAGGGCTATGGTGAAAAAGGAAATATCATCAGATGAAATCTGGAAAGAAGCTTTCTGAGAAACTCCTTAGTGTTCTGTAAATTCATCTCACAGAGTTACATGTGTATTTCGAGGATCTCTTTGCTAGCCTTCTTTCTGTGGAATCTGAGAACAGATATTTCGGTTCCCTTTGAAGACTACAGGGCCAATGGAAATATCCTCCGATAACAAAGAGAAAGAAGCTTTCTGAGAAACTTCTTTGTGTTCTGTGAAATCATCTCACAGAGTTACAGCTTTCCCCTCAAGAAGCCTTTCGCTAAGACAGTTCTTGTGGAATTGGCAAAGTGATATTTGGAAGCCCATAGAGGGCTATGGTGAAAAAGGCAATATCTTCAGATGAAATCTGGAAAGAAGCTTTCTGAGAAACTGCTTAGTGTTCTGTTAATTCATCTCACAGAGTAACATGTGTATTTCGAGGATCTCTTTGCTAGCCCTATTTCTGTGGAAACTGAGAACAGATATTTCGGATCCCTTTGAAGACTATAGGGCCAAAGGAAATATCCTCGGATAACAAAGAGAAAGAAGCTTTCTGAGAAACTTCTTTGTGTTCTGTGAAATCATCTCACAGAGTTACAGCTTTCCCCTCAAGAAGCCTTTCGCTAAGACAGTTCTTGTGGAATTGGCAAAGTGATATTTGGAAGCCCATAGAGGGATATGGTGAAAAAGGAAATATCTTCAGATGAAATCTGGAAAGAAACTTTCTGAGAAACTGCTTAGTGTTCTGTTAATTCATCTCACAGAGTTACATGTGTATTTCGAGGATCTCTTTGCTAGCCCTATTTCTGTGGAAACTGAGAACAGATATTTCGGATCCCTTTGAAGACTATAGGGCCAAAGGAAATATCCTCGGATAACAAAGAGAAAGAAGCTTTCTGAGAAACTTCTTTGTGTTCTGTGAAATCATCTCACAGAGTTACAGCTTTACCCTCAAGAAGCCTTTCGCTAAGACAGTTCTTGTGGAATTGGCAAAGTGATATTTGGAAGCCCATAGAGGGCTATGGTGAAAAAGGAAATATCTTCAGAAGAAATCTGGAAAGAAGCTTTCTGAGAAACTGCTTAGTGTTCTGTGAATTCATCTCACAGAGTTACATGTGTGTTTCGAGGATCTCTTTGCTAGCCTTCTTTCTGTGTAATCTGAGAACAGATATTTCGGATCCCTTGAAGACTATAGGGCAAAGGAAATATCCTCCGATAACAAAGAGAAAGAAGCTTTCTGAGAAACTTCTTTCTGTTCTGTGAAATCATCTCACAGAGTTACAGCTTTCCCCTCAAGAAGCCTTTCGCTAAGACAGTTCTTGTGGAATTGGCAAAGTGATATTTGGAAGCCCATAGAGGGCTATGGTGAAAAAGGAAATATCTTCAGATGAAATCTGGAAAGAAGCTTTCTGAGAAACTGTTTAGTGTTCTGTTAATTCATCTCACAGAGTTACAAGTGTATTTCGAGGATCTCTTTGCTAGCCCTATTTCTGTGGAAAACGAGAACATATATTTCGGATCCCTTTGAAGACTATAGGGCCAAAGGAAATATCCTCGAATAACAAAGAGAAAGAAGCTTTCTGAGAAACTTCTTTGTGTTCTGTGAAATCATCTCACAGAGTTACAGCTTTCCCCTGAAGAAGCCTTTCGCTAAGACAGTTCTTGTGGAATTGGCAAAGTGATATTTAGAAGCCCATAGAGGGCTATGGTGAAAAAGGAAATATCTTCAGATGAAATCTGGAAAGAAGCTTTCTGAGAAACTGCTTAGTGTTCTGTTAATTCATCTCACAGAGTTACATGTGTATTTCGAGGATCTCTTTGCTAGCCCTATTTCTGTGGAAACTGAGAACAGATATTTCGGATCCCTTTGAAGACTATAGTGCCAAAGGAAATATCCTCGGATAACAAAGAGAAAGAAGCTTTCTGAGAAACTTCTTTGTGTTCTGTGAAATCATCTCACAGAGTTACAGCTTTCCCCTCAAGAAGCCTTTTGCTAAGGCAGTTCTTGTGGAATTGGCAAAGTGATATTTGGAAGCCCATAGAGGGCTATGGTGAAAAAGGAAATATCGTCAGATGAAATCTGGAAAGAAGCTTTCTGAGAAACTGCTTAGTGTTCTGTTAATTCATCTCACAGAGTACATGTGTATTTCGAGTATCTCTTTGCTAGCCCTATTTCTGTGGAATCTGAGAACAGATATTTCGGATCCCTTTGAAGACTATAGGGCCAAAGGAAATATCCTCCGATAACAAAGAGAAAGAAACTTTCTGAGAAACTTCTTTGTGTTCTGTGAAATCATCTCACAGAGTTACAGCTTTCCCCTCAAGAAGCCTTTCGCTAAGACAGTTCTTGTGGAATTGGCAAAGTGATATTTGGAAGCCCATAGAGGGCCGTGGTGAAAAAAGAAATATCCTCAGATAAAATCTGGAAAGAAGCTTTCTGCGAAACTGCTTAGTGTTCTGTGAATTCATCTCACAGAGATACATGTGTATTTCGAGTATCTCTTTGCTAGCCCTATTTCTGTGGAAACTGAGAACAGATATTTCGGATCCGTTTCAAGACTATAGGGCCAAAGGAAATATCCTCCGATAACAAAGAGAAAGAAGCTTTCTGAGAAACTTCTTTGTGATCTGTGAAATCATCTCACAGAGTTACAGCTTTCCCCTGAAGAAGCCTTTCGCTGACAGTTCTTGTGGAATTGGCAAAGTGAGATTTGGAAGCCCATAGAGGGCTATGGTGAAAAAGGAAATATCCTCAGAGGAAATCTGGAAAGAAGCTTTCTGAGAAACTGCTTAGTGTTCTGTGAATTCATCTCACAGAGTTACATGTGTATTTCGAGGATCTCTTTGCTAGCCTTCTTTCTGTGGAATCTGAGAACAGATATTTCGGATCCTTTTGAAGACTATAGGGCCAAAGGAAATATCCTCCGATAACAATGAGAAAGAAGCTTTCTGAGAAACTTCTTTGTGTCTGTGAAATCATCTCACAGAGTTAAAGCTTTCCCCTCAAGAAGCCTTTCGCTAAGACAGTTCTTGTGGAATTGGCAAAGTGATATTTGGAAGCCCATAGAGGGCTATGGTGAAAAAGGAAATATCGTCAGATGAAATCTGGAAAGAAGCTTTCTGCGAAACTGCTTAGTATTCTGTGTATTCATCTCACAGAGTTACATGTGTATTTCGAGGATCTCTTTGGTAGCCCTACTTCTGTGGAATCTGACAACAGATATTTCGGATCCCTTTGAGGACTATAGGGCCAAAGGAAATATCCTCCGATAACAAAGAGAAAGAAGCTTTCTGAGAAACTTCTTTGTGTTCTGTGAAATCATCTCACAGAGTTACAGCTTTCCCCTCAAGAAGCCTTTCGCTAAGACAGTTCTTGTGGAATTGGCAAAGTGATATTTGGAAGCCCATAGAAGGCTAAGGTGAAAAAGGAAATATCGTCAGATGAAATCTGGAAAGAAGCTTTCTGAGAAACTGCTTTGTGTTCTGTTACTTCATCTCACAGAGTTACATGTGTATTTCGAGGATCTCTTTGCTATCCTTATTTATGTGGAATCTCAGAACAGACATTTCGGATCCCTTTGAAGACTATAGGGCCAGAGGAAATATCCTCCCATAACGAAGAGAAAGAAGCTTTCTGAGAAACTTCTTTGTGTTCTGTGAAATCATGTCACAGAGTTACAGCTTTCCCCTCAAGAAGCCTTTCGCTAAGACAGTTCTTGTGGAATTGGCAAAGTGATATTTGGAAGCCCATAGAGGGCTATCGTGAAAATGGAAATATCCTCAGATGAAATCTGGAAAGAAGCTTTCTGAGAAACTGCTTAGTGTTCTGTTAATTCATCTCACAGAGTTACATGTGTATTTCGAGGATCTCATTGCTAGCCCTATTTCTGTGGAATCTGAGAACAGATATTTCGGATCCATTTGAAGACTATAGGGCCAAAGGAAATATCCTCCGATAACAAAGAGAAAGAAGCTTTCTGAGAAACTTCTTTGTGTTCTGTGAAATCATCTCACAGAGTTACAGCTTTCCCCTGAAGAAGCCTTTCGCTGACAGTCTCGTGGAATTGGCAAAGTGAGATTTGGAAGCCCATAGAGGGCTATGGTGAAAAAGGAAATATCCTCAGAGGAAATCTGGAAAGAAGATTTCTGAGAAACTGCTTAGTGTTCTGTGAATTCATCTCACAGAGTTACATGTGTATTTCGAGGATCTCTTTGCTAGCCTTATTTATGTGGAATCTCAGAACGGATATTTCGGATCCCTTTGAAGACTATAGGGCCAAAGGAAATATCCTCGGATAACAAAGAGAAAGAAGCTTTCTGAGAAACTTCTTTGTGTCTGTGAAATCATCTCACAGAGTTACAGCTCTCCCCTCAAGAAGCCTTTCGCTAAGACAGTTCTTGTGGAATTGGCAAAGTGATATTTGGAAGCCCATAGAGGGCTATGGTGAAAAAGGAAATATCGTCAGATGAAATCTGGAAAGAAGCTTTCTGCGAAACTGCTTAGTGTTCTGTGAATTCATCTCACAGAGTTACATGTGTATTTCGAGGATCCCTTTGCTAACCCTATTTCTGTGGAATATGAGAAGAGATATTTCGGATCCCTTTGAAGACTATAGGGCCAAAGGAAATATCCTCGGAAAACAAAGTGAAAGAAGCTTTCTGAGAAACTTCTTTGTGTTCTGTGAAATCATCTTACAGAGTTAGAGCTTTCCCCTGAAGAAGCCTTTCGCTAAGACAGTTCTTGTGGAATTGGCAAAGTGATATTTGGAAGCCCGTAGAGGACTATGGTGAAAAAGGAAATATCCTCAGATGAAATCTGGAAAGAAGCTTTCTGGGAAACTGCTTAGTGTTCTGTTAATTCGTCTCACAGAGTTACATGTGTATTTCGAGGGTCTCTGTGCTAGCCTCATTTCTGTGGAATCTGACAACAGATATTTCGGATCCCTTTGAAGACTATAGGGTCAAAGGAAATATCCGCCGATAACAAAGAGAAAGAAGCTTTGTGAGAAACTTCTTTGTGTTCTGTGAAATCATCTCACAGAGTTACAGCTTTCCCCTCAGGAAGCCTTTCGCTAAGACAGTTCTTGTGGAATTGGCAAAGTGATATTTGGAAGCCCGTAGAGGACTACGGTGAAAAAGGAAATACCCTCAGATGAAATCTGGAAAGAAACTTTCTGCGAAACTGCTTAGTGTTCTGTTAATTCGTCTCACAGAGTTACATGTGTATTTCGAGGGTCTCTTTGCTAGCCTCATTTCTGTGGAATCTGAGAACAGATATTTCGGATCCCTTTGAAGACTATAGGGTCAAAGAAATATCCGCCGATAACAAAGAGAAAGAAGCTTTGTGAGAAACTTCTTTGTGTTCTGTGAAATCATCTCACAGAGTTACAGCTTTCCCCTCAAGAAGCCTTTCGCTAAGACAGTTCTTGGGGAATAGGCAATGTGATATTTGAAAGCCCATAGAGGGCTATGGTGAAAAAGGAAATATCCTCAGATGCAATCTGGGAATAAGCTTTCTGAGAAACTGCTTAGTGTTCTGTTAATTCATCTCACAGAGTTACATGTGTATTTCGAGGATCTCTTTGCTAGCCCTATTTCTGTGGAAAATGAGAACAGATATATCGGATCCCTTTGAAGACTATAGGGCCAAAGGAAATATCCTCGGATAACAAAGAGAAAGAAGCTTTCTGAGAAACTTCTTTGTGTTCTGTGAAATCATCTCACAGAGTTACAGCTTTCCCCTCAAGAAGCCTTTCGCTAAGACAGTTCTTGTGGAATTGGCAAAGTGATATTTGGAAGCCCATAGAGGGCTATGGTGAAAAAGGAAATATCGTCAGATGAAATCTGGAAAGAAGCTTTCTGAGAAACTGCTTAGTGTTCTGTTAATTCATCTCACAGAGTACATGTGTATTTCGAGTATCTCTTTGCTAGCCCTATTTCTGTGGAATCCGAGAACAGATATTTCGGATCCCTTTGAAGACTATAGGGCCAAAGGAAATATCCTCCGATAACAAAGAGAAAGAAACTTTCTGAGAAACTTCTTTGTGTTCTGTGAAATCATCTCACAGAGTTACAGCTTTCCCCTCAAGAAGCCTTTCGCTAAGACAGTTCTTGTGGAATTGGCAAAGTGATATTTGGAAGCCCATAGAGGGCCGTGGTGAAAAAAGAAATATCCTCAGATAAAATCTGGAAAGAAGCTTTCTGCGAAACTGCTTAGTGTTCTGTGAATTCATCTCACAGAGATACATGTGTATTTCGAGTATCTCTTTGCTAGCCCTATTTCTGTGGAAACTGAGAACAGATATTTCGGATCCGTTTCAAGACTATAGGGCCAAAGGAAATATCCTCCGATAACAAAGAGAAAGAAGCTTTCTGAGAAACTTCTTTGTGATCTGTGAAATCATCTCACAGAGTTACAGCTTTCCCCTGAAGAAGCCTTTCGCGGACAGTTCTTGTGGAATTGGCAAAGTGAGATTTGGAAGCCCATAGAGGGCTATGGTGAAAAAGGAAATATCCTCAGAGGAAATCTGGAAAGAAGCTTTCTGAGAAACTGCTTAGTGTTCTGTGAATTCATCTCACAGAGTTACATGTGTATTTCGAGGATCTCTTTGCTAGCCTTCTTTCTGTGGAATCTGAGAACAGATATTTCGGATCCTTTTGAAGACTATAGGGCCAAAGGAAATATCCTCCGATAACAATGAGAAAGAAGCTTTCTGAGAAACTTCTTTGTGTCTGTGAAATCATCCCACAGAGTTACAGCTTTCCCCTCAAGAAGCCTTTCGCTAAGACAGTTCTTTTGGAATTGGCAAAGTGATATTTGGAAGCCCATAGAGGGCTATGGTGAAAAAGGAAATATCGTCAGATGAAATCTGGAAAGAAGCTTTCTGCGAAACTGCTTAGTATTCTGTGTATTCATCTCACAGAGTTACATGTGTATTTCGAGGATCTCTTTGGTAGCCCTACTTCTGTGGAATCTGACAACAGATATTTCGGATCCCTTTGAGGACTATAGGGCCAAAGGAAATATCCTCCGATAACAAAGAGAAAGAAGCTTTCTGAGAAACTTCTTTGTGTTCTGTGAAATCATCTCACAGAGTTACAGCTTTCCCCTCAAGAAGCCTTTCGCTAAGACAGTTCTTGTGGAATTGGCAAAGTGATATTTGGAAGCCCATAGAAGGCTAAGGTGAAAAAGGAAATATCGTCAGATGAAATCTGGAAAGAAGCTTTCTGAGAAACTGCTTTGTGTTCTGTTACTTCATCTCACAGAGTTACATGTGTATTTCGAGGATCTCTTTGCTATCCTTATTTATGTGGAATCTCAGAACAGACATTTCGGATCCCTTTGAAGACTATAGGGCCAGAGGAAATATCCTCCCATAACGAAGAGAAAGAAGCTTTCTGAGAAACTTCTTTGTGTTCTGTGAAATCATGTCACAGAGTTACAGCTTTCCGCTCAAGAAGCCTTTCGCTAAGACAGTTCTTGTGGAATTGGCAAAGTGATATTTGGAAGCCCATAGAGGGCTATCGTGAAAAAGGAAATATCCTCAGATGAAATCTGGAAAGAAGCTTTCTGAGAAACTTCTTAGTGTTCTGTTAATTCATCTCACAGAGTTACATGTGTATTTCGAGGATCTCATTGCTAGCCCTATTTCTGTGGAATCTGAGAACAGATATTTCGGATCCATTTGAAGACTATAGGGCCAAAGGAAATATCCTCCGATAACAAAGAGAAAGAAGCTTTCTGAGAAACTTCTTTGTGTTCTGTGAAATCATCTCACAGAGTTACAGCTTTCCCCTGAAGAAGCCTTTCGCTGACAGTCTCGTGGAATTGGCAAAGTGAGATTTGGAAGCCCATAGAGGGCTATGGTGAAAAAGGAAATATCCTCAGAGGAAATCTGGAAAGAAGATTTCTGAGAAACTGCTTAGTGTTCTGTGAATTCATCTCACAGAGTTACATGTGTATTTCGAGGATCTCTTTGCTAGCCTTATTTATGTGGAATCTCAGAACGGATATTTCGGATCCCTTTGAAGACTATAGGGCCAAAGGAAATATCCTCGGATAACAAAGAGAAAGAAGCTTTCTGAGAAACTTCTTTGTGTCTGTGAAATCATCTCACAGAGTTACAGCTCTCCCCTCAAGAAGCCTTTCGCTAAGACAGTTCTTGTGGAATTGGCAAAGTGATATTTGGAAGCCCATAGAGGGCTATGGTGAAAAAGGAAATATCGTCAGATGAAATCTGGAAAGAAGCTTTCTGCGAAACTGCTTAGTGTTCTGTGAATTCATCTCACAGAGTTACATGTGTATTTCGAGGATCCCTTTGCTAACCCTATTTCTGTGGAATATGAGAAGAGATATTTCGGATCCCTTTGAAGACTATAGGGCCAAAGGAAATATCCTCGGAAAACAAAGTGAAAGAAGCTTTCTGAGAAACTTCTTTGTGTTCTGTGAAATCATCTCACAGAGTTAGAGCTTTCCCCTGAAGAAGCCTTTCGCTAAGACAGTTCTTGTGGAATTGGCAAAGTGATATTTGGAAGCCCGTAGAGGACTATGGTGAAAAAGGAAATATCCTCAGATGAAATCTGGAAAGAAGCTTTCTGGGAAACTGCTTAGTGTTCTGTTAATTCGTCTCACAGAGTTACATGTGTATTTCGAGGGTCTCTGTGCTAGCCTCATTTCTGTGGAATCTGACAACAGATATTTCGGATCCCTTTGAAGACTATAGGGTCAAAGGAAATATCCGCCGATAACAAAGAGAAAGAAGCTTTGTGAGAAACTTCTTTGTGTTCTGTGAAATCATCTCACAGAGTTACAGCTTTCCCCTCAGGAAGCCTTTCGCTAAGACAGTTCTTGTGGAATTGGCAAAGTGATATTTGGAAGCCCGTAGAGGACTACGGTGAAAAAGGAAATACCCTCAGATGAAATCTGGAAAGAAACTTTCTGCGAAACTGCTTAGTGTTCTGTTAATTCGTCTCACAGAGTTACATGTGTATTTCGAGGGTCTCTTTGCTAGCCTCATTTCTGTGGAATCTGAGAACAGATATTTCGGATCCCTTTGAAGACTATAGGGTCAAAGAAATATCCGCCGATATCAAAGAGAAAGAAGCTTTGTGAGAAACTTCTTTGTGTTCTGTGAAATCATCTCACAGAGTTACAGCTTTCCCCTCAAGAAGCCTTTCGCTAAGACAGTTCTTGGGGAATAGGCAATGTGATATTTGAAAGCCCATAGAGGGCTATGGTGAAAAAGGAAATATCCTCAGATGCAATCTGGGAATAAGCTTTCTGAGAAACTGCTTAGTGTTCTGTTAATTCATCTCACAGAGTTACATGTGTATTTCGAGGATCTCTTTGCTAGCCCTATTTCTGTGGAAAATGAGAACAGATATATCGGATCCCTTTGAAGACTATAGGGCCAAAGGAAATATCCTCGGATAAGAAAGAGAAAGAAGCTTTCTGAGAAACTTCTTTGTGTTCTGTGAAATCATCTCACAGAGTTACAGCTTTCCCCTCAAGAAGCCTTTCGCTAAGACAGTTCTTGTGGAATTGGCAAAGTGATATTTGGAAGCCCGTAGAGGGCTATGGTGAAAAAGGAAATATCTTCAGATGAAATCTGGAAAGAAGCTTTCTGAGAAACTGCTTAGTGTTCTGTTAATTCATCTCACAGAGTTACATGTGCATTTCGAGGATCTCTTTGCTAGCCCTATTTCTGTGGAAACTGAGAACAGATATTTCGGATCCCTTTGAAGACTATAGGGCCAAAGGAAATATCCTCGGATAACAAAGAGAAAGAAGCTTTCTGAGAAACTTCTTTGTGTTCTGTGAAATCATCTCACAGAGATACAGCTTTACCCTAAAGAAGCCTTTCGCTAAGACAGTTCTTGTGGAATTGGCAAAGTGATATTTGGAAGCCCATAGAGGGCTATGGTGAAAAAGGAAATATCTTCAGATGAAATCTGGAAAGAAGCTTTCTGAGAAACTGCTTAGTGTTCTGTGAATTCATCTCACAGAGTTACATGTGTATTTCGAGGATCTCTTTGCTAGCCCTATTTCTGTGGAATCTGAGAACAGATATTTCGGATCCCTTTGAAGACTATAGGGCCAAAGGAAATATCCTCCGATAACAAAGAGAAAGAAACTTTCTGAGAAACTTCTTTGTGTTCTGTGAAATCATCTCACAGAGTTACAGCTTTCCCCTCAAGAAGCCTTTCGCTAAGACAGTTCTTGTGGAATTGGCAAAGTGATATTTGGAAGCCCATAGAGGGCCGTGGTGAAAAAAGAAATATCCTCAGATAAAATCTGGAAAGAAGCTTTCTGCGAAACTGCTTAGTGTTCTGTGAATTCATCTCACAGAGTTACATGTGTATTTCGAGTATCTCTTTGCTAGCCCTATTTCTGTGGAATCTGAGAACAGATATTTCGTATCCCTTTCAAGACTATAGGGCCAAAGGAAATATCCTCCGATAACAAAGAGAAAGAAGCTTTCTGAGAAACTTCTTTGTGATCTGTGAAATCATCTCACAGAGTTACAGCTTTCCCCTCAAGAAGCCTTTCGCTGACAGTTCTTGTGGAATTGGCAAAGTGAGATTTGAAGCCCATAGAGGGGTATGGTGAAAAAGGAAATATCCTCAGAGGAAATCTGGAAAGAAGCTTTCTGAGAAACTGCTTAGTGTTCTGTGAATTCATCTCACAGAGTTACGTGTGTATTTCGAGGATCTCTTTGCTAGCCTTATTTATGTGGAATCTCAGAACGGATATTTCGGATCCCTTTGAAGACTATAGGGCCAAAGGAAATATCCTCGGATAACAAAGAGAAAGAAGCTTTCGGAGAAACTTCCTTGTGTCTGTGAAATCATCTCACAGAGTTACAGCTCTCCCCTCAAGAAGCCTTTCGCTAAGACAGTTCTTGTGGAATTGGCAAAGTGATATTTGGAAGCCCATAGAGGGCTATGGTGAAAAAGGAAATATCGTCAGATGAAATCTGGAAAGAACCTTTCTGCGAAACTGCTTAGGGTTCTGTGAATTCATCTCAGAGAGTTACATGTGTATTTCGAGGATCTCTTTGCTAGCCCTATTTCTGTGGAATCTGAGAACAGATATTTCGGATCCCTTTGAAGACTAGAGGGCCAAAGGAAATATCCTCCGATAACAAAGAGAAAGAAGCTTTCTGAGAAACTTCTTTGTGATCTGTGAAATCATCTCACAGAATTACAGCTTTCCCCTGAGGAATCCTTTCGCTAAGACAGTTCTTGTGGAATTGGCAAAGTGATATTTGGAAGCCCATAGAGGGCTATGGCGAAAAAGGAAGTATCCTGAGATGAAATCTGGAAAGAAGATTTCTGAGAAACTGCTTAGTGTTCTGTGAATTCATCTCACAGAGTTACATGAGTATTTCGAGGATCTCTTTGCTAGCCTTCTTTCTGTGGAATCTGAGAACAGATATTTCGGATCCTTTTGAAGACTATAGGGCCAAAGGAAATATCCTCCGATAACAAAGAGAAAGAAGCTTTCTGAGAAACTTCTTTGTGTCTGTGAAATCATCTCACAGAGTTACAGCTTTCCCCTCAAGAAGCCTTTCGCTAAGACAGTTCTTGTGGAATTGGCAAAGTGATATTTGGAAGCCCATAGAGGGCTATGGTGAAAAAGGAAATATCGTCAGATGAAATCTGGAAAGAAGCTTTCTGCGAAACTGCTTAGTATTCTGTGTATTCATCTCACAGAGTTACATGTGTATTTCGAGGATCTCTTTGGTAGCCCTACTTCTGTGGAATCTGACAACAGATATTTCGGATCCCTTTGAGGACTATAGGGCCAAAGGAAATATCCTCCGATAACAAAGAGAAAGAAGCTTTCTGAGAAACTTCTTTGTGTTCTGTGAAATCATCTCACAGAGTTACAGCTTTCCCCTCAAGAAGCCTTTCGCTAAGACAGTTCTTGTGGAATTGGCAAAGTGATATTTGGAAGCCCATAGAAGGCTAAGGTGAAAAAGGAAATATCGTCAGATGAAATCTGGAAAGAAGCTTTCTGAGAAACTGCTTTGTGTTCTGTTACTTCATCTCACAGAGTTACATGTGTATTTCGAGGATCTCTTTGCTATCCTTATTTATGTGGAGTCTCAGAACAGACATTTCGGATCCCTTTGAAGACTATAGGGCCAGAGGAAATATCCTCCCATAACGAAGAGAAAGAAGCTTTCTGAGAAACTTCTTTGTGTTCTGTGAAATCATGTCACAGAGTTACAGCTTTCCCCTCAAGAAGCCTTTCGCTAAGACAGTTCTTGTGGAATTGGCAAAGTGATATTTGGAAGCCCATAGAGGGCTATCGTGAAAAAGGAAATATCCTCAGATGAAATCTGGAAAGAAGCTTTCTGAGAAACTGCTTAGTGTTCTGTTAATTCATCTCACAGAGTTACATGTGTATTTCGAGGATCTCATTGCTAGCCCTATTTCTGTGGAATCTGAGAACAGATATTTCGGATCCATTTGAAGACTATAGGGCCAAAGGAAATATCCTCCGATAACAAAGAGAAAGAAGCTTTCTGAGAAACTTCTTTGTGTTCTGTGAAATCATCTCACAGAGTTACAGCTTTCCCCTGAAGAAGCCTTTCGCTGACAGTCTCGTGGAATTGGCAAAGTGAGATTTGGAAGCCCATAGTGGGCTATGGTGAAAAAGGAAATATCCTCAGAGGAAATCTGGAAAGAAGATTTCTGAGAAACTGCTTAGTGTTCTGTGAATTCATCTCACAGAGTTACATGTGTATTTCGAGGATCTCTTTGCTAGCCTTATTTATGTGGAATCTCAGAACGGATATTTCGGATCCCTTTGAAGACTATAGGGCCAAAGGAAATATCCTCGGATAACAAAGAGAAAGAAGCTTTCTGAGAAACTTCTTTGTGTCTGTGAAATCATCTCACAGAGTTACAGCTCTCCCCTCAAGAAGCCTTTCGCTAAGACAGTTCTTGTGGAATTGGCAAAGTGATATTTGGAAGCCCATAGAGGGCTATGGTGAAAAAGGAAATATCGTCAGATGAAATCTGGAAAGAAGCTTTCTGCGAAACTGCTTAGTGTTCTGTGAATTCATCTCACAGAGTTACATGTGTATTTCGAGGATCCCTTTGCTAACCCTATTTCTGTGGAATCTGAGAAGAGAAATTTCGGATCCCTTTGAAGACTATAGGGCCAAAGGAAATATCCTCGGAAAACAAAGTGAAAGAAGCTTTCTGAGAAACTTCTTTGTGTTCTGTGAAATCATCTTACAGAGTTAGAGCTTTCCCCTGAAGAAGCCTTTCGCTAAGACAGTTCTTGTGGAATTGGCAAAGTGATATTTGGAAGCCCGTAGAGGACTATGGTGAAAAAGGAAATATCCTCAGATGAAATCTGGAAAGAAGCTTTCTGGGAAACTGCTTAGTGTTCTGTTAATTCGTCTCACAGAGTTACATGTGTATTTCGAGGGTCTCTGTGCTAGCCTCATTTCTGTGGAATCTGACAACAGATATTTCGGATCCCTTTGAAGACTATAGGGTCAAAGGAAATATCCGCCGATAACAAAGAGAAAGAAGCTTTGTGAGAAACTTCTTTGTGTTCTGTGAAATCATCTCACAGAGTTACAACTTTCCCCTCAGGAAGCCTTTCGCTAAGACAGTTCTTGTGGAATTGGCAAAGTGATATTTGGAAGCCCGTAGAGGACTACGGTGAAAAAGGAAATATCCTCAGATGAAATCTGGAAAGAAACTTTCTGCGAAACTGCTTAGTGTTCTGTTAATTCGTCTCACAGAGTTACATGTGTATTTCGAGGGTCTCTTTGCTAGCCTCATTTCTGTGGAATCTGAGAACAGATATTTCGGATCCCTTTGAAGACTATAGGGTCAAAGAAATATCCGCCGATAACAAAGAGAAAGAAGCTTTGTGATAAACTTCTTTGTGTTCTGTGAAATCATCTCACAGAGTTACAGCTTTCCCCTCAAGAAGCCTTTCGCTAAGACAGTTCTTGGGGAATAGGCAATGTGATATTTGAAAGCCCATAGAGGGCTATGGTGAAAAAGGAAATATCCTCAGATGCAATCTGGGAATAAGCTTTCTGAGAAACTGCTTAGTGTTCTGTTAATTCATCTCACAGAGTTACATGTGTATTTCGAGGATCTCTTTGCTAGCCCTATTTCTGTGGAAAATGAGAACAGATATTTCGGATCCCTTTGAAGACTATAGGGCCAAAGGAAATATCCTCGGATAACAAAGAGAAAGAAGCTTTCTGAGAAACTTCTTTGTGTTCTGTGAAATCATCTCACAGAGTTACAGCTTTCCCCTCAAGAAGCCTTTCGCTAAGACAGTTCTTGTGGAATTGGCAAAGTGATATTTGGAAGCCCATAGAGGGCTATGGTGAAAAAGGAAATATCTTCAGATGAAATCTGGAAAGAAGCTTTCTGAGAAACTGCTTAGTGTTCTGTTAATTCATCTCACAGAGTTACATGTGCATTTCGAGGATCTCTTTGCTAGCCCTATTTCTGTGGAAACTGAGAACAGATATTTCGGATCCCTTTGAAGACTATAGGGCCAAAGGAAATATCCTCGGATAACAAAGAGAAAGAAGCTTTCTGAGAAACTTCTTTGTGTTCTGTGAAATCATCTCACAGAGTTACAGCTTTCCCCTCAAGAAGCCTTTCGCTAAGACAGTTCTTGTGGAATTGGCAAAGTGATATTTGGAAGCCCATAGAGGGCCGTGGTGAAAAAAGAAATATCCTCAGATAAAATCTGGAAAGAAGCTTTCTGCGAAACTGCTTAGTGTTCTGTTAATTCATCTCACAGAGTTACATGTGTATTTCGAGTATCTCTTTGCTAGCCCTATTTCTGTGGAATCTGAGAACAGATATTTCGTATCCCTTTCAAGACTATAGGGCCAAAGGAAATATCCTCCGATAACAAAGAGAAAGAAGCTTTCTGAGAAACTTCTTTGTGATCTGTGAAATCATCTCACAGAGTTACAGCTTTCCCCTGAAGAAGCCTTTCGCTGACAGTTCTTGTGGAATTGGCAAAGTGAGATTTGAAGCCCATAGAGGGCTATGGTGAAAAAGGAAATATCCTCAGAGGAAATCTGGAAAGAAGCTTTCTGAGAAACTGCTTAGTGTTCTGTGAATTCATCTCACAGAGTTACGTGTGTATTTCGAGGATCTCTTTGCTAGCCTTATTTATGTGGAATCTCAGAACGGATATTTCGGATCCCTTTGAAGACTATAGGGCCAAAGGAAATATCCTCGGATAACAAAGAGAAAGAAGCTTTCGGAGAAACTTCCTTGTGTCTGTGAAATCATCTCACAGAGTTACAGCTCTCCCCTCAAGAAGCCTTTCGCTAAGACAGTTCTTGTGGAATTGGCAAAGTGATATTTGGAAGCCCATAGAGGGCTATGGTGAAAAAGGAAATATCGTCAGATGAAATCTGGAAAGAACCTTTCTGCGAAACTGCTTAGGGTTCTGTGAATTCATCTCACAGAGTTACATGTGTATTTCGAGGATCTCTTTGCTAGCCCTATTTCTGTGGAATCTGAGAACAGATATTTCGAATCCCTTTGAAGACTATAGGGCCAAAGGAAATATCCTCCGATAACAAAGAGAAAGAAGCTTTCTGAGAAACTACTTTGTGATCTGTGAAATCATCTCACAGAGTTACAGCTTTCCCCTGAAGAAGCCTTTCGCTAAGACAGTTCTTGTGGAATTGGCAAAGTGAGATTTGGAAGCCCGTAGAGGGCTATGGTGATAAAGGAAATATCTTCAGATGAAATCTGGAAAGAAGCTTTCTGAGAAACTGCTTAGTGTTCTGTGAATTCATCTCACAGAGTTACATGTGTATTTCGAGGATCTCTTTGCTAGCCCTATTTCTGTGGAATCTGAGAACAGATATTTCGGATCCCTTTGAAGACTAGAGGGCCAAAGGAAATATCCTCCGATAACAAAGAGAAAGAAGCTTTCTGAGAAACTTCTTTGTGATCTGTGAAATCATCTCACAGAGTTACAGCTTTCCCCTGAAGAATCCTTTCGCTAAGACAGTTCTTGTGGAATTGGCAAAGTGATATTTGGAAGCCCATAGAGGGCTATGGCGAAAAAGGAAGTATCCTGAGATGAAATCTGGAAAGAAGATTTCTGAGAAACTGCTTAGTGTTCTGTGAATTCATCTCAAAGAGTTACATGAGTATTTCGAGGATCTCTTTGCTAGCCTTCTTTCTGTGGAATCTGAGAACAGATATTTCGGATCCTTTTGAAGACTATAGGGCTAAAGGAAATATCCTCCGATAACAAAGAGAAAGAAGCTTTCTGAGAAACTTCTTTGTGTCTGTGAAATCATCTCACAGAGTTACAGCTTTCCCCTCAAGAAGCCTTTCGCTAAGACAGTTCTTGTGGAATTGGCAAAGTGATATTTGGAAGCCCATAGAGGGCTATGGTGAAAAGGGAAATATCGTCAGATGAAATCTGGAAAGAAGCTTTCTGCGAAACTGCTTAGTATTCTGTGTATTCATCTCACAGAGTTACATGTGTATTTCGAGGATCTCTTTGGTAGCCCTACTTCTGTGGAATCTGACAACAGATATTTCGGATCCCTTTGAGGACTATAGGGCCAAAGGAAATATCCTCCGATAACAAAGAGAAAGAAGCTTTCTGAGAAACTTCTTTGTGTTCTGTGAAATCATCTCACAGAGTTACAGCTTTCCCCTCAAGAAGCCTTTCGCTAAGACAGTTCTTGTGGAATTGGCAAAGTGATATTTGGAAGCCCATAGAAGGCTAAGGTGAAAAAGTAAATATCGTCAGATGAAATCTGGAAAGAAGCTTTCTGAGAAACTGCTTTGTGTTCTGTTACTTCATCTCACAGAGTTACATGTGTATTTCGAGGATCTCTTTGCTATCCTTATTTATGTGGAATCTCAGAACAGATATTTCGGATCCCTTTGAAGACTATAGGGCCAAAGGAAATATCCTCCCATAACGAAGAGAAAGAAGCTTTCTGAGAAACTTCTTTGTGTTCTGCGAAATCATGTCACAGAGTTACAGCTTTCCCCTCAAGAAGCCTTTCGCTAAGACAGTTCTTGTGGAATTGGCAAAGTGAGATTTGGAAGCCCATAGAGGGCTATGGTGAAAAAGGAAATATCTTCAGATGAAATCTGGAAAGAAGCTTTCTGAGAAACTGCTTAGTGTTCTGTTAATTCATCTCACAGAGTTACATGTGTATTTCGAGGATCTCTTTCCTAGCCCTATTTCTGTGGAAACTGAGAACAGATATTTCGGATCCCTTTGAAGACTATAGGGCCAAAGGAAATATCCTCGGATAACAAAGAGAAAGAAGCTTTCTGAGAAACTTCTTGGTGTTCTGTGAAATCATCTCACAGAGTTACAGCTTTCCCCTCAAGAAGCCTTTCGCTAAGACAGTTCTTGTGGAATTGGCAAAGTGATATTTGGAAGCCCATAGAGGGCTATGGTGAAAAAGGAAATATCCTCAGATGAAATCTGGAAAGAAGCTTTCTGAGAAACTGCTTAGTGTTCTGTTAATTCATCTCACAGAGTTACATGTGCATTTCGAGGATCTCTTTGCTAGCCCTATTTCTGTGATAACTGAGAACAGATATTTCGGATCCCTTTGAAGACTATAGGGCCAAAGGAAATATCCTCGGATAACAAAGAGAAAGAAGCTTTCTGAGAAACTTCTTTGTGATCTGTGAAATCATCTCACAGAGTTACAGCTTTCCCCTGAAGAAGCCTTTCGCTAAGACAGTTCTTGTGGAATTGGCAAAGTGATATTTGGAAGCCCATAGAGGGCCGTGGTGAAAAAAGAAATATCCTCAGATAAAATCTGGAAAGAAGCTTTCTGCGAAACTGCTTAGTGTTCTGTGAATTCATCTCACAGAGTTACATGTGTATTTCGAGTATCTCTTTGCTAGCCCTATTTCTGTGGAATCTGAGAACAGATATTTCGGATCCCTTTGAAGACTATAGGGCCAAAGGAAATATCCTCCGATAACAAAGAGAAAGAAGCTTTCTGAGAAACTTCTTTGTGATCTGTGAAATCATCTCACAGAGTTACAGCTTACCCCTGAAGAAGCCTTTCGCTAAGACAGTTCTTGTGGAATTGGCAAAGTGATATTTGGAAGCCCATAGAGGGCTATGGCGAAAAAGGAAGTATCCTCAGATGAAATCTGGAAAGAAGATTTCTGAGAAACTGCTTAGTGTTCTGTGAATTCATCTCATAGAGTTACATGTGTATTTCGAGGGTCTCTTTGCTAGCCCTATTTCTGTGGAATCTGAGAACAGATATTTCGGATCCCTTTGAAGACTAGAGGGCCAAAGGAAATATCCTCCGATAACAAAGAGAAAGAAGCTTTCTGAGAAACTTCTTTGTGATCCGTGAAATCATGTCACAGAGTTACAGCTTTCCCCTGAAGAAGCCTTTCGCTAAGACTGTTCTTGTGGAATTGGCAAAGTGATATTTGGAAGCCCATAGAGGGCTATGGCGAAAAAGGAAGTATCCTCAGATGAAATCTGGAAAGAAGATTTCTGAGAAACTGCTTAGTGTTCTGTGAATTCATCTCACAGAGTTACATGAGTATTTCGAGGATCTCTTTGCTAGCCTTCTTTCTGTGGAATCTGAGAACAGATATTTCGGATCCTTTTGAAGACTATAGGGCCAAAGGAAATATCCTCCGATAACAAAGAGAAAGAAGCTTTCTGAGAAACTTCTTTGTGTCTGTGAAATCATCTCACAGAGTTACAGCTTTCCCCTCAAGAAGCCTTTCGCTAAGACAGTTCTTGTGGAATTGGCAAAGTGATATTTGGAAGCCCATAGAGGGCTATGGTGAAAAAGGAAATATCGTCAGATGAAATCTGGAAAGAAGCTTTCTGCGAAACTGCTTAGTATTCTGTGTATTCATCTCACAGAGTTACATGTGTATTTCGAGGATCTCTTTGGTAGCCCTACTTCTGTGGAATCTGACAACAGATATTTCGGATCCCTTTGAGGACTATAGGGCCAAAGGAAATATCCTCCGATAACAAAGAGAAAGAAGCTTTCTGAGAAACTTCTTTGTGTTCTGTGAAATCATCTCACAGAGTTACAGCTTTCCCCTCAAGAAGCCTTTCGCTAAGACAGTTCTTGTGGAATTGGCAAAGTGATATTTGGAAGCCCATAGAAGGCTAAGGTGAAAAAGGAAATATCGTCAGATGACATCTGGAAAGAAGCTTTCTGAGAAACTGCTTTGTGTTCTGTTACTTCATCTCACAGAGTTACATGTGTATTTCGAGGATCTCTTTGCTATCCTTATTTATGTGGAATCTCAGAACAGATATTTCGGATCCCTTTGAAGACTATAGGGCCAAAGGAAATATCCTCCCATAACGAAGAGAAAGAAGCTTTCTGAGAAACTTCTTTGTGTTCTGTGAAATCATGTCACAGAGTTACGGCTTTCCCCTCAAGAAGCCTTTCGCTAAGACAGTTCTTGTGGAATTGGCAAAGTGATATTTGGAAGCCCATAGAGGGCTATGGTGAAAAAGGAAATATCTTCAGATGAAATCTGGAAAGAAGCTTTCTGAGAAACTGCTTAGTGTTCTGTTAATTCATCTCACAGAGTTACATGTGTATTTCGAGGATCTCTTTCCTAGCCCTATTTCTGTGGAAACTGAGAACAGATATTTCGGATCCCTTTGAAGACTATAGGGCCAAAGGAAATATCCTCGGATAACAAAGAGAAAGAAGCTTTCTGAGAAACTTCTTGGTGTTCTGTGAAATCATCTCACAGAGTTACAGCTTTCCCCTCAAGAAGCCTTTCGCTAAGACAGTTCTTGTGGAATTGGCAAAGTGATATTTGGAAGCCCATAGAGGGCTATGGTGAAAAAGGAAATATCCTCAGATGAAATCTGGAAAGAAGCTTTCTGAGAAACTGCTTAGTGTTCTGTTAATTCATCTCACAGAGTTACATGTGCATTTCGAGGATCTCTTTGCTAGCCCTATTTCTGTGGAAACTGAGAACAGATATTTCGGATCCCTTTGAAGACTATAGGGCCAAAGGAAATATCCTCGGATAACAAAGAGAAAGAAGCTTTCTGAGAAACTTCTTTGTGTTCTGTGAAATCATCTCACAGAGTTACAGCTTTCCCCTAAAGAAGCCTTTCGCTAAGACAGTTCTTGTGGAATTGGCAAAGTGATATTTGGAAGCCCATAGAGGGCTATGGTGAAAAAGGAAATATCTTCAGATGAAATCTGGAAAGAAGCTTTCTGAGAAACTGCTTAGTGTTCTGTGAATTCATCTCACAGAGTTACATGTGTATTTCGAGGATCTCTTTGCTAGCCCTATTTCTGTGGAATCTGAGAACAGATATTTCGGATCCCTTTGAAGACTATAGGGCCAAAGGAAATATCCTCCGATAACAAAGAGAAAGAAGCTTTCTGAGAAACTTCTTTGTGATCTGTGAAATCATCTCACAGAGTTACAGCTTTCCCCTCAAGATGCCTTTCGCTAAGACAGTTCTTGTGGAATTGGCAAAGTGATATTTGGAAGCCCATAGAGGGCCGTGGTGAAAAAAGAAATATCCTCAGATAAAATCTGGAAAGAAGCTTTCTGCGAAACTGCTTAGTGTTCTGTGAATTCATCTCACAGAGTTACATGTGTATTTCGAGTATCTCTTTGCTAGCCCTATTTCTGTGGAATCTGAGAACAGATATTTCGGATCCCTTTCAAGACTATAGGGCCAAAGGAAATATCCTCCGATAACAAAGAGAAAGAAGCTTTCTGAGAAACTTCTTTGTGATCTGTGAAATCATCTCACAGAGTTACAGCTTTCCCCTGAAGAAGCCTTTCGCTGACAGTTCTTGTGGAATTGGCAAAGTGAGATTTGAAGCCCATAGAGGGCTATGGTGAAAAAGGAAATATCCTCAGAGGAAATCTGGAAAGAAGCTTTCTGAGAAACTGCTTAGTGTTCTGTGAATTCATCTCACAGAGTTACATGTGTATTTCGAGGATCTCTTTGCTAGCCTTATTTATGTGGAATCTCAGAACGGATATTTCGGATCCCTTTGAAGACTATAGGGCCAAAGGAAATATCCTCGGATAACAAAGAGAAAGAAGCTTTCGGAGAAACTTCCTTGTGTCTGTGAAATCATCTCACAGAGTTACAGCTCTCCCCTCAAGAAGCCTTTCGCTAAGACAGTTCTTGTGGAATTGGCAAAGTGATATTTGGAAGCCCATAGAGGGCTATGGTGAAAAAGGAAATATCGTCAGATGAAATCTGGAAAGAACCTTTCTGCGAAACTGCTTAGGGTTCTGTGAATTCATCTCACAGAGTTACATGTGTATTTCGAGGATCTCTTTGCTAGCCCTATTTCTGTGGAATCTGAGAACAGATATTTCGAATCCCTTTGAAGACTATAGGGCCAAAGGAAATATCCTCCGATAACAAAGAGAAAGAAGCTTTCTGAGAAACTTCTTTGTGATCTGTGAAATCATCTCACAGAGTTACAGCTTTCCCCTGAAGAAGCCTTTCGCTAAGACAGTTCTTGTGGAATTGGCAAAGTGAGATTTGGAAGCCCGTAGAGGGCTATGGTGATAAAGGAAATATCTTCAGATGAAATCTGGAAAGAAGCTTTCTGAGAAACTGCTTAGTGTTCTGTGAATTCATCTCACAGAGTTACATGTGTATTTCGAGGATCTCTTTGCTAGCCCTATTTCTGTGGAATCTGAGAACAGATATTTCGGATCCCTTTGAAGACTATAGGGCCAAAGGAAATATCCTCCGATAACAAAGAGAAAGAAGCTTTCTGAGAAACTTCTTTGTGATCTGTGAAATCATCTCACAGAGTTACAGCTTTCCCCTGAAGAAGGCTTTCGCTAAGACACTTCTTGTGGAATTGGCAAAGTGATATTTGGAAGCCCATAGAGGGCTATGGCGAAAAAGGAAGTATCCTCAGATGAAATCTGGAAAGAAGATTTCTGAGAAACTGCTTAGTGTTCTGTGAATTCATCTCACAGAGTTACATGAGTATTTCGGTGATCTCTTTGCTAGCCTTCTTTCTGTGGAATCTGAGAACAGATATTTCGGATCCTTTTGAAGACTATAGGGCCAAAGGAAATATCCTCCGATAACAAAGAGAAGGAAGCTTTCTGAGAAACTTCTTTGTGTCTGTGAAATCATCTCACAGAGTTACAGCTTTCCCCTCAAGAAGCCTTTCGCTAAGACAGTTCTTGTGGAATTGGCAAAGTGATATTTGGAAGCCCATAGAGGGCTATGGTGAAAAAGGAAATATCGTCAGATGAAATCTGGAAAGAAGCTTTCTGCGAAACTGCTTAGTATTCTGTGTATTCATCTCACAGAGTTACATGTGTATTTCGAGGATCTCTTTGGTAGCCCTACTTCTGTGGAATCTGACAACAGATATTTCGGATCCCTTTGAGGACTATAGGGCCAAAGGAAATATCCTCCGATAACAAAGAGAAAGAAGCTTTCTGAGAAACTTCTTTGTGTTCTGTGAAATCATCTCACAGAGTTACAGCTTTCCCCTCAAGAAGCCTTTCGCTAAGACAGTTCTTGTGGAATTGGCAAAGTGATATTTGGAAGCCCATAGAAGGCTAAGGTGAAAAAGGAAATATCGTCAGATGAAATCTGGAAAGAAGCTTTCTGAGAAACTGCTTTGTGTTCTGTTACTTCATCTCACAGAGTTACATGTGTATTTCGAGGATCTCTTTGCTATCCTTATTTATGTGGAATCTCAGAACAGATATTTCGGATCCCTTTGAAGACTATAGGGCCAAAGGAAATATCCTCCCATAACGAAGAGAAAGAAGCTTTCTGAGAAACTTCTTTGTGTTCTGTGAAATCATGTCACAGAGTTACAGCTTTCCCCTCAAGAAGCCTTTCGCTAAGACAGTTCTTGTGGAATTGGCAAAGTGATATTTGGAAGCCCATAGAGGGCTATCGTGAAAAAGGAAATATCCTCCGATGAAATCTGGAAAGAAGCTTTCTGAGAAACTGCTTAGTGTTCTGTTAATTCATCTCACAGAGTTACATGTGTATTTCGAGGATCTCATTGCTAGCCCTATTTCTGTGGAATCTGAGAACAGATATTTCGGATCCCTTTGAAGAATATAGGGCCAAAGGAAATATACTCCGATAACAAAGAGAAAGAAGCTTTCTGAGAAACTTCTTTGTGTTCTGTGAAATCATCTCACAGAGTTACAGCTTTCCTCTGAAGAAGCCTTTCGCTAATACAGTTCTTGGGAATTGGCAAAGTGAGATTTGGAAGCCCATAGAGGGCTATGGTGAAAAAGGAAATATCTTCAGATGAAATCTGGAAAGAAGCTTTCTGCGAAACTGCTTAGTGTTCTCTTAATTCATCTCACAGAGTTACATGTGTATTTCGAGGATCTCTTTGCTAGCCCTATTTCTGTGGAATCTGAGAACAGATATTTCGGATCCCTTTGAAGACTCTAGGGCCAAAGGAAATATCCTCCGATAACAAAGAGAAAGAAGCTTTCTGAGAAACTTCTTTGTGATCTGTGAAATCACCTCACAGAGTTACAGCTTTCCCCTGAAGAAGCCTTTCGCTGACAGTTCTCGTGGAATTGGCAAAGTGAGATTTGGAAGCCCATAGAGGGCTATGGTGAAAAAGGAAATATCCTCAGAGGAAATCTGCAAAGAAGATTTCTGAGAAACTGCTTAGTGTTCTGTGAATTCATCTCACAGAGTTACATGTGTATTTCGAGGATCTCTTTGCTAGCCTTATTTATGTGGAATATCAGAACGGATACTTCGGATCCCTTTGAAGACTATAGGGCCAAAGGAAATATCCTCGGATAACAAAGAGAAAGAAGCTTTCTGAGAAACTTCTTTGTGTCTGTGAAATCATCTCACAGAGTTACAGCTCTCCCCTCAAGAAGCCTTTCGCTAAGACAGTTCTTGTGGAATTGGCAAAGTGATATTTGGAAGCCCATAGAGGGCTATGGTGAAAAAGGAAATATCGTCAGATGAAATCTGGAAAGAAGCTTTCTGCGAAACTGCTTAGGGTTCTGTGAATTCACCTCACAGAGTTACATGTGTATTTCGAGGATCTCTTTGCTAACCCTATTTCTGTGGAATCTGAGAAGAGATATTTCGGATCCCTTTGAAGACTATAGGGCCAAAGGAAATATCCTCGGAAAACAAAGTGAAAGAAGCTTTCTGAGAAACTTCTTTGTGTTCTGTGAAATCATCTTACAGAGTTAGAGCTTTCCCCTGAAGAAGCCTTTCGCTAAGACAGTTCTTGTGGAATTGGCAAAGTGATATTTGGAAGCCCGTAGAGGACTATTTTGAAAAAGGAAATATCCTCAGATGAAATCTGGAAAGAAGCTTTCTGGGAAACTGCTTAGTGTTCTGTTAATTCGTCTCGCAGAGTTACATGTGTATTTCGAGGGTCTCTGTGCTAGCCTCATTTCTGTGGAATCTGAGAACAGATATTTCGGATCCCTTTGAAGACTATAGGGTCAAAGGAAATATCCTCCGATAACAAAGAGAAAGAAGCTTTGTGAGAAACTTCTTTGTGTTCTGTGAAATCATCTCACAGAGTTACAGCTTTCCCCTCAGGAAGCCTTTCGCTAAGACAGTTCTTGTGGAATTGGCAAAGTGATATTTGGAAGCCCGTAGAGGACTATGGTGAAAAAGGAAATATCCTCAGATGAAATCTGGAAAGAAGCTTTCTGCGAAACTGCTTAGTGTTCTGTTAATTCGTCTCACAGAGTTACATGTGTATTTCGAGGGTCTCTTTGCTAGCCTCATTTCTGTGGAATCTGAGAACAGATATTTCGGATCCCTTTGAAGACTATAGGGTCAAAGGAAATATCCGCCGATAACAAAGAGAAAGAAGCTTTGTGAGAAACTTCTTTGTGTTCTGTGAAATCATCTCACAGAGTTACAGCTTTCCCCTGAAGAAGCCTTTCGCTAAGACAGTTCTTGGGGAATAGGCAATGTGATATTTGGAAGCCCATAGAGGGCTATGGTGAAAAAGGAAATATCCTCAGATGCAATCTGGGAAGAAGCTTTCTGAGAAACTGCTTAGTGTTCTGTTAATTCATCTCACAGATTTACATGTGTATTTCGAGGATCTCTTTGCTAGCCCTATTTCTGTGGAATCTGAGAACAGGTATTTCGGTTCCCTTTGAAGACTATAAGGCCAAAGGAAATATCCTCCGATAACAAAGAGAAAGAAGCTTTCTGAGAAACTTCTTTGTGTTCTGTGAAATCATCTCACAGAGTTACAGCTTTCCCCTGAAGAAGCCTTTCGCTAAGACAGTTCTTGTGGAATTGGCAAAGTGATATTTGGAAGCCCATAGAGGGCTAGGGTGAAAAAGGAAATATCTTCAGATGAAATCTGGAAAATAGCTTTCTGAGAAACTGCTTAGTGTTCTGTTAATTCATCTCACAGAGTTACATGTGTATTTCGAGGATCTCTTTGCTAGCCCTATTTCTGTGGAATCTGAGAACAGATATTTCGAATCCCTTTGAAGACTATAGGGCCAAAGGAAATATCCTCCGATAACAAAGAGAAAGAAGCTTTCTGAGAAACTTCTTTGTGATCTGTGAAATCATCTCACAGAGTTACAGCTTTCCCCTGAAGAAGCCTTTCGCTAAGACAGTTCTTGTGGAATTGGCAAAGTGAGATTTGGAAGCCCGTAGAGGGCTATGGTGATAAAGGAAATATCTTCAGATGAAATCTGGAAAGAAGCTTTCTGAGAAACTGCTTAGTGTTCTGTGAATTCATCTCACAGAGTTACATGTGTATTTCGAGGATCTCTTTGCTAGCCCTATTTCTGTGGAATCTGAGAACAGATATTTCGGATCCCTTTGAAGACTATAGGGCCAAAGGAAATATCCTCCGATAACAAAGAGAAAGAAGCTTTCTGAGAAACTTCTTTGTGATCTGTGAAATCATCTCACAGAGTTACAGCTTTCCCCTGAAGAAGGCTTTCGCTAAGACACTTCTTGTGGAATTGGCAAAGTGATATTTGGAAGCCCATAGAGGGCTATGGCGAAAAAGGAAGTATCCTCAGATGAAATCTGGAAAGAAGATTTCTGAGAAACTGCTTAGTGTTCTGTGAATTCATCTCACAGAGTTACATGAGTATTTCGGTGATCTCTTTGCTAGCCTTCTTTCTGTGGAATCTGAGAACAGATATTTCGGATCCTTTTGAAGACTATAGGGCCAAAGGAAATATCCTCCGATAACAAAGAGAAGGAAGCTTTCTGAGAAACTTCTTTGTGTCTGTGAAATCATCTCACAGAGTTACAGCTTTCCCCTCAAGAAGCCTTTCGCTAAGACAGTTCTTGTGGAATTGGCAAAGTGATATTTGGAAGCCCATAGAGGGCTATGGTGAAAAAGGAAATATCCTCAGATGAAATCTGGAAAGAAGCTTTCTGCGAAACTGCTTAGTATTCTGTGTATTCATCTCACAGAGTTACATGTGTATTTCGAGGATCTCTTTGGTAGCCCTACTTCTGTGGAATCTGACAACAGATATTTCGGATCCCTTTGAGGACTATAGGGCCAAAGGAAATATCCTCCGATAACAAAGAGAAAGAAGCTTTCTGAGAAACTTCTTTGTGTTCTGTGAAATCATCTCACAGAGTTACAGCTTTCCCCTGAAGAAGCCTTTCGCTAAGACAGTTCTTGTGGAATTGGCAAAGTGATATTTGGAAGCCCATAGAAGGCTAAGGTGAAAAAGGAAATATCGTCAGATGAAATCTGGAAAGAAGCTTTCTGAGAAACTGCTTTGTGTTCTGTTACTTCATCTCACAGAGTTACCTGTGTATTTCGAGGATCTCTTTGCTATTCTTATTTATGTGGAATCTGAGAACAGATATTTCGGATCCCTTTGAAGACTATAGGGCCAAAGGAAATATCCTCCCATAACGAAGAGAAAGAAGCTTTCTGAGAAACTTCTTTCTGTTCTGTGAAATCATGTCACAGAGTTACAGCTTTCCCCTCAAGAAGCCTTTCGCTAAGACAGTTCTTGTGGAATTGGCAAAGTGATATTTGGAAGCCCATAGAGGGCTATCGTGAAAAAGGAAATATCCTCAAATGAAATCTGGAAAGAAGCTTTCTGAGAAACTGCTTAGTGTTCTGTTAATTCATCTCACAGAGTTACATGTGTATTTCGAGGATCTCATTGCTAGCCCTATTTCTGTGGAATCTGAGAACAGATATTTCGGATCCCTTTGAAGAATATAGGGCCAAAGGAAATATACTCCGATAACAAAGAGAAAGAAGCTTTCTGAGAAACTTCTTTGTGTTCTGTGAAATCATCTCACAGAGTTACAGCTTTCCTCTGAAGAAGCCTTTCGCTAATACAGTTCTTGGGAATTGGCAAAGTGAGATTTGGAAGCCCATAGAGGGCTATGGTGAAAAAGGAAATATCTTCAGATGAAATCTGGAAAGAAGCTTTCTGCGAAACTGCTTAGTGTTCTCTTAATTCATCTCACAGAGTTACATGTGTATTTCGAGGATCTCTTTGCTAGCCCTATTTCTGTGGAATCTGAGAACAGATATTTCGGATCCCTTTGAAGACTCTAGGGCCAAAGGAAATATCCTCCGATAACAAAGAGAAAGAAGCTTTCTGAGAAACTTCTTTGTGATCTGTGAAATCACCTCACAGAGTTACAGCTTTCCCCTGAAGAAGCCTTTCGCTGACAGTTCTCGTGGAATTGGCAAAGTGAGATTTGGAAGCCCATAGAGGGCTATGGTGAAAAAGGAAATATCCTCAGAGGAAATCTGCAAAGAAGATTTCTGAGAAACTGCTTAGTGTTCTGTGAATTCATCTCACAGAGTTACATGTGTATTTCGAGGATCTCTTTGCTAGCCTTATTTATGTGGAATATCAGAACGGATATTTCGGATCCCTTTGAAGACTATAGGGCCAAAGGAAATATCCTCGGATAACAAAGAGAAAGAAGCTTTCTGAGAAACTTCTTTGTGTCTGTGAAATCATCTCACAGAGTTACAGCTCTCCCCTCAAGAAGCCTTTCGCTAAGACAGTTCTTGTGGAATTGGCAAAGTGATATTTGGAAGCCCATAGAGGGCTATGGTGAAAAAGGAAATATCGTCAGATGAAATCTGGAAAGAAGCTTTCTGCGAAACTGCTTAGTGTTCTGTGAATTCATCTCACAGAGTTACATGTGTATTTCGAGGATCCCTTTGCTAACCCTATTTCTGTGGAATATGAGAAGAGATATTTCGGATCCCTTTGAAGACTATAGGGCCAAAGGAAATATCCTCGGAAAACAAAGTGAAAGAAGCTTTCTGAGAAACTTCTTTGTGTTCTGTGAAATCATCTTACAGAGTTAGAGCTTTCCCCTGAAGAAGCCTTTCGCTAAGACAGTTCTTGTGGAATTGGCAAAGTGATATTTGGAAGCCCGTAGAGGACTATGGTGAAAAAGGAAATATCCTCAGATGAAATCTGGAAAGAAGCTTTCTGCGAAACTGCTTAGTGTTCTGTTAATTCGTCTCACAGAGTTACATGTGTATTTCGAGGGTCTCTTTGCTAGCCTCATTTCTGTGGAATCTGAGAACAGATATTTCGGATCCCTTTGAAGACTATAGGGTCAAAGGAAATATCCGCCGATAACAAAGAGAAAGAAGCTTTGTGAGAAACTTCTTTGTGTTCTGTGAAATCATCTCACAGAGTTACAGCTTTCCCCTGAAGAAGCCTTTCGCTAAGACAGTTCTTGGGGAATAGGCAATGTGATATTTGGAAGCCCATAGAGGGCTATGGTGAAAAAGGAAATATCCTCAGATGCAATCTGGGAAGAAGCTTTCTGAGAAACTGCTTAGTGTTCTGTTAATTCATCTCACAGATTTACATGTGTATTTCGAGGATCTCTTTGCTAGCCCTATTTCTGTGGAATCTGAGAACAGGTATTTCGGTTCCCTTTGAAGACTATAAGGCCAAAGGAAATATCCTCCGATAACAAAGAGAAAGAAGCTTTCTGAGAAACTTCTTTGTGTTCTGTGAAATCATCTCACAGAGTTACAGCTTTCCCCTGAAGAAGCCTTTCGCTAAGACAGTTCTTGTGGAATTGGCAAAGTGATATTTGGAAGCCCATAGAGGGCTAGGGTGAAAAAGGAAATATCTTCAGATGAAATCTGGAAAATAGCTTTCTGAGAAACTGCTTAGTGTTCTGTTAATTCATCTCACAGAGTTACATGTGTATTTCGAGGATCTCTTTGCTAGCCCTATTTCTGTGGAAACTGAGAACAGATATTTCGGATCCCTTTGAAGACTATAGGGCCAAAGGAAATATCCTCGGATAACAAAGAGAAAGAAGCTTTCTGAGAGACTTCTTTGTGTTCTGTGAAATCATCTCACAGAGTTACAGCTTTCCCCTCAAGAAGCCTTTCGCTAAGACAGTTCTTGTGGAATTGGCAAAGTGATATTTGGAAGCCCATAGAGGGCTATGGTGAAAAAGGAAATATCTTCAGATGAAATCTGGAAAGAAGCTTTCTGAGAAACTGCTTAGTGTTCTCTTAATTCTTCTCACAGAGTTACATGTTTATTTCGAGTATCTATTTGCGAGCCCTTTTTCTGAGGAATCTGAGAACAGATATTTCGGATCCCTTTGAAGACTATAGGGCCAAAGGAAATATCCTCCGATAACAAAGAGAAAGAAGCTTTCTGAGAAACTTCTTTGGTTCTGTGAAATCATCCACAGAGTTACAGCTTTCCCCTGAAGAAGCCTTTCGCTAAGACAGTTCTTGTGGAATTGGAAAAGTGAAATTTGGCAGCCCATAGAGGGCTACGGTGAAAAAGGAAATATCCTCTGATGAAATCTGGAAAGAAGCTTTCTGAGAAACTGCTTAGTGTTCTGTTAATTCATCTCAAAGAGTTACATGTGTATTTCGAGGATCTCTTTGCCAGCCTTCTTTCTGTGGAATCTGAGAACAGATATTTCGGATCCCTTTGAAGACTATAGGACCAAAGGAAATATCCTCCGATAACAAAGAGAAAGAAGCTTTGTGAGAAACTTCTTTGTGTTCTGTGAAATCATCTCACAGAGTTACAGCTTTCCCCTGAAGAAGCCTTTCGCTAAGACAGTTCTTGTGGAATTGGCAAAGTGATATTTGGAAGCCCGTAGAGGACTATGGTGAAAAAGGAAATATCCTCAGATGAAATCTGGAAGGAAGCTTTCTGCGAAACTGCTTAGTGTTCTGTTAATTCGTCTCACAGAGTTACATGTGTATTTCGAGGGTCTCTTTGCTAGCCTCATTTCTGTGGAATCTGAGAAGAGATATTTCGGATCCCTTTGAAGACTATAGGGTCAAAGGAAATATCCGCCGATAACAAAGAGAAAGAAGCTTTGTGAGAAACTTCTTTGTGTTCTGTGAAATCATCTCACAGAGTTACAGCTTTCCCATGAAGAAGCCTTTCGCTAAGACAGTTCTTGGGGAATTGGCAATGTGATATTTGGAAGCCCATAGAGGGCTATGGTGAAAAAGGAAATATCCTCAGATGCAATGTGGGAAGAAGCTTTCTGAGAAACTGCTTAGTGTTCTGTTAATTCATCTCACAGATTTACATGTGTATTTCGAGGATCTCTTTGCTAGCCCTATTTCTGTGGAATATGAGAACAGGTATTTCGGATACCTTTGAAGACTCTAAGGCCAAAGGAAATATCCTGCGATAACAAAGAGAAAGAAGCTTTCTGAGAAACTTCTTTGTGTTCTGTGAAATCATCTCACAGAGTTACAGCTTTCCCCTCAAGAAGCCTTTCGCTAAGACAGTTCTTGTGGAATTGGCAAAGTGATATTTGGAAGCCCATAGAGGGCTATGGTGAAAAAGGAAATATCTTCAGATGAAATCTGGAAAGAAGCTTTCTGAGAAACTGCTTAGTGTTCTGTGAATTCATCTCACAGAGTTACATGTGTATTTCGAGGATCTCTTTGCTAGCCCTATTTCTGTGGAATCTGAGAACAGATATTTCGGATCCCTTTGAAGACTATAGGGCCAAAGGAAATATCCTCCGATAACAAAGAGAAAGAAGCTTTCTGAGAAACTTCTTTGTGATCTGTGAAATCATCTCACAGAGTTACAGCTTTCCCCTCAAGAAGCCTTTCGCTAAGACAGTTCTTGTGGAATTGGCAAAGTGATATTTGGAAGCCCATAGATGGCTATGGTGAAAAAGGAAATATCTTCAGATGAAATCTGGAAAGAAGCTTTCTGAGAAACTGCTTAGTGTTCTCTTAATTCTTCTCACAGAGTTACATGTGTATTTCGAGTATCTATTTGCGAGCCCTATTTCTGAGGAATCTGAGAACAGATATTTCGGATCCCTTTGAAGACTATAGGGCCAAAGGAAATATCCTCCGATAACAAAGAGAAAGAAGCTTTCTGAGAAACTTCTTTGTGTTCTGTGAAATCATCTCACAGAGTTACAGCTTTCCCCTGAAGAAGCCTTTCGCTAAGACAGTTCTTGTGGAATTGGCAAAGTGAAATTTGGAAGCCCATAGAGGGCTATGGTGAAAAAGGAAATATCCTCAGATGAAATCTGGAAAGAAGCTTTCTGAGAAACTGCTTAGTGTTCTGTTAATTCATCTCACAGAGTTACGTGTGTATTTCGAGGATCTCTTTGCCAGCCTTCTTTCTGTGGAATCTGAGAACAGATATTTCGGATCCCTTTGAAGACTATAGGACCAAAGGAAACATCCTCCGATAACAAAGAGAAAGAAGCTTTCTGAGAAACTTCTTTGTGTTCTGTGAAATCATCTCACAGAGTTACAGCTTTCCCCTCAAGAAGCCTTTCGCTAAGACAGTTCTTGTGGAATTGGCAAAGTGAAATTTGGAAGCCCATAGAGGGCTATGGTGAAAAAGGAAATATCCTCACATGAAATCTGGAAAGAAGCTTTCTGAGAAACTGCTTAGTGTTCTGTTAATTCATCTCACAGAGTTACATGTGTATTTCGAGGATCTCTTTGCTAGCCCTATTTCTGTGGAATCTGAGAACAGATATTTCGGATCCCTTTGAAGACTATAGGGCCAAAGGAAATATCCTCCGATAACAAAGAGAAAGAAGCTTTCTGAGAAACTTCTTTGTGTTCTGTGAAATCATCTCACGGAGTTACAACTTTCCCCTGAAGAAGCCTTTCGCTAAGACCGTTCTTGTGGAATTGGTAAAGTGATATTTGGAAGCCCATAGAGGGCTATGGTGAAAAAGGAAATATCATCAGATGAAATCTGGAAAGAAGCTTTCTGAGAAACTCCTTAGTGTTCTGTAAATTCATCTCAAAGAGTTACATGTGTATTTCGAGAATCTCTTTGCTAGCCTTCTTTCTGTGGAATCTGAGAATAGATATTTCGGTTCCCTTTGAAGACTATAGGGCCAAAGGAAATATCCTCCAATAACAAAGAGAAAGAAGCTTTCTGAGAAACTTCTTTGTGTTCTGTGAAATCATCTCACAGAGTTACAGCTTTCCCCTCAAGAAGCCTTTCGCTAAGACAGTTCTTGTGGAATTGACAAAGTGATATTTGGAAGCCCATAGAGGGCTATGGTGAAAAAGAAAATATCCTCAGATGAAATATGGAAAGAAGCTTTCTGAGAAACTGCTTAGTGTTCTGTTAATTCATCTCACAGAGTTACATGTGTGTTTCGAGTATCTCTTTGCTAGCCCTATTTCTGTGAAATCTGAGAACAGATATTTGGGATCCCTTTGAAGACTATAGGACCAAAAGAAATATCCTCCGATAAAAAGAGAAAGAAGCTTTCTGAGAAACTTCTTTGTGTTCTGTGAAATCATCTCACAGAGTTACAGCTTTCCCCTCAAGAAGCCTTTCGCTAAGACAGTTCTTGTGGAATTGGCAAAGTGAAATTTGGAAGCCCATAGAGGGCTATGGTGAAAAAGGAAATATCCTCAGATGAAATCTGGAAAGAAGCTTTCTGAGATACTGCTTAGTGTTCTGTTAATTCCTCTCACAGGGTTACGTGTGTATTTCGAGGATCTCTTTGCCAGCCTTCTTTCTGTGGAATCTGAGAACAGATATTTCGGATCCCTTTGAAGACTATAGGACCAAAGGAAATATCCTCCGATAACAAAGAGAAAGAAGCTTTCTGAGAAACTTCTTTGTGTTCTGTGAAGTCATCTCACAGAGTTACAGCTTTCCCCTCAAGAAGCCTTTCGCTAAGACAGTTCTTGTGGAATTGGCAAAGTGATATTTGGAAGCCCATAGACGGCTATGGTGAAAAAGGAAATATCCTCACATGAAATCTGGAAAGAAGCTTTCTGAGAAACTGCTTAGTGTTCTGTTAATTCATCTCACAGAGTTACTTGTGTATTTCGAGGATCTCTTTGCTAGCCCTATTTCTGTGGAATCTGAGAACAGATATTTCGGATCCCTTTGAAGACTATAGGGCCAAAGGAAATATCCTCGGATAACAAAGAGAAAGAAGCTTTCTGAGAAACTTCTTTGTGTTCTGTGAAATCATCTCACAGAGTTACAGCTTTCCCCTCAAGAAGCCTTTCGCTAAGACAGTTCTTGTGGAATTGGCAAAGTGATATTTGGAAGCCCATCGAGGGCTATGGTGAAAAAGGAAATATCCTCAGATGAAATCTGGAAAGAAGCTTTCTGAGAAACTGCTTAGAGTTCTGTTAATTCATCTCACAGAGTTACATGTGTATTTCGAGGATCTCTTTGCTAACCCTCTATCTGTGGAATCTGAGAACAGATATTTCGGATCCCTTTGAAGACTATAGGGCCAAAGGAAATATCCTCCGATAACAAAGAGAAAGAAGCTTTCTGAGAAACTTCTTTGTGTTCTGTGAAATCATCTCACAGCGTTTGAGGTTCCCCTGAAGAAGGCTTTCGCTAAGACAGTTCTTATGGAATTGGCAAAGTGATATTTGGAAGCCCTTAGAGGGCTATGGTGAAAAAGGAAATATCCTCAGATGAAATCTGGAAAGAAGCTTTTTGAGAAACTGCTTAGTGTTCTGTTAATTCCTCTCACAGGGTTACGTGTGTATTTCGAGGATCTCTTTGCCAGCCTTCTTTCTGTGGAATCTGAGAACAGATATTTCGGATCCCTTTGAAGACTATAGGACCAAAGGAAATATCCTCCGATAACAAAGAGAAAGAAGCTTTCTGAGAAACTTCTTTGTGTTCTGTGAAATCATCTCACAGAGTTACAGCTTTCCCCTCAAGAAGCCTTTCGCTAAGACAGTTCTTGTGGAATTGGCAAAGTGATATTTGGAAGCCCATAGAGGGCTATGGTGAAAAAGGAAATATCCTCACATGAAATCTGGAAAGAAGCTTTCTGAGAAACTGCTTAGTGTTCTGTTAATTCATCTCACAGAGTTACTTGTGTATTTCGAGGATCTCTTTGCTAGCCCTATTTCTGTGGAATCTGAGAACAGATATTTCGGATCCCTTTGAAGACTATAGGGCCAAAGGAAATATCCTCCGATAACAAAGAGAAAGAAGCATTCTGAGAAACTTCTTTGTGTTCTGTGAAATCATCTCACGGAGTTACAACTTTCCCCTGAAGAAGCCTTTCGCTAAGACCGTTCTTGTGGAATTGGCAAAGTGATATTTGGAAGCCCATAGAGGGCTATGGTGAAAAAGGAAATATCATCAGATGAAATCTGGAAAGAAGCTTTCTGAGAAACTGCTTAGTGTTCTATAAATTCATCTCACAGAGTTACATGTGTATTTCGAGGATCTCTTTGCTAGCCCTATTTCTGTGGAAACTGAGAACAGATATTTCGGATCCCTTTGAAGACTATAGGGCCAAAGGAAATATCCTCGGATAACAAAGAGAAAGAAGCTTTCTGAGAAACTTCTTTGTGTTCTGTGAAATCATCTCACAGAGTTACAGCTTTCCCCTCAAGAAGCCTTTCGCTAAGACAGTTCTTGTGGAATTGGCAAAGTGATATTTGGAAGCCCATCGAGGGCTATGTTGAAAAAGGAAATATCCTCAGATGAAATCTGGAAAGAAGCTTTCTGAGAAACTGCTTAGTGTTCTGTTAATTCATCTCACAGAGTTACATGTGTATTTCGAGGATCTCTTTGCTAGCCCTGTTTCTGTATAATCTGAGAACAGATATTTCGGATCCCTTTGAAGACTATAGGGCCAAAGGAAATATCCTCCCATAACGAAGAGAAAGAAGCTTTCTGAGAAACTTCTTTGTGTTCTGTGAAATCATCTCACAGAGTTACAGCTTTCCCCTCAAGAAGCCTTTCGCTAAGACAGTTCTTGTGGAATTGGCAAAGTGATATTTGGAAGCCCATAGAGGGCTATGGTGAAAAAGGAAATATCCTCAGATGAAATCTGGAAAGAAGCTTTCTGAGAAACTGCTTAGAGTTCTGTTAATTCATCTCACAGAGTTACATGTGTATTTCGAGGATCTCTTTGCTAACCCTCTATCTGTGGAATCTGAGAACAGACATTTCGGATGCCTTTGAAGACTATAGGGCCAAAGGAAATATCCTCCGATAACAAAGAGAAAGAAGCTTTCTGAGAAACTTCTTTGTGTTCTGCGAAATCATCTCACAGAGTTACAGCTTTCCCCTGAAGAAGCCTTTCGCTAAGACAGTTCTTGTGGAATTGGCAAAGTGATATTTGGAAGCCCATAGGGGGCTATGGTGAAAAAGGAAATATCATGAGATGAAATCTGGAAAGAAGCTTTCTGAGAAACTGCTTAGTGTTCTATAAATTCATCTCACAGAGTTACATGTGTATTTCGAGGATCTCTTTGCCAGCCTTCTTTCTGTGGAATCTGAGAACAGATATTTCGGTTCCCTTTGAAGGCTGTAGGGCCAAAGGAAATATCCTCCGATAACAAAGAGAAAGAAGCTTTCTGAGAAACTTCTTTGTGTTCTGTGAAATCATCTCACAGAGTTACAGCTTTCCCCTCAAGAAGCCTTTCGCTCAGACAGTTGTTGTGGAATTGGCAAAATGATATTTGGAAGCCCATAGAGGGCAATGGTGAAAAAGGAAATATCCTCAGATGAAATCTGGAAAGAAGCTTTCTGAGAAACTGCTTAGTGTTCTGTAATTCATCTCACAGAGTTTCATGTGTATTTCGAGGATCTCTTTGCTAGCCTTATTTCTGTGGAATCTGAGAACAGATATTTCGGTTCCCTTTGAATGCTGTAGGTCCAAATGAAATATCCTCCGATAACAAAGAGAAAGAAGCTTTCTGAGAAACTTCTTTGTGTTCTGTGAAATCATGTCACAGAGTTACAGCTTTCCCGTGAAGAAGCCTTTCGCTAAGACAGTTCTTGTGGAAATGGCAAAGTGATATTTGGTAGCCCAAAGAGGGCTATGGTGAAAAAGGAAATATCCTCAGATGAAATCTGGAAAGAAGCTTTCTGCGAAACTGCTTAGTGTTCTGTGAATTCATCTCACAGAGTTACATGTGTATTTCGAGGATCTCTTTCATAGCCCTATTTCTGTGGAATCTGAGAACAGATATTTCGGATCCCTTTGAAGACTATAGGGCCAAAGGAAATATCCTCCGATAACAAAGAGAAAGAAGCTTTCTGAGAAACTTCTTTGTGTTCTGTGAAATCATCTCACAGAGTTACAGCTTTCCCCTCAAGAAGGCTTTCGCTAAGACATTTCGTGTGGAATTGGCAAAGTGATATTTGGAAGCCCATAGAGGGCTATGGTGAAAAAGGAAATATCCTCAGATGAAATCTGGAAAGAAGCTTTCTGAGAAACTGCTTAGTGTTCTGTTAATTCATCTCACAGAGTTACATGTGTATTTCGAGGATCTCTTTGCCAGCCTTCTTTCTGTGGAATCTGAGAACAGATATTTCGGATCCCTTTGAAGACTATAGGACCAAAGGAAATATCCTCCGATAACAAAGAGAAAGAAGCTTTGTGAGAAACTTCTTTGTGTTCTGTGAAATCATCTCACAGAGTTACAGCTTTCCCCTCAGGAAGCCTTTCGCTAAGACAGTTCTTGTGGAATTGGCAAAGTGATATTTGGAAGCCCGTAGAGGACTATGGTGAAAAAGGAAATATCCTCAGATGAAATCTGGAAAGAAGCTTTCTGCGAAACTGCTTAGTGTTCTGTTAATTCGTCTCACAGAGTTACATGTGTATTTCGAAGGTCTCTTTGCTAGCCTCATTTCTGTGGAATCTGAGAAGAGATATTTCGGATCCCTTTGAAGACTATAGGGTCAAAGGAAATATCCGCCGATAACAAAGAGAAAGAAGCTTTGTGAGAAACTTCTTTGTGTTCTGTGAAATCATCTCACAGAGTTACAGCTTTCCCATGAAGAAGCCTTTCGCTAAGACAGTTCTTGGGGAATTGGCAATGTGATATTTGGAAGCCCATAGAGGGCTATGGTGAAAAAGGAAATATCCTCAGATGCAATGTGGGAAGAAGCTTTCTGAGAAACTGCTTAGTGTTCTGTTAATTCATCTCACAGATTTACATGTGTATTTCGAGGATCTCTTTGCTAGCCCTATTTCTGTGGAATATGAGAACAGGTATTTCGGATACCTTTGAAGACTCTAAGGCCAAAGGAAATATCCTCCGATAACAAAGAGAAAGAAGCTTTCTGAGAAACTTCTTTGTGTTCTGTGAAATCATCTCACAGAGTTACAGCTTTCCCCTCAAGAAGCCTTTCGCTAACACAGTTCTTGTGGAATTGGCAAAGTGATATTTGGAAGCCCATAGAGGGCTATGGTGAAAAAGGAAATATCTTCAGATGAAATCTGGAAAGAAGCTTTCTGAGAAACTGCTTAGTGTTCTGTGAATTCATCTCACAGAGTTACATGTGTATTTCGAGGATCTCTTTGCTAGCCCTATTTCTGTGGAATCTGAGAACAGATATTTCGGATCCCTTTGAAGACTATAGGGCCAAAGGAAATATCCTCCGATAACAAAGAGAAAGAAGCTTTCTGAGAAACTTCTTTGTGTTCTGTGAAATCATCTCACAGAGTTACAGCTTTCCCCTCAAGAAGCCTTTCGCTAAGACAGTTCTTGTGGAATTGGCAAAGTGAGATTTGGAAGCCCATAGAGGGCTATGGTGAAAAAGGAAATATCTTCAGATGAAATCTGGAAAGAAGCTTTCTGAGAAACTGCTTAGTGTTCTCTTAATTCTTCTCACAGAGTTACATGTGTATTTCGAGTATCTATTTGCGAGCCCTATTTCTGAGGAATCTGAGAACAGATATTTCGGATCCCTTTGAAGGCTGTGGGGCCAAAGGAAATATCCTCCGATAACAAAGAGAAAGAAGCTTTCTGAGAAACTTCTTTGTGTTCTGTTAAATCATCTCACAGTTTTACAGCTTTCCCCTCAAGAAGCCTTTCGCTAAGACAGCTCTTGTGGAATTGGCAAGGTGATATTTGGAAGCCCATAGAGGGCTATGGTGAAAAAGGAAATATCGTCAGATGAAATCTGGAAAGAAGCTTTCTGAGAAACTGCTTAGTGTTCTGTTAAATCATCTCACAGAGTTCCATGTGTATTTCGAGGATCTCTTTGCTAGCCCTATTTCTGTGGAATCTGAGAACAGATATTTCGGATCCCTTTGAAGACTATAGGGCCAAAGGAAATATCCTCGGATAACAAAGAGAAAGAAGCTTTCTGAGAAACTTCTTTGTGTTCTGTGAAATCATCTCACAGAGTTACAGCTTTCCCCTCAAGAAGCCTTTCGCTAAGACAGTTCCTGTGGAATTGGCAAACTGATATTTGGAAGCCCATAGAGGGCTATGGTGAAAAAGGAAATATCCTCAGATGAAATCTGGAAAGAAGCTTTCTGAGAAACTGCTTAGAGTTCTGTTAATTCATCTCACAGAGTTACATGTGTATTTCGAGGATCTCTTTGCTAACCCTCTATCTGTGGAATCTGAGAACAGATATTTCGGTTCCCTTTGAAGGCTGTAGGGCCAAAGGAAATATCCTCCGATAACAAAGAGAAAGAAGCTTTCTGAGAAACTTCTTTGTGTTCTGTTAAATCATCTCACAGAGTTACAGCTTTCCCCTCAAGAAGCCTTTCGCTAAGACAGCTCTTGTGGAATTGGCAAAGTGATATTTGGAAGCCCATAGAGGGCTATGGTGAAAAAGGAAATATCGTAAGATGAAATCTTGAAAGAAGCTTTCTGAGAAACTGCTAAGTGTTCTGTTAATTCATCTCACAGTGTTACATGTGTATTTCGAGGATCTCTTTGCTAGCCCTATTTCTGTGGAAACTGAGAACAGATATTTCGGATCCCTTTGAAGACTATAGGGCTAAAGGAAATATCCTCGGATAACAAAGAGAAAGAAGCTTTCTGAGAAACTTCTTTGTGTTCTGTGAAATCATCTCACAGAGTTACAGCTTTCCCTTCAAGAAGCCTTTCGCTAAGACAGTTGTTGTGGAATTGGCAAAATGATATTTGGAAGCCCATAGAGGGCTATGGTGAAAAAGGAAATATCCTCAGATGAAATCTGGAAAGAAGCTTTCTGAGAAACTGCTTAGTGTTCTGTAAATTCATCTCACAGAGTTACATGTGTATTTCGAGGATCTCTTTGCTAGCCTTATTTCTGTGGAATCTGAGAACAGATATTTCGGTTCCCTTTGAATGCTGTAGGGCCAAAGGAAATATCCTCCGATAACAAAGAGAAAGAAGCTTTCTGAGAAACTTCTTTGTGTTCTGTGAAATCATGTCACAGAGTTACAGCTTTCCCCTGAAGAAGCCTTTCGCTAAGACAGTTCTTGGGGAATTGGCAATGTGATATTTGGAAGCCCATAGAGGGCTATGGTGAAAAAGGAAATATCCTCAGATGCAATGTGGGAAGAAGCTTTCTGAGAAACTGCTTAGTGTTCTGTTAATTCATCTCACAGATTTACATGTGTATTTCGAGGATCTCTTTGCTAGCCCTATTTCTGTGGAATATGAGAACAGGTATTTCGGATACCTTTGAAGACTCTAAGGCCAAAGGAAATATCCTCCGATAACAAAGAGAAAGAAGCTTTCTGAGAAACTTCTTTGTGTTCTGTGAAATCATCTCACAGAGTTACAGCTTTCCCCTCAAGAAGCCTTTCGCTAACACAGTTCTTGTGGAATTGGCAAAGTGATATTTGGAAGCCCATAGAGGGCTATGGTGAAAAAGGAAATATCTTCAGATGAAATCTGGAAAGAAGCTTTCTGAGAAACTGCTTAGTGTTCTGTGAATTCATCTCACAGAGTTACATGTGTATTTCGAGGATCTCTTTGCTAGCCCTATTTCTGTGGAATCTGAGAACAGATATTTCGGATCCCTTTGAAGACTATAGGGCCAAAGGAAATATCCTCCGATAACAAAGAGAAAGAAGCTTTCTGAGAAACTTCTTTGTGTTCTGTGAAATCATCTCACAGAGTTACAGCTTTCCCCTCAAGAAGCCTTTCGCTAAGACAGTTCTTGTGGAATTGGCAAAGTGAGATTTGGAAGCCCATAGAGGGCTATGGTGAAAAAGGAAATATCTTCAGATGAAATCTGGAAAGAAGCTTTCTGAGAAACTGCTTAGTGTTCTCTTAATTCTTCTCACAGAGTTACATGTGTATTTCGAGTATCTATTTGCGAGCCCTATTTCTGAGGAATCTGAGAACAGATATTTCGGATCCCTTTGAAGGCTGTGGGGCCAAAGGAAATATCCTCCGATAACAAAGAGAAAGAAGCTTTCTGAGAAACTTCTTTGTGTTCTGTTAAATCATCTCACAGATTTACAGCTTTCCCCTCAAGAAGCCTTTCGCTAAGACAGCTCTTGTGGAATTGGCAAGGTGATATTTGGAAGCCCATAGAGGGCTATGGTGAAAAAGGAAATATCGTCAGATGAAATCTGGAAAGAAGCTTTCTGAGAAACTGCTTAGTGTTCTGTTAAATCATCTCACAGAGTTCCATGTGTATTTCGAGGATCTCTTTGCTAGCCCTATTTCTGTGGAATCTGAGAACAGATATTTCGGATCCCTTTGAAGACTATAGGGCCAAAGGAAATATCCTCGGATAACAAAGAGAAAGAAGCTTTCTGAGAAACTTCTTTGTGTTCTGTGAAATCATCTCACAGAGTTACAGCTTTCCCCTGAAGAAGCCTTTCGCTAAGACAGTTCCTGTGGAATTGGCAAACTGATATTTGGAAGCCCATAGAGGGCTATGGTGAAAAAGGAAATATCCTCAGATGAAATCTGGAAAGAAGCTTTCTGAGAAACTGCTTAGAGTTCTGTTAATTCATCTCACAGAGTTACATGTGTATTTCGAGGATCTCTTTGCTAACCCTCTATCTGTGGAATCTGAGAACAGATATTTCGGTTCCCTTTGAAGGCTGTAGGGCCAAAGGAAATATCCTCCGATAACAAAGAGAAAGAAGCTTTCTGAGAAACTTCTTTGTGTTCTGTTAAATCATCTCACAGAGTTACAGCTTTCCCCTCAAGAAGCCTTTCGCTAAGACAGCTCTTGTGGAATTGGCAAAGTGATATTTGGAAGCCCATAGAGGGCTATGGTGAAAAAGGAAATATCGTAAGATGAAATCTTGAAAGAAGCTTTCTGAGAAACTGCTAAGTGTTCTGTTAATTCATCTCACAGTGTTACATGTGTATTTCGAGGATCTCTTTGCTAGCCCTATTTCTGTGGAAACTGAGAACAGATATTTCGGATCCCTTTGAAGACTATAGGGCTAAAGGAAATATCCTCGGATAACAAAGAGAAAGAAGCTTTCTGAGAAACTTCTTTGTGTTCTGTGAAATCATCTCACAGAGTTACAGCTTTCCCTTCAAGAAGCCTTTCGCTAAGACAGTTGTTGTGGAATTGGCAAAATGATATTTGGAAGCCCATAGAGGGCTATGGTGAAAAAGGAAATATCCTCAGATGAAATCTGGAAAGAAGCTTTCTGAGAAACTGCTTAGTGTTCTGTAAATTCATCTCACAGAGTTACATGTGTATTTCGAGGATCTCTTTGCTAGCCTTATTTCTGTGGAATCTGAGAACAGATATTTCGGTTCCCTTTGAATGCTGTAGGGCCAAAGGAAATATCCTCCGATAACAAAGAGAAAGAAGCTTTCTGAGAAACTTCTTTGTGTTCTGTGAAATCATGTCACAGAGTTACAGCTTTCCCCTGAAGAAGCCTTTCGCTAAGACAGTTCTTGTGGAAATGGCAAAGTGATATTTGGAAGCCCAAAGAGGGCTATGGTGAAAAAGGAAATATCCTCAGATGAAATCTGGAAAGAAGCTTTCTGCGAAACTGCTTAGTGTTCTGTGAATTCATCTCACAGAGTTACATGTGTATTTCGAGGATCTCTTTCATACCCCTATTTCTGTGGAATCTGAGAACAGATATTTCGGATCCCTTTGAAGACTATAGGGCCAAAGGAAATATCCTCCGATAACAAAGAGAAAGAAGCTTTCTGAGAAACTTCTTTGTGTTCTGTGAAATCATCTCACAGAGTTACAGCTTTCCCCTCAAGAAGCCTTTCGCTAAGACAGTTCTTGTGGAATTGGCAAAGTGATATTTGGAAGCCCATAGAGGGCTACGGTGAAAAAGGAAATATCCTCAGATGAAATCTGGAAAGAAGCTTTCTGCGAAACTGCTTAGTGTTCTGTGAATTCATCTCACAGAGTTACATGTGTGTTTCGAGGATCTCTTTGCTAGCACTATTTCTGTGGAATCTGAGAACAGATATTTCGGATCCCTTGAAGACTATAGGGCCAAAGGAAATATCCTCCGATAACAAAGAGAAAGAAGCTTTCTGAGAAACTTCTTTGTGTTCTGTGAAATCATCTCACAGAGTTACAGCTTTCCCCTCAAGAAGCCTTTCGCTAAGACAGTTCTTGTGCAATTGGCAAAGTGATATTTGGAAGCCCATAGAGGGCTATGGTGAAAAAGGAAATATCAGATGAAATCTGGAAAGAAGCTTTCTGCGAAACTGCTTAGTGTTCTATCAATTCATCTCACAGAGTTACATGTGTATTTCGAGGATCTCTTTGCTAGCCTTCTTTCTGTGGAATCTGAGAACAGATATTTCGGTTCCCTTTGAAGGCTGTAGGGCCAAAGGAAATATCCTCCGATAACAAAGAGAAAGAAGCTTTCTGAGAAACTTCTTTGTGTTCTGTGAAATCATCTCACAGAGTTACAGCTTTCCCCTCAAGAAGCCTTTCGCTAAGACAGCTCTTGTGGAATTGGCAAAGTGATATTTGGAAGCCCATAGAGGGCTATGGTGAAAAAGGATATATCGTCAGATGAAATCTGGAAAGAAGCTTTCTGAGAAACTGCTTAGTGTTCTGTGAATTCATCTCACAGAGTTACATGTGTATTTCGAGGATCTCTTTGCTAGCCCTATTTCTGTGGCATCTGAGAACAGATATTTCGGATCCCTTTGAAGACTATAGGGCCAAAGGAAATATCCTCGGATAACAAAGAGAAAGAAGCTTTCTGAGAAACTTCTTTGTGTTCTGTGAAATCATCTCACAGAGTTACAGCTTTCCCCTCAAGAAGCCTTTCGCTAAGACAGTTCTTGTGGAATTGGCAAAGTGATATATGGAAGCCCACAGAGGGCTATGGTGAAAAAGGAAATAACCTGAGATGAAATCTGGAAAGAAGCTTTATGAGAAACTGCTTAGAGTTCTGTTAATTCATCTCACAGAATTACATGTGTATTTCGAGGATCTCTTTGCTAACACTCTATCTGTGGAATCTGAGAACAGATATTTCGGATCCCTTTGAAGACTATAGGGCCAAAGGAAATATCCTCCGATAACAAAGAGAAAGAAGCTTTCTGAGAAACTTCTTTGTGTTCTGTGAAATCATCTCACAGAGTTAGAGCTTTCCCCTGTAGAAGCCTTTCGCTAAGAGAGTTCTTGTGGAATTGGCAAAGTGAGATTTGGAAGCCCTTAAAGGGCTATGGTGAAAAAGGAAATATCCTCAGATGAAATGTGGAAAGAAGCTTTCTGCGAAACTGCTTAGTGTTCTGTGAATTCATCTCCCAGAGTTACATGTGTATTTCGAGGATCTCTTTGCTAGCCTTATTTATGTGGAATCTCAGAACAGATATTTCGGATCCCTTTGAAGACTATAGGGCCAAAGGAAATAACCTCCGATAACAAAGAGAAAGAAGCTTTCTGAGAAACTTCTTTGTCTTCTGTGAAATCATCTCACAGAGTTACAGCTTTCCCCTCAAGAAGCCTTTCGCTAAGACAGTTCTTGTGGAATTGGCAAAGTGATATTTGGAAGCCCATAGAGGGCTATGGTGAAAAAGGAAATATCAGATGAAATCTGGAAGGAAGCTTTCTGCGAAACTGCTTAGTGTTCTGTGAATTCATCTCACAGAGTTACATGTGTATTTCGAGTATCTCTTTGCTAGCCCTATCTCTGTGGAACCTGAGAAGAGATATTTCGGATCCCTTTGAAGACTATAGGGCCAAAGGAAATATCCTCCGATAACAAAGAGAAAGAAGCTTTCTGAGAAACTTCTTTGTGTTCTGTGAAATCATCTCACAGAGTTACAGCTTTCCCCTGAAGAAACCTTTCGCTAAGGCAGTTCTTGTGGAATTGGCAAAGTGATATTTGGAATCCCATAGAGGGCTATGGTGAAAAAGGAAATATCATCAGATGAAATCTGGAAAGAAGCTTTCTGAGAAACTGCTTAGTGTTCTGTAAATTCATCTCACAGAGTTACATGTGTATTTCGAGGATCTCTTTGCTAGCCTTATTTCTGTGGAATCTGAGAGCAGATATTTCGGTTCCCTTTGAAGGCTGTAAGGCCAAAGGAAATATCCTCCGATAACAAAGAGAAAGAAGCTTTCTGAGAAACTTCTTTGTGTTCTGTGAAATCATCTCACAGAGTTACAGCTTTCCCCTGAAGAAGCCTTTCGCTAAGACAGTTCTTGTGGAATTGGCAAAGTGATATTTGGAAGCCCTTAGAGGGCTATGGTGAAAAAGGAAATATCCTCAGATGAAATCTGGAAAGAAGCTTTCTGTGAAACTGCTTAGTGTTCTGTGAATTCATCTCACAGAGTTACATGTGTATTTCGAGGATCTCTTTGATAGCCCTATTTCTGTGGAATCTGAGAACAGATATTTCGGATCCCTTTGAAGACTATAGGGCCAAAGGAAATATCCTCCGATAACAAAGAGAAAGAAGCTTTCTGAGAAACTTCTTTGTGTTCTGTGAAATCACCTCACAGAGTTACAGCTTTCCCCTGAAGAAGCCTTTCGCTAAGACAGTTCTTGTGGAATTCGCAAAGTGATATTTGGAAGCCCATAGAGGGCTACGGTGAAAAAGGAAATATCCTCAGATGAAATCTGGAAAGAAGCTTTCTGCGAAACTCCTTAGTGTTCTGTGAATTCATCTCACAGAGTTACATGTGTATTTCGAGGATCTCTTTGCTAGCCCTATTTCTGTGGAATCTGAGAACAGATATTTCGGATCCCTTGAAGACTATAGGGCCAAAGGAAATATCCTCCGATAACAAAGAGAAAGAAGCTTTCTGAGAAACTTCTTTGTGTTCTGTGAAATCATCTCACAGAGTTACAGCTTTCCCCTCAAGAAGCCTTTCGCTAAGACAGTTCTTGTGGAATTGGCAAAGTGATAATTGGAAGCCCATAGAGGGCTATGGTGAAAAAGGAAATATCAGATGAAATCTGGAAAGAAGCTTTCTGCGAAACTGCTTAGTATTCTGTGAATTCATCTCACAGAGTTACATGTGTATTTCGAGGATCTCTTTGCTAGCCCTATTTCTGTGGAAACTGGGAACAGATATTTCGGATCCCTTTGAAGACTAAAGGGCCAAAGGAAATATCCTCCGATAACAAAGAGAAAGAAGCTTTCTGAGAAACTTCTTTGTGTTCTGTGAAATCATCTCACAGAGTTACAGCTTTCCCCTGAAGAAAACTTTCGCTAAGGCAGTTCTTGTGGAATTGGCAAAGTGATATTTGGAATCCCATAGAGGGCTATGGTGAAAAAGGAAATATCCACAATGAAATCTGGAAAGAAGATTTCTGCGAAACTGCTTAGTGTTCTGTGAATTCATCTCACAGAGTTACATGTGTATTTCGAGGATCTCTTTGCTAGCCCTATTTCTGTGGAATCTGAGAACAGATATTTCGGATCCCTTGAAGACTATAGGGCCAAAGGAAATATCCTCCGATAACAAAGAGAAAGAAGCTTTCTGAGAAACTTCTTTGTGTTCTTTGAAATCATCTCACAGAGTTACAGCTTTCCCCTCAAGAAGCCTTTCGCTAAGACAGTTCTTGTAGAATTGGCAAAGTGATATTTGGAAGCCCATAGAGGGCTATGGTGAAAAAGGAAATATACTCAGATGAAATCTGGAAAGAAGCTTTCTGCGAAACTGCTTAGTGTTCTGTGAATTCATCTCACAGAGTTACATGTGTATTTCAAGGATCTCTTTGCTAGCCCTATTTCTGTGGAACCTGAGAGCAGATATTTCGGATCCCTATGAAGACTATAGGGCCAAGGAAATATCCTCGGATAACAAAGAGAAAGAAGCTTTCTGAGAAACTTCTTTGTATTCTGTGAAATCATCTCACAGAGTTACAGCTTTCCCCTGAAGAAACCTTTCGCTAAGGCAGTTCTTGTGGAATTGGCAAAGTGATATTTGGAATCCCTTAGAGGGCTATGGTGAAAAAGGAAATATCATCAGATGAAATCTGGAAAGAAGCTTTCTGAGAAACTGCTTAGTGTTCTGTAAATTCATCTCACGGAGTTACATGTGTATTTCGAGGATTTCTTTGCTAGCCTTCTTTCTGTGGAATCTGAGAACAGATATTTCGGTTACCTTTGAAGACTGTAGGGCCAAAGGAAATATCCTCCGATAACAAAGAGAAAGAAGCTTTCTGAGAAACTTCTTTGTGTTCTGTGAAATCATCTCACAGAGTTACAGCTTTCCCCTCAAAGAAGCCTTTCGCTAAGACAGTTCTTGTGGAATTGGCAAAGGGATATTTGGAAGCCCATAGAGGGCTACGGTGAAAAAGGAAATATCCTCAGATGAAATCTGGAAAGAAGCTTTCTGAGAAACTGCTTAGTGTTCTGTTAATTCATCTCTCAGTGTTACATGTGTATTTCGAGGATCTCTTTGCTAGCCCTATTTCTGTGGAAACTGAGAACAGATATTTCGGATCCCTTTGAAGACTATAGGGCCAAAGGAAATATCCTCCGATAACAAAGAGAAAGAAGCTTTCTGAGAAACTTCTTTGTGTTCTGTGAAATCATCTCATAGAGTTACAGCTTTCCCCTCAAGAAGCCTTTCGCTAAGACAGTTCTTGTGGAATTGGCAAAGTGATATTTGGAAGCCCATAGAGGGCTACGGTGAAAAAGGAAATATCCTCAGATGAAATCTGGAAAGAAGCTTTCTGAGAAACTGCTTAGTGTTCTGTGAATTCATCTCACAGAGTTACATGTGTATTTCGGGGATCTCTTTGCTAGCCCTATTTCTGTGGAATCTGAGAACAGATATTTCGGATCCCTGTGAAGACTACAGGGCCAAAGGAAATATCCTCCGATAACAAAGAGAAAGAAGCTTTCTGAGAAACTTCTTTGTGTTCTGTGAAATCATCTCACAGAGTTACAGCTTTCCCCTCAAGAAGCCTTTCGCTAAGACAGTTCTTGTGGAATTGGCAAAGTGACATTTGGAAGACCATAGAGGGCTATGGTGAAAAAGGAAATATCGTCAGATTAAATCTGGAAAGAAGCTTTCTGAGAAACTGCTTAGTGTTCTCTTAATTCATCTCACAGAGTTACATGTGTGTTTCGAGGATATCTTTGCTAGCCCTATTTCTGTGGAAACTGAGAACAGATATTTCGGATCCCTTTGAAGACTACAGGGCCAAATGAAATATCCTCCGATAACAAAGAGAAAGAAGCTTTCAGAGAAACTTCTTTGTGTTCTGTGAAATCATCTCACAGAGTTACAGCTTTCCCCTCAAGAAGCCTTTCGCTAAGACAGTTCTTGTGGAATTGGCAAAGTGATATTTGGAAGCCCATAGAGGGCTATGGTGAAAAAGGAAATATCAGATGAAATCTGGAAAGAAGCTTTCTGAGAAACTGCTTAGTGTTCTGTGAATTCATCTCACAGAGTTACATGTGTATTTCGAGGATCTCTTTGCTAGCCCTATTTCTGTGGAATCTGAGAACAGATATTTCGGATCCCTTTGAAGACTATAGGGCCAAAGGAAATATCCTCGGATAACAAAGAGAAAGAAGCTTTCTGAGAAACTTCTTTGTGTTCTGTGAAATCAACTCACAGAGTTACAGCTTTCCCCTGAAGAAGCCTTTCGCTAAGACAGTTCTTGTGGAATTGGCAAAGTGATATTAAGAAGCCCATAGAGGGCTATGGTGAAAAAGGAAATATCCTCAGATGAAATCTGGAAAGAAGCTTTCTGCGAAACTGCTTAGTGTTCTGTGAATTCATCTCACAGAGATACATGTGTATTTCGAGGATCTCTTTGCTAGCCCTATTTCTGTGGAATCTGAGAACAGATATTTCTGATCCCTTTGAAGACTATAGGGCCAAAGGAAAAAACCTCCGATAACAAAGAGTAAGAAGCTTTCTGAGAAACTTCATTGTGTTCTGTGAAATCATCTCACAGAGTTACAGCTTTCCCCTGGAGAAGCCTTTCGCTAAGACAGTTCTTGTGGAATTGGCAAAGTGATATTTGGAAGCCCATAGGGGGCTGTGGTGAAAAAGGAAATATCATCAGATGAAATCTGGAAAGAAGCTTTCTGAGAAACTGCTTAGTGTTCTATAAATTCATCTCACAGAGTTACATGTGTATTTCGAGGATCTCTTTGCTAGCCTTCTTTCTGTGGAATCTGAGAACAGATATTTCGGTTCCCTTTGAAGGCTGTAGGGCCAAAGGAAATATCCTCCGATAACAAAGAGAAAGAAGCTTTCTGAGAAACTTCTTTGTGTTCTGTGAAATCATCTCACAGAGTTACAGCTTTCACCTCAAGAAGCCTTTCGCTAAGACAGCTCTTGTGGAATTGGCAAAGTGATATTTGGAAGCCCATAGAGGGCTATGGTGAAAAAGGAAATATCGTCAGATGAAATCTAGAAAGAAGCTTTCTGAGAAACTGCTTAGTGTTCTGTTAATTCATCTCACAGAGTTACATGTGTATTTCGAGGATCTCTTTGATAGCCCTATTTCTGTGGAAACTGAGAACAGATATTTCGGATCCCTTTGAAGACTATAGGGCTAAAGGAAATATCCTCGGATAACAAAGAGAAAGATGCTTTCTGAGAAACTTCTTTGTGTTCTGTGAAATCATCTCACAGAGTTACAGCTTTCCCCTCAAGAAGCCTTTCGCTAAGACAGTTCTTGTGGAATTGGCAAAGTGATATTTGGAAGCCCATAGAGGGCTATGGTGAAAAAGGAAATATCCTCAGATGAAATCTGGAAAGAAGCTTTCTGCGAAACTGCTTAGTGTTCTGTGAATTCATCTCACAGAGTTACATGTGTATTTCGAGGATCTCTTTGCTAACCCTATTTCTGTGGAATCTGAGAACAGATATTTCGGATCCCTTGAAGACTATAGGGCCAAAGGAAATATCCTCAGATAACAAAGAGAAAGAAGCTTTCTGATAAACTTCTTTGTGTTCTGTGAAATCATCTCGCAGAGTTACAGCTTTCCCCTCAAGAAGCCTTTCGCTAAGACAGTTCTTGTGGAATTGGCAAAGGGATATTTGGAAGCCCATAGAGGGCTATGGTGAAAAAGGAAATATCCTCAGATGAAATCTGGAAAGAAGTTTTCTGAGAAACTGCTTAGTGTTCTGTTAATTCATCTCACAGAGTTACATGTGTATTTCGAGTATCTCTTTGCTAGCCCTATTTCTGTGGAAACTGAGAACAGATATTTCGGATGCCTTTGAAGACAATAGGGCCAAAGGAAATATCCTCCGATAACAAAGAGAAAGAAGCTTTCTGAGAAACTTCTTTGTGTTCTGTTAAATCATCTCACAGAGTTACAGCTTTCCCCTCAAGAAGCGTTTCGCTAAGACAGTTCTTGTGGAATTGTCAAAGTGCTATTTGGAAGCCCATAGAGGGCTATGGTGAAAAAGGAAATATCCTCAGATGAAATCTGCAAAGAAGCTTTCTGCGAAGCTGCTTAGTGTTCTGTGAAATCATCTCACAGAGTTACAGCTTTCCCCGAAGAAACCTTTCGCTAAGGCAGTTCTTGTGGAATTGGCAAAGTGATATTTGGAATCCCTTTGAGGGCTAAGGTGAAAAAGTAAATATCGTCAGATGAAATCTGGAAAGAAACTTTCTTCGAAACTGCTTAGTGTTCTGTGAATTCATCTCACAGAGTTACATGTGTATTTCGAGGATCTCTTTGCTAGCCCTATTTCTGTGGAATCTGAGAACAGATATTTCGGATCCCTTGAAGACTATAGGGCCAAAGGAAATATCCTCCGATAACAAAGAGAAAGAAGCTTTCTGAGAAACTTCTTTGTGTTCTGTGAAATCATCTCACAGAGTTACAGCTTTCCCCTCAAGAAGCCTTTCGCTAAGACAGTTCTTGTGGAATTGGCAAAGTGATATTTGGAAGCCCATAGAGGGCTATGGTGAAAAAGGAAATATCCTCAGATGAAATCTGGAAAGAAGCTTTCAGCGAAACTGATTAGTGTTCTGTGAATTCATCTCAAAGAGTTACATGTGTATTTCAAGGATCTCTTTGCTAGCCCTATTTCTGTGGAACCTGAGAACAGATATTTCGGATCCCTATGAAGACTATAGGGCCAAGGAAATATCCTCCGATAACAAAGAGAAAGAAGCTTTTTGAGAAACTTCTTTGTGCTCTGTGAAATCATCTCACAGAGTTACAGCTTTACCCTGAAGAAACCTTTCGCTAAGGCAGTTCTTGTGGAATTGGCAAAGTGATATTTGGAATCCCATAGTGGACTATGGTGAAAAAGGAAATATCATCTGTGAAATCTGGAAAGAAGCTTTCTGAGAAACTGCTTAGTGTTCTGTAAATTCATCTCACAGAGTTACATGTGTATTTCGAGGATCTCTTTGCTAGCCTTCTTTCTGTGGAATCTGAGAACAGATATTTCGGTTACCTTAGAAGACTGTAGGGCCAAAGGAAATATCCTCCGATAACAAAGAGAAAGAAGCTTTCTGAGAAACTTCTTTGTGTTCTGTGAAATCATCTCACAGAGTTACAGCTTTCCCCTCAACAAACCTTTCGCTAAGGCAGTTCTTGTGGAATTGGCAAAGTGATATTTGGAATCCCATAGAGGACTACGGTGAAAAAGGAAATATCATCAGATGAAATCTGGAAAGAAGCTTTCTGAGAAACTGCTTAGTGTTCTGTAAATTCATCTCACTGAGTTACATGTGTATTTTGAGTATCTCTTTGCTAGCCTTCTTTCTGTGGAATCTGAGAACCGATATTTCGGTTACCTTTGAAAACTGTAGGGCCAAAGGAAATATCCTCCGATAACAAAGAGAAAGAAGCTTTCTGAGAAACTTCTTTGTGTTCTGTGAAATCATCTCACAGAGTTACAGCTTTCCCCTCAAGAAGGCTTTCGCTAAGACAGTTCTTGTGGAATTGGCAAAGGGATATTTTGAAGCCCATAGAGGGCAATGGTGAAAAAGGAAATATACTCAGATGAAATCTGGAAAGAAGTTTTCTGAGAAACTGCTTAGTGTTCTATGAATTCATCTCACAGAGTTACATGTGTATTTCGAGGATCTCTTTGCTAGCCCTATTTCTGTGGAAACTGAGAACAGATATTTCGGATCCCTTTGAAGACTATAGGGCCAAGGGAAATATCCTCCGATAACAAAGAGAAAGAAGCTTTCTGAGAAACTTCTTTGTGTTCTGTGAAATCATCTCATAGAGTTACAGCTTTCCGCTCAAGAAGCCTTTCGCTAAGACAGTTCTTGTGGAATTGGCAAAGTGATATTTGGAAGCCCTTAGAGGGCTATGGTGAAAAAGGAAATATCCTCAGATGAAATCTGGAAAGAAGCTTTCTGAGAAACTGCTTAGTGTTCTGTGAATTCATCTCACAGAGTTACATGTGTATGTCGGGGATCTGTTTGCTAGCCCTATTTCTGTGGAATCTGAGAACAGATATTTCGGATCCCTTTGAAGACTATAGGGCCAAAGGAAATATCCTCGGATAACAAAGAGAAAGAAGCTTTCTGAGAAACTTCTTTGTGTTCTGTGAAATCATCTCACAGAGTTACAGCTTTCCCCTCAAGACGCCTTTCGCTAAGACAGTTCTTGTGGAATTGGCAAAGTGATATTTGGAAGCCTATAGAGGGCTATGGTGAAAAAGGAAATATCCTCAGATGAAATCTGGAAAGAAGCTTTCTGAGAAACTGCTAGTGTTCTGTGAATTCATCTCACAGAGTTACATGTGTATTTCGAGTATCTCTTTGCTAGCCCTATTTCTGTGGAAACTGAGAACAGATATTTCGGATGCCTTTGAAGACTATAGGGCCAAAGGTAATATCCTCCGATAACAAAGAGAAAGAAGCTTTCTGAGAAACTTCTTTGTGTTCTGTGAAATCATCTCACACAGATACAGCTTTCCCCTCAAGAAGCCTTCCTCTAAGGGAGTTTTTGTGGAATTGGCAAAGTGATATTTGGAAGCCCATAGAGGGCTAGGGTGAAAAAGGAAATATCGTCAGATGAAATCTGGAAAGAAGCTTTCTGCGAAACTGCTTAGTGTTCTGTTAATTCATCTCACAGAGTTACATGTGTATTTCGAGGATCTCTTTGCTAGCCCTATTTCTGTGGAATCTAAGAACAGATATTTCGGATCCCTTTGAAGACTATAGGGCCAAAGGAAATATCCTCCGATAACAAAGAGAAAGAAGCTTTCTGAGAAACTACTTTGTGTTCTGTGAAATCATCTCACAGTGTTACAGCTTTCCCCTCAAGAAGCCTTTCGCTAAGACAGTCATTGTGGAATTGGCAAAGTGAAATTTGGAAGCCCATAGAGGGCTATGGCGAAAAAGGAAATATCAGGTGAAATCTGGAAAGAAGCTTTCTGCGAAACTGCTTAGTGTTCTGTGAATTCATCTCACAGAGTTACATGTGTATTTCGACGATCTCTTTGCTAGCCCTATTTCTGTGGAATTTGAGAACAGATATTTCGGATCCCTTTGAAGACTATAGGGCGAAAGGAAATATCCTCCGATAACAAAGAGAAAGAAGCTTTCTGAGAAACTTCTTTGTGTTCTGTGAAATCATCTCACAGAGTTACAGCTTTCCCCTCAAGAAGCCTTTCGCTAAGACAGTTCTTGTGGAATGGTCAAAGTGATATTTGGAAGACCATAGAGGGCTATGGTGAAAAAGGAAATATCGTCATATTAAATCTGGAAAGAAGCTTTCTGAGAAACTGCTTAGTGTTCTCTTAATTCATCTCACAGAGTTACATGTGTACTTCGAGGATCTCTTTGCTAGCCCTATTTCTGTGGAAACTGAGAACAGATATTTCGGATCCCTTTGAAGACTACAGGGCCAAAGGAAATATCCTCCGATAACAAAGAGAAAGAAGCTTTCTGAGAAACTTCTTTGTGTTCTGTGAAATCATCTCACAGAGTTACAGCTTTCCCCTCAAGAAGCCTTTCGCTAAGACAGTTCTTGTGGAATTGGCAAAGTGATATTTGGAAGCCCATAGAGGGCTATGGTGAAAAAGGAAATATCAGATGAAATATGGAAAGAAGCTTTCTGCGAAACTGCTTAGTGTTCTGTGAATTCATCTCACAGAGTTACATGTGTATTTCGAGGATCTCTTTGCTAGCCCTATTTCTGTGGAATCTGAGAACAGATATTTCGGATCCCTTTGAAGACTATAGGGCCAAAGGAAATATCCTCGGATAACAAAGAGAAAGAAGCTTTCTGAGAAACTTCTTTGTGTTCTGTGAAATCATCTCACAGAGTTACAGCTTTCCCCTGAAGAAGCCTTTCGCTAAGACCGTTCTTGTGGAATTGGCAAAGTGATATTTGGAAGCCCATAGGGGGCTATGGTGAAAAAGGAAATATCGTCAGATGAAATCTGGAAAAAAGCTTTCTGAGAAACTGCTTAGTGTTCTGTTAATTCATCTCACAGAGTTACATGTGTATTTCGAGGATCTCTTTGCTAGCCCTATTTCTGTGGAATCTGAGAACAGATATTTCGGATCCCTTTGAAGACTATAGGGCCAAAGGAAATATCCTCCGATAACAAAGAGAAAGAAGCTTTCTGAGAAACTTCTTTATGTTCTGTGAAATCATCTCACAGAGTTACAGCTTTCACCTCAAGAAGCCTTTGGCTAAGACAGTTCTTGTGGAATTGGCAAAGTGATATTTGCAAGCCCATAGAGGGCTATGGTGAAAAAGGAAATATCCTCAGATGAAATCTGGAAAGAAGCTTTCTGAGAAACTGCTTAGTGTTCTCTGAATTCATCTCACAGAGGTACATGTGTATTTCGAGCATCTCTTTGCTAGCCCTATTTCTGTGGAAACTGAGAACAGATATTTCGGATCCCTTTGAAGACTATAGGGCCAAAGGAAATATCCTCCGATAACAAAGAGAAAGACGATTTCTGAGAAACTTCTTTGTGTTCTGTGAAATCATCTCACAGAGTTACAGCTTTTCCCTCAAGAAGCCTTTCGCTAAGACAGTTCTTGTGGAATTGCCAAAGTGATATTTGGAAGCCCATAGAGGGCTATGGTGAAAAAGGAAATATCCTCAGATGAAATCTGGAAAGAAGCTTTCTGAGAAACTGCTTAGTGTTCTGTGAATTCATCTCACAGAGTTACATGTGTATTTCGAGGATCTCTTTGCTAGCCCTATTTCTGTGGAAACTGAGAACAGATATTTCGGATCCCTTTGAAGACTCTAGGGCCAAAGGAAATATCCTCCGATAACAAAGAGAAAGAAGCTTTCTGTGAAACTTCTTTGTGTTCTGTGAAATCATCTCACAGAGTTACAGCTTTCCCCTCAAGAAGCCTTTCGCTAAGACAGTTCTTGTGGAATTGGCAAAGTGAAATTTGGAAGCCCATAGAGGGCTATGGTGAAAAAGGAAATATCAGATGAAATATGGAAAGAAGCTTTCTGCGAAACTGCTTAGTGTTCTTTGAATTCATCTCACAGAGTTACATGTGTATTTCGAGGATCTCTTTGCTAGCCCTATTTCTGTGGAATCTGAGAACAGATATTTCGGATCCCTTTGAAGACTATAGGGCCAAAGGAAATATCCTCCGATAACAAAGAGAAAGAAGCTTTCTGAGAAACTTCTTTGTGTTCTGTGAAATCATCTCACAGAGTTACAGCTTTCCCCTCAAGAAGCCTTTCGCTAAGACAGTTCTTGTGGAATTGGCAAAGTGATATTTGGAAGCCCATAGAGGGCTATGGTGAAAAAGGAAATATCCTCAGATGAAATCTGGAAAGAAGCTTTCAGCGAAACTGATTAGTGTTCTGTGAATTCATCTCAAAGAGTTACATGTGTATTTCAAGGATCTCTTTGCTAGCCCTATTTCTGTGGAACCTGAGAACAGATATTTCGGATCCCTATGAAGACTATAGGGCCAAGGAAATATCCTCCGATAACAAAGAGAAAGAAGCTTTCTGAGAAACTTCTTTGTGCTCTGTGAAATCATCTCACAGAGTTACAGCTTTACCCTGAAGAAACCTTTCGCTAAGGCAGTTCTTGTGGAATTGGCAAAGTGATATTTGGAATCCCATAGTGGACTATGGTGAAAAAGGAAATATCATCTGTGAAATCTGGAAAGAAGCTTTCTGAGAAACTGCTTAGTGTTCTGTAAATTCATCTCACAGAGTTACATGTGTATTTCGAGGATCTCTTTGCTAGCCTTCTTTCTGTGGAATCTGAGAACAGATATTTCGGTTACCTTAGAAGACTGTAGGGCCAAAGGAAATATCCTCCGATAACAAAGAGAAAGAAGCTTTCTGAGAAACTTCTTTGTGTTCTGTGAAATCATCTCACAGAGTTACAGCTTTCCCCTCAACAAACCTTTCGCTAAGGCAGTTCTTGTGGAATTGGCAAAGTGATATTTGGAATCCCATAGAGGACTACGGTGAAAAAGGAAATATCATCAGATGAAATCTGGAAAGAAGCTTTCTGAGAAACTGCTTAGTGTTCTGTAAATTCATCTCACTGAGTTACATGTGTATTTTGAGTATCTCTTTGCTAGCCTTCTTTCTGTGGAATCTGAGAACCGATATTTCGGTTACCTTTGAAAACTGTAGGGCCAAAGGAAATATCCTCCGATAACAAAGAGAAAGAAGCTTTCTGAGAAACTTCTTTGTGTTCTGTGAAATCATCTCACAGAGTTACAGCTTTCCCCTCAAGAAGGCTTTCGCTAAGACAGTTCTTGTGGAATTGGCAAAGGGATATTTGGAAGCCCATAGAGGGCAATGGTGAAAAAGGAAATATACTCAGATGAAATCTGGAAAGAAGTTTTCTGAGAAACTGCTTAGTGTTCTATGAATTCATCTCACAGAGTTACATGTGTATTTCGAGGATCTCTTTGCTAGCCCTATTTCTGTGGAAACTGAGAACAGATATTTCGGATCCCTTTGAAGACTATAGGGCCAAGGGAAATATCCTCTGATAACAAAGAGAAAGAAGCTTTCTGAGAAACTTCTTTGTGTTCTGTGAAATCATCTCATAGAGTTACAGCTTTCCGCTCAAGAAGCCTTTCGCTAAGACAGTTCTTGTGGAATTGGCAAAGTGATATTTGGAAGCCCATAGAGGGCTATGGTGAAAAAGGAAATATCCTCAGATGAAATCTGGAAAGAAGCTTTCTGAGAAACTGCTTAGTGTTCTGTGAATTCATCTCACAGAGTTACATGTGTATGTCGGGGATCTGTTTGCTAGCCCTATTTCTGTGGAATCTGAGAACAGATATTTCGGATCCCTTTGAAGACTATAGGGCCAAAGGAAATATCCTCGGATAACAAAGAGAAAGAAGCTTTCTGAGAAACTTCTTTGTGTTCTGTGAAATCATCTCACAGAGTTACAGCTTTCCCCTCAAGACGCCTTTCGCTAAGACAGTTCTTGTGGAATTGGCAAAGTGATATTTGGAAGCCTATAGAGGGCTATGGTGAAAAAGGAAATATCCTCAGATGAAATCTGGAAAGAAGCTTTCTGAGAAACTGCTAGTGTTCTGTGAATTCATCTCACAGAGTTACATGTGTATTTCGAGTATCTCTTTGCTAGCCCTATTTCTGTGGAAACTGAGAACAGATATTTCGGATGCCTTTGAAGACTATAGGGCCAAAGGTAATATCCTCCGATAACAAAGAGAAAGAAGCTTTCTGAGAAACTTCTTTGTGTTCTGTGAAATCATCTCACACAGATACAGCTTTCCCCTCAAGAAGCCTTCCTCTAAGGGAGTTTTTGTGGAATTGGCAAAGTGATATTTGGAAGCCCATAGAGGGCTAGGGTGAAAAAGGAAATATCGTCAGATGAAATCTGGAAAGAAGCTTTCTGCGAAACTGCTTAGTGTTCTGTTAATTCATCTCACAGAGTTACATGTGTATTTCGAGGATCTCTTTGCTAGCCCTATTTCTGTGGAATCTAAGAACAGATATTTCGGATCCCTTTGAAGACTATAGGGCCAAAGGAAATATCCTCCGATAACAAAGAGAAAGAAGCTTTCTGAGAAACTACTTTGTGTTCTGTGAAATCATCTCACAGTGTTACAGCTTTCCCCTCAAGAAGCCTTTCGCTAAGACAGTCATTGTGGAATTGGCAAAGTGAAATTTGGAAGCCCATAGAGGGCTATGGCGAAAAAGGAAATATCAGGTGAAATCTGGAAAGAAGCTTTCTGCGAAACTGCTTAGTGTTCTGTGAATTCATCTCACAGAGTTACATGTGTATTTCGACGATCTCTTTGCTAGCCCTATTTCTGTGGAATTTGAGAACAGATATTTCGGATCCCTTTGAAGACTATAGGGCGAAAGGAAATATCCTCCGATAACAAAGAGAAAGAAGCTTTCAGAGAAACTTCTTTGTGTTCTGTGAAATCATCTCACAGAGTTACAGCTTTCCCCTCAAGAAGCCTTTCGCTAAGACAGTTCTTGTGGAATGGGCAAAGTGATATTTGGAAGACCATAGAGGGCTATGGTGAAAAAGGAAATATCGTCATATTAAATCTGGAAAGAAGCTTTCTGAGAAACTGCTTAGTGTTCTCTTAATTCATCTCACAGAGTTACATGTGTACTTCGAGGATCTCTTTGCTAGCCCTATTTCTGTGGAAACTGAGAACAGATATTTCGGATCCCTTTGAAGACTACAGGGCCAAAGGAAATATCCTCCGATAACAAAGAGAAAGAAGCTTTCTGAGAAACTTCTTTGTGTTCTGTGAAATCATCTCACAGAGTTACAGCTTTCCCCTCAAGAAGCCTTTCGCTAAGACAGTTCTTGTGGAATTGGCAAAGTGATATTTGGAAGCCCATAGAGGGCTATGGTGAAAAAGGAAATATCAGATGAAATATGGAAAGAAGCTTTCTGCGAAACTGCTTAGTGTTCTGTGAATTCATCTCACAGAGTTACATGTGTATTTCGAGGATCTCTTTGCTAGCCCTATTTCTGTGGAATCTGAGAACAGTTATTTCGGATCCCTTTGAAGACTATAGGGCCAAAGGAAATATCCTCGGATAACAAAGAGAAAGAAGCTTTCTGAGAAACTTCTTTGTGTTCTGTGAAATCATCTCACAGAGTTACAGCTTTCCCCTGAAGAAGCCTTTCGCTAAGACCGTTCTTGTGGAATTGGCAAAGTGATATTTGGAAGCCCATAGGGGGCTATGGTGAAAAAGGAAATATCGTCAGATGAAATCTGGAAAAAAGCTTTCTGAGAAACTGCTTAGTGTTCTGTTAATTCATCTCACAGAGTTACATGTGTATTTCGAGGATCTCTTTGCTAGCCCTATTTCTGTGGAATCTGAGAACAGATATTTCGGATCCCTTTGAAGACTATAGGGCCAAAGGAAATATCCTCCGATAACAAAGAGAAAGAAGCTTTCTGAGAAACTTCTTTATGTTCTGTGAAATCATCTCACAGAGTTACAGCTTTCACCTCAAGAAGCCTTTGGCTAAGACAGTTCTTGTGGAATTGGCAAAGTGATATTTGCAAGCCCATAGAGGGCTATGGTGAAAAAGGAAATATCCTCAGATGAAATCTGGAAAGAAGCTTTCTGAGAAACTGCTTAGTGTTCTCTGAATTCATCTCACAGAGGTACATGTGTATTTCGAGGATCTCTTTGCTAGCCCTATTTCTGTGGAAACTGAGAACAGATATTTCGGATCCCTTTGAAGACTATAGGGCCAAAGGAAATATCCTCCGATAACAAAGAGAAAGACGATTTCTGAGAAACTTCTTTGTGTTCTGTGAAATCATCTCACAGAGTTACAGCTTTTCCCTCAAGAAGCCTTTCGCTAAGACAGTTCTTGTGGAATTGCCAAAGTGATATTTGGAAGCCCATAGAGGGCTATGGTGAAAAAGGAAATATCCTCAGATGAAATCTGGAAAGAAGCTTTCTGAGAAACTGCTTAGTGTTCTGTGAATTCATCTCACAGAGTTACATGTGTATTTCGAGGATCTCTTTGCTAGCCCTATTTCTGTGGAAACTGAGAACAGATATTTCGGATCCCTTTGAAGACTCTAGGGCCAAAGGAAATATCCTCCGATAACAAAGAGAAAGAAGCTTTCTGTGAAACTTCTTTGTGTTCTGTGAAATCATCTCACAGAGTTACAGCTTTCCCCTCAAGAAGCCTTTCGCTAAGACAGTTCTTGTGGAATTGGCAAAGTGAAATTTGGAAGCCCATAGAGGGCTATGGTGAAAAAGGAAATATCAGATGAAATATGGAAAGAAGCTTTCTGCGAAACTGCTTAGTGTTCTTTGAATTCATCTCACAGAGTTACATGTGTATTTCGAGGATCTCTTTGCTAGCCCTATTTCTGTGGAATCTGAGAACAGATATTTCGGATCCCTTTGAAGACTATAGGGCCAAAGGAAATATCCTCCGATAACAAAGAGAAAGAAGCTTTCTGTGAAACTTCTTTGTGTTCTGTGAAATCATCTCACAGAGTTACAGCTTTCCCCTCAAGAAGCCTTTCGCTAAGACAGTTCTTGTGGAATTGGCAAAGTGATATTTGGAAGACCATAGAGGGCTATGGTGAAAAAGGAAATATCGTGAGATGAAATCTGGAAAGAAGCTTTCTGAGAAACTGCTTAGTGTTCTCTTAATTCATCTCACAGAGTTACATGTGTATTTCGAGGATCTCTTTGCTAGCCCTATTTCTGTGGAAACTGAGAACAGATATTTCAGATCCCTTTGAAGACTACAGGGCCAAAGGAAATATCCTCCGATAACAAAGAGAAAGAAGCTTTCTGAGAAACTTCTTTGTGTTCTGTGAAATCATCTTACAGAGTTACAGCTTTCCCATCAAGAAGCCTTTCGCTAAGACAGTTCTTGTGGAATTGGCAAAGTGATATTTGGAAGCCCATAGAGGGCTATGGTGAAAAAGGAAATATCCTCAGATGAAATCTGGAAAGAAGCTTTCTGCGAAACTGATTAGTGTTCTGTGAATTCATCTCAAAGAGTTACATGTGTATTTCAAGGATCTCTTTGCTAGCCCTATTTCTGTGGAACCTGAGAACAGATATTTCGGATCTCTATGAAGACTATAGGGCCAAGGAAATATCCTCCGATAACAAAGAGAAAGAAGCTTTCTGAGAAACTTCTTTGTGCTCTGTGAAATCATCTCACAGAGTTACAGCTTTCCCCTGAAGAAACCTTTCGCTAAGGCAGTTCTTGTGGAATTGGCAAAGTGATATTTGGAATCCCATAGTGGACTATGGTGAAAAAGGAAATATCATCAGATGAAATCTGGAAAGAAGCTTTCTGAGAAATTGCTTAGTGTTCTGTAAATTCATCTCACAGAGTTACATGTGTATTTCGAGGATCTCTTTGCTAGCCTTCTTTCTGTGGAATCTGAGAACAGATATTTCGGTTACCTTAGAAGACTGTAGGGCCAAAGGAAATATCCTACGATAACAAAGAGAAAGAAGCTTTCTGAGAAACTTCTTTGTGTTCTGTGAAATCATCTCACAGAGTTACAGCTTTCCCCTGAACAATCCTTTCGCTAAGGCAGTTCTTGTGGAATTGGCAAAGTGATATTTGGAATCCCATAGAGGACTACGGTGAAAAAGGAAATATCATCAGATGAAATCTGGAAAGAAGCTTTCTGAGAAACTGCTTAGTGTTCTGTAAATTCATCTCACAGAGTTACATGTGTATTTCGAGTATCTCTTTGCTAGCCTTCTTTCTGTGGAATCTGAGAACCGATATTTCGGTTACCTTTGAAAACTGTAGGGCCAAAGGAAATATCCTCCGATAACAAAGAGAAAGAAGCTTTCTGAGAAACTTCTTTGTGTTCTGTGAAATCATCTCACAGAGTTACAGCTTTCCCCTCAAGAAGGCTTTCGCTAAGACAGTTCTTGTGGAATTGGCAAAGGGATATTTGGAAGCCCATAGAGGGCAATGGTGAAAAAGGAAATATCCTCAGATGAAATCTGGAAAGAAGTTTTCTGAGAAACTGCTTAGTGTTCTATGAATTCATCTCACAGAGTTACATGTGTATTTCGAGGATCTCTTTGCTAGCCTTATTTCTGTGGAAACTGAGAACAGATATTTCGGATCCCTTTGAAGACTATAGGGCCAAAGGAAATATCCTCCGATAACAAAGAGAAAGAAGCTTTCTGAGAAACTTCTTTGTGTTCTGTGAAATCATCTCATAGAGTTACAGCTTTCCGCTCAAGAAGCCTTTCCCTAAGACAGTTCTTGTGGAATTGGCAAAGTGATATTTGGAAGCCCATAGAGGGCTATGGTGAAAAAGGAAATATCCTCAGATGAAATCTGGAAAGAAGCTTTCTGAGAAACTGCTTAGTGTTCTGTGAATTCATCTCACAGAGTTACATGTGTATGTCGGGGATCTGTTTGCTAGCCCTATTTCTGTGGAATCTGAGAACCGATATTTCCGATCCCTTTGAAGACTATAGGGCCAAAGGAAATATCCTCCGATAACAAAGAGAAAGAAGCTTTCTGAGAAACTTCTTTGTGTTCTGTGAAATCATGTCACAGAGTTACAGCTTTCCCCTCAAGAAGCCTTTCGCTAAGACAGTTCTTGTGGAATTGGCAAAGTGATATTTGGAAGCCCATAGAGGGCTATCGTGAAAAAGGAAATATCCTCAGATGAAATCTGGAAAGAAGCTTTCTGAGAAACTGCTTAGGGTTCTGTGAATTCATCTCACAGAGTTACATGTGTATTTCGAGTATCTCTTTGCTAGCCCTATTTCTGTGGAAACTGAGAACAGATATTTCCGATGCCTTTGAAGACTATAGGGCCAAAGGTAATATCCTCCGATAACAAAGAGAAAGAAGCTTCCTGAGAAACTTCTTTGTGTTCTGTGAAATCATCTCATACAGATACAGCTTTCCCCTCAAGAAGCCTTTCTCTAAGGGAGTTTTTGTGGAATTGGCAAAGTGATATTTGGAAGCCCATAGAGGGCTACGGTGAAAAAGGAAATATCTTCAGATGAAATCTGGAAAGAAGCTTTCTGCGAAACTGCTTAGTGTTCTGTTAATTCATCTCACAGAGTTACATGTGTATTTCGAGGATCTCTTTGCTAGCCCTATTTCTGTGGAATCTGAGAACAGATATTTCGGATCCCTTTGAAGACTATAGGTCCAAAGGAAATATCCTCCGATAACAAAGAGAAAGAAGCTTTCTGAGAAACTACTTTGTGTTCTGTGAAATCATCTCACAGTGTTACAGCTTTCCCCTCAAGAAGCCTTTCGCTAAGACAGTTCTTGTGGAATTGGCAAAGTGAAATTTGGAAGCCCATAGAGGGCTATGGTGAAAAAGGAAATATCAGGTGAAACCTGGAAAGAAGCTTTCTGCGAAACTGCTTAGTGTTCTGTGAATTCATCTCACAGTGTTACATGTGTATTTCGAGGATCTCTTTCTTAGCCCTATTTCTGTGGAATCTGAGAAGAGATATTTCGGATCCCTTTGAAGACTATAGGGCGAAAGGAAATATCCTCCGATAACAAAGAGAAAGAAGCTTTCTGAGAAACTTCTTTGTGTTCTGTGAAATCATCTCACAGAGTTACAGCTTTCCCCTCAAGAAGCCTTTCGCTAAGACAGTTCTTGTGGAATTGGCAAAGTGATATTTGGAAGACCATAGAGGGCTATGGTGAAAAAGGAAATATCGTCATATTAAATCTGGAAAGAAGCTTTCTGAGAAACTGCTTAGTGTTCTCTTAATTCATCTCACAGAGTTACATGTGTACTTCGAGGATCTCTTTGCTAGCCCTATTTCTGTGGAAACTGAGAACAGATATTTCGGATCCCTTTGAAGACTACAGGGCCAAAGGAAATATCCTCCGATAACAAAGAGAAAGAAGCTTTCTGAGAAACTTCTTTGTGTTCTGTGAAATCATCTCACAGAGTTACAGCTTTCCCCTCAAGAAGCCTTTCGCTAAGACAGTTCTTGTGGAATTGGCAAAGTGATATTTGTAAGCCCACAGAGGGCTATGGTGAAAAAGGAAATATCTGATGAAATATGGAAAGAAGCTTTCTGCGAAACTGCTTAGTGTTCTGTGAATTCATCTCACAGAGTTACATGTGTATTTCAAGGATCTCTTTGCTAGCCCTATTTCTGTGGAATCTGAGAACAGATATTTCGGATCCCTTTGAAGACTATAGGGCCAAAGGAAATATCCTCCGATAACAAAGAGAAAGAAGCTTTCTGAGAAACTTCTTTATGTTCTGTGAAATCATCTCACAGAGTTACAGCTTTCACCTCAAGAAGCCTTTGGCTAAGACAGTTCTTGTGGAATTGGCAAAGATATTTGCAAGCCCATAGAGGGCTATGGTGAAAAAGGAAATATCCTCAGATGAAATCTGGAAAGAAGCTTTCTGAGAAACTGCTTAGTGTTCTCTGAATTCATCTCACAGAGTTACATGTGTATTTCGAGGATCTCTTTGCTAGCCCTATTTCTGTGGAAACTGAGAACAGATATTTCGGATCCCTTTGAAGACTATAGGGCCAAAGGAAATATCCTCCGATGACAAAGAGAAAGACGATTTCTGAGAAACTTCTTTGTGTTCTGTGAAATCATCTCACAGAGTTACAGCTTTTCCCTCAAGAAGCCTTTCGCTAAGACAGTTCTTGTGGAATTGCCAAAGTGATATTTTGAAGCCCATAGAGGGCTATGGTGAAAAAGGAAATATCCTCAGATGAAATCTGGAAAGAAGCTTTCTGAGAAACTGCTTAGTGTTCTGTGAATTCATCTCACAGAGTTACATGTGTATTTCGAGGATCTCTTTGCTAGCCCTATTTCTGTGGAAACTGAGAACAGATATTTCGGATCCCTTTGAAGACTCTAGGGCCAAAGGAAATATCCTCCGATAACAAAGAGAAAGAAGCTTTCTGTGAAACTTCTTTGTGTTCTGTGAAATCATCTCACAGAGTTACAGCTTTCCCCTCAAGAAGCCTTTCGCTAAGACAGTTCTTGTGGAATTGGCAAAGTGAAATTTGGAAGCCCATAGAGGGCTATGGTGAAAAAGGAAATATCAGATGAAATCTGGAAAGAAGCTTTCTGCGAAACTGCTTAGTGTTCTTTGAATTCATCTCACAGAGTTACATGTGTATTTCGAGGATCTCTTTGCTAGCCCTATTTCTGTGGAATCTGAGAACAGATATTTCGGATCCCTTTGAAGACTATAGGGCCAAAGGAAATATCGTCCGATAACAAAGAGAAAGAAGCTTTCTGTGAAACTTCTTTGTGTTCTGTGAAATCATCTCACAGAGTTACAGCTTTCCCCTCAAGAAGCCTTTCGCTAAGACAGTTCTTGTGGAATTGGCAAAGTGATATTTGGAAGCCCATAGAGGGCTATCGTGAAAAAGGAAATATCCTCAGATGAAATCTGGAAAGAAGCTTTCTGAGAAACTGCTTAGGGTTCTGTGAATTCATCTCACAGAGTTACATGTGTATTTCGAGTATCTCTTTGCTAGCCCTATTTCTGTGGAAACTGAGAACAGATATTTCCGATGCCTTTGAAGACTATAGGGCCAAAGGTAATATCCTCCGATAACAAAGAGAAAGAAGCTTCCTGAGAAACTTCTTTGTGTTCTGTGAAATCATCTCATACAGATACAGCTTTCCCCTCAAGAAGCCTTTCTCTAAGGGAGTTTTTGTGGAATTGGCAAAGTGATATTTGGAAGCCCATAGAGGGCTACGGTGAAAAAGGAAATATCTTCAGATGAAATCTGGAAAGAAGCTTTCTGCGAAACTGCTTAGTGTTCTGTTAATTCATCTCACAGAGTTACATGTGTATTTCGAGGATCTCTTTGCTAGCCCTATTTCTGTGGAATCTGAGAACAGATATTTCGGATCCCTTTGAAGACTATAGGTCCAAAGGAAATATCCTCCGATAACAAAGAGAAAGAAGCTTTCTGAGAAACTACTTTGTGTTCTGTGAAATCATCTCACAGTGTTACAGCTTTCCCCTCAAGAAGCCTTTCGCTAAGACAGTTCTTGTGGAATTGGCAAAGTGAAATTTGGAAGCCCATAGAGGGCTATGGTGAAAAAGGAAATATCAGGTGAAACCTGGAAAGAAGCTTTCTGCGAAACTGCTTAGTGTTCTGTGAATTCATCTCACAGTGTTACATGTGTATTTCGAGGATCTCTTTCTTAGCCCTATTTCTGTGGAATCTGAGAAGAGATATTTCGGATCCCTTTGAAGACTATAGGGCGAAAGGAAATATCCTCCGATAACAAAGAGAAAGAAGCTTTCTGAGAAACTTCTTTGTGTTCTGTGAAATCATCTCACAGAGTTACAGCTTTCCCCTCAAGAAGCCTTTCGCTAAGACAGTTCTTGTGGAATTGGCAAAGTGATATTTGGAAGACCATAGAGGGCTATGGTGAAAAAGGAAATATCGTCATATTAAATCTGGAAAGAAGCTTTCTGAGAAACTGCTTAGTGTTCTCTTAATTCATCTCACAGAGTTACATGTGTACTTCGAGGATCTCTTTGCTAGCCCTATTTCTGTGGAAACTGAGAACAGATATTTCGGATCCCTTTGAAGACTACAGGGCCAAAGGAAATATCCTCCGATAACAAAGAGAAAGAAGCTTTCTGAGAAACTTCTTTGTGTTCTGTGAAATCATCTCACAGAGTTACAGCTTTCCCCTCAAGAAGCCTTTCGCTAAGACAGTTCTTGTGGAATTGGCAAAGTGATATTTGTAAGCCCACAGAGGGCTATGGTGAAAAAGGAAATATCTGATGAAATATGGAAAGAAGCTTTCTGCGAAACTGCTTAGTGTTCTGTGAATTCATCTCACAGAGTTACATGTGTATTTCAAGGATCTCTTTGCTAGCCCTATTTCTGTGGAATCTGAGAACAGATATTTCGGATCCCTTTGAAGACTATAGGGCCAAAGGAAATATCCTCCGATAACAAAGAGAAAGAAGCTTTCTGAGAAACTTCTTTATGTTCTGTGAAATCATCTCACAGAGTTACAGCTTTCACCTCAAGAAGCCTTTGGCTAAGACAGTTCTTGTGGAATTGGCAAAGATATTTGCAAGCCCATAGAGGGCTATGGTGAAAAAGGAAATATCCTCAGATGAAATCTGGAAAGAAGCTTTCTGAGAAACTGCTTAGTGTTCTCTGAATTCATCTCACAGAGTTACATGTGTATTTCGAGGATCTCTTTGCTAGCCCTATTTCTGTGGAAACTGAGAACAGATATTTCGGATCCCTTTGAAGACTATAGGGCCAAAGGAAATATCCTCCGATGACAAAGAGAAAGACGATTTCTGAGAAACTTCTTTGTGTTCTGTGAAATCATCTCACAGAGTTACAGCTTTTCCCTCAAGAAGCCTTTCGCTAAGACAGTTCTTGTGGAATTGCCAAAGTGATATTTTGAAGCCCATAGAGGGCTATGGTGAAAAAGGAAATATCCTCAGATGAAATCTGGAAAGAAGCTTTCTGAGAAACTGCTTAGTGTTCTGTGAATTCATCTCACAGAGTTACATGTGTATTTCGAGGATCTCTTTGCTAGCCCTATTTCTGTGGAAACTGAGAACAGATATTTCGGATCCCTTTGAAGACTCTAGGGCCAAAGGAAATATCCTCCGATAACAAAGAGAAAGAAGCTTTCTGTGAAACTTCTTTGTGTTCTGTGAAATCATCTCACAGAGTTACAGCTTTCCCCTCAAGAAGCCTTTCGCTAAGACAGTTCTTGTGGAATTGGCAAAGTGAAATTTGGAAGCCCATAGAGGGCTATGGTGAAAAAGGAAATATCAGATGAAATCTGGAAAGAAGCTTTCTGCGAAACTGCTTAGTGTTCTTTGAATTCATCTCACAGAGTTACATGTGTATTTCGAGGATCTCTTTGCTAGCCCTATTTCTGTGGAATCTGAGAACAGATATTTCGGATCCCTTTGAAGACTATAGGGCCAAAGGAAATATCGTCCGATAACAAAGAGAAAGAAGCTTTCTGTGAAACTTCTTTGTGTTCTGTGAAATCATCTCACAGAGTTACAGCTTTCCCCTCAAGAAGCCTTTCGCTAAGACAGTTCTTGTGGAATTGGCAAAGTGATATTTGGAAGACCATAGAGGGCTATGGTGAAAAAGGAAATATCGTCAGATGAAATCTGGAAAGAAGCTTTCTGAGAAACTGCTTAGTGTTCTCTTAATTCATCTCACAGAGTTACATGTGTATTTCGAGGATCTCTTTGCTAGCCCTATTTCTGTGGAAACTGAGAACAGATATTTCAGATCCCTTTGAAGACTACAGGGCCAAAGGAAATATCCTCCGATAACAAAGAGAAAGATGCTTTCTGAGAAACTTCTTTGTGTTCTGTGAAATCATCTCACAGAGTTACAGCTTTCCCCTCAAGAAGCCTTTCGCTAAGACAGTTCTTGTGGAATTGGCAAAGTGATATTTGGAAGCCCATAGAGGGCTATGGTAAAAAAGGAAATATCAGATGAAATCTGGAAAGAAGCTTTCTGAGAAACTGCTTAGTGTTCTGTGAATTCATCTCACAGAGTTACATGTGTATTTCGAGGATCTCTTTGCTAGCCCTATTTCTGTGGAATCTGAGAACAGATATTTCGGATCCCTTTGAAGACTATAGGGCCAAAGGAAATATCCTCCGATAACAAAGAGAAAGAAGCTTTCTGAGAAACTTCTTTGTATTCTGTGAAATCATCTCACAGAGTTACAGCTTTCCCCTGAAGAAGCCTTTCGCTAAGACAGTTCTTGTGGAATTGGCAAAGTGATATTTGGAAGCCCATAGGGGGCTATGGTGAAAAAGGAAGTATCGTCAGATGAAATCTGGAAAGAAGCTTTCTGAGAAACTGCTTAGTGTTCTGTTAATTCATCTCACAGAGTTACATGTGTATTTCGAGGATCTCTTTGCTAGCCCTATTTCTTTGGAAACTGAGAACAGATATTTCGGATCCCTTTGAAGACTACAGGGCTAAAGGAAATATCCTCAGATAACAAAGAGAAAGAAGCTTTCTGACAAACTTCTTTGTGTTCTGTGAAATCATCTCACAGAGTTACAGCTTTCCCCTCAAGAAGCCTTTCGCTAAGACAGTTCTTGTGGAATTGGCAAAGTGATATTTGGAAGCCCATAGAGGGCTATGGTGAAAAAGGAAATATCCTCAGATGAAATCTGGAAAGAAGCTTTCTGAGAAACTGCTTAGTGTTCTGTTAATTCATCTCACAGAGTTACATGTGTATTTCGAGGATCTCTTTGCTAGCCCTATTTCTGTGGAATCTGAGAACAGATATTTCGGATCCCTTTGAAGACTATAGGGCCAAAGGAAGTATCCTCCGATAACAAAGAGAAAGAAGCTTTCTGAGAAACTACTTTGTGTTCTGTGAAATCATCTCACAGAGTTACAGCTTTCCCCTCAAGAAGCCTTTCGCTAAGACAGTTCTTGTGGAATTGGCAAAGTGATATTTGGAAGCCCATAGAGGGCTATGGTGAAAAAGGAAATATCCACAGATGAAATCTGGAAAGAAGCTTTCTGAGAAACTGCTTAGTGTTCTGTGAATTCATCTCACAGAGTTGCATGGGTATTTCGAGGATCTCTTTACTAGCCCTATTTCTGTGGAAACTGAGAACAGATATTTCGGATCCCTTTGAAGACTATAGGGCCAAAGGAAATATCCTCCGATAACAAAGAGAAAGAAGCTTTCAGAGAAACTTCTTTGTGTTCTGTGAAATCATCTCACAGAGTTACAGCTTTCCCCTCAAGAAGCCTTTCGCTGAGACAGTTCTTGTGGAATTGGCAAAGTGATATGTGGAAGTCCATAGAGGGCTATGGTGAAAAAGGAAATATCGTCAGATGAAATCTGGAAAGAAGTTTTCTGAGAAACTGCTTAGTGTTCTGTTAATTCATCTCACAGAGTTACATGTGTAATTCGAGGATCTCTTTGCTAGCCCTATTTCTATGGAAACTGATAGGAGATATTTCGGATCCTTTTGAAGACTATAGGGCCAAAGGAAATATCCTCGGATAACAAGGAGAAAGAAGCTTTCTAAGAAACTTCTTTGTGTTCTGTGAAATCATCTCTCAGAATTACAACTTTCCCCTCAAGAAGCCTTTCGCTAAGACAGTTGTTGTGGAATTGGCAAAGTGATATTTGGAAGCCCATAGAGGGCTACGGTGAAAAAGGAAATATCCTCAGATGAAATTTGGAAAGAAGCTTTCTGAGAAACTGCTTAGTGTTCTGTGAATTCATCTCACAGAGTTACATGTGTATTTCGAGGATCTCTTTGCTAGCCCTATTTCTGTGGAACCTGAGAACAGATATTTCGGATCCCTTTGAAGACTATAGGGCCAAAGGAAATATCCTCCGATAACAAAGAGAAAGAAGCTTTTTGAGAAACTTCTTTATGTTCTGTGAAATCAGCTCACAGAGTTACAGCTTTCCCCAGAACAAACCTTTCGCTAAGGCAGTTCTTGTGGAATTGGCAAAGTGATATTTGGAATCCCATAGAGGACTATGGTGAAAAAGGAAATATCATCAGATGAAATCTGGAAAGAAGCTTTCTGAGAAACTGCTTAGTGTTCTGTAAATTCATCTCAAAGAGTTACATGTGTATTTCGAGGATCTCTTTGCTTGCCTTCTCTCTGTGGAATCTGAGAACAGATATTTCGGTTACCTTTGAAGTCTGTAGGGCCAAAGGAAATATCCTCCGATAACAAAGAGAAAGAAGCTTTCTGAGAAACTTCTTTGTGTTCTGTGAAATCATCTCACAGAGTTACAGCTTTCCCCTCAAGAAGCCTTTCGCTAAGGGAGTTTTTGTGGAATTGGCAAAGTGATATTTGGAAGCCCATAGAGGGCTAGGGTGAAAAAGGAAATATCGTCAGATGAAATCTGGAAAGAAGCTTTCTGAGAAACTGCTTAGTGTTCTGTGAATTCATCTCACAGAGTTACATGTGTATTTCGAGGATCTCTTTGCTAGCCCTATTTCTGTGGAATCTGAGAACAGATATTTCGGATCCCTTTGAAGACTATAGGGCCAAAGGAAATATCCTCCGATAACAAAGAGAAAGACGATTTCTGAGAAACTTCTTTGTGTTCTGTGAAATCATCTCACAGAGTTACAGCTTTTCCCTCAAGAAGCCTTTCGCTAAGACAGTTCTTGTGGAATTGGCAAAGTGAAATTTGGAAGCCCATAGAGGGCTATGGTGAAAAAGGAAATATCCTCAGATGAAATCTGGAAAGAAGCTTTCTGCGAAACTGCTTAGTGTTCTGTTAATTCATCTCACAGAGTTACATGTGTATTTCGAGGATCTCTTTGCTAGCCCTATTTCTGTGGAATCTGAGAACAGATATTTCGGATCCCTTTGAAGACTGTAGGTCCAAAGGAAATATCCTCCGATAACAAAGAGAAAGAAGCTTTCTGAGAAACTACTTTGTGTTCTGTGAAATCATCTCACAGTGTTACAGCTTTCCCCTCAAGAAGCCTTTAGCTAAGACAGTTCTTGTGGAATTGGCAAAGTGAAATTTGGAAGCCCATAGAGGGCTATGGTGAAAAAGGAAATATCAGGTGAAATCTGGAAAGAAGCTTTCTGCGAAACTGCTTAGTGTTCTGTGAATTCATCTCACAGAGTTACATGTGTATTTCGACGATCTCTTTGCTAGCCCTATTTCTGTGGAATCTGAGAACAGATATTTCGGATCCCTTTGAAGACTATAGGGCGAAAGGAAATATCCTCCGATAACAAAGAGAAAGAAGCTTTCTGAGAAACTTCTTTGTGTTCTGTGAAATCATCTCACAGAGTTACAGCTTTCCCCTCAAGAAGCCTTTCGCTAAGACAGTTCTTGTGGAATTGGCAAAGTGATATTTGGAAGACCATAGAGGGCTATGGTGAAAAAGGAAATATCGTCATATTAAATCTGGAAAGAAGCTTTCTGAGAAACTGCTTAGTGTTCTCTTAATTCATCTCACAGAGTTACATGTGTACTTCGAGGATCTCTTTGCTAGCCCTATTTCTGAGGAAACTGAGAACAGATATTTCGGATCCCTTTGAAGACTACAGGGCCAAAGGAAATATCCTCCGATAACAAAGAGAGAAGCTTTCTGAGAAACTTCTTTGTGTTCTGTGAAATCATCTCACAGAGTTACAGCTTTCACCTCAAGAAGCCTTTGGCTAAGACAGTTCTTGTGGAATTGGCAAAGTGATATTTGCAAGCCCATAGAGGGCTATGGTGAAAAAGGAAATATCCTCAGATGAAATCTGGAAAGAAGCTTTCTGAGAAACTGCTTAGTGTTCTCTGAATTCATCTCACAGATTTACATGTGTATTTCGAGGATCTCTTTGCTAGCCCTATTTCTGTGGAAACTGAGAACAGATATTTCGGATCCCTTTGAAGACTATAGGGCCAAAGGAAATATCCTCCGATGACAAAGAGAAAGACGATTTCTGAGAAACTTCTTTGTGTTCTGTGAAATCATCTCACAGAGTTACAGCTTTTCCCTCAAGAAGCCTTTCGCTAAGACAGTTCTTGTGGAATTGCTAAAGTGATATTTTGAAGCCCATAGAGGGCTATGGTGAAAAAGGAAATATCCTCAGATGAAATCTGGAAAGAAGCTTTCTGAGAAACTGCTTAGTGTTCTGTGAATTCATCTCACAGAGTTACATGTGTATTTCGAGGATCTCTTTGCTAGCCCTATTTCTGTGGAAACTGAGAACAGATATTTCGGATCCCTTTGAAGACTCTAGGGCCAAAGGAAATATCCTCCGATAACAAAGAGAAAGAAGCTTTCTGTGAAACTTCTTTGTGTTCTGTGAAATCATCTCACAGAGTTACAGCTTTCCCCTCAAGAAGCCTTTCGCTAAGACAGTTCTTGTGGAATTGGCAAAGTGAAATTTGGAAGCCCATAGAGGGCTATGGTGAAAAAGGAAATATCAGATGAAATCTGGAAAGAAGCTTTCTGCGAAACTGCTTAGTGTTCTGTGAATTCATCTCACAGAGTTACATGTGTATTTCGAGGATCTCTTTGCTAGCCCTATTTCTGTGGAATCTGAGAACAGATATTTCGGATCCCTTTGAAGACTATAGGGCCAAAGGAAATATCCTCCGATAACAAAGAGAAAGAAGCTTTCTGAGAAACTTCTTTGTATTCTGTGAAATCATCTCACAGAGTTACAGCTTTCCCCTCAAGAAGCCTTTCGCTGAGACAGTTCTTGTGGAATTGGCAAAGTGATATGTGGAAGTCCATAGAGGGCTATGGTGAAAAAGGAAATATCGTCAGATGAAATCTGGAAAGAAGTTTTCTGAGAAACTGCTTAGTGTTCTGTTAATTCATCTCACAGAGTTACATGTGTAATTCGACATCTCTTTGCTAGCCCTATTTCTATGGAAACTGATAAGAGATATTTCGGATCCTTTTGAAGACTATAGGGCCAAAGGAAATATCCTCGGATAACAAGGAGAAAGAAGCTTTCTAAGAAACTTCTTTGTGTTCTGTGAAATCATCTCTCAGAATTACAACTTTCCCCTCAAGAAGCCTTTCGCTAAGACAGTTGTTGTGGAATTGGCAAAGTGATATTTGGAAGCCCATAGAGGGCTACGGTGAAAAAGGAAATATCCTCAGATGAAATTTGGAAAGAAGGTTTCTGAGAAACTGCTTAGTGTTCTGTGAATTCATCTCACAGAGTTACATGTGTATTTCGAGGATCTCTTTGCTAGCCCTATTTCTGTGGAACCTGAGAACAGATATTTCGGATCCCTTTGAAGACTACAGGGCCAAAGGAAATATCCTCCGATAACAAAGAGAAAGAAGCTTTCTGAGAAACTTCTTTGTGTTCTGTGAAATCATCTCACAGAGTTACAGCTTTCCCCTCAAGAAGCCTTTCGCTAAGACAGTTCTTGTGGAATTGGCAAAGTGATATTTGTAAGCCCATAGAGGGCTATGGTGAAAAAGGAAATATCAGATGAAATATGGAAAGAAGCTTTCTGCGAAACTGCTTAGTGTTCTGTGAATTCATCTCACAGAGTTACATGTGTATTTCGAGGATCTCTTTGCTAGCCCTATTTCTGTGGAATCTGAGAACAGATATTTCGGATCCCTTTGAAGACTATAGGGCCAAAGGAAATATCCTCGGATAACAAAGAGAAAGAAGCTTTCTGAGAAAGTTCTTTGTGTTCTGTGAAATCATCTCACAGAGTTACAGCTTTCCCCTGAAGAAGCCTTTCGCTAAGACAGTTCTTGTGGAATTGGCAAAGTGATATTTGGAAGCCCATAGGGGGCTATGGTGAAAAAGGAAATATCGTCAGATGAAATCTGGAAAAAAGCTTTCTGAGAAACTGCTTAGTGTTCTGTGAATTCATCTCACAGAGTTACATGTGTATTTCGAGGATCTCTTTGCTAGCCCTATTTCTGTGGAATCTGAGAACAGATATTTCGGATCCCTTTGAAGACTATAGGGCCAAAGGAAATATCCTCCGATAACAAAGAGAAAGAAGCTTTCTGAGAAACTTCTTTATGTTCTGTGAAATCATCTCACAGAGTTACAGCTTTCACCTCAAGAAGCCTTTGGCTAAGACAGTTCTTGTGGAATTGGCAAAGTGATATTTGCAAGCCCATAGAGGGCTATGGTGAAAAAGGAAATATCCTCAGATGAAATCTGGAAAGAAGCTTTCTGAGAAACTGCTTAGTGTTCTCTGAATTCATCTCACAGAGTTACATGTGTATTTCGAGGATCTCTTTGCTAGCCCTATTTCTGTGGAAACTGAGAACAGATATTTCGGATCCCTTTGAAGACTATAGGGCCCAAGGAAATATCCTCCGATGACAAAGAGAAAGACGATTTCTGAGAAACTTCTTTGTGTTCTGTGAAATCATCTCACAGAGTTACAGCTTTTCCCTCAAGAAGCCTTTCGCTAAGACAGTTCTTGTGGAATTGCCAAAGTGATATTTGGAAGCCCATAGAGGGCTATGGTGAAAAAGGAAATATCCTCAGATGAAATCTGGAAAGAAGCTTTCTGAGAAACTGCTTAGTGTTCTGTGAATTCATCTCACAGAGTTACATGTGTATTTCGAGGATCTCTTTGCTAGCCCTATTTCTGTGGAAACTGAGAACAGATATTTCGGATCCCTTTGAAGACTCTAGGGCCAAAGGAAATATCCTCCGATAACAAAGAGAAAGAAGCTTTCTGTGAAACTTCTTTGTGTTCTGTGAAATCATCTCACAGAGTTACAGCTTTCCCCTCAAGAAGCCTTTCGCTAAGACAGTTCTTGTGGAATTGGCAAAGTGAAATTTGGAAGCCCATAGAGGGCTATGGTGAAAAAGGAAATATCAGATGAAATATGGAAAGAAGCTTTCTGCGAAACTGCTTAGTGTTCTTTGAATTCATCTCACAGAGTTACATGTGTATTTCGAGGATCTCTTTGCTAGCCCTATTTCTGTGGAATCTGAGAACAGATATTTCGGATCCCTTTGAAGACTATAGGGCCAAAGGAAATATCCTCCGATAACAAAGAGAAAGAAGCTTTCTGTGAAACTTCTTTGTGTTCTGTGAAATCATCTCACAGAGTTACAGCTTTCCCCTCAAGAAGCCTTTCGCTAAGACAGTTCTTGTGGAATTGGCAAAGTGATATTTGGAAGACCATAGAGGGCTATGGTGAAAAAGGAAATATCGTCAGATGAAATCTGGAAAGAAGCTTTCTGAGAAACTGCTTAGTGTTCTCTTAATTCATCTCACAGAGTTACATGTGTATTTCGAGGATCTCTTTGCTAGCCCTATTTCTGTGGAAACTGAGAACAGATATTTCAGATCCCTTTGAAGACTACAGGGCCAAAGGAAATATCCTCCGATAACAAAGAGAAAGAAGCTTTCTGAGAAACTTCTTTGTGTTCTGTGAAATCATCTTACAGAGTTACAGCTTTCCCATCAAGAAGCCTTTCGCTAAGACAGTTCTTGTGGAATTGGCAAAGTGATATTTGGAAGCCCATAGAGGGCTATGGTGAAAAAGGAAATATCCTCAGATGAAATCTGGAAAGAAGCTTTCTGCGAAACCGATTAGTGTTCTGTGAATTCATCTCAAAGAGTTACATGTGTATTTCAAGGATCTCTTTGCTAGCCCTATTTCTGTGGAACCTGAGAACAGATATTTCGGATCTCTATGAAGACTATAGGGCCAAGGAAATATCCTCCGATAACAAAGAGAAAGAAGCTTTCTGAGAAACTTCTTTGTGCTCTGTGAAATCATCTCACAGAGTTACAGCTTTCCCCTGAAGAAACCTTTCGCTAAGGCAGTTCTTGTGGAATTGGCAAAGTGATATTTGGAATCCCATAGTGGACTATGGTGAAAAAGGAAATATCATCAGATGAAATCTGGAAAGAAGCTTTCTGAGAAACTGCTTAGTGTTCTGTAAATTCATCTCACAGAGTTACATGTGTATTTCGAGGATCTCTTTGCTAGCCTTCTTTCTGTGGAATCTGAGAACAGATATTTCGGTTACCTTAGAAGACTGTAGGGCCAAAGGAAATATCCTACGATAACAAAGAGAAAGAAGCTTTCTGAGAAACTTCTTTGTGTTCTGTGAAATCATCTCACAGAGTTACAGCTTTCCCCTGAACAATCCTTTCGCTAAGGCAGTTCTTGTGGAATTGGCAAAGTGATATTTGGAATCCCATAGAGGACTACGGTGAAAAAGGAAATATCATCAGATGAAATCTGGAAAGAAGCTTTCTGAGAAACTGCTTAGTGTTCTGTAAATTCATCTCACAGAGTTACATGTGTATTTCGAGTATCTCTTTGCTAGCCTTCTTTCTGTGGAATCTGAGAACCGATATTTCGGTTACCTTTGAAAACTGTAGGGCCAAAGGAAATATCCTCCGATAACAAAGAGAAAGAAGCTTTCTGAGAAACTTCTTTGTGTTCTGTGAAATCATCTCACAGAGTTACAGCTTTCCCCTCAAGAAGGCTTTCGCTAAGACAGTTCTTGTGGAATTGGCAAAGGGATATTTGGAAGCCCATAGAGGGCAATGGTGAAAAAGGAAATATCCTCAGATGAAATCTGGAAAGAAGTTTTCTGAGAAACTGCTTAGTGTTCTATGAATTCATCTCACAGAGTTACATGTGTATTTCGAGGATCTCTTTGCTAGCCTTATTTCTGTGGAAACTGAGAACAGATATTTCGGATCCCTTTGAAGACTATAGGGCCAAAGGAAATATCCTCCGATAACAAAGAGAAAGAAGCTTTCTGAGAAACTTCTTTGTGTTCTGTGAAATCATCTCATAGAGTTACAGCTTTCCGCTCAAGAAGCCTTTCCCTAAGACAGTTCTTGTGGAATTGGCAAAGTGATATTTGGAAGCCCATAGAGGGCTATGGTGAAAAAGGAAATATCCTCAGATGAAATCTGGAAAGAAGCTTTCTGAGAAACTGCTTAGTGTTCTGTGAATTCATCTCACAGAGTTACATGTGTATGTCGGGGATCTGTTTGCTAGCCCTATTTCTGTGGAATCTGAGAACCGATATTTCCGATCCCTTTGAAGACTATAGGGCCAAAGGAAATATCCTCCGATAACAAAGAGAAAGAAGCTTTCTGAGAAACTTCTTTGTGTTCTGTGAAATCATGTCACAGAGTTACAGCTTTCCCCTCAAGAAGCCTTTCGCTAAGACAGTTCTTGTGGAATTGGCAAAGTGATATTTGGAAGCCCATAGAGGGCTATCGTGAAAAAGGAAATATCCTCAGATGAAATCTGGAAAGAAGCTTTCTGAGAAACTGCTTAGGGTTCTGTGAATTCATCTCACAGAGTTACATGTGTATTTCGAGTATCTCTTTGCTAGCCCTATTTCTGTGGAAACTGAGAACAGATATTTCCGATGCCTTTGAAGACTATAGGGCCAAAGGTAATATCCTCCGATAACAAAGAGAAAGAAGCTTCCTGAGAAACTTCTTTGTGTTCTGTGAAATCATCTCATACAGATACAGCTTTCCCCTCAAGAAGCCTTTCTCTAAGGGAGTTTTTGTGGAATTGGCAAAGTGATATTTGGAAGCCCATAGAGGGCTACGGTGAAAAAGGAAATATCGTCAGATGAAATCTGGAAAGAAGCTTTCTGCGAAACTGCTTAGTGTTCTGTTAATTCATCTCACAGAGTTACATGTGTATTTCGAGGATCTCTTTGCTAGCCCTATTTCTGTGGAATCTGAGAACAGATATTTCGGATCCCTTTGAAGACTATAGGTCCAAAGGAAATATCCTCCGATAACAAAGAGAAAGAAGCTTTCTGAGAAACTACTTTGTGTTCTGTGAAATCATCTCACAGTGTTACAGCTTTCCCCTCAAGAAGCCTTTCGCTAAGACAGTTCTTGTGGAATTGGCAAAGTGAAATTTGGAAGCCCATAGAGGGCTATGGTGAAAAAGGAAATATCAGGTGAAACCTGGAAAGAAGCTTTCTGCTAAACTGCTTAGTGTTCTGTGAATTCATCTCACAGTGTTACATGTGTATTTCGACGATCTCTTTGCTAGCCCTATTTCTGTGGAATCTGAGAACAGATATTTCGGATCCCTTTGAAGACTATAGGGCGAAAGGAAATATCCTCCGATAACAAAGAGAAAGAAGCTTTCTGAGAAACTTCTTTGTGTTCTGTGAAATCATCTCACAGAGTTACAGCTTTCCCCTCAAGAAGCCTTTCGCTAAGACAGTTCTTGTGGAATTGGCAAAGTGATATTTGGAAGACCATAGAGGGCTATGGTGAAAAAGGAAATATCGTCATATTAAATCTGGAAAGAAGCTTTCTGAGAAACTGCTTAGTGTTCTCTTAATTCATCTCACAGAGTTACATGTGTACTTCGAGGATCTCTTTGCTAGCCCTATTTCTGTGGAAACTGAGAACAGATATTTCGGATCCCTTTGAAGACTACAGGGCCAAAGGAAATATCCTCCGATAACAAAGAGAAAGAAGCTTTCTGAGAAACTTCTTTGTGTTCTGTGAAATCATCTCACAGAGTTACAGCTTTCCCCTCAAGAAGCCTTTCGCTAAGACAGTTCTTGTGGAATTGGCAAAGTGATATTTGTAAGCCCACAGAGGGCTATGGTGAAAAAGGAAATATCTGATGAAATATGGAAAGAAGCTTTCTGCGAAACTGCTTAGTGTTCTGTGAATTCATCTCACAGATTTACATGTGTATTTCAAGGATCTCTTTGCTAGCCCTATTTCTGTGGAATCTGAGAACAGATATTTCGGATCCCTTTGAAGACTATAGGGCCAAAGGAAATATCCTCCGATAACAAAGAGAAAGAAGCTTTCTGAGAAACTTCTTTATGTTCTGTGAAATCATCTCACAGAGTTACAGCTTTCACCTCAAGAAGCCTTTGGCTAAGACAGTTCTTGTGGAATTGGCAAAGATATTTGCAAGCCCATAGAGGGCTATGGTGAAAAAGGAAATATCCTCAGATGACATCTGGAAAGAAGCTTTCTGAGAAACTGCTTAGTGTTCTCTGAATTCATCTCACAGAGTTACATGTGTATTTCGAGGATCTCTTTGCTAGCCCTATTTCTGTGGAAACTGAGAACAGATATTTCGGATCCCTTTGAAGACTATAGGGCCAAAGGAAATATCCTCCGATGACAAAGAGAAAGACGATTTCTGAGAAACTTCTTTGTGTTCTGTGAAATCATCTCACAGAGTTACAGCTTTTCCCTCAAGAAGCCTTTCGCTAAGACAGTTCTTGTGGAATTGCCAAAGTGATATTTTGAAGCCCATAGAGGGCTATGGTGAAAAAGGAAATATCCTCAGATGAAATCTGGAAAGAAGCTTTCTGAGAAACTGCTTAGTGTTCTGTGAATTCATCTCACAGAGTTACATGTGTATTTCGAGGATCTCTTTGCTAGCCCTATTTCTGTGGAATCTGAGAACAGATATTTCGGATCCCTTTGAAGACTCTAGGGCCAAAGGAAATATCCTCCGATAACAAAGAGAAAGAAGCTTTCTGTGAAACTTCTTTGTGTTCTGTGAAATCATCTCACAGAGTTACAGCTTTCCCCTCAAGAAGCCTTTCGCTAAGACAGTTCTTGTGGAATTGGCAAAGTGAAATTTGGAAGCCCATAGAGGGCTATGGTGAAAAAGGAAATATCAGATGAAATCTGGAAAGAAGCTTTCTGCGAAACTGCTTAGTGTTCTTTGAATTCATCTCACAGAGTTACATGTGTATTTCGAGGAACTCTTTGCTAGCCCTATTTCTGTGGAATCTGAGAACAGATATTTCGGATCCCTTTGAAGACTATAGGGCCAAAGGAAATATCGTCCGATAACAAAGAGAAAGAAGCTTTCTGTGAAACTTCTTTGTGTTCTGTGAAATCATCTCACAGAGTTACAGCTTTCCCCTCAAGAAGCCTTTCGCTAAGACAGTTCTTGTGGAATTGGCAAAGTGATATTTGGAAGACCATAGAGGGCTATGGTGAAAAAGGAAATATCGTCAGATGAAATCTGGAAAGAAGCTTTCTGAGAAACTGCTTAGTGTTCTCTTAATTCATCTCACAGAGTTACATGTGTATTTCGAGGATCTCTTTGCTAGCCCTATTTCTGTGGAAACTGAGAACAGATATTTCAGATCCCTTTGAAGACTACAGGGCCAAAGGAAATATCCTCCGATAACAAAGAGAAAGATGCTTTCTGAGAAACTTCTTTGTGTTCTGTGAAATCATCTCACAGAGTTACAGCTTTCCCCTCAAGAAGCCTTTCGCTAAGACAGTTCTTGTGGAATTGGCAAAGTGATATTTGGAAGCCCATAGAGGGCTATGGTAAAAAAGGAAATATCAGATGAAATCTGGAAAGAAGCTTTCTGAGAAACTGCTTAGTGTTCTGTGAATTCATCTCACAGAGTTACATGTGTAATTCGAGGATCTCTTTGCTAGCCCTATTTCTATGGAAACTGATAGGAGATATTTCGGATCCTTTTGAAGACTATAGGGCCAAAGGAAATATCCTCGGATAACAAGGAGAAAGAAGCTTTCTAAGAAACTTCTTTGTGTTCTGTGAAATCATCTCTCAGAATTACAACTTTCCCCTCAAGAAGCCTTTCGCTAAGACAGTTGTTGTGGAATTGGCAAAGTGATATTTGGAAGCCCATAGAGGGCTACGGTGAAAAAGGAAATATCCTCAGATGAAATTTGGAAAGAAGCTTTCTGAGAAACTGCTTAGTGTTCTGTGAATTCATCTCACAGAGTTACATGTGTATTTCGAGGATCTCTTTGCTAGCCCTATTTCTGTGGAACCTGAGAACAGATATTTCGGATCCCTTTGAAGACTATAGGGCCAAAGGAAATATCCTCCGATAACAAAGAGAAAGAAGCTTTTTGAGAAACTTCTTTATGTTCTGTGAAATCAGCTCACAGAGTTACAGCTTTCCCCAGAACAAACCTTTCGCTAAGGCAGTTCTTGTGGAATTGGCAAAGTGATATTTGGAATCCCATAGAGGACTATGGTGAAAAAGGAAATATCATCAGATGAAATCTGGAAAGAAGCTTTCTGAGAAACTGCTTAGTGTTCTGTAAATTCATCTCAAAGAGTTACATGTGTATTTCGAGGATCTCTTTGCTTGCCTTCTCTCTGTGGAATCTGAGAACCGATATTTCGGTTACCTTTGAAGTCTGTAGGGCCAAAGGAAATATCCTCCGATAACAAAGAGAAAGAAGCTTTCTGAGAAACTTCTTTGTGTTCTGTGAAATCATCTCACAGAGTTACAGCTTTCCCCTCAAGAAGCCTTTCGCTAAGGGAGTTTTTGTGGAATTGGCAAAGTGATATTTGGAAGCCCATAGAGGGCTAGGGTGAAAAAGGAAATATCGTCAGATGAAATCTGGAAAGAAGCTTTCTGAGAAACTGCTTAGTGTTCTGTGAATTCATCTCACAGAGTTACATGTGTATTTCGAGGATCTCTTTGCTAGCCCTATTTCTGTGGAATCTGAGAACAGATATTTCGGATCCCTTTGAAGACTATAGGGCCAAAGGAAATATCCTCCGATAACAAAGAGAAAGAAGCTTTCTGAGAAACTTCTTTGTATTCTGTGAAATCATCTCACAGAGTTACAGCTTTCCCCTGAAGAAGCCTTTCGCTAAGACAGTTCTTGTGGAATTGGCAAAGTGATATTTGGAAGCCCATAGGGGGCTATGGTGAAAAAGGAAGTATCGTCAGATGAAATCTGGAAAGAAGCTTTCTGAGAAACTGCTTAGTGTTCTGTTAATTCATCTCACAGAGTTACATGTGTATTTCGAGGATCTCTTTGCTAGCCCTATTTCTGTGGAAACTGAGAACAGATATTTCGGATCCCTTTGAAGACTACAGGGCTAAAGGAAATATCCTCAGATAACAAAGAGAAAGAAGCTTTCTGACAAACTTCTTTGTGTTCTGTGAAATCATCTCACAGAGTTACAGCTTTCCCCTCAAGAAGCCTTTGGCTAAGACAGTTCTTGTGGAATTGGCAAAGTGATATTTGGAAGCCCATAGAGGGCTATGGTGAAAAAGGAAATATCCTCAGATGAAATCTGGAAAGAAGCTTTCTGAGAAACTGCTTAGTGTTCTGTTAATTCATCTCACAGAGTTACATGTGTATTTCGAGGATCTCTTTGCTAGCCCTATTTCTGTGGAATCTGAGAACAGATATTTCGGATCCCTTTGAAGACTATAGGGCCAAAGGAAATATCCTCCGATAACAAAGAGAAAGAAGCTTTCTGAGAAACTACTTTGTGTTCTGTGAAATCATCTCACAGAGTTACAGCTTTCCCCTCAAGAAGCCTTTCGCTAAGACAGTTCTTGTGGAATTGGCAAAGTGATATTTGGAAGCCCATAGAGGGCTATGGTGAAAAAGGAAATATCCACAGATGAAATCTGGAAAGAAGCTTTCTGAGAAACTGCTTAGTGTTCTGTGAATTCATCTCACAGAGTTGCATGGGTATTTTGAGGATCTCTTTACTAGCCCTATTTCTGTGGAAACTGAGAACAGATATTTCGGATCCCTTTGAAGACTATAGGGCCAAAGGAAATATCCTCCGATAACAAAGAGAAAGAAGCTTTCCGAGAAACTTCTTTGTGTTCTGTGAAATCATCTCACAGAGTTACAGCTTTCCCCTCAAGAAGCCTTTCGCTAAGACAGTTCTTGTGGAATTGGCAAAGTGATATGTGGAAGTCCATAGAGGGCTATGGTGAAAAAGGAAATATCGTCAGATGAAATCTGGAAAGAAGTTTTCTGAGAAACTGCTTAGTGTTCTGTTAATTCATCTCACAGAGTTACATGTGTAATTCGAGGATCTCTTTGCTAGCCCTATTTCTATGGAAACTGATAGGAGATATTTCGGATCCTTTTGAAGACTATAGGGCCAAAGGAAATATCCTCGGATAACAAGGAGAAAGAAGCTTTCTAAGAAACTTCTTTGTGTTCTGTGAAATCATCTCTCAGAATTACAACTTTCCCCTCAAGAAGCCTTTGGCTAAGACAGTTGTTGTGGAATTGGCAAAGTGATATTTGGAAGCCCATAGAGGGCTACGGTGAAAAAGGAAATATCCTCAGATGAAATTTGGAAAGAAGCTTTCTGAGAAACTGCTTAGTGTTCTGTGAATTCATCTCACAGAGTTACATGTGTATTTCGAGGATCTCTTTGCTAGCCCTATTTCTGTGGAACCTGAGAACAGATATTTCGGATCCCTTTGAAGACTATAGGGCCAAAGGAAATATCCTCCGATAACAAAGAGAAAGAAGCTTTCTGAGAAACCTCTTTGTGTTCTGTGAAATCAGCTCACAGAGTTACAGCTTTCCCCAGAACAAACCTTTCGCTAAGGCAATTCTTGTGGAATTGGCAAAGTGATATTTGGAATCCCATAGAGGACTATGGTGAAAAAGGAAATATCATCAGATGAAATCTGGAAAGAAGCTTTCAGAGAAACTGCTTAGTGTTCTGTAAATTCATCTCAAAGAGTTACATGTGTATTTCGAGGATCTCTTTGCTAGCCTTCTTTCTGTGGAATCTGAGAACCGATATTTCGGTTACCTTTGAAGACTGTAGGGCCAAAGGAAATATCCTCCGATAACAAAGAGAAAGAAGCTTTCTGAGAAACTTCTTTGTGTTCTGTGAAATCATCTCACAGAGTTACAGCTTTCCCCTCAAGAAGCCTTTCGCTTAGGGAGTTTTTGTGGAATTGGCAAAGTGATATTTGGAAGCCCATAGAGGGCTAGGGTGAAAAAGGAAATATCGTCAGATGAAATCTGGAAAGAAGCTTTCTGCGAAACTGCTTAGTGTTCTGTTAATTCATCTCACAGAGTTACATGTGTATTTCGAGGATCTCTTTGCTAGCCCTATTTCTGTGGAATCTGAGAACAGATATTTCGGATCCCTTTGAAGACTATAGGGCCAAAGGAAATATCCTCCGATAACAAAGAGAAAGAAGCTTTCTGAGAAACTTCTTTGTGCTCTGTGAAATCATCTCACAGAGTTACAGCTTTCCCCTCAAGAAGCCTTTCGCTAAGACAGTTCTTGTGGAATTGGCAAAGTGAAGTTTGGAATCCCATAGAGGGCTATGGTGAAAAAGGAAATATCAGGTGAAATCTGGAAAGAAGCTTTCTGCGAAACTGCTTAGTGTTCTGTGAATTCATCTCACAGAGTTACATGTGTATTTCGAGGATCTCTTTGCTAGCCCTATTTCTGTGGAATCTGAGAACAGATATTTCGGATCCCTTTGAAGACTATAGGGCCAAAGGAAATATCCTCCGATAACAAAGAGAAAGACGATTTCTGAGAAACTTCTTTGTGTTCTGTGAAATCATCTCACAGAGTTACAGCTTTTCCCTCAAGAAGCCTTTCGCTAAGACAGTTCTTGTGGAATTGGCAAAGTGAAATTTGGAAGCCCATAGAGGGCTATGGTGAAAAAGGAAATATCCTCAGATGAAATCTGGAAAGAAGCTTTCTGCGAAACTGCTTAGTGTTCTGTTAATTCATCTCACAGAGTTACATGTGTATTTCGAGGATCTCTTTGCTAGCCCTATTTCTGTGGAATCTGAGAACAGATATTTCGGATCCCTTTGAAGACTGTAGGTCCAAAGGAAATATCCTCCGATAACAAAGAGAAAGAAGCTTTCTGAGAAACTACTTTGTGTTCTGTGAAATCATCTCACAGTGTTACAGCTTTCCCCTCAAGAAGCCTTTAGCTAAGACAGTTCTTGTGGAATTGGCAAAGTGAAATTTGGAAGCCCATAGAGGGCTATGGTGAAAAAGGAAATATCAGGTGAAATCTGGAAAGAAGCTTTCTGCGAAACTGCTTAGTGTTCTGTGAATTCATCTCACAGAGTTACATGTGTATTTCGACGATCTCTTTGCTAGCCCTATTTCTGTGGAATCTGAGAACAGATATTTCGGATCCCTTTGAAGACTATAGGGCGAAAGGAAATATCCTCCGATAACAAAGAGAAAGAAGCTTTCTGAGAAACTTCTTTGTGTTCTGTGAAATCATCTCACAGAGTTACAGCTTTCCCCTCAAGAAGCCTTTCGCTAAGACAGTTCTTGTGGAATTGGCAAAGTGATATTTGGAAGACCATAGAGGGCTATGGTGAAAAAGGAAATATCGTCATATTAAATCTGGAAAGAAGCTTTCTGAGAAACTGCTTAGTGTTCTCTTAATTCATCTCACAGAGTTACATGTGTACTTCGAGGATCTCTTTGCTAGCCCTATTTCTGAGGAAACTGAGAACAGATATTTCGGATCCCTTTGAAGACTACAGGGCCAAAGGAAATATCCTCCGATAACAAAGAGAAAGAAGCTTTCTGAGAAACTTCTTTGTGTTCTGTGAAATCATCTCACAGAGTTACAGCTTTCACCTCAAGAAGCCTTTGGCTAAGACAGTTCTTGTGGAATTGGCAAAGTGATATTTGCAAGCCCATAGAGGGCTATGGTGAAAAAGGAAATATCTTCAGATGAAATCTGGAAAGAAGCTTTCTGAGAAACTGCTTAGTGTTCTCTGAATTCATCTCACAGATTTACATGTGTATTTCGAGGATCTCTTTGCTAGCCCTATTTCTGTGGAAACTGAGAACAGATATTTCGGATCCCTTTGAAGACTATAGGGCCAAAGGAAATATCCTCCGATGACAAAGAGAAAGACGATTTCTGAGAAACTTCTTTGTGTTCTGTGAAATCATCTCACAGAGTTACAGCTTTTCCCTCAAGAAGCCTTTCGCTAAGACAGTTCTTGTGGAATTGCTAAAGTGATATTTTGAAGCCCATAGAGGGCTATGGTGAAAAAGGAAATATCCTCAGATGAAATCTGGAAAGAAGCTTTCTGAGAAACTGCTTAGTGTTCTGTGAATTCATCTCACAGAGTTACATGTGTATTTCGAGGATCTCTTTGCTAGCCCTATTTCTGTGGAAACTGAGAACAGATATTTCGGATCCCTTTGAAGACTCTAGGGCCAAAGGAAATATCCTCCGATAACAAAGAGAAAGAAGCTTTCTGTGAAACTTCTTTGTGTTCTGTGAAATCATCTCACAGAGTTACAGCTTTCCCCTCAAGAAGCCTTTCGCTAAGACAGTTCTTGTGGAATTGGCAAAGTGAAATTTGGAAGCCCATAGAGGGCTATGGTGAAAAAGGAAATATCAGATGAAATCTGGAAAGAAGCTTTCTGCGAAACTGCTTAGTGTTCTGTGAATTCATCTCACAGAGTTACATGTGTATTTCGAGGATCTCTTTGCTAGCCCTATTTCTGTGGAATCTGAGAACAGATATTTCGGATCCCTTTGAAGACTATAGGGCCAAAGGAAATATCCTCCGATAACAAAGAGAAAGAAGCTTTCTGAGAAACTTCTTTGTATTCTGTGAAATCATCTCACAGAGTTACAGCTTTCCCCTCAAGAAGCCTTTCGCTGAGACAGTTCTTGTGGAATTGGCAAAGTGATATGTGGAAGTCCATAGAGGGCTATGGTGAAAAAGGAAATATCGTCAGATGAAATCTGGAAAGAAGTTTTCTGAGAAACTGCTTAGTGTTCTGTTAATTCATCTCACAGAGTTACATGTGTAATTCGACATCTCTTTGCTAGCCCTATTTCTATGGAAACTGATAAGAGATATTTCGGATCCTTTTGAAGACTATAGGGCCAAAGGAAATATCCTCGGATAACAAGGAGAAAGAAGCTTTCTAAGAAACTTCTTTGTGTCCTGTGAAATCATCTCTCAGAATTACAACTTTCCCCTCAAGAAGCCTTTCGCTAAGACAGTTGTTGTGGAATTGGCAAAGTGATATTTGGAAGCCCATAGAGGGCTACGGTGAAAATGAAATATCCTCAGATGAAATTTGGAAAGAAGGTTTCTGAGAAACTGCTTAGTGTTCTGTGAATTCATCTCACAGAGTTACATGTGTATTTCGAGGATCTCTTTGCTAGCCCTATTTCTGTGGAACCTGAGAACAGATATTTCGGATCCCTTTGAAGACTACAGGGCCAAAGGAAATATCCTCCGATAACAAAGAGAAAGAAGCTTTCTGAGAAACTTCTTTGTGTTCTGTGAAATCATCTCACAGAGTTACAGCTTTCCCCTCAAGAAGCCTTTCGCTAAGACAGTTCTTGTGGAATTGGCAAAGTGATATTTGTAAGCCCATAGAGGGCTATGGTGAAAAAGGAAATATCAGATGAAATATGGAAAGAAGCTTTCTGCGAAACTGCTTAGTGTTCTGTGAATTCATCTCACAGAGTTACATGTGTATTTCGAGGATCTCTTTGCTAGCCCTATTTCTGTGGAATCTGAGAACAGATATTTCGGATCCCTTTGAAGACTATAGGGCCAAAGGAAATATCCTCGGATAACAAAGAGAAAGAAGCTTTCTGAGAAAGTTCTTTGTGTTCTGTGAAATCATCTCACAGAGTTACAGCTTTCCCCTGAAGAAGCCTTTCGCTAAGACAGTTCTTGTGGAATTGGCAAAGTGATATTTGGAAGCCCATAGGGGGCTATGGTGAAAAAGGAAATATCGTCAGATGAAATCTGGAAAAAAGCTTTCTGAGAAACTGCTTAGTGTTCTGTGAATTCATCTCACAGAGTTACATGTGTATTTCGAGGATCTCTTTGCTAGCCCTATTTCTGTGGAATCTGAGAACAGATATTTCGGATCCCTTTGAAGACTATAGGGCCAAAGGAAATATCCTCCGATAACAAAGAGAAAGAAGCTTTCTGAGAAACTTCTTTATGTTCTGTGAAATCATCTCACAGAGATACAGCTTTCACCTCAAGAAGCCTTTGGCTAAGACAGTTCTTGTGGAATTGGCAAAGTGATATTTGCAAGCCCATAGAGGGCTATGGTGAAAAAGGAAATATCCTCAGATGAAATCTGGAAAGAAGCTTTCTGAGAAACTGCTTAGTGTTCTCTGAATTCATCTCACAGAGTTACATGTGTATTTCGAGGATCTCTTTGCTAGCCCTATTTCTGTGGAAACTGAGAACAGATATTTCGGATCCCTTTGAAGACTATAGGGCCCAAGGAAATATCCTCCGATGACAAAGAGAAAGACGATTTCTGAGAAACTTCTTTGTGTTCTGTGAAATCATCTCACAGAGTTACAGCTTTTCCCTCAAGAAGCCTTTCGCTAAGACAGTTCTTGTGGAATTGCCAAAGTGATATTTTGAAGCCCATAGAGGGCTATGGTGAAAAAGGAAATATCCTCAGATGAAATCTGGAAAGAAGCTTTCTGAGAAACTGCTTAGTGTTCTGTGAATTCATCTCACAGAGTTACATGTGTATTTCGAGGATCTCTTTGCTAGCCCTATTTCTGTGGAAACTGAGAACAGATATTTCGGATCCCTTTGAAGACTCTAGGGCCAAAGGAAATATCCTCCGATAACAAAGAGAAAGAAGCTTTCTGTGAAACTTCTTTGTGTTCTGTGAAATCATCTCACAGAGTTACAGCTTTCCCCTCAAGAAGCCTTTCGCTAAGACAGTTCTTGTGGAATTGGCAAAGTGAAATTTGGAAGCCCATAGAGGGCTATGGTGAAAAAGGAAATATCAGATGAAATCTGGAAAGAAGCTTTCTGCGAAACTGCTTAGTGTTCTGTGAATTCATCTCACAGAGTTACATGTGTATTTCGAGGATCTCTTTGCTAGCCCTATTTCTGTGGAATCTGAGAACAGATATTTCGGATCCCTTTGAAGACTATAGGGCCAAAGGAAATATCCTCCGATAACAAAGAGAAAGAAGCTTTCATAGAAACTTCTTTGTGTTCTGTGAAATCATCTCACAGAGTTACAGCTTTCCCCTCAAGAAGCCTTTCGCTAAGACAGTTCTTGTGGAATTGGCAAAGTGATATTTGGAAGGCCATAGAGGGCTATGGTGAAAAAGGAAATATCGTCAGATGAAATCTGGAAGGAAACTTTCTGAGAAACTGCTTAGTGTTCTCTTAATTCATCTCACAGAGTTACATGTGTATTTCGAGGATCTCTTTGCTAGCCCTATTTCTGTGGAAACTGAGAACAGATATTTCGGATCCCTTTGAAGACTATAGGGCCAAAGGAAATATCCTCCGATGACAAAGAGAAAGACGATTTCTGAGAAACTTCTTTGTGTTCTGTGAAATCATCTCACAGAGTTACAGCTTTTCCCTCAAGAAGCCTTTCGCTAAGACAGTTCTTGTGGAATTGCCAAAGTGATATTTTGAAGCCCATAGAGGGCTATGGTGAAAAAGGAAATATCCTCAGATGAAATCTGGAAAGAAGCTTTCTGAGAAACTGCTTAGTGTTCTGTGAATTCATCTCACAGAGTTACATGTGTATTTCGAGGATCTCTTTGCTAGCCCTATTTCTGTGGAAACTGAGAACAGATATTTCGGATCCCTTTGAAGACTCTAGGGCCAAAGGAAATATCCTCCGATAACAAAGAGAAAGAAGCTTTCTGTGAAACTTCTTTGTGTTCTGTGAAATCATCTCACAGAGTTACAGCTTTCCCCTCAAGAAGCCTTTCGCTAAGACAGTTCTTGTGGAATTGGCAAAGTGAAATTTGGAAGCCCATAGAGGGCTATGGTGAAAAAGGAAATATCAGATGAAATCTGGAAAGAAGCTTTCTGCGAAACTGCTTAGTGTTCTGTGAATTCATCTCACAGAGTTACATGTGTATTTCGAGGATCTCTTTGCTAGCCCTATTTCTGTGGAATCTGAGAACAGATATTTCGGATCCCTTTGAAGACTATAGGGCCAAAGGAAATATCCTCCGATAACAAAGAGAAAGAAGCTTTCTGTGAAACTTCTTTGTGTTCTGTGAAATCATCTCACAGAGTTACAGCTTTCCCCTCAAGAAGCCTTTCGCTAAGACAGTTCTTGTGGAATTGGCAAAGTGATATTTGGAAGACCATAGAGGGCTATGGTGAAAAAGGAAATATCGTCAGATGAAATCTGGAAAGAAACTTTCTGAGAAACTGCTTAGTGTTCTGTGAATTCATCTCACAGAGTTACATGTGTATTTCGAGGATCTCTTTGCTAGCCCTATTTCTGTGGAAACTGAGAACAGATATTTCAGATCCCTTTGAAGACTACAGGGCCAAAGGAAATATCCTCCGATAACAAAGAGAAAGAAGCTTTCTGAGAAACTTCTTTGTGTTCTGTGAAATCATCTCACAGAGTTACAGCTTTCCCCTCAAGAAGCCTTTCGCTAAGACAGTTCTTGTGGAATTGGCAAAGTGACATTTGGAAGCCCATAGAGGGCTATGGTGAAAAAGGAAATATCAGATGAAATCTGGAAAGAAGGTTTCTGAGAAACTGCTTAGTGTTCTGTGAATTCATCTCACAGAGTTACATGTGTATTTCGAGGATCTCTTTGCTAGCCCTATTTCTGTGGAATCTGAGAACAGATATTTCGGATCCCTTTGAAGACTATAGGGCCAAAGGAAATATCCTCCGATAACAAAGAGAAAGAAGCTTTCTGAGAAACTTCTTTGTATTCTGTGAAATCATCTCACAGAGTTACAGCTTTCCCCTGAAGAAGCCTTTCGCTAAGACAGTTCTTGTGGAATTGGCAAAGTGATATTTGGAAGCCCATAGGGGGCTATGGTGAAAAAGGAAATATCGTCTGATGAAATCTGGAAAGAAGCTTTCTGAGAAACTGCTTAGTGTTCTGTTAATTCATCTCACAGAGTTACATGTGTATTTCGAGGATCTCTTTGCTAGCCCTATTTCTGTGGAAACTGAGAACAGATATTTCGGATCCCTTTGAAGACTACAGGGCTAAAGGAAATATCCTCGGATAACAAAGAGAAAGAAGCTTTCTGACAAACTTCTTTGTGTTCTGTGAAATCATCTCACAGAGTTACAGCTTTCCCCTCAAGAAGCCTTTCGCTAAGACAGTTCTTGTGGAATTGGCAAAGTGATATTTGGAAGCCCATAGAGGGCTATGGTGAAAAAGGAAATATCCTCAGATGAAATCTGGAAAGAAGCTTTCTGAGAAATTGCTTAGTGTTCTGTTAATTCATCTCACAGAGTTACATGTGTATTTCGAGGATCTCTTTGCTAGCCCTATTTCTGTGGAATCTGAGAACAGATATTTCGGATCCCTTTGAAGACTATAGGGACAAAGGAAATATCCTCCGATAACAAAGAGAAAGAAGCTTTCTGAGAAACTACTTTGTGTTCTGTGAAATCATCTCTCAGAGTTACAGCTTTCCCCTCAAGAAGCCTTTCGCTAAGACAGTTCTTGTGGAATTGGCAAAGTGATATTTGGAAGCCCATAGAGGGCTATGGTGAAAAAGGAAATATCCACAGATGAAATCTGGAAAGAAGCTTTCTGAGAAACTGCTTAGTGTTCTGTGAATTCATCTCACAGAGTTGCATGTGTATTTCGAGGATCTCTTTACTAGCCATATTTCTGTGGAAACTGAGAACAGATATTTCGGATCCCTTTGAAGACTATAGGGCCAAAGGAAATATCCTCCGATAACAAAGAGAAAGAAGCTTTCAGAGAAACTTCTTTGTGTTCTGTGAAATCATCTCACAGAGTTACAGCTTTCCCCTCAAGAAGCCTTTCGCTGAGACAGTTCTTGTGGAATTGGCAAAGTGATATGTGGAAGTCCATAGAGGGCTATGGTGAAAAAGGAAATATCGTCAGATGAAATCTGGAAAGAAGTTTTCTGAGAAACTGCTTAGTGTTCTGTTAATTCATCTCACAGAGTTACATGTGTAATTCGAGGATCTCTTTGCTAGCCCTATTTCTATGGAAACTGATAAGAGATATTTCGGATCCTTTTGAAGACTATAGGGCCAAAGGAAATATCCTCGGATAACAAGGAGAAAGAAGCTTTCTAAGAAACTTCTTTGTGTTCTGTGAAATCATCTCTCAGAATTACAACTTTCCCCTCAAGAAGCCTTTCGCTAAGACAGTTGTTGTGGAATTGGCAAAGTGATATTTGGAAGCCCATAGAGGGCTACGGTGAAAAAGGAAATATCCTCAGATGAAATTTGGAAAGAAGCTTTCTGAGAAACTGCTTAGTGTTCTGTGAATTCATCTCACAGAGTTACATGTGTATTTCGAGGATCTCTTTGCTAGCCCTATTTCTGTGGAACCTGAGAACAGATATTTCGGATCCCTTTGAAGACTATAGGGCCAAAGGAAATATCCTCCGATAACAAAGAGAAAGAAGCTTTCTGAGAAACTTCTTTATGTTCTGTGAAATCAGCTCACAGAGTTACAGCTTTCACCTCAAGAAGCCTTTGGCTAAGACAGTTCTTGTGGAATTGGCAAAGTGATATTTGCAAGCCCATAGAGGGCTATGGTGAAAAAGGAAATATCCACAGATGAAATCTGGAAAGAAGCTTTCTGAGAAACTGCTTAGTGTTCTGTGAATTCATCTCACAGAGTTACATGTGTATTTCGAGTATCTCTTTGCTAGCCCTATTTCTGTGGAAACTGAGAACAGATATTTCGGATCCCTTTGAAGACTATAGGGCCAAAGGAAATATCCTCCGATAGCAAAGAGAAAGACGATTTCTGAGAAACTTCTTTGTGTTCTGTGAAATCATCTCACAGAGTTACAGCTTTTCCCTCAAGAAGCCTTTCGCTAAGACAGTTCTTGTGGAATTGCCAAAGTGATATTTGGAAGCCCATAGAGGGCTATGGTGAAAAAGGAAATATCCTCAGATGAAATCTGGAAAGAAGCTTTCTGAGAAACTGCTTAGTGTTCTGTGAATTCATCTCACCGAGTTACATGTGTATTTCGAGGATCTCTTTGCTAGCCCTATTTCTGTGGAAACTGAGAACAGATATTTCGGATCCCTTTGAAGACTCTAGGGCCAAAGGAAATATCCTCCGATAACAAAGAGAAAGAAGCTTTCTGAGAAACTTCTTTGTGTTCTGTGAAATCATCTCACAGAGTTACAGCTTTCCCCTCAAGAAGCCTTTCGCTAAGACAGTTCTTGTGGAATTGGCAAAGTGATATTTGTAAGCCCATAGAGGGCTATGGTGAAAAAGGAAATATCAGATGAAATATGGAAAGAAGCTTTCTGCGAAACTGCTTAGTGTTCTGTGAATTCATCTCACAGAGTTACATGTGTATTTCGAGGATCTCTTTGCTAGCCCTATTTCTGTGGAATCTGAGAACAGATATTTCGGATCCCTTTGAAGACTATAGGGCCAAAGGAAATATCCTCGGATAACAAAGAGAAAGAAGCTTTCTGAGAAACTTCTTTGTGTTCTGTGAAATCATCTCACAGAGTTACAGCTTTCCCCTGAAGAAGCCTTTCGCTAAGACAGTTCTTGTGGAATTGGCAAAGTGATATTTGGAAGCCCATAGGGGGCTATGGTGAAAAAGGAAATATCGTCAGATGAAATCTGGAAAAAAGCTTTCTGAGAAACTGCTTAGTGTTCTGTTAATTCATCTCACAGAGTTACATGTGTATTTCGAGGATCTCTTTGCTAGCCCTATTTCTGTGGAATCTGAGAACAGATATTTCGGATCCCTTTGAAGACTATAGGGCCAAAGGAAATATCCTCCGATAACAAAGAGAAAGAAGCTTTCTGAGAAACTTCTTTATGTTCTGTGAAATCATCTCACAGAGTTACAGCTTTCACCTCAAGAAGCCTTTGGCTAAGACAGTTCTTGTAGAATTGGCAAAGTGATATTTGCAAGCCCATAGAGGGCTATGGTGAAAAAGGAAATATCCTCAGACGAAATCTGGAAAGAAGCTTTCTGAGAAACTGCTTAGTGTTCTCTTAATTCATCTCACAGAGTTACATGTGTATTTCGAGGATCTCTTTGCTAGCCCTATTTCTGTGGAAACTGAGAACAGATATTTCGGATCCCTTTGAAGACTGTAGGGCCAAAGGAAATATCCTCCGATGACAAAGAGAAAGACGATTTCTGAGAAACTTCTTTGTGTTCTGTGAAATCATCTCACAGAGTTACAGCTTTTCCCTCAAGAAGCCTTTCGCTAAGACAGTTCTTGTGGAATTGCTAAAGTGATATTTTGAAGCCCATAGAGGGCTATGGTGAAAAAGGAAATATCCTCAGATGAAATCTGGAAAGAAGCTTTCTGAGAAACTGCTTAGTGTTCTGTGAATTCATCTCACAGAGTTACATGTGTATTTCGAGGATCTCTTTGCTAGCCCTATTTCTGTGGAAACTGAGAACAGATATTTCGGATCCCTTTGAAGACTCTAGGGCCAAAGGAAATATCCTCCGATAACAAAGAGAAAGAAGCTTTCTGTGAAACTTCTTTGTGTTCTGTGAAATCATCTCACAGAGTTACAGCTTTCCCCTCAAGAAGCCTTTCGCTAAGACAGTTCTTGTGGAATTGGCAAAGTGAAATTTGGAAGCCCATAGAGGGCTATGGTGAAAAAGGAAATATCAGATGAAATCTGGAAAGAAGCTTTCTGCGAAACTGCTTAGTGTTCTGTGAATTCATCTCACAGAGTTACATGTGTATTTCGAGGATCTCTTTGCTAGCCCTATTTCTGTGGAATCTGAGAACAGATATTTCGGATCCCTTTGAAGACTATAGGGCCAAAGGAAATATCCTCCGATAACAAAGAGAAAGAAGCTTTCTGAGAAACTTCTTTGTATTCTGTGAAATCATCTCACAGAGTTACAGCTTTCCCCTCAAGAAGCCTTTCGCTGAGACAGTTCTTGTGGAATTGGCAAAGTGATATGTGGAAGTCCATAGAGGGCTATGGTGAAAAAGGAAATATCGTCAGATGAAATCTGGAAAGAAGTTTTCTGAGAAACTGCTTAGTGTTCTGTTAATTCATCTCACAGAGTTACATGTGTAATTCGACATCTCTTTGCTAGCCCTATTTCTATGGAAACTGATAAGAGATATTTCGGATCCTTTTGAAGACTATAGGGCCAAAGGAAATATCCTCGGATAACAAGGAGAAAGAAGCTTTCTAAGAAACTTCTTTGTGTTCTGTGAAATCATCTCTCAGAATTACAACTTTCCCCTCAAGAAGCCTTTCGCTAAGACAGTTGTTGTGGAATTGGAAAAGTGATATTTGGAAGCCCATAGAGGGCTACGGTGAAAAAGGAAATATCCTCAGATGAAATTTGGAAAGAAGGTTTCTGAGAAACTGCTTAGTGTTCTGTGAATTCATCTCACAGAGTTACATGTGTATTTCGAGGATCTCTTTGCTAGCCCTATTTCTGTGGAACCTGAGAACAGATATTTCGGATCCCTTTGAAGACTACAGGGCCAAAGGAAATATCCTCCGATAACAAAGAGAAAGAAGCTTTCTGAGAAACTTCTTTGTGTTCTGTGAAATCATCTCACAGAGTTACAGCTTTCCCCTCAAGAAGCCTTTCGCTAAGACAGTTCTTGTGGAATTGGCAAAGTGATATTTGTAAGCCCATAGAGGGCTATGGTGAAAAAGGAAATATCAGATGAAATATGGAAAGAAGCTTTCTGCGAAACTGCTTAGTGTTCTGTGAATTCATCTCACAGAGTTACATGTGTATTTCGAGGATCTCTTTGCTAGCCCTATTTCTGTGGAATCTGAGAACAGATATTTCGGATCCCTTTGAAGACTATAGGGCCAAAGGAAATATCCTCCGATAACAAAGAGAAAGAAGCTTTCTGAGAAACTTCTTTGTGTTCTGTGAAATCATCTCACAGAGTTACAGCTTTCCCCTCAAGAAGCCTTTCGCTAAGACAGTTCTTGTGGAATTGGCAAAGTGATATTTGGAAGCCCATAGGGGGCTATGGTGAAAAAGGAAATATCGTCAGATGAAATCTGGAAAAAAGCTTTCTGAGAAACTGCTTAGTGTTCTGTGAATTCATCTCACAGAGTTACATGTGTATTTCGAGGATCTCTTTGCTAGCCCTATTTCTGTGGAATCTGAGAACAGATATTTCGGATCCCTTTGAAGACTATAGGGCCAAAGGAAATATCCTCCGATAACAAAGAGAAAGAAGCTTTCTGAGAAACTTCTTTATGTTCTGTGAAATCATCTCACAGAGTTACAGCTTTCACCTCAAGAAGCCTTTGGCTAAGACAGTTCTTGTGGAATTGGCAAAGTGATATTTGCAAGCCCATAGAGGGCTATGGTGAAAAAGGAAATATCCTTAGATGAAATCTGGAAAGAAGCTTTCTGAGAAACTGCTTAGTGTTCTCTGAATTCATCTCACAGAGTTACATGTGTATTTCGAGGATCTCTTTGCTAGCCCTATTTCTGTGGAAACTGAGAACAGATATTTCGGATCCCTTTGAAGACTATAGGGCCAAAGGAAATATCCTCCGATGACAAAGAGAAAGACGATTTCTGAGAAACTTCTTTGTGTTCTGTGAAATCATCTCACAGAGTTACAGCTTTTCCCTCAAGAAGCCTTTCGCTAAGACAGTTCTTGTGGAATTGCCAAAGTGATATTTTGAAGCCCATAGAGGGCTATGGTGAAAAAGGAAATATCCTCAGATGAAATCTGGAAAGAAGCTTTCTGAGAAACTGCTTAGTGTTCTGTGAATTCATCTCACAGAGTTACATGTGTATTTCGAGGATCTCTTTGCTAGCCCTATTTCTGTGGAAACTGAGAACAGATATTTCGGATCCCTTTGAAGACTCTAGGGCCAAAGGAAATATCCTCCGATAACAAAGAGAAAGAAGCTTTCTGTGAAACTTCTTTGTGTTCTGTGAAATCATCTCACAGAGTTACAGCTTTCCCCTCAAGAAGCCTTTCGCTAAGACAGTTCTTGTGGAATTGGCAAAGTGAAATTTGGAAGCCCATAGAGGGCTATGGTGAAAAAGGAAATATCAGATGAAATCTGGAAAGAAGCTTTCTGCGAAACTGCTTAGTGTTCTGTGAATTCATCTCACAGAGTTACATGTGTATTTCGAGGATCTCTTTGCTAGCCCTATTTCTGTGGAATCTGAGAACAGATATTTCGGATCCCTTTGAAGACTATAGGGCCAAAGGAAATATCCTCCGATAACAAAGAGAAAGAAGCTTTCTGTGAAACTTCTTTGTGTTCTGTGAAATCATCTCACAGAGTTACAGCTTTCCCCTCAAGAAGCCTTTCGCTAAGACAGTTCTTGTGGAATTGGCAAAGTGATATTTGGAAGACCATAGAGGGCTATGGTGAAAAAGGAAATATCGTCAGATGAAATCTGGAAAGAAACTTTCTGAGAAACTGCTTAGTGTTCTGTGAATTCATCTCACAGAGTTACATGTGTATTTCGAGGATCTCTTTGCTAGCCCTATTTCTGTGGAAACTGAGAACAGATATTTCAGATCCCTTTGAAGACTACAGGGCCAAAGGAAATATCCTCCGATAACAAAGAGAAAGAAGCTTTCTGAGAAACTTCTTTGTGTTCTGTGAAATCATCTCACAGAGTTACAGCTTTCCCCTCAAGAAGCCTTTCGCTAAGACAGTTCTTGTGGAATTGGCAAAGTGATATTTGGAAGCCCATAGAGGGCTATGGTGAAAAAGGAAATATCAGATGAAATCTGGAAAGAAGGTTTCTGAGAAACTGCTTAGTGTTCTGTGAATTCATCTCACAGAGTTACATGTGTATTTCGAGGATCTCTTTGCTAGCCCTATTTCTGTGGAATCTGAGAACAGATATTTCGGATCCCTTTGAAGACTATAGGGCCAAAGGAAATATCCTCCGATAACAAAGAGAAAGAAGCTTTCTGAGAAACTTCTTTGTATTCTGTGAAATCATCTCACAGAGTTACAGCTTTCCCCTGAAGAAGCCTTTCGCTAAGACAGTTCTTGTGGAATTGGCAAAGTGATATTTGGAAGCCCATAGGGGGCTATGGTGAAAAAGGAAATATCGTCTGATGAAATCTGGAAAGAAGCTTTCTGAGAAACTGCTTAGTGTTCTGTTAATTCATCTCACAGAGTTACATGTGTATTTCGAGGATCTCTTTGCTAGCCCTATTTCTGTGGAAACTGAGAACAGATATTTCGGATCCCTTTGAAGACTACAGGGCTAAAGGAAATATCCTCGGATAACAAAGAGAAAGAAGCTTTCTGACAAACTTCTTTGTGTTCTGTGAAATCATCTCACAGAGTTACAGATTTCCCCTCAAGAAGCCTTTCGCTAAGACAGTTCTTGTGGAATTGGCAAAGTGATATTTGGAAGCCCATAGAGGGCTATGGTGAAAAAGGAAATATCCTCAGATGAAATCTGGAAAGAAGCTTTCTGAGAAACTGCTTAGTGTTCTGTTAATTCATCTCACAGAGTTACATGTGTATTTCGAGGATCTCTTTGCTAGCCCTATTTCTGTGGAATCTGAGAACAGATATTTCGGATCCCTTTGAAGACTATAGGGACAAAGGAAATATCCTCCGATAACAAAGAGAAAGAAGCTTTCTGAGAAACTACTTTGTGTTCTGTGAAATCATCTCTCAGAGTTACAGCTTTCCCCTCAAGAAGCCTTTCGCTAAGACAGTTCTTGTGGAATTGGCAAAGTGATATTTGGAAGCCCATAGAGGGCTATGGTGAAAAAGGAAATATCCACAGATGAAATCTGGAAAGAAGCTTTCTGAGAAACTGCTTAGTGTTCTGTGAATTCATCTCACAGAGTTGCATGTGTATTTCGAGGATCTCTTTACTAGCCATATTTCTGTGGAAACTGAGAACAGATATTTCGGATCCCTTTGAAGACTATAGGGCCAAAGGAAATATCCTCCGATAACAAAGAGAAAGAAGCTTTCAGAGAAACTTCTTTGTGTTCTGTGAAATCATCTCACAGAGTTACAGCTTTCCCCTCAAGAAGCCTTTCGCTGAGACAGTTCTTGTGGAATTGGCAAAGTGATATGTGGAAGTCCATAGAGGGCTATGGTGAAAAAGGAAATATCGTCAGATGAAATCTGGAAAGAAGTTTTCTGAGAAACTGCTTAGTGTTCTGTTAATTCATCTCACAGAGTTACATGTGTAATTCAAGGATCTCTTTGCTAGCCCTATTTCTATGGAAACTGATAAGAGATATTTCGGATCCTTTTGAAGACTATAGGGCCAGAGGAAATATCCTCGGATAACAAGGAGAAAGAAGCTTTCTAAGAAACTTCTTTGTGTTCTGTGAAATCATCTCTCAGAATTACAACTTTCCCCTCAAGAAGCCTTTGGCTAAGACAGTTGTTGTGGAATTGGCAAAGTGATATTTGGAAGCCCATAGAGGGCTACGGTGAAAAAGGAAATATCCTCAGATGAAATTTGGAAAGAAGCTTTCTGAGAAACTGCTTAGTGTTCTGTGAATTCATCTCACAGAGTTACATGTGTATTTCGAGGATCTCTTTGCTAGCCCTATTTCTGTGGAACCTGAGAACAGATATTTCGGATCCCTTTGAAGACTATACGGCCAAAGGAAATATCCTCCGATAACAAAGAGAAAGAAGCTTTCTGAGAAACTTCTTTATGTTCTGTGAAATCAGCTCACAGAGTTACAGCTTTCACCTCAAGAAGCCTTTGGCTAAGACAGTTCTTGTGGAATTGGCAAAGTGATATTTGCAAGCCCATAGAGGGCTATGGTGAAAAAGGAAATATCCTCAGATGAAATCTGGAAAGAAGCTTTCTGAGAAACTGCTTAGTGTTCTGTGAATTCATCTCACAGAGTTACATGTGTATTTCGAGTATCTCTTTGCTAGCCCTATTTCTGTGGAAACTGAGAACAGATATTTCGGATCCCTTTGAAGACTATAGGGCCAAAGGAAATATCCTCCGATAGCAAAGAGAAAGACGATTTCTGAGAAACTTCTTTGTGTTCTGTGAAATCATCTCACAGAGTTACAGCTTTTCCCTCAAGAAGCCTTTCGCTAAGACAGTTCTTGTGGAATTGCCAAAGTGATATTTGGAAGCCCATAGAGGGCTATGGTGAAAAAGGAAATATCCTCAGATGAAATCTGGAAAGAAGCTTTCTGAGAAACTGCTTAGTGTTCTGTGAATTCATCTCACCGAGTTACATGTGTATTTCGAGGATCTCTTTGCTAGCCCTATTTCTGTGGAAACTGAGAACAGATATTTCGGATCCCTTTGAAGACTCTAGGGCCAAAGGAAATATCCTCCGATAACAAAGAGAAAGAAGCTTTCTGAGAAACTTCTTTGTGTTCTGTGAAATCATCTCACAGAGTTACAGCTTTCCCCTCAAGAAGCCTTTCGCTAAGACAGTTCTTGTGGAATTGGCAAAGTGATATTTGTAAGCCCATAGAGGGCTATGGTGAAAAAGGAAATATCAGATGAAATATGGAAAGAAGCTTTCTGCGAAACTGCTTAGTGTTCTGTGAATTCATCTCACAGAGTTACATGTGTATTTCGAGGATCTCTTTGCTAGCCCTATTTCTGTGGAATCTGAGAACAGATATTTCGGATCCCTTTGAAGACTATAGGGCCAAAGGAAATATCCTCGGATAACAAAGAGAAAGAAGCTTTCTGAGAAACTTCTTTGTGTTCTGTGAAATCATCTCACAGAGTTACAGCTTTCCCCTGAAGAAGCCTTTCGCTAAGACAGTTCTTGTGGAATTGGCAAAGTGATATTTGGAAGCCCATAGGGGGCTATGGTGAAAAAGGAAATATCGTCAGATGAAATCTGGAAAAAAGCTTTCTGAGAAACTGCTTAGTGTTCTGTTAATTCATCTCACAGAGTTACATGTGTATTTCGAGGATCTCTTTGCTAGCCCTATTTCTGTGGAATCTGAGAACAGATATTTCGGATCCCTTTGAAGACTATAGGGCCAAAGGAAATATCCTCCGATAACAAAGAGAAAGAAGCTTTCTGAGAAACTTCTTTATGTTCTGTGAAATCATCTCACAGAGTTACAGCTTTCACCTCAAGAAGCCTTTGGCTAAGACAGTTCTTGTAGAATTGGCAAAGTGATATTTGCAAGCCCATAGAGGGCTATGGTGAAAAAGGAAATATCCTCAGATGAAATCTGGAAAGAAGCTTTCTGAGAAACTGCTTAGTGTTCTCTTAATTCATCTCACAGAGTTACATGTGTATTTCGAGGATCTCTTTGCTAGCCCTATTTCTGTGGAAACTGAGAACAGATTTTTCAGATCCCTTTGAAGACTACAGGGCCAAAGGAAATATCCTCCGATAACAAAGAGAAAGAAGCTTTCTAAGAAACTTCTTTGTGTTCTGTGAAATCATCTCACAGAGTTACAGCTTTCCCCTCAAGAAGCCTTTCGCTAAGACAGTTCTTGTGGAATTGGCAAAGTGATATTTGGAAGCCCATAGAGGGCTATGGTGAAAAAGGAAATATCAGATGACATATGGAAAGAAGCTTTCTGAGAAACTGCTTAGTGTTCTGTGAATTCATCTCACAGAGTTACATGTGTATTTCGAGGATCTCTTTGCTAGCCCTATTTCTGTGGAATCTGAGAACAGATATTTCGGATCCCTTTGAAGACTATAGGGCCAAAGGAAATATCCTCCGATAACAAAGAGAAAGAAGCTTTCTGAGAAACTTCTTTGTGTTCTGTGAAATCATCTCACAGAGTTACAGCTTTCCCCTGAAGAAGCCTTTCGCTAAGACAGTTCTTGTGGAATTGGCAAAGTGATATTTGGAAGCCCATAGGGGGCTATGGTGAAAAAGGAAATATCGTCAGATGAAATCTGGAAAGAAGCTTTCTGAGAAACTGCTTAGTGTTCTGTTAATTCATCTCACAGAGTTACATGTGTATTTCGAGGATCTCTTTGCTAGCCCTATTTCTGTGGAAACTGAGAACAGATTTTTCAGATCCCTTTGAAGACTACAGGGCCAAAGGAAATATCCTCCGATAACAAAGAGAAAGAAGCTTTCTAAGAAACTTCTTTGTGTTCTGTGAAATCATCTCACAGAGTTACAGCTTTCCCCTCAAGAAGCCTTTCGCTAAGACAGTTCTTGTGGAATTGGCAAAGTGATATTTGGAAGCCCATAGAGGGCTATGGTGAAAAAGGAAATATCAGATGAAATATGGAAAGAAGCTTTCTGAGAAACTGCTTAGTGTTCTGTGAATTCATCTCACAGAGTTACATGTGTATTTCGAGGATCTCTTTGCTAGCCCTATTTCTGTGGAATCTGAGAACAGATATTTCGGATCCCTTTGAAGACTATAGGGCCAAAGGAAATATCCTCCGATAACAAAGAGAAAGAAGCTTTCTGAGAAACTTCTTTGTGTTCTGTGAAATCATCTCACAGAGTTACAGCTTTCCCCTGAAGAAGCCTTTCGCTAAGACAGTTCTTGTGGAATTGGCAAAGTGATATTTGGAAGCCCATAGGGGGCTATGGTGAAAAAGGAAATATCGTCAGATGAAATCTGGAAAGAAGCTTTCTGAGAAACTGCTTAGTGTTCTGTTAATTCATCTCACAGAGTTACATGTGTATTTCGAGGATCTCTTTGCTAGCCCTATTTCTGTGGAAACTGAGAACAGATATTTCGGATCCCTTTGAAGACTACAGGGCTAAAGGAAATATCCTCGGATAACAAAGAGAAAGAAGCTTTCTGACAAACTTCTTTGTGTTCTGTGAAATCATCTCACAGAGTTACAGCTTTCCCCTCAAGAAGCCTTTCGCTAAGACAGTTCTTGTGGAATTGGCAAAGTGATATTTGGAAGCCCATAGAGGGCTATGGTGAAAAAGGAAATATCGTCAGATGAAATCTGGAAAGAAGCTTTCTGAGAAACTGCTTAGTGTTCTGTTAATTCATCTCACAGAGTTGCATGTGTATTTCGAGGATCTCTTTACTAGCCCTATTTCTGTGGAAACTGAGAACAGATATTTCGGATCCCTTTGAAGACTATAGGGCCAAAGGAAATATCCTCCGATAACAAAGAGAAAGAAGCTTTCAGAGAAACTTCTTTGTGTTCTGTGAAATCATCTCACAGAGTTACAGCTTTCCCCTCAAGAAGCCTTTCGCTGAGACAGTTCTTGTGGAATTGGCAAAGTGATATGTGGAAGTCCATAGAGGGCTATGGTGAAAAAGGAAATATCGTCAGATGAAATCTGGAAAAAAGCTTTCTGAGAAACTGCTTAGTGTTCTGTGAATTCATCTCACAGAGTTACATGTGTATTTCGAGGATCTCTTTGCTAGCCCTATTTCTGTGGAATCTGAGAACAGATATTTCGGATCCCTTTGAAGACTATAGGGCCAAAGGAAATATCCTCCGATAACAAAGAGAAAGAAGCTTTCTGTGAAACTTCTTTGTGTTCTGTGAAATCATCTCACAGAGTTACAGCTTTCGCCTCAAGAAGCCTTTCGCTAAGACAGTTCTTGTGGAATTGGCAAAGTGATATTTGGAAGACCTTAGAGGGCTATGGTGAAAAAGGAAATATCGTCAGATGAAATCTGGAAAGAAGCTTTCTGAGAAACTGCTTAGTGTTCTCTTAATTCATCTCACAGAGTTACATGTGTATTTCGAGGATCTCTTTGCTAGCCCTATTTCTGTGGAAACTGAGAACACATATTTCAGATCCCTTTGAAGACTACAGGGCCAAAGGAAATATCCTCCGATAACAAAGAGAAAGAAGCTGTCTAAGAAACTTCTTTGTGTTCTGTGAAATCATCACACAGAGTTACAGCTTTCCCCTCAAGAAGCCTTTCGCTAAGACAGTTCTTGTGGAATTGGCAAAGTGATATTTGGAAGACCATAGAGGGCTATGGTGAAAAAGGAAATATCAGATGAAATCTGGAAAGAAGCTTTCTGAGAAACTGCTTAGTGTTCTGTTAATTCATCTCACAGAGTTACATGTGTATTTCGAGGATCTCTTTGCTAGCCCTATTTCTGTGGAAACTGAGAACAGATATTTCGGATCCCTTTGAAGACTACAGGGCTAAAGGAAATATCCTCGGATAACAAAGAGAAAGAAGCTTTCTGACAAACTTCTTTGTGTTCTGTGAAATCATCTCACAGAGTTACAGCTTTCCCCTCAAGAAGCCATTCGCTAAGACAGTTCTTGTGGAATTGGCAAAGTGATATTTGGAAGCCCATAGAGGGCTATGGTGAAAAAGGAAATATCCTCAGATGAAATCTGGAAAGAAGCTTTCTGAGAAACTGCTTAGTGTTCTGTTAATTCATCTCACAGAGTTACATGTGTATTTCGAGGATCTCTTTGCTAGCCCTATTTCTGTGGAATCTGAGAACAGATATTTCGGATCCCTTTGAAGACTATAGGGCCAAAGGAAATATCCTCCGATAACAAAGAGAAAGAAGCTTTCTGAGAAACTACTTTGTGTTCTGTGAAATCATCTCACAGAGTTACAGCTTTCCCCTAAAGAAGCCTTTCGCTAAGACAGTTCTTGTGGAATTGGCAAAGTGATATTTGGAAGCCCATAGAGGGCTATGGTGAAAAAGGAAATATCCACAGATGAAATCTGGAAAGAAGCTTTCTGAGAAACTGCTTAGTGTTCTGTGAATTCATCTCACAGAGTTGCATGTGTATTTCGAGGATCTCTTTACTAGCCCTATTTCTGTGGAAACTGAGAAAAGATATTTCGGATCCCTTTGAAGACTATAGGGCCAAAGGAAATATCCTCCGATAACAAAGAGAAAGAAGCTTTCAGAGAAACTTCTTTGTGTTCTGTGAAATCATCTCACAGAGTTACAGCTTTCCCCTCAAGAAGCCTTTCGCTGAGACAGATCTTGTGGAATTGGCAAAGTGATATGTGGAAGTCCATAGAGGGCTATGGTGAAAAAGGAAATATCGTCAGATGAAATCTGGAAAGAAGATTTCTGAGAAACTGCTTAGTGTTCTGTTAATTCATCTCACAGAGTTACATGTGTAATTCGAGGATCTCTTTGCTAGCCCTATTTCTATGGAAACTGATAAGAGATATTTCGGATCCTTTTGAAGACTATAGGGCCAAAGGAAATATCCTCGGATAACAAGGAGAAAGAAGCTTTCTAAGAAACTTCTTTGTGTTCTGTGAAATCATCTCTCAGAATTACAACTTTCCCCTCAAGAAGCCTTTCGCTAAGACAGTTGTTGTGGAATTGGCAAAGTGAGATTTGGAAGCCCATAGAGGGCTACGGTGAAAAAGGAAATATCCTCAGATGAAATTTGGAAAGAAGCTTTCTGAGAAACTGCTTAGTGTTCTGTGAATTCATCTCACAGAGTTACATGTGTATTTCGAGGATCTCTTTGCTAGCCCTATTTCTGTGGAAACTGAGAACAGATATTTCGGATCCCTTTGAAGACTATAGGGCCCAAGGAAATATCCTCCGATGACAAAGAGAAAGACGATTTCTGAGAAACTTCTTCGTGTTCTGTGAAATCATCTCACAGAGTTACAGCTTTTCCCTCAAGAAGCCTTTCGCTAAGACAGTTCTTGTGGAATTGCCAAAGTGATATTTTGAAGCCCATAGAGGGCTATGGTGAAAAAGGAAATATCCTCAGATGAAATCTGGAAAGAAGCTTTCTGAGAAACTGCTTAGTGTTCTGTGAATTCATCTCACAGAGTTACATGTGTATTTCGAGGATCTCTTTGCTAGCCCTATTTCTGTGGAAACTGAGAACAGATATTTCGGATCCCTTTGAAGACTCTAGGGCCAAAGGAAATATCCTCCGATAACAAAGAGAAAGAAGCTTTCTGTGAAACTTCTTTGTGTTCTGTGAAATCATCTCACAGAGTTACAGCTTTCCCCTCAAGAAGCCTTTCGCTAAGACAGTTCTTGTGGAATTGGCAAAGTGAAATTTGGAAGCCCATAGAGGGCTATGGTGAAAAAGGAAATATCAGATGAAATCTGGAAAGAAGCTTTCTGCGAAACTGCTTAGTGTTCTGTGAATTCATCTCACAGAGTTACATGTGTATTTCGAGGATCTCTTTGCTAGCCATATTTCTGTGGAATCTGAGAACAGATATTTCGGATCCCTTTGAAGACTATAGGGCCAAAGGAAATATCCTCCGATAACAAAGAGAAAGAAGCTTTCTGTGAAACTTCTTTGTGTTCTGTGAAATCATCTCACAGAGTTACAGCTTTCCCCTCAAGAAGCCTTTCGCTAAGACAGTTCTTGTGGAATTGGCAAAGTGATATTTGGAAGACCATAGAGGGCTATGGTGAAAAAGGAAATATCGTCAGATGAAATCTGGAAGGAAACTTTCTGAGAAACTGCTTAGTGTTCTCTTAATTCATCTCACAGAGATACATGTGTATTTCGAGGATCTCTTTGCTAGCCCTATTTCTGTGGAAACTGAGAACAGATATTTCGGATCCCTTTGAAGACTATAGGGCCAAAGGAAATATCCTCCGATGACAAAGAGAAAGACGATTTCTGAGAAACTTCTTTGTGTTCTGTGAAATCATCTCACAGAGTTACAGCTTTTCCCTCAAGAAGCCTTTCGCTAAGACAGTTCTTGTGGAATTGCCAAAGTGATATTTTGAAGCCCATAGAGGGCTATGGTGAAAAAGGAAATATCCTCAGATGAAATCTGGAAAGAAGCTTTCTGAGAAACTGCTTAGTGTTCTGTGAATTCATCTCACAGAGTTACATGTGTATTTCGAGGATCTCTTTGCTAGCCCTATTTCTGTGGAAACTGAGAACAGATATTTCGGATCCCTTTGAAGACTCTAGGGCCAAAGGAAATATCCTCCGATAACAAAGAGAAAGAAGCTTTCTGTGAAACTTCTTTGTGTTCTGTGAAATCATCTCACAGAGTTACAGCTTTCCCCTCAAGAAGCCTTTCGCTAAGATAGTTCTTGTGGAATTGGCAAAGTGAAATTTGGAAGCCCATAGAGGGCTATGGTGAAAAAGGAAATATCAGATGAAATCTGGAAAGAAGCTTTCTGCGAAACTGCTTAGTGTTCTGTGAATTCATCTCACAGAGTTACATGTGTATTTCGAGGATCTCTTTGCTAGCCCTATTTCTGTGGAATCTGAGAACAGATATTTCGGATCCCTTTGAAGACTATAGGGCCAAAGGAAATATCCTCCGATAACAAAGAGAAAGAAGCTTTCTGTGAAACTTCTTTGTGTTCTGTGAAATCATCTCACAGAGTTACAGCTTTCCCCTCAAGAAGCCTTTCGCTAAGACAGTTCTTGTGGAATTGGCAAAGTGATATTTGGAAGACCATAGAGGGCTATGGTGAAAAAGGAAATATCGTCAGATGAAATCTGGAAAGAAACTTTCTGAGAAACTGCTTAGTGTTCTGTGAATTCATCTCACAGAGTTACATGTGTATTTCGAGGATCTCTTTGCTAGCCCTATTTCTGTGGAAACTGAGAACAGATATTTCAGATCCCTTTGAAGACTACAGGGCCAAAGGAAATATCCTCCGATAACAAAGAGAAAGAAGCTTTCTGAGAAACTTCTTTGTGTTCTGTGAAATCATCTCACAGAGTTACAGCTTTCCCCTCAAGAAGCCTTTCGCTAAGACAGTTCTTGTGGAATTGGCAAAGTGATATTTGGAAGCCCATAGAGGGCTATGGTGAAAAAGGAAATATCAGATGAAATCTGGAAAGAAGGTTTCTGAGAAACTGCTTAGTGTTCTGTGAATTCATCTCACAGAGTTACATGTGTATTTCGAGGATCTCTTTGCTAGCCCTATTTCTGTGGAATCTGAGAACAGATATTTCGGATCCCTTTGAAGACTATAGGGCCAAAGGAAATATCCTCCGATAACAAAGAGAAAGAAGCTTTCTGAGAAACTTCTTTGTATTCTGTGAAATCATCTCACAGAGTTACAGCTTTCCCCTGAAGAAGCCTTTCGCTAAGACAGTTCTTGTGGAATTGGCAAAGTGATATTTGGAAGCCCATAGGGGGCTATGGTGAAAAAGGAAATATCGTCTGATGAAATCTGGAAAGAAGCTTTCTGAGAAACTGCTTAGTGTTCTGTTAATTCATCTCACAGAGTTACATGTGTATTTCGAGGATCTCTTTGCTAGCCCTATTTCTGTGGAAACTGAGAACAGATATTTCGGATCCCTTTGAAGACTACAGGGCTAAAGGAAATATCCTCGGATAACAAAGAGAAAGAAGCTTTCTGACAAACTTCTTTGTGTTCTGTGAAATCATCTCACAGAGTTACAGCTTTCCCCTCAAGAAGCCTTTCGCTAAGACAGTTCTTGTGGAATTGGCAAAGTGATATTTGGAAGCCCATAGAGGGCTATGGTGAAAAAGGAAATATCCTCAGATGAAATCTGGAAAGAAGCTTTCTGAGAAACTGCTTAGTGTTCTGTTAATTCATCTCACAGAGTTACATGTGTATTTCGAGGATCTCTTTGCTAGCCCTATTTCTGTGGAATCTGAGAACAGATATTTCGGATCCCTTTGAAGACTATAGGGACAAAGGAAATATCCTCCGATAACAAAGAGAAAGAAGCTTTCTGAGAAACTACTTTGTGTTCTGTGAAATCATCTCTCAGAGTTACAGCTTTCCCCTCAAGAAGCCTTTCGCTAAGACAGTTCTTGTGGAATTGGCAAAGTGATATTTGGAAGCCCATAGAGGGCTATGGTGAAAAAGGAAATATCCACAGATGAAATCTGGAAAGAAGCTTTCTGAGAAACTGCTTAGTGTTCTGTGAATTCATCTCACAGAGTTGCATGTGTATTTCGAGGATCTCTTTACTAGCCATATTTCTGTGGAAACTGAGAACAGATATTTCGGATCCCTTTGAAGACTCTAGGGCCAAAGGAAATATCCTCCGATAACAAAGAGAAAGAAGCTTTCAGAGAAACTTCTTTGTTTTCTGTGAAATCATCTCACAGAGTTACAGCTTTCCCCTCAAGAAGCCTTTCGCTGAGACAGTTCTTGTGGAATTGGCAAAGTGATATGTGGAAGTCCATAGAGGGCTATGGTGAAAAAGGAAATATCGTCAGATGAAATCTGGAAAGAAGTTTTCTGAGAAACTGCTTAGTGTTCTGTTAATTCATCTCACAGAGTTACATGTGTAATTCGAGGATCTCTTTGCTAGCCCTATTTCTATGGAAACTGATAAGAGATATTTCGGATCCTTTTGAAGACTATAGGGCCAAAGGAAATATCCTCGGATAACAAGGAGAAAGAAGCTTTCTAAGAAACTTCTTTGTGTTCTGTGAAATCATCTCTCAGAATTACAACTTTCCCCTCAAGAAGCCTTTGGCTAAGACAGTTGTTGTGGAATTGGCAAAGTGATATTTGGAAGCCCATAGAGGGCTACGGTGAAAAAGGAAATATCCTCAGATGAAATTTGGAAAGAAGCTTTCTGAGAAACTGCTTAGTGTTCTGTGAATTCATCTCACAGAGTTACATGTGTATTTCGAGGATCTCTTTGCTAGCCCTATTTCTGTGGAACCTGAGAACAGATATTTCGGATCCCTTTGAAGACTATAGGGCCAAAGGAAATATCCTCCGATAACAAAGAGAAAGAAGCTTTCTGAGAAACTTCTTTATGTTCTGTGAAATCAGCTCACAGAGTTACAGCTTTCACCTGAAGAAGCCTTTGGCTAAGACAGTTCTTGTGGAATAGGCAAAGTGATATTTGCAAGCCCATAGAGGGCTATGGTGAAAAAGGAAATATCCTCAGATGAAATCTGGAAAGAAGCTTTCTGAGAAACTGCTTAGTGTTCTGTGAATTCATCTCACAGAGTTACATGTGTATTTCGAGTATCTCTTTGCTAGCCCTATTTCTGTGGAAACTGAGAACAGATATTTCGGATCCCTTTGAAGACTATAGGGCCAAAGGAAATATCCTCCGATAGCAAAGAGAAAGACGATTTCTGAGAAACTTCTTTGTGTTCTGTGAAATCATCTCACAGAGTTACAGCTTTTCCCTCAAGAAGCCTTTCGCTAAGACAGTTCTTGTGGAATTGCCAAAGTGATATTTGGAAGCCCATAGAGGGCTATGGTGAAAAAGGAAATATCCTCAGATGAAATCTGGAAAGAAGCTTTCTGAGAAACTGCTTAGTGTTCTGTGAATTCATCTCACCGAGTTACATGTGTATTTCGAGGATCTCTTTGCTAGCCCTATTTCTGTGGAAACTGAGAACAGATATTTCGGATCCCTTTGAAGACTCTAGGGCCAAAGGAAATATCCTCCGATAACAAAGAGAAAGAAGCTTTCAGAGAAACTTCTTTGTGTTCTGTGAAATCATCTCACAGAGTTACAGCTTTCCCCTCAAGAAGCCTTTCGCTAAGACAGTTCTTGTGGAATTGGCAAGGTGATATTTGTAAGCCCATAGAGGGCTATGGTGAAAAAGGAAATATCAGATGAAATATGGAAAGAAGCTTTCTGCGAAACTGCTTAGTGTTCTGTGAATTCATCTCACAGAGTTACATGTGTATTTCGAGGATCTCTTTGCTAGCCCTATTTCTGTGGAATCTGAGAACAGATATTTCGGATCCCTTTGAAGACTATAGGGCCAAAGGAAATATCCTCGGATAACAAAGAGAAAGAAGCTTTCTGAGAAACTTCTTTGTGTTCTGTGAAATCATCTCACAGAGTTACAGCTTTCCCCTGAAGAAGCCTTTCGCTAAGACAGTTCTTGTGGAATTGGCAAAGTGATATTTGGAAGCCCATAGGGGGCTATGGTGAAAAAGGAAATATCGTCAGATGAAATCTGGAAAAAAGCTTTCTGAGAAACTGCTTAGTGTTCTGTTAATTCATCTCACAGAGTTACATGTGTATTTCGAGGATCTCTTTGCTAGCCCTATTTCTGTGGAATCTGAGAACAGATATTTCGGATCCCTTTGAAGACTATAGGGCCAAAGGAAATATCCTCCGATAACAAAGAGAAAGAAGCTTTCTGAGAAACTTCTTTATGTTCTGTGAAATCATCTCACAGAGTTACAGCTTTCACCTCAAGAAGCCTTTGGCTAAGACAGTTCTTGTAGAATTGGCAAAGTGATATTTGCAAGCCCATAGAGGGCTATGGTGAAAAAGGAAATATCCTCAGATGAAATCTGGAAAGAAGCTTTCTGAGAAACTGCTTAGTGTTCTCTTAATTCATCTCACAGAGTTACATGTGTATTTCGAGGATCTCTTTGCTAGCCCTATTTCTGTGGAAACTGAGAACAGATTTTTCAGATCCCTTTGAAGACTACAGGGCCAAAGGAAATATCCTCCGATAACAAAGAGAAAGAAGCTTTCTAAGAAACTTCTTTGTGTTCTGTGAAATCATCTCACAGAGTTACAGCTTTCCCCTCAAGAAGCCTTTCGCTAAGACAGTTCTTGTGGAATTGGCAAAGTGATATTTGGAAGCCCATAGAGGGCTATGGTGAAAAAGGAAATATCAGATGAAATATGGAAAGAAGCTTTCTGAGAAACTGCTTAGTGTTCTGTGAATTCATCTCACAGAGTTACATGTGTATTTCGAGGATCTCTTTGCTAGCCCTATTTCTGTGGAATCTGAGAACAGATATTTCGGATCCCTTTGAAGACTATAGGGCCAAAGGAAATATCCTCCGATAACAAAGAGAAAGAAGCTTTCTGTGAAACTTCTTTGTATTCTGTGAAATCATCTCACAGAGTTACAGCTTTCCCCTGAAGAAGCCTTTCGCTAAGACAGTTCTTGTGGAATTGGCAAAGTGATATTTGGAAGCCCATAGGGGGCTATGGTGAAAAAGGAAATATTGTCAGATGAAATCTGGAAAGAAGCTTTCTGAGAAACTGCTTAGTGTTCTGTTAATTCATCTCACAGAGTTACATGTGTATTTCGAGGATCTCTTTGCTAGCCCTATTTCTGTGGAAACTGAGAACAGATATTTCGGATCCCTTTGAAGACTACAGGGCTAAAGGAAATATCCTCGGATAACAAAGAGAAAGAAGCTTTCTGACAAACTTCTTTGTGTTCTGTGAAATCATCTCACAGAGTTACAGCTTTCCCCTCAAGAAGCCTTTCGCTAAGACAGTTCTTGTGGAATTGGCAAAGTGATATTTGGAAGCCCATAGAGGGCTATGGTGAAAAAGGAAATATCCTCAGATGAAATCTGGAAAGAAGCTTTCTGAGAAACTGCTTAGTGTTCTGTTAATTCATCTCACAGAGTTACATGTGTATTTCGAGGATCTCTTTGCTAGCCCTATTTCTGTGGAATCTGAGAACAGATATTTCGGATCCCTTTGAAGACTATAGGGCCAAAGGAAATATCCTCCGATAACAAAGAGAAAGAAGCTTTCTGAGAAACTACTTTGTGTTCTGTGAAATCATCTCACAGAGTTACAGCTTTCCCCTAAAGAAGCCTTTCGCTAAGACAGTTCTTGTGGAATTGGCAAAGTGATATTTGGAAGCCCATAGAGGGCTATGGTGAAAAAGGAAATATCCACAGATGAAATCTGGAAAGAAGCTTTCTGAGAAACTGCTTAGTGTTCTGTGAATTCATCTCACAGAGTTGCATGTGTATTTCGAGGATCTCTTTACTAGCCCTATTTCTGTGGAAACTGAGAACAGATATTTCGGATCCCTTTGAAGACTATAGGGCCAAAGGAAATATCCTCCGATAACAAAGAGAAAGAAGCTTTCAGAGAAACTTCTTTGTGTTCTGTGAAATCATCTCACAGAGTTACAGCTTTCCCCTCAAGAAGCCTTTCGCTGAGACAGTTCTTGTGGAATTGGCAAAGTGATATGTGGAAGTCCATAGAGGGCTATGGTGAAAAAGGAAATATCGTCAGATGAAATCTGGAAAAAAGCTTTCTGAGAAACTGCTTAGTGTTCTGTTAATTCATCTCACAGAGTTACATGTGTATTTCGAGGATCTCTTTGCTAGCCCTATTTCTGTGGAATCTGAGAACAGATATTTCGGATCCCTTTGAAGACTATAGGGCCAAAGGAAATATCCTCCGATAACAAAGAGAAAGAAGCTTTCTGTGAAACTTCTTTGTGTTCTGTGAAATCATCTCACAGAGTTACAGCTTTCCCCTCAAGAAGCCTTTCGCTAAGACAGTTCTTGTGGAATTGGCAAAGTGATATTTGGAAGACCTTAGAGGGCTATGGTGAAAAAGGAAATATCGTCAGATGAAATCTGGAAAGAAGCTTTCTGAGAAACTGCTTAGTGTTCTCTTAATTCATCTCACAGAGTTACATGTGTATTTCGAGGATCTCTTTGCTAGCCCTATTTCTGTGGAAACTGAGAACACATATTTCAGATCCCTTTGAAGACTACAGGGCCAAAGGAAATATCCTCCGATAACAAAGAGAAAGAAGCTTTCTAAGAAACTTCTTTGTGTTCTGTGAAATCATCTCACAGAGTTACAGCTTTCCCCTCAAGAAGCCTTTCGCTAAGACAGTTCTTGTGGAATTGGCAAAGTGATATTTGGAAGCCCATAGAGGGCTATGGTGAAAAAGGAAATATCAGATGAAATCTGGAAAGAAGCTTTCTGAGAAACTGCTTAGTGTTCTGTTAATTCATCTCACAGAGTTACATGTGTATTTCGAGGATCTCTTTGCTAGCCCTATTTCTGTGGAAACTGAGAACAGATATTTCGGATCCCTTTGAAGACTACAGGGCTAAAGGAAATATCCTCGGATAACAAAGAGAAAGAAGCTTTCTGACAAACTTCTTTGTGTTCTGTGAAATCATCTCACAGAGTTACAGCTTTCCCCTCAAGAAGCCATTCGCTAAGACAGTTCTTGTGGAATTGGCAAAGTGATATTTGGAAGCCCATAGAGGGCTATGGTGAAAAAGGAAATATCCTCAGATGAAATCTGGAAAGAAGCTTTCTGAGAAACTGCTTAGTGTTCTGTTAATTCATCTCACAGAGTTACATGTGTATTTCGAGGATCTCTTTGCTAGCCCTATTTCTGTGGAATCTGAGAACAGATATTTCGGATCCCTTTGAAGACTATAGGGCCAAAGGAAATATCCTCCGATAACAAAGAGAAAGAAGCTTTCTGAGAAACTACTTTGTGTTCTGTGAAATCATCTCACAGAGTTACAGCTTTCCCCTAAAGAAGCCTTTCGCTAAGACAGTTCTTGTGGAATTGGCAAAGTGATATTTGGAAGCCCATAGAGGGCTATGGTGAAAAAGGAAATATCCACAGATGAAATCTGGAAAGAAGCTTTCTGAGAAACTGCTTAGTGTTCTGTGAATTCATCTCACAGAGTTGCATGTGTATTTCGAGGATCTCTTTACTAGCCCTATTTCTGTGGAAACTGAGAAAAGATATTTCGGATCCCTTTGAAGACTATAGGGCCAAAGGAAATATCCTCCGATAACAAAGAGAAAGAAGCTTTCAGAGAAACTTCTTTGTGTTCTGTGAAATCATCTCACAGAGTTACAGCTTTCCCCTCAAGAAGCCTTTCGCTGAGACAGATCTTGTGGAATTGGCAAAGTGATATGTGGAAGTCCATAGAGGGCTATGGTGAAAAAGGAAATATCGTCAGATGAAATCTGGAAAGAAGATTTCTGAGAAACTGCTTAGTGTTCTGTTAATTCATCTCACAGAGTTACATGTGTAATTCGAGGATCTCTTTGCTAGCCCTATTTCTATGGAAACTGATAAGAGATATTTCGGATCCTTTTGAAGACTATAGGGCCAAAGGAAATATCCTCGGATAACAAGGAGAAAGAAGCTTTCTAAGAAACTTCTTTGTGTTCTGTGAAATCATCTCTCAGAATTACAACTTTCCCCTCAAGAAGCCTTTCGCTAAGACAGTTGTTGTGGAATTGGCAAAGTGAGATTTGGAAGCCCATAGAGGGCTACGGTGAAAAAGGAAATATCCTCAGATGAAATTTGGAAAGAAGCTTTCTGAGAAACTGCTTAGTGTTCTGTGAATTCATCTCACAGAGTTACATGTGTATTTCGAGGATCTCTTTGCTAGCCCTATTTCTGTGGAAACTGAGAACAGATATTTCGGATCCCTTTGAAGACTATAGGGCCAAAGGAAATATCCTCCGATAACAAAGAGAAAGAAGCTTTCTGAGAAACTTCTTTATGTTCTGTGAAATCAGCTCACAGAGTTACAGCTTTCCCCAGAACAAACCTTGCGCTAAGGCAGTTCTTGTGGAATTGGCAAAGTGATATTTGGAATCCCATAGAGGACTATGGTGAAAAAGGAAATATCATCAGATGAAATCTGGAAAGAAGCTTTCTGAGAAACTGCTTAGTGTTCTGTAAATTCATCTCACAGAGTTACATGTGTATTTCGAGGATCTCTTTGCTAGCCTTCTTTCTGTGGAATCTGAGAACCGATATTTCGGTTACCTTTGAAGACTGTAGGGCCAAAGGAAATATCCTCCGATAACAAAGAGAAAGAAGCTTTCTGAGAAACTTCTTTGTGTTCTGTGAAATCATCTCACAGAGTTACAGCTTTCCCCTCAAGAAGCCTTTCGCTAAGACAGTTCTTGTGGAATTGGCAAAGGGATATTTGGAAGCCCATAGAGGGCTATGGTGAAAAAGGAAATATCCTCAGATGAAATCTGGAAAGAAGTTTTCTGAGAAACTGCTTAGTGTTCTATGAATTCATCTCACAGAGTTACATGTGTATTTCGAGGATCTCTTTGCTAGCCCTATTTCTGTGGAAACTGAGAACAGATATTTCAGATCCCTTTGAAGACTACAGGGCCAAAGGAAATATCCTCCGATAACAAAGAGAAAGAAACTTTCTAAGAAACTTCTTTGTGTTCTGTGAAATCATCTCACAGAGTTACAGCTTTCCCTTCAAGAAGCCTTTCGCTAAGACAGTTCTTGTGGAATTGGCAAAGTGATATTTGGAAGCCCATAGAGGGCTATGGTGAAAAAGGAAATATCAGATGAAATCTGGAAAGAAGCTTTCTGAGAAACTGCTTAGTGTTCTGTGAATTCATCTCACAGAGTTACATGTGTATTTCGAGGATCTCTTTGCTAGCCCTATTTCTGTGGAATCTGAGAACAGATATTTCGGATCCCTTTGAAGACTATAGGGCCAAAGGAAATATCCTCCGATAACAAAGAGAAAGAAGCTTTCTGTGAAACTTCTTTGTATTCTGTGAAATCATCTCACAGAGTTACAGCTTTCCCCTGAAGAAGCCTTTCGCTAAGACAGTTCTTGTGGAATTGGCAAAGTGATATTTGGAAGCCCATAGGGGGCTATGGTGAAAAAGGAAATATCGTCAGATGAAATCTGGAAAGAAGCTTTCTGAGAAACTGCTTGGTGTTCTGTTAATTCATCTCACAGAGTTACATGTGTATTTCGAGGATCTCTTTGCTAGCCCTATTTCTGTGGAAACTGAGAACAGATATTTCGGATCCCTTTGAAGACTACAGGGCTAAAGGAAATATCCTCGGATAACAAAGAGAAAGAAGCTTTCTGACAAACTTCTTTGTGTTCTGTGAAATCATCTCACAGAGTTACAGCTTTCCCCTCAAGAAGCCTTTCGCTAAGACAGTTCTTGTGGAATTGGCAAAGTGATATTTGGAAGCCCATAGAGGGCTATGGTGAAAAAGGAAATATCCTCAGATGAAATCTGGAAAGAAGCTTTCTGAGAAACTGCTTAGTGTTCTGATAATTCATCTCACAGAATTACATGTGTATTTCGAGGATCTCTTTGCTAGCCCTATTTCTGTGGAATCTGAGAACAGATATTTCGGATCCCTTTGAAGACTATAGGGCCAAAGGAAATATCCTCCGATAACAAAGAGAAAGAAGCCTTCTGAGAAACTACTTTGTGTTCTGTGAAATCATCTCACAGGGTTACAGCTTTCCCCTCAAGAAGCCTTTCGCTAAGACAGTTCTTGTGGAATTGCCAAAGTGATATTTGGAAGCCCATAGAGGGCTATGGTGAAAAAGGAAATATCCACAGATGAAATCTGGAAAGAAGCTTTCTGAGAAACTGCTTAGTGTTCTGTGAATTCATCTCACAGAGTTGCATGTGTATTTCGAGGATCTCTTTACTAGCCCTATTTCTGTGGAAACTGAGAACAGATATTTCGGATCCCTTTGAAGACTATAGGGCCAAAGGAAATATCCTCCGATAACAAAGAGAAAGAAGCTTTCAGAGAAACTTCTTTGTGTTCTGTGAAATCATCTCACAGAGTTACAGCTTTCCCCTCAAGAAGCCTTTCGCTGAGACAGTTCTTGTGGAATTGGCAAAGTGATATGTGGAAGTCCATAGAGGGCTATGGTGAAAAAGGAAATATCTTCAGATGAAATCTGGAAAGAAGTTTTCTGAGAAACTGCTTAGTGTTCTGTTAATTCATCTCACAGAGTTACATGTGTAATTCGAGGATCTCTTTGCTAGCCCTATTTCTATGGAAACTGATAAGAGATATTTCGGATCCTTTTGAAGACTATAGGGCCAAAGGAAATATCCTCGGATAACAAGGAGAAAGAAGCTTTCTAAGAAACTTCTTTGTGTTCTGTGAAATCATCTCTCAGAATTACAACTTTCCCCTCAAGAAGCCTTTCGCTAAGACAGTTGTTGTGGAATTGGCAAAGTGATATTTGGAAGCCCATAGAGGGCTACGGTGAAAAAGGAAATATCCTCAGATGAAATTTGGAAAGAAGCTTTCTGAGAAACTGCTTAGTGTTCTGTGAATTCATCTCACAGAGTTACATGTGTATTTCGAGGATCTCTTTGCTAGCCCTATTTCTGTGGAAACTGAGAACAGATATTTCGGATCCCTTTGAAGACTATAGGGCCAAAGGAATTATCCTCCGATAACAAAGAGAAAGAAGCTTTCTGAGAAACTTCTTTATGTTCTGTGAAATCAGCTCACAGAGTTACAGCTTTCCCCTGAAGAAGCCTTTCGCTAAGACCGTTCTTGTGGAATTGGCAAAGTGATATTTGGAAGCCCATAGGGGGCTATGGTGAAAAAGGAAATATCCTCAGATGAAATCTGGAAAGAAGCTTTCTGAGAAACTGCTTAGTGTTCTGTTAATTCATCTCACAGAGTTACATGTGTATTTCGAGGATCTCTTTGCTAGCCCTATTTCTGTGGAAACTGAGAACAGATATTTCGGATCCCTTTGAAGACTACAGGGCTAAAGGAAATATCCTCGGATAACAAAGAGAAAGAAGCTTTCTGACAAACTTCTTTGTGTTCTGTGAAATCATCTCACAGAGTTACAGCTTTCCCCTCAAGAAGCCTTTCGCTAAGACAGTTCTTGTGGAATTGCCAAAGTGATATTTGGAAGCCCATAGAGGGCTATGGTGAAAAAGGAAATATCCTCAGATGAAATCTGGAAAGAAGCTTTCTGAGAAACTGCTTAGTGTTCTGTGAATTCATCTCACAGAGTTACATGTGTATTTCGAGGATCTCTTTGCTAGCCCTATTTCTGTGGAAACTGAGAACAGATATTTCGGATCCCTTTGAAGACTCTAGGGCCAAAGGAAATATCCTCCGACAACAAAGAGAAAGAAGCTCTCTGAGAAACTTCTTTGTATTCTGTGAAATCATCTCACAGAGTTACAGCTTTCCCCTGAAGAAGCCTTTCGCTAAGACCGTTCTTGTGGAATTGGCAAAGTGATATTTGGAAGCCCATAGGGGGCTATGGTGAAAAAGGAAATATCGTCAGATGAAATCTGGAAAGAAGCTTTCTGAGAAACTGCTTAGTGTTCTGTTAATTCATCTCACAGAGTTACATGTGTATTTCGAGGATCTCTTTGCTAGCCCTATTTCTGTGGAAACTGAGAACAGATATTTCGGATCCCTTTGAAGACTACAGGGCTAAAGGAAATATCCTCGGATAACAAAGAGAAAGAAGCTTTCTGACAAACTTCTTTGTGTTCTGTGAAATCATCTCACAGAGTTACAGCTTTCCCCTCAAGAAGCCTTTCGCTGAGACAGATCTTGTGGAATTGGCAAAGTGATATGTGGAAGTCCATAGAGGGCTATGGTGAAAAAGGAAATATCGTCAGATGAAATCTGGAAAGAAGATTTCTGAGAAACTGCTTAGTGTTCTGTTAATTCATCTCACAGAGTTACATGTGTAATTCGAGGATCTCTTTGCTAGCCCTATTTCTATGGAAACTGATAAGAGATATTTCGGATCCTTTTGAAGACTATAGGGCCAAAGGAAATATCCTCGGATAACAAGGAGAAAGAAGCTTTCTAAGAAACTTCTTTGTGTTCTGTGAAATCATCTCTCAGAATTACAACTTTCCCCTCAAGAAGCCTTTCGCTAAGACAGTTGTTGTGGAATTGGCAAAGTGAGATTTGGAAGCCCATAGAGGGCTACGGTGAAAAAGGAAATATCCTCAGATGAAATTTGGAAAGAAGCTTTCTGAGAAACTGCTTAGTGTTCTGTGAATTCATCTCACAGAGTTACATGTGTATTTCGAGGATCTCTTTGCTAGCCCTATTTCTGTGGAAACTGAGAACAGATATTTCGGATCCCTTTGAAGACTATAGGGCCAAAGGAAATATCCTCCGATAACAAAGAGAAAGAAGCTTTCTGAGAAACTTCTTTATGTTCTGTGAAATCAGCTCACAGAGTTACAGCTTTCCCCAGAACAAACCTTGCGCTAAGGCAGTTCTTGTGGAATTGGCAAAGTGATATTTGGAATCCCATAGAGGACTATGGTGAAAAAGGAAATATCATCAGATGAAATCTGGAAAGAAGCTTTCTGAGAAACTGCTTAGTGTTCTGTAAATTCATCTCACAGAGTTACATGTGTATTTCGAGGATCTCTTTGCTAGCCTTCTTTCTGTGGAATCTGAGAACCGATATTTCGGTTACCTTTGAAGACTGTAGGGCCAAAGGAAATATCCTCCGATAACAAAGAGAAAGAAGCTTTCTGAGAAACTTCTTTGTGTTCTGTGAAATCATCTCACAGAGTTACAGCTTTCCCCTCAAGAAGCCTTTCGCTAAGACAGTTCTTGTGGAATTGGCAAAGGGATATTTGGAAGCCCATAGAGAGCTATGGTGAATAAGGAAATATCCTCAGATGAAATCTGGAAAGAAGTTTTCTGAGAAACTGCTTAGTGTTCTATGAATTCATCTCACAGAGTTACATGTGTATTTCGAGGATCTCTTTGCTAGCCCTATTTCTGTGGAAACTGAGAACAGATATTTCAGATCCCTTTGAAGACTACAGGGCCAAAGGAAATATCCTCCGATAACAAAGAGAAAGAAGCTTTCTAAGAAACTTCTTTGTGTTCTGTGAAATCATCTCACAGAGTTACAGCTTTCCCCTCAAGAAGCCTTTCGCTAAGACAGTTCTTGTGGAATTGGCAAAGTGATATTTGGAAGCCCATAGAGGGCTATGGTGAAAAAGGAAATATCAGATGAAATCTGGAAAGAAGCTTTCTGAGAAACTGCTTAGTGTTCTGTGAATTCATCTCACAGAGTTACATGTGTATTTCGAGGATCTCTTTGCTAGCCCTATTTCTGTGGAATCTGAGAACAGATATTTCGGATCCCTTTGAAGACTATAGGGCCAAAGGAAATATCCTCCGATAACAAAGAGAAAGAAGCTTTCTGTGAAACTTCTTTGTATTCTGTGAAATCATCTCACAGAGTTACAGCTTTCCCTGAAGAAGCCTTTCGCTAAGACAGTTCTTGTGGAATTGGCAAAGTGATATTTGGAAGCCCATAGGGGGCTATGGTGAAAAAGGTAATATCGTCAGATGAAATCTGGAAAGAAGCTTTCTGAGAAACTGCTTAGTGTTCTGTTAATTCATCTCACAGAGTTACATGTGTATTTCGAGGATCTCTTTGCTAGCCCTATTTCTGTGGAAACTGAGAACAGATATTTCGGATCCCTTTGAAGACTACAGGGCTAAAGGAAATATCCTCGGATAACAAAGAGAAAGAAGCTTTCTGACAAACTTCTTTGTGTTCTGTGAAATCATCTCACAGAGTTACAGCTTTCCCCTCAAGAAGCCTTTCGCTAAGACAGTTCTTGTGGAATTGGCAAAGTGATATTTGGAAGCCCATAGAGGGCTATGGTGAAAAAGGAAATATCCTCAGATGAAATCTGGAAAGAAGCTTTCTGAGAAACTGCTTAGTGTTCTGTTAATTCATCTCACAGTGTTACATGTGTATTTCGAGGATCTCTTTGCTAGCCCTATTTCTGTGGAATCTGAGAACAGATATTTCGGATCCCTTTGAAGACTATAGGGCCAAAGGAAATATCCTCCGAAAACAAAGAGAAAGAAGCCTTCTGAGAAACTACTTTGTGTTCTGTGAAATCATCTCACAGAGTTACAGCTTTCCCCTCAAGAAGCCTTTCGCTAAGACAGTTCTTGTGGAATTGGCAAAGTGATATTTGGAAGCCCATAGAGGGCTATGGTGAAAAAGGAAATATCCACAGATGAAATCTGGAAAGAAGCTTTCTGAGAAACTGCTTAGTGTTCTGTGAATTCATCTCACAGAGTTGCATGTGTATTTCGAGGATCTCTTTACTAGCCCTATTTCTGTGGAAACTGAGAACAGATATTTCGGATCCCTTTGAAGACTATAGGGCCAAAGGAAATATCCTCCGATAAAAAAGAGAAAGAAGCTTTCAGAGAAACTTCTTTGTGTTCTGTGAAATCATCTCACAGAGTTACAGATTTCCCCTCAAGAAGCCTTACGCTGAGACAGTTCTTGTGGAATTGGCAAAGTGATATGTGGAAGTCCATAGAGGGCTATGGTGAAAAAGGAAATATCGTCAGATGAAATCTGGAAAGAAGTTTTCTGAGAAACTGCTTAGTGTTCTGTTAATTCATCTCACAGAGTTACATGTGTAATTCGAGGATCTCTTTGCTAGCCCTGTTTCTATGGAAACTGATAAGAGATATTTCGGATCCTTTTGAAGACTATAGGGCCAAAGGAAATATCCTCGGATAACAAGGAGAAAGAAGCTTTCTAAGAAACTTCTTTGTGTTCTGTGAAATCATCTCTCAGAATTACAACTTTCCCCTCAAGAAGCCTTTCGCTAAGACAGTTGTTGTGGAATTGGCAAAGTGATATTTGGAAGCCCATAGAGGGCTACGGTGAAAAAGGAAATATCCTCAGATGAAATTTGGAAAGAAGCTTTCTGAGAAACTGCTTAGTGTTCTGTGAATTCATCTCACAGAGTTACATGTGTATTTCGAGGATCTCTTTGCTAGCCCTATTTCTGTGGAAACTGAGAACAGATATTTCGGATCCCTTTGAAGACTATAGGGCCAAAGGAAATATCCTCCGATAACAAAGAGAAAGAAGCTTTCTGAGAAACTTCTTTATGTTCTGTGAAATCAGCTCACAGAGTTACAGCTTTCCCCAGAACAAACCTTTCGCTAAGGCAATTCTTGTGGAATTGGCAAAGTGATATTTGGAATCCCATAGAGGACTATGGTGAAAAAGGAAATATCATCAGATGAAATCTGGAAAGAAGCTTTCTGAGAAACTGCTTAGTGTTCTGTAAATTCATCTCACAGAGTTACATGTGTATTTCGAGGATCTCTTTGCTAGCCTTCTTTCTGTGGAATCTGAGAACCGATATTTCGGTTACCTTTGAAGACTGTAGGGCCAAAGGAAATATCCTCGGATAACAAGGAGAAAGAAGCTTTCTAAGAAACTTCTTTGTGTTCTGTGAAATCATCTCACAGAGTTACAGCTTTCCCCTCAAGAAGCCTTTCGCTAAGACAGTTCTTGTGGAATTGGCAAAGGGATATTTGGAAGCCCATAGAGGGCTATGGTGAAAAAGGAAATATCCTCAGATGAAATCTGGAAAGAAGTTTTCTGAGAAACTGCTTAGTGTTCTATGAATTCATCTCACAGAGTTACATGTGTATTTCGAGGATCTCTTTGCTAGCCCTATTTCTATGGAAACTGAGAACAGATATTTCGGATCCCTTTGAAGACTACAGGGCCAAAGTAAATATCCTCCGATAACAAAGAGAAAGAAGCTTTCTGAGAAACTTCTTTGTGTTCTGTGAAATCATCTCACAGAGTTACAGCTTTCCCCTCAAGAAGCCTTTCGCTAAGACAGTTCTTGTGGAATTGGCAAAGTGATATTTGTAAGCCCATAGAGGGCTATGGTGAAAAAGGAAATATCAGATGAAATATGGAAAGAAGCTTTCTGCGAAACTGCTTAGTGTTCTGTGAATTCATCTCACAGAGTTACATGTGTATTTCGAGGATCTCTTTGCTAGCCCTATTTCTGTGGAATCTGAGAACAGATATTTCGGATCCCTTTGAAGACTATAGGGCCAAAGGAAATATCCTCGGATAACAAAGAGAAAGAAGCTTTCTGAGAAACTTCTTTGTGTTCTGTGAAATCATCTCACAGAGTTACAGCTTTCCCCTGAAGAAGCCTTTCGCTAAGACAGTTCTTGTGGAATTGGCAAAGTGATATTTGGAAGCCCATAGGGGGCTATGGTGAAAAAGGAAATATCGTCAGATGAAATCTGGAAAAAAGTTTCTGAGAAACTGCTTAGTGTTCTGTTAATTCATCTCACAGAGTTACATGTGTATTTCGAGGATCTCTTTGCTAGCCCTATTTCTGTGGAATCTGAGAACAGATATTTCGGATCCCTTTGAAGACTATAGGGCCAAAGGAAATATCCTCCGATAACAAAGAGAAAGAAGCTTTCTGAGAAACTTCTTTATGTTCTGTGAATTCATCTCACAGAGTTACAGCTTTCACCTCAAGAAGCCTTTGGCTAAGACAGTTCTTGTGGAATTGGCAAAGTGATATTTGCAAGCCCATAGAGGGCTATGGTGAAAAAGGAAATATCCTCAGATGAAATCTGGAAAGAAGCTTTCTGAGAAACTGCTTAGTGTTCTGTGAATTCATCTCACAGAGTTACATGTGTATTTCGAGGATCTCTTTGCTAGCCCAATTTCTGTGGCAACTGAGAACAGATATTTCGGATCCCTTTGAAGACTATGGGGCCAAAGGAAATATCCTCCGATAACAAAGAGAAAGACGATTTCTGAGAAACTTCTTTGTGTTCTGTGAAATCATCTGACAGAGTTACAGCTTTTCCCTCAAGAAGCCTTTCGCTAAGACAGTTCTTGTGGAATTGGCAAAGTGATATTTGGAAGCCCATAGAGGGCTATGGTGAAAAAGGAAATATCCTCAGATGAAATCTGGAAAGAAGCTTTCTGAGAAACTGCTTAGTGTTCTGTGAATTCATCTCACAGAGTTACATGTGTATTTCGAGGATCTCTTTGCTAGCCCTATTTCTGTGGAAACTGAGAACAGATATTTCGGATCCCTTTGAAGACTCTAGGTCCAAAGGAAATATCCTCCGACAACAAAGAGAAAGAAGCTCTCTGAGAAACTTCTTTGTATTCTGTGAAATCATCTCACAGAGTTACAGCTTTCCCCTGAAGAAGCCTTTCGCTAAGACCGTTCTTGTGGAATTGGCAAAGTGATATTTGGAAGCCCATAGGGGGCTATGGTGAAAAAGGAAATATCGTCAGATGAAATCTGGAAAGAAGCTTTCTGAGAAACTGCTTAGTGTTCTGTTAATTCATCTCACAGAGTTACATGTGTATTTCGAGGATCTCTTTGCTAGCCCTATTTCTGTGGAAACTGAGAACAGATATTTCGGATCCCTTTGAAGACTACAGGGCTAAAGGAAATATCCTCGGATAACAAAGAGAAAGAAGCTTTCTGACAAACTTCTTTGTGTTCTGTGAAATCATCTCACAGAGTTACAGCTTTCCCCTCAAGAAGCCTTTCGCTAAGACAGTCCTTGTGGAATTGGCAAAGTGATATTTGGAAGCCCATAGAGGGCTATGGTGAAAAAGGAAATATCCTCAGATGAAATCTGGAAAGAAGCTTTCTGAGAAACTGCTTAGTGTTCTGTTAATTCATCTCACAGAGTTACATGTGTATTTCGAGGATCTCTTTGCTAGCCCTATTTCTGTGGAATCTGAGAACAGATATTTCGGATCCCTTTGAAGACTATAGGGCCAAAGGAAATATCCTCCGATAACAAAGAGAAACAAGTTTTCTGAGAAACTACTTTGTGTTCTGTGAAATCATCTCACAGAGTTACAGCTTTCCCCTAAAGAAGCCTTTCGCTAAGACAGTTCTTGTGGAATTGGCAAAGTGATATTTGGAAGCCCATAGAGGGCTATGGTGAAAAAGGAAATATCCACAGATGAAATCTGGAAAGAAGCTTTCTGAGAAACTGCTTAGTGTTCTGTGAATTCATCTCACAGAGTTGCATGTGTATTTCGAGGATCTCTTTACTAGCCCTATTTCTGTGGAAACTGAGAACAGATATTTCGGATCCCTTTGAAGACTATAGGGCCAAAGGAAATATCCTCCGATAACAAAGAGAAAGAAGCTTTCAGAGAAACTTCTTTGTGTTCTGTGAAATCATCTCACAGAGTTACAGCTTTCCCCTCAAGAAGCCTTTCGCTGAGACAGTTCTTGTGGAATTGGCAAAGTGATATGTGGAAGTCCATAGAGGGCTATGGTGAAAAAGGAAATATCGTCAGATGAAATCTGGAAAGAAGTTTTCTGAGAAACTGCTTAGTGTTCTGTTAATTCATCTCACAGAGGTACATGTGTAATTCGAGGATCTCTTTGCTAGCCCTATTTCTATGGAAACTGATAAGAGATATTTCGGATCCTTTTGAAGACTATAGGGCCAAAGGAAATATCCTCGGATAACAAGGAGAAAGAAGCTTTCTAAGAAACTTCTTTGTGTTCTGTGAAATCATCTCTCAGAATTACAACTTTCCCCTCAAGAAGCCTTTCGCTAAGACAGTTCTTGTGGAATTGGCAAAGTGATATTTGGAAGCCCATAGAGGGCTACGGTGAAAAAGGAAATATCCTCAGATGAAATTTGGAAAGAAGCTTTCTGAGAAACTGCTTAGTGTTCTGTGAATTCATCTCACAGAGTTACATGTGTATTTCGAGGATCTCTTTGCTAGCCCTATTTCTGTGGAAACTGAGAACAGATATTTCGGATCCCTTTGAAGACTATAGGGCCAAAGGAAATATCCTCCGATAACAAAGAGAAAGAAGCTTTCTGAGAAACTTCTTTATGTTCTGTGAAATCAGCTCACAGAGTTACAGCTTTCCCCAGAACAAACCTTTCGCTAAGGCAATTCTTGTGGAATTGGCAAAGTGATATTTGGAATCCCTTAGAGGACTATGGTGAAAAAGGAAATATCATCAGATGAAATCTGGAAAGAAGCTTTCTGAGAAACTGCTTAGTGTTCTGTAAATTCATCTCACAGAGTTACATGTGTATTTCGAGGATCTCTTTGCTAGCCCTATTTCTGTGGAAACTGAGAACAGATATTTCGGATCCCTTTGAAGACTATAGGGCCAAAGGATATATCCTCCGATAACAAAGAGAAACAAGCTTTCTGAGAAACTACTTTGTGTTCTGTGAAATCATCTCACAGAGTTACAGCTTTCCCCTAAAGAAGCCTTTCGCTAAGACAGTTCTTGTGGAATTGGCAAAGTGATATTTGGAAGCCCATAGAGGGCTATGGTGAAAAAGGAAATATCCACAGATGAAATCTGGAAAGAAGCTTTCTGAGAAACTGCTTAGTGTTCTGTGAATTCATCTCACAGAGTTGCATGTGTATTTCGAGGATCTCTTTACTAGCCCTATTTCTGTGGAAACTGAGAACAGATATTTCGGATCCCTTTGAAGACTATAGGGCCAAAGGAAATATCCTCCGATAACAAAGAGAAAGAAGCTTTCAGAGAAACTTCTTTGTGTTCTGTGAAATCATCTCACAGAGTTACAGCTTTCCCCTCAAGAAGCCTTTCGCTGAGACAGTTCTTGTGGAATTGGCAAAGTGATATGTGGAAGTCCATAGAGGGCTATGGTGAAAAAGGAAATATCGTCAGATGAAATCTGGAAAGAAGTTTTCTGAGAAACTGCTTAGTGTTCTGTTAATTCATCTCACAGAGGTACATGTGTAATTCGAGGATCTCTTTGCTAGCCCTATTTCTATGGAAACTGATAAGAGATATTTCGGATCCTTTTGAAGACTATAGGGCCAAAGGAAATATCCTCGGATAACAAGGAGAAAGAAGCTTTCTAAGAAACTTCTTTGTGTTCTGTGAAATCATCTCTCAGAATTACAACTTTCCCCTCAAGAAGCCTTTCGCTAAGACAGTTCTTGTGGAATTGGCAAAGTGATATTTGGAAGCCCATAGAGGGCTACGGTGAAAAAGGAAATATCCTCAGATGAAATTTGGAAAGAAGCTTTCTGAGAAACTGCTTAGTGTTCTGTGAATTCATCTCACAGAGTTACATGTGTATTTCGAGGATCTCTTTGCTAGCCCTATTTCTGTGGAAACTGAGAACAGATATTTCGGATCCCTTTGAAGACTATAGGGCCAAAGGAAATATCCTCCGATAACAAAGAGAAAGAAGCTTTCTGAGAAACTTCTTTATGTTCTGTGAAATCAGCTCACAGAGTTACAGCTTTCCCCAGAACAAACCTTTCGCTAAGGCAATTCTTGTGGAATTGGCAAAGTGATATTTGGAATCCCTTAGAGGACTATGGTGAAAAAGGAAATATCATCAGATGAAATCTGGAAAGAAGCTTTCTGAGAAACTGCTTAGTGTTCTGTAAATTCATCTCACAGAGTTACATGTGTATTTCGAGGATCTCTTTGCTAGCCATATTTCGTTGGAATCTGAGAACAGATATTTCGGATCCCTTTGAAGACTATAGGGCCAAAGGAAATATCCTCCGATAACAAAGAGAAAGAAGCTTTCTGTGAAACTTCTTTGTGTTCTGTGAAATCATCTCACAGAGTTACAGCTTTCCCCTCAAGAAGCCTTTCGCTAAGACAGTTCTTGTGGAATTGGCAAAGTGATATTTGGAAGACCATAGAGGGCTATGGTGAAAAAGGAAATATCGTCAGATGAAATCTGGAAGGAAACTTTCTGAGAAACTGCTTAGTGTTCTCTTAATTCATCTCACAGAGATACATGTGTATTTCGAGGATCTCTTTGCTAGCCCTATTTCTGTGGAAACTGAGAACAGATATTTCGGATCCCTTTGAAGACTATAGGGCCAAAGGAAATATCCTCCGATGACAAAGAGAAAGACGATTTCTGAGAAACTTCTTTGTGTTCTGTGAAATCATCTCACAGAGTTACAGCTTTTCCCTCAAGAAGCCTTTCGCTAAGACAGTTCTTGTGGAATTGCCAAAGTGATATTTTGAAGCCCATAGAGGGCTATGGTGAAAAAGGAAATATCCTCAGATGAAATCTGGAAAGAAGCTTTCTGAGAAACTGCTTAGTGTTCTGTGAATTCATCTCACAGAGTTACATGTGTATTTCGAGGATCTCTTTGCTAGCCCTATTTCTGTGGAAACTGAGAACAGATATTTCGGATCCCTTTGAAGACTCTAGGGCCAAAGGAAATATCCTCCGATAACAAAGAGAAAGATGCTTTCTGTGAAACTTCTTTGTGTTCTGTGAAATCATCTCACAGAGTTACAGCTTTCCCCTCAAGAAGCCTTTCGCTAAGACAGTTCTTGTGGAATTGGCAAAGTGAAATTTGGAAGCCCATAGAGGGCTATGGTGAAAAAGGAAATATCAGATGAAATCTGGAAAGAAGCTTTCTGCGAAACTGCTTAGTGTTCTGTGAATTCATCTCACAGAGTTACATGTGTATTTCGAGGATCTCTTTGCTAGCCCTATTTCTGTGGAATCTGAGAACAGATATTTCGGATCCCTTTGAAGACTATAGGGCCAAAGGAAATATCCTCCGATAACAAAGAGAAAGAAGCTTTCTGTGAAACTTCTTTGTGTTCTGTGAAATCATCTCACAGAGTTACAGCTTTCCCCTCAAGAAGCCTTTCGCTTAGACAGTTCTTGTGGAATTGGCAAAGTGATATTTGGAAGACCATAGAGGGCTATGGTGAAAAAGGAAATATCGTCAGATGAAATCTGGAAAGAAACTTTCTGAGAAACTGCTTAGTGTTCTGTGAATTCATCTCACAGAGTTACATGTGTATTTCGAGGATCTCTTTGCTAGCCCTATTTCTGTGGAAACTGAGAACAGATATTTCGGATCCCTTTGAAGACTCTAGGTCCAAAGGAAATATCCTCCGACAACAAAGAGAAAGAAGCTCTCTGAGAAACTTCTTTGTATTCTGTGAAATCATCTCACAGAGTTACAGCTTTCCCCTGAAGAAGCCTTTCGCTAAGACCGTTCTTGTGGAATTGGCAAAGTGATATTTGGAAGCCCATAGGGGGCTATGGTGAAAAAGGAAATATCGTCAGATGAAATCTGGAAAGAAGCTTTCTGAGAAACTGCTTAGTGTTCTGTTAATTCATCTCACAGAGTTACATGTGTATTTCGAGGATCTCTTTGCTAGCCCTATTTCTGTGGAAACTGAGAACAGATATTTCGGATCCCTTTGAAGACTACAGGGCTAAAGGAAATATCCTCGGATAACAAAGAGAAAGAAGCTTTCTGACAAACTTCTTTGTGTTCTGTGAAATCATCTCACAGAGTTACAGCTTTCCCCTCAAGAAGCCTTTCGCTAAGACAGTCCTTGTGGAATTGGCAAAGTGATATTTGGAAGCCCATAGAGGGCTATGGTGAAAAAGGAAATATCCTCAGATGAAATCTGGAAAGAAGCTTTCTGAGAAACTGCTTAGTGTTCTGTTAATTCATCTCACAGAGTTACATGTGTATTTCGAGGATCTCTTTGCTAGCCCTATTTCTGTGGAATCTGAGAACAGATATTTCGGATCCCTTTGAAGACTATAGGGCCAAAGGAAATATCCTCCGATAACAAAGAGAAACAAGCTTTCTGAGAAACTACTTTGTGTTCTGTGAAATCATCTCACAGAGTTACAGCTTTCCCCTAAAGAAGCCTTTCGCTAAGACAGTTCTTGTGGAATTGGCAAAGTGATATTTGGAAGCCCATAGAGGGCTATGGTGAAAAAGGAAATATCCACAGATGAAATCTGGAAAGAAGCTTTCTGAGAAACTGCTTAGTGTTCTGTGAATTCATCTCACAGAGTTGCATGTGTATTTCGAGGATCTCTTTACTAGCCCTATTTCTGTGGAAACTGAGAACAGATATTTCGGATCCCTTTGAAGACTATAGGGCCAAAGGAAATATCCTCCGATAACAAAGAGAAAGAAGCTTTCAGAGAAACTTCTTTGTGTTCTGTGAAATCATCTCACAGAGTTACAGCTTTCCCCTCAAGAAGCCTTTCGCTGAGACAGTTCTTGTGGAATTGGCAAAGTGATATGTGGAAGTCCATAGAGGGCTATGGTGAAAAAGGAAATATCGTCAGATGAAATCTGGAAAGAAGTTTTCTGAGAAACTGCTTAGTGTTCTGTTAATTCATCTCACAGAGGTACATGTGTAATTCGAGGATCTCTTTGCTAGCCCTATTTCTATGGAAACTGATAAGAGATATTTCGGATCCTTTTGAAGACTATAGGGCCAAAGGAAATATCCTCGGATAACAAGGAGAAAGAAGCTTTCTAAGAAACTTCTTTGTGTTCTGTGAAATCATCTCTCAGAATTACAACTTTCCCCTCAAGAAGCCTTTCGCTAAGACAGTTCTTGTGGAATTGGCAAAGTGATATTTGGAAGCCCATAGAGGGCTACGGTGAAAAAGGAAATATCCTCAGATGAAATTTGGAAAGAAGCTTTCTGAGAAACTGCTTAGTGTTCTGTGAATTCATCTCACAGAGTTACATGTGTATTTCGAGGATCTCTTTGCTAGCCCTATTTCTGTGGAAACTGAGAACAGATATTTCGGATCCCTTTGAAGACTATAGGGCCAAAGGAAATATCCTCCGATAACAAAGAGAAAGAAGCTTTCTGAGAAACTTCTTTATGTTCTGTGAAATCAGCTCACAGAGTTACAGCTTTCCCCAGAACAAACCTTTCGCTAAGGCAATTCTTGTGGAATTGGCAAAGTGATATTTGGAATCCCTTAGAGGACTATGGTGAAAAAGGAAATATCATCAGATGAAATCTGGAAAGAAGCTTTCTGAGAAACTGCTTAGTGTTCTGTAAATTCATCTCACAGAGTTACATGTGTATTTCGAGGATCTCTTTGCTAGCCCTATTTCTGTGGAAACTGAGAACAGATATTTCGGATCCCTTTGAAGACTATAGGGCCCAAGGAAATATCCTCCGATGACAAAGAGAAAGACGATTTCTGAGAAACTTCTTTGTGTTCTGTGAAATCATCTCACAGAGTTACAGCTTTTCCCTCAAGAAGCCTTTCGCTAAGACAGTTCTTGTGGAATTGCCAAAGTGATATTTTGAAGCCCATAGAGGGCTATGGTGAAAAAGGAAATATCCTCAGATGAAATCTGGAAAGAAGCTTTCTGAGAAACTGCTTAGTGTTCTGTGAATTCATCTCACAGAGTTACATGTGTATTTCGAGGATCTCTTTGCTAGCCCTATTTCTGTGGAAACTGAGAACAGATATTTCGGATCCCTTTGAAGACTCTAGGGCCAAAGGAAATATCCTCCGATAACAAAGAGAAAGAAGCTTTCTGTGAAACTTCTTTGTGTTCTGTGAAATCATCTCACAGAGTTACAGCTTTCCCCTCAAGAAGCCTTTCGCTAAGACAGTTCTTGTGGAATTGGCAAAGTGAAATTTGGAAGCCCATAGAGGGCTATGGTGAAAAAGGAAATATCAGATGAAATCTGGAAAGAAGCTTTCTGCGAAACTGCTTAGTGTTCTGTGAATTCATCTCACAGAGTTACATGTGTATTTCGAGGATCTCTTTGCTAGCCATATTTCGTTGGAATCTGAGAACAGATATTTCGGATCCCTTTGAAGACTATAGGGCCAAAGGAAATATCCTCCGATAACAAAGAGAAAGAAGCTTTCTGTGAAACTTCTTTGTGTTCTGTGAAATCATCTCACAGAGTTACAGCTTTCCCCTCAAGAAGCCTTTCGCTAAGACAGTTCTTGTGGAATTGGCAAAGTGATATTTGGAAGACCATAGAGGGCTATGGTGAAAAAGGAAATATCGTCAGATGAAATCTGGAAGGAAACTTTCTGAGAAACTGTTTAGTGTTCTCTTAATTCATCTCACAGAGATACATGTGTATTTCGAGGATCTCTTTGCTAGCCCTATTTCTGTGGAAACTGAGAACAGATATTTCGGATCCCTTTGAAGACTATAGGGCCAAAGGAAATATCCTCCGATGACAAAGAGAAAGACGATTTCTGAGAAACTTCTTTGTGTTCTGTGAAATCATCTCACAGAGTTACAGCTTTTCCCTCAAGAAGCCTTTCGCTAAGACAGTTCTTGTGGAATTGCCAAAGTGATATTTTGAAGCCCATAGAGGGCTATGGTGAAAAAGGAAATATCCTCAGATGAAATCTGGAAAGAAGCTTTCTGAGAAACTGCTTAGTGTTCTGTGAATTCATCTCACAGAGTTACATGTGTATTTCGAGGATCTCTTTGCTAGCCCTATTTCTGTGGAAACTGAGAACAGATATTTCGGATCCCTTTGAAGACTCTAGGGCCAAAGGAAATATCCTCCGATAACAAAGAGAAAGAAGCTTTCTGTGAAACTTCTTTGTGTTCTGTGAAATCATCTCACAGAGTTACAGCTTTCCCCTCAAGAAGCCTTTCGCTAAGACAGTTCTTGTGGAATTGGCAAAGTGAAATTTGGAAGCCCATAGAGGGCTATGGTGAAAAAGGAAATATCAGATGAAATCTGGAAAGAAGCTTTCTGCGAAACTGCTTAGTGTTCTGTGAATTCATCTCACAGAGTTACATGTGTATTTCGAGGATCTCTTTGCTAGCCCTATTTCTGTGGAATCTGAGAACAGATATTTCGCATCCCTTTGAAGACTATAGGGCCAAAGGAAATATCCTCCGATAACAAAGAGAAAGAAGCTTTCTGTGAAACTTCTTTGTGTTCTGTGAAATCATCTCACAGAGTTACAGCTTTCCCCTCAAGAAGCCTTTCGCTAAGACAGTTCTTGTGGAATTGGCAAAGTGATATTTGGAAGCCCATAGAGGGCTATGGTGAAAAAGGAAATATCGTCAGATGAAATCTGGAAAGAAACTTTCTGAGAAACTGCTTAGTGTTCTGTGAATTCATCTCACAGAGTTACATGTGTATTTCGAGGATCTCTTTGCTAGCCCTATTTCTGTGGAAACTGAGAACAGATATTTCAGATCCCTTTGAAGACTACAGGGCCAAAGGAAATATCCTCCGATAACAAAGAGAAAGAAGCTTTCTGAGAAACTTCTTTGTGTTCTGTGAAATCATCTCACAGAGTTACAGCTTTCCCCTCAAGAAGCCTTTCGCTAAGACAGTTCTTGTGGAATTGGCAAAGTGATATTTGGAAGCCCATAGAGGGCTATGGTGAAAAAGGAAATATCAGATGAAATCTGGAAAGAAGGTTTCTGAGAAACTGCTTAGTGTTCTGTGAATTCATCTCACAGAGTTACATGTGTATTTCGAGGATCTCTTTGCTAGCCCTATTTCTGTGGAATCTGAGAACAGATATTTCGGATCCCTTTGAAGACTATAGGGCCAAAGGAAATATCCTCCGATAACAAAGCGAAAGAAGCTTTCTGAGAAACTTCTTTGTATTCTGTGAAATCATCTCACAGAGTTACAGCTTTCCCCTCAAGAAGCCTTTCGCTAAGACAGTTCTTGTGGAATTGGCAAAGTGATATTTGGAAGCCCATAGGGGGCTATGGTGAAAAAGGAAATATCGTCTGATGAAATCTGGAAAGAAGCTTTCTGAGAAACTGCTTAGTGTTCTGTTAATTCATCTCACAGAGTTACATGTGTATTTCGAGGATCTCTTTGCTAGCCCTATTTCTGTGGAAACTGAGAACAGATATTTCGGATCCCTTTGAAGACTACAGGGCTAAAGGAAATATCCTCGGATAACAAAGAGAAAGAAGCTTTCTGACAAACTTCTTTGTGTTCTGTGAAATCATCTCACAGAGTTACAGCTTTCCCCTCAAGAAGCCTTTCGCTAAGACAGTTCTTGTGGAATTGGCAAAGTGATATTTGGAAGCCCATAGAGGGCTATGGTGAAAAAGGAAATATCCTCAGATGAAATCTGGAAAGAAGCTTTCTGAGAAACTGCTTAGTGTTCTGTTAATTCATCTCACAGAGTTACATGTGTATTTCGAGGATCTCTTTGCTAGCCCTATTTCTGTGGAATCTGAGAACAGATATTTCGGATCCCTTTGAAGACTATAGGGACAAAGGAAATATCCTCCGATAACAAAGAGAAAGAAGCTTTCTGAGAAACTACTTTGTGTTCTGTGAAATCATCTCTCAGAGTTACAGCTTTCCCCTCAAGAAGCCTTTCGCTAAGACAGTTCTTGTGGAATTGGCAAAGTGATATTTGGAAGCCCATAGAGGGCTATGGTGAAAAAGGAAATATCCACAGATGAAATCTGGAAAGAAGCTTTCTGAGAAACTGCTTAGTGTTCTGTGAATTCATCTCACAGAGTTGCATGTGTATTTCGAGGATCTCTTTACTAGCCATATTTCTGTGGAAACTGAGAACAGATATTTCGGATCCCTTTGAAGACTATAGGGCCAAAGGAAATATCCTCCGATAACAAAGAGAAAGAAGCTTTCAGAGAAACTTCTTTGTTTTCTGTGAAATCATCTCACAGAGTTACAGCTTTCCCCTCAAGAAGCCTTTCGCTGAGACAGTTCTTGTGGAATTGGCAAAGTGATATGTGGAAGTCCATAGAGGGCTATGGTGAAAAAGGAAATATCGTCAGATGAAATCTGGAAAGAAGTTTTCTGAGAAACTGCTTAGTGTTCTGTTAATTCATCTCACAGAGTTACATGTGTAATTCGAGGATCTCTTTGCTAGCCCTATTTCTATGGAAACTGATAAGAGATATTTCGGATCCTTTTGAAGACTATAGGGCCAAAGGAAATATCCTCGGATAACAAGGAGAAAGAAGCTTTCTAAGAAACTTCTTTGTGTTCTGTGAAATCATCTCTCAGAATTACAACTTTCCCCTCAAGAAGCCTTTGGCTAAGACAGTTGTTGTGGAATTGGCAAAGTGATATTTGGAAGCCCATAGAGGGCTACGGTGAAAAAGGAAATATCCTCAGATGAAATTTGGAAAGAAGCTTTCTGAGAAACTGCTTAGTGTTCTGTGAATTCATCTCACAGAGTTACATGTGTATTTCGAGGATCTCTTTGCTAGCCCTATTTCTGTGGAACCTGAGAACAGATATTTCGGATCCCTTTGAAGACTATAGGGCCAAAGGAAATATCCTCCGATAACAAAGAGAAAGAAGCTTTCTGAGAAACTTCTTTATGTTCTGTGAAATCAGCTCACAGAGTTACAGCTTTCACCTCAAGAAGCCTTTGGCTAAGACAGTTCTTGTGGAATTGGCAAAGTGATATTTGCAAGCCCATAGAGGGCTATGGTGAAAAAGGAAATATCCTCAGATGAAATCTGGAAAGAAGCTTTCTGAGAAACTGCTTAGTGTTCTGTGAATTCATCTCACAGAGTTACATGTGTATTTCGAGTATCTCTTTGCTAGCCCTATTTCTGTGGAAACTGAGAACAGATATTTCGGATCCCTTTGAAGACTATAGGGCCAAAGGAAATATCCTCCGATAGCAAAGAGAAAGACGATTTCTGAGAAACTTCTTTGTGTTCTGTGAAATCATCTCACAGAGTTACAGCTTTTCCCTCAAGAAGCCTTTCGCTAAGACAGTTCTTGTGGAATTGCCAAAGTGATATTTGGAAGCCCATAGAGGGCTATGGTGAAAAAGGAAATATCCTCAGATGAAATCTGGAAAGAAGCTTTCTGAGAAACTGCTTAGTGTTCTGTGAATTCATCTCACCGAGTTACATGTGTATTTCGAGGATCTCTTTGCTAGCCCTATTTCTGTGGAAACTGAGAACAGATATTTCGGATCCCTTTGAAGACTCTAGGGCCAAAGGAAATATCCTCCGATAACAAAGAGAAAGAAGCTTTCTGAGAAACTTCTTTGTGTTCTGTGAAATCATCTCACAGAGTTACAGCTTTCCCCTCAAGAAGCCTTTCGCTAAGACAGTTCTTGTGGAATTGGCAAAGTGATATTTGTAAGCCCATAGAGGGCTATGGTGAAAAAGGAAATATCAGATGAAATATGGAAAGAAGCTTTCTGCGAAACTGCTTAGTGTTCTGTGAATTCATCTCACAGAGTTACATGTGTATTTCGAGGATCTCTTTGCTAGCCCTATTTCTGTGGAATCTGAGAACAGATATTTCGGATCCCTTTGAAGACTATAGGGCCAAAGGAAATATCCTCGGATAACAAAGAGAAAGAAGCTTTCTGAGAAACTTCTTTGTGTTCTGTGAAATCATCTCACAGAGTTACAGCTTTCCCCTGAAGAAGCCTTTCGCTAAGACAGTTCTTGTGGAATTGGCAAAGTGATATTTGGAAGCCCATAGGGGGCTATGGTGAAAAAGGAAATATCGTCAGATGAAATCTGGAAAAAAGCTTTCTGAGAAACTGCTTAGTGTTCTGTTAATTCATCTCACAGAGTTACATGTGTATTTCGAGGATCTCTTTGCTAGCCCTATTTCTGTGGAATCTGAGAACAGATATTTCGGATCCCTTTGAAGACTATAGGGCCAAAGGAAATATCCTCCGATAACAAAGAGAAAGAAGCTTTCTGAGAAACTTCTTTATGTTCTGTGAAATCATCTCACAGAGTTACAGCTTTCACCTCAAGAAGCCTTTGGCTAAGACAGTTCTTGTAGAATTGGCAAAGTGATATTTGCAAGCCCATAGAGGGCTATGGTGAAAAAGGAAATATCCTCAGATGAAATCTGGAAAGAAGCTTTCTGAGAAACTGCTTAGTGTTCTCTTAATTCATCTCACAGAGTTACATGTGTATTTCGAGGATCTCTTTGCTAGCCCTATTTCTGTGGAAACTGAGAACAGATTTTTCAGATCCCTTTGAAGACTACAGGGCCAAAGGAAATATCCTCCGATAACAAAGAGAAAGAAGCTTTCTAAGAAACTTCTTTGTGTTCTGTGAAATCATCTCACAGAGTTACAGCTTTCCCCTCAAGAAGCCTTTCGCTAAGACAGTTCTTGTGGAATTGGCAAAGTGATATTTGGAAGCCCATAGAGGGCTATGGTGAAAAAGGAAATATCAGATGAAATATGGAAAGAAGCTTTCTGAGAAACTGCTTAGTGTTCTGTGAATTCATCTCACAGAGTTACATGTGTATTTCGAGGATCTCTTTGCTAGCCCTATTTCTGTGGAATCTGAGAACAGATATTTCGGATCCCTTTGAAGACTATAGGGCCAAAGGAAATATCCTCCGATAACAAAGAGAAAGAAGCTTTCTGTGAAACTTCTTTGTATTCTGTGAAATCATCTCACAGAGTTACAGCTTTCCCCTGAAGAAGCCTTTCGCTAAGACAGTTCTTGTGGAATTGGCAAAGTGATATTTGGAAGCCCATAGGGGGCTATGGTGAAAAAGGAAATATCGTCAGATGAAATCTGGAAAGAAGCTTTCTGAGAAACTGCTTAGTGTTCTGTTAATTCATCTCACAGAGTTACATGTGTATTTCGAGGATCTCTTTGCTAGCCCTATTTCTGTGGAAACTGAGAACAGATATTTCGGATCCCTTTGAAGACTACAGGGCTAAAGGAAATATCCTCGGATAACAAAGAGAAAGAAGCTTTCTGACAAACTTCTTTGTGTTCTGTGAAATCATCTCACAGAGTTACAGCTTTCCCCTCAAGAAGCCTTTCGCTAAGACAGTTCTTGTGGAATTGGCAAAGTGATATTTGGAAGCCCATAGAGGGCTATGGTGAAAAAGGAAATATCCTCAGATGAAATCTGGAAAGAAGCTTTCTGAGAAACTGCTTAGTGTTCTGTTAATTCATCTCACAGAGTTACATGTGTATTTCGAGGATCTTTTTGCTAGCCCTATTTCTGTGGAATCTGAGAACAGATATTTCGGATCCCTTTGAAGACTATAGGGCCAAAGGAAATATCCTCCGATAACAAAGAGAAAGAAGCTTTCTGAGAAACTACTTTGTGTTCTGTGAAATCATCTCACAGAGTTACAGCTTTCCCCTAAAGAAGCCTTTCGCTAAGACAGTTCTTGTGGAATTGGCAAAGTGATATTTGGAAGCCCATAGAGGGCTATGGTGAAAAAGGAAATATCCACAGATGAAATCTGGAAAGAAGCTTTCTGAGAAACTGCTTAGTGTTCTGTGAATTCATCTCACAGAGTTGCATGTGTATTTCGAGGATCTCTTTACTAGCCCTATTTCTGTGGAAACTGAGAACAGATATTTCGGATCCCTTTGAAGACTATAGGGCCAAAGGAAATATCCTCCGATAACAAAGAGAAAGAAGCTTTCAGAGAAACTTCTTTGTGTTCTGTGAAATCATCTCACAGAGTTACAGCTTTCCCCTCAAGAAGCCTTTCGCTGAGACAGTTCTTGTGGAATTGGCAAAGTGATATGTGGAAGTCCATAGAGGGCTATGGTGAAAAAGGAAATATCGTCAGATGAAATCTGGAAAAAAGCTTTCTGAGAAACTGCTTAGTGTTCTGTTAATTCATCTCACAGAGTTACATGTGTATTTCGAGGATCTCTTTGCTAGCCCTATTTCTGTGGAATCTGAGAACAGATATTTCGGATCCCTTTGAAGACTATAGGGCCAAAGGAAATATCCTCCGATAACAAAGAGAAAGAAGCTTTCTGTGAAACTTCTTTGTGTTCTGTGAAATCATCTCACAGAGTTACAGCTTTCCCCTCAAGAAGCCTTTCGCTAAGACAGTTCTTGTGGAATTGGCAAAGTGATATTTGGAAGACCTTAGAGGGCTATGGTGAAAAAGGAAATATCGTCAGATGAAATCTGGAAAGAAGCTTTCTGAGAAACTGCTTAGTGTTCTCTTAATTCATCTCACAGAGTTACATGTGTATTTCGAGGATCTCTTTGCTAGCCCTATTTCTGTGGAAACTGAGAACACATATTTCAGATCCCTTTGAAGACTACAGGGCCAAAGGAAATATCCTCCGATAACAAAGAGAAAGAAGCTTTCTAAGAAACTTCTTTGTGTTCTGTGAAATCATCTCACAGAGTTACAGCTTTCCCCTCAAGAAGCCTTTCGCTAAGACAGTTCTTGTGGAATTGGCAAAGTGATATTTGGAAGCCCATAGAGGGCTATGGTGAAAAAGGAAATATCAGATGAAATCTGGAAAGAAGCTTTCTGAGAAACTGCTTAGTGTTCTGTTAATTCATCTCACAGAGTTACATGTGTATTTCGAGGATCTCTTTGCTAGCCCTATTTCTGTGGAAACTGAGAACAGATATTTCGGATCCCTTTGAAGACTACAGGGCTAAAGGAAATATCCTCGGATAACAAAGAGAAAGAAGCTTTCTGACAAACTTCTTTGTGTTCTGTGAAATCATCTCACAGAGTTACAGCTTTCCCCTCAAGAAGCCATTCGCTAAGACAGTTCTTGTGGAATTGGCAAAGTGATATTTGGAAGCCCATAGAGGGCTATGGTGAAAAAGGAAATATCCTCAGATGAAATCTGGAAAGAAGCTTTCTGAGAAACTGCTTAGTGTTCTGTTAATTCATCTCACAGAGTTACATGTGTATTTCGAGGATCTCTTTGCTAGCCCTATTTCTGTGGAATCTGAGAACAGATATTTCGGATCCCTTTGAAGACTATAGGGCCAAAGGAAATATCCTCCGATAACAAAGAGAAGGAAGCTTTCTGAGAAACTACTTTGTGTTCTGTGAAATCATCTCACAGAGTTACAGCTTTCCCCTAAAGAAGCCTTTCGCTAAGACAGTTCTTGTGGAATTGGCAAAGTGATATTTGGAAGCCCATAGAGGGCTATGGTGAAAAAGGAAATATCCACAGATGAAATCTGGAAAGAAGCTTTCTGAGAAACTGCTTAGTGTTCTGTGAATTCATCTCACAGAGTTGCATGTGTATTTCGAGGATCTCTTTACTAGCCCTATTTCTGTGGAAACTGAGAAAAGATATTTCGGATCCCTTTGAAGACTATAGGGCCAAAGGAAATATCCTCCGATAACAAAGAGAAAGAAGCTTTCAGAGAAACTTCTTTGTGTTCTGTGAAATCATCTCACAGAGTTACAGCTTTCCCCTCAAGAAGCCTTTCGCTGAGACAGATCTTGTGGAATTGGCAAAGTGATATGTGGAAGTCCATAGAGGGCTATGGTGAAAAAGGAAATATCGTCAGATGAAATCTGGAAAGAAGATTTCTGAGAAACTGCTTAGTGTTCTGTTAATTCATCTCACAGAGTTACATGTGTAATTCGAGGATCTCTTTGCTAGCCCTATTTCTATGGAAACTGATAAGAGATATTTCGGATCCTTTTGAAGACTATAGGGCCAAAGGAAATATCCTCGGATAACAAGGAGAAAGAAGCTTTCTAAGAAACTTCTTTGTGTTCTGTGAAATCATCTCTCAGAATTACAACTTTCCCCTCAAGAAGCCTTTCGCTAAGACAGTTGTTGTGGAATTGGCAAAGTGAGATTTGGAAGCCCATAGAGGGCTACGGTGAAAAAGGAAATATCCTCAGATGAAATTTGGAAAGAAGCTTTCTGAGAAACTGCTTAGTGTTCTGTGAATTCATCTCACAGAGTTACATGTGTATTTCGAGGATCTCTTTGCTAGCCCTATTTCTGTGGAAACTGAGAACAGATATTTCGGATCCCTTTGAAGACTATAGGGCCAAAGGAAATATCCTCCGATAACAAAGAGAAAGAAGCTTTCTGAGAAACTTCTTTATGTTCTGTGAAATCAGCTCACAGAGTTACAGCTTTCCCCAGAACAAACCTTGCGCTAAGGCAGTTCTTGTGGAATTGGCAAAGTGATATTTGGAATCCCATAGAGGACTATGGTGAAAAAGGAAATATCATCAGATGAAATCTGGAAAGAAGCTTTCTGAGAAACTGCTTAGTGTTCTGTAAATTCATCTCACAGAGTTACATGTGTATTTCGAGGATCTCTTTGCTAGCCTTCTTTCTGTGGAATCTGAGAACCGATATTTCGGTTACCTTTGAAGACTGTAGGGCCAAAGGAAATATCCTCCGATAACAAAGAGAAAGAAGCTTTCTGAGAAACTTCTTTGTGTTCTGTGAAATCATCTCACAGAGTTACAGCTTTCCCCTCAAGAAGCCTTTCGCTAAGACAGTTCTTGTGGAATTGGCAAAGGGATATTTGGAAGCCCATAGAGGGCTATGGTGAAAAAGGAAATATCCTCAGATGAAATCTGGAAAGAAGTTTTCTGAGAAACTGCTTAGTGTTCTATGAATTCATCTCACAGAGTTACATGTGTATTTCGAGGATCTCTTTGCTAGCCCTATTTCTGTGGAAACTGAGAACAGATATTTCAGATCCCTTTGAAGACTACAGGGCCAAAGGAAATATCCTCCGATAACAAAGAGAAAGAAACTTTCTAAGAAACTTCTTTGTGTTCTGTGAAATCATCTCACAGAGTTACAGCTTTCCCCTCAAGAAGCCTTTCGCTAAGACAGTTCTTGTGGAATTGGCAAAGTGATATTTGGAAGCCCATAGAGGGCTATGGTGAAAAAGGAAATATCAGATGAAATCTGGAAAGAAGCTTTCTGAGAAACTGCTTAGTGTTCTGTGAATTCATCTCACAGAGTTACATGTGTATTTCGAGGATCTCTTTGCTAGCCCTATTTCTGTGGAATCTGAGAACAGATATTTCGGATCCCTTTGAAGACTATAGGGCCAAAGGAAATATCCTCCGATAACAAAGAGAAAGAAGCTTTCTGTGAAACTTCTTTGTATTCTGTGAAATCATCTCACAGAGTTACAGCTTTCCCCTGAAGAAGCCTTTCGCTAAGACAGTTCTTGTGGAATTGGCAAAGTGATATTTGGAAGCCCATAGGGGGCTATGGTGAAAAAGGAAATATCGTCAGATGAAATCTGGAAAGAAGCTTTCTGAGAAACTGCTTAGTGTTCTGTTAATTCATCTCACAGAGTTACATGTGTATTTCGAGGATCTCTTTGCTAGCCCTATTTCTGTGGAAACTGAGAACAGATATTTCGGATCCCTTTGAAGACTACAGGGCTAAAGGAAATATCCTCGGATAACAAAGAGAAAGAAGCTTTCTGACAAACTTCTTTGTGTTCTGTGAAATCATCTCACAGAGTTACAGCTTTCCCCTCAAGAAGCCTTTCGCTAAGACAGTTCTTGTGGAATTGGCAAAGTGATATTTGGAAGCCCATAGAGGGCTATGGTGAAAAAGGAAATATCCTCAGATGAAATCTGGAAAGAAGCTTTCTGAGAAACTGCTTAGTGTTCTGATAATTCATCTCACAGAATTACATGTGTATTTCGAGGATCTCTTTGCTAGCCCTATTTCTGTGGAATCTGAGAACAGATATTTCGGATCCCTTTGAAGACTATAGGGCCAAAGGAAATATCCTCCGATAACAAAGAGAAAGAAGCCTTCTGAGAAACTACTTTGTGTTCTGTGAAATCATCTCACAGGGTTACAGCTTTCCCCTCAAGAAGCCTTTCGCTAAGACAGTTCTTGTGGAATTGCCAAAGTGATATTTGGAAGCCCATAGAGGGCTATGGTGAAAAAGGAAATATCCACAGATGAAATCTGGAAAGAAGCTTTCTGAGAAACTGCTTAGTGTTCTGTGAATTCATCTCACAGAGTTGCATGTGTATTTCGAGGATCTCTTTACTAGCCCTATTTCTGTGGAAACTGAGAACAGATATTTCGGATCCCTTTGAAGACTATAGGGCCAAAGGAAATATCCTCCGATAACAAAGAGAAAGAAGCTTTCAGAGAAACTTCTTTGTGTTCTGTGAAATCATCTCACAGAGTTACAGCTTTCCCCTCAAGAAGCCTTTCGCTGAGACAGTTCTTGTGGAATTGGCAAAGTGATATGTGGAAGTCCATAGAGGGCTATGGTGAAAAAGGAAATATCTTCAGATGAAATCTGGAAAGAAGTTTTCTGAGAAACTGCTTAGTGTTCTGTTAATTCATCTCACAGAGTTACATGTGTAATTCGAGGATCTCTTTGCTAGCCCTATTTCTATGGAAACTGATAAGAGATATTTCGGATCCTTTTGAAGACTATAGGGCCAAAGGAAATATCCTCGGATAACAAGGAGAAAGAAGCTTTCTAAGAAACTTCTTTGTGTTCTGTGAAATCATCTCTCAGAATTACAACTTTCCCCTCAAGAAGCCTTTCGCTAAGACAGTTGTTGTGGAATTGGCAAAGTGATATTTGGAAGCCCATAGAGGGCTACGGTGAAAAAGGAAATATCCTCAGATGAAATTTGGAAAGAAGCTTTCTGAGAAACTGCTTAGTGTTCTGTGAATTCATCTCACAGAGTTACATGTGTATTTCGAGGATCTCTTTGCTAGCCCTATTTCTGTGGAAACTGAGAACAGATATTTCGGATCCCTTTGAAGACTATAGGGCCAAAGGAATTATCCTCCGATAACAAAGAGAAAGAAGCTTTCTGAGAAACTTCTTTATGTTCTGTGAAATCAGCTCACAGAGTTACAGCTTTCCCCTGAAGAAGCCTTTCGCTAAGACCGTTCTTGTGGAATTGGCAAAGTGATATTTGGAAGCCCATAGGGGGCTATGGTGAAAAAGGAAATATCGTCAGATGAAATCTGGAAAGAAGCTTTCTGAGAAACTGCTTAGTGTTCTGTTAATTCATCTCACAGAGTTACATGTGTATTTCGAGGATCTCTTTGCTAGCCCTATTTCTGTGGAAACTGAGAACAGATATTTCGGATCCCTTTGAAGACTACAGGGCTAAAGGAAATATCCTCGGATAACAAAGAGAAAGAAGCTTTCTGACAAACTTCTTTGTGTTCTGTGAAATCATCTCACAGAGTTACAGCTTTCCCCTCAAGAAGCCTTTCGCTAAGACAGTTCTTGTGGAATTGCCAAAGTGATATTTGGAAGCCCATAGAGGGCTATGGTGAAAAAGGAAATATCCTCAGATGAAATCTGGAAAGAAGCTTTCTGAGAAACTGCTTAGTGTTCTGTGAATTCATCTCACAGAGTTACATGTGTATTTCGAGGATCTCTTTGCTAGCCCTATTTCTGTGGAAACTGAGAACAGATATTTCGGATCCCTTTGAAGACTCTAGGGCCAAAGGAAATATCCTCCGACAACAAAGAGAAAGAAGCTCTCTGAGAAACTTCTTTGTATTCTGTGAAATCATCTCACAGAGTTACAGCTTTCCCCTGAAGAAGCCTTTCGCTAAGACCGTTCTTGTGGAATTGGCAAAGTGATATTTGGAAGCCCATAGGGGGCTATGGTGAAAAAGGAAATATCGTCAGATGAAATCTGGAAAGAAGCTTTCTGAGAAACTGCTTAGTGTTCTGTTAATTCATCTCACAGAGTTACATGTGTATTTCGAGGATCTCTTTGCTAGCCCTATTTCTGTGGAAACTGAGAACAGATATTTCGGATCCCTTTGAAGACTACAGGGCTAAAGGAAATATCCTCGGATAACAAAGAGAAAGAAGCTTTCTGACAAACTTCTTTGTGTTCTGTGAAATCATCTCACAGAGTTACAGCTTTCCCCTCAAGAAGCCTTTCGCTGAGACAGATCTTGTGGAATTGGCAAAGTGATATGTGGAAGTCCATAGAGGGCTATGGTGAAAAAGGAAATATCGTCAGATGAAATCTGGAAAGAAGATTTCTGAGAAACTGCTTAGTGTTCTGTTAATTCATCTCACAGAGTTACATGTGTAATTCGAGGATCTCTTTGCTAGCCCTATTTCTATGGAAACTGATAAGAGATATTTCGGATCCTTTTGAAGACTATAGGGCCAAAGGAAATATCCTCGGATAACAAGGAGAAAGAAGCTTTCTAAGAAACTTCTTTGTGTTCTGTGAAATCATCTCTCAGAATTACAACTTTCCCCTCAAGAAGCCTTTCGCTAAGACAGTTGTTGTGGAATTGGCAAAGTGAGATTTGGAAGCCCATAGAGGGCTACGGTGAAAAAGGAAATATCCTCAGATGAAATTTGGAAAGAAGCTTTCTGAGAAACTGCTTAGTGTTCTGTGAATTCATCTCACAGAGTTACATGTGTATTTCGAGGATCTCTTTGCTAGCCCTATTTCTGTGGAAACTGAGAACAGATATTTCGGATCCCTTTGAAGACTATAGGGCCAAAGGAAATATCCTCCGATAACAAAGAGAAAGAAGCTTTCTGAGAAACTTCTTTATGTTCTGTGAAATCAGCTCACAGAGTTACAGCTTTCCCCAGAACAAACCTTGCGCTAAGGCAGTTCTTGTGGAATTGGCAAAGTGATATTTGGAATCCCATAGAGGACTATGGTGAAAAAGGAAATATCATCAGATGAAATCTGGAAAGAAGCTTTCTGAGAAACTGCTTAGTGTTCTGTAAATTCATCTCACAGAGTTACATGTGTATTTCGAGGATCTCTTTGCTAGCCTTCTTTCTGTGGAATCTGAGAACCGATATTTCGGTTACCTTTGAAGACTGTAGGGCCAAAGGAAATATCCTCCGATAACAAAGAGAAAGAAGCTTTCTGAGAAACTTCTTTGTGTTCTGTGAAATCATCTCACAGAGTTACAGCTTTCCCCTCAAGAAGCCTTTCGCTAAGACAGTTCTTGTGGAATTGGCAAAGGGATATTTGGAAGCCCATAGAGAGCTATGGTGAAAAAGGAAATATCCTCAGATGAAATCTGGAAAGAAGTTTTCTGAGAAACTGCTTAGTGTTCTATGAATTCATCTCACAGAGTTACATGTGTATTTCGAGGATCTCTTTGCTAGCCCTATTTCTGTGGAAACTGAGAACAGATATTTCAGATCCCTTTGAAGACTACAGGGCCAAAGGAAATATCCTCCGATAACAAAGAGAAAGAAGCTTTCTAAGAAACTTCTTTGTGTTCTGTGAAATCATCTCACAGAGTTACAGCTTTCCCCTCAAGAAGCCTTTCGCTAAGACAGTTCTTGTGGAATTGGCAAAGTGATATTTGGAAGCCCATAGAGGGCTATGGTGAAAAAGGAAATATCAGATGAAATCTGGAAAGAAGCTTTCTGAGAAACTGCTTAGTGTTCTGTGAATTCATCTCACAGAGTTACATGTGTATTTCGAGGATCTCTTTGCTAGCCCTATTTCTGTGGAATCTGAGAACAGATATTTCGGATCCCTTTGAAGACTATAGGGCCAAAGGAAATATCCTCCGATAACAAAGAGAAAGAAGCTTTCTGTGAAACTTCTTTGTATTCTGTGAAATCATCTCACAGAGTTACAGCTTTCCCTGAAGAAGCCTTTCGCTAAGACAGTTCTTGTGGAATTGGCAAAGTGATATTTGGAAGCCCATAGGGGGCTATGGTGAAAAAGGTAATATCGTCAGATGAAATCTGGAAAGAAGCTTTCTGAGAAACTGCTTAGTGTTCTGTTAATTCATCTCACAGAGTTACATGTGTATTTCGAGGATCTCTTTGCTAGCCCTATTTCTGTGGAAACTGAGAACAGATATTTCGGATCCCTTTGAAGACTACAGGGCTAAAGGAAATATCCTCGGATAACAAAGAGAAAGAAGCTTTCTGACAAACTTCTTTGTGTTCTGTGAAATCATCTCACAGAGTTACAGCTTTCCCCTCAAGAAGCCTTTCGCTAAGACAGTTCTTGTGGAATTGGCAAAGTGATATTTGGAAGCCCATAGAGGGCTATGGTGAAAAAGGAAATATCCTCAGATGAAATCTGGAAAGAAGCTTTCTGAGAAACTGCTTAGTGTTCTGTTAATTCATCTCACAGAGTTACATGTGTATTTCGAGGATCTCTTTGCTAGCCCTATTTCTGTGGAATCTGAGAACAGATATTTCGGATCCCTTTGAAGACTATAGGGCCAAAGGAAATATCCTCCGAAAACAAAGAGAAAGAAGCCTTCTGAGAAACTACTTTGTGTTCTGTGAAATCATCTCACAGAGTTACAGCTTTCCCCTCAAGAAGCCTTTCGCTAAGACAGTTCTTGTGGAATTGGCAAAGTGATATTTGGAAGCCCATAGAGGGCTATGGTGAAAAAGGAAATATCCACAGATGAAATCTGGAAAGAAGCTTTCTGAGAAACTGCTTAGTGTTCTGTGAATTCATCTCACAGAGTTGCATGTGTATTTCGAGGATCTCTTTACTAGCCCTATTTCTGTGGAAACTGAGAACAGATATTTCGGATCCCTTTGAAGACTATAGGGCCAAAGGAAATATCCTCCGATAAAAAAGAGAAAGAAGCTTTCAGAGAAACTTCTTTGTGTTCTGTGAAATCATCTCACAGAGTTACAGATTTCCCCTCAAGAAGCCTTACGCTGAGACAGTTCTTGTGGAATTGGCAAAGTGATATGTGGAAGTCCATAGAGGGCTATGGTGAAAAAGGAAATATCGTCAGATGAAATCTGGAAAGAAGTTTTCTGAGAAACTGCTTAGTGTTCTGTTAATTCATCTCACAGAGTTACATGTGTAATTCGAGGATCTCTTTGCTAGCCCTATTTCTATGGAAACTGATAAGAGATATTTCGGATCCTTTTGAAGACTATAGGGCCAAAGGAAATATCCTCGGATAACAAGGAGAAAGAAGCTTTCTAAGAAACTTCTTTGTGTTCTGTGAAATCATCTCTCAGAATTACAACTTTCCCCTCAAGAAGCCTTTCGCTAAGACAGTTGTTGTGGAATTGGCAAAGTGATATTTGGAAGCCCATAGAGGGCTACGGTGAAAAAGGAAATATCCTCAGATGAAATTTGGAAAGAAGCTTTCTGAGAAACTGCTTAGTGTTCTGTGAATTCATCTCACAGAGTTACATGTGTATTTCGAGGATCTCTTTGCTAGCCCTATTTCTGTGGAAACTGAGAACAGATATTTCGGATCCCTTTGAAGACTATAGGGCCAAAGGAAATATCCTCCGATAACAAAGAGAAAGAAGCTTTCTGAGAAACTTCTTTATGTTCTGTGAAATCAGCTCACAGAGTTACAGCTTTCCCCAGAACAAACCTTTCGCTAAGGCAATTCTTGTGGAATTGGCAAAGTGATATTTGGAATCCCATAGAGGACTATGGTGAAAAAGGAAATATCATCAGATGAAATCTGGAAAGAAGCTTTCTGAGAAACTGCTTAGTGTTCTGTAAATTCATCTCACAGAGTTACATGTGTATTTCGAGGATCTCTTTGCTAGCCCTATTTCTGTGGAATCTGAGAACCGATATTTCGGTTACCTTTGAAGACTGTAGGGCCAAAGGAAATATCCTCGGATAACAAGGAGAAAGAAGCTTTCTAAGAAACTTCTTTGTGTTATGTGAAATCATCTCACAGAGTTACAGCTTTCCCCTCAAGAAGCCTTTCGCTAAGACAGTTCTTGTGGAATTGGCAAAGGGATATTTGGAAGCCCATAGAGGGCTATGGTGAAAAAGGAAATATCCTCAGATGAAATCTGGAAAGAAGTTTTCTGAGAAACTGCTTAGTGTTCTATGAATTCATCTCACAGAGTTACATGTGTATTTCGAGGATCTCTTTGCTAGCCCTATTTCTATGGAAACTGAAAACAGATATTTCGGATCCCTTTGAAGACTACAGGGCCAAAGTAAATATCCTCCGATAACAAAGAGAAAGAAGCTTTCTGAGAAACTTCTTTGTGTTCTGTGAAATCATCTCACAGAGTTACAGCTTTCCCCTCAAGAAGCCTTTCGCTAAGACAGTTCTTGTGGAATTGGCAAAGTGATATTTGTAAGCCCATAGAGGGCTATGGTGAAAAAGGAAATATCAGATGAAATATGGAAAGAAGCTTTCTGCGAAACTGCTTAGTGTTCTGTGAATTCATCTCACAGAGTTACATGTGTATTTCGAGGATCTCTTTGCTAGCCCTATTTCTGTGGAATCTGAGAACAGATATTTCGGATCCCTTTGAAGACTATAGGGCCAAAGGAAATATCCTCGGATAACAAAGAGAAAGAAGCTTTCTGAGAAACTTCTTTGTGTTCTGTGAAATCATCTCACAGAGTTACAGCTTTCCCCTGAAGAAGCCTTTCGCTAAGACAGTTCTTGTGGAATTGGCAAAGTGATATTTGGAAGCCCATAGGGGGCTATGGTGAAAAAGGAAATATCGTCAGATGAAATCTGGAAAAAAGTTTCTGAGAAACTGCTTAGTGTTCTGTTAATTCATCTCACAGAGTTACATGTGTATTTCGAGGATCTCTTTGCTAGCCCTATTTCTGTGGAATCTGAGAACAGATATTTCGGATCCCTTTGAAGACTATAGGGCCAAAGGAAATATCCTCCGATAACAAAGAGAAAGAAGCTTTCTGAGAAACTTCTTTATGTTCTGTGAATTCATCTCACAGAGTTACAGCTTTCACCTCAAGAAGCCTTTGGCTAAGACAGTTCTTGTGGAATTGGCAAAGTGATATTTGCAAGCCCATAGAGGGCTATGGTGAAAAAGGAAATATCCTCAGATGAAATCTGGAAAGAAGCTTTCTGAGAAACTGCTTAGTGTTCTGTGAATTCATCTCACAGAGTTACATGTGTATTTCGAGGATCTCTTTGCTAGCCCAATTTCTGTGGCAACTGAGAACAGATATTTCGGATCCCTTTGAAGACTATGGGGCCAAAGGAAATATCCTCCGATAACAAAGAGAAAGACGATTTCTGAGAAACTTCTTTGTGTTCTGTGAAATCATCTGACAGAGTTACAGCTTTTCCCTCAAGAAGCCTTTCGCTAAGACAGTTATTGTGGAATTGGCAAAGTGATATTTGGAAGCCCATAGAGGGCTATGGTGAAAAAGGAAATATCCTCAGATGAAATCTGGAAAGAAGCTTTCTGAGAAACTGCTTAGTGTTCTGTGAATTCATCTCACAGAGTTACATGTGTATTTCGAGGATCTCTTTGCTAGCCCTATTTCTGTGGAAACTGAGAACAGATATTTCGGATCCCTTTGAAGACTCTAGGTCCAAAGGAAATATCCTCCGACAACAAAGAGAAAGAAGCTCTCTGAGAAACTTCTTTGTATTCTGTGAAATCATCTCACAGAGTTACAGCTTTCCCCTGAAGAAGCCTTTCGCTAAGACCGTTCTTGTGGAATTGGCAAAGTGATATTTGGAAGCCCATAGGGGGCTATGGTGAAAAAGGAAATATCGTCAGATGAAATCTGGAAAGAAGCTTTCTGAGAAACTGCTTAGTGTTCTGTTAATTCATCTCACAGAGTTACATGTGTATTTCGAGGATCTCTTTGCTAGCCCTATTTCTGTGGAAACTGAGAACAGATATTTCGGATCCCTTTGAAGACTACAGGGCTAAAGGAAATATCCTCGGATAACAAAGAGAAAGAAGCTTTCTGACAAACTTCTTTGTGTTCTGTGAAATCATCTCACAGAGTTACAGCTTTCCCCTCAGGAAGCCTTTCGCTAAGACAGTCCTTGTGGAATTGGCAAAGTGATATTTGGAAGCCCATAGAGGGCTATGGTGAAAAAGGAAATATCCTCAGATGAAATCTGGAAAGAAGCTTTCTGAGAAACTGCTTAGTGTTCTGTTAATTCATCTCACAGAGTTACATGTGTATTTCGAGGATCTCTTTGCTAGCCCTATTTCTGTGGAATCTGAGAACAGATATTTCGGATCCCTTTGAAGACTATAGGGCCAAAGGAAATATCCTCCGATAACAAAGAGAAACAAGCTTTCTGAGAAACTACTTTGTGTTCTGTGAAATCATCTCACAGAGTTACAGCTTTCCCCTAAAGAAGCCTTTCGCTAAGACAGTTCTTGTGGAATTGGCAAAGTGATATTTGGAAGCCCATAGAGGGCTATGGTGAAAAAGGAAATATCCACAGATGAAATCTGGAAAGAAGCTTTCTGAGAAACTGCTTAGTGTTCTGTGAATTCATCTCACAGAGTTGCATGTGTATTTCGAGGATCTCTTTACTAGCCCTATTTCTGTGGAAACTGAGAACAGATATTTCGGATCCCTTTGAAGACTATAGGGCCAAAGGAAATATCCTCCGATAACAAAGAGAAAGAAGCTTTCAGAGAAACTTCTTTGTGTTCTGTGAAATCATCTCACAGAGTTACAGCTTTCCCCTCAAGAAGCCTTTCGCTGAGACAGTTCTTGTGGAATTGGCAAAGTGATATGTGGAAGTCCATAGAGGGCTATGGTGAAAAAGGAAATATCGTCAGATGAAATCTGGAAAGAACTTTTCTGAGAAACTGCTTAGTGTTCTGTTAATTCATCTCACAGAGGTACATGTGTAATTCGAGGATCTCTTTGCTAGCCCTATTTCTATGGAAACTGATAAGAGATATTTCGGATCCTTTTGAAGACTATAGGGCCAAAGGAAATATCCTCGGATAACAAGGAGAAAGAAGCTTTCTAAGAAACTTCTTTGTGTTCTGTGAAATCATCTCTCAGAATTACAACTTTCCCCTCAAGAAGCCTTTCGCTAAGACAGTTCTTGTGGAATTGGCAAAGTGATATTTGGAAGCCCATAGAGGGCTACGGTGAAAAAGGAAATATCCTCAGATGAAATTTGGAAAGAAGCTTTCTGAGAAACTGCTTAGTGTTCTGTGAATTCATCTCACAGAGTTACATGTGTATTTCGAGGATCTCTTTGCTAGCCCTATTTCTGTGGAAACTGAGAACAGATATTTCGGATCCCTTTGAAGACTATAGGGCCAAAGGAAATATCCTCCGATAACAAAGAGAAAGAAGCTTTCTGAGAAACTTCTTTATGTTCTGTGAAATCAGCTCACAGAGTTACAGCTTTCCCCAGAACAAACCTTTCGCTAAGGCAATTCTTGTGGAATTGGCAAAGTGATATTTGGAATCCCTTAGAGGACTATGGTGAAAAAGGAAATATCATCAGATGAAATCTGGAAAGAAGCTTTCTGAGAAACTGCTTAGTGTTCTGTAAATTCATCTCACAGAGTTACATGTGTATTTCGAGGATCTCTTTGCTAGCCTTCTTTCTGTGGAATCTGAGAACCGATATTTCGGTTACCTTTGAAGACTGTAGGGCCAAAGGAAATATCCTCCGATGACAAAGAGAAAGAAGCTTTCTGAGAAACTTCTTTGTGTTCTGTGAAATCATCTCACAGAGTTACAGCTTTCCCCTCAAGAAGCCTTTCGCTAAGACAGTTCTTGTGGAATTGGCAAAGGGATATTTGGAAGCCCATAGAGGGCTATGGTGAAAAAGGAAATATCCTCAGATGAAATCTGGAAAGAAGTTTTCTGAGAAACTGCTTAGTGTTCTATGAATTCATCTCACAGAGTTACATGTGTATTTCGAGGATCTCTTTGCTAGCCCTATTTCTGTGGAAACTGAGAACAGATATTTCAGATCCCTTTGAAGACTACAGGGCCAAAGGAAATATCCTCCGATAACAAAGAGAAAGAAGCTTTCTAAGAAACTTCTTTGTGTTCTGTGAAATCATCTCACAGAGTTACAGCTTTCCCTTAAGAAGCCTTTCGCTAAGACAGTTCTTGTGGAATTGGCAAAGGGATATTTGGAAGCCCATAGGGGGCTATGGTGAAAAAGGAAATATCGTCAGATGAAATCTGGAAGGAAGCTTTCTGAGAAACTGCTTAGTGTTCTGTTAATTCATCTCACAGAGTTACATGTGTATTTCGAGGATCTCTTTGCTAGCCCTATTTCTGTGGAAACTGAGAACAGATATTTCGGATCCCTTTGAAGACTACAGGGCTAAAGGAAATATCCTCGGATAACAAAGAGAAAGAAGCTTTCTGACAAACTTCTTTGTGTTCTGTGAAATCATCTCACAGAGTTACAGCTTTCCCCTCAAGAAGCCTTTCGCTAAGACAGTTCTTGTGGAATTGGCAAAGTGATATTTGGAAGCCCATAGAGGGCTATGGTGAAAAAGGAAATATCCACAGATGAAATCTGGAAAGTAGCTTTCTGAGAAACTGCTTAGTGTTCTGTGAATTCATCTCACAGAGTTGCATGTGTATTTCGAGGATCTCTTTGCTAGCCCTATTTCTGTGGAAACTGAGAACAGATATTTCGGATCCCTTTGAAGACTATAGGGCCAAAGGAAATATCCTCCGATAAAAAGAGAAAGAAGCTTTCAGAGAAACTTCTTTGTGTTCTGTGAAATCATCTCACAGAGTTACAGCTTTCCCCTCAAGAAGCCTTTCGCTGAGACAGTTCTTGTGGAATTGGCAAAGTGATATGTGGAAGTCCATAGAGGGCTATGGTGAAAAAGGAAATATCGTCAGATGAAATCTGGAAAGAAGTTTTCTGAGAAACTGCTTAGTGTTCTGTTAATTCATCTCACAGAGTTACATGTGTAATTCGAGGATCTCTTTGCTAGCCCTATTTCTATGGAAACTGATAAGAGATATTTCGGATCCTTTTGAAGACTATAGGGCCAAAGGAAATATCCTCGGATAACAAGGAGAAAGAAGCTTTCTAAGAAACTTCTTTGTGTTCTGTGAAATCATCTCTCAGAATTACAACTTTCCCCTCAAGAAGCCTTTCGCTAAGACAGTTGTTGTGGAATTGGCAAAGTGATATTTGGAAGCCCATAGAGGGCTACGGTGAAAAAGGAAATATCCTCAGATGAAATTTGGAAAGAAGCTTTCTGAGAAACTGCTTAGTGTTCTGTGAATTCATCTCACAGAGTTACATGTGTATTTCGAGGATCTCTTTGCTAGCCCTATTTCTGTGGAAACTGAGAACAGATATTTCGGATCCCTTTGAAGACTATAGGGCCAAAGGAAATATCCTCCGATAACAAAGAGAAAGAAGCTTTCTGAGAAACTTCTTTATGTTCTGTGAAATCAGCTCACAGAGTTACAGCTTTCCCCAGAACAAACCTTTCGCTAAGGCAATTCTTGTGGAATTGGCAAAGTGATATTTGGAATCCCATAGAGGACTATGGTGAAAAAGGAAATATCATCAGATGAAATCTGGAAAGAAGCTTTCTGAGAAACTGCTTAGTGTTCTGTAAATTCATCTCACAGAGTTACATGTGTATTTCGAGGATCTCTTTGCTAGCCTTCTTTCTGTGGAATCTGAGAACCGATATTTCGGTTACCTTTGAAGACTGTAGGGCCAAAGGAAATATCCTCCGATAACAAAGAGAAAGAAGCTTTCTGAGAAACTTCTTTGTGTTCTGTGAAATCATCTCACAGAGTTACAGCTTTCCCCTCAAGAAGCCTTTCGCTAAGACAGTTCTTGTGGAATTGGCAAAGGGATATTTGGAAGCCCATAGAGGGCTATGGTGAAAAAGGAAATATCCTCAGATGAAATCTGGAAAGAAGTTTTCTGAGAAACTGCTTAGTGTTCTATGTATTCATCTCACAGAGTTACATGTGTATTTCGAGGATCTCTTTGCTAGCGCTATTTCTGTGGAAACTGAGAACAGATATTTCAGATCCCTTTGAAGACTACAGGGCCAAAGGAAATATCCTCCGATAACAAAGAGAAAGAAGCTTTCTAAGAAACTTCTTTGTGTTCTGTGAAATCATCTCACAGAGTTACAGCTTTCCCCTCAAGAAGCCTTTCGCTAAGACAGTTCTTGTGGAATTGGCAAAGTGATATTTGGAAGCCCATAGAGGGCTATGGTGAAAAAGGAAATATCAGATGAAATCTGGAAAGAAGCTTTCTGAGAAACTGCTTAGTGTTCTGTGAATTCATCTCACAGAGTTACATGTGTATTTCGAGGATCTCTTTGCTAGCCCTATTTCTGTGGAATCTGAGAACAGATATTTCGGATCCCTTTGAAGACTATAGGGCCAAAGGAAATATCCTCCGATAACAAAGAGAAAGAAGCTTTCTGTGAAACTTCTTTGTATTCTGTGAAATCATCTCACAGAGTTACAGCTTTCCCTTAAGAAGCCTTTCGCTAAGACAGTTCTTGTGGAATTGGCAAAGTGATATTTGGAAGCCCATAGGGGGCTATGGTGAAAAAGGAAATATCGTCAGATGAAATCTGGAAAGAAGCTTTCTGAGAAACTGCTTAGTGTTCTGTTAATTCATCTCACAGAATTACATGTGTATTTCGAGGATCTCTTTGCTAGCCCTATTTCTGTGGAAACTGAGAACAGATATTTCGGATCCCTTTGAAGACTACAGGGCTAAAGGAAATATCCTCGGATAACAAAGAGAAAGAAGCTTTCTGACAAACTTCTTTGTGTTCTGTGAAATCATCTCACAGAGTTACAGCTTTCCCCTCAAGAAGCCTTTCGCTAAGACAGTTCTTGTGGAATTGGCAAAGTGATATTTGGAAGCCCATAGAGGGCTATGGTGAAAAAGGAAATATCCTCAGATGAAATCTGGAAAGAAGCTTTCTGAGAAACTGCTTAGTGTTCTGTTAATTCATCTCACAGAGTTACATGTGTATTTCGAGGATCTCTTTGCTAGCCCTATTTCTGTGGAATCTGAGAACAGATATTTCGGATCCCTTTGAAGACTATAGGGCCAAAGGAAATATCCTCCGATAACAAAGAGAAAGAAGCTTTCTGAGAAACTACTTTGTGTTCTATGAAATCATCTCACAGAGTTACAGCTTTCCCCTAAAGAAGCCTTTCGCTAAGACAGTTCTTGTGGAATTGGCAAAGTGATATTTGGAAGCCCATAGAGGGCTATGGTGAAAAAGGAAATATCCACAGATGAAATCTGGAAAGAAGCTTTCTGAGAAACTGCTTAGTGTTCTGTGAATTCATCTCACAGAGTTGCATGTGTATTTCGAGGATCTCTTTACTAGCCCTATTTCTGTGGAAACTGAGAACAGATATTTCGGATCCCTTTGAAGACTATAGGGCCAAAGGAAATATCCTCCGATAACAAAGAGAAAGAAGCTTTCAGAGAAACTTCTTTGTGTTCTGTGAAATCATCTCACAGAGTTACAGCTTTCCCTTCAAGAAGCCTTTCGCTGAGACAGTTCTTGTGGAATTGGCAAAGTGATATGTGGAAGTCCATAGAGGGCTATGGTGAAAAAGGAAATATCGTCAGATGAAATCTGGAAAGAAGTTTTCTGAGAAACTGCTTAGTGTTCTGTTAATTCATCTCACAGAGTTACATGTGTAATTCGAGGATCTCTTTGCTAGCCCTATTTCTATGGAAACTGATAAGAGATATTTCGGATCCTTTTGAAGACTATAGGGCCAAAGGAAATATCCTCGGATAACAAGGAGAAAGAAGCTTTCTAAGAAACTTCTTTGTGTTCTGTGAAATCATCTCTCAGAATTACAACTTTCCCCTCAAGAAGCCTTTCGCTAAGACAGTTGTTGTGGAATTGGCAAAGTGATATTTGGAAGCCCATAGAGGGCTACGGTGAAAAAGGAAATATCCTCAGATGAAATTTGGAAAGAAGCTTTCTGAGAAACTGCTTAGTGTTCTGTGAATTCATCTCACAGAGTTACATGTGTATTTCGAGGATCTCTTTGCTAGCCCTATTTCTGTGGAAACTGAGAACAGATATTTCGGATCCCTTTGAAGACTATAGGGCCAAAGGATATATCCTCCGATAACAAAGAGAAAGACGATTTCTGAGAAACTTCTTTGTGTTCTGTGAAATCATCTCACAGAGTTACAGCTTTTCCCTCAGGAAGCCTTTCGCTAAGACAGTTCTTGTGGAATTGGCAAAGAGATATTTGGAAGACCATAGAGGGCTATGGTGAAAAAGGAAATATCGTCATATTAAATCTGGAAAGAAGCTTTCTGAGAAACTGCTTAGTGTTCTGTTAATTCATCTCACAGAGTTACATGTGTATTTCGAGGATTTCTTTGCTAGCCCTATTTCTGTGGAAACTGAGAACAGGTATTTCGGAAAACTTTGAAGACTACAGGGCCAAAGGAAATATCCTCCGATAACAAAGAGAAAGAAGCTTTCTGAGAAACTTCTTTGTGTTCTGTGAAATCATCTCACAGAGTTACAGCTTTCCCCTCAAGAAGCCTTTCGCTAAGACAGTTCTTGTGGAATTGGCAAAGTGATATTTGGAAGCCCATAGAGGGTTATGGTGAAAAAGGAAATATCAGGTGAAATCTGGAAAGAAGCTTTCTGAGAAACTGCTTAGTGTTCTGTGAATTCATCTCACAGAGTTACATGTGTATTTCGACGATCTCTTTGCTAGCCCTATTTCTGTGGAATCTGAGAACAGATAGTTCGGATCCCTTTGAAGACTATAGGGCCAAAGGAAATATCCTCCGATAACAAAGAGAAAGAAGCTTTCTGAGAAACTTCTTTGTGTTCTGTGAAATCATCTCACAGAGTTACAGCTTTCCCCTCAAGAAGCCTTTCGCTAAGACAGTTCTTGTGGAATTGGCAAAGTGATATTTGGAAGACCATAGAGGGCTATGGTGAAAAAGGAAATATCGTCATATTAAGTCTGGAAAGAAGCTTTCTGAGAAACTGCTTAGTGTTCTCTTAATTCATCTCACAGAGTTACATGTGTACTTCGAGGATCTCTTTGCTAGCCCTATTTCTGTGGAAACTGAGAACAGATATTTCGGATCCCTTTGAAGACTACAGGGCCAAAGGAAATATCCTCCGATAACAAAGAGAAAGAAGCTTTCTGAGAAACTTCTTTGTGTTCTGTGAAGTCATCTCACAGAGTTACAGCTTTCCCCTCAAGAAGCCTTTCTCTAAGGGAGTTTTTGTGGAATTGGCAAAGTGATATTTGGAAGCCCATAGAGGGCTAGGGTGAAAAAGGAAATATCGTCAGATGAAATCTGGAAAGAAGCTGTCTGCGAACCTGCTTAGTGTTCTGTTAATTCATCTCACAGAGTTACATGTGTATTTCGAGGATCTCTTTGCTAGCCCTATTTCTGTGGAATCTGAGAACAGATATTTCGGATCCCTTTGAAGACTATAGGGCCAAAGGAAATATCCTCCGATAACAAAGAGAAAGAAGCTTTCTGAGAAACTTCTTTGTGTTCTGTGAAATCATCTCACAGAGTTACAGCTTTCCCCTCAAGAAGCCTTTCGCTAAGACAGTTCTTGTGGAATTGGCAAAGTGAAATTTGGAAGCCCATAGAGGGCTATGGTGAAAAAGGAAATATCAGGTGAAATCTGGAAAGAAGCTTTCTGCGAAACTGCTTAGTGTTCTGTGAATTCATCTCACAGAGTTACATGTGTATTTCGACGATCTCTTTGCTAGCCCTATTTCTGTGGAATCTGAGAACAGATATTTCGGATCCCTTTGAAGACTATAGGGCCAAAGGAAATATCCTCCGATAAGAAAGAGAAAGAAGCTTTCTGAGAAACTACTTTGTGTTCTGTGAAATCATCTCACAGAGTTACAGCTTTCCCCTCAAGAAGCCTTTCGCTAAGACAGTTCTTGTTGAATTGGCAAAGTGATATTTGGAAGACCGTAGAGGGCTATGGTGAAAAAGGAAATATCGTCATATTAAATCTGGAAAGAAGCTTTCTGAGAAACTGCTTAGTGTTCTCTTAATTCATCTCACAGAGTTACATGTGTACTTCGAGGATCTCTTTGCTAGCCCTATTTCTGTGGAAACTGAGAACAGATATTTCGGATCCCTTTGAAGACTACAGGGCCAAAGGAAATATCCTCGGATAACAAAGAGAAAGAAGCTTTCTGAGAAACTTCTTTGTGTTCTGTGAAATCATCTCACAGAGTTACAGCTTTCCCCTCAAGAAGCCTTTCGCTAAGATAGTTCTTGTGGAATTGGCAAAGTGATATTTGGAAGCCCATAGAGGGCTATGGTGAAAAAGGAAATATCAGATGAAATATGGAAAGAAGCTTTCTGAGAAACTGCTTAGTGTTCTGTGGATTCATCTCACAGAGTTATATGTGTATTTCGAGGATCTCTTTGCTAGCCCTATTTCTGTGGAATCTGAGAACAGATATTTCGGATCCCTTTGAACACTATAGGGCCAAAGGAAATATCCTCCGATAACAAAGAGAAAGAAGCTTTCTGAGAAACTGCTTTGTGTTCTGTGAAATCATCTCACAGAGTTACAGCTTTCCCCTCAAGAAGCCTTTCGCTAAGACAGTTCTTGTGGAATTGGCAAAGTGATATTTGGAAGCCCATAGAGGGCTAGGGTGAAAAAGGAAATATCGTCAGATGAAATCTGGAAAGAAGCTTTCTTCGAAACTGCTTAGTGTTCTGTTAATTCATCTCACACAGTAACATGTGTATTTCGAGGATTTCTTTACTAGCCTTATGTCTGTGGAAACTGAGAACAGGTATTCCGGATCCCTTTGAAGACTATAGGGTCAAAAGAAATATCCTCCGATAACAAAGAGAAAGAAGCTTTCTGAGAAACTTCTTTGTGTTCTGTGAAATCATCTCACAGAGTTACAGCTTTCCCCTCAAGAAGCCTTTCGCTAAGACAGTTCTTGTGGAATTGGCAAAGTGATATTTGGAAGCCCATAGAGGGCTATGGTGTAAAAGGTAATATCGTCATATTAAATCTGGAAAGAAGCTTTCTGAGAAACTGCTTAGTGTTCTGTGAATTCATCTCACCGAGTTACATGTGTATTTCGAGTATCTCTTTGCTAGCCCTATTTCTGTGGAATCCGAGAACAGATATTTCGGATCCCTTTGAAGACTATAGGGCCAAAGGAAATATCTTCCGATAACAAAGAGAAAGAAGCTTTCTGAGAAACTTCTTTGTGTTCTGTGAAATCATCTCACAGAGTTACAGCTTTCCCCTGAAGAAGCCTTTCGCTAAAACAGTTCTTGTGGAATTGGCAAAGTGATATTTGGAAGCCCATAGAGGGCTATGGTGAAAAAGGAAATATCCTCAGATGAAATCTGGAAAGAAGCTTTCTGAGAAACTGCTTAGTGTTCTCTTAATTCATCTCACAGAGTTACATGTGTATTTCGAGGATCTCTTTGCTAGCCCTATTTCTGTGGAAACTGAGAACAGATATTTCGGATCCCTTTGAACACTATAGGGCCAAAGGAAGTATCCTCCGATAACAAAGAGAAAGAAGCTTTCTGAGAAACTTCTTTGTGTTCTGTGAAATCATCTCACAGAGTTACAGCTTTCCCCTGAAGAAGCCTTTCGCTAAGACAGTTCTTGTGGAATTGGCAAAGTGATATTTGGAAGCCCATAGAGGGCTATGGTGTAAAAGGAAATATCCTCAGATGAAATCTGGAAAGAAGCTTTCTGAGAAACTGCTTAGTGTTCTGTTAATTCATCTCACAGAGTTACATGTGTATTTCGAGGATCTCTTTGCTAGCCCTATTTCTGTGGAATCTGAGAACAGATATTTCGGATCCCTTTGAAGACTATAGGGCCAAAGGATATATCCTCCGATAACAAAGAGAAAGAAGCTTTCTGAGAAACTTCTTTGTGTTCTGTTAAATCATCTCACAGAGTTACAGCTTTCCCCTCAAGAAGCCTTTCGCTAAGACAGTTCTTGTGGAATTGGCAAAGTGATATTTGGAAGCCCATAGAGGGCTATGGTGAAAAAGGAAATATCCTCAGATGAAATCTGGAAAGAAGCTTTCTGAGAAACTGCTTAGTGTTCTGTGAATTCATCTCACAGAGTTACATGTGTATTTCGAGGATCTCTTTGCTAACCCTATTTCTGTGGAATCTGAGAACAGATATTTCGGATCGCTTTGAAGACTATAGGGTCAAAGGAAATATCCTCGGATAACAAAGAGAAAGAAGCTTTCTGAGAAACTTCTTTGTGTTCTGTGAAATCATCTCACAGAGTTACAGCTTTTCCCTGAAGAAGCCTTTCCATAAGACAGTTCTTGTGGAATTGCCAAAGTGATATTTGGAAGCCCATAGAGGGCTATGGTGAAAAAGGAAATATCCTCAGATGAAATCTGGAAAGAAGCTTTCTGAGAAACTGCTTAGTGTTCTGTGAATTCATCTCACAGAGTTACATGTGTATGTCGGGGATCTGTTTGCTAGCCCTATTTCTGTGGAATCTGAGAACAGATATTTCGGATCCCTTTGAAGACTATAGGGCCAAAGGAAATATCCTCCGATAACAAAGAGAAAGAAGCTTTCTGAGAAACTTCTTTGTGTTCTGTGAAATCATCTCACAGAGTTACAGCATTCCCCTCAAGAAGCCTTTCGCTAAGACAGTTCTTGTGGAATTGGCAAAGTGAAATTTGGAAGCCCATAGAGGGCTATGGTGAAAAAGGAAATATCAGGTGAAATCTGGAAAGAAGCTTTCTGCGAAACTGCTTAGTGTTCTGTGAATTCATCTCACAGAGTTACATGTGTATTTCGACGATCTCTTTGCTAGCCCTATTTCTGTGGAATCTGAGAACAGATAGTTCGGATCCCTTTGAAGACTATAGGGCCAAAGGAAATATCCTCCGATAACAAAGAGAAAGAAGCTTTCTGAGAAACTTCTTTGTGTTCTGTGAAATCATCTCACAGAGTTACAGCTTTCCCCTCAAGAAGCCTTTCGCTAAGACAGTTCTTGTGGAATTGGCAAAGTGATATTTGGAAGACCATAGAGGGCTATGGTGAAAAAGGAAATATCGTCATATTAAATCTGGAAAGAAGCTTTCTGAGAAACTGCTTAGTTTTCTCTTAATTCATCTCACAGAGTTACATGTGTATTTCGAGGATCTCTTTGCTAGCCCTATTTCTGTGGAAACTGAGAACAGATATTTCGGATCCCTTTGAAGACTACAGGGCCAAAGGAAATATCCTATGATAACAAAGAGAAAGAAGCTTTCTGAGAAACTTCTTTGTGTTCTGTGAAATCATCTCACAGAGTTACAGCTTTCCCCTCAAGAAGCCTTTCGCTAAGAGAGTTCTTGTGGAATTGGCAAAGTGATATTTGGAAGCCCATAGAGGGCTATGGTGAAAAAGGAAATATCAGATGAAATCTGGAAAGAAGCTTTCTGTGAAACTTCTTTGTGTTCTGTGAAATCATCTCACAGAGTTACAGCTTTCCCCTCAAGAAGCCTTTCGCTAAGACAGTTCTTGTAGAATTGGCAAAGGGATATTTGGAAGCCCATAGAGGGCTATGGTGAAAAAGGAAATATCCTCAGATGAAATCTGGAAAGAAGTTTTCTGAGAAACTGCTTAGTGTTCTATGAATTCATCTCACAGAGTTACATGTGTATTTCGAGGATCTCTTTGCTAGCCCTATTTCTGTGGAAACTGAGAACAGATATTTCAGATCCCTTTGAAGACTACAGGGCCAAAGGAAATATCCTCCGATAACAAAGAGAAAGAAGCTTTCTAAGAAACTTCTTTGTGTTCTGTGAAATCATCTCACAGAGTTACAGCTTTACCTTAAGAAGCCTTTCGCTAAGACAGTTCTTGTGGAATTGGCAAAGTGATATTTGGAAGCCCTTAGGGGGCTATGGTGAAAAAGGAAATATCGTCAGATGAAATCTGGAAAGAAGCTTTCTGAGAAACTGCTTAGTGTTCTGTTAATTCATCTCACAGAGTTACATGTGTATTTCGAGGATCTCTTTGCTAGCCCTATTTCTGTGGAAACTGAGAACAGATATTTCGGATCCCTTTGAAGACTACAGGGCTAAAGGAAATATCCTCGGATAACAAAGAGAAAGAAGCTTTCTGACAAACTTCTTTGTGTTCTGTGAAATCATCTCACAGAGTTACAGCTTTCCCCTCAAGAAGCCTTTCGCTAAGACAGTTCTTGTGGAATTGGCAAAGTGATATTTGGAAGCCCATAGAGGGCTATGGTGAAAAAGGAAATATCCTCAGATGAAATCTGGAAAGAAGCTTTCTGAGAAACTGCTTAGTGTTCTGTTAATTCATCTCACAGAGTTACATGTGTATTTCGAGGGTCTCTTTGCTAGCCCTATTTCTGTGGAATCTGAGAACAGATATTTCGGATCCCTTTGAAGACTATAGGGCCAAAGGAAATATCCTCCGATAACAAAGAGAAAGAAGCTTTCTGAGAAACTACTTAGTGTTCTATGAAATCATCTCACAGAGTTACAGCTTTCCCCTAAAGAAGCCTTTCGCTAAGACAGTTCTTGTGGAATTGGCAAAGTGATATTTGGAAGCCCATAGAGGGCTATGGTGAAAAAGGAAATATCCACAGATGAAATCTGGAAAGAAGCTTTCTGAGAAACTGCTTAGTGTTCTGTGAATTCATCTCACAGAGTTGCATGTGTATTTCGAGGATCTCTTTGCTAGCCCTATTTCTGTGGAAACTGAGAACAGATATTTCGGATCCCTTTGAAGACTATAGGGCCAAAGGAAATATCCTCCGATAAAAAAGAGAAAGAAGCTTTCAGAGAAACTTCTTTGTGTTCTGTGAAATCATCTCACAGAGTTACAGCTTTCCCCTCAAGAAGCCTTTCGCTGAGACAGTTCTTGTGGAATTGGCAAAGTGATATGTGGAAGTCCATAGAGGGCTATGGTGAAAAAGGAAATATCGTCAGATGAAATCTGGAAAGAAGTTTTCTGAGAAACTGCTTAGTGTTCTGTTAATTCATCTCACAGAGTTACATGTGTAATTCGAGGATCTCTTTGCTAGCCCTATTTCTATGGAAACTGATAAGAGATATTTCGGATCCTTTTGAAGACTATAGAGCCAAAGGAAATATCCTCGGATAACAAGGAGAAAGAAGCTTTCTAAGAAACTTCTTTGTGTTCTGTGAAATCATCTCTCAGAATTACAACTTTCCCCTCAAGAAGCCTTTCGCTAAGACAGTTGTTGTGGAATTGGCAAAGTGATATTTGGAAGCCCATAGAGGGCTACGGTGAAAAAGGAAATATCCTCAGATGAAATTTGGAAAGAAGCTTTCTGAGAAACTGCTTAGTGTTCTGTGAATTCATCTCACAGAGTTACATGTGTATTTCGAGGATCTCTTTGCTAGCCCTATTTCTGTGGAAACTGAGAACAGATATTTCGGATCCCTTTGAAGACTATAGGGCCAAAGGAAATATCCTCCGATAACAAAGAGAAAGAAGCTTTCTGAGAAACTTCTTTATGTTCTGTGAAATCAGCTCACAGAGTTACAGCTTTCCCCAGAACAAACCTTTCGCTAAGGCAATTCTTGTGGAATTGACAAAGTGATATTTGGAATCCCATAGAGGACTATGGTGAAAAAGGAAATATCATCAGATGAAATCTGGAAAGAAGCTTTCTGAGAAACTGCTTAGTGTTCTGTAAATTCATCTCACAGAGTTACATGTGTATTTCGAGGATCTCTTTGCTAGCCTTCTTTCTGTGGAATCTGAGAACCGATATTTCGGTTACCTTTGAAGACTGTAGGGCCAAAGGAAATATCCTCCGATAACAAAGAGAAAGAAGCTTTCTGAGAAACTTCTTTGTGTTCTGTGAAATCATCTCACAGAGTTACAGCTTTCCCCTCAAGAAGCCTTTCGCTAAGACAGTTCTTGTGGAATTGGCAAAGGGATATTTGGAAGCCCATAGAGGGCTATGGTGAAAAAGGAAATATCCTCAGATGAAATCTGGAAAGAAGTTTTCTGAGAAACTGCTTAGTGTTCTATGTATTCATCTCACAGAGTTACATGTGTATTTCGAGGATCTCTTTGCTAGCCCTATTTCTGTGGAAACTGAGAACAGATATTTCAGATCCCTTTGAAGACTACAGGGCCAAAGGAAATATCCTCCGATAACAAAGAGAAAGAAGCTTTCTAAGAAACTTCTTTGTGTTCTGTGAAATCATCTCACAGAGTTACAGCTTTCCCCTCAAGAAGCCTTTCGCTAAGACAGTTCTTGTGGAATTGGCAAAGTGATATTTGGAAGCCCATAGAGGGCTATGGTGAAAAAGGAAATATCCTCAGATGAAATCTGGAAAGAAGCTTTCTGAGAAACTGCTTAGTGTTCTGTTAATTCATCTCACAGAGTTACATGTGTATTTCGAGGATCTCTTTGCTAGCCCTATTTCTGTGGAATCTGAGAACAGATATTTCGGATCCCTTTGAAGACTATAGGGCCAAAGGAAATATCCTCCGATAACAAAGAGAAAGAAGCTTTCTGAGAAACTACTTTGTGTTCTATGAAATCATCTCACAGAGTTACAGCTTTCCCCTAAAGAAGCCTTTCGCTAAGACAGTTCTTGTGGAATTGGCAAAGTGATATTTGGAAGCCCATAGAGGGCTATGGTGAAAAAGGAAATATCCACAGATGAAATCTGGAAAGAAGCTTTCTGAGAAACTGCTTAGTGTTCTGTGAATTCATCTCACAGAGTTGCATGTGTATTTCGAGGATCTCTTTACTAGCCCTATTTCTGTGGAAACTGAGAACAGATATTTCGGATCCCTTTGAAGACTATAGGGCCAAAGGAAATATCCTCCGATAACAAAGAGAAAGAAGCATTCAGAGAAACTTCTTTGTGTTCTGTGAAATCATCTCACAGAGTTACAGCTTTCCCTTCAAGAAGCCTTTCGCTGAGACAGTTCTTGTGGAATTGGCAAAGTGATATGTGGAAGTCCATAGAGGGCTATGGTGAAAAAGGAAATATCGTCAGATGAAATCTGGAAAGAAGTTTTCTGAGAAACTGCTTAGTGTTCTGTTAATTCATCTCACAGAGTTACATGTGTAATTCGAGGATCTCTTTGCTAGCCCTATTTCTATGGAAACTGATAGGAGATATTTCGGATCCTTTTGAAGACTATAGGGCCAAAGGAAATATCCTCGGATAACAAGGAGAAAGAAGCTTTCTAAGAAACTTCTTTGTGTTCTGTGAAATCATCTCTCAGAATTACAACTTTCCCCTCAAGAAGCCTTTCGCTAAGACAGTTGTTGTGGAATTGGCAAAGTGATATTTGGAAGCCCATAGAGGGCTATGGTGAAAAAGGAAATATCCACAGACGAAATCTGGAAAGAAGCTTTCTGAGAAACTGCTTAGTGTTCTGTAAATTCATCTCACAGAGTTACATGTGTATTTCGAGGATCTCTTTGCTAGCCTTCTTTCTGTGGAATCTGAGAACCGATATTTCGGTTACCTTTGAAGACTGTAGGGCCAAAGGAAATATCCTCCGATAACAAAGAGAAAGAAGCTTTCTGAGAAACTTCTTTGTGTTCTGTGAAATCATCTCACAGAGTTACAGCTTTCCCCTCAAGAAGCCTTTCGCTAAGACAGTTCTTGTGGAATTGGCAAAGGGATATTTGGAAGCCCATAGAGGGCTATGGTGAAAAAGGAAATATCCTCAGATGAAATCTGGAAAGAAGTTTTCTGAGAAACTGCTTAGTGTTCTATGTATTCATCTCACAGAGTTACATGTGTATTTCGAGGATCTCTTTGCTAGCCCTATTTCTGTGGAAACTGAGAACAGATATTTCAGATCCCTTTGAAGACTACAGGGCCAAAGGAAATATCCTCCGATAACAAAGAGAAAGAAGCTTTCTAAGAAACTTCTTTGTGTTCTGTGAAATCATCTCACAGAGTTACAGCTTTCCCCTCAAGAAGCCTTTCGCTAAGACAGTTCTTGTGGAATTGGCAAAGTGATATTTGGAAGCCCATAGAGGGCTATGGTGAAAAAGGAAATATCCTCAGATGAAATCTGGAAAGAAGCTTTCTGAGAAACTGCTTAGTGTTCTGTTAATTCATCTCACAGAGTTACATGTGTATTTCGAGGATCTCTTTGCTAGCCCTATTTCTGTGGAATCTGAGAACAGATATTTCGGATCCCTTTGAAGACTATAGGGCCAAAGGAAATATCCTCCGATAACAAAGAGAAAGAAGCTTTCTGAGAAACTACTTTGTGTTCTATGAAATCATCTCACAGAGTTACAGCTTTCCCCTAAAGAAGCCTTTCGCTAAGACAGTTCTTGTGGAATTGGCAAAGTGATATTTGGAAGCCCATAGAGGGCTATGGTGAAAAAGGAAATATCCACAGATGAAATCTGGAAAGAAGCTTTCTGAGAAACTGCTTAGTGTTCTGTGAATTCATCTCACAGAGTTGCATGTGTATTTCGAGGATCTCTTTACTAGCCCTATTTCTGTGGAAACTGAGAACAGATATTTCGGATCCCTTTGAAGACTATAGGGCCAAAGGAAATATCCTCCGATAACAAAGAGAAAGAAGCATTCAGAGAAACTTCTTTGTGTTCTGTGAAATCATCTCACAGAGTTACAGCTTTCCCTTCAAGAAGCCTTTCGCTGAGACAGTTCTTGTGGAATTGGCAAAGTGATATGTGGAAGTCCATAGAGGGCTATGGTGAAAAAGGAAATATCGTCAGATGAAATCTGGAAAGAAGTTTTCTGAGAAACTGCTTAGTGTTCTGTTAATTCATCTCACAGAGTTACATGTGTAATTCGAGGATCTCTTTGCTAGCCCTATTTCTATGGAAACTGATAAGAGATATTTCGGATCCTTTTGAAGACTATAGGGCCAAAGGAAATATCCTCGGATAACAAGGAGAAAGAAGCTTTCTAAGAAACTTCTTTGTGTTCTGTGAAATCATCTCTCAGAATTACAACTTTCCCCTCAAGAAGCCTTTCGCTAAGACAGTTGTTGTGGAATTGGCAAAGTGATATTTGGAAGCCCATAGAGGGCTATGGTGAAAAAGGAAATATCCACAGACGAAATCTGGAAAGAAGCTTTCTGAGAAACTGCTTAGTGTTCTGTTAATTCATCTCACAGAGTTACATGTGTATTTCGAGGATTTCTTTGCTAGCCCTATTTCTGTGGAAACTGAGAACAGGTATTTCGGAAAACTTTGAAGACTACAGGGCCAAAGGAAATATCCTCCGATAACAAAGAGAAAGAAGCTTTCTGAGAAACTTCTTTGTGTTCTGTGAAATCATCTCACAGAGTTACAGCTTTCCCCTCAAGAAGCCTTTCGCTAAGACAGTTCTTGTGGAATTGGCAAAGTGATATTTGGAAGCCCATAGAGGGCTATGGTGAAAAAGGAAATATCAGGTGAAATCTGGAAAGAAGCTTTCTGCGAAACTGCTTAGTGTTCTGTGAATTCATCTCACAGAGTTACATGTGTATTTCGACGATCTCTTTGCTAGCCCTATTTCTGTGGAATCTGAGAACAGATAGTTCGGATCCCTTTGAAGACTATAGGGCCAAAGGAAATATCCTCCGATAACAAAGAGAAAGAAGCTTTCTGAGAAACTTCTTTGTGTTCTGTGAAATCATCTCACAGAGTTAAAGCTTTCCCCTCAAGAAGCCTTTCGCTAAGACAGTTCTTGTGGAATTGGCAAAGTGATATTTGGAAGACCATAGAGGGCTATGGTGAAAAAGGAAATATCGTCATATTAAATCTGGAAAGAAGCTTTCTGAGAAACTGCTTAGTGTTCTGTTAATTCATCTCACAGAGTTACATGTGTACTTCGAGGATCTCTTTGCTAGCCCTATTTCTGTGGAAACTGAGAACAGATATTTCGGATCCCTTTGAAGACTACAGGGCCAAAGGAAATATCCTCCGATAACAAAGAGAAAGAAGCTTTCTGAGAAACTTCTTTGTGTTCTGTGAAATCATCTCACAGAGTTACAGCTTTCCCCTCAAGAAGCCTTTCTCTAAGGGAGTTTTTGTGGAATTGGCAAAGTGATATTTGGAAGCCCATAGAGGGCTAGGGTGAAAAAGGAAATATCGTCAGATGAAATCTGGAAAGAAGCTGTCTGCGAACCTGCTTAGTGTTCTGTTAATTCATCTCACAGAGTTACATGTGTATTTCGAGGATCTCTTTGCTAGCCCTATTTCTGTGGAATCTGAGAACAGATATTTCGGATCCCTTTGAAGACTATAGGGCCAAAGGAAATATCCTCCGATAACAAAGAGAAAGAAACTTTCTGAGAAACTTCTTTGTGTTCTGTGAAATCATCTCACAGAGTTACAGCTTTCCCCTCAAGAAGCCTTTCGCTAAGACAGTTCTTGTGGAATTGGCAAAGTGAAATTTGGAAGCCTATAGAGGGCTATGGTGAAAAAGGAAATATCAGGTGAAATCTGGAAAGAAGCTTTCTGCGAAACTGCTTAGTGTTCTGTGAATTCATCTCACAGAGTTACATGTGTATTTCGACGATCTCTTTGCTAGCCCTATTTCTGTGGAATCTGAGAACAGATATTTCGGATCCCTTTGAAGACTATAGGGCCAAAGGAAATATCCTCCGATAAGAAAGAGAAAGAAGCTTTCTGAGAAACTACTTTGTGTTCTGTGAAATCATCTCACAGAGTTACAGCTTTCCCCTCAAGAAGCCTTTCGCTAAGACAGTTCTTGTTGAATTGGCAAAGTGATATTTGGAAGACCGTAGAGGGCTATGGTGAAAAAGGAAATATCGTCATATTAAATCTGGAAAGAAGCTTTCTGAGAAACTGCTTAGTGTTCTCTTAATTCATCTCACAGAGTTACATGTGTACTTCGAGGATCTCTTTGCTAGCCCTATTTCTGTGGAAACTGAGAACAGATATTTCGGATCCCTTTGAAGACTACAGGGCCAAAGGAAATATCCTCGGATAACAAAGAGAACGAAGCTTTCTGAGAAACTTCTTTGTGTTCTGTGAAATCATCTCACAGAGTTACAGCTTTCCCCTCAAGAAGCCTTTCGCTAAGATAGTTCTTGTGGAATTGGCAAAGTGATATTTGGAAGCCCATAGAGGGCTATGGTGAAAAAGGAAATATCAGATGAAATCTGGAAAGAAGCTTTCTGAGAAACTGCTTAGTGTTCTGTGGATTCATCTCACAGAGTTATATGTGTATTTCGAGGATCTCTTCGCTAGCCCTATTTCTGTGGAATCTGAGAACAGATATTTCGGATCCCTTTGAACACTATAGGGCCAAAGGAAATATCCTCCGATAACAAAGAGAAGGAAGCTTTCTGAGAAACTGCTTTGTGTTCTGTGAAATCATCTCACAGAGTTACAGCTTTCCCCTCAAGAAGCCTTTCGCTAAGACAGTTCTTGTGGAATTGGCAAAGTGATATTTGGAAGCCCATAGAGGGCTAGGGTGAAAAAGGAAATATCGTCAGATGAAATCTGGAAAGAAGCTTTCTTCGAAACTGCTTAGTGTTCTGTTAATTCATCTCACACAGTAACATGTGTATTTCGAGGATTTCTTTACTAGCCCTATGTCTGTGGAAACTGAGAACAGGTATTCCGGATCCCTTTGAAGACATAGGGTCAAAAGAAATATCCTCCGATAACAAAGAGAAAGAAGCTTTCTGAGAAACTTCTTTGTGTTCTGTGAAATCATCTCACAGAGTCACAGCTTTCCCCTCAAGAAGCCTTTCGCTAAGACAGTTCTTGTGGAATTGGCAAAGTGATATTTGGAAGCCCATAGAGGGCTATGGTGAAAAAGGAAATATCCTCAGATGAAATCTGGAAAGAAGCTTTCTGAGAAACTGCTTAGTGTTCTGTGAATTCATCTCACAGAGTTACATGTGTATTTCGAGGATCTCTTTGCTAACCCTATTTCTGTGGAATCTGAGAACAGATATTTCGGATCGCTTTGAAGACTATAGGGTCAAAGGAAATATCCTCGGATAACAAAGACAAAGAAGCTTTCTGAGAAACTTCTTTGTGTTCTGTGAAATCATCTCACAGAGTTACAGCTTTTCCCTGAAGAAGCCTTTCCCTAAGACAGTTCTTGTGGAATTGGCAAAGTGATATTTGGAAGCCCATAGAGGGCTATGGTGTAAAAGGTAATATCGTCATATTAAATCTGGAAAGAAGCTTTCTGAGAAACTGCTTAGTGTTCTGTGAATTCATCTCACCGAGTTACATGTGTATTTCGAGTATCTCTTTGCTAGCCCTATTTCTGTGGAATCCGAGAACAGATATTTCGGATCCCTTTGAAGACTATAGGGCCAAAGGAAATATCTTCCGATAACAAAGAGAAAGAAGCTTTCTGAGAAACTTCTTTGTGTTCTGTGAAATCATCTCACAGAGTTACAGCTTTCCCCTGAAGAAGCCTTTCGCTAAAACAGTTCTTGTGGAATTGGCAAAGTGATATTTGGAAGCCCATAGAGGGCTATGGTGAAAAAGGAAATATCCTCAGATGAAATCTGGAAAGAAGCTTTCTGAGAAACTGCTTAGTGTTCTCTTAATTCATCTCACAGAGTTACATGTGTATTTCGAGGATCTCTTTGCTAGCCCTATTTCTGTGGAAACTGAGAACAGATATTTCGGATCCCTTTGAACACTATAGGGCCAAAGGAAGTATCCTCCGATAACAAAGAGAAAGAAGCTTTCTGAGAAACTTCTTTGTGTTCTGTGAAATCATCTCACAGAGTTACAGCTTTCCCCTGAAGAAGCCTTTCGCTAAGACAGTTCTTGTGGAATTGGCAAAGTGATATTTGGAAGCCCATAGAGGGCTATGGTGTAAAAGGAAATATCCTCAGATGAAATCTGGAAAGAAGCTTTCTGAGAAACTGCTTAGTGTTCTGTTAATTCATCTCACAGAGTTACATGTGTATTACGAGGATCTCTTTGCTAGCCCTATTTCTGTGGAATCTGAGAACAGATATTTCGGATCCCTTTGAAGACTATAGGGCCAAAGGATATATCCTCCGATAACAAAGAGAAAGAAGCTTTCTGAGAAACTTCTTTGTGTTCTGTGAAATCATCTCACAGAGTTACAGCTTTCCCCTCAAGAAGCCTTTCGCTAAGACAGTTCTTGTGGAATTGGCAAAGTGATATTTGGAAGCCCATAGAGGGCTATGGTGAAAAAGGAAATATCCTCAGATGAAATCTGGAAAGAAGCTTTCTGAGAAACTGCTTAGTGTTCTGTGAATTCATCTCACAGAGTTACATGTGTATTTCGAGGATCTCTTTGCTAACCCTATTTCTGTGGAATCTGAGAACAGATATTTCGGATCGCTTTGAAGACTATAGGGTCAAAGGAAATATCCTCGGATAACAAAGAGAAAGAAGCTTTCTGAGAAACTTCTTTGTGTTCTGTGAAATCATCTCACAGAGTTACAGCTTTTCCCTGAAGAAGCCTTTCCCTAAGACAGTTCTTGTGGAATTGGCAAAGTGATATTTGGAAGCCCATAGAGGGCTATGGTGAAAAAGGAAATATCCTCAGATGAAATCTGGAAAGAAGCTTTCTGAGAAACTGCTTAGTGTTCTGTGAATTCATCTCACAGAGTTACATGTGTATGTCGGGGATCTGTTTGCTAGCCCTATTTCTGTGGAATCTGAGAACAGATATTTCGGATCCCTTTGAAGACTATAGGGCCAAAGGAAATATCCTCCGATAACAAAGAGAAAGAAGCTTTCTGAGAAACTTCTTTGTGTTCTGTGAAATCATCTCACAGAGTTACAGCTTTCCCCTCAAGAAGCCTTTCGCTAAGACAGTTCTTGTGCAATTGGCAAAGTGAAATTTGGAAGCCCATAGAGGGCTATGGTGAAAAAGGAAATATCAGGTGAAATATGGAAAGAAGCTTTCTGCAAAACTGCTTAGTGTTCTGTGAATTCATCTCACAGAGTTACATGTGTATTTCGACGATCTCTTTGCTAGCCCTATTTCTGTGGAATCTGAGAACAGATAGTTCGGATCCCTTTGAAGACTATAGGGCCAAAGGAAATATCCTCCGATAACAAAGAGAAAGAAGCTTTCTGAGAAACTTCTTTGTGTTCTGTGAAATCATCTCACAGAGTTACAGCTTTCCCCTCAAGAAGCCTTTCGCTAAGACAGTTCTTGTGGAATTGGCAAAGTGATATTTGGAAGACCATAGAGGGCTATGGTGAAAAAGGAAATATCGTCATATTAAATCTGGAAAGAAGCTTTCTGAGAAACTGCTTAGTGTTCTCTTAATTCATCTCACAGAGTTACATGTGTATTTCGAGGATCTCTTTGCTAGCCCTATTTCTGTGGAAACTGAGAACAGATATTTCGGATCCCTTTGAAGACTACAGGGCCAAAGGAAATATCCTCCGATAACAAAGAGAAAGAAGCTTTCTGAGAAACTTCTTTGTGTTCTGTGAAATCATCTCACAGAGTTACAGCTTTCCCCTCAAGAAGCCTTTCGCTAAGACAGTTCTTGTGGAATTGGCAAAGTGATATTCGGAAGCCCATAGAGGGCTATGGTGAAAAAGGAAATATCAGATGAAATCTGGAAAGAAGCTTTCTGAGAAACTTCTTTGTGTTCTGTGAAATCATCTCACAGAGTTACAGCTTTCCCCTCAAGAAGCCTTTCGCTAAGACAGTTCTTGTGGAATTGGCAAAGTGATATTTGGAAGCCCATAGAGGGCTATGGTGAAAAAGGAAATATCAGATGAAATCTGGAAAGAAGCTTTCTGAGAAACTGCTTAGTGTTCTGTGAATTCATCTCACAGAGTTACATGTGTATTTCGAGGATCTCTTTGCTAGCCCTATTTCTGTGGAATCTGAGAACAGATATTTCGGATCCCTTTGAATACTATAGGGCCAAAAGAAATATCCTCGGATAACAAAGAGAAAGAAGCTTTCTGAGAAACTTCTTTGTGTTCTGTGAAATCATCTCACAGAGTTACAGCTTTCCCCTGAAGAAGCCTTTCGCTAAGACAGTTCTTGTGGAATTGGCAAAGTGATATTTGGAAGCACATAGGGGGCTATGGTGAAAAAGGAAATATCGTCACATGAAATCTGGAAAAAAGCTTTCTGAAAAACTGCTTAGTGTTCTGTAAGTTCATCTCACAGAGTTACATGTGTATTTCGAGAATCTCTTTGCTAGCCGTATTTCTGTGGAACCTGAGAACACATATTTCGGATCCCTTTGAAGACTATAGGGCTAAAGGAAATATCCTCGGATAACAAAGAGAAAGAAGCTTTCTGAGAATCTTCTTTGTGTTCTGTGAAATCATCTCACAGAGTTACAGCTTTCCCCTGAAGAAGCCTTTCGCTAAGACAGTTCTTGTGGAATTGGCAAAGTGATATTTGGAAGCCCATAGAGGGCTATGGTGAAAAAGGAAATATCCTCAGATGAAATCTGGAAAGAAGCTTTCTGAGAAACTGGTTAGTGTTCTGTTAATTCATCTCACAGAGTTACATGTGTATTTCGAGAATCTCTTTGCTAGCCCTATTTCTGTGGAACCTGAGAACAGATATTTCGGATCCCTTTGAAGACTATAGGGCTAAAGGAAATATCCTCGGATAACAAAGAGAGAAGCTTTCTGAGAAACTTCTTTGTGTTCTGTGAAATCATCTCACAGAGTTACAGCTTTCCCCTCAAGAAGCCTTTCGCTAAGATAGTTCTTGTGGAATTGGCAAAGTGATATTTGGAAGCCCATAGAGGGCTATGGTGAAAAAGGAAATATCAGATGAAATCTGGAAAGAAGCTTTCTGAGAAACTGCTTAGTGTTCTGTTAATTCATCTCACAGAGTTATATGTGTATTTCGAGGATCTCTTTGCTAGCCTTATTTCTGTGGAATCTGAGAACAGATATTTCGGATCCCTTTGAACACTAGAGGGCCAAAGGAAATATCCTCCGATAACAAAGAGAAAGAAGCTTTCTGAGAAACTTCTTTGCGTTCTGTGAAATCATCTCACAGAGTTACAGCTTTCCCCTCAAGAAGCCTTTCGCTAAGACAGTTCTTGTGGAATTGGCAAAGTGATATTTGGAAGCCCATAGAGGGCTATGGTGAAAAAGGAAATATCCTCAGATGAAATCTGGAAAGAAGCTTTCTGAGAAACTGCTTAGTGTTCTGTTAATTCATCTCACACAGTAACATGTGTATTTCGAGGATTTCTTTACTAGCCCTATGTCTGTGGAAACTGAGAACAGGTATTCCGGATCCCTTTGAAGACTATAGGGTCAAAAGAAATATCCTCCGATAACAAAGAGAAAGAAGCTTTCTGAGAAACTTCTTTGTGTTCTGTGAAATCATCTCACAGAGTTACAGCTTTCCCCTCAAGAAGCCTTTCGCTAAGACAGTTCTTGTGGAATTGGCAAAGTGATATTTGGAAGCCCATAGAGGGCTATGGTGAAAAAGGAAATATCCTCAGATGAAATCTGGAAAGAAGCTTTCTGAGAAACTGCTTAGTGTTCTGTGAATTCATCTCACAGAGTTACATGTGTATTTCGAGGATCTCTTTGCTAACCCTATTTCTGTGGAATCTGAGAACAGATATTTCGGATCGCTCTGAAGACTATAGGGCCAAAGGAAATATCCTCGGATAACAAAGAGAAAGAAGCTTTCTGAGAAACTTCTTTGTGTTCTGTGAAATCATCTCACAGAGTTACAGCTTTTCCCTGAAGAAGCCTTTCCCTAAGACAGTTCTTGTGGAATTGGCAAAGTGATATTTGGAAGCCCATAGAGGGCTATGGTGAAAAAGGTAATATCCTCAGATGAAATCTGGAAAGAAGCTTTCTGAGAAACTGCTTAGTGTTCTGTGAATTCATCTCACCGAGTTACATGTGTATTTCGAGTATCTCTTTGCTAGCCCTATTTCTGTGGAATCCGAGAACAGATATTTCGGATCCCTTTGAAGACTATAGGGCCAAAGGAAATATCTTCCGATAACAAAGAGAAAGAAGCTTTCTGAGAAACTTCTTTGTGTTCTGTGAAATCATCTCACAGAGTTAGAGCTTTCCCCTGAAGAAGCCCTTCGCTAAAACAGTTCTTGTGGAATTGGCAAAGTGATATTTGGAAGCCCATAGAGGGCTATGGTGAAAAAGGAAATATCCTCAGATGAAATCTGGAAAGAAGCTTTCTGAGAAACTGCTTAGTGTTCTGTTAATTCATCTCACAGAGTTACATGTGTATTTCGAGGATCTCTTTGCCAGCCCTATTTCTGTGGAATCTGAGAACAGATATTTCGTATCACTTTGAAGACTATAGGGCCAAAGGAAATATCCTCGAATAACAAAGAGAAAGAAGGTTTCTGAGAAACTTCTTTGTATTCTGTGAAATCATCTCACAGAGTTACAGCTTTCCCCTGAAGAAGCCTTTCGCTAAGACAGTTCTTGTGAAATTGGCAATGTGATATTTGAAAGCCCATAGAGGGCTGTGGTGAAATAGGAAATATCAGATGAAATCTGGAAAGAAGCTTTCTGAGAAACTGCTTAGTGTTCTGTGAATTCATCTCACAGAGTTACATGTGTATTTCGAGGATCTCTTTGCTAGCCCTATTTCTGTGGAATCTGAGAACAGATATTTCGGATCCCTTTGAAGACTATAGGGCCAAAGGATATATCCTCCGATAACAAAGAGAAAGAAGCTTTCTGAGAAACTTCTTTGTGTTCTGTGAAATCATCTCACAGAGTTACAGCTTTCCCCTGAAGAAGCCTTTCGCTAAGACAGTTCTTGTGGAATTGGCAAAGTGATATTTGGAAGCCCATAGAGGGCTATGGTGTAAAAGGAAATATCCTCAGATGAAATCTGGAAAGAAGCTTTCTGAGAAACTGCTTAGTGTTCTGTTAATTCATCTCACAGAGTTACATGTGTATTTCGAGGATCTCTTTGCTAGCCCTATTTCTGTGGAATCTGAGAACAGATATTTCGGATCCCTTTGAAGACTATAGGGCCAAAGGAAATATCCTCCGATAACAAAGAGAAAGAAGCTTTCTGAGAAACTTCTTTGTGTTCTGTGAAATCATCTCACAGAGTTACAGCTTTCCCCTCAAGAAGCCTTTCGCTAAGACAGTTCTTGTGGAATTGGCAAAGTGATATTTGGAAGCCCATAGAGGGCTATGGTGAAAAAGGAAATATCCTCAGATGAAATCTGGAAAGAAGCTTTCTGAGAAACTGCTTAGTGTTCTGTGAATTCATCTCACAGAGTTACATGTGTATTTCGAGGATCTGTTTGCTAACCCTATTTCTGTGGAATCTGAGAACAGATATTTCGGATCGCTTTGAAGACTATAGGGTCAAAGGAAATATCCTCGGATAACAAAGAGAAAGAAGCTTTCTGAGAAACTTCTTTGTGTTCTGTGAAATCATCTCACAGAGTTACAGCTTTTCCCTGAAGAAGCCTTTCCCTAAGACAGTTCCTGTGGAATTGGCAAAGTGATATTTGGAAGCCCATAGAGGGCTATGGTGAAAAAGGTAATATCCTCAGATGAAATCTGGAAAGAAGCTTTCTGAGAAACTGCTTAGTGTTCTGTGAATTCATCTCACAGAGTTACATGTGTATTTCGAGTATCTCTTTGCTAGCCCTATTTCTGTGGAATCCGAGAACAGATATTTCGGATCCCTTTGAAGACTATAGGGCCAAAGGAAATATCTTCCGATAACAAAGAGAAAGAAGCTTTCTGAGAAACTTCTTTGTGTTCTGTGAAATCATCTCACAGAGTTACAGCTTTCCCCTCAAGAAGCCTTTCGCTAAGACAGCTCTTGTGAAATTGGCAATGTGATATTTGGAAGCCCATAGAGGGCTATGGTGAAAAAGGAAATATCAGATGAAATCTGGAAAGAAGCTTTCTGAGAAACTGCTTAGTGTTCTCTTAATTCATCTCACAGAGTTACATGTGTATTTCGAGGATCTCTTTGCTAGCCTTATTTCTGTGGAATCTGAGAACAGATATTTCGGATCCCTTTGAAGACTATAGGGCCAAAGGATATATCCTCCGATAACAAAGAGAAAGAAGCTTTCTGAGAAACTTCTTTGTGTTCTGTGAAATCATCTCACAGAGTTACAGCTTTCCCCTGAAGAAGCCTTTCGCTAAGACAGTTCTTGTGGAATTGGCAAAGTGATATTTGGAAGCCCGTAGGGGGCTATGGTGAAAAAGGAAATATCGTCACATGAAATCTGGAAAAAAGCTTTCTGAGAAACTGCTTAGTGTTCTGTAAGTTCATCTCACAGAGTTACATGTGTATTTCGAGGATCTCTTTGCTAGCCCTATTTCTGTGGAACCTGAGAACACATATTTCGGATCCCTTTGAAGACTATAGGGCTAAAGGAAATATCCTCGGATAACAAAGAGAAAGAAGCTTTCTGAGAATCTTCTTTGTGTTCTGTGAAATCATCTCACAGAGTTACAGCTTTCCCCTGAAGAAGCCTTTCGCTAAGACAGTTCTTGTGGAATTGGCAAAGTGATATTTGGAAGCCCATAGAGGGCTATGTTGAAAAAGGAAATATCCTCAGATGAAATCTGGAAAGAAGCTTTCTGAGAAACTGGTTAGTGTTCTGTTAATTCATCTCACAGAGTTACATGTGTATTTCGAGGATCTCTTTGCTAGCCCTATTTCTGTGGAACCTGAGAACAGATATTTCGGATCCCTTTGAAGACTATAGGGCTAAAGGAAATATCCTCGGATAACAAAGAGAGAAGCTTTCTGAGAAACTTCTTTGTGTTCTGTGAAATCATCTCACAGAGTTACAGCTTTCCCCTCAAGGAGCCTTTCGCTAAGATAGTTCTTGTGGAATTGGCAAAGTGATATTTGGAAGCCCATAGAGGGCTATGGTGAAAAAGGAAATATCAGATGAAATCTGGAAAGAAGCTTTCTGAGAAACTGCTTAGTGTTCTGTTAATTCATCTCACAGAGTTATATGTGTATTTCGAGGATCTCTTTGCTAGCCTTATTTCTGTGGAATCTGAGAACAGATATTTCGGATCCCTTTGAACACTAGAGGGCCAAAGGAAATATCCTCCGATAACAAAGAGAAAGAAGCTTTCTGAGAAACTTCTTTGCGTTCTGTGAAATCATCTCACAGAGTTACAGCTTTCCCCTCAAGAAGCCTTTCGCTAAGACAGTTCTTGTGGAATTGGCAAAGTGATATTTGGAAGCCCATAGAGGGCTATGGTGAAAAAGGAAATATCCTCAGATGAAATCTGGAAAGAAGCTTTCTGAGAAACTGCTTAGTGTTCTGTTAATTCATCTCACACAGTAACATGTGTATTTCGAGGATTTCTTTACTAGCCCTATGTCTGTGGAAACTGAGAACAGGTATTCCGGATCCCTTTGAAGACTATAGGGTCAAAAGAAATATCCTCCGATAACAAAGAGAAAGAAGCTTTCTGAGAAACTTCTTTGTGTTCTGTGAAATCATCTCACAGAGTTACAGCTTTCCCCTCAAGAAGCCTTTCGCTAAGACAGTTCTTGTGGAATTGGCAAAGTGATATTTGGAAGCCCATAGAGGGCTATGGTGAAAAAGGAAATATCCTCAGATGAAATCTGGAAAGAAGCTTTCTGAGAAACTGCTTAGTGTTCTGTGAATTCATCTCACAGAGTTACATGTGTATTTCGAGGATCTCTTTGCTAACCCTATTTCTGTGGAATCTGAGAACAGATATTTCGGATCGCTTTGAAGACTATAGGGTCAAAGGAAATATCCTCGGATAACAAAGAGAAAGAAGCTTTCTGAGAAACTTCTTTGTGTTCTGTGAAATCATCTCACAGAGTTACAGCTTTTCCCTGAAGAAGCCTTTCCCTAAGACAGTTCTTGTGGAATTGGCAAAGTGATATTTGGAAGCCCAAAGAGGGCTATGGTGAAAAAGGTAATATCCTCAGATGAAATCTGGAAAGAAGCTTTCTGAGAAACTGCTTAGTGTTCTGTGAATTCATCTCACAGAGTTACATGTGTATTTCGAGTATCTCTTTGCTAGCCCTATTTCTGTGGAATCCGAGAACAGATATTTCGGATCCCTTTGACGACTATAGGGCCAAAGGAAATATCTTCCGATAACAAAGAGAAAGAAGCTTTCTGAGAAACTTCTTTGTGTTCTGTGAAATCATCTCACAGAGTTAGAGCTTTCCCCTGAAGAAGCCCCTCGCTAAAACAGTTCTTGTGGAATTGGCAAAGTGATATTTGGAAGCCCATAGAGGGCTATGGTGAAAAAGGAAATATCCTCAGATGAAATCTGGAAAGAAGCTTTCTGAGAAACTGCTTAGTGTTCTGTTAATTCATCTCACAGAGTTACATGTGTATTTCGAGGATCTCTTTGCCAGCCCTATTTCTGTGGAATCTGAGAACAGATATTTCGTATCACTTTGAAGACTATAGGGCCAAAGGAAATATCCTCGAATAACAAAGAGAAAGAAGGTTTCTGAGAAACTTCTTTGTATTCTGTGAAATCATCTCACAGAGTTACAGCTTTCCCCTGAAGAAGCCTTTCGCTAAGACAGTTCTTGTGAAATTGGCAATGTGATATTTGGAAGCCCATAGAGGGCTATGGTGAAAAAGGAAATATCAGATGAAATCTGGAAAGAAGCTTTCTGAGAAACTGCTTAGTGTTCTGTGAATTCATCTCACAGAGTTACATGTGTATTTCGAGGATCTCTTTGCTAGCCCTATTTCTGTGGAATCTGAGAACAGATATTTCGGATCCCTTTGAAGACTATAGGGCCAAAGGATATATCCTCCGATAACAAAGAGAAAGAAGCTTTCTGAGAAACTTCTTTGTGTTCTGTGAAATCATCTCACAGAGTTACAGCTTTCCCCTGAAGAAGCCTTTCGCTAAGACAGTTCTTGTGGAATTGGCAAAGTGATATTTGGAAGCCCATAGAGGGCTATGGTGTAAAAGGAAATATCCTCAGATGAAATCTGGAAAGAAGCTTTCTGAGAAACTGCTTAGTGTTCTGTTAATTCATCTCACAGAGTTACATGTGTATTTCGAGGATCTCTTTGCTAGCCCTATTTCTGTGGAATCTGAGAACAGATATTTCGGATCCCTTTGAAGACTATAGGGCCAAAGGAAATATCCTCCGATAACAAAGAGAAAGAAGCTTTCTGAGAAACTTCTTTGTGTTCTGTGAAATCATCTCACAGAGTTACAGCTTTCCCCTGAAGAAGCCTTTCGCTAAGACAGTTCTTGTGGAATTGGCAAAGTGATATTTGGAAGCCCATAGAGGGCTATGGTGAAAAAGGAAATATCCTCAGATGAAATCTGGAAAGAAGCTTTCTGAGAAACTGCTTAGTGTTCTGTGAATTCATCTCACAGAGTTACATGTGTATGTCGGGGATCTGTTTGCTAGCCCTATTTCTGTGGAATCTGAGAACAGATATTTCGGATCCCTTTGAAGACTATAGGGCCAAAGGAAATATCCTCCGATAACAAAGAGAAAGAAGCTTTCTGAGAAACTTCTTTGTGTTCTGTGAAATCATCTCACAGAGTTACAGCTTTCCCCTCAAGAAGCCTTTCGCTAAGACAGTTCTTGTGGAATTGGCAAAGTGAAATTTGGAAGCCCATAGAGGGCTATGGTGAAAAAGGAAATATCAGGTGAAATCTGGAAAGAAGCTTTCTGCGAAACTGCTTAGTGTTCTGTAAATTCATCTCACAGAGTTACATGTGTATTTCGACGATCTCTTTGCTAGCCCTATTTCTGTGGAATCTGAGAACAGATAGTTCGGATCCCTTTGAAGACTATAGGGCCAAAGGAAATATCCTCCGATAACAAAGAGAAAGAAGCTTTCTGAGAAACTTCTTTGTGTTCTGTGAAATCATCTCACAGAGTTACAGCTTTCCCCTCAAGAAGCCTTTCGCTAAGACAGTTCTTGTGGAATTGGCAAAGTGATATTTGGAAGCCCATAGAGGGCTATGGTGAAAAAGGAAATATCGTCATATTAAATCTGGAAAGAAGCTTTCTGAGAAACTGCTTAGTGTTCTCTTAATTCATCTCACAGAGTTACATGTGTACTTCGAGGATCTCTTTGCTAGCCCTATTTCTGTGGAAACTGAGAACAGATATTTCGGATCCCTTTGAAGACTACAGGGCCAAAGGAAATATCCTCCGATAACAAAGAGAAAGAAGCTTTCTGAGAAACTTCTTTGTGTTCTGTGAAATCATCTCACAGAGTTACAGCTTTCCCCTCAAGAAGCCTTTCGCTAAGACAGTTCTTGTGGAATTGGCAAAGTGATATTTGGAAGCCCATAGAGGGCTATGGTGAAAAAGGAAATATCAGATGAAATCTGGAAAGAAGCTTTCTGAGAAACTGCTTAGTGTTCTGTGAATTCATCTCACAGAGTTACATGTGTATTTCGAGGATCTCTTTGCTAGCCCTATTTCTGTGGAATCTGAGAACACATATTTCGGATCCCTTTGAATACTATAGGGCCAAAAGAAATATCCTCGGATAACAAAGAGAAAGAAGCTTTCTGAGAAACTTCTTTGTGTTCTGTGAAATCATCTCACAGAGTTACAGCTTTCCCCTGAAGAAGCCTTTCGCTAAGACAGTTCTTGTGGAATTGGCAAAGTGATATTTGGAAGCCCATAGGGGGCTATGGTGAAAAAGGAAATATCGTCACATGAAATCTGGAAAAAAGCTTTCTGAGAAACTGCTTAGTGTTCTGTAAGTTCATCTCACAGAGTTACATGTGTATTTCGAGGATCTCTTTGCTAGCCCTATTTCTGTGGAACCTGAGAACAGATATTTCGGATCCCTTTGAAGACTATAGGGCTAAAGGAAATATCCTCGGATAACAAAGAGAGAAGCTTTCTGAGAAACTTCTTTGTGTTCTGTGAAATCATCTCACAGAGTTACAGCTTTCCCCTCAAGAAGCCTTTCGCTAAGATAGTTCTTGTGGAATTGGCAAAGTGATATTTGGAAGCCCATAGAGGGCTATGGTGAAAAAGGAAATATCAGATGAAATCTGGAAAGAAGCTTTATGAGAAACTGCTTAGTGTTCTGTTAATTCATCTCACAGAGTTATATGTGTATTTCGAGGATCTCTTTGCTAGCCTTACTTCTGTGGAATCTGAGAACAGATATTTCGGATCCCTTTGAACACTATAGGGCCAAAGGAAATATCCTCCGATAACAAAGAGAAAGAAGCTTTCTGAGAAACTTCTTTGCGTTCTGTGAAATCATCTCACAGAGTTACAGCTTTCCCCTCAAGAAGCCTTTGGCTAAGACAGTTCTTGTGGAATTGGCAAAGTGATATTTGGAAGCCCATAGAGGGCTATGGTGAAAAAGGAAATATCCTCAGATGAAATCTGGAAAGAAGCTTTCTGAGAAACTGCTTAGTGTTCTGTTAATTCATCTCACACAGTAACATGTGTATTTCGAGGATTTCTTTACTAGCCCTATGTCTGTGGAAACTGAGAACAGGTATTCCGGATCCCTTTGAAGACTATAGGGTCAAAAGAAATATCCTCCGATAACAAAGAGAAAGAAGCTTTCTGAGAAACTTCTTTGTGTTCTGTGAAATCATCTCACAGAGTTACAGCTTTCCCCTCAAGAAGCCTTTCGCTAAGACAGTTCTTGTGGAATTGGCAAAGTGATATTTGGAAGCCCATAGAGGGCTATGGTGAAAAAGGAAATATCCTCAGATGAAATCTGGAAAGAAGCTTTCTGAGAAACTGCTTAGTGTTCTGTGAATTCATCTCACAGAGTTACATGTGTATTTCGAGGATCTCTTTGCTAACCCTATTTCTGTGGAATCTGAGAACAGATATTTCGGATCGCTTTGAAGACTATAGGGTCAAAGGAAATATCCTCGGATAACAAAGAGAAAGAAGTTTTCTGAGAAACTTCTTTGTGTTCTGTGAAATCATCTCACAGAGTTACAGCTTTTCCCTGAAGAAGCCTTTCCCTAAGACAGTTCTTGTGGAATTGGCAAAGTGATATTTGGAAGCCCATAGAGGGCTATGGTGAAAAAGGTAATATCATCAGATGAAATCTGGAAAGAAGCTTTCTGAGAAACTGCTTAGTGTTCTGTGAATTCATCTCACCGAGTTACATGTGTATTTCGAGTATCTCTTTGCTAGCCCTATTTCTGTGGAATCCGAGAACAGATATTTCGGATCCCTTTGAAGACTATAGGGTCAAGGAAATATCCTCGGATAACAAAGAGAAAGAAGCTTTCTGAGAAACTTCTTTGTGTTCTGTGAAATCATCTCACAGAGTTACAGCTTTTCCCTGAAGAAGCCTTTCCCTAAGACAGTTCCTGTGGAATTGGCAAAGTGATATTTGGAAGCCCATAGAGGGCTATGGTGAAAAAGGTAATATCCTCAGATGAAATCTGGAAAGAAGCTTTCTGAGAAACTGCTTAGTGTTCTGTGAATTCATCTCACAGAGTTACATGTGTATTTCGAGTATCTCTTTGCTAGCCTTATTTCTGTGGAATCCGAGAACAGATATTTCGGATCCCTTTGAAGACTATAGGGCCAAAGGAAATATCTTCCGATAACAAAGAGAAAGAAGCTTTCTGAGAAACTTCTTTGTGTTCTGTGAAATCATCTCACAGAGTTAGAGCTTTCCCCTGAAGAAGCCCTTCGCTAAAACAGTTCTTGTGGAATTGGCAAAGTGATATTTGGAAGCCCATAGAGGGCTATGGTGAAAAAGGAAATATCAGATGAAATCTGGAAAGAAGCTTTCTGAGAAACTGCTTAGTGTTCTGTGAATTCATCTCACAGAGTAACATGTGTATTTCGAGGATCTCTTTGCTAGCCTTATTTCTGTGGAATCTGAGAACAGATATTTCGGATCCCTTTGAAGACTATAGGGCCAAAGGATATATCCTCCGATAACAAAGAGAAAGAAGCTTTCTGAGAAACTTCTTTGTGTTCTGTGAAATCATCTCACAGAGTTACAGCTTTCCCCTGAAGAAGCCTTTCGCTAAGACAGTTCTTGTGGAATTGGCAAAGTGATATTTGGAAGCCCATAGAGGGCTATGGTGTAAAAGGAAATATCCTCAGATGAAATCTGGAAAGAAGCTTTCGGAGAAACTGCTTAGTGTTCTGTTAATTCATCTCACAGAGTTACATGTGTATTTCGAGGATCTCTTTGCTAGCCCTATTTCTGTGGAATCTGAGAACAGATATTTCGGATGCCTTTGAAGACTATAGGGCCAAAGGAAATATCCTCCGATAACAAAGAGAAAGAAGCTTTCTGAGAAACTTCTTTGTGTTCTGTGAAATCATCTCACAGAGTTACAGCTTTCCCCTCAAGAAGCCTTTCGCTAAGACAGTTCTTGTGGAATTGGCAAAGTGATATTTGGAAGCCCATAGAGGGCTATGGGGAAAAAGGAAATATCCTCAGAAGAAATCTGGAAAGAAGCTTTCTGAGAAACTGCTTAGTGTTCTGTGAATTCATCTCACACAGTTACATGTGTATTTCGAGGATCTCTTTGCTAACCCTATTTCTGTGCAATCTGAGAACAGATATTTCGGATCCCTTTGAAGACTATAGGGCAAAAGGAAATATCCTCGGATAATAAAGAGAAAGAAGCTTTCTGAGAAACTTCTTTGTGTTCTGTGAAATCATCTCACAGAGTTAGAGCTTTCCCCGAAGAAGCCTTTCGCTAAGACAGTTGTTGTGGAATTGGCAAAGTGATATTTGGAAGCCCATAGAGGGCTACGGTGAAAAAGGAAATATCCTCAGATGAAATCTGGAAAGAAGCTTTCTGAGAAACTGCTTAGTGTTCTGTAAATTCATCTCACAGAGTTACATGAGTATTTCGAGGATCTCTTTGCTAGCACTATTTCTGTGGAATCTGAGAACAGATATTTCGGATCCCTTTGAAGACTATAGGGCCAAAGGAAATATCCTCCGATAACAAAGAGAAAGAAGCTTTCTGAGAAACTTCTTTGAGTTCTGTGAAATCATCTCACAGAGTTACAGATTTCCCCTCAAGAAGCCTTTCGCTAAGACAGTTCTTGTGGAATTGGCAAAGTGATATTTGGAAGCCCATAGAGGGCTATGGTGAAAAAGGAAATATCGTCAGATTAAATCTGGAAAGAAGCTTTCTGAGAAACTGCTTAGTGTTCTGTGAATTCATCTCACAGAGTTACATGTGTATTTCGAGGATCTCTTTGCTAGCCCTATTTCTGTGGAAACTGAGAACAGATATTTCGGATCCCTTTGTAGACTATAGGGCCAAAGGAAATATCCTCCGATAACAGAGAGAAAGAAGCTTTCTGAGAAACTTCTTTGTGTTCTGTGAAATAATCTCACAGAGTTACAGCTTTCCCCTCAAGAAGCCTTTCGCTAAGACAGTTCTTGTAGAATTGGCAAAGTGATATTTGGAAGCCCATAGAGGGCTATCGTGAAAAAGGAAATATCAGATGAAATCTGGAAAGAAGCTTTCTGAGAAACTGCTTAGTGTTCTGTGAATTCATCTCACAGAGTTACAGGTGTATTTCGAGGATCCCTTTGCTAGCACTATATCTGTGGAATCTGAGAACAGATATTTCGGATCCCTTTGAAGACCATAGGGCCAAAGGAAATATCCTCCGATAACAAAGAGAAAGAAGCTTTCTGAGAAACTTCTTTGTGTTCTGTGAAATCATCTCACAGAGTTACAGCTTTCCCCTCAAGAAGCATTTCGCTAAGACAGTTCTTGTGGAATTGGAAAAGTGATATTTGGAAGCCCATAGAGGGCTATGGTGAAAAAGGTAATATCCTCCGATGAAATCTGGAAAGAAGCTTTCTGAGAAACTGCTTAGTGTTCTGTGAATTCATCACACAGAGTTACATGTGTATTTCGAGGATCTCTTTGCTAGCCCTATTTGTGTGGAAACTGAGAACAGATATTTCGGATCCCTTTGAAGACTATAGGGACAAAGGAAATATCCTCCGATAACAAAGAGAAAGAAGCTTTCTGAGAAACTTCTTTGTGTTCTGTGAAATCATCTCACAGAGTTACAGCTTTCCCCTGAAGAAGCCTTTCGCTAAGACAGTTCTTGTGGAATTGGCAAAGTGATATTTGGAAGCCCCTAGAGGGCAATGGTGAAAAAGGAAATATCCTCAGATGAAATCTGGAAAGAAGCTTTCTGAGAAACTGCTTAGTGTTCTGTTAATTCATCTCACAGAGTTACATGTGTATTTAGAGGATCTCTTTACTAGCCCTATTTCTGTGGAACCTGAGAAGAGATATTTCGGATCCCTTTGAAGACTATAGGGCCAAAGGAAATATCCTCCGATAACAAAGAGAAAGAAGCTTTCTGAGAAACTTCTTTGTGTTCTGTGAAATCATCTCACAGAGTTACAGCTTTCCCCTGAAGAAGCCTTTCGCTAAGACAGTTCTTGTGGAATTCGCAAAGTGATATTTGGAAGCCCATAGAGGGCTATGGTGAAAAAGGAAATATCCTCCGATGAAATCTGGAAAGAAGCTTTCTGAGAAACTGCTTAGTGTTCTGTTAATTCATCTCACAGAGTTACATGTGTATTTCGACGATCTCTTTGCTAGCCTTATTTCTGTGGAATCTGAGAACAGATATTTCGGATCCCTTTGAAGACTATAGGGTCAAAGGAAATATCCTCCGATAACAAAGAGAAAGAAGCTTTCTGAGAAACTTCTTTGTGTTCTGTGAAATCATCTCACAGACATAAAGCTTTCCCCTGAAGAAGCCTTTCGCTAAGACAGTTCTTGTGGAATTGGCAAAGTGATATTAGGAAGCCCTTAGAGGGCTATGGTGAAAAAGGAAATATCCTCCGATGAAATCTGGAAAGAAGCTTTCTGAGAAACTGCTTAGTGTTCTGTTAATTCATCTCACTGAGTTACATGTGTATTTCGAGGATCTCTTTGTTAGCCTTATTTCTGTGGAATCTGAGAACAGATATTTCGGATCCCTTTGAAGACTATAGGGTCAAAGGAAATATCCTCCGATAACAAAGAGAAAGAAGCTTTCTGAGAAACTTCTTTGTGTTCTGTGAAATCATCTCACAGAGTTACAGCTTTCCCCTGAAGAAGCCTTTCGCTAAGACAGTTCTGGTGGAATTGGCAAAGTGATATTTGGAAGCCCATTGAGGGCTATGGTGAAAAAGGAAATATCCTCAGATGAAATCTGGAAAGCAGCCTTCTGAGAAACTGCTTAGTGTCTGTTAATTCATCTCACAGAGTTACATGTGTAATTCGAGGATCTCTTTGCTAGCCCTATTTCTGTGGAATCTGAGAACAGATATTTCGGATCCCTTTGAAGACTATAGGGCCAAAGGAAATATCCTCGAATACCAAAGAGAAAGAAGCTTTCATAGAAACTTCTTTGTGTTCTGTGAAATCATCTCACAGAGTTACAGCTTTCCCCTCAAGAAGCCTTTCGCTAAGACAGTTCTTGTGGAATTGGCAAAGTGATATTTCGAAGCCCATAGAGGGCTATGGTGAAAAAGGAAATATCCTCAGATGAAATCTGGAAAGAAGCTCTCTGAGAAAATGCTTAGTGTTCTGTTAATTCATGTCACAGAGTTACATGTGTATTTCGAGGATCTCTTTGCTAGCCCTATTTCTGTGGAATCTGAGAACAGATATTTCGGATCCCTTTGAAGACTATAGGGCCAAAGGAAATATCCTCCGATAACAAAGAGAAAGAAGCTTTCAGAGAAACTTCTTTGTGTTCTGTGAAATCATCTCACAGAGTTACAGCTTTCCCCTCAAGAAGCCTTTCGCTAAGACAGTTCTTGTGGAATTGGCAAAGTGATATTTGGAAGCCCATAGAGGGCTATGGTGAAAAAGGAAATATCCTCAGATGAAATCTGGAAAGAAGCTTTCTGAGAAACTGCTTAGTGTTCTGTGAATTCATCTCACAGAGTTACATGTGTATTTCGAGGATCTCTTTATTAGCCTTATTTCTGTGGAATCTGAGAACAGATATTTCGGATCCCTTTGAAGTCTATAGGGCCAAAGGAAATATCCTCGGATAACAAAGAGAAAGAAGCTTTCTGAGAAACTTCTTTGTGTTCTGTGAAATCATCTCACAGAGTTAGAGGTTTCCCCGAAGAAGCCTTTCGCTACGACAGTTCTTGTGGAATTGGCAAAGTGATATTTGGAAGCCCATAGAGGGCTACGGTGAAAAAGGAAATAACCTCAGATGAAATCTGGAAAGAAGCTTTCTGAGAAACTGCTTAGTGTTCTGTGAATTCATCTCACAGAGTTACATGTGTATTTCGAGGACCTCTTTGCTAGCACTATTTCTGTGGAATCTGAGAACAGATATTTCAGATCCCTTTGAAGACTACAGGGCCAAAGGAAATATCCTCCGATAACAAAGAGAAAGAAGCTTTCTGAGAATCCTCTTTGTGTTCTGTGAAATCATCTCACAGAGTTACAGCTTTCCCCTGAAGAAGCCTTTCGCTAAGACAGTTCTTGTGGAATTGGAAAGGTGATATTTGGAAGCCCATAGAGGGCTATGGTGAAAAAGGAAATATCGTCAGATTAACTCTGGAAAGAAGCTTTCTGAGAAACTGCTTAGTGTTCTCTTAATTCATCTCACAGAGTTACATGTGTATTTCGAGGATCTCTTTGCTAGCCCTATTTCTGTGGAATCTGAGAACAGATATTTCGTATCCCTTTGAAGACTATAGGGCCAAAGGAAATATCCTCCGATAACAAAGAGAAAGAAGCTTTCTGAGAAACTTCTTTGTGTTCTGTGAAATCATCTCACAGAGTTACAGCTTTCCCCTGAAGAAGCCTTTCGCTAAGACAGTTCTTGTGGAATTGGCAAAGTGATATTTGGAAGCCCATAGAGGGCTATGGTGAAAAAGGAAATATCAGATGAAATCTGGAAAGAAGCTCTCTGCGAAACTGCTTAGTGTTCTGTGAATTCATCTCACAGAGTTACATGTGTATTTCGACGATCTCTTTGCTAGCCCTATTTCTGTGGAATCTGAGAACAGATATTTCGGATCCCTTTGAAGACTATAGGGCCAAAGGAATTATCCTCCGATAACAAAGAGAAAGAAGCTTTCTGAGAAACTTCTTTGTGTTCTGTGAAATCATCTCACAGAGTTACAGCTTTCCCCTCAAGAAGCCTTTCGCTAAGACAGTTCTTGTGGAATTGGAAAAGTGATATTTGGAAGCCCATAGAGGGCTATGGTGAAAAAGGAAATATCCTCAGATGAAATCTGGAAAGAAGATTTCTGAGAAACTGCTTAGTGTTCTGTTAATTCATCTCACAGAGTTACATGTGTATTTCGAGGATCTCTTTGCTAGCCCTATTTCTGTGGAATCTGAGAACAGATATTTCGGATCCCTTTGAAGACTATAGGGCCAAAGGAAATATCCTCCGATAACAAAGAGAAAGAAGATTTCTGAGAAACTTCTTTGTGTTCTGTGAAATCATCTCACAGAGTTAGAGCTTTCCCCGAAGAAGCCGTTCTCTAAGACAGTTCTTGTGGAATTGGCAAAGTGATATTTGGAAGCACAAAGAGGGCTATGGTGAAAAAGGAAATATCCTCAGATGAAATCTGGAAAGAAGCTTTCAGAGAAACTGCTTAGTGTTCTGTGAATTCATCTCACAGAGTTACATGAGTATTTCGAGGATCTCTTTGCTAGCCCTATTTCTGTGGAAACTGAGAAGAGATATATCGGATCCCTTTGAAAACTATGGGGCCAAAGGAAATATCCTCCGATAAAAAAGAGAAAGAAGCTTTCTGAGAAACTTCTTTGTGTTCTGTGAAATCATCTCACAGAGTTACAGCTTTTCCCTCAAGAAGCCTTTCGCTAAGACAGTTCTTGTGGAATTGGCAAAGTGATATTTGGAAACCCATAGAGGGCTATGGTGAAAAAGGAAAGTTCAGATGAAATCTGGAAAGAAGCTTTCTGCGAAACTGCTTAGTGTTCTGTTAATTCATCTCACAGAGTTACATGTGTATTGCGAGGATCTCTTTGCTGGCCCTATTTCTGTGGAACCTGAGAACAGATATTTCGGATCCCTTTGAAGACTATAGGGCCAAAGGAAATATCCTCCGATAACAAAGAGAAAGAAGCTTTCTGAGAAACTCCTTTGTGTTCTGTGAAATCATCTCACAGAGTTACAGCTTTCCCCTCAAGAAGCCTTTCGCTAAGACTGTTCTTGTGGAATTGGCAAAGTGATATTTGGAAGCCCATAGAGGGCTATGGTGAAAAAGGAAATATCCTCAGAAGAAACCTGGAAAGAAGCTTTCTGAGAAACTGCTTAGTGTTCTGTTAATTCATCTCACACAGTTACATGTGTATTTCGAGGATCTCTTTGCTAACCCTATTTCTGTGGAATCTGAGAACAGATATTTCGGATCCCTTTAAAGACTATAGGGCCAAAGGAAATATCCTCGGATAACAAAGAGAAAGAAGCTTTCTGAGAAACTTCTTTGTGTTCTGTGAAATCATCTCACAGAGTTAGAGCTTTCCCCGAAGAAGCCTTTCGCTAAGACAGTTCTTGTGGAATTGGCAAAGTGATATTTTGAAGCCCATAGAGGGCTATGGTGAAAAAGGAAATATCCTCAGATGAAATCTGGAAAGAAGCTTTCTGCGAAACAGCTTAGTGTTCTCTGAATTCATCTCACAGAGTTACATGTGTATTTCGAGGATCGCTTTGCTAGCACTATTTCTGTGGAATCTGAGAACAAATATTTCGGATCCCTTTGAAGACTATAGGGCCAAAGGAAATATCCTCGGATAACAAAGAGAAAGAAGCTTTCTGAGAAACTTCTTTGTGTTCTGTTAAATCATCTCACAGAGTTAGAGCTTTCCCCTGAAGAAGCCTTTCGCTAGGACAGTTCTTGTGGAATTGGCAAAGTGATATTTGGAAGCCCATAGAGGGCTATGGTGAAAAAGGAAATATCCTCAGATGAAATCTGGAAAGAATCTTTCTGTGAAACTGCTTAGTGTTCTGTGAATTCATCTCACAGAGTTACATGTGTATTTCGAGGATCTCTTTGCTAGCCCTATTTCTGTGGATTCTGAGAACAGATATTTCGGATCCCTTTGAAGACTCTAGGGCCAAGGGAAATATCCTCGAATAACAAAGAGAAAGAAGCTTTCTGAGAATCCTTTTTGTGATCTGTGAAATCATCTCACAGAGTTAGAGCTTACCCCGGAAGAAGCCTTTCGCTAAGACAGTTCTTGTGGAATTGGAAAGGTGATATTTGGAAGCCCATAGAGGGCTATGGTGAAAAAGGAAATATCCTCAGAAGAAATCTGGAAAGAAGCTTTCTGAGAAACTGCTTAGTGTTCTGTTAATTCATCTCACACAGTTACATGTGTATTTCGAGCATCTCTTTGCTAACCCTATTTCTGTGGAATCTGAGAACAGATATTTCGGATCCCTTTGAAGACTATAGGGCCAAAGGAAATATCCTCGGATAACAAAGAGAAAGAAGCTTTCTGAGAAACTTCTTTGTGTTCTGTGAAATCATCTCACAGAGTTAGAGCTTTCCCCGAAGAAGCCTTTCGCTAAGACAGTTCTTGTGGAATTGGCAAAGTGATATTTGGAAGCCCATAGAGGGCTATGGTGAAAAAGGAAATATCCTCAGATGAAATCTGGAAAGAAGCTTTCTGCGAAACAGCTTAGTGTTCTGTGAATTCAACTCACAGAGTTACATGTGTATTTCGAGGATCGTTTTGCTAGCACTATTTCTGTGGAATTTGAGAACAGATATTTCGGATCCCTTTGAAGACTATAGGGCCAAAGGAAATATCCTCCGATAACAAAGAGAAAGAAGCTTTCTGAGAAACTTCTTTGTGTTCTGTTAAATCATCTCACAGAGTTAGAGCTTTCCCCTGAAGAAGCCTTTCGCTAGGACAGTTCTTGTGGAATTGGCAAAGTGATATTTGGAAGCCCATAGAGGGCTATGGTGAAAAAGGAAATATCCTCAGATGAAATCTGGAAAGAATCTTTCGGTGAAACTGCTTAGTGTTCTGTTAATTCATCTCACAGAGTTACATGTGTATTTCGAGGATCTCTTTGCTAGCCCTATTTCTGTGGATTCTGAGAACAGATATTTCGGATCCCTTTGAAGACTATAGGGCCAAGGGAAATATCCTCGAACAACAAAGAGAAAGAAGCTTTCTGAGAATCCTCTTTGTTATCTGTGAAATCATCTCACAGAGTTAGAGCTTACCCCGGAAGAAGCCTTTCGCTAAGACAGTTCTTGTGGAATTGGAAAGGTGATATTTGGAAGCCCATAGAGGGCTATGTTGAAAAAGGAAATATCCTCAGATGAAATCTGGAAAGAAGCTTTCTGAGAAACTGCTTAGTGTTCTGCAAATTCATCTCACAGAGTTATATGTGTGTTTCGAGGATCTCTTTGCTAGCCTTATTTCTGTGGAATCTGAGAACAGATATTTCGGATCCCTTTGAAGACTATAGGGTCAAAGGAAATATCCTCCGATAACAAAGAGAAAGAAGCTTTCTGAGAAACTTCTTTGCGTTCTGTGAAATCATCTCACAGAGTTACAGCTTTCCCCTCAAGAAGCCTTTCGCTAAGACAGTTCTTGTGGAATTGGCAAAGTGATATTTGGAAGCCCATAGAGGTCTATGGTGAAAAAGGAAATATCCTCTGATGAAATCTGGAAAGAAGCTTTCTGAGAAACTGCTTAGTGTTCTGTTAATTCATCTCACAGAGTTACATGTGTATTTCGAGGATCTCTTTGCTAGCCTTATTTCTGTGGAATCTGAGAACAAATATTTCGGATCCCTTTGAAGACTATAGGGTCAAAGGAAATATCCTCCGATAACAAAGAGAAAGAAGCTTTCTGAGAAACTTCTTTGCGTTCTGTGAAATCATCTCACAGAGTTACAGTTTTCCCCTCAAGAAGCCGTTCGCTAAGACAGTTCTTGTGAAATTGGAAAAGTGATATTTGTAAGCCCAAAGAGGGCTATGGTGAAAAAGGAAATATCCTCCGATGAAATCTGGAAAGAAGCTTTCTGAGAAACTGCTCAGTGTTCTGTTAATTCATCTCACAGAGTTACATGTGTATTTCGAGGATCTCTTTGCTAGCCCTATTTCTGTGGAATCTGAGAACAGATATTTCGGATCCCTTTGAAGACTATAGGGCCAAAGGAAATATCCTCCGATAACAAAGAGAAGAAGCTTTCTGAGAAACTTCTTTGTGTTCTGTGAAATCATCTCACAGAGTTACAGCTTTAACTTGAAGAAGCCTTTCGATAAGACAGTTCTTGTGGAATTGGCAAAGTGATATTTGGAAGCCCATAGAGGGCTATGGTGAAAAAGGAAGTATCCTCCGATGAAATCTGGAAAGAAGCTTTCTGAGAAACTGCTTAGTGTTCTGTTAATTCATCTCACACAGTTACATGTGTATTTCGAGGATTTCTTTGCTAGCCCTATTTCTGTGGAAACTGAGAACAGATATTTCGGATCCCTTTGAACACTATAGGGCCAAAGGAAATATCCTCCGATATGAAAGAGAAAGAAGCTTTCTGAGAAACTTCTTTGTGTTCTGTGAAATCATCTCACAGAGTTACAGCTTTCCCCTGAAGAAGGCTTTTGCTAAGACACTTCTTGTGGAATTCGCAAAGTGATATTTGGAAGCCCCTAGAGGGCTATGGTGAAAAAGGAAATATCCTCGGATTAAATCTGGAAAGAAGCTTTCTGAAAAACTGCTTAGTGTTCTGTTAATTCATCTCACAGAGTTACATGTGTATTTCGAGGATCTCTTTGCTAGCCCTATTTCTGTGGAAACTGAGAATAGATATTTCGGATCCCTTTGAAGTCTATAGGGCCAAAGGAAATATCCTCCGATAACAAAGAGAAAGAAGCTTTCTGAGAAACTTCTTTGTGTTCTGTGAAATCATCTCACAGAGTTACAGCTTTCCCCTCAAGAAGCCTTTCGCTAAGACAGTTCCTGTGGAATTGGCAAAGTGATATTTGGAAGCCCGTAGAGGGCTATGGTGAAAAAGGTAATATCAGATGAAATCTGGAAAGAAGCTTTCTGCGAAACTGCTTAGTGTTCTGTGAAATCATCTCACAGAGTTACAGCTTTCTCATGAAGAAGACTTTTCCTAAGACAGTTCTTGTGGAATTCGCAAAGTGATATTTGGAAGCCAATAGAGGGCTATGGTGAAAAAGGAAATATCCTCAGATGAAGTCTGGAAAGAAGCTATCTGAGAAACTGCTTAGTGTTCTGTTAATTCATCTCACAGAGTTACATTTGTAATTCGAGGATCTCTTTGCTAGCCCTATTTCTGTGGAATCTGAGAACAGATATTTCGGATCCCTTTGAAGACTATAGGGCCAACGGAAATATCCTCCGATAACAAAGAGAAAGAAGCTTTCTGAGAAACTTCTTTGTGTTCTGTGAAATCATCTCACAGAGTTAGAGCTTTCGCCTAAGAAGCCTTTCTCTAAGACAGTTCTTGTGGAATTGGCAAAGTGATATTTGGAAGCCCATAGAGGGCTATGGTGAAAAAGGAAATATCCTCCGATGAAATCTGGAAAGAAGCTTTCTGAGAAACTGCTTAGTGTTCTGTTAATTCATCTCACAGAGTTACATGTGTATTTCGACGATCTCTTTGCTAGCCTTATTTCTGTGGAATCTGAGAACAGATATTTCGGATCCCTTTGAAGACTATAGGGTCAAAGGAAATATCCTCCGATAACAAAGAGAAAGAAGCTTTCTGAGAAACTTCTTTGTGTTCTGTGAAATCATCTCACAGACATAAAGCTTTCCCCTGAAGAAGCCTTTCGCTAAGACAGTTCTTGTGGAATTGGCAAAGTGATATTAGGAAGCCCTTAGAGGGCTATGGTGAAAAAGGAAATATCCTCCGATGAAATCTGGAAAGAAGCTTTCTGAGAAACTGCTTAGTGTTCTGTTAATTCATCTCACTGAGTTACATGTGTATTTCGAGGATCTCTTTGTTAGCCTTATTTCTGTGGAATCTGAGAACAGATATTTCGGATCCCTTTGAAGACTATAGGGTCAAAGGAAATATCCTCCGATAACAAAGAGAAAGAAGCTTTCTGAGAAACTTCTTTGTGTTCTGTGAAATCATCTCACAGAGTTACAGCTTTCCCCTGAAGAAGCCTTTCGCTAAGACAGTTCTGGTGGAATTGGCAAAGTGATATTTGGAAGCCCATTGAGGGCTATGGTGAAAAAGGAAATATCCTCAGATGAAATCTGGAAAGCAGCCTTCTGAGAAACTGCTTAGTGTCTGTTAATTCATCTCACAGAGTTACATGTGTAATTCGAGGATCTCTTTGCTAGCCCTATTTCTGTGGAATCTGAGAACAGATATTTCGGATCCCTTTGAAGACTATAGGGCCAAAGGAAATATCCTCGGATACCAAAGAGAAAGAAGCTTTCATAGAAACTTCTTTGTGTTCTGTGAAATCATCTCACAGAGTTACAGCTTTCCCCTCAAGAAGCCTTTCGCTAAGACAGTTCTTGTGGAATTGGCAAAGTGATATTTCGAAGCCCATAGAGGGCTATGGTGAAAAAGGAAATATCCTCAGATGAAATCTGGAAAGAAGCTCTCTGAGAAAATGCTTAGTGTTCTGTTAATTCATGTCACAGAGTTACATGTGTATTTCGAGGATCTCTTTGCTAGCCCTATTTCTGTGGAATCTGAGAACAGATATTTCGGATCCCTTTGAAGACTATAGGGCCAAAGGAAATATCCTCCGATAACAAAGAGAAAGAAGCTTTCAGAGAAACTTCTTTGTGTTCTGTGAAATCATCTCACAGAGTTACAGCTTTCCCCTCAAGAAGCCTTTCGCTAAGACAGTTCTTGTGGAATTGGCAAAGTGATATTTGGAAGCCCATAGAGGGCTATGGTGAAAAAGGAAATATCCTCAGATGAAATCTGGAAAGAAGCTTTCTGAGAAACTGCTTAGTGTTCTGTGAATTCATCTCACAGAGTTACATGTGTATTTCGAGGATCTCTTTATTAGCCTTATTTCTGTGGAATCTGAGAACAGATATTTCGGATCCCTTTGAAGTCTATAGGGCCAAAGGAAATATCCTCGGATAACAAAGAGAAAGAAGCTTTCTGAGAAACTTCTTTGTGTTCTGTGAAATCATCTCACAGAGTTAGAGGTTTCCCCGAAGAAGCCTTTCGCTACGACAGTTCTTGTGGAATTGGCAAAGTGATATTTGGAAGCCCATAGAGGGCTACGGTGAAAAAGGAAATAACCTCAGATGAAATCTGGAAAGAAGCTTTCTGAGAAACTGCTTAGTGTTCTGTGAATTCATCTCACAGAGTTACATGTGTATTTCGAGGACCTCTTTGCTAGCACTATTTCTGTGGAATCTGAGAACAGATATTTCAGATCCCTTTGAAGACTACAGGGCCAAAGGAAATATCCTCCGATAACAAAGAGAAAGAAGCTTTCTGAGAATCCTCTTTGTGTTCTGTGAAATCATCTCACAGAGTTACAGCTTTCCCCTGAAGAAGCCTTTCGCTAAGACAGTTCTTGTGGAATTGGAAAGGTGATATTTGGAAGCCCATAGAGGGCTATGGTGAAAAAGGAAATATCGTCAGATTAACTCTGGAAAGAAGCTTTCTGAGAAACTGCTTAGTGTTCTCTTAATTCATCTCACAGAGTTACATGTGTATTTCGAGGATCTCTTTGCTAGCCCTATTTCTGTGGAATCTGAGAACAGATATTTCGTATCCCTTTGAAGACTATAGGGCCAAAGGAAATATCCTCCGATAACAAAGAGAAAGAAGCTTTCTGAGAAACTTCTTTGTGTTCTGTGAAATCATCTCACAGAGTTACAGCTTTCCCCTGAAGAAGCCTTTCGCTAAGACAGTTCTTGTGGAATTGGCAAAGTGATATTTGGAAGCCCATAGAGGGCTATGGTGAAAAAGGAAATATCAGATGAAATCTGGAAAGAAGCTCTCTGCGAAACTGCTTAGTGTTCTGTGAATTCATCTCACAGAGTTACATGTGTATTTCGACGATCTCTTTGCTAGCCCTATTTCTGTGGAATCTGAGAACAGATATTTCGGATCCCTTTGAAGACTATAGGGCCAAAGGAATTATCCTCCGATAACAAAGAGAAAGAAGCTTTCTGAGAAACTTCTTTGTGTTCTGTGAAATCATCTCACAGAGTTACAGCTTTCCCCTCAAGAAGCCTTTCGCTAAGACAGTTCTTGTGGAATTGGAAAAGTGATATTTGGAAGCCCATAGAGGGCTATGGTGAAAAAGGAAATATCCTCAGATGAAATCTGGAAAGAAGATTTCTGAGAAACTGCTTAGTGTTCTGTTAATTCATCTCACAGAGTTACATGTGTATTTCGAGGATCTCTTTGCTAGCCCTATTTCTGTGGAATCTGAGAACAGATATTTCGGATCCCTTTGAAGACTATAGGGCCAAAGGAAATATCCTCCGATAACAAAGAGAAAGAAGATTTCTGAGAAACTTCTTTGTGTTCTGTGAAATCATCTCACAGAGTTAGAGCTTTCCCCGAAGAAGCCGTTCTCTAAGACAGTTCTTGTGGAATTGGCAAAGTGATATTTGGAAGCACAAAGAGGGCTATGGTGAAAAAGGAAATATCCTCAGATGAAATCTGGAAAGAAGCTTTCAGAGAAACTGCTTAGTGTTCTGTGAATTCATCTCACAGAGTTACATGAGTATTTCGAGGATCTCTTTGCTAGCCCTATTTCTGTGGAAACTGAGAAGAGATATATCGGATCCCTTTGAAAACTATGGGGCCAAAGGAAATATCCTCCGATAAAAAAGAGAAAGAAGCTTTCTGAGAAACTTCTTTGTGTTCTGTGAAATCATCTCACAGAGTTACAGCTTTTCCCTCAAGAAGCCTTTCGCTAAGACAGTTCTTGTGGAATTGGCAAAGTGATATTTGGAAACCCATAGAGGGCTATGGTGAAAAAGGAAAGTTCAGATGAAATCTGGAAAGAAGCTTTCTGCGAAACTGCTTAGTGTTCTGTTAATTCATCTCACAGAGTTACATGTGTATTGCGAGGATCTCTTTGCTGGCCCTATTTCTGTGGAACCTGAGAACAGATATTTCGGATCCCTTTGAAGACTATAGGGCCAAAGGAAATATCCTCCGATAACAAAGAGAAAGAAGCTTTCTGAGAAACTCCTTTGTGTTCTGTGAAATCATCTCACAGAGTTACAGCTTTCCCCTCAAGAAGCCTTTCGCTAAGACTGTTCTTGTGGAATTGGCAAAGTGATATTTGGAAGCCCATAGAGGGCTATGGTGAAAAAGGAAATATCCTCAGAAGAAACCTGGAAAGAAGCTTTCTGAGAAACTGCTTAGTGTTCTGTTAATTCATCTCACACAGTTACATGTGTATTTCGAGGATCTCTTTGCTAACCCTATTTCTGTGGAATCTGAGAACAGATATTTCGGATCCCTTTAAAGACTATAGGGCCAAAGGAAATATCCTCGGATAACAAAGAGAAAGAAGCTTTCTGAGAAACTTCTTTGTGTTCTGTGAAATCATCTCACAGAGTTAGAGCTTTCCCCGAAGAAGCCTTTCGCTAAGACAGTTCTTGTGGAATTGGCAAAGTGATATTTTGAAGCCCATAGAGGGCTATGGTGAAAAAGGAAATATCCTCAGATGAAATCTGGAAAGAAGCTTTCTGCGAAACAGCTTAGTGTTCTCTGAATTCATCTCACAGAGTTACATGTGTATTTCGAGGATCGCTTTGCTAGCACTATTTCTGTGGAATCTGAGAACAAATATTTCGGATCCCTTTGAAGACTATAGGGCCAAAGGAAATATCCTCGGATAACAAAGAGAAAGAAGCTTTCTGAGAAACTTCTTTGTGTTCTGTTAAATCATCTCACAGAGTTAGAGCTTTCCCCTGAAGAAGCCTTTCGCTAGGACAGTTCTTGTGGAATTGGCAAAGTGATATTTGGAAGCCCATAGAGGGCTATGGTGAAAAAGGAAATATCCTCAGATGAAATCTGGAAAGAATCTTTCTGTGAAACTGCTTAGTGTTCTGTGAATTCATCTCACAGAGTTACATGTGTATTTCGAGGATCTCTTTGCTAGCCCTATTTCTGTGGATTCTGAGAACAGATATTTCGGATCCCTTTGAAGACTCTAGGGCCAAGGGAAATATCCTCGAATAACAAAGAGAAAGAAGCTTTCTGAGAATCCTTTTTGTGATCTGTGAAATCATCTCACAGAGTTAGAGCTTACCCCGGAAGAAGCCTTTCGCTAAGACAGTTCTTGTGGAATTGGAAAGGTGATATTTGGAAGCCCATAGAGGGCTATGGTGAAAAAGGAAATATCCTCAGAAGAAATCTGGAAAGAAGCTTTCTGAGAAACTGCTTAGTGTTCTGTTAATTCATCTCACACAGTTACATGTGTATTTCGAGCATCTCTTTGCTAACCCTATTTCTGTGGAATCTGAGAACAGATATTTCGGATCCCTTTGAAGACTATAGGGCCAAAGGAAATATCCTCGGATAACAAAGAGAAAGAAGCTTTCTGAGAAACTTCTTTGTGTTCTGTGAAATCATCTCACAGAGTTAGAGCTTTCCCCGAAGAAGCCTTTCGCTAAGACAGTTCTTGTGGAATTGGCAAAGTGATATTTGGAAGCCCATAGAGGGCTATGGTGAAAAAGGAAATATCCTCAGATGAAATCTGGAAAGAAGCTTTCTGCGAAACAGCTTAGTGTTCTGTGAATTCAACTCACAGAGTTACATGTGTATTTCGAGGATCGTTTTGCTAGCACTATTTCTGTGGAATTTGAGAACAGATATTTCGGATCCCTTTGAAGACTATAGGGCCAAAGGAAATATCCTCCGATAACAAAGAGAAAGAAGCTTTCTGAGAAACTTCTTTGTGTTCTGTTAAATCATCTCACAGAGTTAGAGCTTTCCCCTGAAGAAGCCTTTCGCTAGGACAGTTCTTGTGGAATTGGCAAAGTGATATTTGGAAGCCCATAGAGGGCTATGGTGAAAAAGGAAATATCCTCAGATGAAATCTGGAAAGAATCTTTCGGTGAAACTGCTTAGTGTTCTGTTAATTCATCTCACAGAGTTACATGTGTATTTCGAGGATCTCTTTGCTAGCCCTATTTCTGTGGATTCTGAGAACAGATATTTCGGATCCCTTTGAAGACTATAGGGCCAAGGGAAATATCCTCGAACAACAAAGAGAAAGAAGCTTTCTGAGAATCCTCTTTGTTATCTGTGAAATCATCTCACAGAGTTAGAGCTTACCCCGGAAGAAGCCTTTCGCTAAGACAGTTCTTGTGGAATTGGAAAGGTGATATTTGGAAGCCCATAGAGGGCTATGTTGAAAAAGGAAATATCCTCAGATGAAATCTGGAAAGAAGCTTTCTGAGAAACTGCTTAGTGTTCTGCAAATTCATCTCACAGAGTTATATGTGTATTTCGAGGATCTCTTTGCTAGCCTTATTTCTGTGGAATCTGAGAACAGATATTTCGGATCCCTTTGAAGACTATAGGGTCAAAGGAAATATCCTCCGATAACAAAGAGAAAGAAGCTTTCTGAGAAACTTCTTTGCGTTCTGTGAAATCATCTCACAGAGTTACAGCTTTCCCCTCAAGAAGCCTTTCGCTAAGACAGTTCTTGTGGAATTGGCAAAGTGATATTTGGAAGCCCATAGAGGTCTATGGTGAAAAAGGAAATATCCTCTGATGAAATCTGGAAAGAAGCTTTCTGAGAAACTGCTTAGTGTTCTGTTAATTCATCTCACAGAGTTACATGTGTATTTCGAGGATCTCTTTGCTAGCCTTATTTCTGTGGAATCTGAGAACAAATATTTCGGATCCCTTTGAAGACTATAGGGTCAAAGGAAATATCCTCCGATAACAAAGAGAAAGAAGCTTTCTGAGAAACTTCTTTGCGTTCTGTGAAATCATCTCACAGAGTTACAGTTTTCCCCTCAAGAAGCCGTTCGCTAAGACAGTTCTTGTGAAATTGGAAAAGTGATATTTGTAAGCCCAAAGAGGGCTATGGTGAAAAAGGAAATATCCTCCGATGAAATCTGGAAAGAAGCTTTCTGAGAAACTGCTCAGTGTTCTGTTAATTCATCTCACAGAGTTACATGTGTATTTCGAGGATCTCTTTGCTAGCCCTATTTCTGTGGAATCTGAGAACAGATATTTCGGATCCCTTTGAAGACTATAGGGCCAAAGGAAATATCCTCCGATAACAAAGAGAAGAAGCTTTCTGAGAAACTTCTTTGTGTTCTGTGAAATCATCTCACAGAGTTACAGCTTTAACTTGAAGAAGCCTTTCGATAAGACAGTTCTTGTGGAATTGGCAAAGTGATATTTGGAAGCCCATAGAGGGCTATGGTGAAAAAGGAAGTATCCTCCGATGAAATCTGGAAAGAAGCTTTCTGAGAAACTGCTTAGTGTTCTGTTAATTCATCTCACACAGTTACATGTGTATTTCGAGGATTTCTTTGCTAGCCCTATTTCTGTGGAAACTGAGAACAGATATTTCGGATCCCTTTGAACACTATAGGGCCAAAGGAAATATCCTCCGATATGAAAGAGAAAGAAGCTTTCTGAGAAACTTCTTTGTGTTCTGTGAAATCATCTCACAGAGTTACAGCTTTCCCCTGAAGAAGGCTTTTGCTAAGACACTTCTTGTGGAATTCGCAAAGTGATATTTGGAAGCCCCTAGAGGGCTATGGTGAAAAAGGAAATATCCTCGGATTAAATCTGGAAAGAAGCTTTCTGAAAAACTGCTTAGTGTTCTGTTAATTCATCTCACAGAGTTACATGTGTATTTCGAGGATCTCTTTGCTAGCCCTATTTCTGTGGAAACTGAGAATAGATATTTCGGATCCCTTTGAAGTCTATAGGGCCAAAGGAAATATCCTCCGATAACAAAGAGAAAGAAGCTTTCTGAGAAACTTCTTTGTGTTCTGTGAAATCATCTCACAGAGTTACAGCTTTCCCCTCAAGAAGCCTTTCGCTAAGACAGTTCCTGTGGAATTGGCAAAGTGATATTTGGAAGCCCGTAGAGGGCTATGGTGAAAAAGGTAATATCAGATGAAATCTGGAAAGAAGCTTTCTGCGAAACTGCTTAGTGTTCTGTGAAATCATCTCACAGAGTTACAGCTTTCTCATGAAGAAGACTTTTCCTAAGACAGTTCTTGTGGAATTCGCAAAGTGATATTTGGAAGCCAATAGAGGGCTATGGTGAAAAAGGAAATATCCTCAGATGAAGTCTGGAAAGAAGCTATCTGAGAAACTGCTTAGTGTTCTGTTAATTCATCTCACAGAGTTACATTTGTAATTCGAGGATCTCTTTGCTAGCCCTATTTCTGTGGAATCTGAGAACAGATATTTCGGATCCCTTTGAAGACTATAGGGCCAACGGAAATATCCTCCGATAACAAAGAGAAAGAAGCTTTCTGAGAAACTTCTTTGTGTTCTGTGAAATCATCTCACAGAGTTAGAGCTTTCGCCTAAGAAGCCTTTCTCTAAGACAGTTCTTGTGGAATTGGCAAAGTGATATTTGGAAGCCCATAGAGGGCTATGGTGAAAAAGGAAATATCCTCAGATGAAATCTGGAAGGAAGCTTTCTGAGAAACTGCTTAGTGTTTTGTGAATTCATCTCACAGAGTTACATGTGTATTTAGAGGATCTCTTTGATAGCCCTCTTTCTGTGGAAACTGGGAACGGATATTTCGTATCCCTTTGAAGACTATAGGGCCAAAGGAAATATCCTCCGATAACAAAGAGAAAGAAGCTTTCTGAGAAACTTCTTTGTGTTCTGTGAAATCATCTCACAGAGTTAGAGCTTTCCCCTGAAGAAGCCTTTCGCTAAGACAGTTCTTGTGGAATTGGCAAAGTGATATTTGGAAGCCCATAGAGGGCTATGGTGAAAAAGGAAATATCCTCAGATGAAAACTGGAAAGAAGCTTTCTGCGAAACTGCTTAGTGTTCTGTGAATTCATCTCACAGAGTTACATGTGTATTTCGAGGATCTCCTTGCTAGCCTTATTTCTGTGGAATCTGAGAACAGATATTTCGGATCCCTTTGAAGACTATAGGGCCAAAGGAAATATCCTCGAATAACAAAGAGAAAGAAGCTTTCTGTGAAACTTCTTTGTGTTCTGTGAAATCATCTCACAGAGTTACAGCTTTCCCCTCAAGAAGCCTTTCGCTAAGACAGTTCTTGTGGAATTGGCAAAGTGATATTTGGAAGCCCATAGATGGCTATGGTGAAAAAGAAAATATCCTCAGATGAAATCTGGAAAGAAGCTTTCTGAGAAACTGCTTAGTGTTCTGTGAATTCATCTCACAGAGTTACATGTGTATTTAGAGGATCTCTTTGGTAGCCCTCTTTCTGTGGAACCTGGGAACGGATATTTCGTATCCCTTTGAAGACTATAGGGCCAAAGGAAATATCCTCGGATAACAAAGAGAAAGAAGCTTTCTGAGAAACTTCTTTGTGTTCTGTGAAATCATCTTACAGAGTTAGAGCTTTCCCCTGAAGAAGCCTTTCGCTAAGACAGTTCTTGTGGAATTGGCAAAGTGATATTTGGAAGCCCATAGAGGGCTATGGTGAAAAAGGAAATATCCTCAGATGAAATCTGGAAAGAAGCTTTCTGCGAAACTGCTTAGTGTTCTGTGAATTCATCTCAGAGAGTTACATGTGTATTTCGAGGATCTCTTTGCTAGCCCTATTTTTGTGGAATCTGAGAACAGATATTTCAGATCCCTTTGAAGACTATAGGGCCAAAGGAAATATCCTCGAATAACAAAGAGAAAGAAGCTTTCTGAGAAACTTCTTTGTGTTCTGTGAAATCATCTCACAGAGTTACAGCTTTCCCTTGAAGAAGCCTTTCGCTAAGACAGTTCTTGTGGAATTGGCAAAGTGATATTTGGAAGCCCATAGAGGGCTATGGTGAAAAAGGAAATATCCTCAGATGAAATCTGGAAAGAAGTTTTCTGAGAAACTGCTTAGTGTTCTGTTAATTCGTCTCACAGAGTTACATGTGTATTTCGAGGATCTCTTTGCTAGCCCTATTTCTGTGGAATCTGAGAACAGATATTTCGGATCCCTTTGAAGACTGTAGGGCCAAAGGAAATATCCTCCGATAACAATGAGAAAGAAGCTTTCTGAGAAACTTCTTTGTGTTATGTGAAATCATCTCACAGAGTTACAGCTTTTCCCTCAAGAAGCCTTTCGCTAAGACAGTTGTTGTGGAATTGGCAAAGTGATATTTGGAAGCCCATAGAGGGCTATGGTGAAAAAGGAAATATCCTCAGATGAAATCTGGAAAGAAGCTTTCTGAGAAACTGCTTAGTGTTCTGTGAATTCATCTCACAGAGTTACATGTGTATTTCGAGGATCTCTTTGCTAGCCCTATTTCTGTGGAATCTGAGAACAGATATTTCGGATCCCTTTGAAGACTATAGGGCCAAAGGAAATATCCTCCGATAACAAAGAGAAAGAAGCTTTCTGAGAAACTTCTTTGTGTTCTGTGAAATCATCTCACAGAGTTACAGCTTTCCCCTGAAGAAGCCTTTCGCTAAGACAGTTCTTGTGGAATTGGCAAAGTGATATTTGGAAGCCCATAGAGGTCTATGGTGAAAAAGGAAATATCCACAGATGAAATCTGGAAAGAAGCTTTCTGAGAAACTGCTTAGTGTTCTGTTAATTCATCTCACAGAGTTACATGTGTATTTCGAGGATCTCTTTGCTAGCCCTATTTCTGTGGAATCTGAGAACAGATATTTCGGATCCCTTTGAAGACTATAGGGCCAAAGGAAATATCCTCCGATAACAAAGAGAAAGAAGCTTTGTGAGAAACTTCTTTGTGTTCTGTGAAATCATCTCACAGAGTTAGAGCTTTGCCCTGAAGAAGCCTTTCGCTAAGACAGTTCTTGTGGAATTGGCAAAGTGATATTTGGAAGACCATAGAGGGCTATGGTGAAAAAGGAAATATCCTCAGACGAAATCTGGAAAGAAGCTTTCTGCTAAACTGCTTAGTGTTCTGTGAATTCATCTCACAGAGTTACATGTGTATTTCGAGGATCTCTTTGCTATCCCTATTTCTGTGGAATCTGAGAACAGATATTCCGGATCCCTTTGAAGACTATAGGGCCAAAGAAAATATCCTCGAATAACAAAGAGAAAGAAGCTTTCTGAGAAACTTCTTTGAGTTCTGTGAAATCATCTCACAGAGTTACAGATTTCCCCTCAAGAAGCCTTTCGCTAAGACAGTTCTTGTGGAATTGGCAAAGTGATATTTGGAAGCCCATAGAGGGCTATGGTGAAAAAGGAAATATCGTCAGATTAAATCTGGAAAGAAGCTTTCTGAGAAACTGCTTAGTGTTCTGTGAATTCATCTCACAGAGTTACATGTGTATTTCGAGGATCTCTTTGCTAGCCCTATTTCTGTGGAAACTGAGAACAGATATTTCGGATCCCTTTGTAGACTATAGGGCCAAAGGAAATATCCTCCGATAACAGAGAGAAAGAAGCTTTCTGAGAAACTTCTTTGTGTTCTGTGAAATAATCTCACAGAGTTACAGCTTTCCCCTCAAGAAGCCTTTCGCTAAGACAGTTCTTGTAGAATTGGCAAAGTGATATTTGGAAGCCCATAGAGGGCTATCGTGAAAAAGGAAATATCAGATGAAATCTGGAAAGAAGCTTTCTGAGAAACTGCTTAGTGTTCTGTGAATTCATCTCACAGAGTTACAGGTGTATTTCGAGGATCCCTTTGCTAGCACTATATCTGTGGAATCTGAGAACAGATATTTCGGATCCCTTTGAAGACCATAGGGCCAAAGGAAATATCCTCCGATAACAAAGAGAAAGAAGCTTTCTGAGAAACTTCTTTGTGTTCTGTGAAATCATCTCACAGAGTTACAGCTTTCCCCTCAAGAAGCATTTCGCTAAGACAGTTCTTGTGGAATTGGAAAAGTGATATTTGGAAGCCCATAGAGGGCTATGGTGAAAAAGGTAATATCCTCCGATGAAATCTGGAAAGAAGCTTTCTGAGAAACTGCTTAGTGTTCTGTGAATTCATCACACAGAGTTACATGTGTATTTCGAGGATCTCTTTGCTAGCCCTATTTGTGTGGAAACTGAGAACAGATATTTCGGATCCCTTTGAAGACTATAGGGACAAAGGAAATATCCTCCGATAACAAAGAGAAAGAAGCTTTCTGAGAAACTTCTTTGTGTTCTGTGAAATCATCTCACAGAGTTACAGCTTTCCCCTGAAGAAGCCTTTCGCTAAGACAGTTCTTGTGGAATTGGCAAAGTGATATTTGGAAGCCCCTAGAGGGCAATGGTGAAAAAGGAAATATCCTCAGATGAAATCTGGAAAGAAGCTTTCTGAGAAACTGCTTAGTGTTCTGTTAATTCATCTCACAGAGTTACATGTGTATTTAGAGGATCTCTTTACTAGCCCTATTTCTGTGGAACCTGAGAAGAGATATTTCGGATCCCTTTGAAGACTATAGGGCCAAAGGAAATATCCTCCGATAACAAAGAGAAAGAAGCTTTCTGAGAAACTTCTTTGTGTTCTGTGAAATCATCTCACAGAGTTACAGCTTTCCCCTGAAGAAGCCTTTCGCTAAGACAGTTCTTGTGGAATTCGCAAAGTGATATTTGGAAGCCCATAGAGGGCTATGGTGAAAAAGGAAATATCCTCCGATGAAATCTGGAAAGAAGCTTTCTGAGAAACTGCTTAGTGTTCTGTTAATTCATCTCACAGAGTTACATGTGTATTTCGACGATCTCTTTGCTAGCCTTATTTCTGTGGAATCTGAGAACAGATATTTCGGATCCCTTTGAAGACTATAGGGTCAAAGGAAATATCCTCCGATAACAAAGAGAAAGAAGCTTTCTGAGAAACTTCTTTGTGTTCTGTGAAATCATCTCACAGACATAAAGCTTTCCCCTGAAGAAGCCTTTCGCTAAGACAGTTCTTGTGGAATTGGCAAAGTGATATTAGGAAGCCCTTAGAGGGCTATGGTGAAAAAGGAAATATCCTCCGATGAAATCTGGAAAGAAGCTTTCTGAGAAACTGCTTAGTGTTCTGTTAATTCATCTCACTGAGTTACATGTGTATTTCGAGGATCTCTTTGTTAGCCTTATTTCTGTGGAATCTGAGAACAGATATTTCGGATCCCTTTGAAGACTATAGGGTCAAAGGAAATATCCTCCGATAACAAAGAGAAAGAAGCTTTCTGAGAAACTTCTTTGTGTTCTGTGAAATCATCTCACAGAGTTACAGCTTTCCCCTGAAGAAGCCTTTCGCTAAGACAGTTCTGGTGGAATTGGCAAAGTGATATTTGGAAGCCCATTGAGGGCTATGGTGAAAAAGGAAATATCCTCAGATGAAATCTGGAAAGCAGCCTTCTGAGAAACTGCTTAGTGTCTGTTAATTCATCTCACAGAGTTACATGTGTAATTCGAGGATCTCTTTGCTAGCCCTATTTCTGTGGAATCTGAGAACAGATATTTCGGATCCCTTTGAAGACTATAGGGCCAAAGGAAATATCCTCGAATACCAAAGAGAAAGAAGCTTTCATAGAAACTTCTTTGTGTTCTGTGAAATCATCTCACAGAGTTACAGCTTTCCCCTCAAGAAGCCTTTCGCTAAGACAGTTCTTGTGGAATTGGCAAAGTGATATTTCGAAGCCCATAGAGGGCTATGGTGAAAAAGGAAATATCCTCAGATGAAATCTGGAAAGAAGCTCTCTGAGAAAATGCTTAGTGTTCTGTTAATTCATGTCACAGAGTTACATGTGTATTTCGAGGATCTCTTTGCTAGCCCTATTTCTGTGGAATCTGAGAACAGATATTTCGGATCCCTTTGAAGACTATAGGGCCAAAGGAAATATCCTCCGATAACAAAGAGAAAGAAGCTTTCAGAGAAACTTCTTTGTGTTCTGTGAAATCATCTCACAGAGTTACAGCTTTCCCCTCAAGAAGCCTTTCGCTAAGACAGTTCTTGTGGAATTGGCAAAGTGATATTTGGAAGCCCATAGAGGGCTATGGTGAAAAAGGAAATATCCTCAGATGAAATCTGGAAAGAAGCTTTCTGAGAAACTGCTTAGTGTTCTGTGAATTCATCTCACAGAGTTACATGTGTATTTCGAGGATCTCTTTATTAGCCTTATTTCTGTGGAATCTGAGAACAGATATTTCGGATCCCTTTGAAGTCTATAGGGCCAAAGGAAATATCCTCGGATAACAAAGAGAAAGAAGCTTTCTGAGAAACTTCTTTGTGTTCTGTGAAATCATCTCACAGAGTTAGAGGTTTCCCCGAAGAAGCCTTTCGCTACGACAGTTCTTGTGGAATTGGCAAAGTGATATTTGGAAGCCCATAGAGGGCTACGGTGAAAAAGGAAATAACCTCAGATGAAATCTGGAAAGAAGCTTTCTGAGAAACTGCTTAGTGTTCTGTGAATTCATCTCACAGAGTTACATGTGTATTTCGAGGACCTCTTTGCTAGCACTATTTCTGTGGAATCTGAGAACAGATATTTCAGATCCCTTTGAAGACTACAGGGCCAAAGGAAATATCCTCCGATAACAAAGAGAAAGAAGCTTTCTGAGAATCCTCTTTGTGTTCTGTGAAATCATCTCACAGAGTTACAGCTTTCCCCTGAAGAAGCCTTTCGCTAAGACAGTTCTTGTGGAATTGGAAAGGTGATATTTGGAAGCCCATAGAGGGCTATGGTGAAAAAGGAAATATCGTCAGATTAACTCTGGAAAGAAGCTTTCTGAGAAACTGCTTAGTGTTCTCTTAATTCATCTCACAGAGTTACATGTGTATTTCGAGGATCTCTTTGCTAGCCCTATTTCTGTGGAATCTGAGAACAGATATTTCGTATCCCTTTGAAGACTATAGGGCCAAAGGAAATATCCTCCGATAACAAAGAGAAAGAAGCTTTCTGAGAAACTTCTTTGTGTTCTGTGAAATCATCTCACAGAGTTACAGCTTTCCCCTGAAGAAGCCTTTCGCTAAGACAGTTCTTGTGGAATTGGCAAAGTGATATTTGGAAGCCCATAGAGGGCTATGGTGAAAAAGGAAATATCAGATGAAATCTGGAAAGAAGCTCTCTGCGAAACTGCTTAGTGTTCTGTGAATTCATCTCACAGAGTTACATGTGTATTTCGACGATCTCTTTGCTAGCCCTATTTCTGTGGAATCTGAGAACAGATATTTCGGATCCCTTTGAAGACTATAGGGCCAAAGGAATTATCCTCCGATAACAAAGAGAAAGAAGCTTTCTGAGAAACTTCTTTGTGTTCTGTGAAATCATCTCACAGAGTTACAGCTTTCCCCTCAAGAAGCCTTTCGCTAAGACAGTTCTTGTGGAATTGGAAAAGTGATATTTGGAAGCCCATAGAGGGCTATGGTGAAAAAGGAAATATCCTCAGATGAAATCTGGAAAGAAGATTTCTGAGAAACTGCTTAGTGTTCTGTTAATTCATCTCACAGAGTTACATGTGTATTTCGAGGATCTCTTTGCTAGCCCTATTTCTGTGGAATCTGAGAACAGATATTTCGGATCCCTTTGAAGACTATAGGGCCAAAGGAAATATCCTCCGATAACAAAGAGAAAGAAGATTTCTGAGAAACTTCTTTGTGTTCTGTGAAATCATCTCACAGAGTTAGAGCTTTCCCCGAAGAAGCCGTTCTCTAAGACAGTTCTTGTGGAATTGGCAAAGTGATATTTGGAAGCACAAAGAGGGCTATGGTGAAAAAGGAAATATCCTCAGATGAAATCTGGAAAGAAGCTTTCAGAGAAACTGCTTAGTGTTCTGTGAATTCATCTCACAGAGTTACATGAGTATTTCGAGGATCTCTTTGCTAGCCCTATTTCTGTGGAAACTGAGAAGAGATATATCGGATCCCTTTGAAAACTATGGGGCCAAAGGAAATATCCTCCGATAAAAAAGAGAAAGAAGCTTTCTGAGAAACTTCTTTGTGTTCTGTGAAATCATCTCACAGAGTTACAGCTTTTCCCTCAAGAAGCCTTTCGCTAAGACAGTTCTTGTGGAATTGGCAAAGTGATATTTGGAAACCCATAGAGGGCTATGGTGAAAAAGGAAAGTTCAGATGAAATCTGGAAAGAAGCTTTCTGCGAAACTGCTTAGTGTTCTGTTAATTCATCTCACAGAGTTACATGTGTATTGCGAGGATCTCTTTGCTGGCCCTATTTCTGTGGAACCTGAGAACAGATATTTCGGATCCCTTTGAAGACTATAGGGCCAAAGGAAATATCCTCCGATAACAAAGAGAAAGAAGCTTTCTGAGAAACTCCTTTGTGTTCTGTGAAATCATCTCACAGAGTTACAGCTTTCCCCTCAAGAAGCCTTTCGCTAAGACTGTTCTTGTGGAATTGGCAAAGTGATATTTGGAAGCCCATAGAGGGCTATGGTGAAAAAGGAAATATCCTCAGAAGAAACCTGGAAAGAAGCTTTCTGAGAAACTGCTTAGTGTTCTGTTAATTCATCTCACACAGTTACATGTGTATTTCGAGGATCTCTTTGCTAACCCTATTTCTGTGGAATCTGAGAACAGATATTTCGGATCCCTTTAAAGACTATAGGGCCAAAGGAAATATCCTCGGATAACAAAGAGAAAGAAGCTTTCTGAGAAACTTCTTTGTGTTCTGTGAAATCATCTCACAGAGTTAGAGCTTTCCCCGAAGAAGCCTTTCGCTAAGACAGTTCTTGTGGAATTGGCAAAGTGATATTTTGAAGCCCATAGAGGGCTATGGTGAAAAAGGAAATATCCTCAGATGAAATCTGGAAAGAAGCTTTCTGCGAAACAGCTTAGTGTTCTCTGAATTCATCTCACAGAGTTACATGTGTATTTCGAGGATCGCTTTGCTAGCACTATTTCTGTGGAATCTGAGAACAAATATTTCGGATCCCTTTGAAGACTATAGGGCCAAAGGAAATATCCTCGGATAACAAAGAGAAAGAAGCTTTCTGAGAAACTTCTTTGTGTTCTGTTAAATCATCTCACAGAGTTAGAGCTTTCCCCTGAAGAAGCCTTTCGCTAGGACAGTTCTTGTGGAATTGGCAAAGTGATATTTGGAAGCCCATAGAGGGCTATGGTGAAAAAGGAAATATCCTCAGATGAAATCTGGAAAGAATCTTTCTGTGAAACTGCTTAGTGTTCTGTGAATTCATCTCACAGAGTTACATGTGTATTTCGAGGATCTCTTTGCTAGCCCTATTTCTGTGGATTCTGAGAACAGATATTTCGGATCCCTTTGAAGACTCTAGGGCCAAGGGAAATATCCTCGAATAACAAAGAGAAAGAAGCTTTCTGAGAATCCTTTTTGTGATCTGTGAAATCATCTCACAGAGTTAGAGCTTACCCCGGAAGAAGCCTTTCGCTAAGACAGTTCTTGTGGAATTGGAAAGGTGATATTTGGAAGCCCATAGAGGGCTATGGTGAAAAAGGAAATATCCTCAGAAGAAATCTGGAAAGAAGCTTTCTGAGAAACTGCTTAGTGTTCTGTTAATTCATCTCACACAGTTACATGTGTATTTCGAGCATCTCTTTGCTAACCCTATTTCTGTGGAATCTGAGAACAGATATTTCGGATCCCTTTGAAGACTATAGGGCCAAAGGAAATATCCTCGGATAACAAAGAGAAAGAAGCTTTCTGAGAAACTTCTTTGTGTTCTGTGAAATCATCTCACAGAGTTAGAGCTTTCCCCGAAGAAGCCTTTCGCTAAGACAGTTCTTGTGGAATTGGCAAAGTGATATTTGGAAGCCCATAGAGGGCTATGGTGAAAAAGGAAATATCCTCAGATGAAATCTGGAAAGAAGCTTTCTGCGAAACAGCTTAGTGTTCTGTGAATTCAACTCACAGAGTTACATGTGTATTTCGAGGATCGTTTTGCTAGCACTATTTCTGTGGAATTTGAGAACAGATATTTCGGATCCCTTTGAAGACTATAGGGCCAAAGGAAATATCCTCCGATAACAAAGAGAAAGAAGCTTTCTGAGAAACTTCTTTGTGTTCTGTTAAATCATCTCACAGAGTTAGAGCTTTCCCCTGAAGAAGCCTTTCGCTAGGACAGTTCTTGTGGAATTGGCAAAGTGATATTTGGAAGCCCATAGAGGGCTATGGTGAAAAAGGAAATATCCTCAGATGAAATCTGGAAAGAATCTTTCGGTGAAACTGCTTAGTGTTCTGTTAATTCATCTCACAGAGTTACATGTGTATTTCGAGGATCTCTTTGCTAGCCCTATTTCTGTGGATTCTGAGAACAGATATTTCGGATCCCTTTGAAGACTATAGGGCCAAGGGAAATATCCTCGAACAACAAAGAGAAAGAAGCTTTCTGAGAATCCTCTTTGTTATCTGTGAAATCATCTCACAGAGTTAGAGCTTACCCCGGAAGAAGCCTTTCGCTAAGACAGTTCTTGTGGAATTGGAAAGGTGATATTTGGAAGCCCATAGAGGGCTATGTTGAAAAAGGAAATATCCTCAGATGAAATCTGGAAAGAAGCTTTCTGAGAAACTGCTTAGTGTTCTGCAAATTCATCTCACAGAGTTATATGTGTGTTTCGAGGATCTCTTTGCTAGCCTTATTTCTGTGGAATCTGAGAACAGATATTTCGGATCCCTTTGAAGACTATAGGGTCAAAGGAAATATCCTCCGATAACAAAGAGAAAGAAGCTTTCTGAGAAACTTCTTTGCGTTCTGTGAAATCATCTCACAGAGTTACAGCTTTCCCCTCAAGAAGCCTTTCGCTAAGACAGTTCTTGTGGAATTGGCAAAGTGATATTTGGAAGCCCATAGAGGTCTATGGTGAAAAAGGAAATATCCTCTGATGAAATCTGGAAAGAAGCTTTCTGAGAAACTGCTTAGTGTTCTGTTAATTCATCTCACAGAGTTACATGTGTATTTCGAGGATCTCTTTGCTAGCCTTATTTCTGTGGAATCTGAGAACAAATATTTCGGATCCCTTTGAAGACTATAGGGTCAAAGGAAATATCCTCCGATAACAAAGAGAAAGAAGCTTTCTGAGAAACTTCTTTGCGTTCTGTGAAATCATCTCACAGAGTTACAGTTTTCCCCTCAAGAAGCCGTTCGCTAAGACAGTTCTTGTGAAATTGGAAAAGTGATATTTGTAAGCCCAAAGAGGGCTATGGTGAAAAAGGAAATATCCTCCGATGAAATCTGGAAAGAAGCTTTCTGAGAAACTGCTCAGTGTTCTGTTAATTCATCTCACAGAGTTACATGTGTATTTCGAGGATCTCTTTGCTAGCCCTATTTCTGTGGAATCTGAGAACAGATATTTCGGATCCCTTTGAAGACTATAGGGCCAAAGGAAATATCCTCCGATAACAAAGAGAAGAAGCTTTCTGAGAAACTTCTTTGTGTTCTGTGAAATCATCTCACAGAGTTACAGCTTTAACTTGAAGAAGCCTTTCGATAAGACAGTTCTTGTGGAATTGGCAAAGTGATATTTGGAAGCCCATAGAGGGCTATGGTGAAAAAGGAAGTATCCTCCGATGAAATCTGGAAAGAAGCTTTCTGAGAAACTGCTTAGTGTTCTGTTAATTCATCTCACACAGTTACATGTGTATTTCGAGGATTTCTTTGCTAGCCCTATTTCTGTGGAAACTGAGAACAGATATTTCGGATCCCTTTGAACACTATAGGGCCAAAGGAAATATCCTCCGATATGAAAGAGAAAGAAGCTTTCTGAGAAACTTCTTTGTGTTCTGTGAAATCATCTCACAGAGTTACAGCTTTCCCCTGAAGAAGGCTTTTGCTAAGACACTTCTTGTGGAATTCGCAAAGTGATATTTGGAAGCCCCTAGAGGGCTATGGTGAAAAAGGAAATATCCTCGGATTAAATCTGGAAAGAAGCTTTCTGAAAAACTGCTTAGTGTTCTGTTAATTCATCTCACAGAGTTACATGTGTATTTCGAGGATCTCTTTGCTAGCCCTATTTCTGTGGAAACTGAGAATAGATATTTCGGATCCCTTTGAAGTCTATAGGGCCAAAGGAAATATCCTCCGATAACAAAGAGAAAGAAGCTTTCTGAGAAACTTCTTTGTGTTCTGTGAAATCATCTCACAGAGTTACAGCTTTCCCCTCAAGAAGCCTTTCGCTAAGACAGTTCCTGTGGAATTGGCAAAGTGATATTTGGAAGCCCGTAGAGGGCTATGGTGAAAAAGGTAATATCAGATGAAATCTGGAAAGAAGCTTTCTGCGAAACTGCTTAGTGTTCTGTGAAATCATCTCACAGAGTTACAGCTTTCTCATGAAGAAGACTTTTCCTAAGACAGTTCTTGTGGAATTCGCAAAGTGATATTTGGAAGCCAATAGAGGGCTATGGTGAAAAAGGAAATATCCTCAGATGAAGTCTGGAAAGAAGCTATCTGAGAAACTGCTTAGTGTTCTGTTAATTCATCTCACAGAGTTACATTTGTAATTCGAGGATCTCTTTGCTAGCCCTATTTCTGTGGAATCTGAGAACAGATATTTCGGATCCCTTTGAAGACTATAGGGCCAACGGAAATATCCTCCGATAACAAAGAGAAAGAAGCTTTCTGAGAAACTTCTTTGTGTTCTGTGAAATCATCTCACAGAGTTAGAGCTTTCGCCTAAGAAGCCTTTCTCTAAGACAGTTCTTGTGGAATTGGCAAAGTGATATTTGGAAGCCCATAGAGGGCTATGGTGAAAAAGGAAATATCCTCCGATGAAATCTGGAAAGAAGCTTTCTGAGAAACTGCTTAGTGTTCTGTTAATTCATCTCACAGAGTTACATGTGTATTTCGACGATCTCTTTGCTAGCCTTATTTCTGTGGAATCTGAGAACAGATATTTCGGATCCCTTTGAAGACTATAGGGTCAAAGGAAATATCCTCCGATAACAAAGAGAAAGAAGCTTTCTGAGAAACTTCTTTGTGTTCTGTGAAATCATCTCACAGACATAAAGCTTTCCCCTGAAGAAGCCTTTCGCTAAGACAGTTCTTGTGGAATTGGCAAAGTGATATTAGGAAGCCCTTAGAGGGCTATGGTGAAAAAGGAAATATCCTCCGATGAAATCTGGAAAGAAGCTTTCTGAGAAACTGCTTAGTGTTCTGTTAATTCATCTCACTGAGTTACATGTGTATTTCGAGGATCTCTTTGTTAGCCTTATTTCTGTGGATTCTGAGAACAGATATTTCGGATCCCTTTGAAGACTATAGGGTCAAAGGAAATATCCTCCGATAACAAAGAGAAAGAAGCTTTCTGAGAAACTTCTTTGTGTTCTGTGAAATCATCTCACAGAGTTACAGCTTTCCCCTGAAGAAGCCTTTCGCTAAGACAGTTCTGGTGGAATTGGCAAAGTGATATTTGGAAGCCCATTGAGGGCTATGGTGAAAAAGGAAATATCCTCAGATGAAATCTGGAAAGCAGCCTTCTGAGAAACTGCTTAGTGTCTGTTAATTCATCTCACAGAGTTACATGTGTAATTCGAGGATCTCTTTGCTAGCCCTATTTCTGTGGAATCTGAGAACAGATATTTCGGATCCCTTTGAAGACTATAGGGCCAAAGGAAATATCCTCGGATACCAAAGAGAAAGAAGCTTTCATAGAAACTTCTTTGTGTTCTGTGAAATCATCTCACAGAGTTACAGCTTTCCCCTCAAGAAGCCTTTCGCTAAGACAGTTCTTGTGGAATTGGCAAAGTGATATTTCGAAGCCCATAGAGGGCTATGGTGAAAAAGGAAATATCCTCAGATGAAATCTGGAAAGAAGCTCTCTGAGAAAATGCTTAGTGTTCTGTTAATTCATGTCACAGAGTTACATGTGTATTTCGAGGATCTCTTTGCTAGCCCTATTTCTGTGGAATCTGAGAACAGATATTTCGGATCCCTTTGAAGACTATAGGGCCAAAGGAAATATCCTCCGATAACAAAGAGAAAGAAGCTTTCAGAGAAACTTCTTTGTGTTCTGTGAAATCATCTCACAGAGTTACAGCTTTCCCCTCAAGAAGCCTTTCGCTAAGACAGTTCTTGTGGAATTGGCAAAGTGATATTTGGAAGCCCATAGAGGGCTATGGTGAAAAAGGAAATATCCTCAGATGAAATCTGGAAAGAAGCTTTCTGAGAAACTGCTTAGTGTTCTGTGAATTCATCTCACAGAGTTACATGTGTATTTCGAGGATCTCTTTATTAGCCTTATTTCTGTGGAATCTGAGAACAGATATTTCGGATCCCTTTGAAGTCTATAGGGCCAAAGGAAATATCCTCGGATAACAAAGAGAAAGAAGCTTTCTGAGAAACTTCTTTGTGTTCTGTGAAATCATCTCACAGAGTTAGAGGTTTCCCCGAAGAAGCCTTTCGCTACGACAGTTCTTGTGGAATTGGCAAAGTGATATTTGGAAGCCCATAGAGGGCTACGGTGAAAAAGGAAATAACCTCAGATGAAATCTGGAAAGAAGCTTTCTGAGAAACTGCTTAGTGTTCTGTGAATTCATCTCACAGAGTTACATGTGTATTTCGAGGACCTCTTTGCTAGCACTATTTCTGTGGAATCTGAGAACAGATATTTCAGATCCCTTTGAAGACTACAGGGCCAAAGGAAATATCCTCCGATAACAAAGAGAAAGAAGCTTTCTGAGAATCCTCTTTGTGTTCTGTGAAATCATCTCACAGAGTTACAGCTTTCCCCTGAAGAAGCCTTTCGCTAAGACAGTTCTTGTGGAATTGGAAAGGTGATATTTGGAAGCCCATAGAGGGCTATGGTGAAAAAGGAAATATCGTCAGATTAACTCTGGAAAGAAGCTTTCTGAGAAACTGCTTAGTGTTCTCTTAATTCATCTCACAGAGTTACATGTGTATTTCGAGGATCTCTTTGCTAGCCCTATTTCTGTGGAATCTGAGAACAGATATTTCGTATCCCTTTGAAGACTATAGGGCCAAAGGAAATATCCTCCGATAACAAAGAGAAAGAAGCTTTCTGAGAAACTTCTTTGTGTTCTGTGAAATCATCTCACAGAGTTACAGCTTTCCCCTGAAGAAGCCTTTCGCTAAGACAGTTCTTGTGGAATTGGCAAAGTGATATTTGGAAGCCCATAGAGGGCTATGGTGAAAAAGGAAATATCAGATGAAATCTGGAAAGAAGCTCTCTGCGAAACTGCTTAGTGTTCTGTGAATTCATCTCACAGAGTTACATGTGTATTTCGACGATCTCTTTGCTAGCCCTATTTCTGTGGAATCTGAGAACAGATATTTCGGATCCCTTTGAAGACTATAGGGCCAAAGGAATTATCCTCCGATAACAAAGAGAAAGAAGCTTTCTGAGAAACTTCTTTGTGTTCTGTGAAATCATCTCACAGAGTTACAGCTTTCCCCTCAAGAAGCCTTTCGCTAAGACAGTTCTTGTGGAATTGGAAAAGTGATATTTGGAAGCCCATAGAGGGCTATGGTGAAAAAGGAAATATCCTCAGATGAAATCTGGAAAGAAGATTTCTGAGAAACTGCTTAGTGTTCTGTTAATTCATCTCACAGAGTTACATGTGTATTTCGAGGATCTCTTTGCTAGCCCTATTTCTGTGGAATCTGAGAACAGATATTTCGGATCCCTTTGAAGACTATAGGGCCAAAGGAAATATCCTCCGATAACAAAGAGAAAGAAGATTTCTGAGAAACTTCTTTGTGTTCTGTGAAATCATCTCACAGAGTTAGAGCTTTCCCCGAAGAAGCCGTTCTCTAAGACAGTTCTTGTGGAATTGGCAAAGTGATATTTGGAAGCACAAAGAGGGCTATGGTGAAAAAGGAAATATCCTCAGATGAAATCTGGAAAGAAGCTTTCAGAGAAACTGCTTAGTGTTCTGTGAATTCATCTCACAGAGTTACATGAGTATTTCGAGGATCTCTTTGCTAGCCCTATTTCTGTGGAAACTGAGAAGAGATACATCGGATCCCTTTGAAAACTATGGGGCCAAAGGAAATATCCTCCGATAAAAAAGAGAAAGAAGCTTTCTGAGAAACTTCTTTGTGTTCTGTGAAATCATCTCACAGAGTTACAGCTTTTCCCTCAAGAAGCCTTTCGCTAAGACAGTTCTTGTGGAATTGGCAAAGTGATATTTGGAAACCCATAGAGGGCTATGGTGAAAAAGGAAAGTTCAGATGAAATCTGGAAAGAAGCTTTCTGCGAAACTGCTTAGTGTTCTGTTAATTCATCTCACAGAGTTACATGTGTATTCCGAGGATCTCTTTGCTGGCCCTATTTCTGTGGAACCTGAGAACAGATATTTCGGATCCCTTTGAAGACTATAGGGCCAAAGGAAATATCCTCCGATAACAAAGAGAAAGAAGCTTTCTGAGAAACTCCTTTGTGTTCTGTGAAATCATCTCACAGAGTTACAGCTTTCCCCTCAAGAAGCCTTTCGCTAAGACTGTTCTTGTGGAATTGGCAAAGTGATATTTGGAAGCCCATAGAGGGCTATGGTGAAAAAGGAAATATCCTCAGAAGAAACCTGGAAAGAAGCTTTCTGAGAAACTGCTTAGTGTTCTGTTAATTCATCTCACACAGTTACATGTGTATTTCGAGGATCTCTTTGCTAACCCTATTTCTGTGGAATCTGAGAACAGATATTTCGGATCCCTTTAAAGACTATAGGGCCAAAGGAAATATCCTCGGATAACAAAGAGAAAGAAGCTTTCTGAGAAACTTCTTTGTGTTCTGTGAAATCATCTCACAGAGTTAGAGCTTTCCCCGAAGAAGCCTTTCGCTAAGACAGTTCTTGTGGAATTGGCAAAGTGATATTTTGAAGCCCATAGAGGGCTATGGTGAAAAAGGAAATATCCTCAGATGAAATCTGGAAAGAAGCTTTCTGCGAAACAGCTTAGTGTTCTCTGAATTCATCTCACAGAGTTACATGTGTATTTCGAGGATCGCTTTGCTAGCACTATTTCTGTGGAATCTGAGAACAAATATTTCGGATCCCTTTGAAGACTATAGGGCCAAAGGAAATATCCTCGGATAACAAAGAGAAAGAAGCTTTCTGAGAAACTTCTTTGTGTTCTGTTAAATCATCTCACAGAGTTAGAGCTTTCCCCTGAAGAAGCCTTTCGCTAGGACAGTTCTTGTGGAATTGGCAAAGTGATATTTGGAAGCACATAGAGGGCTATGGTGAAAAAGGAAATATCCTCAGATGAAATCTGGAAAGAATCTTTCTGTGAAACTGCTTAGTGTTCTGTGAATTCATCTCACAGAGTTACATGTGTATTTCGAGGATCTCTTTGCTAGCCCTATTTCTGTGGATTCTGAGAACAGATATTTCGGATCCCTTTGAAGACTCTAGGGCCAAGGGAAATATCCTCGAATAACAAAGAGAAAGAAGCTTTCTGAGAATCCTTTTTGTGATCTGTGAAATCATCTCACAGAGTTAGAGCTTACCCCGGAAGAAGCCTTTCGCTAAGACAGTTCTTGTGGAATTGGAAAGGTGATATTTGGAAGCCCATAGAGGGCTATGGTGAAAAAGGAAATATCCTCAGAAGAAATCTGGAAAGAAGCTTTCTGAGAAACTGCTTAGTGTTCTGTTAATTCATCTCACACAGTTACATGTGTATTTCGAGCATCTCTTTGCTAACCCTATTTCTGTGGAATCTGAGAACAGATATTTCGGATCCCTTTGAAGACTATAGGGCCAAAGGAAATATCCTCGGATAACAAAGAGAAAGAAGCTTTCTGAGAAACTTCTTTGTGTTCTGTGAAATCATCTCACAGAGTTAGAGCTTTCCCCGAAGAAGCCTTTCGCTAAGACAGTTCTTGTGGAATTGGCAAAGTGATATTTGGAAGCCCATAGAGGGCTATGGTGAAAAAGGAAATATCCTCAGATGAAATCTGGAAAGAAGCTTTCTGCGAAACAGCTTAGTGTTCTGTGAATTCAACTCACAGAGTTACATGTGTATTTCGAGGATCGTTTTGCTAGCACTATTTCTGTGGAATTTGAGAACAGATATTTCGGATCCCTTTGAAGACTATAGGGCCAAAGGAAATATCCTCCGATAACAAAGAGAAAGAAGCTTTCTGAGAAACTTCTTTGTGTTCTGTTAAATCATCTCACAGAGTTAGAGCTTTCCCCTGAAGAAGCCTTTCGCTAGGACAGTTCTTGTGGAATTGGCAAAGTGATATTTGGAAGCCCATAGAGGGCTATGGTGAAAAAGGAAATATCCTCAGATGAAATCTGGAAAGAATCTTTCGGTGAAACTGCTTAGTGTTCTGTTAATTCATCTCACAGAGTTACATGTGTATTTCGAGGATCTCTTTGCTAGCCCTATTTCTGTGGATTCTGAGAACAGATATTTCGGATCCCTTTGAAGACTATAGGGCCAAGGGAAATATCCTCGAACAACAAAGAGAAAGAAGCTTTCTGAGAATCCTCTTTGTTATCTGTGAAATCATCTCACAGAGTTAGAGCTTACCCCGGAAGAAGCCTTTCGCTAAGACAGTTCTTGTGGAATTGGAAAGGTGATATTTGGAAGCCCATAGAGGGCTATGTTGAAAAAGGAAATATCCTCAGATGAAATCTGGAAAGAAGCTTTCTGAGAAACTGCTTAGTGTTCTGCAAATTCATCTCACAGAGTTATATGTGTATTTCGAGGATCTCTTTGCTAGCCTTATTTCTGTGGAATCTGAGAACAGATATTTCGGATCCCTTTGAAGACTATAGGGTCAAAGGAAATATCCTCCGATAACAAAGAGAAAGAAGCTTTCTGAGAAACTTCTTTGCGTTCTGTGAAATCATCTCACAGAGTTACAGCTTTCCCCTCAAGAAGCCTTTCGCTAAGACAGTTCTTGTGGAATTGGCAAAGTGATATTTGGAAGCCCATAGAGGTCTATGGTGAAAAAGGAAATATCCTCTGATGAAATCTGGAAAGAAGCTTTCTGAGAAACTGCTTAGTGTTCTGTTAATTCATCTCACAGAGTTACATGTGTATTTCGAGGATCTCTTTGCTAGCCTTATTTCTGTGGAATCTGAGAACAAATATTTCGGATCCCTTTGAAGACTATAGGGTCAAAGGAAATATCCTCCGATAACAAAGAGAAAGAAGCTTTCTGAGAAACTTCTTTGCGTTCTGTGAAATCATCTCACAGAGTTACAGTTTTCCCCTCAAGAAGCCGTTCGCTAAGACAGTTCTTGTGAAATTGGAAAAGTGATATTTGTAAGCCCAAAGAGGGCTATGGTGAAAAAGGAAATATCCTCCGATGAAATCTGGAAAGAAGCTTTCTGAGAAACTGCTCAGTGTTCTGTTAATTCATCTCACAGAGTTACATGTGTATTTCGAGGATCTCTTTGCTAGCCCTATTTCTGTGGAATCTGAGAACAGATATTTCGGATCCCTTTGAAGACTATAGGGCCAAAGGAAATATCCTCCGATAACAAAGAGAAGAAGCTTTCTGAGAAACTTCTTTGTGTTCTGTGAAATCATCTCACAGAGTTACAGCTTTAACTTGAAGAAGCCTTTCGATAAGACAGTTCTTGTGGAATTGGCAAAGTGATATTTGGAAGCCCATAGAGGGCTATGGTGAAAAAGGAAGTATCCTCCGATGAAATCTGGAAAGAAGCTTTCTGAGAAACTGCTTAGTGTTCTGTTAATTCATCTCACACAGTTACATGTGTATTTCGAGGATTTCTTTGCTAGCCCTATTTCTGTGGAAACTGAGAACAGATATTTCGGATCCCTTTGAACACTATAGGGCCAAAGGAAATATCCTCCGATATGAAAGAGAAAGAAGCTTTCTGAGAAACTTCTTTGTGTTCTGTGAAATCATCTCACAGAGTTACAGCTTTCCCCTGAAGAAGGCTTTTGCTAAGACACTTCTTGTGGAATTCGCAAAGTGATATTTGGAAGCCCCTAGAGGGCTATGGTGAAAAAGGAAATATCCTCGGATTAAATCTGGAAAGAAGCTTTCTGAAAAACTGCTTAGTGTTCTGTTAATTCATCTCACAGAGTTACATGTGTATTTCGAGGATCTCTTTGCTAGCCCTATTTCTGTGGAAACTGAGAATAGATATTTCGGATCCCTTTGAAGTCTATAGGGCCAAAGGAAATATCCTCCGATAACAAAGAGAAAGAAGCTTTCTGAGAAACTTCTTTGTGTTCTGTGAAATCATCTCACAGAGTTACAGCTTTCCCCTCAAGAAGCCTTTCGCTAAGACAGTTCCTGTGGAATTGGCAAAGTGATATTTGGAAGCCCGTAGAGGGCTATGGTGAAAAAGGTAATATCAGATGAAATCTGGAAAGAAGCTTTCTGCGAAACTGCTTAGTGTTCTGTGAAATCATCTCACAGAGTTACAGCTTTCTCATGAAGAAGACTTTTCCTAAGACAGTTCTTGTGGAATTCGCAAAGTGATATTTGGAAGCCAATAGAGGGCTATGGTGAAAAAGGAAATATCCTCAGATGAAGTCTGGAAAGAAGCTATCTGAGAAACTGCTTAGTGTTCTGTTAATTCATCTCACAGAGTTACATTTGTAATTCGAGGATCTCTTTGCTAGCCCTATTTCTGTGGAATCTGAGAACAGATATTTCGGATCCCTTTGAAGACTATAGGGCCAACGGAAATATCCTCCGATAACAAAGAGAAAGAAGCTTTCTGAGAAACTTCTTTGTGTTCTGTGAAATCATCTCACAGAGTTAGAGCTTTCGCCTAAGAAGCCTTTCTCTAAGACAGTTCTTGTGGAATTGGCAAAGTGATATTTGGAAGCCCATAGAGGGCTATGGTGAAAAAGGAAATATCCTCAGATGAAATCTGGAAGGAAGCTTTCTGAGAAACTGCTTAGTGTTTTGTGAATTCATCTCACAGAGTTACATGTGTATTTAGAGGATCTCTTTGATAGCCCTCTTTCTGTGGAAACTGGGAACGGATATTTCGTATCCCTTTGAAGACTATAGGGCCAAAGGAAATATCCTCGGATAACAAAGAGAAAGAAGCTTTCTGAGAAACTTCTTTGTGTTCTGTGAAATCATCTCACAGAGTTAGAGCTTTCCCCTGAAGAAGCCTTTCGCTAAGACAGTTCTTGTGGAATTGGCAAAGTGATATTTGGAAGCCCATAGAGGGCTATGGTGAAAAAGGAAATATCCTCAGATGAAAACTGGAAAGAAGCTTTCTGCGAAACTGCTTAGTGTTCTGTGAATTCATCTCACAGAGTTACATGTGTATTTCGAGGATCTCCTTGCTAGCCTTATTTCTGTGGAATCTGAGAACAGATATTTCGGATCCCTTTGAAGACTATAGGGCCAAAGGAAATATCCTCGAATAACAAAGAGAAAGAAGCTTTCTGTGAAACTTCTTTGTGTTCTGTGAAATCATCTCACAGAGTTACAGCTTTCCCCTCAAGAAGCCTTTCGCTAAGACAGTTCTTGTGGAATTGGCAAAGTGATATTTGGAAGCCCATAGATGGCTATGGTGAAAAAGAAAATATCCTCAGATGAAATCTGGAAAGAAGCTTTCTGAGAAACTGCTTAGTGTTCTGTGAATTCATCTCACAGAGTTACATGTGTATTTAGAGGATCTCTTTGGTAGCCCTCTTTCTGTGGAACCTGGGAACGGATATTTCGTATCCCTTTGAAGACTATAGGGCCAAAGGAAATATCCTCGGATAACAAAGAGAAAGAAGCTTTCTGAGAAACTTCTTTGTGTTCTGTGAAATCATCTTACAGAGTTAGAGCTTTCCCCTGAAGAAGCCTTTCGCTAAGACAGTTCTTGTGGAATTGGCAAAGTGATATTTGGAAGCCCATAGAGGGCTATGGTGAAAAAGGAAATATCCTCAGATGAAATCTGGAAAGAAGCTTTCTGCGAAACTGCTTAGTGTTCTGTGAATTCATCTCAGAGAGTTACATGTGTATTTCGAGGATCTCTTTGCTAGCCCTATTTTTGTGGAATCTGAGAACAGATATTTCAGATCCCTTTGAAGACTATAGGGCCAAAGGAAATATCCTCGAATAACAAAGAGAAAGAAGCTTTCTGAGAAACTTCTTTGTGTTCTGTGAAATCATCTCACAGAGTTACAGCTTTCCCTTGAAGAAGCCTTTCGCTAAGACAGTTCTTGTGGAATTGGCAAAGTGATATTTGGAAGCCCATAGAGGGCTATGGTGAAAAAGGAAATATCCTCAGATGAAATCTGGAAAGAAGTTTTCTGAGAAACTGCTTAGTGTTCTGTTAATTCGTCTCACAGAGTTACATGTGTATTTCGAGGATCTCTTTGCTAGCCCTATTTCTGTGGAATCTGAGAACAGATATTTCGGATCCCTTTGAAGACTGTAGGGCCAAAGGAAATATCCTCCGATAACAATGAGAAAGAAGCTTTCTGAGAAACTTCTTTGTGTTATGTGAAATCATCTCACAGAGTTACAGCTTTTCCCTCAAGAAGCCTTTCGCTAAGACAGTTGTTGTGGAATTGGCAAAGTGATATTTGGAAGCCCATAGAGGGCTATGGTGAAAAAGGAAATATCCTCAGATGAAATCTGGAAAGAAGCTTTCTGAGAAACTGCTTAGTGTTCTGTGAATTCATCTCACAGAGTTACATGTGTATTTCGAGGATCTCTTTGCTAGCCCTATTTCTGTGGAATCTGAGAACAGATATTTCGGATCCCTTTGAAGACTATAGGGCCAAAGGAAATATCCTCCGATAACAAAGAGAAAGAAGCTTTCTGAGAAACTTCTTTGTGTTCTGTGAAATCATCTCACAGAGTTACAGCTTTCCCCTGAAGAAGCCTTTCGCTAAGACAGTTCTTGTGGAATTGGCAAAGTGATATTTGGAAGCCCATAGAGGTCTATGGTGAAAAAGGAAATATCCACAGATGAAATCTGGAAAGAAGCTTTCTGAGAAACTGCTTAGTGTTCTGTTAATTCATCTCACAGAGTTACATGTGTATTTCGAGGATCTCTTTGCTAGCCCTATTTCTGTGGAATCTGAGAACAGATATTTCGGATCCCTTTGAAGACTATAGGGCCAAAGGAAATATCCTCCGATAACAAAGAGAAAGAAGCTTTGTGAGAAACTTCTTTGTGTTCTGTGAAATCATCTCACAGAGTTAGAGCTTTGCCCTGAAGAAGCCTTTCGCTAAGACAGTTCTTGTGGAATTGGCAAAGTGATATTTGGAAGACCATAGAGGGCTATGGTGAAAAAGGAAATATCCTCAGACGAAATCTGGAAAGAAGCTTTCTGCTAAACTGCTTAGTGTTCTGTGAATTCATCTCACAGAGTTACATGTGTATTTCGAGGATCTCTTTGCTATCCCTATTTCTGTGGAATCTGAGAACAGATATTCCGGATCCCTTTGAAGACTATAGGGCCAAAGAAAATATCCTCGAATAACAAAGAGAAAGAAGCTTTCTGAGAAACTTCTTTGTGTTCTGTGAAATCATCTCACAGAGTTACAGCATTCCCCTGAAGAAGCCTTTCGCTAAGACAGTTCTTGTGGAATTGGCAAAGTGATATTTGGAAGCCCATAGAGGGCTATGGTGAAAAAGGAAATATCCTCAGATGAAATCTGGAAAGAAGCTTTCTGAGAAACTGCTTATTGTTCTGTTAATTCATCTCACAGAGTTACATGTGTATTTCGAGGATCTCTTTGCTAGCCCTATTTCTGTGGAATCTGAGAACAGATATTTCGGATCCCTTTGAAGACTATAGGGCCAAAGGAAATATCCTCCGATAACAAAGAGAAAGATGCTTTGTGAGAAACTTCTTTGTGTTCTGTGAAATCATCTCACAGAGTTAGAGCTTTCCCCTGAAGAAGCCTTTCGCTAAGACAGTTCTTGTGGAATTGGCAAAGTGATATTTGGAAGCCCATAGAGGGCTGTGGTGAAAAAGGAAATATCCTCAGATGAAATCTGGAAAGAAGCTTTCTGCGAAACTGCTTAGTGTTCTGTGAATTCATCTCACAGAGTTACATGTGTATTTCGAGGATCTCTTTGCTAGCCCTATTTCTGTGGAATCTGAGAACAGATATTTCGGATCCCTTTGAAGACTATAGGGCCAAAGGAAATATCCTCGAATAACAAAGAGAAAGAAGCTTTCTGAGAAACTTCTTTGTGTTCTGTGAAATCATCTCACAGAGTTAGAGCTTTCCCCTGAAGAAGTCTTTCGCTAAGACAGTTCTTGTGGAAATGGCAAAGTGATATTTGGAAGCCCATAGAGGGCTACGGTGAAAAAGGAAATATCCTCAGATGAAATCTGGAAAAAAGCTTTCTGCGAAACTGCCTCGTGTTCTGTGAATTCATCTCACAGAGTTACATGTGTATTTCGAGGATCTCTTTGCTAGCCTTATTTGTGTGGAATCTGAGAACAGAAATTTCGGATCCCTTTGAAGACTATAGGGCCAACGGAAATATCCTCCGATAACAAAGAGAAAGAAGCTTTCTGAGAAACTTCTTTGTGTTCTGTGAAATCATCTCACAGAGTTACAGCTTTCTCATGAAGAAGCCTTTTCCTAAGACAGTTCTTGTGGAATTGGCAAAGTGATATTTGGAAGCCCATAGAGGGCTATGGTGAAAAAGGAAATATCCTCAGATGAAATCAGGAAAGAAGCTTTCTGAGAAACCGCTTAGTGTTCTGTTAATTCATCTCACAGAGTTACATTTGTAATTCGAGGATCTCTTTGATAGCCCTATTTCTGTGGAATTTGAGAACAGATATTTCGGATCCCTTTGAAAACTATAGGGCCAAAGGAAATATCCTCCGATAACAAAGAGAAAGAAGCTTTCTGAGAAACTTCTTTGTGTTCTGTGAAATCATCTCACAGAGTTAGAGCTTTCCCCGAAGAAGCCTTTCTCTAAGACAGTTCTTGTGGAATTGGCAGAGTGATATTTGGAAGCCCATAGAGGGCTATGGTGAAAAAGGAAATATCAGATGAAATCTGGAAAGAAGCTTTCTGAGAAACTGCTTAGTGTTCTGTTAATTCATCTCACAGAGTTATATGTGTATTTCGAGGATGTCTTTGCTAGCCTTATTTCTGTGGAATCTGAGAACAGATATTTCGGATCCCTTTGAAGACTATAGGGTCAAAGGAAATATCCTCCGATAACAAAGAGAAAGAAGCTTTCTGAGAAACTTCTTTGCGTTCTGTGAAATCATCTCACAGATTTACAGCTTTCCCCTCAAGAAGCCTTTCGCTAAGACAGTTCTTGTGGAATAGGCAAAGTGATATTTGGAAGCCCATAGAGGTCTATGGTGAAAAAGGAAATATCGTCTGATGAAATCTGGAAAGAAGCTTTCTGAGAAACTGCTTAGTGTTCTGTTAATTCATCCCACAGAGTTACATGTGTATTTCGAGGATCTCTTTGCTAGCCTTATTTCTGTGGAATCTGAGAACAGATATTTCGGATCCATTTGAAGACTATAGGGTCAAAGGAAATATCCTCCGATAACAAAGAGAAAGAAGCTTTCTGAGAAACTTCTTTGTGTTCTGTGAAATCATCTCACAGAGTAACAGTTTTCCCCTCAAGAAGCCGTTCGCTAAGACAGTTCTTGTGGAATTGGCAAAGTGATATTTGGAAGCCCATAGAGGGCTATGGTGAAAAAGGAAATATCCTCAGATGAAATCTGGAAAGAAGCTTTCTGAGAAACTGCTTAGTGTTCTGTTAATTCATCTCAAAGAGTTACATGTGTATTTCGAGGATCTCTTTGCTAGCCCTATTTCTGTGGAATCTGAGAACAGATATTTCGGATCCCTTTGAAGACTATAGGGCCAAAGGAAATATCCTCCGATAACAAAGAGAAAGAAACTTTCTGAGAAACTTCTTTGTGTTCTGTGAAATCATCTCACAGAGTTACAGCTTTAACTTGAAGAAGCCTTTCGCTAAGACAGTTCTTGTGGAATTGGCAAAGTGATATTTGGAAGCCCATAGAGGGCTATGGTGAAAAAGGAAATATCCTCCGATGAAATCTGGAAACAAGCTTTCTGAGAAACTGTTTAGTGTTCTGTTAATTCATCTCAAACAGTTACATGTGTATTTCGAGGATTTCTTTGCTAGCCCTATTTCTGTGGAAACTGAGAACAGATATTTCGGATCCCTTTGAAGACTATAGGGCCAAAGGAAATATCCTCCGATAAAAAAGAGAAAGAAGCTTTCTGAGAAACTTCTTTGTGTTCTGTGAAATCATCTCACAGAGTTACAGCTTTCCACTCAAGAAGCCTTTCGCTAAGACAGTTCTTGTGGAATTGGCAAAGTGATATTTGGAAGCCCATAGAGGGCTATGGTGAAAAAGGAAATATCAGATGAAATCTGGAAAGAAGCTTTCTGCGAAACCGCTTAGTGTTCTGTGAATTCATCTCACAGAGTTACATGTGTATTTCGAGGATCTCTTTGCTATCCCTATTTCTGTGGAATCTGAGAACAGATATTTCGGATCCCTTTGAAGACTATAGGGCCAAAGGAAATATCCTCCGATAACAAAGAGAAAGAAGCTTTCTGAGAAACTTCTTTGTGTTCTGTGAAATCATCTCACAGAGTTACAGCTTTCCCCTCAAGAAGCCTTTCGCTAAAACAGTTCTTGTGGAATTGGCAAAGTGATATTTGGAAGCCCATAGAGGGCTATGGTGAAAAAGGAAATATCCTCAGATGAAATCTGGAAAGAAGCTCTCTGAGAAACTGCTTAGTGTTCTGTTAATTCATGTCACAGAGTTACATGTGTATTTCGAGGATCTCTTTTCTAGCCCTATTTCTGTGGAAACTGAGAACAGATATTTCGGATCCCTTTGAAGACTATAGGGCCAAAGGAAATATCCTCCGATAACAAAGAGAAAGAAGCTTTCTGAGAATCTTCTTTGTGTTCTGTGAAATCATCTCAAAGAGTTAGAGCTTTCCCCTGAAGAAGTCTTTCGCTAAGACAGTTCTTGTGGAATTGGCAAAGTGATATTTGGAAGCCCATAGAGGGCTATGGTGAAAAAGGAAATATCCTCCGATGAAATCTGGAAAGAAGCTTTCTGCGAAACTGCTTAGTGTTCTGTTAATTCATCTCACAGAGTTACATGTGTATTTCGAGGATCACTTTGCTAGCCTTATTTCTGTGGAATCTGAGAACAGATATTTCGGATCCCTTTGAAGACTATAATGTCAAAGGAAATATGCTCCGATAACAAAGAGAAAGAAGCTTTCTGAGAAACTTCTTTGTGTTCTGTGAAATCATCTCACAGAGTTACAGCTTTCTCATGAAGAAGCCTTTCGCTAAGACAGTTCTTGTGGAATTGGCAAAGTGATATTTGGAAGCCCATAGAGGGCTATGGTGAAAAAGGAAATATCCTCCGATGAAATCTGGATAGAAGATTTCTGAGAAACTGCTTAGTGTTCTGTTAATTCATCTCCCAGAGTTACATGTGTATTTCAAGTATCTCTTCGCTAGGCTTATTTCTGTGGAATCTGAGAACAGATATTTCGGATCCCTTTGAAGACTATAGGTTCAAAGGAAATATCCTCCGATAACAAAGAGAAAGAAGCTTTCTGAGAAACTTCTTTGTGTTCTGTGAAATAATCTCACAGAGTTACAGCTTTCCCCTGAAGAAGCCTTTTCCTAAGACAGTTCTTGTGGAATTCGCAAAGTGATATTTGGAAGCCCATAGAGGGCTATGGTGAAAAAGGAAATATCCTCAGATGAAATCAGGAAAGAAGCTTTCTGAGAAACTGCTTAGTGTTCTGTTAATTCATCTCACAGAGTTACATGTGTATATCGAGGATCTCTTTGCTAGCCCTATTTCTGTGGAATTTGAGAACAGATATTTCGGATCCCTTTGAAGACTATAGGGCCAAAGGAAATATCCTCCGATAACAAAGAGAAAGAAGCTTTCTGAGAAACTTCTTTGTGTTCTGTGAAATCATCTCACAGAGTTAGAGCTTTCCCCGAAGAAGCCTTTCTCTAAGACAGTTCTTGTGGAATTTGCAAGGTGATATTTGGAAGCCCATAGAGGGCTATGATGAAAAAGGAAATATCCTCAGATGAAATCTGGAAGGAAGCTTTCTGAGAAACTGCTTAGTGTTCTGTGAATTCATCTCACAGAGTTACATGTGTATTTCGAGGATCTTTTGCTAGCCCTATTTCTGTGAAACTGAGAACAGATATTTCGGATCCCTTTGAAGACTATAGGGCCTAAGGAAATATCCTCGGATAACAAAGAGAAAGAAGCTTTCTGAGAAACTTCTTTGTGTTCTGTGAAATCATCTCACAGAGTTAGAGCTTTCCCCTGAAGAAGCCTTTCGCTAAGACAGTTCTTGTGGAATTGGCAAAGTGATATTTGGAAGCCCATAGAGGGCTATGGTGAAAAAGGAAATATCCTCAGATGAAATCTGGAAAGAAGCTTTCTGCGAAACTACTTAGTGTTCTGTGAATTCATCTCACAGAGTTACATGTGTATTTCGAGTATCTCTTTGCTAGCCTTATTTCTGTGGAATCTGAGAACAGATATTTCGGATCCCTTTGAAGACTATAGGGCCAAAGGAAATATCCTCGAATAACAAAGAGAAAGAAGCTTTCTGTGAAACTTCTTTGTGTTCTGTGAAATCATCTCACAGAGTTAGAGCATTCCCCTGGAGAAGCCGTTCGCTAAGACAGTTCTTGTGGAATTGGCAAAGTGATATTTGGAAGCCCATAGAGGGCTATGGTGAAAAAGGAAATATCCTCAGATGAAATCTGGAAAGAAGCTTTCTGAGAAACTGCTTAGTGTTCTGTGAATTCATCTCACAGAGTTACATGTGTATTTAGAGGATCTCTTTGCTAGCCCTCTTTCTGTGGAAACTGGGAACGGATATTTCGTATCCCTTTGAAGACTATAGGGCCAAAGGAAATATCCTCGCATAACAAAGAGAAAGAAGCTTTCTGAGAAACTTCTTTGTGTTCTGTGAAATCATCTCACAGAGTTAGAGCTTTCCCCTGAAGAAGCCTTTCGCTAAGACAGTTCTTGTGGAATTGGCAAAGTGATATTTGCAAGCCCATAGAGGGCTATGGTGAAAAAGGAAATATCCTCAGATGAAATCTGGAAAGAAGCTTTCTGCGAAACTGCTTAGTGTTCTTTGAATTCATCTCACAGAGTTACATGTGTATTTCGAGGATCTCTTTGCTAGCCCTATTTTTGTGGAATCTGAGAACAGATATTTCAGATCCCTTTGAACACTATAGGGCCAAAGGAAATATCCTCGAAAAACAAAGAGAAACAAGCTTTCTGAGAAACGTCTTTGTGTTCTGTGAAATCGTCTCACACAGTTACAGCTTTCACTTGAAGAAGCCTTTCGCTAAGACAGTTCTTGTGGAATTGGCAAAGTGATATTTGGAACCCCTAGAGGGCTATGGTGAAAAAGGAAATATCGTCAGATTAAATCTGGAAAGAAGTTTTCTGAGAAACTGCTTAGTGTTCTGTTAATTCGTCTCACAGAGTTACATGTGTATTTCGAGGATCTCTTTGCTAGCCCTATTTCTGTGGAATCTGAGAACAGATATTTCGGATCCCTTTGAAGACTATAGGGCCAAAGGAAATATCCTCCGATAACAATGAGAAAGAAGCTTTCTGAGAAACTTCTTTGTGTTCTGTGAAATCATCTCACAGAGTTAGAGCTTTCCTCTGAAGAAGCCTTTCGCTAAGACAGTTCTCGTGGAATTGGCAAAGTGATATTTGTAAGCCCATAGAGGGCTATGGTGAAAAAGGAAATATCCTCCGATGAAATCTGGAAAGAAGCTTTCTGAGAAACTGCTTAGTGTTCTGTTAATTCTTCTCACAGAGTTACATGTGTATTTCGAGGATCTCTTTGCTAGCCCTATTTCTGTGGAATCTGAGAACAGATATTCCGGATCCCTTTGAAGACTATAGGGCCAAAGAAAATATCCTCGAATAACAAAGAGAAAGAAGCTTTCTGAGAAACTTCTTTGTGTTCTGTGAAATCATCTCACAGAGTTACAGCTTTCCCCTAAAGAAGCCTTTCGCTAAGACAGTTCTTGTGGAATTGGCAAAGTGATATTTGGAAGCCCATAGAGGGCTATGGTGAAAAAGGAAATATCCTCAGATGAAATCTGGAAAGAAGCTTTCTGAGAAACTGCTTAGTGTTCTGTTAATTCATCTCACAGAGTTACATGTGTATTTCGAGGATCTCTTTGCTAGCCCTATTTCTGTGGAATCTGAGAACAGATATTTCGGATCCCTTTGAAGACTATAGGGCCAAAGGAAATATCCTCCGATAACAAAGAGAAAGATGCTTTCTGAGAAACTTCTTTGTGTTCTGTGAAATCATCTCACAGAGTTACAGCTTCCCCTCAAGAAGCCTTTCGCTAAGACAGTTCTTGTGGAATTGGCAAAGTGATATTTGGAAGCCCATAGAGGTCTACGGTGAAAACGGAAATATCCTCAGATGAAATCTGGAAAGAAGCTTTCTGAGAAACTGCTTAGTGTTCTGTTAATTCATCTCACAGAGTTACATGTGTATTTCGAGGATCTCTTTGCTAGCCCTATTTCTGTGGAATCTGAGAACAGATATTTCGGATCCCTTTGAAGACTATAGGGCCAAAGGAAATATCCTCCGATAACAAAGAGAAAGAAGCTTTGTGAGAAACTTCTTTGTGTTCTGTGAAATCATCTCACAGAGTTAGAGCTTTGCCCTGAAGAAGCCTTTCGCTAAGACAGTTCTTGTGGAATTGGCAAAGTGATATTTGGAAGCCCATAGAGGGCTATGGTGAAAAAGGAAATATCCTCAGATGAAATCTGGAAAGAAGCTTTCTGCTAAACAGCTTAGTATTCTGTGAATTCATCTCACAGAGTTACATGTGTATTTCGAGGATCTCTTTGCTAGCCCTATTTCTGTGGAATCTGAGAACAGATATTCCGGATCCCTTTGAAGACTATAGGGCCAAAGAAAATATCCTCGAATAACAAAGAGAAAGAAGCTTTCTGAGAAACTTCTTTGTGTTCTGTGAAATCATCTCACAGAGTTACAGCTTTCCCCTAAAGAAGACTTTCGCTAAGACAGTTCTTGTGGAATTGGCAAAGTGATATTTGGAAGCCCATAGAGGGCTATGGTGAAAAAGGAAATATCCTCAGATGAAATCTGGAAAGAAGCTTTCTGAGAAACTGCTTAGTGTTCTGTTAATTCATCTCACAGAGTTACATGTGTATTTCGAGGATCTCTTTGCTAGCCCTATTTCTGTGGAATCTGAGAACAGATATTTCGGATCCCTTTGAAGACTATAGGGCCAAAGGAAATATCCTCCGATAACAAAGAGAAAGATGCGTTCTGAGAAACTTCTTTGTGTTCTGTGAAATCATCTCAGAGAGTTACAGCTTCCCCTCAAGAAGCCTTTCGCTAAGACAGTTCTTGTGGAATTGGCAAAGTGATATTTGGAAGCCCATAGAGGGCTATGGTGAAAAAGGAAATATCCTCAGATGAAATCTGGAAAGAAGCTTTCTGAGAAACTGCTTACTGTTCTGTTAATTCATCTCAAAGAGTTACATGTGTATTTCGAGGATCTCTTTGCTAGCCTTATTTGTGTGGAATCTGAGAACAGAAATTTCGGATCCTTTTGAAGACTATAGGGCCAACGGAAATATCCTCCGATAACAAAGAGAAAGAAGCTTTCTGAGAAACTTCTTTGTGTTCTGTGAAATCATCTCACAGAGTTACAGCTTTCTCATGAAGAAGCCTTTCGCTAAGACAGTTCTTGTGGAATTGGCAAAGTGATATTTGGAAGCCCTTAGAGGGCTTTGGTGAAAAAGGAAATATCGTCATATGAAATCTGGAAAGAAGCTTTCTGAGACACTGCTTAGTGTTCTGTTAATTCATCTCCCAGAGTTACATGTGTATTTCGAGGATCTCTTTGCTAGCCTTATTTCTGTGGAATCTGAGAACAGATATTTCGGATCCCTTTGAAGACTTTGGGGACAAAGGAAATATCCTCCGATAACAAAGAGAAAGAAGCTTTCTGAGAAACTTCTTTGTGTTCTGTGAAATCGTCTCACAGAGTTACAGCTTTCTCCTGAAGAAGCCTTTCGCTAAGACAGTTCTTGTGGAATTGGCAAAGTGATATTTGGAAGCCCATAGAGGGCTATGGTGAAAAAGGAAATATCCTCACATGAAATCTGGAAAGAAGCTTTCTGCGAAACTGCTTAGTGTTCTGTGAATTCATCTCACAGAGTTACATGTGTATTTCGAGGATCTCTTTGCTAGCCCTATTTCTGTGGAATCTGAGAACAGATATTTCGGATCCCTTTGAAGACTATAGGGCCAAAGGAAATATCCTCGAATAACAAAGAGAAAGAAGCTTTCTGAGAAACTTCTTTGTGTTCTGTGAAATCACCTCACAGAGTTAGAGCTTTCCCCTGAAGAAGCCTTTCGCTAAGACAGTTCTTGTGGAAATGGCAAAGTGATATTTGGAAGCCCATAGAGGGCTACGGTGAAAAAGGAAATATCCTCAGTTGAAATCTGGAAAAAAGCTTTCTGCGAAACTGCTTAGTGTTCTGTGAATTCATCTCACAGAGTAGTATGTGTATTTCGAGGATCTCTTTGCTAGCCCTATTTCTGTGGAATCTGAGAACAGTTATTTCGGATCCCTTGAAGACTATAGGGCCAAAGGACATATCCTCCGATAACAAAGAGAAAGAAGCTTTCTGAGAAACTTCTTTGTGTTCTGTGAAATCATCTCACAGAGTTACAGCTTCCCCTCAAGAAGCCTTTCGCTAAGACAGTTCTTGTGGAATTGGCAAAGTGATATTTGGAAGCCCATAGAGGGCTATGGTGAGAAAGGAAATATCGTCTGATGAAATCTGGAAAGAAGCTTTCTGAGAAACTGCTTAGTGTTCTGTGAATTCATCTCACAGAGTTACATGTGTATTTCGAGGATCTCTTTGCTAGCCCTATTTCTGTGGAATCTGAGAACAGATATTTCGGATCCCTTTGAAGACTATAGGGCCAAAGGAAATATCCTCGGATAACAAAGAGAAAGAAGCTTTCTGAGAAACTTCTTTGTGTTCTGTGAAATCATCTCACAGAGTTAGAGGTTTCCCCTGAAGAAGCCTTTCGCTAAGACAGTTCTTGTGGAATTGGCAAAGTGATATTTGGAAGCCCATAGGGGGCTATGGTGAAAAAGGAAATATCCTCAGATGAAATCTGGAAAGAAGCTTTCTGCGAAACTGCTTAGTGTTCTGTGAATTCATCTCACAGAGTTACATGTGTGTTTTGAGGATCTCTTTGCTAGCCTTATTTCTGTGGAATCTGAGAACAGATATTTCGGATCCCTTTGAAGACTATAGGGCCAAAGGAAATATCCTCGAATAACAAAGAGAAAGAAGCTTTCTGTGAAACTTCTTTGTGTTCTGTGAAATCATCTCACAGAGTTACAGCTTTCCCCTGAAGAAGCCTTTCGCTAAGACAGTTCTTGTGGAATTGGCAAAGTGATATTTGGAAGCCCATAGATGGCTATGGTGAAAAAGGAAATATCCTCAGATGAAATCTGGAAAGAAACTTTCTGAGAAACTGCTTAGTGTTCTGTGAATTCATCTCACAGAGTTACATGTGTATTTAGAGGATCTCTTTGCTAGCCCTCTTTCTGTGGAAACTGGGAACGGATATTTCGTATCCCTTTGAAGACTATAGGGCCAAAGGAAATATCCTCGGATAACAAAGAGAAAGAAGCTTTCTGAGAAACTTCTTTGTGTTCTGTGAAATCATCTTACAGAGTTAGAGCTTTCCCCTGAAGAAGCCTTTCGCTAAGACAGTTCTTGTGGAATTGGCAAAGTGATATTTGGAAGCCCATAGAGGGCTATGGTGAAAAAGGAAATATCCTCAGATGAAATCTGGAAAGAAGCTTTCTGCGAAACTGCTTAGTGTTCTGTGAATTCATCTCAGAGAGCTACATGTGTATTTCGAGGATCTCTTTGCTAGCCCTATTTTTGTGGAATCTGAGAACAGATATTTCGAATCCCTTTGAAGACTATAGGGCCAAAGGAAATATCCTCGAATAACAAAGAGAAAGAAGCTTTCTGAGAAACTTCTTTGTGTTCTGTGAAATCATCTCACAGAGTAACAGCTTTCCCTTGAAGAAGCCTTTCGCTAAGACAGTTCTTGTGGAATTGGCAAAGTGATATTTGGAAGCCCATAGAGGGCTATGGTGAAAAAGGAAATATCGTCAGATTAAATCTGGAAAGAAGTTTTCTGAGAAACTGCTTAGTGTTCTGTTAATTCGTCTCACAGAGTTATATGTGTATTTCGAGGATCTCTTTACTAGCCCTATTTCTGTGGAAACTGAGAACAGATATTTCGTATCCCTTTGAAGACTATAGGGCCAAAGGAAATATCCTCCGATAACAAAGAGTAAGAAGCTTTCTGAGAAACTTCTTAGTGTTCTGTGAAATCATCTCACAGAGTTACAGCTTTCCCCTCAAGAAGCCTTTCGCTAAGACAGTTGTTGTGGAATTAGCAAAGTGATATTGGGAAGCCCATAGAGGGCTATGGTGAAAAACGAAATATCGTCTGATGCAATCTGGAAAGAAGCTTTCTGAGAAACTGCTTAGTGTTTTGTAAATTCATCTGACAGAGTTACATGTGTATTTCGAGGATCTCTTTGCTAGCCTTCTTTCTGTGGAATCGGAGAACAGATATTTCGGTTCCCTTTGAAGACTGTAGTGCCAAAGGAAATATCCTCCGATAACAAAGAGAAAGAAGCTTTCTGAGAATCTTCTTTGTGTTCTGTGAAATCATCTCACAGAGTTACAGCTTTCCCCTCAAGAAGCCTTTCGCTAAGACAGTTCTTGTGGAATTGGCAAAGTGATATTTGGAAGCCCATAGAGGGCTACGGTGAAAAAGGAAATATCGTCAGATGAAATCTGGAAAGAAGCTTTCTGCGAAACTGCTTAGTGTTCTGAAAATTCATCTCACAGAGTTACATGTGTATTTCGAGGATCTCTTTGCTAACCCTATTTCTGTGGAATCTGAGAACAGATATTTCGGATCCCTTTGAAGACTATAGGGCCAAAGGAAATATCCTCCGATAACAAAGAGAAAGAAGCTTTCTGAGAAACTTCTTTGTGTTCTGTGAAATCATCTCACAGAGTTACAGCTTCCCCTCAAGAAGCCTTTCGCTAAGACAGTTCTTGTGGAATTGGCAAAGTGATATTTGGAAGCCCATAGAGGGCTATGGTGAAAAAGGAAATATCCTCAGATGAAATCTGGAAAGAAGCTTTCTGAGAAAGTGCTTACTGTTCTTTTAATTCATCTCAAAGAGTTACATGTGTATTTCGAGAATCTCTTTGCTAGCCTTATTTGTGTGGAATCTGAGAACAGAAATTTCGGATCCCTTTGAAGACTATAGGGCCAACGGAAATATCCTCCGATAACAAAGAGAAAGAAGCTTTCTGAGAAACTTCTTTGTGTTCTGTGAAATCATCTCACAGAGTTAGAGCTTTCCCCTCAAGAAGCCTTTCGCTAAGACAGTTGTTGTGGAATTGGCAAAGTGATATTTGGAAGCCCATAGAGGGCTATGGTGAAAAAGGAAATATCGTCTGATGCAATCTGGAAAGAAGCTTTCTGAGAAACTGCTTAGTGTTCTGTGAATTCATCTCACAGAGTTACATGTGTATTTCGAGGATCTCTTTGCTAGCCTTATTTTTGTGGAATCTGAGAACAGAAATTTCGGATCCCTTTGAAGACTATAGGGCCAACGGAAATATCCTCCGATAACAAAGAGAAAGAAGCTTTCTGAGAAACTTCTTTGTGTTCTGTGAAATCATCTCACAGAGTTACAGCTTTCTCATGAAGAAGCCTTTCGCTAAGACAGTTCTTGTGGAATTGGCAAAGTGATATTTGGAAGCCCTTAGAGGGCTATGGTGAAAAAGGAAATATCGTCATATGAAATCTGGAAAGAAGCTTTCTGAGACACTGCTTAGTGTTCTGTTAATTCATCTCCCAGAGTTACATGTGTATTTCGAGGATCTCTTTGCTAGCCTTATTTCTGTGGAATCTGAGAACAGATATTTCGGATCCCTTTGAAGACTTTGGGGACAAAGGAAATATCCTCCGATAACAAAGAGAAAGAAGCTTTCTGAGAAACTTCTTTGTGTTCTGTGAAATCGTCTCACAGAGTTACAGCTTTCTCCTGAAGAAGCCTTTCGCTAAGACAGTTCTTGTGGAATTGGCAAAGTGATATTTGGAAGCCCATAGAGGGCTATGGTGAAAAAGGAAATATCCTCACATGAAATCTGGAAAGAAGCTTTCTGAGAAACTGCTTAGTGTTCTGTGAATTCATCTCACAGAGTTACATGTGTATTTCGAGGATCTCTTTGCTAGCCCTATTTCTGTGGAATCTGAGAACAGATATTTCGGATCCCTTTGAAGACTATAGGGCCAAAGGAAATATCCTCGGATAACAAAGAGAAAGAAGCTTTCTGAGAAACTTCTTTGTGTTCTGTGAAATCATCTCACAGAGTTAGAGGTTTCCCCTGAAGAAGCCTTTCGCTAAGACAGTTCTTGTGGAATTGGCAAAGTGATATTTGGAAGCCCATAGGGGGCTATGGTGAAAAAGGAAATATCCTCAGATGAAATCTGGAAAGAAGCTTTCTGCGAAACTGCTTAGTGTTCTGTGAATTCATCTCAGAGAGCTACATGTGTATTTCGAGGATCTCTTTGCTAGCCCTATTTTTGTGGAATCTGAGAACAGATATTTCGAATCCCTTTGAAGACTATAGGGCCAAAGGAAATATCCTCGAATAACAAAGAGAAAGAAGCTTTATGAGAAACTTCTTTGTGTTCTGTGAAATCATCTCACAGAGTAACAGCTTTCCCTTGAAGAAGCCTTTCGCTAAGTCAGTTCTTGTGGAATTGGCAAAGTGATATTTGGAAGCCCATAGAGGGCTATGGTGAAAAAGGAAATATCGTCAGATTAAATCTGGAAAGAAGTTTTCTGAGAAACTGCTTAGTGTTCTGTTAATTCGTCTCACAGAGTTATATGTGTATTTCGAGGATCTCTTTACTAGCCCTATTTCTGTGGAAACTGAGAACAGATATTTCGTATCCCTTTGAAGACTATAGGGCCAAAGGAAATATCCTCCGATAACAAAGAGTAAGAAGCTTTCTGAGAAACTTCTTAGTGTTCTGTGAAATCATCTCACAGAGTTACAGCTTTCCCCTCAAGAAGCCTTTCGCTAAGACAGTTGTTGTGGAATTAGCAAAGTGATATTTGGAAGCCCTTAGAGGGCTATGGTGAAAAACGAAATATCGTCTGATGCAATCTGGAAAGAAGCTTTCTGAGAAACTGCTTAGTGTTTTGTAAATTCATCTGACAGTGTTACATGTGTATTTCGAGGATCTCTTTGCTAGCCTTCTTTCTGTGGAATCGGAGAACAGATATTTCGGTTCCCTTTGAAGACTGTAGTGCCAAAGGAAATATCCTCCGATAACAAAGAGAAAGAAGCTTTCTGAGAATCTTCTTTGTGTTCTGTGAAATCATCTCACAGAGTTACAGCTTTCCCCTCAAGAAGCCTTTCGCTAAGACAGTTCTTGTGGAATTGGCAAAGTGATATTTGGAAGCCCATAGAGGGCTACGGTGAAAAAGGAAATATCGTCAGATGAAATCTGGAAAGAAGCTTTCTGCGAAACTGCTTAGTGTTCTGTAAATTCATCTCACAGAGTTACATGTGTATTTCGAGGATCTCTTTGCTAACCCTATTTCTGTGGAATCTGAGAACAGATATTTCGGATCCCTTTGAAGACTATAGGGCCAAAGGAAATATCCTCCGATAACAAAGAGAAAGAAGCTTTCTGAGAAACTTCTTTGTGTTCTGTGAAATCATCTCACAGAGTTACAGCTTCCCCTCAAGAAGCCTTTCGCTAAGACAGTTCTTGTGGAATTGGCAAAGTGATATTTGGAAGCCCATAGAGGGCTATGGTGAAAAAGGAAATATCCTCAGATGAAATCTGGAAAGAAGCTTTCTGAGAAAGTGCTTACTGTTCTTTTAATTCATCTCAAAGAGTTACATGTGTATTTCGAGAATCTCTTTGCTAGCCTTATTTGTGTGGAATCTGAGAACAGAAATTTCGGATCCCTTTGAAGACTATAGGGCCAACGGAAATATCCTCCGATAACAAAGAGAAAGAAGCTTTCTGAGAAACTTCTTTGTGTTCTGTGAAATCATCTCACAGAGTTAGAGCTTTCCCCTCAAGAAGCCTTTCGCTAAGACAGTTGTTGTGGAATTGGCAAAGTGATATTTGGAAGCCCATAGAGGGCTATGGTGAAAAAGGAAATATCGTCTGATGCAATCTGGAAAGAAGCTTTCTGAGAAACTGCTTAGTGTTCTGTGAATTCATCTCACAGAGTTACATGTGTATTTCGAGGATCTCTTTGCTAGCCCTATTTCTGTGGAATCTGAGAACAGATATTTCGGATCCCTTTGAGGACTATAGGGCCAAAGGAAATATCCTCCCATAACAAAGAGAAAGAAGCTTTCTGAGAAACTTCTTTGTGTTCTGTGAAATCAGCTCACAGAGTTAGAGCTTTCCCCTGAAGAAGCCTTTCGCTAAGACAGTTCTTGTGGAATTGGCAAAGTGATATTTCGAAGCCCATAGAGGGCTATGGTGAAAAAGGAAATATCCTCAGATGAAATCTGGAAAGAAGCTTTCTGCGAAACTGCTTAGTGTTCTGTCAATTCGTCTCACACAGTTACATGTTTATTTCGAGGATCTCCTTGCTAGCCTTATTTCTGTGGAATCTGAGAACAGATATTTCGGATCCCTTTGAAGACTATAGGGCCAAAGGAAATATCCTCGAATAACAAAGAGAAAGAAGCTTTCTGTGAAACTTCTTTGTGTTCTGTGAAATCATCTCACAGAGTTACAGCTTTCCCCTGAAGAAGCCTTTCGCTAAGACAGTTCTTGTGGAATTGGCAAAGTGATATTTGGAAGCCCATAGATGGCTACGGTGAAAAAGAAAATATCCTCAGATGAAATCTGGAAAGAAGCTTTCTGAGAAACTGCTTAGTGTTCTGTGAATTCATCTCACAGAGTTACATGTGTATTTAGAGGATCTCTTTGCTAGCCCTCTTTCTGTGGAACCTGGGAACGGATATTTCGTATCCCTTTGAAGACTATAGGGCCAAAGGAAATATCCTCAGATAACAAAGAGAAAGAAGCTTTCTGAGAAACTTCTTTGTGTTCTGTGAAATCATCTCACAGAGTTAGAGCTTTTCCCTGAAGAAGCCTTTCGCTAAGACAGTTCTTGTGGAATTGGCAAAGTGATATTTGGAAGCCCATAGAGGGCTATGGTGAAAAAGGAAATATCCTCAGATGAAATCTGGAAAGAAGCTTTCTGCGAAACTGCTTAGTGTTCTGTGAATTCATCTCAGAGAGTTACATGTGTATTTCGAGGATCTCTTTGCTAGCCCTATTTTTGTGGAATCTGAGAACAGATATTTCAGATCCCTTTGAAGACTATAGGGCCAAAGGAAATATCCTCGAATAACAAAGAGAAAGAAACTTTCTGAGAAACTTCTTTGTGTTCTGTGAAATCATCTCACAGAGTTACAGCTTCCCCTCAAGAAGCCTTTCGCTAAGACAGTTCTTGTGGAATTGGCAAAGTGATATTTGGAAGCCCATAGAGGGCTATGGTGAAAAAGGAAATATCCTCAGATGAAATCTGGAAAGAAGCTTTCTGCGAAACTGCTTAGTGTTCTGTGAATTCATCTCAGAGAGTTACATGTGTATTTCGAGGATCTCTTTGCTAGCCCTATTTTTGTGGAATCTGAGAACAGATATTTCAGATCCCTTTGAAGACTATAGGGCCAAAGGAAATATCCTCGAATAACAAAGAGAAAGAAGCTTTCTGAGAAACTTCTTTGTGTTCTGTGAAATCATCTCACAGAGTTACAGCTTTCCCTTGAAGAAGCCTTTCGCTAAGACAGTTCTTGTGGAATTGGCAAAGTGATATTTGGAAGCCCATAGAGGGCTATGGTGAAAAAGGAACTATCGTCAGATTAAATCTGGAAAGAAGTTTTCTGAGAAACTGCTTAGTGTTCTGTTAATTCGTCTCACAGAGCTACATGTGTATTTCGAGGATCTCTTTGCTAGCCCTATTTCTGTGGAATCTGAGAACAGATATTTCGGATCCCTTTGAAGACTATAGGGCCAAATGAAATATCCTCCGATAACAAAGAGAAAGAAGCTTAATGAGAAACTTCTTTGTGTTCTGTGAAATCATCTCACAGAGTTAGAGCTTTCCTCTGAAGAATCCTTTCGCTAAGACAGTTCTTGTGAAATTGGCAAAGTGATATTTGGAAGCCCATAGAGGGCTATGGTGAAAAAGGAAATATCCTCAGATGAAATCTGGAAAGAAGCTTTCTGAGAAACTGCTTAGTGTTCTGTGAATTCATCTCACAGAGTTACATGTGTGTTTCGAGGATCTCCTTGCTAGCCCTATTTCTGTGGAATCTGAGAACAGATATTTCGGATCCCTTTGAAGACTATAGAACCAAAGGAAATATCCTCCGATAACAAAGACAAAGAATCTTTCTGAGAAACTTCTTTGTGTTCTGTGAAATCATCTCACAGAGTTACAGCTTTCCCCTGAAGAAGCCTTTCGCTAAGACAGTTCTCGTGGGATTGGCAAAGTGATATTTGTAAGCCCATAGAGGGCTATGGTGAAAAAGGAAATATCCTCCGATGAAATCTGGAAAGAAGCTTTCTGAGAAACTGCTTAGTGTTCTGTTAATTCTTCTCACAGAGTTACATGTGTATTTCGAGGATCTCTTTGCTAGCCTTATTTGTGTGGAATCTGAGAACAGATATTTCGGATCCCTTTGAAGACTAGAGGGCCAAAGGAAATATCCTCCGATAACAAAGAGAAAGAAGCTTTCTGAGAAACTTCTTTGTGTTCTGTAAAATCATCTCACAGAGTTACAGCTTTCCCCTCAAGAAGCCTTTCGCTATGACAGTTGTTGTGGAGTTGGCAAAGTGATATTTGGAAGCCCCTAGAGGGCTATGGTGAAAAAGGAAATATCCTCAGATGAAATCTGGAAAGAAGCTTTCTGAGAAACTGCTTAGTGTTCTGTGAATTCATCTCACAGAGTTACATGTGTATGTCGAGGATCTCTTTGCTAGCCCTATTTCTGTGGAAACTGAGAACAGATATTTCGGATCCCTTTGAAGACTATAGGGCCAAAGGAAATATCCTCCGATAACAAAGAGAAAGAAGCTTTCTGAGAAACTTCTTTGTGTTCTGTGAAATCATCTCACAGAGTTACAGCTTTCCCCTGAAGAAGCCTTTCGCTAAGACAGTTCTTGTGGAATTGGCAAAGTGATATTTGGAAGCCCATAGAGGTCTATGGTGAAAAAGGAAATATCCTCAGATGAAATCTGGACAGAATCTTTCTGAGAAACTGCTTAGTGTTCTGTTAATTCATCTCACAGAGTTACATGTGTATTTCGAGGATCTCTTTGCTAGCCCTATTTCTGTGGAATCTGAGAACAGATATTTCGGATCCCTTTGAAGACTATAGGGCCAAAGGAAATATCCTCCGATAACAAAGAGAAAGAAGCTTTGTGAGAAACTTCTTTGTGTTCTGTGAAATCATCTCACAGAGTTAGAGCTTTGCCCTGAAGAAGCCTTTCGCTAAGACAGTTCTTGTGGAATTGGCAAAGTGATATTTGGAAGCCCATAGAGGGCTATGGTGAAAAAGGAAATATCCTCAGATGAAATCTGGAAAGAAGCTTTCTGAGAAACTGCTTAGTGTTCTGTGAATTCATCTCACAGAGTTACATGTGTCTTTCGAGGATCTCTTTGCTAGCCCTATTTCTGTGGAATCTGAGAACAGATATTCCGGATCCCTTTGAAGACTATTGGGCCAAAGAAAATATCCTCGAATAACAAAGGGAAAGAAGCTTTCTGAGAAACTTCTTTGTGTTCTGTGAAATCATCTCACAGAGTTAGAGCTTTCCCCTGAAGAAGCCTTTCGCTAAGACAGTTCTTGTGGAATTGGCAAAGTGATATTTGGAAGCCCTTAGAGGGCTATGGTGAAAAAGGAAATATCCTCAGATGAAATCTGGAAAGAAGCTTTCTGCGAAACTGCTAAGTGTTCTGTGAATTCATCTCACAGAGTTACATGTGTATTTCGAGGATCTCTTTGCTGGCCCTATTTCTGTGGAATCTGAGAACAGATATTTCGGATCCCTTTGAAGACTATAGGGCCAAAGGAAATATCCTCGAATAACAAAGAGAAAGAAGCTTTCTGAGAAACTTCTTTGTGTTCTGTGAAATCATCTCACAGAGTTAGAGCTTTCCCCTGAAGAAGCCTTTCGCTAAGACAGTTCTTGTGGAAATGGCAAAGTGATATTTGGAAGCCCATAGAGGGCTACGGTGAAAAAGGAAATATCCTCAGATGAAATCTGGAAAAAAGCTTTCTGCGAAACTGCTTAGTGTTCTGTGAATTCATCTCACAGAGTTGTATGTGTATTTCGAGGATCTCTTTGCTAGCCCTATTTCTGTGGAATCTGAGAACAGATATTTCGGATCCCTTGAAGACTATAGGGCCAAAGGAAATATCCTCCGATAACAAAGAGAAAGAAGCTTTCTGAGAAACTTCTTTGGGTTCTGTGAAATCGTCTCACAGAGTTACAGCTTTCTCCTGAAGAAGCCTTTCGCTAAGACAGTTCTTGTGGAATTGGCAAAGTGATATTTGGAAGCCCATAGAGGGCTATGGTGAAAAAGGAAATATCGTCTGATGCAATCTGGAAAGAAGCTTTCTGAGAAACTGCTTAGTGTTCTGTGAATTCATCTCACAGATTTACATGTGTATTTCGAGGATCTCTTTGCTAGCCCTATTTCTGTGGAATCTGAGAACAGATATTTCGGATCCCTTTGAAGACTATAGGGCCAAAGGAAATATCCTCGGATAACAAAGAGAAAGAAGCTTTCTGAGAAACTTCTTTGTGTTCTGTGAAATCATCTCACAGAGTTAGAGGTTTCCCCTGAAGAAGCCTTTCGCTAAGACAGTTCTTGTGGAATTGGCAAAGTGATATTTGGAAGCCCATAGGGGGCTATGGTGAAAAAGGAAATATCCTCAGATGAAATCTGGAAAGAAGCTTTCTGCGAAACTGCTTAGTGTTCTGTGAATTCATCTCACAGAGTTACATGTGTGTTTTGAGGATCTCTTTGCTAGCCTTATTTCTGTGGAATCTGAGAACAGATATTTCGGATCCCTTTGAAGACTATAGGGCCAAAGGAAATATCCTCGAATAACAAAGAGAAAGAAGCTTTCTGTGAAACTTCTTTGTGTTCTGTGAAATCATCTCACAGAGTTACAGCTTTCCCCTGAAGAAGCCTTTCGCTAAGACAGTTCTTGTGGAATTGGCAAAGTGATATTTGGAAGCCCATAGATGGCTATGGTGAAAAAGGAAATATCCTCAGATGAAATCTGGAAAGAAACTTTCTGAGAAACTGCTTAGTGTTCTGTGAATTCATCTCACAGAGTTACATGTGTATTTAGAGGATCTCTTTGCTAGCCCTCTTTCTGTGGAAACTGGGAACGGATATTTCGTATCCCTTTGAAGACTATAGGGCCAAAGGAAATATCCTCGGATAACAAAGAGAAAGAAGCTTTCTGAAAAAACTTCTTTGTGTTCTGTGAAATCATCTTACAGAGTTAGAGCTTTCCCCTGAAGAAGCCTTTCGCTAAGACAGTTCTTGTGGAATTGGCAAAGTGATATTTGGAAGCCCATAGAGGGCTATGGTGAAAAAGGAAATATCCTCAGATGAAATCTGGAAAGAAGCTTTCTGCGAAACTGCTTAGTGTTCTGTGAATTCATCTCAGAGAGCTACATGTGTATTTCGAGGATCTCTTTGCTAGCCCTATTTTTGTGGAATCTGAGAACAGATATTTCGAATCCCTTTGAAGACTATAGGGCCAAAGGAAATATCCTCGAATAACAAAGAGAAAGAAGCTTTCTGAGAAACTTCTTTGTGTTCTGTGAAATCATCTCACAGAGTAACAGCTTTCCCTTGAAGAAGCCTTTCGCTAAGTCAGTTCTTGTGGAATTGGCAAAGTGATATTTGGAAACCCATAGAGGGCTATGGTGAAAAAGGAAATATCGTCAGATTAAATCTGGAAAGAAGTTTTCTGAGAAACTGCTTAGTGTTCTGTTAATTCGTCTCACAGAGTTATATGTGTATTTCGAGGATCTCTTTACTAGCCCTATTTCTGTGGAAACTGAGAACAGATATTTCGTATCCCTTTGAAGACTATAGGGCCAAAGGAAATATCCTCCGATAACAAAGAGTAAGAAGCTTTCTGAGAAACTTCTTAGTGTTCTGTGAAATCATCTCACAGAGTTACAGCTTTCCCCTCAAGAAGCCTTTCGCTAAGACAGTTGTTGTGGAATTAGCAAAGTGATATTTGGAAGCCCATAGAGGGCTATGGTGAAAAACGAAATATCGTCTGATGCAATCTGGAAAGAAGCTTTCTGAGAAACTGCTTAGTGTTTTGTAAATTCATCTGACAGTGTTACATGTGTATTTCGAGGATCTCTTTGCTAGCCTTCTTTCTGTGGAATCGGAGAACAGATATTTCGGTTCCCTTTGAAGACTGTAGTGCCAAAGGAAATATCCTCCGATAACAAAGAGAAAGAAGCTTTCTGAGAATCTTCTTTGTGTTCTGTGAAATCATCTCACAGAGTTACAGCTTTCCCCTCAAGAAGCCTTTCGCTAAGACAGTTCTTGTGGAATTGGCAAAGTGATATTTGGAAGCCCATAGAGGGCTACGGTGAAAAAGGAAATATCGTCAGATGAAATCTGGAAAGAAGCTTTCTGCGAAACTGCTTAGTGTTCTGTAATTTCATCTCACAGAGTTACATGTGTATTTCGAGGATCTCTTTGCTAACCCTATTTCTGTGGAATCTGAGAACAGATATTTCGGATCCCTTTGAAGACTATAGGGCCAAAGGAAATATCCTCCGATAACAAAGAGAAAGAAGCTTTCTGAGAAACTTCTTTGTGTTCTGTGAAATCATCTCACAGAGTTACAGCTTCCCCTCAAGAAGCCTTTCGCTAAGACAGTTCTTGTGGAATTGGCAAAGTGATATTTGTTAGCCCATAGAGGGCTATGGTGAAAAAGGAAATATCCTCAGATCAAATCTGGAAAGAAGCTTTCTGAGAAAGTGCTTACTGTTCTTTTAATTCATCTCAAAGAGTTACATGTGTATTTCGAGAATCTCTTTGCTAGCCTTATTTGTGTGGAATCTGAGAACAGAAATTTCGGATCCCTTTGAAGACTATAGGGCCAACGGAAATATCCTCCGATAACAAAGAGAAAGAAGCTTTCTGAGAAACTTCTTTGTGTTCTGTGAAATCATCTCACAGAGTTAGAGCTTTCCCCTCAAGAAGCCTTTCGCTAAGACAGTTGTTGTGGAATTGGCAAAGTGATATTTGGAAGCCCATAGAGGGCTATGGTGAAAAAGGAAATATCGTCTGATGCAATCTGGAAAGAAGCTTTCTGAGAAACTGCTTAGTGTTCTGTGAATTCATCTCACAGAGTTACATGTGTATTTCGAGGATCTCTTTGCTAGCCCTATTTCTGTGGAATCTGAGAACAGATATTTCGGATCTCTTTGAGGACTATAGGGCCAAAGGAAATATCCTCCCATAACAAAGAGAAAGAAGCTTTCTGAGAAACTTCTTTGTGTTCTGTGAAATCATCTCACAGAGTTAGAGCTGTCCCCTGAAGAAGCCTTTCGCTAAGACAGTTCTTGTGGAATTGGCAAAGTGATATTTCGAAGCCCATGGAGGGCTATGGTGAAAAAGGAAATATCCTCAGATGAAATCTGGAAAGAAGCTTTCTGCGAAACTGCTTAGTGTTCTGTCAATTCGTCTCACAGAGTTACATGTTTATTTCGAGGATCTCCTTGCTAGCCTTATTTCTGTGGAATCTGAGAACAGATATTTCGGATCCCTTTGAAGACTATAGGGCCAAAGGAAGTATCCTCGAATAACAAAGAGAAAGAAGCTTTCTGTGAAACTTCTTTGTGTTCTCTGAAATCATCTCACAGAGTTACAGCTTTCCCCTGAAGAAGCCTTTCGCTAAGACAGTTCTTGTGGAATTGGCAAAGTGATATTTGGAAGCCCATAGATGGCTACGGTGAAAAAGAAAATATCCTCAGATGAAATCTGGAAAGAAGCTTTCTGAGAAACTGCTTAGTGTTCTGTGAATTCATCTCACAGAGTTACATGTGTATTTAGAGGATCTCTTTGCTAGCCCTCTTTCTGTGGAACCTGGGAACGGATATTTCGTATCCCTTTGAAGACTATAGGGCCAAAGGAAATATCCTCAGATAACAAAGAGAAAGAAGCTTTCTGAGAAACTTCTTTGTGTTCTGTGAAATCATCTCACAGAGTTAGAGCTTTTCCCTGAAGAAGCCTTTCGCTAAGACAGTTCTTGTGGAATTGGCAAAGTGATATTTGGAAGCCCATAGAGGGCTATGGTGAAAAAGGAAATATCCTCAGATGAAATCTGGAAAGAAGCTTTCTGCGAAACTGCTTAGTGTTCTGTGAATTCATCTCAGAGAGTTACATGTGTATTTCGAGGATCTCTTTGCTAGCCCTATTTTTGTGGAATCTGAGAACAGATATTTCAGATCCCTTTGAAGACTATAGGGCCAAAGGAAATATCCTCGAATAACAAAGAGAAAGAAGCTTTCTGAGAAACTTCTTTGTGTTCTGTGAAATCATCTCACAGAGTTACAGCTTCCCCTCAAGAAGCCTTTCGCTAAGACAGTTCTTGTGGAATTGGCAAAGTGATATTTGGAAGCCCATAGAGGGCTATGGTGAAAAAGGAAATATCCTCAGATGAAATCTGGAAAGAAGCTTTCTGCGAAACTGCTTAGTGTTCTGTGAATTCATCTCAGAGAGTTACATGTGTATTTCGAGGATCTCTTTGCTAGCCCTATTTTTGTGGAATCTGAGAACAGATATTTCAGATCCCTTTGAAGACTATAGGGCCAAAGGAAATATCCTCGAATAACAAAGAGAAAGAAGCTTTCTGAGAAACTTCTTTGTGTTCTGTGAAATCATCTCACAGAGTTACAGCTTTCCCTTGAAGAAGCCTTTCGCTAAGACAGTTCTTGTGGAATTGGCAAAGTGATATTTGGAAGCCCATAGAGGGCTATGGTGAAAAAGGAACTATCGTCAGATTAAATCTGGAAAGAAGTTTTCTGAGAAACTGCTTAGTGTTCTGTTAATTCGTCTCACAGAGTTACATGTGTATTTCGAGGATCTCTTTGCTAGCCCTATTTCTGTGGAATCTGAGAACAGATATTTCGGATCCCTTTGAAGACTATAGGGCCAAATGAAATATCCTCCGATAACAAAGAGAAAGAAGCTTACTGAGAAACTTCTTTGTGTTCTGTGAAATCATCTCACAGAGTTAGAGCTTTCCTCTGAAGAATCCTTTCGCTAAGACAGTTCTTGTGAAATTGGCAAAGTGATATTTGGAAGCCCATAGAGGGCTATGGTGAAAAAGGAAATATCCTCAGATGAAATCTGGAAAGAAGCTTTCTGAGAAACTGCTTAGTGTTCTGTGAATTCATCTCACAGAGTTACATGTGTGTTTCGAGGATCTCCTTGCTAGCCCTATTTCTGTGGAATCTGAGAACAGATATTTCGGATCCCTTTGAAGACTATAGAACCAAAGGAAATATCCTCCGATAACAAAGACAAAGAATCTTTCTGAGAAACTTCTTTGTGTTCTGTGAAATCATCTCACAGAGTTACAGCTTTCCCCTGAAGAAGCCTTTCGCTAAGACAGTTCTCGTGGGATTGGCAAAGTGATATTTGTAAGCCCATAGAGGGCTATGGTGAAAAAGGAAATATCCTCCGATGAAATCTGGAAAGAAGCTTTCTGAGAAACTGCTTAGTGTTCTGTTAATTCTTCTCACAGAGTTACATGTGTATTTCGAGGATCTCTTTGCTAGCCTTATTTGTGTGGAATCTGAGAACAGATATTTCGGATCCCTTTGAAGACTAGAGGGCCAACGGAAATATCCTCCGATAACAAAGAGAAAGAAGCTTTCTGAGAAACTTCTTTGTGTTCTGTGAAATCATCTCACAGAGTTACAGCTTTCCCCTCAAGAAGCCTTTCGCTAAGACAGTTGTTGTGGAATTGGCAAAGTGATATTTGGAAGCCCCTAGAGGGCTATGGTGAAAAAGGAAATATTCTCAGATGAAATCTGGAAAGAAGCTTTCTGAGAAACTGCTTAGTGTTCTGTGAATTCATCTCACAGAGTTACATGTGTATTTCGAGGATCTCTTTGCTAGCCCTATTTCTGTGGAATCTGAGAACAGATATTTCGGATCCCTTTGAAGACTATAGGGCCAAAGGAAATATCCTCGAATAAAAAAGAGAAAGAAGCTTTCTGAGAAACTTCTTTGTGTTCTGTGAAATCATCTCACAGAGTTAGAGCTTTCCCCTGAAGAAGCCTTTCGCTGAGACAGTTCTTGTGGAAATGGCAAAGTGATATTTGGAACCCCTAGAGGGCTATGGTGAAAAAGGAAATATCCTCAGATGAAATCTGGAAAAAAGCTTTCTGCGAAACTGCTTAGTGTTCTGTGAATTCATCTCACAGAGTTGTATGTGTATTTCGAGGATCTCTTTGCTAGCCCTATTTCTGTGGAAACTGAGAACAGATATTTCGGATCCCTTGAAGACTATAGGGCCAAAGGAAATATCCTCCGATAACAAAGACAAAGAAGCTTTCTGAGAAACTTCTTTGTGTTCTGTGAAATCATCTCACAGAGTTACAGCTTCCCCTCAAGAAGCCTTTCGCTAAGACAGTTCTTGTGGAATTGGCAAAGTGATATTTGGAAGCCCATAGAGGGCTACGGGGAAAAAGGAAATATCCTCAGATGAAATCTGGAAAGAAGCTTTCTGAGAAACTGCTTACTGTTCTGTTAATTCATCTCAAAGAGTTACATGTGTATTTCGAGGATCTCTTTGCTAGCCTTATTTGTGTGGAATTTGAGAACAGAAATTTCGGATCCCTTTGAAGACTATAGGGCCAACGGAAATATCCTCCGATAACAAAGAGAAAGAAGCTTTCTGAGAAACTTCTTTGTGTTCTGTGAAATCATCTCACTGAGTTAGAGCTTTCCCCTCAAGAAGCCTTTCGCTAAGACAGTTATTGTGGAATTGGCAAAGTGATATTTGGAAGCCCCTAGAGGGCTATGGTGAAAAAGGAAATATCGTCTGATGAAATCTGGAAAGAAGCATTCTGAGAAACTGCTTAGTGTTCTGTGAATTCATCTCACAGAGTTACATGTGTATTTCAAGGATCTCTTTGCTATCCCTATTTCTGTGGAATCTGAGAACAGATATTTCGGATCCCTTTGAAGACTATAGGGCCAAAGGAAATATCCTCCGATAACAAAGAGAAAGAAGCTTTCTGTGAAACTTCTTTGTGTTCTGTGAAATCATCTCACAGAGTTACAGCTTTCCCCTGAAGAAGCCTTTCGCTAAGACAGTTCTTGTGGAATTGGCAAAGTGATATTTGGAAGCCCATAGATGGCTATGGTGAACAAGGAAATATCCTCACATGAAATCTGGAAAGAAGCTTTCTGAGAAACTGCTTAGTGTTCTGTGAATTCATCTCACAGAGTTACATGTGTATTTAGAGGATCTCTTTGCTAGCCCTCTTTCTGTGGAAACTGGGAACGGATATTTCGTATCCCTTTGAAGACTATAGGGCCAAAGGAAATATCCTCGGATAACAAAGAGAAAGAAGCTTTCTGAGAAACTTCTTTGTGTTCTGTGAAATCATCTTACAGAGTTAGAGCTTTCTCCTGAAGAAGCCTTTCGCTAAGACAGTTCTTGTGGAATTGGCAAAGTGATATTTGGAAGCCCATAGAGGGCTATGGTGAAAAAGGAAATATCCTCAGATGAAATCTGGAGAGAAGCTTTCTGAGAAACTGCTTAGTGTTCTGTGAATTCATCTCAGAGAGTTACATGTGTATTTCGCGGATCTCTTTGCTAGCCCTATTTTTGTGGAATCTGAGAACAGATATTTCAGATCCCTTTGAAGACTATAGAGCCAAAGGAAATATCCTCGAATAACAAAGAAAAGAAGCTTTCTGAGAAACTTCTTTGTGTTCTGTGAAATCATCTCACAGAGTTACAGCTTTCCCTTGAATAAGCCTTTCGCTAAGACAGTTCTTGTGGAATTGGCAAAGTGATATTTGGAAGCCCATAGAGGGCTATGGTGAAAAAGGAAATATCGTCAGATTAAATCTGGAAAGAAGTTTTCTGAGAAACTGCTTAGTGTTCTGTTAATTCGTCTCACAGAGTTACATGTGTATTTCGAGGATCTCTTTGCTAGCCCTATTTCTGTGGAATCTGAGAACAGATATTTCGGATCCCTTTGAAGACTATAGGGCCAAAGGAAATATCCTCCGATAACAAAGAGAAAGAAGCTTTCTGAGAAACTACTTTGTGTTCTGTGAAATCATCTCACAGAGTTAGAGCTTTCCTCTGAATAATCCTTTCGCTAAGACAGTCCTTGTGGAATTGGCAAAGTGATATTTGGAAGCCCATAGAGGGCTATGTTGAAAAAGGAAATATCCTCAGATGAAATCTGGAAAGAAGCTTTCTGCGAAACTGCTTAGTGTTCTGTGAATTCATCTCACAGAGTTACATGTGTATTTCGAGGATCTCCTTGCTAGCCCTATTTCTGTGGAATCTGAGAACAGATATTTCGGATCCCTTTGAAGACTATAGAACCAAAGGAAATATCCTCCGATAACAAAGACAAAGAAGCTTTCTGAGAAACTTCTTTGTGTTCTGTGAAATCATCTCACAGAGTTACAGCTTTCCCCTGAAGAAGCCTTTCGCTAAGACAGTTCTCGTGGAATTGGCAAAGTGATATTTGTAAGCCCATAGAGGGCTATGGTGAAAAAGGAAATATCCTCCGATGAAATCTGGAAAGAAGCTTTCTGAGAAACTGCTTAGTGTTCTGTGAATTCATCTCACAGAGTTACATGTGTATGTCGAGGATCTCTTTGCTAGCCTTATTTGTGTGGAATCTGAGAACAGATATTTCGGATCCCTTTGAAGACTAGAGGGCCAACGGAAATATCCTCCGATAACAAAGAGAAAGAAGCTTTCTGAGAAACTTCTTTGTGTTCTGTGAAATCATCTCACAGAGTTACAGCTTTCCCCTGAAGAAGCCTTTCGCTAAGACAGTTGTTGTGGAATTGGCAAAGTGATATTTGGAAGCCCCTAGAGGGCTATGGTGAAAAAGGAAATATCCTCAGATGAAATCTGGAAAGAAGCTTTCTGAGAAACTGCTTAGTGTTCTGTGAATTCATCTCACAGAGTTACATGTGTATTTCGAGGATCTCTTTGCTAGCCCTATTTCTGTGGAATCTGAGAACAGATATTTCGGATCCCTTTGAAGACTATAGGGCCAAAGGAAATATCCTCGAATAACAAAGAGAAAGAAGCTTTCTGAGAAACTTCTTTGTGTTCTGTGAAATCATCTCACAGAGATAGAGCTTTCCCCTGAAGAAGCCTTTCGCTAAGACAGTTCTTGTGGAAATGGCAAAGTGATATTTGGAAGCCCATAGAGGGCTACGGTGAAAAAGGAAATATCCTCAGATGAAATCTGGATAAAAGCTTTCTGCGAAACTGCTTAGTGTTCTCTGAATTCATCTCACAGAGTTGTATGTGTATTTCGAGGATCTCTTTGCTAGCCCTATTTCTGTGGAATCTGAGAACAGATATTTCGGATCCCATGAAGACTATAGGGCCAAAGGAAATATCCTCCGATAACAAAGAGAAAGAAGCTTTCTGAGAAACTTCTTTGGGTTCTGTGAAATCATCTCACAGAGTTACAGCTTCCCCTCAAGAAGCCTTTCGCTAAGACAGTTCTTGTGGAATTGGCAAAGTGATATTTGGAAGCCCATAGAGGGCTATGGTGAAAAAGGAAATATCCTCAGATGAAATCTGGAAAGAAGCTTTCTGAGAAACTGCTTACTGTTCTGTTAATTCATCTCAAAGAGTTAAATGTGTATTTCGAGGATCTCTTTGCTAGCCTTATTTGTGTGGAATCTGAGAACAGAAATTTCGGATCCCTTTGAAGACTATAGGGCCAACGGAAATATCCTCCGATAACAAAGAGAAAGAAGCTTTCTGAGAAACTTCTTTGTGTTCTGTGAAATCATCTCACAGAGTTAGAGCTTTCCCCTGAAGAAGCCTTTCGCTAAGACAGTTCTTGTGGAATTGGCAAAGTGATATTTGGAAGCCCATAGAGGGCTATGGTGAAAAAGGAAATATCCTCAGATGAAATCTGGAAAGAAGCTTTCTGAGAAACTGCTTAGTGTTCTGTGAATTCATCTCACAGAGTTACAGGTGTATTTCGAGGATCTCCTTGCTAGCCTTATTTCTGTGGAATCTGAGAACAGATATTTCGGATCCCTTTGAAGACTATAGGGCCAAAGGAAATATCCTCGAATAACAAAGAGAAAGAAGCTTTCTGTGAAACTTCTTTGTGTTCTGTGAAATCATCTCACAGAGTTAGAGCTTTCCCCTGAAGAAGCCTTTCGCTAAGACAGTTCTTGTGGAATTGGCAAAGTGATATTTTAAAGCCCATAGATGGCTATGGTGAAAAAGGAAATATCCTCAGATGAAATCTGGAAAGAAGCTTTCTGAGAAACTGCTTAGTGTTCTGTGAATTCATCTCACAGAGTTACATGTGTATTTAGAGGATCTCTTTGCTAGCCCTCTTTCTGTGGAAACTGGGAACGGATATTTCGTATCCCTTTGAAGACTATAGGGCCAAAGGAAATATCCTCGGATAACAAAGAGAAAGAAGCTTTCTGAGAAACTTCTTTGTGTTCTCTGAAATCATCTTACAGAGTTAGAGCTTTCCCCTGAAGAAGCCTTTCGCTAAGACAGTTCTTGTGGAATTGGCAAAGTGATATTTGGAAGCCCATAGAGGGCTATGGTGAAAAAGGAAATATCTTCAGATGAAATCTGGAAAGAAGCTTTCTGCGAAACTGCTTAGTGTTCTGTGAATTCATCTCAGAGAGTTACATGTGTATTTCGAGGATCTCTTTGCTAGCCCTATTTTTGTGGAATCTGAGAACAGATATTTCAGATCCCTTTGAAGAGTATAGGGCCAAAGGAAATATCCTCGAATAACAAAGAGAAAGAAGCTTTCTGAGAAACTTCTTTGTGTTCTGTGAAATCATCTCACAGAGTTACAGCTTTCCCTTGAAGAAGCCTTTCGCTAAGACAGTTCTTGTGGAATTGGAAATGTGATATTTGGAAGCCCATAGAGGGCTATGGTGAAAAAGGAAATATTGTTAGATTAAATCTGGAAAGAAGTTTTCTGAGAAACTGCTTAGTGTTCTGTTAATTCGTCTCACAGAGTTACATGTGTATTTCGAGGATCTCTTTGCTAGCCCTATTTCTGTGGAATCTGAGAACAGATATTTCGGATCCCTTTGAAGACTATAGGGCCAAAGGAAATATCCTCCGATAACAAAGAGAAAGAAGCTTTCTGAGAAACTTCTTGGTGTTCTGTGAAATCATCTCACAGAGTTAGAGCTTTCCTCTGAAGAATCCTTTCGCTAAGACAGTTCTTGTGGAATTGGCAAAGTGATATTTGGAAGCCCATAGAGGGCTATGGTGAAAAAGGAAATATCCTCAGATGAAATCTGGAAAGAAGCTTTCTGCGAAACTGCTTAGTGTTCTGTGAATTCATCTCACAGAGTTACATGTGTATTTCAAGGATCTCCTTGCTAGCCCTATTTCTGTGGAATCTGAGAACAGATATTTCGGATCCCTTTGAAGACTATAGAACCAAAGGAAATATCCTCCGATAACAAAGACAAAGAAGCTTCTGAGAAACTTCTTTGTGTTCTGTGAAATCATCTCACAGAGTTACAGCTTTCCCCTGAAGAAGCCTTTCGCTAAGACAGTTCTCGTGGAATTGGCAAAGTTATATTTGTAAGCCCATAGAGGGCTATGGTGAAAAAGGAAATATCCTCCGATGAAATCTGGAAAGACGCTTTCTGAGAAACTGCTTAGTGTTCTGTTAATTCATCTCACAGAGTTACATGTGTATTTCGAGGATCTCTTTGCTAGCCTTATTTGTGTGGAATCTGAGAACAGATATTTCGGATCCCTTTGAAGACTAGAGGGCCAACGGAAATATCCTCCGATAACAAAGAGAAAGAAGCTTTCTGAGAAACTTCTTTGTGTTCTGTGAAATCATCTCACAGAGTTACAGCTTTCCCCTCAAGAAGCCTTTCGCTAAGACAGTTGTTGTGGAATTGGCAAAGTGATATTTGGAAGCCCATAGAGGGCTATGGTGAAAAAGGAAATATCCTCAGATGAAATCTGGAAAGAAGCCTTCTGAGAAACTGCTTAGTGTTCTGTTAATTCATCTCACAGAGTTACATGTGTATTTCGAGGATCTCCTTGCTAGCCCTATTTCTGTGGAATCTGAGAACAGATATTTCAGATCCCTTTGAAGACTATAGGGCCAAAGGAAATATCCTCCGATAACAAAGAGAAAGAAGCTTTGTGAGAAACTTCTTTGTGTTCTGTGAAATCATCTCACAGAGTTAGAGCTTTGTCCTGAAGAAGCCTTTCGCTAAGACAGTTTTTGTGGAATTGGCAAAGTGATATTTGGAAGCCCATAGAGGGCTATGGTGAAAAAGGAAATATCCTCAGATGAAATCTGGAAAGAAGCTTTCTGCTAAACTGCTTAGTGTTCTGTGAATTCATCTCACAGAGTTACATGTGTATTTCGAGGATCTCTTTGCTAGCCCTATTTCTGTGGAATCTGAGAACAGATATTCCGGATCCCTTTGAAGACTATAGGGCCAAAGAAAATATCCTCGAATAACAAAGAGAAAGAAGCTTTCTGAGAAACTTCTTTGTGTTCTGTGAAATCATCTCACAGAGTTACAGCTTTCCCCTGAAGAAGCCTTTCGCTAAGACAGTTCTTGTGGAATTGGCAAAGTGATATTTGGAAGCCCATAGAGGGCTATGGTGAAAAAGGAAATATCCTCAGATGAAATCTGGAAAGAAGCTTTCTGAGAAACTGCTTAGTGTTCTGTTAATTCATCTCACAGTGTTACATGTGTATTTCGAGGATCTCTTTGCTAGCCCTATTTCTGTGGAATCTGAGAACAGATATTTCGGATCCCTTTGAAGACTATAGGGCCAAAGGAAATATCCTCCGATAACAAAGAGAAAGAAGCTTTCTGAGAAACTTCTTTGTGTTCTGTGAAATCATCTCACAGAGTTAGAGCTTTCCCCTGAAGAAGCCTTTCGCTAAGACAGTTCTTGTGGAATTGGCAAAGTGATATTTGGAAGCCCATAGAGGGCTATGGTGAAAAAGGAAATATCCTCAGATGAAATCTGGAAAGAAGCTTTCTGCGAAACTGCTTAGTGTTCTGTGAATTCATCTCACAGAGTTACATGTGTATTTCGAGGATCTCTTTGCTAGCCCTATTTCTGTGGAATCTGAGAACAGATATTTCGGATCCCTTTGAAGACTATAGGGCCAAAGGAACTATCCTCGAATAACAAAGATAAAGAAGCTTTCTGAGAAACTTCTTCGTGTTCTGTGAAATCATCTCACAGAGTTAGAGCTTTCCCCTGAAGAAGCCTTTCGCTAAGACAGTTCTTGTGGAAATGGCAAAGTGATATTTGGAAGCCCATAGAGGGCTACGGTGAAAAAGGAAATATCCTCAGATGAAATCTGGAAAAAAGCTTTCTGCGAAACTGCTTAGTGTTCTGTGAATTCATCTCACAGAGTTGTATGTGTATTTCGAGGATCTCTTTGCTAGCCCTATTTCTGTGGAATCTGAGAACAGATATTTCGGATCCCTTGAAGTCTATAGGGCCAAAGGAAATATCCTCCGATAACAAAGAGAAAGAAGCTTTCTGAGAAACTTCTTTGTGTTCTGTGAAATCATCTCACAGAGTTAGAGCTTTCCCCTCATGAAGCCTTTCGCAAAGACAGTTGTTGTGGAATTTGCAAAGTGATATTTAGAAGCCCATAGAGGGCTATGGTGAAAAAGGAAATATCGTCTGATGAAATCTGGAAAGAAGCTTTCTGAGAAACTGCTTAGTGTTCTGTGAATTCATCTCACAGAGTTACATGTGTATTTCGAGGATCTCTTTGCTAGCCCTATTTCTGTGGAATCTGAGAACAGATATTTCGGATCCCTTTGAAGACTAGAGGGCCAAAGGAAATATCCTCCGATAACAAAGAGAAAGAAGCTTTCTGAGAAACTTCTTTGTGTTCTGTGAAATCATCTCACAGAGTTAGAGCTTTCCCCTGAAGAAGCCTTTCGCTAAGACAGTTCTTGTGGAATTGGCAAAGTGATATTTGGAAGCCCCTAGAGGGCTATGGTGAAAAAGGAAATATCCTCAGATGAAATCTGGAAAGAAGCTTTCTGCGAAACTGTTTAGTGTTCTGTGAATTCATCTCACAGAGTTACATGTGTATTTCGAGGATCTCTTTGCTAGCCCTATTTCTGTGGAATCTGAGAACAGATATTTCGGATCCCTTTGAAGACTATAGGGCCAAAGGAACTATCCTCGAATAACAAAGAGAAAGAAGCTTTCTGAGAAACTTCTTCGTGTTCTGTGAAATCATCTCACAGAGGTAGAGCTTTCCCCTGAAGAAGCCTTTCGCTAAGACAGTTCTTGTGGAAATGGCAAAGTGATATTTGGAAGCCCATAGAGGGCTACGGTGAAAAAGGAAATATCCTCAGATGAAATCTGGAAAAAAGCTTTCTGCGAAACTGCTTAGTGTTCTGTGAATTCATCTCACAGAGTTGTATGTGTATTTCGAGGATCTCTTTGCTAGCCCTATTTCTGTGGAATCTGAGAACAGATATTTCGGATCCCTTGAAGTCTATAGGGCCAAAGGAAATATCCTCCGATAACAAAGAGAAAGAAGCTTTCTGAGAAACTTCTTTGTGTTCTGTGAAATCATCTCACAGAGTTACAGCTTCCCCTCAAGAAGCCTTTCGCTAAGACAATTCTTGTGGAATTGGCAAAGTGATATTTGGAAGCCCATAGAGGGCTATGGTGAAAAAGGAAATATCCTCAGATGAAATCTGGAAAGAAGCTTTCTGAGAAACTGCTTACTGTTCTGTTAATTCATCTCAAAGAGTTACATGTGTATTTCGAGGATCTCTTTGCTAGCCTTATTTGTGTGGAATCTGAGAACAGAAATTTCGGATCCCTTTGAAGACTACAGGGCCAACGGAAATATCCTCCGATAACAAAGAGAAAGAAGCTGTCTGAGAAACTTCTTTGTGATCTGTGAAATCATCTCACAGAGTTAGAGCTTTCCCCTCAAGAAGCCTTTCGCTTAGACAGTTGTTGTGGAATTTGCAAAGTGATATTTGGAAGCCCATAGAGGGCTATGGTGAAAAAGGAAATATCGTATGATGAAATCTGGAAAGAAGCTTTCTGAGAAACTGCTTAGTGTTCTGTGAATTCATCTCACAGAGTTACATGTGTATTTCGAGGATCTCTTTGCTAGCCCTATTTCTGTGGAATCTGAGAACAGATATTTCGGATCCCTTTGAAGACTATAGGGCCAAAGGAAATATCCTCCGATAACAAAGAGAAAGAAGCTTTCTGAGAAACTTCTTGGTGTTCTGTGAAATCATCTCACAGAGTTAGAGCTTTCCCCTGAAGAAGCCTTTCGCTAAGACAGTTCTTGTGGAATTGGCAAAGTGAGATTTGGAAGCCCATAGAGGGCTATGGTGAAAAAGGAAATATCCTCAGATGAAATCTGGAAAGAAGCTTTCTGCGAAACTGCTTAGTGTTCTGTGAATTCATCTCACAGAGTTACATGTGTATTTCGAGGATCTCCTTGCTAGCCTTATTTCTGTGGAATGTGAGAACAGATATTTCGGATCCCTTTGAAGACTATAGGGCCAAAGGAAATATCCTCGAATAACAAAGAGAAAGAAGCTTTCTGTGAAACTTCTTTGTGTTCTGTGAAATCATCTCACAGAGTTACAGCTTTCCCCTGCAGAAGTCTTTCGCTAAGACAGTTCTTGTGGAATTGGCAAAGTGATATTTGGAAGCCCATAGATGGCTATGGTGAAAAAGGAAATATCCTCAGATGAAATCTGGAAAGAAGCTTTCTGAGAAACTGCTTAGTGTTCTGTGAATTCATCTCACAGAGTTACATGTGTATTTAGAGGATCTCTTTGCTAGCACTCTTTCTGTGGAAACTGGGAACGGATATTTCGTATCCCTTTGAAGACTATAGGGCCAAAGAAAATATCCTCGGATAACAAAGAGAAAGAAGCTTTCTGAGAAACTTCTTTGTGTTCTGTGAAATCATCTTACAGAGTTAGAGCTTTCCCCTGATGAAGCCTTTCGCTAAGACAGTTCTTGTGTAATTGGCAAAGTGATATTTGGAAGCCCATAGAGGGCTATGGTGAAAAAGGAAATATCCTCAGATGAAATCTGGAAAGAAGCTTTCTGCGAAACTGCTTAGTGTTCTGTGAATTCATCTAAGAGAGTTACATGTGTATTTCGAGGATCTCTTTGCTAGCCCTATTTTTGTGGAATCTGAGAACAGATATTTCAGATCCCTTGGAAGACTATAGGGCCAAAGGAAATATCCTCGAATAACAAAGAGAAAGAAGCTTTCTGAGAAACTTCTTAGTGTTCCGTGAAATCATCTCACAGAGTTACAGCTTTCCCCTCAAGAAGCCTTTCGCTAAGACAGTTCTTGTGGAATTAGCAAAGCGATATCTGGAAGCCCATAGAGGGCTATGGTGAAAAACGAAATATCCTCAGATGAAATCTGGAAAGAAGCTTTCTGAGAAACTGCTTAGTGTTTTGTAAATTCATCTGACAGAGTTACATGTGTATTTCGAGGATCTCTTTGCTAGCCTTCTTTCTGTGGAATCGGAGAACAGATATTTCGGTTCCCTTTGAAGACTGTAGTGTCAAAGGAAATATCCTCCGATAACAACGAGAAAGAAGCTTTCTGAGAAACTTCTTTGTGTTCTGTGAAATCATCTCACAGAGTTACAGCTTTCCCCTGAAGAAGCCTTTCGCTAAGACAGTTCTTGTGGAATTGGCAAAGTGATATTTGGAAGCCCATAGAGGGCTATGGTGAAAAAGGAAATATCGTCAGATGAAATCTGGAAAGAAGGTTTCTGCGAAACTGCTTAGTGTTCTGTTAATTCATCTCACAGAGTTACATGTGTATTTCGAGGATCTCTTTGCTAGCCCTATTTCTGTGGAATCTGAGAACAGATATTTCGGATCCCTTTGAAAACTATAGCGCCAAAGGAAATATCCTCCGATAGCAAAGAGAAAGAAGCTTTCTGAGAAACTCCTTTTGGTTCCGTGAAATCATCTCACAGACTTACAGCTTTCCCCTGAAGAAGCCTTTCGCTAAGACAGTTCTTGTGGAATTGGCAAAGTGATATTTGTAAGCCCATAGAGGGCTATGGTGAAAAAGGAAATATCCTCAGATGAAATTTGGAAGAAAGCTTTCTGCGAAACTGCTTAGTGTTCTGCGAATTCATCTCACAGAGTTACATGTGTATTTCGAGGATGTCTTTGCTAGCCCTATTTCTGTGGAATCTGAGAACAGATATTTCGGATCCCTTGAAGACTATAGGTCCAAAGGAAATATCCTCCGATAACAAAGACAAAGAAGATTTCTGAGACACTTCTTTGTGTTCTGTGAAATAATCTCACAGAGTTACAGCTTTCCCCTGAAGAAGCCTTTCGCTAAGACAGTTCTTGTGGAATTGGCAAAGTGATATTTGGAAGCCCATAGAGGGCTATGGTGAAAAAGGAAATATCCTCAGATGAAATCTGGAAAGAAGCTTTCTGAGAAACTGCTTAGTGTTCTGTAAATTCATCTCACAAAGTTACAAGTGTATTTCGAGGATCTCTTTGCTAGCCCTATTTCTGTGGAATCTGAGAACAGATATTTCGGATACCTTGAAGACTATAGGGACAAAGGAAATATCCTCCGATAACAAAGAGAAAGAAGCTTTCTGAGAAACTTCTTTGGGTTCTGTGAAATCATCTCACAGAGTTACAGCTTTCCCCTGAAGAAGCCTTTTGCTAGGACAGTTCTTGTGGAATTGGCAAAGTGATATTTGGAAGCCCATAGAGGGCTAGGGTGAAAAAGGAAATATCCTCAGATGAAATCTGGAAAGAAGCTTTCTGAGAAACTGCTTAGTGTTCTGTTAATTCATCTCAAAGAGTTACATGTGTATTTCGAGGATCTCTTTGCTAGCCCTATTTCTGTGGAATCTGAGAACAGATATTTCGGATCCCTTTGAAGACTAAAGGGCCAAAGGAAATATCCTCCGATAACAAAGAGAAAGAAGCTTTCTGAGAAACTTCTTTGTGTTCTGTGAAATCATCTCACAGAGTTACAGCTTCCCCATGAAGAAAACTTTCGCTAAGACAGTTGTTGTGGAATTGGCAAAGTGATATTTGGAAGCCCATAGAGGGCTTTGGTGAAAAAGGAAATATCAGCAGATGAAATCTGGAAAGAAGCTTTCTGAGAAACTGCTTAGTGTTCTGTGAATTCATCTCACAGAGTTACATGTGTATTTCGAGGATCTCTTTGCTAGCCCTATTTCTGTGGAATCTGAGAACAGATATTTCGGATCCCTTTGAAGACTATAGGGCCAAAGGAAATATCCTCCGATAACAAAGAGAAAGAAGCTTTCTGAGAAACTTCTTGGTGTTCTGTGAAATCATCTCACAGAGTTAGAGCTTTCCCCTGAAGAAGCCTTTCGCTAAGACAGTTCTTGTGGAATTGGCAAAGTGATATTTGGAAGCCCATAGAGGGCTATGGTGAAAAAGGAAATATCCTCAGATGAAATCTGGAAAGAAGCTTTCTGCGAAACTGCTTAGTGTTCTGTGAATTCATCTCACAGAGTTACATGTGTATTTCGAGGATCTCCTTGCTAGCCTTATTTCTGTGGAATGTGAGAACAGATATTTCGGATCCCTTTGAAGACTATAGGGCCAAAGGAAATATCCTCGAATAACAAAGAGAAAGAAGCTTTCTGTGAAACTTCTTTGTGTTCTGTGAAATCATCTCACAGAGTTACAGCTTTCCCCTGCAGAAGTCTTTCGCTAAGACAGTTCTTGTGGAATTGGCAAAGTGATATTTGGAAGCCCATAGATGGCTATGGTGAAAAAGGAAATATCCTCAGATGAAATCTGGAAAGAAGCTTTCTGAGAAACTGCTTAGTGTTCTGTGAATTCATCTCACAGAGTTACATGTGTATTTAGAGGATCTCTTTGCTAGCACTCTTTCTGTGGAAACTGGGAACGGATATTTCGTATCCCTTTGAAGACTATAGGGCCAAAGAAAATATCCTCGGATAACAAAGAGAAAGAAGCTTTCTGAGAAACTTCTTTGTGTTCTGTGAAATCATCTTACAGAGTTAGAGCTTTCCCCTGATGAAGCCTTTCGCTAAGACAGTTCTTGTGTAATTGGCAAAGTGATATTTGGAAGCCCATAGAGGGCTATGGTGAAAAAGGAAATATCCTCAGATGAAATCTGGAAAGAAGCTTTCTGCGAAACTGCTTAGTGTTCTGTGAATTCATCTCAGAGAGTTACATGTGTATTTCGAGGATCTCTTTGCTAGCCCTATTTTTGTGGAATCTGAGAACAGATATTTCAGATCCCTTGGAAGACTATAGGGCCAAAGGAAATATCCTCGAATAACAAAGAGAAAGAAGCTTTCTGAGAAACTTCTTAGTGTTCCGTGAAATCATCTCACAGAGTTACAGCTTTCCCCTCAAGAAGCCTTTCGCTAAGACAGTTCTTGTGGAATTAGCAAAGCGATATCTGGAAGCCCATAGAGGGCTATGGTGAAAAACGAAATATCCTCAGATGAAATCTGGAAAGAAGCTTTCTGAGAAACTGCTTAGTGTTTTGTAAATTCATCTGACAGAGTTACATGTGTATTTCGAGGATCTCTTTGCTAGCCTTCTTTCTGTGGAATCGGAGAACAGATATTTCGGTTCCCTTTGAAGACTGTAGTGTCAAAGGAAATATCCTCCGATAACAACGAGAAAGAAGCTTTCTGAGAAACTTCTTTGTGTTCTGTGAAATCATCTCACAGAGTTACAGCTTTCCCCTGAAGAAGCCTTTCGCTAAGACAGTTCTTGTGGAATTGGCAAAGTGATATTTGGAAGCCCATAGAGGGCTATGGTGAAAAAGGAAATATCCTCAGATGAAATTTGGAAGAAAGCTTTCTGCGAAACTGCTTAGTGTTCTGCGAATTCATCTCACAGAGTTACATGTGTATTTCGAGGATCTCTTTGCTAGCCCTATTTCTGTGGAATCTGAGAACAGATATTTCGGATCCCTTGAAGACTATAGGTCCAAAGGAAATATCCTCCGATAACAAAGACAAAGAAGATTTCTGAGACACTTCTTTGTGTTCTGTGAAATAATCTCACAGAGTTACAGCTTTCCCCTGAAGAAGCCTTTCGCTAAGACAGTTCTTGTGGAATTGGCAAAGTGATATTTGGAAGCCCATAGAGGGCTATGGTGAAAAAGGAAATATCCTCAGATGAAATCTGGAAAGAAGCTTTCTGAGAAACTGCTTAGTGTTCTGTAAATTCATCTCACAAAGTTACAAGTGTATTTCGAGGATCTCTTTGCTAGCCCTATTTCTGTGGAATCTGAGAACAGATATTTCGGATCCCTTGAAGACTATAGGGCCAAAGGAAATATCCTCCGATAACAAAGAGAAAGAAGCTTTCTGAGAAACTTCTTTGGGTTCTGTGAAATCATCTCACAGAGTTACAGCTTTCCCCTGAAGAAGCCTTTTGCTAGGACAGTTCTTGTGGAATTGGCAAAGTGATATTTGGAAGCCCATAGAGGGCTATGGTGAAAAAGGAAATATCCTCAGATGAAATCTGGAAAGAAGCTTTCTGAGAAACTGCTTAGTGTTCTGTTAATTCATCTCAAAGAGTTACATGTGTATTTCGAGGATCTCTTTGCTAGCCCTATTTCTGTGGAATCTGAGAACAGATATTTCGGATCCCTTTGAAGACTAAAGGGCCAAAGGAAATATCCTCCGATAACAAAGAGAAAGAAGCTTTCTGAGAAACTTCTTTGTGTTCTGTGAAATCATCTCACAGAGTTACAGCTTCCCCATGAAGAAAACTTTCGCTAAGACAGTTGTTGTGGAATTGGCAAAGTGATATTTGGAAGCCCATAGAGGGCTTTGGTGAAAAAGGAAATATCAGCAGATGAAATCTGGAAAGAAGCTTTCTGAGAAACTGCTTAGTGTTCTGTTAATTCATCTCACAGAGTTACATGTGTATTTCGAGGATCTCTTTGCTAGCCTTCTTTCTGTGGAATCTGAGAACAGATATTTCGGTTCCCTTTGAAGACTGTAGGGCCAAAGGAAATATCCTCCGATAAAAAAGAGAAAATAGCTTTCTGAGAAACTTCTTTGTGTTCTGTGAAATCATCTCACAGAGTTACAGCTTTCCCCTGAAGAAGCCTTTCGCTAACACAGTTCTTGTGGAATTGGCAAAGTGATATTTGGAAGCCCATAGAGGGCTATGGTGAAAAAGGAAATATCCTCAGATGAAATCTGGAAAGTAGCTTTCTGCGAAACTGCTTAGTGTTCTGTTAATTCATCTCACAGAGTTACATGTGCATTTCGAGGATCTCTTTGCTAGCCCTATTTCTGTGGAATCTGAGAACAGATATTTCGGATCCCTTTGAAGACTATAGGGCCAAAGGAAATATCCTCCGATAACAAAGAGAAAGAAGCTTTCTGAGAAACTTCTTTGTGTTCTGTGAAATCATCTCACAGAGTTACAGCTTTCCCCTCAAAAAGCCTTTCGCTAAGACAGTTCTTGTGGAATTGGCAAAGTGATATTTGGAAGCCCATAGAGGGCTATGGTGAAAAAGGAAATATCCTCAGATGAAATCTGGAAAGAAGCTTTCTGCGAAACTGCTTACTGTTCTGTGAATTCATCTCACAGAGTTACATGTGTATTTCGAGGATCTCTCTGCTAGCCCTATTTCTGTGGAATCTGAGAACAGATATTTCGGATCCCTTGAAGACTAGAGGGCCAAAGGAAATATCCTCCGATAACAAAGAGAAAGAAACTTTCTGAGAAACTTCTTTGTCTTCTGTGAAATCATCTCACAGAGTTACAGCTTTCCCCTCAAGAAGCCTTCCGCTAAGACAGTTCTTGTGGAATTGTCAAAGTGATATTTGGAAGCCCATAGAGGGCTATGGTGAAAAAGTAAATATCGTCAGATAAAATCTGGAAAGAAGCTTTCTGAGAAACTGCTTAGTGTTCTGTTAATTCATCTCACAGAGTTACATGTGTATTTGGAGGATCTCTTTGCTAGCCCTATTTCTGTGGAATCTGAGAACAAATATTTAGGATCCCTTTGAAGACAATAGGGCCAAAGGAAATATCCTCCGATAACAAAGAGAAAGAAGCTTTCTGAGAAACTTCTTTGTGTTCTGTGAAATCATCTCACAGAGTTACAGCTTTCCCCTCAAAAAGCCTTTCGCTAAGACAGTTCTTGTGGAATTGGCAAAGTGATATTTGGAAGCCCATAGAGGGCTATGGTGAAAAAGGAAATATCCTCAGATGAAATCTGGAAAGAAGCTTTCTGAGAAACTGCTTAGTGTTCTGTTAATTCATCTCACAGAGTTACAGGTGTATTTCGAGGATCTCTTTACTAGCCCTATTTCTGTGGAAATTGAGAACAGATATTTCGGATCCCTTTGAACACTATAGGGCCAAAGGAAATATCCTCCGATAACAAAGAGAAAGAAGCTTTCTGAGAAACTTCTTTGTGTTCTGTGAAATTATCTCACAGAGTTACAGCTTTCCCCTCAAGAAGCCTTTCGTTAAGACAGTTGTTGTGGAATTGGCAAAGTGATATTTAGAAGCCCATAGAGGGCTATGGTGAAAAAGGAAATATCCTCAAATGAAATCTGGAAAGAAGCTTTCTGAGAAACTGCTTAGTGTTCTGTTAATTCATCTCACAGAGTTACATGTGTATTTCGAAGATCTCTATGCTAACCCTATTTCTGTGGAATCTGAGAACAGATATTTCGGTTCCCTTTGAAGACTATAGGGCCAAAGGAAATAAACTCCGATAACAAAGAGAAAGAAGCTTTCTGAGAAACTTCTTTATGTTCTGTGAAATCATCTCACAGAGTTACAGCTTTCCCCTGAAGAAGCCTTTCGCTAAGACAGTTCTTGTGGAATTGGCAAAGTGATATTTGGAAGCCCATAGAGGGCTATGGTGAAAAAGGAAATATCCTCAGATGAAATCTGGAAAGAAGCTTTCTGAGAAACTGCTTAGTGTTCTGTTAATTCATCTCACAGAGTTACATGTGTATTACGAGGATCTCTTTGCTAGCCCTATTTCTGTGGAATCTGAGAAGAGATATTTCGGATCCCTTTGAGGACTATGGGGCCAAAGGAAATATCCTCGGATAACAAAGAGAAAGAAGCTTTCTGAGAAACTTCTTTGTGTTCTGTGAAATCATCTCACAGAGTTACAGCTTTCCCCTCAAAAAGCCTTTCGCTAAGACCGTTGTGTGGGATTGTCAAAGTGATATTTGGAAGCCCATAGAGGGCTATGGTGAAAAAGGAAATATCCTCAGATGAAATATGGAAAGAAGCTTTCTGCGAAACTGCTTAGTGTTCTGTGAATTTATCTCACAGAGTTACATGTGTATTTCGAGGATCTCTTTGCTAGCCTTCTTTCTGTGGAATCTGAGAACAGATATTTCGGATCCCTTTGAAGACTATAGGGCCAAAGGAAATATCCTCCGATAACAAAGAGAAAGAAGCTTTCTGAGAAACTTCTTTGTGTTCTGTGAAATCATCTCACAGAGTTACAGCTTCCCCCTGAAGAAACCTTTCGCTAAGACAGTTCTTGTGGAATTGGCAAAGTGATATTTGGAAGCCCATAGAGAGCTTTGGTGAAAAAGGAAATATCATCAGATGAAATCTGGAAAGAAGCTTTCTGAGAAACTGCTTAGTGTTCTGTAAATTCATCTCACAGTGTTACATGTGTATTTCGAGTATCTCTTTGCTAGCCTTCTTTCTGTGGAATCTGAGAACAGATATTTCGGTTCCCTTTGAAGACTGTAGGGCCAAAGGAAATATCCTCCGATAACAAAGGGAAAGTAGCTTTCTGAGAAACTTCTTTGTGTTCTGTGAAATCATCTCACAGAGTTACAGCTTTCCCCTCAAGAAGCCTTTCGCTAACACAGTTCTTGTGGAATTGGCAAAGTGATATTTGGAAGCCCATAGAGGGCTATGGTGATAAAGGAAATATCTTCAGATGAAATCTGGAAAGTAGCTTTCTGCGAAACTGCTTAGTGTTCTGTTAATTCATCTCACAGAGTTACATGTGCATTTCGAGGATCTCTTTGCTAGCCCTATTTCTGTGGAATCTGAGAACAGATATTTCGGATCCCTTTGAAGACTATAGGGCCAAAGGAAATATCCTCCGATAACAAAGAGAGAGAAGCTTTCTGAGAAACTGCTTAGAGTTCTGTGAATTCATCTCAGAGAGTTACATGTGTATTTCGAGGATCTCTTTGCTAGCCCTATTTCTGTGGAATCTGAGAACAGATATTTCGGATCCCTTTGAAGACTATAGGGCCAAAGGAAATATCCTCGGATAAAAAAGAGAAAGAAGCTTTCTGAGAAACTTCTTTGTGTTCTGTGAAATCATCTCACAGAGTTACAGCTTTCCCCTCAAAAAGCCTTTCGCTAAGACAGTTGTTGTTGAATTGGCAAAGTGATATTTGGAAGCCCACAGAGGGCTATGGTGAAAAAGGAAATATCCTAAGATGAAATCTGGAAAGAAGCTTTCTGCGAAACTGCTTAGTGTTCTGTGAATTTATCTCACAGAGTTACATGTGTATTTCGAGGATCTCTTTGCTAGCCTTCTTTCTGTGTAATCTGAGAACAGATATTTCGGATCCCTTTGAAGACTATAGGGCCAAAGGAAATATCCTCCGATAACAAAGAGAAAGATGCTTTCCGAGAAACTTCGTTGTGTTCTGTGAAATCATCTCACAGAGCTCCAGCTTTCCCCTCAAGAAGCCTTTCGTTAAGACAGTTCTTGTGGAAATGGCAAGGTGATATTTGGAAGCCCATAGAGGGCTATTGTGAAAAAGGAAATATCCTCCGATGAAATCTGGAAAGAAGCTTTCTGAGAAACTGCTTAGTGTTCTGTTAATTCATCTCACAGAGTTACATGTGTATTTCGAGGATCTCTTTGCTTGCCGTATTTCTGTGGAATCTGAGAACAGATATTTCATATCCCTTTGAAGACTATAGGGCCAAAGGAAATAAACTCCGATAACAAAGAGAAAGAAGCTTTCTGAGAAACTTCTTTATGTTCTGTGAAATCATCTCACAGAGTTACAGCTTTCCCCTGAAGAAGCCTTTCGCTAAGACAGTTCTTTTGGAATTGGCAAAGTGATATTTGGAAGCCCATAGAGGGCTATGGTGAAAAAGGAAATATCCTCAGATGAAATCTGGAAAGAAGCTTTCTGAGAAACTGCTTAGTGTTCTGTTAATTCATCTCACAGAGTTACATGTGTATTACGAGGATCTCTTTGCTAGCCCTATTTCTGTGGAATCTGAGAAGAGATATTTCGGATCCCTTTGAAGACTATGGGGCCAAAGGAAATATCCTCGGATAACAAAGAGAAAGAAGCTTTCTGAGAAACTTCTTTGTGTTCTGTGAAATCATCTCACAGAGTTACAGCTTTCCCCTCAAAAAGCCTTTCGCTAAGACCGTTGTGTGGGATTGTCAAAGTGATATTTGGAAGCCCATAGAGGGCTATGGTGAAAAAGGAAATATCCTCAGATGAAATATGGAAAGAAGCTTTCTGCGAAACTGCTTAGTGTTCTGTGAATTTATCTCACAGAGTTACATGTGTATTTCGAGGATCTCTTTGCTAGCCTTCTTTCTGTGGAATCTGAGAACAGATATTTCGGATCCCTTTGAAGACTATAGGGCCAAAGGAAATATCCTCCGATAACAAAGAGAAAGAAGCTTTCTGAGAAACTTCTTTGTGTTCTGTGAAATCATCTCACAGAGTTACAGCTTCCCCCTGAAGAAACCTTGCGCTAAGACAGTTCTTGTGGAATTGGCAAAGTGATATTTGGAAGCCCATAGAGGGCTTTGGTGAAAAAGGAAATATCATCAGATGAAATCTGGAAAGAAGCTTTCTGAGAAACTGCTTAGTGTTCTGTAAATTCATCTCACAGAGTTACATGTGTATTTCGAGTATCTCTTTGCTAGCCTTCTTTCTGTGGAATCTGAGAACAGATATTTCGGTTCCCTTTGAAGACTGTAGGGCCAAAGGAAATATCCTCCGATACCAAAGGAAAGTAGCTTTCTGAGAAACTTCTTTGTGTTCTGTGAAATCATCTCACAGAGTTACAGCTTTCCCCTCAAGAAGCCTTTCGCTAACACAGTTCTTGTGGAATTGGCAAAGTGATATTTGGAAGCCCATAGAGGGCTATGGTGATAAAGGAAATATCGTCAGATGAAATCTGGAAAGTAGCTTTCTGCGAAACTGCTTAGTGTTCTGTTAATTCATCTCATAGAGTTACATGTGCATTTCGAGGATCTCTTTGCTAGCCCTATTTCTGTGGAATATGAGAACAGATATTTCGGATCCCTTTGAAGACTATAGGGCCAAAGGAAATATCCTCCGATAACAAAGAGAGAGAAGCTTTCTGAGAAACTGCTTAGAGTTCTGTGAATTCATCTCAAAGAGTTACATGTGTATTTCGAGGATCTCTTTGCTAGCCCTATTTCTGTGGAATTTGAGAACAGATATTTCGGATCCCTTTGAAGACTATAGGGCCAAAGGAAATATCCTCGGATAAAAAAGAGAAAGAAGCTTTCTGAGAAACTTCTTTGTGTTCTGTGAAATCATCTCACAGAGTTACAGCTTTCCCCTCAAAAAGCCTTTCGCTAAGACAGTTGTTGTGGAATTGGCAAAGTGATATTTGGAAGCCCACAGAGGGCTATGGTGAAAAAGGAAATATCCTCAGATGAAATCTGGAAAGAAGCTTTCTGCGAAACTGCTTAGTGTTCTGTGAATTTATCTCACAGAGTTACATGTGTATTTCGAGTATCTCTTTGCTAGCCTTCTTTCTGTGGAATCTGAGAACAGATATTTCGGATCCCTTTGAAGACTATAGGGCCAAAGGAAATATCCTCAGATAACAAAGAGAAAGATGCTTTCCGAGAAACTTCGTTGTGTTTTGTGAAATCATCTCACAGAGCTCCAGCTTTCCCCTCAAGAAGCCTTTCGTTAAGACAGTTCTTGTGGAAATGGCAAGGTGATATTTGGAATCCCATAGAGGGCTATTGTGAAAAAGGAAATATCCTCAGATGAAATCTGGAAAGAAGCTTTCTGAGAAACTGCTTAGTGTTCTGTTAATTCATCTCACAGAGTTACATGTGTATTTCGAGGATCTCTTTGCTAGCCCTATTTCTGTGGAATCTGAGAACAGATATTTCATATCCCTTTGAAGACTATAGGGCCAAAGGAAATATCCTCCGATAACAAAGAGAAAGAACCTTTCTGAGAAACTTCTTTGTGTTCTGTGAAATCATCTCACAGAGTTAGAGCTTCCCCCTGAAGAAGCCTTTCGCTAAGACAGTCCTTGTGGAATTGGCAAAGTGATATTTGGAAGCCCATAGAGGGCTATGGTGGAAAAGGATATATCCTCAGATGAAATCTGGAAGGAAGCTTTCTGAGAAACTGCTTAGTGTTCTGTTAATTCATCTCACAGAGTTACATGTGTATTTCGAGGATCTCTTTGCTAGCCCTATTTCTGTGGAATCTGAGAACAGATATTTCGGATCCCTTTGAAGATTATAGGGCCAAAGGAAATATCCTCCGATAACAAAGAGAAAGAAGCTTTCTGAGAAACTTCTTTGTGTTCTGTGAAATCATCTCACAGAGTTACAGCTTCCCCCTGAAGAAACCTTTCGCTAAGACAGTTCTTGTGGAATTGGCCAAGTGATATTTGGAAGCCCATAGATGGCTTTGGTGAAAAAGGAAATATCATCAGATGAAATCTGGAAAGAAGCTTTCTGAGAAACTGCTTAGTGTTCTGTAAATTCATCTCACAGAGTTACATGTGTATTTCGAGGATCTCTTTGCTAGCCTTCTTTCTGTGGAGTCTGAGACAGATATTTCGGTTCCCTTTGAAGACTGTAGTGCCAAAGAAAATATCCTCCGATAAAAAAGAGAAAGAAGCTTTCTGAGAAACTTCTTTGTGTTCTGTGAAATCATCTCACAGAGTTACAGCTTTCCCCTCAAGAAGCCTTTCGCTAAGACAGTTCTTGTGGAATTGGCAAAGTGATATTTGGAAGCCCATAGAGGGCTATGGTGAAAAAGGAAATATCGTCAGATGAAATCTGGAAAGTAGCTTTCTGCGAAACTGCTTAGTGTTCTGTTAATTCATCTCACAGAGTTACATGTGTATTTCGAGGATCTCTTTGCTCGCCCTATTTCTGTGGAATCTGAGAACAGATATTTCGGATCCCTTGAAGACAATAGGGCCAAAGGAAATATCCTCCGATAACAAAGAGAAAGAAGCTTTCTGAGAAACTTCTTTGTGTCCTGTGAAATCATCTCACAGAGTTACAGCTTTCCCCTCAAGAAGCCTTTCGCTAACACAGTTTTTGTGGAATTGGCAAAGTGATATTTGGAAGCCCATAGAGGGCTACGGTGAAAAAGGAAATATCCTCAGATGAAATCTGGAAAGTAGCTTTCTGCGAAACTGCTTAGTGTTCTGTTAATTCATCTCACAGAGTTACATGTGTATTTCGAGGATCTCTTTGCTAGCCCTATTTATGTGGAATCTGAGAACAGATATTTCGGATCCCTTTGAAGACAATAGGGCCAAAGGAAATATCCTCCGATAACAAAGAGAAAGAAGCTTTCTGAGAAACTTCTTTGTGTTCTGTGAAATCAGCTCACAGAGTTACAGATTTCCCCTCAAAAAGCCTTTCGCTAAGACAGTTCTTGTGGAATTGGCAAAGTGATATTTGGAATCCCATAGAGGGCTATGGTGAAAAATGAAATATCCTCAGATGAAATCTTGAAAGAAGCTTTCTGAGAAACTGCTTAGTGTTCTGTTAATTCATCTCACAGAGTTACATGTGTATTTCGAGGATCTCTTTACTAGCCCTATTTCTCTGGAATCTGAGAACAGATATTTCGGATCCCTTTGAAGACTATAGGGCCAAAGGAAATATCCTCGGAAAACAAAGAGAAAGAAGCTTTCTGAGAAACTTCTTTGTGTTCTGTGAAATCATCTCACAGAGTTACAGCTTTCCCCTCATAAAGCCTTTCGCTAAGACAGTTGTTGTGGAATTGGCACAGTGATATTTGGAAGCCCATACAGGGCTATGGTGAAAAAGGAAATATCCTCAGATGAAATCTGGAAAGAAGCTTTCTGCGAAACTGCTTAGTGTTCTGTGAATTCATCTCACAGAGTTTCATGTGTATTTCGAGGATCTCTTTGCTAGCCTTCTTTCTGTGGAATCTGAGAACAGATATTTCGGATCCCTTTGAAGACTATCGGGCCAAAGGAAATATCCTCGGATAACAAAGAGAAAGAAGCTTTCCGAGAAACTTCTTTGCGCTCTGTGAAATCAACTCACAGAGTTCCAGCTTTCCCCTCAAGAAGCCTTTCGCTAAGACAGTTCTTGTGGAATTGGCAAAGTGATATTTGGAAGCCCCTAGAGGGCTATGGTGAAAAAGGAAATATCCTCAGATGAAATCTGGAAAGAAGCTTTCTGAGAAACTGCTTAGTGTTCTGTTAATTCATCTCACAGAGTTACATGTGTATTTCGAGGATCTCTTTGCTAGCCCTATTTCTGTGGAATCTGAGAACAGATATTTCGGATCCCTTTGAAGACTATAGGGCCAAAGGAAATATCCTCCGATAACAAAGAGAAAGAACCTTTCTGAGAAACTTCTTTGTGTTCTGTGAAATCATCTCACAGAGTTACAGCTTTCCCCACAAGAAGCCTTTTGCTAAGACAGTTCTTGTGGAATTTGCAAAGTGATATTTGGAATCCCATAGTAGGCTATGATGAAAAAGGATATATCCTCAGATAAAATCTGGAAGGAAGCTTTCTGAGAAACTGCTTAGTGTTCTGTTAATTCATCTCACAGAGTTACATGTGTATTTCGAGTATCTCTTTGCTAGCCCTATTTGTCTGGAATCTGAGAACAGATATTTCGGATCCCTTAGAAGACTATAGGGCCAAAGGAAATATCCTCCGATAACAAAGAGAAAGAAGCTTTCTGAGAAACTTCTTTGTGTTCTGTGAAATCATCTCACAGAGTTACAGCTTTCCCCTCAAGAAGCCTTTCGCTAACACAGTTCTTGTGGAATTGGCAAAGTGATATTTGGAAGCCCATAGAGGGCTACGGTGAAAAAGGAAATATCGTCAGATGAAACCTGGAAAGTAGCTTTCTGCGAAACTGCTTAGTGTTCTGTTAATTCATCTCACAGAGTTACATGTGTATTTCGAGGATCTCTTTGCTAGCCCTATTTCTGTGAAATCTGAGAACAGATATTTCGGATCCCTTTGAAGACTATAGGGCCAAAGGAAATATCCTCCGATAACAAAGAGAAAGAAGCTTTCTGAGAAACTTCTTTGTGTTCTGTGAAATCACTCACAGAGTTACAGCTTTCCCCTCAAGACGCCTTTCGCTAAGACAGTTCTTGTGGAATTGGCAAAGTGATATTTGGAAGCCCACAGAGGGCTATGGTGAAAAAGGAAATATCCTCAGATGAAATCTGGAAAGTAGCTTTCTGCGAAACTGCTTAGTGTTCTGTGAATTCATCTCACAGAGTTACATGTGTGTTTCGAGGATCTCTTTGCTAGCCCTATTTCTGTGGAATCTGAGAACAGATATTTCGGATCCCTTTGAAGACTATAGGGCCAAAGGAAATATCCTCCGATAAAAAAGAGAAAGAAGCTTTCTGAGAAACTTCTTTGTGTTCTGTGAAATCATCTCACAGAGTTACAGCTTTCCCCTCAAGAAGCCTTTCGCTAAGACAGTTCTTGTGGAATTGGCAAAGTGATATTTGGAAGCCCTTAGAGGGCTATGGTGAAAAAGGAAATATCCTCTGATGAAATCTGGAAAGAAGCTTTCTGCGAAACTGCTTAGTGTTCTGTTAATTTATCTCACAGAGATACATGTGTATTTCGAGGATCTCTCTGCTAGCCCTATTTCTGTGGAATCTGAGAACAGATATTTCGTATCCCTTGAAGACTAGAGGGCCAAAGGAAATATCCTCCGATAACAAAGAGAAAGAAACTTTCTGAGAAACTTCCTTTTGTTCTGTAAAATCATCTCACAGAGTTACAGCTTTCCCCTCAAGAAGCCTTCCGCTAAGACAGTTCTTGTGGAATTGGCAAAGTGATATTTGGAAGCCCATAGAGGGCTATGGTGAAAAAGTAAATATCGTCAGATGAAATCTGGAAAGAAGCTTTCTGAGAAACTGCTTAGTGTTCTGTTAATTCATCTCACAGTGTTACATGTGTATTTCGAGGATCTCTTTGCTAGCCCTATTTCTGTGGAATCTGAGAACAGATATTTCGGATCCCTTGAAGACTATAGGGCCAAAGGAAATATCCTCCGATAACAAAGAGAAAGAAGCTTTCTGAGAAACTTCTTTGTGTTCTGTGAAATCATCTCACAGAGTTACAGCTTTCCCCTCAAGAAGCCTTTCGCTAAGACAGTTCTTGTGGTATTGGCAAAGTGATATTTGGAAGCCCATAGAGGGCTATGGTGAAAAAGGAAATATCCTCAGATGAAATCTGGAAAGAAGCTTTCTGAGAAACTGCTTAGTGTTCTGTTAATTCATCTCACAGAGTTACATGTGTATTTCGAGGATCTCTTTACTAGCCCTATTTCTGTGGAATCTGAGAACAGATATTTCGGATCCCTTTGAAGACTATAGGGCCAAAGGAAATATCCTCGGATAACAAAGAGAAAGAAGCTTTCTGAGAAACTTTTTTGTGTTCTGTGAAATCATCTCACAGAGTTACAGCTTTCCCCTCAGAAAGCCTTTTGCTAAGACCGTTGTTTTGGGATTGTCAAAGTGATATTTGGAAGCCCGTAGAGGGCTATGGTGAAGAAGGAAATATCCTCAGATGATATCTGGAAAGAAGCTTTCTGCGAAACTGCTTAGTGTTCTGTGAATTCATCTCACAGAGTTACATGTGTATTCCGAGGATCTCTTTGCTAGCCCTATTTCTGTGGAATCTGAGAACAGATATTTCGGATCCCTTTGAAGACTATAGGGCCAAAGGAAATATCCTCGGATAACAAAGAGAAAGAACCTTCTGAGAAACTTCTTTGTTTTCTGTGAAATCATCTCACAGAGTTACAGCTTTCCCCTCAAAAAGCCTTTCGCTAAGACAGTTGTTGTGGAATTGGCAAAGTGATATTTGGAAGCCCATAGAGGGCTATGGTGAAAAAGGAAATATCCTCAGATGTAATCTGGAAAGAAGCTTTCTGAGAAACTCCTTAGTGTTCTGTTAATTCATCGCACAGAGTTACATGTGTATTTCGAAGATCTCTTTGCTAACCCTATTTCTGTGGAATCTGAGAACAGATATTTCGGATCCCTTTGAAGACTATAGGGCCAAAGGAAATATCCTCGGATAACAAAGAGAAAGAAGCTTTCTGAGAAACTTCTTTGTGTTCTGTGAAATCATCTCACAGAGTTACAGCTTTTCCCTGAGAAGCCTTTCGCTGAGACAGTTCTTGTGGAATTGGCAAAGTGATATTTGGAAGCCCATAGAGGTCTATGGTGAAAAAGGAAATATCCTCCTATGAAATCTTGAAAGAAGCTTTCTGAGAAACTGCTTAGTGTTCTCTTAATTCATCTCACAGAGTTACATGTGTATTTCGAGGATCTCTTTACTAGCCCTATTTCTCTGGAATCTGAGAACAGATATTTCGGATCCCTTTGAAGACTATAGGGCCAAAGGAAATATCCTCGGAAAACAAAGAGAAAGAAGCTTTCTGAGAAACTTCTCTGTGTTCTGTGAAATCATCTCACAGAGTTACAGCTTTCCCCTCAAAAAGCCTTTCCCTAAGACCGTTGTTGTGGGATTGTCAAAGTGATATTTGGAAGCCCATAGAGGGCTATGGTGGAAAAGGAAATATCCTCAGATGAAATCTGGAAAGACGCTTTCTGCGAAACTGCTTAGTGTTCTGTGAATTCATCTCACAGAGTTACATGTGTATTTCGAGGATCTCTTTGCTAGCCCTATTTCTGTGGAATCTGAGAACAGATATTTCGGATCCCTTTGAAGACTATAGGGCCAAAGGAAATATCCTCGGATAACAAAGAGAAAGAAGCTTTCTGAGAAACTTCTTTGTGTTCTGTGAAATCATCTCACAGAGTTACAGCTTTCCCCTCAAAAAGCCTTTCGCTAAGACAGTTGTTGTGGAAATGGCAAAGTGATATTTGGAAGCCCATAGAGGGCTATGGTGAAAAAGGAAATATCCTCAGATGAAATCTGGAAAGAAGCTTTCTGCGAAACTGCTTAGTGTTCTGTGAATTCATCTCAGAGAGTTACATGTGTATTTCGAGGATCTCTTGCTAGCCTTCTTTCTGTGGAATCTGAGAACAGATATTTCGGATCCCTTTGAAGACTATCGGGCCAAAGGAAATATCCTCGGATAACAAAGAGAAAGAAGCTTTCCGAGGAACTTCTTTGTGTTCTGTGAAATCAACTCACAGAGTTCCAGCTTTCCCCTCAAGAAGCCTTTCGCTAAGACAGTTCTTGTGGAATTGGCAAAGTGATATTTGGAAGCCCATAGAGGGCTATGGTGAAAAAGGAAATATCCTCCGATGAAATCTGGAAAGAAGCTTTCTGAGAAACTGCTTAGTGTTCTGTTAATTCATCTCACAGAGTTACATGTGTATTTCGAGGATCTCTTTGCTAGCCCTATTTCTGTGGAATCTGAGAACAGATATTTCGGATCCCTTTGAAGACTAAAGGGCCAAAGGAAATATCCTCCGATAACAAAGAGAAAGAACCTTTCTGAGAAACTTCTTTGTGTTCTGTGAAATCATCTCACAGAGTTACAGCTTTCCCCTCAAGAAGCCTTTTGCTAAGACAGTTCTTGTGGAATTTGCAAAGTGATATTTGGAAGCCCATAGAGGGCTATGGTGAAAAAGGATATATCCTCAGATAAAATCTGGAAGGAAGCTTTCTGAGAAACTGCTTAGTGTTCTGTTAATTCATCACACAGAGTTACATGTGTATTTCGAGGATCTCTTTGCTAGCCCTATTTGTGTGGAATCTGAGAACAGATATTTCGGATCCCTTTGAAGACTATAGGGCCAAAGGAAATATCCTCCGTTAACAAAGAGAAAGAAGCTTTCTGAGAAACTTCTTTGTGTTCTGTGAAATCATCTCACAGAGTTACAGCTTTCCCCTCAGAAAGCCTTTCGCTAAGACCGTTGTTGTGGGATTGTCAAAGTGATATTTGGAAGCCCGTAGAGGGCTATGGTGAAGAAGGAAATATCCTCAGATGAAATCTGGAAAGAAGCTTTCTGCGAAACTGCTTAGTGTTCTGTGAATTCATCTCACAGAGTTACATGTGTATTCCGAGGATCTCTTTGCTAGCCCTATTTCTGTGGAATCTGAGAACAGATATTTCGGATCCCTTTGAAGACTATAGGGCCAAAGGAAATATCCTCGGATAACAAAGAGAAAGAAGCTTTCTCAGAAACTTCTTTGCTTTCTGTGAAATCATCTCACAGAGTTACAGCTTTCCCCTCAAAAAGCCTTTCGATAAGACAGTTGTTGTGGAATTGGCAAAGTGATATTTGGAAGCCCATAGAGGGCTATGGTGAAAAAGGAAATATCCTCAGATGAAATCTGGAAAGAAGCTTTCTGAAAAACTGCTTAGTGTTCTGTGAATTCATCTCACAGAGTTACATGTGTATTTCGAGGATCTCTTTCCTAGCCTTCTTTCTGTGGAATCTGAGAACAGATATTTCGGATCCCTTTGAAGACTATAGGGCCAAAGGAAATATCCTCGGATAACAAAGAGAAAGAAGCTTTCCGAGAAACTTCTTTGTGTTCTGTGAAATCATCTCACAGAGTTACAGCTTTCCCCTCAAGAAGCCTTTCGCTAAGACAGTTCTTGTGGAATTGGCAAAGTGATATTTGGAAGCCCATAGAGGGCTATGGTGAAAAAGGAAATATCCTCAGATGAAATCTGGAAAGAAGCTTTCTGAGAAACTGCTTAGTGTTCTGTTAATTCATCTCACAGAGTTACATGTGTATTTCGAGGATCTCTTTGCTAGCCCTATTTCTGTGGAATCTGAGAACAGATATTTCGGATCCCTTTGAAGACTATAGGGCCAAAGGAAATATCCTCCGATAACAAAGAGAAAGAAAGTTTCTGAGAAACTTCTTTGTGTTCTGTGAAATCATCTCACAGAGTTACAGCTTTCCCCTCAAGAAGCCTTCGCTAAGACAGTTCTTGTGGAATTGGCAAAGTGATATTTGGAAGCCCATAGAGGGCTATGGTGAAAAAGGAAATATCGTCAGATGAAATCTGGAAAGAAGCTTTCTGCGAAACTGCTTAGTGTTCTGTTAATTCATCTCACAGAGTTACATGTGTATTTCGAGGATCTCTTTGCTAGCCCTATTTCTGTGGAATCTGAGAACAGATATTTCGGATCCCTTTGAAGACTATAGGGCCAAAGGAAATATCCTCCGATAACAAAGAGAAAGAAGCTTTCTGAGAAACTTCTTTGTGTTCTGTGAAATCATCTCACAGAGTTACAGCTTTCCCCTCAAGAAGCCTTTCGCTAAGACAGTTCTTGTGGAATTGGCAAAGTGATATTTGGAAGCCCATAGAGGGCTATGGTGAAAAAGGAAATATCCACAGATGAAATCTGGAAAGAAGCTTTCTGAGAAACTGCTTAGTGTTCTTTTAATTCATCTCACAGAGTTACATGTGTATTTCGAGGATCTCTTTGCTAGCCCTATTTCTGTGGAATCTGAGAACAGATATTTCTGATCCCTTGAAGACTAGAGGGCCAAAGGAAATATCCTCCGATAACAAAGAGAAACAAGCTTTCTGAGAAACTTCTTTGTGTTCTGTGAAGTCATCTCACAGAGTTACAGCTTTCCCCTCAAAAAGCCTTTCGCTAAGACAGTTGTTGTGGAATTGGCAAAGTGATATTTGGAAGCCCATAGAGGGCTATGGTGAAAAAGGAAATATCCTCAGATGAAATCTGGAAAGTAGCTTTCTGCGAAACTGCTTAGTGTTCTGTGAATTCATCTCACAGAGTTACATGTGTGTTTCGAGGATCTCTTTGCTAGCCCTATTTCTGTGGAATCTGAGAACAGATATTTCGGATCCCTTTGAAGACTATAGGGCCAAAGGAAATATCCTCCGATAAAAAAGAGAAAGAAGCTTTCTGAGAAACTTCTTTGTGTTCTGTGAAATCATCTCACAGAGTTACAGCTTTCCCCTCAAGAAGCCTTTCGCTAAGACAGTTCTTGTGGAATTGGCAAAGTGATATTTGGAAGCCCTTAGAGGGCTATGGTGAAAAAGGAAATATCCTCTGATGAAATCTGGAAAGAAGCTTTCTGCGAAACTGCTTAGTGTTCTGTTAATTTATCTCACAGAGATACATGTGTATTTCGAGGATCTCTCTGCTAGCCCTATTTCTGTGGAATCTGAGAACAGATATTTCGGATCCCTTGAAGACTAGAGGGCCAAAGGAAATATCCTCCGATAACAAAGAGAAAGAAACTTTCTGAGAAACTTCCTTTTGTTCTGTAAAATCATCTCACAGAGTTACAGCTTTCCCCTCAAGAAGCCTTCCGCTAAGACAGTTCTTGTGGAATTGGCAAAGTGATATTTGGAAGCCCATAGAGGGCTATGGTGAAAAAGTAAATATCGTCAGATGAAATCTGGAAAGAAGCTTTCTGAGAAACTGCTTAGTGTTCTGTTAATTCATCTCACAGTGTTACATGTGTATTTCGAGGATCTCTTTGCTAGCCCTATTTCTGTGGAATCTGAGAACAGATATTTCGGATCCCTTGAAGACTATAGGGCCAAAGGAAATATCCTCCGATAACAAAGAGAAAGAAGCTTTCTGAGAAACTTCTTTGTGTTCTGTGAAATCATCTCACAGAGTTACAGCTTTCCCCTCAAGAAGCCTTTCGCTAAGACAGTTCTTGTGGTATTGGCAAAGTGATATTTGGAAGCCCATAGAGGGCTATGGTGAAAAAGGAAATATCCTCAGATGAAATCTGGAAAGAAGCTTTCTGAGAAACTGCTTAGTGTTCTGTTAATTCATCTCACAGAGTTACATGTGTATTTCGAGGATCTCTTTACTAGCCCTATTTCTGTGGAATCTGAGAACAGATATTTCGGATCCCTTTGAAGACTATAGGGCCAAAGGAAATATCCTCGGATAACAAAGAGAAAGAAGCTTTCTGAGAAACTTTTTTGTGTTCTGTGAAATCATCTCACAGAGTTACAGCTTTCCCCTCAGAAAGCCTTTTGCTAAGACCGTTGTTGTGGGATTGTCAAAGTGATATTTGGAAGCCCGTAGAGGGCTATGGTGAAGAAGGAAATATCCTCAGATGATATCTGGAAAGAAGCTTTCTGCGAAACTGCTTAGTGTTCTGTGAATTCATCTCACAGAGTTACATGTGTATTCCGAGGATCTCTTTGCTAGCCCTATTTCTGTGGAATCTGAGAACAGATATTTCGGATCCCTTTGAAGACTATAGGGCCAAAGGAAATATCCTCGGATAACAAAGAGAAAGAACCTTCTGAGAAACTTCTTTGTTTTCTGTGAAATCATCTCACAGAGTTACAGCTTTTCCCTGAGAAGCCTTTCGCTGAGACAGTTCTTGTGGAATTGGCAAAGTGATATTTGGAAGCCCATAGAGGTCTATGGTGAAAAAGGAAATATCCTCCTATGAAATCTTGAAAGAAGCTTTCTGAGAAACTGCTTAGTGTTCTCTTAATTCATCTCACAGAGTTACATGTGTATTTCGAGGATCTCTTTACTAGCCCTATTTCTCTGGAATCTGAGAACAGATATTTCGGATCCCTTTGAAGACTATAGGGCCAAAGGAAATATCCTCGGAAAACAAAGAGAAAGAAGCTTTCTGAGAAACTTCTTTGTGTTCTGTGAAATCATCTCACAGAGTTACAGCTTTCCCCTCAAAAAGCCTTTCCCTAAGACCGTTGTTGTGGGATTGTCAAAGTGATATTTGGAAGCCCATAGAGGGCTATGGTGGAAAAGGAAATATCCTCAGATGAAATCTGGAAAGACGCCTTCTGCGAAACTGCTTAGTGTTCTGTGAATTCATCTCACAGAGTTACATGTGTATTTCGAGGATCTCTTTGCTAGCCCTATTTCTGTGGAATCTGAGAACAGATATTTCGGATCCCTTTGAAGACTATAGGGCCAAAGGAAATATCCTCGGATAACAAAGAGAAAGAAGCTTTCTGAGAAACTTCTTTGTGTTCTGTGAAATCATCTCACAGAGTTACAGCTTTCCCCTCAAAAAGCCTTTCGCTAAGACAGTTGTTGTGGAAATGGCAAAGTGATATTTGGAAGCCCATAGAGGGCTATGGTGAAAAAGGAAATATCCTCAGATGAAATCTGGAAAGAAGCTTTCTGCGAAACTGCTTAGTGTTCTGTGAATTCATCTCAGAGAGTTACATGTGTATTTCGAGGATCTCTTGCTAGCCTTCTTTCTGTGGAATCTGAGAACAGATATTTCGGATCCCTTTGAAGACTATCGGGCCAAAGGAAATATCCTCGGATAACAAAGAGAAAGAAGCTTTCCGAGGAACTTCTTTGTGTTCTGTGAAATCAACTCACAGAGTTCCAGCTTTCCCCTCAAGAAGCCTTTCGCTAAGACAGTTCTTGTGGAATTGGCAAAGTGATATTTGGAAGCCCATAGAGGGCTATGGTGAAAAAGGAAATATCCTCCGATGAAATCTGGAAAGAAGCTTTCTGAGAAACTGCTTAGTGTTCTGTTAATTCATCTCACAGAGTTACATGTGTATTTCGAGGATCTCTTTGCTAGCCCTATTTCTGTGGAATCTGAGAACAGATATTTCGGATCCCTTTGAAGACTAAAGGGCCAAAGGAAATATCCTCCGATAACAAAGAGAAAGAAGCTTTCTGAGAAACTTCTTTGTGTTCTGTGAAATCATCTCACAGAGTTACAGCTTTCCCCTCAAGAAGCCTTTTGCTAAGACAGTTCTTGTGGAATTTGCAAAGTGATATTTGGAAGCCCATAGAGGGCTATGGTGAAAAAGGATATATCCTCAGATAAAATCTGGAAGGAAGCTTTCTGAGAAACTGCTTAGTGTTCTGTTAATTCATCTCACAGAGTTACATGTGTATTTCGAGGATCTCTTTGCTAGCCCTATTTGTGTGGAATCTGAGAACAGATATTTCCGATCCCTTTGAAGACTATAGGGCCAAAGGAAATATCCTCCGATAACAAAGAGAAAGAAGCTTTCTGAGAAACTTCTTTGTGTTCTGTGAAATCATCTCACAGAGTTACAGCTTTCCACTGAAGACGCCTTTCGCTAAGACAGTTCTTGTGGAATTGTCAAAGTGATATTTGGAAGCCCATAGAGGGCTATGGTGAAAAAGGAAATATCGTCAGATGAAATCTGGAAAGAAGCTTTCTGCGAAACTGCTTAGTGTTCTGTGAATTCATCTCACAGAGTTACATGTGTATTCCGAGGATCTCTTTGCTAGCCCTATTTCTGTGGAATCTGAGAACAGATATTTCGGATCCCTTTGAAGACTATAGGGCCAAAGGAAATATCCTCGGATAACAAAGAGAAAGAAGCTTTCTGAGAAACTTCTTTGTGTTCTGTGAAATCATCTCACAGAATTACAGCTTTCCCCTCAAAAAGCCTTTCGCTAAGACAGTTGTTGTGGAATTGGCAAGGTGATATTTGGAAGCCCATAGAGGGCTATGGTGAAAAAGGAAATATCCTCAGATGAAATCTGGAAAGAAGCTTTCTGAGAAACTGCTTAGTGTTCTGTGAATTCATCTCACAGAGTTACATGTGTATTTCGAGGATCTCTTTGCTAGCCTTCTTTCTGTGGAATCTGAGAACAGATATTTCGGATCCCTTTGAAGACTATAGGGCCAAAGTAAATATCCTCGGATAACAAAGAGAAAGAAGCTTTCCGAGAAACTTCTTTATGTTCTGTGAAATCATCTCACAGAGTTACAGCTTTCCCCTCAAGAAGCCTTTCGCTAAGACAGTTGTTTTGGAATTGGAAAAGTGATATTTGGAAGCCCATAGAGGGCTATGATGAAAAAGGAAATATCCTCAGATGAAATCTGGAAAGAAGCTTTCTGCGAAACTGCTTAGTGTTCTGTGAATTCATCTCACAGAGTTACATGTGTATTTCGAGGATCTCTTTTCTAGCCTTCTTTCTGTGGAATCTGAGAACAGATATTTCGGATCCCTTTGAAGACTATAGGGCCAAAGGAAATATCCTCGGATAACAAAGAGAAAGAAGCTTTCTGAGAAACTTCTTTGTGTTCTATGAAATCTTCTCACAGAGTTCCAGCTTTCCCCTCAAGAAGCCTTTCGCTAAGACAGTTCTTGTGGAATTGGCAAAGTGATATTTGGAAGCCCATAGAGGGCTATGGTGAAAAAGGAAATATCCTCCGATGAAATCTGGAAAGAAGCTTTCTGAGAAACTGCTTAGTGTTCTGTTAATTCATCTCACAGAGTTACGTGTGTATTTCGAGGATCTCTTTGCTAGCCCTATTTCTGTGGAATCTGAGAACAGATATTTCGGTTCCCTTTGAAGACTGTAGGGCCAAAGAAAATATCCTCCGATAACAAAGAGAAAGAAGCTTTCTGAGAAACTTCTTTGTGTTCTGTGAAATCATCTCACAGAGTTACAGCTTTCCCCTCAAGAAGCCTTTCGCTAACACAGTTCTTGTGGAATTGGCAAAGTGATATTTGGAAGCCCATAGAGGGCTACGGTGAAAAAGGAAATATCGTCAGATGAAATCTGGAAAGTAGCTTTCTGCGAAACTGCTTAGTGTTCTGTTAATTCATCTCACAGAGTTACATGTGTATTTCGAGGATCTCTTTGCTAGCCCTATTTCTGTGGAATCTGAGAACAGATATTTCGGATCCCTTTGAAGACTATAGGGCCAAAGGAAATATCCTCCGATAACAAAGAGAAAGAAGCTTTCTGAGAAACTTCTTTGTGTTCTGTGAAATCATCTCACAGAGTTCCAGCTTTCCCCTCAAGAAGCCTTTCGCTAAGACAGTTCTTGTGGAATTGGCAAAGTGATATTTGGAAGCCCATAGAGGGCTATTGTGAAAAACGAAATATCCTCTGATGAAATCTGGAAAGAAGCTTTCTGCGAAACTGCTTAGTGTTCTGTTAATTCATCTCACAGAGATACATGTGTAGTTCGAGGATCTATCTGCTAGCCCTATTTCTGTGGAATCTGAGAACAGATATTTCGGATCCCTTGAAGACTAGAGGGCCAAAGGAAATATCCTCCGATAACAAAGAGAAAGAAGCTTTCTGAGAAACTTCTTTGTGTTCTGTGAAGTCATCTCACAGAGCTACAGCTTTCCCCTCAAGAAGCCTTCCGCTAAGACAGTTCTTGTGGAATTGGCAAAGTGATATTTGGAAGCCCATAGAGGGCTATGGTGAAAAAGGAAATATCGTCAGATGAAATCTGGAAAGAAGCTTTCTGAGAAACTGCTTAGTGTTCTGTGAATTCATCTCACAGAATTACATGTGTATTCCGAGGATCTCTTTGCTAGCCCTATTTCTGTGGAATCTGAGAACAGATATTTCGGATCCCTTTGAAGACTATAAGGCCAAAGGAAATATCCTCGGATAACAAAGAGAAAGAAGCTTTCTGAGAAACTTCTTTGTGTTCTGTGAAATCATCTCACAGAGTTACAGCTTTCCCCTCAAAAAGCCTTTCGCTAAGACAGTTGTTGTGGAATTGGCAAAGTGATATTTGGAAGCCCATGGAGGGCTATGGTGAAAAAGGAAATATCCTCAGATGAAATCTGGAAGGAAGCTTTCTGCGAAACTGCTTAGTGTTCTGTTAATTCATCTCACAGAGTTACATGTGTATTTCGAGGATCTCTTTGCTAGCCTTCTTTCTGTGGAATCTGAGAACAGATATTTCGGATCCCTTTGAAGACTATAGGGCCAAAGGAAATATCCTCGGATAACAAAGAGAAAGAAGCTTTCTGAGAAACTTCTTTGTGTTCTGTGAAATCATCTCACAGAGTTACAGCTTTCCCCACAAAAAGCCTTTCGCTAAGACCGTTGTTGTGGGATTGTCAAAGTGATATTTGGAAGCCCATAGAAGGCTATGGTGAAAAAGGAAATATCCTCAGATGCCATCTGGAAAGAAGCTTTCTGCGAAACTGCTTAGTGTTCTGTGAATTCATCTCACAGAGTTACATGTGTATTCCGAGGATCTCTTTGCTAGCCCGATATCTGTGGAATCTGAGAACAGATATTTCGGATCCCTTTGAAGACTATAGGGCCAAAGGAAATATCCTCGGATAACAAAGAGAAAGAAGCTTTCTGAGAAACTTCTTTGTGTTCTGTGAAATCATCTCACAGAGTTACAGCTTTCCCCTCAAAAAGCCTTTCGCTAAGACAGTTGTTGTGGAATTGGCAAAGTGATATTTGGAAGCCAATGGAGGGCTATGGTGAAAAAGGAAATATCCTCAGATGAAATCTGGAAGGAAGCTTTCTACGAAACTGCTTAGTGTTCTGTTAATTCATCTCACAGAGTTACATGTGTATTTCGAGGATCTCTTTGCTAGCCTTCTTTCTGTGGAATCTGAGAACAGATATTTCGGATCCCTTTGAAGACTATAGGGCCAAAGGAAATATCCTCGGATAACAAAGAGAAAGAGGCTTTCCGAGAAACTTCTTTGTGTTCTGTGAAATCACCACACAGAGTTCCAGCTTTCCCCTCAAGAAGCCTTTCGCTAAGACAGTTCTTGTGGAATTGGCAAAGTGATATTTGGAAGCCCATAGAGGGCTACGGTGAAAAAGGAAATATCGTCAGATGAAATCTGGAAAGTAGCTTTCTGCGAAACTGCTTAGTGTTCTGTTAATTCATCTCACAGAGTTACATGTGTATTTCGAGGATCTCTTTGCTACCCCTATTTCTGTGGAATCTGAGAACAGATATTTCGGATCCCTTTGAAGACAATAGGGCCAAAGGAAATATCCTCCGATAACAAAGAGAAAGAAGCTTTCTGAGAAACTTCTTTGTGTTCTGTGAAATCAGCTCACAGAGTTACAGCTTTCCCCTCAAGAAGCCTTTCGCTAAGACAGTTCTTATGGAATTGGCAAAGTGATATTTGGAAGCCCATAGAGGGCTATGGGGAAAAAGGAAATATCCTCAGATGAAATCTGGAAAGAAGCTTTCTGAGAAACTGCTTAGTGTTCTTTTAATTCATCTCACAGAGTTAAATGTGTATTTCGAGGATCTCTTTACTAGCCCTATTTCTGTGGAATCTGAGAACAGATATTTCGGATCCCTTTGAAGACTATAGGGCCAAAGGAAATATCCTCGGATAACAAAGAGAAAGAAGCTTTCTGAGAAACTTCTTTGTGTTCTGTGAAATCATCTCACAGAGTTACAGCTTTCCACACAAAAAGCCTTTCGCTAAGACCGTTGTTGTGGGATTGTCAAAGTGATATTCAGAAGCCCATAGAGGGCTATGGTGAAAAAGGAAATATCCTCAGATGAAATCTGGAAAGAAGCTTTCTGAGAAACTGCTTAGTGTTCTGTGAATTCATCTCACAGAGTTACATTTGTATCCCGAGGATCTCTTTGCTAGCCCTATTTCTGTGGAATCTGAGAACAGATATTTCGGATCCCTTTGAAGACTATAGGGCCAAAGGAAATATCCTCGGATAACAAAGAGAAAGAAGCTTTCTGAGAAACTTCTTTGTGTTCTGTGAAATCATCTCACAGAGTTACAGCTTTCCCCTCAAAAAGCCTTTCGCTAAGACAGTTGTTGTGGAATTGGCAAAGGGATATTTGGAAGCCCATAGAGGGCTATGGTGAAAAAGGAAATATCCTCAGATGAAATCTGGAAGGAAGCTTTCTGCGAAACTGCTTAGTGTTCTGTGAATTCATCTCACAGAGTTACATGTGTATTTCGAGGATCTCTTTGCTAGCCTTCTTTCTGTGGAATCTGAGAACAGATATTTCGGATCCCTTTGAAGACTATAGGGCCAAAGGAAATACCCTCGGATAACAAAGAGAAAGAGGCTTTCCTAGAAACTTCTTTGTGTTCTGTGAAATCATCTCACAGAGTTCCAGCTTTCCCCTCAAGAAGCCTTTCGCTAAGACAGTTCTTGTGGAATTGGCAAAGTGATATTTGGAAGCCCATAGAGGGCTATGGTGAAAAAGGAAATATCCTCAGATGAAATCTGGAAAGAAGCTTTCTGAGAAACTGCTTAGTGTTCTGTTAATTCATCTCACAGAGTTATATGTGTATTTCGAGGATCTCTTTACTAGCCCTATTTCTGTGGAATCTGAACACAGATATTTCGGATCCCTTTGAAGACTATAGGGCCAAAGGAAATATCCTCGGATAACAAAGAGAAAGAAGCTTTCTGAGAAACTTCTTTGTGTTCTGTGAAATCATCTCACAGAGTTACAGCTTTCCCCCCAAAAAGCCTTTCGCTAAGACCGTTGTTGTGGGATTGTCAAAGTGATATTTGGAAGCCCATAGAGGGCTATGTTGAAAAAGGAAATATCCTCAGATGAAATCTGGAAAGAAACTTTCTGCGAAACTGCTTAGTGTTCTGTGAATTCATCTCACAGAGTTACATGTGTATTTCGAGGATCTCTTTGCTTGCCCTATTTCTGTGGAATCTGAGAACAGATAATTCGGATCCCTTTGAAGACTATAGGGCCAAAGGAAATATCCTCCGATAACAAACAGAAAGAAGCTTTCTGAGAAAATTATTTGTGTTCTGTGAAATCATCTCACAGAGTTACAGCTTCCCCCTGAAGAAAGCTTTCGCTAAGACAGTTCTTGTGGAATTGGCCAAGTGATATTTGGAAGCCCATAGAGGGCTATGATGAAAATGGAAATATCCTCAGATGAAATCTGGAAAGAAGATTTCTGCGAAACTGCTTAGTGTTCTGTGAATTCATCTCACAGAGTTACATGTGTATTTCGAGGATCTCTTTGCTAGCCTTCTTTCTGTGGAATCTGAGAACAGATATTTCGGATCCCTTTGAACACTATAGGGCCAAAGGAAATATCCTCGGATAACAAAGAGAAAGAAGCTTTCCGAGAAACTTCTTTGTGTTCTGTGAAATCATCTCACAGAGTTCCAGCTTTCCCCTCAAGAAGCCTTTCGCTAAGACAGTTCTTGTGGAATTGGCAAAGTGATATTTGGAAGCCCATACAGGGCTATGGTGAAAAAGGAAATATCCTCAGATGAAATCTGGAAAGAAGCTTTCTGAGAAACTGCTTAGTGTTCTGTGAATTCATCTCACAGAGTTACATGTGTATTTCGAGGATCTCTTTGCTAGCCCTATTTCTGTGGAATCTGAGAACCGATATTTCGGATCCTTTGAAGACTACAGGGCCAAAGGAAATATCCTCGGATAACAAAGAGAAAGAAGCTTTCTGAGAAACTTCTTTGTGTTCCGTGAAATCATCTCACAGAGTTACAGCTTTCCCCTCAAAAAGCCTTTCGCTAAGACAGTTCTTGTGGAATTGGCAAAGTGATATTTGGAAGCCCATAGAGGGCTATGGTGAAAAAGGAAATATCTTCAGATGAAATCCGGAAAGAAGATTTCTGAGAAACTGCTTAGTGTTCTGTTAATTCATCTCACAGAGTTACATGTGTATTTGGAGGATCTCTTTGCTAGCCCTATTTCTGTGCAATCTGAGAACAGATATTTCGGATCCCTTTGAAGACAATTGGGCCAAAGGAAATATCCTCCGATAACAAAGAGAAAGAAGCTTTCTGAGAAACTTCTTTGTGTTCTGTGAAATCAGCTCACAGAGTTACAGCTTTCCCCTCAAGAAGCCTTTCGCTAAGACAGTTCCTATGGAATTGGCAAAGTGATATTTGGAAGCCCATAGAGGGCTATGGTGAAAAAGGAAATATCCTCAGATGAAATCTGGAAAGAAGCTTTCTGAAAAACTGCTTAGTGTTCCGTTAATTCATCTCACAGAGTTACATGTGTATTTCGAGGATCTCTTTACTAGCCCTATTTCTGTGGAATCTGAACACAGATATTTCGGATCCCTTTGAAGACTATAGGGCCAAAGGAAATATCCTCGGATAACAAAGAAAAAGAAGCTTTCTGAGAAACTTCTTTGTGTTCTGTGAAATCATCTCACAGAGTTACAGCTTTCCCCCCAAAAAGCCTTTCGCTAAGACCATTGTTGTGGGATTGTCAAAGTGATATTTGGAAGCCCATAGAGGGCTATGTTGAAAAAGGAAATATCCTCAGATGAAATCTGGAAAGAAGCTTTCTGCGAAACTGCTTAGTGTTCTGTGAATTCATCTCACAGAGTTACATGTGTATTTCGAGGATCTCTTTGCTAGCCCTATTTCTGTGGAATCTGAGAACAGATATTTCGGATCCCTTTGAAGACTATAGGGCCAAAGGAAATATCCTCCGATAACAAACAGAAAGAAGCTTTCTGAGAAAATTCTTTGTGTTCTGTGAAATCATCTCACAGAGTTACAGCTTCCCCCTGAAGAAACCTTTCGCTAAGACAGTTCTTGTGGAATTGGCCAAGTGATATTTGGAAGCCCATAGAGGGCTATGGTGAAAAAGGAAATATCCTCAGATGAAATCTGGAAAGAAGATTTCTGCGAAACTGCTTAGTGTTCCGTGAATTCATCTCACAGAGTTACATGTGTATTTCGAGGATCTCTTTGCTAGCCTACTTTCTGTGGAATCTGAGAACAGATATTTCGGATCCCTTTGAAGACTATAGGGCCAAAGGAAATATCCTCGGATAACAAAGAGAAAGAAGCTTTCCGAGAAACTTCTTTGTGTTCTGTGAAATCATCTCACAGAGTTCCAGCTTTCCCCTCAAGAAGCCTTTCGCTAAGACAGTTCTTGTGGAATTGGCAAAGTGATATTTGGAAGCCCATAGAGGGCTATGGTGAAAAAGGAAATATCCTCAGATGAAATCTGGAAAGAAGCTTTCTGAGAAACTGCTTAGTGTTCTGTAAATTCATCTCACAGAGTTACATGTGTATTTCGAGGATCTCTTTGCTAGCCCTATTTCTGTGGAATCTGAGAACAGATATTTCGGATCCCTTTGAAGACTAGAGGGCCAAAGGAAATATCCTCCGATAACAAAGAGAAAGAAGCTTTCTGAGAAACTTCTTTGTGTTCTGTGAAATCAGCTCACAGAGTTACAGCTTTCCCCTCAAGAAGCCTTTCGCTAAGACAGTTCTTATGGAATTGGCAAAGTGATATTTGGAAGCCCACAGAGGGCTATGGTGAAAAAGGAAATATCCTCAGATGAAATCTGGAAAGAAGCTTTCTGAGAAACTGCTTAGTGTTCTGTTAATTCATCTCACAGAGTTATATGTGTATTTCGAGGATCTCTTTACTAGCCCTATTTCTGTGGAATCTGAACACAGATATTTCGGATCCCTTTGAAGACTATAGGGCCAAAGGAAATATCCTCGGATAACAAAGAGAAAGAAGCTTTCTGAGAAACTTCTTTGTGTTCTGTGAAATCATCTCACAGAGTTACAGCTTTCCCCCCAAAAAGCCTTTCGCTAAGACCGTTGTTGTGGGATTGTCAAAGTGATATTTGGAAGCCCATAGAGGGCTATGTTGAAAAAGGAAATATCCTCAGATGAAATCTGGAAAGAAGCTTTCTGCGAAACTGCTTAGTGTTCTGTGAATTCATCTCACAGAGTTACATGTGTATTTCGAGGATCTCTTTGCTTGCCCTATTTCTGTGGAATCTGAGAACAGACAATTCGGATCCCTTTGAAGACTATAGGGCCAAAGGAAATATCCTCCGATAACAAACAGAAAGAAGCTTTCTGAGAAAATTCTTTGTGTTCTGTGAAATCATCTCACAGAGTTACAGCTTCCCCCTGAAGAAACCTTTCGCTAAGACAGTTCTTGTGGAATTGGCCAAGTGATATTTGGAAGCCCATAGAGGGCTATGATGAAAATGGAAATATCCTCAGATGAAATCTGGAAAGAAGATTTCTGCGAAACTGCTTAGTGTTCTGTGAATTCATCTCACAGAGTTACATGTGTATTTCGAGGATCTCTTTGCTAGCCTTCTTTCTGTGGAATCTGAGAACAGATATTTCGGATCCCTTTGAACACTGTAGGGCCAAAGGAAATATCCTCGGATAACAAAGAGAAAGAAGCTTTCCGAGAAACTTCTTTGTGTTCTGTGAAATCATCTCACAGAGTTCCAGCTTTCCCCTCAAGAAGCCTTTCGCTAAGACAGTTCTTGTGGAATTGGCAAAGTGATATTTGGAAGCCCATAGAGGGCTATGGTGAAAAAGGAAATATCCTCAGATGAAATCTGGAAAGAAGCTTTCTGAGAAACTGCTTATGTGCTGTGAATTCATCTCACAGAGTTACATGTGTATTTCGAGGATCTCTTTGCTAGCCCTATTTCTGTGGAATCTGAGAACCGATATTTCGGATCCTTTGAAGACTACAGGGCCAAAGGAAATATCCTCGGATAACAAAGAGAAAGAAGCTTTCTGAGAAACTTCTTTGCGTTCCGTGAAATCATCTCACAGAGTTACAGCTTTCCCCTCAAAAAGCCTTTCGCTAAGACAGTTCTTGTGGAATTGGCAAAGTGATATTTGGAAGCCCATAGAGGGCTATGGTGAAAAAGGAAATATCCTCAGATGAAATCCGGAAAGAAGATTTCTGAGAAACTGCTTAGTGTTCTGTTAATTCATCTCACAGAGTTACATGTGTATTTGGAGGATCTCTTTGCTAGCCCTATTTCTGTGCAATCTGAGAACAGATATTTCGGATCCCTTTGAAGACAATTGGGCCAAAGGAAATATCCTCCGATAACAAAGAGAAAGAAGCTTTCTGAGAAACTTCTTTGTGTTCTGTGAAATCAGCTCACAGAGTTACAGCTTTCCCCTCAAGAATCCTTTCGCTAAGACAGTTCCTATGGAATTGGCAAAGTGATATTTGGAAGCCCATAGAGGGCTATGGTGAAAAAGGAAATATCCTCAGATGAAATCTGGAAAGAAGCTTTCTGAAAAACTGCTTAGTGTTCCGTTAATTCATCTCACAGAGTTACATGTGTATTTCGAGGATCTCTTTACTAGCCCTATTTCTGTGGAATCTGAACACAGATATTTCGGATCCCTTTGAAGACTATAGGGCCAAAGGAAATATCCTCGGATAACAAAGAAAAAGAAGCTTTCTGAGAAACTTCTTTGTGTTCTGTGAAATCATCTCACAGAGTTACAGCTTTCCCCCCAAAAAGCCTTTCGCTAAGACCATTGTTGTGGGATTGTCAAAGTGATATTTGGAAGCCCATAGAGGGCTATGTTGAAAAAGGAAATATCCTCAGATGAAATCTGGAAAGAAGCTTTCTGCGAAACTGCTTAGTGTTCTGTGAATTCATCTCACAGAGTTACATGTGTATTTCGAGGATCTCTTTGCTAGCCCTATTTCTGTGGAATCTGAGAACAGATATTTCGGATCCCTTTGAAGACTATAGGGCCAAAGGAAATATCCTCCGATAACAAACAGAAAGAAGCTTTCTGAGAAAATTCTTTGTGTTCTGTGAAATCATCTCACAGAGTTACAGCTTCCCCCTGAAGAAACCTTTCGCTAAGACAGTTCTTGTGGAATTGGCCAAGTGATATTTGGAAGCCCATAGAGGGCTATGGTGAAAAAGGAAATATCCTCAGATGAAATCTGGAAAGAAGATTTCTGCGAAACTGCTTAGTGTTCCGTGAATTCATCTCACAGAGTTACATGTGTATTTCGAGGATCTCTTTGCTAGCCTACTTTCTGTGGAATCTGAGAACAGATATTTCGGATCCCTTTGAAGACTATAGGGCCAAAGGAAATATCCTCGGATAACAAAGAGAAAGAAGCTTTCCGAGAAACTTCTTTGTGTTCTGTGAAATCATCTCACAGAGTTCCAGCTTTCCCCTCAAGAAGCCTTTCGCTAAGACAGTTCTTGTGGAATTGGCAAAGTGATATTTGGAAGCCCATAGAGGGCTATGGTGAAAAAGGAAATATCCTCAGATGAAATCTGGAAAGAAGCTTTCTGAGAAACTGCTTAGTGTTCTGTAAATTCATCTCACAGAGTTACATGTGTATTTCGAGGATCTCTTTGCTAGCCCTATTTCTGTGGAATCTGAGAACAGATATTTCGGATCCCTTTGAAGACTAGAGGGCCAAAGGAAATATCCTCCGATAACAAAGAGAAAGAAGCTTTCTGAGAAACTTCTTTGTGTTCTGTGAAATCAGCTCACAGAGTTACAGCTTTCCCCTCAAGAAGCCTTTCGCTAAGACAGTTCTTATGGAATTGGCAAAGTGATATTTGGAAGCCCACAGAGGGCTATGGTGAAAAAGGAAATATCCTCAGATGAAATCTGGAAAGAAGCTTTCTGAGAAACTGCTTAGTGTTCTGTTAATTCATCTCACAGAGTTATATGTGTATTTCGAGGATCTCTTTACTAGCCCTATTTCTGTGGAATCTGAACACAGATATTTCGGATCCCTTTGAAGACTATAGGGCCAAAGGAAATATCCTCGGATAACAAAGAGAAAGAAGCTTTCTGAGAAACTTCTTTGTGTTCTGTGAAATCATCTCACAGAGTTACAGCTTTCCCCCCAAAAAGCCTTTCGCTAAGACCGTTGTTGTGGGATTGTCAAAGTGATATTTGGAAGCCCATAGAGGGCTATGTTGAAAAAGGAAATATCCTCACATGAAATCTGGAAAGAAGCTTTCTGCGAAACTGCTTAGTGTTCTGTGAATTCATCTCACAGAGTTACATGTGTATTTCGAGGATCTCTTTGCTTGCCCTATTTCTGTGGAATCTGAGAACAGACAATTCGGATCCCTTTGAAGACTATAGGGCCAAAGGAAATATCCTCCGATAACAAACAGAAAGAAGCTTTCTGAGAAAATTCTTTGTGTTCTGTGAAATCATCTCACAGAGTTACAGCTTCCCCCTGAAGAAACCTTTCGCTAAGACAGTTCTTGTGGAATTGGCCAAGTGATATTTGGAGCCCATAGAGGGCTATGATGAAAATGGAAATATCCTCAGATGAAATCTGGAAAGAAGATTTCTGCGAAACTGCTTAGTGTTCTGTGAATTCATCTCACAGAGTTACATGTGTATTTCGAGGATCTCTTTGCTAGCCTTCTTTCTGTGGAATCTGAGAACAGATATTTCGGATCCCTTTGAACACTGTAGGGCCAAAGGAAATATCCTCGGATAACAAAGAGAAAGAAGCTTTCCGAGAAACTTCTTTGTGTTCTGTGAAATCATCTCACAGAGTTCCAGCTTTCCCCTCAAGAAGCCTTTCGCTAAGACAGTTCTTGTGGAATTGGCAAAGTGATATTTGGAAGCCCATAGAGGGCTATGGTGAAAAAGGAAATATCCTCAGATGAAATCTGGAAAGAAGCTTTCTGAGAAACTGCTTATGTGCTGTGAATTCATCTCACAGAGTTACATGTGTATTTCGAGGATCTCTTTGCTAGCCCTATTTCTGTGGAATCTGAGAACCGATATTTCGGATCCCTTTGAAGACTATAGGGCCAAAGGAAATATCCTCGGATAACAAAGAGAAAGAAGCTTTCTGAGAAACTTCTTTGCGTTCCGTGAAATCATCTCACAGAGTTACAGCTTTCCCCTCAAGAAGCCTTTCGCTAAGACAGTTCTTGTGGAATTGGCAAAGTGATATTTGGAAGCCCATAGAGGGCTATGGTGAAAAAGGAAATATCCTCAGATGAAATCCGGAAAGAAGATTTCTGAGAAACTGCTTAGTGTTCTGTTAATTCATCTCACAGAGTTACATGTGTATTTGGAGGATCTCTTTGCTAGCCCTATTTCTGTGCAATCTGAGAACAGATATTTCGGATCCCTTTGAAGACAATTGGGCCAAAGGAAATATCCTCCGATAACAAAGAGAAAGAAGCTTTCTGAGAAACTTCTTTGTGTTCTGTGAAATCAGCTCACAGAGTTACAGCTTTCCCCTCAAGAAGCCTTTCGCTAAGACAGTTCCTATGGAATTGGCAAAGTGATATTTGGAAGACCATAGAGGGCTATGGTGAAAAAGGAAATATCCTCAGATGAAATCTGGAAAGAAGCTTTCTGAAAAACTGCTTAGTGTTCCGTTAATTCATCTCACAGAGTTACATGTGTATTTCGAGGATCTCTTTACTAGCCCTATTTCTGTGGAATCTGAACACAGATATTTCGGATCCCTTTGAAGACTATAGGGCCAAAGGAAATATCCTCGGATAACAAAGAGAAAGAAGCTTTCTGAGAAACTTCTTTGTGTTCTGTGAAATCATCTCACAGAGTTACAGCTTTCCCCCCAAAAAGCCTTTCGCTAAGACCGTTGTTGTGTGATTGTCAAAGTGATATTTGGAAGCCCATAGAGGGCTATGGTGAAAAAGGAAATATCCTCAGATGAAATCTGGAAAGAAGCTTTCTGCGAAACTGCTTAGTGGTCTTTGAATTCATCTCACAGAGTTACATGTGTATTTCGAGGATCTCTTTGCTAGCCCTATTTCTGTGGAATCTGAGAACAGATATTTCGGATCCCTTTGAAGACTATAGGGCCAAAGGAAATATCCTCCGATAACAAAGAGAAAGTAGCTTTCTGAGAAACTTCTTTGTGTTCTGTGAAATCATCTCACAGAGTTACAGCTTCCCCCTGAAGAAACCTTTCGCTAAGACAGTTCTTGTGGAATTGGCAAAGTGATATTTGGAAGCCCATAGAGGGCTATGGTGAAAAAGGAAATATCGTCAGATGAAATCTGGAAAGAAGCTTTCTGAGAAACTGCTTAGTGTTCTGTTAATTCATCTCACAGAGTTACATGTGTATTTCGAGGATCTCTTTGCTAGCCCTATTTCTGTGGAATCTGAGAACAGATATTTCGGATCCCTTGAAGACTATAGGGCCAAAGGAAATATCCTCCGATAACAAAGAGAAAGAAGCTTTCTGAGAAACTTCTTTGTGTTCTGTGAAATCATCTCACAGAGTTACAGCTTTCCCCTCAAGAAGCCTTTCGCTAAGACAGTTCTTGTGGAATTGGCAAAGTGATATTTGGAAGCCCATAGAGGGCTATGGTGAAAAAGGAAATATCCTCAGATGAAATCCGGAAAGAAGATTTCTGAGAAACTGCTTAGTGTTCTGTTAATTCATCTCACAGAGTTACATGTGTATTTGGAGGATCTCTTTGCTAGCCCTATTTCTGTGGAATCTGAGAACAGATATTTCGGATCCCTTTGAAGACAATAGGGCCAAAGGAAATATCCTCTGATAACAAAGTGAAAGAAGCTTTCTGAGAAACTTCTTTGTGTTCTGTGAAATGAGCTCACAGAGTTACAGCTTTCCCCTGAAGAAGCCTTTCGCTAAGACAGTTCTTGTGGAATTGGCAAAGTGATATTTGGAAGCACATAGAGGGCTATGGTGAAAAAGGAAATATCCTCAGATGAAATCTGGAAAAAAGCTTTCTGAGAAACTGCTTAGTGTTCTGTTAATTCATCTCACAGAGTTACATGTGTATTACGAGGATCTCTTTTCTAGCCCTATTTCTGTGGAATCTGAGAACAGATATTTCGGATCCCTTTGAAGACAATTGGGCCAAAGGAAATATCCTCCGATAACAAAGAGAAAGAAGCTTTCTGAGAAACTTCTTTGTGTTCTGTGAAATCATCTCACAGAGTTACAGCTTTCCCCTCAAAAAGCCTTTCGCTAAGACAGTTGTTGTGGAATTGGCAAAGTGATATTTGGAAGCCCATAGAGGGCTATGGTGAAAAAGGAAATATCCTCAGATGAAATCTGGAAAGAAGCTTTCTTCGAAACTGCTTAGTGTTCTGTGAATTCATCTCACAGAGTTACATGTGTATTTCGAGGATCTCTTTGCTAGCCCTATTTCTGTGGAATCTGAGAACAGATATTTCGGATCCCTTTGAAGACTATAGGGCCAAAGGAAATATCCTCGGATAACAAAGAGAAAGAAGCTTTCTGAGAAACTTCTTTGTGTTCTGTGAAATCATCTCACAGAGTTACAGCTTTCCCCTCAAAAAGCCTTTCGCTAAGACCGTTGTTGTGGGATTGTCAAAGTGATATTTGGAAGCCCATAGAGGGCTATGGTGAAAAAGGAAATATCCTCAGATGAAATCTGGAAAGAAGCTTTCTGCGAAACTGCTTAGTGTTGTGTGAATTCATCTCACAGAGTTACATGTGTATTTCGAGGATCTCTTTGCTAGCCCTATTTATGTGGAATCTGAGAACAGATATTTCGGATCCCTTTGAAGACTATGGGGCCAAAGGAAATATCCTCGGATAACAAAGAGAAAGAAGCTTTCTGAGAAACTTCTTTGTGTTCTGTAAAATCATCTCACAGAGTTACAGCTTTCCCCTCAAAAAGCCTTTCGCTAAGTCAGTTGTTGTGGAATTGGCAAAGTGATATTTGGAAGCCCATAGAGGGCTATGGTGAAAAAGGAAATATCCTCAGATGAAATCTGGAAAGAAGCTTTCTTCGAAACTGCTTAGTGTTCTGTGAATTCATCTCACAGAGTTACATGTGTATTTCGAGGATCTCTTTGCTAGCCTTCTTTCTGTGGAAACTGAGAACAGATATTTCAGATCCCTTGAAGACTATAGGGCCAAAGAAAATATCTTCCGATAACAAAGAGAAAGAAGCTTTCTGAGAAACTTCTTTGTGTTTTGTGAAATCATCTCACAGAGTTACAGCTTTCCCCTCAAGAAGCGTTTCGCTAAGACAGTTCTTGTGGAATTGGCAGAGTGATATTTAGAAGCCCATAGAGGGCTATGGTGAAAAAGGAAATATCCTCAGATGAAATCTGGAAAGAAGCTTTCTGAGAAACTGCTTAGTGTTCTGTTAATTCATCTCACAGAGTTACATGCGTATTTGGAGGATCTCTTTGCTAGCCCTATTTCTGTAGAATCTGAGAACAGATATTTCGGATCCCTTTGAAGACAATAGGGCCAAAGGAAATATCCTCCGATAACAAAGACAAAGAAGCTTTCTGAGAAACTTCTTTGTGTTCTGTGAAATCATCTCACAGAGTTACAGCTTTCCCCTCAAGAAGCCTTTCGCTAAGACAGTTCTTTTGGAATTGGCAAAGTGATATTTGGAAGCCCATAGAGGGCTATGGTGAAAAAGGAAATATCCTCAGATGAAATCTTGAAAGAAGCTTTCTGAGAAACTGCTTAGTGTTCTGTTAATTCATCTCACAGAGTTACATGTGTATTTCGAGGATCTCTTTACTATCCCTATTTCTGTGGAAACTGAGAACAGATATTTCGGATCCCTTTGGAGAGTATAGGGCCAAAGGAAATATCCTCCGATAACAAAGAGAAAGAAGCTTTCTGAGAAACTTCTTTGTGTTCTGTGAAATCATGTCACAGAGTTACAGCTTTCCCCCCAAAAAGCCTTTCGCTAAGACCGTTGTTGTGGGATTGTCAAAGTGATATTTGGAAGCCCATAGAGGGCTATGATGAAAAAGGAAATATACTCAGATGAAATCTGGAAAGAAGCTTTCTGCGAAACTGCTTAGTGTTCTGTGAATTCATCTCACAGAGTTACATGTGTATTTCGAGGATCTCTTTGCTAGCCCTATTTCTGTGGAATCTGAGAACAGATATTTCGGATCCCTTTGAAGACTATAGGGCCAAAGGAAATATCCTCGGATAAAAAAGAGAAAGAAGCTTTGTGAGAAACTTCTTTGTGTTCTGTGAAATCATCTCACAGAATTACAGCTTTCCCCTCAAAAAGCCTTTCCTAAAACAGTTCTTGTGGAATTGGCAAAGTGATATTTGGAAGCCCATAGAGGGCTATGGTGAAAAAGGAAATATCCTCAGATGAAATCTTGAAAGAAGCTTTCTGAGAAACTGCTTAGTGTTCTGTTAATTCATCTCACAGAGTTACATGTGTATTTCGAGGATCTCTTTACTATCCCTATTTCTGTGGAAAATGAGAACAGATATTTCGGATTCCTTTGAAGAGTATAGGGCCAAAGGAATTATCCTCCGATAACAAAGAGAAAGAAGCTTTCTGAGAAACTTCTTTGTGTTCTGTGAAATCATCTCACAGAGTTACAGCTTTCCCCTCAAAAAGCCTTTCGCTAAGACAGTTGTTGTGGAATTGGCAAAGTGATATTTGGAAGCCCATAGAGGGCTATGGTGAAAAAGGAAATATCGTCAGATGAAATCTGGAAAGAAGCTTTCTGCGAAACTGCTTAGTGTTCTGTTAATTCATCTCACAGTGTTACATGTGTATTTCGAATATCTCTTTGCTAGCCCTATTTCTGTGGAATCTGAGAACAGATATTTCGGATCCCTTTGAAGACTATACGGCGAAATGAAATATCCTCCGATGACAAAGAGAAAGAAGCTTTCTGAGAAACTTCTTTGTGTTCTGTGAAATCATCTCACAGAGTTACAGCTTTCCCCTGAAGAAGCCTTTCGCTAAGACAGTTCTTGTGGAATTGGCAAAGTGATATTTGGAAGCCCATAGAGGGCTATGGTGAAAAAGGAAATATCCTCAGATGAAATCTGGAAAGAAGCTTTCTGCGAAACTGCTTAGTGTTCTGTGAATTCATCTCACAGAGTTACATGTGTATTTCAAGGATCTCTTTGCTAGCCTTCTTTCTGTGGAAACTGAGAACAGATATTTCGGATCCCTTTGAAGACTATAGGGCCAAAGGAAATATCCTCGGATAACAAAGAGAAAGAACCTTTTTGAGAAACTTCTTTGTGTTCTGTGAAATCATCTCACAGAGTTACAGCTTTCCCCTCAAGAAGGCTTTCGCTAAGACAGTTCTTGTGGAATTGGCAAAGTGATATTTGGAAGCCCATAGAGGGCTATGGTGAAAAAGGATATATCCTCAGATGAAATCTGGAAGGAAGCTTTCTGCGAAACTGCTTAGTGTTCTGTTAATTCATCTCACAGAGTTACATGTGTATTTCGAGGATCTCTTTGCTAGCCCTATTTCTGTGGAATCTGAGAACAGATATTTCGGAAACCTTGAAGACTATAGGGCCAAAGAAAATATCCTCCGATAACAAAGAGAAAGAAGCTTTCTGAGAAACTTCTTTGTGTTCTGTGAAATCATCTCACAGAGTTACAGCTTTCCCCTCAAGAAGCCTTTCGCTAAGACAGTTCTTCTGGAATTGGCAAAGTGATATTTAGAAGCCCATAGAGGGCGATGGTGAAAAAGGAAATATCCTCAGATGAAATCTGGAAAGAAGCTTTTTGGGAAACTGCTTAGTGTTCTGTGAATTCATCTCACAGAGTTACATGTGTATTTGGAGGATCTCTTTGCTAGCCCTATTTCTGTGGAATCTGAGAACAGATATTTCGGATCCCTTTGAAGACAATAGGGCCAAAGGAAATATCCTCGGATAACAAAGAGAAAGAAGCTTTCTGAGAAACTTCTTTGTGTTCTGTGAAATCAGCTCACAGAGTTACAGCTTTCCCCTCAAGAAGCCTTTCGCTAAGACACTTCTTTTGGAAATGGCAAAGTGATATTTGGAAGCCCATAGAGGGCTATGATGAAAAAGGAAATATCCTCAGATGAAATCTTGAAAGAAGCTTTCTGAGAAACTGCTTAGTGTTCTGTTAATTCATCTCACAGAGTTACATGTTTACTTCGAGGATCTCTTTACTATCCCTATTTCTGTGGAAACTGAGAACAGATATTTCGGATCCCTTTGAAGAGTATAGGGCCAAAGGAAATATCCTCCGATAACAAAGAGAAAGAAGCTTTCTGAGAAACTTTTTTGTGTTCTGTGAAATCATCTCACAGAGTTACACCTTTCCCCTCAAAAAGCCTTTCGCTAAGACCGTTGTTGTGGAATTGGCAAAGTGATATTTGGAAGCCCCTAGAGGGCTATGGTGAAAAAGGAAATATCCTCAGATGAAATCTGGAAAGAAGCTTTCTGAGAAACTGCTTAGTGTTCTGTGAATTCATCTCACAGAGTTACATGTGTATTTGGAGGATCTCTTTGCTAGCCCTATTTCTGTGGAATCTGATAACAGATATTTCGGATCCCTTTGAAGACAATAGGGCCAAAGGAAATATCCTCGGATAACAAAGAGAAAGAAGCTTTCTGAGAAACTTCTTTGTGTTCTGTGAAATCAGCTCACAGAGTTACAGCTTTCCCCTCAAGAAGCCTTTCGCTAAGACACTTCTTTTGGAAATGGCAAAGTGATATTTGGAAGCCCATAGAGGGCTACGGTGAAAAAGGAAATATCCTCAGATGAAATCTTGAAAGAAGCTTTCTGAGAAACTGCTTAGTGTTCTGTTAATTCATCTCACAGAGTTACATGTTTACTTCGAGGATCTCTTTACTATCCCTATTTCTGTGGAAACTGAGAACAGATATTTCGGATCCCTTTGAAGAGTATAGGGCCAAAGGAAATATCCTCCGATAACAAAGAGAAAGAAGCTTTCTGAGAAACTTCTTTGTGTTCTGTGAAATCATCTCACAGAGTTACAGCTTTCCCCTCAAAAAGCCTTTCGCTAAGACCGTTGTTGTGGAATTGGCAAAGTGATATTTGGAAGCCCCTAGAGGGCTATGGTGAAAAAGGAAATATCCTCAGATGAAATCTGGAAAGAAGCTTTCTGAGAAACTGCTTAGTGTTCTCTTAATTCATCTCACAGAGTTAGATGTGTATTTCGAGGATCTCTTTGCTAGCCCTATTTCTGTGGAATCTGAGAACAGATATTTCGGATCCCTTTGAAGACTATAGGGCCAAAGGAACTATCCTCCGATAACAAAGAGAAAGAAGCTTTCTGAGAAACTTCTTTGTGTTCTGTGAAATCATCTCACAGAGTTACAGCTTTCCCTTCAAGAAGCCTTTTGCTAAGACAGTTCTTGTGGAATTGGCAATGTGATATTTGGAAGCCCATAGAGGGCTATGGTGAAAAAGGATATTTCCTCAGACGAAATCTGGAAGGAATCTTTCTGAGAAACTGCTTAGTGTTCTGTGAATTCATCTCACAGAGTTACATGTGTATTTCGAGGATCTCTTTGCTAGCCCTATTTCTGTGGAATCTGAGAACAGATATTTCGGATCCTTTTGAAGACTATAGGGCCAAAGGAAATATCCTCCGATAACAAAGAGAAAGAAGCTTTCTGAGAAACTTCTTTGTGTTCTGTGAAATCATTTCACAGAGTTACAACTTTCCCCTGAAGAAACCTTTCGCTAAGACAATTCTTGTGGAAATGGCAAAGTGATATTTGGAAGCCCATAGAGGGCTATGGTGAAAAAGGAAATATCATCAAATGAAATCTGGAAAGAAGCTTTCTGCGAAACTGCTTAGTGTTCTGTTAATTCACCTCTCAGAGTTACATGTGTATTTCGAGGATCTCTTTGCTAGCCCTATTTCTGTGGAATCTGAGAACAGATATTTCGGATCCCTTCGAAGACTATAGGGCCAAAGGAAATATCCTCCGATAACAAAGAGAAAGAAGCTTTCTGAGAAACTTCTTTGTGTTCTGTGAAATCATCTCACAGAGTTACAGCTTTCCCCTCAAGAAGCCTTTCGCTAAGACAGTTCTTGTGGAATTGGCAAAGTGATATTTGGAAGCCCATAGAGGGCTATGGTGAAAAAGGAAATATCCTCAGATGAAATCTGGAAAGAAGCTTTCTGCGAAACTGCTTAGTGTTCTGTCAATTCATCTCACAGAGTTACATGTGTATTTCTAGGATCTCTCTGCTAGCCCTATTTCTGTGGTATCTGCGAACAGATATTTCGGATCCCTTGAAGACTAGAGGGCCAAAGGAATTATCCTCCGACAACAAAGAAAAAGAAGCTTTCTGAGAAACTTCTTTGTGTTTTGTTAAATCATCTCACAGAGTTACAGCTTTCCCCTCAAGAAGCCTTTCGCTAAGACAGTTCTTGTGGAATTGGCAAAGTGATATTTGGAAGCCCATAGAGGGCTATGGTGAAAAGGAAATATCGTCAGATGAAATCTGGAAAGAAGCTTTCTGAGAAACTGCTTAGTGTTTTGTAAATTCATCTCACAGAGTTACATGTGTATTTCGAGGATCTCTTTGCTAGCCTTCTTTCTGTGGAATCAGAGAACAGATATTTCGTTTCCCTTGGAAGACTGTAGGGCCAAAGGAAATATCCTCCGATAACAAAGAGAAAGAAGCTTTCTGAGAAGCTTCTTTGTGTTCTGTGAAATCATCTCACAGAGTTAAAGCTTTCCCCTCAAGAAGCCTTTCACTAAGACAGTTCTTGTGGAATTGGCAAAGTGATATTTGGAAGCCCATAGAGGCCTATGGTGAAAAAGGAAATATCGTCAGATGAAATCTGGAAAGAAGCTTTCTGCGAAACTGCTTAGTGTTCTGTTAATTCATCTCACAGAGTTACATGTGTATTTCGAGGATCTCTTTGCTAGCCCTATTTCTGTGGAATCTGAGAACAGATATTTCGGATCCCTTTGAAGACTATATGGCCAAATGAAATATCCTCCGATGACAAAGAGAAAGAAGCTTTCTGAGAAACTTCTTTGTGTTCTGTGAAATCATCTCCCAGAGTTACAGCTTTCCCCTCAAGAAGCCTTTCGCTAAGACAGTTTTGTGGAATAGGCAAAGTGATATTTGGAAGCCCATAGAGGGCTATGGTGAAAAAGGAAATATCGTCAGATGAAATCTGGAAAGAAGCTTTGTGCGAAACTGCTTAGTGTTCTGTGAATTCATCTCACAGAGTTACATGTGTATTTCGAGGATCTGTTTGCTAGCCCTATTTCTGTGGAATCTGAGAACAGATATTTCGGATCCCTTTGATGACTATAGGGCCAAAGGAAATATCCTCCGATAAAAAAGAGAAGGAAGCTTTCTGAGAAACTTCTTTGTGTTCTGTGAAATCATCTCACAGAGTTACAGCTTTCCCCTCAAGAAGCCTTTCGCTAAGACAGTTGCTGTGGAATTGGCAAAGTGATATTTGGCAGCCCATAGAGGGCTATGGTGAAAAAGGAAATATCCTCAGATGAAATCTGGAAAGAAGCTTTCTGAGAAACTGCTTAGTGTTCTGTTAATTCATCTCACAGAGTTACATGTGTATTTCGAGGATCTCTTTGCTAGCCCTATTTCTGTAGAATCTGAGAACAGATATTTCGGATCCCTTTGAAGACTATAGGGCCAAAGGAAATATCCTCCGATAACAAAGAGAAAGAAGTTTTCTGAGAAACTACTTTGTGTTCTGTGAAATCATCTCACAGAGTTACAGCTTTCCCCTGAAGAAACCTTTCGCTAAGACAGTTCTTGTGGAATTGGCAAAGTGATATTTGGAAACCCATAGAGGGCTATGGTGAAAAAGGAAATATCCTCAGATGAAATCCGGAAAGAAGCTTTCTGCGAAACTGCTTAGTGTTCTGTGAATTCATCTCACAGAGTTACATGTGTATTTCGAGGATCTCTGTGCTAGCCATATTTCTGTGGAATCTGAGAACAGATATTTCGGATCCCTTGAAGACTATAGGGCCAAAGGAAATATCCTCCGATAACAAAGAGAAAGAAGCTTTCTGAGAAACTTCTTTGTGTTCTGTGAAATCATCTCACAGAGTTACAGCTTTCCACTCAAGAAGCCTTTCCCTGAGACAGTTCTTGTGGAATTGGCAAAGTGATATTTGGAAGCCCATAGAGGGCTATGGTGAAAAAGGAAATATCGTCAGATGAAATCTGGAAAGAAGCTTTCTGCGAAACTGCTTAGTGTTCTGTTAATTCATCTCACAGAGTTACATGTGTATTTCGAGGATCTCTTTGCTAGCCCTATTTATGTGGAATCTGAGAACAGATATTTCGGATCCCTTTGAAGACTATACGGCCAAATGAAATATCCTCCGATGACAAAGAGAAAGAAGCTTTCTGAGAAACTTCTTTGTGTTCTGTGAAATCATCTCACAGAGTTACAGCTTTCCCCTGAAGAAGCCTTTCGCTAAGACAGTTCTTGTGGAATTGGGAAAGTGATATTTGGAAGCCCATAGAGGGCTATGGTGAAAAAGGAAATATCGTCAGATGAAATCCGGAAAGAAGCTTTCTGAGAAACTGCTTAGTGTTCTGTTAATTCATCTCACAGAGTTACATGTGTATTTCGAGGATCTCTTTGCTACCCCTATTTCTGTGGCAACTGAGAACAGATATTTCGGATCCCTTTGAAGACTAAAGGGCCAAAGGAAATATCCTCGGATAACAAAGAGAAAGAAGCTTTCTGAGAAACTTCTTTGTGTTCTGTGAAATCATCTCCCAGAGTTACAGCTTTCCCCTCAAGAAGCCTTTCGCTAAGACAGTTCTTGTGGAATTGGCAAAGTGATATTTGGAAGCCCATAGAGGGCTATGGTGAAAAAGGAAATATGCTCAGATGAAATCTGGAAAGAAGCTTTCTGAGAAACTGCTTAGTGTTCTGTGAATTCATCTCACAGAGTTACATGAGTATTTCGAGGATCTCTTTGCTAGCCCTATTTCTGTGGAATCTGAGAACAGATTTCGATCCCTTTGATGACTGTAGGGCCAAAGGAAATATCCTCCGATAAAAAAGAGAAAGAAGCTTTCTGAGAAACTTCTTTGTGTTCTGTGAAATCATCTCACAGAGTTACAGCTTTCCCCTCAAGAAGCCTTTCGCAAAGACAGTTCTTGTGGAATTGGCAAAGTGATATTTGGAAGCCCATAGAGGGCTACGGTGAAAAAGGAAATATCCTCAGATGAAATCTGGAAAGAAGCTTTCTGAGAAACTGCTTAGTGTTCTGTTAATTCATCTCACAGAGTTACATGTGTATTTCGAGGATCTCTTTGCTAGCCCTATTTCTGTGGAATCTGAAAACAGATATTTCTCATACCTTCGAAGACTATAGGGCCAAAGGAAATATCCTCGGATAACAAAGAGAAAGAAGCTTTCTGAGAAGCTTCTTTGTGTTCTGTGAAATCATCTCACAGAGTTACAGCTTTCCCCTCAAGAAGCCTTTCGCTAAGACAGTTCTTGTGAAATTGGCAAAGTGATATTTGGAAGCCCATAGAGGGCTATGGTGAAAAAGGAAATATCCTCAGATGAAATCTGGAAAGAAGCTTTCTGAGAAACTGCTTAGTGTTCTGTTAATTCATCTCACAGGGTTACATGTGTATTTCGAGGATCTCTTTGCTACCCCTATTTCTGTGGCAACTGAGAACAGATATTTCGGATCCCTTTGAAGACTAAAGGGCCAAAGGAAATATCCTCCGATAACAAAGAGAAAGAAGCTTTCTGAGAAACTTCTTTGTGTTCTGTGAAATCATCTCACAGAGTTACAGCTTTCCCCTCAAGAAGCCTTTCGCTAAGACAGTTCTTGTGGAATAGGCAAAGTGATATTTGGAAGCCCATAGAGGGCTATGGTGAAAAAGGAAATATCGTCAGATTAAATCTGGAAAGAAGCTTTGTGCGAAACTGCTTAGTGTTCTGTGAATTCATCTCACAGAGTTACATGTGTATTTCGAGGATCTCTTTGCTAGCCCTATTTCTGTGGAATCTGAGAACAGATATTTCGGATTCCTTTGATGACTATAGGGCCAAAGGAAATATCCTCCGATAAAAAAGAGAAGGAAGCTTTCTGAGAAACTTCTTTGTGTTCTGTGAAATCATCTCACAGAGTTACAGCTTTCCCCTCAAGAAGCCTTTCGCTAAGACAGTTGTTGTGGAATTGGCAAAGTGATATTTGGCAGCCCATAGAGGGCTATGGTGAAAAAGGAAATATCCTCAGATGAAATCTGGAAAGAAGCTTTCTGAGAAACTGCTTAGTGTTCTGTTAATTCATCTCACAGAGTTACATGTGTATTTCGAGGATCTCTTTGCTAGCCCTATTTCTGTAGAATCTGAGAACAGATATTTCGGATCCCTTTGAAGACTATAGGGCCAAAGGAAATATCCTCGGATAACAAAGAGAAAGAACCTTTCTGAGAAACTTCTTTGTGTTCTGTGAAATCATCTCACAGAGTTACAGCTTTCCCCTCAAGAAGGCTTTTGCTAAGACAGTTCTTGTGGAATTGGCAAAGTGATATTTGGAAGCCCATAGAGGGCTATGGTGAAAAAGGATATATCCTCAGATGAAATCTGGAAGGAAGCTTTCTGCGAAACTGCTTAGTGTTCTGTTAATTCATCTCACAGAGTTACATGTGTATTTCGAGGATCTCTTTGCTAGCCCTATTTCTGTGGAATCTGAGAACAGATATTTCGGAAACCTTGAAGACTATAGGGCCAAAGAAAATATCCTCCGATAACAAAGAGAAAGAAGCTTTCTGAGAAACTTCTTTGTGTTCTGTGAAATCATCTCACAGAGTTACAGCTTTCCCCTCAAGAAGCCTTTCGCTAAGACAGTTCTTGTGGAATTGGCAAAGTGATATTTAGAAGCCCATAGAGGGCGATGGTGAAAAAGGAAATATCCTCAGATGAAATCTGGAAAGACGCTTTTTGGGAAACTGCTTAGTGTTCTGTGAATTCATCTCACCGAGTTACATGTGTATTTGGAGGATCTCTTTGCTAGCCCTATTTCTGTGGAATCTGAGAACAGATATTTCGGATCCCTTTGAAGACAATAGGGCCAAAGGAAATATCCTCGGATAACAAAGAGAAAGAAGCTTTCTGAGAAACTTCTTTGTGTTCTGTGAAATCAGCTCACAGAGTTACAGCTTTCCCCTCAAGAAGCCTTTCGCTAAGACACTTCTTTTGGAAATGGCAAAGTGATATTTGGAAGCCCATAGAGGGCTATGGTGAAAAAGGGAATATCCTCAGATGAAATCTTGAAAGAAGCTTTCTGAGAAACTGCTTAGTGTTCTGTTAATTCATCTCACAGAGTTACATGTTTACTTCGAGGATCTCTTTACTATCCCTATTTCTGTGGAAACTGAGAACAGATATTTCGGATCCCTTTGAAGAGTATAGGGCCAAAGGAAATATCCTCCGATAACAAAGAGAAAGAAGCTTTCTGAGAAACTTTTTTGTGTTCTGTGAAATCATCTCACAGAGTTACACCTTTCCCCTCAAAAAGCCTTTCGCTAAGACCGTTGTTGTGGAATTGGCAAAGTGATATTTGGAAGCCCCTAGAGGGCTATGGTGAAAAAGGAAATATCCTCAGATGAAATCTGGAAAGAAGCTTTCTGCGAAACTGCTTAGTGTTCTGTGAATTCATCTCACAGAGTTACATGTGTATTTCTAGGATCTCTCTGCTAGCCCTATTTCTGTGGTATCTGCGAACAGATATTTCGGATCCCTTGAAGACTAGAGGGCCAAAGGAATTATCCTCCGACAACAAAGAAAAAGAAGCTTTCTGAGAAACTTCTTTGTGTTTTGTTAAATCATCTCACAGAGTTACAGCTTTCCCCTCAAGAAGCCTTTCGCTAAGACAGTTCTTGTGGAATTGGCAAAGTGATATTTGGAAGCCCATAGAGGGCTATGGTGAAAAGGAAATATCGTTAGATGAAATCTGGAAAGAAGCTTTCTGAGAAACTGCTTAGTGTTTTGTAAATTCATCTCACAGAGTTACATGTGTATTTCGAGGATCTCTTTGCTAGCCTTCTTTCTGTGGAATCAGAGAACAGATATTTCGTTTCCCTTTGAAGACTGTAGGGCCAAAGGAAATATCCTCCGATAACAAAGAGAAAGAAGCTTTCTGAGAAGCTTCTTTGTGTTCTGTGAAATCATCTCACAGAGTTAAAGCTTTCCCCTCAAGAAGCCTTTCACTAAGACAGTTCTTGTGGAATTGGCAAAGTGATATTTGGAAGCCCATAGAGGCCTATGGTGAAAAAGGAAATATAGTCAGATGAAATCTGGAAAGAAGCTTTCTGCGAAACTGCTTAGTGTTCTGTTAATTCATCTCACAGAGTTACATGTGTATTTCGAGGATCTCTTTGCTAGCCCTATTTCTGTGGAATCTGAGAACAGATATTTCGGATCCCTTTGAAGACTATATGGCCAAATGAAATATCCTCCGATGACAAAGAGAAAGAAGCTTTCTGAGAAACTTCTTTGTGTTCTGTGAAATCATCTCACAGAGTTACAGCTTTCCCCTGAAGAAGCCTTTCGCTAAGACAGTTCTTGTGGAATTGGCAAAGTGATATTTGGAAACCCATAGAGGGCTATGGTGAAAAACGAAATATCGTCAGATGAAATCTGGAAAGAAGCTTTCTGAGAAACTGCTTAGTGTTCTGTTAATTCATCTCACAGGGTTACATGTGTATTTCGAGGATCTCTTTGCTACCCCTATTTCTGTGGCAACTGAGAACAGATATTTCGGATCCCTTTGAAGACTAAAGGGCCAAAGGAAATATCCTCCGATAACAAAGAGAAAGAAGCTTTCTGAGAAACTTCTTTGTGTTCTGTGAAATCATCTCCCAGAGTTACAGCTTTCCCCTCAAGAAGCCTTTCGCTAAGACAGTTTTGTGGAATAGGCAAAGTGATATTTGGAAGCCCATAGAGGGCTATGGTGAAAAAGGAAATATCGTCAGATGAAATCTGGAAAGAAGCTTTGTGCGAAACTGCTTAGTGTTGTGTGAATTCATCTCACAGAGTTACATGTGTATTTCGAGGATCTCTTTGCTAGCCCTATTTCTGTGGAATCTGAGAACAGATATTTCGGATCCCTTTGATGACTATCGGGCCAAAGGAAATATCCTCCGATAAAAAAGAGAAGGAAGCTTTCTGAGAAACTTCTTTGTGTTCTGTGAAATCATCTCACAGAGTTACAGCTTTCCCCTCAAGAAGCCTTTCGCTAAGACAGTTGTTGTGGAATTGGCAAAGTGATATTTGGCAGCCCATAGAGGGCTATGGTGAAAAAGGAAATATCCTCAGATGAAATCTGGAAAGAAGCTTTCTGAGAAACTGCTTAGTGTTCTGTTAATTCATCTCACAGAGTTACATGTGTATTTCGAGGATCTCTTTGCTAGCCCTATTTCTGTAGAATCTGAGAACAGATATTTCGGATCCCTTTGAAGACTATAGGGCCAAAGGAAATATCCTCCGATAACAAAGAGAAAGAAGTTTTCTGAGAAACTACTTTGTGTTCTGTGAAATCATCTCACAGAGTTACAGCTTTCCCCTGAAGAAACCTTTCGCTAAGACAGTTCTTGTGGAATTGGCAAAGTGATATTTGGAAGCCCATAGAGGGCTATGGTGAAAAAGGAAATATCCTCAGATGAAATCCGGAAAGAAGCTTTCTGCGAAACTGCTTAGTGTTCTGTGAATTCATCTCACAGAGTTACATGTGTATTTCGAGGATCTCTGTGCTAGCCATATTTCTGTGGAATCTGAGAACAGATATTTCGGATCCCTTGAAGACTATAGGGCCAAAGGAAATATCCTCCGATAACAAAGAGAAAGAAGCTTTCTGAGAAACTTCTTTGTGTTCTGTGAAATCATCTCACAGAGTTACAGCTTTCCACTCAAGAAGCCTTTCCCTGAGACAGTTCTTGTGGAATTGGCAAAGTGATATTTGGAAGCCCATAGAGGGCTATGGTGAAAAAGGAAATATCGTCAGATGAAATCTGGAAAGAAGCTTTCTGCGAAACTGCTTAGTGTTCTGTTAATTCATCTCACAGAGTTACATGTGTATTTCGAGGATCTCTTTGCTAGCCCTATTTATGTGGAATCTGAGAACAGATATTTCGGATCCCTTTGAAGACTATACGGCCAAATGAAATATCCTCCGATGACAAAGAGAAAGAAGCTTTCTGAGAAACTTCTTTGTGTTCTGTGAAATCATCTCACAGAGTTACAGCTTTCCCCTGAAGAAGCCTTTCGCTAAGACAGTTCTTGTGGAATTGGGAAAGTGATATTTGGAAGCCCATAGAGGGCTATGGTGAAAAAGGAAATATCGTCAGATGAAATCCGGAAAGAAGCTTTCTGAGAAACTGCTTAGTGTTCTGTTAATTCATCTCACAGATTTACATGTGTATTTCGAGGATCTCTTTGCTACCCCTATTTCTGTGGCAACTGAGAACAGATATTTCGGATCCCTTTGAAGACTAAAGGGCCAAAGGAAATATCCTCCGATAACAAAGAGAAAGAAGCTTTCTGAGAAACTTATTTGTGTTCTGTGAAATCATCTCCCAGAGTTACAGCTTTCCCCTCAAGAAGCCTTTCGCTAAGACAGTTCTTCTGGAATTGGCAAAGTGATATTTGGAAGCCCATAGAGGGCTATGGTGAAAAAGGAAATATGCTCAGATGAAATCTGGAAAGAAGCTTTCTGAGAAACTGCTTAGTGTTCTGTGAATTCATCTCACAGAGTTACATGAGTATTTCGAGGATCTCTTTGCTAGCCCTATTTCTGTGGAATCTGAGAACAGATTTCGATCCCTTTGATGACTGTAGGGCCAAAGGAAATATCCTCCGATAAAAAAGAGAAAGTAGCTTTCTGAGAAACTTCTTTGTGTTCTGTGAAATCATCTCACAGAGTTACAGCTTTCCCCTCAAGAAGCCTTTCGCAAAGACAGTTCTTGTGGAATTGGCAAAGTGATATTTGGAAGCCCATAGAGGGCTACGGTGAAAAAGGAAATATCCTCAGATGAAATCTGGAAAGAAGCTTTCTGAGAAACTGCTTAGTGTTCTGTTAATTCATCTCACAGAGTTCCATGTGTATTTCGAGGATCTCTTTGCTAGCCCTATTTATGTGGAATCTGAGAACAGATATTTCTCATACCTTCGAAGACTATAGGGCCAAAGGAAATATCCTCGGATAACAAAGAGAAAGAAGCTTTCTGAGAAACTTCTTTGTGTTCTGTGAAATCATCTCACAGAGTTACAGCTTTCCCCTCAAGAAGCCTTTCGCTAAGACAGTTCTTGTGGAATTGGCAAAGTGATATTTGGAAGCCCATAGAGGGCTATGGTGAAAAAGGAAATATCGTCAGATGAAATCTGGAAAGAAGCTTTCTGAGAAACTGCTTAGTGTTCTGTTAATTCATCTCACAGGGTTACATGTGTATTTCGAGGATCTCTTTGCTACCCCTATTTCTGTGGCAACTGAGAACAGATATTTCGGATCCCTTTGAAGACTAAAGGGCCAAAGGAAATATCCTCCGATAACAAAGAGAAAGAAGCTTTCTGAGAAACTTCTTTGTGTTCTGTGAAATCATCTCACAGAGTTACAGCTTTCCCCTCAAGAAGCCTTTCGCTAAGACAGTTCTTGTGGAATAGGCAAAGTGATATTTGGAAGCCCATAGAGGGCTATGGTGAAAAAGGAAATATCGTCAGATGAAATCTGGAAAGAAGCTTTGTGCGAAACTGCTTAGTGTTCTGTGAATTCATCTCACAGAGTTACATGTGTATTTCGAGGATCTCTTTGCTAGCCCTATTTCTGTGGAATCTGAGAACAGATATTTCGGATCCCTTTGATGACTATAGGGCCAAAGGAAATATCCTCCGATAAAAAAGAGAAGGAAGCTTTCTGAGAAACTTCTTTGTGTTCTGTGAAATCATCTCACAGAGTTACAGCTTTCCCCTCAAGAAGCCTTTCGCTAAGACAGTTGTTGTGGAATTGGCAAAGTGATATTTGGCAGCCCATAGAGGGCTGTGGTGAAAAAGGAAATATCCTCAGATGAAATCTGGAAAGAAGCTTTCTGAGAAACTGCTTAGTGTTCTGTTAATTCATCTCACAGAGTTACATGTGTATTTCGAGGATCTCTTTGCTAGCCCTATTTCTGTAGAATCTGAGAACAGATATTTCGGATCCCTTTGAAGACTATAGGGCCAAAGGAAATATCCTCCGATAACAAAGAGAAAGAAGTTTTCTGAGAAACTACTTTGTGTTCTGTGAAATCATCTCACAGAGTTACAGCTTTCCCCTGAAGAAACCTTTCGCTAAGACAGTTCTTGTGGAATTGGCAAAGTGATATTTGGAAGCCCATAGAGGGCTATGGTGAAAAAGGAAATATCCTCAGATGAAATCCGGAAAGAAGCTTTCTGCGAAACTGCTTAGTGTTCTGTGAATTCATCTCACAGAGTTACATGTGTATTTCGAGGATCTCTGTGCTAGCCATATTTCTGTGGAATCTGAGAACAGATATTTCGGATCCCTTGAAGACTATAGGGCCAAAGGAAATATCCTCCGATAACAAAGAGAAAGAAGCTTTCTGAGAAACTTCTTTGTGTTCTGTGAAATCATCTCACAGAGTTACAGCTTTCCACTCAAGAAGCCTTTCCCTGAGACAGTTCTTGTGGAATTGGCAAAGTGATATTTGGAAGCCCATAGAGGGCTATGGTGAAAAAGGAAATATCGTCAGATGAAATCTGGAAAGAAGCTTTCTGCGAAACTGCTTAGTGTTCTGTTAATTCATCTCACAGAGTTACATGTGTATTTCGAGGATCTCTTTGCTAGCCCTATTTATGTGGAATCTAAGAACAGATATTTCGGATCCCTTTGAAGACTATACGGCCAAATGAAATATCCTCCGATGACAAAGAGAAAGAAGCTTTCTGAGAAACTTCTTTGTGTTCTGTGAAATCATCTCACAGAGTTACAGCTTTCCCCTGAAGAAGCCTTTCGCTAAGACAGTTCTTGTGGAATTGGGAAAGTGATATTTGGAAGCCCATAGAGGGCTATGGTGAAAAAGGAAATATCGTCAGATGAAATCTGGAAAGAAGCTTTCTGAGAAACTGCTTAGTGTTCTGTTAATTCATCTCACAGAGTTACATGTGTATTTCGAGGATCTCTTTGCTACCCCTATTTCTGTGGCAACTGAGAACAGATATTTCGGATCCCTTTGAAGACTAAAGGGCCAAAGGAAATATCCTCCGATAACAAAGAGAAAGAAGCTTTCTGAGAAACTTCTTTGTGTTCTGTGAAATCATCTCCCAGAGTTACAGCTTTCCCCTCAAGAAGCCTTTCGCTAAGACAGTTCTTGTGGAATTGGCAAAGTGTTATTTGGAAGCCCATAGAGGGCTATTGTGAAAAAGGAAATATGCTCAGATGAAATCTGGAAAGAAGCTTTCTGAGAAACTGCTTAGTGTTCTGTGAATTCATCTCACAGAGTTACATGAGTATTTCGAGGATCTCTTTGCTAGCCCTATTTCTGTGGAATCTGAGAACAGATTTCGATCCCTTTGATGACTGTAGGGCCAAAGGAAATATCCTCCGATAAAAAAGAGAAAGAAGCTTTCTGAGAAACTTCTTTGTGTTCTGTGAAATCATCTCACAGAGTTACAGCTTTCCCCTCAAGAAGCCTTTCGCTAAGACAGTTCTTGTGGAATTGGCAAAGTGATATTTGGAAGCCCATAGAGGGCTACGGTGACAAAGGAAATATCCTCAGATGAAATCTGGAAAGAAGCTTTCTGAGAAACTGCTTAGTGTTCTGTTAATTCATCTCACAGAGTTACATGTGTATTTCGAGGATCTCTTTGCTAGCCCTATTTCTGTGGAATCTGAGAACAGATATTTCGGATCCCTTCGAAGACTATAGGGCCAAAGGAAATATCCTCGGATAACAAAGAGAAAGAAGCTTTCTGAGAAACTTCTTTGTGTTCTGTGAAATCATCTCACAGAGTTACAGCTTTCCCCTGAAGAAGCCTTTCGCTAAGACAGTTCTTGTGGAATTGGTAAAGTGATATTTCGAAGCCCATAGAGGGCTATGGTGAAAAAGGAAATATCGTCAGATGAAATCTGGAAAGAAGCTTTCTGCGAAACTGCTTAGTGTTCTGTGAATTCATCTCACAGAGTTACATGTGTATTTCGAGGATCTCTCTGCTAGCCCTATTTCTGTGGAATCTGAGAACAGATATTTCGGTTCCCTTTGAAGACTGTAGGGCCAAAGGAAATATCCTCCGATAACAAAGAGAAAGAAGCTTTCTGAGAAACTTCTTTGTGTTCTGTGAAATCATCTCACAGAGTTACAGCTTTCCCCTCAAGAAGCCTTTCGCTAAGACAGTTCTTGTGGTATTGGCATAGTGATATCTGGAAGCCCTTGGAAGGCTATGGTGAAAAAGGAAATATCGTTAGATGAAATCTGGAAAGAAGCTTTCTGCGAAACTGCTTAGTGTTCTGTTAATTCATCTCACAGAGTTACATGTGTATTTCGAGGATCTCTTTGCTAGCCCTATTTCTGTGGAATCTGAGAACAGATATTTCGGATCCCTTTGAAGACTATAGGGCCAAAGGAAATATCCTCCGATAACAAAGTGAAAGAAGCTTTCTGAGAAACTTCTTTGTGTTCTGTGAAATCATCTCACAGAGTTACAGCTTTCCCCTCCAGAAGCCTTTCGCTAAGGCAGTTCTTGTAGAATTGGCAAAGTGATATTTGGAAGCCCATAGAGGGCTATGGTGAAAAAGGAAATATCCTCAGATGAAATCTGGAAAGAAGCTTTCTGCGAAACTGCTTAGTGTTCTGTTAATTCATCTCACAGAGTTACATGTGTAGTTCGAGGATCTCTTTGCTAGCCCTATTTCTGTGGAATCTGAGAACAGATATTTCGGATCCCTTTGAAGACTATACGGCCAAAGGAAATATCCTCGGATAACAAAGAGAAAGAAGCTCTCTGAGAAACTTCTTTGTGTTCTGTGAAATCATCTCACAGAATTACAGCTTTCCCCTCAAAAAGCCTTTCGCTAAGACAGTTGTTGTGGAATTGGCAAAGTGATATTTGGAAGCCCATAGAGGGCTATGGTGAAAAAGGAAATATCATCAGATGAAATCTGGAAAGAAGCTTTCTGCGAAACTGCTTAGTGTTCTGTGAATTCATCTCACAGAGTTACATGTGTATTTCGAGGATCTCTTTGCTAGCCCTATTTCTGTGGAAACTGGGAACAGATATTTCGGATCCCTTTGAAGACTATAGGGCCAAAGGAAATATCCTCCGATAACAAAGAGAAAGAAGCTTTCTGAGAAACTTCTCTGTGTTCTGTGAAATCATCTCACAGAGTTACAGCTTTCCCCTGAAGAAGCCTTTAGCTAAGACAGTTCTTGTGGAATTGGCAAAGTGATATTTGGAAGCCCATAGAGCGCTATGGTGAAAAAGGAAATATCCTCAAATGAAATCTGGAAAGAAGCTTTCTGAGAAACTGCTTAGTGTTCTGTTAATTCATCTCACAGAGTTACATGTGTATTTCGAGGATCTCTTTGCTAGCCCTATTTCTGTGGAATCTGAGAACAGATATTTCGGATCCCTTTGATGACTATAGGGCCAAAGGAAATATCCTCCGATAAAAAAGAGGAGGAAGCTTTCTGAGAAACTTCTTTGTGTTCTGTGAAATCATCTCACAGAGTTACAGCTTTCCCCTCAAAAAGCCTTTCGCTAAGACAGTTGTTGTGGAATTGGCAAAGTGATATTTGGCAGCCCATAGAGGGCTATGGTGAAAAAGGAAATATCCTCAGATGAAATCTGGAAAGAAGCTTTCTGAGAAACTGCTTAGTGTTCTGTTAATTCATCTCACAGAGTTACATGTGTATTTCGAGGATCTCTTTGCTAGCCCTATTTCTGTAGAATCTGAGAACAGATATTTCGGATCCCTTTGAAGACTATAGGGCCAAAGGAAATATCCTCCGATAACAAAGAGAAAGAAGTTTTCTGAGAAACTACTTTGTGTTCTGTGAAATCATCTCACAGAGTTACAGCTTTCCCCTGAAGAAACCTTTCGCTAAGACAGTTCTTGTGGAATTGGCAAAGTGATATTTGGAAGCCCTTAGAGGGCTATGGTGAAAAAGGAAATATCCTCAGATGAAATCCGGAAAGAAGCTTTCTGCGAAACTGCTTAGTGTTCTGTGAATTCATCTCACAGAGTTACATGTGTATTTCGAGGATCTCTGTGCTAGCCATATTTCTGTGGAATCTGAGAACAGATATTTCGGATCCCTTGAAGACTATAGGGCCAAAGGTAATATCCTCCGATAACAAAGAGAAAGAAGCTTTCTGAGAAACTTCTTTGTGTTCTGTGAAATCATCTCACAGAGTTACAGCTTTCCCCTGAAGAAGCCTTTCGCTAAGACAGTTCTTGTGGAATTGGGAAAGTGATATTTGGAAGCCCATAGAGGGCTATGGTGAAAAAGGAAATATCGTCAGATGAAATCTGGAAAAAAGCTTTCTGAGAAACTGCTTAGTGTTCTGTTAATTCATCTCACAGAGTTACATGTGTATTTCGAGGATCTCTTTGCTACCCCTATTTCTGTGGCAACTGAGAACAGATATTTCGGATCCCTTTGAAGACTAAAGGGCCAAAGGAAATATCCTCCGATAACAAAGAGAAAGAAGCTTTCTGAGAAACTTCTTTGTGTTCTGTGAAATCATCTCCCAGAGTTACAGCTTTCCCCTCAAGAAGCCTTTCGCTAAGACAGTTCTTGTGGAATTGGCAAAGTGATATTTGGAAGCCCATAGAGGGCTATTGTGAAAAAGGAAATATGCTCAGATGAAATCTGGAAAGAAGCTTTCTGAGAAACTGCTTAGTGTTCTGTGAATTCATCTCACAGAGTTACATGAGTATTTCGAGGATCTCTTTGCTATCCCTATTTCTGTGGAATCTGAGAACAGATTTCGATCCCTTTGATGACTGTAGGGCCAAAGGAAATATCCTCCGATAAAAAAGAGAAAGAAGCTTTCTGAGAAACTTCTTTGTGTTCTGTGAAATCATCTCACAGAGTTACAGCTTTCCCCTCAAGAAGCCTTTCGCTAAGACAGTTCTTGTGGAATTGGCAAAGTGATATTTGGAAGCCCATAGAGGGCTACGGTGAAAAAGGAAATATCCTCAGATGAAATCTGGAAAGAAGCTTTCTGAGAAACTGCTTAGTGTTCTGTTAATTCATCTCACAGAGTTACATGTGTATTTCGAGGATCTCTTTGCTAGCCCTATTTCTGTGGAATCTGAGAACAGATATTTCGGATCCCTTCGAAGACTATAGGGCCAAAGGAAATATCCTCGGATAACAAAGAGAAAGAAGCTTTCTGAGAAACTTCTTTGTGTTCTGTGAAATCATCTCACAGAGTTACAGCTTTCCCCTGAAGAAGCCTTTCGCTAAGACAGTTCTTGTGGAATTGGCAAAGTGATATTTGGAAGCCCATAGAGGGCTATGGTGAAAAAGGAAATATCGTCAGATGAAATCTTGAAAGAAGCTTTCTGCGAAACTGCTTAGTGTTCTGTGAATTCATCTCACAGAGTTACATGTGTATTTCGAGGATCTCTCTGCTAGCCCTATTTCTGTGGAATCTGAGAACAGATATTTCGGTTCCCTTTGAAGACTGTAGGGCCAAAGGAAATATCCTCCGATAACAAAGAGAAAGAAGCTTTCTGAGAAACTTCTTTGTGTTCTGTGAAATCATCTCACAGAGTTACAGCTTTCCCCTCAAGAAGCCTTTCGCTAAGACAGTTCTTGTGGTATTGGCATAGTGATATCTGGAAGCCCTTAGAAGGCTATGGTGAAAAAGGAAATATCGTTAGATGAAATCTGGAAAGAAGCTTTCTGCGAAACTGCTTAGTGTTCTGTTAATTCATCTCACAGAGTTACATGTGTATTTCGAGGATCTCTTTGCTAGCCCTATTTCTGTGGAATCTGATAACAGATATTTCGGATCCCTTTGAAGACTATAGGGCCAAAGGAAATATCCTCCGATAACAAAGAGAAAGAAGCTTTCTGAGAAACTTCTTTGTGTTCTGTGAAATCATCTCACAGAGTTACAGCTTTCCCCTCCAGAAGCCTTTCGCTAAGGCAGTTCTTGTAGAATTGGCAAAGTGATATTTGGAAGCCCATAGAGGGCTATGGTGAAAAAGGAAATATCCTCAGATGAAATCTGGAAAGAAGCTTTCTGCGAAACTGCTTAGTGTTCTGTTAATTCATCTCACAGAGTTACATGTGTAGTTCGAGGATCTCTTTGCTAGCCCTATTTCTGTGGAATCTGAGAACAGATATTTCGGATCCCTTTGAAGACTATAGGGCCAAAGGAAATATCCTCGGATAACAAAGAGAAAGAAGCTCTCTGAGAAACTTCTTTGTGTTCTGTGAAATCATCTCACAGAATTACAGCTTTCCCCTCAAAAAGCCTTTCGCTAAGACAGTTGTTGTGGAATTGGCAAAGTGATATTTGCAAGCCCATAGAGGGCTATGGTGAAAAAGGAAATATCATCAGATGAAATCTGAAAAGAAGCTTTCTGCGAAACTGCTTAGTGTTCTGTGAATTCATCTCACAGAGTTACATGTGTATTTCGAGGATCTCTTTGCTAGCCCTATTTCTGTGGAAACTGGGAACAGATATTTCGGATCCCTTTGAAGACTATAGGGCCAAAGGAAATATCCTCCGATAACAAAGAGAAAGAAGCTTTCTGAGAAACTTCTCTGTGTTCTGTGAAATCATCTCACAGAGTTACAGCTTTCCCCTCAAGAAGCCTTTAGCTAAGACAGTTCTTGTGGAATTGGCGAAGTGATATTTGGAAGCCCATAGAGCGCTATGGTGAAAAAGGAAATATCCTCAAATGAAATCTGGAAAGAAGCTTTGTGCGAAACTGCTTAGTGTTCTGTGAATTCATCTCACAGAGTTACATGTGTATTTCGAGGATCTCTTTGCTAGCCCTATTTCTGTGGAATCTGAGAACAGATATTTCGGATCCCTTTGATGACTATAGGGCCAAAGGAAATATCCTCCGATAAAAAAGAGAAGGAAGCTTTCTGAGAAACTTCTTTGTGTTCTGTGAAATCATCTCACAGAGTTACAGCATTCCCCTCAAGAAGCCTTTCGCTAAGACAGTTGTTGTGGAATTGGCAAAGTGATATTTGGCAGCCCATAGAGGGCTGTGGCGAAAAAGGAAATATCCTCAGATGAAATCTGGAAAGAAGCTTTCTGAGAAACTGCTTAGTGTTCTGTTAATTCATCTCCCAGAGTTACATGTGTATTTCGAGGATCTCTTTGCTAGCCCTATTTCTGTAGAATCTGAGAACAGATATTTCGGATCCCTTTGAAGACTATAGGGCCAAAGGAAATATCCTCCGATAACAAAGAGAAAGAAGTTTTCTGAGAAACTACTTTGTGTTCTGTGAAATCATCTCACAGAGTTACAGCTTTCCCCTGAAGAAACCTTTCGCTAAGACAGTTCTTGTGGAATTGGCAAAGTGATATTTGGAAGCCCATAGAGGGCTATGGTGAAAAAGGAAATATCCTCAGATGAAATCCGGAAAGAAGCTTTCTGCGAAACTGCTTAGTGTTCTGTGAATTCATCTCACAGAGTTACATGTGTATTTCGAGGATCTCTGTGCTAGCCATATTTCTGTGGAATCTGAGAACAGATATTTCGGATCCCTTGAAGACTATAGGGCCAAAGGAAATATCCTCCGATAACAAAGAGAAAGAAGCTTTCTGAGAAACTTCTTTGTGTTCTGTGAAATCATCTCACAGAGTTACAGCTTTCCACTCAAGAAGCCTTTCCCTGAGACAGTTCTTGTGGAATTGGCAAAGTGATATTTGGAAGCCCATAGAGGGCTATGGTGAAAAAGGAAATATCGTCAGATGAAATCTGGAAAGAAGCTTTCTGCGAAACTGCTTAGTGTTCTGTTAATTCATCTCACAGAGTTACATGTGTATTTCGAGGATCTCTTTGCTAGCCCTATTTATGTGGAATCTGAGAACAGATATTTCGGATCCCTTTGAAGACTATACGGCCAAATGAAATATCCTCCGATGACAAAGAGAAAGAAGCTTTCTGAGAAACTTCTTTGTGTTCTGTGAAAACATCTCACAGAGTTACAGCTTTCCCCTGAAGAAGCCTTTCGCTAAGACAGTTCTTGTGGAATTGGGAAAGTGATATTTGGAAGCCCATAGAGGGCTATGGTGAAAAAGGAAATATCGTCAGATGAAATCTGGAAAGAAGCTTTCTGAGAAACTGCTTAGTGTTCTGTTAATTCATCTCACAGAGTTACATGTGTATTTCGAGGATCTCTTTGCTACCCCTATTTCTGTGGCAACTGAGAACAGATATTTCGGATCCCTTTGAAGACTAAAGGGCCAAAGGAAATATCCTCCGATAACAAAGAGAAAGAAGCTTTCTGAGAAACTTCTTTGTGTTCTGTGAAATCATCTCCCAGAGTTACAGCTTTCCCCTCAAGAAGCCTTTCGCTAAGACAGTTCTTGTGGAATTGGCAAAGTGATATTTGGAAGCCCATAGAGGGCTATTGTGAAAAAGGAAATATGCTCAGATGAAATCTGGAAAGAAGCTTTCTGAGAAACTGCTTAGTGTTCTGTGAATTCATCTCACAGAGTTACATGAGTATTTCGAGGATCTCTTTGCTAGCCCTACTTCTGTGGAATCTGAGAACAGATTTCGATCCCTTTGATGACTGTAGGGCCAAAGGAAATATCCTCCGATAAAAAAGAGAAAGAAGCTTTCTGAGAAACTTCTTTGTGTTCTGTGAAATCATCTCACAGAGTTACAGCTTTCCCCTCAAGAAGCCTTTCGCTAAGACAGTTCTTGTGGAATTGGCAAAGTGATATTTGGAAGCCCATAGAGGGCTACGGTGACAAAGGAAATATCCTCAGATGAAATCTGGAAAGAAGCTTTCTGAGAAACTGCTTAGTGTTCTGTTAATTCATCTCACAGAGTTACATGTGTATTTCGAGGATCTCTTTGCTAGCCCTATTTCTGTGGAATCTGAGAACAGATATTTCGGATCCCTTCGAAGACTATAGGGCCAAAGGAAATATCCTCGGATAACAAAGAGAAAGAAGCTTTCTGAGAAACTTCTTTGTGTTCTGTGAAATCATCTCACAGAGTTACAGCTTTCCCCTGAAGAAGCCTTTCGCTAAGACAGTTCTTGTGGAATTGGTAAAGTGATATTTGGAAGCCCATAGAGGGCTATGGTGAAAAAGGAAATATCGTCAGATGAAATCTGGAAAGAAGCTTTCTGCAAAACTGCTTAGTGTTCTGTGAATTCATCTCACAGAGTTACATGTGTATTTCGAGGATCTCTCTGCTAGCCCTATTTCTGTGGAATCTGAGAACAGATATTTCGGTTCCCTTTGAAGACTGTAGGGCCAAAGGAAATATCCTCCGATAACAAAGAGAAAGAAGCTTTCTGAGAAACTTCTTTGTGTTCTGTGAAATCATCTCACAGAGTTACAGCTTTCCCCTCAAGAAGCCTTTCGCTAAGACAGTTCTTGTGGTATTGGCATAGTGATATCTGGAAGCCCTTGGAAGGCTATGGTGAAAAAGGAAATATCGTTAGATGAAATCTGGAAAGAAGCTTTCTGCGAAACTGCTTAGTGTTCTGTTAATTCATCTCACAGAGTTACATGTGTATTTCGAGGATCTCTTTGCTAGCCCTATTTCTGTGGAATCTGATAACAGATATTTCGGATCCCTTTGAAGACTATAGGGCCAAAGGAAATATCCTCCGATAACAAAGAGAAAGAAGCTTTCTGAGAAACTTCTTTGTGTTCTGTGAAATCATCTCACAGAGTTACAGCTTTCCCCTCCAGAAGCCTTTCGCTAAGGCAGTTCTTGTAGAATTGGCAAAGTGATATTTGGAAGCCCATAGAGGGCTATGGTGAAAAAGGAAATATCATCAGATGAAATCTGGAAAGAAGCTTTCTGCGAAACTGCTTAGTGTTCTGTGAATTCATCTCACAGAGTTACATGTGTATTTCGAGGATCTCTTTGCTAGCCCTATTTCTGTGGAAACTGGGAACAGATATTTCGGATCCCTTTGAAGACTATAGGGCCAAAGGAAATATCCTCCGATAACAAAGAGAAAGAAGCTTTCTGAGAAACTTCTCTGTGTTCTGTGAAATCATCTCACAGAGTTACAGCTTTCCCCTGAAGAAGCCTTTAGCTAAGACAGTTCTTGTGGAATTGGCAAAGTGATATTTGGAAGCCCATAGAGCGCTATGGTGAAAAAGGAAATATCCTCAAATGAAATCTGGAAAGAAGCTTTCTGAGAAACTGCTTAGTGTTCTGTGAATTCATCTCACAGAGTTACATGTGTATTTCGAGGATCTCTTTGCTAGCCCTATTTCTGTGGAATCTGAGAACAGATATTTCGGATCCCTTTGATGACTATAGGGCCAAAGGAAATATCCTCCGATAAAAAAGAGAAGGAAGCTTTCTGAGAAACTTCTTTGTGTTCTGTGAAATCATCTCACAGAGTTACAGCTTTCCCCTCAAGAAGCCTTTCGCTAAGACCGTTGTTGTGGAATTGGCAAAGTGATATTTGGCAGCCCATAGAGGTCAATGGTGAAAAAGGAAATATCCTCAGATGAAATCTGGAAAGAAGCTTTCTGAGAAACTGCTTAGTGTTCTGTTAATTCATCTCACAGAGTTACATGTGTATTTCGAGGATCTCTTTGCTAGCCCTATTTCTGTAGAATCTGAGAACAGATATTTCGGATCCCTTTGAAGACTATAGGGCCAAAGGAAATATCCTCCGATAACAAAGAGAAAGAAGTTTTCTGAGAAACTACTTTGTGTTCTGTGAAATCATCTCACAGAGTTACAGCTTTCCCCTCAAGAAGCCTTTCGCTAAGACCGTTGTTGTGGAATTGGCAAAGTGATATTTGGCAGCCCATAGAGGTCTATGGTGAAAAAGGAAATATCCTCAGATGAAATCTGGAAAGAAGCTTTCTGAGAAACTGCTTAGTGTTCTGTTAATTCATCTCACAGAGTTACATGTGTATTTCGAGGATCTCTTTGCTAGCCCTATTTCTGTAGAATCTGAGAACAGATATTTCGGATCCCTTTGAAGACTATAGGGCCAAAGGAAATATCCTCCGATAAAAAAGAGAAAGAAGTTTTCTGAGAAACTACTTTGTGTTCTGTGAAATCATCTCACAGAGTTACAGCTTTCCCCTGAAGAAACCTTTCGCTAAGACAGTTCTTGTGGAATTGGCAAAGTGATATTTGGAAGCCCATAGAGGGCTATGGTGAAAAAGGAAATATCCTCAGATGAAATCCGGAAAGAAGCTTTCTGCGAAACTGCTTAGTGTTCTGTGAATTCATCTCACAGAGTTACATGTGTATTTCGAGGATCTCTTTGCTAGCCCTATTTCTGTGGAATCTGAGAACAGATATTTCGGATCCCTTCGAAGACTATAGGGCCAAAGGAAATATCCTCGGATAACAAAGAGAAAGAAGCTTTCTGAGAAACTTCTTTGTGTTCTGTGAAATCATCTCACAGAGTTACAGCTTTCCCCTGAAGAAGCCTTTCGCTAAGACAGTTCTTGTGGAATTGGCAAAGTGATATTTGGAAGCCCATAGAGGGCTATGGTGAAAAAGGAAATATCGTCAGATGAAATCTTGAAAGAAGCTTTCTGCGAAACTGCTTAGTGTTCTGTGAATTCATCTCACAGAGTTACATGTGTATTTCGAGGATCTCTCTGCTAGCCCTATTTCTGTGGAATCTGAGAACAGATATTTCGGTTCCCTTTGAAGACTGTAGGGCCAAAGGAAATATCCTCCGATAACAAAGAGAAAGAAGCTTTCTGAGAAACTTCTTTGTGTTCTGTGAAATCATCTCACAGAGTTACAGCTTTCCCCTCAAGAAGCCTTTCGCTAAGACAGTTCTTGTGGTATTGGCATAGTGATATCTGGAAGCCCTTAGAAGGCTATGGTGAAAAAGGAAATATCGTTAGATGAAATCTGGAAAGAAGCTTTCTGCGAAACTGCTTAGTGTTCTGTTAATTCATCTCACAGAGTTACATGTGTATTTCGAGGATCTCTTTGCTAGCCCTATTTCTGTGGAATCTGATAACAGATATTTCGGATCCCTTTGAAGACTATAGGGCCAAAGGAAATATCCTCCGATAACAAAGAGAAAGAAGCTTTCTGAGAAACTTCTTTGTGTTCTGTGAAATCATCTCACAGAGTTACAGCTTTCCCCTCCAGAAGCCTTTCGCTAAGGCAGTTCTTGTAGAATTGGCAAAGTGATATTTGGAAGCCCATAGAGGGCTATGGTGAAAAAGGAAATATCCTCAGATGAAATCTGGAAAGAAGCTTTCTGCGAAACTGCTTAGTGTTCTGTTAATTCATCTCACAGAGTTACATGTGTAGTTCGAGGATCTCTTTGCTAGCCCTATTTCTGTGGAATCTGAGAACAGATATTTCGGATCCCTTTGAAGACTATAGGGCCAAAGGAAATATCCTCGGATAACAAAGAGAAAGAAGCTCTCTGAGAAACTTCTTTGTGTTCTGTGAAATCATCTCACAGAATTACAGCTTTCCCCTCAAAAAGCCTTTCGCTAAGACAGTTGTTGTGGAATTGGCAAAGTGATATTTGCAAGCCCATAGAGGGCTATGGTGAAAAAGGAAATATCATCAGATGAAATCTGGAAAGAAGCTTTCTGCGAAACTGCTTAGTGTTCTGTGAATTCTTCTCACAGAGTTACATGTGTATTTCGAGGATCTCTTTGCTAGCCCTATTTCTGTGGAAACTGGGAACAGATATTTCGGATCCCTTTGAAGACTATAGGGCCAAAGGAAATATCCTCCGATAACAAAGAGAAAGAAGCTTTCTGAGAAACTTCTCTGTGTTCTGTGAAATCATCTCACAGAGTTACAGCTTTCCCCTCAAGAAGCCTTTAGCTAAGACAGTTCTTGTGGAATTGGCGAAGTGATATTTGGAAGCCCATAGAGCGCTATGGTGAAAAAGGAAATATCCTCAAATGAAATCTGGAAAGAAGCTTTGTGCGAAACTGCTTAGTGTTCTGTGAATTCATCTCACAGAGTTACATGTGTATTTCGAGGATCTCTTTGCTAGCCCTATTTCTGTGGAATCTGAGAACAGATATTTCGGATCCCTTTGATGACTATAGGGCCAAAGGAAATATCCTCCGATAAAAAAGAGAAGGAAGCTTTCTGAGAAACTTCTTTGTGTTCTGTGAAATCATCTCACAGAGTTACAGCATTCCCCTCAAGAAGCCTTTCGCTAAGACAGTTGTTGTGGAATTGGCAAAGTGATATTTGGCAGCCCATAGAGGGCTGTGGCGAAAAAGGAAATATCCTCAGATGAAATCTGGAAAGAAGCTTTCTGAGAAACTGCTTAGTGTTCTGTTAATTCATCTCCCAGAGTTACATGTGTATTTCGAGGATCTCTTTGCTAGCCCTATTTCTGTAGAATCTGAGAACAGATATTTCGGATCCCTTTGAAGACTATAGGGCCAAAGGAAATATCCTCCGATAACAAAGAGAAAGAAGTTTTCTGAGAAACTACTTTGTGTTCTGTGAAATCATCTCACAGAGTTACAGCTTTCCCCTGAAGAAACCTTTCGCTAAGACAGTTCTTGTGGAATTGGCAAAGTGATATTTGGAAGCCCATAGAGGGCTATGGTGAAAAAGGAAATATCCTCAGATGAAATCCGGAAAGAAGCTTTCTGCGAAACTGCTTAGTGTTCTGTGAATTCATCTCACAGAGTTACATGTGTATTTCGAGGATCTCTGTGCTAGCCATATTTCTGTGGAATCTGAGAACAGATATTTCGGATCCCTTGAAGACTATAGGGCCAAAGGAAATATCCTCCGATAACAAAGAGAAAGAAGCTTTCTGAGAAACTTCTTTGTGTTCTGTGAAATCATCTCACAGAGTTACAGCTTTCCACTCAAGAAGCCTTTCCCTGAGACAGTTCTTGTGGAATTGGCAAAGTGATATTTGGAAGCCCATAGAGGGCTATGGTGAAAAAGGAAATATCGTCAGATGAAATCTGGAAAGAAGCTTTCTGCGAAACTGCTTAGTGTTCTGTTAATTCATCTCACAGAGTTACATGTGTATTTCGAGGATCTCTTTGCTAGCCCTATTTATGTGGAATCTGAGAACAGATATTTCGGATCCCTTTGAAGACTATACGGCCAAATGAAATATCCTCCGATGACAAAGAGAAAGAAGCTTTCTGAGAAACTTCTTTGTGTTCTGTGAAAACATCTCACAGAGTTACAGCTTTCCCCTGAAGAAGCCTTTCGCTAAGACAGTTCTTGTGGAATTGGGAAAGTGATATTTGGAAGCCCATAGAGGGCTATGGTGAAAAAGGAAATATCGTCAGATGAAATCTGGAAAGAAGCTTTCTGAGAAACTGCTTAGTGTTCTGTTAATTCATCTCACAGAGTTACATGTGTATTTCGAGGATCTCTTTGCTACCCCTATTTCTGTGGCAACTGAGAACAGATATTTCGGATCCCTTTGAAGACTAAAGGGCCAAAGGAAATATCCTCCGATAACAAAGAGAAAGAAGCTTTCTGAGAAACTTCTTTGTGTTCTGTGAAATCATCTCCCAGAGTTACAGCTTTCCCCTCAAGAAGCCTTTCGCTAAGACAGTTCTTGTGGAATTGGCAAAGTGATATTTGGAAGCCCATAGAGGGCTATTGTGAAAAAGGAAATATGCTCAGATGAAATCTGGAAAGAAGCTTTCTGAGAAACTGCTTAGTGTTCTGTGAATTCATCTCACAGAGTTACATGAGTATTTCGAGGATCTCTTTGCTAGCCCTACTTCTGTGGAATCTGAGAACAGATTTCGATCCCTTTGATGACTGTAGGGCCAAAGGAAATATCCTCCGATAAAAAAGAGAAAGAAGCTTTCTGAGAAACTTCTTTGTGTTCTGTGAAATCATCTCACAGAGTTACAGCTTTCCCCTCAAGAAGCCTTTCGCTAAGACAGTTCTTGTGGAATTGGCAAAGTGATATTTGGAAGCCCATAGAGGGCTACGGTGACAAAGGAAATATCCTCAGATGAAATCTGGAAAGAAGCTTTCTGAGAAACTGCTTAGTGTTCTGTTAATTCATCTCACAGAGTTACATGTGTATTTCGAGGATCTCTTTGCTAGCCCTATTTCTGTGGAATCTGAGAACAGATATTTCGGATCCCTTCGAAGACTATAGGGCCAAAGGAAATATCCTCGGATAACAAAGAGAAAGAAGCTTTCTGAGAAACTTCTTTGTGTTCTGTGAAATCATCTCACAGAGTTACAGCTTTCCCCTGAAGAAGCCTTTCGCTAAGACAGTTCTTGTGGAATTGGTAAAGTGATATTTGGAAGCCCATAGAGGGCTATGGTGAAAAAGGAAATATCGTCAGATGAAATCTGGAAAGAAGCTTTCTGCAAAACTGCTTAGTGTTCTGTGAATTCATCTCACAGAGTTACATGTGTATTTCGAGGATCTCTCTGCTAGCCCTATTTCTGTGGAATCTGAGAACAGATATTTCGGTTCCCTTTGAAGACTGTAGGGCCAAAGGAAATATCCTCCGATAACAAAGAGAAAGAAGCTTTCTGAGAAACTTCTTTGTGTTCTGTGAAATCATCTCACAGAGTTACAGCTTTCCCCTCAAGAAGCCTTTCGCTAAGACAGTTCTTGTGGTATTGGCATAGTGATATCTGGAAGCCCTTGGAAGGCTATGGTGAAAAAGGAAATATCGTTAGATGAAATCTGGAAAGAAGCTTTCTGCGAAACTGCTTAGTGTTCTGTTAATTCATCTCACAGAGTTACATGTGTATTTCGAGGATCTCTTTGCTAGCCCTATTTCTGTGGAATCTGATAACAGATATTTCGGATCCCTTTGAAGACTATAGGGCCAAAGGAAATATCCTCCGATAACAAAGAGAAAGAAGCTTTCTGAGAAACTTCTTTGTGTTCTGTGAAATCATCTCACAGAGTTACAGCTTTCCCCTCCAGAAGCCTTTCGCTAAGGCAGTTCTTGTAGAATTGGCAAAGTGATATTTGGAAGCCCATAGAGGGCTATGGTGAAAAAGGAAATATCATCAGATGAAATCTGGAAAGAAGCTTTCTGCGAAACTGCTTAGTGTTCTGTGAATTCATCTCACAGAGTTACATGTGTATTTCGAGGATCTCTTTGCTAGCCCTATTTCTGTGGAAACTGGGAACAGATATTTCGGATCCCTTTGAAGACTATAGGGCCAAAGGAAATATCCTCCGATAACAAAGAGAAAGAAGCTTTCTGAGAAACTTCTCTGTGTTCTGTGAAATCATCTCACAGAGTTACAGCTTTCCCCTGAAGAAGCCTTTAGCTAAGACAGTTCTTGTGGAATTGGCAAAGTGATATTTGGAAGCCCATAGAGCGCTATGGTGAAAAAGGAAATATCCTCAAATGAAATCTGGAAAGAAGCTTTCTGAGAAACTGCTTAGTGTTCTGTTAATTCATCTCACAGAGTTACATGTGTATTTCGAGGATCTCTTTGCTAGCCCTATTTCTGTGGAATCTGAGAACAGATATTTCGGATCCCTTTGATGACTATAGGGCCAAAGGAAATATCCTCCGATAAAAAAGAGAAGGAAGCTTTCTGAGAAACTTCTTTGTGTTCTGTGAAATCATCTCACAGAGTTACAGCTTTCCCCTCAAGAAGCCTTTCGCTAAGACCGTTGTTGTGGAATTGGCAAAGTGATATTTGGCAGCCCATAGAGGTCAATGGTGAAAAAGGAAATATCCTCAGATGAAATCTGGAAAGAAGCTTTCTGAGAAACTGCTTAGTGTTCTGTTAATTCATCTCACAGAGTTACATGTGTATTTCGAGGATCTCTTTGCTAGCCCTATTTCTGTAGAATCTGAGAACAGATATTTCGGATCCCTTTGAAGACTATAGGGCCAAAGGAAATATCCTCCGATAACAAAGAGAAAGAAGTTTTCTGAGAAACTACTTTGTGTTCTGTGAAATCATCTCACAGAGTTACAGCTTTCCCCTGAAGAAACCTTTCGCTAAGACAGTTCTTGTGGAATTGGCAAAGTGATATTTGGAAGCCCATAGAGGGCTATGGTGAAAAAGGAAATATCCTCAGATGAAATCCGGAAAGAAGCTTTCTGCGAAACTGCTTAGTGTTCTGTGAATTCATCTCACAGAGTTACATGTGTATTTCGAGGATCTCTGTGCTAGCCATATTTCTGTGGAATCTGAGAACAGATATTTCGGATCCCTTGAAGACTATAGGGCCAAAGGAAATATCCTCCGATAACAAAGAGAAAGAAGCTTTCTGAGAAACTTCTTTGTGTTCTGTGAAATCATCTCACAGAGTTACAGCTTTCCACTCAAGAAGCCTTTCCCTGAGACAGTTCTTGTGGAATTGGCAAAGTGATATTTGGAAGCCCATAGAGGGCTATGGTGAAAAAGGAAATATCGTCAGATGAAATCTGGAAAGAAGCTTTCTGCGAAACTGCTTAGCGTTCTGTTAATTCATCTCACAGAGTTACATGTGTATTTCGAGGATCTCTTTGCTAGCCCTATTTATGTGGAATCTGAGAACAGATATTTCGGATCCCTTTGAAGACTATACGGCCAAATGAAATATCCTCCGATGACAAAGAGAAAGAAGCTTTCTGAGAAACTTCTTTGTGTTCTGTGAAATCATCTCACAGAGTTACAGCTTTCCCCTGAAGAAGCCTTTCGCTAAGACAGTTCTTGTGGAATTGGGAAAGTGATATTTGGAAGCCCATAGAGGGCTATGGTGAAAAAGGAAATATCGTCAGATGAAATCTGGAAAGAAGCTTTCTGAGAAACTGCTTAGTGTTCTGTTAATTCATCTCACAGAGTTACATGTGTATTTCGAGGATCTCTTTGCTACCCCTATTTCTGTGGCAACTGAGAACAGATATTTCGGATCCCTTTGAAGACTAAAGGGCCAAAGGAAATATCCTCCGATAACAAAGAGAAAGAAGCTTTCTGAGAAACTTCTTTGTGTTCTGTGAAATCATCTCCCAGAGTTACAGCTTTCCCCTCAAGAAGCCTTTCGCTAAGACAGTTCTTGTGGAATTGGCAAAGTGATATTTGGAAGCCCATAGAGGGCTATTGTGAAAAAGGAAATATGCTCAGATGAAATCTGGAAAGAAGCTTTCTGAGAAACTGCTTAGTGTTCTGTGAATTCATCTCACAGAGTTACATGAGTATTTCGAGGATCTCTTTGCTAGCCCTATTTCTGTGGAATCTGAGAACAGATTTCGATCCCTTTGATGACTGTAGGGCCAAAGGAAATATCCTCCGATAAAAAAGAGAAAGAAGCTTTCTGAGAAACTTCTTTGTGTTCTGTGAAATCATCTCACAGAGTTACAGCTTTCCCCTGAAGAAGCCTTTCGCTAAGACAGTTCTTGTGGAATTGGCAAAGTGATATTTGGAAGCCCATAGAGGGCTACGGTGAAAAAGGAAATATCCTCAGATGAAATCTGGAAAGAAGCTTTCTGAGAAACTGCTTAGTGTTCTGTTAATTCATCTCACAGAGTTACATGTGTATTTCGAGGATCTCTTTGCTAGCCCTATTTCTGTGGAATCTGAGAACAGATATTTCGGATCCCTTCGAAGACTATAGGGCCAAAGGAAATATCCTCGGATAACAAAGAGAAAGAAGCTTTCTGAGAAACTTCTTTGTGTTCTGTGAAATCATCTCACAGAGTTACAGCTTTCCCCTGAAGAAGCCTTTCGCTAAGACAGTTCTTGTGGAATTGGCAAAGTGATATTTGGAAGCCCATAGAGGGCTATGGTGAAAAAGGAAATATCGTCAGATGAAATCTGGAAATAAGCTTTCTGCGAAACTGCTTAGTGTTCTGTGAATTCATCTCACAGAGTTACATGTGTATTTCGAGGATCTCTCTGCTAGCCCTATTTCTGTGGAATCTGAGAACAGATATTTCGGTTCCCTTTGAAGACTGTAGGGCCAAAGGAAATATCCTCCGATAACAAAGAGAAAGAAGCTTTCTGAGAAACTTCTTTGTGTTCTGTGAAATCATCTCACAGAGTTACAGCTTTCCCCTCAAGAAGCCTTTCGCTAAGACAGTTCTTGTGGTATTGGCATAGTGATATCTGGAAGCCCTTAGAAGGCTATGGTGAAAAAGGAAATATCGTTAGATGAAATCTGGAAAGAAGCTTTCTGCGAAACTGCTTAGTGTTCTGTTAATTCATCTCACAGAGTTACATGTGTATTTCGAGGATCTCTTTGCTAGCCCTATTTCTGTGGAATCTGATAACAGATATTTCGGATCCCTTTGAAGACTATAGGGCCAAAGGAAATATCCTCCGATAACAAAGAGAAAGAAGCTTTCTGAGAAACTTCTTTGTGTTCTGTGAAATCATCTCACAGAGTTACAGCTTTCCCCTCCAGAAGCCTTTCGCTAAGGCAGTTCTTGTAGAATTGGCAAAGTGATATTTGGAAGCCCATAGAGGGCTATGGTGAAAAAGGAAATATCCTCAGATGAAATCTGGAAAGAAGCTTTCTGCGAAACTGCTTAGTGTTCTGTTAATTCATCTCACAGAGTTACATGTGTAGTTCGAGGATCTCTTTGCTAGCCCTATTTCTGTGGAATCTGAGAACAGATATTTCGGATCCCTTTGAAGACTATAGGGCCAAAGGAAATATCCTCGGATAACAAAGAGAAAGAAGCTCTCTGAGAAACTTCTTTGTGTTCTGTGAAATCATCTCACAGAATTACAGCTTTCCCCTCAAAAAGCCTTTCGCTAAGACAGTTGTTGTGGAATTGGCAAAGTGATATTTGCAAGCCCATAGAGGGCTATGGTGAAAAAGGAAATATCATCAGATGAAATCTGGAAAGAAGCTTTCTGCGAAACTGCTTAGTGTTCTGTGAATTCATCTCACAGAGTTACATGTGTATTTCGAGGATCTCTTTGCTAGCCCTATTTCTGTGGAAACTGGGAACAGATATTTCGGATCCCTTTGAAGACTATAGGGCCAAAGGAAATATCCTCCGATAACAAAGAGAAAGAAGCTTTCTGAGAAACTTCTCTGTGTTCTGTGAAATCATCTCACAGAGTTACAGCTTTCTCCTGAAGAAGCCTTTAGCTAAGACAGTTCTTGTGGAATTGGCAAAGTGATATTTGGAAGCCCATAGAGCGCTATGGTGAAAAAGGAAATATCCTCAAATGAAATCTGGAAAGAAGCTTTCTGAGAAACTGCTTAGTGTTCTGTTAATTCATCTCACAGAGTTACATGTGTATTTCGAGGATCTCTTTGCTAGCCCTATTTCTGTGGAATCTGAGAACAGATATTTCGGATCCCTTTGAAGACTATAAGGCCAAAGGAAATATCCTCCGATAACAAAGATAAAGAAGCTTTCTGAGAAACTTCTTTGTGTTCTGTGAAATCATCTCACAGAGTTACAGCTTTCCCCTGAAGAAGCCTTTCGCTAAGACAGTTCTTTTGGAATTGGCAAAGTGATATTTGGACGCCCATAGAGGGCTATGGTGAAAAAGGAAATATCCTCAGATGAAATCTGGAAAGAAGCTTTCTGAGAAACTGCTTAGTGTTCTGATAATTCATCTCACAGAGCTACATGTGTATTTCGAGGATCTCTTTGCTAGCCCTATTTCTGTGGAAACTGAGAACAGATATTTCGTATCCCTTTGAAGATTATAGGGCCAAAGGAAATATCCTCCGATAACAAAGAGAAAGAAGCTTTCTGAGAAACTTCTTTGTGTTCTGTGAAATCATCTCACAGAGTTACAGCTTTCCCCTCAAGAAGCCTTTCGCTAAGACAGTTCTTGTGGAATTGGCAAATTGATATTTGGAAACCCATAGAGGGTTATGCTGAAAAAGGAAATATCGTCAGATGAAATCTTGAAAGAAGCTTTCTGCGAAACTGCTTAGTGTTCTCTTAATTCATCTCACAGAGTTACATGTGTATTTCGAGGATCTCTTTGCTAGCCCTATTTCTGTGGAATCTGAGAACAGATATTTCGGATCCCTTTGAAGACTATAGGGCCAAATGAAATATCCTCCGATAACAAAGAGAAAGAAGCTTTCTGTAAACTTCTTTGTGTTCTGTGAAATCATCTCACAGAGTTACAGCTTTCCCCTCAAGAAGCCTTCGCTAAGACAGTTCTTGTGGAATTGGCAAAGTGATATTTGGAAGCCCATAGAAGGCTATGGTGAAAAAGGAAATATCCTCAGATGAAATCTGGAAAGAAGCTTTCTGAGAAACTGCTTAGTGTTTTGTTAATTCATCTCACAGAGTTACATGTGTATTTCGAGGATCTCCTTGCTAGCCCTATTTCTGTGGAATCTGAGAACAGATATTTCGGATCCCTTTGAAGACTATAGGGCCAAAGGAAATATCCTCGAATAACAAAGAGAAAGAAGCTTTCTGAGAAACTTCTTTGTGATCTGTGAAATCATCTCACAGAGTTACAGCTTTCCCCTCAAGAAGCCTTTCGCTAAGACAGTTCTTGTGGAATTGGCAAAGTGATATTTGGAAGCCCATAGAGGGCTATGGTGAAAAAGGAAATATCGTCAGATGAAATCTGGAAACAAGCTTTCTGCGAAACTGCTTAGTGTTCTGTGAATTCATCTCAGAGAGTTACATGTGTATTTCGGGGATCTCTTTGCTAGCCCTATTTCTGTGGAATCTGAGAACAGATATTTCGGATCCTTTTGAAGACTATAGGGCCAAAGGAAATATCCTCCGATAACAAAGAGAAAGAAGCTTTCTGAGAAACTTCTTTGTGTTCTGTGAAATCATCTCACAGAGTTACAGCTTTCCCCTCAAGAAGCCTTTCGCTGAGACAGTTCTCGTGGAATTGGCAAAGTGATATTTGGAAGCCCATAGAAGGCTATGGTGAAAAAGGAAATTTCCTCAGATGAAATCTGGAAAGAAGCTTTCTGAGAAACTGCTTAGTGTTTTGTTAATTCATCTCACAGAGTTACATGTGTATTTCGAGGATCTCCTTGCTAGCCCTATTTCTGTGGAATCTGAGAACAGATATTTCGGATCCCTTTGAAGACTATAGGGCCAAAGGAAATATCCTCGAATAACAAAGAGAAAGAAGCTTTCTGAGAAACTTCTTTGTGTTCTGTGAAATCATCTCACAGAGTTACAGCTTTCCCCTCAAGAAGCCTTTCGCTAAGACAGTTCTTGTGGAATTGGCAAAGTGATATTTGGAAGTCCATAGAGGGCTATGGTGAAAAAGGAAATATCGTCAGATGAAATCTGGAAACAAGCTTTCTGCGAAACTGCTTAGTGTTCTGTTAATTCATCTCACAGAGTTACATGTGTATTTCGGGGATCTCTTTGCTAGCCCTATTTCTGTGGAATCTGAGAACAGATATTTCGGATCCTTTTGAAGACTATAGGGCCAAAGGAAATATCCTCCGATAACAAAGAGAAAGAAGCTTTCTGAGAAACTTCTTTGTGTTCTGTGAAATCATCTCACAGAGTTACAGCTTTCACCTCAAGAAGCCTTTTGCCTAGACAGTTCTTGTGGAATTGGCAAAGTGATATTTGTTAGCCCATAGAGGGCTATGGTGAAAAAGAATATATCCTCAGATGAAATCTGGAAAGAAGCTTTCTGCGAAACTGCTTAGTGTTCTGTGAGTTCATATCACAGAGTTATATGTGTATTTCGAGGATCTCTTTGCTCGCCCTATTTCTGTGGAATCTGAGAACAGATATTTCGGATCCCTTTGAAGACTATAGGGCCAAAGGAAATATCCTCGGATAACAAAGAGAAAGAAGCTTTCTGAGAAACTTCTTTGTGTTCTGTGAAATCATCTCACAGAGTTACAGCTTTCCCCTCAAGAAGCCTTTGGCTAAGACAGTTCTTGTGGAATAGGCAAAGTGATATTTGGAAGCCCATAGAGGGCTATGGTGAAAAAGTAAATATCGTCAGATGAAATCTGGAAAGAAGCTTTCTGAGAAACTGCTTAGTGTTCTGTTAATTCATCTCACAGAGTTACATGTGTATTTCGAGGATCTCTTTGCTAGCCCTATTTCTGTGGAAACTGAGAACAGATATTTCGGATCCCTTTGAAGACTATAGGGCCAAAGGAAATATCCTCCGATAACAAAGAGAAAGAAGCTTTCTGAGAAACTTCTTTGTGTTCTGTGAAATCATCTCACAGAGTTACAGCTTTCCCCTCAAGAAGCCTTTCGCTGAGACAGTTCTCGTGGAATTGGCAAAGTGATATTTGGAAGCCCATAGAGGGCTATGATGAAAAAGGCATTATCATCAGATGAAATCTGGAAAGAAGCTTTCTGAGAAACTGCTTAGTGTTGTGTAAATTCATCTCACAGTGTTACATGTGTATTTCGAGGATCTCTTTGCTAGCCCTATTTCTGTGGAATCTGAGAACAGATATTTCGGATCCCTTTGAAGATTATAGGGCCAAAGGAAATATCCTCTGATAACAAAGAGAAAGAAGCTTTCTGAGAAACTTCTTTGTGTTCTGTGAAATCATCTCACAGAGTTACAGCTTTCCCCTCAAGAAGCCTTTCGCTAAGACAGTTCTTGTGGAATTGGCAAAGTGATATTTGAAGCCCATAGAGGGCTATGGTGAAAAAGGAAATATCCTCAGATGAAATCTGGAAAGAAGCTTTCTGAGAAACTGCTTAGTGTTCTGTGAATTCATCTCACAGAGTTACATGTGTATTTCGAGGATCTCTTTGCTAGCCCTATTTCTGTGGAATCTGAGAACAGATATTTCGGATCCCTTTGAAGACTACAGGGCCAAAGGAAATATCCTCGGATAACAAAGAGAAAGAAGCTTTCTGAGAAGCTTCTTTGTGTTCTGTGAAATCATCTCACAGAGTTACAGCTTTCCCCTCAAAAAGCCTTTCGCTAAGACAGTTGTTGTGGAATTGGCAAAGTTATATTTAGAAGCCCATAGAGGGTTATGGTGAAAAAGGAAATATCATCAGATGAAAACTGGAAAGAAGCTTTCTGCGAAACTGCTTAGTGTTCTGTGAATTCATCTCACAGAGTTACATGTGTATTTCGAGGATCTCTTTGCTAGCCCTATTTCTGTGGAATCTGAGAACCGATATTTCGGATCCCTTTGAAGACTATAGGGCCAAAGGAAATATCCTCCGATAACAAAGAGAAAGAAGCTTTCTGAGAAACTTCTTTGTGTTCTGTGAAATCATCTCACAGAATTACAGCTTTCCCCTCAAGAAGCCTTTTGCTAAGACAGTTCTTGTGGAATTGGCAAAGTGATATTTGTTAGCCCATAGAGGGCTATGGTGAAAAAGGATATATCCTCAGATGAAATCTGGAAACAAGCTTTCTGAGATACTGCTTAGTGTTCTGTGAATTCATCTCACAGAGTTACATGTGTATTTCTAGGATCTCTCTGCTAGCCCTATTTCTGTGGAATCTGAGAACAGATATTTCGGATCCCTTGAACACTATAGGGCCAAAGGAAATATCCTCCGATAACAAAGAGAAAGAAGCTTTCTGAGAAACTTCTTTGTGTTCTGTGAAATCATCTCACAGAGTTACAGCTTTCCTCTGAAGAAGCCTTTCGCTAAGACAGTTCTTGTGGAATTGGCAAAATGATATTTGGAAGCGCATAGAGGGCTAAGGTGAAAAAGGAAATATCGTTAGATGAAATCTGGAAAGAAGCTTTCTGAGAAACTGCTTAGTGTTCTGTTAATTCATCTCACAGAGCTACATGTGTATTTCGAGGATCTCTTTGCTAGCCCTATTTCTGTGGAAACTGAGAACAGATATTTCGTATCCTTTTGAAGACTATTGGGCCAAAGGAAATATCCTCCGTTAACAAAGAGAAAGAAGCTTTCTGAGAAACTTCTTTGTGTTCTGTGAAATCATCTCACAGAGTTACAGCTTTCCCCTCAAGAAGCCTTTCGCTAAGACAGTTCTTTTGGAATTGGCAAAGTGATATTTGGAAACCCATAGAGGGTTATGGTGAAAAAGGAAATATCGTTAGATGAAATCTTGAAAGAAGCTTTCTGCGAAACTGCTTAGTGTTCTGTTAATTCATCTCACAGAGTTACATGTGTATTTCGAGGATCTCCTTGCTAGCCCTATTTCTGTGGAATCTGAGAACAGATATTTCGGATCCCTTTGAAGACTATAGGGCCAAAGGAAATATCCTCCGATAACAAAGAGAAAGAAGCTTTCTGAGAAACTTCTTTGTGTTCTGTGAAATCATCTCCCAGAGTTACAGCTTTCCCCTCAAGAAGCCTTTCGCTAAGACAGTTCTTGTGGAATTGGCAAAGTGATATTTGTTAGCCCATAGAGGGCTATGGTGAAAAAGGATATATCCTCAGATGAAATCTGGAAAGAAGCTTTCTGAGAAACTGCTTAGTGTTCTGTTAATTCATGTCACAGAGTTACATGTGTATTTCGAGGATCTTTTTGCTAGCCCTATTTCTGTGGAATCTGAGAACAGATATTTCGGATCCCTTTGAAGACTATAGGGCCAAAGGAAATAATCTCCGATAACAAAGAGAAAGAAGATGTCTGAGAAACTTCTTTGTGTTCTGTGAAATCATCTCACAGAGTTACAGCTTTCCCCTGAAGAAGCCTTTCGCTAAGACAGTTCTTGTGGAATTTGCAAAGTGATATTGAGAAGCCCATAGAGGGCTATGGTGAAAAAGGAAATATCAGATGAAATCTGGAAAGAAGCTTTCTGCGAAACTGCTTAGTGTTCTGTGAGTTCATATCACAGAGTTATATGTGTATTTCGAGGATCTCTTTGCTCTCCCTATTTCTGTGGAATCTGAGAACAGATATTTCGGATCCCTTTGAAGACTATAGCGCCAAAGGAAATATCCTCGGATAACAAAGAGAAAGAAGCTTTCTGAGAAACTTCTTTGTGTTCTGTGAAATCATCTCACAGAGTTACAGCTTTCCCCTCAAGAAGCCTTTCGCTAAGACAGTTCTTGTGGAATTGGCAAAGTGATATTTGGAAGCCCATAGAGGGCTAAGGTGAAAAAGTAAATATCGTCAGATGAAATCTGGAAAGAAGCTTTCTGAGAAACTGCTTAGTGTTCTGTTAATTCATCTCACAGAGTTACATGTGTATTTCGAGGATCTCTTTGCTAGCCCTATTTCTGTGGAAACTGAGAACAGATATTTCGGATCCCTTTGAAGACTATAGGGCCAAAGGAAATATCCTCCGATAACAAAGAGAAAGAAGCTTTCTGAGAAACTTCTTTGTGTTCTGTGAAATCATCTCACAGAGTTACAGCTTTCCCCTCAAGAAGCCTTTCGCTAAGACAGTTCTCGTGGAATTGGCAAAGTGATATTTGGAAGCCCATAGAGGGCTATGATGAAAAAGGCATTATCATCAGATGAAATCTGGAAAGAAGCTTTCTGAGAAACTGCTTAGTGTTCTGTAAATTCATCTCACAGTGTTACATGTGTATTTCGAGGATCTCTTTGCTAGCCCTATTTCTGTGGAATCTGAGAACAGATATTTCGGATCCCTTTGAAGATTATAGGGCCAAAGGAAATATCCTCCGATAACAAAGAGAAAGAAGCTTTCTGAGAAACTTCTTTGTGTTCTGTGAAATCATCTCACAGAGTTACAGCTTTCCCCTCAAGAAGCCTTTCGCTAAGACAGTTCTTGTGGAATTGGCAAAGTGATATTTGGAAGCCCATAGAGGGCTATGGTGAAAAAGGAAATATCCTCAGATGAAATCTGGAAAGAAGCTTTCTGCGAAACTGCTTAGTGTTCTGTGAATTCATCTCACAGAGTTACATGTGTATTTCGAGGATCTCTTTGCTAGCCCTATTTCTGTGGAATCTGAGAACCGATATTTCGGATCCCTTTGAAGACTATAGGGCCAAAGGAAATATCCTCCGATAACAAAGAGAAAGAAGCTTTCTGAGAAACTTCTTTGTGTTCTGTGAAATCATCTCACAGAGTTACAGCTTTCACCTCAAGAAGCCTTTTGCCTAGACAGTTCTTGTGGAATTGGCAAAGTGATATTTTTTAGCCCATAGAGGGCTATGGTGAAAAAGGATATATCCTCAGATGAAATCTGGAAAGAAGCTTTCTGAGAAACTGCTTAGTGTTCTGTTAATTCATGTCACAGAGTTACATGTGTATTTCGAGGATCTTTTTGCTAGCCCTATTTCTGTGGAATCTGAGAACAGATATTTCGGATCCCTTTGAAGACTATAGGGCCAAAGGAAATATCCTCCGATAACAAAGAGAAAGAAGCTGTCTGAGAAACTTCTTTGTGTTCTGTGAAATCATCTCACAGAGTTACAGCTTTCCCCTCAAGAAGCCTTTCGCTAAGACAGTTCTTGTGGAATTGGCAAAGTGATATTGAGAAGCCCATAGAGGGCTATGGTGAAAAAGGAAATATCAGATGAAATCTGGAAAGAAGCTTTCTGCGAAACTGCTTAGTGTTCTGTGAGTTCATATCACAGAGTTATATGTGTATTTCGAGGATCTCTTTGCTCGCCCTATTTCTGTGGAATCTGAGAACAGATATTTCGGATCCCTTTGAAGACTATAGGGCCAAAGGAAATATCCTCGGATAACAAAGAGAAAGAAGCTTTCTGAGAAACTTCTTTGTGTTCTGTGAAATCATCTCACAGAGTTACAGCTTTCCCCTCAAGAAGCCTTTCGCTAAGACAGTTCTTGTGGAATAGGCAAAGTGATATTTGGAAGCCCATAGAGGGCTATGGTGAAAAAGTAAATATCGTCAGATGAAATCTGGAAAGAAGCTTTCTGAGAAACTGCTTAGTGTTCTGTTAATTCATCTCACAGAGTTACATGTGTATTTCGAGGATCTCTTTGCTAGCCCTATTTCTGTGGAAACTGAGAACAGATATTTCGGATCCCTTTGAAGACTATAGGGCCAAAGGAAATATCCTCCGATAACAAAGAGAAAGAAGCTTTCTGAGAAACTTCTTTGTGTTCTGTGAAATCATCTCACAGAGTTACAGCTTTCCCCTCAAGAAGCCTTTCGCTGAGACAGTTCTCGTGGAATTGGCAAAGTGATATTTGGAAGCCCATAGAGGGCTATGATGAAAAAGGCATTATCATCAGATGAAATCTGGAAAGAAGCTTTCTGAGAAACTGCTTAGTGTTCTGTAAATTCATCTCACAGTGTTACATGTGTATTTCGAGGATCTCTTTGCTAGCCCTATTTCTGTGGAATCTGAGAACAGATATTTCGGATCCCTTTGAAGATTATAGGGCCAAAGGAAATATCCTCTGATAACAAAGAGAAAGAAGCTTTCTGAGAAACTTCTTTGTGTTCTGTGAAATCATCTCACAGAGTTACAGCTTTCCCCTCAAGAAGCCTTTCGCTAAGACAGTTCTTGTGGAATTGGCAAAGTGATATTTGAAGCCCATAGAGGGCTATGGTGAAAAAGGAAATATCCTCAGATGAAATCTGGAAAGAAGCTTTCTGAGAAACTGCTTAGTGTTCTGTGAATTCATCTCACAGAGTTACATGTGTATTTCGAGGATCTCTTTGCTAGCCCTATTTCTGTGGAATCTGAGAACAGATATTTCAGATCCCTTTGAAGACTACAGGGCCAAAGGAAATATCCTCGGATAACAAAGAGAAAGAAGCTTTCTGAGAAGCTTCTTTGTGTTCTGTGAAATCATCTCACAGAGTTACAGCTTTCCCCTCAAGAAGCCTTTCGCTAAGACAGTTCTTGTGGAATTGGCAAAGTGATATTTGTTAGCCCATAGAGGGCTATGGTGAAAAAGGATATATCCTCAGATGAAATCTGGAAAGAAGCTTTCTGAGAAACTGCTTAGTGTTCTGTTAATTCATGTCACAGAGTTACATGTGTATTTCGAGGATCTTTTTGCTAGCCCTATTTCTGTGGAATCTGAGAACAGATATTTCGGATCCCTTTGAAGACTATAGGGCCAAAGGAAATAATCTCCGATAACAAAGAGAAAGAAGATGTCTGAGAAACTTCTTTGTGTTCTGTGAAATCATCTCACAGAGTTACAGCTTTCCCCTGAAGAAGCCTTTCGCTAAGACAGTTCTTGTGGAATTTGCAAAGTGATATTGAGAAGCCCATAGAGGGCTATGGTGAAAAAGGAAATATCAGATGAAATCTGGAAAGAAGCTTTCTGCGAAACTGCTTAGTGTTCTGTGAGTTCATATCACAGAGTTATATGTGTATTTCGAGGATCTCTTTGCTCTCCCTATTTCTGTGGAATCTGAGAACAGATATTTCGGATCCCTTTGAAGACTATAGCGCCAAAGGAAATATCCTCGGATAACAAAGAGAAAGAAGCTTTCTGAGAAACTTCTTTGTGTTCTGTGAAATCATCTCACAGAGTTACAGCTTTCCCCTCAAGAAGCCTTTCGCTAAGACAGTTCTTGTGGAATTGGCAAAGTGATATTTGGAAGCCCATAGAGGGCTAAGGTGAAAAAGTAAATATCGTCAGATGAAATCTGGAAAGAAGCTTTCTGAGAAACTGCTTAGTGTTCTGTTAATTCATCTCACAGAGTTACATGTGTATTTCGAGGATCTCTTTGCTAGCCCTATTTCTGTGGAAACTGAGAACAGATATTTCGGATCCCTTTGAAGACTATAGGGCCAAAGGAAATATCCTCCGATAACAAAGAGAAAGAAGCTTTCTGAGAAACTTCTTTGTGTTCTGTGAAATCATCTCACAGAGTTACAGCTTTCCCCTCAAGAAGCCTTTCGCTAAGACAGTTCTCGTGGAATTGGCAAAGTGATATTTGGAAGCCCATAGAGGGCTATGATGAAAAAGGCATTATCATCAGATGAAATCTGGAAAGAAGCTTTCTGAGAAACTGCTTAGTGTTCTGTAAATTCATCTCACAGTGTTACATGTGTATTTCGAGGATCTCTTTGCTAGCCCTATTTCTGTGGAATCTGAGAACAGATATTTCGGATCCCTTTGAAGATTATAGGGCCAAAGGAAATATCCTCCGATAACAAAGAGAAAGAAGCTTTCTGAGAAACTTCTTTGTGTTCTGTGAAATCATCTCACAGAGTTACAGCTTTCCCCTCAAGAAGCCTTTCGCTAAGACAGTTCTTGTGGAATTGGCAAAGTGATATTTGGAAGCCCATAGAGGGCTATGGTGAAAAAGGAAATATCCTCAGATGAAATCTGGAAAGAAGCTTTCTGCGAAACTGCTTAGTGTTCTGTGAATTCATCTCACAGAGTTACATGTGTATTTCGAGGATCTCTTTGCTAGCCCTATTTCTGTGGAATCTGAGAACCGATATTTCGGATCCCTTTGAAGACTATAGGGCCAAAGGAAATATCCTCCGATAACAAAGAGAAAGAAGCTTTCTGAGAAACTTCTTTGTGTTCTGTGAAATCATCTCACAGAGTTACAGCTTTCACCTCAAGAAGCCTTTTGCCTAGACAGTTCTTGTGGAATTGGCAAAGTGATATTTTTTAGCCCATAGAGGGCTATGGTGAAAAAGGATATATCCTCAGATGAAATCTGGAAAGAAGCTTTCTGAGAAACTGCTTAGTGTTCTGTTAATTCATGTCACAGAGTTACATGTGTATTTCGAGGATCTTTTTGCTAGCCCTATTTCTGTGGAATCTGAGAACAGATATTTCGGATCCCTTTGAAGACTATAGGGCCAAAGGAAATATCCTCCGATAACAAAGAGAAAGAAGCTGTCTGAGAAACTTCTTTGTGTTCTGTGAAATCATCTCACAGAGTTACAGCTTTCCCCTCAAGAAGCCTTTCTCTAAGACAGTTCTTGTGGAATTGGCAAAGTGATATTGAGAAGCCCATAGAGGGCTATGGTGAAAAAGGAAATATCAGATGAAATCTGGAAAGAAGCTTTCTGCGAAACTGCTTAGTGTTCTGTGAGTTCATATCACAGAGTTATATGTGTATTTCGAGGATCTCTTTGCTCGCCCTATTTCTGTGGAATCTGAGAACAGATATTTCGGATCCCTTTGAAGACTATAGGGCCAAAGGAAATATCCTCGGATAACAAAGAGAAAGAAGCTTTCTGAGAAACTTCTTTGTGTTCTGTGAAATCATCTCACAGAGTTACAGCTTTCCCCTCAAGAAGCCTTTCGCTAAGACAGTTCTTGTGGAATAGGCAAAGTGATATTTGGAAGCCCATAGAGGGCTATGGTGAAAAAGTAAATATCGTCAGATGAAATCTGGAAAGAAGCTTTCTGAGAAACTGCTTAGTGTTCTGTTAATTCATCTCACAGAGTTACATGTGTATTTCGAGGATCTCTTTGCTAGCCCTATTTCTGTGGAAACTGAGAACAGATATTTCGGATCCCTTTGAAGACTATAGGGCCAAAGGAAATATCCTCCGATAACAAAGAGAAAGAAGCTTTCTGAGAAACTTCTTTGTGTTCTGTGAAATCATCTCACAGAGTTACAGCTTTCCCCTCAAGAAGCCTTTCGCTGAGACAGTTCTCGTGGAATTGGCAAAGTGATATTTGGAAGCCCATAGAAGGCTATGGTGAAAAAGGAAATATCCTCAGATGAAATCTGGAAAGAAGCTTTCTGAGAAACTGCTTAGTGTTTTGTTAATTCATCTCAAAGAGTTACATGTGTATTTCGAGGATCTCCTTGCTAGCCCTATTTCTGTGGAATCTGAGAACAGATATTTCGGATCCCTTTGAAGACTATAGGGCCAAAGGAAATATCCTCGAATAACAAAGAGAAAGAAGCTTTCTGAGAAACTTCTTTGTGTTCTGTGAAATCATCTCACAGAGTTACAGCTTTCCCCTTAAGAAGCCTTTCGCTAAGACAGTTCTTGTGGAATTGGCAAAGTGATATTTGGAAGCCCATAGAGGGCTATGGTGAAAAAGGAAATATCGTCAGATGAAATCTGGAAACAAGCTTTCTGCGAAACTGCTTAGTGTTCTGTTAATTCATCTCACAGAGTTACATGTGTATTTCGGGGATCTCTTTGCTAGGCCTATTTCTGTGGAATCTGAGAACAGATATTTCGGATCCCTTTGAAGACTATAGGGCCAAAGGAAATATCCTCCGATAACAAAGAGAAAGAAGCTTTCTGAGAAACTTCTTTGTGTTCTGTGAAATCATCTCACAGAGTTACAGCTTTCACCTCAAGAAGCCTTTTGCCTAGACAGTTCTTGTGGAATTGGCAAAGTGATATTTGTTAGCCCATAGAGGGCTATGGTGAAAAAGGATATATCCTCAGATGAAATCTGGAAAGAAGCTTTCTGAGAAACTGCTTAGTGTTCTGTTAATTCATGTCACAGAGTTACATGTGTATTTCGAGGATCTTTTTGCTAGCCCTATTTCTGTGGAATCTGAGAACAGATATTTCGGATCCCTTTGAAGACTATAGGGCCAAAGGAAATATCCTCCGATAACAAAGAGAAAGAAGCTGTCTGAGAAACTTCTTTGTGTTCTGTGAAATCATCTCACAGAGTTACAGCTTTCCCCTCAAGAAGCCTTTCGCTAAGACAGTTCTTGTGGAATTGGCAAAGTGATATTGAGAAGCCCATAGAGGGCTATGGTGAAAAAGGAAATATCAGATGAAATCTGGAAAGAAGCTTTCTGCGAAACTGCTTAGTGTTCTGTGAGTTCATATCACAGAGTTATATGTGTATTTCGAGGATCTCTTTGCTCGCCCTATTTCTGTGGAATCTGAGAACAGATATTTCGGATCCCTTTGAAGACTATAGGGCCAAAGGAAATATCCTCGGATAACAAAGAGAAAGAAGCTTTCTGAGAAACTTCTTTGTGTTCTGTGAAATCATCTCACAGAGTTACAGCTTTCCCCTCAAGAAGCCTTTCGCTAAGACAGTTCTTGTGGAATAGGCAAAGTGATATTTGGAAGCCCATAGAGGGCTATGGTGAAAAAGTAAATATCGTCAGATGAAATCTGGAAAGAAGCTTTCTGAGAAACTGCTTAGTGTTCTGTTAATTCATCTCACAGAGTTACATGTGTATTTCGAGGATCTCTTTGCTAGCCCTATTTCTGTGGAAACTGAGAACAGATATTTCGGATCCCTTTGAAGACTATAGGGCCAAAGGAAATATCCTCCGATAACAAAGAGAAAGAAGCTTTCTGAGAAACTTCTTTGTGTTCTGTGAAATCATCTCACAGAGTTACAGCTTTCCCCTCAAGAAGCCTTTCGCTGAGACAGTTCTCGTGGAATTGGCAAAGTGATATTTGGAAGCCCATAGAGGGCTATGATGAAAAAGGCATTATCATCAGATGAAATCTGGAAAGAAGCTTTCTGAGAAACTGCTTAGTGTTCTGTAAATTCATCTCACAGTGTTACATGTGTATTTCGAGGATCTCTTTGCTAGCCCTATTTCTGTGGAATCTGAGAACAGATATTTCGGATCCCTTTGAAGATTATAGGGCCAAAGGAAATATCCTCTGATAACAAAGAGAAAGAAGCTTTCTGAGAAACTTCTTTGTGTTCTGTGAAATCATCTCACAGAGTTACAGCTTTCCCCTCAAGAAGCCTTTCGCTAAGACAGTTCTTGTGGAATTGGCAAAGTGATATTTGAAGCCCATAGAGGGCTATGGTGAAAAAGGAAATATCCTCAGATGAAATCTGGAAAGAAGCTTTCTGAGAAACTGCTTAGTGTTCTGTGAATTCATCTCACAGAGTTACATGTGTATTTCGAGGATCTCTTTGCTAGCCCTATTTCTGTGGAATCTGAGAACAGATATTTCAGATCCCTTTGAAGACTACAGGGCCAAAGGAAATATCCTCGGATAACAAAGAGAAAGAAGCTTTCTGAGAAGCTTCTTTGTGTTCTGTGAAATCATCTCACAGAGTTACAGCTTTCCCCTCAAAAAGCCTTTCGCTAAGACAGTTGTTGTGGAATTGGCAAAGTTATATTTAGAAGCCCATAGAGGGTTATGGTGAAAAAGGAAATATCATCACATGAAAACTGGAAAGAAGCTTTCTGCGAAACTGCTTAGTGTTCTGTGAATTCATCTCACAGAGTTACATGTGTATTTCGAGGATCTCTTTGCTAGCCCTATTTCTGTGGAATCTGAGAACCGATATTTCGGATCCCTTTGAAGACTATAGGGCCAAAGGAAATATCCTCCGATAACAAAGAGAAAGAAGCTGTCTGAGAAACTTCTTTGTGTTCTGTGAAATCATCTCACAGAGTTACAGCTTTCCCCTGAAGAAGCCTTTCGCTAAGACAGTTCTTGTGGAATTTGCAAAGTGATATTGAGAAGCCCATAGAGGGCTATGGTGAAAAAGGAAATATCAGATGAAATCTGGAAAGAAGCTTTCTGCGAAACTGCTTAGTGTTCTGTGAGTTCATATCACAGAGTTATATGTGTATTTCGAGGATCTCTTTGCTCTCCCTATTTCTGTGGAATCTGAGAACAGATATTTCGGATCCCTTTGAAGACTATAGCGCCAAAGGAAATATCCTCGGATAACAAAGAGAAAGAAGCTTTCTGAGAAACTTCTTTGTGTTCTGTGAAATCATCTCACAGAGTTACAGCTTTCCCCTCAAGAAGCCTTTCGCTAAGACAGTTCTTGTGGAATTGGCAAAGTGATATTTGGAAGCCCATAGAGGGCTAAGGTGAAAAAGTAAATATCGTCAGATGAAATCTGGAAAGAAGCTTTCTGAGAAACTGCTTAGTGTTCTGTTAATTCATCTCACAGAGTTACATGTGTATTTCGAGGATCTCTTTGCTAGCCCTATTTCTGTGGAAACTGAGAACAGATATTTCGGATCCCTTTGAAGACTATAGGGCCAAAGGAAATATCCTCCGATAACAAAGAGAAAGAAGCTTTCTGAGAAACTTCTTTGTGTTCTGTGAAATCATCTCACAGAGTTACAGCTTTCCCCTCAAGAAGCCTTTCGCTAAGACAGTTCTCGTGGAATTGGCAAAGTGATATTTGGAAGCCCATAGAGGGCTATGATGAAAAAGGAATTATCATCAGATGAAATCTGGAAAGAAGCTTTCTGAGAAACTGCTTAGTGTTCTGTAAATTCATCTCACAGTGTTACATGTGTATTTCGAGGATCTCTTTGCTAGCCCTATTTCTGTGGAATCTGAGAACAGATATTTCGGATCCCTTTGAAGATTATAGGGCCAAAGGAAATATCCTCCGATAACAAAGAGAAAGAAGCTTTCTGAGAAACTTCTTTGTGTTCTGTGAAATCATCTCACAGAGTTACAGCTTTCCCCTCAAGAAGCCTTTCGCTAAGACAGTTCTTGTGGAATTGGCAAAGTGATATTTGGAAGCCCATAGAGGGCTATGGTGAAAAAGGAAATATCCTCAGATGAAATCTGGAAAGAAGCTTTCTGCGAAACTGCTTAGTGTTCTGTGAATTCATCTCACAGAGTTACATGTGTATTTCGAGGATCTCTTTGCTAGCCCTATTTCTGTGGAATCTGAGAACCGATATTTCGGATCCCTTTGAAGACTATAGGGCCAAAGGAAATATCCTCCGATAACAAAGAGAAAGAAGCTTTCTGAGAAACTTCTTTGTGTTCTGTGAAATCATCTCACAGAGTTACAGCTTTCACCTCAAGAAGCCTTTTGCCTAGACAGTTCTTGTGGAATTGGCAAAGTGATATTTTTTAGCCCATAGAGGGCTATGGTGAAAAAGGATATATCCTCAGATGAAATCTGGAAAGAAGCTTTCTGAGAAACTGCTTAGTGTTCTGTTAATTCATGTCACAGAGTTACATGTGTATTTCGAGGATCTTTTTGCTAGCCCTATTTCTGTGGAATCTGAGAACAGATATTTCGGATCCCTTTGAAGACTATAGGGCCAAAGGAAATATCCTCCGATAACAAAGAGAAAGAAGCTGTCTGAGAAACTTCTTTGTGTTCTGTGAAATCATCTCACAGAGTTACAGCTTTCCCCTCAAGAAGCCTTTCTCTAAGACAGTTCTTGTGGAATTGGCAAAGTGATATTGAGAAGCCCATAGAGGGCTATGGTGAAAAAGGAAATATCAGATGAAATCTGGAAAGAAGCTTTCTGCGAAACTGCTTAGTGTTCTGTGAGTTCATATCACAGAGTTATATGTGTATTTCGAGGATCTCTTTGCTCGCCCTATTTCTGTGGAATCTGAGAACAGATATTTCGGATCCCTTTGAAGACTATAGGGCCAAAGGAAATATCCTCGGATAACAAAGAGAAAGAAGCTTTCTGAGAAACTTCTTTGTGTTCTGTGAAATCATCTCACAGAGTTACAGCTTTCCCCTCAAGAAGCCTTTCGCTAAGACAGTTCTTGTGGAATAGGCAAAGTGATATTTGGAAGCCCATAGAGGGCTATGGTGAAAAAGTAAATATCGTCAGATGAAATCTGGAAAGAAGCTTTCTGAGAAACTGCTTAGTGTTCTGTTAATTCATCTCACAGAGTTACATGTGTATTTCGAGGATCTCTTTGCTAGCCCTATTTCTGTGGAAACTGAGAACAGATATTTCGGATCCCTTTGAAGACTATAGGGCCAAAGGAAATATCCTCCGATAACAAAGAGAAAGAAGCTTTCTGAGAAACTTCTTTGTGTTCTGTGAAATCATCTCACAGAGTTACAGCTTTCCCCTCAAGAAGCCTTTCGCTGAGACAGTTCTCGTGGAATTGGCAAAGTGATATTTGGAAGCCCATAGAGGGCTATGATGAAAAAGGCATTATCATCAGATGAAATCTGGAAAGAAGCTTTCTGAGAAACTGCTTAGTGTTCTGTTAATTCATCTCACAGTGTTACATGTGTATTTCGAGGATCTCTTTGCTAGCCCTATTTCTGTGGAATCTGAGAACAGATATTTCGGATCCCTTTGAAGATTATAGGGCCAAAGGAAATATCCTCTGATAACAAAGAGAAAGAAGCTTTCTGAGAAACTTCTTTGTGTTCTGTGAAATCATCTCACAGAGTTACAGCTTTCCCCTCAAGAAGCCTTTCGCTAAGACAGTTCTTGTGGAATTGGCAAAGTGATATATGAAGCCCATAGAGGGCTATGGTGAAAAAGGAAATATCCTCAGATGAAATCTGGAAAGAAGCTTTCTGAGAAACTGCTTAGTGTTCTGTGAATTCATCTCACAGAGTTACATGTGTATTTCGAGGATCTCTTTGCTAGCCCTATTTCTGTGGAATCTGAGAACAGATATTTCAGATCCCTTTGAAGACTACAGGGCCAAAGGAAATATCCTCGGATAACAAAGAGAAAGAAGCTTTCTGAGAAGCTTCTTTGTGTTCTGTGAAATCATCTCACAGAGTTACAGCTTTCCCCTCAAAAAGCCTTTCGCTAAGACAGTTGTTGTGGAATTGGCAAAGTTATATTTAGAAGCCCATAGAGGGTTATGGTGAAAAAGGAAATATCATCACATGAAAACTGGAAAGAAGCTTTCTGCGAAACTGCTTAGTGTTCTGTGAATTCATCTCACAGAGTTACATGTGTATTTCGAGGATCTCTTTGCTAGCCCTATTTCTGTGGAATCTGAGAACCGATATTTCGGATCCCTTTGAAGACTATAGGGCCAAAGGAAATATCCTCCGATAACAAAGAGAAAGAAGCTGTCTGAGAAACTTCTTTGTGTTCTGTGAAATCATCTCACAGAGTTACAGCTTTCCCCTGAAGAAGCCTTTCGCTAAGACAGTTCTTGTGGAATTGGCAAAGTGATATTGAGAAGCCCATAGAGGGCTATGGTGAAAAAGGAAATATCAGATGAAATCTGGAAAGAAGCTTTCTGCGAAACTGCTTAGTGTTCTGTGAGTTCATATCACAGAGTTATATGTGTATTTCGAGGATCTCTTTGCTCTCCCTATTTCTGTGGAATCTGAGAACAGATATTTCGGATCCCTTTGAAGACTATAGCGCCAAAGGAAATATCCTCGGATAACAAAGAGAAAGAAGCTTTCTGAGAAACTTCTTTGTGTTCTGTGAAATCATCTCACAGAGTTACAGCTTTCCCCTCAAGAAGCCTTTCGCTAAGACAGTTCTTGTGGAATTGGCAAAGTGATATTTGGAAGCCCATAGAGGGCTAAGGTGAAAAAGTAAATATCGTCAGATGAAATCTGGAAAGAAGCTTTCTGAGAAACTGCTTAGTGTTCTGTTAATTCATCTCACAGAGTTACATGTGTATTTCGAGGATCTCTTTGCTAGCCCTATTTCTGTGGAAACTGGGAACAGATATTTCGGATCCCTTTGAAGACTATAGGGCCAAAGGAAATATCCTCCGATAACAAAGAGAAAGAAGCTTTCTGAGAAACTTCTCTGTGTTCTGTGAAATCATCTCACAGAGTTACGGCTTTCCCCTGAAGAAGCCTTTAGCTAAGACAGTTCTTGTGGAATTGGCAAAGTGATATTTGGAAGCCCATAGAGCGCTATGGTGAAAAAGGAAATATCCTCAAATGAAATCTGGAAAGAAGCTTTCTGAGAAACTGCTTAGTGTTCTGTTAATTCATCTCACAGAGTTACATGTGTATTTCGAGGATCTCTTTGCTAGCCCTATTTCTGTGGAATCTGAGAACAGATATTTCGGATCCCTTTGAAGACTATAAGGCCAAAGGAAATATCCTCCGATAACAAAGATAAAGAAGCTTTCTGAGAAACTTCTTTGTGTTCTGTGAAATCATCTCACAGAGTTACAGCTTTCCCCTGAAGAAGCCTTTCGCTAAGACAGTTCTTTTGGAATTGGCAAAGTGAAATTTGGACGCCCCTAGAGGGCTATGGTGAAAAAGGAAATATCCTCAGATGAAATCTGGAAAGAAGCTTTCTGAGAAACTGCTTAGTGTTCTGATAATTCATCTCACAGAGCTACATGTGTATTTCGAGGATCTCTTTGCTAGCCCTATTTCTGTGGAAACTGAGAACAGATATTTCGTATCCCTTTGAAGACTATAGGGCCAAAGGAAATATCCTCCGTTAACAAAGAGAAAGAAGCTTTCTGAGAAACTTATTTGTGTTCTGTGAAATCATCTCACAGAGTTACAGCTTTCCCCTCAAGAAGCCTTTCGCTAAGACAGTTCTTGTGGAATTGGCAAATTGATATTTGGAAACCCATAGAGGGTTATGCTGAAAAAGGAAATATCGTCAGATGAAATCTTCAAAGAAGCTTTCTGCGAAACTGCTTAGTGTTCTCTTAATTCATCTCACAGAGTTACATGTGTATTTCGAGGATCTCTTTGCTAGCCCTATTTCTGTGGAATCTGAGAACAGATATTTCGGATCCCTTTGAAGACTATAGGGCCAAATGAAATATCCTCCGATAACAAAGAGAAAGAAGCTTTCTGAGAAACTTCTTTGTGTTCTGTGAAATCATCTCACCGAGTTACAGCTTTCCCCTCAAGAAGCCTTCGCTAAGACAGTTCTTGTGGAATTGGCAAAGTGATATTTGGAAGCCCATAAAAGGCTATGGTGAAAAAGGAAATATCCTCAGATGAAATCTGGAAAGAAGCTTTCTGAGAAACTGCTTAGTGTTTTGTTAATTCATCTCACAGAGTTACATGTGTATTTCGAGGATCTCCTTGCTAGCCCTATTTCTGTGGAATCTGAGAACAGATATTTCGGATCCCTTTGAAGACTATAGGGCCAAAGGAAATATCCTCGAATAACAAAGAGAAAGAAGCTTTCTGAGAAACTTCTTTGTGATCTGTGAAATCATCTCACAGAGTTACAGCTTTCCCCTCAAGAAGCCTTTCGCTAAGACAGTTCTTGTGGAATTGGCAAAGTGATATTTGGAAGCCCATAGAGGGCTATGGTGAAAAAGGAAATATCGTCAGATGAAATCTGGAAACAAGCTTTCTGCGAAACTGCTTAGTGTTCTGTTAATTCATCTCACAGAGTTACATGTGTATTTCGGGGATCTCTTTGCTAGCCCTATTTCTGTGGAATCTGAGAACAGATATTTCGGATCCTTTTGAAGACTATAGGGCCAAAGGAAATATCCTCCGATAACAAAGAGAAAGAAGCTTTCTGAGAAACTTCTTTGTGTTCTGTGAAATCATCTCACAGAGTTACAGCTTTCCCCTCAAGAAGCCTTTCGCTGAGACAGTTCTCGTGGAATTGGCAAAGTGATATTTGGAAGCCCATAGAAGGCTATGGTGAAAAAGGAAATATCCTCAGATGAAATCTGGAAAGAAGCTTTCTGAGAAACTGCTTAGTGTTTTGTTAATTCATCTCACAGAGTTACATGTGTATTTCGAGGATCTCCTTGCTAGCCCTATTTCTGTGGAATCTGAGAACAGATATTTCGGATCCCTTTGAAGACTATAGGGCCAAAGGAAATATCCTCGAATAACAAAGAGAAAGAAGCTTTCTGAGAAACTTCTTTGTGTTCTGTGAAATCATCTCACAGAGTTACAGCTTTCCCCTCAAGAAGCCTTTCGCTAAGACAGTTCTTGTGGAATTGGCAAAGTGATATTTGGAAGTCCATAGAGGGCTATGGTGAAAAAGGAAATATCGTCAGGTGAAATCTGGAAACAAGCTTTCTGCGAAACTGCTTAGTGTTCTGTTAATTCATCTCACAGAGTTACATGTGTATTTCGGGGATCTCTTTGCTAGCCCTATTTCTGTGGAATCTGAGAACAGATATTTCGGATACTTTTGAAGACTATAGGGCCAAAGGAAATATCCTCCGATAACAAAGAGAAAGAAGCTTTCTGAGAAACTTCTTTGTGTTCTGTGAAATCATCTCACAGAGTTACAGCTTTCACCTCAAGAAGCCTTTTGCCTAGACAGTTCTTGTGGAATTGGCAAAGTGATATTTGTTAGCCCATAGAGGGCTATGGTGAAAAAGGATATATCCTCAGATGAAATCTGGAAAGAAGCTTTCTGCGAAACTGCTTAGTGTTCTGTGAGTTCATATCACAGAGTTATATGTGTATTTCGAGGATCTCTTTGCTCGCCCTATTTCTGTGGAATCTGAGAACAGATATTTCGGATCCCTTTGAAGACTATAGGGCCAAAGGAAATATCCTCGGATAACAAAGAGAAAGAAGCTTTCTGAGAAACTTCTTTGTGTTCTGTGAAATCATCTCACAGAGTTACAGCTTTCCCCTCAAGAAGCCTTTCGCTAAGACAGTTCTTGTGGAATAGGCAAAGTGATATTTGGAAGCCCATAGAGGGCTATGGTGAAAAAGTAAATATCGTCAGATGAAATCTGGAAAGAAGCTTTCTGAGAAACTGCTTAGTGTTCTGTTAATTCATCTCACAGAGTTACATGTGTATTTTGAGGATCTCTTTGCTAGCCCTATTTCTGTGGAAACTGAGAACAGATATTTCGGATCCCTTTGAAGACTATAGGGCCAAAGGAAATATCCTCCGATAACAAAGAGAAAGAAGCTTTCTGAGAAACTTCTTTGTGTTCTGTGAAATCATCTCACAGAGTTACAGCTTTCCCCTCAAGAAGCCTTTCGCTGAGACAGTTCTCCTGGAATTGGCAAAGTGATATTTGGAAGCCCATAGAGGGCTATGATGAAAAAGGCATTATCATCAGATGAAATCTGGAAAGAAGCTTTCTGAGAAACTGCTTAGTGTTGTGTAAATTCATCTCACAGTGTTACATGTGTATTTCGAGGATCTCTTTGCTAGCCCTATTTCTGTGGAATCTGAGAACAGATATATCGGATCCCTTTGAAGATTATAGGGCCAAAGGAAATATCCTCTGATAACAAAGAGAAAGAAGCTTTCTGAGAAACTTCTTTGTGTTCTGTGAAATCATCTCACAGAGTTACAGCTTTCCCCTCAAGAAGCCTTTCGCTAAGACAGTTCTTGTGGAATTGGCAAAGTGATATTTGAAGCCCATAGAGGGCTATGGTGAAAAAGGAAATATCCTCAGATGAAATCTGGAAAGAAGCTTTCTGAGAAACTGCTTAGTGTTCTGTGAATTCATCTCACAGAGTTACATGTGTATTTCGAGGATCTCTTTGCTAGCCCTATTTCTGTGGAATCTGAGAACAGATATTTCGGATCCCTTTGAAGACTTCAGGGCCAAAGGAAATATCCTCGGATAACAAAGAGAAAGAAGCTTTCTGAGAAGCTTCTTTGTGTTCTGTGAAATCATCTCACAGAGTTACAGCTTTCCCCTCAAAAAGCCTTTCGCTAAGACAGTTGTTGTGGAATTGGCAAAGTTATATTTAGAAGCCCATAGAGGGTTATGGTGAAAAAGGAAATATCATCAGATGAAAACTGGAAAGAAGCTTTCTGCGAAACTGCTTAGTGTTCTGTGAATTCATCTCACAGAGTTACATGTGTATTTCGAGGATCTCTTTGCTAGCCCTATTTCTGTGGAATCTGAGAACCGATATTTCGGATCCCTTTGAAGACTATAGGGCCAAAGGAAATATCCTCCGATAACAAAGAGAAAGAAGCTTTCTGAGAAACTTCTTTGTGTTCTGTGAAATCATCTCACAGAATTACAGCTTTCCCCTCAAGAAGCCTTTTGCTAAGACAGTTCTTGTGGAATTGGCAAAGTGATATTTGTTAGCCCATAGAGGGCTATGGTGAAAAAGGATATATCCTCAGATGAAATCTGGAAACAAGCTTTCTGAGATACTGCTTAGTGTTCTGTGAATTCATCTCACAGAGTTACATGAGTATTTCTAGGATCTCTCTGCTAGCCCTATTTCTGTGGAATCTGAGAACAGATATTTCGGATCCCTTGAACACTATAGGGCCAAAGGAAATATCCTCCGATAACAAAGAGAAAGAAGCTTTCTGAGAAACTTCTTTGTGTTCTGTGAAATCATCTCACAGAGTTACAGCTTTCCCCTCAAGAAGCCTTTCGCTAAGACAGTTCTTGTGGAATTGGCAAAGTGATATTTGGAAGCCCATAGAGGGCTAAGGTGAAAAAGGAAATATCGTTAGATGAAATCTGGAAAGAAGCTTTCTGAGAAACTGCTTAGTGTTCTGTTAATTCATCTCACAGAGCTACATGTGTATTTCGAGGATCTCTTTGCTAGCCCGATTTCTGTGGAAACTGAGAACAGATATTTCGTATCCCTTTGAAGACTATAGGGCCAAAGGAAATATCCTCCGTTAACAAAGAGAAAGAAGCTTTCTGAGAAACTTCTTTGTGTTCTGTGAAATCATCTCACAGAGTTACAGCTTTCCCCTCAAGAAGCCTTTCGCTAAGACAGTTCTTTTGGAATTGGCAAAGTGATATTTGGAAACCCATAGAGGGTTATGGTGAAAAAGGAAATATCGTTAGATGAAATCTTGAAAGAAGCTTTCTGCGAAACTGCTTAGTGTTCTGTTAATTCATCTCACAGAGTTACATGTGTATTTCGAGGATATCCTTGCTAGCCCTATTTCTGTGGAATCTGAGAACAGATATTTCGGATCCCTTTGAAGACTATGGGGCCAAAGGAAATATCCTCCGATAACAAAGAGAAAGAAGCTTTCTGAGAAACTTCTTTGTGTTCTGTGAAATCATCTCCCAGAGTTACAGCTTTCCCCTCAAGAAGCCTTTCGCTAAGACAGTTCTTGCGGAATTGGCAAAGTGATATTTGTTAGCCCATAGAGGGCTATGGTGAAAAAGGATATATCCTCAGATGAAATCTGGAAAGAAGCTTTCTGAGAAACTGCTTAGTGTTCTGTTAATTCATGTCACAGAGTTACATGTGTATTTCGAGGATCTTTTTGCTAGCCCTATTTCTGTGTAATCTGAGAACAGATATTTCGGATCCCTTTGAAGACTATAGGGCCAAAGGAAATATCCTCCGATAAAAAAGAGAAAGAAGCTTTCTGAGAAACTTCTTTGTGTTCTGTGAAATCATCTCACAGAGTTACAGCTTTCCCCTGAAGAAGCCTTTCGCTAAGACAGTTCTTGTGGAATTTGCAAAGTGATATTGAGAAGCCCATAGAGGGCTATGGTGAAAAAGGAAATATCAGATGAAATCTGGAAAGAAGCTTTCTGCGAAACTGCTTAGTGTTCTGTGAGTTCATATCACAGAGTTATATGTGTATTTCGAGGATCTCTTTGCTCTCCCTATTTCTGTGGAATCTGAGAACAGATATTTCGGATCCCTTTGAAGACTATAGCGCCAAAGGAAATATCCTCGGATAACAAAGAGAAAGAAGCTTTCTGAGAAACTTCTTTGTGTTCTGTGAAATCATCTCACAGAGTTACAGCTTTCCCCTCAAGAAGCCTTTCGCTAAGACAGTTCTTGTGGAATTGGCAAAGTGATATTTGGAAGCCCATAGAGGGCTAAGGTGAAAAAGTAAATATCGTCAGATGAAATCTGGAAAGAAGCTTTCTGAGAAACTGCTTAGTGTTCTGTTAATTCATCTCACAGAGTTACATGTGTATTTCGAGGATCTCTTTGCTAGCCCTATTTCTGTGGAAACTGAGAACAGATATTTCGGATCCCTTTGAAGACTATAGGGCCAAAGGAAATATCCTCCGATAACAAAGAGAAAGAAGCTTTCTGAGAAACTTCTTTGTGTTCTGTGAAATCATCTCACAGAGTTACAGCTTTCCCCTCAAGAAGCCTTTCGCTAAGACAGTTCTCGTGGAATTGGCAAAGTGATATTTGGAAGCCCATAGAGGGCTATGATGAAAAAGGAATTATCATCAGATGAAATCTGGAAAGAAGCTTTCTGAGAAACTGCTTAGTGTTCTGTAAATTCATCTCACAGTGTTACATGTGTATTTCGAGGATCTCTTTGCTAGCCCTATTTCTGTGGAATCTGAGAACAGATATTTCGGATCCCTTTGAAGATTATAGGGCCAAAGGAAATATCCTCCGATAACAAAGAGAAAGAAGCTTTCTGAGAAACTTCTTTGTGTTCTGTGAAATCATCTCACAGAGTTACAGCTTTCCCCTCAAGAAGCCTTTCGCTAAGACAGTTCTTGTGGAATTGGCAAAGTGATATTTGGAAGCCCATAGAGGGCTATGGTGAAAAAGGAAATATCGTCAGATGAAATCTGGAAAGAAGCTTTCTGAGAAACTGCTTAGTGTTCTGTGAATTCATCTCACAGAGTTACATGTGTATTTCGAGGATCTCTTTGCTAGCCCTATTTCTGTGGAAACTGAGAACAGATATTTCGTATCCCTTTGAAGACTATAGGGCCAAAGGAAATATCCTCCGATAACAAAGAGAAAGAAGCTTTCTGAGAAACTTCTTTGTGTTCTGTGAAATCATCTCACAGAGTTACAGCTTTCCCCTCAAGAAGCCTTTCGCTGAGACAGTTCTCGTGGAATTGGCAAAGTGATATTTGGAAGCCCATAGAAGGCTATGGTGAAAAAGGAAATATCCTCAGATGAAATCTGGAAAGAAGCTTTCTGAGAAACTGCTTAGTGTTTTGTTAATTCATCTCAAAGAGTTACATGTGTATTTCGAGGATCTCCTTGCTAGCCCTATTTCTGTGGAATCTGAGAACAGATATTTCGGATCCCTTTGAAGACTATAGGGCCAAAGGAAATATCCTCGAATAACAAAGAGAAAGAAGCTTTCTGAGAAACTTCTTTGTGTTCTGTGAAATCATCTCACAGAGTTACAGCTTTCCCCTCAAGAAGCCTTTCGCTAAGACAGTTCTTGTGGAATTGGCAAAGTGATATTTGGAAGCCCTTAGAGGGCTATGGTGAAAAAGGAAATATCGTCAGATGAAATCTGGAAACAAGCTTTCTGTGAAACTGCTTAGTGTTCTGTTAATTCATCTCACAGAGTTACATGTGTATTTCGGGGATCTCTTTGCTAGGCCTATTTCTGTGGAATCTGAGAACAGATATTTCGGATCCTTTTGAAGACTATAGGGCCAAAGGAAATATCCTCCGATAACAAAGAGAAAGAAGCTTTCTGAGAAACTTCTTTGTGTTCTGTGAAATCATCTCACAGAGTTACAGCTTTCACCTCAAGAAGCCTTTTGCCTAGACAGTTCTTGTGGAATTGGCAAAGTGATATTTGTTAGCCCATAGAGGGCTATGGTGAAAAAGGATATATCCTCAGATGAAATCTGGAAAGAAGCTTTCTGAGAAACTGCTTAGTGTTCTGTTAATTCATGTCACAGAGTTACATGTGTATTTCGAGGATCTTTTTGCTAGCCCTATTTCTGTGGAATCTGAGAACAGATATTTCGGATCCCTTTGAAGACTATAGGGCCAAAGGAAATATCCTCCGATAACAAAGAGAAAGAAGCTGTCTGAGAAACTTCTTTGTGTTCTGTGAAATCATCTCACAGAGTTACAGCTTTCCCCTCAAGAAGCCTTTCGCTAAGACAGTTCTTGTGGAATTGGCAAAGTGATATTTGTTAGCCCATAGAGGGCTATGGTGAAAAAGGATATATCCTCAGATGAAATCTGGAAAGAAGCTTTCTGCGAAACTGCTTAGTGTTCTGTGAGTTCATATCACAGAGTTATATGTGTATTTCGAGGATCTCTTTGCTCGCCCTATTTCTGTGGAATCTGAGAACAGATATTTCGGATCCCTTTGAAGACTATAGGGCCAAAGGAAATATCCTCGGATAACAAAGAGAAAGAAGCTTTCTGAGAAACTTCTTTGTGTTCTGTGAAATCATCTCACAGAGTTACAGCTTTCCCCTCAAGAAGCCTTTCGCTAAGACAGTTCTTGTGGAATAGGCAAAGTGATATTTGGAAGCCCATAGAGGGCTATGGTGAAAAAGTAAATATCGTCAGATGAAATCTGGAAAGAAGCTTTCTGAGAAACTGCTTAGTGTTCTGTTAATTCATCTCACAGAGTTACATGTGTATTTCGAGGATCTCTTTGCTAGCCCTATTTCTGTGGAAACTGAGAACAGATATTTCGGATCCCTTTGAAGACTATAGGGCCAAAGGAAATATCCTCCGATAACAAAGAGAAAGAAGCTTTCTGAGAAACTTCTTTGTGTTCTGTGAAATCATCTCACAGAGTTACAGCTTTCCCCTCAAGAAGCCTTTCGCTGAGACAGTTCTCCTGGAATTGGCAAAGTGATATTTGGAAGCCCATAGAGGGCTATGATGAAAAAGGCATTATCATCAGATGAAATCTGGAAAGAAGCTTTCTGAGAAACTGCTTAGTGTTGTGTAAATTCATCTCACAGTGTTACATGTGTATTTCGAGGATCTCTTTGCTAGCCCTATTTCTGTGGAATCTGAGAACAGATATTTCGGATCCCTTTGAAGATTATAGGGCCAAAGGAAATATCCTCTGATAACAAAGAGAAAGAAGCTTTCTGAGAAACTTCTTTGTGTTCTGTGAAATCATCTCACAGAGTTACAGCTTTCCCCTCAAGAAGCCTTTCGCTAAGACAGTTCTTGTGGAATTGGCAAAGTGATATTTGAAGCCCATAGAGGGCTATGGTGAAAAAGGAAATATCCTCAGATGAAATCTGGAAAGAAGCTTTCTGAGAAACTGCTTAGTGTTCTGTGAATTCATCTCACAGAGTTACATGTGTATTTCGAGGATCTCTTTGCTAGCCCTATTTCTGTGGAATCTGAGAACAGATATTTCGGATCCCTTTGAAGACTTCAGGGCCAAAGGAAATATCCTCGGATAACAAAGAGAAAGAAGCTTTCTGAGAAGCTTCTTTGTGTTCTGTGAAATCATCTCACAGAGTTACAGCTTTCCCCTCAAAAAGCCTTTCGCTAAGACAGTTGTTGTGGAATTGGCAAAGTTATATTTAGAAGCCCATAGAGGGTTATGGTGAAAAAGGAAATATCATCAGATGAAAACTGGAAAGAAGCTTTCTGCGAAACTGCTTAGTGTTCTGTGAATTCATCTCACAGAGTTACATGTGTATTTCGAGGATCTCTTTGCTAGCCCTATTTCTGTGGAATCTGAGAACCGATATTTCGGATCCCTTTGTAGACTATAGGGCCAAAGGAAATATCCTCCGATAACAAAGAGAAAGAAGCTTTCTGAGAAACTTCTTTGTGTTCTGTGAAATCATCTCACAGAATTACAGCTTTCCCCTCAAGAAGCCTTTTGCTAAGACAGTTCTTGTGGAATTGGCAAAGTGATATTTGTTAGCCCATAGAGGGCTATGGTGAAAAAGGATATATCCTCAGATGAAATCTGGAAACAAGCTTTCTGAGATACTGCTTAGTGTTCTGTGAATTCATCTCACAGAGTTACATGTGTATTTCTAGGATCTCTCTGCTAGCCCTATTTCTGTGGAATCTGAGAACAGATATTTCGGATCCCTTGAACACTATAGGGCCAAAGGAAATATCCTCCGATAACAAAGAGAAAGAAGCTTTCTGAGAAACTTCTTTGTGTTCTGTGAAATCATCTCACAGAGTTACAGCTTTCCCCTCAAGAAGCCTTTCGCTAAGACAGTTCTTGTGGAATTGGCAAAGTGATATTTGGAAGCCCATAGAGGGCTAAGGTGAAAAAGGAAATATCGTTAGATGAAATCTGGAAAGAAGCTTTCTGAGAAACTGCTTAGTGTTCTGTTAATTCATCTCACAGAGCTACATGTGTATTTCGAGGATCTCTTTGCTAGCCCTATTTCTGTGGAAACTGAGAACAGATATTTCGTATCCCTTTGAAGACTATAGGGCCAAAGGAAATATCCTCCGTTAACAAAGAGAAAGAAGCTTTCTGAGAAACTTCTTTGTGTTCTGTGAAATCATCTCACAGAGTTACACCTTTCCCCTCAAGAAGCCTTTCGCTAAGACAGTTCTTTTGGAATTGGCAAAGTGATATTTGGAAACCCATAGAGGGTTATGGTGAAAAAGGAAATATCGTTAGATGAAATCTTGAAAGAAGCTTTCTGCGAAACTGCTTAGTGTTCTGTTAATTCATCTCACAGAGTTACATGTGTATTTCGAGGATATCCTTGCTAGCCCTATTTCTGTGGAATCTGAGAACAGATATTTCGGATCCCTTTGAAGACTATAGGGCCAAAGGAAATATCCTCCGATAACAAAGAGAAAGAAGCTTTCTGAGAAACTTCTTTGTGTTCTGTGAAATCATCTCCCAGAGTTACAGCTTTCCCCTCAAGAAGCCTTTCGCTAAGACAGTTCTTGTGGAATTGGCAAAGTGATATTTGTTAGCCCATAGAGGGCTATGGTGAAAAAGGATATATCCTCAGATGAAATCTGGAAAGAAGCTTTCTGAGAAACTGCTTAGTGTTCTGTTAATTCATGTCACAGAGTTACATGTGTATTTCGAGGATCTTTTTGCTAGCCCTATTTCTGTGTAATCTGAGAACAGATATTTCGGATCCCTTTGAAGACTATAGGGCCAAAGGAAATATCCTCCGATAAAAAAGAGAAAGAAGCTTTCTGAGAAACTTCTTTGTGTTCTGTGAAATCATCTCACAGAGTTACAGCTTTCCCCTGAAGAAGCCTTTCGCTAAGACAGTTCTTGTGGAATTTGCAAAGTGATATTGAGAAGCCCATAGAGGGCTATGGTGAAAAAGGAAATATCAGATGAAATCTGGAAAGAAGCTTTCTGCGAAACTGCTTAGTGTTCTGTGAGTTCATATCACAGAGTTATATGTGTATTTCGAGGATCTCTTTGCTCTCCCTATTTCTGTGGAATCTGAGAACAGATATTTCGGATCCCTTTGAAGACTATAGCGCCAAAGGAAATATCCTCGGATAACAAAGAGAAAGAAGCTTTCTGAGAAACTTCTTTGTGTTCTGTGAAATCATCTCACAGAGTTACAGCTTTCCCCTCAAGAAGCCTTTCGCTAAGACAGTTCTTGTGGAATTGGCAAAGTGATATTTGGAAGCCCATAGAGGGCTAAGGTGAAAAAGTAAATATCGTCAGATGAAATCTGGAAAGAAGCTTTCTGAGAAACTGCTTAGTGTTCTGTTAATTCATCTCACAGAGTTACATGTGTATTTCGAGGATCTCTTTGCTAGCCCTATTTCTGTGGAAACTGAGAACAGATATTTCGGATCCCTTTGAAGACTATAGGGCCAAAGGAAATATCCTCCGATAACAAAGAGAAAGAAGCTTTCTGAGAAACTTCTTTGTGTTCTGTGAAATCATCTCACAGAGTTACAGCTTTCCCCTCAAGAAGCCTTTCGCTAAGACAGTTCTCGTGGAATTGGCAAAGTGATATTTGGAAGCCCATAGAGGGCTATGATGAAAAAGGAATTATCATCAGATGAAATCTGGAAAGAAGCTTTCTGAGAAACTGCTTAGTGTTCTGTAAATTCATCTCACAGTGTTACATGTGTATTTCGAGGATCTCTTTGCTAGCCCTATTTCTGTGGAATCTGAGAACAGATATTTCGGATCCCTTTGAAGATTATAGGGCCAAAGGAAATATCCTCCGATAACAAAGAGAAAGAAGCTTTCTGAGAAACTTCTTTGTGTTCTGTGAAATCATCTCACAGAGTTACAGCTTTCCCCTCAAGAAGCCTTTCGCTAAGACAGTTCTTGTGGAATTGGCAAAGTGATATTTGGAAGCCCATAGAGGGCTATGGTGAAAAAGGAAATATCGTCAGATGAAATCTGGAAAGAAGCTTTCTGAGAAACTGCTTAGTGTTCTGTGAATTCATCTCACAGAGTTACATGTGTATTTCGAGGATCTCTTTGCTAGCCCTATTTCTGTGGAAACTGAGAACAGATATTTCGGATCCCTTTGAAGACTATAGGGCCAAAGGAAATATCCTCCGATAACAAAGAGAAAGAAGCTTTCTGAGAAACTTCTTTGTGTTCTGTGAAATCATCTCACAGAGTTACAGCTTTCCCCTCAAGAAGCCTTTCGCTGAGACAGTTCTCGTGGAATTGGCAAAGTGATATTTGGAAGCCCATAGAAGGCTATGGTGAAAAAGGAAATATCCTCAGATGAAATCTGGAAAGAAGCTTTCTGAGAAACTGCTTAGTGTTTTGTTAATTCATCTCAAAGAGTTACATGTGTATTTCGAGGATCTCCTTGCTAGCCCTATTTCTGTGGAATCTGAGAACAGATATTTCGGATCCCTTTGAAGACTATAGGGCCAAAGGAAATATCCTCGAATAACAAAGAGAAAGAAGCTTTCTGAGAAACTTCTTTGTGTTCTGTGAAATCATCTCACAGAGTTACAGCTTTCCCCTCAAGAAGCCTTTCGCTAAGACAGTTCTTGTGGAATTGGCAAAGTGATATTTGGAAGCCCTTAGAGGGCTATGGTGAAAAAGGAAATATCGTCAGATGAAATCTGGAAACAAGCTTTCTGTGAAACTGCTTAGTGTTCTGTTAATTCATCTCACAGAGTTACATGTGTATTTCGGGGATCTCTTTGCTAGGCCTATTTCTGTGGAATCTGAGAACAGATATTTCGGATCCTTTTGAAGACTATAGGGCCAAAGGAAATATCCTCCGATAACAAAGAGAAAGAAGCTTTCTGAGAAACTTCTTTGTGTTCTGTGAAATCATCTCACAGAGTTACAGCTTTCACCTCAAGAAGCCTTTTGCCTAGACAGTTCTTGTGGAATTGGCAAAGTGATATTTGTTAGCCCATAGAGGGCTATGGTGAAAAAGGATATATCCTCAGATGAAATCTGGAAAGAAGCTTTCTGAGAAACTGCTTAGTGTTCTGTTAATTCATGTCACAGAGTTACATGTGTATTTCGAGGATCTTTTTGCTAGCCCTATTTCTGTGGAATCTGAGAACAGATATTTCGGATCCCTTTGAAGACTATAGGGCCAAAGGAAATATCCTCCGATAACAAAGAGAAAGAAGCTGTCTGAGAAACTTCTTTGTGTTCTGTGAAATCATCTCACAGAGTTACAGCTTTCCCCTCAAGAAGCCTTTCGCTAAGACAGTTCTTGTGGAATTGGCAAAGTGATATTGAGAAGCCCATAGAGGGCTAAGGTGAAAAAGGAAATATCAGATGAAATCTGGAAAGAAGCTTTCTGCGAAACTGCTTAGTGTTCTGTGAGTTCATATCACAGAGTTATATGTGTATTTCGAGGATCTCTTTGCTCGCCCTATTTCTGTGGAATCTGAGAACAGATATTTCGGATCCCTTTGAAGACTATAGGGCCAAAGGAAATATCCTCGGATAACAAAGAGAAAGAAGCTTTCTGAGAAACTTCTTTGTGTTCTGTGAAATCATCTCACAGAGTTACAGCTTTCCCCTCAAGAAGCCTTTCGCTAAGACAGTTCTTGTGGAATAGGCAAAGTGATATTTGGAAGCCCATAGAGGGCTATGGTGAAAAAGTAAATATCGTCAGATGAAATCTGGAAAGAAGCTTTCTGAGAAACTGCTTAGTGTTCTGTTAATTCATCTCACAGAGTTACATGTGTATTTCGAGGATCTCTTTGCTAGCCCTATTTCTGTGGAAACTGAGAACAGATATTTCGGATCCCTTTGAAGACTATAGGGCCAAAGGAAATATCCTCCGATAACAAAGAGAAAGAAGCTTTCTGAGAAACTTCTTTGTGTTCTGTGAAATCATCTCACAGAGTTACAGCTTTCCCCTCAAGAAGCCTTTCGCTGAGACAGTTCTCGTGGAATTGGCAAAGTGATATTTGGAAGCCCATAGAGGGCTATGATGAAAAAGGCATTATCATCAGATGAAATCTGGAAAGAAGCTTTCTGAGAAACTGCTTAGTGTTCTGTAAATTCATCTCACAGTGTTACATGTGTATTTCGAGGATCTCTTTGCTAGCCCTATTTCTGTGGAATCTGAGAACAGATATTTCGGATCCCTTTGAAGATTATAGGGCCAAAGGAAATATCCTCTGATAACAAAGAGAAAGAAGCTTTCTGAGAAACTTCTTTGTGTTCTGTGAAATCATCTCACAGAGTTACAGCTTTCCCCTCAAGAAGCCTTTCGCTAAGACAGTTCTTGTGGAATTGGCAAAGTGATATTTGAAGCCCATAGAGGGCTATGGTGAAAAAGGAAATATCCTCAGATGAAATCTGGAAAGAAGCTTTCTGAGAAACTGCTTAGTGTTCTGTGAATTCATCTCACAGTGTTACATGTGTATTTCGAGGATCTCTTTGCTAGCCCTATTTCTGTGGAATCTGAGAACAGATATTTCGGATCCCTTTGAAGACTACAGGGCCAAAGGAAATATCCTCGGATAACAAAGAGAAAGAAGCTTTCTGAGAAGCTTCTTTGTGTTCTGTGAAATCATCTCACAGAGTTACAGCTTTCCCCTCAAAAAGCCTTTCGCTAAGACAGTTGTTGTGGAATTGGCAAAGTTATATTTAGAAGCCCATAGAGGGTTATGGTGAAAAAGGAAATATCATCAGATGAAAACTGGAAAGAAGCTTTCTGCGAAACTGCTTAGTGTTCTGTGAATTCATCTCACAGAGTTACATGTGTATTTCGAGGATCTCTTTGCTAGCCCTATTTCTGTGGAATCTGAGAACCGATATTTCGGATCCCTTTGAAGACTATAGGGCCAAAGGAAATATCCTCCGATAACAAAGAGAAAGAAGCTGTCTGAGAAACTTCTTTGTGTTCTGTGAAATCATCTCACAGAGTTACAGCTTTCCCCTGAAGAAGCCTTTCGCTAAGACAGTTCTTGTGGAATTGGCAAAGTGATATTGAGAAGCCCATAGAGGGCTATGGTGAAAAAGGAAATATCAGATGAAATCTGGAAAGAAGCTTTCTGCGAAACTGCTTAGTGTTCTGTGAGTTCATATCACAGAGTTATATGTGTATTTCGAGGATCTCTTTGCTCTCCCTATTTCTGTGGAATCTGAGAACAGATATTTCGGATCCCTTTGAAGACTATAGCGCCAAAGGAAATATCCTCGGATAACAAAGAGAAAGAAGCTTTCTGAGAAACTTCTTTGTTTTCTGTGAAATCATCTCACAGAGTTACAGCTTTCCCCTCAAGAAGCCTTTCGCTAAGACAGTTCTTGTGGAATTGGCAAAGTGATATTTGGAAGCCCATAGAGGGCTAAGGTGAAAAAGTAAATATCGTCAGATGAAATCTGGAAAGAAGCTTTCTGAGAAACTGCTTAGTGTTCTGTTAATTCATCTCACAGAGTTACATGTGTATTTCGAGGATCTCTTTGCTAGCCCTATTTCTGTGGAAACTGAGAACAGATATTTCGGATCCCTTTGAAGACTATAGGGCCAAAGGAAATATCCTCCGATAACAAAGAGAAAGAAGCTTTCTGAGAAACTTCTTTGTGTTCTGTGAAATCATCTCACAGAGTTACAGCTTTCCCCTCAAGAAGCCTTTCGCTAAGACAGTTCTCGTGGAATTGGCAAAGTGATATTTGGAAGCCCATCGAGGGCTATGATGAAAAAGGAATTATCATCAGATGAAATCTGGAAAGAAGCTTTCTGAGAAACTGCTTAGTGTTCTGTAAATTCATCTCACAGTGTTACATGTGTATTTCGAGGATCTCTTTGTAGCCCTATTTCTGTGGAATCTGAGAACAGATATTTCGGATCCCTTTGAAGATTATAGGGCCAAAGGAAATATCCTCCGATAACAAAGAGAAAGTAGCTTTCTGAGAAACTTCTTTGTGTTCTGTGAAATCATCTCACAGAGTTACAGCTTTCCCCTCAAGAAGCCTTTCGCTAAGACAGTTCTTGTGGAATTGGCAAAGTGATATTTGGAAGCCCATAGAGGGCTATGGTGAAAAAGGAAATATCGTCAGATGAAATCTGGAAAGAAGCTTTCTGAGAAACTGCTTAGTGTTCTGTGAATTCATCTCACAGAGTTACATGTGTATTTCGAGGATCTCTTTGCTAGCCCTATTTCTGTGGAATCTGAGAACAGATATTTCGGATCCCTTTGAAGACTACAGGGCCAAAGGAAATATCCTCGGATAACAAAGAGAAAGAAGCTTTCTGAGAAGCTTCTTTGTGTTCTGTGAAATCATCTCACAGAGTTACAGCTTTCCCCTCAAAAAGCCGTTCGCTAAGACAGTTGTTGTGGAATTGGCAAAGTGATATTTGGAAGCCCATCGAGGGCTATGATGAAAAAGGAATTATCATCAGATGAAATCTGGAAAGAAGATTTCTGAGAAACTGCTTAGTGTTCTGTAAATTCATCTCACAGTGTTACATGTGTATTTCGAGGATCTCTTTGTAGCCCTATTTCTGTGGAATCTGAGAACAGATATTTCGGATCCCTTTGAAGATTATAGGGCCAAAGGAAATATCCTCCGATAACAAAGAGAAAGTAGCTTTCTGAGAAACTTCTTTGTGTTCTGTGAAATCATCTCACAGAGTTACAGCTTTCCCCTCAAGAAGCCTTTCGCTAAGACAGTTCTTGTGGAATTGGCAAAGTGATATTTGGAAGCCCATAGAGGGCTATGGTGAAAAAGGAAATATCGTCAGATGAAATCTGGAAAGAAGCTTTCTGAGAAACTGCTTAGTGTTCTGTGAATTCATCTCACAGAGTTACATGTGTATTTCGAGGATCTCTTTGCTAGCCCTATTTCTGTGGAATCTGAGAACAGATATTTCGGATCCCTTTGAAGACTACAGGGCCAAAGGAAATATCCTCGGATAACAAAGAGAAAGAAGCTTTCTGAGAAGCTTCTTTGTGTTCTGTGAAATCATCTCACAGAGTTACAGCTTTCCCCTCAAAAAGCCGTTCGCTAAGACAGTTGTTGTGGAATTGGCAAAGTGATATTTAGAAGCCCATAGAGGGTTATGGTGAAAAAGGAAATATCATCAGATGAAATCTGGAAAGAAGCTTTCTGCGAAACTGCTTAGTGTTCTGTGAATTCATCTCACAGAGTTACATGTGTATTTCGAGGATCTCTTTGCTAGCCCTATTTCTGTGTAATCTGAGAACCGATATTTCGGATCCCTTTGAAGACTATAGGGCCAAAGGAAATATCCTCCGATAACAAAGAGAAAGAAGCTTTCTTAGAAACTACTTTGTGTTCTGTGAAATCATCTCACGGAGTTACAGCTTTCCCCTCAAGAAGCCTTTCGCTAAGACAGTTCTCGTGGAATTGGCAAAGTGATATTTGGAAGCCCATAGAGGGCTATGATGAAAAAGGAATTATCATCAGATGAAATCTGGAAAGAAGCTTTCTGAGAAACTGCTTAGTGTTCTGTAAATTCATCTCACAGTGTTACATGTGTATTTCGAGGATATCTTTGCTAGCCCTATTTCTGTGGAATCTGAGAACAGATATTTCGGATCCCTTTGAAGATTATATGGCCAAAGGAAATATCCTCCGATAACAAAGAGAAAGAAGCTTTCTGAGAAACTTCTTTGTGTTCTGTGAAATCATCTCACAGAGTTACAGCTTTCCCCTCAAGAAGCCTTTCGCTAAGACAGTTCTTGTGGAATTGGCAAAGTGATATTTGGAAGCCCATAGAGGGCTATGGTGAAAAAGGAAATATCCTCAGATGAAATCTGGAAAGAAGCTTTCTGCGAAACTGCTTAGTGTTCTGTGAATTCATCTCACAGAGTTACATGTGTATTTCGAGGATCTCTTTGCTAGCCCTATTTCTGTGGAATCTGAGAACCGATATTTCGGATCCCTTTGAAGACTATAGGGCCAAAGGAAATATCCTCCGATAACAAAGAGAAAGAAGCTTTCTGAGAAACTTCTTTGTGTTCTGTGAAATCATCTCACAGAGTTACAGCTTTCCCCTCAAGAAGCCTTTTGCTAAGACAGTTCTTGTGGAATTGGCAAAGTGATATTTGTTAGCCCATAGAGGGCTATGGTGAAAAAGGATATATCCTCAGATGAAATCTGGAAAGAAGCTTTCTGAGATACTGCTTAGTGTTCTGTTAATTCATGTCACAGAGTTACATGTGTATTTCGAGGATCTTTTTGCTAGCCCTATTTCTGTGGAATCTGAGAACAGATATTTCGGATCCCTTTGAAGACTATAGGGCCAAAGGAAATATCCTCCGATAACAAAGAGAAAGAAGCTTTCTGAGAAACTTCTTTGTGTTCTGTGAAATCATCTCACAGAGTTACAGCTTTCCCCTGAAGAAGCCTTTCGCTAAGACAGTTCTTGTGGAATTCGAAAAGTGATATTGGGAAGCCCATAGAGGGCTATGGTGAAAAAGGAAATATCAGATGAAATCTGGAAAGAAGCTTTGTGCGAAACTGCTTAGTGTTCTGTGAATTCATCTCACAGAGTTATATGTGTATTTCGAGGATCTCTTTGCTCGCCCTATTTCTGTGGAATCTGAGAACAGATATTTCCGATCCCTTTGAAGACTATAGGGCCAAAGGAAATATCCTCCGATAACAAAGAGAAAGAAGCTGTCTGAGAAACTTCTTTGTGTTCTGTGAAATCATCTCACAGAGTTACAGCTTTCCCCTGAAGAAGCCTTTCGCTAAGACAGTTCTTGTGGAATTGGCAAAGTGATATTGAGAAGCCCATAGAGGGCTATGGTGAAAAAGGAAATATCAGATGAAATCTGGAAAGAAGCTTTCTGCGAAACTGCTTAGTGTTCTGTGAGTTCATATCACAGAGTTATATGTGTATTTCGAGGATCTCTTTGCTCTCCCTATTTCTGTGGAATCTGAGAACAGATATTTCGGATCCCTTTGAAGACTATAGCGCCAAAGGAAATATCCTCGGAAAACAAAGAGAAAGAAGCTTTCTGAGAAACTTCTTTGTGTTCTGTGAAATCATCTCACAGAGTTACAGCTTTCCCCTCAAGAAGCCTTTCGCTAAGACAGTTCTTGTGGAATTGGCAAAGTGATATTTGGAAGCCCATAGAGGGCTAAGGTGAAAAAGTAAATATCGTCAGATGAAATCTGGAAAGAAGCTTTCTGAGAAACTGCTTAGTGTTCTGTTAATTCATCTCACAGAGTTACATGTGTATTTCGAGGATCTCTTTGCTAGCCCTATTTCTGTGGAAACTGAGAACAGATATTTCGGATCCCTTTGAAGACTATAGGGCCAAAGGAAATATCCTCCGATAACAAAGAGAAAGAAGCTTTCTGAGAAACTTCTTTGTGTTCTGTGAAATCATCTCACAGAGTTACAGCTTTCCCCTCAAGAAGCCTTTCGCTAAGACAGTTCTCGTGGAATTGGCAAAGTGATATTTGGAAGCCCATAGAGGGCTATGATGAAAAAGTAATTATCATCAGATGAAATCTGGAAAGAAGCTTTCTGAGAAACTGCTTAGTGTTCTGTAAATTCATCTCACAGTGTTACATGTGTATTTCGAGGATCTCTTTGCTAGCCCTATTTCTGTGGAATCTGAGAACAGATATTTCGGATCCCTTTGAAGATTATAGGGCCAAAGGAAATATCCTCCGATAACAAAGAGAAAGAAGCTTTCTGAGAAACTTCTTTGTGTTCTGTGAAATCATCTCACAGAGTTACAGCTTTCCCCTGAAGAAGCCTTTCGCTAAGACAGTTCTTGTGGAATTGGCAAAGTGATATTTGGAAGCCCATAGAGGGCTATGGTGAAAAAGGAAATATCGTCAGATGAAATCTGGAAAGAAGCTTTCTGAGAAACTGCTTAGTGTTCTGTGAATTCATCTCACAGAGTTACATGTGTATTTCGAGGATCTCTTTGCTAGCCCTATTTCTGTGGAATCTGAGAACAGATATTTCGGATCCCTTTGAAGACTACAGGGCCAAAGGAAATATCCTCGGATAACAAAGAGAAAGAAGCTTTCTGAGAAGCTTCTTTGGGTTCTGTGAAATCATCTCAGAGAGTTACAGCTTTCCCCTCAAAAAGCCGTTCGCTAAGACAGTTGTTGTGGAATTGGCAAAGTGATATTTAGAAGCCCATAGAGGGTTATGGTGAAAAAGGAAATATCATCAGATGAAATCTGGAAAGAAGCTTTCTGCGAAACTGCTTAGTGTTCTGTGAATTCATCTCACAGAGTTACATGTGTATTTCGAGGATCTCTTTGCTAGCCCTATTTCTGTGTAATCTGAGAACCGATATTTCAGATCCCTTTGAAGACTATAGGGCCAAAGGAAATATCCTCCGATAACAAAGAGAAAGAAGCTTTCTGAGAAACTACTTTGTGTTCTGTGAAATCATCTCACAGAGTTACAGCTTTCCCCTCAAGAAGCCTTTCGCTAAGACAGTTCTCGTGGAATTGGCAAAGTGATATTTGGAAGCCCATAGAGGGCTATGATGAAAAAGGAATTATCATCAGATGAAATCTGGAAAGAAGCTTTCTGAGAAACTGCTTAGTGTTCTGTAAATTCATCTCACAGTGTTACATGTGTATTTCGAGGATATCTTTGCTAGCCCTATTTCTCTGGAATCTGATAACAGATATTTCGGATCCCTTTGAAGATTATATGGCCAAAGGAAATATCCTCTGATAACAAAGAGAAAGAAGCTTTCTGAGAAACTTCTTTGTGTTCTGTGAAATCATCTCACAGAGTTACAGCTTTCCCCTCAAGAAGCCTTTCGCTAAGACAGTTCTTGTGGAATTGGCAAAGTGATATTTGGAAGCCCATAGAGGGCTATGGTGAAAAAGGAAATATCCTCAGATGAAATCTGGAAAGAAGCTTTCTGCGAAACTGCTTAGTGTTCTGTGAATTCATCTCACAGAGTTACATGTGTATTTCGAGGATCTCTTTGCTAGCCCTATTTCTGTGGAATCTGAGAACCGATATTTCGGATCCCTTTGAAGACTATAGGGCCAAAGGAAATATCCTCCGATAACAAAGAGAAAGAAGCTATCTGAGAAACTTCTTTGTGTTCTGTGAAATCATCTCACAGAGTTACAGCTTTCCCCTCAAGAAGCCTTTTGCTAAGACTGTTCTTGTGGAATTGGCAAAGTGATATTTGTTAGCCCATAGAGGGCTATGGTGAAAAAGGATATATCCTCAGATGAAATCTGGAAAGAAGCTTTCTGAGATACTGCTTAGTGTTCTGTTAATTAATGTCACAGAGTTACATGTGTATTTCGAGGATCTTTTTGCTAGCCCTATTTCTGTGGAATCTGAGAACAGATATTTCGGATCCCTTTGAAGACTATAGGGCCAAAGGAAATATCCTCCGATAACAAAGAGAAAGAAGCTTTCTGAGAAACTTCTTTGTGTTCTGTGAAATCATCTCACCGAGTTACAGCTTTCCCCTGAAGAAGCCTTTCGCTAAGACAGTTCTTGTGGAATTCGCAAAGTGATATTGGGAAGCCCATAGAGGGCTATGGTGAAAAAGGAAATTTCAGATGAAATCTGGAAAGAAGCTTTGTGCGAAACTGCTTAGTGTTCTGTGAATTCATCTCACAGAGTTATATGTGTATTTCAAGGATCTCTTTGCTCGCCCTATTTCTGTGAAATCTGAGAACAGATATTTCCGATCCCTTTGAAGACTATAGTGCCATAGGAAATATCCTCCGATAACAAAGAGAAAGAAGCTTTCTGAGAAACTTCCTTGTGTTCTGTGAAATCATCTCACAGAGTTACAGCTTTCCCCTCAAGAAGCCTTTCGCTAAGACAGTTCTTGTGGAATTGGCAAAGTGATATTTGGAAGCCCATAGAGGGCTATGGTGAAAAAGGAAATATCGTCAGATGAAATCTGGAAAGAAGCTTTCTGAGAAACTGCTTAGTGTTCTGTGAATTCATCTCACAGAGTTACATGTGTATTTCGAGGATCTCCTTGCTAGCCCTATTTCTGTGGAAACTGAGAACAGATATTTCGGATCCCTTTGAAGACTATAGGGCCAAAGGAAATATCCTCCGATAACAAAGAGAAAGAAGCTTTCTGAGAACCTTCTTTGTGTTCTGTGAAATCATCTCACAGAGTTACAGTTTTCCCCTGAAGAAGCCTTTCACTAAGACAGTTCTTGTGGAATTGGCAAATTGATCTTTGGAAGCCCATAGAGGGCTATGGTGAAAAAGGAAATATCCTCAGATGAAATTTGGAAAGAAGCTTTCTGCGAAACTGCTTAGTGTTCTGTTAATTCATCTCACAGAGTTACATGTGTATTTCGAGGTTCTCTTTGCTAGCCCTATTTCTGTGGAATCTGAGAACAGATATTTCAGATCCCTTTGAAGATTATAGGGCCAAAGGAAATATCCTCCGATAACAAAGAGAAAGAAGCTTTCTGAGAAACTTCTTTGTGTTCTGTGAAATCATCTCACAGAGTTACAGCTTTCCCCTCAAGAAGCCTTTCGCTAAGACAGTTCTTGTGGAATTGGCAAAGTGATATTTGGAAGCCCATAGAGGGCTATGGTGTAAAAGGAAATATCCTCAGATGAAATCTGGAAAGAAGCTTTCTGAGAAACTGCTTAGTGTTCTGTGAATTCATCTCACAGAGTTACATGTGTATTTCGAGGATCTCTTTGCAAGCCCTATTTCTGTGGAATCTGAGAACAGATATTTCGGATCCCTTTGAAGACTACAGGGCCAAAGGAAATATCCTCGGATAACAAAGAGAAAGAAGCTTTCTGAGAAGCTTCTTTGTGTTCTGTGAAATCATCTCACAGAGTTACAGCTTTCCCCTCAAAAAGCCTTTCGCTAAGACAGTTGTTGTGGAATTGGCAAACTGATATTTAGAAGCCCATAGAGGGTTATGGTGAAAAAGGAAATATCATCAGATGAAATCTGGAAAGAAGCTTTCTGCGAAACTGCTTAGTGTTCTGTGAATTCATCTCACAGTGTTACATGTGTATTTCGAGGATCTCTAGCTAGCCCTATTTCTGTGGAATCTGAGAACCGATATTTCGGATCCCTTTGAAGTCTATAGGGCCAAAGGAAATATCCTCCGATAACAAAGAGAAAGAAGCTTTCTGAGAAACTTCTTTGTGTTCTGTGAAATCATCTCACAGAGTTACAGCTTTCCCCTCGAGAAGCCTTTTGCTAAGACAGTTCTTGTGGAATTGGCAAAGTGATATTTGTTAGCCCATAGAGGGCTATGGTGAAAAAGGATATATCCTCAGATGAAATCTGGAAGGAAGCTTTCTGAGATACTGCTTAGTGTTCTGTTAATTCATGTCACAGAGTTACATGTGTATTTCGAGGATCTTTTTGCTAGCCCTATTTCTGTGGAATCTGAGAACAGATATTTCGGATCCCTTTGAAGACTATAGGGCCAAAGGAAATATCCTCCGATAACAAAGAGAAAGAAGCTTTCTGAGAAACTTCTTTGTGTTCTGTGAAATCATCTCACAGAGTTACAGCTTTCCCCTCAAGAAGCCTTTCGCTAAGACAGTTCTTGTGGAATTCGCAAAGTGATATTGGGAAGCCCAGAGAGGGCTATGGTGAAAAAGGAAATATCAGATGAAATCTGGAAAGAAGCTTTGTGCGAAACTGTTTAGTGTTCTGTGAATTCATCTCACAGAGTTATATGTGTATTTCGAGGATCTCTTTGCTCGCCCTATTTCTGTGGAATCTGAGAACAGATATTTCCGATCCCTTTGAAGACCATAGGGCCATAGGAAATATCCTCCGACAACAAAGAGAAAGAAGCTTTCTGAGAAACTTCTTTGTGTTTTGTGAAATCATCTCACAGAGTTACAGCTTTCCCCTCAAGAAGCCTTTCGCTAAGACAGTTCTTGTGGAATTGGCAAAGTGATATTTGGAAGCCCATAGAGGGCTAGGGTGAAAAAGGAAATATCGTCAGATGAAATCTGGAAAGAAGCTTTCTGAGAAACTGCTTAGTGTTCTGTGAATTCATCTCACAGAGTTACATGTGTATTTCGAGGATCTCCTTGCTAGCCCTATTTCTGTGGAAACTGAGAACAGATATTTCGGATCCCTTTGAAGATTATAGGGCCAAAGGAAATATCCTCCGATAACAAAGAGAAAGAAGCTTTCTGAGAAACTTCTTTGTGTTCTGTGAAATCATCTCACAGAGTTACAGCTTTCCCCTGAAAAAGCCTTTCGCTAAGACAGTTCTTGTGGAATTGGCAAATTGATCTTTGGAAGCCCATAGAGGGCTATGGTGAAAAAGGAAATATCCTCAGATGAAATCTGGAAAGAAGCTTTCTGAGAAACTGCTTAGTGTTCTGTTAATTCATCTCACAGAGTTACATGTGTATTTCGAGGATCTCTTTGCTAGCCCTATTTCTGTGGAATCTGGGAACAGATATTTCGGATCCCTTTGAAGACCATAGGGCCAAAGGAAATATCCTCCGATAACAAAGAGAAAGAAGCTTTCTGAGAAACTTCTTTGTGTTCTGTGAAATCATCTCACAGAGTTACAGCTTTACCCTCAAGAAGCCTTTTGCTAAGACAGTTCTTTTGGAATTCGCAAAGTGATATTTGTTAGCCCATAGAGGGCTATGGTGAAAAAGGATATATCCTCAGATGAAATCTGGAAAGAAGCTTTCTGAGAAACTGCTTAGTGTTCTGTTAATTCATGTCACAGAGTTACATGTGTATTTCGAGGATCTTTTTTCTAGCCCTATTTCTGTGGAATCTGAGAACAGATATTTCGGATCCCTTTGAAGACTATAGGGCCAAAGGAAATATCCTCCGATAACAAAGAGAAAGAAGCTTTCTGAGAAACTTCTTTGTGTTCTGTGAAATCATCTCACAGAGTTACAGCTTTCCCCTGAAGAAGCCTTTCGCTAAGACAGTTCTTGTGGAATTCGCAAAGTGATATTGGTAAGCCCATAGAGGGCTATGGTGAAAAAGGAAATATCAGATGAAATCTGGAAAGAAGCTTTCTGCGAACTGCTTAGTGTTCTGTGAATTCATCTCACAGAGTTATATGTGTATTTCGAGGAACTCTTTGCTAGCCCTATTTCTGTGGAATCTGAGAACAGATATTTCGGATCCCTTTGAAGACTATAGGGCCAAAGGAAATATCCACCGATAACAAAGA